>NC_091465.1:55621840-58399340 GCF_027789765.1 Dendropsophus ebraccatus | reverse complement strand
ATTGGGGACCATAGCCCGAGAATTCTTCTTGCAGCAAAGTCCACACCACCTTGCAGATTCCTAAAGGTGCCTATACACCTTCAATAGCTGTCAACCAGAGATTGCCTATTAATTATCCTACGCACTTTTAGCTTGACCAAACACTCATGTTTTGCGGGGAGAAAGGGTAAGTAATCTGCTGTTAGACACAAAGCTAAAAGGTCAGGTGATTGAAATCCAACATATCTAAGGGTCCTGTTAGACTTACGGATTTTTCGTTTCCACCAATTAATGATAAACGATTGCAAATGAGCGCTTTTGGGAGAAACCTGAAATCATTGACCACAAAAACGACAGTCGTTATGAAACATTATAATTACGAACAAACAATGTGGACGTGCACCATAAGATTTGCAAATTATTAGCGAATATGATTTTATGGTATAACGACATAAGAACAAATTTTTGTCATTCGTGCGACCATTGCCTGCATACAAACGGATTATCACTTAAATTCAAACAGTAGAACAATGTTTTGCTTAGTAATCTTTCTGTGTAATAGGGCCCTAACTCTTGCCTTCACCCAAAATCCTCTGCTGGAGCAGAACTTTTCAATAAAGTCCTTTTACCCTCCTTACCACTGTCAAATGGTTTAAAATTTTAAGTTTTCAGATCAACTGGTTCTGGAACTGGAAGTTATACAGACTTACTTCAATAAAAACATCTCAAGTCTTCCAGTACTTATCAGCTAATGTATTCCCTACAGGAAGTGTTGTATTCTTTCTAGTCTTACACAGTGCTCTCTGCTGCCCCCTCTGTCCATGACAGGAACTGTCCAGAGCTGGAGAGGTTTTCTATGGGGATTTGCTACTACTCTGGAAGGAGGAGGCAGCAAAGAGCACCATGTCAGACTGTAAAGAAAACTCCACTTCCTGTAGGATATACAGTGGCTGACACCAGTTGATTTAAAAAAATGTTTTTCTCCAGAGCTCCCCTTTAACATTGATATGATACTTAAGAAGAGTTGAGCTTCTGTGGAAGGTGCAGTAGAGATTTTTCTGTGCCTCTTTTGCCTTCTCTTTTTTATAGATTACTGTTAGCAACCTATAGTTTGTAAATTGGATTCAGTCTGCTAATGGCATAGAAGAAGCAGAGATGTCCAATTGATTCCGATACCACCTGCAGCCTACATTGCTACCTGGACTTATTCTGATAATATTTTAAGGAATTACTATTAATAGACAAGCCTTAGAGATTCTGAAGATGTTCACCCATAGCAGTAACGGGGCCCATGTGGAGCCTCTGCATGATGGTGCAAGTCTTTTGAAGAGTCCTCTTAATTCTGATATAAAAAGCTCAGCTCTCCTATACAACACCTTATAGTAATAATATAACCTTTACTTGACTGACTACATTAACAAAGCAAGAATTCTGCATTCACGTCTCTTGAACAGCTGAGGGAAAAGAGGGCTTATGCAAGAATATATAAGCCTGTCCTATGGCAAGATGTGATCAAGACACAACACATCACCAAACCATCCTCCTGTTTTCCTGTTTAAAGAATGCACATTGCAGCAAGTTTCGCTGTGTGTGTACGTGAAGTTTTCACAACATGTTCTAACCCGCTTGGCAGCCCTGCCCTGAATTTACAAGCGTTCCCTGGCCTCCTGGTTCCCTGCAGGCACCAGTCTACATCTCTGTCCCACACCCTGGGGAGTGATGTATAAGAACTCTTATTGTGTTCCTATCTCCCACCAAGTTTTCTAGTACGGCTACCGATTATGACTAAGTATGATTGCATGCAGTTCTTTATGTCGTATAGGAAGTTTATAGTGTATGATCCCACGCGGGAGAAAATTTACGCAAAAAAAAAAATTCTCGTATTGTGATGCAAAGAAGAAATGACAATTATTTAATAGAATTAAGGCAGATTGAACAGCCAGCCCTCCAGACTGTAGATTCTGCAAGGGAGTTGTAGCAGGAACCATATGTAAATAGCATGTGTTGCTTGTAATGAAGCCTTCTGAGTCTGTGAGAAGTGTTGGGAGGGGTCCTGCGATAACATCAGACGTCTTACAGCTTTCTGAGTGTTAGGTTGCACATACAATTAGATAATTCAGCTGAACCAAATCATTTTGACAGAATTGTCCAACATTTTTAACGTGTACAGGACCTTCTGACTTTCCCCTGAAGGCAGACGTCAAGGGGAAAATGTTGGATTTTATTCCTTTGAGACTAGCCGCTGCCAGAGGTGCCTGACATTGGCTTATTCCATGTGATTTATTCCCCTCTCTCCAGTTAAAGATCATGCAGGATCGGTCTGCATGCAGAAGTAGCTATTTAACCAAACAGATCTTGCATGTATATGGCCCAAGACAAGAGAGCAGTTCTTTAACTTCTGACTCTTTGAGGAAATATTTTATAGCTCCATTTTACTTGTCCATTTAAAAGGTTCCCTTATTTATCATGCCTGTAGACAAATTCTCCCTAGTCAAGACAGCAGAATTCATTTTTCGATATGTATAAGCCAATAAAAAAAAATGACAATATGTCTGACTTGGCAATACTGTAAATGAAGCAAGAAAACCAGATGGAATATTTAGCATAATATTGCATGTTTTTGTTACTATAATAAGTGCTTATACTACAACACATATTGTTTTATTTGTTCTATTAGTAGTAATGATAAGGCCAAGTAGTAGTATCAGAAGGCCAAGAGATGGCCAGCGACCCCCCGGACCAAGGCTAGACCAGGAAGCAGTATCTAAGGGATTATCTGTTCTTCAGCCTTAACCACCGCTGGCATTCAGCCAGTTCTCTCTGGTTCCTGTAAACCATGATTATGAGAATATGCTGCCTACATCCATGCCTAGGAGCCAGTTCTGATATCACATCACATCACCTACAAAGGACAGTGTGGGAACAAAGTGTTATAATCTGTTAAGGGGGGAACAATGTATTTCAATTAATATAAGTGAGTATGGTACATGTTGTTTTCAGAGGTTACACAGTGTGGGAGTATTATATTCAAAAGGTTAAGTTTTGTGGCAGTATTATATTAAGAAGATGCGTGCAGCTTAGGGCAGTATTATATTTAAATGATACAATGGTACATATTCAGAGTTTGCAGTGTGTGGCAGTGTTCTACTGTGTGGCAGTGTGTATGGTGTGTGGCAGTATTATATTCTGGGAACATAGTGTGTGGCAGTGTGTATATTTAAATTGTATAATTTGTGGCATTATCACATCTAGGGATGCAGTGTGTGGCAGTTTTATAGTCTGGGAGCACAGTATGTGTGGTAGAATTATATTTAGGATGCACAGTGTATAGTTGTACACGTTTGTGCCGCACTCTAGCACACCTCACCACTCCTCTTCATGAATAATCAGTGCTGCCCAGCTCATTTAGCTGTCAGCCAGTAACTGCCAACAGAGGACTGATCTGTAATCAGATATAGTTGACCCTCCAAGCCTGTGTTGGAGCTTTGGTCTACGGGTAAGTCACCTGACTAGAGACCAGCACCAGTTTGTTTTCTTTGGTTCAAATTATTTGGTTATTTGGTCATTTTATTTCTTTCATCATTGTATTAAAAAACTAAACTAATTTGGACCTGATTAAAAATTCTTTGCACTTTTAAAAATGATACAATAATAAGAAAAATAAGTAAATACAGTATCTATATTTCATTTCCATCAGGAGGTTTAAATAAAAGAAAACAAACTGATGCTGGTCTCCAGCCAGGTGAATTACCCCTAGACCACAGCTCTAACACAAGCTAAGAGGTTCAACTATATCTGATTGCAGATCAGTCCTCTGCTGGGATATAGTGACTGACAGCGGAGTGAGCAGGAGGCAGGGCAGCATAGATTGTTCAAGAAGAAGGGGGAGGAGGAAGGAGTGATGAGGTGTGCTAGAGTTTACCAGTAAGGCTGAAGCACAACTCCTGTTTGACTCTTCATTACAGTAGGAGACATAAGATTGGGCAAATTACTAAAAGGTACCATACTAGGGGACTGCCAGCTACAGCACAGTCAGCACCTCAGCTAGGGCCTGGGAGCTGACAGATTGCCTTAGATATCTGTGCATTCTGCCTGACTGTGCCCAATAGAGCTGTGTTTACAGTACTTATGAGGTTTGCAGCGATGATGGGTAAAACAGCAACTCCCATTATACCCTTACTATTGTTCAGGTCATACTTGGAGCTGTCACATAGCAAAATTTTTTATAGTGTGTTAATATAATATGGCATTTGGTATATTTGAATGTTAGAGTAGAAATAATATGTCAGTGCACTACACTGCGGCCCTCCATCAAGCAGGCAACCTGTTGTTAAAAGTTGCAATCCCACCCCTGACCTTTATCCCTACATTCAAGTATTGACTTACTGTATGCAGATGAAATCCATAGGCTCCACGATACTATAGTAGAGACAGCACTTCCAAAGAATCCAAGTGAAGTTTATTGTACAATAATAATAATTCTTTGGAAGTGCTGTCTCTACTATTGTATCGTGGATTCCCTGATGCCAACCTGGTCCGGTTTGGTGAGATGTGCACCCACACTTCTTTAAAGTTACTTTTTGTGCTGCTGGAAGACTTTTTGCTGTGTGAAATCCATATGCTGCTATTTTAGAATAATCCATATTGGTTACAATTAATAGACAGGCTAAGTTCTTGAAAACATGTAACAACACATAGGGGTCAGGGCTAAGCAATGAAAAGGAACAAGGTCAGAAGATGAGCAAAGCCGAAATCAGAGATGTAACAGACAACCCCCTTAGCACAGAACTGCTACCCATTGCACCTAGTTCTCAGACATAGAGGATATTTTAAAATGTTCATTCATGTGAAGCTATAGAAACCCTTTGTTTATTCAGGTGCTTTGTTTGTTCAAGACCCTTGTGGGTCGACTATGCTTATGAGCCCCAAAATAAAACAGTCTATGCTCTCAAATGTTGTAATTGTTGTCCCTTTAAGACTATGTTCAACACATTATAATGGATCCTGTGGCTGTACCCTGTGGTATACATTGGCATCCCGTTCTCCTGCCAATGTATAGCACATCATTTGCATTGGATTAAATGAAAAGTCTGTCAAAATTTATAATTACACTGTGGACCGGAGGTGGAGGGAACATAATAAAGAACCTATACTTACCAGTCCCTGTGCCCCCACAGTGCTGCATCACCAGGCTCCTGTACCCTGCCAGATGTAATTTTATTAAAGATGAGCGAACCTCGAGCATGCTCAAGTCTATCCGAACCTTAGAGCTTTATCCAACTTCAGCAGCCCCCGCTAATCAAATGCTGAACGATCGGGTTCGGATTGACTCGAGCGTGCTCGAGGTTTACTCATCTCTAAATTTTATCTCTCTTTTTTTGGTACACCACAACCAGTCACTGACTAGCTGAGCTAGGCATCCATCAGCCAAGTTGTGATGTAGCAGGGGGGAGAGAGATGGAGAATCCCGGAGTGGAGGGTGTCAGGGAGTGGGACACAGCACTGCGAGGGCACGTGGACCAGTAAGTATAGGTTCTTCATTATGTTCCCCCCACCCCCTGCCAGTACTGAATATTTATTTCCCTGAAATCCTCCTTTAAGTGTAGCCTACCTTGACACTTTTTTTTAGGAATGATTGTATGCCCCATAAATCTTCAATACACTTACACCCCTTCTCTACTTTGAGGTTGTGTCCCTTTAAAGCACTTTACAGACCCCAGAAGAAGCAAACTATTCCTTTTAGGAGGGAAAGAATGAATCATAGATGTTTAAATGTAATTATATAGTTTTTTTTTTCTTTTACCAGTGTACTCAGATACCAGTTTTGACTTGTGTTATATACTTTTGTGCCGGAAATGTCATTCTGTTGCTGTGAATTAGGAGGCATTTCAGCAGATGGCTGCTACACACCTACAGCCTAACACCTGCTCGCATCCTGCTCATTGTGTGCTTTCTTGGTCACCTATTATATCACCCACTCACTTCATAGTAACTTGCAAGCCAGCACCTGCGGCATTAATGTAGCAACCTGCCGAAGGTCCTTCTGGCCTCCCCGACAAAACTCTCTACAATGTGGATAATCTGTCCTTGTGTCCCTTTATCGTGACTTCAGGCATCAGTCTGTGTGTCCTGTATGGCCTACGTATCCGTCTGTTTCCAGCTTCTCCTTCATCACGGTGCTGCTCTCCCACCCCTCCCCCATCTTGTCAGTTTTACCTTCAGAGGTAGAACAGGATTATCCAGTCCGCTCTTGTTTGACAGTATTTAAAACATAAATAAAAGTGTGAATAATTTTTGTATGTGATCTGCAAACACAGCAAAGATACATTGAGATACCAAGTTAATGTTTTTTATTAGAACTGTTGTCGTTCGTCTGTTTATATGTTTTGACCCCTTCTTTTTTCTTTTCTGTTCTCTTTTTCTGGTTTTGCAGTGTTTGGGGAAGTGAAAATTACAATTTTACCAGCTATTAAAACACAACAGAGATGCTAGGTTAGGCGTTATTGAGGAAGGCTTGTAGTCCCACCCTAGGGTGGTAGTGAAGAAGACTGAGCTAGTGAGTTAGATATCAGATATCATGCAATTCAATTAACTCTTTCATTTCTTTGATGTACCTGGACAGTAATGAGGATTGAAATTTGCTACATTTAATGGTAAAAACTTCTTTGTTTTTGGTGATAAACACACATTACAAAGTTATACAAATTTGTGATGTGTGCTAATTACCATTCTGGCCTCCTTCCCCATAAACCCCCAACCCCTCCCAGGAATGTAATAAAATTATACTTACCAGATGCCTGTCAACCATGGGATCTTCTGCAGGCACCATTTTGTTTCAATGTTGTCACAAGTAGAGGGAGAACTAGCATCCTAGCACACTCATTTAGGAGGTGAATAAACTTGGGGATGAATGTTACATGTGTACTAAGCATGACTAACTGGGTATAATGGTAGCCGTTCTAAATCTGTTAAGACCCCTCACTGCTAAGACCCCCACCAACCAGGAGTACGAGAAGGGAGATACATTTGGCAACAGGATGTACTTCCCTGCTGCCAATCATTTCCAGGCATCCCCATAGGTTATGTTTATACTACATACAAAAAACAGAAAAGGCAGACGCTTTTTCTATTCAAAAAGGAGTCTGATTTGGCCTTGATGTAATTGACTTCAATGCAATGCTTTGAAGTCAATTGAATGACGGACGTCCAATGCGCACAGTGTATTAAATGACGAGCGTTTTCTGCCCAGGCGACCAAATTAATGATCATGACAATTATTTTCGGACATCTTTTGGAAACAGTTGAGGTTTTTTTTTCGTTGTTCACACATAGTTTTTCTTTTTTTCACCGTCCTTTCACCGGTTTTAAATTCAGTGGACTTTCAAGGCCAATTAGCCCACCTAAACTTGAATAATATTAGCAGCAATAAAACGGAATAGTACCAACAGCCATCATTCCACTGACAAGCGGCCAAACGGTGAAATGACAGACGTAATTTTTTCTTTTTAAAAACCGGAGAGGAAAAAAAGCATTGTCGGAACATAGCCACAGAGTTATACCCATCCTCATAATGTAGGGGTTGCTTCAATCCCACAACCACTTTCCATATGTTCTATTAGGAGGCATGGATGCCATAGTGGGGTACCCCCATAGTCTCTATGTAGCCGTTGATAAGTAGGGACTCTCACTCAGAAGGACCTTGTCTAATAATATATGACATAAAGGCTAATGCTTCAGATTTTTTGCATTTTTCCACAGAGAAGTAAGCAGCTGGCAGTTTTTTCGGCTGGCAATATCGGTAGTTTGGCAGGGGTCTGTGGAGCTGGACCCAATTTCATCATTTTGGTGGCCCTGAGAATAAAATGTGTTATCTGTTATGAGACAACCTTTTAATGGATGAAAGGAGAAGCACAATAGATCCTAATGGTTCTCGCTGATGTAATAGGATTCATCAATTCGTTTCTCACTACTACAAACTACACTGGGCTACAGCCCAGAACAGTGGGAGCCTGATGTAGCAGAGGCTACCGAAGCCAGCTGCTGGAATTGCTTATTAGAAAAATCTTCTTCACATCAATAGAGGCGCTAATGGATATTCTTTTCTATAGAAATGCAGAAGTAAATAACAGCGTTAATGTGAACAGAGCCATAACATGTGATTGCTAACAGTTTGCAGTGCACTTACAGCTATGTATTTCCAGATTCTAGAGCTTGTAAACCCCTGCTGCAAATGGGTTTTCATACAGTACATACACATATAGTCTAGATGTGCACAGTGAACTCTATGTATGTACATCATTCATAACTAAAGATGAGCGAGCATGCACGGGCATGGCAAGCTTGGCACTCATTCAAGTATTAGGGTACTCGATGGTGCTTTTTACTCGGACAAGCATCTTGCGATACTTGAGACAATGGCATAGAGTCTTTGGGAGCTCGTAGCATCATGTGGGAACCCTACATGTTGATAGTAGTGATTGGCTGGCCAGATCAGATGACCTGGGCATAAAGGAATCAGGTCCCACGATGCTCGCTTCAGACGCAGGCTGGATGAGCTTAGGGAGAGAGCGGTTAGGCAGGAATCCAACACGAAAAACCCAACAGTCCCTCTAAGGGCTTAAAATTTTTAAAACATTTTTTTCCTACTCTTGGCTGCTGGCTCTGACTTGTAGTGCAGCTGTTAGTAGTCAACTTGTCCTGTTGCTGACATTCTCTTCGCTGGCTGGGATCTGTAGTTCAGCTATACCTATCCTTACTCGCAGTTGGCCATAATTTGGCGTAATGTTGGGTTTAGCCAGCCCCAGAGGCATCCATGCATGGTGCCCCTGCTGTTTCCTGTCTATTTCTGTGTTGTTTCCATCATTTTCTGAGGTTTCCAGGTTTTTAGGCAACCTTCACTCTGCAGAGCTTTGGTCCCCAGCAAAAATGCTCGAGTTTCCCAATGACTTCTATGGGGTCTGTTACTCGAAACGAGCACCCGAGTATCTGGAAATATTTGTTTTGAGTTCGAGCACCCAAACATTTTAGTACTAGCTCATCTCTATTCATAACCTGTACAATGGGGGTTCCAGGATCATAACTATAAGAACAATACAGACCATAAACATACATAGATCTACATATAAAATTCTTTCAATTATTTTCTATGGCTCAATCATATCGGTACTTATGGTCGCTGTTCATAGATCTGTTCTTCTAAATTGGGACCCATAGGCTTTTTCCACAATGTCTTTTTAGACAAATAAAATTGCCATTTTTTTTTTATATAATTGCAGACATTAATAATGATCTTGGCCGTTTTTTGCTTAAAAAAAACGTTGTGAGAACATAACCATAGACCATAGCTTACTGAGTAACATAAGCCATGTGCTTTATGACTAGATACAAGCGTCAATTGGAAACCAATTAAAAGTAATTATAATCTGTATGTAATGCATTGCACACATTCAGGGATAGAGCGATTCATTTAACTACATAGTACGCTTTCATTCATAGACTTCTTTGTGCTTCTTGTCACAATATAAACAGCACCTGCTGGCTATAAGAGGAAACACACAAAGCCAAACAATAGGTGCAGAGTAGGAGCCATAGCCAGACTCTGTCATTTGAAGGACTTGTAGCGGTAAATGCCATTGAATGTGGCTATGATGCTGATGTGCTCTGCAGGTATAGTCTGTATGGGGGTGTCTGCTTGTCATTGCAGACGATGCATCACACAGCACTTTGTTCTCTAATGCCGTGTATTTATTGTGCACGCTAACAAGGCTTTGTTCTTGTCTTCTCTTTAATGCAGGTTGTATGTTCAGTGAATGTGTTTTTACAGCGCTGTGATCTCGGGTGCTTTATGTACAGGGGTGGAGTCTCTTGGCCATGTGTTCTCCCTTTGTTCTTTAGTGTGTTGTCTGACAGTCTACTCTTCTTACATACAGTAGTACCAGGAGGTTCTGACCCTTAGGTTACTGCTCTGCAAACACACCAGATACCAAGATATGTCATGTGCCATTGGTCACTCCACAATTAATGTTAGATCTATATGAAGCAAATAAATTCTGATCTAATAAAGTTACCTTCCTAGCAAAATACTTGAATATATACGTAGAGCGTCATTCTGAAATGGTTTTATGATGATTTATTTAACACCACTTGATCTCTATCACATCAAAGCGCCATTCCAGTCCCCATCATTATAGTTACAGGTGCAGCATTGCTCTTTAAGTATGTCCCTCCAGGATTCAATGGGGCAGATTTACTAGTGGAAATTCAGCAGAACTCTGTATAAAACAAAAATGGCAGACTGAGCTGCTTTGATAAATCTGGCACGTTCTTAAGCTGTCTAGTCTATAAGTGTTAGGGTATGTGCATACTGCGGCATCCTGTCAGAAAATTTGTTGCGGATTTCGGAGCTCGCACCCGCTTGCAGACTTTGGCGGCCACTTATCCCTTATTAGATCTGCAGTATCCCAGTACCTGTCTACAAGCTGCGGTGTTAAATAAAAAGTTGACATGCAAATGGAGAACGTGCCCAGGTAAAGTATGCTTGGGTATTGAAAGTTAAACATGCATTATCTGTCATACATTGAACTCCCTATAAACAGGAACGATTAGCACGCCTAAGTGATCCTGTGTTCTCTATGGGGAGGGGCAAGCAGCAGTAAGAGTGCCCTGACGGCAGCTTATCTCTTTGAGCACAAAGGAGTTGGGCAGTGATTTTCCATCATGCTTGACCCTTATCTCCACCGACACAATCTGTCAGCAGAGTATCGGACAGCCCCATACCCACAAGAAGTGGGTAGGTGTAATTCTAAAGGCCCTATTCCACAGAACGATTATTGGCCGTATACGGCCGATGTCAGCCGTTACGGCCGATAATCGTCCTTTGGAATAGAAGGCAACGTTCAGCCGACATCGTTCATGTCGGCTGATCGTTGCAGTCGTTTGTCTTTCAACCATGTTGAAAAACAAACGACTGTGATAGCAGCGATCAGCAATCTAGGGATCACCCGGGCAGCCCCCCCACAGCTCCCTGCGGCCCCTCCCGCACTCACCACTGACAGCGCTCGTTTGCTCCTCACAGTGGGCCCGTGGAATAGGGCCTTAAGGGTATAAACCCACACACCGTATATGCAGCAGATATGCAACAAATACGCAGCAGATTTGTTGGTACAGATTTGATGCTGTGTTCAGTTATTTAGATCTAATCTGCTGCGATTTTGCTGCGATTTTGCTGCGAGTTTGCTGCGTATCGCAGCAGTAAATACGCTGCATATACGGTGTGTGGGTTTATACCCTAAATAAGTGTTCTGCAACCATCAAGTATGTCATGTCATTGTTGCTGAGTTGAAAATAAAGCTATTTAAATTGTAAAGTTCCATGATTCCAGTAGGGAGTCCTCTTACATTGTCTCCAATCTTTTCGGTTTTAATCCCGTCTTGATATCACGCCATACTGAATGCTCATCTAATGAATAACTGCTTATTTCTGAATATTTGGATTTTCTCATCTCTGTCTATTCATTTGTAAAACCATACAGTGCACTCTGTAATTTACAATCGTACTGTAATCATTCAGCTTTCAGATATGATGCCATGCCTATGAGTAATACCAGATTATTAATTTCCTTTATATAAAGGCATATTTTCTCGGTTAATCATTGCATGAGAAGATCTTGATGAATATTTAGAGGAACTTTATTAGTTTTGTAGTCTTTCCGAGTAGAATATTTGGTCTGATAGAAACCTAGAGAATATGAGAAATATACGTGCATATGAATAATCCACACTAAGCAGGGTTAATCTTATAGATCCCACTGCTCTAATGGTCAAGCTAAGGGATAAATGGACCTGAACAGTACATGCAGCATTACAGCCAGTGTGCACGGATGGTTGAAATATGACCACATGCATGCTACCACAGGGGGCATTTTCTTCATGCCCAGTAATGATCTTCTCACATTATATACTCAGTAGTGTAGCCCTGGGCATAAATGCTTCAGAAAGCAAGAAAACATGAGTTTATATCACAATTCCGAGAAATCGTCCATTATAAATAGTTTTGCCTCTTCTAAAATGTAAAGCCTGGAAAAGGCATCTGTAACATTACATAAAGGCCATTCAGGTGAGTGGATGACCTTGTAATACTGCCGTGCCCCTCCAAATTGGAGTCACTTTTACAGGGTTAGGCTATGTTCACACTACGTAAAAGTACGGTCGTTGTAACAACGGTCGTACTTTTACCGCGGTGGAACAATGCCTTTTGTTCTATGGGATCCCGGACAGAGCGTACACACATCATACACGCTCTGGGCGGGTTAACTTTACCATAGGCCCCGGGCTGTTCACTAAGCCTGGGCCCCCCCACCCCACTGTAACTATGGCAGCACTAGCCTGGCGTTCATAGTACAGTATAGATAATGTCATGATGTCCTGATTTGTGCAAAATTGCCATAAAAAAACAGTGATTTTTTGCAAATCATGGCAGAAGTGTAGCCAGGAGACAGTACACCATTGAAAGTATAAGTCTTTTTGGGTGGTCATGGGCCCCCCAGGAGCTCAGGGCCCCGGGCTGCCGCCCTAAACGCCCCTATTATAATCCACTACTGGTTCCGTCGCTTACGTAGTGTGACCATAGCCTTAAGGTATATTCACACTGAGTGAATTCCACGGCGGAGAGATCTGCCATCCTAATCCTGCCTGCCTCAATGTTCCAAAGCTTGTCTATTATAGGGATTGTGCGTCTCCGCTTCCGGCGCTCTCCACGCAAAGAATTAACTTGTCAATTCTTTGAGTGGAGATAGGCTGGAGTGGAGGCACCTGATCCCTCTCATAGACAGGCTATGACACACTGAGGCAGGCAGGATTCTGCCACATTTACTCAGTGTGAACATACCCTTAGGCCTCTTTCACACGTTTAGTGAGTTTTCTGGGCCGCATAACTTCCCGCTGTTTTTTTCTCTGTGATCCATGGAAAACCATCTGTATTTGCATCCGTAACTGCATCCGTTTCTGTATCCTTAAAATGTAAGCAGTACTAGTTTGCTTACATTTGATCCATGTTTTTTACGGACTTAATTGATGTGACATCCGTGACGTCCATAAAAAATACAGATCCCATAAACTTCTATATGTAATCCGTACCGCAATCACAATCTGAAATGGATTACAGATCAAAATTAAAACGAACTGTGTGAACAGCCCAATATAAATCAATGTGCTCTAAGTTGAACCGTAATTATGTATCAACAATTACAGACAACTTTACTGGACATATGAAAGCAGCCTTATTCTCCATTATAATTTATACAGTGCGATCCCATGCGGAGAATATAGACTAGGACTGTCTTAGGCTGGGTTCACACATAGCATTTTGATCAGTATTTGGTCACTATTTTACCCCAAACCAGAAGTGGATCCATTACACAAAAAAAGGTGAAAATCTTTCCATTATAGTTTTTCTGTGTGTTGGTTTCACTCTGGGTTTGGGCTACAAAGGTAGTAAGTAAATGGGGCAACACTACAGTACCTTGCACTGCCACTAGTATGGTGATAAAGGTATGAGACTGGTTCCTTCAAACAACTCATCTAAAGGGGTGCCAGCACTCAGACCTGACCAATCAATGAGACAAGAAATTGGCTATCAATTTAACAAGGCTGAATAGCCCCTCTAATGGCCGCATGGGTTTTTCATGTAAACAGCACTTTTACCTCCTAAACTGCAAGCCTATTAAGAATTAAACTGTCAATTTGTGGTAAAACACAAGTCTGCATGATTTTCAGATTTCATGAGTTGGCTTGATTACCCCAGAAGGACATCAATTTGAAGGGATACTACAGCCAGTAGGTGGCAGTGAAGGGCAACAATTTTTTTTTAGAGGAGAGCTACTTTGCATATATGTGATCACTGCAAACCCACTTCGGTTTCGTAGCAATTAACCCGTAGCCTTAAATACTTTTATATACTCTATTGTTCTTCCAAAAAGTCACACTATTATATACTCCTACTTATACTCCCCACACAAACCACAACATTATTGCAACCAGCTAAATCAGTTATGGTAATATTGTCCTTTATATATGTTACTGTAAGTACATTTGCCAGGTGTAAACACTCTGATATAGCCACTTCAGTATGATGACTTTATGCTTACCATGCATTTCTGTGGGATCTATACTTAGAAATTCTATTATAAATATATAATTTACCTACACAGGAAAATATGCGTATATGTTGTATATAAAGATAGCAGAGGTAAGTTTGTGACTTGGCATATACATTCTATACACTTACAATTATTGAGCGTTGCGTTGACTAAGACAATACCAGAGTCTCACGCTTTACTGCCCTTTAATTAAATCTAATGTGTAAGTTGCCGCTCCTTCCTTTAGTAATTTGTTGAGGAATTTATCTGGGGATTTTTTTTCCCTCTGTGATTTTTCACTTACTTGTGTTATGTTGAATTAGCTTGGTGGATCGCGGCCCTTACTAGTAACCTTCAGCTGAATTATTTTCATGGGGTCTGCATTTTATTATATAAGCTTTATACTACACAATCAGTATATAGAGAACTACCGTACATCCTCCCACTATTACAGAGCTCTGATTTGCCTTTGTTTTTTTATGTATATGTCAGCAAGCAATTTCTTTCCACATTTTACATCACATAGCTGTAGTCTATATTGTAATACATGGTTATGAATGTTACATGCAGTATGGCTATGTCATGTAAAAAAGCATGGCGGCTCAGTGTTTGTTTTGACTTACCGTACAGGGGTCCTGGAATCGAATCCAACCAAGGTCATCTGCATTATGTTGTATTGGGTTATCTCCAATACATCAAAAGCATACTGATAGGTTAGGCATCTCTGGTTAATCTACTCATGTTCAGTAGCACTATGTAAATGAAAAAGATATGTCTTTTAGACTTTATGGGCTGCATGGATGGTCAGTGTGAGAGACACGGGCTAGCGCTGCAGAATATGTTGGCACTATACAAATAAATATTGATATTCTTATTTCTCAAATGTGCAATTAGATTAGAGAAAAAAGGCGCAAAGCAACATTAATGTGATCCAATAACTTTTTGCTACTCAAATTATACTACCATGTGAATGAAGTCAAACTCTGATGTAAGTGCAGATGTAACAATATGTAGCAGATGCCATCTTTAAGAAGAACTGTGGTCTCTCCTAATCTTCTTGTATCAGTTAATTCCCTCTGAAATAACAATTTAGGAATCTCTTTTCATATAGCTCTGTGATGTGCTGTTCCTCTGTTATTCTTATTACATATTTATGACAAGATAGCCAACTGGGTGTTACCAGTTGGGGGTGTGTCCATACACTGTGAGCTTTAATTGGATAGTCTTAAACAATGTAAACACACTCCCCCAACTGGTGACACCCAATTGGCTATTTAGTCATATTTTTCTAGTAAAAATAACACAGGAACAGCACAACACAGAGCTGTACGAAAAGATGTTGTAGAATTAATTGTATTCAGTAAACAGACACATCAGAAGAGGGATTGTTCTATCTGTCATGTGAATGTCATCATCCCTGCCTCAGAACCGACCTATGTCACCGAAAATGGAGAGTCCTTAGACACATCATGACTTGTTGTGAATAGCTCATTGTGAATGTATATTACCTGGCTGCCCACTTACCTTAATAGGCTCCTGTATAACAACACTTGTAATTTTCAGCAGGTTCCATAAATAATAATTGTTCCCAAGGACATCCAGCAGCCAATGCTGCATTTTTAAAACAATGGGATCACCCCAAAAGACAAACCAGAAGGGTGATGCCAATAGTCTTTGGGGGAGATTTATCAAAGGGTGTAAAATTTAGACTGGTGCAAACTACCCACAGCAACCAATCACAGCTCAGCTTTAGGCAGTGATGAAAGGAAAGCTGAGCTGTGATTGGTTGCTGTGGGCAGTTTGCACCAGTCTAAATTTTACACCCTTTGATAAATCTCCCCCTTTGTGTTCACCTGTATTGGTTGAGCAGAAGACACCAGCACTGAGCAGGGCGTATAAGGACAGGGGCTGGACATCACTATAATGTCTCTCTTAAATGTCAGTAATCCAATAAATACGGAGAAAGCAAGAAAAAAAAACCACTTTTGATGGGACCAATTGAATTGCCTTTAAATAAAATATGTCTTACTCTTTGTGTCATCTCTGTGCATGTGACAGGGGTATGAGCAATGAAACACGTCCAGTACACAGAGGCATAAAAATTACTCAGAAATATATCCTATTTGATAGAAGATTTAATTAGCAGCTGACTTCTGGAAAAAGTCACTTTTCCATTTTCACTTGCTTGCTTAAGTGGATAAAGAGAATAAGAATATTTTTAAGTAGGTAAAAAAGATGTATTATTTGGGGGGAGATGTTCTGTAATCATCCCATTATTTTCCACAGACGGGGAGAGGTGTGCTGGTGAGGCTAGTGAAGTGTAGAACTTACAGACTGTGTGGAAGGGGCTGAATCCAACCACAGATTTGATCAGGGATTTCTTTATCCTCATTGTTGAACACTATGGCATCTGGCACTCTACAAAGACACAGTTCATATATTCAGCTTGTTAGATTTAGATTTCACAGTCTGAGTACAGGAACAATATTGTAGAATCAATGTGCAGAGAATAATAATGTTCTGTAAAACGCTATTGTTATGTCGGAAGATGAGACTTTTACAAATGCAAAGGAACAGATGTGGGAGCAAACTTATAGGATGGTAGTGTTCTCTTTTATGGCACTGATCTGGGTGACTTTGGCATTGACCATTGGCATGACTCTATTGTATACATAATCTATATGGATAAATTATTTTTGTGCTAAGGGCAGTAGAACATTACCCTGGCATCTGCTATAGTCCAGGTATAGGATAAATAACCAACAATTATCATATCAAATATAGGAAGAATTTGATTGCAAGTATTTCTGTATTGCTGGTTATCGTGGATCATTTCACTTCGGAAACATGGTAGACTTCGGGAACATGGCGACATTTTCCATTAAATAAATGGTGTAAAGACCTGCTTGGTTCCTTGGGTTTTCTTTGAGTTATATTACATTTTACATCAGGATTGGTAATTATTCAGTATGATGAACAAAAAATAGAGTCTATAGTGTTGAAAAAGTTTTTAAGCTTTTGGGGATCCAAATATAGCATTCTTTTATGTATGACATTATTAGTTTGGGCCATTGTGTTCTTACATGTTTTCCCTCTCTCTCTCTTTTCAGGTGCTTATTCTCAAATAGTACTGGTAAATGACACTGTATCGGGAAATGTTGGCACGGATGTAATACTTCATTGTAGCTTCATAAATCCCCAACCCAATGTAAAGATCACTCAGGTCACATGGCAAAAATCAACAAACGGCTCTAAGCAAAATGTGGCCATTTTCAACCCTTCCATGGGTGTCTCTGTCCTCCCTCCATACAAAGAACGTGTGGTCTTCCAGAACCCCTCAATCCGTGATGGTACCATCCAAATCAGTCGTCTACAGCTAGAAGATGAGGGGGCGTACATCTGTGAGTTTGCAACTTTTCCGTCGGGAAACCGTGAAAGTCAACTCAATCTCACAGTACTTGGTAAGATTCTACCTTATTTCCTAAAGTAAATGAAATAGAAGACCCTGTATACTGTGCCTATAGTTGTGCCTAAGCCTTTAACCTGCTGTCCATAATTATTAGCTAAACAGTTATATTTGAGTTCACTGCATGTAATATACCTGTAGATGGAAGTGTGACTATGTGTCTGTATGGTGGAGCTGGAGGATGTCCCTTCTACACAGGTATAGGGGAAAGGGGGTCATGGAATGTTTTGTGGCTGTTTTTTGAACCAGAAATTGATTCACAAGCAATGGGAATTATAAGGAAAAGACTTAAAGGGGTACTCCGGTGCTGACAAAAATAAAATTAATCAATCAATTCTAAACATAGTTTTTACACTTACCATCCCTCCTGAGTCTGTCTCTGTTTGAATTTCCCGCTGTTTGCAGGTTTCTGAAGCTCCAGTTGGTGTCTTCATTTTTTCTTCGCACCCTTGTTTGGGCTTTCCCATGATGCACTTTGGCTCCTGTGATGTCTAACTGACTCTGTAAAACTGTTAGATGGCTTACAGCTTGCTCAGCCAATCAGAGCTGAGCAACCTGTGTCATCTGACAAAGAGAGGCTCACCTAACAGGGCTTAGTCCCGCCTCCCTCTTGATGATGTCATTGTCACAAAATTGCTGCCACAGAGCAGCCTGGGGTCAACAGTCATTAGGTAAGAATGAGTTTACCTCAGGGGGGCATATAGGTGATTGAAGCATATTACAAAGTTATATAACTTTGTAATGTGTTTCAATTACTGGGAAAAAGCTTTTCACTGGAGTACCCCTTTAAGGTATCCGTACACTTTATACTTATGTTGGCCAAGCTCTCTGCTCCAGGTTTGTTTCACCATCAGTATAAAGTGTATGGGGTCCTCCCGAGACATCATCTGTCGATAGAGATAGGGGACCAGGAGTGATGGAAGTTCAGTGCCTGACTCTTAGGGCCCTATTCCACAGGAACGATATTCTGCCAAATCGGCCCAATTTGCCCCGATTCGGCCGATTATCGCTCAGTGGAATAGAGAGAACGATCAGCCGATGATCATGTCATTGGCTGATCGTTCATTTAGGGCCAGACCTAAAATCATCGTTCCCCCACTGCGCATCACTACGGTGGAATAGCGGTGCGCGGCGGGCGACCGACGATTTGAGAAGCAGCAGCATCATACATTACCTGCAGGGCTTCTCCTCCGCTCTGTATTCCTCCCCATGTCCCGCGTGTTCTAGCCTCAGAATGGCCTGTCAGCTGACGGAGCGCTCAGCCAATCACAGCCCTGCAGGTAATGTATGCTGCAAGGGCTGGATGGACATCGGTAACGATGTCCCTGCAGCCCTCGCTCAACGATCATCGGGCCGTGGAATAGGCCCAGTAAATGAGCGGCAATCTAGCAGATCGGCGCTCGTTTACATCGTTGATCGGGCCCTGCTCGGCCCGTGGAATGGGGCCCTTATGTTTAAAGAGGGATAAGCAGATTTCAGAACGCTGTGGTGGCAGTTTACCCCTCCCCATAGACAACACAGACATGTTTGCCCATGCCTAACACTCATTGTATGGGGAGGACAGGAGTGTATAGGGACCATTATATTTCTTCCTTCAGGATCCACTTCTAGCTTTGGCTTCAAAAAGTTCAAAAAGTCATGTATGAACTCCACTACATGTTTACTGTGACTGCAAGCTCATCAACCTTATCGGCACTGACAATTAGTTAACATGGTCCTGTTTCTATGTATCTATACAAAGTGGTTTCCACAGTACAATACATCGCATACTTAGAGATGTCATAATTGCTATAATAAAGTATCTCAAGTGAAAATCACAACCACACCCTACAGGCTACAGATTCTTTGTGGAAAATATGGTTGTAGACTAGAAGTAAACAGAGTCATTAGAAGTCGTCATTCATTGAACGTTATGTTACCTCTCTATGGGGCCTACGAAATTGTTAGAGGCCTTTAGTAACAGCGCAGACATCATTATTCTTGATAGACCTAAAAGGTACAACTCTCAAGGGGACATTCAAATTACAATGAGGAAGTATTGTAGATAGGAAAAAAAGCATTTTAATCTTATTTACTTTCTTAAGCCGACCAAACACATTAGTTTATTGTACTGCCAATGGACTGACCACACATCTTATCATTATGGCGGCTTACTGGCTCTTCCTGATGATGTTTGGAGAAAGAAGATGAAGTGGTTAGATTTCTACATGCCCAATTCTTTTGTGCCTTACTTTCTTTCTCTATTGAAAACCTACACATGTTGTTCCACTCATGCATGTGTATGGTGAGAGATTAGGTCTAAGCTATCTAAGGTGTATGACCAGGTTAAGGCCATATTCTACCAGCCGTACTTTACATTGTGTGTAATGCTTAATTGGATTGAGGGCACACCCAAAGGTGCCCGCAATACAAATAGAAATAAAATAAAGTTTATCTGGCCGGTACTGGTGAATATGCAAGACAGCAGGCATTGTTTGACAATGCTAACAGCTGTGTCAAACAATGGCTGTTGTCAATACAGTGTGTGAACATAGCCTAAGAGTCCTATTACATGGCCTGATCATAAAATGTAAACAAGCGCCCATATGCTGGATCGGTGCTCATTTACTGAGCAATTACACGGGCCAACCATCGGGCAGCAAGGACTGCACGGAAATCGTTAGCAGCCAATGTCCGTGCAGCCCTTGCCTTTAGTGTAAAATAATAAAGTATTTACTTACCTTACCATGTTCCCTGGTTTCATCGAGCCTTTCCTGGTGTCCCTGGGCCTTCCCCTGCAACTGCCCCGGATCTGCCTTCTGTTCCCTTCTGGTCTGTTCTCTGCACTGACAGCCCACTTAGCCATATCACTGGCCACAGTCCTCCCTCAGCCAGTGATTGACTGAGCCACCTTTCAGTGCAGAGACCAAACCAGAAGGGAACAGAAGGCAGAGCGGCAGAGACTAGGGAAGGCCCGAGGACACCTTGGAACGTGGTAAGGTAAGTGAATACTTTATTATTTTATACTACAATCATCAGTGATCGGCCACGCATCGATATTACACCTAGTGATGTGCGCCTTACGCCGATGAATTTAGGTCTGGACCTAAGAAACTATCAGCTGATGATGGTTTCATCGGCTGATCATTCTCTCTATTACAGAGCGATAATCTGCCGAATAAGCCTGATGCAGCCAATTATCGCTTTGTGTGATAGGGCCCTAAGAGTCCAAGCCTTGCCTTTACAAATACCCCATATGTATCGATGTTTGTTTACAACAGCCTGGAACCTGGTGATCCCTATGATAAATGCAGGGTAGAGGTACTGACATCATTTATATTTCCTTCCTTATACATAATAGTAATACTGAGATCATTTGGGCATTAAATACCTTACACAGATTTAGGTGGTTTCTGATGTTTGACTCACCCGCTGCATATCCAACTATATCCAACCACTCAAATACCGGTTTTGGTCTTACCTGGCAACTTTTTGAGCTTTTATAGGCTTCAATAGAAGAAATTTTTCATACCATATTTCAATCTAGTTTTTATGTCTGTCACGTATGGCCATATTGTGAAGCCACAGGTTCTTTATAAATATACTTCATTCAAGAAGACCGGACTTCTTTATAGTATTGGTGGCATTAATACAATTGTTGCCTTTTGCTTTATTTCTCAATACTTTATTACTTGCCATTTTAGCTGCCTTCCTTAAAAACTTCCAGAAGTAAGTCACAGTGAAAGAGATTCATGAGAACTGCCTCATTCACCTGTCCTTATTTTTGTCCGTAATTGCGGTTCTGGCCCCATTGGTTTCTATGGCCCTATTCACACGCTGGTAATTTTACGGACCTGTGATTTGGCCGCGATGCGTGCCGTAACACACCAATAAAAATCTATGGGATCATTTGTAAAGTAAGCGCAGCTTTACTATGAGAACCTAAATCTGTTAGCCAGTTCATCAATTCCTCCCATTGTTCTTATGCGTGATTTGCCTTGGTGCTGTAGCAGTCATATTATAGTTCCTTACAAGCATAAAAAATCACAGGTAAATGCGCACTGTCAAATCTGCACCAAATCATGTGGACTTGTTTCTGCGTAGTTTTCTGTGAATTCTCTTAAAAGGAAATAACAAAAAAGTCAGTGGAGATTTACTAAGCTAAATTCCCCAGAATACTAGCTCAATTCGCTTCAAATCCATCCCCTCTCTTGGTTAAACTTGATGTAAACGTGTCTTTTTTAACCTTACTATGCAACTATATATGCTGTGCGCCTCATTTATTAGGTTTTTTTTGTCGCTACTTAGTGGTACTGACTAGTCAGTTTTTTTGTACCTCATCCATTATGAATAGTGTTTAGCGGACCTGTCAAACTAATTGGGTTCTGCAACGTTCTCTGAACCAGTACACGCCGCATCTGGGAATTTGGATGCCACCCTAGGGCTGCAAAGAAAACATGGATACAGCCTATGGCCTATGGCTGTGTCTATGTTTTCCAGGACTCCCTAGGGCAGCATCCAACTGCGGAGTGTACTGCTTCAGAGAACATTGCCAAACACTGACAAACCCAAATAGTATTACAGATCCACTCAACACTATTCTTGATGGATGAGGTACAAAAACACTCCGACATGGTTTTCCCTACTGTCACCTCTGTCCGTGTAAGGAACTGTGTAGAGCAGGAAAGGTTTATCCTTGGAAGTTGTTCCTGCACTGGACTGTTCCTGACATGGGCAAAATTTGGGTCACTTTCAGATTTCCTGGTCTCATTTAACCCTGGAAGTGCTTATATTTATTTTAAATGGTCGCATACGGAACTAAAGGAGGCCGTATACCTTCTATAGCTGTTTGCCAAGAAAGTTATTGTCCCAAATTATACACATAAATTCTTGATAACATCTGAGAGTCCAGAGACCCGCATTTCTATAAGACATCTGACTAGTACCGCTAAGTTAGCAGATTTAGCTAACCTATGGGGACCTTAAAGCTAGCGACATGCAGTAGTGATTCCCCAGTGATCACACACTTGCACCACACATATTAATTCCCAAGGAGGTAGAAGCAGATAGATAACACCACTTCTGGTGCTTTTTGTCTCAGGTGGCACCCTTAATCATTCAATAGAAAACCCAACAAGCAATACTCTTCAGTCTATGGGTCGGTTGATGGATGTATGTAACAGTAATGTATGCTGTTTGGCTGCAGAGAAAATGGCGATGTTGGACGGACCAAACAATGAGATGGTTGCCTCTTTATTTCCAGCCTGTGCCGCCAAAATGACCACCGGAAAGTGGCTGTTTGTCATCGGCTACATTATTAGTTTTCCTTGCATTATTAACATTACGCTCCTAGGAATTTTCCTCAAAGGTGGAATACACAGATTTTAACAGTAAATTATTAAACAGAATATTAATGTTTGATGGCTGTTGAGTTCCAAGAATGTGAAAGAAATGTTCTCCTCGGTACATTTTATTCTTTTTTATCTGCAACAACTCTTTTAAGTTTATTACTTTTTACAAGATATTACATAACCTATGTTCTGCTCTATTTGTATACATAACATATACTGGATGTAACTATCATGGTTTGTTTTTTTTATAGCCAACCCTGTCAATACAATGGACGAATCATCAAAACAGTTGGCTGCAAATCCAAGGTCAAAAGAGAAGGTTGTTGTTGCCACTTGCATGTCTGCCAATGGAAAACCGCCAAGCACCATAACATGGGAGACCAAGCTAAAAGGGGAAGCAGCATATCAAGAAATAAAGAATGACAATGGAACTGTGACTGTGATCAGCCGTTACAGACTTGTGCCAACTCGAGAGGCTCACAGGCAGTCCCTCACCTGTGTCATAAACTACCAAACGGAAAGGGTTACGAGAAACACCACTCTTAGTGTTCAGTGTAAGTATATCGGGACCAGGGCAGTTCTGTATACCATAATATAGTAATATATTAGAATTGTATGCAGTCTCTGGCCTCTATCCTTGTATGGGATGGGTCAAGATCTGATGACCTGACCAGACAGCTATCACCTCAGGACATTGAACCCACCTTCAGGTTAAGGCTGTGTTCACACACAGTATTTCCGTCAGTCTTTTGGTCAGTCTTTTTTTAACCAAAACCAGCAGTGGCTTGAATACACAGAAACTGTGCAAATCTTCCCATTATAATTTTGCCCTGTCAGCTCCACTCCTGGTTTTGGTTAAAAAAGACTGACGGAAATAGTTTGTGTTAACATAGCCTAAGACCCGATTGCACGATATGCCGATGTGTGGGGTCCCTTAGTAATATTTTGGACATACAATGCAAGGGTCCAGCACAGCCTTTTGGTCACTATTTGATCAGTATTTTAGTGGAATCCAAACACAAAGGGGGAGACTTATGAAGACCGGCATACAAGTATGACTGTCTTATATTAAGCTCCGCCCCCTTTTCGCGGCAGCATTCATTAAGAGGCGTACGCCTCTTAGTGAATCCGGCCGACCAGGTGCCCAAATCCAGCTTCCAGCAGGTGTAGATTTGCGTCATGATTTACACCTGCGAGCAGGCATAAATCATGATAAATGAGGCGTGGGAGGAGGCCACTCCTCCTCCCTGCCTCATCACGCCCCCGCAAGCTCCGCCAGTCCACCCATCGGGTGAGCAAGGCGCATGGGAGGTGTACGCCAGTGAGAAGGGGTGAATCTGCACCTTCTCCCTGGTGTACCATTCGTAAATCCCCCCCAAAAGCTATAATGGGAGGATTTGCACTTTTTTCTATGTTTCTGACCCACCCCTGACTTTGGCTAAAAATACTGACCAAAATACTGACCAAATACCATGTGGGCACCTTAGCATTATGAATGCCAAAAAACCTTGGGATTACCAGAAAATGCATGTATGGTTACTATTTATGCATAGTGATGGCCTTGTGTATGCTAGTCACTGAGGGTCTTAGCTGTTCATCCTCTTCCAAGTCAGAAAAAATGGAAATCTTTAAGATGCAATACAGACAGTTGTAACTTGTGGCCTAAAGTCTGCTGTTAAAGCTACATGCAAGTTCTTTTTCATTTAATTATTTGCACACTCAGGCTATGTTTTCACTAGGTAAAAATGGCTACCATTTTTCTTGTATAGCCTTTATTTTACAGCAAATAACGGCCGATATTATACAGCGTATGGCTATGTTCCCACACAGTATTTTTGCTCAGTATTTTGCTTAGTATTTTGCAACCAAAACCAGGGATGGTCTGAAAACAGAGAAAGGCTATGTTCACACATTATTGAAATTGAGTGGATGGCTGTCATCAAAATAACATCGTTAAAATAACAGCAATTATTTGCCATTAAATGGCGGCCATCAGCTCAATTTCAATATTGTGTGAACATAGCCTTTGTCTGTTTTCAGACCACTCCTGGTTTTGGTTGCAAAATACTAAGCAAAAATACTGTGTGGGAACATAGCCTAAAGGTTAAAAGAATCATCCAGGATTAGAAAATAATGTGTGTGGCCACTTTCTTCAAGAAACAGCACCACTCTTGTCCTTAGTTTGGGTTTTGCTGCTCAGTTCCATTGATGTGAATGAAGCTGAGTTGTAATACCACAACAACTTGACTGTGGTGCTGTTTTTGGAAGAAAGCAGCTATGTAGTTCTAGTCCTGGATAATCCCCATTAACATGGATCTTATCTTATTAAAAAAAAATGTGCTGCTAATGTGGTGGTTCCAAAGCCAGAGCCCTACTTTAATCTGTGCTGAGGAAGAACTCAAAATAATCATGGGTGAATGATGAAAGGTGATATATTGTTTTATGGCTTGTGTAGGCTATGGTCCCACTATGTAAAAATGGGACCATCTCTATTGGACGACTACTATTTGTTAAATGATGAACGTCCAATAAAAACGTCCATCTTTGATGAATGTTGCTGTTTTTCTTTCAGATGAGCCCCAAGTCTCAATTGAAGGTTTTGATGGTAACTGGTACGTAAAGCGTCCTGAGGTAAAGCTGACATGCAGAGCAGATGCCAATCCACCTGCCCACTCGTACACATGGCGAATGTAAGCATAATTCTTCCTTTAGGCTGGGTTCACACTAAGTATATTTCAGTCAGTATTGTGGTCTTTATATTGCAACCAAAACCAGGAGTGGATTAAAAACACAGAAAGGATCTGTTCACACAATGTTGAAATTGAGTGGATGGCCGCCATATAACAGTAAATAGCGGCCATTATTCCAATACAACAGCCGTTGTTTTAAAATAACAGCAAATATTTGCCATTAAATGTCGGCCATCCACTCAATTTCAACATTGTGTGAACAGATCCTTTCTGTGTTTTTAATCCACTCCTGGTTTTGGTTGCAATATGAGGACGACAACATTGACTGAAATATACGTAGTGTGAACCCAGCCTGACAGTACAAGATTGTTCAGATGAAGTATTACTGTATTTTTATTTTCAACTAAGGTCATATATGACCGATACACAGGGGCGGATTAACTTTACCATAGGCCCCGGGCTGTTCACCAAGCCTGGGCCCCCCCACCCCCCTGTAACTATGGCAACACTAGCCTGGCGTTCATAGTACAGGACAGATAATGTAATGTCCTGATTTGTGCAAAATTGGCATTAAAAAAACAGTGATTTTTTGCAAATCATGGCGGAAGTGTAGCCAGGAGACAGTACACCACTGAAAGTATAAGTCTTTTTGGGTGGTCATGGGGCCCCCAGGAGCTCAGGGCCCCGGGCTGCCGCCCGAAATCCCCTATTATAATCCACTACTGCCGATACAGTACAATGCCCAACATCATCATTGTCCAACATGTGGTCCTTGTTGCAAAACTACAACTTCGGCTGTCAGGGCATGCTGGGAGTTGTAGTTTTGCAACAGCTGGAGAGCCACATGTTGGAGCTCACTGCCCTCCATGATATAATCGCACTAGAGTCTCTACGTGATACAACCGCACTAGGTTATTCTCTTTGCTCTCCGCGTCTCAGTGACTTAATAATTTAATAAAAGAAAGGCTGCCGGCAATGATTGGCTTGTCATGTTTGTTGCCAGCCATTGTCCCACTCCTTATCTGAGTAGTCTTTTCCAGCTAGCATTATCGCTTTCAGTCATTGCCAATGTACAATAGCAGCGTGATTGTAAATAATTTGACTGTTATTAAAATGTCTGCTTATATATGAGACTTTGGAGGCTGCCGCAGCCAATTACATCTAGCTGTTGTGCTCCCTGGAGAAACGCAGAACAAAGACGTCTGCGGATAAGAAATCGCCAAACAAACAGGGGTTTTGATCAATTTGATGATCTCCTGCATTTTCTATATCGCTGTTGGATGACGCTGCTTAATGTTTTATTATTCCCTTCTGATTAATTAAATTGTGCAAATCTAATTTTACATAACAATTTACTCTAATACTAATGATGGCTAGAACTGATGAGAAGAGCAGGGGCGGTCTACAGAGGTGTGGACCCTATTAGTTTATGGTATAAGAAGGAGCCACCGGGCCCCCTCTGCTAGATTAGGACAGCAATACCATGAATAGAAACTGATACATAATAGAGATTTTGCATTGGGTATATTATGTTAAAGCAAAGGACATGACTATATAAATTCTATCAATATAAATAAAAATATACTTAAAGGGTTACTCTGGTGGGAAAAAAAATGTTTTCAAATTAACTGCTGTCAGAAATTTGTACAGATTTATAATTTACTTCTCAAGCCTCCTGTACTTATTAGCTGATGTATGCCCTGCACCAAGTGGTACATTTTTTCTAGTCTGGAACAAATGCTCTCTGCTGCCACCTCTGTCAGGAACTGTCTAAAGCAGTAGAGGTTTTCTATGGGGCTTGGCTACTGCTTTGGACAGTTCCTGTCATGGATAGAGATGGTAGTAGACAGCACTTCCTGCAAGGCATACAGCAGCCAATAAGTACTAGAAAGCTTCAGATTTTTATATAGAAGTAAATTACAAATCTGTATAACTTTCTTACACCAGTTGATTTAGAAACCATTTTTATTCTCCGGATTACCCCTATAAGACCTGAACTCCATTCTAGTGAATGGGACTCTGCTGCAGTACCAGGCATAGCCACTATACAATGTACAGAGCTGCTGTGCCTTGTAATGAGGAAGCTACATCATTTGATGTACAGTAAGGTCTGTCCTATAAGAGTCTGGCCATGGCTATAAGATCACTGGACTGTTTGCTATACTACTACTTTTATGAACTATCGACCTGACTGCTACTGATCACTTCAATGGGTTTAACAGGGCATATATGAAATGCCTCTTAATAGAGCCGAAGTAAACTTTGCTTGCTAGATTATGAAGGTGTTTGCTATCAGGGTAAGATGTGAGATCAGTGCATCAAATAAGGTCACATTTAAAGGGGACCTGACAGAGCCTCCATGCTGCCCTAAACATGAGACGTGTTACGTTGAGATATTACGTACTTGAAATGCTTCAGTGTTCAAAGATAAGCAATGAACAGGGTTAAAGGTCATGGAGGTGGCTCTCTACTGGTGTTTCGCTGCTCCACTGGACAGGTCTCTGCCTATTGCTATACACAGAGACCTGTCAATCAAGCCTAGAAGGGTGGAGAGAAGCCTGCAGAGATCCTCCACCTCCCCCCCTGTTCCTTGCTTGTCTTTAAAATAAATAGAATGTTGTATTCTTCTTTAGAGGAAATCATAGCTCACTATAATGAGGGAGTCTGTGTCCATTGCATGCCGCCTGTGGTTCAGGCAGCATGAAGCTTCTGGCAAGTTTCCTTTAATGATGATGGTTGAAGAAATCGAGTGAGACCCAGTTTGGCTGCCGTTCAATGGACACGAGCTGTAGTTGGCTATAAACCTTTTAAGGCACAGCACCACGGTGTGACAATGACATTATAACAGAAAACCGCGTAAGATCCTATTGGTCATACAAGCTTAACACTGATAAACATAGTTATTTAGGACTGGGCTACACCACACCTTTGGATGCATAGTAGTCTTAGGAGGGGATGGTGCCCAGAGAAATTTACTGTTCTAAACATTTAACTCATGCAAGTCCTATGCCGGTGCTTTATACCTGTTGCCAAGCAAGCTTTCTATGGGAAAAAAATAAAATGGGAAACTCTCTTTCCAAAATAAAAGTAATGGTAACTCTTATATAGCAACTCCTATATATATTGTGGTCATTTTAGATTTCTTTGCTTTCGAATTTATGTTGAAACTTAAGTTGGACTCCAATAGCATCCAGGTGCAAATCTTTGTTATTTATTAAAGGGCCACTTTATAGTAAAATTGTTTTGTGTGTAGTATTAGTAAGTGTACTCACATTACTTACTGACCGCAGCTCCCTGTGTACCTCATAGAGCTAAAATCAGACTCCCCTCCTCCAGACTGTGCTGCCCTGCTCTGTGATGAGTCTGTCCATAAGATGGCTGACATGGAGGAGCATGTGACCATGCCCCGCCCCCCAGTGTCCTCCATAGGCATATACAAGCTCAGTGGTGGACACTGGAGGAGGGGAGTCTGATTTTAGTTCTATGAGGTACACAGGGAGCTGCTGTAAGTATATACAGTGAGTACAGTTACCAATACTGTACACTGAGCAATTTTACTATAAAGTGGCCAACCCCTTTAAGTATCCAAACACATGGACTACTCTGCCCCCCAGAGCCATTATCAAGCAAGCAAGAGACATGTCAAAAGTCTTGATCAGTTAGGGTCTGTTTTTTCAACCCCCCCCCCCCCCCCCCCCAATTATGATCCAGGGGAAGGGCAAGGCAAGAAAGGGCTTGCCTCTATCCCTGGATCCCCTGCTGGAGGGTTACTTTTGGCTTTATATATATGATCAGATTGGCCTTATAGGATTGATTTCTACCAAAATATATAAGGCAAAAAAACCTCATTCAAACAAAAGTCACATGACTTCCTGAGCAAGGTTCATATACAAGAGTTGTGTCTTCGACTGGTACGGCACCTGATCCTTGAATAAATATGCATCATGCATAGAGTTTATTATAGGCTCTATATTATATGGCCAGCATTTTTAGAGATATATGTCTAATAGCTGTAACGACTGTAAGTCTAGTCAGTCGAGGCAAGAATAAAAGTCATTTGAGTTGGGAATTTTTGCACGTTTTTCAGCAGTTTCCTTACACCACACAAAGCCGACAAGAAGGCTCAGTCAGCTTTATCAATAATCAGCCCTGGAAATCAATAAGAGATTATGATAAATGTTCTTACAGCATCCCATCAATTTCAACAAATGCCAATGCCCAGTGCCCATACAGCTAGCTGTGCTTATGATCCAGACAACATCTACTTAAACTGGCGTGAACACTGTAACTGCTCGTGTCACACAGATCTGACACTGGAAGTGGAACTTTTTTGACATACATAGTGTTAATTCCAAGATTATGAGAACAGCCAAGGACACGACTGCACATCTGCAGTAATTAATAGCAATAACAATCATCTCTCTGTGATGCGTGTCAGATTAGGGGAAGCTACTCTACTGCTGACTATGCCTAATGTCAGTATAATATTCTATATTATACCAAATGTCAATGCAGGGATTTCTACTATGATCTATTTTTGCCCATAAATATAACAAGGAGCATTCTTTACAACTAGAAAAAGGGGTGAATCTGCACCAGCACAGAGAGGAATTCTTTACTGTAAGAGCAGTGACACTTTGAAACTCTCCTTTTGGTGAAGTTGTTCTTGTGTAATCACTAAAATACAGCAAAAGTGACAAGCCTGTCTAAATATATTTTTTGGGTGTAATATTACAGGTTTTAGTCACTAGAACTGAAGAAGGGTTAGTGACCTGGAAATTTATTCTGATTGCCTGTTGTTGGGGTTTTTTTATCCACATTGTAGGAGAATCTGCTGAATTAGATAGACCTATGATTTTTCTTAAAGGGGCATTCAGGTCAGGTAAAACACATGTTGAATAACTCCACCCTGGAGACTAACAATTCGTTCCATAGTTGTTATTATCTTTTGAGTCTCCTTCCCACAATTGTGAGCCTGTTGCTTTCTGCTGAAGACACAGACAACTGTGTGTGAGCTGTTCTCTCCCAGCTTTAATCTCTCTCCTTTCCCCTCCATTTCTAGACAGCTCATGTAACAGCATCACTTGACAGCTGTCTTTGCACTCTGTAATGTCGGAAGGCATAATCACCACCTCAGATTAACCCTTCTGGCATTACAGAGTGCAGAGAAAGCTGGCAAAGGGACACTGTTTACATAAGCCTTCTCAGAAGGGATGAGGGAAAAGGGAGATCAGAGCAGAGATGCTCACACACAGTTTTCTGGGTCTTCAGCACAAAGGAGCAGGCTCAGAATTGGGGGATGCGGACTGAATAGATAATACCAAGTATAGATTAAATTGTTAATCCCCAGGAGGGGGATTTTACCTGACCAGAATACCCCTTTATAATCAGATTAAACAAGATCTCAAAATTTTGCGGTTGTATTTTATGGCCCAAAAACCATCTAATTCTTTTAAACAAAACATAAAAAAAGCCTGATACTACCTCATACTAGAAATATAATGCTATCACCCCATTGTGCTGACCTCTTCTTATAATTCTGGTATTTTCTTTTTGCAGGGTGAATGGGACCCTTCCTGACAGCGCAGATGTGAAAAATAACACCCTGTTTTTCAGGGGGCCAGTCACTTACAGCATTTCTGGAACATATATTTGTGAGGCCACCAATGCCATTGGAAGTCAAACCGGTCAAGTGGAGGTTAATGTTACAGGTAAATGAAAATTAAGAATCTTCACATTACACTTACAATCCTGGTAACTTGCTGTACATTTAGCAAAACTACATAAAACGCCACACGGCTGTCTGACTGATCTATGTAATTGTGATGTACTGCACCATGCACTTACATTACTATAATGCTGTAGCACATAGAATTGCAGAACATAATAAATGGAGATGGGATGCATCCAGACTGAAGCTCTGTTGAAAGATGTTTTATCACCAAAGGCAAAGCAGCGGAAATAAGCATATTCATCTAAGAATAATGTCACGGTCGCAACATACATACAGAGACCACATTTTAATGAATGTAAAGAGTGATAAAAATCCTAATGTTAGTGTTTATTCATAAGGATGTTAGCGGAATATTTTTTTCCTTCTTGCGGTGTCAGGAATCCCTGGGAAAGCAGACTTATTATAGCTGCCGCATCTGCAGGAGGTCTTAATGGATGCGCAGTCCTGGGATGATTCTTTTATGGAAATTAGCTTTCTAAACATTGTTGTCTAACTTACTGAAAGGCAAGCAAATAAAAAGTCTTAAAGGGAATGTGCCATCAGTAAATGGCCTATTGCTTTTATGTTGTATAGAAGTTCTGCTGATAAACATATTAAGAGTTTTTCGTGTTTTTTTTTTTTTTCTATTTTATTATGTAAAAAAATCCTGAAATCTTGCAGTTTTCATTCTGGCCATAATAGTCTCATAGTAGGCAGTTCTATAGGGGTTTCTTCTCTGCGGCTATCTCATTATGTAACCCTTATCTGTACATAACACAGGATCCACTAGTCACAATAGGCGATAGTCACCTCACCCTCCCTGCAGGCAGATTATAATACATGGTGACTCCTGATTAGGCTAGGTTAACACTGCGTTTTCAGCATCCGCTTAACGCATCCGTTTTTTGCAAAAAAAGCATGAAAAACGGATTGCAAAAAACGGATTCATTTGTGTGCATCCGTTTTTCCATTGACTTCCATTATAAAAAAAAACGGATCCGTTTTTTTTGACGGACCAAAACGGACAAAAAAACGTTGCTGACCCTATTTTTCTGGACGTTAAAAAAAACGGATCCGTTAAACGGATGCTGAAAACGCAGTGTGAACCTAGCCTAACCAGAATATTCACTATTAACAGGTGATCTACCGGGCTTCCCTCCTCTTCCTCCTTCTCTGTACAGGCAGATTACAATAAAGATTAATGCCAGTTTTTGGACATAGGATCCACCATTCACAATAAAGGCCCTATACTGACAGGTCGGTGCTTGCTTGCCCCTCTGAAGTGTAATAGGGGCTTACGCTCCCCCTTCTTACAACTCTACACACACCACAGAGCATGCTCATTAAGATCTCCCAAAAAAGTCAATAGGTCAGCTCATGGCTTCAGGTTCTTCTGGTCCACTTGGTTGCTGTAAAGCATCTCTCAAAATGACATTAAAGGGAAACTCTGGATAAGAAAAACTTGTTTTCTATTAAAAGTTAAATATATGTGTCTATACAAAGTATTACCATATCTGTACTGTTCTGCCACACTGTCTCATTGTGTGTGTTTGCTGAGATCAGGCTGATGATGCAGACAGGGGGCAGGGTGTGATGTCTCAGGAGGCTTGGCTAGATCCCCCAATCCCCTGAGTGATTCACCATCTCTGACCGGCCAGAAGCAGGTGTTGCACTGATTGCTCTAGTTGTGCAGAAGTGTGCAGTGAAATTAGGGAAGTTCACACATGTTGGAGTGTCATTGCAGTACTGCAGCATATTCACAAAAATGATGCAGTAACACAAGTAAATGATGCTAAACGGCAGGGAGGATCAGAGCCTTATTGTGGGGCTCAACTTCAAAGATAACAGATGCTTGATGTGCGTGGAAATGAAAAGAAAAAAAATTAAAAAAGTTCTTTACTTTATTCCAATATCAGCGTTACAGGTAGAGAATACAGCGTGCTGTGTGGTGTTACAGGTAGAGAATACAGAGTGCTGTGTGGTGTTACAGGTAGAGAATACAGCGTGCTGTGTGGTGTCACAGGTAGAGAATACAGCATGCTGTTGCAGGTAGAGAATACAGCGTGCTGTGTGGTGTTACAGGTAGAGAATACAGCGTGCTGTGTGGTGTCACAGGTAGAGAATACAGCATGCTGTTGCAGGTAGATAATACAGTTTGCTGTGTGGTGATACAGGTAGAGAATACAGCATGCTGTGTGGTGTTACAGGTAGAGAATACAGCGTGCTGTGTGATGTTACTGGTAGAGAATACTGTGCTGTGTGGTGTTACAGGTAGAGAATACAGTGTGCTGTGTGGTGTTACAGGTAGATAATACAGTGCGCTGTGTGTGGTGTTACAGGGAGAGAATACAGCGTGCTGTGTGGTGTTACAGGTAGAGAATACAATGTGCTGTGTGGTGTTACAGGTAGAGAATACAGTGTGCTGTGTGGTGTTACAGGTAGAGAATACAGCGTGCTGTGTGGTGTTACAGGTAGAGAATACAGTGTGCTGTGTGGTGTTACAGGTAAAGAATACAGCTTGCTGTGTGGTGTTACAGGTAGAGAATACAGCGTTCTGTGTGGTGTTACAGGTAGAGGGTACAGCGTGCTGTGTGGTGTTACAGGTAGAGAATACAGCGTGCTGTGTGGTGTTACAGGTAGAGAATACAGTGTGCTGTGTGGTGTTACAGGTAGAGAATACAGCGTTCTGTGTGGTGTTACAGGTAGAGGGTACAGCGTGCTGTGTGGTGTTACAGGTAGAGAATACAGCGTTCCGTGTGGTGTTACAGGTAGAGAATACAGTGCGCTGTGTGGTGTTAAAGGTAGGGACCACAATAAGCCTAGATGTTCTGCAACAGCTTTGGGTGGGGAATAGGCAGGGTGGGGGACTGTGATGAACAGATGATGGAAAGCATTGCATTCTGGAACCTGTAGTACTGTGTACAACTGATAAACCAGGAAGTGCAGAAACACAAAAAAACCCAAAACAAATGGATTTTTGGTAGTTTGAAAAATGGAAAAGATAGGTAAGTAATGCTTTATGCTTCTGCAAAAGTTTCATTTTTTTAACCTCTATCTGGAGTTCCCCTTTAACAGAATCTCAAACAAGATGGACACCCCCATAATTGAACACAAAAAATAGAATTAAAAAATATTAAAAAAAATATAAATTTAATATTAAAAATATATTAATAATAATACAAGTATAGTAATCTGTATGTAGATTAAATTAGATACACTTACTTTAATTCATGAATATGCAAAAATGCAAGGAAGAAATAAATTGTTCATTTGCTCTCCCTTCCCTGGGAAGATGTAATGATAAAGCTTGGTGTTCTCCCATCTTATGACAGGGAACTGATTCATTTTCCAGGCCTTATATTAGTATCCGGCTGTCAGGGTAACAGCCTACCAAGGTGGTGGTGACACACAATCTGTTATCAGACTCCCTGGAGGACCTTGATTGACTCTTAACAGGAAGATGTGAAGTCATTTACATAGATGTGTTAGGGTTCTGTTTTGTATATAGGGAGCTGTAATGAGGCTGCTATAGAGGTGTACGGAAGCTTTACTGTCCCAGTCTGTGAATCTGATTTAAAAAATAAATAAATAAATAGTGGTGTTCTTCACACGGAGCGATAATTCGCCCAATCGCACGATTAACGATTTTGAATGAACAATTTTTTTTTTTATAACGATTGGCGTTTAGACGGAACGATACATCGTTTTGAATATTCGTTTTGCGATCGCTTAAGCCTATCTCACACATAGGGGAAATTGTTGAAAGACTGTTTACACTGAACGATCTGCGAATTTTTTGCAAACGATCAACGACGATTTGAGAACTTGTTGAAAGATCAAAATAAACGATTTCTCGCTCGTCGCTTGATCGTTCGCTGCGTTTACACATACGATTATCGTTCGAATTCGACCGTTATCGGGCAAATTCGAACGATACATCGTTCCGTGTAAAACCACCATTAGGGCCCTATTCCACCGGACGATTATCGTTTGCATAATCGTTAACGATTAACGATCTCAAACGACCGCTATTGCGAATGACCTGAAAACGTTCACTCATTTCCATGGAACCATAATCGTTACTTATGATCATAATTGCGATCGTTTTTTCTTCGCTTTTTATTCTCTGTTGCGCTCGTATCTATTGCGAAAGACCGAACGATGTCTTATTCAATGCGAACGATTTGCGAACGTTTTGCGAACGAGCAACGATAAAAATAGGTCCAGGTCTTATAAAGCGATCAACGATTTCTTGTTCGGTCGTTAATCGTTAACTGCATTCCAACCGAACGATTATCGTTTAGATTCGAACGATTTAACGATAATCTGAACGATAATCGTCCGGTGGAATAGGGCCCTTACTGTGTTTTCCCCAAAACTTTGCTAGGCCTTACTTTTGGGGGAGGCCTTATATTTAGCAATTCAGCAAAACCTCTACTAGGTCTTATTTTCAGGGGATGTCCTATTTTCAGGAAAACAGGGTAAGGCGTACCTCTCCATACATTTAGCACACAACAGACTTTTTCTTGCAGACATTTTAGTTTATTTTACATTAAGTGAATATTACAGCAGATTACATGTTGAAACTAGTCAATTAAATACCAGTGACTGCCTTGTCATCCTTAGATGCTAATACATTAGTCTCTACTTAGAAATGGTTTGCATCTACCTATGAGCCGCGTGGCAGTATAATTTTTGTCAGCTTTTTTGTGCACTATATCAACTAATGTGCTGCCTACATGTCACTCCACACCTACAAGGCTTCTGCGTCAAACAATAGAAAAGCCTTACTGTATTCTCCTGGGGTGGGAACAGAAGTCTATAAAGAGGATTGCAGGTACACAGAATAGTTCAGGAAATATCTGCAGGCCTGCACATGTCTCCAACAAGGATCCCTGTGATAGACGCTGCGAGGAGAAGTCTGATGCCAATGGCTGAACCAACACCTTGTAGGGAATAGATTGACTGTACCACTGTTCTTACAACATTCTCTCCCCGTACATTCCTCTCTTACTACGTAAGTGCAGAGAATATCATAAAAACAACCATGCAAATTCACTGGAAAATGTAACTTTATATTTAGATATATGTGTATGATACCAAAATCCTGAAGGTGACCAGTTACAAGTTTATGGGCTTCAAAGGCCCAATATCAAGTACCTGGGATGTTGAACAAGGGATCTGATCTGAAAACAACATGTTATAAAGCAAAAGGAATAGAGCACAATGCTAAATATATTTGTCCATTTGTTCAATGTATTTTGTTCATGTAACTCCTGTCCACAGTAGTGCAGTGGAAAGGGAATAGGACCACCCATTGGATTTCAATTAATTACATACAAGTGAAATAGAATTTTTTCCCAAAAAACTGTATGTCAATCTTCTAATCTCCTCATGCTTTATAGCATACTGCCCAAAGAGAGGACTGCATGTATAATACAACAGGTTCCCTCAAATATCCTGTATAAACTATATTCTATTGCTATATAACACTGTTAGGGTTCTCAACACATCCTGAGATAGTGTATTATTGATGGACAACACACTGCTTGTTGGCAGAATAAATGAAAGCACCAAAATACCAACTCCCACTGACCAACACTCCCAGAAGTGAGCGAGAAGAAAGCCGGGAGTTCACATGCATGTCAGGACTCCTGCTGATCTACAGAGCTATGGCTTTCAGCTTATTGCTTCTGGGGGAATATACAATACAGCCTGATCTCACCTTGTTGAGCATATACTTGAATATTAGAGAATATATTTCAGTTCCCTAATATTGATAATCGAGACCCAATGAGCAGATAAAACACAGGGAACTTACACACAATGTGGCCAATTTATGATGTCTGAAAGCAACATAAATATATTATAAGTGGAGAATCAGTCAACCAGTGTTCGTATGGGATCAGAGAACTAGAAGTGGGAATGTATGAATCAGGGATCTTGGATAGAGATGAGCGAACCTCGAGCATGCTCGAGTCGATCTGAACCCGAACTTTCGGCATTTGATTAGAGGTGGCTGCTTAAAGCCCTAAGGCTATGTGGAAAACATGGATATAGTCATTGGCTGTATCCATGTTTTCCAGACAACCTTAGAGCTTTATCCAAGTTCAGCAGCCCCAGCTAATCAAATACCGAACGTTCGGGTTCGGATCGACTCGAACCCAAACCCGGTTTGCTCATCTCTAATCTTGGAGATTTTTCAGGGTGTAGATCATCAGATCAATGTGAGAATATGCAGCTTTGTTAAATCAGAGGGGTAATGGCCCCCCTACACTTTTAGGCCAGGTTCACACACAGTAAGACACCAGCTGTTCTGTGACTCAGCTGTGTCAGTGAAGTTCATCCCAGCCGGTACTGCAGTACTTCATTTCTGTTGAACTTCAACTTCATTTCTGTTGAATTGGGATGCGGACACATTCGGGTGCGCCCACATCCCAATTCACTATAGTACACAATGGAAAGTCCGTCCGGAGCTGCACTTTTCATTGTGTGAGCTGTCAGTGTTGTGTGGCCGCTATTCAATTAATAGGAATCCCCTAGAAATCCCGTCCGGAGTGTATACTATGTGTTACACACCGGCCAGAATTCCTCTGACTTAAATGCAACATACATTTTCTATTCAGTTTGCAACAATGGTCGTGATTAATAGAAAATATACGTTGTATGAACATACAGTAGCTTTTTATTACAGTCAGCTTTAACTGCCATTGGTGATGAGTTTGGCTGATAGTATATGGTGTATGAGGCCTCCTGACTCTCAGATGATATCAGTGGAGATAGGGGTCTGTCATGCATCAATGGAGATAGGGGGGTAGTGATGGATTTTCACTGCCTGATTAAAAATGAGTGCAACTCGAGCATTCAAGTCTGATCATTTGCCATTTGAATAAAATTTCGATGTAGCCCTAGGAAGTCCGGGAAAACATGCATATAGTGTATGACTGTGTCCATTTTTTCCCAGACTTCCTAGTGCTGTAGCCAACTTCTTCAGCCAGCGGTATTAAAATGCTAAATGATTGGACTTGAGCATGCTCAAGTTGCCCTCATCTAGATGCCTGACCCTTGTCTAGTGCAGGAGTGAGAACATATCAACTTTCAGCCATGCCAAATGTCCATGTGTATGGGAAGGACAGAAGAAAACTGTTGGCTCCCCACAGCAACCAATCACAGCTTAGCTTTCATTTTACCAGAGCTGAAAGCTGAGCTACGATTGGTTGCTGTGGGCAGTTTACACCAGTTTCTATTTTACACCCTTTGATAAATTGGGATCTATATATGTATTATAGTTATAACATAAGTGAGTAATGGAATATGCCCTAGTGTCTCCATCTTTTGCCACCATCAGCTGTAAAACTATTGATACCTCTCAATAAACCCTCTCAGCCAGGTAAAAGCTCCAGTGCTGTTTCACGCTTCAAGCAAGTAAAAGGGTCAGGACGCGCCTACATTTTCAATACTTTCCTAAATTTCTGATACACTTTGAAACATTTGCATATTTCTGCCGTATACCTCTAGTTCACCTTTCTTAGGTCACTGTATATGTGCTCCTGTATCATTAGCACCATATGCAATCACACTGTACAAGTCACATATATCAGAGTAAATAGAAGCGACCTTAATATCAGAATAATTGGATACTGTGTATTCAGCGCTAGTGTCGGTAATGTCCTGCATCTGCATCCACATGGTTCTGTCTGTTTTTATTACTCTCTCTGTGTAACCTGCTGCACTCTCTGTATTTCAGGACGTCATTGACTCATAGCTTAATAGCCTGTATATAGAAACGTGCCATGGCCATCATGTGTAGTATATGTGATGATTGGGTCTAATTGTTATTTACGGGACAGCTTCTTGATCACGAGAGAAACATTTGGCTTGTTATTCTCCTTAATTGATAATGGAGTCTGTGTATCAGTTTCCACTTTGGTGTCATTATTCACTGATGTGAAGAGTTCATATATGCCACACTACGTCCTTCCCTTCCCTTCCTAAAAACCTCCATTTTCCCTTTTTTCCCTTCCCAACTTCCTCCACCCTAGCAGGGACGCAATAAAGGATATCTAAGTATTGTTGTGGGAAGAAGCTAGGTTGATTTTTTGTGTTTCTAAAAAAAAAAAAAAAAATCCTATGAACTGTAACTCGAAAGTTCCTAAAAACTCTGTTGGTATTTTCATTTGCACTGTAAATGTTGCTGTAACCAATGCTTTAATGGGGTACAGTATTTCAATCTCAATAAGGCCTTAATTTCAGGGACCACAATGCCCCACTTTCAGGATTAGGGGGTGTCTCTGCAGTTGGACCCCGACCAATCTGCTATTTTGTGGATAGAGAAAAACTTAGTGGGATTGGAATACTCCTTTAATAGAGCACATATATCATCACATAACTCCATGTTTTAGATGAGCTTTTCATAACATATTGGACCTTCAAAAATGTTAACGTAATCAAGGTTCAGCTGCAGAAAGGGGAAAGGTAAATGTTATGTGCATTGGTATATGTGGTCCAATTGACATCAGTAAATAAATTGCAATAGCCAATACTACTACTTACTATTTGCGTCTCTGCCTATGGGTTTTAGCATGAATCCAAAGCCTGATATTGTCCCTTTCCTTGTCTTTCCTACCCAGAGTTCCCTTTCACCCCGACTCCTACAGGACAGACGTTCAGAAGCGACTCCTCCATGTTCTCCGCGACAATTATTGGAGGGGCCGTAGGCGGAGCAGTTCTAGTACTAGCCGTTTCCGTTATCTTGTTTGTGCTGCTTCGAAAGAGACATCACACCTTCAAGGGGGACTACAACACTAAGAAGCACGTGTATGGAAATGGCTACAGCAAGGCTGGAGTAGCACAGCACCCACCAATGGCGCAGAGTTTGCAATATCCTGAGGATTCTGATGATGAAAAGAAACCAGGTCCAGTGGGGAGCATCAGCTATGAAGAGGAGGAAGACGATGATGGTATAGATGGACGCAAACTAAGCACAAAGTACGACGATGAATCTAAGCGCCCATATTTCACAGTAGAAGAAGGGGATCGTTGTGGTTATGGTGAGGACAGAACTCTAGGGTTCCAATATGAGCCAGAAGACCTTCCCGATAGTCTTGTGCCCCAAAACGATGGTTCTTTCATCTCCAAGAAGGAGTGGTACGTGTGAGAGTCATGTACAGAATAAACTGACCTATGTGGCTGGACACATGCACATGCCCTGGCCCTTGAAATGGGGAAATGTCTAAGGCTGTCAGGAGCAATGATTACGTGATCAGAGCATTGTCTTGTTTCTTGATATATAAACATAGTCCTTTTTTATGCCTCACAACTGCAGGGTCTTTGTGGCCTGAAAAAATAAGAAACCCATACCTAACCCTTATACATTCAGCCTCATGTAACGCGGTCATAAGATGACGTAAACCTTACAAACAGGGTCATTGTCTCATCGTGTTTAAGTTCATTACCATAAGATGACACACAGACACAGCATGCTTTTTCTTTACACAGTAGATGTTGTGCGAAACGCACAAGTACTTGATATCGCTTCTAAGGAACCATGGCTTAATTCTATCACTGATGCTGATCAGCATAGCATACTACTGAAAAGGTGAGAGAAGAAGAGTCCTAATATTCTGATCACATGGAAACTGCATACATTCAGTAATACAAAAGCCATCCCTTCCAAACAATCCTATGTATATATATAAAAATATGCAACCTTCCAGTCAAGGATACATTGCCATCTCATATATCAAGTACATTGCATCCTGCCATTCCTTGCTGTAAACACTGGAATCTACTGCTGGGTTCTTTCTAGACTTTTTTTATTTGATAGTTTTGTTGTTTCTTTATCTATTGTTGGGAGTTTTTTTTTTTTACTTTATTCCAGGTACAGGCTGCTATGCTGCCACAGATGCAATCCTCTTTTGCAGGGTGATCATATGTAAGAAGAATGAGTGGCCTCGAGGGTTTGTGAGAATTCTGTGTATTTTTATTTCTGTCTGGACATATCACAATGGACATTTCCGACCAAAATTCCTGTACTGACATGGAATTGTGTTATTGCACCCTTCCTTCAAGCTTCCACCCAAACAACACCAGACACTGCCAAAGTGGTCAACACAATTGTATACTAAGCTTACTGCTGCTCTGTGGTAACTATATATGACTGAATATGTAGAAGGTGAACGTTTTTGTATTCCAGACAAGTAATGCGGCTGTGTAATGTAATGGAATGTTAGTTTATATGTATGGCGGTACGTTACCAGAGGTAACATTTATGATGTCATGTGAGTACGGCTCCAACCTCCTGGTATTTTTTTTTTATCAGTACAGAAATGCAACATTTTGGTATTGTTTATAATCATCACATTGTGGACAACAATAATTCATAAAGACATTTATTACAGTCTGTGTTGTATTGTTTTAGCTAGGGAGTGCCAGGTGATGTGGCAAACTGACTGAAGAGCCTTGAGCACTTTAAACAGATTTCTTTAGTGATTTTTACATTTTATGCAAGGGATTTATGAACAAGGCCACCTGATAGCCTCCTATACAAATGTATGGTCCCTCCATATGCCTCTAGTTTCATACAGAAGCATGTATAGTTTTTGAGTTTTTTCTGTTGGGTTCCATATGAATCTAAAAAAAAAATATGGCACTGTGCTTGTAATGGATTGAAAAGGTGTTCTCCTTTAGAGCATTGAATGTTTCTCCATACAGAATGCTCCCGGCGGAATCGGTACTGCAGCACAAAGAGGATATGCAGCCCCGTACCATTGGTCTGCTGTGTATCAGCCTTAATGTGGCCATACACATTAGACAAAAGTTAAGGGTTAAACAATAGAAATGAGCGAACCTCGAGCATGCTCGAGTCCATCCAAACCCGATCGTTCGGCACTTGATTAGCAGTGGCTGCTGAAGTTGGATAAAGTTCTAAGGTTGTCTGGAAAACATGGATATAGTCATTGGCTGTATCCATGTTTTCCACATAGTCTTAGGGCTTTATGAAACTTCAGCAGCCACCGCTAATCAAATGCCGAACGATCGGGTGCGGATGTACTCGAGCATGCTCGAAGTTCGCTCATCTCTATTAATCAACTGTTGAATGAACAATTGAAGAATCGTTTTTGCAGACACAAATATACACATTTTAGCCCTCACTTACCGTAAAGTTCTGTCCATACATGATCAGTGAAGCCAGGCGAAGGACGATAGGGTCTTTTCTTAATAAGAGATCTTTTGCCCACTGCAAAAATTCCAAAATAGGAGATAACAGTCTGTCATTGGTTAGCTATTGTTAAATTTCACTCACTGTACAATTGTTTTGGTTGACATCATCCATTTTTATAAACTAATGTGTATGGCTACCTTAAATCTATACTGTCACCCCAGTTTTTCTGTGTGCTTTTATCATTGTTGGACGGTGTCATTAAGGTTAGGGCTTAGTGTCTGTTGAACTCCTTTTCTTTGCTTCGGTTTAGTGCTGTTATCCATACACCCCTATGATGAAAGAAGGGGTTCAATGGACGCTAACCCTTGTCTTAGTGACAATGTCTAACAATGATTTATTCACTTAAGTGACTCTTACATAATATGTCTGACCCTGTCCAAAAAAGTATATTATATATCTTATGCATATCTCAACATGTTTGTTATATGTTGTGAAAATTTGAAAATTGTAATAAAATGTTGCTTAAAAAAAAAAAGCAAACTGGAAAACTGCGGTGACACGATATATAGTATAAGCAGAATATTTATTAATGGTGTCATCTGATTTCAATGTGTCTACATATATACACTCTGTACAGTAACAAATGTAAATTTCCATCTATTTGATAAATAGAGTACTTATGTCTCTGAAGGGGGTGTAACTCATATGTGATTTGTTAGTGACCAGAGAGTGTATTATTGGAGATACATAATAAATGGGGTAAGCCATCATTTCCCATAACTATATAATCTGTGTGTCGCATAGCTAAAAATTATGTGAACCATCATAAATTGATGAACCCATACCCCTTAGGTTGCTGTCACATACAGCAGTTTTTTTGTTGTTTTTTTTTGTTTGTTTTAGAAATGGCACTGCAGATTTTGAGGCAAAGCCAAAGACGGATCCAGCAGAAGCAAAGCCTAAGCCCTTCATTCATAGTTCCCATTGCTTATGAATTCAAACTTTTTTGGCTCAGAAGCTGCATTTAAAAAAAAAAAAAAAAAACAATGTGTGATGCCAGCCCAAAAGACCACCTATTTAAGATGATCGCCCCGATATACTGTAAGCAAGATTTTTTTTGCCACATTTTCATGTCCTTCATATTATATGTAGATTAGCCCTTTCCACAAAAAGACCACTTCACTGAAACTGCTTGCGTTCTTGTGGGAAAAGTAAAAAATAAAAAGGCTTCACTTAGTTATAAATAAAGATTGTTTATTGTGTAATAAAGTTAATGAACTTTCTAATATACATTTAAGGGATAATCAAAAACTGTTTAATTATTAGCCATAGACACCATTCTATGCACGGACGGGTTCCGCATTCCGCCAAAATAATTGAAATGTCAATTCTTTCGGCGGATAGGGGAATTGGCCTGCCCATAGAATGGTGTCTATGGAGCCAGCAGAAAGGCGTGTGGCCGTGAGCGCATACTAGGAATTATCCGCGTGGATTCCGTAGTGTGAACCCACCCTAATAGGGGAACTGAGCACCACATGACACCATATCCCATCCTGTGTCCCTCAAACTGGGCACATTTAGTAGGAACAGCATTTGGCTATGGGCATAAGCTTGAAATAGTAAATTAAGTTAAAAAATAAAGACAACGGGGGAGATTTATCAAACAGGGTGTAAAGTGAAACTGGCTCAGTTGCCCCTAGCAACCAATCAGACCTTTCATTTTCCAAAGAGCCTGTGAGGAATGAAAGATGGAATCTGATTGGTTGCTAGAGGCAACTGAGCCAGTTTTACTTTACACCATGTTTGATAAATCTCCCCCAACATATTGAATAATTTGGACCATATGAAATAAGGGATATTCTAATATGTCATGGAAATGTTATATGCACACAGCCTTTTTGTCATAATACTGTGAAGCCAGTCCCCATTCCTTCTCTTAATGTTTAGGCTTCTAGACATTTCCATGACATTTTATATGTTTGGTGAGAGACCAGCGCACGTCTGCAACAAATAAAGAAACTTCCCAATATACTTGTCTGTTGTGACATTTAGACGACTGTTAATTAAGTTGAATATTCCCTTTGTACATTTCAGTAATGCCCATTTGAAAGGACTTTTTACATTTTATTAAATAAACCAATAGGGATCTGGGTAATATAATTTTATCAAGAGGTTCCCTGACTCAATATATGCAGCAGGATTAGTAACCTATCTGGGACAGAAATTGGGAAAAGGAAAGTAAACTTTCTATGTCATATCATTCAGTATGAATACTACTTACAGTTACCTGGTGTAGAATTATCTATAATGTGTGGACATTAGGTATTGGAACACAAAGACTACTATACCTGCAGAATATGTAGATACAAACATATCAAGAGTTGTGGCCTATTCATCTCCACTGGAACCAACAAATCCATATTAACATGTTTATTCAGTAGAAGGTTATAACTTGCAAGAACAAACTAATGGGTAAATAAGAGACCCAATACATGTCTTATTCTAGTGTCATCTATCAGCAAAGGCAGTCAGGGCCACCAGCAAGGATTTCACCAGCGTATTCTCCAGCCCAAATTAATTCAGACCCTGTACCAGACCCCAAATTATTTCAGATTTCTGACCCCAGATGAGACTCTAGAAACTAATTCAGACTTCAGAAACCTGACCTCAGAACTAATTCAGACTTCAGAAACCTGACCTCAGAACTAATTCAGACTCACAACCAGACCCCTAAATAAATTCATACCCCAGACCTCAAAAATAATTCAGACTTCTAACTAAACACCTAGGAGGAGATTTATCAAACATGGTGTAAACTGGCCCAGTTGCCCCTAGCAACCAATCAGATTCCACCTTTCATTTTCCAAAGAGTCTGTGGGGAATGAGAGGTGGAATCTGATTGGTTGCTAGGGGCAACTGGGCCAGTTTCACCTTACACCATTTTGATAAATCTCCCCCACAGAGTACAGAACTCAGACCTCAAATCTCATTCAGATCGTGACTTGTGTAGAGTCCATGCTACAGGGGTCCAGAACCATGAAGAACTTTTATTAAGCATGGCAGAAAAAGACCTGTCTACTGATTTACTGTTGGCATCACGATGTACTGGCTGGCATCAGAACATTGTGTGTACAAGGTTCTGGCCTTGTGAGCATGAGAAAAGAATAAGCCCCATTACACTGCAGGACCTATCCCTTTCCCAAAGTAAATTTAGGCTTTGATCCAAATTCTTAAGTTACTAAGTGGTGAGTGGTGGCAGGAGTAGGTATGATTCCTTGTGAGTCCCTCACAGCAGTACCAGTGGTTGAGATCCCTCCAATCACAAAAGGCTGTTGGTTCAACAACTAAAAATGATGGGATTCACTTTAATGGAACTGAGCTTCTAAACCTCACCCAAACTAGGTATGTTTTTAAAGGAAAGTGGCCAAGTCCGGACAACCACTTTAAAGAAATTTAAGTGACAGCACCTCAACACAATGCAGCACCCCTACACAATGCATGTGTAGTAATTCCAGGTTTGCGAATCCTTGAATAATGGTATTTCTATAATCTCTAAACGCAAATCTCTGAGCGCAGGAAGCACTATAATAGAAGATGGATAGACTATAATGGCTGAAAAACCTATAGTCTATCCATCTTCTTCTGCCACTGGGAGTCAAATGCCAAGGATTTGGGGTTTCGAGAACCTTAAATTACTATAAACATTTGCCATGATCCACGTGTTTTCCCATTTCATCATAACGGTTCATGTTATCTTGTGCTGACTATCCTATAACTGGGGTAGGGGGTTGACACAATGCTTCATAGAGCCTCACATACCGTATAACGCTATTTAATTGCGCTGATGTAACATTAGGAAATCTATATTACCAAATCCTTTAGAATTCTCAATAGTTATAGATAGACCTTTTGATTTTTACAAACAAGTTTACTAGTTTTTAGGTGTGCACCTCTTAAATCTGTCAAATTTTACCCGGTTTACAAGAAAGTAAGTGTCCACCTATAAGCCAATGACGCCTGGCATATCTTTGCCGTAAGGCTTTTATTATTGCAGGTTGGACAATATCTGTATCTGTATTTTTCTTCTCTAATTATATTGGTTTCATAAGAGAGAAACTATAATATTCAGCAGGTTCTCGCCTCCTACATATGCCGTCTTAAAGGGGCTGCAATAAGATAAATACCAATTATGCTGAGAGTTTATTAACATATATTTTTTTACCAAATATATTATAAGACTGATTTTAAAGGACGGAATTGGCTTGACTTGGATTATATTGGGGTATGTATTTTATTTACAAACCCTTTAGTACTACTCATATATGAGCAGTAGTGAAAAGAAATGTATTTTTTCATAGTTGTAATGTATAATAAATGTTCCGACCCTCTTATTAACAAGCACAAAGAATGAACTTTAGTTCTTTCATCAGAAAGTCGCGGCTTCTGTCAGCAGGTTTATTCTAGTTGAATCCTCTTTCTTTTGATTTCCCCCCACATTGCTGATTATAGCGCACACTGGACTGTACATATGGATGTGTTAACGTGTTTCTTGTGGGCAGATTGTCAAGTTTACCGTTGTAAGTTCCATATTGATTTTTTCCATGTTCCCTCATCATAAGGTGATAAGACACATTAAGGCCGGATCTCCTGGGCAGAGGAGGTCAGCTGCAGCCTACGCCTGGTGCCTTTAAATGAGACCTGTCACTAGTCTTGAAGGTCTGGTCTAATGCACAGCTACACGGCAGTGTTCAGAGGTTTTCCAATTAACCATAAGCTGTAGCTACATAACTAAGACATCAGGCAACTGAAATTTCTTCATATTACATTGTTTGTGTTATTTATTCTTTTTACACTTGTCGTGATGTGGAGACAATTATTTGAGGTGTGAGAGCTGTATTGCACTTATAGAAAATGAGATGGCAGGTCGGTTGACTGTTGATTTGAATGCACATCTGGTCAGAGCAAAGTGAATGTCCAATATTGAACACAAAGGGGGAAATTTATTAAGCCTGGTGTCTCACATACTGGATTTAATTTAAAGCGCTCTTGAAAAAGCACTAGATTTAATAAGAGGCAGAAGCCATCTGTCTGATCTGTGCACTGGGCTGCAGCATCTACTGATATAATGCGGCCAATTGGTGACACAAGTCATGGTAGATCTGCTAAGCCTGGGAGGCCCTCCTGCTAAGCCCGGCCTACCTTCTTAAAACCTGCCATCGGTGGAGTAAATAGATGAAAGGTTTTTGAGCAAAAATTGGCAACTTTATAAATAATGATAATAAATTCCAATTTTTTAAATACTCTAAACAGGATCAATACCCTATGGTGATTTCTTAACATATTTATATGCCCATAAAGGCAACAATTGTAAAACAGAGCCCTGAATAAATTATACAATTCTATATGTTTACAGCAGGATGGGGAAACTCTGGCCCTCAAGCTGTTGCAGAACTACAATTCCTATCGTGCCTGGAAAGCCAAAGGTTCCCCATCCCTGGTTTATAGCCTAGGCTAGAGGGCATTTAGGAATTTAAAGGGGTTATCAAGGATTAGGAAAAAAAATAAACCACTTTCTTGCAATAACAGCACCAGTTAATTTGAGCTGCAAAACCCACACCCAAACGGACAAGAGTGATGTGGTTTCTGGAAGAAAGACGCCATGTTTTATAAGTATGGGAAATCCCTTTAATAATATATACATAGAGCTAATAACAATAATAATAATAAAAGCTCATTAGCTCCCCCTATTGGTGGCAGAATTTTCTGGTATTTATGGAATCTGGAGCGCTGACTTTTTATTATAATGTATTTAAATGAATCCAGAGGGAGAGCACTAAGTACTGAGTGATATAAACCTGCAAATCACTGATATGTAGACTGCTTACCGCTTTCTGCCAGAGTTTTTATTGAGAAATAAATCAAGTGATTCAAGATATTGAAACAATTTGCATTTTATGCCAGTTTCCTGATATTTCACAGTTTAGGAGCATCCCAATTTTCTCTGTTCAAAGTTTTTTTTTCCCTTTATTATTTTAATCCAAAATGTTATCAGTGTATAATCCGGAACCACACACATTTCTATGAGATGTTTGAGGTTGTGTTATAGGGTTACAGAATGGTGACGATTGGTTCCACCTATGTTATGGTGGGGTGTGGTGTTGTCTGCGTGTGAATTACATTTTCTTGTAATGTTTAGCTGAAAATGGATCTGCTTGGGTTCAGAAGCAGCCATGGAATTATTTCAAAAAAGTAAAGCCCATACATCCTTCACAGAAAGCCGCCCACCATGGATAGTTCAGAGAATATTTGCCTATTTACTCATGATGTTATAGCTCTATTGTCGCTGTGCCCCACACAAGCTGGCGGTCACTTTGCCGCCTTCTCTCTACATCACTATGTCTCTCTTCATAATATTTGCCAGCATCAATATAAAACACAATCTATCAGGTGGATCCATCCTTTGTTTCATATGTTTGTAGCATAACAGTTTTTGTCTGGCAGCTCATATCATTTTAACATGTGTATATACAGGTTTGTAGAATCCTTACTCTGTTTCGCAATTTAGGACCAGATACAGATGTAGCAGAGTTAGACTTGTTAACAGTGACAACTTGCTGTGGATGTACATGCAATCCTAAGAAAAACCATATGTTGAAATAATTTGATGGGTAGTTCTATTTACCAAGCTCAGCTCTGCTACATCTGTATATATGACAAAGACAATGAAAAAGCTAAAAATCAGTATATAATTCACATATTTTAAAGTTGCCTAGTTCTGATACAGCCCTGTTTGTATATAATAACTGTTACATAGCAATGCGTTGAGCAAGTCTTACATGTAACATATACCTATACATGCATTCCATGTATAAATGTACACATGTCCGGCTTCACTGGCTATTCCTAACATTCAGATCTTCTCCCATCCTGTTTTTAGGGTGAGGGGAGGACGGAGCTACTCGACATCTTGGTGAATTTTGTGCTGTAATTTTGTATCAGTACCTTCATTTGATCTCTGTACTTTTGTTTTACAGTTCTTTTTTTCTGTAATGTATTCTAGGTTGAGGGTGGGGTCTCCCAATGTTGGACTTGGGAAAAGTCAAAGTTTGGTCTTGTAAAAAAAAATTAAATGGATAACACAAATGTGATGTACATTTTATAAAATAAAGATTTATAAAATAACCCCCTTCGCATTCAGGGTCAGACTCTGTGGTACTTATTGACCTCTCGTCGTTGTCTGGACATGATTCTTATGATGACTATATCTCTGATATAGTGTTCTCTGAAGTCTTTGTGTCCAGTGAAATAGAATTAATGGAAAATTTCCATTTGTAAACCACAGCATATCTAGGCAAAGTAGAATTTCCTCATCTGACACAAATATCTCTATCATTCTGCAATGAGGCTCACAATAGAGATGCACTGATACTAACAGTCCCTACAGTCCCTACAGCCACTTACTATGGAGCTGACGGCACACCTCATGGGGCCATTGTGTAGGCCATTGTATATTATAATATCCACTGCATTATGGAAATATTGTATCCATAGTAAGTAGTGCTCCATTATACAGGATTGGAAGGAGCATGATTCATCCACGTGTATTCCAGCCTTGCCAAATCCTGTGGTTGTGCAGCAAAAGTACTCTTATGGCACTCATTCACTCTAAAAATGGGGTGTCTGTTTCATGCGCGTTCAGTGATCCTTAAAAACTGGTTCTCCCCCAAGGCACTGACTATCACCGAATGGGTGCACTCGGTCGGGGAGACATGCCAGTACGAAAGAGTATGGTTCTCAAAAAGGAAGAAGGGTTTGGGCAGTTTTTTGAATATCTGTAAGCTTTGGTAGGAAGGTTTTTTGTTTTTATTTTATAGTTTGGATTACTTTGGAAAATAAGTTGTTATTTATTTTATTTTTTTTCTTTTGCTCATTGCTGGCCTGGGGGTGGTGGGGGATGGGGGGGGCGGGTGAGAGGGTTTGGGGTTACATAAGAGTGTCAGAGTGCATGAGGAACCTATAAGGTTTAGAGAAGGCCGGCATGGGTTCAACGAGTACTATATGATTAGATATGGCCTAATAAGCGGCAATGTATTGTTATATATCATTGAATAATGACACTCGTACTGTAATGTTCTGTATCTGTATTTATGTGCTTTTATGGTAAAAACTGGTATATAAAAAAATAAAAGAGTTAAAAAAGGGGGGTTTGGCAAGGACATTACCTATGTCAGCAGCAGAGCCCAAGATAAATATTTATGGAGGCAGGCACAGCGAGAAACAGTAGCGGTGCACAGCGGAAGCATCGGAAGCAGCAGATTCACTGTTCTCATGGTAAATAAGGCTTGCCGCCACTGAAGATTGAACATTTTTTTTCTCCAGGCGGAGGCAGTGCCCAATTGTCTCTTGAGGGGTTCTTACCTGGAACATCTTTTCCCCATATTTCTTGTAGGGGCCATTTATATATTTAAATAAATGAATCATATCTCCCCTTAAATGTCTCTTCGCAAGACTAAACAAATGTAATTTTTTTTATTTTATCTCATAACTAAGATGCTCCATTCCCCTTATTAGTTTAGTTTGTACCTTTTCCAGCTCTAGGATATGAATCGGGTTCCAAAACTGGACAGCATACTCCAGATGAGGCCGCACCAAAGCTTCATAAAATGGTAATATTATATCCCTGTCACGTGAGTCCATGCCTGTATTAATGCATGACAATATCCTGCTCTCCTTAGAAGCAGCTGACTGACATTGTGTGCTGTTCTGTAGTCTATTATCTACAAGTACACCCAGATCCATCAGTGACTCTCCCATAGTAACTCCCCTTAGGACATATGATGCATGTGGGTTATTAGTACCCAGGTGCATAACTTAACATAACTCCACATTAAACCTCATAGTTACTTGAACCCCATAGCAACAATAGAACAAATGTGTTCAGGGTCACAGGGGCTATCACACCACATCAAAAGGTCAATATTTGGTATTTATTGTTATTTCTTTATTATTCCGTTCTCCGTTCACACTGAGTAAAACTGGAGAATTCCGCAGCGGAATCCCGCCAGCCTCCGTGTCATAATGACAGCCTATGGGAGGCTTGCGTGCCTCCTCTCTCCGTGCTGAAGAATGGACATGTTCATTCTTCAGCGTGGAGAGAGGAGGCGCGCAAGCCTCCCATAGGCTGTCATTATGACACAGAGGCTGTGAACAGAGCCATAGGGTAAATCTTTTCCTGACCTCTTGGTGCCAGTGAGGAGTCAGTAAATAGTTACATTACAATGTGGCAAAGCTGAACTCATAAGGACAATAAATACCGTGGCCATCTGGGTAATTCACTTGGGGGCTAGGTTCACACTATGTAACTGTGCGGCTGTATTTTTCATGCGGCTGTAAATGTGCGGATGAAACTCTGGCCGTGGGAAAAAATAGACATGCGGCTCAAAACATACGGTCATTTACTTTGAAATCTGGTTCAACTAAAAATAACAAATAAAATATTAAGAAAGTGATGCAAACACCTCTGGATGCATCTGGGAAAGCAGGGAACACAGTTTACATGAATTGCTATTAACGGGGTTCGCGATCCTCTGCAGTATGCCGATGTCTCTCATGGTTAATCTATTAAAATAATAAAACACATTTTCGTTGTAATAAAGTGCCTTTTGTTGTTCAATAATTAAATTTAAACTAATCCATCATTTTGTAATTAAATATACTGTTAAAATAAATAGATATATAAATAAATGTATGTTTATATATATATATATATATATTTATTTTTTGACAGTATATTTAATTGCACAATGATGGATTCGTTAGAATTAAATTATTGACCAACAAAACTGAATTTATTTCAACGAAAATGTGTTTTATTAATTAAATATTAATTAGTACAGGAAGCTCCATAAGCCGTTAATTCATATGCCGGCAATAGAGCTTTCTGTACTAATCATCACTTTACTTTAATGAAAACATCAAATGTTTCTTCTAATTATGTTGTGACAATAGCATTATTAGAAGAAACATTTAGAATTATATGTGCGCTCAGCTGATTGGCTGATCGGCTCAGCGCACATATAATGAGCCGGTCCGCAGTACAGTGACTTCATTGTGCTGCGGACCAGCGAAGAGGGGGGGGACCCTATGCGTTTTTTTTAAATAAATAAATAATAAAAAAAAACCCGCATAGGGTCCCCCCTATTTTTATAACCAGCCAGGTTAAAAACCAAACGACAGCAGCCTGGTAACACCAGGGTGGGAAGAGCCATTGGTTTAGGCCCTCCCCAGCCTAAATCTTACCAGCCTGCTGCCGCCCGGTCCAGGAGCGCCAATTTTGACGCTCCGGGACCACTGGCAACCGGTTCTTCCCAGTACCCCTGGTGGCACTGGGTACTGGGGTAATAATAGGGGGTTAGTGTTAGCCATTTTATACCGGCTAACACTAGGCCCCAACTTAGTAATGGATTCCGTCTATTAGACGGCTTCCACTATTAAGTCTATAAAGTAAAGAAATAAAGACAAGACACAAGTTAAAAATTTTTTTTATTCAAATAAAAACACCCCCACACCCCTCATTGACCATTTTATTAAAAAAAAAACATTAAAAAAACGCTGGTCATCGACGTAGTCCACGGAATCCGACGTAATCCACAGGATACCGATATCTGAAAAATAAAAAGGGAGAAACACACAAAAAACACACAAAAAGGAGCACAACACCCATCATTGTGAGCGGTGTTGTGCTCCTTACAGTATGCAGCATCTTTACAGATCGCTGCTTACAGTCTGGCCCCCAAGGGGTTAAGGGAGGTTGTATTGCATCCCCCTTAACCCCTTGAAGGCCAGACTGATGTCAGACTGCACCCATCCCAGCAAGGAAGGGGTTAACTGACCCCCCCTTCCTTGCTGGGAGGGGTGCAGTGCTGGGGAGGGGGTGGGGAGAGCTCTATACTCACCCCGATGTTGTCTCTTCGCTGGTCCGCAGCACAATGAAGTCACTGTGCTGCGGACCCGCTAATTATACGTGCGCTGAGCCGATCAGCCAATCAGCTGAGCGCACATATAATTCTAAATGTTTCTTCTAATAATGCTATTGTGATAACATAATTAGAAGAAACATTTGATGTTTTCATTAAAGTAAAGTGATGATTAGTACAGAAAGCTCTATTGCCGGCATATGAATTAACGGCTTAAGGAGCTTCCTGTACTAATTAATATTTAATTAATAAAACACATTTTCGTTGAAATAAATTCAGTTTCGTTGGTCAATAATTTAATTCTAACGAATCCATCATTGTGCAATTAAATATACTGTCAAAAAATAAATATATATATAAATATACATTTATTTATATATATATTTATTTTAACAGTATATTTAATTGCAAAATGATGGATTCGTTAGAATTAAATTATTGACCAACGAAAGGGACTTTATTACAAAGAGAATGTGTTTTATTAATTTAATATATTAACTATTAGAGGCATCGGCATTCGGCATCATTGCCGACTATTTTTGAAGTACTCCGTACGGACCGCCTGTCAATCCTCGGCCGCATGTCCAGCCGCAAACAATGGTCTTGTTCATTTTTTACGGGTCCGTTTACGATCGGGCCGTAGATTCATACATAGTGTGCACTGTGCAGCCGTATATCCTATCCTTTCCAGCGTACGCATGAACCACCAAAAATACCGCCGCACAATTACAGCCGCAAATACAGCTGCACAGTTACATAGTCTGAACCTGGCCTCAAACCGCAAGTCTTTAATACTTAGAAAAATAAAGTAATTACCACTGCAGCCATAATCATGCCATAGAAACACTAATTGCACAGTACCTGTTCTCAGCTTGGGCGAGGGGTGCAGAGGATTTCACCTCGAGACTATAGGGAAACAAACAAGGCAAGAAGAAGATATTCCAGCACCAACATCTAATGTGGATGAATGTGTTCTTCTTGTCTTTAATGCTTTGCCTTAAAACCCAGGCCCTGGGCATTATTTTACGGGTAATACGGGCTGTCATAGTGTTTCTATTTGTGCATGTCACAGAGACTTTGATACATTGTTGCTTCTTATACAATGTGGGGCCTTATACAGTGTTTGCTTAGGGACCTCCACAAATCATGTACCAATGTATAACGTGAAAGAGATATATCAAATCCTTTTAATCTTCTATATGGCCCATTATATAGGTTGTTAGATTACATACAGCAGATTAGCATTACAATATATGTAATCCTCCCCAGTGTAGATCCATTTAGATTCTGAAAACTTTCATTCATCCACATGGACTTCATTTCCCCTTTGCAGCTCAGTCAGCTGTGTATCCATGTAAGGATATAGGCTATGTTCACACTACGTAAAAGTACGGCCGTTGTTGCCATCGGCCGTACTTTTCACGTTGTGGAACACTGCCTCTGCTTCTATGGGGATCCCAGCCCAGCCCAGGGAATTGCGGCCATAGGAAACCATGTCAGTGCACACAATGAAGCGAGCGGCTCCGGCCGCTTGCTTCATTGTGTGCTGTGGGAGGTTCTGATGCGGGCGCGCGCTGATGCGCCCACATCAGAACGCTGCAGCCGGAAAGATCTGGGCAGAGACCGGCCATTTTGTGACCCGGCTGGGGTCACGGAAAGGCCGGTCTCTCACAGCGTGTGAACTTAGCCATATACTGTATATAGTAAAGTCCACAAGAGAGATGCCCAGATAATAGTCCTTGTATGGTGTATACCCTAGGGATGATACGTCCTGTACAGTACAAAACAATGGACATCTGGAAAGGGCCTGTGCTTTTCTATACCCATGTATATATCCATTTGTCACATGTGGTCACAGACAACTATCTTGTGCATGGTTTGCTTTATAGCCAATGCTTTATATTCTTCTTCTTATCCTATTGCTGACTGTAATATGTAAGAATACTTTGGATATAGTTTTTATTTTTCAGGAAAACATAAAAAGAGAAGTTTTAATTTATAACCCATTTGTATCTTATGGGCACTTTCCTAAATGTCTTTTTTTTCTCATACAAATTGTGATTTAAAGCTGGAGACCAAACACAAGACAGGCTAGTCTGTACAATGTGAGAACAAAAGATAATTACGGTGAACTGTGCCGGTTGGCAGATTTGTGGAGGCAAAGGAGTGGCATAATACACAACTAACAGCGTAATTCAAGCCAAAGTATCCATGAAATGTAAGCTTAGACTAAAACAACAACCAGCTAAAGAAACGTCAGTGGTTGGGGCTGTATAGAATAGGATAAAACATACTAAAACAAATGGGTTGATTTTCTTCTTCTGTCACTTGTCTTATCCAGGTTGACTTAGTTTTTTTTTTTTTCAGAGTGTTTAAATAAATGGCAAAACTAAAAATAATTATAAAAATGAATTAAACTTTGTCGTTTTACATAAAAGAGAGGATCTCTCAAACATCACCACAAAAGTAGGGATGTAAGTTGTCCAAAAAGGCCCAAAAACAATAATAAATGTGTCTAAAAATCCATATAACTATTCATAAGCAAATTAAGCAATTCATAAAAAAAACAAAAAAAAAACAGGACATACAGTTTTAGGCTATGTTCACACTATGTATGTGTGCGGCTGTATTTTTTATGCGGCTGTAAATGTGCGGATGAAACTACGGCCGTGGGAAAAAATAGACATGCGGCTGAAAACATACGGTCATTTACTTGGAAATCTGGTTCAACTAAAAATAACAAATAAATTCTTAAGAAAGTGATGCAAACACCTCTGGATGCATCTGGGAAAGCAGGGAACACAGTTTACATGAATTGCTATTACCGGGGTTTGCGATCCTCTGCAGTATGCCCATGCCGATGCCTCTCATGGTTAATATATTGAATTAATAAAACACATTTTCGTTGTAATAAAGTCCCTTTCATTGTTCAATAATTAAATTTAAACGATTCCATCATTTTGCAATTAAATATACTGTTAAAATAAATATATATATAAATAAATGTATATTTATATATATATTTATTTTTTGACAGTATATTTAATTGCACACTGATTTTATTTCAACGAAAATGTGTTTTATTAATTAAATATTAATTAGTACAGAAAGCTCGAGTAAGCCGTTAATTCATATTGCCGGCAATAGAGCATTCTGTACTAATCATCACTTTACTTTAATTAAAACATCAAATGTTTCTTCTAATTAATAAATAAATAATTAAAAAAACAACGCATAGGGTCCCCCCTATTTTTATAACCAGCCAGGTTAAAAACCAAACGACAGCAGCCTGGTAACACCAGGGTGGGAATAGCCATTGGTTTAGGCCCTCCCCAGCCTAAATCTTACCAGCCTGCTGCCGCCCGGTCCAGGAGCGCCAATTTTGACGCTCCGGGACCACTGGCACCCGACTCTTCCCAGTACCCCTGGTGGCATTGGGTACTGGGGTAATAATGGGGGGTTAGTGTTAGCCATTTTATACCGGCTAACACTAGGCCCCAACTTAGTAATGGATTACGTCTATTAGACGGCTTCCACTACTAAGTCTATAAAGTAAAGAAATAAAGACAAGACACAAGTTAAAAAAAAAATTTTATTCAAATAAAAACACCCCCACACCCCTCATTGACCATTTTATTAAAAAAACAACAACAAACAACCGCTGGTCATGGACGTAGTCCACGGAATCCGACGTAATCCCCAGGATACCGATATCTGAAAAACAAAAAGGTAGAAACACACAAAAAACACACAAACAGGAGCACAGCACCCATCATTGTGATCGGTGTTGTGCTCCTTACAGTATGCAGCATCTTTACAGATCGCTGCTTACAGTCTGGCCCCCAAGGGGTTAAGGGAGGATGTATTGCATCCCCCTTAACCCCTTGGGGGCCAGACTGATGTCAGACTGCACCCATCCCAGCAAGGAAGGGGTTAAGTGACCCCCCTTCCTTGCTGGGAGGGGTGCAGTGCAGGGGAGGGGGTGGGGAGAGCTCTATACTCACCCCGATGTGTCCTCTTCGCTGGTCCGCAGCACAATGAAGTCACTGTGCTGCGGACCTGCTAATTATATGTGCGCTCAGCCGATCAGCCAATCAGCTGAGCGCACATATAATTCTAAATGTTTCTTCTAATAATGCTTTTGTGATAACATAATTAGAAGAAACATTTGATGTTTTAATTAAAGTAAAGTGATGATTAGTACAGAAAGCTCTATTGCCGGCAATGTGAATTAACGGCTTACTGGAGCTTCCTGTACTAATTAATATTTAATTAATAAAACACATTTTCGTAGAAATAAAATCAGTTTCGTTGTTCAATAATTTAATTCTAACGAATCCATTATTGTGCAATTAAATATACTGTCAAAAAATAAATATATATATAAATATACATTTATTTATATATATATATATATATATATTTATTTATTTATTTTAACAGTATATTTAATTGCACAATGATGGATTCGTTAGAATTAAATTATTGAACAACGAAAGGGACTTTATTACAAAGAAAATGTGTTTTATTAATTTAATATATTAACTATTAGAGGCATCGGCATTCGGCATCATTGCCGGCTATTTTTGAAGTACTCCGTACGGACCGCCTGTCAATCCACGGCCGCATTTCCAGCCGCAAACAATGGTCTTGTTCATTTTTTACGGGTCCGTTTACGATAGGGCCGTAGATTCATACATAGTGTGCACTGTGCAGCCGTATATCGTATACTTTCCAGCGTACGCATGAACCACCAAAAATACCGCCGCACAATTACAGCCGCAAATACAGCCGCACAGTTACATAGTCTGAACCTAGCTTTAGGCTACATTTACATAAATTTTTTTCACGGCCATTGTTGCTATGGTGAATTGGGATGCAGGCACACAGGGATGCACCCGCATCCCAATTCAATAGAAATGAATTTTATCCCGGCAGGTACTGCAGTACCAGCCGGGATAAACTTCACTGATACCAGCTGTTCTGTGACAAGGCCGGGTCATAGAACAGCCGGTTTCATATGTTGTGTGAACGTGGCCTTATTCTTATTGTCAATTTGTTCACCAAGCAAACAGTCTGGTAGAATAGTCTGGTAGTTGACATGTTCTATGCTTCCTGGAAAACAGCTGATTGATATGGTTAGTTTAAAGGGGTGGATCTTAAAGGGGTAGTGCGGTGTATAACATTTTTTCAGTAACACACAATACAAAGTTATACAACATTGTAATGTGTGTTATTTAAGTGAATGGCCCCCTTCCCCATGCCCCCCCCCCGACCGTGGGCCTGGAAGTGTGATACAGTATACTCACGCAATCATTGTCGACCCCAGCCGCCATCTTGAAAAGATCACGTCATCTTCAGGAGGCCGGCCTGACTGCTCCAGCCCCCCTCATGCCGCCTTCCCTCCAGCGTGTCATCATCTTCTCAGCCCGGATTGGCTTAGCATTACAGAAGCCCCAGACTTCTTCTGTTATGTTCAGCCAATGGCGACTGAGCAGCTGATGACGCACTGGAGGGGGGCCGGCATGAGGGGGGCTGGAGCAGTCAGGCTGGCCTCCTGAAGATGACGTGATCGTTCCAAGATGGCGACCGGGGTTGACAGTGATTGCGTGAGTATACTGTATCACACTTTCAGGTACACGGTCGGGGGGGGGGGGGGGGCATGGGGAAGGGGGCCATTCACTTAAATAAAACACATTACAATGTTGTAGAACTTTGTAATGTGTGTTATTTAGTAAAAAAAAAAATGTTTTACACTGCACTACCCCTTTATTAATCACTAGTGCAGGTGACATACAGTGCGGAGGCTCTTCTCTTCATAGGGGTACAGATAAAGATGACTGGGTTTACACTGCGCTTTTGCTGTGAACCCAGCCTGACTAGTGCCGGAGAATGAGAAAGCAAGTGGATCTCCTGTAGGTCACTTTTATTTTATAAGATGTACATGATGGGATGTATTGCTGACATTGCCATTACTTTCTGTTTCTTAGTTGATGGCTGGGCATGTTTATACTGGGCAATACTTGTAAAGGAAAGAGAGTTCATGTGGCCGTCTATGTAAAAGGCCCTTTAGACTTAAAGAAGAGATGTATTCCTTCATGTATAAAGCATTTCCTAAGCACTTCCCTCTTATTTGCACTTCACACAGAGAAGAGATTGCTCCTTCAAATAAATTGTATATGGATGATCAAAGGTTTTATTCACCAAGAATTCCGGTGGGTGTGATCTATTGCGTACAATATCTAACATCAGCCTCATTTACATGCCATACACGCCTCCCTTGTTTTTAACTTGTTTTTATGTTGTTGTTTTTTTACATATTTCTTTATAAGCTTAATGTAAACCGACCAATATTATTTTATATATGTTTCCCAACATATATAGTTCTGCAGTTACTGTTGTTTGCAGAAATGGGTTCTTGTACTTTGTGTTTGAAGTCCTCACCATCCTCAAGAAGATGATGAGTATTATTATTACATTACATCCAGAGGAAGGAAACATATCTTGGTCATGGCATGGTTATGTACATTACAAGTGATAGCTTTAATACACTTAGGCTATGGCTAAACAGCGTCACAATGTTCTCTATGAGTCACAGTAAAATTGCAGTAAAATGGCAATCAGATGGTGACTTTAGTGTTCTTTAATGAAAAAAAAGTGGCAAATGAACATTTAAGTGGCAGCAAAATTGCAATTTTACGACTCGCATTCAACATTGTGTCATCATGTTGCCTGAGTCTTAACAAGCCCTGCATCTGAGTCATTGGATATGGAGCAGGTCAGGTTCTCAGCCTCCAGAAAAAAATAATCCTTCCATTAACCAACAGGAAGCATACATCTTAGAATAGTGATTAAAAGATGCAGAGGTGCAGTTTTTTTTTTTGTTTTGTTTTTTCCAGCAGCGCGTAGATGAAATTTTTCACCTCTTGTGCAGCATTTCCACTATATGGGACCCTACTCCCAAAAGAGTGCCGCCTAATTATCTGCTATCGGGATCCCAGTGGTGACATGTGGGGGTAACATAAGTCTAATGATAGGTCTGTAGTGGAGATTAGTACTGCATGAGTAAGTCACTAGTCCCATAGGTGCCAGTCCATAGTGATGCCCCAAGGGGAAGGCTAAGTTAGTACTTACTTATTTAATCCCCTCCAGTTTTTAAGTCACTCAAATACATTCAGTGACAAAAAAATAAAAATATGGCATCCAGCTAGAAAATTGTTGCAAAACTAAAAATGCAGTTATATCTCATGCAGATACGTAAATGATTACAAATGATTAAACAATGGGTCCTGCCATAAGATGGCGTAAAAGTGCTTCCCTGATGCCCTATAAAAAGACTCTCAGAGGCTACTTTTGGGTAGTGTACCTAGTGAAAGATTGGTGGCTGCTAGACATGCCCATAGGATGCACTCAAAGACATTTTGTTCAGGTGACAGACTTTGAGAGGGGATGGCTGAGAAAAGCAGGATGGTTGTTTTGGCTATTTGCTATGGTTACATGAGGGCACACACGCACACACACACACACGATGATCAGGCTCCAGACGGCCCAGATAGACCACTTGTAGAAAGGATCATTCGATTTGACGACAAGCATGGACAGCTGACAAAGTTTCTTTGTCCACTATCCAGACATAGGTGGTGGCACCTTTATTTTACACCTGTCTCTGCCTAAACCATTTCCAGACACTGGCCTGCCAATAATGGTGGATTATTCTTTCGTTGATTAGGGCATATTGACTCTTAGGGAACCTTTACACATAACGTATCGCAGTGGATTTGATGGTGTAGATCCCCAGCGGATCTAAATAACTGAACACAGCATCAAATCTGCACCACCAAATCTGCTGCAGATCTGCTGCGTATCCTGTACATGTGAACGCACCCTAAGCCCTATTACACAGCCTGATATTATGGAGTAAGTGAGTGCTACCTTTAAGGTCAACGCTTGTTTGCTCCTCATTCCCTGTTCGCTGTCTGGGCTATTACATGCACCGACATCGAGCAGGGAGGATCGGCAGGGGTGGGGGGAGCAGAGTAGCAGGAGGGGCTGTCTGCGTGATTCTTAGATCGTCCTGGTGGCCCATAGAGGATAGCAGTGGTCTGTTGCCGCCGCTCCTATTGCGGGAAGTCATGGCCAGCATGTCCTATTACACCAAATGATAATTGTCAGAACGGCCTGTAATCGGCCAAGTAGGGTGTAAAAGGGCCCTTTGGAGTCAGGGGACTGTGCAGCTGCTGTAAGGTCCTGATCTTCAGTTTTTTTATCACACTGAATTATGAGATTAAAGAATAGTAAGACATTGAAAGAGATTTTGGAGGCCAAAAATATCATATTGGTCATTTGTGTATTTTTTTGAAGGGAGTGTATTTGCCAACAAAGCCCATATACTCTGGATGTCTATAAGAGCTTTCATCACTGTTTAATAATTTCTTGACATGATGGGATTCATATCACCAGTGCCTCTGGGCAGCTGGAGTCCCTTGGGGCTGACTAATAACTTAGCCGAGGACATAACAGACAGCTTAAGACATCAGCACAGATGACGGTCTGCCAGATGAATTCTGTGACATCAGGGGACATTCGTCTCTCTCATTTGCATTTTTTTTCCCCCATAGAAATGTGCTGCTTGTATGGAAAGTTCTTAGTGCCAGAAAAAAAAATCCCATGTAATGAGTTCCTTAATGTAACCTAATACAAAATCCAATTGCATCATGCTATAGATTGCTCTAAATATTTCATATAGACTGTGTGGAAAATCCACAGCCAATCTGCGCTATATGGACTTATATAGTGTTTATTCTGGATCATAGCAGTTGCTATATCTCTACAATATTCCACAACAATGTCGGCTAGTTACAAAAGTAAAGTATGAAGACGCTGTAACTACAACTCAAAAGGTGCACAAGTCCCTGCCCAAGCAAGATCACCAAGGATAATGTGGAGAGCTATGACATGCGAGGTGTGAGGAGAGAAGAAGTTTCAATGAGGATAAAATTAGAAACAAGCAGACGTTCCCTTTTCACATAGTAATGAGGAAATGTCTCCAAAGACCACAAGGAAAGCTTATTACAGGCTTCAGAGAGAGGAGATTTCACCCTTTACCTACTAAATTGATAGATTTATAAAGGTTATTCACATTCTGGTTTGCCCTCCACAGGCTTCCTCTGAAACAATAAGTGTCTATGAGGAATTAGACTATCTTATAATAAGATATTATAATCCGATGAATATTTGAAGGAGGAATAATAAACACAAAGGGGCTTAATCAGTTTTCTTTTTGGTATTTTCTTTACTTAAAGGGCTTGCTTGGTTTAGTAAACCAATTTCTAAATTCTTTTTATAGACTCGGCTGAACATTCATGTGTTCTGCATAGGGAGGAGGTAGCCCGCTGTCAGACAGCTCTGGTGGCGGCTTATCTCACAGAAAACAAAAACGTAGGGAAGCTAAAATGCAACATGCTTGGTCCTTTTCTGCCCTGACATCATCTGAGGCATCTATATACATTAGACACATGGCTTATTCCACCAAAGTCAGTGGGTTTGTGTGAATTTTGACTCAAGGGCCCGTACCCGCTGCTCGCAGTGGAATTGGATGATGTCAGTGGTAATAGGGGGCGGGTGTGGTGGAAAATTACTATTCAACCTCTTTAGTCAGGTAGAGATAAGCTGCAGAGAGACACTCCCCATAGAGAATACAGGAACATTTAGCTGTGTATGGTCCTGTGTATGGGGAGTATTGGTGACAGATAACTGACAGCTGTTATTGAAGCTGTATGGTCACCTTTAGGCTATGTTCACACTACGTAAAACTACGGCCGTAGTTCTCGCCGCAGAACTACGGCCAGAGTTTTGAGGAGTTGAACATAGCCATATTTGCAATGGGATCCCGGCCGGAGTGTACACACATCGTATACGCTCCGGCCGGGATCCCATGCGGCGCTGGAAAAAACTGACATGTCAGTTTTCTGCGGCCAGAATTTAGTGAATTCCGGCCGCAGAAAGACCTGACAGTTCAAACAGTGAAGCAAGCGGCAAGTGGACTATGGGAAGCTCTGATGCGGGTGCATGCTGATGCGCCCACATCAAAGCTCCGCGGCTGGAAAGATCACCTGGCCGGTACTTAAGTACCGGCCGGGATGATGCGGGCTGAGACCGGCCGTTCCGGGGTCACAGAACGGCCGGGTGTTCACGTAATGTGAACATAGCCTTAGAGAGATTATTTTGAGTTACCAGATACATAGGAAGAGGCATGTCAACTATTTAAACCTCTAAGCTATTATGAAGAGTTAAAAAGCCATTACACAGACAGTCCATTGATTTTGGTTGTTCCCCACTGATTAGCTTATTGTTGGCGGACCCTTCAAACATATAGGGTTTGGCCACAGCAGACAACCCCTTTCTTTATGAGGCAACGGTCCTAAAAAGGTATTCCCATCTTAACCTCTTGTCTCTATCGATAATAGATAACAAGTTCATTGCTGGGGGTCTGACCGCTGGGACCCCTAAGATCTTAGTGCACCATTTACTCTAAGGGGACACCAAAGGTTTCCAAGCTCTGTGCAACCTTACAGGTTTTTGGATTTGGGATAAGCCACATGGTAGAGAGTTACCTCTTAGTGACCGGTACTGTAGATGAGGCTCCAGAGTCCTCAGCCATGTTGGCACCAGATCATGGTGGGCCACAGAGGTTGGGGAAAAATGCAGTGAAGACTAGCACACCAGTATATGACCACAACCTATGGTAAGTATAAAATGAAAACTAATGAGAAACTAATGCAATAAATGCATCCTGTTTTCAGTCTGCTTTTCAGGCCCAATCTTACTGTTACAGGTCTAATGCTTGCAGCCACATTATGGTACCCTTAGCCTGCTATTGACCCATACTGTAGCTCTGTGTGCATCTGATATTATAAATTCTGAGCTGTTCCAGAAGAAAAAATGATCATGCTCCATGGCATTGCTTCTAAGGGACAATAAAGTGGCTCACTGAGAGCTTACTAGTCTGTAATACGGTCTTGGAGGGACTCCATGTGCTGCTATACATGGTCTGTGCACACAGCAATGTAATATGCATCGACCCTTGACAAACTAGTTACACCCCCACCCCCCCATTAAAAAAAAAAAGGGTTTTTCTTCTTTCTAGTTTTTCTTCATTTTTGTGTAGTCAGTTGTCCATTGAAAGACGAGGGTTTTGGTTTTTCCAGTGTTAATCTTTCTGGCACGTTTTTATACCCACAGACCACTCAAGATGTATAGAGAAAAAATGCTAAGGCCTTACTGTTAATGGAAATTCTAACTTCTCTTGTATGTCAGACTGTTGTCCTTGGCAGAGTTAAGATTTGTCATTGCTGAGATTTTTTTAATATGCTATGAAAGCCGTCACAGCAGATATAAAATGCAACATGCCTTGTCAGCAAGTGCTTGTCAAAATTGTCAATTTAGTATGGATCTGGTCTTCCATGTTCTGTCCGGTATGCCGCAGCAATTATTAATGGGGTCATTTCGGATGTCCCTGAGAACCACAGAAATATTTTATATTAGCCGAGTTATAGCAAATGTAGAGAAAACATTCCTGCCAATGGGTAGACATGTGGAAATATGTCATTTGCCGTACATTTTCCTGTGTGACAATGATGCAGTTCCCTGCCTCATATCCATGTGTTAAACATGACCATATATCAATATAATGTTGGTATGTTGTCTATGGTGATGTTACCTGGTAATAGCATTGGAGTCTTGCAATTTATTTCAATGACATGCAACCTGTTTCTCTTTATTACATTTACCTTGTAATCTAAATGTAAGAAGTAAAATCTAAACATTAGTTAGGTCGGGGAGGCGAGTTGTCAGGGCTCTCATAAGATTATAAGATATTAGCTTCATGTGGACATCAATCATTGTAATGATTTGTTCTCAGATTAAAACTGCAAAATTTCTTTTCTGATGCTGTATACATGAGTCACAAGTGGGTCATACGGAGAAATATAATAACTACAATGTTCCATTGATTTTTAGAAATATTTTTATATATTTATATGTTTATAAAAAAAACAAGATGGAATGACCTGTAAAGCGCAACAAAGCATGAAAATAGAAGGATATCCACAATGCATATATACGACACAGAACGGCTGGTTATGGAGCGCTGGATGAGCTGAACACATTCGCCTACACTGGTGTAAAAGTGAAACAGAGAGTCGGTCGTCCTTTTGAGGCTTTATGAAAGAGCAAAGCTTCATAAACATGTCCCCACCTACTATAAGCGCTGTGACAGTGACAGATGGGAGATTTTGTAGGATTTATATACTCAGTAAGACTGACTCATGCACTACTCACAGGCATATAATGGTATAATCCCATAAACACTAAGGTTTGGTTCATAAATGGGTCAGTAGAGGGAGGAGGGGGGGTAAACGGCATGCATGAAAAAAACGCACCACTAACGCACTAGGAAATAATACATAGTGGAGAATACTGGGAGCAGGGATGGTGGTATGGATTGGTCAGGCATAACATTCATTGCATATCAGAATAAGGACCGTATGGTGGTATACAGGGCCCCTACAGCAGACTACCTGAATGGTGGTATACAGGATCCCCACAGCAGACTACCTGTATGGTGGTATACAGGATCCCCACAGCAGACTACCTGTATGGTGGTATACAGGGCCCCTAGAGCAGACTACCTGTATGGTGGTATACAGGGTCCCCACAGCAGACTACCTGAATGGTGGTATACAGGGTCCCCACAGCAGACTACCTGTATGGTGGTATACAGGGCCCCTAGAGCAGACTACCTGTATGGTGGTATACAGGGTCCCCACAGCAGACTACCTGAATGGTGGTATACAGGGTCCCCACAGCAGACTACCTGAATGGTGGTATACAGGGTCCCCACAGCAGACTACCTGAATGGTGGTATACAGGGTCCCCACAGCAGACTACCTGTATGGTGGTATACAGGGCCCCTACAGCAGACTACCTGAATGGTGGTATACAGGATCCCCACAGCAGACTACCTGTATGGTGGTATACAGGATCCCCACAGCAGACTACCTGTATGGTGGTATACAGGGCCCCTAGAGCAGACTACCTGTATGGTGGTATACAGGGTCCCCACAGCAGACTACCTGAATGGTGGTATACAGGGTCCCCACAGCAGACTACCTGTATGGTGGTATGCAGGATCCCCACAGCAGATTACCTGAATGGTGGTATACAGGGTCCCCACAGCAGACTAGCTGTATGGTGGTATACAGGATCCCCACAGCAGACTACCTGTATGGTGGTATACAGGGTCCCTACAGCAGACTACCTGTATAATGGTATACAGGATCCCCACAGCAGACTAGCTGTATGGTGGTATACAGGATCCCCACAGCAGACTACCTGTATGGTGGTATACAGGGTCCCTACAGCAGACTACCTGTATAATGGTATACAGGATCCCCACAGCAGACTAGCTGTATGGTGGTATACAGGATCCCCACAGCAGACTACCTGAATGGTGGTATACAGGGTCCCCACAGCAGACTACCTGTATGGTGGTATACAGGGTCCCCACAGCAGACTACCTGAATGGTGGTATACAGGGTCCCCACAGCAGACTACCTGTATGGTGGTATACAGGATCCCCACAGCAGACTACCTGAATGGTGGTATACAGGGTCCCCACAGCAGACTACCTGTATGGTGGTATACAGGGTCCCCACAGCAGACTACCTGAATGGTGGTATACAGGGTCCCCACAGCAGACTACCTGTATGGTGGTATACAGGGCCCCTAGAGCAGACTACCTGTATAGTGGTATACAGGATCCCCACAGCAGATTACCTGAATGGTGGTATACAGGGTCCCCACAGCAGACTACCTGAATGGTGGTATACAGGGTCCCCACAGCAGACTACCTGTATGGTGGTATACAGGGTCCCTACAGCAGACTACCTGTATAATGGTATACAGGATCCCCACAGCAGACTAGCTGTATGGTGGTATACAGGATCCCCACAGCAGACTACCTGTATAGTGGTATACAGGGTCCACACAGCAGACTACCTGTATAGTGGTATACAGGGTCCACACAGCAGACTACCTGTATGGTGGTATACAGGATCCCCACAGCAGACTACCTGTATAGTGGTATACAGGGTCCCTACAGCAGACTACCTTTATAGTGGTATACAGGATCCCCACAGCAGACTAGCTGTATGGTGGTATACAGGGTGCCTACAGCAGACTACCTGTATAGTGGTATACAGGATCCCTACAGCAGACTACCTGTATAGTGGTATACAGGATCCCTACAGCAGACTACCTGTATAGTGGTATACAGGGTCCACACAGCAGACTACCTGTATAGTGGTATACAGGATCCCCACAGCAGACTACCTGTATAGTGGTATACAGCAGTGCTTCTCAAACTGTGAGGCGCCCCCTAGCTGTTATTGAGGCCCAGCTGGGGAGCCAGTTTTCACAAAAGTGACTATGATCTGCACAGTCCTCCAAAAGCTCCATTTTAGCAACATTATTAATTTATTTTGTAATTGCTTTATTAGCATATAAAGCTTGGGAGATGTGTGAAAGGTGGCCCTAGCATAATTTCAGCTTTTAAATGGACTTTCACCACAGATAGTGAGGCCCAGGCTCCCTCTTGGTCAGTCTGGTGAGGCCCAGGCATTGCCTTGGTCTGTTGGGTGAGGCTCCAGAAGAAATAGTTTGAGAAGCACTGGTATACAGTATCCCCATAGCAGACTACAGAGCCCTGGGTACTCTATGCACTACTTTTAGGATACTTCTGTACCACACTTGTATTACAAGCAATGCCTAAAGGAAACCTGTCACAATGAAAATACAGTCCAATCAGATATCATGTGGGAAACATTTCAGGATTTTTTAGCTATTAATGTTTATTCCATTCAGGACAAAGTAGTTAAGTGATTGGCAACTATCTGTGTATATAGAGACCTGTCAATCATTAAGACCGCCCACTTGACTATTTATTACAGAATGGGCAGCATTTTAAATGAATAAATGACAAGTGCTTTTCTTCAAAACAGCTCAGCCCTATAACATGCTACCTGCAGATTGGTCACTTTATACATGTGGCAGTTTCCCTTTCTATAGAAGTCTATAGGAATGAATTAAGCTTCTAAACCAGAGACATATCTGGGCAGTATCAGTACAGTGATGAGTACTGACAGAGCTGCCCCCAGCTGTACCTCTTCAACATCTGATTCAGGGGGGAGGGCACCTTACAGCTTAAAGCGCGCCATTATAATGGTCCACATTATAGTGGACAGCTGCATGTACAGCTGGTTACCAATGTAACACCTTGACAACTATGTTGACAGGCACATAATACAGTATTCTGTGCTGCACTGCATCTCAAGGGACGTAGCTTTTTTCCACTTCAGTTTTCTGGGCCTGTTGGAAAGAATAGTCTTCCTGAAATGTCAATTTCTAGAGCAATCCCTGAATCACTGTGGCATTCTAGGAGATGTGAGCTCAGTATTGAGGATTGTTAGAGTAGGTAACAAAATTGTTCTACTTTTTACCCCCATTGTATTACAATGTAATGTACATTATAGTAAAACATAATTTATTAAACAAAATCAGAAAGCACCAAATAGTAACTGAAAATGCCTAAACTCTGTGTGAAAGAACAGCTTATTCTCATTCTGCTCTCTAGCTGAGAACAGTCCATTCCCTGCAAAGGTATAGATCCCAGGAGTTGGACTCACATCTCTCTTAAAACTTGTCTGATTAACAATTGAGTATAATACAATTGTCGGGGCACTACCAATGGCCAGAGCTAAAAATTAAAAAAAAATTGTATATATCATTTTACAGCTTTGGGTGGCCTGATTCCAATGCTTTACTTCCTTATCCTCCTAAGCACCCCTTATCTCTACCCTAGCCTAATTTTCACACCCAGTTTTGTATTTGACTACTTGAAGAGTGAAGAAACAGATAGGCAACAACAACTATTATTATTATTATTATAATAATAATAATAATAATAATAATAATAATAATAATAATTATCATTAATAATAATGGCAATTTTCATGCTGTATGAAATGTATACTTTGAGCTCTGTTTAGTATCTAAACAAGAAAGGACAATAAAAGTCATATATTAAGAATGTCATGCAAAAGACAAAAAAGAAACAGTATGCTGGGGGCATGAAAGCAGATGAAGCGGCAGTCCCACTGCACCCCCTTTCTGCAAAGTCTCAGGCCAGAAACAGACAAGATTTTAATCTATTTCCAGACAGCTCTGTAAAAAGCTCTAAGCTGGTGATTAACTTGTTTGTACTTAAGCAGGAATATCCCTAAAATCTGTTTAGGACCATCAGGGCAGTAGAAAGAAGAGCTGCAAGAGTCAGACACAATCCCAATCCACACTGCGGTTTATTTACAACTATTGCACAATGCATGATAAATGTCTTTGTTCTCTGATAAATAGCCTGTGAAACATATGAAAAATATTTTTTTTATAAGAAAAACCTTTGACTTTATAAGAAAGAACTTTGTCTCGTATGGTCATGTTGGGTCACTGAGGAATACTGCATGTTATCACCACTAACCATAGGTCCCTATTACACCAAATTATTACTGGCCATACTTGGCCGATTACGGGCCATTCCAGACGATAATCAGTTTGTGTAATAGTGCCTGTTAACATGCCTGATGTCAGCTGATTGTGGTCTTTTAACACATTGAAAAATCCCAATAATGATAGTGGTAGTCTCCTGTATGTCGATCCATGTAATAGAAGCAGCAGCAGGCCGTCACTGACTACAATGGGCAGCCCGGACAATCTAAGGTTTGGGGAATGAGGAGGAAGTGAGCAAGAGAGGAAGTGATCTGACAGATCGGCACTCGCTTTCTCCTCTTAATCGTGCTGTGTAATATGGCCTATAGTCTAAGGTAGGTTAGGAATTGTAGTTTAGCTAGAGGGCCAAATATTACCCACCCCTGGTGTAAGGGGTCACCCTGCCTCCCAATAATCCTGCCCCCACTCCTCATGACTTTCTAAACCGATCCCTGAAACTATTGAAAAGTTACAGACATTTCTTAGCAAATAAGGTATTAATAAAGTGTAGTTTATCATTTAGTTTAAAAAATAGATGACTTGGAGTGTGAAAATGGCTTTCTGCCTCCATGCCCCTGGTCATAAGTGCAAAATCTGTCTCCGTGAATTGTTTGTGGTTCGACAATATTAGTAATTATAATGACAATTATTTGTGCAAGCTATACCGAGGCGAAACATTCCTTGAAAGGCAGCTATGTTTATTGTAATAGGAACACATAATAAGAGTCAGTGGAATATTACAGACAAGTTATCAAGCGGAACAATTTCCACCAATGCTCATTTTGCCTTCTCATAATGGAGAATATATCAAAAGGCTTTCTGTACTGCTTAACCAATGTCCATCTCGTAGTGCATGAAATAGCACAGTGTTTTATACATTATGCCTGCAATTTTTATTTTATTTTTTTGCAAAAACTCTGAACAAAGACATATACATTACAGATTGGACTGAGAGGTCACAGCGTCATAAGTGATGCAGCTATAGGTATTGAATTGATGAAATGTAAATGATTTAGGTATACAGTATTTCTAGCTGAGGCTCCACAACATTTTGCTGCACTTGACTTATAGTAAAGTAACAGGAATTGTGAGACTATATCACAGCCTGAATGTTTTCCTTATGGAACCCTACAGCTGCCGCAACTAATCTGACCTTGGTTGCAATGTCATCTGAGACCTTCGTTCCCATAGGATAACATTGCGTTCACATCATCTTCCCAATAATAACAACATTTATACATGACCAAATGTTTGTGTGTATACCTGTATATACCAGGTAGCTGCAATATCCCGTATTGTCTATGCTGTGTGATAGATGTGCTGCAGCAGCTTCCAGGAAGCCCTCACTCCAGTTTACAGCTATGACATTGATGAATCTGCCACAGTGTTACTGCCATTGCCATAATGCAAATGTGAGTTCCATGAGCAGCACTTTGCTGAGGTGGGATACATTTAGTTTACTGATCATATAAAAAATTGTAGGATTTTTATGTTCATTGTAGATAAATTGCTGTTCTCTGTGCTCCGACCAGAAGATCTGTCATCCTCTGTCACTGCAGTTCATGACTACTACCTCCCTCATCTGCTGAGCCATGTCAGTGCAGAATACATGCGCTTTACATGCTTTAACAGTTAACATTCCACGCTAAACAATAGCATGGTTTTAGATTTCTTCCCTGAGATACACAATCCAAGGTCAAGAGAGCGACCATGAGCTTGTAGGAGAGTGGGTTACATCTGGTCCCAGATGTCCCCAGCTGCATCTCATCCAGTGAATGCCAACAGCTGTTGGTACATTAAACCTTCTAAAGTCTCCTGCCAGCAACGAGAGGGAAAGAAAAGTTCCCTCCTACTGCCCCCCTCCTCTGTGCATCGCAGCTTAAATAACAGGGCATCCTTCCATACGCCAGAGCTCCAGAGGATTAAAGAAGATATTTACAGGGAGGCTGGAGAGGGGTAGCTTTGTTTTATATGTCTTCTAATACATGATTCCAGAATAATAATGACAGCAAAGTTCCAACATTTAAGATGGCAGCAGGGTGCCAGGATGACAAGATGATTGCTTCCTAAGGTGCAGATGTAAGGTTATGGACTATACAAGACAATCTGGTATTTTTAGTGCTCCGGGTGACTAATAGTCCATTATTGTAATCAGACGCACTTATAAAACAAGTGACATCACAAGTTCACAGACGCTAGAATGAAAGACAGGGCTAGAGTTATAAGACATCAGGGTATGAGCGATTCTGCAGGCTTCCTAGAGCGCTGACATGAGGTGAGCCACATAATTACATAAGATAAAGTTGGGCCTGGAAGTATTTCATTGTCTATTGCAGAATACAAACAAACATCTGATAATACACGGCACATTTATTATTCTCAGCCCAGTCTCACAACTACATCGCCCTGTGGGTCATCTGAAAAGATTCTAATCTCCTCCTTCCCCATCTCTGTTCACATACTGTATGATCTATGTGCTGGATACAGATCTTACAGTCACAATTTAGCTGACCATAGACAGAAAAGTTGCTCAGCTGGCAGTCTTCACTTGACATGATCATTTGGCTTGGCCAGCTGTATCTGTGGAGGGGTGAGCAGCTGCCGGGCACCTCCGACATCGCTCATCTTGGGAGAAAACAATAGATGATTGGCCAAAGCAAAATCAATACGGACAATTGTCTTTTCTCCAAAGACAAATGAAGGGTAACTAATGCCAGTGCACATAAACATTAGGCTTGTACTAGGGAATTCAAGGATCTGCTAGTAAAATTCTTACTTTTTTTGTCAGCTTTATGTTTTTTAGACCAGTTTTTATGTTAACTATTATGATAGACATCATAGAGACAATTATTTCTTATACCATCCCTGCTTATAGCAAGGAAGGAAGGCTCCTGTTAAAGAGGCAGACCGCTGGTCAACACAAGTATCAATCTACACCAAATCAAATGCTAAATGGGAGAGGTCGGAAAAAATAAGTCATACTCACCCATCCCTTAAGGCCCTATTCTACGGAATGATTATCGGCCGTATTCAGCCGATATCGGCCGTTACGGCCGATAATTGTCCCGTGGAATAGAAGGCAATGATCAGCAGACATCGTTCATGTTGGCTGATCGTTGAAGTCGTTTGTCTTTCAACCATGTTAAAAAACAAACGACTGTGATAGCAGCGATCTGCTGCCATCGCTCTGTGGAAGAGGAGCGGGGCAGCAGATCGCCACTATCCTCTATGGGCTGCCCAGATGATCAGACAGCACCCCCCCCCCCCCCCGCACAGCTCCCCCCGGCCCCTCCCACACTTACCCGCTCGCCGCTGTAATAGGGCCTTTACCCTGCAGCTTCTGGTCCTCATCACTTGGTCTCTGCTCATCATCGCAACCTCCGGTTATAAGGCAAGTTGTCTCAGCAGGAACTGCCTGCTCAGCCAATCACTGTCCAGCAGACAGCTACAGGCTGTTCTATTCTGCTTGGATTTTGCTGTCCCTGTTTTTAAGATGCCTGTAGCCCCCTTGCAATCTCTTAGTTAGGCCCTATCTTATGCATACCCATGACAGGGCACAACTACCCCAGATAAGAATACCCCTTTAAGTAGTTTTGGAATAGAGTCTCTGAATACTTTTACATTTACATTTTACTGTTGCTAACAGTTAGTGTTGTTAGTAGAGGTTATGCAGAGTAGAGAGTAGAGGATCCCCGCAGATTTGGTGAAGTGAGGTGTAGTGTATTAAAGAAGACTTTGTGAGGAAAACTTTGTGATATGTAAGAGAAGCTGCACTTATGATGCTGAGCCTTTCAGTCACTTCTGTGGCCAAGGTCAGACTGTGTGTACCAAGTTCCAGTCTTCTGAGGAGAGAGGGTAGACTTTCTTTTCAGGGATTGGTTCTTACCCAGAAAAAAGCTTAAAGGACAAGTGCCATGAAAACCTTTTTCCTAGTAATTGAAGCACATTACAAAGTTATATAACTCTGTAATATGCTTTAATCACCTATCTGCCTCCCTTCCCTGTCTTTTTCCTCCTCCACCCCCCACCAGGAAGTGTCCTGACTCACACAGACCTGATTACTGTCGTCACCGTCACCAAGTTCTTCTCTCAGCTCCTTCTCCTGTTACACTAGCCTCCCCCCTCCCCTGCCTTGTCAGGTGACTCAGCTTGCTCAGCTCCCATTGGCTGAACTACTGCAAGCCATAACTTGGACTGGGGAGGGGGGGCTGCTGTAACAGGACCTAGAGCAGTCCTCCTGCTGATGACTCATCCTCACAAGAAGGAGCTGCCTGGTGACGGTGACGACAGTAATCAGGTCTGTGTGAGTGTCTTACACTTCCTGGTGGGGGGTGGAGGGGGGAAAAGACAGGGAAGGGAGGCAGATAGGTGATTGAAGCATATTACAGAGTTATATAACTTTGTAATGTGCTTCAATTACTGGGAAAAAGTTTTTCATGGCACTTGTCCTTTAACTTGGGTGACTCCTCCCTCTGAACATTTTTCACATTGAGGCTATGTTCACACACTGTATGAACAACAGCCGTTATTTGGCACTTTAAACAACAGCCATTGTTTTGAGTATTAAACAACAGCTGTTGTTGGAAATGAAAATTGCATTGAAGTCCAGAAATCATTGACATTATCATTATTTCGACGACTATAGCAAACAATGGCCGTAGCATGATACATTTTGCAAACAGATGTTAGCCATTGGACTCCATTATAATACAATGTATGCTGCTATAGCAATGCTTAGCAGTGTGACAAGCAAATTGGCAGTACATACATGCGACCCATTATACCTAGACACAGTTCAAGACAGGTACCAGGACACTGCAAAACCAAAGTCAAGATAATTTTAAATGAATCATTATAAATTTCTTATCTGGTTAGTTTGTATCAGATGTCATAAATTATAAAAAGAATTGAATGTACTGTACATAGAGGAAGTGAATGTGTGGAAGAGAGTATAATACAAATCAATAAAGATTATGTGACCTATACATAACATAGTGTCAATAATTTAACCACAAAATCTACATATATTGAAATTGATGTAAAAGAAAATAGAGGCGTTTCCAACACCTGGATTTGCTTTACAGCAGACACCTGGACTTTACAATTCTGAGAAAATGACCTTTTGGCTTCAATAGGAGGGTGTAGTGGGCATGCTCTGTACAAAGCTTTCACTTGTTTTTAATGGTGCATATCCAAGTTATCTGCCTCAAGCTTACTGATAGAAGTGTCATTCAACAATGAGACATTTTCTGACAATATCCCTTTGAAGATGGCAATCAAGCCGGCATTATCAAACCATCATGTCAGATTACCAAGTAAAAGGCATTTAGAGGCATCACAATGAGCTCTAACCATTGAAATGTTCAAGAAAGACTTTCGCGAGACTGCCCCTCCCATGTTGAAAATATTGTGGGTTCTGGCAGCCATTCATACAGTACATACTGGAGGTAAAAAGCAAGACAGGTACAGGCAAATACCTTAAATAATGCGTATTGAATGTGTCATTCAGTGCCGGATGTATTGTTCTGGAATGAGTGCTCGGCTACAATCCCACATTAAGTATACAGCAGAAAATGGTGAGTAATTTGAAACAGCCTTATCAACACCAGATCCAGCACAGTTTAGTGTTGTGAAATTACAGGAAAGGAAGCAGAGGTGGCTTAATATACCCTATAGCCTGGGGTGAAGTGACTATGTCAGACACTCATAATTTCCTACTGCCAAATCTCTCTGTATTCCATATAAACAATTTATCTTAAACGCAGCAAAGAAATCATCCATAAAACTTAAAAATATATTTTTTATTATATACAGGATGGGGGGGGGGGGGGTATTGCCTTGCTGCCATGGCGTGTAGATGCATAGTGAAGCTCCTGTTTGCATTCTGTAAAAACATCCTGCTGCCTGTTAAAAACTGATTCTCCTAGCCAGGTCATCTGATCTTCTTATCTACCGGATGGCTTGGTAATTGCAGAGTGTGGGGAACCTCTGAAACTGCAGCTCCCCTCCTGTACACACATGCCGCATGGCCATGTCACTGTGATTTCCTCCCACTCCTGTATTGGGCTCCCAAAGACCTCTGAGGATGTCCAGCTGGCTTCTGGCAGAGACTGCACACTGCAAGGGCCCGAGATCTCCTCTCCACCCACACTGGGAGCTCCAGTAGGCTGTTCTGCTGAAGCCTCTACATACATAATGCTACATGGCTCAGGCTGGCCCATAAGGGAATCCACTGGTGGACCCCAATCTCAAATAGGATCCAAGCCACTGGAGGCTGCACTCCTGATAAGCGCATGCAACTAAATGCGATGCTGTGATTGATAGAGCAAGGAGCCATTGGCTACCTCCCTGCCAATCTCTGTTGTGGCCACAGGCAGCTTTATTCCTCCGGCCACAGAAGGCAACACTCACCCCCAGTGCTCTGGCAGAAAAGCAAAAGAGACAGCAAGGAACTGCAGCCAGATGAGTACGGCTTTTTTTTTTCTTATATAGGGGGATGCCTACAAGAGGGGTGAGAGGCTACTTGGGGGGGGGGGGTAACTATCAGAGCAGGGGATGCCCAAGATTAGGGTTGATATTTACTGGGGGGAGGGGGAGGGAAGCTGTCAAACAGGTGGGTTGTCTACAGGGAAATGCGCACTGCATGAGGAATTATGCACACTGGAAGGCAGGGCTAATTACCAAGATAATTACCTCTAGTGGTGCCTACTTTGAGAGATACTATCTACTGGGGGCTAACTACCAGAGAGATATACCTACAGGAGGATGCCTACATGGGAAACACTATATACTAGGGGGATCACCGACAAGAGGATGCCTACCTACAAGGATACCTACAGTACTTACATAGTGCCTAAATACTACAGGAGCCAATAAATACTATATGAGGACACCTATAACTATGATATGGGGACAAAGGGGAAGCCTATACTATATTGAGGCAAAGTAAGGCTCACCTACAATATAGTGGTACAGAGGCACCTAAATACTATATGGATGCACAGGGGAGGCTTACATACTATGTGGGAAGAATGAGTGGGATTAAATACTATATGGGGGAACAGGGGGCACCTGTACTATATGTAAGCAAAGTGGTGCCTAAAAACTATATGGAGGCACAGAGGGGACAAACTAATATATGGAAACAGAGGAACCTAACTACTATATTGTGGCACAAAGTGCCCTATGCAATAGGGGACAAAAATAGGCCTAACTACTATTTGGGGGAACAGAGGGCCCTGACTGTTATATGAATGCACAGAGGGGGCTTATCTACGAAATGGATACAGAGAGACGGTCTCATTGCTATATGGAGGCAGAGAGGGGACTTACTACTACATGAGGGCACAGAGGGGCCTATCTTCGATATAAAGGCACAGAGGGGGATATTAGGGTACATATTAGGGTACAGATGTGGGTCTTAGTACTATTTGAGGTCCCAAATTGGGCCTAAATATTATATGGGGCACACTATTGCAGTGAGCACTGTTACAGTGTGAAGTAATACAGATAGGAAGGTGTGGATGATGCCGGGGTGAAGGGCCTAAAATCTAGGCTTCACCAGGAGAAGTCTTCATGATGGCTTGGCCATGTGAGAAGTAAGTCACTGGGTGTATCGGCACTGTGCTCACTTATATATTGTGCAAAACCAGTGTATCTATCTCTATATGGCACAGTGTATATGGGGATACTGGTCTTTACATGGTGGATTTTATTTAATACTGGTATTACTCACTATGTGGTGGTAATGTTAGTGGCCATAGTGTTGTGATTATATATGTTTCTTATATTCTGAATTTATTGGAAATATTGGTCTTGGTTTACTGGATTTGGTCTGACAATACAGTGACAACATGGTAATGATGGCAGTCTGTAGTCCTCAGGATATACCTGAAATTGTAGTACACATAAGCAGACAATCATCTGACAGGGTATGTTCACACTGACTAAAATAGAATCCCGCCTGTCTCAGTGTGCCACAGCCCGCTTATGGGAGAGTCACTTCTTTGAGCGGAGAGGGGCGGCAGCGGAGGAGCGCGCGTCCTCTCATTCACTCACATGGGGACACTGAGTGCAGCGGAATTCCACCGTATTTGCTCAGTGTGAACATATTTATAAGCACTTTAGTCGGATTTCTTGATGGACCTGAAGTTGGTTTTGGACATAGATCAAAGTTAAAACCAGGTCAGCATGTTGCCGCTCATTGGTTCTTTATTGGTGGGGCGCAGGTACCCCAGTTCAACACTGTATGATGTAATCTCTGCACTCCAAGTGGTACCTGTTAGCGATCTTTACCTTACAGCAATTAGGGGAAACCTAATCCTGCTGCAATCATCACCTATTCCAATGCAAAAGGATTGTCCAGATAATAAAGAATAAAGATAATAAAGTCCAGATTATAAAGATCTGTAGCTGCTTGTATCCTCCTCCACCTGCCCTAAAAACCCCCAAAGGCCTCTTATAATACCAAATATGTAGAAGGAATGAGTCAGATGGAGGTGCTCCCAGAAAGACCCTACCCCTCATGGGGAACAAACGGAAACATCAAAAATAATGATGGCTATTGCGCTTTGCCAGATAGAGACTGATCATCTCCAGACAAACATAACAAGGTCCAGAGAAAGAGTTGTCAGTTTGCTTTAGTGAGAACTCATCTAAAGGAAATTGCCTGCAATATGCTATGCTTTTTTTTGTAATATGGATTGTTGTGATCCTGCCTTCTCTTTGCACGTGCTCACAGCAGCAAATGTTGTGTTTTCCTCTGTTAAAAACTTTAAAGAAAAATAGAGCTGTTGTCCCAAAAAGATTTAACAAACCTAAATAGTTTGGTTAGAGCTGATTTAGGCTCCATTCACACGTCCGTGTCAGTTTTTACTGTTAGGAAATCCTGATCAGAAGGCCTCAAATGTCATCAGGAAAGTATCAGGATTTCGTGACAGTAATCCATTTTTACCTTCAGGAAACCATCAGGAAATGTCTTCAGTATATCCTGATCAGAAGAAAAAATAGGACATGATGGGAGATGTAGTACTGCAAACTGGATGGTCACAGCTTGCAGAACTACAACTCCCATCATGCTGGCTGACAGGTCATGATGGGGGTTGTACTTCTGCAGCCTGTGGCCATCCAGGTTACAATGGTGATCTCACATGTCCCCACTCCTGGTCATGGGTCCTGGCGCTGACAGGGGCGGGGGTGGACGTTGCGTTGGGAGGCGGGGGGGAGGGGGGGGAGGGTGGCGCTGACGTTCCTGGGTGTGTGTGGTATTACCAAAGTCTGAGCGGCTGGTGGGGGGGGAGGGCAATGGGTGGTGCTGACGGTCCCAAGGGGGTGATATCACCGAAGTGCGAGCAGCTGGGGGAGCTTCGGGGAGAGGGGGGCTGGTCGGGCAGCGGACGGTGCGGTCCAGCCGTGGGGAAGGGGGCTGTCAGGCAGTGAGCTCCAGGCGTGGGGGAGGCTGTCGGGCGGCGGTGGTGAGCTCAGGGCAGGGGAGGCTGTCCGGCGGGAAGGGGGGGTCTGGGGCTGGGGGCTCTTACCAATCCAGAATCCTGGGCACTTTCCTGATGTACATGGAAAGTACCTGTTATTCCGCCGCTCCCATAGACTTCCCATGGGGGCATCGGGGCCGGAATTCTGGACAAAAATAGGACATGTCCTATAAAATCCGGATCTATTTTCCGGAAAAATCCGTAAGGGTGTCCGTGACTAATTAAAGTCTATGGGTCCGGAAATCCAGGTGGTTTTTCAGGACGTGTGAAGGGGGCCTTAAGTTCTCTCACTGCTAATACTGAGCACATAAGAACCCCCTCCATTGTGCACTGCTATTTCTCATTTTTTCCATTTCAGGAGGCAGAACCAGAACTGGGTTGTTTGGCAGTAGTACACACAGAGGCACACTCTTTTCCTTACTTGTTTGGCTTATCAAAGCACAGCACCTACTTTCCTTACTATTAGTCCATGGTAACATTAACAAATGTTAGGAACCACATAGACTATCAAATGGAGAGAAGTTGCTTGAAACAAGTGACCATTTGAAACCTTTCTTTTACAACAACATGGTTCCTATTTTGACTAAAAATATTAATGCAGGCCTTTTACATGGGGTATAAGACAACCCTCTACAAATTACAAATGTTTGTTTTTAGGCATTTACCTAGTCACATTACTGCACAGTCAGGCATTCCTGCTCCAGACTACAGTTTTTGTAGTCTGTAGTTTTTCCATGAAATGTTTAATCCCTCAAATGCCTCTTAAAAGGCTCCATTGGAGTAACATTTTAAAGAAATTGTCCAGTAATAGAAAAAATATAGCTGCTCCCTTCTAGAAACAGCACCACTCTTGTGTTTGTATGCAGTATTGTAGCTCAGTTGCATTAGAGGGAATGGAACAGAGTTGTGGTGCTATATACAACCCGAGAACAACTGTGCTGCTGTTTTTAAAAGAAAGCAATTATGTTTATTTTAACCCTGTTTAACCCCTTTGCGTGTTTTTTTTTTTTTTTAACTGTGCGTAAAACCATCCTATAATATAGAATTCACATAAAGGAAATAAATTAACTCTAAGTTTACCACAACAACTTCAACACAGTCCTCAAAAAGAGCAATACTTATAAGGGGCTAAAATCTCTTTCCAGCATTTTTAGAACACTTTCTCACACTGAAATATTAATTAATGTGAATTTAGAATAGGCACATGGAGTGCAAATGGGTTGATTTCTCAGTTTGAGCCGGAGAAATGCTCTCAGGACTCCTCCAAATGCAGCTGCGTGTTTCATTTTTGCCATGCAACCAACACGCATTAATATTGAGCACAAATAGGGAAAAAAAATGGTTAGTTATAGACTGCAAACATTTATCTTCTCTGTGGAAAGGGTTTACTCAGAGAGCCACAGAAGCCAGGACAGGCCCACAAAAGGGTATTCTGAACAAAACTGATCATTTCTGTAGGTCCAGACCTAAAATCGGCTGATGGCTGTGGAATAACATAATAAAGTATTAACTCTCCTTACCATGTTCCCTGGTGTTCTTGGGCCTTTTCCGGTGTCCTCGGAGGCCTTCCCTGGTGTCTGCAGCTCCCTTCTGTTTCAGTCTTTGTATTGACAGTCCGTTCAGCCAATCACTGGCTGAGAAAGGCCGTGGCCAGTGACTGGCTGAGCAGTCAGTGCAGAGACCAGAACAGAAGGCAGAGCTGCAGACACAGAGGAAGGCCTCAGATGACACCAGAGAGGGTCCGAGGACACCAGGGAAAGTGGTACGGTGAGTTAATACTTTATTGTTTTACACTAAATGCAAGGGCTGTACGGATATTGCTAATGATGTCCGCGAAACCCTTGCTGCCCAATAGTCTGCCCATGTAATTGCTCAGTAAGGGTATGTTCACACTGAGTAAATTAGGCGCAATGACACACTGAGACAGGTAGAATTCCGTGGTGAAACTTTCCACCGTGGAATCCCGCCTGTCTCAGTGTGTCATTGCCCGCCTATGGGAGAGCGTGCGCTTCTCCTCTGCCGCCGCTCTCCACTCAAAGAAGTGACATGACACTTCTTTGAGTGGAGAGCGACAGCAGCAGCACAGGAGCACACGGTCTCCCATAGACAGGCAATGACACACAATGACAGACAGGCGGGATTCAGCCTAATTTACTCAGTGTGAACATACCCTAAACGAGCGCCGCTCTAGCAGATGATCGGGCCATGTAATAGGACCCTGAAAAAGAATTCTGGGTGCTGAAAGAATAAAGAATCATACTTACTGTACCTGCTATTCCAATGGTTCCTGGTCTCTGGTGCTCTCCGCTTATTCTTACTTCCAATGACATGCTGACCCTGCAAAACTGCCTGCTTAGCCAATCACTGACAGAAGCGGTCTGCCCAATATATTCTATAGATAGCATCTGTTTCAGAGCTGTTGGTCCTTGTTACTATATGGTTGGCTTTTTGGGATCACATGTACTGGCTCTTGGGAGGTTATGATTCTTCTTGTGGAGTGCCAGTTGGTAAGTAGTTTTTAGGGCGCTTTGTGGGAAAAAGTATGCAAATTACAGTAGACCTACTCTACAGTGGTTTACACATTTCTACCTATAAGAGCTTAGCATATAAATCAAAATCTAACCATGTAAAAGGGTTATGCAGCCTTATAAAATATATGACATATTATTCCTATGTCTAGTAAGTGAAAAGAAAAAAATATGTTACCCGGGTCTACGATCATTATAAGGGCCATAAATAAGTCATTTTGATTCACCCATTATATATGTCTAGCCAAAAATATTAGTCAAAGTTTCAAAAAAGGTGGCTTATTATATGTTATCTGTATACCGAACAAAGAGAAAATTCTATCCAAGTTGAAAGTGACTGTGATAGAAGAGGTTGATTTGATAATCTCAGCAATGGCAATGGTCATCAACAAAAACTAACATATAGTCTCGCGAGTGAAATGGACCATAAAAATCAATACTCACATTGCACCTGGAGACAGTTCTTTTGTATCTGAAGTTGTTGTTTGGCATGCATTACTTCTTTCTTTTGCTTAGAATTGAAGGCGAACATTTTTTTTTCATTTTTTATTTTTGTCTTTCTCTAAACTTATCATTTTCCCATTCCCTTGCTGGCCTTTTACATGCTAGGGTTGGCACTCATTCCTTTATACACTGGGGACGCTGATTCAATTAGTCCCAAATACTTTATAATAGCATTGTCCTCACAGACAGAGGTCACCTTTCAAATCCTCACAAACAGCATTATGTTTTCTATATTTTTCTTGTCTTTGTTGCTAGCTTATCATACCAAGGGTTTGCACAATTGGATTTACCATTATCTCCTGTGGAATGTCTTGAATTGGAACTTCTGATACTGTCTCCTAAAATGTGCATGTGGCCTTGTACTACCCACATGCTGTAATACTTGGGAATAGAAAATACATGTAACACTGCCATGCTAAATGGTAATACTGAATATTGGTTAGAAATAAACTGAAATGCTATGTTAAACTAAGGGAAAAAATCTAAATTAGCTCTAACACTAGATTAGCTCTAGTAAAAAGGAAAATGCATCAAATATTCTAAAGATCTAAAGATTACCCACTATTTTATATTTATGACTCCAAACATACATAGGCATCTCTATGCTCACAGACAAACCCTATGTAGTCTAATTTTGCATATTAGCAGTGAAACAAAACAGTAGGATATTTTTAATTAAGGATATTAACTAAGTTGTTCTTTTTCTTTTTTCTTCGTTCATTCGTTTTTATTCTTTTCTTTTATTACAGATACATTTCAGCAACAAAAAAAAATGGTTACAAAAGTAAAACAAAATTTAAAAAACTGCAAATCTCTTTGTATTGAAAGTAGAGCAATTGACAAGGTAGTTACAAGATTTACAGTATACAATAGGATAAGGGGTAGGGGGCAGAGGTATAGCAACCTCTGATATGCAGGGGGGGGGTAGCAAGAACAAATAACATATAACTTAGAACATATAACTTATAACATGGGTGGTGCATGCATATTCATAAATCTTTCCAAGAATTGTGTATAGGCAATCCAAGGATTTATATATCCAAGGCTTGGGAGTTAAGCGGTGAGAAGGAAAAAGATTACATCATATAAACTTGTATTTTGTTTGTGAGCATTGTAGGCATCGGGGAGGAAAACGCCATAAAGTGTCACTCAGTATCTAGAGGAGGCATGTCATTTGAAGCTGCAGTAGACCAAAGTGGTCGTAAGGCCATTAGTTGGGGGGGGGCTGAGTTGCTGGGCAGGATGGTGGTCTTATTCTTATATGACAGCCAGGGTGACCAGACTTTCAGAAAGACATTGGGGGAGATTTATCAAAGGGTGTAAAATTTAGAGTAGTGCAAACTGGCCACAGCAACCAATCACAGCTCAGCTTTCCTTTCACCAGAGCTGGAAGCTGAGCTGTGATTGGTTGCTGTGGGCAGTTTGCACCAGTCTCAATTTTACACCCTTTGATAAATCTCCCCCATTGTGTCTACCATCTACCCAGCTAGTCAGCTCCTCCATTCTGAAGATCTGATTTAGTCTGTCAGTCCATTGACTCAGAGCTGGAGGTGAGTCATTGAGCCACAGAAGTGGGATAAGGAGTTTAGCTGCCACTACCATGTGGGTGCCCAGGAATGCCTTAGAGAGCTTGAAGTTGTCGGAGGGTAGCGCTAGTAGGACAATTTGAGCTGTAAGGATGAAGGAGGTGGAGCATACTGTATTAATAGTTTTTTCAATTTCTTGCCAGTAGGTAATGCTTGGACATGATCCAGTGATCCAGTGTCCCACTGACAGTGCCAGCATTCATTTGAGGGAGATAGACCCATATGGAAGAGGAGTTCTGGGGTTTTGTACCAGCGAGTTAAGAGCTTGTAATGATTCTCTTGTAATTTTACACAGAGGGAAAAGCCATGGGCATTTCCATGAATCCTTTTCCTATCAGCTTCTGTCAGCTGAATCCCCAGCTCTTTTTCCCAGGCAGTTAGGATTGGTGGGGTTTGGGGTGCGATTTCAATCAAAAGTTGAGAGTGAAAGTAAAAAAAACTGCTTTAAAATATTGTCATTTTCTTAACCAAAAAATGCCACAGAAGACGCCCTCCAAAAAAAAGAACAGCAGCAGTTTTTATTGCTTTTTACTGATGTTTTTTCTAGAGTTTTTAGTCGCTATTAACCCTTTGAGGACCAGGCCCAAAATGACCCAGTGGACCGCGCAAATTTTGATCTTAGTGTTTCCGTTTTTCCCTGCTCCCCTTCTAAGAGCTCTAACACTCTCAGTTTTTTATCTACAAGGCCATGTAAGGGCTTATTTGTTACAGGAATAGTTGTACTGTGTAATGGCGTCTTTCATTTTACCATTACATGTACGATGGAATTCCAAATATATTATTTATGAAGATATAAATTGGTGAAATCGCAAAAAAGAATGCAATATGGTAACGTTTGGGGGGTTCCTGTGTCTACGTAATGCACTGTATGGTAAAAGCGACATGGTACCATTATTCTATAGGTCAGCCCGAACACAACCACATGCAGGTTTACACAGATTCTCTAATGTTATATATTTTTTTTAAATTAAATCCTTTTTTTTGGCAATTAATAAATAAAATGGGACTATTGTGACGCTTATAACGGTTTTATTTTTTCACCTACGGGGCTGTATGGGGTGTCATTTTTTCCGACATGATCTCTAGTTTTTATTAATACCATATTTGTGAAGATCGGACGTTTTGATCACTTTTTATTAATTGTTTTTTATATATAATGTAACATAAAATCTGTAATCCGCGCACTTTTTTCCCTCTTTTCGTGTACGCAGTTTACCGTTCGCAATGACGCTTGTTATATTTTAATAGATCGGACAATTACGCACGCTACGATATGTTATATGTTTATTTGTTTATTTATTTTTATATGTTTTATTTATATAATGAGAAAGGGGGGGTGATTTCAACTTTTATTGGAGGAGGGGTTTTGGGGTAGTGTGTTAGTGTTTTTAACTTTTTTTTTTACACATTTGAAGTCCCTTTGGGGGAATTTTACATACATTAGTTTGATTTCTACACTGATGAATGCTTTGCCATAGGCATAGCATTGATCAGTGTTATCGGCGATCTGCTCATTGAGCCTGCCTGTGCAGGCTCAGTGTAGCAGATCGCCCATCGGACCGCACGGAGGCAGGTAAGAGACCTCCAGCAGTCCGTTTTACCGATCGGGACCCCCGCAGTCACACTCCCCCTGTCACTTACACTTAAACGCTGCGGTCGCGCCGCGATCGAGGTGTTTAAGGAGTTAATGACACGCGGCAGCGCGATCGCTTTCATATTTCCCTATTGACTCCCAGCTAAAAACTTGCCACAGCTATTTTTGTTTGCATTCTTAAAGCGTAACTTTTTTTTTTATTGCAGAAATTAGTAGTATAAGCGATTTTAAGAAACTCTGTAATAGGTTTCATCAGCCAAAAAAAGCCTCCTTCTGTACTCAAGAAGCAATCTCCCAGCCTCCCCCCCTGACTTCTTATCTGTGCATTATCAGGCAAACACGTCTTCATTACAGAGAAGCCAGTGAAGACGGGCTCTGCTCTCTACATTGTAAGTCTATGAAGGGGGGAGGGTCCAAGGGAGATGAGGGAGCTGGAAGAGGTGACATGAAGGTCAGCTGTTTGTAGACTCTCTGGGCACCTAAACCGCAGGATTCTGGGGTCAGAAAGGTCAGTGCTTATCTATGAACTTACAGAGAGAAGATTGTAGGGTGTTGTGCTGTGCAGGACTGCTCCGTGCTCAGTCACTCCTAACAGCCCCTCCCCTTTCCATAGCCACATAATGGAGACAGAAATCCTGCTTCTTCTGAAGTGAGGGGGGACCTAATAAAACTGCTTTTTCAGTACAGAAGGAAACTCTTTTGGTAAATAAAACCTATTACAGAGTTTCTTAACCCCTTAAGGACAGAGCCTGAAATGGCCTTAAGGACAGAGACAAATTTTATGAATATGACCTGTGTCAATTTAGTCATTAATAACTTCGGCATGCTTTTACCTATCCAGCTGATTCTGAGATTGTTTTCTCGTGACATATTGTACTTCACATTTCTGGTAAATTGGAGTCGATACTCATAACGAATCTTTATGAAAAAAAACCAAAATAACGTGAAAAATTGTGAAAAAATGCATTTTTCCAACTTTTAAACTCTTTTGCTTATACAGAAAATGGTTATGCCACATAAATTATATATCAAATAGCATTAGCAACATGTCTACTTTATGTTGGCAGCATTTATTAAACTATCTTTAATATTTTTTAGACAATAGAAAGCTGAAAACAGCAGCAATTTTCCAAATTTTCTGCAAAATTTCAAAATCAGATATTTTTAGGGACCTGTTCGGGTTTAAAGTGTATTTGAGGGGACTGTATGTTAGAAAGCCCCACAAAGCACCCCATTTCAGAAACTGCACCCCCCAAACTCTGCAAAAGCACATCCAGAAAGTTTTTTTAACCCTTTAGGGAAGTCACAGAAATAAAAGCTAAGTGTGTAAGAAATTTGAAATTAGAAATTTTCTGTGCAGAGATTTTATTGTAATTCAATATTTTTCATAATTATAAACCCATTACCAGAGAAATGCACCCCAAAACTGATTGCCCCGTTTCTGCAATTTATAGAAATACCCCATATGTGGCCCTATTGCGCTGTTTGACGCAACCACAAGCCTCCGATACAAAGGAGCGCCTAGTGAATTTCAATGGCTCCGTTATATTTGGTCATTTTTGACTGTACCACTTCAGGTTGGCAGAGGCTCTGGGGTGCCAAAACACTGGAAGCCCCCCCACAAGTGACCTCATTCTGGAAACTACACCCCTCAAGGAATGTAACAAGGGGTGCGGTGAGCATCTGGACCCCACAGGTGTTTCACAGATTTTCAGAACAATGTGGCGTGAAAAAAGAAAAAAACATTTTTTACACTGAAACGTTGTTCTAGCCTTCAATTTTTCATTTTCACAAAGGGATACAAGGAAAAAAAACACAAAAAACGTGTAGTGCAGTTTCTCCCGAGTACAGAAATACCCCACATGTGGACATAAAGTGCCAAGCGGGCGCAGGACAAGCCTCCAAAGGGAAGGAGCGCCAATTGGCTTTTGGAAGCTGGATTTCACTGGAATGGATTTCAAGGGTCATGTCGCATTTACAGAGCCCTCATGCTGCCAAAACACTGGAAACCCCCCACAAGGGACCCCATTCTGGAAACTACACCCCTCAAGGAATCTAACAAGGGGTTCAGTAAGCAAAAAAATTAATTTTTTCACTTTCACGGCACAAATGTGCCTGTTATCAAGGGGTCCATATCCTCACTGCACCCCTTGTTAGATTCCTTGAGGGGTGTAGTTTCCAGAATGGGGTCACATGTGGGGGGGTTCCAGTGTTTTGGCAGCACGAGGGCTCTGTAAATGCGACATGGCCCATTAAATTCATTCCAGTGAAATCCAGCTTCCAAAATCCAAATGGCGCTCCTTCCCTTCGGAGGCTTGCCCTGCACCCACATGACGCTTTATGTCCACATTTGGGGTATTTACGGACTCGGGGGAAATTGCTCTACACATTTTGTGTGTTTTTTTTCTCTTTTAACCCCTTGTGAAAATGAAAAATTCAAGGCTAAACCAACATTATAGTGTAAAAAAAAGTAATATTTCATTTTTACGTCACATTGTTCCACATTTGTGCCCGTCACCAGTGGGGTCCATATGCTCACTACACCCCTTGTTACATTCCCTGAGGGGTGTAGTTTTCATAATGGGGTCACTTGTGGGGGGGTTAACTGCTTTGGCAACACAGGGAGTTTTTAAATGCAACATGGCCCTTGAAATCCATTCTACCCAAATCCAGTCCCAAAAAGCTAAATGGCGCTCCTTCCCATTGGAGGCTTGTCTTGCGGCCGCATAGCGCCTTAAGTCCACATGTGGGGTATTTCCGTATTCGGGGGAAATTTTTCTACATGTTTTGTTCTGTTTCTTCTCTTTTAACCCCTTGTGCAAATGAGAAATGTCAAGACTAGATCAATGATGTTGTGTAAAAATAAAAAATTTTACACTTAAACATTGGCCTAGACGTGAATTTTTCATTTTCACAAGGGTTTAAAAGAGAAAAAAACACAAAACGTGTAGAGCAGTTTGTCCCGAGTACGGAAATACCCCACATGTGGACATAAATCGTCATGCGGCCGCAAGATGGGCCTCTAAAGGGAAGGAGCGCCATTTGGCTTTTGGATGCTGGATTTGGCTGAAATGGATTTCAAGGGCCATGTTTCATTTGCAGAGACCCTATGCTACCAGGACAGTGGTAAACCCCTACAAGTGACCCCATTCTGGAAACTACACCCCTCATGGAATCTAACAAGGGGTGTAGTGAGCATATGGACCCCACTGGTGACGGGCACAAATAGGGAACAATGTGACGTGAAAGTGAAAATTTTCCTTTTTTCATTTTCACAGCACAAATGTGCCCGTCATCAAGCGGTCCATATCCTCACTGCACCCCTTGTTACATTCCTTGAGGGGTGCAGTTTCCAGAATGGGGTCACTTTTGGGGGACCTCCACTGTCTTGGCAACACAGGGCCTTTGTAAATGCAACATGGCATTCACCATCCATTCTAGCCAAATGGCTCTTCCTCCCTGCGAAGTTTCGCTACACATTTAGTGTTTTTTCTTATCTTTTACCCCCTTGTGAAAAAGAAAAAATAAAGACTAGATCAATGATTTAGTGTAAAAGTTTTATTTTTTTTACACTAAATGTTGGTCTAGCCTAAATTTTTTTCATTTCCACAAGGGGTTAAAAGAGAAAATAAATGCAAAACGTGTAGGGTAATTTCCCCTGAGTACGAAAATACCCCACATGTGGATATAATTTGTCATATGGGCACAGGGCAAGCCACCAAAGGGACAGAGCGCCATTTAGAGGCTGGAATGGAGGATGGAGGCCATGTCACATTTACAAAGCTCCTGTGCTGCCAGGACAGTAGAAAGCCCCCACAAGTGACCCGATTTTGGAAACTACACCCCATAAGGAATCTAACAAGGGGTGCAGTAAGCATATGGACCCCACTGGTGACGGGCACATATGTAGAACATGTGCTGTGAAGATGAAAAATACCATTTTTTTCATTTTCATGTCCCAAATGTGGCCGTCACCAGGGGGCCATATCCCCGCTGCCCCCCTTGTAAGATTCCTTATGGGGTGTAGTTTCCAGAATGGGGTCACTTGTGGGGGGTTTGTACTGTCCTGGCCACACAGGGGCTTTCTAATTGCATCATGGCACGCCTCTAATGGGAATGGGGGCCATGCCTATTTAGTTGGGGAAAAGGGACAATTTTAATTAATTTGGGGGTATTGGGCCAATTATTAGTTTATAAGGTTGAAAATGACAGAAGTCCATCAAATTCAACCTGTGTTGATCCAGAGGAAGGCAAAAAACCTCGTGAGGCAGACAACTGTAGCCTCATCACAGGGGAAAAATTCCTTCCCGACTCCATAATGGCAATCACAATAATCCCTGGACCAACGTGACCCCTGAAATAGGAATAAGGGACAGAATTTAGATAATTTGGCTGAGAAGTGCTCTATGACCGGGATCATCTCGGGGGGGGGGGGGGGGGGCACCTTGCATTGTCATTGTAATGCAAGAATTTTAGGAGGGCTTCAAATACTGTAAAGTGGGGTATTATACATAATATCCCCACTCCAGTATTGCCGAATTGTGTTTTTTTTTACTAGGCCTATGTGCAGCAGGAGCCCCCAAAATTTTGTCATTTCGGCTGCATCAGTAGGGGTCCACGCCATGGGCCTAGCAAAAGAAGAGGAGGGGTTCTGGGCCAGGAATTGGTGCGCGTACAAGTTTGTTTGCTCCACCATCAAATTTACAAAGTCATCAGAGAAATAGAGCTTGAAAAAGTCTATTTCTCTGAGACCTGTGGGGTTAATTTGGATTCCCGCCGTTGCCATAAAGCCAGGAATCCAGGGCTGATCATTTTGGGGGTCTGGGGTCCAGATGGGGTCACCTATCTGGGGGGCGGGGGGCAGGATGGGGTCACCTGTCTGGGGGGCAGGGGGCGGGATGGGATGACGTGTCTGGGGGGCGGGGGGTGGGTTGGGATGACGTGTCTGGGGAGCAGGGGACGGGATGGGGTCACCTGTCTGGGGGGCAGGGGGCGGGATGGGATGACGTGTCTGGCGGGCAGCCCGAGGCGTCCTCCTTGGACGCCTAGGTGGAAAGTCATCTTCACTGGATGATGATGATAATGATAATGATGATGAGGATGAATGGAGGAAAGAAGGATCCCCCCATTCATCCACACTGGCCGTTTCGGTGTCGGAGGCAATAAGCGCGTATGCCTCCTCCACCGAAAACACTCTCTGGGACATTATTCGGAGATTGGTGTATGGGGGTATGTAAATGTGATGTAGTGTAGTGGTGTAGTGAAAAACTTTATTTCAAGTAGTGTAATGTGTAATGTGGGGTAGTGTAGTGTAATGTAGTGTTTTATACGTGTTTTTCACAGTAAGGGGGGGGGGGACCTACGCCAAAAAAGGAGTTGCTGATAAATGCCGCAGTTATGTGCGGTACTTATCAGCAGACAGTGGCGGTAGGATATAGAAAAAAAGAGGGGGAAGGGGGGAAAAAAAACCCTACGCCAAAAATGCCAGTAATGGTGATTGGTGCTGTCTCGGACAGCACCAATCACCATTGATTTCCGGGGCCCCGGGTCACCGATGACCCGGGAACCGGAAAATCGCTGTAGTTGGCTGATTTGAATAAATCAGCCAATTACAGCGATCGGCAGAACGGGGGGTGTAATCCACCCCCCGTGCCGACAAGCTACGATGGTCTGCTGTGTATTACAGCAGCCATCGTTACCGGATTGCGGTGTGTTTACACACAGCGATCCGGTAAACATCGGGCGTAAGTGTACGCCAGTTTGCACTGCGCGGGGGGGGCGTACACTTACGCCCGATGTCTTTAAGGGGTTAAAATCGCTTGTACTGTTGATATTTAACGTTTTCAGAAAAATGACCCTGAAATGACAGTTACTCTTTAAGTACTACAGTGTTTCCCCCGAAAATAAGACACCCTTCTAAAATAAGACACCCCAACTACCCCACCAACTAGCCTAAAGTAAGGCATACCCCCGAAAATTAGTCACCCCTACTCTAAACTAGGGCACCCCCCAAAAGTGAGGGGGGGTAAGGCCACCCATTGCCTCCAAGGACTCACCTATTCCCATTGTGGATCTTCACAGCCAGTGCTGCAGGCATACTGGCCCCCACGTCCTCCACTCAACCCAACAAAATCCACCGTACTTCTCGCTGTACACCGCCGTGCGCTTGATGCATGTCCCGCACGCCCTAGCGCATGCCTGATGCACGTCCCGTCAGCATGTCCCACTGCAGAGGCTGTCCTGCTTCAGCAAGAATTTTGCTGAGTATTTCTCAGAGGTCCTGGCTGGAGTGGGGGCGGTGAGAGAGAAATAAGACGTCCCCCGAAAATAAGATGTAGTGTCTGTTTTTGAGAAAAAATTTACATAAGGCACTGTCTTATTTTTAGGGAAACATGGTAAGTGTGAATCCAGCCTTAATTCCGCTGTGAGAATGTAGTGGTAGATTGTTTTAAAGGGGTTAGCCACTTTATAGTAAAATTGTGCAGTGTACAGTACAAGTAAGTGTAGTCACTGTCCTTACTGACAGCAGCTCCCTTTGTACCTCATAGAGCTAAAATCAGGCTCCCCTCCTCCAGGCTAAGCTGCCCTGCTCTGTGGTGAGTCTGTCCATAAGATGGCCGACATGGAGGAGCATGTGACCATGCCCTGTCCCCCAAGGCCGTTTTAATACATTGGTGGGCCCAGTGCACAGCCCTCAAGAGTGGGCCCCCCCTTACCTTTCTGCACATTGTATAATGTACTGAATTTGCCCCCACACTGTATTAAGAGCCCCAATACATACAGTAGTTACCTTATAACACTATTTCCACCATTCAGTGATTACATATTACATAAAAACTGCACTAAACAAAACAGAAAGATATCACCAATGATACCATTACATAATACCGCCACACCATGACCCCTATCAGTACAAGCCTATTGTACAGAGTGAAGTTACATCCAGTGACTCACCGGGGGCGTCTTCTCCGATCAGAGTCTGTCACCTTTTCTTTTTCTCTCCATCCAGCCTGGGCCACCTTGAAGTCTTCTCCTGGCTGTGAACCTTCTCTCCAGAATCTGCCAGACAAATATTTTAGGCTCCAACACATACAGTAGTTAGGTCCCTTGTACCCCTATACAGTAGTTACACCCCTCTGTACTCCTACATAGTTACACCCCTCTGTGCCTCCATAGTTTTAAGGTGTCCCTGTAGTATATAGACCCTCATGTGCTCCTCCAGTTATATACAGCCCTCCTGTGCGCTCCCCCATTAGTATATAGCCCCCCTGTGCACTCTCCCCAGTAGTATATAGCCCCCCTGTGCTCTCCCACAATAGTATATAGCCCCCTGTGCTCTCCCCCAATAGTATATAGCCCCCCTATGCTCTCCCACAATAGTATATAGCCCCCCTGTGCACTCTCTCCAGTGCTCCCCTGTGCTCCCCCATAGTATATAGCTCCCCTGTGCTTCCCCATAGTATATAGCCCCCTGTGCTCCCCCATAGTATATAGCTCCCCTGTGCTCCCCCATAGTATATAGCCCCCCTGTGCTCCCCAATAGTATATAGCCCCCGTTCTCCCCATAGTATATAGCCCCCCTGTGCTCTCCCACAATAGTATATAGCCCCCCTGTGCTCTCCCCCAATAGTATATAGCCCCCCTATGCTCTCCCACAATAGTATATAGCCCCCCTGTGCTCTCCCACAATAGTATATAGCCCCCCTGTGCTCTCCCACAATAGTATATAGCCCCCTGTGCTCTCCCACAATAGTATATAGCCCCCCTGCTCCCCTGTGCTCCCCCATAGTATATAGCTCCCCTGTGCTTCCCCATAGTATATAGCCCCCTGTGCTCCCCCATAGTATATAGCTCCCCTGTGCTCCCCCATAGTATATAGCTCCCCTGTGCTCCCCAATAGTATATAGCTCCCCTGTGCTCCCCCATAGTATATAGCCCCCTGTGCTCCCCCATAGTATATAGCTCCCCTGTGCTCCCCCATAGTATATAGCCCCCTGTGCTCCCCAATAGTATATAGCCCCCGTTCTCCCCCATAGTATATAGCCCCCCTGTGCTCCCCAATAGTATATAGCCCCCGTTCTCCCCATAGTATATAGCCCCCCTGTGCTCCCCATTAGTATATAGCCCCCGTTCTCCCCCATAGTATATAGCTCCCCTGTTCTCCCCCATAGTATATAGCCCCCTGTTCTCCCCCATAGTATATAGCTCCCCTGTGCTCCCCCATAGTATATAGCCCCCTGTGCTCCCCCATAGTATATAGCCCCCTGTGCTCCCCAATAGTATATAGCCCCCGTTCTCCCCCATAGTATATAGCCCCCCTGTGCTCCCCAATAGTATATAGCCCCCGTTCTCCCCCATAGTATATAGCCCCCCTGTGCTCCCCAATAGTATATAGCCCCCGTTCTCCCCCATAGTATATAGCCCCCTGTTCTCCCCCATAGTATATAGCCCCCTGTGCTCCCCAATAGTATATAGCTGCTATATAACATTGAAAAAAACAAACACTTACTCACCTAGGTCCACGCGTTCCTCTTCTCTTCCCTCTTGTGGCCGCACTTCCTGCGGTCACAAGAGGCTGCACTCCCCTTACCCTCGCGCCGACGCTCCAGTGACGTCCGGCGCTAGAGGGAGAGTGCAGCCTCTTGTGACCGCAGGAAGTGCGGCCACAAGAGTGACTGACAGGGAGGGAGCCAATGGCTCTCTCTCTGTCAGTGTCGCTGCTGCTGCAGCGCTGAAGCACCGCAGCAGCAGCGGACGGGGGCAGCGGCGGACGGGGGAGCCCTGCAGGGGGCGCCATGGAGGGGTAAGTAGATTACCCATCCATGGCGCTCCCCCCTGACAGGCTGGTGGCCGGAGCCCTGTGCGACCGCATTGGTCGCACATAGCAACAGCCTGTATATGCCTATGGGGGACACTGGGGGTGGACATAGTCACATGCTTTTCTATGTCGGCCATCTTATGGACAGACTCACTACAGAGGAAGGCAGCACAGCCTGGAGGAAGGAAGTTTGACTTTAGCTCTATGAGGTACACAGGGAGCTGCTGTCAGTAATGTGAATACAGTTACTAATACTGTATACTCAACTATTTTACTATAAAGTGGCCAACCTCTTTAACTACTTTTATGCCACACCAGTAAAATTAACAGACACCATGTTTACCTGCTGCCACTCCTCTGGTGCACTCCCGTCTGCAAGTTTGGGTCCTGGCTCACTGACAGTCCGCTCAGCCAATCACTGGCTGTGGTGGGACAGCATAGTGATTGACTGAGCAGGCTGTCAGTGAGTCGGAACCTGGAGAAGCAGGCGGGGGAGAGCACCAGAGGAACTGAAGCAGGTAAGCATGGTCTTTACTGGTTTTACTGTCCCGCCAAAGAAGTAGTTAAAGAAAGCTGCTACTACATTCTCACAGCAGAATTAAAATCTGCAGTGAAAATGCAGGGATATAGACTGTAATGGTAATGGGTACCGCAGAGGATTTGCTGTGATATGCAAAGCATGAAATCCGATGTGAACTTGTTGCGTGTGAATCTACCTTTTTGGCGTTCTTTGTTGTTGTTTTTTCAGGGCAGTTTGACGTTTTTTAGCTCATTCGCAGTTTTGTTAAATTGCCGCGGGCTATATGTTTGAGTATTTTATCACCAAAATGTTGGCATTCTTCCCCACAGACTTCTATAAAGGGGGTAAAAATGCCAGAATAAATGTTATGGCTATATGCATATTGGCTTTTTTTCTGGCATTTTTGTAATGAGAGGAAAAAAAAACACAAGCGCCTATAGTTATTTGCACTAAAATGCGAAAACACCAGAGAAACTGTGAAGAAAATCAGGAAAAACTGCCGGCATTTAGTTAGGTTACAGCTAGGTATGTATATCGGAATGTGTATGTATATATATATTTATATATATATATATATATATATATAGGAGCCCACCAATTTAAAATATGCCCTCATAATTCTAGTTACATGTATAGTGGAGTATAGAATATAAAAGATATCCTGAAAACAAAGCAAAGACATTAGACTGCATTTAAACTCAGACTGTATTGTCTAAAAAAAATCAAAGCTTGTATTATATGAAGGGGTTAATCGTCTACTGTTCCAGATTTTGCACAGCTGCTGCTTCAGTCATGGAGATATGGTTAGATTCCTACATTGAAGCTTGGAGTAGAACTACTTCACATTGAATTGTGACAGACTGTACAATGTGAAACAGCTGTTTAAATGGAGTAATCCTGAAACAATATTCACAGTTTATGTGGCATTTTTACACAATAAGTGATGCTCCTGAATACGAATGAATGAAGCATTAATGAAGCCAGTGTATTTTCCTTTATATAACAGAGTCTGTCAGTTTGATACAGGGTGCCAGTCGTCTTACATGGCTCTCATCAGTGGCACGGCAATAGGCAGTGCAATGATCACAATACAAATGGCCCTTAGGATGCCAGGGAGCGCCCAGATGTTCCTATCATATAAGATACTGGCATTGCTATAAGTGGGCAATGGATGAAAAATAAATGCCCAAGTACATCTTCCAGTTTGAGCCTTTCCGAGGCAAAGAAATGTTCTAAAACTCATCTGATACAATTAAATAGCTATGATTTTCCTGTTAAACATGGGTGGTCTGTCTTTTCTCATATATTTTGATTCTAAAAATTTGGTTCTAAAAAGTAATGTCTTCTGCACATCAAACATTCCCCCAATTAGTGTCGAGCAAATTTGCCAAACGTTTGGGTTCGTCTAAACCCAAACACTTGGCATTTGACTCCTGCTGCCCAAAGAAGTTGGATTCCGTCCTAGGGGGTTGTGGAAAACTTATATACAGCCATATGCTATATCCAAGGTATCCTGGCAGCCCTAGGACTGCATCTAACTTCTCCATGCGGCAGGAGTCAAATGCCAAGTGTTTGAGTTTAGCCAAACCCAAACATTCGGGAAGTTCTCTCAACACAACCCCCAATAGATGTGGAGTGTCCATGTGTTTCCTGTTTCATGGCCTTTCACATATGGTGGGTTTTTTTGAAAAATGTTTGCTAATGCCATTTACAGAAATATTAGTAGGTATTGGCCCTAAGCAACTAATTGTAGAACTGCTTGATAAATCTCCCTCATTAATTTCCGTCAGTGTCCCAACCTTTTGGGAATTGGAATGGTATTGCTGCAATGTATCTAATATATAAAAACGTAAACTTGCTAATGGCTTTATATAAAAGTATCAGAAAGTTTTGCGCCTCCAGCTTCTATTATCTGCATGGTTATAGACTACACAAGATGAAATAGGCTTAGTGGAATCAATAAATAGGTTTGGTAGCTGGTTAGAATAGTCTTACTGTTCTCAATCAGAGGGGAAAAAAGACAGTCTAACAGTTGTGATACCTTTTAATGGCTCACCAAAATGAAAGAAATGATGGTAAAAAGCATGGGTCTTTATATTAGAGAAACTTAATGCAGGGATGAGGTCCCATTGCCGCACAATTAGAGAGAATAAGACACGTTTACCTGCAGCTAAACATTTTTGTGGCCCTGACCCTAACATCACAGACATGAAAGTATTGCCATTAAAAAGCAATTTCAAATCCAGAAGGGTCTGAGAACATAAATTTATGGTCGTCTTTGACACACTTAAAACAGGACTGAGTCTGTCACAAGGATTTATGTCACGGTACAACATCTAAGGAATCTGGTGCAGGTACAGCGGGGCATCAGGTCTGTAAACTAACCCTAATTTAGAGACAATAAAAATCTCACACTGCTTATCTGTGAACTCGTTAAGGATTTTCTTTTTCCTCTAATTAATTACTCCACTCCTCCATTCTTTGTGGTTTATGTGCTGTTTTAGATACTTCTATTTGTATCTTAGCTAAAAAAAAGATGTAAATGACTTCAACACATTTCTTACTTTTTTTATTTCACTTAGCCATAAAACTGATCATAACTGTAAGGCTATGTTCACACAGTAAAGTAAGAGAAAAATATGACTGAATTTACCCATTGAAGTCGATGTGAAATTGGCGAGTAGTGCACACACCATAGAGAATAATGGCCGTAATTGGCCGTAAGGACCAAAATTATGAACAGGCTATGTTAATACATAGTATTTTCATCAGTCTTTCGGTCTGTCTTTTTTCAACCCAAATCAGGAGTGAAACTGACAAGGATAAATTATAATGGAAAGATCTGCACAATTTGGCTATGTTCACACTAAGTCATTTTTCTTTTGTAAAGAATGGACACTGATTGCAATGGAATCAGCGTCCGTTCTTTACTGCAGGGGCGGCATTGCATTGAAGTCAATGCAATGCCGCCCGCTGTATTCACACAGCGTTATGTTAACGCTCGTTCTTTAGAAAGGCCGGTAAAATAATGTACCTGACAATTATTTCGGGACCGTTGTTTAGTGAACTGCGTCCGGAAATAATAGCTGTTCATGTAATGTAATGTGCTGCGATGGTGCCCGCAAATCAATAGTAAAAAAAGAACAATCCTGCAGCCGATACAGATGTATTGGCTGCAAGAACGTCCTAAATGCAGCCCAGCAGCCGGCAGCTTAACAGTGTCTGTTGCATTGCAACTGACGCTGTTAAACGTAGTGTCAACATAGCCATATTGTGTTTTCAACCAAATGCTGGTTTTGGTTGGAAAAAGACTGACCAAAAGAATGACGGAAATACTATGTGTGAACATAGTCACATGCCACATCATTTACCACCTGCTTTTGCAAAAAGCTGCCTTTTTCACCTGTTTCACACAAAATTATGGCCAGAAGCCTACTGTCCGTGAGCAAGAATGTAGGAGGGGCAAAGGGCCCCTGCTAGCAATGAGGAAAGGATAACAACTATAAGGAAATAATAATGGGAGGTGAGTAGGGAGGGAGGAGGGGAAATGGAAGGAGACGGGAGAAGGTGGGAGGGGGAGGGATTGGTGGGGTTAAGCAGGTAGGATTAAGGGGCAGTGGTGGGGCTATAAGCCTCTCTCATAATATTTGTCCAAGGGGACTAGAGGGAGGTGTGCTTTTCATGGAAAAGGTTAAACAGGTCCATAATCTGTCCACATTTGCGGACAAATTTTGGAGATGTGTGAATAAGGGCCTTATTCTATTATGCTTCTCTTATTGAGAGCAATAATACTTTATAAACTAGTAACCCATTTGTTAGTTCTTCTTTACAAGGAAAAGTCTTTACTCTTTAGTGTCACTTATTGGAGTTGGCTTATCTGTAAGAAAATGCTTAGAAAATCCTTAAACTGGTTTTCCGATATAGATTTAAAAGAAATGACAGCTTGCTATGGTTCTCACCAGTCCAGCACCACTGCTCTGATTCACCCCATTGCCTACGTTTACTTATCCTTGATGATTTGCTCTCCCTGCTCTGGTGACAATCTGAACGCACTGCAGTCAATGAACGGTCTCAGCAGCCAGGGCAGTGAGTTCGGAACATAATTAGGGGCGAGTAAACAGATGGAGCAGAGCTGAAATCAGAAAGCAGAAGACTGATAAGTTACAATGAAGTTGTTTGTTGCAATATCATTATAGCACCTGTCACAGGGCTCGGAGTGGTAGTAAGCTCCCCAGGTACCAACACACACTGTTATTCCCCTCCTATGGTGTAATGGTTTCAAACACAAGGATTTAGGGATAAATTCAGAACAGGTAAGTTTACTGAATAGTCTTTACAAATGTACAGTGCGAATAATGCAAAGTCCTTGTTCACAAGATGCAGTAGTTGGCTTTTCAGGTATTCCCTTTTAAGCCATTGAAGATCACTGCAATAGAAGGTAAACTGAGTTCTGTTAAGCTTAGGGTTTTGCAAAGTCTCTTTAGAGAATTAGTTGGGTTGTAACTTTAGTGACAAGGCAGACTACCTAAAGGGGATCTGTCCAATTAGCACATTACTGTGCTGGGGGTTCTAACACCTTTAGAGACAGTGTCATATAACCCGTACTCATGGCTGTGAAGTTTCATCTTCACAGCCATGAGTATGCCTGTGACGCATCCACTAGTGTGGGCCCCAGTACTGGGTATTAGCCTAAGGTCCTGGCGAGTTTCAGTGGGACATGTCGGCGAATGAGCTCTTCTCCAGCCACTGTCTGGCAAATAAATCTTACTGCAGAAAGAACTTGAGTAAGAGTCCTATTACACAGGCCAATGATGGCCTGATCAATACTGTAAACGCTGATATGCTAAATCAGCACTCGTTTACTGGGCCCATTACCCAGCCGGATAATCGTTTAGCAAGGGCTGCACAGACTAAGTTAACGATGTCCGTGCAGCCTTTGCCCAAATAGTTTACATGTCCTCCCTGGTCCCATGCAGTTTCAGAGCGGCCTGTCTGAGCTGACTGGCTGCTCAGCCAATCATTGGCCAGGACTACTGTGGCCATTGATTGGCTGAGTGTCCTGTCAGTTCCTCCAGGCCGCCCTGACCAGGGAGGAACCAGAGAGCAGGAGAAGACCGAGAACATGGACAGGTAATGTAAACTAAGAATCTAGGTCCTCTAGACAAGTCAATGAGTCTGGGGAATAATTACAAATAGTGTGATATAGAGATATAGTTTACTGGTAGATAATCAGAATATAGTATATAGCATATACTATATTCTGATTATCTACCAGTATACTATATTCTGATTATCTACCAGTAAACTATATCTCCATATCACACTATTTGTAATTATTCCCCATACTCATTGACTTGTCTAGAGGACCTAGATTCTTCTTTTTTCCTTTACTATATATACCATTGTCTTTAGGGTATAGACACTACATAGGTTAACCTCGTCAAGTCATTAGCAGTTGAACTTACACTAACCGCATCTTGTGTTAGGTAATGTAAACTGTTTGATGGATTGTTAGCCATCAGCCTTGCATCACTATTACATGTAACGATGCATGGTCAGCAGATGCTGATTTTAGGTTTGGGCCTGAAAAAGATCAGCCAATGATCGTTGTCTCTATTACACAGAGCAATAATGGGACGAATTGGGCTGAATTGGCCGACTATTGCTCTGTGTAATAGGTCCCTTAGGCCCTCAGCGTGGACAGATCCCTTGTTGGCAGTATTCAAATCTGAGGTGTTTTCGGCAGCCATAGCTTGGCTGACAGGAATTCAGAAGAAAAAATGGATCAACATACACTGCTCTAGACTTCACGATACACTGAACTTAGCACATGGCCCTCTCCATCCCTACTTATAGATGTTGAGTTTTTTTGCCATTGGTGGAGAGAAGCCCAGGGAGACAACAAGACTAGGCCCTGATAGGCTAGACAGGAAAAAGTATCTTTTGTGAGGTGACCTTTCAATAGGTGCAAGACAGAAGACGTGCTGAACTACGTACATCATTAACCCTTAATACACCAGCATTTGCTTTCTAGGACAGAAAACATATAGTGTCATCTAGTGACCAAAATGCAGTATAGCACCATGATCCACAGATTAAACAGCAGTACACATAATATTAGTGCTGACCTACCTATACAAATATACTTAACAGTGTCACACAGGTTCTGGGACACTGCACTAGTAACAGGAATATTACAGCTTCCATGAAGCTATGTAAGTATATAACACCTTATATGCTGTTACCAATAGAGGTTGCAGCATGTAAGTGTCAGGGCCTAATGGAATACCTATTATTTAGGCCTAGACAGTGGGCAATGAAATTGTAGCTATGATGAGGCCCAAGTGTTACTGAGCCACAGGAAAAGTGGACCCCAAACCGGTAGTCAGTTTTTTAAGAACTGTACTATTACACGAACCGATTTTTCGATGATCAACGATTAACGTTAAACTATCATAAATGACTGTTAAGGCGAACGACCTGAAATCGTTCACCCAATTACACGGAGCGATGATCGTTACTTATGATCATTCTTGCAGTTGTTTTGTATTCGCTATTGCGTTCGTTGCTACTGCGAACGACAAAACGACATCTTACTACATGCAAATGACTTGCAAACGATCAATGATAAAAATAGGTCCAAAGTCTATCAAACGACTAATGATTTCTCGTTGGTTGTTTAATCGTTGTCTGCTATTACACTAAACGATTATCGTTCGAATCCCCACAATCTAACGATTTTTGGAATGATAATCGTCCCGTGTAATAGGGCCCTTAGCAAGAATCAAGCTGGTCTGGAGTCAAATTTCGATGAAGCTGAGCCCTATATGAAGAAATTACTATGGCCGGAAGCACAGTTACCGTTGGTGGAAGTAATTTTTTTGGTCTCTTCAGTTGTCCCTAAGCCACTCCTGTGTTGTCTTGGCTGCGTACTTAGTGTCATTGTCTTAATAAAAGATGAACCTCGGGGCTGGTCTGAGGTTCAGAGCACTCTGGATCAGGTTTTCATTAGGAATATCTCTGTATTTTGCTCTATTCAGCTTTCCCTCAACTCTGAACAGTCTCCCTGTCCCAGCCACTGAAAAACACAGCTCATCCTGTCTCTGAGCTATACAGGTAGTTCTTTTCGCCTCATGGCGTGGTTTTTGCTCTAATATGCATTGTCAGATATGCATTATCACAAGGCCTCAACATTACGAAATGTGAAAAAAGTGAGAGGGCCTAAAGACTCTTTGAGTGCAATGTGTTTTTTTTGTTAAATTCTATATGTAACTACGCATGTAATGTACTATTTAGCTGTTATATAATGCTGTTACTATCTGTACGTTCAGTGACATCATAATTGCTGGTGTCTATAGAATTTGTTAGAATAAACATAAGATGCACAGGTTGATAGCAGTAACACAGTCTTTTTGTACCAGAGTACCTTTTAGTAACACATTCACTTGAAGCACACAAGCAGCAACACTAAGCTAGCTGCCTGGTAATATCCCTTACAGTATCTTAGAGCATCAGCGGGAGCTCAGGGAGAAACTCTCATAATTAGGATCTAAATCAATAAAACTGTGGGTCTCCACTGGAGGAAATGGTGAGACTTGTACACCAAGGAGGCTCAATTACCGCTGTAAATCCAATGTTGAGCTAGATAACCGCAGATATATGATCCGACTGTATGATTGCCGTACATCTACTTTCATCTGCTTATTGGTGCATACAGCATAAATAGTAAAGACAAGACAATAATATCGATCTATTGGCCTTGGTAGTATGTTAACATTTGTCTTATTTAAAGATATCATATTGCATTGACTAAAGAACTCTGGAAAATACCAAGATTTAAAATGGATAAAACCATAGGGAGGGATTTATAGTGCTACATGGCAGGCAAAAAGGCCAAAATTTCACATGTTTTTCACGAAACCCCCCATTTGGCTAAATAATTTGACCCTCTGTACCATTCACACCAAGGTTCCTCTGCTCACACTGAATTTTATCACAATAGACTCCTGTTCGCAAATTTATGCTATCTATAAGATTTCATTAAGCTTACCTGGGCAGCTCTGATGTGCTGGGTTTTATGTAAAGGCATGTGCCGCTTTATAAATCTGGCTTGTCCATGTCTTGATTTGGAATTATTTAATATTGGCTTCAGATGCACTGGTTTTGATAGACAACCCTACCACCACACACATCGAAATTTGGGTGCGTTTTTTAAACCAACCACAGGCTGGTATGAAAGTTAGGCGGGTGTAAAAATAGACCTTCATTATACAGTCTAAGGACTGCTGTATATTTTCGATAAATAATGGCTGTTGTTGCAGATTGCAATAACAGCCACTATTTAAGAAATTCACATTGTTTCCTACGGAATTCTTGCTGGAGTGTATACACACTGCTGCCACTATCCATTGAATAGTGGACGCACAAAATTGACTTTGCAGACAATGTAAAGTACGGCTCCGGACATACTTTACATTGTCTGCGATGGTTAATTGGAATGCGGGCACACCCAAATGTGCTTGTATTCCAGTTCAAAAGAAGTGATGTTCATCCGGCTGGTTCTGCATTATCGGCCAGAGTGAACTTCACAGACAGCGGATGTTCTGTGACACAACCGTGTCACAGAACAGCCGCTGTCTTACAGCGTCTGAATGTGGCCTAAGACTGTACCAATTTTTTAACCAGCCTTCATTGCATTGAATTCTATCCATCCTGTCTAGCTTTTAAACCAAGTTGATAAATCTTGACCAATGTTATTCTTTGTTAATTTGTGTAGATGGAATTATGACTCACTTCTATGCCTTCAAGGGATTTTCCAAGCTAAAAAAAATTTTGTTACCTGCCTTCCAGTACAGAAAAAGTAAAAATTTAGCTATACTCACCTCCCTCACTCTCGCCTTTATACAGTAGTTCTAGGATCTTCTAGTCTCCGCTCCTGTCTTGTTCTTTTTGCCTCTCATGACATTTCATGCAGACAAGAGGTGGCTGCTCAGTCCAGTGATTGCCTGAGCAGATGGTTTCTGTCTTGTCTTTCTGTTCTTATATTTCAATGTCCTACAACTGTTTCTATAAAGGAATACAGAACAAGTTACCAGACAACTGATATATAGGTCATAGTGTATTGGGTATGTGTGGATGTGGAACCTGAAGTTCAAAAGGGTGCCAGTTCACTTCCCAAGAGTTATTCTTGCAGCTGGTGGCCCAGTAGAATGGACGATATTAGGGCAAGGTATCAAAGGGTCAAGCAAGGCAAGTTAGGGTCCAAGCATAGGTAGGCAGTAAGTCAGATGGCCTAGTCCCAGTGGACAGAAGGGTCGTAGCAGGCTGCTCAGTTTCAGGGTCATGAGTCCAGGTCAAGCACAGGAGAGTCAGTAAGGTACAGACATTATCCAGAGGTTAGGCATGGGTCAAGTACGCAGGGTACCAGAAGCACTATGCAGGAATCGTTAAAGCTGAGAATATCATGATATTGCTCAGGTACCATAGAGCAGGCACAGCAGTGCAGAGCCAGGATCAGAAGGGGACAGGTTTGGATGTGTGCATTGTACCTTAAAATGATAGAGACTGCATACACACCCTAAGAGCCAGAGCATTAACTGTAACGGGAGGCAGCAGTATGATGGCTGCCATAGGAAAGCAAGGCATGGACCAAAAGCCTGTTGTGGCAGTAAGGGATAGTATAGCTGACTGTCAGCCTTACATTGACACCACTGTATGCCAGCAGGAGCTGACTGTCAGCCTTAACATAGTAACATAGTAACATAGTAAATAAGGTTGAAAGAAGACAAGAGTCCATCAGGTTCAACCTAGGAAAATCCCACTGTGTTGATCCAGGAAGGCGAAAAACCCCTATGGGGCAGAAGACAAACGCCCCACCACAGGGAGAAACTCCCCCCCCTCCCCCGACTGCAATGGCAACCAGAACAATCCCCGGATCAACGTATCACCAGAAATCTAATGCCCATAACTTGTAATATTATATTTTTCAAGAAAATCATCCAGGCCTCCCTTGAACTTATTTAATGAATCAGCCATGACAACATCATGTGGCAGAGAGTTCCACAGTCTTACCGCTCGTACAGTAAAGAACCCGCGTCGATGCTGATGATGAAATCTTCTTTCCTCTAGACGTAGAGGATGCCCCCTTGTCATTGTTACAGACCTAGGAGTAAAAAGACCACTACAAAGATCTCTGTACTGTCCATTCATATATTTGTACATTGTGATCAGATCGCCCCTAAGACGTCTTTTTTCTAGCGTAAATAACCCCAAGCGTGATAACCTGTCCTGGTACTGTAACCCACCCATTCCCTTAATGACCTTTGTTGCCCTCCTCTGCACCCGCTCTAGTTCAGCTGTGTCCTTCTTATATACCGGTGCCCAAAACTGTACACAGTATTCCATGTGTGGTCTGACCAGTGATTTATAAAGAGGCAAAACTATGTTCTCATCTTTAGCATCTATACCTCTTTTGATGCACCCCATTATTTTATTAGCCTTGGCAGCTGCTGCCTGGCACTGATCACTAAAGTTGAGTTTACTGTCCACCAATACCCCCAGGTCCTTTTCGGAAGTAGTTTTACCCAGTGTTTTATTATTTAGCACATAACTGTACTTATTATTTCTATGGCCCAAATGCATAACCTTACATTTATCCACATTAAACTTCATTTGCCATTTCTCTGCCCAAGCCTCTAGCTTCTCCAAATCCCTCTGTAATAGGATATTATCCTCCTCTGTACTGATTACTTTACCCAGTTTAGTATCATCTGCAAAAATGGAGATTCTACTCTGTAGCCCCTCTACAAGATCATTAATAAAAATATTAAAAAGAAGTGGACCCAACACTGACCCCTGTGGTACCCCACTAGTAACTAAAACCCAATCTGAATATGTTCCATCAATGACCACCCTCTGTTTTCTATCACACAACCAGTTACTTACCCATTTGCATACGTTTTCCCCGAGTCCCAGTATCCTCATTTTGTAGACCAACCTTTCATGCGGCACAGTATCAAATGCCTTTGAAAAGTCCAGATACACAACATCCACAGCCTCCCCCAGGTCCAGTCTATAACTTACCTCTTCATAGAAGCCGATCAGATTAGTCTGACAGGACCGATCCCTCATAAATCCATGCTGGTGCTGCGTCATAAGATTATTTTCATTAAGATACTCCAGTATAGCATCTCTTACAATCCCCTCAAATACTTTACCTACTATAGATGTTAGACTTACAGGCCTGTAGTTTCCAGGATCACTCCTTGACCCCTTCTTGAATATTGGTACCACATTAGCTATGCGCCAGTCCTGTGGAAGAATCCCTGTCGTAATAGAATCTTTGAATAATAGGAATAACGGTCTGTCCAACACAGTATTTAATTCTTGCAAAACTCTAGGATGGATACCTTCTGGGCCCGGTGACTTATGGATTTTAATGTTTTTAAGGCGTTTCCCCACTTCTTGTTGTGTTAGGCAGGTGAGATTTATGGGAGGATTAACATTATCCCTAGTCATGTCGTCTGTTATGGGATTCTCCTCTGTGAATACAGTAGAGAAGAATGTATTTAGTAGATTGGCCTTTTCCTCTTCCCCCTCCACCATTACACCCAGATTATTTTTGAGGGGACCAACATTTTCGGTTTTAAGTCTTTTGTTATTTATATAGGTGAAGAACATTTTGGGATTTGTTTTACTTTCTGTGGCTATCCTTCTTTCTGTTGCTATTTTTGCTTCTTTTATTTGCGTTTTACACATTCTATTCTTCTGTCTATAGTTGCTCAATGCTTCCCCACTACCTTCTTGTTTTAGTAGTCTGAATGCTTGTTTCTTATCATTTATTGCACCCCTTACAGCTGTAGTTAACCACATTGGATTTCTCTTATTTCTACTACGTTTATTCCCATATGGTATGTGTCGTTCACACGATTTACCCAGGATGCTCTTAAATATGTCCCATTTCTCTTGTGTACTTTTATTTCTGAAGGCATTGTCCCAGTCTATGTTCCCAAGGTCCTCTCTTAGTTTTTGGAAATTAGCCTTCCTGAAATTTAATGTTTTTGTAGCCCCTCTGCTAATCATTTTATTGAAGGATAATTGAAAACTTACTATGTTATGGTCACTATTACCTAGGTGACCCCCCACCTCTATTTTTGATATTCTGTCGGGCCTATTGGTTAAGATCAGGTCCAGAAGGGCCCCCCCTCTTGTTGGTTCCTCTACTAGTTGGGAAAGGTAATTATCTTTTACTATTTCCAAAAACACGCTTCCCTTCCTGGAGCTGCAGGTTTCTGCTTTCCAGTTGATATTTGGGTAGTTAAAGTCCCCCATAATAATGACTTCCCCCTGCTTCGCTGCCGCATCTATTTGTCTTATAAGAAGATTTTCTGATTCTTCCACTATACTTGGAGGTTTATAACACACTCCTATAAGAATTTTATTATTCTTTGTCCCTCCCCTTATTTCTACCCAAAGAGACTCCACATTATCATCACATATATCCTCCCGCAGAATAGGCTTAAGGCATGATTTAACATATAGACAGACCCCTCCCCCTTTCTTATTTTTACGGTCATTTCTGAATAGACTATAACCCTGGATATTAACGGCCCAGTCATAGGTCTCGTCCAGCCATGTCTCGCTTATCCCCACTATATCATATTTCTCTTCAACCATTATGAGTTCTAATTCCTCAGCTTTATTAGTGAGGCTTCGAGCATTAGTATACATACATTTAATATATTTGTCCATATTCCCTTTCCTTTTATCACTAGTGACTATTCTAACCCCTCCCGCCGCTCCACCCCCAGTTCCATAATCTAGGCCCAGCTCTCCATCTACTCTGTCTTCACTTACTATATTGTAGTTGCCCTCCCCCTTACATTGACAGCACTGTATGCCAGTGGGAGCTAACTGTCAACCTTACATTGACAGCACTGTATGCCAGTAGGAGCTGACTGAAATCAAAAGTATTATCACCATATAATCCCAAACTACAATACAGCGTGCTTCATATACTAACAGTATGAACAACAGAGATACCAAGGGACGCAGAAAGCACATGTGGTACCAGTAAGCCAAGTTATAGTCAGTACAGATAATAGGAACTGGGTGAGCATCATTCCCATGCTGTTTGACAACCCCCTTAAAATCATTTTTATTCCCAATATAAACGGAAACTTTAGTTCACCTTCTGTGTAACATATGGGCCAGGAATGAATTTACAAAGCACCATCACCTGTTTGGTGTTTATATGGTTCTTAGAGAGCCCAAGCTCCCATAATCCTTGTGTACGTTCTCTGTTATGATTTACACGCTCTGTTACTCCCACTGCAAAGCAGCTTGTCATGAAGTCAGGAAGGGTTTCGCTAAGCTAGGATGACACCTTCATTGGATATGCAATTTGTCAGAATGCACAGCACTGATCTTTGTTCCCGCTCAATTCATCACTATTGTCAACTGCCTGAAGTCAAAGAGGCAAAAGAACAAAGAGTTAAATAAGCAGGAATGCTTAAGATTCTAGAAACGTAATATCCTGCCTGACAAGCACTGCTCTGGTTATTATAATAAATTGTAACGTTATATACGTAGGTTCTTCATTATAGGCAATGCATAGCGAGATGAGAAAGCACAGGTTTCTTAAGCTGTTTACTTTAAGAACACATTTATAAATTCAGGCTTTCCATCCAGATTTCATGCTGCTTGACCACTTGAAAACCTAATAAAAAATTGATCTGAAATAAAATAAATAAGTCAGGTCCATGGCACCAGTCCCACCTGCTCAGTCAATTGCTGCATGAAACATTTCTCTGCAGATTGCTCCAAGAGAGAGAACGCGACATAAAAAGGGTCCTGTATTTAAGTGACTATTATAAGCGTCATCAAATCTTCATGAAATATGCATCAGTCTGCATAAAATCTACAATATGAACTCAGCAAATCTGCAGGAAAAATGCATTTACTTTTGATTACTTTGACTGCATTTCCCACGCATGAATAAAATTACAAAGCAAGTATGGGCACAGCCTAATAGAATAGGAAAATATGCCAAAATGTACAAGAACAGGCCCTCCTGCAAACATTTAATATGAGTCTCATTTGTTTTAATTCAACCTTATACTGTCCTATATTATATAAAATACTATGGGCCACATGTATCATCCGGCGAACGGATGATTTTCGGCGGAAAGTGCCGATTTGCGTATTTTTTTATACGCAAATGGCCGATTTGCGAATAAAATATTCGCAAATCGGCACTTTCCGCCGAGTACGCCAGGGGGCGGAAAGGGGGCGGAAAAGGGGCGGAAAGTGGGCGTTCCGCCAAAATGTACGCCGAAAACCTACTCCAGTCCTCAGCTGGCGTAGGTTTTCGGCGGTGCGCAACGGCGCGCACGGGATTTATGTAGAGGCAGTCCGCCTCTACATAAATCTCCGTAGCGCCGGAGCTGCGGGGGCATTTTTACGTCTGGCGTAAAAAACGCCGGACTTAATAAATGCCTCCCTATGTGTCTATATTCTATACTCATGTGTCTATATTCTATACTCATGTGTCTATAATTCTATACCCATAGCTGGTATTGGATCTCTATCATTATTTTAAATAAAAAAAAACAGACTATATAGGCACAATAAGGGCACAATTTCGTGAGACAATGTTAATGTAGGGAGTGCTATTTGTTACCATTGTGTGAATATGAGGGGATAATATGTCTTCTTCAGGAAACAGAAAGGTTGGTGTAGGGAGACTTATAAGCTAAGCCATGGCAAATACAATGGGATTCAAAGTAGTGTTTCCTTCAAAAGGAAAAGTGATGGTTTTTCAATACCACCTGTTGGTGATATATGTGAATGCTAAACTTAGGGTCCTATTCCACGGGGCGAGGAAGGCCCGATCAACGATGTAAACGAGCGGTGATCTGCTAGATCGCCGCTCATTTACTGGGCCTATTCCACGGCCCGATGATCGTTGAGCGAGGGCTGCATCGTTACCGATGTCCTTGCAGCCCTTGCAGCATCATACATTACCTGTCCAGGCTTCTTCTCCGCGCTGTCTTCATCCCAGGGTCCCGCACGCTCTATCTTTAGAATGGGCGGTCAGCTGACAGGCCACACTCAGCCAATCACAGGCCGCGGCAGTCCCAGCCTGTGATTGGCTGAGCGCTCCGTCAGCTGACCGGCCATTCTGAAGATAGAGCGCGAGGGACCCGGGGATGAAGACAGAGCGGAGAAGAAGCCTGGACAGGTAATGTATGCTGCTGATGCTGCTTGTCAAATTGTCGGTCGCCCGCTGCACACCGCTATTCAACCGTAGCGATGCGCAGTGGGGGAACAATGATTTTAGGTCCGGCCCTAAATGAACGATCAGCCGCTGACACGATCATCGGCTGATCGTTCTCTCTATTTCACCGAACGATAATCGGCCGAATCGGGCCAAATGGGGCCGATCCGTCCGATTATCGTTACTGTGGAATAGGGCCCATAGAAACATAGAAGATTGTTGACAATAAAAGACCATCTGGTTCATCTAGTCTGCCCTTATATTATTTCCTTGTTTTTAAAGGGTTGTCCGTCGGTCGGCCTTTTTTAATATACTGCTGCTGGTGCAAATAAAACAATAAACATGTTATCCTTACTGTCCACGCTCTCTGTGTCCTCTCTGGTGTTGCCAATGTCCCCAACTGACCAAGGCCATATTTACCACTAGCCACCCGTGGTCCAGTGCCTAGGGCGGCACCTTGCAGGGGAGCACCACCTCCCATTCAGACTTGGTCTGGTATGGCGGTACCAGTCACAGTATTGGGGTGTTGTCTAGGTCTGGTATGGTGGTGTTAAATGTGATGCCAGAATGCTCTAATCATTGATTCAATGTGGAAATTTGTTTATGTTTTAAGCAGTTAAAAACCATGAGAAACAAATTCAGACAATGTTTCTACATGTGGCATGTGGCCGAAACCAAGATGGGGCGTTTTCAGGTTTAGTGCCTAGGGCAGCAGCAGCTGTTACTAGAGCCCTGCAGCTGACTGCAAAGCCTTCACTTTTTTACAGCCTCATACCAGTATCTCCTGTCGTGTGTTGTTAGGCCATCTGTTCCCCTCATCTATTAGTGCCCAGGAGGAAAGTACACTGTATATAAAGTACACTATAGGGTGTCTATGTTTGTTTATGCTGTATATGGACCATGTTTTTAATGAACCAATAAAAGTTATGTATTAATTGCCCTAAAGTGGTCCTTGTACGTCTGTGAGAACTGAACCTGCAGCTGACTGCAAAGCCTTCACTTCCAAGGCAAACTCATCTCAGGAGTGACAGCCCGCTCAGCCAATCACTGAGAGAGTGATTGGCTGAGCGGGCTATCACTCCCAAAACAAGTTCCTCTCGGAAGTAAAGGCTCTACAGTGAGCGGGGAACACCACCTACACCGCAACAGGACACCAAAGGGGTGCAGACAGGTAAGGATAACATGTTTATTCTTTTATATGCACCAGCAATTTATTAAAAGAAGACGACCGCCAGACAACTTCTTTAACCCCACTATATGGCCTTCAAACATGACTTGAGATTACTAGTCATGCCAGAATTTCCTACACAAGGAAGAGAATCCATCTGTAGATAGCTTTTTAAATTATTTACATTTACATGATGCACTACTGTTTTTGTGTACTTAAAACAATTTATTGTTACAGACAGTAATATGATATGGGAAGGAGAAGAAATCACAGCAATAAGGTGGGAAGGATGAATTAAGGAGGGTGGTAGTCCCGTTTTTTAAATTAATGTCAAGACTGTCCAAGATGGTATAGTCCAGTGATGGTGAACCTCTGGCACACCAGCTCCTTCAAATTTACAATTCCCATTATGTCTGGGCAGCCAAAGCCATGCCCCTTTTTGTCCTGGCATGTTGGGAATTGTAGTTTTGCAACCAATGGCATGCCGAAGGTTCACCATAACTGGTATAGTCTCTGAGCAGGATATGAATCAGCCTGCAGCTGTCCAGGATGGGCATTCTACTACTTCTCAAAATGAAGCCATACTTGGATGTATCTATCCTTAAAACAGTTCATACGGTGTTAGAAATAGACCATACAATACTGAACTGTATAATATTCCGTTGCGGGTCCCGAGTCTTTGAGTTCATAATCCAGGATGTCCAACAGATTTAGTGGAAGGGGTGCTCCCAAAAAAGGCAAAGCTATTTGTTTTGTGAATTGGCAGTACCTTGTTAGAGGTGGGGGAGTCGGGAGTCATGCTTCTGCAACTCAGCACCCCCAGTTTGACTTGTATTGTATCTTCCTAAATCTGCCAGGATATGCAGCTCCATAGTTGGCACAGAGCTGACAGATTCACTTTAACCCCTTAACGACATCTGGCGTACGTATACGCCCCCGCAGGGTGGGCTTTAACGCAAACGGGCGTATACGTACGCCCGATGTTTCCCCGATCGCTGTGTGTTCACACACAGCGGTCGGGGAAGATGGCCTGCTATAATGTATAGCAGGCCATCTCTGCTCGTCGGCACGGGGGGTGATTAACCCCTCCCGTGCCGACGATCGCTGCTATATGCTGATCAATACAGATCAGCATATAGCAGCTGAAAACAGCTTTCCGGGTCATCGGTTACCCGGTGGCCCGGAAAGCAATGGCGATTGGTGCTGTCCGAGATAGCACCAATCGCCATTAGTGTCCCCAACAAAGATGGCACCGATGCCACCCCCACGATCGCCGTGATAGGCCGGCCAGTACCGGCCGGCCCATCATGGCGATCTAACTGTAAAAAACAGTGTTGCCGAGTTCTGCACCCCTCAGCTAGGTAGCTGAGAGGTGCAGAACAGGTGTGTGTGGTGCAGGTGTACCATACTCACCTGATCTGGCCGTCCGGAGCGAAGATCTTTGGTCCGCGCCGTCCTCGCGTCTTCTTCGCGTCGCTTCCGGGTTCGTTCGTCCAGCGTCGGCAATCTTCGGAACCACTCGGGTCTTCTTGTTCGGCGGGCCTCGGTAATCTCCGGCAATCTTCTCTCTACTGCCCCCTAGCGGCTGATCAGTGAATATCATTCACTGATCAGTTGCTTTGGGTTAAAAAGATTTTTTATTTTTTTTTCCCCAATTTTTTTTTTTTTACTTTTTTTGCACCCTAACGCCGCTGAGTACTGATCAGCAACGCACGTAAGTGCGCCACTGATCAGCAACTCCTCTTTTTGGCGTAGGAGCGTTTTTCCCCCCTATATCCTACCGCCACTGTCTGCTGAAAAGTGCCGCACATAAGTGTGGCATTTATCAGCAGCTCCTTTCTTGGCGTAGGGATATTATTTTCTTACTGTCAAAAAAACTTAAAAAACACTACATTACACTACACTACAATAAACATTTACATACCCCATATACTAGTCCCCGTATAAAGATGGCCCCCAGGGTGTTTTCGGCGTCGGACGCATATGCTATTATTGCCTCCAACACCGAAACAACCAGAGAGAATGAATGGGGAGATCCTTCTTTCCTCCATTCATCCTCATCATCATCATCATCATCATCCAGTGACGTGTCTGGGGGTAGCGTAGCGTACGCTGCCCCGCAGACACGTCTTTTCCGCCAGTACCGTCCCAATAAGAGATCACGGTATGGCGTGAAATTCTACAAACTCTGTGACAGTACCTCAGGGTACTCTTACAGATTTATAAGGCTGGGTTCACACTATGTATATTTGAGGCTGTATTTGTGAGGCTGTATAGCAACCAAAACCAGGAGTGGATTGAAAACACAGAAAGGCTATGTTCACATAATGTTGTAATTGAGTGGATGGCCATCATATAACGGTAAATAACTGCCATTATTTCAATATAACAGCCGTTGTTTCAAAATAACAGCAAAAATTTGCCATTAAATGACAGCCATCCACTCAATTACAACATTATGTGAACATAGCCTTTCTGTGTTTTCAATCCACTCCTGGTTTTGGTTGCTATACAGCCTCACAAATACAGCCTCAAATATACATAGTGTGAACCCAGCCCCCGGGTAGGTGCATACTGCGGAATGGCGAAGGATAACCCTTTGTGCATTCCGCAGCTGGCACCCGCCGGCGGACTGATGCAGGCGTGCGTCTCCGCCCGTGTCATAGACTCCATCCTATGCACGGGCGGATTCCGTTGTCCGTCCAAAGAATGAACACGTTCATTCTTTGGACAGAGGGCAGAATCCGCCTGTGCATAGAATGGAGTGTGACACGAGCGGAGACGCACGCCTGCATCAGTCCGCCAGCGGGTGCCAGTTGCGGAATGCACAAAGGGTTATCCTTCGCCATTCCGCAGTGTACATGTACCATTACAGTGTATGAAGGAAGGGACACCCGAATCCAGCCCCAGATGCCCCCAGATGAACCCACTCCCCCCCTCCCGTCCTCAGAGTTAGTGGGGAGATCGTCCGGGAACTGATCTTCCCACTGCAGGATAAAGGTTACCACCTGTACGGGGATAACTTTTATACCAGCACCCCCCTCCTCTGGTCTCTCGCTGCCCGAGCTACTGTAGCTTGCGGCACAATCCGAAAATATCAGAAGTAGTAATAAAGCCATAATATTTAGCAGCCATGGAGCGGACCCAGCACTTCTGGATATGAAGGACCCCGTACCGCACCAGGACAACATTTTCCAGGTGACGTCCCCCACACTGGAAAACAGGAGACCCCAGAAGAAGTGCAGAGTGTGGTGTAATAGGGAGATCAGGAGGGACACCATTTTCCTATGTGACACCTGTCCTGATCACCCCGGCCTCTGCATACTGGATCGCTTCAAGGCGTACCACACGTCATTGGGGTTCTACATTATCTAAATTCTGTCCCTTATTCCTATTTCAGGGGTCACGCTGATCTGGGGATTGTTCTGATCGCCATTATGGAGTCAGGAAGGAATTTTTCCCCTGTGATAAAGCTACTGTCGTCTGCCTAGGGTTTTTTGCCTTCCTCTGGATCAACACAGGTTGAATTTGATGGACACCTGTCATTTTCAACCTTATAAACTAATAATTGGCCTAATACCCCCAAATAAATTAGAATTGTCCCTTTTCCCCAGCTAAGTAGGTATGGCCGCCATTCCCATTAGAGGATGCCATGATGCAATTACAGAGCCTCTGTGCTGCCGGGACAGAAGAAACCCCCCACAAGTGACCCCATTCTGGAAACTACAACCCATAAGGAATCTAACAAGGGGGGCAGCGGGGATATGGCCCCCTGGTGACGGCCACATTTGGGACGTGAAAATAAAAAAAATTTATTTTTTATTTTCACGGCACATGTTCTACATATGTGTATATCACCAGTGGGGTCCATATGCTCACTGCACCCCTCGTTAGATTCCTTATGGGGTGTAGTTTCCAGAATGGGGTCACTTGTGGGGGGTTTCTACTGTCCTGGCAGCACAGGAGCTTTGTAAATGCGACATGGCCTCCATCCTCCATTCCAGCCTCTAAATGGCGCTCTATCCCTTTGGTGGCTTGCCCTGTGCCAATATGGCACATTATGTCCACATGTGGGGTATTTTCGTACTCAGGGGAAGCTACCCTACACGTTTTGAGTTCACTTTCTTTTTTAACCCCTTGTGGAAAAGGAAAAAATCAAGGCTAGACCAACATTTAGTGTAAAAAATGTTTAATTTTTACACTAAATCATTGACCTTGTCTTGATTTTTTCATTTTCACAAGGGGTTAAAAGATAAAAAAAACACTAAATGTGTAGAGCAATTTCCCCTGAGTACGGAAATACCCCACATGTGGACATAAAGCGCCATGTGGGTGCAGGGTAAGCCTCCGAAGGGAAGGAGCGCCATTTGGATTTTGGAGGCTGGATTTGGCCAGAATGGATGATGAACGCCATGTCGCATTTACAGAGCCCTTGTGCTGCCAAGACAGTGGAAACCCCCCACAAGTGACCCTATTCTGGAAACTACACCCTTCAAGGAATCTATCAAGGGGTGCAGTGAGGATATGGACCCCTTGATGACGGCCACATTTGTGCCGAGAAAGTGAAAAAATGAAAATTTTCCATTTCACGTCACCTTGTTCCACATTTGTGCCCGTCACCAGTGGGGTCCATATGCTCACTGCACCCCTTGTTAGATTCCTTGAGGGGTGTAGTTTCCAAAATGGGGTCACTTGTGGGGGGTTTCCAGTGTCTTGGCAGCACGAAGGGTCTGTAAATGCGACATGACCCTTGAAATCCATTCCAGTAAAATCCAGCTTGCAAAGGCCAATTGGCGCTCCTTCCCTTTGGAGGCTCGTCCTGCGCCCGCTTGGCACTTTATGTCCACATGTGGGGTATTTCTGTACTCAGGAGAAACTGCGCTACACGTTTGGTGTTTTTTTTTCTTTTATCCCCTTGTAAAAATGAAAAATGAAGGCTAGAACAACATTTTAGTGTAAAAAATAGAAGTTTTCCTTTTTTACACCACATTGTTCTGAAAGTCTGTGAAGCACCTGTGGGGTCCAAATGCTCACCGCACCCCTTGTTACATTCCTTGAGGGGTCTAGTTTTCTAAATGGTGTCCCTTTAGGGGTGTTTTTAATGTTTTGGCACCCCAGAGCCTCTGCCAACCTGAAGTGGTATGGTCAAAAATAACCAAATATAACGGAGGCGTTGAAATTCACTAGGCGCTCCCTTATATCTGAGGCTCGTGGTTGCGTCAAATAGCGCAATAGGGCCACATATGGGGTATTTCTATAAACTGCAGAAACGGGGCAATCAATATTGGGGTGCATTTCTCTGCTAATAGGTTTATCATTATGAAACATATTGGATTACAATAAAATCTCTGCACAGAAAATAAAAATTTTCAAATTTCTTACACACTTAGCTTTTATTTCTGTGACTCCCCTAAAGGGTTAAAACACTTTCTGGATGTGCTTTTGCAGAGTTTGGGGGGTGCAGTTTCTGAAATGGGGTGCTTTGTGGGGCTTTCTAACATACAGGCCCCTCAAATACACTTAAACATGAACAGGTCCCTGAAAATATCTGATTTTGAAATTTTACAGAAAATTTGGAAAATTGCTGCTAATGTTTTAAGCTTTCTATTGTCTAAAAAAAATGAAATATAGTTTAATAAATACTGCCACCATAAAGTAGACATGTTGCTAATGCTATTTAATATATAATTTATGTGGCATAACCATTTTCTGTATACGCAGGAAGGTTTCAAAGTTGGAAAAATGCATTTTTTCAAAATTGTTCATGTTATTTTGGTGTTTTTCATAAAGATTCGTTATGAGTATCGACTCCATTTTACTGGAAATGTGAAGTACAATATGTCACGAGAAAACAATCTCAGAATCAGCCAGATAGGTAAAAGCATCCCGAAGTTATTAATGACTAAAGTGACACAGGTCATATTCATAAAATTTGTCTCTGTCCTTAAGGCCATTTCAGGCTCTGTCCTTAACCCCTAGACGACCCAGGGCATATAGTTACGTCATGGAAGTCTGTCCCCAGACGACCTAGGGCGTAACTGTACGCCCTGGGTGTTTCTCCCGCTATGAAGCGTGCTCCGGAGCGGAGCGCGCTTCATAGGAGGTGGGGGCCGGCTGCAATCAGCAGCCGGGACCTCACCGGTAATGACACGCTGCAGCGATCGTGCTGCCGCGTGTCATTAACTCCTTAAACTCCTTTAAGTGTAAGTGACAGGGGGAGTCCCCTGTCACTTACCGATCGGGACCCCCGCAGTGTGACTGCGGGGGTCCCGATCAGTAAAACGGACTGCCGGAGGTCTCTCACCTGCCTCCGTGCGGTCCGATCGGCGATCTGCTACACTGAGCCTGCACAGGCAGGCTCAATGAGCTGATCGCCGATAACACTGATCAACGCTATGCCTATGGCATAGCAATGGTCAGTGTAAAAATCCAAGTACTGGATGTAAAAGTCCCCCAAAGGGACTTCAAATGTGTAAAAAAAAAAAGTTAAAAACACTATTACACTACCCCAAAACCCCTCCCCCAATAAAAGTTGAAATCACCCCCCTTTCCCATTATATAAATAAAACATATAAAAATAAATAAACAAATAAACATATAATATACCGTAGCGTGTGTAATTATCGGATATATTAAAATATAACAAGCGTCATTGCGAACGGTAAATGGCGTACACGGAAAGAGGGAAAAAAGTGCGCGGTTTACCGATTTTATGTTACATTATATAGAAAAAAAAATTATAAAAAGTGATCAAAACGTCCGATCCTCACAAATATGGTATTAATAAAAACTAGAGATCATGGCGGAAAAAATGACACCACATACAGCCTCATATGTGAAAAAATAAAACCGTTATAAGCGTCACAATAGTCCCATTTTATTTATAATTAATTGCCAAAAAAAAGGATTTCATTTAAAAAAAATATATAGAACATTAGAGAATCTGTGTAAACCTGCATATGGTTGTGTTCGGACTGACCTATAGAATAAAAATGTCATGTCGCTGTTACCATATAGTGCATTACGTAGACACAGGAACCCCCCAAACGTTACCATATTGCATTCTTTTTTGCGATTTCACCAATTTATATCTTCATAAATAATATATTTGGAATTCCATCATACATGTTATGGTAAAATGAATGACGCCATTACACAGTACAACTATTCCTGTAACAAATAAGCCCTTACATGGCCTTGTAGATAAAAAAAACTGAAAGTGCTAGAGCTCTTAGAAGGGGCGGAGGGAAAAACGGAAACACTAAGATTAAAATTTGCGCGGTCCACTGGGTCATTTTGGGCCTGGTCCTCAAAGGGTTAAGGGGTTAAAGTGTCACTGTCGTGAATTTCGTTTTTTGCAGAAATCAATAGTACAGGCGATTTTAAGAAACTTTGTAATTGGGTTTATTATCCGAAAATTGCATTTTTATCATGAAAAAGCAGTTTGAAGCTCCCCCCCCCCCCGTCTTCATTGTTCTCCTATGGAGAGAGCTAAAGAAAAGACCAGAACAGGACAACAAAGAGTTAATCTACAAACACCTCACCATTTATCTCTTCTGACCATCACCACTGACCTGTCTGAGCTTGGATTACAGCTGTCACCCAGCTCTGTGCCTGTAATCCTCTGTTATCTGCTTTCTGCTGCCGGCTAACTCCCTCCTTCCTCCTCCCCCCTCCCCTCTCTATAGGAACAGACAGGGTATGACTTCTGCAACAAGTCACAATTTTCAGATTTTTTGGAGTGGATGAAAAAGAGGAAGGAGGGGGGGACCTGGGAAAAGGCTTTTTACATGCAGATAATGGCAGATTTGGCTAATAAACCCAATTACAAAGTTTCTTAAAATCGCCTGGACTATTGATTTCTGCAAAAAAAAAAATACAACAGTGACTCTTTAAAGGAGAAGTCCAGCGAAAATTTTTAAGTATTGTATTGCCCCCCAAAAGTTATACAAATCACCAATATACACTTATTAAGGGAAATGCTTATAAAGTGCTTTTTTCCCTGCACTTACTACTGCATCAAAGCTTCACTTCCTGGATAAAATGGTGATGTCACGACCCGACTCCCAGAGCTGTGTGGGCTGTGGCTGCTGGAGAGGATGATGGCAGAGGGACACAAAGGGACACAGGGCACTGGAGGGACACTGAGCATCCCTCTGCCATCATCCTCTCCAGCAGCCACAGCCCGCACAGCTCTGGGAAGGTCATGACATCACCATTTTATCCAGAAAGTGAAGCCTTGATGCAGTAGTAAGTGTCAGGAAAAAAGCACTTTATGTGCATTTCTTGTATTAAGTGTATATAGGTGATTTGTATAACTTCTGGGGGACAATACTTTAATAACATTTTTCGCTGTACTTTTCCTTTAAGTCTGCACTTTGGCTTATAAAGAGGGGTCCTATATGGGGGCATATTAATAGCAGGTGTTCAGATGGGAAACCCCCTTCTAACATATATACATCCAAAATTTCAGGATATCAGAAGGGTTCATTTCTAGCCCAGTCGACCATGAATATACCATATGATTTCTTATAACACACAAGTCTGCTCATACAGAAATAATTGTTTCACTAAGGCATGATATGAGAAAAGCTTTGTAAAACATTGCAGCCAGTGAGTGTTGAAGCGCGGAGGATCTGCATTATTCTTCTCAGTGTTGGAGGGTATTTGACCCACAACAAACAAGGCCCACCGGAGCTTCTACAAAGGAAAACAGTACAATGCAAAATTCCACAATTTCACATAACAAAGGCCTGGTCCTTTTATAGTACAAATGATATGAAGCTCACACAAACAAATACACTCATTATAACCAAGGTCAGGTGTGCGAGACTGGTGCCAACTGAGAAATACAATGCCACATGGAAATCCTAAAGGTGCAGCAGTTACGTGGTAACAAAAAACACCTAATTTCTGTCTACTTCACTACTGAAGCATATATGATTGCTTATAATCTGAACAATTTTTGGAAGTATCAAGAAAGTGAACTGATCTACAGTATATTTATTTGATAGATAATTTCTAGCTAAAATACTATAGCAACAATCTATGGCTAAAGTACCGTACTTAAATTGAATCATAGAATAATAGATAGTTAGATGATAGATAGATAGATAGATAGATAGATAGATAGGATATGGGACCAGGATGACAAAGGACAGGTGCAGCCCTAACGCTGGCACCCACCCCGCTGTTCCTGCCTCTCAACAACCCTAACGGCAGCAGATAACTGCTTGACGGTCCCTAATCCTATATAAGTGAACACCGAACAAAGACAAAACAAACACAACACAATATAACAGGGTGAGAGGTCCAAGTAAGCAACAAGAGAGTGTCGCAGTACAAAACGTGATCCAAGAGAATAGTCAAAGTCCAAAAAGCCAGAAGTCAGAATACCATATACACGAATGCAGGGAACGCTAGGTCAAGACACACTAGTAAACTAGGCTCTATTGCAGGCAAGGAGGAAGATGAGGGAAATAGTCTTATGGAGCTTGAGGCCCAGCCCCATATTGTGATTGGGGCAGAGACCCTAGCCACCCAAACCCCAACCATAGTTGACTGGCGGTGACAGCCGCCAATCACATTAACTTTAATGCAAAACACCAAAGCCGTTGGGCTGGGGGTGGTGAAGCCCCAGCCGCGGCAAGAACTGTCGATCCTTCCAGCTGGGCCGGTTGTTGGAGACGTTGTCGGCACCAGGAGAGAGCTGACCGCATGCTGCTGAAGTGCGGGGAGCAGCGCACAGCTGATAGATAGATAGATAGATAGATAGATAGATGGATAGATAGATAGATAGATAGATAGATAGATAGATAGATAGATAGATAGGAGATAGATAGATAGATAGATAGATAGATAGATAGATGGGCAGGCATATGCATCTGAGCAGTTTTACAGTTCACTTCATTGTGCCCCTTTTTACTATATGGGCATTCTTGCACTTATAGTTTTAAATGGGCCCTTTGTGTGTGATTGGGTACATTCTGTGTGTGTAGGGGGAAGGGGGTTTACTAAGTGTGTACTTTATGTATGTGGTACTCTAAATTTTATGCCATCCTAATTAGTATACAGGTATTCAGGTAAGTAAATAAGTAAATATAGTTTTTAGATTATATTTGATTTCAATTTGTGTGTGTCATTTGATGCTTTCTATTTTTCTTCCAAAAAAATCCAAATGAATAACCAATGAGCATAGGCATTGAACTTACTTATAGGGGTTTTTCTTGCAAATAAAAAACTGTGCTTCCTTCCTTACTGTGCAGCAAAACAATAAAGAAGCCTATAATTACCCCCACATGTGGGCTTTCTTTTTACTTTTCTGCCATTTTCCAATTCTGTTGGTCAATACGATTACAGCAATAACCATTTCACCTAGTTTTTGCAATGTTGTACTTTTAAAAAATTCTAATTTTAATGGCAATCCTTTTAAAAATAGAAATGATCCATATTGCCATATTCTGACACATTGCCATATTTCTGAAATGTTCAGTTTACAGAGCTGTGTAAACCTCATTTTTTTTGCACAGTGCTCTGTAGTTCGTTTTATCAATAATAATGTTGGAACTTTTTCAGGAAAGCTGTACAAGCAGATTTACCTTGGCAGGTAAGGAGGCCTTCAAAAGTCTCCGGCTGCCATGGTAGCCAATCAGCATAAGGGTTTGACAGGGCAGACACCTTCTAACTGCTGTGATAACTATTGATTGTGGTTTTTAGAGAGTTAAATGACTGACATTATTGTGATTGCTGATGTCAGTCTTTAGTTGTGGGTGTCAGCTGCAGATAAAAGGAGGCACCTCAGCTCCTGAGTCTTCTCTATACTTTTTTTTCCTCCTTTCCTGTCATGATAGGGAGGGTTGGTGCAGTCCTACTGTTACCCACACCACTGTCACTTCCTACTTGGATGATCCACCCTAAATGGTGGCCCCCAACTACATGGAGATAAGTGCACAAGAGATGGAGAGAGGTCAGACAGGCTGGGTCAATACCTGATGAGCATGGAGATGCAAAATTACAACATAAAAGAAAACCAGATAAACACACCAAATGGTCAGAATCAAAAAGACAGACAGAGAGCTGGTCAGATTGGATAAATACCAGGAAGTCAATATCAGGTCTAAATAATCAAGCAAAAGCAAGGACAAACACAGCCTGGAAAATGAGAATAGCAAGAAAGCTGCATAGTAAACTGGAAACACATTAGTGGTCTTTAAGCACCCTGATTATTCTCAGAGACTTAGGGTCCTTTTAGACACACTTATTTCTCGGTGGTGGGGGACACAAACGAGCACCGATCAGCAAGATCGGCAGCTCATTTGCTCTGCCTTTACATGGGACGCGAAATCTGGCAGATGGGCTGCATGAACGATTCTTCACTCATGCAGCCCTGGAATGGACAGAACAGATATGTGTATATCCGTGATGTTAAATTCCAGATCACATGTAGCAGTCTATACTTACCAGCCTCGCTGCTTGTGATGCTGTTCTCCTGCTCTCCGGTCCTCACTCCGGCTGTATCTTCAGTCCCTGTCTCCTCCAGCTGTCAATAGTTCAGGAGAATACAGTAGCCTGAAGTTACAGCAGCAGCTGGAGGACTGGAGAACCAGATGCTTCTGGATGACAAGCAGCATGGCTTGTAAGTATAGCCTGCTGCTTGTGATCTGGAAACTGACAGTATGGATATACACATATCTATGCTGTCAGTTTCTCTTTATCTTTCTCGGATGCACTTTCTTTGCCTGGCGCTTCAGTTTCCTCATTGGTCACTCTGCACAGAGTGCGGAAAAAAGATGCAACAACAACACAGACCCATTCCATTTATCTTGAAGCTTAAAGTACCTCCAATATTAAAAAATGTCTATCATGCAGCACTGTTCTATGCTTCTCTATGGCATTAGGTTTCGTTTTGGAGACAGAGCTGGAAGCTTTGTCTCCTAATACACAGGGCTGTATTTACCACTAGGCACTCGTGGTCTGGTGCCTAGGGCAGCACCTTGCAGGGGGGCAGCACCAGGGAGCAGGGTGAAAGAAACCATTGCCATTAAATCTGGTGTCTTTTCGAGGGGGTGGGGGTATTGTTCAGGTCTGGTGTGTCAGTGTTTTAATGTGATGCCTGGAGCTATTACCTACCAATCCTGTGGTGAAAATTTCTTCTGACAATATGGAGATGGCTCTAATCATTGATTCAATGTGGAAATTTGTTTTAAGCAGTTAAAAACCATGAAAAACACAATTATGAAACCACTCTTCCCCACACTCCTCAAGATGAGGCGTCTTCAGGTTTAGTGCTTAAGGCAGCAGCAGCTGTTACTACAGCCCGCTAATACATAGTTATATACAATGGGCATGGGAAGAATGTGCACTAGGAAACATTTTCCAGCGTCAAATTTTAAATGGATGGATGATATAATAATCACTAGAGGTACACTTTAAGCTAATATTGAAAGCTGTAGTAGTAGTAGTAACATCTTGTTAATTCTTTACTCAACCTTGCTTCTTTCAGATAAGCCTTTACCTCAAGGCCTGTCCGGAAGTCAACTCGGGATCCTCGGGGGCGTGGTTGCAGCTCTACTTATAATTACTGTAGCAGTGAGTGCATTTCTGATGAGAAGAAAAAAACAGAAACAGCGATCTGACACAGACAGTGATATGTGAGTGTTAAACTGTTACACAACCGCATATGTGATCCTTTATCTACAGGAATAGTGTTATGCCTAGTGTGCTGCCACACACAAAGATCAAGTGGTATCAGTGTTATTGTTGTGTACAGAACAAGTGTTGACCTTTAACTGTGAAATTAATATAAGAAGCAATATAGTGGAGAATGTCTTAGTGGCACCAATAAACTCCCCATGGTTTACTGAAAAATGTCCTTGTCTCCACAAACATTGATTTTTACTTGATCATTACTTAACTACTGTATGTTGTAATATTATGAATCCTTAGAACATCCCCATGTGACGTTGTTGTTATCAAAAACACAGGAAGATCTCATTACTATACAATAAAGATTTTTACTTTGTATTGTATACTTTTGAATAGAGTCAAGTATACTGGAGTACCCCTTTATATTTATTATTTTGTGCCATTTCGAGGTTAGGAACCAAGCAGGTACCCTTATTAATTCCTGCTTGATTCATAACATTTTCAGCACTAATACACAATTCCAAAATATTACATTCCACATGTATCTGAATGTTTTCCATTATGCATCACCTTCTTAGCTTGTAAATATTTCAAAGTTTTTTTTACCACTTTTAAAGGGAACCTGTCACCACTCCAGGCCAATCTGTTTTAGCAAAAACATGCATTGCCCATAAAATAACAATTTGTAACATCTTTTTTATAGCTCTGTTCTGTGCCATTCCTCTTATTTGTACTAGAAATGTATGGCTGAATAACCAACTGCATGTTACCAGTTGTGGGTGTGTCTGGCACTGCCAGCTCTGATTGGATAGTATCAGACTGGGCGGGGGCACACCTCCAGCTGGTAACACCCACAAGGATATTCAGCCATACATTTCTAGTAAGAATAACTAAAGAACAGCACATCACAGAGCTATAATAAAAGATGTTCCAGAATTGTTGTTTCATAGTTATTGTATGTATAGTAATTTGTAAAACAGATAGGTCAGGGGGTCCTATTTAAAATCACCAGCTTTTCTTCCAATAGCAGAACTTCTTAGGCACCTGGGCAGGGATGTTTTGCAATCATAACACATTTTACTGGACACGTTTCTTAAAATGTTGTACAGTTCCATGCTTCATATATTTTTCACATCCCTAGCATTATCTTTTCACATATAGTGTAACATTGCAGGACTCCATACACCCACTGCCCTAAGTAAAATGTAATTTAGTAGACTTGCGAGTTTCAGCCCATCATGCAGAGAGATTTATTGAAATGTTTTTCAGCAACATTATATTAACCATTTTCCAACATGTTTCTGATATAGAAAGATGCTGCAGGAAATGAGTAATAATGTGCTAGTGATATAACTACTGAGAAGTTACATAAGCCACATATAGAGATCTGAAAGGGAAAACAGAAAACAAGGCTTCTCCTGTGTTACTAGCAAAGTAGGAAACCTGAAATAATGCCCATAGGGTAAGTTCACACAGTGTAAAATAGAAGCCGAGATATACACATGTATTTCAGGGCAGAAACCCTTCATTTGAAGGAGCTTTTGGGAGCTCTTTTATGCATTTTAGAGTGTGTGTGTGTGTGTGTGTGTGTGTGTGTGTGTGTGTGTTTAGCATCCACCCCAATACAATATGCATACAATCCACATCAAAAGAAATAACATATAACATCTTTTTATAGTTGTACAAATTACATGGGTAACAAAACACCACGAGCACTGTGAAGCATATTCCCATTAAATTCAACATAATTCATGGGTGATGCATTACAGATGTAAAATATGCAGTTTGAATTATATTTCATTTCAAACTACACCTACAAATATACCATGTGAATATAACCATTGGTGGGAAATTGGTGGAACCGCATTTAATTCTGGACAGTAAAAACACAAACATGATGCAGCTGTATAACAGCTGTATAAAGCCCCCCTTATTACAAAGATCTCATGGAAGGGCCAGGACATGGATACCCATGAAATTTAGTCTGCAGTGGGTTCTCCACTGTGTAAATTAACAGACTGCGGAGCTGGTTATTTTACCTGCAGTCCAGTAATTATCATGGTTACATTTGACTCCTGCATGTAGAGCGATTGGCAGGTCCGGCTGTCACAACGACAGCTCGACCCTGTACTATGACAGGGTACTCCTGGCACATCCTGGTGGATGCTGGGGAATCCTGTGACATTAGTAATTATATCACAGGGCTTGGAATAGAGGACCCAGAGGCATGCAGATTGTGGTTTCTCATACAGGTCACTGTAGATAGTGTTCCAATGCATTGTTACCATTAGATCTCTGTTATTAATTATCTGTATATGCTCACAGCAGGGAAAACATAGGCTATGTGCTTACAGCTAACATGTGCCCATATGGTAAAGGAAAAAAAGACAAATTAAAAATTAAAATAAAAATATATATGTAAAATAAGAAAGGTAAAATTAAAAAAAATGTCCCCCATCTCTCAAAGATGATACACACTTCCTCAATCACACAGACACCAATTTTGGACTTTCCGCATGATGCATTAACACATTATAATGTCCCTGACATGGACGTTAGGTGCTTAGGAAGGTGCAGGAGCTCAACAGAACATTGCATTATACCAAAAATATTTACCCCAGGTCACCAGTTTTAGTTCCTTTATTCTTGCCCTATCTGCTTCTAAAGCTAAGTGAGGTTGATACATTAACATAAAATAGGGCCTATGTTTTTGGCATTATATCATTATATATTTTGCATCTCACATATTTTCAGGACTAGCATAGATTTTAGTGAGGGTACAATGCAGCTGCACTGCACAAGGATTTGTGTAGAGACGTGCACCTCCACATATACCAATATGCCCATGCACAGGTGGGAGATTATTTACAACCAGCACATTAGAGGCCTTGTTAAATCCCCCCATAATTTTACATTATTATAAATTGTTTTAGTTCATAACAGCCAATTAGTTATATGCTCTGATCACACTGACGCTTTCTTTGAGGTATAATATATTTACCTAGTGGTAAATCTATCTTCTACCAAAACACCTGTGAATATTATTCTCCATATATTATGATGACATATCAGTAATGTGTTATTTATTACTTTTCAGGGTAGATCTCCCTCCATCTCATAAACCAGCTCCTCCACCCAAGAAGAAATCTGAGATGAAGACACATCTAACAGCTCATGACATCCAGGTATCAATGTAGGAAGCCTGTCCTCAGAGTCCATAGAAAATGTCCATCAAGGCTGCATGTATAGAGTAGACTATAATGTTATACTGTATAGAGGGGAATAATCCTGGTTAAACTAAATTAAAAAAAGGATAAACTGTGGTGGCAAAAAAGCTCAAAATAAATCTTCAACCTGTTAAGCACTAATTAAAATGATGATCTTCAGGTGACAGACATGAAAGCTATAGCACATGGCGTATCAGTCTGGACATATGCTTATACATGTTATTACCACTACAGGTTGTGCACTTGGACCCTGTGAAAGCAGAAGAGGAGATAATAACGCTGCCAATACAAACTCCATATTATGACATGTCAGCCTCAGACAACATCCCCTATTGCGACCAAAGGGTAAGATATTAATATTAAGATGACAATATACACATATACAAAGTAAAGTCAAGTCAACTGGTATTGACCATTTTTCTGTCTTTTAACAACTACATTATATTTTATACCAGGAATCCCCAAGCCATTTTTCTGGATCCACATTCAAATCTAACAGGTGATGATGAGGGATATTAAATATTGAAGAAACACCAGTGTATATTGTGAAAACCGGCACAGTGGAAGCTAGATCAAATGAAAGTTACATTAATGAGCAATATGGTTCAATGGTATTGCTGGCACCAAGGTTCTGTAAGATATTGACAATCCTGGTGCCTTTACACCAGAATAATCTAGTATCTACTGGACAGCCTTTTCAGTATGTTCTTCATATGGTTTTTGAATTGAGGGGTACCCATCTATACCATTATACAATCAGATGTACACACTCGTAGCCACTAAGAGTCCACTCAATATAAAGTAGATAAGAGAACAAACACATTTATGCTCCATTGTTGCAACATGATCCTTCTGATATGGTCTTTGTTCATGCCATATCTATTGCACACATGTTCTGGACTTCTCAATTGCAAGGTTCATTCATGCATTTCCTTTGTTGCAGAAAAAGCCCAATGACCATAGAGTCAAAAACTCTGCCACCGGATAAACAGGTTCTCTCAAATAATAGGTTCTCCGAAGAGATTTCCCTGGAATAATAAGAGCCATGAAAATATTCTGACTGCAGATGTAGTGTCAAGTCTGGTACAAAATAGCATGTTTATCTATGCCGATGTGGCTACGTCTGTGTCAGAGATTACATTTCTTCTGTCAACTAGAGGCTATTAGTATCACTGTTTGTCAGTGTGTAATCTCTCTTTCATGAAGTTGAGTGACATGTATTATCAGTGTGACAGCCGATAAATACGTGTTTTTCCAGATGAATACATATCTGATTCTGCAGAAATTACTGTACATCATCGTATTTCTATTGGCATTCTCCCCATGGAGCTGGCTGACTCCTGTCAATGCTCTTTATATAATAAATTTACATTTTCTCTGCTATATACGATAAATGCATGGTAGGATTGTAAAATGATTTTTCTGAGTTATGCAGACAATCATGATGACGCCAAGGTTCCCCCTTTAGAAAATTAAAAGCCCTCTCATTAAATATAGCCAAGAGCACTTCATGAAACTATAGAAATGAAGATTGGCAATTGTGATTTTCCTGTATGTTATCACCTGTTTAAAAGGGCACTGCATGCATAGAGATATCAGGTTGTTGCAGACGTGTTTTTCACATTTTAAGGCGTCAAAGTTCATAAAAATCTGCAAAAAAATTGATTTTCCTCTAGTGACAGTATAGAACTATAACCCTACATTTCATCTGACTCCAGACTCCAAAAGGTAAATTAAGGGCAAAAGAGCCCTAAAGGGGTTGTATCATAGAGCACAAAAGGTAAAATCAGATGTGTACCACTTAGTAATCATCACTGTACTGCTTTTCTTCCCTATGTATCTGATTACTTCCTGGTTTCCTCTCTGAACTGTGACCCTACTGTTGCCATGCAACAGTAGTTACACTTTTCCCCTTGCTTGCATGTAAAGTGAAAACCAACTGCCTATACTAATGGGACAGATCAGGAGATTTTAACTGAACTGAGCATACATTACTTGCTTGGCACCGCGGCTGCATGTAAGGCTCCCGGCTCCAGTCATGCTCAGCCAATCAGTGCTGTCATGCACTGATTGGCTGAGCAGGACCAATGGGAGCCTCACATACAGCAGCGGCGCCGAGCAGGTAATGTATGCTCTCAGTGGCGGGCGGCAGGCGGTTAACTTCTATACTCACAGTGGCATGTCAATCCCACTGCGAGTATAAGCTCTCATAGGGACTGCTCTCATGGCACTGGATCCGCAGCGGATTTCGCAGCGAATCCGGAGGTTGAAAGCCTCTGCGGATCTGGTACGTGTGACAGCACCCATAGGCTGTATTCATGTTTATCAGGACTCCCTAGGGCTGCCAGCAACTTCTTCAGCCACCAGTATTAAATGTAAAGCATTCAGATTCAGAAGAACCCAACAGTGCTCGAGGTTAGCTTATCTCAACTCATGACGCAACTCCTTTAAATTCCCAATAAAAAAAATTCTTTAAGGCAAAAATGAATGATGGCCTATTAATCACTGACCAATGGGGTGCCGACACCTGGCTCCCTCACCAATAAGCTGTTCATCAGGATTGCCAGATCGATGCTGTGAATGGTGCTGGAAGCAGTTGGCTCCATTTACTGCATAGTGAACATGCCCAGTTACTTCAGCTCCCACTAAATGGAGCTCCCAGTCCCCAGTAGGAACCATCTACTTTTGACACAGTTCACAGCCTAGATCTGTCCATGGTATCCCTGGAGAACAACTAATCACTAGGAGTACCTAGTGTTATCACCTTGCTGACCAGCAATTAATCGTCTATCCTAAGGATAGATCAAAAATCACTTAAATCTCCCATGGTCTTATTTTGTCTCATATTTACAATTTATGCTGCAATATATAAGAAATTCTTCTACATGTATCTCACGGAGTAGCCCCGCCCCTGAGGATCCTGGGCAGGCAAAAATTGAAGAGATATGAAGATTATTCCCTGCACTTGCAGCAGGATTTCTAGGAGGCTGTTTGTTCATAGGCCATGTTGAACATTCTCCAGACACTTTTCTTTTATTGTTGATTTCTAGGTATTCATGTTCCTTTAAAGGGAACCTGTCCCCCCCCCCCCCATGCCGGGGTGACAGGCTCCCGACCCCCCGCTACAGCCCCCTATACTCACCTGATCCCGGGTCCTGCTTCTGGATCCGGTCGGGTCATGGAGATATCAGACGCTGCAGCCAGGCGCATGCGCTGAGAGATGAGTCCAACGCTCATAGAGAATGACGAAGAGTCCAGCGCTCCGTCATTCTCTATGAGCATTGGACTCATCTCTCAGCGCGCGGCGGGCTGCATCGGCTGATATCTCCGTGACCCGACCAGATCCAGAAGCGGGACCCGGCAGGATCAGGTGAGTATAGGGGGCTGTAGCGGGGGGTCGGGAGCCTGTCACCCCGGCACGGGGGTAACAGGTTCTCTTTAAGCTTATTTTCTCAAAATAATTCACCATTTCACCATGGTCAATTCACCATTTCAAGTCGTCCAGAATTGAGAGATGCTGCTTTTTTTCATTTACATGGATTTCTTATACATTGCAATCTGATTGGCTAAATTACATAATCATTTTCATAGCATAAAATAAAGCCAAGACAAGCCAGACAAAGCAATGTTACTGGTAGTTTGATAAATCAGTATCTTACACAACACAGAATAAAATTGTAGGGTATATCAACCTTATAAGATGCTTTCAAGTAATTCGAGACTCCTTCTAAAAAAATTGCAATATAGGTGCATAGCGATTGCAGTGAATTGTTGGTATATAGAATTCTCATAATTTTCTCTGTAATACTGTAGTCTAAAAATTGGATTATATCACAGAGAGTGAACCAATGCACATATTGTGTCCCATTGAATAGAAATATGCACCATATCTGATTCTGTCAATCTTTTATATGGACAAGAAAGGAACAGAACCTGCAGAAACATGACATACATTATAGAAATTGCTCCCTTACTGGACCTTGTGGACGTCAGACTTTTTCTGAGACAATATAAAAAAGAACTTGTTTCCATAGTGAAATTAAGTTAAAAGAGACAAATGATGTTCACTCTAAGTAGATCTGGGCTGTATCTTCAACAGAGGTATCCTTAGGCAGCCTGAAGCTACATACACAGATCTAGCAATTTATTAGGCACCCCCATATCACTGACAAAATAGATTGTTACAATTGCCCTTCATTTGTACTACATGTAAGGTCATTCTGCATGATGGAAGCCAGGTTTTTCAGAGCAGGTAAACTGAATGATTTGGGAGGGTTAGACAGGCAGGCTGTAGTGTCAGCACTCAACTAGTTGCACTATCTTGGGTTGAAACCCTTTTTGGGCTATTCGGCTTTCAACACACAAATGTGTATCATGAATGATGCCAAAAATAATGTATCATAGATGTGCCTCAGAACTGATTTCCTAGAGGCGCTATAAAAGAACAAAACCAGCAGCCAAATACAATGTAAATTCCTATGGTAAGCCAATGCAATGAATAGGAAAACTAGTCCAATAGGCAGGAAAAGGTCTGATAAATTCTCAGCATTGCCAGAGATGAGCGAAGCAAATCTGACGAATTACGATTCGTGGCAAATCGGGCATTTAATTAGCTTTGTAATGACTCGCGAATTTGCCAGATTCACTTTCCAAAATTACTTAACATGGCGGTCGCTTATGTTAACTCACAGAACTGTCTTTTGGCAGGAGCAAGGGATTATCCATAATCCCTTGCACCCATCCAATCAGCTGCAAGCCCCAATGGGATGTCAGCAAACCCCCCCATATAAAGGGGATTCACTTCCTGGAGGCGGTCAGTCGGCTGTGTATAGTGGAGAGTAGGTAGCAGCAGGCAGAAAGAACAGGGAGAGAAATACAGAGAGATAGGGACAGAGAGGAGAGGAGAGGAGGGGAGGGTAGATTGTGAGTCATTTTGTGTGGGAGCAGTGAAGCCATTGCCCAGTATGCCAAGTAACTGGGTGACTGATGTTCATTATACCAAGTCACTGGTTGCTGGTTGTGCATTATAGGAAGTCACACTGCACTCCATCTTAATAACTCACTGGGTGCTCATTTACCAATGTCCACTGTTGTCCTTGGAGAAAATTGATATTACGCACTGATCCATCAACGTCCACTACTGTCCATGGCGGAAATTGAATGATTAACATGCTGATTGAAATTTTTTAAAAGTTGACATTTTCCAATTTAGACAAATTTAGAAAAAATTGCTAATCTGTAATAGTCCCGACATGGAGAGAAAGAAGCTGCTGCACATCACACCTATGGCTGACACTATTGCCACTCGGCTACATTTAAAAACCAACGCCAGGATGTTGGTATATAGTTTGATCAAACCATATTGCCCCATGTACCACGTGCAGGTCTCCTGGTTCACATGGGTCCCTACACTAACTCCACACTGTGTCGGTCAGCGACCGCCAACCCCGCAAAGCATGCACATGCAGGGAAGGGAGGCCATGGAACCCCAATGTCCCCCCCCCAAACCCAAAGTGCCCCCCCCCCAAAAAAAAAAAAAACCTGTTCCTGTTTGTGCACGCTTTGCGGGGTTGGCGGTCGCTGACCGAAAAAGTGTGGCGTTAGTGTAGGGACCCATATGAACCAGAAGACCGGCACATGGTACATGGGGCAATATGGTTTGATCAAATTATATACCAACCTCCTGGCGTTGGTTTTTAAATATAGCCGAGTGGCATTAGTGTCAGCCATAGGTGGGATTTGCAGCAGCTCCTTTCTCTCCATGTCGTATCTGTAATAGTCCCACTATTGTAGCTACTATAATTTGCCTGTTTTATTTTTAAAAAAAATTGTGTGCCTTTCGCAAATATTCACAAATTTGCACGATTATTCGCAAAGTTCACATAACAAATTGCCGAGTGATTTGCTCATCTCTATGTATAATATAATTTCATACAATAATATACACATTTCCAGGACAATACACTTTACACATTTTTTTACAAGGATTCCTTCTGGACTCATAACAACACATTTACTGTACATCTATGGCCTCTAAAGATCTCAACCTCATACAGTAGAGTGGCCATTTGGTCATCTATTCGTACACTACCGTTCAAAAGTTTGGGGTCACCCGAACAATTTTGTGTTTTCCATGAAAGGTCACACTTCTTCACCACCATACGTTGTGAAATGAATAGAAAAGAGAGTCAAGACATTGACAAGGTTAGAAATAATGATTTGTATTTGAAATAACATTGTTTTTACATCAAACTTTGCTTTCATCAAAGTATCCTCCTCTTGCAGCAATTACAGCATTGCACACCTTTGGCATTCTAGCTATTAATTTGTTGAGGTAAGCTGGAGAAATTGCACCCCACGCTTCTAGAAGCAGGTCCCACAAGTTGGATTGGTTGGATGGGCACTTCTGGCGTACCATATGGTCAAGCTGCTCCCACAACAGCTCAATGAGGTTCAGATCTGGTGACTGCGCTGGCCACTCCATTACCGATAGAATACCAGCTGCTGCTTCTGCTGTAAATAGCTCTTGCACAATTTGGAGGTGTGTTTAGGGTCATTGTCCTGCTGTAGGATGAAATTGGCTCCAATCAAGCTCTATCCACTGGGTATGGCATGGCGTTACAAAATTGAGTGATAGCCTTCCTTGTTCAGAATCCCTTTTACCCTGTACAAATCTCCCACCTTACCAGCACCAAAGCAACCCCAGACCATCACATTACTTCCACCATGCTTAACAGATAGCGTCAGGCATTCTTCCAGCATCTTTTCATTTGTTCTGCGTCTCACAAACGTTCTTCTTTCTGATCCAAACACCTCAAACTTGGATTCATCCGTCCACAACACTTTTTTTCCAGTCTTCCTCTGTCCAATGTCTTCTTTTGCCCATCTTAATCTTTTTCTTTTATTGGCCAGTCTCAGATATGGCTTTTTCTTTGCCACTCTGCCCTGAAGCCCAAAATCCTCTTCACTGTAGATGTTGACACTGGTGTTTTGCGGGTACTATTTAAAGAAGATGCCAGTTGGGGACCTGTGAGGCGTCTGTTTCTTAAACTAGAGACTCTAATGTGCTTATCTTCTTGCTTAGTTGTGCAACGCGGCCTCTCACTTCTTTTTCTACTCTGGTTAGAGCCTGTTTGTGCTGTCCTCTGAAGGGAGTAGTACTCACCGTTGTAGGAAATCTTCAATTTCTTAGCAATTTCTCGCATGGAATAGCCTTCATTTCTAAGAACAAAAATAGACTGTCGAGTTTCAGATGAAAGTTCTCTTTTTCTGGCAATTTTGAGCATTTAATTGACCCTACAAATGTGATGCTCCAGAAACACAATCTGCTCAAAGGAAGGTCAGTTTTGTAGCTTCTGTAACGAGCTAGACTGTTTTCAGATGTGTGAACATGATTTCACAAGGGTTTTCTAATCATCAATTAGCCTTCTGAGCCAATGAGCAAACACATTGTACCTTTAGAACACTGGAGTGATAGTTGCTGGAAATAGGCCTCTATACACCTATGTAGATATTGCACCAAAAACCAGACATTTGCAGCTAGAATAGTCATTTACCACATTAGCAATGTATAGAGTGTACTTTTTTAAAGTTAGGACTAGTTTAAAGTTATCTTCATTGAAAAGTACAGTGCTTTTCCTTCAAAAATAAGGACATTTCAATGTGACCCCAAACTTTTTAACGGTAGTGTACTGTACATCTGTGATTCTTCTAAATATTCCCAATAACAACAACTTAAAAAAAATATTTCTACCTGTAAGTCTTTGATTTAAACCTAAACATAGACTGCATTTGTATGCCACTTTTACAACAACCTCAAAGTGCTATCAGAAAAAAAGTCCATCAGAAAATTTGTTAAGTCCGATATTGACAGGGAAGGACATGCCCATCATATAAAGCACCTATTTTATAAACATATAAACTATACCTGCATAAAAGGTTAGTGGCGCAGTGCTCAGTGTTCAACTTGAAAGAGCCATAACAGGTTGTAATGGTTATTGATGAAATTTTCCTAAAATATAAGAAATTACTGACTTTCTAGTCTCAAAGTGTCATCTACATTGTCCTCCCTAATCAGAGAATCCTCTATGACTTTTGGCTAGCCCATTCTTTTGGCTTTCTGTAATTTAGTATTCAGATTTCTGGATGTATCATGGAAACCACAGTCCGAGGCCCAAGTGTACAGGTGGGCTGTAAGGGAACCCTATCAGACGACATCCATTGATCCCATGATAGTCAGGACTACATGGTTAAGAGTCTGGGGTTAAAGTAAGTGTTTTCACTCTGGGGGTATTTAGTTTTTTCTTGCATATAATTTTAGCAGCAGAAAAATCACTAGTAACATGATGATGACAATTTTAATGGTTACTGTATTGCTCCTTTTCTTTTTCTCTTTTGTTTATATTACACTGTTCATACCTGTGGCTATGTTCACACAACGTCAAAAAAAGAGAAATGACGTTCCGATTTTTCTATTAAAAAAAAGATGTCCGTTATTGGCGCAATTTAATGTAATGCATTGAAGTCAAAGGAAGGACGGACGTCCAATGCACATGCCAAAATAATGATCATGTCAATTATTTTCAGACATCTTTTGCAAACAGCGGACGTTTTTTTTGTTGTTCACACACATTTTTTATTTTTTCACCAGTCTTTCTCCGTTTTTACTTTTAAATTCAATGGATTTTTCAATTAAAAACACACCCAAAGGTCAATTAGTCCACCTGAACTAGAATAATGTACTAGCAGCAATTATTGCACTGACGGGCAGCCAAGCTTCAAAATGACGGACATCATTTAAAAAATTATAAACGGAAAAGAAAAAACGTTGTGTGAACATAGCCTAAGAGTATGTTCACACTAAACAAATGGGGCGACTTTCCACGGCTGAGAGTCCTCGCCTGCTTTAGTGTAAGACGACATCTCTATGGGAGGGCTTGCGCGCCTCTGCTCTCCATTCAAAGAATTGAGAGCAGAGTAGAGCGGAGACGCGCAAACCCTCTCTTAGAGATTCCGTGTGACACTGAAGCAGGCAGGAACTCTCTGCCGCGGAATTCCTCCCCATTTGCTCAATGTGAACATACCCTTACAGTGAAATCTCAGCGACACAGAATGTGGTTTTAATTAACTTTGCTTTTTTCACAGTGAGAATAAAATGGCAGATCACAGGTGTATTACACATCCCTATAAGCAGGTTTATTGAGTGGATCTAGATCACTGATTGCCTGGTTAGGCCTCAGATGGTTATCCGCTTGTGACAATATCTGTCTTACATTATTTTTCCTGCATTTGTTTCTTTTCTGTTTTCTTTTATTTTCTTCTTCCTTCGTTCCTTCCCCCCTTATACCTCTATGCTCCCTATTCCTGCCTTGCCTCCCCCCCCCACCCCCACCCCCATCCCCACTTTTCCTAACTACTGACCTTTACTAGGCCCACTGTCTCACTTTCTGGTGCTCTGATCTGCAGAGTTCTGATCACACGGACATAGATGTCCAGTATGCTGAGCTGGACACTTCTGCCCTGGCGTCACCTCCCACCACCGGGAGCTCCATCCACGCCAGCGGAGACCTTGTCGAGTATGCAACTATCCAGCCTCACTTACGCTAAAGCATGCAACCTAGCCTTTCCCTCAGCCTGGCCTCAAGGTACTCTGTTCCCACTGCTCCTCATCAAACAGTAGTGATCAGCACATCACTGTGACCTTCCATCTTTACCACATTTTCCTAGTTATCTATACAACCAGGACATTTCCTTTCACTCCTATTTATGTCCTGCACGCTTCACCCTACACGCATGTGTCCTTTTAAGCATGACTTAAGTAGCGTTTTAATTTTAGTTATTAGTAGTGTAGACCATTAGTGGCATTTCTCTATTTCTTAGCTGAAGGTTTGCAACATTGTTTCATTCAGGAGAATTGAGAAGACCACACGACTATTCTAATGTGCAAACATGTTCTGCATGGCCATCTGTGTTGTCAATCTCTGCTCATACAATAGGTTTCTCTGCAGCGCTGTGGACTGTAATTACTAGAAAACAGGGATAACTACTAACAGGAGAGTAAATGTGTAAACCAAACACGAAATGATGGGTACGTGCAGTAAAATCATACAAAGTACCATGGAAAATGTTTTACAGATGACCCAGGTATTTTACTTCCATTACTGCTATGGGCCTTTTCTCTCCTTTCCAGACTGTACAAAGCCTATAATAATATATAGGATTCATGCTCATCACTGCTTAGTAGTATCTACTTGTTGTCAATTACTGTTTATGGTTATCCTTCACACATATTTGTGTCCTATTGGGAGAAATGCAATATATAGCTAAATGACTAGTTCTGTCTTTTCTATGGTACCAGTTGTAGGTTAGTAGCGGTATAATCATTGGTTTCAGTTCAATATATAGCATTGAATCAGTTTTTCGGCCCTCAAAGCAGTGTTTAAATGTCATTAAGGAACAAAAGTGCCTCACCTTCCATTATTCTGTGGACTCTGCCATTGCTGCAACCTCTATCATTTCAAGAAAGGACAGGCTTTATTTGGCTTAGGATCTCAACCCCTTTGATTCCTTTTTTTTGTATCATATTGTTGGAATTTTTTTGCTGAGAAAAGTTGACCAGACAATCATAGTGAGGATTGTTCATTTTGATGTTGTCTGTATAAAAGAACCTGGGAAATTGTGTTTCATTTTGGCTCTGTAATTAATATAATGTTACAGTTTATATATAGGTAGTCCATGATCTGCATGTAAAGCTGAATAATTTTATAAATCCAATCCTTTATTCCCTAAGTAATAACCCTGAGTTACCGAATGAACAAATTCCCTGTAGTCTTTTAGATTCATTAGGCTAATTCAGTTTTTTTGATATTTTTTTATTGGTTTTAGATGGCATTGGTAGGATAAGGTAACCATAGCAAAGTATGCTTTTCAGTTTTCCCTTAGTCCTACCACCAGCACAAGATTCTGCCCTTCATACTAGTAGGACAGGTGAAACTTAGCGAACGTAACGAAAATGAAACTAAATCAATTAATTGGCATCCTGTCTATATAACCCAATATTAATAGGGAAGCGAGTGCCGACCCGTCAGCTTGGCACTCACTTCCCCTTCATTCATTGCTCACTGCCTGTACTATTTTGATAACTTATTAATTTTTTTATAAATATAATGTAAATCCAGAAAAATTGTAATTAAAAGCAATCAAAAAGTCACATATGGGCAATCAAGGTACCGATAGACCAAAGGATAAAAGTGTTATAAGCATGGTAATAGAGCGATTTTAAGGAACATATATTTTTTAAAAATGGTTTTAATTTTTTAAAAGCCATCAGATAAAATAAAAGTTATACATGTTATATATTGTTGTAATCGTACCAACTTGAGGAACATATATAACAAGATAGTTTTACCCCAGGGGAACACCGTAAAAACAACCATCCCCCCCCCCCCCCCCCCCCCCCCCCACACACACACACACACACACACACACTCCCCGAATAAAATAAAATGTGTGGGGGTTTTTTTCACAATTTTACCACACATTTAATTTTTACTGGTTTTGCAGTGTACTTATGCACAAATTCAGCCTGTCATTGCAAAGTACAATTAGTGGTGCAAAACATAAGGGCTCATGTGGGTTTCTAGGTGAAAAAATTGCAAGTGCTATGGCCTTTTAAGCACAAGGAGGAAAAAGCGAAAACGCAAAAATTTAAATTGGCCTGGTCCTCTAAGGGTTAAAAACATTTTTCCTTTTTTTTACACACTTTAACCCTTTGAGGACCAGGCCCAAAATGACCCAGTGGACCGCGCAAATTTTGATCTTTGCACTTTTGTTTTTTCCTCCTCCCCTTCTAAGAGCTCTAGCACTTTTAGTTTTCTATCTACAAGGCCATGTAAGGGCTTGTTTTTTACAGGAATAGTTGTACTTTGTAATGACGTCTTTCATTTTACCATAACATGTATGACGGAATCCCAAAGTTATTATTTATGAAGATATAAATAGGTGAAATCTGAAAAAAAAAAAAAGCAATATGGTAACGTTTGGGGGGTTCCTGTGTCTACGTAATGCACTATATGGTAAAAGCGACATGATACCATATTCTATAGGTCAGTCCGAACACAACCATATGCAGGTTTACACAGATTCTCTAATGTTATATATATTTTTTTTATGAAATCGTTTTTTTGGCAATTAATTATTAATAAAATGGGCCTATTGTGACGATTATACCAGTTTTATTTTTTCCCCTACTGGGCTGTATGAGATGTCATTTTTTTCCACCATTATCTCTAGTTTTTATTAGTACCATATTTGTGAAGATCGGACGTTTCAATCACTTTTTATAAAAAAAATTTTTTTATATATAATGTAACAAAATCAGTAATAGGCGCACTTTTTTCCCTCTTTTCGTCTACGCCGTTCACCATTCACAATTACGCTTGTTATATTTTAATTGATCGGACATGCTACGGTAAATAATATATATATATATATATATATATACATAAATATATTTTATATGTTTTATTTATATAATGGTAAAGGGGTTGATTTAAACTTTTATTGGGGGAGGGGCTTTGGGGTAGTGTATTGGTGATTTTAACTTTTTTTTTTTACACATTGTACATTCATTACATTCATTTCATACACTAATCATTGCTATGCCATAGGCATAGCATTGATCAGTGTGATAGGCGATCTGCTCATTGAGCCTGCCTGTGCAGGCTCAGTGAGCAGATCACCGATCGGACCGCACGGAGGCAGGTGAAAGACATCTGGCGGTTCTTTTTAACGATCGGGACCCCCGCAGTCACAACAAGTGACAGCCGCGCCGCAATCGTTTAAGGAGTTAATGACACACTGCAGCACAATCACTGCAGCCTGTCATTAACGGTGAGACGCTGGCTGCTCAGGACATACCGGTCATAGCTCAGGACGTATCGGTATGCCCAGGGTTGTCTGGGCACAGACTTCCAGGGTGTAGCGGTACGTCTTAGGTCGTCTAAGGGTTAACTTTTGACTTTTTGACTTTTACATGCAATCTTTAGATCACATACACTGTACAATGCTATGCCATAGGCATAGCATTGATCAGTGTAATAAGCGCTCTGCTCGTTGACCCTGCCTGTGGCAGACTTAATGAGCAGATCTCCGATCGGACCGCACCGAGGAAGGTAAGAGACCTCCATGAAAGCAATCGGGACCCCCGCAGTCACACTGCGTCTGGTGATAGACATCCATTATGTACAGTAACTGTACATCATGGGTTGTCTAGGGGTTCAAATACATGTTTTGTGTTTTGTTGTAAACAGTCAGTCATTTTCTGATGACACATTGCTTCCAAATTCTTAAGGCCAACCTTGGCACCATGAAAAGGGAGAACCACAAACTCTTTGGCCAGAACAGTATGATGTCTATCACTGCGGCCTGAGTTTCATCAATACCCTATCATAGAATCTGGAGGGGATATGTAGGGCAGTCTCTTCCTCCATGGAATATTTCAACATCAGAGGATTGTCCTCCAATAGGGGGAGCAAGATTTCTCCACTTGGGCATTAGACCTGGTAGCCATAAGATCTACATCCAGTATGCCCCATCTCAGAGTCGTCTGATAAACAACTTCTAAATTTAGAGACCACTCATTGAAATGCTGACATATGGGTAATGTTCAAAAGTTGCTTTACATGACTACTTCTTGTCTACATCCATAGGAGTCAAGATCCAATTTAGCCACAACCTCTTCCTGAAGAGGGTGAAGGTGCCAGAGAACTCAAGGACCTGTTGTTTGACTAAGACAAAGCCTTAGAGCCACCTCCACCACAGCCAATACCACCTTTGTCTAGGTGTGTGGAACTGAGTAGATTCCGAAGAGGAGCAAATTTCTAATAATAATAGTAATAATTTTTATTTATATAGCGCCAACAGATTCCGCAGCACTTTACAATTCTGGGGTTACATGCATAGACAAAAATCTGACATTACAGAGATATACATATAGTTATCTATACATGAGGAGTGAGGGCCCTGCTCGCATGCATCAGCTTACACACTTACATCAGGAGGGTGTTCGAGACAAAATGGCAGAGGGGCAAAAGTCCTTCCTTTTTTGCATGGTCCGGACATCTTTATAAATAAGGCAGTGCAGTTAAAGGTGGGTAAACCAGTCACCAACCAATGACTGCCTGCTACAGGTCTAAGTGCTTGTATGCCTGGCGTATGTATTTGGGGGAGGGAGGGGGGCAATTTAGGGAACCTGGTAAGCTTGTTTGAACAGATGTGTTTTTTCAGGGCACGTTTGAAGCTTTGTGTATTGGAGGTGAGCCTGACAGTCTTGGGTAATGCATTCCATAGAACTGGTGCAGCTCGGGTGAAGTCCCGGAGACGGGAGTGAGAGGTGCGGATCAAGGTGGATGTTAGTCGTAAGTCATTAGAGGAGCGTAAGGCACGGGTAGGACGGTAGACAGAGATGATGGAGGAGATGTATGGAGGTGCAGCACTGTGGAGAGCTTTATTGGTGAGCAGGAGGATTTTGTATTGTATCCTGTGTTTAATAGGGAGCCAATGAAGTGACTGGCACAGGGGGGAGGCATCGGTATAGCTGCTGGACATGGAGATGAGCCTGGCTGCTGTATTGAGAATGGACTGGAGAGAGGAGAGTTCAGAGGAAGGAAGGCCGATTTGTAAGGAATTGCAGTAGTCTAGACGGGAATAAATCTGAGCGACAATAAGAGTTTTAGCAGATTCAACAGTAAGGAAGGGACAGATTTTAGAGATGTTTTTTAGATGCAGATTACAGGAACGTGGAGGAGGTTTAATAAGAGGAGTGAAGGACAGATCCAAGTCAAACATAAACTCAAGGCAGCTGGCTTGCTGAGTAGGGGTTATGGTTGCACCACAGACAGAGATGGAGATGTCAGGTGGGCGGGGGAGGGAATACAAGAAGCTCAGTCTTAGCAAGGTTTAGTTTTAGGAATAGGGAGGACATAGCGTTAGAGATGGCAGACAGACAGTTACTGGTGTTCTGTAGAAGAGCGGGGGTGATATCACGGGAGGAGGTATACAGCTGGGTATCATCAGCATAGAGATGGTACTGAAAACCAAACTTGCTGATGATTTGTCCGATGGGTAAAGTGTAAAGTGAGAAAAGGAGAGGGCCCAGGACTGATCCCTGGGGAACCTCAACTGTAAGGGGAAGAGAAGATGACGTGAAGCCAGAAAGTGATACACTAAAGGAGCGGTCAGAGAGATAGGAGGAAAACCAGGAAAGAGCAGAGTCCTTGAGGCCGATAGAGCGGAGCGTGGAGAGGAAGAGCTGGTGGTCTACAGTGTCAAAAGCTGCAGATAGATCCAGGAGAATGAGAAGTGAATGGATACCTTAAGATTTGGCGGTGAGAAGATCATTAGAGACTTTAGTAAGGGCAGTTTCGGTAGAGTGGTGAGGACGGAAACCGGACTGAAGGGGGTCAAGGAGAGAGTTGTCAGAGAGGTAACGAGTTAGGCGGGAATAGACCAGACGTTCCAACAGTTTGGAGATAAAAGGAAGATTAGAGACAAGTCGATAATTGGCTGTACAGGAGGGGTCTAGGGAGGGTTTTTTCAGTAATGGAGTGATAATGGAGTGTTTGAAAGCCGAGGGGAAGATGCCAGAGGAGAGGGAGAGGTTGAAGATTTTAGTAAGGTAAGTAGTGACAACAGGAGAGAGAGACTGGACAAGGTGTGAGGGAATAGGGTCACTAGGGCAGGTGGTGGGACTAGAGGAGGAGAGGAGTCTGGAGACTTCCTCCTCTGTTACAGGTTCAAATACTGAGAGGGAAGAGGAGGAAATACAAGAGAGAGTGGGATCAACACTACTTGGGGACTGGGAGGTGATCTCCTGACGGATAGTATCTATCTTTTCCTTGAAGTAGGATGCTAGGTCTTCAGCACAGAGGTTAGTTACGGGTGTCTGAACTTTGGGTTTGAGGAGGGAGTTGAGGGTATCAAAGAGAAGTTTTGGGTTATGGGATAGAGAAGAAATGAGAGAGGTAAAGTAAGATTGTTTATCAGAATGAAGTGCGGAGTAGTAGTTTCTAAGCACAAATTTGTAATGTAGAAGGTTTGCATCAGTTTTAGACCTCCTCCACGAATGCTCAGCACACCTAGAGCACCGTCTAAAAAAAGAGTTGAAGGTGTGTGCCAGGGTTGGTCGTCTGCGTTTTGCTGATTGAGGTGTGAGGGGTGCCATTTTGTCAAGGGTTGTTTTGAGGGTGTCGTGATAGCATTTGGCAGCCAGATTGGGACAGGAGAGCGAAGAGATAGGAGGCAGTGATGACTAGAATGAGAATGAGTATTAGTGATTGAAAAGGAGAGAAGATTGTGGTCTGAGAGCCCAGTGGGAGTGTTATTAAGGCGAGTAACTGGGCAAAGTCTGGAGAAGACAAGGTCCAGGGTATTCCCACCCTTGTGGGTTGGAGAGTCAGAATGCTGAGAGAGGAGGAGGAGAAGGAGGAGGTTAGGGAAAGAAACTGAGAGGCCGATGGGGAAAGTGGCTTGTCAATAGGCATATTAAAGTCGTCCATGATGAGGGCAAGAATGTCAGAAGATAAAAAGTAAGGAAGCCAGGTATAAAAGTGATCAAGAAAGCGTCGTTGTGAACCAGGGGGCCGATAGATGACTGCGACTCTCAGGGAAAAGGGCCGGAAGAGTCTAATGGTGTGCACCTTTAAAGAGGAGAATGAGAGAGAGGGTACAGGGGGAATGACCTGGTAAGTGCAGTCCTGGGAGAGAAGTACACCCACTCCTCCACCATGCCTGTTATCAGGTCTAGGAGTATGGGAAAATTGAAGGCCTCCATTGGAGCAGCAGGTGAGGCTGTATCTGACTCTTGAAGCCATGTTTCTGTGAGAGCCAGCAGGTTGAGCGATTTATTGAGGAATAAGTTGTGGGTTTCAGTGAGTTTGTTGCAGACAGATCTAGAGTTCCATAGAGCACAGTTAATGGAGATGGGATCTGGCATGCAGGGAATCTTAATCAGGTTAAAACTTCTGATGTTTTACTGCCCCTTTGGATTGTATTGCAATTTGAAGGGTTTTTTTTGTGGTGGGGTCCTATAGGCATCGGAAGTTGAGCACTCTTCAGATTTAATCATAAGGTCTCTTTGTTGAAGAATTGAATTAACCAACCGTATTGTTTCTATATAGAAACCTTTTCCTTCTGATGAAGCAGTTGATGGTTTATAATCATCCTTCAATTGCGCGATATCTCTAGAACTGAGAAATCAAGGGAGTAAACGCCCAATCTTTTCTCTGATGGTGGAATTTCTTCTATGACATTCTACTGGATATAGACCAAGTCATAGTATTTAAGCAAAGCTTGTCTTTCTTAGGACAGAAGAGATGTTTGCACAAACCTGTCAGACATAAGACCTAAAAGGTCTATGGCATAGCTTGACCTTATGATACTCAGCACCTATGGGTCTAGAATGGCAGAGGTTCAAGCTTCCAAAAAGAATTGGAGGCAACATTCAAAAGGAATAAAAGGAGAGACTGCTAAGCTGGGTTAAAGTTAGTTGGCATCAGCAATTTTCTCCTTGTAGGTACCAAAAAACTATCTAGACACTCCGCTTTGCGTATGAACCTCTGTAGGATTTGCCCATGAAGTGGGAACCCTGAGGAGATCTTTTACCACTAAGGCCTTTATTTCTACCCCAAAATGATTTTGGAGAGGGATTTTGCCAGCTATACCAAGGGTCAGAGACATGGCCACTAGAGATAAGCGGACTTTTCAGATTTCTGGTTTGTGAGAACCAGAACGATTGGCGTCGGATTCCCGCTGTGGATACCTCCTAAGGAACGCCTGGAAAACTGGGATAAAGCCAAAGCCAATGGCTGTATCCCAGTTTTCCAGGCGTTCCTTAGGAGGTATCCACCCGCTGCACGGAGCAAGCAGACATCGGGAATCCGACGCCGATCGTTCTGGTTCTCACGAACCAGAAATCCTAAAAGTCCGCTCATCTCTAATGGCCACAAGCTTAACCTGCTGTGTGGACTTATCACAGAGGAAATGCACTGCAAAGATCATTAGCTTTAGGTAGATTTTTCCCTAGGTACCCCCAAGACCACATATCTTTAAACTTTCATCAGGGATCTTATACGAAAAGTAGCTGTCTCAAAAGGAGAGATTGAGCCTGAGGTCTAGGCATATGCAGTGATATAATTCCCCCTTAAAGAAGTTTTTCACATTTGAAAAGCATGGTTACTTTATTCCTGAAACAGCACGACTCTTGTCTCCAGTTTGGGTGTGGTTTGGAGCTTTATTGCAAAACTACATCCAAACTGGAGACAAGAGGTGTGATATTTATGGAAGACGCCATGTTTTATGAATGCTACTGTATGTATGATTGATGCCAAGCTTTTCTAATCCTGGATAAGTCTTTTAATTTACAATCTGCATGCCTACCCATGGTGTCCTGAAAATGAGAATGGTCCTCTGATGGAAGATCATATGCTTAGATAACTTTGCAATGACTGTCTACTTTTGGAGAAGGGGCCCCAATCAAGCCATCATGGCATTTTTAAGAAATTAGTCCATTTTGGAGGCCCTAGGCCCACTAGAGGTGGAGTCAGCAGCTTCTCCATTGTCAACACTATGGCTCCCTGACCAGATGGATTTGATTAATCTCTCAATCTTCTCCAGTGGAAAACTGGAACTTTTTATTATGCTCTTTTTATTATGCTCATCCTCAAAAGAGCAGTGCATTTTCTCAGCATTATGGAAGTTCTTCTTCTTAACCTCCTTAGCCTAAGACTTCTAGTGGGTCTCTTTGATGACTGTGATATAAATTGTTTCAGTTCCTCCATGAAATATAGGACAAAGTTTTTTACCAAAATTACCATGTCTTATATACACAGGTCTCCATGAATAGTTAAAGGGCAACAAATTTGACATCTACTACATTCCAAAATGTAGGAAAAAATAAGTATTAGAACAAAGAGAAAAGAAGGGGTTGGGGTGGAAGAGTACCCGACCGAGAGCCCCCCTGGACAGGAGTGACCCAGAACACCATGAACGGAGAGCGGATGAGTACTGCTACTACTACTACTGCTACTCCTACTCCCACTACCACTACTACTCCCAACTACTGCTATTACTACTCCCAGTACAACTATTCCCACTACTACTGCTACTCCTACTCCCACTACTAATGCTACTACTACTCCCACTAAAACTACTATTCTCACCACTACTACCATGACAACTACTACTCCCACTACTGCTTTTACTACTCCCACTACAACTACTACCACTCTCACTACCACTGCTGCTACTAATACCCCAGCTACTGTTACTAGTTCTCCCATTACCGCTACTAATACTCCCAATGTTACTCCCACTACAACTACTACTACTCCCATTACTACTGCTGCTACTACTGCTCAAGTTACTGTTCCTAGTACTCCCACTACAACTACTTCCACAACTGCGTTTACTACTCCCTATACTACTCCCTGTACAACTATTACTACTTCAACTACAACTCCCACTCCCACTACTGCTGCTACTACTCCCACTACTATTGCTGCTACTACTCCAACTACTGCTGCTACACAACCCATATGTACTATACCTCCCACTACTGCTGCTACTACTCCCACTTCTGCTGCTACACAACCCATATGTACTATACCTCAACTATTACTACACCCCTCACCCACTATACCTCTACTATACCTTTTTTGTAATTGTGGGGGGGGGGGTAGTTCACAGCTCTACCCAGGGGCCCATACTGCTGTCAAGACGGCCCTGTCACCACCTAGACATTTTAGTACAAAACAAGTTAATAGACAATTTCTCTCCCCCAAAAGGAAAAGGAAACAGAGAACAACGAAAACACATGGTTTAATTTTTCCACATGAAGTACAGTGCAGGCGAGTGCGTAAAGTAAAAGCCCAGCCACTGAAAGTCCCCAAAAACCTAGTATTGGGGAGGTTCCCTCATCTTATATAAGTAGGATGCCAATTGATTTAATTTATATCAAACGTTCCACTTATCCTACCAGTAGAAGTAGAAGAGGAATTACCCTATATTGTGCTGCTGATAGGCCGTAAAGGAAGTTGTCTGTTATGGCCCATCTTATGTGGTTACTATATAACTAATTTATTGTAATAAGTAGGAAAGTGAGATGTGTTCTATCTTGTGCCACTTAGATGTTTACTCTCTGGCCACTGGGTTATGTGCCATGGTTTGAGATAGTTTGTCCTATCAATTATTTTCTAGAAGCTCTTTGATATTCTGTCATACTTTTCCTCTTTGTCTTTTAGTTGTAACGTCTTACTCTATATTGATCTTCATGTTTGTAAGTTGTTTTTCCCCCATATATGTAGTGAGATTTGTATTGTTTATTGATTATACAGAGCATGATTTTACTAAAAGTTTCTAATTTAAACTATAAACTTTAGATTAACACCTTTTAAAAGGAAATTATAGATTCTAAATGCCACTAATTGTGTCTTTTAGTTGTTGCTAGAAGCCATTAGTTCACATATTACTCATGTATACATCAATCTGCCTAAATATCATTTCTGAAAAATCAACCAAAGATGCGAGAAACTGACAACAAAATGATCAAGTATCAATCATTAAGTTCTCTCATCAAAATTATTAAGAATACGTTGACATATATAGCTACAGTAACTCATTATTTTATAGAAATGACCATGAATACGCATTGGTGCTCATCTATTTATAAAGAGATTATTTTAAAGAACAGTTTTTTCAGGAAATGCCATATTGAAGATGATTATCAGCATTTATTGAAATACAAAAAAAAACTATGAACAAAATGATTACCAAGCCTGTACAAAGGGAGAGAGTACCCTGTCACCAAGGGGTTACACTTTTACCAACACTTATATCAAAAATTTAACAAAATGTTTATTAAAATGAATGTACTATCAAATCCTTTTTTCTTTACTTCAGCCGATAGGCACTAGCACAGGGATCCCACAGGCCTACACTGCCTACTTCCCGCAGTCAGCAACATTCTTTTGCCATGCCCCTACATGGCTCTATGCACTGGAGGCGGGCTTGCTGCCCCCCTCCCCCCCACCCCCGCCCCGGTGTGACGATATACACTCCCCTCTGTGATGCAACACTACAACAATCAATGGAGCCATGTCCATGTGACAGAGGGGAGGGGATATGGTCACACTGGGAGGCAGTGAGCAAAGAGCTGGGTCGGTGCACAGCCAAGGAATGGTGCAGAAACCGGATGGAGTTTCATAAAAAAGACAGTGCCACCAGGATCCCAGTGCCTATCAGCTAATGTAGAAAAAAAGACAGAGTACCTGATGGTACATTCGTTTTAAATTAAATAATAGCAACCTGCACTGTAGCAGACACCTTATTCCTTGAACAGGTAGTATTTCACATTGGTGCCCTACTCCCTGTCTCTAGATCAATGTTTTTAATGCAATAGACAATGTTCTGCTAAGAGTTGACTTTGTAGGGTAATAATGGCGCAATATTTCTGCAATCTGGACAATTTTATAAATGAAAGTTGTTTAGATCCTAACAAAATAGACATATACATTTTCTGTTTAAGGCGACTCTGTACCCACAATCTGTCCCCCCCAAACCACTTGTACCTTCGGATAGCTGCTTTTAATCTAAGATCCATCTAGGGGTCCATTCGGCAGGTGATGCAGTTATTGTCCTTAAAAAAATACTTTTAAACTTGCAGTTCCGTGCCCAAAGGCCATGGCCTAGAGCAGTGCTTCTCAAACTTTTTCTACTGGAGCCTCACCCAACAGACCAAGGCAATGCCTGGGCCTCACCAGACTGACCAAGAGGGTGCCTGGGCCTCACTATCTCTAGTGAAAGTCCATTTAAAAGCTGAAAGTAATGCTAGGGCCACCTTTCACCCGTCTCCCAAGCTCTATACACTAATAAAGTAAGTACAAAATAAATTAATAATGTTGCTAAAATGGAGATTTTTTGCGAACAGTAAAAGGACTGTGCAGATCATAGTTACTTTGTGAAAACTGTCTCCTCAGCTGGGCCTCACCAGCAACCAGGGTGCGCCTCACTGGTGAGGCCCGCCTCACAGTTTGAGAAGCACTGGCCTAGATTATCCGTGCCCTAACTTTGTACCACCCCTCTGTCCCTCCTCCCCACCCTCTTCATCATTAGGAATGCCACTAGAACATTTTCTCCTGTGTGAACATTGCACAGGTGCCTTAACGATCAAGCCCATGTGCCGTGCTGACACAGCTGAGGAATAGGAGACAATCTGCATGGGGCATTCCTAATGATGAGGAGGGCGGGGAGGAGGGACAGAGAAGTTGTGCCAGCCTAATGCATAGACATTCTAGGCCCCAGCCGTTGGGCACAGGGCTGCCAGTTTAAAAGTATTTTTTTAGGACAATAACTGCTTCATCTGCCGAACGGACCCAGGACAGATCTTGGATTAAAAGTAGCTATCCGAAGGTACAAGCGGTTTGGGGGGGGGGGGGGGGTCAGATTGTGGGTACAGAGTCGCTTTAGGCATACACTTTTCAGGAATGAGGGGAAAAAGGCCATTACCCAAGTAGTATTTCTACCTCCTATTCACAAGAAGATTAGTGGTGATCCAATCACTGGGAATTCCACCATGCTCTGTTCATTCTCTATGGGGCTTCAAGAATTGCTAAGCTCAGTATTTGGCAATGTTTGGAAGCCTCAAAGAGAAAGGACAGAATGCCTGTCACACTTTAAGGGAGTTTAGGTATGGCATGCTGCTTTCTCCAGTTCCACATTGCTCCATGGTTTGTGTCTAGCAGCTCAGCTGCACTAAAGGCAATGGTGTTTAGCTGCAATACCACACACAACCTTTGGCCAGGTATGGTGCTGTGTTTATTCCTCTAAACCTCCTCTTTGAAAACACTGAATTAAGATGTACAAATCAAAATGTATTAAGAAGTCAATGATAGTATATTTACTAATCCCCAAAAAGAAGTAATCATACAAGTTACTTATTTAAAAAATGATTACAAGAATTGACTATAATGCTACCCATTTGTGTTCTTATAATCTCTTGTTTGATGATGAAAATATATTTTTTTGCCCCAGTTTGTAAAAATGAATATGGATAATAAGAGCTATGAAGAGACTATCTATAATCACATGTAGGCAGGGACATTACAATGCATTACACTGTAAATCCAAGGAAGCCATATAAATCTAGCAATATATCATCATCAAAATGAACATTCCATTATGGGATTACTCCACCTAAGCTTTTCCACTTTTCCAGCACTGCAGTAAGAAATAGCTTCCTCTATCTATAACAATATATCGATTGTTTTTTTCTACAGATGTTTGGAGAACGTTGTCCAGAAATACCTGAATGCCGTGACTTCCTAAACACACGATGTGCCCATGAAGAGGACTACTACTTAGACCAATTACATCCTGGCTACGTGCCCCTCTCATTCTTCTTACAGGACTCAAGGAAAGCTCCAGAATCTACCTTTTGTTATGCTCCGGCTGGTTCAAGGGCACCATATGTCTGTCCCAAGGAGCAGTATGTCTGAAGCTGCTCACTAGCAGGTTCCTGCACGTCATACCTGTTGACCCAGTACACATGCCATTTAACCATATTTCCTAAATGCTAATACGTCTTACAGCCTGCCCCCCTTTACACACCACTCTGTCGTGGTAAACTGCCAGAGGCGGGCTTGCCTTTTCTTTTCTTTTTATGGAGTAAGTCTGAAAATGAACTTAAGTAATCTTAGGTGAGGTGACAACCAACGTGTGGATGTATGGCTAATTTATCTTAGAGTCTTTATTAGAGATAATTGTGATTCGCCAAAAACATATATTACTGTCAGTCATGGCAAAGCATTTAACAAACATACACATGCTATAAAAAAATTATCACCTCGGACTGAGTTTGATCAAAGCAATGGTTTAGGATGTAGACAAAAAAAAATAGGTTGTCCAGTGATGCAAAAATATTTGAGACTCACCTCATATTCCCCCACTGCTGCTGTTCCAATACTGGCTGGGTCTACGCTAAGCCCCACCTTCTGGTTCTAGAAATGCCCACTCACTTGCTGAGGTGGGTCACCGCTGCTCAGTGGCTGGCTAAGTGGGCATATCCTGTGTATTGAGATGGGACCTGAAAATGGAGCTCATCGGCTCCCGATAAGAGTCAGAACAGCAGTGGGGGATCGGTGCAAATTTTTGTACTGCTACATGATTAATGTTTACTATTGAGTGATAGGTGTAGTCCACAAGATTGAATACAACTTTAAGTATTCTTTTGAACTGAAATTAAAGTTTGATAGTTAAATTCAATCCTGTAGCACTACAGAAAGTGGCAGGGTAGCTTAGGCTTTAGCCTGCCTTATTTTCTATTTTTTAAAAAAAGGATTTGTAGCGCTGAAAAATTTCTTTAAACTAAATAAATACAGGAGAGAAATGTTGGCCTAAATGAATGATTTTGACAAATTTTTGGCCATTAGTTGATCATGGCCTTTTGTCAAAATAACCATTAGCCGTCAGACAATAAGTCTGAATTTGGACTTATTGGACTTCTACGCTGTGGAATCTGTTGGCGCTATACAAGTAAATATTGTTATTAGCTCCTAGGTTGTAAATTTTTGTGTTTTGTTAGTTTTTTTTTTTGTCCACTAGTTGGCCATAACCTGAAAAATATGGCAGTGGTCCCAACCCAGAGACTCCTGAGGCACATGTGGCTCGTGACCCCCTGCTCACTATAGGAGTCCTGTGTTATGACCATATGCTCTTACAATTCTTTAGACATAATAGCAAACATATAGTAACCACCATACAGTGCCAATTTGGATTGTAAAATACTAGTGTCAAATTTCATATTGAACTCTTTATTAGTAAATATAGTGGTTTTTTTCCTTAACAGGTAAAAACTTTTCTCCGCTGTATACTGGGTTAGCGACCCCTAATTATGGTCAATGAAGAATATTATTTTACTCTTATGTATTTTCTCTATTTCTTTGTAATTGTTTTTCTCTGTAAATGTTTAGAAATTCTATACTGTCAGAGAACAGTTATCCTAATCTCCATGACCTGAAAACTGGCATCGGTGACTTACCAAAACATTTTGGGACTTCTACAACTGGTGCAATATATTAGTGGATGTCTAAGGATGGATGCACATACATAAAATCAGATGTGTATAGAAGAAAAGACATTTTTCATCAGTTCTGAAACACCCCAGAGAATAGTCTCTGACTAATCGTGCAACAGCCCTGAGTTTACCAGTGAGATATACAGTTAGCAGGGCATGGTACATAGGTGAGGGAAATGTATATTGTAGTGACAGGAGACCAATATATTACGCGATCATAATGAACCAAATGAAATCAACTTAACTTTCATTTGCAAATACAAATATATAGTTTTCCACATATATTTCTTAAAGAGAATGTTTTTTTTACAATCAGTTAAAATGATCAGAGAAATTAATATCTAAACTGATATGTTCTAAATGCTGCGTGCATGGTGACTACTGTATATCAGTTCTATGCTGATTATTTATATATACATATATATGTTGTCTGAGAATAAACACACTTTTATCATACAAGAGGCTCTGCTGCATAAATATAATAAAAAAGCAATTAAACAGGATACTAAAAACCTGTGCACAAGAGAAATGAGAACATTTCTATGGTAAACAGTCAGGTAGCAGCATATTGATCAGCCTATTTTGGGCCTTACCAAGCAATTTTCTTCCTTTTTTCATTGTCGCCCTTCAAGAGAGTTTTTGCCAACATAGCCATATGAGAGCTTGTATTTTTGCATCACAAATTTTTACTTTTTTACTGGCATTTGGGGATTCAAGCTTCCACAAACTTATTTTGACTTATTTTTTTGGCTGTAAAAAGGCAGATTGGTTGGAAAAAGGCCCATTTAAGACCACTGTACTAAGGTGTATTGGTGGACATTGAAGGGATAAGCGATTTTACAAGGTCATAATGCAACTGCATTTTACTATATGCAGAACACCAATTATAACTGGATTTCCTGATATTTGGCAGAACCAAACTGAAATAACCATAGAACACTATTTTGAACCAAACCTAAATCAATTAATAAGGATACAAAATTATGATTAGATTATGTATTAAATTGGCCTTAATACCGTGTATTCCCCCTTTAACATCAATGACAGCTTAAAGTCTTTTCTGGTAATGGTGGATGAGGTAAAGCTGCCCATTTTTCTTGGCAAAAAAGCCAACGGTTCCTGTAAATTCCTGGGCTGTCTTGCATGAACTGCGTGCTTGTGATGCCCCCAGAGTGGCTCATTGATATTGAGTTCAGGAGACTGAGATGGCCACTCCAGAACCTTCACTTTGTTCTGATATCCATGAAATTGATAATGTGAGTCAGCAGTGTTCAAACTGTAATTAACAAATGGAAATTCAGGGGCTCTGTAAAAACCAAACCACAGTCAGGTACTTTCTGCCACATACATATACAGAGCCTCATCCACAACAACTACAAAAGACTTCAAGCTGTCAGTGATGTTAGAGGGGGCAATACACGGTTTTAAGAACTGGGGTATGTAAACTTTTCATCAGGGTCATTTGGATGTTTTTGGTTTTCATTAATGATTTAAAAAGAGAAAACACAGTAGTTTGACAATAAATGGCTTTACCCATCCACTAACCATGAGTGGAAAAAACGTTTTTTGTTATCATTCATATTCTCTGAAAAAAGGACAAGAAAGCAGAAATTCTGCTGGGGTATGTAAACTTTTAAGCACAACTGTATATGCCGTGGAGGAAGTTCTGTTGTTCTTCCTAATCTGACATAGTTCTCTCTGCTGCCACCTCTGTCCATGTAAGGAGCTGTTCAGAGAAGGAAAATCAAAGGGTTTGCTTTGGTGGCTTTGCTCCTGCTTTGGACAGTCCCTAAAATAAACTGAGGTGGCGGGATGGAGCACTGTGTCAGACTGGAAGGAATTACAGTACAGAACTTCCTCTGGACATACAGCAGCTGTACGTCTCGTAAGACTTATATGTTTTTAGACAGGAAGTAATTAAAAACTCGGATTACTTTTGACACTAATTGATTTTATTTTTTTATTTTTTTGCTGAATTCCCTCTTGAACTTAGAAGTCATTAAATGAAACGCTAATTGTCTTTGGAAAAAACACTGTCTGAAGATGTACCAATCAGCAGCATATGACCTATGATGTCTAATCTAAGCTTATAGTGTACCACCGCCGAATTAGCAAGTTCCTCCGTTTATCCAGAAGTTGGGGTCTCTGTGGATACGAATATGTAATGAGGCTGTAATGCGTGTGACCCCCTCGTGGATCCAGTTGTGTGCATTAGTCTCATTGCATGTTTGTATCCATGGAAACCTGACCTTCCGGATGAACAAAGGAACTTGCTGCTGATCCAGCAGTGGGCCGTCATGACAGGTACACTTTATTTAACAGCTCCAAAGCTGTTAAATCTCTGTGCTACTGTACTGACACAATGTGACAGACATTACAATGGTAGCCTATGACGAGTATTTTGACCCTTTTTTTTTCCAAAAGTGTTCATGGTCGCCAATCAGCCACATTAAATGCCAATACACATTTAGGAGGAATACTCTTGGAATAATGTCTATTCTGGGGTGTTGGAATTGTGCACTCAAATAATATACTGTACATTAAAATTTACAGTGAGGAAAATGAAAAGAGTGGGCATGTATTGTACGTAATTTTGGCACATATTTAACCGCATAAGGTGTGCCAAAATAAATACTAAAAAGCAATGCGAACCTGGTAGGTCTGTGCATTATGTGATCAGCCAACTGATTGCAATGAGAACCATGTAAAGCTTTATTCATATCTTTTATTTTTTGTCTTTGTTTTGCATATACACAGAGAAAAGCTCCTGATGTTACACGAAGGTTGTGGCAGATGCCATATAGCGGCATCCATCACCCATAGGCTATTATGGCATCTGGTTAACATACACATAATGAGAAGCAATGAAAAGCTCATCATGTTAAATGATGCCTGTGACAGATGCCATACAGTAGCATCCGTTACCCATAGACTATTATGGCGTCCGTTTAACAAATACATTTCTCTTATAATCTCCAGTAAATGGAATTGCATAGTCTTCTAAACTATTCCACAATGCCATTTACGTGGTATAGTGATATATGCTGGCAAGACAGAAGCCAAAGAAGCACTCATTGGGCTACTGCAACCATATGAACATGTTTCGGGCGTAGGTCAAGTGCTTTTCCCCACTGACATACTAAATGTAAGTGGAAAATCTTATATGGGCACAATCTGATACATTATTTCTTCTGTAGCTTTAGAGTTAAATTGCTTTGTGTTCCCACACAGAATACAATTTATTACTAATGCCCCTATTCCACGAGTCGTTTGGAGGAGCAAATGAGTGCTATTAGCGCTCTTTTGCTCCTCATTCCCCGCTCGCTGCCGCCGCTATTAAACGCGGCGTCAGCGAGCGGGTGAGTGCGGGGGGGGCGGCGGGGGGCTGCTGGGGGGGCTGCCCGGGGGATCGCTGATCGTCCGGGCAGCCCATAGGATATAGCAGCATCTGCTGCCGACGGTCCTATTCAACGGAGCGACGGCAGCAGATCGCTGCTTTATCAGTCGCTTGTTTTTCAACATGTTGAAAAACAAGCGACTGCAACGATCAGCCGACATGAACGATGTCGGCTGATCGTTGCACTCTATTCCACGGGACAAATATCGTTCGTAGCGGCCGTTATCGGCCGAATACGAACGATATTGCTCCTCTAAACGACCCGTGGAATAGGGCCTTAAGTAGAAAAGTAAAGAGTAGAACCCTACTGGTGGGAAATCTAGAATAGGGATGAAGAACCTTCGGCCCAACAGCAAAACTGCAATTCCTATCATGCTCGGGTGGTTTTCCCAAATATCTGTGCCATGGCATACGCCAGGGCACCTCTTGATAAATGGGCCTCAATATGTGTGGGACAATCCCTTTACAGCAGTATCCAGCGTTAGAAAAACATGTCCACTTTCTTCCAGACTTCCAGAGGCAGCACAAAACTTGTCTGCAGTTTGGGTGAGGTTTTGCAACTCAGTTCCATTGAAGTGAATGAAGCTCAATTGCAAACTACACCTGAACTGGAGTCGTGGAGGAAAGTGGCCATGTTTTTCTAATGCAGGATAAACATTTAAAATAACACTTGTCAGGCTGCGTTCACACTACGTATATTTCAGTCAGTATTGCATCCAAAACCAGGAGTGGATTAAAAACACAGAAAGGATCTGTTCACACAATGTTGAAATTGAGTGGATGGCCGCCATTTAATGGCAAATATTTGCTGTTATTTTAGAACAACGGCTGTTATATTGAAATAATAGCAGTTATTTACTGTTATATGGCGGCCATCTACTCAATTTCAACATTGTGTGAACAGATCCTTTCTGTGTTTTTAATCCACTCCTGGTTTTGGTTGCAATACTGACTGAAATATATGTAGTGTGAACGCAGCCTGAATGTGGTGTATAACATGAATCCCCCCCCCCCCAAAAAAAAAAAAAAAAAAAACATAGGAAAAGGTAGAGTGAGGCTATGTTCACACAACGACTTTTCATCTCCGTTTAAAATTACGTCTGTCATTTTGAGTCTAAAAAAAAGGACGTTATTTAGCAGCCTGACCTCCCCTTAGTGCACTGATAGATGTTTGTACATTATTCTAGTTTGGGGTTACTAATCGGACTTTAGATGTGGCTTAATTGAAAAGTCCATTGAATTTAATAGTAAAAACGGAGACAGAACGGTGATGAAAGGAAAACTGTGTGTGAACTACAAATAAAAAATCCAACAAGAAAGACAAAAAGTGATGGCACTGCCTGGCTCTCCACTAGATGGCACTATCTCAGACTGGGTCCGGTATGTGGTGGTGCTCAATCCAAAATAAACATGCTGTATAAACAATCAATAAAGGATAAAAGGAGGCACTCACCAGCAGTGTATTCAGACCATCCGGCTTTTATTGCTGTGCACAGGGGGAGCGGGGGAGACAAGGTGGGTGACCACAGTTTCGCGGCTTAGTGCCGCTTTGACGAACCCTTCTGAGGCACTAAGCCACGAAACTGCGGTCACCCACCTTGTCTCCCCCGCTCCCCCTGCGAACAGCAATAAAAGCCGGATGGTCTGAATACACTGCTGGTGAGTGCCTCCTTTTATCCTTTATTGATTGTTCATACAAATAAAAAATGTCCGCTGTTTGCAAAAGACACCCGAAAATAATGATCTTGTTCATTATTTTGACACCCGCGGCAAAAACGTCCATTATTCAATCCGCTGTGTGCATTGGATGTCAGTCTTCCCATTGACTTCAATGCATTGCACTGCAGTCAGTTAAATCTCAGCAAAAACGGACGTTATTTTAAATATGACGTTGTGTGAACATTTTTGACGTTGTGTAAACATAGCCTAACACCATAAACATAAATGCAGTGTTTGTATTGTACTTGTTTTCACTAATGACATTCAGCTACAGTTTTTATTCAGCTCTGTTTAAAAGGATGTCCGTCATTTTGAGTCTAAAATAACGGAAGTCATTTAGCTGTCTGGCCTTCTGGCTGCTGGTACATTATTCTAGTTTGGGTTTACTACTTAGCCTTTGGGTGTGGCTTAAATGAAAAGTCCATTGAATTGATTAGTAAAAAGAGAGAAAGAACAAAAGAAAAACTGTGTGTGAACAACTAATAAAAAACTTCAGCTGTTTACAAAAGACGTCTGAAAATAATTGTCATGATCATTATTTTGATGTCCCCGGCAAAATGTCCGTTATTCATTACATTGTGTGCATTGGACGTCCGTCTTTCCATTGCCTTCAATGCATTGCATAGCAAATCGCGGCAATAACTGACGTTTTCTTAAATAGAAAAAGCGGCCGTCTTTTCTCTATTTTTGACGTTGATTGAACATAGCCTATATCAGACATTTTTGACAAGAGAAAGAAAAATGTGAATAAGCAGAAGAAAAATGCATTTTCTTCTGGAAGGTAAACGAAATCTATGTGCAGCAGCACAAAATGATCAATGATCTTCTGGCTGGTGTTATAGGTTATGTTTACATGACGTTATTTCTTTCCATTTTTTATTTTTTAAAGTGACGTCCATCATTTTGAGTTCGCAATAATGTCAGTCTTTGTGTTTTGGACACCCTTCATTACAGTGACTGTTGTTGGCAAATAATTCTGGTCCAGGTGGACTGATTACCCTTTGGGTATGTCTTTAATTGAAAAGTCCATTGAATTTAATAGTAAAAGATGGTGAAAAGACGGTGAAAAAAGAAAAACTGTGTGTGACAAATAACGTCTGGTCATGACCATTATTTTGACGTCCAAACAAACAATAAGTGAATTGGGTCGCCACTATTTCATTGAAGTCAATTTTTTTTTTATTTTACTTATTCTGCTGGTAATATCCATGGCTTCATGGCATACTTTGTGTTTTTTCAGACTTTTGTACACAGTTTTTCTTGCAGAAAAGTGCAAAGCCAGATGTTAGCTGGGAGTAATATATAAAATGCTAATTTTATTTTTCACATTTGTGTCTTTATTCAGTGGCAAGTTAAAACAAAACAAAAAAACAAAGGTGTTTCTTCACCCAATTAGTGGTGTTTTAATCCATAGACCTCCATAGTAAATGTGTGTTTCAGTTTCTTGGTGTGTTTTTTGTAGCATTTTTTTTTATATTTTTCCAAAGAAATCTATAAATTACTGCCACAAACTGCCACAAAAATGGCATCAGGCTCCAGCGCTTACACTCACAGTACGCTGCTTCGGTCCCCGGCCACTTCCTGGGATCTGGGATGTGATATGACAGGTCCACTCAACCATTCAGCGGCAGGAGCTGAATATCGTTACAGGGTGTCTTGCCTAGAGTTCTCCTTTAAAATATGCAGGTTTTTTTTTTCTTTAAAGCCACAGATACACCCAAAACAGTGTGCATGAAGGAGGTCTAATGGTATTACCCAAAGCATTTTTACTAAAAAAAAAAAAAAAAACACTGTATTTTTGTGGTATTTATACTGTGTCTAAATTTTTACTGGCAAAAACAATGTTTTGTTTTGTTTTTTTCTTAATGGTATTTTTCTGGCCTATTGCTGCATTTTTGGGGTCAATGGGATTCTGTTCCCACAACAACAACATTTAGGTGAAATAAAGGCTGTTGTACTTAAAATAACAGCTGTTATTTTATAATGATGGCTGTAAATAATTATCATGATCTTTATTACCGACTGTCATTATCAAAAAAATTACAGCTTTTTTATCTAAAAAAAAGATGCTGTGGGAACATAGTCTAAAAAAATCATGTAAAGAACACACCATGTACTAATAAAGGGATTTCCTGGGCAAATAGAAACCCTTGTTTTACTGTCTCCACATGCATTAAAGCAATAAAAGAGTGCATAGACCCCTCCCTCATTCCTTCTGTGCTCCTGCTTTCAGATCTTCTTGTCTCAGCTATGATCCAGTTCTGCCAGCTTTCCATGGCATTCCGCTCCCCCACTCAGCTCTGTGACTGGGAAGTCATCAAAAGCTGAGAGATGGGGAGCACAGTACTCAAAGTTAGATATTGGTCCAGGAAATCCCTTTAAACAAATGGGGCGATTTTGCATGTGGTTTTACAGTAATTTACTATCTTCACAACTAGCATGATGTAGAAGAAAAACTGCATAAGCATGGCAAAATGTCATGAACCTATATGTTGTGTTTGCAAGCAGTTGTGTTTGCAAGCAGAAATATATGCCTTTCCTTTAAAGTTCCCATTCCTGTTAAATCTATTCATGGCTTTGGCTCAAACCACAGAAGACTGTGGTAGCATTATCCCACCAAAAAACAGCCAAAGCCTATGTTCACACAACGTCAAATAAAAAGAGAAAAGACATCCACCTTTTCTATTTAAAAAGACGTCCATTATTGCAGCAATTTAATTGACTTCAGTGCAATGCATTGAAGTCAATGGGGTGATGGACATCCAATGCACACAATGTATAAAAAAACGGACATCTGCTCGGACGTCAAATTAATCATCTTGTCAATTATTTTTCTTTTTTCACTGTCCTTTCACCATTTGTTACAATTAAATTCAATAGACTTTTCAATTAAAGACACACCCAAAGGGCAATTAGTAAACCCAAACCAGAATAATGTAGCAGCAGCTGTCATTGCACTGACGGGCAGCAAGACAGCTAAATGACAGATGTCATTTTAAACGGAGCTGAAAAACTGTTGTGTGAACATTGCCTAAGCCTAGTGTCATGAAAATATTTTTTAAGAAAACTGCCACCACAGGTTCTGAATCACTTTTTGGAGCCAAAGCCAGAAGTGGATCTGGCAGGAGAAGCTATAAATCCTTCCTTTATATATACGATTACTTATAAATCCACTATGGCAAAAAAAAACAACTAAAAACGACCACAAGAACCGGTGTGTGACACCAGCCTGAGGGAGTTGTCTGGAATTAGAAAATATGGTCTGTAATTTCAAATGTCCCTACACTTGATAGCCTACGTGATTCTTAACGTATTTGTGTGGTGTATAACCCCCGGTGACGGCAGTGCCTGGAGGGAGTACAGGTGTAATGGCACCCCTTTTATTTTATAAGGCCGGTTGTACCCTTTTCCCCCTGTGGCGAGTGTCCTGCCGGTTTGCTACTGGGTCCCTTGGGATAGAGTGTTCACGGATGGCCAGAGTGGTGTAATGACCCTCCCGGATTGTAGGAACCGCCCCCCACAGAAAGGGGAAGTGTCCCAAGGCTGCCGTGTGCTGTGTAGGTGGACTGCGAAAAATCACAGAGTCTCTTGGGTGGAGTTAAGCCGGTTTAATATTTGAAAATGTGCAGCAGGTAATACAGGATCAACACTATAAAGTTTTTCTGGATAAAACACTTGAACCACACTTGACAATAGTTCCAAATAAATACTTGACAAAACAACGACCAGATCTGTAGTGAAAAAGCAGTGTAGGATTGTGTCATCGGCTGATCGTTCATTTACTGTAGGTTCAGACCTAAAGGTTCAGACTGATGATTTCAACACATCATACATGACCTGTCCAGGCGCAGGTCTTCTCCTTCTCTCCCGGTCCCGCACCACAGCAGCTTTGGAGCGGCCTGTCTGAACTGACAGACCGCTCCAAAGTTGCTGTGGCGTGGGACCAGGAGAAGGAGAAGACCTGCGCCTGGACAGGTAATGTATGAAATCCTGCATTGTATGAATCCCTGCAGCCCTCGCTAAACGATTGTCGGGCCATGGAATAGGCCCAGTAAACAAGCGGCGATCTAGCAGATCGGCGTTCGTTTACATCGTTATCGGGCCCTGCCCGGCCCGTGGAATACGACCCTAACCCCTTTCATTGCTATCATTGCTATGTTTCCTTCATTTCTGCTTACATAACACTGTGCAAAGCTAATGCATTAGTAACCTTTTCTCTCTACATATGCCATCTAAAATACTGTATACTGCAAATAATCACCAGAACAGTGCAGCATGTTCAATGCACCGGATCTATGTCATGACATAGCAAAGAGGCGTATGTGTCGTGTTCTCATTGACCAGAAAAGTAAGGGAAAGGAAGTCCATGTGTTTGTATTGATAGCGAACGTCCCAGCTCTGCTTCTGCCCCCTACATAATTTTTATTCCTAGAGATGCCTATAGAGTAACAACACTGTATTTAATACAGTTCAGGGAAGAAAAAGAGCGCTGCACCTCACACCTATGGCTGATACTAGTGCCCCTAGGCTAAATAAAAACACATCAGAATTTTGTGTATGAATTGATAAAGCCATACTGCCCCATGTACCATAGTGCAGGTATCTGATACACATGGGTCCCTACACTAAGTCCACACCGTGCCAGTCAGTGGCCACCAACCCCGCAGGCGTGCACAGTCAGGGAACGGGGGCCATGGGACGGCCCTGCGACCCCCATGCCACAGGACCAGACCCAAAAACACCACACCAGAACCCGGCCCGCACCGCCGGCGGAGAAGGTCGCCCCCAAACAGCACAAGTCTGGATGATTTATTGCGCTCACCATAGCTGCAGCAAACAGAATGGGAAAAGACAGGTAGGATTAAAACCATGTGTACTGTATTTAATACATGCTGTGTTTTGGAAAAAGTGAAGAAAACCACCTCAAACAAAAAGCATTGTTTATAGTGCGTTTTATATTTCACTTCTGGCTTTCAGCTAACACCTGGTGTCAGTGTATTGAATCCCCAGAGATTCAATAAAGCATAAAAAGTCTATTAGAAGTGCCTGTAATCAAACAGGTGAATGAAGTCTCATAAACCTGCACATTATTCGGGTATTGTAAGAACAATCATTATACATATACATGTAAAACAGACTCTTTATATTGCTGTGCTGTGATCACAGATGAAACTGGCATAAATATATTTTGGGAAGGAAGGGCAGAAGTGGCAGATATGATGGATTAACAAATTCTATTTCCATTTTTATAGCTCAATGTAAAATGTTCAAGCTTTAATGTTGGCAAATCACAGACATGATTTAGTATGCACATATAGCGCTGTATGCGATGCTGATGTGCAGTCAGCCAACTAAAAGGTCACTTCAAGGAGATCTGGCAAGTACTTTGAAAAAGGGAGAAACATTTGGAAAGTTCACTTGGTACAAATATGATAATTTATGCTGACGCTACATTAATTATTGACGGGACTCTATCTGCACATGTGTAGCTTTATTAAGGAAACTGGATGGTACCACAGACCAAAATGAATATTCATAGAAATGTATGATGTCTCCATGATAGATATATGCATGAGCTTTGCAAGATGGAATATATTGGACTAGTGTCCCAAAATAAAAACAAAAAATATTCAACAGCAGGACAGCCGAAAACATATTCTGCTGTCCCAAGCAGACAACTGTCATTAAAGCGACTCTGTACCCACAATCTGCCCCCTCCCAACCCACTTGTACCTTCGGATAGCTGCTTTTAATCTAAGATCTGTCCTGGGGTCCGTTCAGCAGGTGATGCAGTTATTGTCATAAAAATCAACTTTTAAACTGGCAGCCCCGTGCCAAACGGCCGTGGTTTAGTTTGTGTATGCATTAGGGTAGCACAATCTCTCTGTCCCCCCACCCACCCCCACCCTCTTTCCTATTCCTCTTCAGTGAAAACTACACAGGTGCCTTAACGATCTAGGTGCCTTAACGATCTAAGCCCATGTGCCTGGCTGACACAGCTGATAAATAGGAGGCAATCTGCCTGGAGCATTCCTAATGATGAGGAGGGCGGGGAGGAGGGACAGAGAGGGTGTGCCAGCCTTATGCATACACAATGTAAGCAACGGCCAAAGGGCACAGGGCTGCCAGTTTAAAAGTTTTTTAGGACAATAACTGCATCACCTGCCGAACGGACCCCAGGGCAGATCTTGAATTAAAGCAGCTATCTGAAGGTACAAGCGGTTTGGGGGGTCAGATTGTGGGTACAGAGTCACTTTAAGAACTATCTTCAACATCAACATCATTTAATCTGTGTGGGATTACATGAGGAGCCAGAAGGATCTGAGCAGCGACATCTACTGAAGAGCTGCGGTTTGTTCTCCAAGATGTCTGGAACAACCTTCCTGCTGATTCAGATTTCTCTTCTGTTCATTCACTTTGCATTTTTTTTTTTTTTGCATTTTGTTAGTTGATGACAATATTACTATTAACTATTAACTAATGACTATTAACACTTCTATTTTTGAAAATATTCTTGCATTTTTTTCCACTCCTATGTAAAATAGTTTCATAGTACTGTATCAATATACTGAATATACTATATGAACAAAAGATTTAGGACACCTACACATTACACCTACTTTTAAATCCATAGGTATTAATATGGAGTAGCAGTAAATCAGCATCAAGGGCTTCATTAGCATGTGGTGGGATTGCGATAAAACACATCAAATACAAATACGAAGAGCGGCCAGAGGATTAGCTGACTGCACAGCTTTCACTACTCACAGCGCTCTTGAAAAATAAAAACTGAGTGATGAGTGGCGGCTATAGTCCACAAAGATAGTTTTCCTTTTAAACAGTTTTCATAATTTTGCCCAAATGTTTCTATTTTTCCTCTGTTGAGCAAAGTAAAGCTTTCTTTTTGAGATATTAAATGTAGTATTGTAGCAGTCAACTTTCTAATCACTTTAAAAAAAAAAACATTTGGAAGACAGAATGAGTAAAAACTTTCCTTTTTGTAAAGCATTCCCAAAAAATTCTTAGTTTTATAGCATGGGTTTTATGGTTGCAGCAATACCAACTAAGTTTTTATGCAATATGACTTTAAAACATTTTTAATTGAGAAAAAAAAAATTCTTGTTTTGTTTTTTTATTAATTTTATTTAACTCTGATTTACACTTTTTATTTAAATGCCAATAGGGGAGCAGACCATGTAATCACTTGATGGCTATATTCACAGTGTGTAAAAAAGAGAAAAGTCATCCGCTTTTATAAAAAAAAACAAAAAAAAAAAACGTCAGTTATTACAGAATTATAATTGACGTCAATACACATAGGCGGAAATTTATCAAGGGTTTTAGGTAAATAATTGGATTTTTCACCCATTTTGGTCCATTTTAAGTTCTATTTATGAACCAGTATTAGACAGGCGAATATTTTTTAGATGCAACTTTTTTAATCTGCCTGTTTTGAGCATTCACCCAATGATTCACATAATCCGGGATTAGCGCCCAATTTAAAGTTGCAAAAACTAGTGGCGGCCTACGTCTGCTCAGTACTGGGTGAATTTGTTTGAGACTTTTTTCGCAATCTTTTTACTTTAACACATTTACTATGACAGTGCCACTTTTCCATAAATCACACATAAATTATTGGAATAAAATAGACACCAACCCACATTAGGCTGCGCTTAGGGTCCATTTACACAGAAAGATTATCTGACAGATTATCTACTAAAGATTTGAAGCCAAAGCCAGACTATAAACAGAGATCAGGTTGTAAAGGAAAGCCTGACATTTTTCCTCTTTTCAAATCTATTCCTGGCTTTGGCTTCAAATCTTTGGCAAATAATCTGTCAGATAATCTTTCTGTGTAAATGGACCCTTAAAATAGTCTCGCAGTCTCATGGCACGGACAAATACTGACATCATTTTGAGGGGGGGGGGGGGGAAACTAACCGAAAAAAATCATCATGTGAACATAGCAAGTTGGTGTTGTCTTGGTGAGATTTGAACCTAGACCCCAGTGCTGCAAGTAAAATGTGCTAAGGCTAGGTTCACACTGCGTTTTTGCAATCCGTTTTTTTCATTTGTGTGCATCCGTTTTGATCCGTTTTTCCATTGACTTTCATTGTGAAAAAAAAACAGATCAAAACGGACACAAAAACGTAGCTGAAACTTTTGAGTCTGTAAAGAAAAACGGATGCACACAAATGCATATGTTTTTTTCATCCGTCTTTCATCCGTTTTTTACAAAAAACGGATGATAAAAAACAGATTGCAAAAACGCAGTGTGAACCTAACCACCGAGCCTCTGGGCTGCTCCAAAACAACACCATTATAAACTCCAAGTTTCCGTGCAAAAATAAGCCATGTGCAGCTTTTTCAATGGAAAATAAAAATGTTATAAAATTAGACATAATGCGCTACTGAAGGCCGGAAATAATCTCCTTCCTTTTCTATTCTGTTTATATTTTATAAACTATTGGTTTTATTAATACAGATCGAAGGATGCATAATAAACCAGAGCCGGAGCCTTGCTGCAGAAGATACTGGATTGATGTGTTCTCTACAAGATAGATGCATTGACTCAAGTGTTAAAGTGACAGTTTAACAAGAAAGCATTCTTATCACCTCCAGCACATGTCCAGATTTAACAGAACGAACCTCTTTCCATCATATAAAGGCAGGTTATCACACTAAGCAACAAACTGGAGGAAGGGAACTGATTAAATAGATGACTTGATAAGGATTTTATTAAAATTTCCACCATGCTGCCAAACTGAATTTCGTCTGGCCTGTGTGCAAAGAGGCAGAGATCCTCTAATATGTATATGGCGAGAAGAAGGGAAATGAAAATGTGAACAATGACGTTATAAAATATGAGTAATAAAAATGACAGAAATGTCCCTAAATTACTTAAAACGGAGCAAAACAACTTTAAATTGGGAAATCCCAAGTATGCTGCGTTTACACAAAACGATTATCTTGCGAATTTGCACGATAACGATCGAATTCGAACGATAATCGTTCCGTGTAAACAGTTGCGTGCGAAAGTCCGGCCGCCCCCGCAGCCCGGCCCCCCGTTCGCAGCCCGGCCCCCGCTCGCAGCCCGGCCCCCCGCTCATCCGCAGCCCCCTGAGCCGGTTCGATCGCCACCCCGCCGCCCCGATCGCCACCACCGCAGCTCTGCGTAGCAGGTGTTCAAAATCCCAGTCTCTCCTCTTCAGTGCATTGATTGGCTGAAGAGGGGAGCCGGGAATTTCAAATGGCTCCTCTTCAGCCAATCAGTGCTCCTCTTCAGCACTGATTGGCTGAAGAGGAGCCATTTGGAATTCCCGGCTCCACTCTTCAGCCAATCAATGCACGGCAGCGCTAATTGGCTGAAGAGGAGCCGTTTGAAATTCCCGCCTCCTCACTTCAGCCAATCAGTGCGGGTGGGCCGGGCTGCAGGCGCGCGATCGCAAAACCGATCGTACCGTCTAAACGCTGATCGTTATGAAAAAAAATCGTTACTCCGACATCGTTAATCGTACGATCTGGCCAATTACCGTTTCGTGTAAAAGTAGCAGTAGTTAGTCGCGTTAAACAGGGAACTCATCACATTGAAAAAGCATCTACAGGCATCAAGAGATATAGAGCAGGGGATGCTGAGCAGATTGATATATAGCTTGGGGGGGAAATTTCCAGGATAATATATAATTTATCTACATAAACCTCTACTTATTATTGGCTAAGTAGTCAAGTGGGTGGTCCTAATCAACTATATTACTTATACATATATAGCTGTCAGTGATTGAGTAGGACCACCCAATTGACCGTAAATATTTACATGAAGTTATCCTGGATCTTTTCCAAGAAAATTGCATATAACAATGTGCTCAGTTTCTCCTGCTCTGTTAGGCTAGGTTCACACTGCGTTTTTGCAATCCGTTTTTTTCATCCGTTTTTTCTGCAAAAAACGGATGGAAAAAACGGATGCATTTGTGTGCATTCGTTTTTCCATTGACTTCCATTGTAAAAAAAAAAACGGATCAAAACGGATCGTTCTTTTTTAACAGACACAAAAGTAATGTCAGCTACGTTTTTGTGTCCGTCAAAAAAACCGGATCTGTTTTGATCCGTTTTTTTTTTTACAAAGGAAGTCAATGGAAAAACGGATCAAAATAGATGCACACAAATGCATCCGTTTTTGCATAAAACAGATGAAAAAAACGGATTGCAAAAACGCAGTGTGAATCTAGCCTTATGTGATGAAAATTGGACTGCTTTTTCAATGTCACAAGTTCCCTTTATTTCATCAAGGATGGGAAACCTGTGGCCCTCCACCTGTTGCAAAACTACAATTGTCATCCTGGTTGGACAGCCTTTTGCAGTGGTGGCTGATTTATTAAATATGACAACTTGCAATTTTCTGCGCAGACTCACTAAACTTTTGCCCAGATCACACTTGATAAATCATCTACCACAGCAAAAGTTAAAGCAAATCTGATTTTCTCCTAGGAATTTAACTAAAATAACATAAACCTAGTGTACCTGTAGGTACATCACTTGGTGTTTTTTACATGAACAGACTGGCATCTGCGCAGAGATGACAGTGCCTCAGTCCTTTTCCACCACCCGGTTCCCGCACATGGTGTCGGTCCATTACCGAGCACAGGCAAGGTATGAAGCACTGTGAGATGGCCAGCCCGCCCCCAGTGTGATGAAACTCCCTCCCCTCTGTGACGTGGCTCCATTAGAATCAGTGGAACCCCGTCACAGAGAGGAAATGGTAACACTGGGGGTTTACCGGTCTCTTGGGTAGGAATCAGGCAGCAGTTGAAAAAAAAAGGCTGCAGCACCAGCATCTCGCACCAACGCTGGTCTGTTCATGTGAAAAACACCACTCAATGTACCTGGATTCTACCAATAAGGAGATGCGCCATTTTTATAAATTTGGCGCAGGTACACACAATGTACAGTATGACTGGCAAAATAGCGTGCAAAATCACATCATACACACAAACCATAATAAAACTGCCAGCGTTATCAGCTTCCTCCCCTCTCATATTCTTTAAATGACTGTGCCAAAAAACAGGGGAAAATGTCATTTAATTTAACATAATACATAAAAATCACTGCTACTTTTGTGGCTGCAAACTGTACTTACTACATCCAGAGTTAACTCTGCAAGGGTACAGTGCATTGCAGTGCATTGCTAGAAGAAATGGCAGAGCAAACCTCTTCTCTATGCAGAAGTTTTCTGTTACAGTGATTTTATTGTATTGTCTTTTACATGGGTCCACTCTGCAAGCTGTAGTTACTTACAGCCAATAAATACTTCCTCTGTCCCTTATAATCACACATCATAAGAAGAAATGCTGCCCATTATATTCAGGCTGCAGATGGAGGATCTGGCAGTCAGAGCTTACCTTCTCTTATAAATGGCTGATGCAAAGCAGTACAGTGAACCATCATTTTGTGTATGGCACTAGTATCTAGCTTCACCTACTGCCACCAGCTGTCCACATCATAAAACTACTGCTCAACCCTAAGTTTTATTTAGCTTTGTGAAAAAACTTACTATGTGTCCACTCCTTACACAAGTGACATGTAAAGGCCCATTTGCAGCTGCTGTAAATAAAACACAGAAAAATTCCCTCCATAGTTGGAGTTTATGTTCTACATTGCAGCTTTACACAAATATAATTGTATTAATGATTGTAGATATCCAGAGACCCCTAGAAATCATACTGTATATGCGTATGTCTTCTCTTCCCAGCCTACATAGCACTAAATGTAGTCAACAGAGGCAAAACCCAGGTTGCTGCCTCTAATGAACCCCACTGAAACAGGATACCCGGGTGCCCCCTTACATAGCAGGGGTGTCGGAACTTAGCAGGCCCAGAATAGCTTTGTAAGTGACTCATGTCACATCAGGGGGCTGTTTCCCCCCTGTAGCCTGGTCTCCTATGTATGTGCTAATTACTGCGGGAACAACAAATGATGTGAAGTGTGATTGTCCCATGGTTCTTTATAGCATACTGTGTAACAGAAATATATACAAACATAAAACAGAGGTGTAATTAACTTTTCCTGCACCTGGGGCAAATATTCAGTTTGGTGACCACACCCCACAGCCGACACTCATCTATCATACTTACCTATCCCACTCCTATGTTGTCCTCAGCAGATGCCGCTCTGGCATCTGGTTGTCAGGTACATATGGTGGTAAATACTGGTGTTATATACAAGCTCTGCAGCCTGTATATGTGATTATAGTTATCCCCCATATAACAATGTCTTCCAATGCCCCAACATAAAAATTTAGAAAAACATAATACTCACCTAGTCTGGGCATGAAGCAGAGATGCAGGGACAGTAGAGAGGATCATGTCCAGGCATCTCATAGGCATCAGGCACTTCAGGCTACTGCCTGAAGGTTGAGCGGCAGAACATCAAAGTGGAAATAATGGAGGTGAGGGATGGGGAAGCTGACAGCTACTGTTTCAAGGAAGAACAAGCAGGGAGCCCGGAGAGGCAGAGCAGTGAGCTGGAAGGTCCTTACACTGCCAACTCTCTGCACATACAGCACATCTGACAGCTTTTAAAGTGACAAAGGAGCTGTCTAAGGGGGTCCATATACACAGCACCTCTGAGGCGGCTGTCACTCTGACCAACTGACTGAGATGGCGCAGCATCTTGGGCAGTGATTCGCTTGGCAGACCGTCACTTTTGTCTCAACACTGTCCTGTCTCAGTCAGTGATTGGCTGAGTGGGCTGGAAGCAGCTACGATCAGCAGAGGACACTGGAGACCCAGAGGAGGGCACTGATGGAGCACAGACAGGTGAGGGTTTTTTTGTGTGTCTTGAATTGTGCAGCCACCATCTTTAAGAACTCATTATGAACTTTGCAAAACTTTTGGTTTGGTATTTAACCAAATTAAATTGGAACTAATTTCGATTCAGCTCCTCAACTCTGTGTACCACCCATTTAATCGCAAACAATTACTGCCCTGTTCACTTGAGACTACACATATTGGCACACACTTATCAATTGGTAGAAACAAATGTGTCTACCTTTTGTCTTAGACAGAAAGCAACCAATCACATCTCATTCTGAGAAAATCCCCATAGCAACTTAAAACTGACATAAATGGCATACTGCCATTGGCATCATACCGCTCCTTTACCACTGTGTGTCTGCTTCTGGGTTCTGGGGCCTAGCACTAAAGAGCAGTAATATACCAGTGGTGATGTGAAAAGTATACTTGGTTAATTTCAAGCAGCCCCCCACCAAACATATATAAAAAAAGACCCATGCCCTTATAACCCGCTTTAAGTTTTAAAAAAGAAGACCTTTACAAATCCAGATAACATACCTACACCAGTTGATATGAAAACAATTAGTTTTTTTTTCCAGAACACCCCTTTGAAGAACTATAACATGATTGTCTTTTCACTCTTTTTCTATAGTTAAGAAGATTGTTACAAAGCCACCCTAGGTATCACAAAAATGGTGAAAACATTATTTTGGTAGCACAATAGAGAAAAGGGTCACCAGGTAACCAGGTCAGTTTAGGGCTCATAATGGTTTAATAGTCCTCACATAAAACCATGAGGTGAACAAAACCACTAAAAAGCATCTGGTTATTAAGGACTAAAACTCCCAATAAGCATTTGCATATGCAAATGAAGGTATTAAGGTATCTATGGTAAAAATGAGTTTTCTAGGCATGCTCTGTTGCCTGTGAAGAAGCCATTGTGCAGGGAAGAAGAAGTGCTGAGGTGTGATCACCATGGTGATGATCTATAAATACTGTACATGTTCATTGCCTGCTGAACTGTGCCATTAAAATATTGGACCCATATCATATGGCTGCCTAAGGAATGCCTAGAAAACTGGGATACAGCCTATGGCATAGGCTGTATTCTAGTTTTCCAGGCGTTCCTTAGGCTGTATCCACCTGCTGCACGGAGCGAGCAAACAGCAGGAATCAGATGCCGAGATTTCTGGTTTGTACGAACCAGAAATCCGGCAGGTTCGCTCATCTCTAGTGATCAGGCGCTGCAACATGGATAAAAGAAAACGTATTCCAGCAGTCCAATAAAATCCAGTATTTTTTGTGTTAATTCCATAAAATCGTTACATACAAAAAACGTAGAAAAATGCTAGACGCGTTTCGGCCCACTTGGCCCACAGCTGTGATCAAGGCTCAGAGTGGACCGAAACGCGTCTAGAATTCTTCTACGTTTTTTGTATGTAACGATTTTATGGAATTAACACAATGAATACCGGATTTTATTGGACTTCTGGAATACGTTTCCTTTTATCCATATCAGCAAGTTAGACGACTCTAACTTGCTGATAGCCCCCTATAGCGCCGAGGACTCTTACCATTTGTCTTACCTTCCACCTTGGCTCTGCTGCTGCACTGTTAGTCGGGGTAAACTTCGGGGTAAACTATCCCTCCCCCTATTGATTATCATTAGAAGGGGCGGGCCAGATGACGTGGCAGAGCTCTTAATGGTGCTCCAGAGCGGAGTTTACCCCAACTAACAGCACAGGACCAGCACCGAAGCAGAAGGTAAGACACATACCTTCTTCCTCAGCGTCCTCGGCGCTATAGGGAGGCTATCAACAGGTTAGATCCATCTAACCTGCTGATAATTCCCCTTTAAGCCACCTTCTGCTCCCTGGACAACCCCTTTAAGAGGTCTTCTTTATCCACTAATAGTGCTGGGAGAACATCTTATGAAAAGATTTACAGAGACACAATTTTTAGGAGGTGAAGAAGAGCAGTAAATGGAATGTGCGACATAAAAAAAAAAATACTGAAATATAGGTTTAAAGTAAGGCAAACAATAGGCTGTATAACGTTACACAACAGGGTGTAAACTGCAACTTCAGACAACCTGGTCCAAGTGAACACTGTGTACATATTCGGAAAGATGAATAAATCTAAGTCTGTATTATGTGCAGAAGTTGCTGATTTATTTTTTTTTTTTTAGCTTTTCTCGCTATGTTCCAATTATGTCATTTTCTTTTTGCTTTTAACAGCTATTAGAACTTTTACCATGGATGAGACATTAATAAGTACCAGTTATAAGTTAGCAGTTTCTGGAAATGTGTGACTCTTCCTTGACAAAACTTTAACACAAACTGACACAGAAAACTGAAAATATAATTAAAATGTAATATGCTCAATGCACTGCGCCACTAGGAGCGGGGAAACGAAGAAATCATTCACAACCTATTTATAAAACAATGAGTTCAAATACTGTAAATGAGCTTCACAAAAAGTACTGAAAAGGAGAGATAATGTGAATGTCTCGTCTATATGAAATGATGCCAGAAACAGGAGAGGCAGCCATCAGCTAGGATCATAAAACTGGAAGAAGTAAGAGCTCCTTGGATGTCTTAGGGGGCATTCACACGTTCTGTGAATATGGTCCATAGACGGAAGCACCACACTAATACAGCAGTGCGGACCGTATTCACGGAACGTGTGAATTTACTTGAATTTGAAAATGTATAGCAGATCTACCCAACTTGACATACAATTTATCTGGTGCCGTTAAGTCACGTCAGGCCTCAGACCTTTCCTCATATAGTTGTTACATGGAAATTATGAAATCAGGGATTTGATCAAATCCCAGGAAATGATAAAATGACCACTCCGTAGCATCATTTCCCTGAAGAAAAGTCAGGAATTTGATCAAACCCCTGAACCGGAAATTATGAACTGAACAAGTCAGGAGTCGCACAGCTGGCACCAGGCTTGTTCAATTACTCACCCTCTTTACTAGATTCCTCTCCCCAAGCTTCTACCTGCGTTTCTCTGGGCTAGCCTAGAGTAAGGGAGCACAGCCGCCATGTTGTGTCCCCTGCATAATGTGAACTCTTTATGGTCAGGTTGCGCTTCTTCATCCTCATCACTTATGGAGGCCGAGAGGGGCTCTTCTAGCGGGGTTGCCAGAGCATTGGGTACCCTCTGATGGAGCTCCGGATCTGACACGGTCCTTCATCCTCATCACTCATGGAGGCCGAGAGGGGCTCTTTTAGCGGGGTTGCCAGAGCATTGCGTACACTCTCATGGAGCTCCGGATCTGACAGGGTCCTTTATCCTCATCACTCATGGAGGCCGAGAGGGGCTCTTCTAGCGGGGTTGCCAGAGCATTGCGTACACTCTCATGGAGCTCCGGATCTGACAGGGTCCTTTATCCTCATCACTCATGGAGGCCGAGAGGGGCTCTTCTAGCAGGGTTGCCAGAGCATTGCGTACACTCTCATGGAGCTCTGGATCTGACAGGGTCCTTCATCCTCATCACTCATGGAGGCCGAGAGGGGCTCTTCTAGCGGGGTTGCCAGAGCATTGCTTACCATCTCATGGAGCTCCGGATCTCACAGGGTTCTTTATACTCATCACTCATGGAGGTTAAGAGGGGCTCTTCTAACAGGGTTGCCAGAGCATTGCGTACCCTCTCATGGAGCTTCGGATCGGACAGGGTCCGTCATCCTCATCACTCATGGAGGCCGAGAGGGGCTCTTCTAACAGGGTTGCCAGAGCATTGCTTACCCTCTCATGGAGCTCCGGATCGGACAGGGTCCTTCATCCTCATCACTCATGGAGGCCGAGAGGGGCTCTTCTAGCAAGGTTGCCAGAGCATTGCTTACCCTCTCATGGAGCTCCGGATCTGACAGGGTTCTTCATCCTCATCACTCATGGAGGCTGAGAGGGGTTCTTCTAACAGGGTTGCCAGAGCATTGCTTACCCTCTCATGGAGCTCCGGATCTGACAAGGACCTATGCCTATACCGCTGTGAAAGCTGCTGCGGAGAAGAGGACCCTTGTGCTGGCTGTGAGCACAATAGTGAAAGCTCCCATGTCAGGTTGGCATCATCTTTTGGATTATTATTATTATTTACTTATAAAGCGCACTTAATTCCAGAGTGCTATACAGGCGACAGGGGTAACAACCAAGAACATTACAAGATCAAAACACATTACATGAAGGCAGATGGCAGACTGATACATGGGGAAGAGGACCCTGCCAGCGAGGGCTTACAATCTATAAGGTAATGGGAGAGAAACAGGAGATAAAGTGCAGACAGTCAAGTGTGATGCAGAGTTATTGTAGGTTGTAGCCTTGTTGGGCTGTAGTGCTGCTGCGGAGGACGTAGCGATCCATACGGGACCCCCGGGAGATATAGGGCGCCGTGTCCTGCTAGTTTGCACCTCGAATTGCTGGTTCTGGCAGCTCAGTCGGTCGGGTGAGGGCCGATGGGCGCAGGAGAGCACCTATGCACGTCCTCCCATGTCAGCGCCGGAACCGGAAGTAGTTGTAGCCTTGTTTGAAAAGATGGGTTTTCAGGTTACTTTTAAAAGACTTGATAGTAGATGAGAGCCGGATGTGTTGGGGTAGCGAGTTCCAGAGTATGGGGGAGGCTTGGGCAAAGTCTTTGAGGCGGTTGTGCGAGGTACGAACAAGGGGGGAGCGCAGACAGAGGTCGCTGGAGGATCGAAGGTTGCGTGAGGGATGGTAGCGGAATATCAGGTCAGAGATGTACGGAGGGGACAGGTTGTGGATGGCCTTGTACGTCATGGTCAACAATTTAAAGTGAAGTGAAGTCGGGCGGCAGAGTTAAGGATAGACTGGAGGGGATTAGGGAGTTAGATGGAAGGCCAGAGAGGAGGATGTTACAGTAGTCCAAGTGGGATCAAAGCTCCGTCCTCAGGTAAAGTATAATTTCTTTTCTTGTTAATTAGTTTCAAATAAATAATTTGTGTTTCAATGACTATTGTGGTATTACCTACTAAATAAACATAGAGCTGGGTGACTCCTGACTTGTTCATTTCATCATTTCCTTGTAACATAGTCACACTCCTGAAAATGCCACTGGAATGGAGCGATAAAGACACCCCAGAAACAATATAATTGTAAAGGGTAGGAAGGGATAATGCGGCCCCTGCCACTACCTACTTGGACGATCCACCCTAAACAGTGGCTCCCAACTAGATCATGGTCCCTACATTGAACTAAGTGGAGGAGAATCCAGGAAAATGGATGCAGGTCAGGACAGAAACAGCCAGACAAATACATAGAACACAATAAAGAGTAGCCAATGGTCAAAGCCTAGATAGCGATGCAGTACCAAATAACTTGAACTTCATGGACTCTTGTCTTTTTTCAACCTTATTAATCATTACTTGGTTACTGATTGCTCAGCCTCCCCTGACCGAGCAATGACAAGTGGCCCTGTGCCACCTAGTGCTGGCTGTCATGGGGACACCAGAACACTCTCACAGGGACCATGGAGCAGGAGTGAGCTGACATACAGTAAGTATAAATGCTAATACAAGATATTGGGGTAAATAAGTGCAAATCTGGTAAAGTATGTTGTATATTTTTCTGTTCCCAGCAGCTTTTTGAAAGTGGTGCATGCTCTCATTTATTTGATGTCTTTCTAAACCTTTTCCCTGCCTGAAATCTCTTTCTCCAGGTGCCAGCTCTGACCCAGGTAACAAATGCCCATACGCATGACCATATAAATCAGGGGTGGGGAACCTTTTCCATGTCGAGGGCCGGTCGGGCATTAATAAAATCATTCGAGGGCCGCATACCGTGTGCGGCAGTTAGTAGCGTGGGTTTGCAGCACCCGGGGCAAGGCAAAGTATTGTTCCCCTAGTGCCCCTGCTATTGTAGTTAACCCCCAGTGATGCCCCTGCTGTTGTAGTTAACCCCCCCAGTGATGCTCCTTGTAGTCTAGTTAACCCCCAAGTCATGTCCCTGGTAGCCTAGTTAACCCCCCCAGTGATGCCTCTGGTGGGCCTAGTTAACCCCCATCAGTCATGTCCCTGGTAGCCTAGTTAACCCCCATCAGTCATGTCCCAGGTGGCCTAGTTAACCCCCATCAGGCATGTCCCAGGTGGCCTAGTTAACCCCCATCAGGCATGTCCCTGGTGGCCTAGTTAACCCCCATCAGGCATGTCCCTGGTGGCCTAGTTAACCCCCATCAGGCATGTCCCTGGTGGCCTATTTAACCCTCCATCAGGCATATCCCTGGTGGCCTAGTTAACCCCCATCAGGCATGTCCCTGGTGGCTTAGTTAACCCCCATCAGGCATGTCCCTGGTGGCCTAGTTAAACCCCATCAGGCATGTCCCTGGTGGCCTAGTTAAACCCCATCAGGCATGTCCCTGGTGGCCTAGTTAACCCCCATCAGGCATGTCCCTGGTGGCCTAGTTAACCCCCATCAGGCATGTCCCTGGTGGCCTAGTTAACCCCCATCAGGCATGTCCCTGGTGGCCTAGTTAACCCCCATCAGGCATGTCCCTGGTGGCCTATTTAACCCTCCATCAGGCATATCCCTGGTGGCCTAGTTAACCCCCATCAGGCATGTCCCTGGTGGCCTAGTTAACCCCCATCAGGCATGTCCCTGGTGGCCTAGTTAACCCCCATCAGGCATGTCCCTGGTGGCCTAGTTAACCCCCATCAGGCATGTCCCTGGTGGCCTAGTTAACCCCCATCAGGCATGTCCCTGGTGTCCTAGTTAACCCCCATCAGGCATGTCCCTGGTGTCCTAGTTGACCCCCATCAGGCATGTCCCTGGTGGCCTAGTTAACCCTCATCAGGCATGTCCCTGGTGGCCTAGTTAACCTCCAAATAAAAAAAATAAACATCCCACTCACCTTACCTCCGTTCCCACGCTGCCCATGTCCTCTTCTGTCCCAGGTCCTCTGTGCCGGTCTTCTCCTGCAGGCGGCGCGCGATGAAATGACGTCATCGTGCGGCCCGCAGGAGACAGAAGACACGCGCCGCTCTGCTGGGGAAGAAGCCGGCATAGACAGCATCCTCCTGTGTCCGGCAGCTGTCACAGACACCGGAGGATGCTGTGTATGCTGGCTCCTTCCTCCTCCAGAGCGGCGCGCATCACAGGGGAGCTGCGGGCCGCATCGGGACGTCTCAGGGGCCGGATGCGGCCCGCGGGCCGGAGGTTCCCCACCCCTGATATAAATGATAAGCAAGGAAATTTACTATTTTAATTAATTAATTTATTTTACTTTTCCTCTTTTACCGCCTGCCCCTCATAGGTCAAGAAAGATCATTGCTGAATATTACTATTATGATTATTATTATTTTTTTTTCTACTTTTTTTGTTTTTCATTAACTCGGGTGAACACCTGGTTAGTGTGGAAATCTGCTCTTCTGCTGTGACAGCTGTTGATGTTAGAGGGGTACTCCAGCCAAACTTCTTTTTCTTTAAATCAACTAGTTTCAGAAAGTTATATAGATTTGCAGTTTACTTCTATTTAAAATTTTCAAGTCTTCCAGTACTTATCAGCTGTTGTATGCCCTGTAGGAAGTGGTGTTTTCTTTTCAGCCTGACACAGTGCTGCCACCTCTGTCTGAGAAAGGACCTGTCCAGAGCAGGAGAGGTTTTCTATGGGGTTTTTGCTACTGTTCTGGACAGTTCCTGTCTGGGACAGAGATGTCTGCAGAGAGCACTGGGTCGGACTGAAAAGAAAACACCACTTCTTCAGGACATACAGCAGCTGATAAGTACTGGAAGACTGAAGATTTTTAAATAGAAGTAAGCTACAAATCTATATAACTTTCTAAAACCAGTTGATTTAAAAGAAAAAAGTTTTTTGCCGGAGTACTCCTTTAAGGCTGTGCTAGCTCTAGGTAGAACCAGCACCAGCCTACATCTACTAACATCCTGCTGATCTAACAATCAATTATGTGACCACCAGAATCAACAGGGACAATGGCATTGTAAAACAGAACAGACAGTATAGTGATAACTGCATTTGTCTTCCTAGTCATGAGCTGCGGCTCCCTGCTTCCACCTGACTGACAGCTTTCTGGGCTGGCTGTGCTGTGTATAGACAGAAAGCTGTCAATCAGTGGTGGGTGAGGGACGTGGTGCTGAGCTCGACTTACATTTGAGTGAAGATTTATTTATATATAGCAGACATATTTATTTAAAAAAAATATCTCAAAACATATGGAAGAGTATGAAGACAGATTTGTATATACCAACAAAATAGCTGCTTAGCTTGAGCCCAGACAGGAGTGACAGACAGCATCTGAAAAGGCTTCTTACCAGCAATGATGCAGGAAATAACAACAAAAAATTCTTTGCCACTGACTGTTATCCTGCACAGCAACCACTAGGTGGCAGGAAAGCATCACCATACACACATACTGTATAGATAATACAGCCATTCAAATGCACTTTTATGTTAAAGGCCACTCTGGGGAGAAAAGCAAACCTTTCTATTTTCAAAGATTGTGGGGAATAGTGAATTAGAATGGAAACAGAAAACTGTCAGCAGGAAAAGGCCACCTGGTCCACCTAGTCCACCCTTAAATTATTTCATTTATTACTAGGATAGGTGTATGTTTATTTCAGGCTGGTTTATACAGCCTCAAGACTGTATTATTGCTTCAAGGCTGTCCGATACACAGGGTAAGCAATCGGTGTTGGCGCACAGAGGCTCAATGATTGTGCAGCAAGGGATGCACGGACATCATTAGCTATGCTCTAGGCCATGCCAGATTGGCTTCCAGCCCCGCCACAGCAATAAGAGTAGTTTTTGTTTAAAATACTGGCACCGGGAGAAAGGCCGGCCCTCGAACTGGACACGGCGTGAGGACCTCTTCATTGTGGTACCGGCGGTTTGTGGGCAGCTACATGCCAGTACAGAGTCATTTTAAGGCCTCATTCACACAACAGAATCGACACAGCGATTCTGTGACAGGTCAATTCTTTGAGCGGAGAGGCGTGGAGAGTGAAGGCACGCGAGCCCTCCCATTCAAAGAGATAGAAGGCAGGATTATGTAGTGTGAATGGGCCCTTCGAAAAGCTGACAGCATGAATATGCATATATCTGTGCTGTCAGTTCCCAGATGCCACAAGAATATAAACCGCAGATAAACCTTTATCAATGCTGTGTGATCTGGCATCTTTGGTAAAAATGAACTTTATTTTGGGCTGACAGTATCACAGAGGTGGGTGACACTGTCTGCGCTCACCCCACTCTCCAGCCATTGCTGTGTCTTCAGGCCACCACCGGCCTTCTCCAGATTGACTGACAGTCCCCATGGTTGGACTATTAAAGGATTATCTTATTCCTGCGCAGCCAAAGATGAGGCGGCTGTCAATCATTCTGGGGTAGGTGGGGGCAGCCTGTAGACACAACAGTAGGCACAGAGAGTGTCACAGACCCACCTCTGGAACACTGTCAGACAAAAATAAAGTTTATTTATACCAAACTTAATGGACCACACAACATCGCTAAAGGTAAGGATGCAATGCTCGTGTGATCGTGGCATCTGGAAATTGGCAGCATGGATGTGTCAGTTTCACTTTAAAGGGGTACTCCAGGCCGGGGGGGTATTTTGGAGGATCGCCGGGGAGGGGGTGGAAATTGAAGCCGGAGGTCTCAAGGCAGCTCTGCCATTCAGCAGCCGAGGCGGGACTCCACTACGGCTGCTGATTGGCAGAGCTGCCTTGAGACGTCACGTCTCATGCGGCAGCTCTGACCAGCAAGCGGGCGCGGGATGGGAGTACCGAGCGGCGCGATCCGAGCAACGGCGCTGGAACAGGGGAGGGAGGTGCCTTCCGGCTTCAATTTCTACCCCCTTCCCTGGTGATCCACCAAAATACCCCCCGGCCCGGAGTACCCCTTTAAAGCTTCATAATGAAGGCCAACACTGACTTAGACAAAGTTATCCTCAAAGGGTGTCGTCAAACTCATAGACTGTAAGCTCTTGTGAGCGGGGCCCTCACTTCTCTTGTTTGATTTGATAAGTACATGTGTATCTCTGTAATGTCTGATTTTCGTCTATGTATGTACCTCCAAAATTGTAAAGCGCTGCAGAATCTTTTGGCGTTATGTTAATAAAAAATATTATTACTTGTTTTGCATATGCAGTGTCCCAGAACACACTGTCTGTTTCTCACTGTCAGTTCACTTTTGCTATTACAGCCATTCCTGTTCTGGAAAGTATTTGCACTGCAACTGTGACTATGTAGTCCCTATTACTCTCAGGTTCATGTATATTGTATATGTGTTTAACTCTGTGCAGTGGTATGCAAAGGCTGAGGATCACGTGACCATGCCCTGTAACCATGGTTCCTCCAATGGCCGTAGAGCTTTGGCCAGGAGTACCATGTGACTTCCTGTTCTACCTCAGTCTTGTTCTCCACTTTCAAGAGACAACTGGTGTTTTTGTGTCTCTCTTCATCTTCAGAAGAGTGGACCTGGTGCTCTGCTGTAACAGATCCTGGCTGTCCGTCTGCTCAAGTGCCTGGAGTATCCTCTCATCTGGGTGTCGTTCCTGTTATTCATCTCCTCATCAAGTCAAGATTCATACCGCAAGTACTCTAAGTCCACCCAGCATCTCTATTCTTCTCTCATTACTACTCCCATCATCCGGCACGTTTCACCTCAGCCTATGCAGCACCACCTTAGCCCTTTCTTTACAAGTCTGCTATATACCCGGTTGCATCCGGAAGAGACTGTTGCTACCAGTTACCTCAGTTACAATAAAAGTGTAACCACTGCTGTTACTGAACCCTGGCATTGGTGTCCGTTTACTGGTGCCCTGACTAGGTACAGCGAAGAATCGCATGCCCAGTAGCAATTCTACCGCAGTATCCGCAGACCGGTCCCTCAGCTGTGCCATCCTCAGGCCCTATACTGTGACAAGCCTATACCCTGCAGCTGCCCTGGTTCCTGCCCGCTCACAACACCTGCACTGCGAAGTGACCCTCACGGGTCAGGGCATCGCACATAGCCTTCTTCCCAGAGTTCTCAGTGAAAAATAAATAGCCTATAACTTTACACCTGTTTATGGCTCTCCTCCTAAAAAAAAAAAAACATTAGTAAATTAATTGCCTGACAATTTGCCCCTCTGCAACCAGCCAGCACCCTGGTCAGTACTAATACATAACTCCCAACTTTTTGGACGGCCAAAGAGGGACACTTGTTGTTCACTCTAGGAAAATTCAAGGATGCAGTCACACATACAGGATCTGCTGCAGACTGATGCTTGTATTCAGTTGCATTAATATCTTCAAATCTGTAGAGGATCCTGTATGTGGGATTGCATCCTTAGGTCCCATTCACACATCAGTAACCCTGTAACTTTCCAAATTTGCAAGGACCCACCGATTCAAATAGGTGACACGGACGGACAATGGCTTAATATTTATTTTTTTTTTTTTCACGGATCATGTCCCCAGACGGATCTGTAACACCTGTGTGTATTGGGCCATAGAAATCACTGAGTCTGCATATGTGAATTGATGTGGGACAGGAACCATAATGTCTCATCCGAATATAACAATTTTTAGGATCCAACTAGCACCACTTGATGGAATAATATGTAAGCTTGGGTCTATAATAAGTAAGAAACCCGACACTTTCTAGAGCAACATTAATGCCAATCTCATTTTTATGTCAAAAAGAGGGACATGTAAGGGGCAAAGAGGGACAGAGGGACATGGGCCAAAAGTTAGGACTGTCCCTGCAAAAGATGGACAGTTGGGAAGTATGCTGATGAGGGGCAATAACCCCAAAATAGATGGGTAATCTCTTCTTTCGGTAAGATCTTTGGCTTGGCATACATTCATAGTTGTGAGACACTGACTATAACTAAAGACTACCTTAAAAATGTGGTGGAAGAGTTGCTGTGTTTAGCCTTCCTTCACAGAATTCTCAGTGGAGCATGAATGATCTGTATACTTAATCCCTTTGGCTTCTCACTACCCTGCTCTGTAATGACAAGGGGCAATAACCCCATAACAGTCGCCTACAGATGGATAACTTCTTTTTCTGGCTTATTAAAGGGGTTATCCAGAGCTACAAAAACATGGCCCCCTACTCTTGTTTCAGGTTCAGGTGCGGTTTGCAGGGGGGGGGGAAGTGGCCATGTTTTTGTAGCACTGGATAACCTCTTTAAATCCCTAGTGTTGTCCCAAGGTCCTCCAAAAGGTGGCGCTAGACAGCTGCTTTGCATATTTTCTTCACTGTTATGCTTTCACACAGTAACAATTGCCCCACTTTGCTGTCACAAGAAGGTTGTGTCCAGTCTTAGTCTGATGTGACTGGAATATAACAAGCCATGAAGCCAACTCTCCCCTGCACTTAGAATACATCCACCCCAGCTAGAACACATCTACATCTAGATTATTACACAGAGGAAATTATATAAACAAAAAAATGCAACCTAATTAAAAACCTAAAATGATAATATTTTATTAAAAATATATTTGTGAATATATTAGCCCATATTGCCATTATGTTATTAATTTATATTGAAAGACGTTGAACAAGGATCAGAGCATTGTTAGGCACATTTCTTCCAGAAGATGGCAGCAACCGTTACCAAGCATCTTCAAAGTATAACTTAAATGTTGGAGAAAGTCTATTTGGAAACAGCAGCTCATAACTATTGCTTGTGCTCTAAGCTCTTTGAATCTATTTTGTACCATCCTGACAGAACAAAAAAAAAAAACCCCTGAGATTTGATGCTTTGCCAACAATATTTCCACCCGTTCAAAAGCCTTGGAGGCTAATACATCAAACTGTGAAAGAAAGGCTCTAAAGTGCAAATGGAAATCTATGACATCTATTATGTCTGTGTCAGCAGAGCATGTAAACATCAAGTTGCCTAAAATTCTAATTACTAGAGAGATGGCTGCACTGGGAGACACTGTCTTATTTCTGCTATGAATTGTACCTAATGCGATTGCTACAGATCATGCCTTACCTTTAGGGTCTGTTCACACGTACAGACTCGCTGCGTAAAACTCGCACAGAACTCGCATGAAAGTAGCTGCGTTTTTGTGGTGTTTAACTTGCCTGTGAAAATCAAAACTCGCATGTAAAAATCGCATACACATACATTGACTTGATAGCAATCAGTATCGCTGTGGATTTATGTGTGAGCAACTCACAGCGATAAATACGCAGCGAGTGTGAACAGACCCTTAAAGGGGTTATCCAGCGCTGGGGGACTTCTAGTATAAGCACACTGATCTCTCATTGAGATCTATGCTGTATACTGCATAGATCAATGAGATCGGCACTCAATTGCTTTCGGCTGCTGCAGCCGAGAACAACCAAATTCCGAGCCGGGATCAGCGCCATTACGGCGTAGACCGCGGCTGGGTAAAGACACAGGGATCACCCCTCTGGGGAGGGCGATTCCCCCACCAGACACCAGGGAATCGGCTGCAAGTAGTAATCAGATGCAGCTGTCAACTTTGACAGCTGCATCTGATTACTTAATTAGCAGGCACGGTGATCGGACCGTCCCCGCTAATAGACGCAGTCTCAGGCTACAAGCGGTACCTGGGACCGCGGCCCCGCTCTCAACACCCCTAGGCAGCCCAGGACGTACCTGTATGCCCAGGGTCGTCTAGGGGTTAATATCCTGGTCAGAACCACATCTTGGCTTCAAAATAGATTGACTCACTGCTCCAAATGCAAACTTCCCAATGCCACATTATTACATGGCTTATTGGAATGCAATAAGATTTAGGCTATGTTCACACTACGTATAAGTACGGCCGTTGTTGCCATTGGCAACAATGGTCATACTTTATGCTCCTGTGAACACTGCCTAGTGATCTATGGGATCCCGTCCGGAGCGTATACACATCGTATACGCTCCAGCTGGTATCCCGTGCGGCGCCGCAAATAACTGACATGTCAGTTTTCTGCGGCCGCAATACAGTGAATTGCGGCCGTAGGAAACCCTGTCAGTTCACACAATAAAGCGAGCGGCTCCGGCCGCTTGCTTCATAGTGTGCTGTGGGAGGTCCTGATGCAGGCGCACTGATGCGCCCGCATCAGAACCCTGTGGCCGGAAAGATCATCATGACATGTCAGTTTTCTGCGGCCGCAATTCAGTGAATTGCGGCTGTAGGAAACCCTGTCAGTTCACACAATGAAGCGAGCGGCTCCGGCCGCTTGCTTCATAGTGTGCTGTGGGGGGTCCTGATGCAGGCGCGCTGATGCGCCCGAATCAGAACCCTGCGGCCGGAAAGATCATCATGATCCGGGCAGAGACCGGCCGTTCCGTGACCTGGCCGGGTCACGAAACGTCCGGTCTCATACGTTGTGTGAACATAGCCTTAAACTGTGTGAAGTGAAGTAATTCGGTTAATCACACCCCTATGATCTATAGAGTTTTTACCTGTAGCGTGCCTCTTTTACTCTGCCCCATTAGTAAAGTGTAAATTAAAGGTTTCCAATCAGCCAGGGCATAACAAACAATTCTACTATTAATCCCTCAATGCATATTGAGATACTGGATTCAGGCCCTCAACAGAGGAAATCAATCTGACGATCAAAGAGATAATACACTTACCGGAGATCAAAACACTATGAAACAAAGATTTACACATAATTCCCCACCCACCCCCACATTTTTTTATGCACTAAGAGAGACAGGAAGCATTTCCGACTTACAACTTGAGGCCAGGTTCACACTACACATAACACCAGCCTTTCTGTGACCCGGCCGGGTTACAAAACGGCCGATGTTACTGAAAATCATCCCGGCTGGTACTGCAGTACCGACCGGATGATCTTCATTTCTGCTGAATTCGGATGCGGCCACACCGCTGCACGCAATGGAGGGTGCGAATTGACAGGTTCTCTGCGGCTGCTATTCAACGAATAGTGGCCGCAAAAAACTGACATGTCAGTTTCTGATGCGGCCGGATGGAATCCCAGCTGGAGCGTATACTATGTGTATACACTCCCGCCAGGATTCCATACATTCACAGACAATGTATGTTTTGTATAAATCACGCCCGTTGTTGCAAATTGCAACAACAGCCGTGATTTATACAAACCATACGATGTGTGAACATAGCCTGATATTGTGAAGCAGACTTACCTCACTAGGTAACGTTAAGGCTTGGTAAATGGTGACACTGGCCACCAACAATTGACAATCTCCTACTGATTGAGGAATTGATATCAATTGATACTATTGATATCAAATGTTTTTATTGCTTTCAGGCCATGTTTGGCAATTTGTTTATTACATCTGACATCAAATTCATGTCACCTAAAACCAGAAGTGGATACAGCACAGAAGAAAAGTAGAAGTCCTTCCCGTATAGTTCCTGTTCATTTTGAATCCACTCCTAGTTTTGGTTCAAACACTGCAGTGGCGGTTCTCCAAACAACTGCTGTGTGTGATGGCAGCCCTATCATCACTGGAATGTGCCTCTTCAGTTTTTTCTTAGGCGACTTAACAGATCCTGTAGCTCCTAATGCATTCTTTACCTCCTTTCTTACACTGACAATTTTCTTTTGTCCCTTTTTATTTTTTTTCATTCTCGCCTTGTACAATAATAAATATGGTTTAGATTATTCTACCAAATAAATAGGAAAATAACAATGTTTTAAACGTTTAACACTTTTTTATTTTTTAAATCTGAGACACAGTACTTACACAGCAGTCAAGGGGTCTTCACTATGTCCAAAGCTGCCATGTCAGCTCACAGCATACTAGTCAGCTCACCAGCACTCGGATCTTGGCATGGATGGCCTACCAGGTGATAAAGAGCATCCCCTTCATTTGCCTGGAGCACTTAGGTGGTTAAATGGCTGGAACTGGAGCTACCTCTGCTCCCCACCAATGCAGAAGAGTGTCAGCTGGTGGGTATAGAGCCAGTTCAGCTGTAAATGTAGTATGAAAGGACAACCTGTGTAACCTATTGTTAACCTTTTAAAACCAGCAGGTAGTATAGAACTTCTAATAATTTAAGTAAATCTATTTGCTCTTTATTATTATTTTTATGTCTTTTCTTCTAAAGGTCAGAAAGACCTACACAGCACATTAATATGGCTCTAATCTGTGGTGTGGTTTTCATTTATAACACTCTCCAGTGCTCGCACATCCCCTGGGTGTTATCTGGGTTCTGCTTAGCTGTCCACCATTTTGAAGGGAAGAATAACGCTACATTCAGAGCTAATTAATCCTGCAAATATCTGCAATGGAGACACATTAGTTACATTGCCCTTACATAAAAACTTGTATTGCACAAAAATATCTACACACTATGTCAAGAAAAGGGAAGTCGTCCACCTTTTCTATTTAAAAATATGTCCGTTATTGCCACGAAGTAATTGACTTCAATGCAATGCATTGAAGTGAATGATGTGACGGACGTCCAATGCACACAATGTATAAAATGACAGACGTAGTCTGAGCAGACATCAAAATAATTATCATGACCATTATTAGCGGACGTCTTTTGCAAACAGCGGACGTTATTGATTAGTTGTTCACACGCAGTTTTTCTTTTTTCACCAGCCTTTCACCGTTTTTACTATTTAATTCAATGGAGTTTTCAATTAAACAACCAAAGGCCAGTTAGTCCACCTAAACTAGAATTGGTTTATCCCTTGTCATTACATTGACTTATAGGGCCACTTAATATGGCGGTTTTGGTGGTTTCCTAACAGGAGCCACTCCTTGGCTGGGTCCTTCCCGGAGGGATATCTGGCTAGTCCTGTGTTTTGAGACTCTGCAATGAGGCTCCACGGGCTCTTCTTTTGCATATTCCTGTTTCCCAGGGGGCAATGCACTTAGTACTTCACTGCATTGAGCGCTTTCACTAGCAGCCGGCAGTGTTGTCGTTTGGCTGGTCTCCCTGAGTTCAGCAATCCGTTTCTCTTATGGCTCTACTAGGCATTGCTCCCACCTAGCCAGAATCCTGCTCCACACTGATGAGGAGCAACACCCCGAAACAGCTGTATGTGGATGGTTACCTAGCCTTGCTTTATCCCTTGTCATTACATTGACTTATAGGGCCACTTAATATGGTGGTTTTGGTGATTTCCTAACAGGAGCTGCCCCTTGGCTGGGTCCTTCCCGGAGGGATATCTGGCTAGTCCTGTGTTTTGAGACTCTTCAATGAGGCTCCACGGGCTCTTCTTTTGCTTATTCCTAAACTAGAATGTAACAGCAGCTGTTATTGCACTGACAGGTGGCCAAACAGCGAAATGACGGATGTCATTTTTAAGGGGTACTCCACTCTTTAACTCTGTTCAATCCCCACTGATAATCTAAGCTTATTTGTATTAGGTTTCTATTTCATGAATTGGGTGGTTTGTCAAATCCTGAATTACACCGTGTAGCTGCAGAAAATCCTCACTTCCTGGTCCATATGGTCTTGGCTTCCCTTCTGAGACCAAAGTCACATGAACCTGGTCCTTGCCAGGCAAGCTTTAACACCTTAGCTCTAACCCCACCCACCACTGACATCTCACCAACCATTGAGTTCCGGGCCAAGGGTCAAGGAAACAACAGAAAAGTGACAGCCTCCAGAGCAGTATAGGGAAAAGAAAAGAAGGATCTTGTGTGGAGACCAGTCAGTAAAATGAAGCAATGTCCTGTGTTTGTAAGGGAGAAACTGTGACAGAGAATATACCTAAATAAATCCTGTTAAACTTCACTACAATGGGGCTTGCTTAACTTTAAGTGTGCTGTAGAGAGGATACACTTAAAGGACCTGACCCAAGCCTCCCCCCCCAAAACCCTTAGAATCTCCAAAAACTCACCACACAATACTCCACTCTTCCATACCATAAGAATAGCTGTGAATAAACAGATATATTGATAGATACAGTATACTGATACAGCAGTTTACAGTGTAAGGGTATGTTCCCACTTTATATGACACCGGCCGTTTCGTGACCCGGCCAGGTCACGGAACGGCCGGTGTCTGAGGAGATCATTCCGGCCCGTACTACAGTATTGGCCGGATGATCTTTACAGCCGCTGAATGCACAAAATGGATTGTGTAAACTGACAGCATTTTCTGCAGCCGCTATTCGTTGTCAGTTTCTTGCTGCGCTGCTAGGGATCCCGGCCGGAGTGTATACTATGTGTATACACTCCAGCTGGGATTCCATAGAAGGTAGCTCTACGTAAGCTACGTAGCAAACACGGCCGTTATTGCAAATATGCAACAACAACCGTGATTACAACGTAGCTTACGTAGTGTGAGCATAGCCCAAAACGGAAGCAGATTGAGACAGTGATGGGAAGATACTACAAGATGAGGCAGATACTTGTCAGCTGGCTCTGAGGTGCAATGCGTGCTGGGAAATGTAGTTTTGTGGCCAGTGCCATCTTGGATATAGACTGGCTTTTAAAAAAACTTGTAGCACTAGAAGCGGCGGCAGCTAGAAAGATGGGATACGGCTCAAAATACTCAAGAGGACTTAGTATGACCAGCTAGGTTTGGGAGAATTTAATTTTTTAGCTCTTTAGTGGAATACCTGTTTATGTAGTGATAACTCTGCCATGCTTTTAACTATCGCGGTTTTTCTGAGATTGTTTTTTCGTGACATATTCCTCTTTATCTTAGTGGTATACTTTGGTTGATACACTCAGTAGTTTTTTGTAAAAAAAAAAACATTTGCGCAAAAATGTAAAAATTTGTTATCCTTTATATTCAAAATTCTCTTGTTCTAAGAAAAATAGTCATGCCACATGAACTAATTATTACTGCAACATCTGCAACATGTCTACTTTATGGTGACGTCATTTGGTGAACATCCTTTTACTTTTTAGTATGTTAGAGGGCTTCGAAATTTTGCAGTGATTTTTAAAATTTTCAGGAAAATTTCAAATTCAGATTTTTTTTAGGGACCAGTTCTGAAGTGGATTTGTGGGCCCTGTAAGTTAGTTACCCCCATAAATCCCTCCACTGTACAAACTGCACCCCTCAAAGTATTCAAAGTAACATTTCATAAGTGTATTAACCTTTGCAGAAATTAAAGCAAGTTGGAGGGGAAATTTAAAATTTTCATTATTTTGGAAGACAATTAATCAATTTTTTTCCCCCTCTAAGCTCCAGTTTACATATATATCTGTTGCATCAGTTTCCGTTTTTTTGTAAAAAATTGACTACAACTGATGTCACAACTGATGCCAAAAAGGCATCAGTTGTCTTCAGGTTTTCTATCCGTTTTTCAAAAAAAAAAAAAAATCAGTTTCTATCAGTTATATTAGTTGCCATACGTTTATAATCAGTTGTCATCGTTTTTTTTCCTATATGGCATTACGGGGGGCCATCGATATAGGGGGCAGCAGCACACCGGAGCCCTCTACCTTGGGCAGCAGGACTTGGGGATATCCCCTATAGCAGGGGTAGGGAACCTTGGCTCTCCAGCTGTTGCAAAACTACAACTCCCATCATGCCTGAATATCCCAGACATGATGAGAGTTGTAGTTTTGCAACAGCTGGAGAGGCAAGGTTCCCTACCATGTCCTATAGTGCTGCACCTGTACAGAGGCGTTGGAGGGCTGCCCCCCTGCAAGGGGGCACTCTGCTGCAAAGCCAGGGTCATGGGGAGTGGGGGGGCAGGGACAGGGACTTCTCTATGGAGCGCCGGAGGCAACAGGAGGGAGCCAGATCAGAAAAGGGAGGAGGGGGGGGACACGGGGGGAACTGGATCGGCGCGGGGGGGGGAGCACTGGATCGGGACAGGGGGTAGTAATTCCGGGGGGGTTCATGGCTCAGATCTCAGCTAGGGACAGTGGGGGGAGGCAGGCAAAGTATTACGTCCAGGGACGTCATGATGCAGTATGGCACTGCTTTTCATGACTCCCGCTCATAATGGGAGTCAATGGGAGGCGCGCGCTCCTGCCCTGTCCGTGCTGAAGAATAAACATGTTCATTCTTCAGCACGGACAGAGCAGGAGCACGCACCTCCCATAGACTCCCATTAATAGTGCGGGAGGCTAACTGCATTCCGCGGCAGACAATTCCGCTAGTTTTACAGGGCCTTACAGGCTATGTGGGGTGGTTACAGGCTATCTGGGGTGCTTACGGGCAACATGGGGTGGTTACGGGCAACATGGGGTGGTTACGGACAATCTGTGGTGGTTACGGACAATCTGCAGTGGTTACGGAGAATCTGGGGTGGTTACGGATAAACTGAAGTGCTTATAGGTAATCTGGGGTGGGTACCTGTAATCTGGCGTGTTTACGGCAATCTGGAGGGGGTCATTGGCAATTTGGGGTGGTTAGAGGCAAAGTGCGGTGGTCAGTATCGACGTGCGGTGGTCAGTGGCGACATGCGGTGGTCAGTGGCGACATGCGGTGGTCAGAGGCAGCGTGCGGTGGTCAGAGGTGACGTGCTGTGGTCAGAGGCGACGTGCAGTGGTCAGAGGCAGCGTGCGGTGGTCAGAGGCGATGTGCGGTGGTCAGAGGCAGCATGCCGTGGTCAGAGGCAACGTGTGGTGGTCAGAGGTGACGTGCGGTGGTCAGAGGCGACGTGCGGTGGTTGCATGCAATCTGGGGGGTTGCATGTAATCTGGGGTGATTAAGGGCAACCTGAGGGGGTCACTGGCAATTTAGGGTGGTTACGGTCAACGTCTGGTGGTTACGTGTAATCTAGCGTGATTACGGGCAACCTGGGGCGGTTACGGGCAACCTGGGGTGGTAACGGGTAACCTGCGGTGGTTACGGGTAATCTGGGGGGTTACTGGCAACCAGAGGTGGTTACGTGCAACCAGAGGTGGTTACGTGTAATCTGGGGGGGGGGGGGGGTAGGGGTAATTTGGGAGTAAACAGCAATTATTACTATAATAAAAAGTGTGTTTTATTTTTTTTGTATGTTTTTCACTTTTTGTACTTTTTACACATATTTTTCACTGTATTTCTATGATTACTGTGATATTTTCTATCTCAGTAATCATAGTTTAGTGACAGAGACCAAATTGGTCTCTGTCACTTTAAATTTTCAGAGTTGGCTGGTTATGGAGAGCATGCGCACTTGGCGGCGGACCCACACACTGCCCCAACCCCTCAGCTACCTCGGGTAGCTGGGGGGATGGGGTGGGGGCCTACCCGGCCCCGCTATCTTATTCTCTGCCATCGCCGTAAAAAGCTGATGGCAGCAGAATAAGGCCCCTTAGTGACCGCCGTAAAAAGCCGTATCGGCGGTCACTAAGGGGTTAAGGAAAATTTATTTCTTAAAAATTGATTGAATTTTTTAAAAGCCATTAAATAAAATAAAAGTTATACAAGTTACATATGGTTGTAATATGAGGAAAATATATAACAAGACAGTTTTACCCCAGGGCGAACGGCGTAAAAAAAATGCTAATGTACCACCCTATCTACCTTTCTGTGCACCCATTTTAGGTCAGTAGCATTTATATGAAGCCACAAAAATCCTTTATGTTTATGCTATGCTGTAACGTTATAAACAAGTAAGGCCACGTTCACATCAGTGTTTTTCTTTGTTTCTAACGGATACGTCTATATTAATTAAAGGGATGAGCATAAACTGATGAGCAGACTGATGCAAACTGATTGAAAAATGTTCATCTTTTTTAAATGGTCCGTTTGTATTAAAAAAAACTGACTTTTGTACATCAGCTTGCATCTGTTTGCATCAGTCAGCATCCGTTTTTCTATCCGTTTATTTTTCTTCTTTGGTTTCTTGCTGCTTCTGCTCATGCTCAGTGCAAAAACGGATGAAAAAAAAAACGGATGTGAACGGAAATACCTTCCGTTTTAGATCCGTCCTCATTGACTACAATGTAATAAAAAAAAACGGAAGTGCACTTTCCGTTTGTAATCCGTTTTTTAAAAATACTGCAAACACAATTTTTTCCTCCGTTTAAAGAAACGGATCTTGAACGGATTGCATGCAAACGGAGCAGAATTAGGGCAAACAGAGCACACTAATATATCATGGGAATCTATGGGGATTTTAACGGATCCGACAGTTTCCGTTTTGCTTACTCCAAAACGGAAAAGGTAGACGGAATGGTGCCAGATGGTCAAACGCTGATGTGAACGTAGCCTAACCCAGCTCCCATAAGGTAAATGGGGAATCTGACCAACAAAAACTCAACCTGATCACAGTGACATGATGTATAAAGAAATGTTATAGTGGGCTACATTACACATACATGGTCAGTTCACTAATGTTCACATCCACATATGCATTACACCGTCCAATTTGTTAACAGACATGTTCTTTCCATGTTCCATTAAGATACGTTTGATTTCACTATACTATGAAGGACGCTTCCTATAACATCCTCATTAGAAAGTTCCAGAGCATACGGGGCACGCCACCTCCTCCCCTGCTGTCTGGAAGTGTTCCAGCTATCCCTCCCCTTACTGCAGTAAGAAGCAGAACATTGCGGCAGAGGGAGGCAGCTGTCTGACTGCTGCAGAGATCCTGTGAACAGACTCAGGGAAGAAGGTAACGCATCCTTATAGCCAACTAGAGCAAAGATGCATGCACTCCATTGTATCAGGTAGGATAAACATGAGGACCATGCATAGAGGTTCACTTCACAGTGTAATTTGTACCTGTTTTTTAGGGGGACTCAGTTAAGTGCATGGGACAAAAGAATACATGTTAGCACATTAGGTATTGTGTACATGTGGTCATGTAAAAGGGAACAAGACATGTCTGCATACATATAACCTTATCATCTGTATTATGTTATAATTAGCTTTAGACAGGAATGCAGGTAATTTGCATTTTATCCACAATCCACTAAAAATGGCAAATTTGGCACTGATCTATCTGTATGCACATATTTAATAACTAAATAGGAAACTTTATATATAATGTGAGAAACAGACTGAGAGGATAGTGCGACCTTCAAAAATGCTTCCTTTACATGTGGACGGTTAACTCTTTCCTTCAAGGACACTGGATACTCGGAACATACAGTATGTCCAGCTGAGAGTAGATAAATCATCATGATAGTAAAGTTAAGCTTCCATGGCATGGAAAAACAACAATCTACTACAAAGGTTGAATAAAAAAACAAAACAAAAAAAATTATTGCTAACTAAAATATTGCAAAGAAAATATAATATTGAAGGACTGAACAGACTGAATAGAACTTTTGGTCTAAATCTGAAGTCTTGGATAGACTCCAATCTACTGTACTATATGTGTTATAAGATAGTGAAAGACATAGATTCCAAACTTAAGCTATCGTGTAATGTAGAAAACCTACAAAAATCTGCAAATAGGTTATAGAGAGCTGTTTCATATTAGCTACACAAAATAATATACAAGAAAAATGCTTTTTGGAAAGTTATATGAGACTCCCACAAGACCAAATAGAAATTGCTCCACTGACCTCTAATGGTAATGAGTTTCATTTTACAATTAACATTAGATAGATAGATAGAGAGAGAGAGAGAGAGAGAGAGATAGGAGATAGATAGGAGATAGACAGATAGATAGATAGGAGATAGACATTTATTGCACATTTTGGATTTTTTGGAAACGTCTAAACTTTTTGTAAAACAGGGCGTGGCCTGTATGTCTCACAATGGTAAACATATTTACAAAAGATCATAAGGTAGATAATGTGCTATCCCAAGTTCAATCCATGTCAGCTTAGTGCCTTCACTACAATCTTTAAAGGGGCATTCCCCTATTTGTTCCATATTTGTTATTACCTTTTCGGTCTCATCCCCCAGTTCTGAGCCTTGTGCTTTCTAAAGAAGACACAGAAAATTATTTGTGAGCTGTTCTCTCCATGACCCCCTCCTCCCCCCTCCCTTTAGAAAGAATTCATGTAAACAGTGTCCCTGGCCGGCTCTCTCTGCACTCTGTGATGTCGGGAGCATAAATTGAAGTGAGGTCATCATCAACTTGACCTCAGATTACCCTCCCTGCATTACAGTGCAGAATCAGTCGGCCAGGGAGATGGTTACATGAGCCGTCCCTGAAGGGATAGAGGAGGAGGGAGATATTGAGAGAGCAGCTTACACATATTTTTCTGTGCCTTCAGCACAAAACAGCAGGCTCAGAAATGGTGCATGCCACATTAAAATTAATTATGGGCAAACCTTTTAATAGTAAGGCCAGGATTAGTTAATATACGCTAATATGCCCTAATAGATCCATATACATAAATAGGATTAAATTCAAATCCTAATAGACTACTAATAACACAAAGGAAGGGCAGTATTTTTCAAAACTAATCCTCATGGGCTTTGTCAATATGTATACTACAATATATACTGCATTTCGCCCCCTTCTCCATCTACAGCACATCTGAGTATATACATTTTCACATTTACATGATGTAAAAAAAAAAAAAAAAAAGTCTTAGTTTCTATACAGATAAATTAATGATAGAGTAGAGTAAGCTGGCTCCAAAGCATCATTGTAATACAGTAGTGCCTTTGGTTACAAGCATTATTCGTTCCAGGACCGTGCTTGTAATCCAAATCCACTCTTAAACCAAAGCAAATTTTCCCATAAGAAATCACTGTTCTGCAGACAATTGGTTCCACACCCCAAAAATTAATATTTATTATTGTAAATAACATGTAAAACTAATAAAACAAACATTCACAAACAGCAGAATCTGTGATATCGTAAGTTACTGTACAGTAATGGAGAGGATGGGAAGGGTGGACAGAAACTGCAGGGAGCATGAAGTAATGAGCAGGGCAGATGTGTGCACATACATGCAGCACTCTCTGTCCGGGGAGAAAGGGGTTACAGCTATGAAGAGATTACTTCCACAGACCTGTCCTCTGATGCAAGCCCCAGCCTGAAGTGGGTCTGCTGTGATTTAGAAGGTAATGGAGACTTCCTGGGTCAGAGTACAGGGCTGTAGACCCCGCTAGGCAGACCATGCCCTTTCCCCACTTCGCCTCCCACCCAGTACAGGAAGCTCTTACAAGAAAGCAATGCTCTTAAACCAAGTCACAATTCTGAAAAACTGTGAGCTCCTAAACCAAAATGCTCTTAAACCAAGTTACTCTTAAACCAAGGTACCACTGTATACTGTGAAGTTATGCAACACAAACCACATAGCACATTGGGCCTCATTTACTAACAATGCCTAAATTTTAAGCCATTATGCTGTTGTTTGTGTGGGGGTTTTTTGTGGCAAATTTATTAATGTGGTGCATGCCCTTAGTAAATATGGAAGGTTTTTCACAGGACAAAACTAAAACCCGACTATCCCACCATACTAGGAGTAGCTGTTTTTTAGTATAGAATACCTGAAAAATAAATAAATCTGCCAGTTGTATCGGGTTTAAATGACACACCCATGGCACTCCCACGACACGCCCACTTGGCAGGTTTTTGGACAAAAATGACAAGTTTACTGGGTTTTTGGATAAATTGTGTTGTGCACCTTTAGTAAATATATCAGCACCAAACTGACAGGGAAAGTAAAAAAAACTCAACAATTTGCAGCCTGAATCACGTTAGTAAATCAGCCCTATAATTTCTAATGACACACTTCTGATGACTCATCCCTGATGATGTTCAAAACACACGGCATCCATCAGGATAGCACGGAGTGAGGTGGACCGAAGAGCTGGACCAAGCAAGGTTACTAAGGTTTCCTTTTTCTTTTCTTTTTTTTTAGAAAGGTAGCACGCTGTACTTTGGATATTAGGTCAATTGAAATACTTCTTCGAAGCTTTCTGTATTCACATTTACTTGCAAAACTGCAAAATTGACCCTTAAAATGAGCACAATGTGTAGTACTTGGGTCCAACGCCCCACTTACTTATTCTGAATTTCCAACATTACAGTTCAGTAGCTTCAGTTTTGATCAGGTTTGGCGACAATTCAATATCTGTGGAAGCATACATGTGAAAGCTACCACAGTAATGACAAGTATATTTTTGGATACACTCAAGTCACTAGACATTTTGAAGAGAAAGTTATGTAGTTGATTTTTATTGTTGCTCTGATGTTTTAGGAAGGTTCCTCAGAAAAAAATCTAATGTAGAGCCCATCAATTTTTTTTGCAGTCCGTTTTTTTTACGCTTTATGCAAAAAATGGATGAAAAAACTGATGCATTTGTATGCATCTGTTTTTCATTGACTTCCAGCATAAAAAAAGGTTAAAAATATCTGATCAAAATGCATTCTTTAAGGTGTACACAAAAACCTTAACCAAACACACACATTTTTTCATCAGTTTTTTTTTTTTTCATAATAAGGAATTGAAAAACGGACTGCGAAAACGCAGTGTGAACCAAGCCTTAGTGAAATTTTATCCTTTAGTGAAGCAGTCGACTTTTTCCTACCCTCTTTCACTGCTCAAAATTGAAATGTCTATAAAGTCTTCCCTTCTAGCTGAAGCTGGGATGCTTCTTTTCAGTCCCTAAAGTCTGCTGTGTGACATCCAAGAGAGGATGCACCTGTACCACCAGTTTCAACTATACAAAAAATTATTACCTTAGCACTATCTAGTCATCAAGTGGTATTGCTGGGGACACATCTAAAACATCCACTTGGTGGTGCTCTGGGCAGTGAGCAGTAAGTAGAGATACAGTAAGTAGAGATTCCACCCAGTAGACAGAAAGACATGCAGCGCTCACCTGAAGCATGAAAAAAGTATTATCTTAAACACTTGGTTGGGGATACATACTGTACAATGATTGTTTTGCGCTGCTATGTGCTTCCTCTCAGCCCCTGAAGCACATACCAGCACAAAACTGTTGTTGCCTGGACCATGTGTTTGGAATAAAACTAGTTTCAACTGAACCTAAACAAAATCTGAACCTGAACACATGGTACATTAAACTTATTGGCTACAACTTTGAGCTTAGGGAATTTTTACTTACCACGCTATGTTCATACAACGTCAAAAAAGAGAAAAGGCGTCCGCTTTTTCTATTTAAAAAGACGCTCGTTATTTTGGTGATTTAATTGCATTGCATTAAAGTCAATGGAATGACGGGTGTCCATTGCACACAGTGTATAAAATTATTGATGTTGTCTGCACGGGCGTCAAAATAATGATCATGACTACTTGCGGACATCTTTTGCAAACACCAAACGTTATTTTTTAGTTTATCTTTTTCACCATCTTTTCACCGTTTTTACTAGTAAATTCAATGGACTTCTCTAAATTCAAGCCCATCTCTAAAGCAAGGTTAACTGAAGAGTAAATGTAAGTGAATTTTTGTTTATTGATGTTTCTGTCTTTCTGCATAGGTGCCAATAAAGAAGAAACATGAATTACTTACTGCCAATGATGATAATAGCTGCTGGTAAGCGCCATATAAAATCATCTAAACGCCTTGCATTACAATTTTCTACAATTTCCAATATCAGACTACAATGGACAAGTTGTTGCTTCTTATTCTTATTATTATTATTACTACTATTATTATTTTCTTTGTGTGTGTAAGCCTCTGATCAGATTAAAGCGTAACTGTCATATTTTTTTTTATTGCAGAAATCAGTAGTATAAGCGATTTTAAGAAACTCTGTAATAGGTTTTATAAGCCAAAAAGCCTCCTTCTGTACTCAGGAAGCAATCTCCCAGCCTCCACCCCCCACCCCCCGACTTCTTATCTGTGCATTATCAGGCAAACACGTCTTCATTACAGAGAAGCCAGTGAAGACGGGCTCTGCTCTCTCCATTCTATCCTTATGGAGGGGGAGGGGCCGAGGGAGATGAGGGAGCAGGAAGAGGTGACATGAAGGTCAGCTGTTTGTAGACTCTCTGAGCACCTAAATCGCAGGATTCTGGGGTCAGAAAAGTCAGTGCTTATCTATGAACTTACTGAGAGAAGATTGCAGGGTGTTGTGCTGTGCAGGACTGCTCCGTGCTCAGTCACTCCTAACAGCCCCTCCCCTCTCCATAGCCACATAATGGACACAGAAATCCTGCTGCTTCTGCAGTGAGGGGGGAGGCTGGGAGATTGCTTTTTAAGTCCAAAAGGAAACTCTTTTGGTTTATAAAACCTATTACAGAGTTTCTTAAAATCACTTGAACTGTTGATATTTAATGGTTTCAAAAAAATGGCCCTGAAATGACAGTTACGCTTTAATGTGGGCATCCTTTTGTACATATTGCATCAAGGTTTCTCTATAACTCTATAACTTGAACTACTATAGCCATTCCTTTACTCATAAAGACTTCTTTGCACAAACTACTAGGGTCGTCTCCTTGCTAGCAAAAAAGGTTTCTGTGTCTACATGCCGAGACCACTGAAGGTACTCATATACCTTTAAGTGTCACTGTCATTATAACTTTCAAAATCTAAACAGTAGATGTGATATAAAGCAAGTTTTCCCTTTACATTCATGTTTTGTTTTTTTTAGTTATCATGGAAAACACGGCCTTTCCTGTTTTCTGACTTTTTTTTTTCTAAAAAAACAGGAAACAGTCAGAAAACAGGAAGTCCTGTGTATCCCAGGCCATCTGAGCGCTCACAGAGAGAAGGCAGTCATGTGATTGATGAACACATTGAGCTGTAACTCTCTGTACTGGCCGGAATTCCATTGTTTAGTCTGTTTTTTTTAACCAATACAATTCGGAAAATCTGCCTTCAGGAGACTGGACTGGATTTCTGGTAAGTTCAGCTTCTGGTAAGTTCAGCTTTGTTTTACAGCATGATAACAACAACAAAATAATGAATGTATAATGCAAACTTGCTTTATTTCATATCTACTGTTAATTTAGATTTTGAAAGTTATAACGACAGTGACACTTTAAAGTTGCCTAAACCTGCAGACTTTGGTGTTTGTTTTTTATTGCCCCCTACCCCCACCCAGTGCCTGTGCGAGGGGTAATTGAGATGTAAGAATTTTCTTGTTTCTCCAACTTTTCATTTCTAATAAGTGTGAGCATAAATGAGCAGTGTTGAGCAAACTTGCCTATGGCTGTATCGATGTTTTCCTGGGCTCCCTAGGGCTGCATCCTACTACTACAGCCACCTGGAGTCAAATGCCGAGAATTCAGGTTCGGCCACATCCGAGTGTTCGGAAAATTCGCTCAACAAAAAACTTTAGAAGTGCTTTGTTTTTAAAATTTATTTTCATCAATTTTCTTCCATGTTTTTGCATTTATCTTTTCAGTATTGCAGGCATGCTGTGCACAGAAAATCACAAGATTCACAGCCTGCCTGATGGGGCGTGGTCCAACACTTCGTTTAGACTGCCGTTATATGAACATAACCAACAATCCACTGCGCTATGAATTCAAACTGAAACGTAAAAAGGAACCTGAGACTATCCTCAGTACCATAAATCTGAATCACTTCAATGACAAATATCATAACAGAGCCAGTGTGTATACAGAACGTGGCCTAGTCCAGCTGCACATTGAGCGGTACAACGCCTCCGATTTAGGCCAGTATTCTTGCACTGTAAACATTCCGGAAGACCTCACCATCAACCAAACAGTAGCTATCAACGTTAGTAAAGGTAAGATGAGAGGTACATTAGGAGAGGGACACAATCAAAATTGATAGTCTCTTTAAACCATAAATATGTACTGACTACAAATTGGGGAATTTGCTAGAATTCCGGTCGCATCGCCTCTCCGCTCAAAGAATTGAAGACTCAGAGAGTGGAGGAGCACAAGGCCTCACAAAGAGATAGCAGGCAGCATTCGGCACGGAGTCCGTGGGCAGAGGTTCCGAGCTGAATTTCTGCGCTGATTCCGTAATGTGAATGGGTCTTAAGGCTGAATTCACAACATGTTTTTAGCTTTATGTAGGGCTGTCCTTTGGCAAAATGTAAAAAAAAAAAGGGATGCCAACCTATAGCCAATGTGTTACCGACTGGCCCAAAGAACCAGTTACAGATCCTGCCCATATGACTAACAAAACATAAGAAGCTGGTCATGTAAATAATCAGGAAACATTCTCAGGACTAGTATAAGCAGTGGGAACAGTTTGAGAAATAATGCCAGTAGATTCTTAGGAAGAAAGACACAAGATCACCTGATAACCCAGTGATGAAAGAAGAATGAGGTGAATAATCTATTAGTTGTTTATATAGGCAGTAGAGCAAATAATATATTACTGCTATTAGGTTAGGTTCTGATGTTTTAGTTGCCCAATGTGAACAAAACATTTGATAGACATTAGCCGCTGCATGAAGGGTTTTCTTGAACCTACTGTAGCATCACTGCAATATATTACTGGGTTAAGTATAGAGAGGCCTAAGCTAAACATCTCAGCTAAGTATTGCTTCTTATGTTGTAATACAGTGATTCAGAGTCTGTATTGAGCTGCAAGTAGCAGAGGATTTAGCAGTTTCCTTCTTTTTCTCCTTACACAGAGAAGCTGGGGAGATGTGCTGGAGTCAGTATCTTCGCCTTTAATACATCATGGCCTCTTATCTCGCTCCTCTTCCTACCCTTACTCCAAGCTGGTGAATTCTTCTAAAGATTGGTCAACATTCTGAGAAATAATTTTACGTTTCATTATGATGTTGGACAAGAGGAGAACTGTTCTTGCGTTTCCTTGTGTTATCTTTCCACGTTAAATAATAATCAGAAACAATGTTAGTGTTCCCAATAGCAACCAATCATAATTCTGCTGATCTCCATTGTAAATATTGCCACTGTTCCTATAGGCAATACTGACGCTATTACACCAATTTTTTACTGATATAAAAAAAAAAGTCCAGTATCGAGTAAAATTCAGTATCTAGCACTGCAGTGCGAATAGCTTTCTAATGTGTTTATTAACTTTATTTTTTTATTCATAAGTTTTCACGTTGAGTCAAACCCATTCAAATATACGGCAGAATTTACCCGAGGAAACTGTGGAGAAATTGACATATTGGAGGAAATTGATAAAACACATTTTTAGGCTATGTTCACACACTGTCTTTTTAGGTGGAAAAAAAGCCATTTTTATAACAATGAAAGCAAATAATAATCATAAACTTTAATTGTGGCCATCTTCATTTGTTTTGCCTAAAAAGACATTATGGCAACATAGCCTTAATGTTATATTCTATTGATCTATTGTTAAATAATATGAAGATTTAGGGGGATATTTATCAAAGGTTGTAAAATTTAGACTGGTGCAAACTGGCTCCAGCAACCAATCACAGCTCCTCTTTCATTTTACCAGAGATGAAAGCTGAGCTGTGATTGGTTGCTGTGGGCAGTTTGCACCAGTCTTAATTTTACACCCTTTGATAAATCTCCCCCTTAGACCTTATAGCCTATCATTAGGATAAGCCATCCATCCCAGACTGACTGGGGTCTGACACTTGGCACCCCGCCAATTAGATGTTTGAGGATTTTGCAACAGTCCGTCAAGTGACTCCTACCACTCTTAATTTATTACTGTTCAATGCAATATTCACTGTAAAGATTATGGGGGAGATTTATCAAAGGGTGTAAAATTTAGACTGGTGCAAACTACCCACAGCAACTAATCACAGCTCAGCTTTAGGCAGTTCTGAAAGGAAAGCTGAGCTGTGATTGGTTGCTGTGGGCAGTTTGCACCAGTCTAAATTTTACACCCTTTGATAAATCTCCCCCTATGTGTAACTAAGATGGCTCAATTATACTAAGCCTCAGTATCCACCCTGAGAGAGATCCTCAAAGCAAATTATTTAGAGAGTTGCTAAACTTTTTATTATTCAAAAGGTAAATTTTTTGCTCTAGGCTTTAACATCTAGTAAAATTAAAAGGGTACTATCAACAGGTTCGTTCATTAGTTTCTGGTAGCCATCAAAGTCTTCTTACCGGTGTCAGTCTTCTCACCATTTTAAGTGATGCCATTTTCAGGATAACTAATGCAATACAAATATGCTAATTTACTGGGGACGTTTTTCAGTTCCCCAAACCACCGTTCGACCCTCCCACCACCTACACCGCTCACGCATATGCATAAGCAAGGAGGCTGGAATATGCATCAGGAGGCGTGAGCGGTGGAGGCGGTGGGTGGGACAAACAGTGCTTGGGGGGGGGGGCAGTGCTCCTAATCAGTGAATTAGCATATATCATTAATTATCTGGAAAGCAGCGTCACTCGAGACGATGACCGGTCTCGGTGAGAAGACTTCGGCGGCTACTGGGAACTATCAGTAGGTTTTGCAATGCATAGAGTAAAATACTCCCTAGTTTGTGAACTGCCATAAGCAGGTTACAGCCATTAAAAAAAACAAAGTAAAATGATAATAAGGTAAACTTTGCAATAAAGATTTGACATATGCAAGTCTTTTCCATTTTTTTATGGTACTTATGGCAGTTACATATTAGAGCACATCTAAGAGCATATAGTCATGTAACACTACCTTAAAGGGGTTATCCTAAGAATGACAGTTAAAGGGCAACTCAATCCAAAAGCTTTTTAACCCCCTTGGCACAAGCAGTGTAAGGGAAAGTGGGTGCCATACTCTCTACTTAATCAAAAAAGACTTTTCTGGCCTCTAAATGTACCTATATAAGACTCACTGGGTGTCTCACAGAGTTACATCGATAAAATTCTGGTCCACACAATAAGCATTGTGTGACTCGGCGAGTCAGTTTGGGCTGAGTGTCAATCTAATACCAGTTCACAGGATAAATTGGTCTGACCACTGGGACCTTCAATGATCAGAGACAGAGATCCCATGTCCAATGTGGGAATGGAAAGTCAGCTTGCATTCTCAGCCACCACTTTTTTTTACTCTGTATGGAGGTCCCCTAGATATCACTTATGCTGTGGACAGGTGATACATTTCAATCTTGGGATAACCTTTCTAGTGAATACATCTAATTTTCTGACCAAATGTAACAACTTTATAATGTCACCTTTCTTTTCATCCACATGAATGTCAGTCTTCTAAGTGGTACCATTTCTTTGACTATACACTCGATGTTTGCTGTATAGGATATAATACACTGCTAATTTGTCCATTTTTCATATGTGTCCTTTGTATAAGTTTTCTATGATTAAAATCTATCTACAATATGCGCATATATAGTCAGTGTTTTAATCCTGGGTGTGAGATGCAGCCTATTAAGACTATGTTCACACTATGTAATAACAATGTCCGTTGTCTGACAAGGCCCTTGTTTGCCATTGTTTGCCATGTTTCTGTGGCTGATTCTGCCATATCAGCCACAGAAACATCATTTAATTTTATTTGGATTGCGGGCACATTTGGGTGTGCCTGCAATCCAATTAGCCATAGAGTTCAATGCAATGTGTGAACAATGTGTGAACAATGGCTGTTGCTTAATATAGTGTGTGAACAACGGTGGTTGTTCCCCATAGACTTCAGTACAGTGCATTATTTTAAGACAAGAACGACCGTTGTTTTAATTGCAAACAACGGCCATTCTTGTCTTAAAAAATACACTGTGTGAACAAAGCCTAAAGCTGAATTTGCTCAGTTTTTATACTATATAGAAATAAACGCCACAGCTAAACCTGCTTGATGTCCAATGACTTGGAAGATGTGTATGTTCACACATAGGATTTCCTGCCATTTTGTACATAAGATGCAATAATGTCCTAAGTGTGTCACCTGTGAACATACGGCTTCATCTGAAGCCATATAATGGAGCTATTTTCCTATAATAGAATAATGATGAATATCCTCATATTACAGTTCCATACAAGAGCAGTATATGGCAGCCTATGGTCCCACACATTTATATACAAGAGGACATAGTCACAAAGTATAAACACAGTGATCAGTAAAGTACAGTGTAAACTATAAATACATAGTTATACGTATACATGATAAAAGGGAGGAAACATTAACCAGGCATAATTGTTCTAGTATGAAGCAAATGTTTTGCTGTTATACTTTTCACGGATAGCCAGCAGGACCATAGAAACAACCTGAACACCACTGTAGTGTATATCATATATACTGGCTTTGAACTTTTATGCTTTGTATATTTAGTATCTAGTCTATGTTTACATGTCACAGACAGTAGGAGTGTTCATGTCTTTCTCTACCTCTCCCTGTATATGGCCCTGAAGTATCGACGGTTATATGCACTCAGTATATACATTCCACTGAACAGTTCCTTCAACTTACCAGGAGAGGTACAAAATAGTGTTGGTGTGATAATGGTGCCTGAAAACCTCTGCATGCTTCAAGTAAATTGTCATCTGTTTTCTAGTGCCACTTGTGACAAATAAACATGTTACCAAACACGTGTATGATCTGTTATTGATGTCTTATGCATGGCATAACAACAAGTTTGGGTATCTTTGGATCATCTCAAATCAGAAAATTTGAAGGGTTGTCCAGGTAGGACATGTTATATATATATCACGTAATTCAGAGGGAATCTGTTAGTAGATTATTTTACATTAGATTATGGTCAGAACTCAAGTGCCAAAGAGGCTGTGGGGGAAGGAGGAAGCATGCATGCTGCAGCTCATCACAGCCTCCTTGACACTTCAGCCCTAAGCATAACATTAAAGGGGAACTATCAGCAGGTTAAACAAATATAACCTGCTGATATGTCCCTATTGCACAGGAGGTGCGGAGGAGGAAGGTATGTCTCTTACCTTCATTCTTGGTGCTGTTTCCATTCACTAAGTCTTTCACTCTACCGTCCGGTAAGTTCACTTGAAGCACTTGAATCCGCTTGAAGCCATTAGGAGCACTTCCCTGCCCCCATAGCACCAATCCACCCCCAGCCTGCCCCTTGTAATGAGGTAAGGCTGGATTATCGCTGGGGGGGGGCAGTCCTCCTAACAGTCTTAGCAGACCATGGAGTGAACAACTAAATAAGAGACATACTTTCATCCTCATCAATCTAATGACTTTCTAGTTTAAACTGCTAGAGTGTGGAAGGGTTATCTCAACCAGAGACGATACTCCTCACCAGCACTGCACCGTTACTGCTGCTAAATGTGTAAAGTGAGCACCCGTGGGTTCCCCTAATCATAAAATATACTAAATAAAATACATTCAGTGCAAATCTAGGTACCCTATTCTTTGTGGCTAAATGGATAGTCCAAGGAAAACGCTAATGATGGCATAAAAAAGTACTATACAATTAAGGTACCTGATAGGATCATCTGCTAGCATCCGTCTATGTGTCAATGCTCATGAAGGAAGCTTCACTGTGGTAAGTAGATTCACTGTGTAATCACTATGCGGTGATGTTTCTTAATCTGTTCTGATGGTGCCGGTGGCACTGCTCCTCAGTAAATCCTGATAGTCTGATTCCCTGACTTCCCGGGAGATTCAGTGACGTCACTCTCTGTACGGATCCTCAGTAAAAAATCAACGCGTTTCAGGAACTGTCACGGTTGCCCTCGTCAGGATTAACTTTCTAGTTTACTTTATGAACTGTAGCCATTCACACACTTTCCCACAACCCCTTTGCTTGAATTGACAATGGAGAATGCCAATAATTCCAAGACAGATAAGGAAAGAACTGAGTATGTGGTGACTAAGGGCAACAGGATATATTAACCTGTATAGCACTCAAGCATACTGGGCCAAGATTTATCAAAGGATGTCAAATAGAAGCTGATGTAGACTGCTCACTGCAACCACCTTTGGTAAAATGAAAGCTGAGCTGTGGGCAGCTTGCACCAGTTTATATTTTTACTAATTTTGACTGGGCCTTTTAGAAAAGCTTGAAGACATGAAATGTTAAAATTTTACATATCAGTTTAGATCTAACATTTGAAAAGCTTTTTAAAAACCTACAGTACATGGTTTTATCGTATTAACCCATCAGATGGATGACCCACTACTTTGCTGGGAATTGTGCAATCTCACTAAAAAAGCACAAATGTTGATGTAATTCTGTCAAATAAAATAGCTTGAAAATTGCTGCATAACCACATCATAAACACAAAAACATGCCACGCGTGAACACGGCCTTAGGATATGTTCACACATGTTGGAGTTTTATTGTGTTGATACAATAAAGGACAGCTGGACAGCAATTAAATAATGAATTACTGTAATGAAATGACGCAGTAACGCAATAAAATGATGGAGCACTACTATGAAAATGCAATATGAATGCATGTGTCAACACAGCCTAAATACTAACAGGCTGCACTTTGCTGTGCTAACGATTTGCACAGTACATTAGCAAAGATGACATGCGGGAGAGATGGGGTTTCTGATGCGCTTCTTTTGTAAGGTGCCCTGTGAGCAGAAATGAAATACACAGCAACAGCAAAGCAAGCAAAGGGTTACAATAAGCCCTGCTAGAGGGAAGCTTTTATCTCATATAGACAAAGCCACCTGGTGGCTAAGAATTTAGTGGTTTTTTTAGGGTAGGGAATAATTTTTGTTAAATGAAGTGATTTATAAAAATGTTTATCAAATGGAGGAAAAAATCAACAGTGAGCATTAAAAAGTGTCTTAACGGTTTAACATAAAATGAGAATGTTGGGACTAGAGGAAAATATATGTAAATGGTTACCTAACTGGCTGAGTGACAGGGAACAGAGGGTGGTTTACACCCTCATACTCAGATTTGGTAACAGTTAAGACCAGCCAAAATTTTTATTAACGTATTCTATTGCCCCCCCAAAAGTTATAAATTACCAATATGCATTTATCACGGGAAATGCACATAAAGTGCACATAAAGCTGTCCCGGCTAATGCCTCTATCTCCCCACTACTGCTTCTATCTCCCTGCTGCAGAGGGCTTCACCACCACTCTCCCCCAGCTCAGGGACACCTCCCCCTGGCATGCCCGATCCCCACCCTGCTGGACCTGCCATCCCCAGCAAGGTACCAGCAGGGGAATGTGAGCAGTGGAGTCCCGGTGGGGAAGAAACAGCAGCGGGGACATTAGAGCAGGTCCTGATGGGTGTGGTGGGGAGCAAGCATGCCGAAAGAGGTGTTCCCTGACCTGGGAGAGAGCAGTGGCAGAACCCTCTGCAGCGGGGAGATAGCGGTAGTAGTAAGGATGGTTTGTGAGGCCACCATTTGCAGATTTGATTCAGTAGTAAGTGCAGTTAAAACATTTCTCATAATAAGTGTATATTGGTTATTTGTATAATTTTGGGGGGCAATACAATACTTAAATAAAAAATTTGGCCGGACTTCTCCTTTAAGAGTGTGGTGCCACAGAGGGCTTTATTGTGTCAACTCCTTTTAAATATGTTTATTAGTGAACTTGTAGAGGAGTTACAGAGTAGAGTAATCACCAAATAGGATAATATAATATTACAGAGGGATTTGGAGAAGCTGGAGGCTTGGGCAGGAAAATAGCAAGTTACGTGGATAAATGTAAGGTTATGCACTTTGGCCTTAGAAATAATATGTACATATATGTGTGAAGTAATAAAACACTGGGTAACACTGCTTCTGAGAAAAATTTGGGGGCAGTAAATTCAAATTTAGTGATCAGTGCCAGGCAGTGGTTGACAAGGCTAATAAAATCATAGGATGCATCAAAAGAGGGATGGGGTGGGATTAGGTTTGCACTTCTCTGTTTTCTAACATTAAACATATACTTTTGAGTATAATGTAGTTCATTTTAAGACAGGGTAACTGATGCCAGTTTAGCTATAGATAAGTATAGATAACTACAGAACACATGCAGGTCACAGCTGCAAACAGAATTAGGCTTGTAATGCCTGGTATTAGACACTAGGCTGTGCTCATGTTATCATAAATTAGACATTTGGAATTAAAATCCGAGAAATTAATAGTGTTGTTTTTTGTTTGTTTTTTTTTTTCAAATTAAATTACATATATGGTTTGATATATAGTCAATACTAGAAAATGTACCCGGTGCTGCTCGGATATAAAGTGTTAGTGTGTTAATTAGATTTGTCCTAAGGGTGCCCAGGTGGCCAATCTATGCCCTTGTTTTTTTTGTTTATGGGGAAATCACCAGGAGCCCTATTTAACCAACAGTTCTGCACTGTTTATGTAAATTGTAGCTTATGCACATTAGAAATAAACTAAAAACTTTAAACTTTCTAAAAACCAAACTGAGATGTCATGTGATCAGACTGTATACAGCCTGGTTATGTACAACATTGGCAGTGTTATATACAGCCTGGTAATATACAGTACAACATTAGCAGTGTTATACAGAGCCTGGTTATATACATTGGCAGTGTTATACAGAGCCTGGTTATATACAGTACAACATTGGCAATGTTATATACAGCCTGGTCATATACAACATTGGCAATATATATATATATATATATATATATATATATATATATATATATATTTATATAATGTTTGGTATACCTAAAGTGTATAGTTTTTAGGGGTCCTGTATACCTGTAGTGTACAGTTGAGGGGGGTCCTGTATGCCTGTAGTGTATAGTTGGGGGGCTGTATACCTGGACTGTAGTTCTGGGGGTCCTGTATACCTGTAATATATAGTGGGTGGAGGTCCTGTATACCTGTAGTGTATAGTTTGAGGTTCCTGTATACCTGTACTGTATAGTTCGTTGGGTCCTGTGTACCTGTACCGCATAGTTATGGGGTCCTGTATACCTGGACTGTATAGTGGGTCCTGTATACCTGTACTGTATATTTTGGGGGTCCTGTACACCTGTTATGTAAAGTTAGTGAAGGTGCTGTATACCTTTAGTGTAGAGTGTGTGTGTGTGTGTGTGTGGAGTCCTGTATACATGCACTGTATAGTTTGGGGGTCCTGTATACCTGTTATGTATAGTTGATGAAGGTGCTGTATACCTGTAGTGCAGAGTTGGGAGGTCCTGTATACCTGTAGTGTATAGTTGGTGGAGGTGTAGGGTATAGTTAGGGAATCCTGTGTACCTGTAGTATATAGTTGGTGAAGGTGCTGTATACCTGTAGTGTAAAGTTGGGGGGTCCTGTATACCTGTGGTGTATAGTTTGGGGGTCCTGTATACCTGTAGTATATAGTTGGTGGAGGTCCTGTATGCCTGTTGTGTAAAGTTTTTTTTTTTTTTTGGGGGGGTGTATACCTGTAGTATATAGTTTGGGGGTCCTTTATACCTGTATTGTATAGTTTTTGGGGTTCTGTATACCTGTAGTGTATAGTTTGGGGGGTCCTGTATACCTGTAGTGTATAGTTTTGGGTGTCCTGTATACCTGTAGTGTATAGTTTTGGGGGTCCTGTATACCTGTACTATATAGTTTGGGGGTCCTGTATACCTGTACTATAAAGTTGATGGGGTGTCCTGTATACCTGTTTGGGGGTCCTGTATACCTGTAGTGTATAGTTTGGGGGTCCTGTTTACCTGTAGTGTATAGTTTTGGGGGTCTGTATACCTGTAAACTAGTTAGGGGGGTCTTGTATACCTGTAGTATATAGTTAGTGGAAGTCCTGTATACCTGTAGGGTATAGTTTGAGGTTCCTGTATACCTGTACTGTATAGTCATAGTGTTCTGTATACCTGTAGTGTTTAGTCGGTTCTGTTTAGTTTTGGGGTCCTGTATACCAGTAGTGTCCTGTATATCTGTACTGTATAGTTGGAGTAGGTCAGTGTGTCTCAATTCCATTCCTCAAGAACCACCAACAGGTCATGTTTTGCGGATATCCCATACAACAAACAGCTGTGGCAGTTACACCAAAAAGCTGTTGTAGTTACTGGTGCACTGACTATAATTATATAACCTGTGAAATCCTCAAAACATGACCTGTTGGTGGGTCTTGAGGACTGGAGTTGAGAAACACTGGAGTAGGGGGACTACTATATATTTCTGTGGATCTGTTCTCAGGCAGCTGGCCCTAGCAACCAATCAGATTCTAGCTCCCTTTAAAAATGAAAGTAGTAATCCTATTGGTTGCTAAGGCTTCCAACTGCCATTTCTGTTGGGGAGCTGCAGTGCTAATAATATCACCTGTGTGTGCAGTGTGGAGATTTTCCCTTTCATTTCTATGGGGCGTGCTTCCCCCTCCCCCTTTCCTCCTGTACATCTGGTGGGGACGGGACCTTCACTCTAAACTTCCCAGACATCCAATGTATCTTCCTGCCAAATTTGGGGTCAAGCGGTTCAGGCGTTTGGAAGTTTATAGAGGACAAACGGACAGATAGACAGACAGACAGACTTTCATTTTTATGACATAGATAGTCTTACACAGAAAAATGTGTAAAGCCCCTGCCAGGTTCTTCAGGGGGGCGGTTATGGTAACATTCAACTGTCTAATCCTTCTTAAGAGATCACCATACGCATTACATAGTCTGCATGTCCCACTCAAATCAGGGGCTTTATTCAATAATAACACAGGTCAACAGCATTTTTGGGGCCAAAGATATTTCAACGAATTTAGGGTAACTTTGGGGTGCTGATTCTGAATATGTCATCAGTTTTGCCAGATTGGCTCAAGTTTTTGAGAATTTTCGTGAAATGTGTAAAAAAAAAAAGAAGTAATTTGCTGCACACGCATTAACTTTATTGCTATTGGCATGAATACAATAAATTTTACAAAGTAAATGTTGATTTTAGTTTATTTTAACTAGTTTTAGAAAGTAATCTTCAAAAATGAACAAGACATGAAAAAAAACTTGAGCCAATCTGGCAAAACTGATAGCATATTCAGAATCAGCACCCCAAAAATACCCCAAAATCATTAAAATATTTTGAACACCAGTAAATTTTTTTTGTTGTTGTTGACCTGTGTAATCTATTGTTCCTTGATCAACAGAAGGATTTAGCAAAATGTGTAAATCTTTTCAAACGCTGACTGCCAGAACCCTGACTTCTCTAGTATTTACTATATGATAAGCAGGATCCATATAAACAAACTAACTGCTTGCTTCCACAGACTATAGAAAACAATCATTTATTGGAAGAAAACAACCCTGGAGCTACCTGTTAAGGGTCCATATACAAGTTGAAGTCTAAGGACTACTAGATTCATTGAGAAGCCACTATGAACAGAGTCCCCTTTCTACAAAGTACAATGCAAGTACATTGCAATGTACATTGAGAAACCATTAGCAACAATGAAAGTAACATAATGCTGGTGAGTGATCCGTGACTCACTGAATAATAATTGTCACATCATGAACCTTGTTACAGTTTAACTTCGGAGCTATTACTGATCATACTGTCTCTGTCAACATGCATCTAGGTGCCATCTCTTACCTTAGAAAGGAACAGACACCAGAAATCTATAAAAAAACACTATTTCTTAGATCAAGCCACTTTCTTTTATTGCTCCATGGACTTGTTATGATACTTTCATATCCATTGTAGTTGCTTTCAGCAGAGGACAGGGGGCAGTGTTAGCACTCTTATCTGTTCCAAAACTGTGATACACTGTGTTTTCTAACACTATCATAACCAACATTAAAGGAGACGTTTTTAAAATCTGGCAGCCGGCAGGGTCAGGGGCAGGGAGAATTTTGATTAGGAGTATGAACTTACCTCTCCCCATGCCTCGGGACCTCTGCCAGAAGGCATTTTCCCCCAAGTTGTCACAAAAAGGTCTGTCCTGGCTGATGGACTGGCTGGTCAGCCAATCAGTGACAGCGTCCCACATCAGTCACTGACTAGCTGAGCGGCCAGTCCATTAGCTGGGTTCTGACATGTCATCGCCGAAGATCCCCGAGGCCGGCCCCGCCGCTCGACGCAGGCCCGGGGAGAGTTCATACTCCTGATCAAAATAGCCAGATTTCTCCTTCAAAGGAGAAGTCCTGCGATTTAAAAAATTTGTCAGGTGGCAGGGGCAGAGGGGAACATAATAATCACTTCATACCTCTCCCCTTGCTCCCAGGCGCCATGTCATAGGCTCCGGGACCCAAAATACCCAACCTGGCTGATGGATTGCCCCATCAGCCAATCAGTGACTGCAGTCACTTACTGGCTGAGCAGCCAAAGGAGATCCCGGAGCCCATGGGAGTCCTGGAGCGGTAAGACAGTGCTGCATAGGCACAAGGAGAGGTAAGCAGTGATTCTTTATTATGTTTCTCCCTGCCTCTGCTGGCTGACAAGTGTTTTAACTTGACGGACTTTTCCTTTAACTTTATAGCAATGTGTGCTGCAGTAGCTCTTCTCCTAAGCTGCCCACACACATCAGTGAGTTTTGGGTACTTGTAACCAATCATTAATAGTCATTGTTCATTGCCTCTAAGGGTATGTTCACACTGAGCAAATACGGCGGAATTCACTCACAGCGGGACACTGTGACATGTCACTTCTGTGAGCGGAGAGCGGCGGCTGCGGAGGAGCGCACACTCTCCCATAGACGGGCTATGGGACACTGAGACAGGCAAAAACTCTCTGCTGCAGAATTCTGCCTGTTTTACTCAGTGTGAACATACCCTTATTGTCTTAGGCCATGTTCAAACACTGTTTTCAGCTGATATTTTCAACTATAAGAAAGAAGTCGGCTAATAATAATTGGCCTTCTTCTTTCTTGTTACAGCCAATTTTTTTAAGGTTTACAGACAATTTCTATTATTTTTGCCATTTATTTTTACCAAAAATAAAGAGCATGCTATTTAATTTAACAGCCATTAAAAGTATGACCAATTTTCCACTGAAAACAATGAAATACATTTCTATAACAAAATCAGTTTTTAACGAAAAGGTCACATGGTCACACTATGAGATCATAGCTGGGAAAGGTGGTCGTCTTAAAACATTATCATGTCTTGGGGTCAGTGGGAGATGGAGATGAGGGTTTAACATTATATTGTTTTACAATGAGAGTTTAACATTATATAATTTTTTTTGTTTTGTAATAAAAAAAACATTTATATAAAAACATCTGATATTGATATGATTGATATGGCTGTTGGTAGAGTGGAAATGTTATGTGCATTTCGCCTTATCCAATAAAAGAAGCATCACCCTTAGCTAACAAGGTGAGCAGTGCTGTTGCAGTAGACAGCTGTACTGTACTACCTGTTCTCCATGCACAGGAATTAATCATTCATTGTCTGACTCAGAGCTGAGGTTCAGTCTTATGTAATGTTTTCTGTTACATATCTGTTCTACAGCTGTTACTGTAAAAACATTTTTGGGAGCTTAATGCTTTCAATACATGAACATTTTGTCTAATACATGTTATTCCTCAGTGTCAAGAAAATACTTCATGACTTTATTATTCACCTTGTTGTATTAGAATGAATGAGGTAACTGCTGTTCAACGTGGCACAATTCTGAGAAACTCTGACATTGTTTGGAGACTTAATGGTGGCTAATCTTCAGGATTTGATATTTTTATGGTCATTTTGCAGTGTAAATTCCTAAACCACAATAGTGATTAACTTTCTTGGTTCAACCTTACTAACTATGTAAAGAGTTTTTTTCATCAAACCCAGAGGTGACCATACATGTTCAATAACTGTTGGCTTAAAGGAGAAGTCCGGCGAAAATGTTTATTGAAGTATTGTATTGCCCCCCTAAAGTTATGCAGATCACCAATATACAGTTATTACGGGAAATGCACATAGTACACAATGCACAAGTGTTTTTCCCTGCACTTACTACTGCATCATAGCTTCACTTCCCCAGCCATCATCCTCTCCAGCAGCCACAGCCTGCACAGCTCTGGGAGTCGGGTCGTGACATCACCATTTTATCCAGGAAGTGAAGCCTTGATGCAGTAGTAAGTGCAGGAAAAAACAGTTTGGGCCACATGTATCATCCTGCGAACGGATGATTTTCGGCGGAAATTGTCGATTTGCGTATTTTTTTATACGCAAATGGCCGATCTGCGAATAAAATATTCGCAAATCGGCACTTTCCGCCGAGTATGCCAGGGGGGCGGAAAGGGGGCGTGTAGTGGGCGATTTACCATCCGTTCCGCCCAAATATACGCCGAAAACCTACTCAAGTCCTCAGCTGGTATAGGTTTTCAGCGGTGCGCACCGACGCGCACGGGATTTATGTAGAGGCAGTCCGCCTCTACATAAATCTCCGTAGCGCCGGAGCTGCAGGGGCATTTTTAAGTCCGGCGTAAAAAACGCCGGACTTAATAAATGCCCCCCTTTATGTGTATTTCCCGTAATAAGTGTATATCAGTGATTTGTATAACTTTTGGGGGGCAATACAATACTTTGATAAAAATTTTCGTCGGACTTCTCCTTTAATGTTTGTTCGGCTGACAGTCTTCTCTCCCAGCTTCCCCATGCACATGAACATTTGACATGGTCAAACCTCATGTGTTCTCTATAGGGAGGGGTAAGACGCAGCCAGACAGCTCTGACGCTGGCTTATCTCTCTGGTAACAGATATATATATCCCCCTGGTTTGTACAAAAATCTACGCCTTTTTCCCCGGTATACTCCCTGCTCACCTGATGAGTGGCAAGGTGGGGAGGCCTCCTGTGTCTCATTTATAATGATTTACACCTTTCAGCAGGGGTAAATCATGGCTGAAATCTACAGATTTCTACACCTGCCATGTGCCCCTTAGCAAGTCTGATGGGGTGCAAGGGTGCGGAGCTTTATTTAAATAAATAGTACAGGTATATCAGACTTGATAAATCTCCCCCTAAATATAAGTTGTGTATCACTGTAATTGTACTGATCCAATCACTGGCCGTAGTGGTATTCCCACAATAGAAACCTGCAGCAGGTGTTTTCTGGTTACTACAGCTGAAACCTGCCTTCAGTTACCAGGATCAGAAGTAATGGTCCTTTTACATAGAGCGATTATTCGCCAAATCAATCGTTTAACGATTTTGAAGCAATTATTTGGTTTTTATAACTATCAGCGTTTAAAGAAGAGATAAATCATCAGAAATCATTTTTGTGATTGTTTTATGATCATTTAAGCCCATCTCACACAGAGGGTGAATCTGTAAAAGTGCCATATTTCTAATACAGTAGCTTATTGCTGGTTTTACACATGGCAGTTTTTGAGCCAAAACCTTAAGTGGTTTGAAAGTAATGGATCTGCCGTATCCACTCTTTGCTTGGCTCAAAAACCGCTGCGCAAAAAAGTCTGAAAAATTATAACATCCTGTTATTTATCCCACACAAAGTAAAACATTTCTGGTTTTGGTTATCTTCTCTAAGAAACAAAAAATTAATGATAAAAAGAGATCAAAAAGTCACAGAAATGGTGCCCATGCATTATGCTAAGAATCGGGCTATTCCGCTCATGCTTTTATCTCTCGACGCAGAAAATGTCTTTGAACGGGTGGATTGGGGATTTCTGATGGCATTAAGGCAAATTGGTTTGGGCCCTGGTATGTGTGCGCGTATTGAGGCTCTGTATAAGGCTCCACAGGCTCAGATTAGGATCAACGGTTCGCTATCCCAACCACTGAGGATCTTTAATGGCACCAGGCAGGGATGCCCTCTTTCCCCTTTGCTGTATGTACTTTGCATGGAGCACCTTCTTAATGCTGTCAGGCAGAATGTCAACATTTCAGGGGTTAAAATGGGTCCCACTCACTACAAATGTACTGCACTGAATGTGTCCCTGTCGGATATTGCACAGTTGGAGAAAAAGGATTTTTCTTGGTTAGGTCGTATAAACATTCTTAAAATGAACCATCTTCCGAGACTTTTGTATCTCTTTCAGACCATACCGACACATCTCCCAAGATCCTTATTCTCCTCCCTAGCAAGACTTTTTTCGGGTTTTATCTGGTCTGGTAAAAAGCCACGTATTGCTAGGGAGGTTCTGGTCAGGAAGAAATCATATGGTGGCCTTGCTCTGCCTGAGCTCCGGATCTACTACCTTGCTGTTGTCCATTCCAGGATACTTGATTGCTTCCTTACCCGGACCTCTAAGCAATGGGTTGTGGTGGAGCGCTACAGTTCAGTAAAGGAACTCAGCACATGGCCATGGCTGTCCACATATCCCGCTGGGGGTCTACAGGACTCGAACACTCCCCCGGTGCTGAGGTCCATAGGCGCCGCAATAGCCCCCACGCCTCTTTTCATGAGCAACGGTCCACTTTCTCTCGTATTAGGCAACCCAATATCCCCACCGGCTATGGGGACATCGGTTTATTTAGGCTTCTCACGTACACAAGGAGTCACGGACATAGTCACGGACAGTAATCTTAAACCCTATGAGGAGCTAGTTCCTGTTTCCCTATGCTCTCCTAATAGATATTTGGAGTATATGCAATTACATCACGTTTTCGTTGCTCATAAACTCCAACTCCAACTAGATCCTTGACTTCTTTTAAACAACTTTGCGTGCAAAACGCTCCGATGATTTCTCTTCTCTATTCTATGTTGCTGGAACCTCTTTACTCCACGCCATTGAACTATATGGTAAAATGGAATAGAGAACTGGGACGAGATATACCTGTATCGGATTGGGATAAGTCCGTGATTATGTGCTTTAAGACAACCATCTCTTGCAAGACGCAGGAGACGAACTACAAGCCCCTGACAAGATGGTATAGGGTACCAACTGTTTTACATAAAATTTATCCCTCTGTCCCCAAGCTGTGTTGGCGATGTGGTACGGAGAAAGGGTCCATAATACACATTTAGTGGAAATGTCCACCGATTTATGACTTCTGGGGTAAGGTTATAGATTTCATTCATAAACTGACAGGTTTCCATCTGGATCATGATTCTGCCCCTCTACTTCTCTTAATAATACCTCTGCCTGAGCGGCGTTTAAAGAAATCCCTTCTACGTTTCCTCCTAATGGCCGCGCGCTCAGTTATCCCCCGATTGTGGAAGTCTACTCAGCCTCCTACTATATGTAGCTGGCTATCGGAGGTGGCTAATATTTGTAGAATGGAGGAGTTAGTGGCAGACTCACACCGCCAGGCTAAAAAACACACTGCCACCTGGTTTCGCTGGTTTGAGATTCTTACTATGGATGAATATAAACTAATGTGTGTCCCAGATCGTTCAGAACCTGTGGGGACGGAGGACTTGGCGGTCGTTCTTAACGACCGTTCTCAGGACACCTAAGCCCCCCCTTTAGTGCACTCCCTGACTCATTCTTTGCAAATTTAGGGGGTTGGCTTTACTTTGATTGGGTAGGGACAGTGGATGCCACCTTTTTGTTACATATTACTGTTACTGTACCATTGAGACTTGGTTATTCAGCTTTGCTCCAGAACTCTTACGGAATTGAGTCTTCCTTGCATTTTTACTACATTATGTTACTTTTCTGTCTTTCTTTGTATACCTTACCTGGATGCATGGTGTATGTTTTGTAATCCCCTTCTTTCCCTATTTTTTGTTATCATTGTTTTATTTGTAAAATCCTTAATAAACTCTGAATATAAAAAAAGTCACAGAAATGGAGCCAATTAAAAACTAAAACTTAGGCTGGGTTCACACTACGTATATTTCAGTCAGTATTGTGGTCCTCATATTGCAACCAAAACCAGGAGTGGATTGAAAACACAGGCTCTGTTCATACAATGTTGAAATTGAGTGGATGGCCGCCATATAACAGTAACGGCCATTATTTCAATACAACAGCCGTTGTTTTAAAATACCAGCAAATATTTGCCATTTCAGCCATCCACTCAATTTCAGCATTGTGTGAACAGAGCCTTTCTGTGTATTCAATCCACTCCTGGTTTTGGTTGCAATATGAGGACCACAATACTGACTGAAATATACGTAGTGTGAACCCAGCTTAAGTAGTAAAAATTAACAAATACTGTATAAAACACAGTCAACTATAAAAACCAAACCCAAAGCATAATGGCCCATGGTACTTTTTCCATTTTTCTCTGTACCTAAATACCTTGGTATATTAAAGGGGTTGTCCAGCAAGGCCCTTTTTTGTAGAATACCCGGAGAGGGGGTGAGTGAAAGAATAACATACACTAACAATACCTTACTGGCTCTCACGCTGTTGCCTGTAATCTGCTGCTCCGGTTTCTATCCTGGTTCTGAGACACAACATAGGAGGACATCTTGGCCAATCATCAGCTGCAGCGTTGTCCCATCTCTGCCACTGAGTGGCTGAACGGGCCTGCTACATCTTGCCTCAGAACTTGGAAGCAGTTGCACAACAGGGAGCGGAGTACAGGTAACAGTGCGGGATTTGGCAAAAAGGGTCCTAGCCGGACAACCCATTTGAATATTGTAATTGAAAAAAAAAAATCCTTATAAGAGTATGCTGTTGTAAAAAAAATAAGTTATGGTCCTAGGAAACAACAAATACACTGTTGCCAAAAATTGTGCGTTGAGAAGGGGTTAATATTGATCGATAATAATTTTTATATGATTCTATTACTCTTCTGCGCCTAGCTATATTTACTGTAATTCATCATTAGTAATATGTAAATTAGGTCAGGTTAATGGATTGGAATTATGTACTAAAGAAAACTAAAGGATGAATCATTCAAGTAAGGTACATATAAATTCCATACCTCATGATAGGAGAAGTAAGGCTAACAATAGGAGGAAATATTCCTTATTTTAGAGTACAGTATGTGGTAGTTTCTGCTTTCTGGGGAAAGAAAACTGAAAATCCTCAATAGTGGATACCTTTTCTTGGAGAACAGATAATAAAAGATAGCAAACTATTGAGATTACCTTGGTCTCTTTATCAGGCTCGGTTTAAAACACTGAAATGTCAAATATTTGTACCCAGAATTACAAAGGATTAGAGAGAAGAGATATGAAGAAGAACCATTGATATGAGGAGTAAACAGTTGGGGCAATAAACAATTCATAGATAAGAAGTGTGAAAGTTTTGTTGTCCAGCGATAGCAACATGGATATGGTTGTAACATCCCCACAAGGTCTGAGGGGCACATTCCTTGAAGGGGTTGTCCGGGATAAAATTATATTTAGCCATGTTCCTAAAGCTGCAGCGAACACGATTTCAAAACATCCGGTGATGTAGCGTTCCCTCCGGAAATGGAAGCTCAGCATAGACAGTATAGAGTCTATGCTGAGCCTTAATTTCCAGTGGGGGCAGCACATCACCAGATGTTCTAAAATAATAGATCTATCCAACGGATGTATTCCTATTCCTTAATGTGCATAGAGTTGCTACTACTCCCCAAAAAATCTGTCTCAATTCTGTTTAATGTAAGTATTTCCATGCCTGTGATGCTGCAGTCAGGGCTTTAAAAATGTTGCGTTACAGGTAGCTCTGCCCCTTTTTTATTTTATTATGTGACAATGAGCATTTATTCTTGTTGAAGCTTCTGTTTTGTTTAACCTACGAAACCCCCAGTAAATCATCCTGTATGTAAAGTGAGGTAGACCATATTTAGGGTAGTGAAGGTGTTTTTTCGGGAAAAAAACAAGCACTCATAAAGCTTTGTCAAGAAAAAGTAGAAAAGTTACAGGTCTCACAATGTGATACAAATTTTATTTTTAAACCTTTAATGACACATGACATACCAGTATGCCCTTCTCTCATTAAGGAAATAAATAATAATAATAATAATAAAAATAATAATAATAAGGAAATATAGAGAGAGCTCATAACTGGAGCTCTCTCTATACCCGGCGGCTCCTGGCCGCTATCAGCAGCTGAGGACTGTGGCTAAAAGCTGGCACAGGATGATCTCTGTTGCTGGCTTATTTAACTGTTTAAACATTCAAAATACCTGCCATCAGAGGTGCAGTAGTTGGATAGGTTTCCCATAATCCCGATCCAATGTATGGACAGCATGAGACCCCGATAGCCGCTGCGGTTTGGCGGTTTCTTCAGTCACTTTCAAGCAGGCTGAAGCAATAGAGTGACGATCTAATAGATCAATGCAGTAGAGAGGTGAAAAAGTTATTGATCATTGATCAATAGAGGTGAAAAAGTTATATGAAAAAGTTATTGATCATAGAAGTCTCCTAGAGTGACTACAAAAGCGTGTAAATTTTTTTTTTTAAATCAACCCATTTCCTATTTTTCAAAAAAAAAAGTAAACAAAATAATAAATATGTTTTGTATCGCCAAATGCGGAATTGCCCGGGCCATTAAATTATCACATTTCTGATCTCACAGCATAAATAGCATAGCACAAAAAAAACACCAAAGTGCCAAATTGCTGATTTTTGGTCACAGAAAAAAAACAAGAATAAAATGTGATAAAAAAAGGTCACATATATGCAAGCGTGATACCAATAAAAAAGAAAAACGTAGCCCTCAAAAAGCCCTACGGAATAAATGATTAAAACAAAAATTATTGGAGAAGAGAGCAATTTTAAGCACATTTAAAAAAAAATTATTAAATATAAAATTTTTAGTAATAAAATAAAATTGATATAAATTGGGTATCTTTTTAATTTCACAACTTAATTTTTGTTTTTTTCACTGTATATTTTATGGAAAAATGAAGAGTGTCATTACAAAGTACAATTAATGTCACAAAAAAAAGATCTTATATAGGACTGTAGATAAATAGGGAAGAGGAGTTGGCTTTTACAACACGAGAAGGAAAAAAAACGAAAGTGCAAAAAAAAAAAATTTGCCTGAACAATTTGTCCTGAAAAAAAAAATCCATTATATGGCTATGTCAACAAAACAATAAAAAGTTATAGTTCTAAGGGTGCCTTTACACAGATTTATCTGACAGATTTTTGAAGCCAAAGCCAAGAATGGATTTGAAAAGAAGAAAAATCCAGTCTTTCCTTTATGACCTGTTCTCTGTTTATAGTCTGCTCTTGGCTTTGGCTTCAAAACTCAGATAAATCTGGCTGTGTAAAGGCACCCTTAGGCTATGTTCACACAACGTAAAAAATGGAGAAAAAACGCACGATTTCGCTATTTAAAAAAACGTCAGTTTTTGCAGCAATTTAACTGACTTCAATGCAATTGCATTAAAGTCAATGGGAAGACGGGCGTCCTATGCACACAATACATTGAAAAACGGACGTTTTTGACGCGGCCGTGAAAATAATGAACATGAACATTATTTTCGGACGATTTTTGCAAATAGTGGACGTTTTTAATTAGTTGTTCACACACAATTCTTCTTTTGTCACAGTTCTTTCTCCGTTTTTACTATCAAATTCAATGGATTTTTTAATTAACCCACAACCAAAGGGCAATTAGTAACCCCAAACTAAAATAATGTGCAAACACCCGTCATTGCACGGGGATGCCAGACTTTAAAAAAGGTCTGTTATTTTAGACTCAAAATAACGGACGTCATTTTAAACGGACCTGAAAAAAACGTTGTGTGAACATAGCCTTAGACTGTGGCAATAAAAAAATGAAGATAAATCTTTGGGCAATAAGGCCCAAATTCAGCAGCACACTGAGCACGGCGGAATTCAGCGGCGGAGAGCTCCACTGGAAATTGCGCCGTGTTTGCTCAGTGTGAACCGGCCCTTACAAAGGAAAAAATCATGCTTTTCAAAAACCTCTTTATGTTACATAGATTTATATTTGGTTGGCAACCAATGTAGCTGCTACAGTATTTCATATTCCCCCAGTATTTCTAGCAGGATTAGTGAAAGCACTATACAGTCAAACTGAATTTTAGGCCTTGTGCAAATGGATGTATTACAGTTCTTTTTTGTATGAAGCAATAATAAAACCCCCGATGAGATGGAGGAAGCTTAATTTCATGTAATCTGATAAAACACTGTTGCATGTCTCATCATATAAGGTATGTACGGAGCTTTATCCCCCTTGAAGCATTGCTTCTGGGGGGAAGTAATGCTCTGTATATACAACACTTGACGGAGCCTGTATGGCAGTAGACAGAGGTCTTGTGACTGTATTAGGAGCTATACAGCTCTGTGCAGTGTAGTACAGGCTCTTTGCATACCACTCTATTCTAGGTGGCTGGGCCTTATCCTTGGTGGAAGCAGCGCCTTGCTAGTCAGAAACTTGTCAGCATACTTGTTAAACAGGACTTCCCTCCTGCTACAAAACTCTTGCTTTAAAGCAGAAAGAGTGCCCCTACGCCTTAAGAGTTTTATTGGTGAACTAAAAACATGATTAATTTATTAAAATGTATAGTGGTACCTTGGTTTCAGTGTAACTTGGATTAAGAGCGTTTTGCAAGAAGAGCTCCCAGCTTTTCAAAATTGTAACTTGGTTTAAGAGCATTGCTTTGGTTTAACCCTTTAAGGACATGGCCCATTTTCGTTTTTACGTTTTCGGTTTTTCCTCCTTGTGCATAAAAGGTCATAGCACTTGCATTTTTCCACCTAGAAACCCACATGAGCCCTTATTTTTTGCGTCACTAATTGTACTTTGCAATTACAGGCTGAATTTTTGCATAAAGTACACTGCGAAACCAGAAAAAAATTCAAAGTGTGGTGAAATTGAAAAAAAAACCGCATTTCTTTTATTTGGGGGAAATGTGTTTTTACGCCATTCGCCCTGGGGTAAAACTGACTTGTTTTTCATGTTCCTCAAGTTGTTACGATTAAAACGATATATAACATGTATAACTTATATTGTATCTGATGGCCTGTAAAAAATTCAAACCGTTGTTAACCAATATACGTTCCTTAAAATCGCTCCATTCCCAGGCTTATAGCGCTTTTATCCTTTGGTCTATGGGGCTGTGCGAGGTGTCATTTTTTGCGCCATGATGTGATCTTTCTATCGGTACCTTGATTGCCCATATACGTCTTTTTGATCGCTTTTTATTACATTTTTTCTGGATTTGATGCGACCCAAAATGCGCAATTTTGCACTTTGCGATTTTTTTGCGCTGACGCCGTTTACCGTACGAGATCACGAATGTGATTAATTAATAGTTCGGGCGATTACGCATGCGGCGATACCAAACATGTTTATTTATTTATTTATTTATTTGTTTACTTTTATTTAAAACCTGGGAAAAGGGGGGTGATTCAGACTTTTATTAGGGGAGGGGGCTTTTTACTATAAACAACACTTTATTTTTTTTTTTTACACATATACTAGAAGCCCCCCTAGGGGACTTCTAGTATATACACTGTGATCTCTCATTGAGATCTCTGCAGCATAGATATGCTGCAGAGATCCATGAGATCGGCACTCGTTTGCTTTCGGCTGCTGCAGCCGAAAACGAACGAGTGCCGAGCCAAGGACAGCGCCATCTTGGACGCGTCCCCGGCCGGCATCAGTAACGGAGATCGCTCCTCCGGGACAAGGTCCCGGAGGAGCGATCTCCCCCACTAGACACCAGGGAAACGTTGCCTCCGGTAATGGGAAGCAGCTGTCAACTTTGACAGCTGCCTCCGATTAGCTAATTAGCGGGCACGGCGATCCGACCGTGCCCGCTAATAGCAGCGGTCCCGGGCTACTCGCGGCACTTCAAAGCGGGGCCGCCGCGCGGCCCCGCTTTGAAGTGCAAGTGAGGACATATGACATACCGGTACGTCATATGTCCTTAAGAGGTTAAGAGCTCCCTGTACAGGGTGGGAAGGCAAGTGGGGGAGGAGCATGGTCTGCATAGCGGGGTCTACAGAACTGTACTCTGACCCAGGAAATCTCCATCACCTTCCAAATCATAGCAGATCCAGTTCAGGCTGTTGCTTCCATCAGGGGACAGAATTGTGGAGGTAATCTCTAGCTGTAACCCCTCTCTCCCCAGACAGAGAGTGCTGCATTTATGTGTCCACATCTGTCTCTCTTATTCCTTCATGCACCCTGCAGTCTCTGTCAGCCATTGTGTTTCCCATTATCTCCACTCCTGCTATAATGTGCCTGCACTTACACTCAGCTATACACACTGCTACTATAATGTGCTTGCACTTACACTCAACTATTCACACTGCTGTATGGAAAAGTTTCTGTCACTGTCCTCCTGCACAGCTCTGTGATTTTCACTTCCTGATTGGTCCATGCTGAACACCCCCCCCCCTTTGCTTACATGTGACCACACTGACCTCTGGCAGCAGCCCTGCTCCTCTATTCTAGCCTGTTGTACTACACTACTGCATTATGGGGATCTGCAGCTCCATCCTGCATCTACAAACTGCTGCTGTTTTTCCTGGTGTATGCACATACTATACATTATACTCCACATGCTGATGCTATACTGTACAGTACAGTAATTCATAATATAACATATTCAGCTGTTTAAAAATGTTTGTTTCATTTGTTTTACCTGTTATTCAGAATAAAAAAATATTTTTGGGGTGATTTGATTTATGAGTGGATCTGGATTACAAGTACGGTCCTGGAACGAATTATTCTTGTAATCCAAGGCACCGTTGTATTGTATGCTACCATATAAGAGTGATGAGCTTCCATAGCCATAAACAAAGACAAGGGAGCATGGTGTAGTGCCAGTGTGGGACCTTATTTAATACCAATAAAACATGTAACACATCTATCATTAGATATCTTTCATACAGCTTTCATGCTAATGAAGTGTTAAAAGACTGACACATCGTGATCACACTTCTAACCCTGCAAAAACAAAATTCTGACGTAAATTGTGGCTGTTGTTTAAAAAAAACTTCCTTTCAATGTGATTCCTAACACATTTATAAATCATTTTATTGACCAAAAATGACCAAAAATCATTTTATTGACCAAAAAAATTCTAAAGTCTTGACCACTAAGTGTCTTAATTCTCTGTTATCTGCTGTCCACTGTCTGTCATCAAGGGACATTTGTCTCTAGTAACAGATAGACCAGGAAGTGGAGGTTGAAAAAGCCTGGGCTGTGTACGTATTGTCTGAGTCAGTTTGCCAGTTAAAGGTGATCAGCATTGATCCTTAAAGGTAAATCAAGTCTTCCTTCTCATCTCTCACCACCAAAAAATTTGGGCAGCTGTCCCTTGCATAAATGTAATAACTTCTGTATTTCCACTGTGCTGCAGGGCAATGCCCCCTCCCTTTAGCTTCTCAACAACAGCAGCAGCATATGTAATAAATAAAAGTTTAGAATTGATGACACAGTGGCATCTGTCACCCATAGGCAGTTTTTGGATTTTAACAGATTTTTTTTTACTGGCTCACACTGGACGGAATAGTGTAATCTTATATGCTACTCTATACGGTCCAGGCAGAGGCCAAAAGCACACTCTTTTGCCCTCCATTCAACAATGGGCCCATATGGAGACTTTTAGCATGGAACTTTTTCAATATACATATTAAAATGTTATTTAAACCCAGCCATACTGATAAATTTCTAAGCATCAAATCATGTCTCAATGTTTGTTAAAGAAATATGCAAGATCTAGTAGGAATATGAGAAAAGAAAGTAAGTGACTAGTAACCCCAACCATTCACTGTAGGTATAACCCAAAAGACCATTGTATGGTCTGTAAAGTTGGGAAAGACTATGTAAGCCAAATCAACAGCGATTTTCTTAAAGTCATAGGGGGAATTATTTGACGCTGAATTATTTGCGGGCCTCTGTCTGGAAGATGAGTGGTTAATTACCGTGAAAGGCTGGAATTTGAGATAGTGTGCAGAGAGTCAGCAGCTATATATATCCTCCCTGTAACCCGAGTCAAGGATTCCAGGGGAAGAGCAGAACTGAGTTTCCAAGACAGACCCTGGCTGGACAGATCAGGGGTTACATATCTGCCGGAGATCTTTCCCATTGCTGTAAATTTCATCTAGAGAAGAGATAAATGGAGTGAAAAGAGTTTGAGATCTAACTACAAACTGCTGTCATACAGAAGGTGAGATGATACTCACTCCCCTGGGCTCATTGCTCATCTTTTTTAATGTGTGTGTAAAATATAAATCTACTGTCTCAAGCATTTGGCATTCAATGCAACAAGTGATCCAACAGGTGAAAAATCTTCAAAATTATTGAGTGTCCAAGTTCATAGTGACATTTCAACCTCTCCAGGTCTTGGTCATACCGGTGGAAGACCGGTAACAGTGGAAATGTTGCTATGTACTTGGACACTCAAACTTGAAGATTTTTTCACCTATTAGATGCTATTGGACCTGTTCTTGTATTGAATATGAAGCCAATCTCTTGGATTGTTGGCAGACTGACATGCATCCCTACTCGCGTGCTACACCCTGCCTACTATGGTGCTGTTAGACCATTCTTTTGAGTGCCTTTACTATCGTCTACTTACTGTTTGTACCAGTAAGGTTCTCAGTGAATATGTCAAACTTACCCACTATTTCTCATTTACCAGATGGAAAGGTTACTTTTTCTTCTTTTTTTTTTTGCTATATGGAATAGCGCAACACATGTTTCTTTAACAGGAGTCTATGGGCCGATTAATGTTACTGCATGCCCATATGTTAAAGGTTTTTATTAGGAAATCTTCAAATGCAAACCTGACACAAGCTGCAAGTACATACTCACAACTAAGTGGCCAAACAACATATTTGGGTTCAGAAAACAAATAAGGGACCAGGCCTCCTGTAATGGATTTATTTTTAGCATCTCTGACCCAGTTTTTGCTGGTTTAGTTTACTGATAACTGACATTGCGGCTTGCTTACATCCCTTTTTTTAATTTTATTTTGGAAAATGACAGAAAATGATGTTAGATTTGCAATCAGTTTATTACAGAGCAGGAGGCGCTGAGCAGCTTGATATATAGTTTTATGGGGTAACTTCCCGGATAACTTGTAAGTTATTCATGTAAATCTTGGTTCATTCTGGGCTAAGTAGTCAAATGAGTGGTCCTGCTTAGTGATCGACAGCTACCTGTGTATGCATATAGAAAGAGCTGTCAATCACTTGACAATAAGTCACCACAATAAGCTGAAAAAAATTAATTAAAAGTTAGGCTGGGTTTACACTACATTTTTGCAATGCGTTTTTTTCATGCCATTTTGCGAAAAATGGATGGAAAAGTGGATGCAATTGTGTGCATTCGTTTTGATCTGTTTTTCCATTGACTTCCATTATAAAAAAAATCGATCAAAACGCGTCCTTATGTTAACATACACAAAAATGTGGTAGACTACTTTTTGTGTATGTTTAAAAAACGGATGTATTGTGATCCATTTTTTGCATAATGGAAGTCAGTCAATGGGAAAACGGATCAAAACGGATGCACACAAATGCATTTGTTTTTCCATCCAGTTTTCATCTATTTTCTGAAACCAGCCTTATTCTGAAAGTTTTCTGACAAAACTATGTAGCAATCTGCTCATCCCCTTCCACTCTAAAACATGATGTCTGCAGACTGGACTGCATTTCAATGCGACAGGGTTCTTGTAATAGGTGCCAACTGCCAAGTGCAATGATCTCACTGGGTAGCCTGAGACCTCCATGCCAGAAGTAGGCATGAAAGGCTTATCGCTTAATACAGCTACAGAGACTCACTTTATAAATAATATGGGATTCCTATATTGCATAGTGATGTATGTAAATTGGGATCAGTGGGAAATCTGTTGTGAAGAAAAAACTGTTTGTATTATAGTGATTGAAGAATGGGAACATGTGTTTAGATCGTAGCTAAGAATCTGCACGTGCCTCTAAAACAAAGTTAAAAATATAACTAAGATTTTTGTATCTATAATCATCACGTAGCCTTTGGTAAGACTTATCATAAAAGGAATCTTTTTGTGTGGACTAGATTTTCATAGTATATAACCATTAATGGTTCCTGTTACAATGCCTATTGATCCTTGTTACATTATTGATGTAAATATAACAGTATTTCTGACATGGTCAAGATGAATAGAAGGAGCCCCTCTTATAGCAGTTCTTAAGGCCCTATTACACATAGCGATTATCGTTTAAAGATTCATTATAAGAATCGATGGTTAATGAAAACTATTGATTCTGTAGGTTATTACATTCACCGATTACTGTTATGAACGATCGTTTTTGTGTTTTTATATGTTGTTGTTATATGCTCGCCAATCGATCCACAACATGTTTTATCTGACGACTTATTACACAAACAGATATGCAAACGATCAGCAAACTACCAACGATAATTTTTTTAACATGTTGAAAGACAAAATTGAATGATTTTTCATTTGTCGTTTGATCTTTGGGTGTTATTTACACTGGCAGATAATCGCTCATTTTCGATTATAGCAAATTTTAAAATGATAATAGCTCCATGTAATAGGGCCCTAAGTTAGATGCTAATAGTAGATCTTAATTAGAGATGAGCGAACCGGGTTCGGGTTCGAGTCGATCCGAACCCGAACGTTTGGTATTTGATTAGCTGGGGCTGCTGAACTTTGATAAAGCTCTAAGGTTGTCTGGAAAACATGGATACAGCCAATGACTATATCCATGATTTCCACATAGCCTTAGGGCTTTATCCAAGTTCAGCAGCCACCGCTAATCAAATGCCGAAAGTTCGGGTTCGGATCGACTCGAGCATGCTCGAGGTTCGCTCATGTCTAATCTTAATGAGTCAATACCTGATGGCCTGTTTCAGACTTTTTTTTATTTTGTAAACACTTTGACAAATGTTTGTGGACTCCCTAATTTGCCAGAAGTCATTATCTGCATTCATTCACCGTCAGCACATTTCAGGGAAACTGAGCCTGCAAAGCATCCAGTTACTCCTTCAATCCCAAAGTTTGATAGGACACTCTGCTAATCATCAGCTAACAATGCAAAGGGACGCCAAATATCCTAATACCTATATTTGCCTCGCCTGCTGTAACGTTAGGTTCACACAGCACAACTACTTCCTCAGTGTTAGGTGTATACCTGACAGTTTAATTTTTAGCTACTATATAATAAGAAAACATGCATGCTAAAACATAAGGTTTGGCAACTGCAAAGACCTAGAACTCTGGCTGTCTAGCTGAAAAATATTTTTTTTTTAAATGCCAATGTCAAAATAAAATATAATACAGTCCCCAAAATGTTTATTAAAGGGGTTGGCAACTTTATAGTAAAATAGGTCAGTGTACAGTATTAGTAAGTGTACTCACTGTAAATACTGACAGCAGCTTCCTGTATACCTCATAGAGCTAACATCAGACTCCCCTTCACCAGGCTGAGCTGCCCTGCTCTGTGGTGATTCTGTCCATAAAATGGCCGACATGGAGGAGCATGTGACCATGCCCTGTCCACTGTGTCCTCCATAGACATATACAGGCTCAGTGGTGGACACAGGGAGGCGGAGCTTGGTCTCATGCTTCTCCATGTAAGCAATCTTATGGACCAAAGCACCATAGAGCAGGACAGCACAGCATGGAGGAGGGGAGTCTGATATTAGCTCTATGAGGTACACAGGGAGCTGTTGTCAGTATATACAGTGAGTACACTTACTAATACTGTACACTGAGCAATTTTACTATAAAGTGGCCCACCCCTTTAAACTGGCATAACCTTAAAGGGATGTGCCACTTAAGGGTATGTGCACACTACGGATCCCGTAGCTCATTCTTCGGGCGGACGGCGGAATCTGGCAAACAATAGAATGAAGCTTATGGGAGCAGCGGAGATGCATGCGGCCGCCAGTGGCGACAAGTGGGTGTGTGCTGTGGAATCCGCCGGGATTCCGTAGTGTGCACATACCCTTATAGTAAAACTGTTCAGTGTATGTAAGTGTACTCACTACACTTCCTGTGTCCTTCACTGAGCCTGTATATGCCTATGGAGGACACAGAGGGCAGGGCATAGTCACATGCTCCTCCATGTCAGCCATCTTATGGACAGAATCACCACAGAGCAGGGCAACACAGCCTGGAGGAGGGGAGTCTGATTTTAGGTCTATGAGGTACACAGGCAGCTGCTGTCAGTAACTGCTAAACTGCTACACTTGCTAAATCTGTACACTGAGCAATTATACTATAAAGTGGCCAACCAGGGGACACCAGTTTGAAAAAATATTAATACCACCTAAAAGGTATACATATACCTAACTATTTCCGCAGAAGACCACTTTTCAATTTGCTATTTTGGTTGGTTGTTATACAAAGTTATACAATTTATGAATATACTTTTTAGATCCATTTCTCATTGTTTTAAGGCTGGCTAAAATCTTGGAAAAAATACCAATAAAAATGCCATGGCTTTTTTTTTTCTTGCAAAAATGCCAGAGGACAGATATTAGCTGGAGATCAATGGAAGTTTTTGATCTGCCTTACGCGCATGGTGTTTTTCTCAACTTTCTGGCGTTTTGGAGGCTCTTTGGCAGTATTTCCAAACCGCAGCATGTTGAGGGTGTGGCTTTTTTTTTTTTTTTTTTTTTTGTAGTTTTTGCAAACTGTGTTTCAACCATAGACTAATGGGATTGTTCTGGTTGTCCCAAAATGACATTGTTGTGTGTATGGGATTTTTTTCTGGTGTTTTTGTCACCTTTTATGGTCCAGCAATAGGTCATGTGATGGCAGAGGGAAAAAAAAGTTCAGCACACAACCACAAGCACAAAAATGCATAGAAAAAAACACATTGGCCGTTTTTCTGACTTTTTTTTAGAGGCCTGAAAAATGCACACAAAGAGGATGTGTAAAGGTGCTCTAAATGTCTCTGCTCAATGTGGTTTATTTAAAAAAATAAATAAAAATAATATATATATGTCAAAAAGGGGTCCGTGGAGCCTCAGTTACGAGTCTCAAAACACGGGAATAGCCAGATATCCCTCTCTCCAGAGAAGGAAGCCCATTGCCAAGGGGTGCCTCCTAGTGGGGAGAGCACCAAACCACCCTGATACGTAGTCCCTCAGGTCCTCACTCTGTTGCGAGCTTTAGGACCTAAATAGGGAAACACCAGGGTGGCCCCTGTGAGTCAAAGTCTAACTCTGTGGCGAGTATAACGACATAAGACAAGGGTTACCCTCGCCACAGAGTTAGACTTTGACTCACAGGGGCCACCCTGGTGTTTCCCTATTTAGGTCCTAAAGCTCGCAACAGAGTGAGGACCTGAGGGACTACGTATCAGGGTGGTTTGGTGCTCTCCCCACTAGGAGGCACCCCTTGGCAATGGGCTTCCTTCTCTGGAGAGAGGGATATCTGGCTATTCCCGTGTTTTGAGACTCGTAACTGAGGCTCCACGGACCCCTTTTTTGCATATTTAAATTTTGTATGGGACAATCAATGGAGACTCGTAAATGAGTACTCCATTGGAATTTTTCACTGTTCTCCCTGAGTTCAGTGATTGTTGTGTTTTGTTGGTATATATATATGTCCTGGTCATGTGATGACACAACAGCAGTTTTCTCATTTTTTTTTTATAAATTGTTTATTTTAAAAAAAAATTCCAAGCAAAGAAAAAACAAATACAGTATATAACAAAAAGAAAATACAGTGAACATTGTATTCAAGTCTTGAACATAGGTCCCTGACTGCAGGATAAAAGGACCTCAGCAATCTTAAAGTACTATTAAGCCGGGACAAAGTAAATGACATTTAACTTCCTAAAAAAGATGCCTATAAGAGTTAGGAAAAGTATGGAAGTGTCAGATTGGTCAATAACCAGAATAAAGACCAAGACTCTAGGTAGGGCCCAATTGAACAACGTCAGGACCAAACGTAAGGCCCACCTGTTAACAAAGCTTTAACCCAACACTAATGTAAACTCATAAAAACTCAGACAACGACAGGGGAAAGACCAGGACAAAGACAAGACTAGACAGACATATCAGGGGATAGGACTAGGACGGGCTGGAGGGGTAGATAGTGGCGTTCGGAACGTTTCGTAGTAAGCGTCCCTCTGGGACCATATTTTCAAGAATTTTTCCACTCTATTCTCATTAGAAGCTGACAGATACTCAAGCCTGCGTACATCTTGTATCCTGTTTATAAGTTCTATAGCCGATGGAATAAGGGTTTGTTTCCAATATTTCGCCAACAGGCATTTGGAAGCTGTCAGAATGTATAGTAGGAGTCGGGCGTCATGCTTACGCATATTCTTGGGGGGTACATTCATAAGATATATCATCGGATCTAGAGGTAGATCACGACTGAATATCGTCGAAAGCAATCCTTGCATACCTCTCCAGTAAGGTCTCAATAAGGAACAGTCCCAGAAAATCTGCGGAAGGGTGCCCTCTTGTGATAGACATCTCCAGCACATAGGCGATACATTTGGGTACATCCGGTGGAGGACAACAGGGGTATGGTACCAGTGAAGGAGTATTTTGTATTGATTTTCCCTATAGGAAATACAGGAGGAGGATTTAGCGGCTTGTGCCCATATCACCCGCCAAAGACCTATTGGGATAGGCCTCTGGAAGTAGTCCTCCCAGTGTCTCATATAAGAATGGCAGGATGACGAGTCCATTACCGGGGTATTAAGTATAGAGTATATAGCAGTTATAAGACCATTGGTGGAAGGAGATCCCTTGCACAGGAGCTCAAACGCGGTAGGTTTAGGGAAGGGCCTGTTGTGGGTGATTTCAGAGGCAAAATAGGAAACCTGCTCATGGTAGGCCGCTGCCCGAAGAGGGAGATCAAAACGCTCTCTTAGGGTCCGAAAGGGTAGGACTTGCCTCTTAATAGGGCATACAATGTCTGCAAATTGGAACAGCTTACAGGATTGCCATGGTGAAATTGTGGTACGGTCGCAACTGTCCTGCAGCAAATCAGTGTACAGGAAGGGGGTCAAAAGCGAAGGTCAGGATTTTAGAGCAAAACGCTCCAAGCTCATCATCCAGATCTCTCTGGTGTGGCACATAGGCCCCAAGAGCCAATCCGTTGTGCCCAAATAATCAGGTGACCAAATCAGTTCACTGGGGTGGGTGGGGGCTGAGTTTCTCAATTTCAGTCCACTTGTTAAATGCATGGAGAGAAGTCCACGAGGGAATTCTACGTAAGTGGACTGCTAAATAGTAGTGATGCACATTAGGTACGGACAGCCCACCATATGATCTGTCTACACAAAGGACCGACTTGGCCACTCTATGACGCCCACCGCCCCAGATGAAGTGTAGCAGAGAGCTTTGGAACCTACGCAACATCGTGTTAGAGATTGGGACTGGGAGAGTTTCTAGGAGGTATAGGAGGCGGGGTAGGACATTCATTTTCACTACAGAGATTTTACCAAATAATGAGAGAGGCAAGGTTGACCATTTTGTAAATTGGGAGGAGACCTCTTGAAAAAAAGAGGGAAAATTATGTTTATAGAGAGAACGGTATGAAGGCGTGATATTTGTTCCCAAATAACGAAGAGCGTCGTCCACCCACTTGTAAGGATACGAGCCCTTAAGGGAAGTAAGCAGGGAGGAAGGTAAATTAATGGGAAGGGCCTCTGTTTTGTGGGAGTTTATTTTATAGCCAGATAAGGTCCCATAACGGTCTAGTAAGGAGTGCAGGTTAGGGAGCGAGACCACAGGGTTGCTAAGTGTAAGCAAGATGTCGTCTGCAAACAATGATAGTTTAAATTCCCGATCCCTAACACGCACTCCCTGAATATCCCGGGACAGCCGGATATGCGCTGCCAAGGGTTCTATACTCAGTACGAAAAGAAGCGATGAGAGAGGGCATCCCTGCCGGGTCCCATTGTATATATGTAATAGATTGGAGGTAGCATGTGGGAGCTTCACCCGGGCAGTAGGAGTAGAATACAACATTTTAATCGCCTGTAGAAAAGACCCAGAGATTCCATAGGATTGAAGTGCAGTGAACAAAAAAGACCACCCCAGCCTATCAAAGGCCTTTTCAGCGTCCAGGCTTAAAAGCAGGCCCTGGGCGCTTGTTTTGTTCAACACTTCAACTAAGTCTATGGTGCGTCGGGTGTTATCTCCGGCTTGTCGGTGCCGTACAAATCCCACTTGGTCTGCATGTACCAGGGTCGGCAGAAAGGCCCCTAACCGCGTGGCTAAAATCTTGGTGAAAATTTTTAAATCTGCATTAAGCAGGGAGATTGGCCTATAGCTGGCTGGATCAGAGGGATCTTTCCCCTGTTTTGGAATCACCGTTATATATGAGCCTAACATCTCAGAGGAAACCTGCTCATCCCCCAGAAGAAAAGAATTAAAGAGGGTGAGCATACGAGGTACCAAGATATCTGAGAAAGTCTTGTAGTAGACGTATGGCAAACCGTCCACACCGGGTGATTTACCTGACGGCAGTTCTTTAAGTACCTCCGAAATCTCCTCCATGGTGATGGGCTCATTAAGAGAGGCTAGGTCTGCAGGGGAAAGTTTAGGTAGGTAGCAGGACTCAAGAAAAGAACGAAGAAGGTTCTCTCTTTGCAGAGGGTCAGAGGGAAGGGTATCAGGAAGAGAGTAGAGAGAAGAATAGTAATCAGAGAAAACTGTGGCGATACCAGTGGGGTCATAGTGAAGATTGCCATGTCTATCTTTCACTACATGAGGTGTCCCACGAACTTTCTGGTCACGCAACTGGGATGCCAGCAAGGTATGAGCCTTGTTAGCTTTATCGTAGTATTTGTGCCTGGTGAAAGCAAGAAGCCGGCCAGCTCTTGCTGCCGCCGGATCCTTTAACTCATTACGAATAGTCACTATGCTGCGAAGCAGTGGGACACTGGGAAAACGAAGCATACGGCCTCTTTCACCCTCAGTTGGCGGGTAAGGTCATCTACACGCAACCGCCCTGTTTTCTTTATATGGGAGGCAAGAGAAATACAATTACCTCGAAACACAGACTTGTGGGCATCCCAGAGCGTCACCAGAGAGCTAACACTACCTTCATTATTATTAAAGTAATCTTGCAGACCCGTAGCCAAAGTTTCTTTATGTACGGGGTGTTTCAACAGGGCTTCATTTAGCCGCCAGTGACAAGTTCTGCGGGGCTGAGACAGCAATATCAGATCAAGGGTGACAGGGGCGTGGTCCGACCAGGTGATAGAATGTATCTCTGAGTTCGACGTCACCTTCAACCCTAGTAAATTACCAAAAAAGAGGTCAATACGAGTATGAGTTGAGTGAGGGTGTGAAAAAAAAGTAAACGTTTTTTCCATAGGGTGGCAGACTCGCCAGAGATCATAAAGTTGATGTTGCCTGAACAACTTACGAAATGCTGCAGACAGTTGGGCCGCACCCCGCGGAGGGGGAGAAGGAGGGACTGTATGTCTGTCCCAGACCTCTGAGGGCAGAGTATTAAAATCGCCTCCCACCAATAGCAATGCTCAGGGGAGATGAGATAGCTTATTGAACACCTGTGTAAGGAATCTCATCTGGCCCTCATTTGGAGAGTAAACATTACATAGTATAACCAGCGTTCCCTCCAACTTTCCTCTGAGGATAATGAAGCGACCAAGGGGGTCTATCTCAGATGTTTCCACCTGTAACGGACAGTTAGTTCCAACCATTATTGCCACCCCCGCCCTTTTTTTGTCCAACGGAGCAGAGTACACAATTGGATATTTATAGTGGGCAAACTTGAAGGTACTAGTGTTATCATGGTGCGTTTCTTGTATAAACGCTATGTCTGCGTGAAGATCTGAGAGCTCTTTAAGAAGAAGCCTCCTCTTTAAATCAGAGTTAAGGCCTTTAACATTATGACTAACTAAACGCACCATGATAAGACCAAGCAGGAAGGAAAGAAAAATGCCCAGGCCCCAAATCTTGAGGCAAAAGCGTAAGCAGGCCAGGGTCCCAGCGAGCCCCACCCCGCAGCACAGTAGAAGAGAGGGAAAAAAAAAGAAAATAATTTTACCAACCAGTCCTCACGAGCAAATTCGAAATGATTCCCGCCCTAGTCTGTAGGAACAAGAAGGGAGAGACATATCTTGGGGTAAAACAGGACAAAACATGCAAACAACACAAAACACATAAACAAATGATAAACAAATATAACACCTGCCTAACCCAAGGGAGGCACCAGTACTCCCTCGGAACCCACTGAGAACAACTCATGCGAGGAAACTGCCCAGGGGGGCACCACACTAGCTCCTCATATAGCAGTAGTTTCAAGAATAATAGGGATAGAAGTCTCAGCAGGAATAGGGGGGATGTGACTAGAAGAAAGCCAGAGAGTGAAAAGAGGAGAGCACAGAAGATGGATATGAGTGCAAACCAAGCTAAACTAAACATCCTAATAGCAACGAATAGGAACTCAGTGCATCCTCCTGCACTGCGTAAAGAAAAGTAACATGAGCATATGAAGGCGGTATCATGTATATAAGACCCATACAGATTTAGCTGGGAAGTACAAAGCAGAAAGATGTATTAGGGGGAGGTACCCCTTCCCTACAGTCTCCGCAGTCAACCAGGGCCGGTGTGGAATGGAGGTCTTTTCTGATTGAGGGGCGACCTCTGGGCTGGGCGCTTCCTTTAAGATGCCACCGGGGTCCAGACTGGAGATGGTGGTGGGGGTGGCGGGATCAGTTCCCAATTTTGAAGACGGGGTGGAGAAATGTCAAGCGTTACACAAAATCTTTCCAAGTCTCCATCTACCTTCAAGGTGGCTGAGCGCCCATTCCTTCTGGCGGTGAGGCTAAATGGAAAACCCCATCTGTAAGGGATCTGCAAGTCACGCAGGACCTGAAGTAAGGGGCCAAGCCGCTTCCTTTTCTGAAGAGTGACTCACGAGAGGTCTGGGAGTATCTGGATACGAGCTCCATCAAAGTCTATGTTCCTCAGGTCTCTTGCCTTGGTCATGACACGTTCCTTTATAGTAAAGTCAGTAACACAACATATCACATCACGTGGGAGGGAGGAAGCATCTTTGGGCCGTAATGCTCTGTGAGCTCTGTCCAGCTGGATTTTATGTCCTGCAGGGGCACCTAAGATTTGATTGAATATGGCTTCTACAGTGCATTTCAGGTCTCCATCTCTAGTGGCTTCAGGGAGCCCTCTGATCCGTACATTATGCCTCTGGCCTATTATCTAGGTCCTCCAAATGACGTTGGTATTCACACATAGCTGAATGTTGCACAGATATAGTCGAGTGGAGGTCTTGAATGTAACTGCGAGTATTATCATGCTCATCCTCCACAATCTCTATGCGCTGCTGCATGGACTGCAAGTCCTGTCTCACTGCAGCTATCTCTGCCTTACAGGCTTCCCTCACTTCTGAAATAAGAGACCGAAAGTCCTCTTTAGTGGGTAAATTTTGCAGAAAGGAAGACCACCTGTTATCAGTATTAGTATGAGGGAGGTAAGGGTCCTGTGTAGATGATTGAGAAGACCACCATTCTGCCCCATCTGTATGTGTAGTAAGGGCAGTGGGAAGTGTACGGCCGGGGGTTGCTGGGCCCTGTAGTCCTTCAGCGCGGAGAGTCCGCTGCGGCCCTGTAAGGTGCATGGGCCCTTTTGTTGGGGTGCGCAGAGGAAGAGGCGAGGGGACATTATCCTCTATCATAGGGTCCGACCCCTGTCCCGCCCGGGTCCCCATCTCCTGGGAGGAAGATGGCGCCTCGTCTTCGCTGGGATCAGCGTCCTCCTCTCCCCTTGAGAGAGCTGCCGGGATAAACAGGTCCGCCTCCGGGCTAAGTCCACAGCCCGACACGGGAGCAGGTTCCTCATCCAATCCCCGGGGTGTCGCGGCTGGGGATCCCGATCCGCTGCGCTGTTGGGGCACGGTCAGTTGGGCTGCAGCTTGTGGAGAGCCCGGATCTGAGGCACGGCGCGCTCCTCCTGTTATACTCGGCACCATCTTGGAGGGCAGATGCTGTGGCGCGGTGCGCAGAAACGGGTCCATCGCACCGATGCAGGGACTCGCCGTCTTGGTGGTTTTGAGGGTAATCTTTCGGGGTCCTCTTCTGCTCATTTCCAGTGGTCTGGGGTCCAGAATAAGTGTACAAAACCGCCGTTGCAGAGCAGTGAGGAACGGAGCTCTGCTCTATGCGACTGCTCTCATCCCCTTCCGGTCACGCCCCCAGCAGTTTTCTCATTAACCCCTTTCCCCAATATGACATCCAGGGACGTCATGAAAAGCAGTGGCAGAACATATCATGAAGTGCCTGGACGTCATGGTTTCCCTGCCTCCCCCCTCTGTCTCTATCTAAGATCGAGCAGCAAGAGGAGGCTGTGTGACACAGCCTCCTCCTGCTGCCTCTGCCCGGAGGGGACACGTGCTCCCCCCGGGCAGTTAACCCCATAAACGCCGCGGTCAATGCGACCGCAGAGTCTATGGGGAGATTCGGTGTCCTCCCGCCGATCGGGCGGCGGGGGGAGGCTGCAGAACGTTGCCTCCCCCCACCGCCACTACATTTATGTCCCCCGCCCCCCCCCCCCCAACGTCCTCCGATACCGGCGAATCGCCTCTATTACCGTTATAGCGGCGATCCGCCGGTACCGGGCATTACTGCCGCCGCCGCCTTTCATCTCCCCCCACCATGAATCCACGGTGGGGGGAGATGAAAATGTATCAATCAGACCCCAGATCAGCCCCCCTAGTGGGCGACCACTATCCCTCCCCTCCCCGGGCGGCCATCACATCCAAGATGGCCGCCCCCATCCCTGTGAACAGACTATCTCTCTTCACAGGGATGGAAATAAAATAATGATCAAAGCCCCATGCTCTCCGCCACCGGAGGTAGATACTATATACCGCTGATCGCCTGTTCCCAGTGCAGGAAAGCACTTTTTATCCCCTGTCACCATAAATGATTGGTGACGGGATAAAAAGTGATACAGTGTTGCCCCCCAAGTCGCCCCCACCCCCCCAGTCACCCCCCTCCCCCATATACATTACCTGATCCAGGGAGGTCCGTCCTCCTCGGCATCCAGGCTGATTCTGAAGTGCGCATGCGCTCCAGAATCAGTTATCTCGGAAAATTTAAAGTGACAGAGACCAATTTGGTCTCTGTCACTGAACTATAATTACTGTGATAGAAAATATCACAGTAATCATAGTAATATAGTGAAAATGAATGTATAAAGTACAAAAAGTGAAAAACATACAAAAAAATAAAACACACACTTTTTATTATAGTAATAATTGCAGTTTACTCCCCGATTACCCCTAACCCCCCCAGATTACCCGTAACCACCGCAGGTTGCCCATATCCACCCCAGGTTGCCCGTAACCACCGCAGGTTGCCCGTATCCGCCCCAGGTTGCCCGTAATCACGCCAGATTACACGTAATCACCGCACGTTGCCCATAACCACCACACGTTGCCTCTAACCACCGCACGTTGCCATTAACCACCGCAAGTTGCCTATAACCACCGCACATTGCTCATAACCACCGCACGTTGCCCATATCCACCGCACGTTGCCTATAACCACCACACATTACCCATAACCACCGCACGTTGCCTATAACCACCACACATTGCCCATAACCACCACACATTGCGCATAACCACCGCACGTTGCCTATAACCACCGCACGTTGCCTATAACCTTCGCACATTGCCCATAACCACCGCACGTTGCCCATAACCACCGCACGTTGCCTGTAACCACCACATGTTGACCGTAACCACCCCGAATTGCCAGTGACCCCCTCCAGATGGTCCGTTATCAGCCCTGATTGCCCGTAACCCCCCAGATTTCACATAACCACCGCACGTTGCCTCTGACCACCGGACGTTGCCTATAACCACCGCACGTTGCCTCTAACCACCGCACGTTGCCTCTAACTCACACACGTTGCCAGTGACCCTCTCCAGATTGCCCGTAACCACACCAGGTTGCCGTAACCACCCAAAATTACATGTAACCACCCCTGATTGCCTATAAGCACTTCAGTTTATCCGTAACCACCCCAGATTGTCTGTAACCACCCCATGTTGCCCGTAACCACCGCAGATTGTCTGTAACCACCCCATGTTGCCTGTAACCACCGCAGATTGTCTCTAACCCCCCCACGTTGCCTACGACCACCCCAAATTGCCAGTGACCCTCTCCAGATTGCCCGTAACCACGCCAGATTGCCTGTAACCACCCCAAATTACAGGTACCCATCCCAGATTACCTATAAGCACTTCAGTTTATCCGTAACCACACCACGTTGCCCGTTACCACCCCACGTTGCCCGTTACCACCCCACGTTGCCCGTAACCACCCCAGGTTGCCCATAACCACCCCAGGTTGCCCATAACCACCCCAGGTTGCCCGTGACCACACCAGGTTGCCCGTGATTACCCCACATTACCTGTAATCTCTTTTTTTTATTGTATTTTAGTAACTGCGCTATTCTAATAACTATTACTAGTGGTTTTGCTTCAGCAAATTGGCGCTCCCTTCCTTCTGAGCCCTGCTGTGTGCCCATACAGTGGTTTATGCCCACGTATGGGGCACCGTTTTACTCAGAAGAAGCTGCGTTACAGATTTTGGGGTACGTTTTTTCTCCCATTCCTCGTGAAATTGAGAAATTTTAAACTAAACGAACATATTATTGGAAAAATTCAAGTTTTTCATTTTTACTGTCTTATTTTGAATACTTTCCTTTAACCCTTAGGGGACACAGCCAGTTTTCATTTTTGCGTTTTCGTTTTTCCCTCCTCGTGTATATAAGGCCATAGCGCCTGCATTTTTCCACCTAGAGACCCAAATGAGCCCTTATTTTTTGCGCAACTAATTGTACTTTGCTAAGGCAGATGTAATTTTTGCCTAAAATGTGCCGGGAAACCAGAAAAAAATTATATGTGTGGTGAAATTGAAAAAAAAAACGCATTTCTTTTATTTGGGGGAAATGTGTTTTTACGCCATTCGCCCTGGGGTAAAACTGACTTGTTATGCATGTTCCTCAAGTCGTTACGATTAAAACGATATGTAACATGTATAACTTATATTGTATCTGATGGCCTGTATAAAATTCAAACCGTTGTTAACCAATATACGTTCCTTAAAATCGCTCCATTCCCGGGCTTATAGCGCTTTTATCCTTTGGTCTATGGGTCTGTGTGAGGTGTCATTTTTTGCGCCATGATGTGATCTTTCTATCGGTACCTTGATTGCGCATATATGACTTTTTGATCGCTTTTTATTACAATTATTCTGGATTTGATGCGACCAAAAATGCGCAATTTTGCACTTTGGGATTTTTTTGCGCTGACGCCGTTTACCGTGTGAGATCAGGAATGTGATTAATTAATAGTTCGGGCGATTACGCACACGGCGATAGCAAACATGTTTGTTTATTAATTAATTTATTTATTTTTATTTATAAAATGGGGAAAGGGGGGTGATTCAGACTTTTATTAGGGGAGGGGATTTTGTGTTATTAAAAATACTTTTTTCTTTTACTTTAGACATATACTAGAAGCCCCCCTGGGGGACTTCTAGTATATGCACTCTGATCTCTCATAGAGATCCATGCAGTATAGTTATACTGCATGAATCCATGAGATCGGTGTTCTATTACTTTTGGCTGCTGCAGCCAAAAGCAATAGAATGCCGAGCCGGGATCAGCGCCATTACGGAGCAGACCCCGGCCCGGTATGGATGCAGGGATCGCCCCCCCGCAATCGCGCCGCAGGGGGGCGATCCCCCCACTAGACCACCAGGGATGTATAACCGCAAGTATTTAGAAGCAGCTGTCAACTTTGACAGCTGCTTCTAAGTACTTAATTAGCGGGCACGGCGATCGGACCGTGCCCGCTAATAGCCGCGAGCCCGGGCTACACGCGGCACCCGGGATCGCGGCAGTTCAGAGGGTGGTCGCCGCGTGACCCCCCTCTGAACTCCCATAGCGGCACGAGGACGTTAAATAACGTCCTGGTGCAGCTATGGGTTAATACCTGTGGGGTCAAACCGCTCACTGCACCCCAGGATGAGTTCTTTGAGGGGTGTACTTTCCTAAATGGGGTGACTTTTGGGGGGTTACTATTCTGCTGACACTACAGGGGCGCTGCAAACGCACCTGGCGCTCAGAAACTTCTTCGGAAAAATCTGCACTGAAAATGCTAATTAGCGCTCCTTCCCTTCTGAGCCCAGCTGTGCCCATACAGTGGTTTACGCCCACATATGGGGTACCATTGTACTCATGAGAACCTGCGTTACAGATTTTGGCATGCTTTTTTTCTCATGTTCCTTTTGAAAATGAGAAACTTTAATCTAAACGTATATATTATTTGAAAATTTAAGTTTTCGATTTTTTTACGACTTAATTGTGAATACTTTCCTCCAGCCCCTGTAGGGTTAAAATGCTCATTATAACCCTAGATTAATTCTTTAAGGTGTCTATTTTCCTAAATGGGGTCTCTTATGAAGGTTTTCAGGATACCAGACTTCTAAATCCATTTAAAAAAAGAACTGGTCCCTAAAAAAATCAGTTTTGGAAACTTTCACAAAATGTGATAATTTGCTAATAAATTTCTAAGCCCCATAACACCCTAAAAAAGTAAAATATGTTTCCCAAATTATGCCAGAATAAAGAGGAGATATTGGTAATATGATTTAGTAACTAATTTATGTGCTATGACTTCCTTGATATTTTGATGTTTTTCACAAAAAACACACAAAGTAGTGACCAAATTTTGCCACTAATATAAAGTGCCATATGTGATGAAAAAACAATCTCAGAATCGCTAGCATACGTTAAAGCATCACTGAGCTATAAGCGCATAAAGTGAGACAGGTCAGATTTTGAAAAATGAGCCTGGTCATTAAGGCCAAAACAGGCTGCGGAGGCAAGGGGTTAAAACACAGGGGAACATTGAGTTCTATTTATGAACCAGTATTCGACAGGTGAATATTTTTAGATGCGAATTTTTTATAATCTGCCTGTTTTAAGTATTCACCCAAAAGTTCGCGTAATCTGGGATTAATGCCCAATTTATCATTTGCGACTTTTTAAAAAGTCGCATAACCAGGCGCAAGCTTACGTCTGGTCAGAACCAGGTGAATAAAAATTTTTTCATAGTTGCGCCTTTTTATTTAGATGGCAGTGCTACTTTTTAATGAATCAGTCACAAGATATTAGAGCAAAATACACACCAATCCCCATCAGAATAGTTGCACTTATTAGACTACTTAGTAAATGGCACTCACAGTTCCTTTAGGTTGGGTTCATACGTAGTTTATAGTCAGTTTTTTTAGGCAAAAACCAGGAGTGGAACCGACACAGAGATCAACTACAACAGAAAGATTTGCACCTTTTTCTATTCTTTGGACTCTTCGATCTGGCTATGAATACTAAACAAAATGTTATATATAGAAGTAATGAATGAAAGTTCCTACTGAATAATTTAATACAGATATCTTGTAAATCTCAAGAAGTTGATAGCGAAAAGTATACGGGTAATTTATAGAAGGTGCCAATATAGAAGTAATACCTTTGTATTCTAAAACTGTGATATCTCTCTAAAGTATTACTGCTATTAAGAAAAACGTTTGACATGTTATAAAGACGTATCAAAGTGCTCAGTTAATTGCTTCTCTCCTTGTCTCTCACCTCACTGCAGGAGATAGATTCTACAGAAAGTTTACAGAGTTCATCTTCTGCCACGAGAAGAGAGATGGTGAGAGAAACACCATTGCATGTTATAGCAATCAGTGGGTATTTCAATAATCAAATCCCCACCAATCAAACACCACAAAATTACACCTTCAGTACATGTCCTCTTATGCTTACCATTGGTTCCCTGAACGTGCTGCATAGAGTATAAAATGTAAGTACAGTAGGCCTGAGGTGGGTAATGGCAACCCTGGCACATAAGGATATCGACACAATAAGCAGGCAGGACAAACATCAAACATGTGAAGATGTACCATACTAAATACACAATAACGTAACAAAGCTCAATGAAACTTTCTAATAGTAATAGAAGGAGGCTTTCATGATTACAGTATGGTTGGACATAGCATTGGCACCAGTTGTAAAGATTCAGCTCCAGTGTTTTCAGAGGCCATTGACTTAGAGGAACCTGCCATTTCATGAAAAAGTTGATGGTCCAGATGGTGTCCACCACAGGGTTCCTAAAGAACTCTGATCTGTGATTGCTGCTTCCCTGTATAACCAACCCCTCCTAACAGGAGATGTTTCTGACGATTGGAGAATGCCCAATGTTATACCATCCACGAGAAGGGTAGTAGAGAAGAGCTCAGTAACTACAGGCCAGTTAGCTTAAAGTCTGTATTAGGGTGCCTTCACACCTACCGACTCGCAGCATTAATAACGCTGCGAGTCGGCTAGGTCCTGGCAGATCACTGTCAGTACATACACGCAGCGGTCTGAACGACCGCTGCGTGTATGTAAATCTGCCGGCCGCTTAACCCCTTCTGATGCCGGCCGGCCGCCTCGCGCTAAGCTCTGTATACATTACCTCCTCGCTCCACGGGGTCCCGGCGTCCTGCTCTCGCGCCCGGCCAATCAGTGTTTTGCCCTGCCGCAGCTAATGATTGGCCGGGCGGGAGAGCCAGGACAGTGATCTGCCAGGACCTAGCCAACTCGCAGCGTTATTAACGCTGCGAGTCAGTAGGTGTGAAGGCGCCCTTAGTATAAATTTTAAAAAATCTTATAACAGCATGACTTAAGCCAGCATGACTTTACTGAAGGCAGATCATGTGAGAATAATCTCATTAATTTCTTTGACTATGTCACGAAAGTGCTGGATGAAGGTGGTGCTGTGGATATCGCCTATATGGATATGATACAGATCCCCATAAAGAGTTGATAGAGAAGTTAGTAAAAATTTGACCTAATCTATGGATAGTTCAGTGGATTTGGCAGAAGGATAGATATGAGAGGGTAACTGTAAATGGTGTTTATTCCGTTCAAGGCAGAGACTGTTTACAAGTGGTGTGCCACAAAGGTGTGTTTTGGGGCCTGTTCTTTTAATATGTTTGTAAGAGACGTAGGAGAAGGTTTAGTAGGTAAGGTGTGTCTGTTTGCTCATGACACAAACATGTGCAATAGGGTTGATATTTCTGGAAGTATCGGTAACATGGAAAATGATTTAGCTTTATTAGATAAGTGGTCCAAACAATAAAAACCTTCAATTAACAAATGTTTACAAGTGTAAAATAATGCAGTTCTGTGTTAGGGAAGACTTCAGAAGGGAAGGATTTAGGGGTAGGGATTTCTGTCAGGTTAAAAAGGAGTCACCAGTGTAACCAGGCAGTAGGGAAAGCTAATTGTATGCTGAGCTGAATAGCTAGAGGTAAAACCAGTAGGAAGAGGGAGGTTGTGATCCTGTTTTAGTGAGACAACATCTGGAATACTGTGTCTGTTCTGGAGACCTCATCTAAAAAAAATGTTGATGAAATCGAAGAGGTCCAAAGATGGGCTACAAAAATGTTGATTGGTCTAAAGAAAAAGAAAGACTTAAAGAGGACCTGTCACCCCCAGTGCCGGGGTGACAGGCTCCCGACCCCCCGTTAGATCCCCCTATACATACCTCACCGCGCCGGGTCCTGCTTCCTGAGCCGGTCGAGTGACTGAGATTTCAGCGCCCGGAGCCTGGAGATATGGAGTCTGGAGAAAAAAAGCAAAAAGGGAGACATGATCAAAACCTTTAAATATGTTAAAAGACTAAATAAGGTTCCGAATGTAAGTGTTATTAATAGAAAACTGAACACAAGAACAAGAGGAGAACAATCTTCAGTTAGTTGGGGAAAAGATCAGAAGCAACATAAGAAAACATGACTTTACTGAAAGAGTAGAAGATACTTGGAACAAACTTCCAGCAGATCCAGCAGCAGTTGGTAAATATACAGTGATTGAATGAGATAAACATATTTCTATCCTAAGATAATTAAATAATCTGACCCCCCCCCCAAACCACTTGTACCTTCAGATAGCTTCTTTTAATCCAAGATCTGTCCTGGGGTCCGTTCGGCAGGGGATGCAGTTATTGTCATAAAAACAACTTTTAATCCTGCACCGCTGTGTCTAACGGCCGGGGGGTAAAATTTGTATATACATTAGGCTGGCACACCTCTCCGTCCTTCCTCCCCACCCTCCTCAGCATTAGGAATGATCCAGAAACATTTACTGCTGTTTGAGCTTTGCACAGGTCCTTAACGATCCAGCCCATGTGCCGGGCTGCCACAGGTGGGAAATAGGAAGCATTCGCCTGGAGTATTTCTAATGATGAGGAGGGTGGGGAGGAAGGACAGAGAGGTTGTGCCAGCCTAATGCATATACAAATGTAAGCCCCGGCCGTTAGACACAGCGCTGTAGGATTAAAAGTCGTTTTTATGACAATAACTGCATCCTCTGCTGAACGGACCCCAGGACAAATCTTGGATTAAAAGAAGCTATCTGAAGGTACAAGTGGTTTAGGGGGGACAGATTGTGGGTACAGAGTCGCTTTAAAGAGGGAATAAAAGAAATGTGGACTAGATGGATTAAGTGATCTTTTTCTGACAACAATTTTCTCTGTTTCTATTAGATAAATAATATAAATTATACATAATTGTGCAGTATGTAGATAATAAACATAACTATAACATATATTATAATTGTAGTACATGTGAGGTCACAGGCAGTAAGTGCTGATATTGTTTTTACACACAAGATTATGATGCATTGGTTGCTACAACCACAGTAGGACATTCTCAGTCTTGTTCATTTATCACTATAATTATTATGGTGGATGTTGCTGGCATACTGCACCTTGGTCTTTTGCCTGGCTGACTACAATTCTCTGTGCATACTGACTTCATATCAACAGCTGTGTGTAATGTCTCACTATAAGTTCCCATGCTACTTTTTATTTAATTTTATTTTTTTTAATATTTTTTTTTTATTGAAACTATTTCTAATATTAGCAGGTTGACAGTATGGAATTATCCTCCCAACAAACAAAAATTGGAGTACAGAATATATGCACAGTACAATCTTGCAGTTAGCAGTTACACTTAACATTTCTATCTAATGATTAAAAAAAAAATAGAGGGAGATCCCCTTGCCAACCCCCAACCCAAATGGTCTGTGTCTGAGGGTAGGAGACCTAACATTCAGAGAGATTAAAAGGAGAAGAGAATGATGCAGGGAGTTTGGAGAGAGGAAGGGGGAAGAGAGAGAGAGAGAGAGAGAGAGAAGTGAGGTTGGAGACACACGAGAAGGAATAAGGGAAGAGGACGCACAGGCACTGAGGTGAGGCCCACCAGGCTAAAAGTGGTGTACTCCTCAGTGTCATGAAATTCAATCCATGTGAACCAAGTTCGAGAAATGTAGGGAAGCTGTCAAGTCTTCCATTCTCATTAAGTCATTTACCTTGGTGATCCAAAGCAAAATAGAAGGGGGTTCAGAATGCTTCCAATACAGAGGTATGCAGGCTCTCACCACTGTGTCAAGGAATCACAGTAGCAAAAAACTTCATTGAAATGGCTATGTTGAAGAAGGAACAAGGCCAGATTGAGCCCTATCGTGATTCCTGTAACCCGATGGGTCACAGCTTGTATCCTTTCTCAGACGGATAAAAGGGACGGGCAGGGCCACAAAATGTGTGGAAAGAACTCCTCTGACATACCGCACAGGTAGGATCCACTTAAAGCGTAACTATAAAATATTTGACCTTTCAGTTTTAGTTAGCTTAGGGCATGATAACAATTTTTGCAATATACATTAATAACCTAAAATGAACAGTTTTTTAAATACATAAGGCTGATTATGCCCTTACAGCTCTGTCTGGCTCTGACTTATTTCTGTATTCCTGCTAGACACGCCCCCTCCCTGCAGATCCTGTACAGACTCTGACAGGAGCATCAGATAACAGCCCTGACACAGAGAGAAACATAAACAAAACATAGCATGTTCTCCCCCCTCCCCTCACAGAGGTGACTTAGCAGAGCTGAGGGTGTTGTGTGTGAGGAGCAGCGCAGGGGATGAGATGGATGGAGGCACAAGTACTCAGTGCTTCAACAAGGAGGGACATGCCAGCTATGACTCCAATGTGCTGCATGAGGGAGAGTGGGTGAGTCACTGAGGGGAGGACTACAAGTCCCAGCACAAGACAGCTGTAGTCCATCCATAGTACATATAACATTTACTATCAGAGGTCTGTAGCAGGTGCCACCACCTTCATGGCTGGCATTATCCTACAGTGTAATGAGAGCAGATGACTGTATCTAATCCCACTGTGTGTGATACCATCAGCTGGGGCTCTGTATCTAATCTTACATTGTAATACTGTATGCTGGGGCTCTATCTGATGCCACTGTGTGTGATACCATCTGCTGAGGTGCTGCTCAGTAGATGGAGGGACCCTGCCAGGAAGATGAGGGATAGGCCACGCCCACTTTCTCTCAGCCAGAAGAAAAATTCATTTATTCTTCTGAGCCAAACAACTGGGGATATATCAGTGAGCGCACACACTATCAACTATCAGTTTAGGGCTCTTTTTAAAGGGTAACACATGGGCTTTTTATTAGAGGAATTTCATTTTTTGGCTACTAAAATTATTGTTACGCTTTAAAGCCAGATCGCATCTCGTTTGACCTGAACTCGTTACCTGTATGACAAGATCTTATACCATGCTTCTTGAAAGCAAAAGGTTATTGACATTTTGTGGGCTAGAGTAAAGTCTGTATTACACAGCACCACAATGAGGGGGAAGTGAGCGTCGACCTGTCAGGTTAGCGGTCGCTTCCCAGCTCGCTGCCAGGCAGCAGCAGGAGGGGCTACTAAATAACTAAGGATTGTCCGGATCGCCCAGTGAAGTCAGCGGCAGTCTGCAGCTGTTGTTCCTATTACACAGAGTGACGAGCAGCAGATATCCGTTGACATGATCGGCATCTTCCAACATGTGGAAAGACCATGATTAGCCCAGATTGTGCATGTCAGCTAATCGTGGTCTTTTAACATGCACTACTGCAACAGGGCTTCCTTCCATTTGAGCAGGAAGAGTGGTGTAAGGGTAATCGCCATCACAGAAGGACTCAAAGGACTTGAAAAAGGAAAAGTGAGTTGGGGAAGGCAAGGAGTAGAGAAAATGATTAAGCTGGGTTACCCTCCAATCACCTATGGGTGCTGACTCAACAAGGGCCGACAGATCTGACGTCGGGAATTGTAAATAAAATGTGAGGCCCTGAATTTCTAAGTACTGATCTAGGTACAGAACACTGGGTCAGAGAGGCCATGAGGGAAGTCTGGATGGCCAAGTATTGGTGTCATTGTGGAGGACAGAGGGAGTAATTGGAAGTGGATAAGGATTAGCACAACTAAGGATAAGTGGATTAGAGCGGTCTCTGGAGCATAATGTGGCATTAAAATCTTTAAATGCCCACTGGTAAATGTTCTTTGGGTCAAGTCAACAGAGATAGAGGTAACATATGTGCAGACATGTTGTGACCATAGAGTACATGCTAACGTCCTACGACATTTATTCCCATTGCGCGGGTGGCTTTGTCTTTGTCTATGAGCTGGGACCTATGCGCATCCCTTACCTGCAGGAGTTTCCCTTTACCGTCATCTAAAAGGGGCACTTTATGTGCATTTTCAATGTCCTGAAGTTGTCAACTGAGTTTAGTTGTTTTAAGTGTTTTCTCCTTTTTTAAGTCAAGCCCCATGTTTCTCCAGGACCCCTATGAGCAACACATTTGTGGGCTTCCCACAGAATCATAGGAGAGGTGTCCTATGAACTGTTTAATTGGTCAGAGATTGTTTCAAGTCTGCAAAGACAGTCATGTGTTGGATTAAAGATGAGTTGCCACCGCCATTGCATAGTGTAGGGGTAGGGGTCCTGACAAAGGATCATGGCATGGTCTGAGAATGTAATATTATCAATTGATGAGACATGAAGGAGTGCCAAGTCTCTGTGTTTCAACGGGAAGTAGTTCAATACTTAGCATGAGCTGTAAAATAGAGAGAATATTCAACAATAAGACTTTACAGTATTGTTATAATGTTTTAGGCACATTGCTTGTCACATGCTTTATCGGTCTTCATAAGTTGTCATCTTGGACAACAATGCTATAATAAAAGTAACTGTCAAAACAACACTTCAGAAAAATGATCAACCAATCTTTGTTTTGATCTCATTAATAAGATGCAAACCTGTTTGGCATGAATTACTTTTTGCACTATTGTTGAGAACCACCTGACTATTGTTAAGCAAATACATGGCTATTGTGCTACTATTGAGGAATTGCACATATAACATCCTAGCATTGGGGAACTGCCTATCATTATGTTGTTTAGGAACTGTCCAATCTCCTCACTGTTAAGGAATTACATGACTATTGAACTGTTGTTGAGAACTGCATGAATAATGCATTGTTGAGGAACTGCACAACTATCACACTGTTGTTGAGAACCATACAACAATCACACTATTTTGGAAAACCTCACACCCATTGCACTAGCACACTTTGTTTTTGAGAACTGCAATAAAGAAAAAGGGGTACTCTTGCACTTATAACATATATTCATTTTACAGCTGTAATGTTATAATTGTAAATCAAATTGTAATCAAAGGGGTACTCAGCAAAATCTAGTCTAGTGCTTAATAACCTAAGAACCTAACAATAATAACCTAGCAATATAAATGGTGACTCAATGCTGGAAGGCTGGGGAGGCACCTCTGGAAACCATTCCAATGGCTTGTTTACTTAGTCTCTGCAATTTTTTACAATTTAGATTTTTCTGAGACATCCTGGCACCCTGCTGCCTGTATCTATTCCATGCTGCCCCTTCTTTCTGCTTTAAAATCGCTCCATTTCATTGCTGGACAGTGTCACCTAGGTGGGGCTTCATAGCAGTTGGGCCCTCTCGTCAGCAGAGAGATAAGACTGTGTAGTGTGAAAACCCTACAGATCAGTCTATTTTGCCTGGAAAACCCCTTTAAAATATGAGGATAACAACTAGGGAACAAATGACACTGCTAACCAGGGGCGTTGCTAGGGTCCTAAAACATCCGGGGCACGGGCCCCGAGTTGACTTCTGCAGTGGCGTTACACACACACACACATACATACATACACATATATATATATATATACATTTTTTTTTTAAACAGACGATCACATAGGCTAGTATTTGAAATTGTGACTCACAGTTGACGTCTTCTCTGATCAGTCACTCACTTTTCTCTTTTTTTTCCATTCGGCCCAAGCCATAACCCTTCTCTCCAGAATCTGCCAGGAAAAACATTTTAGGCTCCTTGCTCCAGCACACAGTAATTAGGTCTCCTCTGTGCCCTATATGCCCTACCTGCAACACACACTATAAAGTATATGCCCCCCATGCATCAGACCCCATACAGTATATGCCCCCCTCTGCTGTGCAGCATCCCCATATAGAACTTCCCTCCTGCTGTGCAGCATTACCATGTAGAATACCACCTGTTGTGTAGCATTACTATATAGCATACCCTCTGCTGTTCAGCATCCCCATACAGAATACCCCCTGTTGTGCAGCATCCCCCCTGTTGTGAAGCATCCCCATATAGAATAGCCCCCCCCCCCGTTGTGCTGCATCCCCATTTAGAATAGCCCCCCTGCTCAGCATCCTCCCTATATAGAATAGCCCCCCTACTGTGCAGCATTCCCATATAGAATAAACCCCCCTGCTGTGCAGCATTCCCATACAGAATATCCCCTGCTGTGCACCCAAATATAGTAATAATGCTCCCTGCTGTGCTATCCCACTTTGTTAAATGCCCCTACTGTGCCCCCATATAGTAATTATGTCCCCTGCTTTGCTCCCATATAGTAATGTCTCCTACTGTGCCTCCATATAGTAATAATGTCCCCTGCTGTGCTTCCATATAGTAATGTCTCCTACTGTGCCTCCATATAGTAATAATGTCTCCTTCTGTGCCCCCACATAGTAATACTACCTCCTGCTGTGCCCCTCATATAGTAGTAATGTCTCCTGCTGTGCACCCAAATATAGTATTATTGCCCCTGCTGTGTCCCCCATAGTAAAAATGCCCCCCCCACTTCTATGCCCCTATATAGTAATATAGCAGCTACTGTACCCACCATAGTAATAAAGTTCCCCCCTCTGCCTACAATAAACCTGCTCCCTACACACTACCCCATCTGACCCCCCCACACACACACTACCCTTATCTGCCCCCCTACACACACACACACACTACCCCCATCCTCCTCCCCCTATACACACACACACACACACACACACACACACACTACCCCATCCTCCTCCTCCTAAACACACACTACCCCCATCCTCCTAAACACACACACTACCCCCATCCTCCTCCTACACACATACTACCCCCATCCTCCTCCTACACACACACTACCCCCATCCTCCTCCTCACACACACACACACTACCCCCATCTTCCTCCTCCTACACACACACTACCCCCATCCTCCTCCTACACACACACTACCCCCATCCTCCTCCTCACACACACACTACCCCCATTTTCCCCCTCCTACACACACACTACCCCCATCCTCCTTCTCCTACACACACACACACACACTACCCCCATCCTCCTTCTCCTACACACACACACACACTACTCCCATCCTCCTCCTCCTCCACACACACTACCCCCATCCTCCTCCACACACTACTCCCATCCTCCTACACACACACTACCCCCATCCTCCTTCTCCTACACACACACACACTACCCCCATCCTCCTTCTCCTACACACACACACACACTACCCCCATCCTCCTTCTCCTACACACACACACACACTACTCCCATCCTCCTCCTCCTCCACACACACTACCCCCATCCTCCTCCACACACTACTCCCATCCTCCTACACACACACTACCCCCATCCTCCTTCTCCTCCACACACTACTACCCCCATCCTCCTTCTCCTACACACACACTACTACCCCCATCCTCCTCCTACACACACACTACCCCCATCCTCCTCCTCACACACACACTACCCCCATTTTCCCCCTCCTACACACACACTACCCCCATCCTCCTTCTCCTACACACACACACACACACACTACTCCCATCCTCCTCCTCCTCCACACACACTACCCCCATCCTCCTCCACACACTACTCCCATCCTCCTACACACACACTACCCCCATCCTCCTTCTCCTACACACACACACACACTACCCCCATCCTCCTTCTCCTACACACACACACACACTACCCCCATCCTCCTTCTCCTACACACACACACACACTACCCCCATCCTCCTTCTCCTACACACACACACACACTACTCCCATCCTCCTCCTCCTCCACACACACTACCCCCATCCTCCTCCACACACTACTCCCATCCTCCTACACACACACTACCCCCATCCTCCTTCTCCTCCACACACTAGTACCCCCATCCTCCTTCTCCTACACACACACTACCCCCATCTGACCCATACACACACATAGAGTACTACCTGGTCACCATCTCCCCCTCCCCCTCCATACCATTCCCCACACACTATCCCTGCAGACCCAAACACACACAGTAACTCCCCCGGGGGTTACAATACTCACCCCCGTGCAGCAGCCTAAGGTAAAGGAGCGCGGCGCGGGAGAAGCCTGACGCCGCTACAGCTGCTTGTGGACATCCACGGAGCGCAGGAGAGAGGCGGGGCCAGAGCGTGCGGCCGTCCACTGCGGGCCTCCGTCCAATCAAGAGCGGGGTGATGGCGTCCAGACGTACTGCACTAAGTGGCGCCGGCTGATCCCGCTCCCGCGGCCCGCCAGCGCTGAAGAAACAGCAACCTGGGGCCTCTGATAGTGATCTATCACAGGCCCCGGCTGATGTTATTTCGGCGCTGGCGGCATCAAAAGACTTTCGGGGCTAGGCTGAAATCATTCGGGGCTTGGGCCCCGACTGATTAAACCTACCGACGCCACTGCTGCTAACTCATCATGCTCCTGACACATTGGGTCATAAGAGCAATGATGACAGATACCCTGCGGTGCAAACACTAATGTCCTGTGGTCTCTGATATTCCAAGAAAAAAAGCACTTGATACAGCTGCTTGTACAAGTTACAGCACTATGAAGATCTCATCCCTAACTTTGTGCTTATGAAATCAGTAGATGTTTTCTACAGTATCTTGTAACCTCATGAGTACATAATACCATACCAGACATTAAGTTCAATGCATGGAGTCTAGTACACAGTATATATGTTACTCCTGCTTATCTGTGTAATATAGAAATCATTCTGATCATGTTTCATGTTGTACAATATTTTGGTCTCTCTCTCTCTCTCTCTCTCTCTCTCTCTCTCTCTATATATATATATATGTTTTGTTTTGGTTATTTTTTTTTTTCTCCCAACCAGATTAGTATTCTGCATAAACAGAATGACAATCCACAGCTGCAAATCTCCTGTATAGGGATAAACAAATGTTGCTTTTATTTTTTTCTTTAATAAGGTTGAAGTCAGCATCCATCTTTTGCTTAATGGGTCATACTCCAGATTTACCTTTGAGAAAATCCAAAGAAAATCTGCTGAAGATACCCAACTGCATGGGATGCTGTACAAAATATGTAAAAGTGTTTATCCAGGTGGGGAATAACCTGTAAGCCTAGCTTTATAATGAACAACTTATTGGCCTGGACCCTGGCCTAAAATGTATGGTAACTATTATTAGGTATACTAAACCTGGACCCTGAGGTTAGTGTCATACTGATCACTTTTATTACTGTCTGGGTAAAGTCAGAGGGCCAGGGGGCAAGATTTAAAGTGCCACCGCACCGTCAAATAAATTAACTTTTGAGATCTGACTTGAGATAGACTATCATGGGGCGAATCAATCGTATTTGATTGACACTCGGGGAGTGAAGCACATTATTTCTCATGATTGCAGCAGGGCGCCGAAGTGAGAGCTAATGCAATTTTTAACTGACGACATATCAAGAGTTAATTTATGATTGAGTAATGCTTTAACAATATTTTTGCCTTACTTCTAGAGATGAGCGAACCGGGTTTGGGTTCGAGTCCATCCAAACCCAATCGTTCGGCATTTGATTAGTGGTGGCTGCTGAACTTGGATAAAGCTCTAAGGTTGTCTGGAAAACATAGATACAGCCAATGACTATATCCATGTTTTCCACATAGCCTTAGGGCTTTATCCAACTTCAGCAGCCACCGCTAATCAAATGCCGAAAGTTTGGGTTCGGATGGATTCGAGCATGCTCAAGGTTCGCTCATCTCTACTTACTACTTACAAGGTAAAGGAACGAGGCACATGTTTTCTTTGGATACAATTTAATTCTGATGTAAGACAAAAAAGGGGATTAAGAAAGGATTTTTTATTTTTAGTGCATTTTCTATGTTTAGCATTTATTTAACCTCACTGCTAGCTCTTCTTTATCCACATAAATCTTCTGCTGCCCAGAGTGTTTACTCCACAACAGAACACGGTGTACTATTGCTGCCTTACGCTACAAGTCTCATGCAAAAAAGACAGCTGGTTTTCACTGCACTAAATTCTCCCTTCAGACGCCCACTCTAAACATTTCAATAACCCACACCTACAGTCACCTGAGCATTCCCCCATGCAATTTCACTGCAGTGCACACATTACACATGCATCACATGTGTGTATTATATTTCCATGTGTTCACTACATTTAATAATTACATTCCTCTGATCACATAAATCTTAGGTAATGCTTCTTCTTTAACTTAAGTAATGGGAGAGAACATTTTCCAGTATACATAATAAATCTTTCAGGTTTTTCAAAACAGACTGTTACACATTGGGAACTTTTCTATATATGAAGACTATGTACCAATAAAATACAATACAATACAAATACAATACAAAAAATCTTAGCAGCAAAGTGTGTAATGGCCCACGTACAAAATACTTGGTCAGTTTTGTTAGCTACCCCAAAGTGTAATGATTTGCATTACACCTCTGTATATATAATGCAGTATAAAGTAAGTCCGACTAGCATTGGATGCTGAGACAAACCAAGTGCCGCCTTTCTCTGCTCTCTGTCTGTATTAAAAAAAAAAAAAAAGAAGAATCTGCACTCATTATGCCATCATCAAAATGTGAAATTGAATTTTAGAAATGCAAATGTATTAAAAAGGAAAAAAGGAACTTTGCATGCACATACGTATTCAGAACCTTTGCTATTTGACACTTGAAATTTAGCTCTGGGGTCTCCTACTGAGTCACCTGTAGTAAATACTGTTAACTGGTTATCGGAAACCCACATCCCTGTCTATATGAGGTCTCACAGATGAAAATGCATATCAAAGCAAAAACCAAGCCATGAAGGGGATAGAACAGCATTTAGAGCTCCAATACAGGATTGGGTGGAAGCAAAGATCTAGGGAAGGGGACATTTTTTTTATTGCAATGAAAATTGACTAGAACACAATGTCCACAATGGAATAGTCTTGGAACAAAGAATGAGGAAAGTCTTGGAACAACTCTTTTTAGAGCTGGCTGCCCCACCAAACTAAATAATCGAGGGAGAAGGGTCTTTATTAAAGAGGTGACCAAGAACCCAATGCTCACTGTGGCTGAGCTTTAAAGATTCTGTGTGCAGATGGAAAAAATTTCCATAGAGTCAACCATCACTGCAGTACTCCACCGATTTGGCCTTTGTGGTACAGTTGCCAGAAGCTTCTTCTTAGTTGAAACCTTATGAAAGACTGTCTGGAGTTTGCCTGCCCAGTGCCATACCTAAAGTGAAGCATGGTGGTGGCAACACCATGATAAAAGGGTGTTTTTCAACCACTTGGACAGGGTGACTAATCAAGGTTAAGAAAAAGCTGAATGGAGAAAAGTACAGATTTATTCCTAATAAGAACCTCATCCAGAATGCTTTGGACATCAGACTGGGCCGAAGGTTCACCTTTTAACAATATAATGGCCACAAGCACACAGCCAAGACAACATAGGAGAGGTTTAGGGACAACTCTGTGAATGCCTTTGGGGGGTCCAGTTGGAGCACTGACTTGAACCCACTTTAAAATCTCTGGAAAGACATGAAAATGACTGTCTACCTACGACCCCTATTCAACCTGGCAAAGCTTGGCCGGATCTGCAGAGAAGAATGGCAGATACCAACAAAATCAGATGTGAAAACCTTGTGACATCATATCCAAGAAGTCTAGAGGTTGTGCTTTAACTAAGTACTGAGTAAAGGGTTTAAATGCTTACGAGTATGTGCAATATTTTAGTTTTCCCTTTCAATGAATTAGCAAATATTTCTAATATTGTGTTTTCACACTGTCATTATGGAGTACTGAATGCAGAATTTATTTTAGTACAAGGCTCCAACATAATCAAATGTAAAAGGGTCTGAAAAGTTTCTGAATGCATTGTATTAGTGTTGAATATGATCTGCAGTCTATAATCCAAGGCCAGAGTATGGGAATATGTCTTATAAATGGATTAGTAACGAGGACTCTGAGAACTGCACACTAGTTCTCTCCATTATATGTGCTCAGTAGTCCTCGATATATATGAGCACCAGCTTACTCTGTCCTCCAGACACTAATTGGCAGTTAGTAAGATAAAAAGATGGCACTCTGGCAGGAGAATCCAGTATATACAGTAAAGAATCATGGCACTCACCAAGTCAATTTCAGCTTTTTATTAATGTGGCATATCAGCAAAGGATAACAGAAGGAGGCGTTTCAGCCATGTGGCCTTCAAGTGGATGAGCTGATGACAGCCATTTGGCTACAACGCTTTCTTGTGTTATCCTTTGCTGATATGCTACATTAATAAACAGCAGAAATTGACTTGGTAAGTGTTGGGATTCTTTACTACTGATTTGCAGTTGTCAGCCTATACTGTGTACAGGCAGACAGCTGTCAATCAGCAGCCCGTGAGGAAGAGGGAAAGGCAGAGAACGAAGCCCATTCTCCTACATATCAGGAGAATGGCTGAACAAAAACAGAAGTAGTACATCTGTTGAGCATTTCTGTCACGAGCTTATAATACCATCATTTCAAGCAGCATAAATCTAGTTAAAGATTCCCTTTAAAATTCACACATATTTTATATACCCATGTGAATAGCCCCAGAGGTTAAAATTAGCTCCATATTACAGTCTGCAAAAAAAAGAAAAATTGTAATATGGATGTAAAATTAATTGTCTAACATGTATGGACAGTGTAAGGCCGGGTTCACACTACGTATAACACCGGCCGGGGCACAGAACGTCCAGTGTTACTGAAGATCATCCCAGATGGGATTTCACTGTCAATCAGCAGCCCGTGAGGAAGAGGGAAAGGCAGAGAACGAAGCCCATTCTCCTACATATCAGGAGAATGGCTGAACAAAAACAGAAGTAGTTCATGGTTCTGTTGAGCATTTCTGTCACGAGCTTATAATACCATCATTTCAAGCAGCATAAATCTAGTTAAAGATTCCCTTTAAAATTCACACATATTTTATATACCCATGTGAATAGCCCCAGAGGTTAAAATTAGCTCCATATTACAGTCTGCAAAAAAAAGAAAAATTGTAATATGGATGTAAAATTAATTGCCTAACATGTATGGACAGTGTAAGGCCGGGTTCACACTACGTATAACACCGGCCGGGGCACAGAACATCCAGTGTTACTGAAGATCATCCCAGATGGGATTTCACGTAAATTCAGATGTGGGCTCATCCCAGTTTACCGTTGCACACAAAGGAGCCCCACGCTCCATTGTGTGAACTGACATTTCTTGTGCGGCCGCTATTCAATGAACAGCAGCCGGATGGAATTCCATTCATTCCAATACAACGCATGTTTTGTATAAATCACTACCGTTGTTGCAATTTGCTTGCAATTTATTGCTTGATTTATGGAAAACATACGTGAACATAGCCTAAGGCCGCAACAGATGAATGGCAGCATTAGATTCATCTAGAGCTATTTGTACAAATAAAAGCAAGGACCTGTGTGGAAGTATCTGTGTCACCAAACAACATGTAACGTGCATGCCTGCATGGCTGATGGTAGTTTCTCAAATTGTTGTCACACTCTGAAATGATGAATGAAGGACTATGAAGCATCAGGGATTGTCTGCTCTGATGGTATCTTTCGGATGAGAAAGCGGTTTCATCCTCAATTCTCAGTGTAACTATAAACAGATACCATGCGACTTATAAGAAATCCCCTATTTCACGTTGGATCTCTCCTGTGTACTGGATCCCGTTTATCTGTAGGACAGGTCTATACTTGTTTGGCTCGGTAAACACTAGGTAGACTTTTGTAAGTCACTGTGTGCTCTCAGCTCTTTCAATGAGCAGCATGAAAAGTGTTTGTAATCAGGGTCATTCCCAAGGTAACAAGGACTCAGCAGCCATGTGAGACACAGCGGCTCCTCTTACAGGAGTGAGGAAGAAAACAGGCAGTGGAGAACTACAGGCTGAGAGACTAACACGCACAAAATACAGAACATTTTAAGACTAGCGGATACTGCAGAAATTCATCGGGAAATAATTCATCTGAAATCTGAAGGATGATAGAAGAATAGGATCCAGAGGAAAAGCTGGACAAGATCTATATTTATGCACCATTTACTCTAAGAAGACATCAGTCTAGAGACAAAGGTAAACAATCTCTATAACTATAGAGTAGGATATAGCAGATAGTGCCATTGTTTGGGGCTCTAACAAAACTTTTAGAGTTAAGGATGGAGAATAAGTGCTTTAGGGTCCTAACAGTTACTTAAGACTGGAAATTATGTTCATTAGAGCTTAGACCAAAGACTGGAAAATGGGGGGCAAAGAGGGGAAAGTGAAAGACATCCATGTGAAGAACAAAGAGTTCAGCTATGGCACGGGAAACAAGGCCTACAACTGCATGAATAAACAGGGTGAATGTTTTTGTATTGTGGATGAAGTCTTTTCATTCTGTATTCTCCCACCAGAGACACAGACATCAGAACTATGTCAGCTTATTCTTATATTAATACAACATCTCACATTGGAAAGTTAGGTTTAGCAAACATCCTCAGTTCTATTCAGACTGGTGTTATGTTAAGGAACAGTGCTAAGATTGTTTATAAAGGTTTGGGCAGTCATATCACATGGGTTGTTTTTTTACTGGCACGCACTCTCAGTATGTGCTGTATTTTATGCTATTTGTGGCTTTGTGAGCTTATTTGTTCTGAATGTGGGGTTACACAAGCATTAGGTTGACGAGGACAGGGAGGGTTACTTGCAAGCACAGTAAGTAACCGATATATATCTTGTATCATATTCATTTGCAGGTTTGGATATTTTATAATAATATCAAAATTATACAACTGACTAAAATATATCATGTTTATAAATTGAAAAGATGTGTTTAAAAGGGTTTGCTGAGTGTTTTTATCTCTTATCTTTGGATCTCATTTCCTGTTATTATTGGTGTATTTGTTGAATCTCTGATTAATGTCTTTGCTCCTCCTGTTGCTTAGTTAGAGAGGTTGCAGACTCAGGGGCCTTCCAGAACGGTAGTGACTAAATCCCATACCACAAAGGGACCTCACTGGGTGCGCGCACACAGCTCCCAGGCAAGCCCCGCCCCGGCCGGATTTCATTGGCTGCTCCACTCCGGGCTTCCTATCAGTTAAAATCAGACCCTGCCGGCCCCCCGACCCTAATCCGAGCGTTTAGTATTAGGGTTTGGGTTGGTCGTCGGATTAGGGTTACTAAAATCATCTAACTATCCCCTTCCCACACAACAACCCCAACCCTAACCCTCGGGGTTGGTGCTAATCAGGAGGGTTAGGGTTGGGGCTGTGGGGAGGGTTAGACATGAGAAATCAGTGGGACGTAACCCTAATCCGATCCCCAACCCTAACCCTAATACTAAACGCTCGGATTAGGGTCGGGGGTCCGTCAGGGTCTGATTTTAACTGATAGGAAGCCCGGAGTGGAGCAGCCAATGAAATCCGGCCGGGGCGGGGCTTGCCTGGGAGCTGTGTGCGGGCACCCAGTGAGGTCCCTTTGCTGTATGAGATTTAGACACTACCCTTCCAGAACAGTTGTATTTATACTGGCATCATGTGACAGATCATGTGACGCTCCGATAGCACACAGGGAACAGTATTCAACAAATGTTATGCTTTATCTAGTAAATTAGTTGGATTAAACTTTAGTTGAGTGTTTCTTAGTTTTTCCTAGCTCAGTTTATTAAAGAGGTTGAATACATATGCACTTATAACTTTTCAGTTTTTGGTCTATTAGGCTATGTTCTCACTATGTAAGTTTCGTATTAATCACTGCAATTATTGCCGATTTGCAACAACGGCCGTGATTAATACAAAACTTACGGAGTGCTGCCGTCTATGGAATCCCGTCCAGAGTGTATACACATAGTTTACTCTCTGGCCAGGATCTCTAGTGGCGCTGCAAAAAACTGACATGACCTGACAGTTCACACAATGGAGCGTGCAGCTCCAGCCGCATGCTCCATTGTGTGCAGCGGCGAATTGCGATTCGGGTGCTTGGATAAGCCCGCATCCCAGTTCATCAGAAGTAAAGATCATCGGGCTAGTACTGCAGTAACTGCTGGGATGATCTTCTCTGACACTGGCCGCTCTGTACATGACTATGTGAATACTTGCAGAAGGCACAGTTATCATTCAAAGTGCAGCAAGCTATTCAGACTGCCCAAAGGAAACTGAAACCTGATGAAAATGAACCAACACAGCAGCTAACAGTGAGGCCCAGTCTTAGGCCTAAATCACACATCCTCAAAACAGATCCTCAAACTCATCCGTATTTCAGATGCAAGGGCCTGAGCACAGCTCTGCTAACTTGTCAGGTTATCAGAGCTGTGGTCAGGCCAAGGCTGGCACTGATAGTATAGATGAGTTTGCAGATCTGTGTTATGGGTGTGTATGTTAGGCCTTATGGGGGAATTTATCAAAGGCTGTACCTAGTGCAAACCAGGGAAAAGTCTGGCACGTTTGTGTAAACACCCAGGGTAGCACAAACACTTAGCAATTTTTCCTTGTTCTGTGGCACACTCACCAACTGGGCAGGCAGGGGCATGACATTGTACATATGGAGCATGACTTCTCCTTCACTTAATTTATTACAAAGAACATCTGCTTATAGATGTAAATAATAGAGATGATCAAACAGCGCTGATGTTCAGGTTCGTATGAATTCAAACCATCGGTATTTGACTCCAGCTGCCTTCCTGTTCTGTGGGGAAGGTGGAGACAGCCCGAGTCCCTCCTGGAAAACAGGAATACAACCTATGGCCCAAGCTCTATTCCTGTTTCCCAGGCGGGACTCGCGCTGTCTTCACCTTACCCATTTAACTGAAAGACTGCAGGAGTCAAATACCGATGGTTCGAGTTCGTACAAACCTGAACATCAGCGCTGTTCGATCATCTCTAGTAAATAATAGTTAAGATCTATACAAACTTGGAGCCTCTAAATCCAGTGGAGAGGACACAGGCAGAACTTCAGATACTGCAGCGTATGAAATGTGACTCTATAAATCCCACCATTGGACTTAAAGAGTCACTGTCGTTAAAAAAAATGTTTGCAGCAGAAATCAATAGTCCAGACGATTTTAAGAAACTTTGTAATTGGCTTTATAAGCCAAATATGCCATTATCTGCATGTAAAAAGCCTTTTCCCAGGTCCCCCCCTCCTCTCCTTTCTGTAGTCCATTCCTCAGAATCATGAAATCTCGACTGTTTTTTCATCAGTCGGATCTGTCTGGTCTATGAAGAGGGGAGGGGGGAGGAGGAAGGAGCGAGATTAGTGGACAGCTGAGAGCTAAGAACAAAGGATTGCTCAGCGGGGGAGCTATTCAGAGCCCTAATTAGTGGTCAGAGAGGTCCCTGGTGACTGTCAGAGGAGATAGCCCCCCCCCCATGTGAATGTAAATTAACTCTTTTTGTCCTGTTTTGCTGCTTTTAATTTCTCTCTCCATAGGAAAACTATGAAGACAGGGGGGAGAGCTTCAAACTGTTTTTTCATGATAAAAATAAATTTTTCGGCTAATAAACCCAATTACAAAGTTTCTTAAAATCGCCTGTACTATTGATTTCTGCAATAAAAATTTTATTGACAGTGACAGTAACAGTGTATTTTAGAAAACAGTGTTTTCTTATGTTTCACATACCTGTTGAAATGTATATACCTGTATGGCCATAGGCCTTTGTTTATGTTTGTACATGTAGCAGGTGGAGAAATCCATACCAGCTAATATGTTCTGCTGATTCTTGACGTGCTGAGGTTTACTAAGTTAGCTTAGAGTAAACTTTTCTATTGGCCTTGCTTATTGAAAACATCCCGACTTTCTCAAGCTATGTTCACACTATGCTGTTTCTGCAGAAAATGTTAAAAAAACCTGCAACCATTTAAGCTGTTTTCTAAATTAAAAAAAAAGCATTTGTCTATATGACTGGAAACAGTGACCACAAAAAACTGCTTTTATTTCAGCAAAACTGTCCACTGACTGAGCTGACATTGCACAAGTGTCTGCTCAGCCAATTAGCGGCTGCAGCAGGGTCTCGCCTCAGCTGCTGCTTGGCTGAAGACCTGGAGAAGACTGAAGGGTAAGTTAACCCTTCCCCTCCCCATAATGGAGCACAGTCTGGTCCACAGAGGGTTAATTTAACCCTCTGGGGACCAGACTATAACCCACTCTCCCCCTCCTACAGACCACAGTCTAGCCCACAGGAGGTTAAGGTAACCCCCTGGACACAAGACTGTGGCTTTTTCGTCCTAGAAAAGCACCAACCAAAGCGCCATATACATAAGCACTGGCATTTTTTAGCGGAGCAAAAGACTTCCATTGAAATCTATGGGAGAAGAACGTCACTGTTTATTAAAAAAAACGCCAAACCCTCAGCATGCTGCATTTTGGAAAAACTGCCACAGAGCCTCAAAAACACCAGAAAGGAGAAAAAAAATGCCAACCCAAAAAAGTCATGTGTGTAAGGCAGATCATAAACTTCCATTGCCTTACAGCTAACATCTGGCCACTGGCGTTTTTGCAAAAAATTTATTGGTGTTTTTCCAAGACTTTAAGGCAGTATGAAGCCAGCCCGAGAGCTGCATTCAACTTCTTCTGCCACCGGTATCCAAATGCCAAGCAATCCGTTTCAAACATGTTCAAGTCACATTCATCTCTAGTTATAACTACTCTACCTAGAGCAGACTGCGCCTCCAGCCAGGCTGATTTGGAAGCATGTATGCTGAGATACGAGCTGATGCTTGGCAAAGTCCCCACACAATAAAGTTATTTGTGACTAAAAATTTTCAACCTTTGAAACATAAAAAAGCAGTACTGTACTCATTGCCCTACAAAACTGAGGCCTAATTCACACGTCAGTATTTTTCATCCTTTTTCCCCCGAACAGGAAAAACGGAATCCATTAGAACCCATTATTTTCAATGGTGCAATTCATACATCCGTTTTTTTGTGGATCCACAATCCGTGACAAAAAAACGGACATGTTGTAATACGGTCCGTAATTACGGAACGGACACATCAATAGAAGTCTATGGAGACCACAAAATTTGCGGAGAGTACATTGCAATCCGCAAAACCATCCGTATCACGGATCCGTTTTTTTGTGACATCACCGGCATGAGGGGCGGCTGGAGCGGTCCGGCCGGCCTCCCGAAGATGACATTGTTCGACCCAAGATGGCGGCCAGGGTCGACAGTAATCTGGTGAGTATGAGAGATGGAGAGAGGGGAGCTACTGCACATCAGACCTATGGCTGATACTAGGGCTGGGCGATAATGGCCTAAATCAATATCGCGGTTTATCGTACATGTAGCCGCGGTAACGATAAATTAAACGATAATTATGACACGCCCCCTTTAAAAGCCACACCCCTTTGAAAACCCCATTTTCCGATGGTAATACAAACGTGAATTTACTCCATAGAACAATGTGCAGCAAACTTCACAAGTAATATACAATGTTTTGGCATCTCCTATGCCATTTTCAAGTGCCACGTTTTCACGTTTGTATTACCATCGGAGTATTTTTTACTAGCTGACTTGATCCAAGGTCTGGGATTCGTCTGCTGGCACCCACAGTTTGTTTATTGTGCTGCCTATATTTTTTGCTATATCTATCTTTATACTGTGGGGAGATTTATCAAACAAGGTGTAAAGTGAAACTGGCTGTTGCCCCTAGCAACCAATCAGATTCCACCTTTCATTTTCCAAAGAGTCTGTGAGGAATGAAAGGTGGAATCTGATTGGTTGCCGGGGGCAACTGAGCATGTTTGATAAGTCTCTCCGTGTGTGTGTGTGTATGTAATATATATATATATATATATATATATATATATATATATATATATATATATAAATAATATTATATATACACACACACGTCCAAAATTAGGGTACCGGCATTCCAAATGAAGAATAAGTGTTTTATTTCAGCTCACAGGAACAAACTAGCCAAGGCTAGTTTGTTCCTGTGAGCTGAAATAAAACACTTATTCTTCATTTGGAGTGCCGGTACCCTAATTTTGGACGTGTATATTCTGCACTCGAGGATCCACAGTGCAGGGGTGGCACCCACTCTCCTTATTTACTGCCCGGGTGCCATGGACTTTTGTTGTTTGTGTAGGAGATAGGAGATAGATAGATAGATAGATAGATAGATAGATAGATAGATAGATAGATAGATAGATAGATAGATATAGATAGATAGATAGATAGATAGATAGATAGATAGATAGGAGATAGATAGATAGATAGATAGATAGGAGATAGATAGATAGATAGATAGATAGATAGATAGATAGGAGATAGATAGATAGGAGATAGATAGATAGATAGATAGATAGATAGATAGATAGGAGATAGATAGATAGATAGATAGATAGATAGATAGATAGGAGATAGATAGGAGATAGATAGATAGGAGATAGATAGGAGATAGATAGATAGGAGATAGATAGATAGATAGATAGATAGATAGATAGATAGATAGATAGGAGATAGATAGGAGATAGATAGATAGATAGATAGATAGGAGATAGATAGATAGATAGATAGATAGATAGATAGATAGATAGATAGATAGGAGATAGATAGATAGATAGATAGATAGATAGGACATAGATAGATAGATAGATAGATAGATAGATAGATAGATAGGAGATAGATAGATAGATAGGACATAGATAGATAGATAGGAGATAGATAGATAGATAGATAGATAGATAGATAGATAGATAGATAGATAGATAGGAGATAGATAGATAGGACATAGATAGATAGATAGATAGGGAGATAGATAGATAGATAGATAGATAGGAGATAGATAGATAGGAGATAGATAGATAGGAGATAGATAGATAGGAGATAGATAGATAGATAGATAGGAGATAGATAGATAGATAGATAGATAGATAGGAGATAGATAGATAGGAGATAGGAGATAGATAGATAGATAGATAGATAGATAGATAGATAGATAGATAGATAGATAGATAGGAGATAGATAGATAGGAGATAGGAGATAGATAGATAGATAGATAGATAGATAGATAGATAGATAGGAGATAGATAGATAGATAGATAGATAGGAGATAGATAGATAGATAGATAGGAGATAGATAGATAGGATATAGATAGATAGATAGATAGATAGATAGATAGATAGATAGATAGGAGATAGATAGATAGATAGGACATAGATAGATAGATAGATACATAGATAGATAGATAGATAGATAGATAGATAGATAGATAGGAGATAGATAGATAGATAGATAGATAGATAGATAGATAGGAGATAGATAGATAGGACATAGATAGATAGATAGATAGATAGATAGATAGATAGATAGATAGGGAGATAGATAGATAGATAGATAGATAGATAGATAGATAGGAGATAGATAGATAGGAGATAGATAGATAGGAGATAGATAGATAGGAGATAGATAGATAGATAGATAGATAGATAGATAGGAGATAGATAGATAGGAGATAGATAGATAGGAGATAGGAGATAGATAGATAGATAGATAGATAGATAGATAGATAGATAGATAGATAGATAGATAGATAGATAGGAGATAGATAGATAGGAGATAGGAGATAGATAGATAGATAGATAGATAGATAGATAGGAGATAGATAGATAGATAGATAGGAGATAGATAGATAGATAGATAGATAGGAGATAGATAGATAGATAGGACATAGATAGATAGGACATAGATAGATAGATAGGAGATAGATAGATAGATAGGTAGGTAGGTAGGTAGGAGATAGATAGATAGATAGATAGATAGATAGGAGATAGTAGATAGATAGGAGATAGATAGAGAGATAGGACTCCTATCTATCTATCTCTTTCTACCCAATATCTGCCCCCAGTCACAAGCTGTTCTGGACCCCCCCACCCCCTCTCCCGCACATACACTTGGGGTCAGGTATAGGTCGGCACCTCCATGCTCCACCGGGCACCGCACTCTCTCTCTCTCTCTCTCTCTCTCTCTCTCTCTCTCTCTCTCTCTCTCCTGCACAGCAACTTTGCATATCCTTTCTTCTCTCCTGCACAGGAATCCTCTGCCCCCGTACCTCAGTGTTGTAGCACATATATCTGCCGGCAGCGTCACACACGGCTGCTTCCAGCACTGCCAAAAGATAACGGGACGCCGAGGATTCCTGTGCGGGACAGAGTGCGGTGCCTGGTGGGGGGAGGATGTGCCGACCCATACCTGACCCCAGCAGCCACTTTATGTACGGGAGAGGGGAGGCAGGGCACACTGTGCAGCTTCCAGAGCCGCCCGGAAGCAGCAGCAGCACTGAGCACACAGCACGCCTGTGCGCAGCCTGTCAGATCTCCAGTCTTCCTCCTCAGGAAGATTAAACGGAGTGGAGCAGAGCATGCGGCCACCGGTGAGGAGGAGGAGGAGGGAGGGGGGAAATACCGCAAATACCGTCCTGGCAGAGTTGAGGTCGGTTAACCGACGCCAGAGACGGTATCGGTATTTTTGCGGTATACCGCCCAGCCCTAGCTGATACTAATGTCGTTCGGCTAATTTTAAAAACCAACGCCAGGATGTTGGTATATAATTTGATCAAACCATACTGCCCCGTGTACCACGTGCAGGTCTCCTGGTTAACACAGTTCTCTACGCTAACTCCACACCTTGTCGGTCAGCGACCGCCAACCCCGCAAAGCGTGCACATGCAGGGAAGGGAGGACATAGAATGGCCCTGCAACCCCAATGTCACAGGACCAAACCCAAAATGCCCCACCAATACCCAGCCGGCACCACCGGCGGAGAATGCTGCCCCCAAACAACACAAGTATGAATATGGTATTACACTCACCACCACTGCTCCAGACAGAATGGGAAAAACATGAGGTACTGACATGTGAGCATAGGTATATCCTCACATGGGTCTTATGAAGGGGAGTGCCAGCAGCTCAGAAAAGGGAGAAAAACATAAAATGCGACATGAAGAGAAGGGAGCTACTGCACATCACACCTATGGCTGATACTAATGCCGCTCGGCTAATTTTAAAAACCAACGCCAGGATGGGATTGGTCCTGTAGCAGTGGGGTTGCAGGGTCGTCCTATGGCTTCCCTTCCCTGTTGGTGCATGCTTTGCGGGGTGGGTGGTCGCTGACCGACACAGTGGTGAGTTAGTGTAGGGACCCATGTGAACCAGGGGACTTGCACGTGGTACATGGGGCAATATGGTTTGATCAAATTATATACCAACATCCTGGCGTTGGTTTTTAAATGTAGCCGAGAGGCATTAGTGTCAGCCATAGGTGTGAGGTGTAACGCTCCTATTTCTCCCGGTCCGTAATCTAGTGAGTATACTGCACCACACTTCTGGGGGTGGGGGGACACGGAGAAGGGGGCCATTCAGTTACATAACACACATTACAAAGTTGTATAACTTTGTAATGTGTGTTATTTAGTAAATAATTTTTAAACGCCGCACTATCCCTTTTAGAGTTCAAATATTGAATCTTCATTGCAGCACTGTTGCAATACAGCAAAATCACAGTAAGGCTATGTTCACACAACGTTTAACAGGGTCCGTACGCTGTTAAACAGCCATCCCCTGGGCTGTACTCAGCCCGTTCCTGCAGCCGAAACCTCTGTATCGGCTGCAGGAACGTTCTGTTTTCACAATTGATTTGGGGGCACCGTTGGGTGTGCCTGCAAATCAATTAGCCATTCACCTCAATACAATATATGGGCCGCAGCTGCACATTGCGTTGTGTGAACAGCTGATGTTTCCGGACGCTGTTTACTGAAATAATTGACAGACACATTATTCTAACCCCCGTTCTAAAGAACGGGCGTTAGAATAACAATGTCTGAACACAGCGGGCGGCATTGCATTGACTTCAATGCAATGCCGCCCCTGCAGTAAAGAACGGACGCTGAGGCCATTGCAATCAGCGTCTGTTCTTTAATAAAAAAAAACGTTGTGTGAACCTAGCCTCTAAACTCTGCAGTAACATGATAGTACTGCAATGTGACTGCAGTGTGTGAACACAGCCTTATGGTACTTTTACACAGAGCGATAATTCGTCCGATCGCACGATTAAAGATTTTGAATGAACAATGTTCTTTTTATAACGATCAGCGTTTAGACGGAACGATACATCGTACGGAAAAATCGTTATGGGATCATTTTGCGATCGCTTAAGCCTATCTCACACATAGGTGAAATCGTTGAAATAATGTTTACACGGAACGATCTGCGAATTTTTTGCGAACGACCAACGATAATTTGAGAACATGTTGAAAGATTAAAATGAACGATTTCTCGCTCGTCGTTTGATCGTTCTCTGCGTTTACACGTACGATTATCGTTTGAATTCGCTCGTTATCGTGCAAATTCGAACTATAAATCGTTCCGTGTAAAAGGACCATTAGGGGGTTGTTGATCTTGGGAGAGGCTTTCCTCTCATGTGACTATGGTAATAAGGAGACAGTTGTCTGTAAGATGAGCAGTCATGTTTATATGGTGAGAAGGTGAAATATTCCTAAAATTACTTAGAAAACTGCTGGTGGTTCCAGACGTAGCACTCCTCTTCATTGTCTTTGCAGAGAGCTACAGTGGCTTAAGGAAGGTCGGAGATCTGGTTGGATTATGTCACTGTGATTATGTGCCGTGATTCCTAGCTACTTGTTGATCACCTAGTCACCTAATTCAAGAAGAGTGCGATATGGTTTTTGCAGATGAAACGGATGAAGAAAAAAAAACGTGTAGCATTGGCATTTTTACTGCTGTTTTTTTGGAGGCCAGAAAAGCGCCACAAAAAAACTGTGTCTGTGGGCGCCCTCAATCACTCTATGGGAAGATTTACTGGCCGATTACGCCTTATTCACATGTTCGGTAAATTTATCCAGATCCGCAGTTATAGGTGAATTTATGGCACATTGATTTCTATTGGGCTATTTACACTGTCTATAGTTTTACAGATCCTCAATCAATTACTCTTACCAGTGCCATGGCTTCAGAAGTAGCTAAGGTGACTCCCAACTTTTCTACTTTAAATACAGAGTTTGGGATACACTCGCTGTATAAGACTAGCCCTCTTCCAACACAGACCAAATAAAAATTAACATAAACATCAGACAGCAGCAAAATCTGAGAGGCAGAAAAGGAGGTACAGTAATACTGGTAGGATACAAGGAAGGCCAGCCAGGTGAAAGAGATATGTTTTTATGGGCACATGCACCACTCTACCATATCTCTTTTTTCTATACCCAGCTTGTTTGCTCTGCCTTTCATACAGTCGCTGCATATGGCGGGGATGTGGCCGTTTTTGAGCAACACCCACCATATGTGTTGACGTTCTTCAGCACCCGCCCTTTAAGACGACACCCGGAGTATAAGACGACCCCTGATTTTTTTAGAGGATTTTCCTGGGTTAAAAAGTAGTCTTATATGCAGGAAAATACTGTATGTAAACCTCTAAGTCTTTTCTGATAATAAAGCTCCTTTACAACTAGCAAACTGATTTAAATGGTTTGTCCAGGATAATAAAACTTTTAATATACTGCTGCTGTATATATACTTATGCTAGAAAACAAAAACACTCCCCCGTTGTCCCCTAAGGCTCTCTGATGTCCCCCGATGACTGCAGCCGTCTCTAGTTCCGGGGCCAACCCATCTTGGGAGTAACAATCTGCTCGCCAAATACTGACTGAGAGAGCACAGAGTCAGTGCTTGGATGAGTGGGCTGTCACTTCCGAGACCAATCTGTGATGGAAATGGAGATGGCTGAAATCAGCGGAGGAAACCGGAGACCCATAGGAAGACATTGGGGGTCTGCAGAGAGGAAAGCATAGACTCTTTTTTTGTTTTCTATATAACAGCAGCAGTTTATTTAAAGTTTTCTAATGCCAGACAACCCCTTTAAATTGATATTTAGATACATTATATGTTGCAATTACATCTCCCTGCCTCATTCTTTCAGGGTTAGGCAGGTGTGGTTATATAATACATAATTTGAGGATTTAGACTTGTTTTTACATAATTACCTCTTTATGCCACCTCCTGCATTATCTGACCTTATTTTTCAATCATTAATTTCTCTTGCCAACTACGTCTATTGTGTGAAATGCCATTCCAAAGTATTGTAAGATACCCTCTGATCAATAACATAATATACTCTTTTAACATATGTATAGAAGTAATGATGAATTGTGTAACATTGTTCACAATGTAAAAAAGAATAGAAAGTCCCTGAACTAGTGCATGTAACCAAGAACAGGAGAAGATTATCCATTGTAATATCTGACAATGCATAACACTGGTGAATAATACCAATGCTAATTGTATGAAAATTGTATGTCTTCTATACTATCTTAAAGTGAATCTGTCACCCCCATCAAGGGTTTGAAGCTGGCAGCACAGCAGCATCAAGCTTAATAAACCCTTTCATGTCTTACCTATACAATGTGTGGTGGTGTCTTTATTTCTGGAAAAATGCTGAATAGTGTCATACAGAGATATGTCCTATGGTCCTCTGTTTCCCTGGACTGCAGCGCCTCTTTTCACTATATCACTGCCTATGACTTTAAAGAGTAATTGTCATTTTTTTTTATTGCAGAAATCAGTAGTCTAAGTGATTTTAAGAAACTCTGTAATAGGTTTTACCAGCCAAAAAAGCCTCCTTCTGTACTCAAGAAGCAATCTCCCAGCCTCCCCCCCTGACTTCTTATCTGTGCATTATCAGGCAAACACGTCTTCATTACAGAGAAGCCAGTGAAGACGGGCTCTGCTCTTTCCATTGTAAGCCTATGAAGGGGGGAGGGGCTGAGGGAGATGAGGGAGCAGGAAGAGGTGACATGAAGGTCAGTTGTTTGTAGACTCTCTGGGCACCTAAAACGCTAAATTCAGGTGTCAGAAAGGTCAGTGCTTATCTATGAACTTACTGAGAGAAGATTGCAGGGTGTTGTGCTTTGCAGAAATCCTCCGTGCTCAGTCACTCCTAACAGCCCCTCCCCTCTCCATAGCCGCATAATGGACACAGAAATCCTGCTTCATTTGATGTGAGGGGGGAGGCTGGGAGATTGCTTTTTCAGTCCAGAAGGAAACTCTTTTAGTACATAAAACCTATTACAGAGTTTCTTAAAATAGCTTGTACTGTTGATATTTAATGTTTTCAGAAAAATGACCCTGAAATGACAGTTACGCTTTAAGGCCTCTGACACTTTTCAGAAGTGAAAAAAAGGATTTTTTGCAGAAGTAAAGATGCCATCACACATATTTGGATTCGGCTGATGCCTGAAGAGTAAATGGTTCGTAATGTAAAATGTTGTTTATTTGTAATAATATGGGGCTCTATTGAAGGGTTATCACTGACCTGACAGACGTTCTTTTTGGGCAGTTGAAAATCATGTAATTTGCCCTACTTCTGTATCTCCTGTAATAAAAAAAATGTAAATGAAAAAAACTAATCAATAAATCCACATAAAAATACCTTGTAGCTACTAATAACTTCAGTAGCCCCAACCCAACTGGGCATGTAATTAATCAACAATAATGGCATGCAAACATGCTCATCACTTTCTGTCTGAACCACAAGTCATAGGGTGGATTTACCAGTTGGTTTTTGCACCCAACCTGAATTGACAGGTCTCTTCTTATACACAAACAGAGGTTTTCTGATAATGTCACAGTTTATTGGGAAAACATAGTTGTTCTTCGTTAGTTATAAGATGTTAGTGGTACAAAACCAAGTTTGCATATCTGGATATAGCCCCAGTATTATCAGCAGCTGAGCCACATGTGGCTGAAGCCACAGGACAAGCTGTCATGATTCTAAACTGCTCCATACACTGCTATGGGATAATTCAGTTTCAGTCTGTATTCACATCTGACAGTAGGAATTGTATCAGGTGAAAGTCTGTGGAGAAGCCATCTGTTGTCACAGCATCCATTCCTAGACATTAGCCCTAGGTGAGGAATTATAACATCTATCATATACAGTAATGGTGGAGGAAGTCGAAAACCGGTTATTATTAATTGCAGTGAACTCTGCATAAAACCGAAAAGTCTTAACATGCAAATCAGAGGAAGACAGCAATAATGCTTATATACCAACGGCATCTACACTTATTAAAGAGAACGTATCATCTGGATTTGTTTTTACTAATTACAGCCAGATACTGGAATATGTTCTGTTTTCTAATCTGTTTCTATTCTTTAATTGTAATTTATTTATTTTTTTATTTTATTTGTAGTATGTTACTATAAGGACAGCCATCTTGCCTGGGATATTTTTTAACAACATTTAGTGGCATGCTTTACGACAGGCTTCTTGGACCCAGACACAATGGACATCTCCAGACCCTATTCATTGTATGGGACACATTTGTGAGCATGCTCGGTGGGCTCATTCTACAACAGAAGGCAGCTGGGTTGTGAGCTGCTGCTATTGTGTGCACCTATGTTAAATATGTACTGGCGTCAACTGTCACTCTACTACTGTCTGTGATGATAGGAAGGGCACTGTTGGAAAATGATAGATGCAGAAAAAGAAGTCTTAGTTTTATTTTAAGCCTAGTGCCAAAAATGTAAACTGCAAGATTTCAGGATCCTCCATTCATTCTCTATGGAGCCATCGGAAAGAGCCGAGTGCTGGCTCTTTTCAGCAGCTCTATAGAGAATGAATGGGGCTGCGTTTCATGTTCCGACCCGTGGCTTCATTTATAACAATGGATCCGGGCACCGATGTAGTGATCGCCGAGGTGCATGGAGGTCGGGTCCCTCCCCATCTCATACTTGTCCCCTATTCTGTTGGTAGGTTTAAATCGGAAAACCCCTTTAGACAATAGGTCATTTTGTGATGACACAGTCCCTTTAACCTATTGACGACACATGATTAGCATGCTCAAACTGTGGCCATTAACAGTGCATAGAGTGAGCTCAGGACGCGAGCCTGCTCTATACATGGTGCCTCCTAGCTGCTATCAGCAGCTGGGGTGTGCCGCTAATACCCGGCACAGAGCAATGGTCTGGCTGTAGATGCTGCTGTCAAAACTGACAGCCACATTTAAATGGTCTGGGTTACCTTGATTTGTGGTCCAGTGGCTTGGATTGGCTCCCTGAAGTGAGATCGCAGGAAGTCAATCCATTCTCAGAGCAGTCCGAGGTCTCAATGAGGCAGCTTGACATAGGCGATTGTTAGAGACTCCCTTCAGTTGTGGTATCATTTAGTCAATGCAGTAGTAATATGTTGTCCTGGTGTGGATTATCAAATTTTTTTTATATATGGAACTTTTACAGAATCCTATGTGTGCCTCTTGTGAGCTGTATGCACTGCCAATCACTTAGATTCATGGGCCACTTGGGGGTTGCTGCCAACACACGTTACACCACTGCCCAACACATCACACTGCTGTGTTGGTTAATGCACTCAAGATAACCAATAAAACATTTAAATGTACAACAACAGTGTTTAAATGCATAATCACTTCTAGGAAAAGGCTACATATCTTCATGAAGGAATTGGCAGAGATACAGAGAGACTACAGTGATTATAGAGGAAACTGTGGCCTGGCAGCTTAACAGGTCACTAAACAGGTCACTATGAATTCCAGGCATGGATGCCTCATTATTTTTTTTTCTAAAGCTAATATTGTGATTGAAGGGGTTATGAAATGTCTATAGCCCTTTCTCACATTTAGGGTCTTGCTGTTGTCAGTACCCATCATTGGCTGCAGCTGTGGTGCAGTGTACTGTACTTGTTCAAGCACTTGTTTTAGCATGGACTGAAAAATGCAGTACTACACCTAAAGTGAAAACTGTTCTGCTGAATCATTACTGTATATGCAGTATGTTTGTGCAGCTTTTTTCAATTTTGAGTTCAGCCGTGTTAAAAACAACCTCTGCTTTCGTTTTCTGAGGCAAGAAAGGCTGTCTAGAAAGTACAATTGTCAGGGCTATGGGTCTCATGGGATATATTTTATATGTCGCCAAGGAAAAAGAGTCCTCTCTATTCTGAGTTCTCCCACCCATCTCTCTGAAGACGTATGTGAACGACTGAATCCACATGTATGCATGCAGGCAATGGTGTAGCTACCATAGGCAGGGCAGGCAGGGTAGGCAGTTGCTATGGGGCCCGTGCAGTAGGGGGCCCAGAGGAGAAGGTAAGAGCATGTGTCCTTCTGCGTAATCCCTTATGTACTGCAGTGTGTAAGTGACCGACCCAATGTTTACTTACATGTTGCAACACAAAAAAAGGTTAACTATCAGGAGACAAAGGGATTTCCTCTGATAACCTCTGACCTCTGTTCTTCAGCTGAGAAGTAGGAAAGGAAAATGTGCAGAGCTCCCTGCAGAGGTCAGGGGTTATCAGTGGACGAGCAGTAAAGCAGATATCTCTTTGTCTTCTGAACTTTGGATCATTTACACACTGCAGTACATAAGGGGTTAAGCAGAAGGAAGTCTTCTCCTGCACCTATGTATTTAACCATAAGGGCTGCTAATAGGCCCTTATAGGTAAAAACAGTGGACTGTCATAGCAAGCAGCCATTAGCTCTCTGCTCTGCCAGTCACTCTTGTGGTTACAGCCAGGAACATCACAGATATATGCAGGGGGCTTAAATTTTTTTGCTATGGGGCCCTGTGAATCCTAGCTACGCCCCTGCATGCAGGGTGAAACATTATCTGGTATCAGTGACTAAATAGTTATATATCTATCAGCGACATCTCATATGGACCCAAGCTTCCATCCTAATTGATAGTCTAGCTGGTCAAATGGAACAAATTTATTTTACATCCTTTAAGACATGCACTTAGCAGGCTTGTTCTCAGAAAATACACTGTAATAACCGGTTACTGCCAAAGGAATGCAAATGAAATAAATGATAGAGGCCAGCCAGTTAAAGAGGCTGTCCAGTCACGATCTGAAAAAGATATGTAGGTCAGTACCTACAGGGGATGATTATTTTATTTTCCTTCGGCTCTTAGCTACCTTTTAGCTACAGTGCCTACAGGTAGTCTGAGACTTACCTCCTCTATCATCTTTAGTTCAAGCCAGTGCACTCTCCTTCCTCATATTGGCTGCCATGTATAAACACAAGCCTATGGCAGGGTCACCAGCAAGCCAGTGCACCGAGAGCTGATTATTAGCTGATCAGAGCAATTATAAGGTTACACACTAGTAAGAAAAAGATGGACATCAGGTTATTTTTGCACAGGGTCATTTAAGTGCTGTATTTTTACCTAATCTTCCATCTTCTCTTCCAATAGGCAAAGCTGGCATTTTCACTTGAAGCCATTTAATTCCACTATGTCTCACTTATCTTCTACTATCAAGAGATATACAGATACAGACTACTCAAAAAGTTACTCTGGATACGGTTCATATGCTTCTAGTTCTTCATTCAGTGATCGAAATAAACTGTCTTATAAATCCAATATGAGCAGCTCATATTACACCAGCACTCCTCTAAGTTCTTATGGAAATCTTGACCGAAGCCTTCCACCCTTGGATTCATCCACAAAAAGAACTGACGTCTTACGATCTCCATCCAAATATGCAACCAACGCATACAATGGCTACAACAGTTATTCTACCTTTCAGTCGTCTCCCATCACCACACTATCCCGTAAAAAGTCATCCAGTCATACGGACCTGTCCCTTGGCTTCTCTGAACTACGTACCTCAGATACTTATTATCCTTATAGTCCTGGACTGACGCGATCACGCCATGATTTTGATGGCACTTCTCGGATTTCCCGTGCTTCCAACCACACTGAGTACGGTGACATCTATGGAAAGAAAAAAAGCTCCACCAATGGATACGGACTGTCTTGTTCAGCAACACCAGAGACAGGCACTTCACTTGCAAAGCCCGCATCACGATTCACATACTCATATGACAAGAATGAGGGATCCAGTGGTAAAGAGATGCTGGTAGGTGTTATTTCATTACAGTTTGTACATGTGTAAATAAGCTAGCAAATGACTGTAACACCTACAAATATTCGCTGAGATGTATATAAACAGTGTGACAATATTTTCTCACTTCATTTACTAATAATAAAAAAGAAACAAACATAAGCTCTGTTACAATTAAGGCTAATATTAGAAGCTGCTCAGGTGACCAATCTAAAGTTAGGGTCCCGATTTTAGCAACTTGTAGGGATTCTCATCCCCTCATGCATCATATAATCTGACATGCCACATAACAAAAATTGTAAGGAATGACAGTTATCCGACCATAACTCTAGAGCAGGGGTCCTCAACTGGTGGACCGCGGAGGCCAGCTGCCTGGACCCCTGGTCAGACCTCCGAACCACCCCGGATCCGGCGGGACATTACTGTCCCGGGACGGCCCCCATGTGTCCCGCTCCCCACCGCACTGCCTCCCACCCCATAGGCGTACTGTCCTTAGATTTCAGTACGCCTGTGGGGCTGGGGGCAATTTCGGCCCGGCCCCCGGCTGATAGATGCTCTCTGGGGATGTCCTGGGGATTCCCCAGCAGAGCGCCCACCAGTGACCTCAGTGTGCGCCGCCGGCCTGTACTTCCCGGAAGTACAGGACGGCGACGCACACTGAGGTCACTGATGCACGCTCTGCAGGGGAATCCCCGGGACATCCCTAGAGAGTGCGTATCAGCCGGGGGCCGGGCCGAGAGGAGAAAAGAAGAAGACAGGCGCAGCGGGGGAGCGAAGTCCTAGGTGAGTTGTGGTTTTTGTTTTTTTGTCTGGGGGCCATCTATAATGGGAGAGCGCACAGGGGGGCTATATGGGAGGGGGAGAGCGCACAGGGGGGCTATATACTACTGGGGGGAGCGCACAGAGGGGCTATATACTACAAAGGGGCTATATACTACTGGGGGGAGCACACAGGGGGGGCTATATACTACAGGGGAGAGCTCACAGGGGGGCTATATACTACTGGGGGAGCTCACGGGGCTATATACTACAGGGGGAGAGCACAGAGGGGCTATATACTACAGGGGAGAGCTCAAAGGGGTGCTATATACTACTGGGGGGAACTCGCAGGGGGCTATATACTACAGGGGGAGAGCACAGGGGGTTATATACTACAGGGGGAGAGGGCACAGGGGGGCTATATACTACAGGGGAGAGCTCACAGGGGTGCTATATACTACTGGGGGGAGCCCACAGGGGGAGAGCACAGGGGGGTTATATACTACAGGGGGAGACGGCACAGGGGGCTATATACTACTGGGGGGAGCTCACAGGGGGCTATATACTACAGGGGGAGAGCGCACAGGGGGGCTATATACTACAGGGGGGGCTATATACTACTGGGGGGAGCTTACAGGGGGCTATATACTACAAGGGAAGAGCGCACAGGTGGCTATATACTACAGGGAGAGAGCACAGGGGGGTTATATACTACAGGGGGAGAGGGCACAGGGGGGGCTATATACTACTGGGGGAGAGCGCACAGGGGGGCTATATACTACTGGGGGAGCAACAGGGGGGCTATATACTACTGGGGGAGACAAAGGGGGCTATATACTACAGGGGAAGAGGGCACAGGGGGGCTATATACTACTGGGGGAGAGGGCACAGGGGAGCTATACACTACTTGGGGAGAGCGCACGGGGGCTATATACTACTGGGGGAGCAACAGGGGGGGCTATATATTACTAGGGCAGTCACCCCCTTTGTACTTAATATCACAGGGCTGGTGAAAGAGAAAAAACACCAGTTTTCCCGCTAATAAGCAGCAATTCTGTATGTAAATAGTTGAACGTTTGTGAAAAGTAACAAAACACGTTTACTACTGATGTTCAGCTCGGACCTTCACCTGACAATAGAGCCCGGTAAGTGGACTTTCACTAAAAGTTGTTGAGTACCCCTGCTCTAGAGAAAACTAGTTATTGGTTCTAAAGCCACCAAAAAGTAATCATAAAATATTCACAGTAAATAACAAATATGCAGATAATTTCGATAAAACAATGTCCTATATATCAGGGTGAGTTCACTAATAGGGGCACATTTATCATTTGCGCAATTATTTTTCTGAGAAAGGCTGCAGATTTTAATAATTCCAAAGTGACATATGCATTTTGGTGCATATTTTTTTAAACTGAGGATGAAACCGTCCCAAAAGTCAGAAAGAGCTGTTGTAGCCGTACATTTAGAACTCTAAAAGTATAGATGTAAAAGGACAAATACCCATGATTATTAGCATATATCCCAGTTATTTTGTTAAAAAAAAACTACTATGCGTGATCTTATAACTATGTATAAATATTAGTGATGAGCGAATACTGTTCGATCGAATAGATATTCGATCGAATAGTGAGATATTCGAATATTCGATATTCGTACGAATATCCCGCGAATATTCGATAAATATTCGATATGCGTTCAAATCCCCCAGCTTCCGGTTTTACCCTCCAAATGGTCAAATAGATGTTTTTCACTAATCGAATACTTGTTCCCATAGACTTTAATGGGATCGAATATTCGATCGAATATTCGCGGGATATTCGTACGAATATCGAATATTCGAATATCTCACTATTCGCTCATCACTAATAAATATATCCTGGGGTAATTCAAAGATCTTTTCTATACACTATTTGTACCTAAGACTGTAATAGAGGGGGCATCCTCTACGTCCTCTACGTCTACGAGTATAAAAACTTTCTATGCCATGAAGTAAGAGACGTCTTTACTGTAAGAGCAGATAGACTATGGAATTCTCTGCTAGAGAAAGAGGTCAGGGTGAATTCACTAAGAGTTCAAAATATAAATATATAATAAATAAATACAATAATAAATATATAATATAAAAATATATTCCCAGTAAGTGAAAATGATGGCATCTTTCTAGACGGCTGTCATCTTAACGCAAGAACACATAAAAATGCAGAAAAATGTATTTGTCATGTAGTGGGAATATAGCCCTAAAGTGTAATAATAGTACAGGTAAAGGAATATGTTGCAGCAGCAAAGAAGTATTTAATAAATGACCTGTAGGCCGGGGTTCATGTGTTACCTAGCTGGAATCCACATCCCTACAGTCTAGTTCTATACTTTCATACGGCAGGTTATAATAAATAGGTTCTGGAGGCGGGTTGTTGGTCCAGGGATTTATTCAGATTTGGATTTGGAGAATGCTCTGACACACATTGATGTAAAAGGAGGGTTTCTTTCACCCGTGTGCTATTTCTATATACAGTGTCTGTGGGTTAGGCTGCCCGACAATATCACTATTTGCGGCAGCCTCTGCATGGCGAGTGGTGACTGCTATCACCACCCGCTCTGTTACTGGTCCTAGCATAATGAGCGATGATAGCAGTCACCGCTCACTGTACAGAGGCTACCGCACACAGCGATAGTGTCAGACAGTAGATAAAAATATACAGTAGAAGAGGAGAACAGGACCCTGCTCTGTATCAATAGTACTGTCCAGCAGTGCTTAATCGCAGAAGGGGATTGGGAAGCCCTGCAGCTCCTGAAACAAACATTGGTGGCAGTAGAGGGGGCTGCTGCCAGTCAACGAAAGTGCATATGTAAATAAAACACTTTACATTTATTTTAATAAAAGTATATGAGAAAGTAATATAACTTTATTAAAGCAATCTACTGTATTTAACAAAAAAAAACTCTCAGGAGAAACCCTGAACTGTGAAAGGGGTTAAACATTTTGGATTACTAACCCTCCTAAACTGTCCTAAGACAGTGGCACTGAACTATTTTTTTAACAAGTGCTAGGGAGGTGAGGATAAAAGAAATAACATACTCTTACATCCATGCACTCCAGCGCTGGTGGCCAGGTACTGCTGCTCTGGTTTCAGGACACTTCCTGGTCTGAGACGGGACCTGGTTGGTAATATGTGTGGTCTGCTCAGCCTGTTGGCTATAGCCAGTAACAGGATGAGCTAGCCACACACGTCACGACGCAGGCCCTGGCTCAGACCAGGAAGCGGCTGGGGACCAGAGCAGCGGTATGTGGCCACCATCGCTGGAGTGGGGAGAGGTAAGAGTATGTTATTTCTTTTATTCTCCCCCTTTTTAGCACTTGTTAAAAAATAGCTTTGCCCAGACTTCTCCTTTTAACATTGAAAAAGGCATCTATAGTTTTCCCTATCACTTGCTGCATCTGTAGCATCATCAGGGAATGATCTCATAACCCTAATAACGCTGTGCATGCAGCAAAATATGTTGAAGAACCATAGTTGTGTCAATTAAAATTTTAATTGCCCTTTCCCAGTCAGACAGTGCCACTTGATGCCTAATGGGGTTGCTGAAAGGATGCGGGCTTGACCCCACTGATCAATTAAATGCTACAGCCTTCTTCATAAAGTCAATATCTGTCCAGTTCGGAGATCACTTTTCCACTACAAATGCACCATGGTGGATTACCTCTTCTCTTGCCATTATGACAGTTTTCACCAGTCAGCTGTGGAGAGTGCTATCCGTCCAACAGGTCAGATCTTTCCTGTTGGACAAACTATCTACTTTTCTGGAGACTTGCTTCTTCAAGAGTTCACAGTCTCACCATAACTATATTTAGGCCTTATTCACACGTCCCGTAATTTACGGATCCGTATTTCCGTATCCAAGTTAGTGCACATTGATGTCTATTGGGCAATACACACCATCAGTAGATTACAAGGATGCAAACTAATGCTGGGAAAAAAAGGACACGTCCTAGTGTGGACCCAGATTTATTTTACGGATACTCTCATATAAATCAATGTTATCCACTATTTTTTACGGATTGCTACCTGTTTGGCATCCGTATTTCCGTAAAAAAAATACGGACGACTCAAAGGTCATAAGGTTGTGTTTCTAAGCAACCACAGTCGGGAAGAAGGAGCTGCAGAAGCACAGGTGCTGCAAACAGAAAGAGAATGAACTAATTAATTAACAGAACTGTCTCACAATAAAGCAAACAAGAAATGGCACAGTAAAATGGCTGACAAGCGATTATGTGACTTATTTTAGGGGTTTGCCATGCTGGTGCTAGTTTTTTTTAAACCTACTCAACTTTATTAACTAGTACTTTCCAGTCAGCAAAAAAAAAAAACGAATTTACGGAAATACGGATGCAATACTGATGCCCAATCCATAATTTTTAGTGGATTGTACGGGTCGTATTTAGGGACCAGAAAAAATTACTGAATGTGTGAACAAGGCCTTACTTTGAATACCAATATGGAAAAATTATGTTATCACGTGAATTTGTAATGATTTTGGTGGCTATAGATGTGTAAGCTCTGGAGAAGGCAGCATGATTCTGGAGTGTTCATCCTGTCGATAAACAAGGCTCAGTATAGCACATTCTGTCACACTGCCTGGATCTTCATTACATAATATAGAATGAATAAAGCATGTTTATGAGACTCATAAATAACTAAACTGTACGTCTTACCAGTTTTATTACTCACATTAAAAACTGTCTCCACTGTTGATTTTCTGATAGACAATTCAAATACTTGCCTATAGTTATGAATAGTAATATAGTCTTTTGAAGTTCTACATACATGAGAGTATCTGAATTGCGCCTTTTAATTGCCTGAAAACTTGAATTTCTTGAAGTACTTGAACTTGAAGTATTCTGGATGCTTGTTATAAAAGATATACAGGAACAGATTAGGAAATTATTTCTCTGGGGCAGGCGTCCCCAGCCTTTGTCCTTTGTAAAGCGCATTCGACTTTAAAGGGAACCTGTCACCCCCCGTGCCAGGGTGACAGGCTCCCGACCCCCCGTTAGAGCCCCCTATACTCACCTAATCCCGCCGGGTCCCACTTCTGGAGGTGGTCGGGTGACGGAGATCTCAGCCGCTGCAGCCCGGCGCGCGCACTGAGAGATGAGTCCAACACCCATAGAGAATGACGGAGCGCTGGACTCTCCTGTTATGTATACAGTGAATCAAGTCTCAGGACACCCAGAAATAAAAGGGAGAATGACATAATTGAATACCCCAACTAATAATGGGTGGAGGACCTATCTTTTAGAAATATCTGTCTGTCTGGCATAATCCAAAAATAGGTTTTCAGCAGCACAAGAAAAAAAAATGTATGTGGTTGCAAGTCTCACCAAACAGGACCCAGGTTCGTATGAAATATCCAAGAAGATGAAGGAGACTGCACTTTCAAAAGAATATCCACTTTTAATAACACCAAGGCAACGTTTCGGCTATATGTGTAGGCTTTCTCAAGCAGTGATAGTCTCAGGACACCCAGAAACGAAAGGGAGAATGACATAATTGAATACCCCAGCTAGTAACTATATTTTAGGACTATCTGTCTGTCTGGAATATCACTACCATCTTGGATCAAGGGCAAAAAGACCAAAGACTGGAATTGTCTAATTAATTAACCAGATTTGCGGTGGTTCAAAATGAACAAAGCAACTTTCTGTGTTGATAACTTTTGTACCACAAGAGTTATTGCTAATCTGATTATGGCAATCAATTTCTAAAACAATTCTGGTCTTTGATATGCGAATGATTACATTATTATATTACACTATGTAACACAAGTTTTGTTCCCACTTTTTTAATGTTATATTAAAATTGCTTATGTCTAAAACAAATTATAAATTGTTTACGTTCATCATAAACTTCGCTTTTGTGACCACGGCAACGAAAATTATGAATTTTTAGTATAGAAACAGACAATTTGCATCTTCTCATTTATACAGTCAGACTAAGAACACTATAGGCTTTGCAAATTTACACAGATTACCAAAAACTGTTTAGAAGTGTGTGTTTTTCCGAGATTTACGACTATACTGCAAATCAGATTCACAAATCAATCCCTGAATATAGTCGCCCATCATGTTCTTGTTATATTGTCCTTGGTAACCTGTGGTAGTGCGCTTTACTATCCCGGCTGTCCCAAAGGCAAAACAAGCAAAGATACTTAGTAAAACCACCTTGGAGGCCCATCAGGAATGACAACATTTTGAAATCTCCAATAACTTCCCAGCCGTACTCATAATACTTCAAGGCACCTAGCAACATCTTGACACTGGTGTATTCCTCTTTCAGGTGCAATCCCAACCAATTAGATCATGTCTCTCAGGAAGGGTTATAGAGGCCCTATATAACTGTAGTTATACAGCTACCTACAATTCTAGACAGTCCCAGAAAGTTCTAGATAATTCTGGACAGTTCTAGAAACTTCTTGATAATTATCATACTATTAGGACCAACAGCTATTTAATTGTACAAGTATTTTCCTGATATAGTGATGCACTCCTCTGCAGAAACTGACAGACTGTGCTATAAGTCAATGGGGCCCAAAGAGCTACACTGCTGCTGAGGCTATAAACAAATGAAGGAAAGTATATACTGTATGCAGATAGATAGATACCTACTGTGTTTCCCACGAAAATAAGACCTTATATAATTATAAATATAAGTGCCTGATTAAATTTTTGTTCTCTAAAAGGCATTATGTCTTTTTGGGGGTATGTCTTATTACTCTTCCCCCGGCTGGTGGGAGAGAAATAAGACATCCCCCCGGACCTCCCCAGAATACTAGAGGGCTTCAGCAGTGGGACTTGGCGACGGGGTGGGCAGCGGCATGCATCAAGCAGCAGGGCATGTGCGTTGGGACATGCAACAGTGGGACGCGCCGAGGGTGTGGGGGCCCATGGTGCCCCATGGCACAGGTAAAGAGCAGTACAGGACATGTAGTATCACACTGTAGAGGAGAAGAGGAGAAACTAGACAGCCAATCACTGTAGCACTTCAGTTTAGGTCTTTACCACTTCTTTTGGTCGATCATCTAGTTATTGATATATGCAGCAGATCTGGACTGTCTGTAGCATTGTATGTTGAGTCTGGTCTCAAGTTACCATGGTCTAAAAAGGACCATTGTATGTTGAAAATATTGTAACCTGAGGTCATTGTAAGTTGAGGGGCCACTGTATTGTTTTCTTAGCTTGGTTGCCATGTGCTGTCTAAATCTTGTCCAGTCTGTCTTAAAAGGGTTTATCACTTTTGAAAGTTCTTCTGAATAAATGGACAGTTCTGCTTAGTGAGTTTTCTAGAGTTTTCTGGTCACTCTGTGGTCCTACTGTGTGTTGTTCGCATTTTATTTGAGCTATACCGCAAAACTATTACTCCCTGCAAGACAACTACTGCCATCTGTCACTGACATCTAATAGCAAATGGCCAATTTTTTCCACTTATAACACTTCATATTATATGAAATACATTTGAGCTTGTATACATTTTCTGTGCTACTGCTGATTGGTTGCACTATTCTGCCGTTCAATAAGTCCTGGTAGTATATACTGAATTTAATGTCAGCTGAAAATGATCACATTGTCCATCTACTGAAGACTGTCCTCATATTTCCATTATATTTTTAAGCTAGGATAAATATATATTTATCTCACATACATTTAAATTCATGAACTGTGGATTTACCAACCGCATGTGCTGAAAGTTTGTTCCAAGTATGTACTGATCGCAGCGGGTCTCCGGACTCTAACTTTTTGTATGTCTTAATGATACACAGGGGCGTAACTAGAAATGGCTGGGCCCCATAGCAAACTTTTGATTGGGGCCCCCCCTCCTCTGACCGACCACTACGCCATCAACACACCCAGCTCTACACAGGTGTAGCTCTAACAGTGCAGATATATTTAGTGACTCACAGGGGACGTCTTCTCTGATCAGAGTTCTCCATTTTCATTTTCTTCTCCACCTGCCCTGGGCCATTATAAGAGCTTCTCCGAGCCACAAATCCACAGAATCTGCCAGACAGACATATTAGGCTCCTCACTCTGGCACCATCCTCATCTCTATACTAATTGCACATCTGTATTGGCCCCTTAAAGCCCTCTTTCAGTGCTTAGCCCTGACTCTTTGTAGTGTATGTGTGTGTATATATATATCCCTTATAGTATATGCCCCACTCTGTGTAGACACCTTATAGATGCTCCCTTGTTCAGTCCTCCGTATAGATGGCCATATGTGCATCTACTATAGTAGGGAGCCTCCCCTTTTGTGTCGCTTTATAGTAGATGACAACCTCTGTGCGTCCCCTATACAAGGGGTAGGGAACCTTGGCTGTTGCAAAACTACAACTCCCATCATGTGTGGACAGTCAAAGCTAAAGCTGTAGTTTTACAATAGCTGGAGAGTCAAGGTTCCCTATCCCTGCCCTATAGTGTATGCCCCCTTCTGTGCATTCCCCTTATAGATGACCCCTCTGTGTAGTCCACTACAGTAGATGCCCCCCTCTGTGCATGCCCTATTGAATACACCCCACCCCGCAGTGTAGTTCCCCTTATAGATGGCCCCTCTGTGTAGTTCCCCTTTTAGATGCCTCCTCTGTGTTGTCCTCCTTATAGATTGCCCCCTTATAGATGACCCCCGTGTTGTCCCCCTTACAAATGGCCCCCGTGTTATCCTTCCCTCATATAGATAGCTCCCTTATGTTGTCCATCCCCCATATAGCTAGCCCCCAGTGTTGTCCATCCCCCATATAGATATCCCCCAGTGTTGTTCGTCCCCCTATAGGTAGCCCCCAGTGTTGTCCATCACCCTATAGGCAGCCCCAGTGTTGTCCATCCCCCTATAGGCAGTCCCAGTCTTGTGCATCCCCCTATAGGCAGCCCCCAGTCTTGGGCATCCCCTATAGGCAGCCCCCAGTCTTGTGCATCCCCCTATAGGCAGCCCCCAGTCTTGTGCATCCCCAGCCCTATAGCCCCCAGTGTTGTTCCTCCCCCATATAGCCCCAGTGTTATACCTCCCCCATATCGCCCCCAGTGTTGTTCCTCCCTCATATAGCCCTCAGTGTTGGGCATCCCCATACAGCCCCCAGTGTTGTTGTTCCTCCCCCATATAGCCCCCAGTGTTGTTGTTCCCCCCCATATAGCCCCCAGTGTTGTTGTTCCTCCCCCATATAGCCCCAGTGTTTTTGTTCCTCCCCCATATATATATAGCCCCCAGTGTTGTTGTTCCTCCCCCATATAGACCCCAGTGTTGTTGTTCCTCCCCCATATAGCCCCCAGTGTTTTTGTTCCTCCCCCATATATATATATATATATATATATAGCCCCCAGTGTTGTTGTTCCTCCCCCATATATATAGCCCCCAGTGTTGTTGTTCATCCCCCATATAGCCCCCAGTGTTGTTGTCTCTTCTTCAGTGTGCGCGGCGGCTGGGACTTGCGGTACAGAGAGTGACGCGCTCTTTGAACCGGATGTCCCAGGCGCCGCGGCACACGCAAGTGATGGCGCTGCGTGGGACTCGACCAGGGAGCTGCTCATCGGACGGGTCCGGGTCGACACTCTTGTGATCGCAAGCAAAACGCTGCTTGCGGTCCCAAGAGTGATTGACAGGGCGGGAAGCCTATGGCTTCTCGCGCTGTCAATTAGAACACTGAACACCCGAGAGGCCCGCTCGGCCACAGGGTGCTGCAGGCGGTCAGTTTCGGGGGCCAAGGCCTCGGGCCCCCAGATGCTAGAGGCCCCGTAGCGTCCGCTCCGACGGTAGTTCCGCCAGTGATGATACATCAAAATGCATATATCCATGCTTGCAGTTTCTGTATGCCTATTACAGGAGCATCGCATACATACCATGTATGTGTGACCCTTGAAAAAAACAATAGTTTTCCCAAGCATACTCAGGCTGAGCACATGGAGAGCTGCTAATTAGTAGCAATGGTAATATGAAAGAATACTCAGGGCCGATTCTAGCTTTTCTGCCGCCTGAGGCGAGAACTGACAAAGCGCCCCTCACCCCCCCCCCCCCCCCCCCCCGACCCAGGGACCTCAGAGCGAGAAGAAGATCCAGGGAGAGAAAATCCAGGACAGGCACAGTGCAGCAGTTTGTATGGGACAGCACTATAGATAACAGTGTGCGCCATGCATGACCAGATTTTTTAACTGTTTGAGCCAATATGGGCCCCCTGAGAGCTTCAAAACAAACAACAATCTGCAACTGCTGATCTCTGACCTCAGGAGCCAGAGAAGAGCCATAAAACGGGCTGCTCTGTTAACTCTTTCAGTCCTGCAGAATGTAGAGTATTACTGTGCATCACTTACATTCTGCAATACAGAAAGAGTTAACAGCAGAGCAGAACATTACTTTGATGCCTCTTCTCCTGCTCTTGCACTATGCTGAGGTCAGCTCGGAGTTCGGCAGGGCAGAGAAGACATAATATAGCGTCCCCGCTGCTGTTAACTTTTCCTTTTCTGCAGTGTGTAAGTGATGAAGAGTATAACTCTGCATTATTGAAAGGGATAACAGCAGAAGACACTATATCTATGTTTTATGTGATGTGAATACCTGTGAATACGAAGCTTCCAGTGTCTCCGCAGCGCTTCTCATGAGGCGACTGACAGGAAACACGGCTGGGCACTGAGCCGTAACTAGTTGTAATGATAAGGACACAGGACGCTGATGCCGCCCCCCTCAAGGGCTGTGTTATCTGCCGCCTGAGGCGAACACTTCACCTCGCCTCATGGCAGAGACGGGCCTGAGAATACTCATCTGTGGACAGCTAGAACAGGGTTATTACCATGCGTCAGAACAGAGCAGGGTGCTTGCTGGATGTTGAGAGACCTATTGTCATGGGGCCATAGGGGAAATATTTCTTCTTGAAGAGGGTGTTGTAAAAACATATGGAGACATTTTTGGGAAGAAAGGATAAGAAAGCAGCAATCCTTAAACAGTCATGTTACTCATATGGCCTGAAAATTTACTTTGTAAACATACCGCACTATATGTAAATGATAATATATGTGTATATATATATATATATATATATATATATATATATATATATAATTATATATATATATATACACTATAATTTAAGTAGGCATTGGGGCCATCCTCAGTTTTGGCTGGTGATAAACATGCCTCTCTGGGAGCGTTGAGGCTCAGGGATGGCCCATCTGTGATGCTGCTGGCTCCTGTGCTAAGGAGGCGTTATTACACTGGATGTTTTCTGCCAGCAGGGACTGCTTCACTGCTCAGAACGGCCCCTAGTTCAGTATAATATTCATACAGCACAGGAGATTTACAAAGCATGTTTTAGGCCATATAAGTAACACTGTCACCCATTACTTATATGGGTGCACTGGGGGCTATATTGCACAGTATTATAGCTGCAGAGACAATTTTCTTGGAATCCAGTTTGGGTGGGGTTTTGAAACTCAGTTCCATTAAAGTAAATAGAGCTTAATTGCAAACTGCACCTGAACTGGAGACAACAGTAGGGGGGAAAGTGGCCATGTTTTTGTAGCACTGGATAATCCCTTTAAAAAGTAGTATAAACTAGTGACAAAGAAGCTGAACAGAATGATGTATCACTGACATTGTTCTGTGCAGCCCATTCACAGATACCCCAGGGCTCAGACCGCGTTTTTCCATATGTTTAATGTATACGTTAAAAGGGAAAAAAATGGATGCAAAAAATGATGCTGCTGCTCGTCATACTGCATAATGTTTTCCATTAATTTATATTATTAAAAAAGGATTTTTTTAATGCACGTACTGAAACGAAAACTGTAAAACTGATGGAAAAACACAGTGTAAAGCAAGTCATATCCGCCTTAAAAGGACTCTAAGCACCACACACTATTCCTCTCCATTATGTGCATGTGCTTAGTGGTCCTCCATATTTATGAGACTGGCTGCCTATACTGTGTATACATACTGTGATAGGCAGACGGTTGTCAATCAGCAGTCAGAGGGTGGAGGGAGTGGCATGACATGAAGACCGTTCTCCTACATATCAGTAATACATTATTCTGTTAAGCATTTCTGTGAAAACTTTATGCTGCCCAATTCTGTTCACTAAAAAAAACTGATGCCACAAAGTGCCAGAGATTTGCAATTTACTTCTATTAAAAAAACTTAAGTCTTCCAGTGCTTATAAGCTGCTGTATGTCCTACAGGAAGTGGAGTATTCTTTCCAGTGTGGAGAGCTGGAGAGGTTTTCTATGAGGATTTGCTGCTGCTCTGGACAGTTCCTGACAGTTCCTGAGGTGGCAGCAGAGAGCACTGTGTCAGACTGGAAAGGATACACCACTTCCTGCAGGACATACAGTAGCTCATAGTGTGCCACTAAATGTACTTTGCAATGACAGGCTTAATTTTTGCATAAAGTATGCTGTGAAAGCAGAAAAAAATTATATGTGTGGTGAAATTGAAAATAAAATATATATTTTTTTTTCATTTGGGGGGGTTTTGTTTACGCCGTTCACTCGAGGGTAAAACTGACTTGTTATACATGTTTCTTAAGTCTGTATGGTTACTACGATATGTAAGTTGTGTAACTTTTATTTTATTTGGTGGCTTTTAAAAAAATTAAAACCTTTTTTAAAAAATAAATGTTCCTTAAAGGGGTAGTGCGGTCTAAGACATTTTTTCAGTTAATAACACACATTACAAAGTTATACAACATTGTAATGTGTGTTATTTAAGTGAATGGCCATGTTCCCCCCGCCCCCGGCTGCGGACCTGGAAGTGTGATGCAGTATACTTACGTTATCACTGTCGACCCCCCAGCCACCATCTTGGGACAAATACGTAATCTTCAGGAGGCCGGCCTGACTGCTCCAGCCCTCCCTCATGCCGGCCCCCCTCCAGCGCGTCATCAGCTGCTCAGCCGCGATTGGCTGAGCATAACAGTGCTCAGCCAAGAACTTATGACGTAAGTATACTGCATCACACTTCCGTGTCCACGACCGGGGGGGGGGGGCATGGGGAAGGGGGCCATTCACTTGAATAACACACATTACAATGTATAACTTTGTAATGTGTTTTAGTGTCTTAGACTGCACTACCCCTTTAAAGTTGCTCTATTACCATGCTATAACGCTTTTATCCTTTGGTCTATGGGGCTGTATGTGGTGTCATTTTTTGTGCCATCATCTCTACTTTCTATCGGTACCTTGTTTGTGTATATGCGACTTTTTATCTAAATTTTTCAAAATTTGATGCGACCAAAAATATGCAATTTTGCATATCGGAATTTCTTTGCGCTTGCGCTGTTTACTGTGCGAGATCAGGAATATGGTAATTCAATAGTTCGGGCGATTACGCACATAGCGATACCAAATATGTATTTATTTATTTATTTTTATTTATAAAATGGAAAAATTGGGGTGATTTAAACTTTTATTAGGGGAGGGGCCATGCAGCCCCCCTCTGATCGCCCCCAGCGACATCAGGGCGTACATGTATGCCCTGTGTAATTAAGGGGTTAATCACACCTTTTGAGCTGACCTCAAAATGATTGCTATGCTGGGTTCACACTGCATATTTCCTATCCGTTTAATGTGTACGTTTAATGGAAAAAACAGATGCAAAAACGGATGCAATTGTGTGCCATCCGTTTAGATCCGTTTTTCCATTGAATTCGATTATAAATAAAAAAAATATATATATTGAAACAGTTGCATTTTTTAACATACACAAAAATAGGGTTGATTACGTTTGTCTGTATGTTAAAAGCAATCAATTAATAACGGATACGTTAAACGTAAACGGGGAAACTCAGTGTGAATACTGTCGTAATCATTGTGAAGTCTTTTCAGTGTAAACATTCATCGTTCACAGTATATAGATACAAACACAATTATGATTATTCACAGAATATTTACATATGTAATTACGATATTAATGATCGGATTAATGACTTTTCATAGCAATTTATCGTGTTATCTAAAATCCTATTGTTTACAAGAAAAAATCATTGCTTGTCAGTCGCTAAACAATAACTTAAAGGGACTCTGTCATCTCCAACCCACCCTCCTCAAAACCCAAGTCATCTATAGGGTGGGTTCAGACTGAGGAATTCTCGCGGAAAATGTCAGCGGAATTCCGTCAGCTGTCTGCCCGCACATCTGGGCACCTTTCCACCGGCCCCATAGACACCATTCTATGGGCCGGCGTATTCTGCTAGACGCTGAAAATGTCATGTCACTTCTTTCAGCGGATCGCGGAATACGCCGGCCCATAGAATGGTGTCCATGGAGCCGGCTGAAAAGCGCGTGCCCGTGCGGGCGGACAGCTGACGGAATTCCGCTGACATTTTCCACAAGAATTCCTCAGTCTGAACCCACCCATAAGTAGGATAAAGATTTCAAATCTGTAATTTGTAGCTTTCTACTCCTTTGGGTTTCACCATTGTAAGCCTACAAACTAGGCATGTTGATGCATAGAGAGGACTACTTAACGCAAGAATATAAGGGTGCATTCAGACTACGGAATCCGCATGGAAACATCCTGCAGATTCTGCCGGTCGCGCTTGTCTCTCTGCCAGTACCATAGACTACATTCTATGCTCGGGCAGATTCCACTGTCCACCCAAAGAATTGACATGCCAATTCTTTGGACGCACATCGGAATTAGCCCGAGCCCAAAATGGAGTCCATGGCATGGGCAGAGAGTCAAGCAGGAGCGCATCACGGAATCTGCGGGAAGTTATCAGCGCAAATTCCTTAGTCGCGCCCTAATGCAGAGGACTACTTAGACTCCTTTATTTGTGGGCTTATAACAAAGGAATGCAAGAACATAGAAAGATAAACATTGTAGATATAGAATCAGCGCTGTATAATCTACTGATAACTAAAGTTAAGCTGATGTTTTAGAGGTGACAGAGTCCGCAATTTATCTATACATGTAAAAGGATACCTAACTATATAAATTTTTTTTACAAACACAAAAATGTGGTTGATCGTGTTTTTCTGTATGATAAAATTAAACATAGTGAAATGGACACAGATAATCGGATGGGAAAACGTAGTGTGAACTCAGTTTAACTGTATTGATCTTTACAACAAAGTTAACATGGCAAATTCTTGACCAAAAAGAAAGTTTTCAGGACTAAGGGTGGTATTCCCCAGGCCAAACAGGGCCCGATCAACGATGTAAACGAGCGCCGATCTGCTAGATCGGCGCTCGTTTACTGGGCCTATTCCACGGCCCGACAATTGTTAGCAAAGGCTGCAGGGACATCATTACCGATGTCCTTGCAGCCTTTGTTTCATACATTACCTGTCCAGGCGCAGGTCTTCTCCTCCCCCCGGTCCCGTGCGGCAGCAGCAGCTTCGGAGCGGTCTGACTGAACTGACAGAACGCTCAGCCAATCACTGGCCGCGGCGGTCCTGGCCAGTGATTGGCTGAGCGCTCTGTCAGCTCAGACAGGCCGCTCCGAAGCTGCTGCTGCCGCTTGGGTCCAGGAGAAGGAGGAGAACTGCAGCCTAGACAGGTAAAGTATGATGTTTGTGAAATCGTCGGTCGCCTGCCGCGCCCGCTATTCCACATAGCGATGCACGGATGGCGACCGATGATTTTAGGTTTAAACCTAAATAAACGATCAGCTAATGACATGATCATCGACTGATCGTTCTCTCTATTCCACGGAGCGATAATCGGCCAAATCGGGCCGCTTATCGCTCTGTGGAAGAGGCCCCTAAGTCCAAGGAGGTTACTAGGTGGTACATAACCAACTAGAGTTGACGTGCCCATGTTCTGTCACACATTAGCATATGCTGTACGTTCTGCGGGTTATATACTGGTCATTGCTAGTTATCAGTGTTCAATAGATTTAACGTGCCGGCCAGGTGCGTAACTAGAAATTACTTTCGTTTGAATGCCCCCCCCCCCCTTTCCCGACTGACCACTAAGGCCATCAGGTGTAGTCATAACTGCAAGCGCTGGTCAGGAGGGCTTTGAGTTAAAGGCTCCCTGATGGGGTGGGTATGGCTGCTACAGTGGTAGTTGCATCCCTGGTGCCCGCTGCCTGTATATACTACCATGTATATCACCAACCATTTTATGCCAGGTTGGTAAGGGTTACCCTCAAGTACATGGAGAAAAGAGGTATATGGCCTAATACAGGTATGTCAAGGGGGAAAAAAAGGGATAATTTAAAAATCGTCTGGGAAAGGAAAGTATTGCCATGAGGTGATGAATTTGGCGCCAGCTATGTGGTAACTGTACGTCCAGTTCTCATATGGCCGCTTCATACACTGATCTCCTGATGTAACGCGTATCGGTCGCTCAGTATTGGGCACTGATACCGCGGCTACATGTGTGTGTGTGACCGTGCGTCATGTTACATGTCCCCGGCCGCACATGTCCCGGAGGAGGAGCCGCTCGTTCCTCTCGGCTCCGGAGATTTCCCGCCCTCTGACGTCACGTCTTGTCACATTCCAGCGGCACCGGCCGGTGCTAATGGAGTGACGGTGGAGGGGGCGGGGCGCTGAGCGGGCTGCCCGGAGACACAAGTACTGCTGCCTGCACCCGCACTGCATGACTTACCGCACCGGCACAGCACACGCGTTTTCTGGAGGTCACCTGAGCCGTCTTTCAGCACCAGGGACATCTGTCTATGCCGTCCTCCTACACACTGACAATGCCTGGACTGGGATCCCGCAGCCGGCAGCAGCCGCAGCAGCAGCAGCTTCCTGGCGCAGTGGTGATCTCCAACCTGCTGGACTTCATGCTGCACAGGAACAAGGTGAGTGCACCGAGCTTTACCTGTCTGTGGGACATTGCACTGCTGCCTGGGGCTGCACCAGTGCCACACTACAACTCCCAGCAGTCACTGGGATACCATTTATACTGTATATAGATGCTACTGGGCTCCTGAGATCCTGTCACTGCACTGTACGTCTAGAAGACTCTAGATGCTGCTGGGGCATTGCTGGGATATGCCGCCAGTGCCTGGTTGGCTGCTCCATGATGCCAGCAGTGCCAGCACAGTCATGTGCCCCCTGACTTCCTCCAGTGCTGACCATGGAGACATCAGGAGGTGGTGTGCTGCCTTCCCTGTCTCCACTACCACTGTGCTGCAGATTGGACATATGTGGTGTATACTGACAATACACTGCTGGGGTGAACAGTGCCAGTGGATGCAGATTTTAACTAGGAAGAGACACAGATGTTGCAAGAATCATGGAAGGAAGCAATGGACTTTATTCCCCATGCAGCGCATTTAGATGCATGGCATGCATTGTTTCCAAGCAGTATTCCTGCGTCTACATTGAGGCTTTGCTTTAGCTCTATGGTAGGGTCCCCCAACCTGTGACTGTCAGGGCATGATGGGAGTTGTAGTTTTGCAGAAGCTGGATGGCCACAGGTAGCAGAACGATGCTCGAGGTATAAAGATGGGCAATATCTGTGCCTGGTTCCACTTGGAAATGCAGTGGTATGGCCGATCATTTACCACTTGGCTGAAGCTCACTGCCATGATGTATAAGTTATTTATTTTTTAATCACAATGACATATTGTTGGTGGGATCATGTATATGGATGATTGATAGGACGCTGTAGCTGGTCAGTCCTGTGTGTATGGACACCTTTACTACTTCTATTATAAGGCCAGAGACTAACACTTATTTTTCTGCCATTATTCTATACTTCTATTTTTATCTCTGAGTCTTACATCATTGTTACTATGTATGTACAGATGCAGTGACTCATGTATAATACAGGTGTTATATAATGTCGTGAAGCATCAGTGACTGCCGACTAGTGCAGAGTTTTTATTATATTCTTGATCCTGACCCCCAAGACTTGTGGCCAATGACAGATGAAGTGGGCCGTTACTGAAGAATGCTGTATTATCAGCTCCAGTGAACTTCTATCACCTTCTTGACCTTCTTCTGTGTGTGAACTGCGTGACTTTATGGTTCTTGCCAGGACTAGTATATTCCAGCTCTGCTGCCCTGGGATAATAGGAAGCGAAGGTGGAGCACAATTCTGTCAATCTGCTACAAGAATTAACCACTCTGACTTCTAAGAACTTTCATTTAGGCCCTGTGCACCTTACCATAGCTGGCTTTTTGCTGTACTTCATTCATTGTTATCCAAATCAACAATAAAAAGTATATACAGTATCCAGGTTTTAATAATCCTACTTGCTCATAACCATCACGGACTTATGATCTACATCATAACATCATCACACAGGACCAGTGCCCTATTATAAAACAATAGGCAGACATATATCCATTAATACGGGATGTTTGGCTAGAAGAAGCTTTCTGGCACACAGCTATTTAAAGGGAAACTATCAGCAGGTTACACGGAGAGAACCTGTTGATATCTCCCTATTGTGCACAGTGGCACTGAGGATGGAGGGAAGACTCTTACCTTTATCCTCATCACCATTCGTGTGCAGTTTTTAGTGTAATTCTGCATCTAGTAAGGCTGTTTGGCTCACTGGGGGCAAGGCTACTACCCCCCAGAGCACTAGCCTGGCCCGCACAACTGAAAATCATTAGAAGGAGCAGGCTGGCTGGGGGCGGATCAGTAGCCCCGTCCCAAGTTTTCCAAGCTGCCTTACCAGACACAGGATTACACTGCATGGAAATGGTGCTGATGATGAAGGTAAGAGTCTTGCCTTCCTCCTCCTCACCCTGTACGTAAAAGGCTGGAATAAAACAACATTTTCTCCTATCTACCTCTTCCAAGTATTGGAAGAGAGCGTGTGATACTCCCAATTGGTTTACTTTAGGGTACAAACCCACTTGACGTATTTGCTGCGTGAATCAGTCTTAAAAATAAGCAGGCAAAACGCAGGTTGGCTTTATACAATTGTTCTGCGTTAAAATACGCAATTGCGTATTTTTGAAGCGTGAAGCTACATGCGTTTTTCGCACAGGTTGTTAACAACTGATGCTTTGCTAACAACAAGCTTCACGCTTCAAAAATACACAATTGCGTATTTTAACGCAGAACAATCGTATAAAGCCAACCTGCGTTTTGCCTGCTTATTTTTAAGACTGATTCACGCAGCAAATACGTCAAGTGGGTTTGTACCCTAAAGATGATTATCATGTGGAAGAGAAAAAAATTATAGTTAAAAAAGGGATCTATAATTAAGAGTGTGTTGTGCCTCACTCTGGCACACCTCACCACTTCCTCCTCTTCTTCATATAATCAATGCTGCCCGACCTCCTGCTTGCCCAGCTGCCAGTCAGTATTTGCCAACAGTGGACTGATCTGCAATCAGATATAGTTGAACCTCCTAGCCTGTGTAGGAGCTGTGATCTTGTGGTAATTTGCCTGTCTAGAGACCAAAAACCAGCTTGTTTTCTTTGGTTCGATTCCCCTGATGGAAACAACATTTTTTTTTTCTTCATATTTGTAAAAGAATCATCTCCAAGTTAGTGATGAAAAAAATATATAGTGGTTTTAGGTTTTATTTTTTTATTTTTATCATCTCTGTATTACAAAAATAACTAATTTTGAAAACTATTTTTGACCTGGTTATGAATTATTTGCACTTTCAAAAATGGAAAAAAATAAATTACTAAATTTTATTTCTATCAGGAGAATCGAAACAAAGAAACCAAACTGGTGCTGGTCTCTAGACAGGTGATTTACCCCTTGACCAAAGGGTGGCACAAATGCTGAGCTACAACTCCTCTTTGACTTTTCATTACAGTAGGAAGGAGCTGTTACTATCATGAAATGGCCTAGGGTGCCTGATTATACACCTTGTTCTTGATACACACCTGTTTCCAATAGCGGTTAAAGTTTGATAGTTCATCAAATAGTCATATTCACAATCATCGCCTGATATTCACTCCCATTATGAAAGTTAGGTTCACGCCCATTTGACTATAAACTGACTTGTCATTCAAACTATAAACACACATATTGTGTGATTGAGAGAGCGTATCAAGAAAATATAAAAGGTGGAGGATTATGGAGGACAATGGAGATGCCCAGAATCATGACGACTAGTTGTGGGCTTATTTACACCTGCTGACAGGTGTAAAAGCCATTCTTGATACGTCTGCCCCAAGTTTGTTTTGTTTGTTTTTTGTTTTGTTTTTTTTTTTGTTTGTTTTTTTAGCTATTGAAAATCACCAAAGAAGTGTTAGAAGACAATAAAAATAATGCCACCGAATCACCAGCATGTACATTGAGTTTCTATGAAACACCAGCCGTGATGCCAATGTTTGTTTTACAAGCATAGAAAGTACAGTACGTTCAGTAACTTATTCTCGTAAAAGCTGTGACAGTCACTGTGTGCAGTTGAGTGGAGCGTGCCACAGCAGATCTCAGCCAGCAGTCTGTTAATCCTAAGGACAGTACTAGGCGAGAAGGTGTGTCAGGAAAATATGAGAGGTCTCTGAGATATCGACCCAAACTCAGACCGCAGGGTGTCCCTGATCTGTGGGTTGCTGTGATGATGGTAGTGGAAACCTTACAGATAGAACTGTAGGGTTCAGGCTTTAGGCCTTATTCACACATTCAATGATTTTTCAAGGTCGGTGGATGACGTTGGCAATCTACCTCCATGATTCGTGAAAAACCATCCATGATTGCATCCGTTTCCATGTTTTTTTTTTTTTTTTTTATGAATCTGTTTAAAGCTTTTTAAATTACACTGATTACATCATATCCATGTTTTTTACGGATTGCAAGGACGTCCGATCCATGCAATTCGTGAAAAACACAGATATCATAGACTTCAATGGGGAATCATTGCTGCCATCTCATCCGAGTTATGACATCTCCTGTTTTTTTCACGTCATGGATTGCGGATCCTTAAAAAAAAAAAGACAGTGTGAATAGCCCAATAGAAAGCAATAGGCTATAATACATCTGTGATCACAAACAACTTCACGGAACCTGTGAATAAGGCCTTAATGGCAACTCAATGCATCAAGGGGTTAAATGGTCAGAAGATGGTAAATTCTTGGCATGTTTGCTTTACAGAACGTGCTATTCAGCTGTTACCTCCGCTCCTCCTCTTTATTCAATTGTGCTGACTTCATCTAGTACACATGGTGCACTTTGTAACTTCTAGGAACTCCTCGAACAAACTGTATTTTAGTACATTTCCAGTTAAAATGCTTGAAATTCCTATTCTTACAGCCATCACCATTGTGAGAATAGGAGTGAAACTAAAGGTTCTGCCCACAGCATGTTATGTCTTTAGGCAGCTGTATGATGTCTAATGATATCCGGTCCCTAAAGCTTAAATCAATGACAATAGGCACATGATCTTCCTCGGATATTCTTTTTAGCTGCTAGCTATTGATATCTAATACATTTTGCATTATTATTATACTTATTATGCATTACATAGATTTTTCACTATTTCATTAAAAAAAAGTTATCGCCCAGTTTGTGAAAAGGACTGCGCCATTAAACAGACTGTCCCACACTTATCAATCTGCCCGAAATCAAAATTGTCTAGTTTTCCCCAGATCAACCAGTGGCAACTCCGATTTCATTCTACCAGAGTTTGCTAGGATATGAAAGCAGAGCTGTGATTGGTTAAGGGCAAAACCGGACAATTTTTATTTTGGGCATTGCGTTCACTTGTCTCCATAAACATGTACCTGTTATTGTCTCCACATGTCCTTATCCCAAAAGAGCTGTATATACTACTCTCTTGGAAGAAATTGGAGTGATGGCTGAAGATTCAGTTAGGACTTTATGACTCCCTGCAAGTGTTTGTGACCAAGGCAGCCAGAGGTCACTAAAATTAATGGACACCTTTAACAAATATCTAAAGTCGCTTACCAAGCTCTGGAGGGATCAACAGCATAATCGCGCTGAAACTTCCAGAGTCAGAACAATACAGCAGTAAAGTATAGAAGTGTTGTGGGATCTGTGTAGTGTTGATTGAGTAAATGAGATAACGGGTTTACAGTGCTGGAAACAATAGAGATTCAATGTCTCGAGGTTCAGTGCTCTAGAAACTGATTGTTCTGGAAACATAAGGAATAGAGTGGGCAATGCGTTTTACTATGGTATATTCTTAAAGGCTTTAGTAAATACATGCAAGACTGACTTTATGCTGCACTTTTACCATTGTATAAAAAACTAGATATAGGCAAGATTTACATCTGCATCACCCTCCATCAGAGATTCCCTTTGAATAAGTAGACAAATGTAGCAAGTAGTATGTCAACTGTTTGGATGGCGGAGTGCGCATGACACATTCAATTGAATGAATGTGACAGATGCAACTTCAAGCAGAGTGTGCTCCATAGACACTGCTTGAGATTCCGTAGTGTGAACGGCCCCTTTATAAAGAGAATACGGTAAGCTTTTGGAGGTATCTGACTCTTCATACATGTATGAGGAATCGGGACAAATGGCAAAACTACCATTTGTCAGACAGATAATGTATAGAAACCACATCACATTGTGCTATAGTCATTACCCTGCTTTATATTCCGTTTCTGTCTGTATTGCACTACCACACATTCTAAGATGTCTATTTTCTGGGGAAATTGCTGTTTTTTTTTCTTCCCCCACCCCCCACCCCCTTTCTGTCAATTCTAATTGACTTAATGTTCTTGACTTGCATGAGGCTAAACTAATCCCAATATGTTTAATGTCTTTCAGCCTGCCAAAGTGGTTCAAGGTTTGGTTGGATTGAGAAATCTTGGTAACACGGTAAGTCTTTGTATTATTGAAATATTCCACGGTCTGCATCCGTATTTAAATGTGAACCAGACACTTAGGACCCTATTACACGGGATCATTATTGTGCGAAAAATCATTCGGATTTAAACGATAATCGTTCTGTGTAATTGCAGGCAACGATCGAAAAATCGTTCGTATGTTGTTGATCGTTGATGTAGATCTAAACCAAAAATTATCATTAATCATTCACTGTAATTCCACATTCGTTTGCTCAAGTTCCCTATTTGTTCACTAATCGTTCAGTGTCATTGCACATTGTTCATTGTTTTGCTGGGATCAGATGGAGTAAGCGATCGCAATTATCGTTCTGTGTAATATGGTGAACGATTTCAGGGTAACAATAAACCATCTCGTTTGCGATCATTTATTGTTAATCATTAAAAATCACTCTGTGTAATAGGACCCTTACATACACTCATATGTCAGACAGACACCTTGTGAACTTACTTGTCCTGATGTCGCAGGTTGCTTTTTAGATGGTTTCATGACATATAGATATTGTGATATCCTTTTACCAACAAGTTACGTTTATTTACCTGTTAGTCTCCTTTGGATCTCCGCTGGTTTCTAACCACAGCTTAGCATAGCCTTACAGAAATGATGTTTTATTAGGGGTTGCTGAAGCATTTGTCATTGTAACATTTTCTCCTATTCATTGGCATGAAAGCTGTTAATATGCTTGGAATACTGTTACGGCTCTGAGACGGCTCTTATGGGCGAATGTGACATATTTAAGTGGTTACCCAGGATTAGAAGAAACACAGCAAATTTCTTGCAAAAACAGCACCACCCTTGTCTCCAGGTTGTGTGTAGCTTTACACCTCAGCGTCATTGGCTTCAGTGAAACTGAGCTGCAAAACCACACCCAAACTGAGGACAGGAGAGGTGCTGTTTCTAAAAGAAAAAGGATATGCCTTTGGAATATTGGGCAATCGCTTTAAGTACTAAAATGTAATCGATTGTGTGTGGTCATATGTACTAACCTATAATATAAACCTTCAAGTCACAGAACAAAAGCATAATAACTTAAAGGGGAATTTGTCAGCTGCAGTTCACATTCTGAGCGGCTGACACTACTGGGACAAAGAGACACATGGTACTTTTCATATATCAGTCTATTCTTCTATAATGTGAAAAAAATACAATTTCATCTCTGGTGCAGAGTGGTCAAAGAGACTTTGCCAAGCTCCTGAAGTGCATTGAGCTAAAGTGTCTCCCCTCTACCCATACCTGACCCTGCATGGGGCTCTGCTTCCAGCTGACTGTCGGCCAGGCAGGGATAGAGATTGGGGCAGGGCTCAAAGAAGGATTTTAGCCAGCAGCAGTTCAGGAGCTTGGGAAAGCCTTTGACACTTTGAACCAAAGAATAAAGGTGTGCATACATGTTTTTATGGGATGGAAGTACAGCAGGATATCTGAAACGTCCCATGTGTCTCCTTGTCCTTACAGCTATCTAACAGTGTCAGCAGTATGGAACGTGAATTACAGCTGACAGATTCCCTGAGATGTTGCTATCATTAAGTAGCTTATGGTGTCCTGACTACACACCCTTTTTTTTACACTTTCTTTATACGCCCTCCTGTTCCTGTTGGGTTGTCTCACAATTCAGTTATTAGTCAGATGGGCATGAACTTAATTTTAACTTTGGGACTGAATCTCAGGTGACAGGTGTGATCATTCACACACCGTATGTATAATCACACCCTTCACCCTATTAGTATTATTATTTATTTATTATTAGTGTCTGATGTAAAGCCCTTGAACATTGCTGTGGGAGGCTGCAGGCTATTTCCACAGCCCTTCTGAGCACTGCTAGGAAGCCTTGTCTATCACTATTGCTGACTGTACCAAGCACTCCTCAAGCTTGTCAGGGCCATTGTGTAGATTGCAAGAAGAATGCTTTTTAGTGATTTAGCTAATATTACTTGAATTTAGTTGTTGATCTCATTATGTGTGAATGTGACGCGTATCCTTTGTTTACAGTGCTTCATGAACTCCATACTTCAATGTCTGAGTAACACTAAGGATCTGCGGGACTATTGTCTGCATAACTCATATAAACGTGACCTGAACTCCAAGACTTGCAGTACAGCCATCATGCAAGGTGGGTGATAAGGAGTATTGAGCCTTTTAGCAATTTTAGCGAATAAATAGCCCATTCAGCATGGCTCATTTTAACATGAGCCATTAAGTCTATCCAGAAAGCTTAGCAAGTTAGTAAGGTGGCAGCTCCCATTGCCTACAGGGCATTAGGCAAAAAAATCCCTTGTAAAGCTAGGTTTACGTCTGTGTTGTGGGCACTGTCTGGGAATTTCATTGCAGATTGCATTCTGCTGCATGGTGGAGCCCAACAGATCCCATTGACTTTATTGGGGTCTGTAAGTGTTTCAGCTGGTGTCAATTATTTCAATTGATAAAAAAATAGTGGAGTTTGGTTACTAGTAGTTTGGTGGGTAATTCATTTTTCCATGGGACCACATGACAAATTGCAATGGTTTTTGAAGGCCAGCCTAATATACTGTATGTAACCCTGTTCTAGTGGGGACGGTGGTGAGGCAGGAGTGTTTCCCAACCTTTTTCACCTCTGGGCACCCCTACCAAATAAGGTTTACAAAATACAGTGACTCACAGGTGACGTCTTCTTTGATGTAAGGCGCAACTTTCCCTTTTTCTCTTCATCTGCCTAGGTCTCCGCAATGATTTCTTCCAGCTACAATTCATCTCTTCGGAACCTGGCAGACAAATATCTTGGGCTCCACACTTCCTCTACTTCTTTCCTTCTTCCTATAGGGTCCCATACAGTAGTAATTCCACTGTTTCATGTCATGCGCAGTAAAGTGAATAGGCATGTTGGTTGCCTCCATATGTAGGATATCCCATATAGTAATAATATCCCCTTCAATAACGCCCCTATAGTAATAATGCCCCTGCAATGCACCCATAGTAATAATGATCCCATCTTATGAACAGACCCCCACCCGCCCATAGATACAGTATAATGCCTCTGCTATGCACCCCCCATCCATAATAAAAATGCCCTCTGCTGTATAAAGCCCTCACCCACAGTAATAATGCCCCTGCTGTATACAACCCCCCCCCCCCCCCCCCCCCCATTGTGCTCCAGCATAAAAAACAAACACACACATCATACTTGCTTATTGCGGGAAAGAAGTAGCTCTTCTCCATCTTCTGGCTGCAGTCTGTCAGCTGTGGGATGAAGCATCCAGCAGGCAGGATGACATCATATCATTGTGCCTGCTGGAGAGCATGTCCTTGCTGCTCATAGGCTGCAGCATGAGTTGTCTACAGCCTATGACCATGAATAGAGCAGCCGGACACTGACAGATCCTGCGTCTGTATTCTTTTTCTCATGTCCAGCCCGCTCGCCCTGCAGTGAGCTGGCTGAGAATAACAGTGGCTGCGCAGGCCAGGCAGAGTAGATCAGCGGACCACACACGATGCCCGGGTCTGTACTAGAACCTAGATGTAATAATAATAGTATTTTTTATTTTTTTCTCTTTAAGCGTAACTGTCATTTTAAATGTAATTTTCAGAAATCAATAATTTAATTAATTCTGTGTCCATTATGGTCTATTTATGGGGTGAGTGAGCACCGAGAGGAGAAAAGGCAGTCCGGCAAAACACTACATCCTGTAATCGCCTAAAGGACAGATATTAAATCTCCAAACCGTACAGCTGCTTCTCTGCTCTCCCTTGACCCCTCCCCCCTCCATAGGTTATAATGGACTCGGCATATCCGTCTTCACTTTGCTTCTCTGTAATTAAGACTGCTTTTCCTGATAATGCACAGATAATAGGGGGTGGGGGATTAAAAACCTATTATAGAGTATCTTACAATCGCTTGTACTATTGATTTCTGTGACAATTTTGATGAGGATAATAGTGTTAAACTGTGTATGAGCTTTTCTCTGTCTCCCTCCGACTCCTCCCCCTCCCTTCCGAGACAGCTGATGTAAACAAGTCCCTGGCAGACTTTATCTGCAACTTTGTAGCTTCTTTGTATGCTGGGAGTGATAATCTGAGGTCAAGTTGCTGATGAACTCTTGCTGATGAACTCACTGTGATTATCCCTGCCGACATTACAAAATTGCTACAAAGTTTCAAATAGGGAGGGGGAGACGAAGAGAAAATTGTGATGCTGTTTCTGAAAGAAAGCGGCCATTACGCACACTAGCATGCATGGCCAAACACTGCTGTGATATTGGTCAACAAAATGCATGTTTAATCTTTAGTATGGCCTGCTTTAGTCTAGGACCATAAAGCGGGTGATTCCTTTTGTTTGGTTATGTTCATCATTAATGAAGTATTCTGACCATAGACACCCACTGTATATATGAGCCCCCACATTATTCATGTGATCACTGTTGGTCAAGGTGCCCTGGCTACACAGCTGGAAACCAAGGTCAGACAGACATTAAGATGATGCAATTCCAGTATACTATATGTTGCCCGTGTATTCATAAAACAGACATGTTATTTTTGTTTAGCAGAAATGAAGAAATATTTTTGGAGATAATGACGTAGTAATGACAGGAGGCTTCTGAGGGAATACATGTATATAAACCTGTGTACAAGTTTTATATGCTACATTTCTGACTGCTGAACTCAACCAGCAGTGTTGCTTGTGTTTTTAACATGAGTCATGAACAGAAATAGACACCAAGACAGCGACCTGCTAAGAGCTGAATCTAAAGGACTGTAATTAGGACAACCCGTACAGTGAGTCACAGGCACACCTAGCAATAGGCACCAAACACCGAGCGGACTTGGATACAGCCATTACTGAGATGCATGTGCATTCATGGAGTTCATCTATCTTCTTGTGTTCTCTCTCCTCTAGAATTTGCACGATTGCTTCAGGCCATATGGACCAGTTCTGTCAATGAAGTAGTGAGTCCTTCCGAATTCAAAACCCAGATACAGAGATATGCTCCACGTTTCATGGGATACAAGTAAGAGGCGAATGTTAATGGTGTTTCTGTATGGAAGTTGTAAGCACACGCTAAAGCTCTGTTATCGCCCTCCACCAAGTGTACAGTCATGCACTTGGTCAATACTAGACTAATGAAAGATAAACATGGGAAGATTAAATTCTCCTTGTGAATACTAGTGGGAAGATTGAAATTCTGATAAAGGGGTCAAGGGGCTTGTATTAGTAGCAACTACTGTGATGAACAAATAGTCAATGATTATATCTGTTTTTTTTATCTTCTACCCTCAGTCTGTGCTTCCATTCCTAAGCTCCTTGGTTGTCTCTGACAATGTCTTGTAGTCCTGTCAGGACAACCATGGCGTCTTTCCTTCACATACAAACTAAAAAGATGTGCCAGGAGAAGCAGAACCAGGTGGATACAACCACTAGACCAAAAGACTAAGGGCCAAAAGCCCAAAACACACACTGATCTGCTCTCTATCTAAAACGTAACTTTTACTGGCTTATAAATAAAAAGTAAATGAGTGCTCATAAAATCACCATAGCCTGTTCAGATACACATATGGCCCATGTGGGTCAAAGAAGTCACATGTAGCTGCAGACTACTGACTATATATCTATTATATCAGATCACCAGTAGTCTCTATGTTAGATATTAAAATCACAAACACACAGCCCTGTAGATGTATAGTCAGTAGTCTGCAGCTACATGTGATGACTTTGACCCACATGGGCCATATGTGTATCTGAACAGAGTCAGACTATGGTGACTGAGTGATTTAATGAGCACTTATTTACTTTTTATTTATAAGCCAGTAAAGGTTACATTTTAGATGGAGAGCAGACCAGTGTGTGTTTTGGGCTTTTGGTCTAGTGTTTCCTTCACATAGTGGACACTGTTGGCCTGGCAGTGTCATAGACCTACAGAACATAATGGGGCCTAGGCTATCATCACATCACTTTATTTATCCTGTATATCAGGAAAGCTCTTGACATACACTGTAACGGTATGTGCACACTATGGAATCACAGCGGATCACCCGCCGCAGATTTCACAGCTCACTCCTGGTGTTCTGGGTGATTCGCCAGGATTACGTTGTGTGCACATACCCTATATGTATCTACAGGGTTACAGTAGCTGGGCCATAAGAGTGTCTTCAGTTTGACTGGTATGTCTCAAAATACCACAAAAAAATCTATGGAATAGTGTAATTGCTATTCTTTGCATTATTCTGTAAAAGCATTGATAAGTGAATGCCATTAAAGTCTGTGGGTGACAGGTTCCACTGACATCCATCAGACATCTGTGAAACATGTACATCAGAAGCTTTTCATTGCTTTTTATGATCTATCACTTAAATGAATGGCTTAATAGCCTAAGAGTGATGGTTGCCTTTGTTAAACATCTATCACAGCCCCCGTTTAACACCTGCATTTGGAGCTTTTCCCAGCATATAAGCTAAATGGAGAAGTAAGAACATATTTGAATCGAGGGAAGCAACAACTCTCATTTGGTTCTGCATATCAACTATTCGCTCATCATAGCAGTTCTTTTTGATAGGAGAATATACACCTATGTTTATTCATATTACCCATTATAGCAGTCTTATCAGTTTTACTCTACAGTAAGACTTTCCCTATATTGTGGCAGATATAGTCTCCCTAAAATATACAGTTTTATCAACATTATTTACAAGACAGGCTGGGTTCACTTCTGCTTCCGCTTTGGACATCAAAAACTTGTCCGAATGGCAACGTATAGCCTGACATGTCGTTAACATAGAAGATTGTCAGCAGAAAAATACCACCTGGTCCATCAAGTGTTTCCTTATATTAGTCCTTTTATTATCATCTTAGGAAAGATATATGTTTATCCCAAGACCATAGACTTAAATGGACAAAATGTAGTCATATCATGTACATTTCTTCGACATATACTTTGAAAATTTTTTTTATAAAATATTGATGGCAATCCTGTAACAGTTTCTTTTCGCATAGGCTATATACACTTTAATATAAACATGCGGGTAGCTTTATCAAGGTTGCTTATAGTCCTATTATCCTATTTCAGCACAGATAAGAGCCCTATGGGGGCATCAGAAATTCTGGACAGTTCTGGTGTGCAACTGATAACCCAGGCCAGCACCTGGTGCTGACACTGGCCCTCGCTCCTGTTAAATACAGCTAAAGGAGAAGTCTGGGTAGAGACTTTTTCCCTAAAACTGACTGTAAAAACAGCCACAGACCTGTGTAGAGGGCCTTAGTAGTTAAACCCAAAAGTACTATGACTGTAATGACTACAGTGACTGCTGTAGAGAATAACTCCCCACAATGATTATTATTGTGGTTGCATGGTAAGAGTGATTTGCATCTTAGCCCATTATTATTACTTAACTGCTTTCCAGAATAACTACTTTAGCCCGGCCCCTTGTCAGCGTTGGTATATCATTACGATACGGTGTGCACATAAACACTGACTTAATTCTCTTATCGCTTTCTGGTTAGTATTGGGCTGGGTTCACACATAACTTGTGTTTATGTTAAACATACACATGCTGCAATCTCAAAGAGGATAAAATCCTATACGATAATGGATTATGTTGTATGCCAAACAATTCTGCTATGACATGCCATGCATGCCATTGCAGTACTTTTATTTATTACAACTCCCATATTTATAAAATGCTACTTACTAATACATTTGGACAAATATTGCCAGCTAACCTTTTCAAGCTTCTTGGCATAAAATACACCAGTTGTAATAAATGTGGCAGTTCACACTGTTTTTTTTTTTTTTTTTTGTTTTTTTTTTGCAATCCATTTAACATATCCGTTTTTAATTGGTTACTTTTAACGGACAGAAAAACACTGAACGCTACTTTTTTGTCCATTTAAAAAAAAAAAAAAGCTTTTTTTTTTTTTTAATAATGAAAGTCAATGGAAAAATGAATCCAAACGGATGACAAACAATTGCATCAGTTTTTGCATGTTTTTTTTTCATAAACCGTATGTTAAACGGATTGCTTAATTTACATTAAAAAATGCAGATTCATATAGTACATTACAGCAATATGTAGTGTATGTGTAAGCCGCCGCTTATGACTCATTAGAATGATCACTGCAGTGACTATAGCCACACTCTGGCAATGATACTTATTGCTTGTATATGTTTTGTGTTGCATGGAATGGCAGCAACTGGAAATGGCCTTACAGAAAACTCATTGGCTCCTCTGACATGTCTGTTGTGGCAAATACTTGTGTTCCTCACTAAATGATTCTGAGTCATTCCTCTTTTATTCCTCCTGGAAATGCAAGAATTAAATTTAAAAAAACTACAGTCCCCTTTGTAAACAGTGGAAGTGCCTTCAGTCTGACAGGGATGCTGCCCGTCTGGCTAGGGGTATGATAATAGGAGGAACAAAAGGAATGAAGCTGTTTATTAAGAATTGTTTTCTTGAGAATGCAAACATCAATCTTTCAGAAATAGTCTTGAATTCACAGTGTTATATGGATCAGTAATATATCATCTATAGACTGCAATGGGCCCTTAATGCAGCACTAATTTTATTTAGAAAATAAAGGCATACTGCCTCTAGGGTAAAATATAGGCTACCTATTCAGTGCCTATGGTTCCATGATACCATATGTATGCCAATATACAGGCTCAAAAATTAGGATTTTAGATTTTGCTGTGGTCCTGACCCTGGCACCCCTGCCAGCAACTGAAGAATCTTCACTGCAGCTGCAGATTCTCACATGAATGGCGCGATCTATGTAACACAAGGACCCCTCAAGTCAGCCAGAACAGGAGCTGCGAGCAAACAGTGGCTGTCTGTCCTGACTCCTAGAGGGGTGCCCTGACCAGGAACCTTGCATATGAGCATATATACAAGGATTGTCTTTATGATACATCCCTTTTAATGACAATCCATTTGAATGCCGTTGATCTCCAGGTATCAAGATGTGTAATGACACAGGCTTGTGACTATTAGAATTAAGTCCAGAATATCCTATGTGACGCCTGTACCTCCCATATTACTTCACTTACTGAGGGGTTTGGGTTTTGTTTTTTTCTTTTGTTACATGATTAATTCTAGGTTAGTACTAAACCATACACTAGTGTTATGAATGGACTATTTCTTAATACAATAGATTGCAAGTCTTATTATGAAAACCTTTTCATTCCACAGCCAGCAAGATGCACAGGAGTTCCTGAGATTTCTCTTGGATGGGCTGCACAATGAAGTCAACCGGATAACGGTCAGACCGAGACCCTGTACACAGGATTTGGATCATTTGCCGTAAGTTACAAGACAAACCTAAAAACTTTTCAGTAAATTCTTGCAGACTTCTGAAAAGTTAAGTCATATCAGGCTGATAGAATCAGGAAAGTTTATTTTGTAGGCACTTGGGAGTGCTCACTTCAGAGAAGAGAACGCCCATCCCTCCCCTAATCCTCACTTCTGCAGAATAGAGATCACACCAGTTGTCCTGCATCCTTTCTATCTTTACATGTCTGTTCTGGCTAGCTCAAAATTGACAGCCAACATGGCCATACTCTTTGTTGTCATTTTTGCAAAGTGAGCACAGTAATTTACCTTTAGTGTGTTGATGGAGGAGCTCTGTGTGAATGTACCCTTTAAAGTGTTAAGAACCAAATCAGGCCTAAAAGCCATTCACAGCAGGATGTGCACAACGTGCTAAATGGCGACATAACAGATCTATGAACAGCATTAAGGGTGTATTTAGAGGTGTTTATTTTTTCGTTTAATTTGTTGCTTTAACTTATCTAAATCAGTAAAAGTTTAACTCAAAGGGCAAGCAGCTAAAATGTATAGAATGGAAATATATATTACAAATAGGTCCGATTTTGCTGACTACTTTTTGGTGATACACAATTCTGTTTTGCTTCTTTGTCAGTAGTTTATGCTACCCAAAAGGGCCTTTTACATGGGCTAGTTATTGGTCATGAGTGCTGCTAGAAATGCTCCTACAGCCAATAATTGGCCTGTGTAAAAGTGACAGTGATCAGCCGGGCAGGCTTTAAAACGTTTCATTATCGGCCTCACATCTTTCTGTGTAAACAGGGGATGTGAGGTCGATGACCATAAAGGGAAAATGACAGCACAGATATACAAATATCCAAGCTGTCAGTTTCCGTATCACAGAGCAGTATATATTTACCACTACTGCGATCCAGCATCCTATTCTCCAGCTCACCTGCCCAGCTGCTGTGTGTTCAGGCTTCAGCTGTCAATCATTCTGGAGGAGGCGGGGCCTGACAACACAGAAGCTGAATAAGAGTGGTGGAGAATAGGATGGCGGATTACAGCAGAAGTAAGTATGTTACAATCTGTGATATTGAAACTGACTGCACAGATATACAACCATGGCAGCACAAATGATACATGGGTCATTCGTGCAGCCCAACCACTAGATTTCTGTTGCCATATAAAGACCCCACAAATGAGCGCCGATCGTTTGCGGCCAACATGGCTGAGAATTCTACTCTTCTAAAATAAACCTTAAATGCGGCAGCATAAACCTACTTTAACATTTTACAAATTCCACAGTTTATTCACAAAACTCCCCCAAAGGTAACAAAAGCGGGCATGTGTCAATACACCCTAACTGGGTTAACACATTTCCCTTTCCCTGTTTAAAAAAAAAAATAAAAAATCCAAATAGAAATGAGTATGATGTTGCTGATGTGATGGCGCTAATAAATATAAACTAACTGTAGTAAATGGAAAACTGAAATCTCTTTGTTGAGCACTGTAGACAGGGATTTTTTTTTCTTCGTATTTTTCCACTCCAGTTTCTGATTTTCCTTACTCTATGCCCCTGCCAAGGTCGAGCTGGCCCAGAAGAAATTGTGCAGTATACAAAGTGTAACCAGAAAGTCGGCTTTCACAACCCTCCAAATACCTGGAGTGCTGCCAGCCTTGTCATTTCCCTGCCTCCTAACATCACCCGCTGATTTATTTCTTGTTATGTAACTGTAATTACTTCTTATTATTCTAATTGGTAATGGCAGCTCTCCTCTGTTTCATTCTACTGAGCAAATACACAAGAAGTCTCTTTTACATCATATGGCTCAAAGATTATCATCATTCTCTTTCACCTAACAAAGCTTTCATATAGCGTTCATTATGCTCACCGCATTGCATATCAGTTACTGGGCAGTTCCCATATATAGGCACTGAAACCACGGTCCTCTCGTGGTTTTTGCTCATTGACATAAGACTTTAGCGCCCCCCCCTAGTTTGTACTTTAGAGTTGTTTGGGTAGCAGCTAAGCTGTTCACTTGCTTACTGTTTTTGCATTACTTTTCTTTGATCCATCACCCATTGATCTCTGCCTAGGTCTCATGCACACAGTGCGGATTTGTTCAGTGTTGTATCTGCTTTTGCTTGTATCCTCTCCTGGTTTAAAGGACTTGAAGGATTATCCAGTGTTTTTATAAATAATTGGCTATTTAATAATAATATAAGATTGGCAGGGATCTGGCTTCAGGCACCCATAGCTTTCTGAGGGTCCTGCAGCATTTTTGCATTAGCTGCAGCCTCTTCAGTGTTTGCTTTCAGACTACTGTAGTTCACACTTTCAATGTAAACAGCATGCTATGAAGACTATGGCATTTGCACGGAATGGACTAGACCCATTGTTAACATTGAAAAGGCTGCAGATCTTGCACAAGTACTGTGGCCACTCTAAATGGTTAGCCAAGTCCAACCAAGATGATAAATTGGCTGCAGGCAGGGGGGGTGCATGCACATAATCGCCATGCCTCCGCAGTGCTGCCTTACCTCTCCTGCATTTCTTGCTGCTCATGACCCAAGTTTAGGAATGTCCACTCAGCCAGGACAGGACACTTCTGTAGTCACTGACTGACTGAGCAAGAACAAAGGAGAAACTGGAGCCCAGAGTTCCCCCTTTGTGATCGCCCATGCGCCTTTTGCAGTGGTCACTAATGGCCTTATTTCGACCAATACGCCGTGCATTGTGAATAGTCAGCTGTTAGCATGACAGCTCATCTGCCACTGTAACAAATTTAACCTGTTACATGCCGCTGTCAAATCACCGGTGGTGTAAGTGTGTTATACTTACCGATTGGAAGCCCAGCACCAATTCTGTTATCTCCCCAACAAAGGTTAAAAAAAGTTAATCAATAAGGTACATGATTTCTGAAATGGCAGCAATAAAAAGTAAAAGTTGTCCTGCAAAAAACAAGCCCTCATATGGCTACATGGGCAAAAATAAATGGAGGACAGCAGTGAGAAAAATAAGAACATTGCATGGTCATTAAGTCCCAAAATAGGCCAGTCACTAAGGGGTTAAGAGAGCCAAGCTACAGCTATGGTGCATCAGTTTGTGAGTTTTCATGATTGATTTAGCATTACTGTTGCTTTGTTGTCGGATATAATGATCATCACTACAAAGCTAATTATTACATGTGTGGAAAATATATGGTTACCTGTAATGACCTGTGTGAGTGTGTCCTTTCCCCCCCCCCCCCCCGTTTCTTTTAACATTTATTGACACTGGTTTGTAGACTCTTTATGTTATCAGTGTAGCCTCACTGCACTGACACCCCCCACCCATGTTGATCCATTCATCATAAAGTGATAGGAAATCCAAGCAATTTTCCTCACTTTGAGATAATAGGTTTGTTTGTTTTTTTTTTTTTCTTTTCTCTTTTTCAAGGGATGCAGAGAAAGGCAAGCATATGTGGAAGAGGTACCTGGAAAGGGAAGACAGCAGGATTGTGGGTAAGTGAAGTTGTAATAAACATACAGGTCAGCTATCAACCAGAATATATTATACAGGGTTTGAATTTACAGTAAATCGTAAAATGTAAATTGTATTGTTTCTGTTACAGTTAATGCATCATGATTTTAGGGTCCATTAAAAACATTTGCCCTTTTAGAATGTCCCTAGGCGATCCACTGTTCTTCCTGTGTCTGGCTCAGTCCCATCTACCTGGGAAGCTGCTGATTTTGCTGGGAAAGTTAGGCCAGCCAGACCCTTCCGCTGCGGGCCAAATGTTGTATTACACGGCAACAGTTCAGATGAATGGCTGTCCTTGTAATACAAGAATGGCTCAAGTCCAGAGCTACTACACAGTGCCTCTCTATTCATGTGACATCTGTGTGTGTGTGTGTGTGTGTGTAGAAAAAATAAATATCCAATCAGTGCTGAGCAACCTGTGTCATCTGACAAAGGGAGGCTGACCTAACAGGGCTTAGACCTGCCTCCCTTTTGATGATGCCATTGTCACAAAATGGCTGCCACAGAACAGCCTGGGGTCAACAGTCCTTAGGTAAGAATGAGTTTACTTCACTTCCTGGTGGGGAATTAAAGGGGGGAAAGATTGGTAAGGGAGGCAGATAGGTGATTAAAGCATATTATAAAGTTATATAACTTTTGTAGTGTGTTTCAATTACTGGGGAAAAAGCTTTTTACTAGAGTACCCCTTTAAAGGGAACCAATCACACAAAAATTGGCTATAAAGCTAAGGAAACGTGCTGGTAGATCAGCCAGCACGCTTCCTAACCATCCCCCTGTCCCCTCCGTCCCCTGTACATAGAGCCCGCAAAGTTAGTTTATTAGTCTCCCGGGCTCTATGCAAATTACCATGTAAGTAGTCATGTGGGCGGGCGGCTTCTTCAAGTAGTCACTGTCCTGGGCCGGCTCCGGCGCTGTTATCACGCCCCTCTGGGCGTGTGTAGAAAGCGCCGCATGGTGATGTCATTAGGGGGGGCCGGCATTGCACGTCAGCCTGGCCGACGTCTTTACTAAGCTGCGCATGCGCAGTACTGTGGGTGAAGCCGCTGCTGTACTACGCAACGCAGGCGCAGTACCGCAGCGTCTTCTCCGGCTGCACTGCGCATGCGCAGCTTGGTAAAGACGTCGGCCAGGCCGATGTGCAATGCCGCCCCCCCCCCCCTAATGACGTCACCATCCGGCGCCTTCTACACACGCCCAGAGGGGCGTGATTACAGCGCCGGAGCCAGCCCAGGACACGGACTACTTGAAGAAGACACCCGCACACCGTGACTACTTACATGGTAATTTGCATAGAGCCCGGGAGACTAATAAACTAACTTTGCGGGCTCTATATACAGGGGACGGAGGGGTCAGGGGGATGGTTAGGAAGTGTGCTGGCTGATCTACCAGCAGGTTTCCTTAACTTTATAGCCAATTTTTGTATGATTGGTTCCCTTTAATTTCTCAGCTATTGGGCAGGATAGACATGATGGAGGTGGCACACTTGTATAGTACAGCCTGCAGTCTGTACTGATGATATCTGCAGCAGATAAGTAGACCTCTCACCAAAAACAGCATGTTTCCGTGTAGCCTGTATGGCCAGTACTGCTACTACAGTCATTTGCCTGTTTTACCTGTTTCTTTTTGCATATGTTCTATTTCTTAATTTTGTTGCATTTTTTTTCTATCTTTTTGCAGAACTGTTTGTAGGGCAGTTGAGGAGTTCCCTTACATGCACTGAATGTGGATATTGTTCCACTGTATTTGACCCCTTCTGGGACTTGTCGCTACCCATTGCTAAGGTATTACTAACATTTATTTTTAATGTGTTTAATAAAGTATATTTTGTTACTGAAAATGTCCTTTTAAAGAGGTAATTTGGGATCAGGATATCATGGCTGCTTTCCTCCATAAGAATCACTCCTGTCCTCAGTTTGTGCATGGTACTGCAGCTCAGTTCCATTCACCCCCTTTAATATTAGGACACCTATTGGGTTCCCTTACAATAAGACAATGGCACATGTAGCCACTAATCTAGTCTCCTATGTATGAATGTGTTCACAGAACTAGACTGATCTGACTTGTTCATGCTATGATTAGCCAAGATTGTGAGGCACTATCATTAAGGTATACACAAAACGAAACACTCGGGGTGATCTGATATTAAATAGGCACTGTCAGTAAAAAAAAAAAAAATTCAGAGACCTATCAAAAATTTTGATTGGTCAGGATCTGAGTGTTCAGGCCATGACCACTCAGGAGAACAAGCGAGGAAAAGTTTACTCTCAGCACATTCACTCTGCATTCGGACCTAGATGGACTCCCAGTGCAAGCCTATGGGACTGCCTAGGTGTCTGACATGGAGAGAGGAGAGGAGTGCAAGGCAATGCAGTCATCAACCTGCTCCCTCTAATCGGAAATGGTCTACACACACTACACTAAAAACATTTGATGTGTCAAAAGTTTATTTTATTTACTTATTTTAAAAAAATTATATAAATATAATAAATATTGCTAGAGCTGAAAAATAGAAAAAACAAAACTATTCTTACCTAGCCCTGGTCCCACTGCAGCTCCTTGTGATCCTTTGCAGCTTCTGTCTATTCCCTAATTCCGAAGCGCTAGGAGTAGAACTTGCCCACTCAGCCAATCGCTGGTGGCAGCAGCAGTGTCCTGTCATGTTTAGCGATTGGAGCAGGACCTGCTTGCTTAGCCAATCTCCCATTTCTGAAGCAGGCAAAAGTCAGGAGCTGCAGCAGGACCTTCAGGGGCCTAGAGGTAGATAAGTATAGTTTGTTTGTTTTTCACACAAGAACCCTGTAAAGCTTCTGTCTGTGCCCTTAATGACTACTAGCAACTTCTACTTGCTGTATGTGTGTAAGTAGCAGTTATGATCTCTTCCTTTTTAATCTTCTAATGATTATAATACATTTAAATACCAAGTACTTCTATGGACATTCCGCTGGCATGTCTGGTAGCTTCAGACAGAAAGTCAACCATCTAACTGTGGCATCAGCTTAATTATACCCATTATATAATAACTAGTTAGTAAAGGAGTTTGTTCACTAGTTGTAGCGAGTCCATGCTGAGAATAACAAGACTATTGTTTTAGTTCAATTGTTCAAGAAAGACTTCTCTACAATTATCTTAACACAGGGCTTTGTGTCTCTATGGGGTTCTAATAATAAAAACACAGATTTTATTAAATATAGAGATCTTCAGTCAGCCTTTAAATTACTGAAAATTAGCTGATTAACATATTGCAGGTGGTATAAATCACATCGCAAAAATAGTTTATGAACACTACTATTGTTCAGAAGTTTACTACTAAAAGTTAAGGCTATTTAGGATATTTATTTGCGCCTCAGATATAATTATATTGGAGTCTGAGGCAGCCTCTACACCGTGACTTACTGAACCGTTCACAAAGCATAGGGCAGTTCTGTATTTACTAGACACACCTGCCCTCACTGTAACAACACCTCCATGCACCACCTAATGGTGCATTTACACAGACAGATTTATCTGACAGACTTTTGAAGCCAAAGTCAGAAATGGATTTGAAAAGAGGAGAAATCTCAATGTTTACTTTATGACCTGTTCTCTGTTTACAGTCTGTCCCTGGCTTTGGCTTCAATAATCTGTCAGATGAACCTCTGTGTAAACGCACCCTTAACAGCCTAAAAAGTTCCTTGTTTGGGAACAGCAAGTTGTACAAAAAGCACTGAAACATTGAACAGTTGGACATGTGCCTTCAAAATGGAGAAGGTCACAATAAGTTCACCTGTAAAGGTTAAAGGGCATTTTACATTCATCCTGAAATTTCAGCCGCAAGTCAAATAACTTTTTTGTGATTAGTGTGTATTTACACATACACTAATATGTGATTAAAAAAAAGTAGATCACCAGGTGATGTAAGGACAGCCTAGTGCAGAGCAGACCTGTCCCCTTATATAGGGCAGCCTAGTTTGATTACAGATCTACTTTAATTGTATATGTAAAAGTAGGTTAACTTGGACATAGTAAGTCAGGTACAGCAGTAACATCGTACCTGTGTTCAATTGAACTCCATTACTGGTTTCCAATTGAAAATCTCCCATTGACTTCAGTAAGAATGTTTACACATGGCTGAAAAATGTATTCGTGCATGTTTCCACATGAAATCGCCTCAAATATCACCCCTTGTGAAATCTTTGTCAGTCCACATAAATGTATGCATTAAAAACCTCACTGATTTCAGATGAGGATTTCTGCACAGATTTTGAGGTTAACACATCCAGTTTCTTTAATTTACTGTATGAACAAGCCCTTAAAATGCTATTTCTAATTAAGCTTATTATTCTCTATTCATAGCATAGAGGATAACAAGCTGATCACTTGAACTGGGAGTATTCCTGCCTGGCCACCACAGTCTGTGCTCCATTCATTTTCTATGGGGCTGCCAAATGCTTTCAAGTTCAGCGCAAGTTCAGATAAGGGCCCTATTACACGGGACGATTATTGTGCGAAAAATCATTATGTTGTTAGAATTCAAACGATAATCGTTCTGTGTAATTGCAGGCAACGATCGAAAAATCGTTTGACGTTGATTTAGATTTGAACCTAAAATTTTTACTCGTTCGCTGTAATTCCACATTCGTTCGCTTAAGTTCTGCATTTTTTTCACTTAATTATTCAGTGTAACTGCACATTGTTCATTGTTTTGCTGGGATCAGAAGGAATAAGCGATCATAGTAACGATCACAATAACGATCGTAGTAACGACCATCGTTCTGTGTAATATGGTGAACGAGTTCAGGTTAACGATAAACCAATCTCTTTTGCGATCGTTAAAAATCGCTCCGTGTAATAGGACCCTAGCACTGGGTCCACTATTGATAGGCTGTGGTCACAGCTCTCCTCAGCTTCCTCTCTGTGCAGGTCACAGGGCATGCCCACAACACTCTCCAGTAGGAATCAATTAAGCATCAGATTTCTATGGAGTGCTGCTAATTTTTTCTGAATGCTGTTTAAATTCCAAGTTAGATCAGTCAGATTGCAGGGGACCCAAGTCTTGTTTTGAAACAGAGCTGCGAGTTGTGCATATACTTTGCCTTTACCCTTTATTGTCTATATAGTGTTGTACTCAGCTGCCTCCAGTAGCTCTATAGACAATGAATGGACCAATTGTGTGCATCCATGATGCCATTCTGTTCCAAACCCAGACTTTTGTATCCATTCTTGAGATTTGGGGGGAGCGTCCCATTGGTCAGACCTTTTACGATCTGACCCCTGTATCCTGTAGATAAGGAATAAGTGTTATAATCTGGAATACCCCTTTAACAGCAAAGCAGTAGTTCAGGCAATATGTTCACGAAAAGGAGGTTTTATCAATCCCACCCTCGGCGCATGTCTGTAAAAAATCGTAGTAGGTAATAAATAAAGGCGATATTACTTAAAGGGAATGTATGCCCAGTCTTCATGCAGTGTTCCCATTTTCGGACACTGATAAAAAATGATGGTAGTCAGAAACAGTGGCAGGTGATGTATAAGGCACTCGGCCTGGGAGCCATTCTGTGCAATACAATTATGCAAGGAAACAAACATAATTGCATTGATAAATGTGCCGCATTGTATCTTGAATAATGGTTCTTTATTCCCTTTTGAAGTAGATTGAGTGATAAATTGCTACATACAGTCAATAAAGCTCTCATGCTTCATGCATTATACAGAATGGCTTTCATATTCCTCTTTCTCATCCAGAAAAGCGTTCCAGAGGTTTCCCTAATGGACTGCATTCGCCTCTTCACGAAGGAAGATGTCTTAGATGGGGATGAGAAGCCAGTAAGTGTCCTATAATGGTCTGAACTGTGAACAGTTGCATTTAGAGGTGTCAAGTAGACAAAAAAGCATTTACTGTGTTAGGGCCAGTTCACACTGAGCAAGATCGTCGGAATCCCGCCGTGCTCATTGTGCTGCTGTAAAGTGAATGGAGAGGGCGCGCTCGTCCGCTGCCGCTGCTCTCCGCTCAAAGAACTAACATGTTAGTTCTTTGAGCGGAGAGGAGAGGGAGCGGACGAGCGCACGCTCTCTCCATTCACTTACAGCAGCACACTGAGCACGGCGGGATTCCAACGCTCTTGCTCAGTGTGAACTGGCCCTTAGTGTGAATGTCGGTATTAGTCTAAGGGCCCTACAGTCAGTTTTCCTAGAACCTTGTACATACTTTATGATGTGTCATGGACTATGTATGTTACCTGTAATTGACCCTTAACTGTGGAACGGTAAACCAATGTCTACGTTTACATATGAATGCACAGCTACATGTTCTATCAGGATCTCATCATTTATCCATTCTCCTTTTTCAGACATGCTGTAGATGTAAAGCTCGTCGCAGATGTACCAAGAAGTTCACCATCCAGAAATTCCCCAAGATTCTTGTACTCCGTATCCTTTCCAACAGGACTGTTTTTTTGTCCTGATTCCTATACTTTTCTAGGCTCTGCTAATAATAACGCTCAGCCTTCCAGTACAGACTCCAATCAGCCCCTATATAAAATGACCTAATGATCACATGAGCTACATGGGTGCAGCTATAGAAAACCACATTGGGAAGCTGCAAATGGCCGTGCCAACCATGTAATCCAAGGACAGAGTCCATAGGAGTAATATGGGATAGCCCTTGTTTGAGAGCAGGTTGTCCTATCAGTCTTCTTTCTCCTATTGCATACAGATTACAGATCACTGTGCTTTTTAGTTTCACGTTTTGGCAGACATAAGGCTGTCATCAGTTGTAATAAACAACTTACAGTTGGTATGGACGACCTTAGGGGTACACTCACATGTATTTAATCTGATGCAGATTTCACACAGGATTTCAGATCTGAACAAATAATCAATACAAGTAAATAGCTGAAATCTGCATCAAAAGAAAGTTGCATAAAATCCACAGCAGATTAAGTACATAAAAAGGTACCCTTACTCTGGACATTGCAACTTGTCCATTCTTTTCCTCCCATTGTTGACAGCTCTTTGGTCTGGCTAATGTGTGTGTTCCTAACAAGGAAAGGAAAATAGGGGCAAATGCATTTATCGTTCGACGTTTAAATGGGGGTGGCTGATGCAGTTTGATGCAGTGCTAGGGTGTCCAGGAAAACATGGATACCGCCTATGGCTGCAACCACATTTTCCTGGAATCCCTATGACTGCATCTAACTTTCTAAGTTACTGGTATTTAAATGCTGAATGATCGGACTTGAGCATGTTGGAGTTGCGCTCATCTCTAATAACTGTATTAGTTAAGATGAAAGTACCCCTGGAATTATTATAAAGTGAGTTGCTGGAGCCTCTCAACTCCCTTTTTCATCCACATTTACCTGGAGACTTGTTCTGTTTCTGCCTTTCCACAAGTTTTATTCCTTGACCCTTACCCACTTTAGATCTGAAAAGGTTCTCTGAAGGTCGCATTAGAAGCAGCAAACTTTCTACGTTTGTGAATTTCCCATTAAAAGATTTGGACTTGCGGGAGTTCTCTTCAGAACCAAGCAGTAAGTGACTGTCATTTTATGTTATATCCTTATGTGAATATATATATAATATATATTTATTATGATTTGCTGGAATTGATTCTTGCACTATAACCTTGTGCATACAGTTGGGTGGGGACCATTTATCAGCCATCTGTCTTCCTCTAGCGATGAGGACATTATGAGTTTTGAGGTTTGGATCCACACATTATCTCTATGGCACCAGTGAGCAGTCAGGCTTTGAAAATAGAAGTACTGTTATAAGCAACTTAATCCACTAGGTCTGTATCTTCATAAATTGCAGAAAACTTTGCACAAGTTACTTGACCCATTAGGCTCTTTATATATAACTTATGCATTGACACAATGTAAATGTTTCTTCTACCATCTTTTTGCAGGTCACGCATCCTATAATCTGTATGCAGTATCCAATCACTCGGGTACAACCATGGGAGGACATTACACAGCTTACTGCAAGAACCCAAATAATGGAGAGTGGTACACTTTCAATGATTCAAGGTAATTTTCAGTCTGTCTAGAAAGATTGAGGGAATATCTCTCTCTCTTTCACTTTTATGTAGATTCTACTGTAGTTATCAGTGGCACAGTGTCTCCTAGTGGCCATGTTTGTCATTGCTTTTTTGGCATGGGTATTGGTATGACACCACCAATATTTGTGTATATTATTTATTTATTTTTACCTAAACCACAATCCTTTTTTTCTTTTTATAATTTCAGAGTCACAGCAATGTCTTCCAGCCAGGTCAGAAGCAGTGATGCTTACGTTCTATTTTATGAGCTATCGGGACCGTCCTCCAGAATGTAGCCTGACAAACAGTAATGACTGGAGAAAAGAGACTTGCAATCACCTGTGAATCACCTGCAAAGAGGCTCACGAGTAAACCTAAATTATACTCTAGTGAGCAACAAGACCTGTTTCTTGGAACACCAGCATGATATTCACTCACCAGTTGCCTTACCTACACAGCCAAAAAGAAATAGGATTATTGCCTTAAATTGGGTCCTTGTGACACTGGACGAATAACAAAGCAAGAAAGACTTCAGATTCCAAGTTGCATTGGCTGCTCAATAATATGTGATATTTGTTAACGCTGGATACGATATATGAAGCGGTGTAGTTTTGCCTCTTCTGGTTTTGCACAGTGATGCCACTCCAGACACCTTGTTATTGCTGCTGTTTTATTTGGTTGGTGTTAGGAGAAGACTCTTCAGATTCTAAGTTCTGATGGTACTTCTTCTAAAACATATTTAAAATGATTCTCAGGAAAGCTTCTATATGTGACGAACATCTCAGTAATGTGAGACGCCCTCGTTGGGTTTTTAAGGGACTGTAATAAGTGTTCTTTTCCTAAATGGGGGCTCCTTCAGTGTGAAAAGCTACTGTAAGAACCACAGTGGAGAGGGGCCACTACAATAGGTAATCTCCTATTTATCCAAATGGTCACAATTGTAAATAATGCTAATAATGTTTATTTGAAGTGATGTGTGTTTAATATATCAACTGGAGTCCTCAGCTCAGGACGTATTGCTGTTATATTATATGGAACTTATGGGTTTTCAGTGTGTAGAGTGGAATAAGTGACCACTCCTAACATAACTCCAGACAGAGTGCTTGACAGTGCCTAGGTTTCCTATGAGGTGGAACTGTGGGGGGCCATGTGAACAAAATAATAATGCACAGCTTGAGAGTTGTGCGGCATCCACAACAGTGTTATATAGATGGACTGAAGACTAAACCGGCTATTTTTTGCAACTATTTTATATATTTTTATTTGTCGGCAGCCACAGTGAAGTATGCAGCCCTATTTATTGTGAAATTTGTTGCAGTGAATTACAAATGTAGTTATAGGTCGGAGGTCTGAGAAGGTGAAGCTGTTGATGTGAATGTCTCTTCACTGGAAAGATCTGTTTATTACAAGGTTTCAAGTTAAAGGGATATTCCTCAACAAACCTAGATAACCCTGTAGGACTCCTTTTCCTGTTTATATCATGAAATAAGCTAGGGTACTCTGGTTACACACCTTTTACAGTTACTTGATACATCCTTCTGTTCTCAATGTGTGGTCTATAATTTTTCTGACAGTCAGATGGGCGTGAACTTTATGTTTAACAAGGAGAGTGAATATCAGGGGATGGGCGTGATAACACAGTCAGGGATGTCAATTTTTTACGGCGTGTATTTGCCTAATACACACCCTTGACTGTATAATCACTCCTGATCACCTTATATTCACTATTTATAAAAATTTACTTTACGCCCTTCTGACTATTAACTGAATTGTCAGAGAAAGTACGAACCTACGTACCTCGGGAACAGAAGGGTGAATCAAGAAACTGTAATATGGTGCGTCATTAGGGCGTCCTATGCTATTTCATGATGGTAACATCTATTTGTTTATTTATTTTTTTTGGGTTGATTACAGGTCCTCTTTAGAGGGGTTATACAAGATTAGAAAAAAGCACAGCTACTGTCTTGCAAAAACAGAACCAACCCTGTCCTCAGGTTGTGTGTGGTATTACAATTTCAGCTCCATTCACTACAATGGAACTAAGCTGCAAAAACTCTCCTAAGCTGGAAACAAGAGTGGTGCTGTTTCTGGAGGAAAGTGGCCGTGTTTTTGTAATCCTGAAAAACCCCATACATTCATTAAGCAAACTTGCCTCCTGCTCCTGGTATGCCACTCTTTACCTCCTATTGTTGACAGCTCATTGTCTAGGTTACAGACCACCACTCTGCAATAAAACCCGTAGTCAAACTCATTAGATACAGCGCGTGTATATGTAGAGAGATATTATACAGTATATGTATATCTATAAATCTTTACTCATCTGTACAACCACTGCTTTTAGAGTATGGATAAACTGTTTCCTATATGTCTACTTTATAGAGAGAATCTCTAATTTACCAGCCAGACCACTGCTTTTAGAGCAGAGTGGTTGTCGGTAACCTATACAACTTGCTGTGAATAATGAGATAAAAAGAGCAGCATATGAGGAAAAGGAGGCAACTTTGGTAAATGAATATATTTGCAAAAATATTTAACCTGACGTGCCTTAAAAGTTTACATGTATTGAAATGTAATTACCCCTTTAAGGCCATTATGTCCTTGTGTGGATGTCTGTTAGTTAATAGTTGCCTAGGCTTCTCATCAAACATCTGATTTTTTTTTTTTTTTTTGTGCAGTGCGCCCCCTTTATTTGCCAATTGCACTGATTTTAGTTTTGATTAGAGATGAGCGAACCAGGTTCGAGTTCAAGTCCACCCGAACTATCGGGATTTGATTTGCGGGGGCTGCTGAACTTGGATCAAGCTCTAAGGTTGTCTGGAAAACATGAATACAGCCAATGACTATATCCATGTTTTCCACATAGCCTTAGGGCTTTATCCAACTTCAGCAGCCACGGCTAATCAAATGCTGAACGTTCGGGTTCAAATGGACTCGCTCATCTCTAGTTTTGATAAAACATTGTTTAATCCAATTGGAGTTGTCCTCCGCATCTTGACCTGGTTCAACAATCTTAATAACCTGTTACCTTTTAGCGCTGAGCTAAGTAGGCACATGAATAGACAGACATTTGGTAGACATGCTGAAATTGGATAAAAACAGGTCACATGTAGTATGGATTTCTATGAAAAATTACACTAAATTTGATTGTGCTTATAGTAGGACATATGACAAATCCAGAAGGAATAGAATACACATCAAGATAATCAACATTTAGATTCAACTGTCAGGGCAACCAATAGAAATAGAGAGCCGTCTCCTGGGTTATTACAGTCAACTTCTCCACTTTCTTTTGCACTAGTTTTGATAAATCCCTCCCACTGTGTAAAAGCCATTGCTTCTATTCATTGGTAACACAGGCTTCTGTGCTTTCATTTCACCCATATGTTCTGGTTGTAGACAAATGTGGATTTACGATTATTCTGTCCATACACTGAATAATTTTAGCTATATCAATTGTGTTACATTTGGTCTAGCAGTATTAGCAATAACTGATTGTATTTGCACTGTAAGCAACTACTGAGTGTCTCTGTGCTATAGAGAAGTGCATGTATATTGTGTAAGGCCTTGTATGTATAATATGTAAGCATGAGATATGATGAGCTGTGTGTGTGTATCATTTATTGTACTGATAGCAATGTAGTGAACTGGAACTATACCTGCTGCATATCTCTTAGACAGTGAGTATTTTGGGGTCACCCACAACCCCTCTCAGGCCACACTGAGCTGGTGCTTACCATGTAAGTGTGTAGAATTTGTAAAGAGTTCTGCTGTAACCCTAAGGACCCTATGTGTTCTATGCAAATGTACATATCTTAATTATACTGTTTTAAAAGCAATGACTGACTCCTGTCCTTTGTTCAGTACCTTTGTCTGTATTCCGTGGCGGAAATGACCCAAATTTAAATAAACGGGATGATGTGACTTGCGCCACATTTTCAATGTGTTTTTAGACACGTTAGAAAGTGGCCTTTTGTAATGGTAAATAGAATGTACGAAACAAAGTTAATTAATTTTGCTTGTGCCTTTTTCTCATTAACTTTTGTTTTAGAGGTTGTCTGGGGGCCAAACATTTAAAGACTGTCATCCCCTCTTCTCTCGCTTCATTTAATTGGTTTTGTTAATTGGATGGGGCTTTACAGCAGTTGCACCCCATCTCTTGGCTGGGGAGAGGGCCCATCTGCCATGAAGCCCTGCCTAGCCAACACTGCCCACCGATGAAATGAAGCGATTTAAGAGCAGAAAAGACTCAGACAAGTTTTTATACAGGTATATCAAATGTGCAGCATCTACGCTTGTGGATGGTGCCGAGAACCGCACATACAGTAAGCGTTACAATATCACTTTAATGGTGCGTTCACACCTACAGGATCTGCAGCTGATTTTCTGCAGCAGATTTCAGTTAAATAACTGAACACAGCATCAGCTTTGATGCTGTGTTCAGTTATTTAACTGAAATCTGCTGCAGAAAATCAGCTGCATATCCTGTAGGTGTGAACGCACCCTAATGCTGATTAGTGGTCTGCAATTAAGCTCTTGTGGTTCTATAAAGTTTCCTATTTAGGAATCCAGTATGCATAAATGATGCAGTAAAACCATTTCTATCCTTATTCCGTGTATCATAGAAATGAACAATGCATGTTAAAATCTAGTACGTGTGACATGTTTTGGACCTTGCAGTTCTTACTCACATCTTGTGTCGGCCACTGGGAGGAGTGTGTATTTTGTACTGACCTATGTGTCTTCTGTAGAAGCTATATGTAAGCTGACCAAGTGTTTAACATGGTGCACTGGGGTTTCCAAATAGCAGTACTTTTAGTTTACAACTCAGTTTACAGTATAAGGTCTTTTCAATGTACAGTTGTACAGTATAACACTTAGCACCATAGTCTGACAAAAGTTTAGAACATCTACAATTCCCATCATGCCTGGACAGCCAAAGCTAAAGCTTTGGTTGTCCAGACCTGATGGGAATTGTGGTTTTGAAACATCTGGAGGGCCTGAGTTTGACACCCCTGGTTTAGAACCTTTGACAAAACAGATTACAATGATCGAGCATGTCAGTTATAGACTGGCCAAAAAGATTAAATCTATAGGAATGTAGATTTAGAAAACCCACGTGCTGATAACTACATCCTGTCGGATCCTGGTCTCTTTTAAAGTGGCCATTTCTTGTACATCTGACCTGGCTGGTGAGAGAGCCCCTGCATCCAAGCAGACAGTTAATGGAGAAATGACTGCATGTGCAGCTCTCGTTTGCTTCACTGGGCATATAGAGAAGCAACTACGCGGGCTGTGGTGGCTACAGAAAGCTAAATTATTTCCTTGTATATCTATGGCTTTGTCACTGTTCATGAGAGGGACACACTGTAGGGTGTCACTATAAGGGCTCTTGCACACTACAATCTATTCCTCAAAATGGGGCAAAGGAGTTTAGTATAAGCCTTCTAGCCTACCTGTCTGCTAAATTAGGGCTTGGCGTCATCCGATGGTCCCTGTGGCTTCTGTCCACTGCCCTTGGTTGATAAATATATCCCTATACACAAGTAAAGCGTTTTAGCTATCATGTCAGGTAGGGCTGGGCGATATTGGCCTAAATCAATATCGCGGTTTATCGCACATGTAGCCGCGGTAACGATAATTGAACGATAATTATGACACACACCTTTTTTGCACACCCACTTGCTGTGCCAAACTGGCGATATTTTGATTCAAAAAAGTAAAATAGAACTCACTGAGCAGCAACCCATGGTTAGTCTATTATTATTTGTCATTATTAGGGGGTCTCAGCAGAGACCTGGACATGTGTATATACAGGTATACAGCCTCTACAGGGTATACACAGGTCACAGAGGGATAGGTGTGTATGACTATATGGGGGGGATGGATTGGGGTGTATTACTATACAGGAGGTTGGGATCGGGTTACAGGACTATACAGGCAGCGCATAGGGATAGGGGTGTATGACTAAACAGGGAGGGCGGATAGGGGTGTGTGACTATACAGGGAGGGCGGATAGGGGTGTGTGACTATACAGGGAGCACGGATAGGGGTGCGTGACTATACGGGGGGGCAGACAGGGGTGTATGACTAATAGAGGTGTATGACTATACAGGGGGGGGGGCAGATAGGGGAATATGACTATACATAGGGGGGCGGATAGGGGCGTATGACTATACGGGGGGAGGACGGGTGTATTATAAGAGGGGCGGACAGGGGTGTATGACTATACGGGGGGTGGACAGGGGTGTATGACTATACATAGGGGGGCGGATAGGGGCGTATGACTATACATAGGGGGGCGGATAGGGGCGTATGACTAAACGGGGGCGGAAAGGAATGTACGACTATACAGGGGGGCGGATAGGGGCTTATGACTATATGGGGGGTGTGGATAGGGGTGTGTAGCTTTACAGGGGGCACATAGGGATGGCAGGCGGATAGGAGTGTATTATACAGGGAGGTGCATGCTCCCTGTAACAATATAGAGCTGTAACTAGAGCTGGGCGATATGGCCAAAAAATAAAATCTCCATTTATTTTAAATTTTTTGGACGATTCTCGATTTAAATCTCGATTGTTTTCTTTTTGCTAAATAAAGAAAATTTTTCTCCCTGCAATCGTCAGATACTATTTTAATGACGTTTGAGACAACAGTAGTAGTGGAGGTATAGTGGATAAGGGGTGTAGTAGTAGTACAGGTAAAGATGAGGGGTGTTATAGTAGTACAGGTAAAGATGAGGGGTGTTATAGTAGTACAGATGAGGAGGATTAGTAGTACAGATATCGATGTGTGCTGTAGTAGTACAGGTAAAGATGAGGGGTGTAGTATCAGTACAGGTAAAGATGGGTGTAGTAATACAAGTAAAGATGAGGGGTGTAGTATTAATACAGGTATAGATGAGGGGTGACTGGGGGAAACAGACTGGGGCAGCTGGTGGGGACACAGGGGGACTGGGGCAGCTGGTGGGGACACAGGGGGACTGGGGCAGACACAGGGGGACTGGGGTAGCTGGGGGGACACAGGGGGACTGGGGTAGCTGGGGGGACACAGGGGGACTGGGGTAGCTGGGGGGGGACTGGGGTAGCTGGGGGACACAGGGGGACTGGGGTAGCTGGGGGGACACAGGGGGACTGGGGTAGCTGGGGGGACACAGGGGGACTGGGGTAGCTGGGGGGACACAGGGGGACTGGGGTAGCTGGGGGGACACAGGGGGACTGGGGTAGCTGGGGGGACACGGGGACTGGGGCAGCTGGGGGGACACAGGGGGACTGGGGCAGCTGGGGGGGGCACAGGGGGACTGGAGCAGACACCAGGGGACTGGGGCAGCTGGGGGGGGCACAGGGGGACTGGAGCAGACACCAGGGGACTGGGACAGCTGGGGGGGGGGCACAGGGGGACTGGAGCAGCTAGGGGGGACTGGGGCAGGGGGGGGACAAAGGGGGACTGGGGCAGCTGGCGGTGACTGAAGGGGGTCTAGGTCAGACTGGGGGTGACAGGGGGACTGGGTCAGACTGGGGGTGACAGGGGGACTGGGTCAGACTGGGGATGACACAGGGGGACTGGGGCAGCTGGTGGGGACACAGGGGGACTGGGGCAGCTGGGGGGGACACAGGGGGACTGAAGCAGCTGAAGGGGGGACACAGGGGGACCGGAGCAGACACCAGGGGACTGCAGCAGCTGGGGGGGGGGGGCACAGGGGGACTGGAGCAGCTGGGGGGGGGGACACAGGGGGACTGAAGCAGCTGGGGGGGGACACAGGGGGACTGGAGCAGCTGGGGGGGGGCACAGGGGGACTGGGGCAGCTGGTGGGGGGACACAGGGGGACTTTGCCCTCCTCTTATTCAGGCACACAGGTTCCCCTCCCGGCCACACATGCAGGTCCCGGTCTCTGGAGGAGGCTGCAGAGACTGTAATGGTGATAGTGTCGCTGCCATTACTGGAGCTGTACAGCGGGATCGGGGGATGCAGATCCCGCTGTTAAGCTCCAGGACCCGCAGGACGCTATCACCATTACAGTCTCTGCTGCCTCCTCCAGAGACCGGGACCTGCATGTGTGGCCGGGGCGACGGGACGCGATATGTACAGCTGGTCAGCCGCGGCTGTTAGGCGGAATGCCCGACCGACCTGCACCTCACTTCCCGGCACAAGTCCCGTCCGAGCGGGGCGGGGAGGGCAATGCTGTGTGTGCAGGGACGCCGGACGGGACTGGACTTGACGGGTGGGCACATGGATGGACAGGTGCGGCAGGACAGGGCCTGGACGGGTGGGGAGGGAAGGGGTGAGGGCGGGCGGCATTGTCACCTGGACCCTGCTGCTCCTCCACCTCCCGCTCTGATACCGGCGTCCCTGCACAATTTATTGTGCTGTGTGTGCAGTGTCGCCGGCATGTCCGAGCTGGAGGAGCAGCAGAAAAAATACCGCAGATACCGTCCTGGCTAAGTTGAGGTCGGTTAACCGATGCTAGTGACGGTATCGGTATTTTTGCGGTATACCGCCCAACCCTAATGTCAGGTAGCGCAGGGTGATTACATGGAGTTCCTTTGGTCATAAATTTATGGCAAGCATATGTTTTCCATGACTCCCTAGGGCTGCATCCAACTTCTCCAGTCACCGGGAGCCTTTTGCAGAACATTTGGGTTTAGCCAAACCTAAATGTTCAACAGGTTTGCTCAACACTACTAATAAACAATCCACAGGATAGCTCATCAGTCACTGAACGGGAGCTGAGCTACAGTTACTGCTACACGTTGAACTTTTTGGGGTTTTTTCAACTCCCCCAATTAGTTACCAGTGAGCTACGGGGACTTGGCAACATCTCCTCCTGGGCCTCATTTATCATGATTTTTGCCTGCTAGAAGGTGTAAATCATGGGAAAAATCAACCTCTGGAGCAGGTGTAGATTTCTGCACCTGCCATGTGACGAATGCACTTAGTAAATCTGGCTGGGTGCATAAGGTTGGCGCTTAGGTTACCTCTATGCCAGTCTTGACAAATGCCCCCAAGTCTCCAGCCTCCAATGCATTTGGTATTGTCCCCCTTTACCAATAAGTCTATCATATGGTCCATTTACACAGAAAGATTATCTGCAAAGATTTGAAGCCAAAGCCAGAAACAGACTATAAACAGAGATCAGGTCATAAAGGAAAGCCTGAGCTTTCTCCTCTTTTCAAATCCATTCCTGGCTTTGGCTTCAAATCTTTGGCAGATAATCTGTCAGATAAATAGTGTAAATGGCCCCATAATAATTCCTATTTTCTAGAGGCAAGTGCAACTCTAGCATGCTCAAATCGGACATTTGAATGTTATTGACTGAAGATGTTGGCTAGAACCATAGGCTGCATGCTCGAGTTGCGCTCATCTGTAGAAACTAGGATCTAATATGATAGAATCAGAGGATACCGGTATCTGAAAAAAAAAAAAAAAGAAGAGCGAAAACATGTCAGTAAATGAGGGTGCTGTTCCCTACCACACTAGTGGCTGTGGCTAGCGTCTGTGGTTGTGAATTCCATGTGGGACTCGAACATAAAAATCCAAGTCCTTGGCTGCAGTTTTCACCATATACACTAGCCACGGTGGCTAATGTGGCTGGGAAGAGCGCACAGAAAGGCCTGAAAGCATGTGTTCCCACACTAACACCCTGAATTTAAAGGAATTATCTGGGTAATAAAAACAATATTCTAAACGATCCCCCTATGTCTAATATACATGTATAACCTATCTTCCACCCTTTCCCTGTGTTTTTTTTTCTTACCCGCTTCGGATGTCTAAAATGATGATCTCTGAGTCCACTCGACAACATGCTGTTCCCTCTCCCCCTCCTCCTGTTGTAAACACAGGACATGTGATCTCCTCTTTAGGAGCCGGGTTAGCTGTCTATCGACTAGCACCTGTTCACTGCTAGTGGAAGTGCTGCTTCCAAAGATTTGCATGTGTCCCTTAGCCTAGGTTTCTTTAATATGAAATGCTATAGTTCTATCTCTGCTTGCTGTCAGTGAATGCAGGCATATGTACTTGTCTTTGTGTCACAGGTCTGTACATTATACTTTATGTGTTCTGGATGGAACTAGAATGTTTTCATTCACAGTAAGCAAGCAGAGATCTAAACCCCCATCCTTCCTCTGGCAAACAGATGCCCGTTATGCAGCACATAGCTACACCACTTGTGCGTCAGCTAGTCATTAGCTAGTATAGAATACATAGAGTGATATGATGCAAAATTGGTGAAAAAAAAAACTGTGTGAAGCTACTCTAAAGGAAACTGAATTGAGTTAACTTATTTATTGGCATTGGATTATAGAGGTGCTGCTTTCTTGTGAAGATATATGTACACACACGCACACACTAGCTAATTTAACATTCAGGGGTTAAAGGAATGTTATACTGTAATGTAACCACAACAGTAAAAGTTTAAAGTGTTCTATAAAAGTAAGAATGAACACAGTAGTACACATTTAATAACACGCTATGACGGAAAACATTGGATGTAGTTTCCTCCATAGTAAAGGGAGGGTTATTCACCTGACTCGGATTAGACTGTCTGGCACATTTTCTAACAGACCCCTGCTTTGCTTTGGCACTCTGCATAAGGCTTAGGAAGTTTCACAACTGGAGCAAAGTTTGCTTGGACTCCGAAACTGGTAAGTTTTGTTCAGTGTTGTATGCCAGTATTTATGGAATCAGGAAGTAGAGATGTGAGAACATTGTTATTATTGTGTTAGTACACACCTGTACACACTTACATATGGAGTTCTGTGGTGTAAATTTGGTGGCTACAATTCTTTTCTTTTTTTTACCCCAGAGCAGGGGCAAACATGAAAAATCTGTTACCAGTCCATTTCTTCACACCCTGTCCACAGTGCAGAGTCTCAGTAAATCTTGTGTTATAGTGTAATAGGAATGACTGTATAACAGGCTAATATGGGGGCTATAGGAGGGGCATGGAGATATGGGGGGAAAACTAAAGTTTTACAGCGGATTGAGATAAGTTGAGTATTCCCATCTTAACTAATAACTGTAACTGTAATTATTTGTAAATACATTTATTTAACAAATTTTCTTCCTTCTCTTGATATGCTTCATTTTTCTCCTATTGTTGACAACTTTTTGTCAAGGTTACCTACCACCACTTTGGTCTAAAAGCAGTGGTCTGGTTGATGTTTATATAGCTATAGTATATAGCTTTTAGAGCAAAGATGTGGTCAGTAACCTAGACAACAAGCTGTCAATAATAGATTACACTGTAATTAGGGGAGGTTTGTGTATCTTTGTATTTAGTCACTTAAGTCTGTGCCCCCCCCCCCCCAGTCTAGATTATAAAATCTAGTCAGTCTAGTATTAAAATACACAGAATATAGAAGTAATATACAAGCGTTAGATAGATAGATAGATAGATAGAGTGGAAGATAGAGAGTGGTGGTGTGAGGCCACAGAAACATCGCTGCTCTGTTGTGCTGCACCTTGTTGGATGAAATAAATACAATTTTGTTTGCACCTGATCCATTGGAGTCTTGTGGAATTTACCTTGTATCTATCCATCTATCTATGAGATGCTGTCACTACACTGTCTCCTAAAGGAGTTATCCAGCGCTACAAAAACATGGCCACTTTCTTCCTGAGATAGCACCACTCTTGTCTCCAGTTTAGGTGGGGTTTGCAGCTTGGTTCCATTGAAATAAATGGAGCCTAATTACAAACCACACTGGATCTGGAGACAAGAGTGGTGCTGTCTCTGGAAGAAAGGGGACATGTTTTTGTAGCGCTGGATAACTCCTTTAATCCGAGCCCTAACTTTCGGCATTTGATTAGCTGGGGCTGCTGAACTTGGATAAAGCCCTAAGGCTATGTGGAAATCATGGATATAGTCATTGGCTGTATCCATGTTTTCCAGACAACCTTAGAGCTTTATCCAAGTTCAGCAGCCCCAGCTAATCAAATACCGAAAGTTCGAGTTCGGATCGACTCGAACCCGAACCCGGTTTGCTCATCTCTAGTCCTTATACACACTGGTTTCTCACACCGCATGACTCCAGAGCACAAGCTTCTATAGTCTGCAGGTTTGCCCAAACATCTTCTTGAGATAAAAACACACAACTTCCGAAATGAGTCATATAAACAACAAAAAGTACTTAGCTGCCCATGTTCACATGTCAGCTATACATTCACAGAAGGGACACATATATTATTTTGATTTGAATCCATCCTTTCCATTTGTCTTAACAGAATAATCTTACTTCATTCATGACCATAGCAACACATCCCCAACTTAGTAATTCCCCCTCCCCCCACACACACTCACACAGTCTCATTAATATTTAGCCCCCTGGCCCCCCTTACTCTGTAATCTCCCTCCAATACATATTGTCATATATGCCTCTGTGTGCTTGCACTCCATAAAAAATAATAAAATAAAAACCTAACCCTGTTCACAGGACGCATTCCTATGGTTCTCTTCTCTCTTCTTTGCCGTCTTCATACCGGCGACAGATTGGTTTATGCCTGCTGACTGTGAATGTGCAGAATCTAGAATTCATGACTAAAGGGGTATTCCACTCAAACATAACTATTGATATGTTGCTGCCCATAGTGAGACTAAGAGCATACTTGTTATCTATTTTGTCTCCTTCCCTTAGTTTTGCTGAAGACACAATAATCTGTGTGTGAGCCTTTATCTCTGTCCCCCCCTCCCTTCTGAGACAGCTGGTGTAAACAAGTCCTTGCAAGGCTTATGCTGCGTGTACACGGAACGATTATCGTGCGAATTTGCACAATAACAATCGAATTCGAACGATAATCGTATGTGTAAATGCTGCGAACGATCAAACGACGAGTGATAAATCGTTCATTTTGATCTTTCAACAACTTCTCAAATTGTCGTTGATCGTTCGCAAAAAATTTGCAGATCGTTTCGTGTGAACAGTCATTCGCCGATTTAACCAATGTGTAAGATAGGCTTAAGCTATTGCAAAACGAATTTTCCGTACGATATATCGTACCGTCTAAACGCTGATCGTTATGAAAAAAAAAAAACGTTACTCCGACATCGTTAATTGTACGATTGGGCAAATTATCGTAGCATTAATCTGCAACACTGAAGCTTCTTTGTAATGCTGGGAGGGTTATTCTGAGGTCAAGTTACTAATGAACTCACTGTGATTAACCCTCTCAGCATTACAGAAGCTACAATGTTGTAGATACAACCAGTCAGAGACTTGTTTACATCATCTGTCTCAGAAGGGTGGAGGGGGAGACAGAAAAAGGCTTACACCGGTGGTAGACATATCATTTGTGCAGGTGGTTCAGCTGCACAGGGGCCCAGGCCAACAGAGGGGCCTACCAGGCTCTCACTCTGAGCCTCAGCCTAGCGGGCCCCTTCACTGCACCAGGCCCCGCCACATAGGTTATATGTATCAGGCATCCACCAATGTACCAGGCGCCCAATCAGATATCCTGCCACCCGCGGCCTGCCAGTGCCAAGATGGCAGCAGCTGTGGCCTGCCCCACATCCCACACTCCTCTATAGGATGGGTAGTGTGTGGGGTTGCACAGGGGCCCTATGTAGTCTATGTCCACCCCTGGCTTACTCACAGATTTTTGTGTTTTCAGCAGAAAGCAGCAGCTGAGAACTGGAGGAAGACCGAATATATAATAACAAGTATGGATTGAGTTGTTAGTCTCATCATGGGCAGCAACATATCAAAAGTTATGTTTGAGTGGAATATTGCATTATGCCACCTGCATCATATAAAAAGTTCTTTTGCTCTTTTGTCATTTTAAGAAATGCCATTTTATTTTTGAGATCTTTCGGATAACAGATGACACTTATTACTGTGTTATATATCTCCATGGATACAGTTAGTACAAACACCTTACACCAAATAAAGAGCCATAATAAATGCAGTGTAACAATTATATCCATTGTTTTAACAGAATCATTTAAATTCATTCATGACCATAACAAAGCACATCCAGAGCTGGGTAACTTTGTATCCATCAAACCCAGAACCAGGAGGATCCGGAGACGCAGAACTTATACATCAGGAGCAGACAATGAGTGAAACCAGCTGTATCTCAATCTATGGGATGTCGGATGATGAGGTGAAATATCTTGTTTGTTTAGCTCTCCAAATAGTTTTGAGTCTACTTCTGGTTTTGGTTGAAAAATACTGAGCAAAATACTGTGTGAACCTAGTCTAATACTATATATAAAGTGAGCGGTGACTGCTATCCAGGGCCGGCCTTTGGGGTGTGCGACCTGTGCACTTGCACAGGGCGCCTCACTCCCGGCCAGCTAGGGGGCGCTCTGGCAGACAGAGAGCTGCACTGCACATCTATGGACGTTAGATGTGCTGCCTGTCTGCTGGAGCGCCCTTCCAGCTGGCCGCCTGCCCTCTTTCATGCCTGGTGGGCTTGCTGAGGGCCCCTGCTGGATTGAGGAGGCTCCAGCAGCTGCCAGACATAGGGCTCCATCCCCCCTCCCCCTCCTGCACTCTCCGTGGATGCCCCCCCTCCCTCTCAGCAGCTCCCAGGCTGGACATACCACAGAAGATACAGTGAAGAGCTGTGGCCCCCTCTTCTCTGTCCTGGTCCCCCTCCCCCTGCAGTGATGTCTGCCCCCTCCTTTATACAGCTCTGCAGTCGGTGCAGAAGGTAAGGGGGGAGGCCTGCAGGCTGCAAAGTCATGAGGAGAGGAAGATGGAGATAAGTGCAGGCCTGGAGCCGAGGCCAGCATGAAAAGTAAGTGTCTGTGAATGTCTGTGTGATGGGCCTGTCTGTGTGTGTACATAGCGCTGTGTGTGTGTGTGTGTGTGTACATAGCTATGTCATGTGTGTGTGTACATAGCTATGTCATGTGTCTGTGTGTGTACATAGCTATGTCATGTGTGTGTGTACATAGCGCTGTGTGTGTGTGTGTGTGTGTACATAGCTATGTCATGTGTGTGTGTGTACATAGCTCTGTCATGTGTCTGTGTGTGTGTGTACATAGCTATGTCATGTGTGTGTGTGTACATAGCTCTGGCGTGTGTGTGTGTGTACATAGCTCTGGCGTGTGTGTGTGTGTACATAGCTCTGGCGTGTGTGTGTGTGTGTACATAGCTCTGGCGTGTGTGTGTGTGTACATAGCTCTGGCGTGTGTGTGTGTGTACATAGCTCTGGCGTGTGTGTGTGTGTGTACATAGCTCTGGCGTGTGTGTGTGTGTACATAGCTCTGGCGTGTGTGTGTGTGTACATAGCTCTGGCGTGTGTGTGTGTGTGTACATAGCTCTGTCATGTGTCTGTGTGTGTGTACATAGCTCTGTCATGTGTCTGTGTGTGTGTGTACATAGCTCTGGCGTGTGTGTGTGTGTGTACATAGCTCTGTCATGTGTCTGTGTGTGTGTGTACATAGCTCTGGCGTGTGTGTGTGTACATAGTTCTGTCATGTGTCTGTGTGTGTGTGTACATAGCTCTGTCATGTGTCTGTGTGTGTGTGTACATAGCTCTGGCGTGTGTGTGTGTGTGTACATAGCTATGTCATGTGTCTGTGTGTGTGTGTACATAGCTCTGTCGTGTGTGTCTCTGTGTGTACATAGCTCTGTCATGTGTGTGTGTACATAGCTCTGTCATGTGTCTGTGTGTGTGTGTACATAGCTCCGGCGTGTCTGTGTGTGTATACATAGCTCTGTCGTGTGTGTCTCTGTGTGTATACATAGCTCTGTCGTGTGTGTCTCTGTGTGTATACATAGCTCTGTCGTGTGTGTCTCTGTGTGTATATAGCTCTGTCATGTGTGTGTGTGTGTATACATAGCTCTGTCGTGTGTGTCTCTGTGTGTATATAGCTCTGTCATGTGTGTGTGTGTGTGTATACATAGCTCTGTCGTGTCTGTGTGTGTGTACATAGCTCCGGCGTGTCTGTGTGTGTGTGTACATAGCTCTGTCATGTGTCTGTGTGTGTGTGTGTACATAGCTCTGTCGTGTGTGTCTCTGTGTGTACATAGCTCTGTCATGTGTGTGTGTAAATAGCTCTGTCATGTGTCTGTGTGTACATAGATCTGTCGTGTCTGTGTGTGTGTGTACATAGCTCCGGCGTGTCTGTGTGTGTGTACATAGCTCCGGCGTGTCTGTGTGTGTGTATACATAGCTCTGTCATGTGTGTGTGTACATAGCTCTGTCATGTGTGTGTGTGTGTGTGTGTATACATAGCTCTGTCGTGTCTGTGTGTGTGTACATAGCTCCGGCGTGTCTGTGTGTGTGTACATAGCTCTGTCATGTGTGTGTGTACATAGCTCTGTCATGTCTGTGTGTGTGTACATAGCTCTGTCATGTGTGTGTGTGTGTACATAGCTCTGTCATGTGTGTGTGTGTGTACATAGCTCTGTTATGTGTGTATGTGTACATAGCTCTGGCGTGTGTGTGTGTGTGTGTGTGTGTGTGTGTACATAGCTCTGGCGTGTGTGTGTGTATACATAGCTCTGTCATGTGTGTGTGTGTGTACATAGCTCTGGCGTGTATGTGTGTGTGTATACATAGCTCTGTCGTGTGTGTGTACATAGCTCTGGCGTGTGTGTGTGTATACATAGCTCTGTCATGTGTGTGTGTGTGTACATAGCTCTGGCGTGTATGTGTGTGTGTATACATAGCTCTGTCGTGTGTGTGTACATAGCTCTGGCGTGTGTGTGTGTATACATAGCTCTGTCGTGTGTGTGTGTGTGTACATAGCTCTGGCGTGTATGTGTGTGTGTACATAGCTCTGTCATGTGTGTGTGTGTGTGTGTGTACATAGCTCTGGCGTGTGTGTGTGTGTGTGTGTATACATAGCTCTGTCGTGTGTGTGTGTGTACATAGCTCTGGCGAGTATGTGTGTGTGTACATAGCTCTGTCATATGTGTGTGTGTGTGTGTACATAGCTCTGGCGTGTGTGTGTGTGTGTGTGTACATTTCTCTGTCATGTGTCTGTGTGTGTACATAGCTCTGGCGTGTGTGTGTGTGTATACATAGCTCTGTCGTGTGTGTGTGTGTGTACATAGCTCTGGCGTGTATGTGTGTGTGTACATAGCTCTGTCGTGTGTGTGTGTGTGTGTGTACATAGCTCTGGCGTGTGTGTGTGTGTGTGTATACATAGCTCTGTCGTGTGTGTGTGTGTGTACATTTCTCTGTCATGTGTGTGTGTGTGTACATAGCTCTGTCTTGTGTGTGTGTGTGTGTGTGTACATAGCTCTGTCATGTGTCTGTGTGTACATAGAAGAAGACATTTAAAGAGAACCAATTAGCCCAATTGGGCTGATATGGTTCCCAGGAGCGCTGTATGAAGCTCCTGCAGCAGCCGCAGGACATACCGGCCGCAGTTGCTGCAGAATATTTATACTGGAGAAAAATGAGTTATATTCCCCAGGCGCACAACAGGCAGAAGCGGGAAGGTAGTCATCTGGGCGGAGGCCGGAGAGGCCAGTAACGTACCTCTCTGCCGGTCAATCATCCCTCCGAGCGTGCTGACAGGCAGAGAGTGGTGACTAGACACAGACGGTGAGCCACCCAGATGACTACCCCCCTGCCTCTGCCTGTCACGCACCAAGAGAATAAAACGTGTTTTTCTCTGGTATAAAGCTTTTGCAGCAGCCGCGGCTGGTACGTGCCGCGGCTGCTGCAGGAGCTTTATACAGCGCTCCTGGGAACCATATCAGCCCGATTGGGCTGATTGTTTCCCTTTAAGTTTCATTTCCACTTTGCTGATAGACTGCAGATTTTCTGCACTCAAACCTGCAGAAAATCCTTAGTGTGCCTGCCCTTGTATGAATAGACCCTTGGCGTGGAGGCTTATGTGTGTGTCTGCATGTACTGTGTGTGTGTCTGTGTGTATTTGTGGGTAGCTGTGTGGGGGGCTGGGGTGGTAGTTTGGGGAGCTGAGGGTGGTAGTTGTTTGGGGGCTGGAGGTGGTGATTGTGTGTATGGCTGGAGGGGTTGGTTGTTGTGTATATGGCTGGAGGGGGTAGATGTGTGAATGGCGGAGGGGTAGTTGCATTTATGGCTGGGGGGCAGAGTAGTTGTGTGTATGGCTGAGGGGTAAGGTAGTTGTGTGTTTGGCGTGGGTAGTTGTGTGCATGGCAGGGGGGTCGGGTGATGGGTGTTGCCTGGGGGGCAGGAAGCTTTATGTGTCTGTCGTGTCTGTGTGTGTGTGTACATAGCTCCGGCGTGTCTGTGTGTGTGTACATAGCTCCGGCGTGTCTGTGTGTGTGTATACATAGCTCTGTCATGTGTGTGTGTACATAGCTCTGTCATGTGTGTGTGTGTGTGTGTGTATACATAGCTCTGTCGTGTCTGTGTGTGTGTACATAGCTCCGGCGTGTCTGTGTGTGTGTACATAGCTCTGTCATGTGTGTGTGTACATAGCTCTGTCATGTCTGTGTGTGTGTACATAGCTCTGTCATGTGTGTGTGTGTGTACATAGCTCTGTCATGTGTGTGTGTGTGTACATAGCTCTGTTATGTGTGTATGTGTACATAGCTCTGGCGTGTGTGTGTGTGTGTGTGTGTGTGTGTGTACATAGCTCTGGCGTGTGTGTGTGTATACATAGCTCTGTCATGTGTGTGTGTGTGTACATAGCTCTGGCGTGTATGTGTGTGTGTATACATAGCTCTGTCGTGTGTGTGTACATAGCTCTGGCGTGTGTGTGTGTATACATAGCTCTGTCATGTGTGTGTGTGTGTACATAGCTCTGGCGTGTATGTGTGTGTGTATACATAGCTCTGTCGTGTGTGTGTACATAGCTCTGGCGTGTGTGTGTGTATACATAGCTCTGTCGTGTGTGTGTGTGTGTACATAGCTCTGGCGTGTATGTGTGTGTGTACATAGCTCTGTCATGTGTGTGTGTGTGTGTGTGTACATAGCTCTGGCGTGTGTGTGTGTGTGTGTGTATACATAGCTCTGTCGTGTGTGTGTGTGTACATAGCTCTGGCGAGTATGTGTGTGTGTACATAGCTCTGTCATATGTGTGTGTGTGTGTGTACATAGCTCTGGCGTGTGTGTGTGTGTGTGTGTACATTTCTCTGTCATGTGTCTGTGTGTGTACATAGCTCTGGCGTGTGTGTGTGTGTATACATAGCTCTGTCGTGTGTGTGTGTGTGTACATAGCTCTGGCGTGTATGTGTGTGTGTACATAGCTCTGTCGTGTGTGTGTGTGTGTGTGTACATAGCTCTGGCGTGTGTGTGTGTGTGTGTATACATAGCTCTGTCGTGTGTGTGTGTGTGTACATTTCTCTGTCATGTGTGTGTGTGTGTACATAGCTCTGTCATGTGTGTGTGTGTGTGTGTGTACATAGCTCTGTCATGTGTCTGTGTGTACATAGAAGAAGACATTTAAAGAGAACCAATTAGCCCAATTGGGCTGATATGGTTCCCAGGAGCGCTGTATGAAGCTCCTGCAGCAGCCGCAGGACATACCGGCCGCAGTTGCTGCAGAATATTTATACTGGAGAAAAATGAGTTATATTCCCCAGGCGCACAACAGGCAGAAGCGGGAAGGTAGTCATCTGGGCGGAGGCCGGAGAGGCCAGTAACGTACCTCTCTGCCGGTCAATCATCCCTCCGAGCGTGCTGACAGGCAGAGAGTGGTGACTAGACACAGACGGTGAGCCACCCAGATGACTACCCCCCTGCCTCTGCCTGTCACGCACCAAGAGAATAAAACGTGTTTTTCTCTGGTATAAAGCTTTTGCAGCAGCCGCGGCTGGTACGTGCCGCGGCTGCTGCAGGAGCTTTATACAGCGCTCCTGGGAACCATATCAGCCCGATTGGGCTGATTGTTTCCCTTTAAGTTTCATTTCCACTTTGCTGATAGACTGCAGATTTTCTGCACTCAAACCTGCAGAAAATCCTTAGTGTGCCTGCCCTTGTATGAATAGACCCTTGGCGTGGAGGCTTATGTGTGTGTCTGCATGTACTGTGTGTGTGTCTGTGTGTATTTGTGGGTAGCTGTGTGGGGGGCTGGGGTGGTAGTTTGGGGAGCTGAGGGTGGTAGTTGTTTGGGGGCTGGAGGTGGTGATTGTGTGTATGGCTGGAGGGGTTGGTTGTTGTGTATATGGCTGGAGGGGGTAGATGTGTGAATGGCGGAGGGGTAGTTGCATTTATGGCTGGGGGGCAGAGTAGTTGTGTGTATGGCTGAGGGGTAAGGTAGTTGTGTGTTTGGCGTGGGTAGTTGTGTGCATGGCAGGGGGGTCGGGTGATGGGTGTTGCCTGGGGGGCAGGAAGCTTTATGTTACTTTAAAGGTGTCGGGGGGGGGGGGGGGGGCGCCGAAAGAAAGGTTTCGCACAGGGCGCCATTTACCCTAAGGCCGGCCCTGCTGCTATCACTGCTCACTGTGCTACAGGTAGAGCACCAATCATCACCCCCTCTGCAGAGCCTGCTGGAGCAGGGGACTAAATGGTTGGTGCCAGCCGAGGGGTCGTGTTTGATCAGTCTCCAGAGTACCCTTTAAATTTTCAGTTTTTGTTTCTTATATACTGACTAGGTGGACAGATATAGACTTCTATTACAAATGCCATTCATTTGTCATAATCTTCACAGTTGGTTTCCACCTAATATGATACACAACATGTTTGATGCAAATACTTTATCTAGCATTTGCTGTATTTGGGTATGTTCCCACTATGGAATACACGCGGAGGCTCATAGACTCCCCTGCGAATTCTGCCGTCCACCCAAAGAGTTGACATGTCCCTGACCGGATGAAGCACAAAACATTTGCTGTCAGTCAGTGAGAACATGTCTGCTTCACACTCCCCCCTCCCTGCACATATGATGTCTGTTTGAAATAAACCGTAACTGTGCGCATTAGACTGGTGAATGCCTACTACTTTCTTCCTTATATTGCTACTTTGTTTGCTTGTTGGTGATTTTATGCTACTTTCGATAAACTGCATACAACTTTGAGCACCTAGGATGTCTCTTTCTTTGTGCTTTGTGACTGCAACAAGCCCTCAATGGGCACCAGGGTCCTGGTGTGCAAAACTTATTTTACATTGACAATGAGGAAAAAAAAAAATTAATTCTAAAACAAACACAAATCAAATCAACTCTAAATCCCACATACACAAGACCCCATTGTTCATAGACTTATTTTATGAATAAGATATTTTATAGATTTTATTTTGTAGAATTTATTTGGATTATTTCTTCATCCTAATCTGCTTGTTATGAAGAATTCAATATCTGACAACATTTCCTCACTGTAATTCAAGAGAATGTCAACCTAACTGCAATTCCACAGCTGACTGCCGTGCTCCAGCTGCTTTAATTCTCTTAGGGCCAGTTCACAAGGAGTAAAACTGGCGGAATTCCGCGTCATGCAATTTATATATAAATAATGCATGGGTTCAGTTTTGATTACTGAAACAAACACATTTTTCCTTCTGTGACAGGTGAAGTACTGTAACCTAGTCTTTGATCCTGTATCAGAGCTGTTAACATCAACTTCGGGATCATCTCCAAATCGAGAATTTGTTCAACATTCCTCTCAGGTCAGCACTGGTAAGAAAAAAAAAAAGTAGAATTTAACTGGTTTGTGATTAAAACACTACTGAGTATGAAGATTTCTAATGATTTATTTTTTTATACCTAACTATAGATTCCTTAAACTTTTTGGGTAATGTTTTTTGTCTCTTTAGTTTCTCTGCAGAGCAGAAGCCTTCAGACAAGTCGTCTGCCCATCCTTATTATTGCCGCCATTATTCTGGTCATCGTGTTGATTTTTAGCCTGACAATGGGAATTCTGCTGAACAGTGAGTTATGAACAGCAATTTGATTTTCATGTTGTAACGTGAGGAAGAAACAGAGACCCCTATTTTTCAATGACAACTTCTCTGGGATCGGAGACACCCAGGGTGTGCAGAGGCCTTGGACACTACTATGTCTCAGGGCCTGTGAATGATGTGTTACCATTTCTACGTTAGAAGAAAGGGTTCTGAGGGATTTCATTGTAAACTAAAAATTCAATAATCCCTGAATGTTCATACAATGGCTCCGAAAAGAACATCAAATCTGTTTTTTGGAACCGAAATCAAAAGCATTTTTCTGTTAGTAAACAATCAGAAAATCCAGATGGAAATATCATCTTCCCAAGCAAAACGATTGTGTGGGAGCATGAATGAACTCATCTGTCTATTTTTCCAATATGTACAAGTGCTAAGTATAATGAGTTTTCATATTCTCCGTATAATTATCTCATGGGCTGTACGGCTCTAAAATGACAATGCAATTGATTTTTGAACCATTTGTTGAAAGGCCACATTCACACGGCCATTACCATACAATAATAATACACGTGTTTTGTCATGGTTTTCCAGAAATAGCAATTCTGGGATTGAATTCTTGAAATAACATTTCCTTAAATTGTCATCTACTCCTCCTCCCCCCTACTAAAGTCATCCTTCATTCTGAAAGAACGCTAAACATCCACCTCACGAGAGGAGATAGTCAGACTATCAGCTTATAAGGGTAGTGGTTGAGGAGAGTGGCAGAGAGAGACAATATCTCACAATATTATATCTCACCATAGCACCTGATCACAGCTTACACTGCTCAATACTGCCACTGTCCTCCATATTACTTCTGAGGGTGTTCTATAGAGATTTAGGAGAACAGAATCTCCTCTTCTCTGTGTGTATACATTGTATTGGAGACATCATAGCAAATGGTCTTCCCCCACTAGCTTAGAGACAACTGAATATTAGAAGTTGAGCCTGAAGGGGAAAACTGGTGAACAATAATATCTATACATACTGATATTCCTTGTGTACACACTGCAACGTATTGTAAAACATAGATTACATTATAGCAATTTCTTCCTCTATATATGTGGAAATACTAAATTTGTTGGGAGTCAATATGGCAGCAGAGGGTATTAGTGAGCCTATCCATAGATTATCTCCAAATGAAAGTGTCAGACTAAAGAAAGAGTTGAGATTTCTGCATTGTAGAAAGTTCAACAAATGAATAAAAAAGAGGTTAATAGAGCGAGAAAAAAGTTAAGGATTACTGTAATAATGAACAGATTCCACCTCTCACTTTTTTAGCTCCTTTATATAAAAACAGTAGGATCTACATGATTTATTTTTATAGGTGAAATGCTTTACTTTACCATATTATCACCAATATTTTTTTTTGTAAAATCCACTGTTTTCTCTTAAACACAGGATATAAAGTTAATGATATGAAAGCAGGTGTTGTTTTATTGTCCAATCAGAGTGTAGCTACAGGCCCAGAAACCAATGTGATCAGGGAATCTACAGAAACACCTTCTGGTAAGTCATTGATGTAAGAATTGATATTATAACTCACTTCTAAGGATACGTGCACACAGAACAAAAGTGTTCATTCTTCAGCGCGGAGACAGGAGAAGCGCGAGCCTTCCATAGACTGTCATTATGACATGGAGGCTGTTACTATGACAGGGAGGCTGGCGGTATCTGCCGTGGAATTCCGCCACTTTTGCTCCATGTGCACGTAGCCTAATGCTGAATATGTTTTTAGTATATTCTTAGTGTTTCCTTATTTCATACTGTAAATTTCCAAAAAAAAGACTACGTGACGTCATAAACTGTTGAAATGCCCTAGAGACAAGTCAAAGGTTTTGCTCTGACAAGGTCTGAGTGTTCAGGCCCTGACTGATCACAATAAAGAGCGGGGACAGAAGTGCACAGATGAGCACTTCTCTCTCTACTCTCCGTCTATAGGACTAAGGGTCTTATTACATAGTTACATAGTTAATATTAGACACAGTGATTTTTTGTTTTCACCGATGAACGATTGCAAACTAGCGTTTTTAGGAATGACCTAAAAACGTTCACCATAACACACAGAACGATGCTTGTTAGTTAAAATCGCTACTAAGATTGTTTACTCCTGATTCCAGCAAAAGAAGGAACGATGTGTACATACATGGAAGATTAGTGAACATTTAGCGATTAGCGATGATTTTATGGTCAGCTTAAAAGTTGCGTTTAGTGACACATGAATGATTTTTAAAATGATTTGCCTGCATACACATGGAAAGATTATTGCTTAAAATTGAACAATATAACAAATTTTCACAAGATAATAGTCCCGTGTAATAGAAGGTCCCATAGATTTGAATAATGAGCAATCGCTACATACCCATCTATCAGTAAAGGGAGCCATAAGTAGCACCTAAGTAGCACCACTCATCCATGTATAATTCCCAGGTTGTTACATAATATTGCAATGTTTACACAGATGTTAATCACGGACACTTAGTGGGTAAAAGTATCAATTTTGTTTTTCCCTTATATCCTCCCTAGTGTGCGGTGGATTGCTCAGGGACTCTGGGGGATCACTAAGTTCTCCAAATTACCCCTTCCACTACCCCCCAAACTGTCACTGTTCTTGGATGCTAGAAGCAGGCGAGGGGCGTCTTGTCCAGCTGAAGGTCATGGCATTAGACGTTGGACATCATGGGTTTTGCTTCTTTGATTGGTTGGAGCTAAAAGATGACAATTCATCACGCAGGTAGAGTCTCCAGTATAAAACTTAGCAGCAGATAATAGTCTATGTGTAATGTTACCTGTGATGCCTTCTGTGATTGTTGCAGATTCTGCGGCTCTGAAGCTCCCACCACTTACATTTCCAGCTCCAGCTGGTTACAGGTTCAGTTTGTGTCTAAGGATCACACTGGTGGTACAGGCTTCCTTGCTACATATCAGATGATTGAAGTGACTCAGGGTAGGTAAGACAATGTAATATTTGTAAAAATTTAAAGGGGTACTCTAGAGAAAAAAATATATTTTTTTTTAATCAACAGGTGTCAGAAAGTTATACAGATCTTTAAATTACTTCTGTTTAAATATCAAGTCTTCCTGTACTTATCAGCTGTTGTATGCCCTGTAGGAAGTGGTGTAATTGTTCCACTCTGATATGGTGCTCCTGTCCTTGACAGGAACTGATCAAAGTAGTAGCAAATCCTCATAGAAAACCTTTCCTGCCCAGGACAGTTCCTGACACAGACATTTAATAGAAGTGATTTACAAATCTGTGTAACTTTCTGACACCAGTTGATTTGAAAAAAACAAACAAAAAAAAACAAAGTATCTTTTTAATATTTGTTCTTTGGCAGGAGGCTGTTCCTGGGATGAATTTTTATGTGATGGAAGGCGTTGTCTCTTGCTTCCTTCCCTGTGTGATGGAGTTCCAGATTGTGATGACCATAAAGATGAGGAGAACTGCAGCCAGAGGCACTGGGGTATGTCTGCACATTACAATGCTATAGAGAAACTAAATGTCAGTATATAAATGTACACTGTATCTGAGGTAGCTAAAGAAAATAGAGTGTTTCATAGGATAGTACGGTATGCCAAGAAATTGTATATTCTTTGGGGTTAGGGGGTATAATATACCTGTAGGTAGTGTTCTTACCGTTGTATAAAAGATTAGACAGCTTATAGGGCCTGTAGGTTAGACTGTGGAAGGATGCTGCTTTTTCAAGGAGGTGAGAATGCTATCTATCTATATGTATCTAGTGCTGCCAGAAGAGGTTTCCGAGAAAAACCCTGGGATGTCGGTGCAAACTTTAATGGGATGGAAAAAGAACCTGGTTACAGTCAAATCCAATGTATATTAAATGTCAGCATAAACATAGTTCTGATGTCTCTCCAGCAGATATACAGTATGAGATGACCATATACATGAAGCAATATTTAAATTGTCATAACATTTTAGCTTTTTACAAGATGACAGGGTCATGTCGAAAATTTTGATCGGCCAGGGTCTGAGACCCTCACTGATTGTTAGTATAAGCCAGAGAGGTGCACTGTAGTACATTCGCTCCCCGCCTTTATTCATGTGGCTCGAGTCTATGGGGCTGTCTGGACGGTGATTATTGACAGCTGGGAGGTGCTGCCGGATGCTGCTCCCCTGCTTGTTCTCCTGATCGGTGGGGTCCCTGCTGAGACTGATCATAACTTTTGACATGTCCCAGTTTTTCTTAATATTGGCTTTAACAACAGGTTTCAGAACAGGGGGAGGAGCAGCCGTCAAAGTATGAGATAAAGAATAGTAAAGAGAAATTAAAAGAAAGATTACAATGATATGTATAAGCTTATTAACTTTATTAAATGTAGACTTTCTGGGAGAATAGAAAAAATACAGGTATTGTAGTTGTGGTTATAATTTAGAGGATACAAGGTGGGGGTGGGGGCGGTGTATCTGACAGGAGGCAGGCCAGAGATCATGTTTCCCCTTTACCATTCTTCATCTCATACGGTAGTTTGACAGCTGTTCCTCCCCCTTCTTCTCTGGACCTGTTCTTGGCACTCTTCCAAGGTTTTTCTCTGAAATCACATATTTATGAACAAGAATTTTGTATGTCAAATGACTTAGAAATCTTAGATATTGCAGACTTTATGGGGAAATTCAGTTAGACTGATCTTTTTCGATATACAGGTATCACTTGATAATCCCTCATTGGTATTTCCCACCACAATGGATTTCCAAATTAAGAGGCTCTGGAGCTCTGGAAATCTCGCACAACATGCTAAGCACACAGGGGGGATTTATCTATAGTATATGCATGCCGGTTTTAAAGGGGTTATATAGCGCTACAAAAACATGGCCACTTTCTTCCAGAGTTTTGCTGCTCAGTTCCATTGAAGTGAATTGAGCTTAATTGCAAACTGCACCTGAAGTGGAGACAAGATTGGAGGCGTGTTGTCTCTGAAAGAAAGCGGCCATGTTTTTGTAGCACTGGATAACCCCTTTAACTAAATCAATGCATCTGTGCCCTGCACTAGATTTATTAAGAGGTGAGCACGGCAGCCTCGGAAATCTACACTTGCTCGCAGCCGGCTATGATTTATGCCATAGTAAATAAGGTGTAAAAAAGGGGCTACATTCACCCACCTTTGTGCTTATGTCTTTAGATTGTGGGGGTTCGCTCAGCAGTCTGCAGGGATCCATTTTCTCCCCCAATCATCCAGATCTGTATCCTGGGAAAACAGTATGTAGATGGGTTATCTCTGTCAATGATGGACTGATCATTCAGATTCAGTTCCACAATTTCAGCCTAGAATCAGAAAAGGGCTGTACATTTGACTATGTGGAGGTCCATGACAGCGCTGGATTGGGAATTGCCAGTTCAATGGGAAGGTAAGTCCAAAAATGCACAGGAAAGAACCTTCTAATACCTGATAAGATTATAATTCTCAAACCTGGAGAAAAGACCCTATTACACGATGCAATAACCTGTCCCATCAGGCCGATTCATCAGAAATGTGTGATCAATGATCAGGCCAACGACTGAGGAATATGTGTAAAAAAAAAAACAAAAAAAAAACTTTATACATACCTCTCCATGCTCCCTCTCGTTGTTCTTCTAGCATCTGCCCACAGCCGCCACCGAAACTTTAGAAGCGGTCTAAGTGACAGGTCACTCGGCCAATCAGTGCGTGTGACGCTGTCCTGTCTTGGCCAGTGATTGGCTGAGCAGCCTGTCACTGCACAGATGAGTGTAGAAGCTTCTGTGGTGGCTCCTGACAGTGGGGAAATGCTAGAAGGTCACCAGGGAGAGTGAAGAGGTAAGTAAAAAAAAACTTTATTTTCTATATAAAGCAAGGACTACAGGGACATTGCTAATAATGTCCGTGCAGCCCTTACTGCACTATAGTCGAGCTGTGTAATAGGCTCCATAAGTAAGCGCCAATCGAGAAGAATATTGTGTTGTGTAATGGTGCGCATACACTGGCAGATTTTGGAAGCCAAAGCCAGGAATGCATTTGAAAAGAGGAAAAATCTCAGCCTTTCCTTTATGACCTGTTCCCTGTTTATAGTCTGTTCCCGGCTTTGGCTTATAAAATCTGTCAGATAAATCTGTCTGTGTAAACACACCATAATACGGCCCTAAGAATGATGTCTTTCCCATTGCACTGGATGAATAAGGAATTTTAGTCCCCGACTTTCTTTATTAGGAAAGTTGTTTTGTGAATAGTCGTTTTTATTTGGAAAACCAATATTCAAATCATTCAGATCATATCTGCTATATAAGGTATTAGCCAGAGTGACCAGCAGCCACAAAAATTGGCTCTCACATTGGACCTGGCTTGCATATAAGAAAAGCTTGCTGATATTAATGGAAACTCTGTAACGCTTCATTTCTCTTGTGGTGGACCTACAGGGAAATTGGACGCCTGTCTGCAGTTCCCTGGGTGATCTCTGTAATCTGCCAAAGTGTAACCGTAAACTGTCCAAAGTGTAAGGGTTGCAAATTTATAAAAAAAAAAAAAACGCATCAAAACGCATCTGTTTTTTTAACGCACACAAAAACCTAGTTGACCTTACTTTTGTGTACGTTTAAAAAACGGATGCCTTTTGATCTGTTTCTTTTATAATGGAAATCAATGGAAAAACGGATCAAAACAGATGCACACAAATGCATCTGTTTTTTCCATCCCTTTTTGGCAAAAACGGATGAAAAAATGTATTGCAAAAACGTGTGGACCCAGCCTATCTGTTTATTTCTAAAAGATTAGGATGTGACTCATTCTTGTTTTCTTATATAATATAACCTCATTTAGTTGAAATTTTGCTGAACATGAAAAAAAAAGGAACTGTAGACTTTTTAATCTACCTTCTAATGTTTTTAGGTTCTGTGGGTCTGAGATGCCACCCGCCCTCACGTCTTCTGGGGCACAGATGACCATTTTGTTTGTAGCAGATGAAGAAATATCAGATATTGGATTCTATGCTACATATAAGGCGTTCAATGCTACAGAAAGTAAGTGAACTAAACAATAAACCAGGTATCTAGGCTGTCTTTAGATTACAGTGTACCTAAAACAAGCTTCTACCATGCCATAGGGTTTGGATAGGGGGGAGGGGGGGGGGGGTGCTAGAAATTTGTGGGGGTCTCTGCACCCAGACCTCCACTGATCAGAGCTTCCGACATGTCTCTATAAGTTTGTTAAAACTTTAGACACACTTTAAGGCTACGTTCACACTACGTATATTTCAGTCAGTATTGTGGTCCTCATATTGCAACCAAAACCAGGAGTGGATTGAAAACACAGAAAGGCTCTGCTCACACAATGTTGAAATTGAGTGGATGGCCGCCATTTAATGGCAAATATTTGCTGTTATTTTAAAGGCTGTTATATTGAAATAATGGCCGTTATTTACTGTTATATGACGGCCATCCACTCAATTTCAACATTGTGTGAGCAGAGCCTTTCTGTGTTTTCAATCCATGCCTGGTTTTGGTTGCAATATGAGGACCACAATACTGACTGAAATATACGTAGTGTGAACCCAGCCTAAAGGAGTTTTCCAGCAAAAATCTTTTCTTTCAATTTGTAATTTACTTCTATGAAAAAAATCTCGTCTTCCCAAATTTATTAGCTGCTGTATGTCCTGCAGGAAATGTTGTTTCATTTTCAGTCTGACACAGTGCTCTTTGCTGCCATCTCTGGCCGAAAGAAGAACTGTCCAGAGAAGGAGAGGCTTTTTATTGTGTAGCAATGGTGCCATACAGCTGATCAGTAGGGTAGGGGTGCTGGGTGTTGGCACCCCAACGATCGGTGACTGATGGCGTATCCTTTGAATAGCTAATCAGTCTGTTTTACCCGGAAAACTACTTTAACGTCTAACCATATGATAGAAAAAAAAGGGAAACTTTGGCAGCATATCTATGACTCTGTTCACACTGCAGGTTGCACGCTGCTTGTGGCTTAAGTACAGACAAAAAACAAAAGGTGCAACAGCAACCCACAGGTGAAAGGGCCTACCGTTTATACTCCTCCCAGCGTACACACGATAAACACCTGCTCTGTAGATATTAAAAATTATAAAAATTTTTTAGTGAGGATCTTAGCAAACTATTTGATCAAACAGAGTGTACCATGTCGCCACGTTAAGGCGTCCTCAGAGACACGGTCCCTACTCTAGCATTTTCACACTAACAATGGCCTCTCCTGGGCTTTAATAAGCCTACAACTAGGCAGATAGGAGCCAAATTATCTCTTTTATAGCGGTCTTGGGACATGGGTGGAGTGCAGGCCAACAGGAGGTAGCCACCCCACCCCCCCCACATTCAACAGAAAAAAAGGGAAGTGAAAAGAGATCATTTGGCTCCTATCTGCCAGTTGTATACTTATTCAGCCCAGGAGAGGCCATTGCTAGAGTGAAAATGCTAGAGTAGGGACCTTGTCTCTGGGGACGCCTTAATGTGGTAACATGGTACACTCTGATCAAATAGTTTGCTAAGATCCTCACTTTTCTAAAGAAAAAAATATATATATTAATTTTTAATATCTACAGAGCAGGTGTTTACTGTGTGTACACTGGGAGGAGTATATACGGTAGGCCCTTGCACCTGTGGGTTGCTGTTGCACCTTTTGTTTTTTGTTTATCCATATGATAGCATAATAAGCTTATCGCTGGAGTCTTACCGCTAGGAACCTTTCTGATCCTGAGAATAGAGATGCAATTGTTCCTGCGATGGATAGCTGATTGTGTCTGCACACCCAACATGGCTGGCACACCGTTCATCCTCTATGGGGCTGTCGAACATTTCTCAGTGCTCACAAATGTGGTCGGGCAGATGAGATGAGTGCTCCATTTATTGTGGGGACAACTGTATCTCCATTCTCAGGATAAGCGGCGGTTCCCAGCAGTCTGACCTGCTGCGATCAGCTTGTTATCCTCTGTACTATGGCTAGGGGATGACAAGCTGAGATGGGAATACTCCTTTAATCCGTGGCATCTTGTATGGCATGTGTGTTTTTTTCTAAAATATAATTATTCCTGATGCAATACTGAGTGCTCTGAATATTCCTCAAACAGATGAATGTGGTTCCATGGAGATAAGGTGTGATGATGGAAAGTGTCTACCATTGCAGTGGGCCTGTGATGGATGGCGGGACTGTCCTGATGGCAGAGATGAACAGGGCTGTCTGGTGGTAACAGAACCTGAACCAGGTAATAATACAGCAATATTAACAATGTTAGTTCATTCTAAAAACTTGGTTACATCCGAGGATACACACACTATTGTATGTAATCTCTTTGTTCTCACCTGTTTTCAATACAATGGCATGGATCATTTTAGAGAAAGGGTGGGGTTAAATATGGAATCAAATATATAATATGCAGAAAAAATAAATAAATAAACCTTCCAAATGGTAATAATCCTACCATGGTTACAGACCACCAACAAACTCTTCATGACTATAGGTTAGCAAGGAAACAAATGGATGTGAGAGGAGAAGCACCTGACTACAAACACTGTACATTGTCTGCAGCCATAGATACACAAACATCAGCAAAGAAGAACACATTAAAAGGGATGATTCCATATATATTTTAACAAATAATATTTAAGTATTCAACTAACAAGAAGCTGTCCCACAAACAGTGCACACTTCAGCATACAGCCACACGTGCCAGGTAACTGCAAGTAGGACCTGCTAGTCCTCCGTGGCTCAGCTCACATACACCTTTGGGTTTTGCGCAGCATTTAACGGTTCATCACATCAGCAGATAGGAAGATGCGGCACTCGCCACTTGGTTAAAAGAGACCTTTATTCCATACTAGGGTCGAGGAGTGGAGGTTCGTGGACGGGCGACGGCCGACGGCCCGCTTCACGCACCAAACACTGTGCACATAAAGGGTTTATCCAAAATTAGAAAAACATGGCCACCTTCTTCCAGAAACTGCATCACCTGAGGGCAGATGTGGCGCTGTTTTTGGAAGAACTTTGGTTTTCTAATTCTGGATTTTATACATTTTAATTTAGAGCTATATTTAGGTCTGATAGAAATGTCCCTTCAATAGAGAATATTATGGCATTATATGTGTCATATACAACTGTTCATATAAACACTTGTTTCCTCTTTTTCTGTAGAAAACCCATGCCAGCCACTTAAAGTTCCTCTGTGCCAGGGCCTGTCTTATTCTCTCACTGTGTTTCCGAATCTCTGGGTATCTCTTCTAGAGCAGCCAGCGGTCAGTGAGCACATGAAAGGATATCAGGTACAGTGGTTCTATAGATTTCTGGATTATGCGCTCTAGAACAGAGTTTTGCCAACCACAAATATTGTGTGATAATTTCTATTTAATGTTTTCAGCTATAACATAGAAATAATCCAATTGTTAATTGTAGAAATAAAATGTTGAAATATTGAATTTTAAGGAAATCTATTACTAGGTTTATGATGCTTTAAATGAGGGCAACATAAACTGGTGACAGAAATGCTGAGCAGATCGGTGTATTACTTACATCTTACTGTTCAGCCGTTCCTCTAATATGCAGGAGAATTGTTGACTGCCTATACACAGCACTGATAGATAACTGCCAATCAGCAGCTGGTAGGTGGAGTTTTCTGCTTCTCATGAACATCCAGGACTTCTGGACTCATGCACATAATGGAGAGGACTACTTATTGACTATAGAACAATGTAAGTGATACATCATTCTGTTCAGCTTCTCCGTCACTATTTTATACTACTCTTAGATAGGACAGCATAAACCTTCAGACAGAGGCAGAATACAGCAGAGACACTTTCTGAGCTGTCTACAGTAGTGTCTCAGTTCATTTATTTCGGCCCTCTATATTTGTACAAAATGATTTCTTTCTAGAGAGGATGAAATTGACAAAAAGAGTTGCTGGAAGTGCGGTGGACAGACAGGTCACCATTAGAGGACTGGACCATTGATCTCATTCTGCAGACATTTTACACTCTATGTGTAATTTGTAAAAATGATCAATTTATGAAACCATTAATGTCCTCTTGGAAACATGATGCCTTTAAAGTCTGTGTCATATTGCTTATCCATTCTGCAGCTTTAGAAGCCTCTTCAATAGGAGATGAAGTACAATCTTGAGTTGCAAGGAGCACTCTTAAAACTTTCATGATATGGCAGAAGAAAGGTGACGTTAGTGCAGTGAATAATGTGTTGACTATAATCTGTGAGTTCTGCTATCAGCATTAAAGCATACCAGGCCGGTGCTCAGGAATAGACCAGCACCATGTGTGGGAAGTGGTCGGCGGTTCAAAAAAGGACCGCGCCACCAGCATCCCCATGCCAAAGCCGATCCATTCATGTAAAAAACCCAAAGCGATGTACTTAGTAGTACATTTCCTTTAAATAGGATAACTGCATCAGCTCAAACTTTCAGTATCGGTAACTACTACTACTACCATATGAAGGGGAGAAGGCCTGAAATAAGATCTAGTGTTTTCTAGACACACAAAAATCTCAGAAGCATATAATACCTTCAGATATTCTGGATTCTGTGAAATCCAAAAATCCTCAAAGCTGTGGTATATACTTTTCAGTTTGGCGCAGTGCTCCCTGCTGCCACCTCTGTCAGCAGGAGCAAATCCTCATAGCAAACCTCTTCCGAACAGTTCCTAACATAGACAGAGGTGGCAGCAGAGAGCACTGTATCAGACTGGAGTAATACACCATTTCCTGTGTGACATACAGAAGTTGATAAGTACTTAAAGGAGAAGTCCGGTGAAAATTTTAATTTAAGTATTGTATTGCCCCCCCCCCCCCCCCAAAAAAAAAAAGTTATACAAATCACCAATATACACTTATTACGTGAAATGCAAAGTGCTTTTTTCCCTGCACTTACTACTGCACCAAGGCTTCACTTCCGGGATAACATAGTGATGTCACTTCCTGGATAAAATGGTGATGTCACGACCCGACTCCCAGACCTGTGTGGCTGTGGCTGCTGGAGAGGATGATGGCAGAGGGATGCTCAGTGCCCCTCCAGTGTCCTGTGTCCCTCAGTGTCCCCCTGCCATCATCCTCCTTAGCAGCCACAGCCAGCACATCTCTGGGAGTCGGGTCGTGACATCACCATGTTATCCAGGAAGTGAAGCCTTGATGCAGTAGTAAGTGCAAGGAAAATAGCACTTTATGTGCATTCCCATAATAATTGTAGAGTAGTGATTTGTATAACTTTTGGGGAATAATACAATAATTTAATAAAAATTTTTACCGGACTTTGTTTTTTTTTATTAGAAGGCATTTGCAAATCTTTAAAGTGACACTGTCACCCCCTTTTTGCATCATCACTTCTCTACACAGGTGTAAAGGGTAAATTTATCAGTTTTCATACCTTATTTTATATCATACCTCATGGTGCTTGTTCCTGTACAAAGTGATCTTTTATCATCTGTGGATTGTGCAATCTGGGCGGGGCTTCACGGCCTAAGCGCCACTTAGCCACACCCACAAGGTCACAGTTGGCCATGCCCCTGTGACGTCCTCGACGCATAGGCACCACCCCTCGGCTGCCATTGGAATAAGCCAGCCTAAAGGTCTAGACCCCACACCCCCTCTAGGTCGGCCCATACCAATGGCCGCTGAGGGGGCGGGGCCTATGTGGCAATGCTGTCACGAGGGCGGAGTTAACTGTGGTATTGTAGGCGGGGCTAAGTGGCACTTCACGCGCAAACCTTGCCCAGATCCGCAGATGATAAAAGATCACTTTTTCCTGGAACAAGCACCATGAAGTATGATATAAAATATGGTAGGAAAACTGCAAAATTTACTCTTTACCCCTGTGTAGAGAAGTCAGAATGCAAAAAGGGGGTGACAGTTTCACTTTAAGATTACTGACCCAAATTTTGCCCTGGAATAATCCTTGAATTTCTCATATCCCAAAAATTTTAAAAGTGCCTCTGTAAGCCCTCATGTTAAGTTTACTTTAATAAAGAAAGTTTCTGCATTGGAATATTCTTCATGACTGCTGTGATGACTTAGCATGGGGACACTGAGGTGGTGCCTGGGGAATTGTCTATTTTGGTCCAGTTTATTTAGGATAATAGGATCATAATTCACTTAATTTTATATAAGGAAAAGTATTCATATTTATAAATAATCCTTAAATGACTAGAAGCCTGTTTACTTTGTAACTTCTGCTTCCTGACATCATAAGTGAGGAAACATCTGCTGATAAGGCAATTCATGTCACAGGAGTGTTTTTCCAAACTGTGAGAGTTGACTTGCTGGTGATGTGCCCCAGAGTACTTGATGTGGCCTGGCGTGCCTCCTAAATGACTGTAATACAGTAGGTGGGGCTAATTCACAGAGTGTAATAAAGCAAGTGAGTTAGATTTGATTGACAGCTGTGGAGAGAGACATGTGGCTGTGCACTCCCTCTGGCTGTATCTTGGAAGTCTCAGGAGTCAGACCCGGAGAGATCAGTAACTTTTCTGTCTGATGACATACACTATCATAGATACATAGGAGATTGTCAGCACTTGCTCCATCTAGTCTGCCCTTTTAGTGTTTCCCTTCTTATTATCTTAGGATAGATATATGTTTCTCCCAGGCAGGTTTATATTCTGTTATTGTAGATTTACCAACCACATCTGCTGGAAGTTTGTTCCAAGCCTCTACTACTCTTTCCGTAAAGTAATATTTTCTCATATTATTTTTATAGATAAAAAACACTTTCCTCCTGAATCTTATTTAGTCCTTTAACATACTTAAAGGTTTCAATCACGTCCTCCTCTTTCCTTCAGACTATACAAATTCAAATCCTTGAGTCTTTCCCGAAAGATTTTAAGAAAGCACTACATCTAAATGATTCACTTCTAGAGTATTTTCCAACACAGTACTGCCGATATGATACTTAGACAGAGGATTCCTCCTCCCCAAGTGCATTATTTTACATTTGGAAACATTGAACTGCAGTTAGCCAAATCATTTTCCATATTACTGACACCTCCAGGAATATCAACCCTATTGCACACTTTTGTATCATCAGCAAACAGACAAGCCTTACCCACTAAACCTTTTCCTATGTCACTTACATACATATTAAAAAGAATAGGACCCAGAACAGACCCAGGCACACCACTTGTAACCAGTCTCTGCTCGGAATATACACCATTAACAACAACCCTCTGATATCTATTCCTCAGCCAACCACAAATCCACTGAACTTTCCAGGGAGGAAGTCAATTTTTTACTAACTTCTCGATCAGCTCTTTATGGGGAACTGTATCAAAGGCTTTGCTGAAGTCCAGATAGACGATATCCATAGTATCCATATGACATAGTATCAAGGAAGTCCAGCAACATCCAAAGAAGTAAAAAAATAACCTTTTAGGCTGTGTTCACACGTACCAGATCCGCAGCGGATTTCGCTGCTAACTCGCTGCTAACTCCACTAGTGTGAAGGTGAATGGGTCCCATACAAGGAGCGGATCCGCTGCGTGTATGGGACCCGGCCCCTTTAACCCCTTGGAGCCTGAATCAAGCCGCGGCACCGAGCAGTTTATGTATGCTCGGGGCTGGGGCTGGGGCTGGGGCTGCGGGCGGGCGGGCGGCCGGCCAGGGGATTAAAGGGGCTGCAGGCTGAGGACGGGAGTTAAAGGGGCTGGGTCCCATACACACAGCGGATCCGCTCCGTGTATGGGACCCATTCACCTTCACACTACTGGATCCAGCGGATTTCGCTGCTAACTCGTAGCGTGAAATCTGCTGCGGATCGGTACGCGTGAACACAGCCTTAAGGGGAAACTGACATCTGGAAAAGATATTCTAAAGTGCCTACATGTTTAAATAACTATGTAAGCAGTGAGGCTATCTATTGTCGAAAATATTGCATTGCCCACCAATATATGATTAATGTGGTTGTCTTCTTTAGGCTATGTTTACACAACGTCAAAAACAGAGAAAAGGCAGACGATTTTGCTATTTAAAATAATGTCCGTTTTTGCCGCAATTTAGCTTACTGCAATGTAATGCATTGCTGTCAATGGGAAAAACGGACGTCCAATGTGCACAGCTTATTGAATAACAGACGTTATTGCAGCGGATGTCAAAATAATGGTTATTTTCATTATTTTCAGAGGTCTTTTGCAAACAGCAGACATTTTTTATTAATTGTTTACACACAGTTTTTCTTTTGTCACTATCAACGTTTTTACTATTAAAGTCAATGGACTTTTCAATTAAGCCACACCCAAAGGGTAATTAGTAGCCCCAAACTAGAATAATGCACATCAGTGCACTAAGGGGGGCCAGACAGTTAAGTGACGTCCGTTATTTTAGACTCAAAATGACGGACGTAATTTTAAAGCTGAAAAAACGTTGTGTGAACATAGCCTTAGTTTTTTTTTTGTTTTTTTTTATTAGTTAATTTTTTTGCCATTGTCTAACACAGTGCTGTTTTTCCCTAACAGATACTTCAAGAATTACCATGTTTCCCAGCCTTGCGTCCATTACTGTGTGCCTTGCTGCTTCCCAGCTGTTCACCTGATGGTGGGGCCTTGCAGCCATGTCGCTCAGTCTGCCTAAATGCTATGAGTCTATGCCTGACACAGTTAGAGCAACTTGGTCTATCATGGCCATTTAACTGTGACCACTTACCAATACAGGGTCAGCAGTCAGACTGTGTGATTCCCTAAAATCCTCCTATGTATTCAGCTCAGTAAAATCTGTCTCCAGGAATATCTATTAATTACAATAAATCTGTACGAGATCTGCGGATAACTAATCAGCTCTTTCTCAGATGTTTTGTATTTTTGGGCATGATGGTCGATAGAATTCTATACCGGTGAACTTGGTTTTACTCATAATGTAAATTTTACATTTCAAATCTACCTTAATAAATTAGTAATTTTGCAAACAATTTGCTTTGCCTAACTAGATGCTGTTATTCTTAATGTGATATTGTCACCCCTTTCCATATAGGGAGTCCTCAGAACTTAAGCTTATATTCTGGACATTTCATATTTACTGTATAAAGGAGTTCTTGGTGGTCTCTTCGCTCAAAAATGCATGTTATTGTTGGTTGACAGTGCCATCTGGGCGGGGCTTCACTGCCATTGTGCCCCATATCCCCGCCTACATCAGCACAGTAGGCCCCACCCCCTCTGTCATGTCTTCCCAATTGGCCAACCTGGAGGCCTAGGCCCCGCCTGCTCTATGATGTCATCAGAACTGGCGGATCAGAAGGAGCTTGACGTAGGATTTAAGTAAGTTTACTGCATGTGGGCTAAACACCACCTGTGTTGTTCTTTTCAAGGACTAGGACTAGTTCGGCAGAATATGGCAAAGAATGACACAGTGGTGTTTAGCCCACATGCAATAAAATTATTAAAATCCTCCTTCAGCTCTTTCTGAACTGGCTAGTTCTGATCGTGACACTAAGGGGAAGGGGCCTAGATGTCATCATGGGGCGGGGCCTACAGCATTGATGTAGGCTGGGGTATGAGGCTTGATGGCCTTGAAGCCCTGCCCAAATGGCATTGTTTACCAATGATAACATGCATTTTTGAGTGGAGAGATCACCAAGAAATCCTTTATACAGTAAGATATGTTTCCTATCATTTAAATAAACTTCTGACATGTCACAGTGACATGTCAGAGGTTTGTATCAGTCAGGGTCTGGGTGCTGAGACCCCCGTCAATCGTTAGAATGAAGGGGCAGACAAGAGCAGTAGCGCGCATCAACTGCCAAACTTTTCAATAGGCGCACCCTTTGTGCTACACCCCTTGCTGGTTCCTTGTCTGATGGTGTCTGCAGATGTCCACACTCCTCCCCTCCTCTTCAGCTGCTGGCTCACGCGGCTGCTTGTCTGTAATCAGTGTGACTCCACCTACCTCTGCCTCCACCAATTCTGTTCCACCTGAACCTATTTAAAGTTGCTTCTCCTGTTCCTCCTTGCCTTAGTGTTGTTTGGTCCTCATGTTCCTAAGCAAAGGTGTTTTCCTATGTCTACTATTCTGTTTATCCCAACCTGTGCCTGTTTTCTCAGATTACACTTGCCTCCCCTGTTTGTACTGTTTGCCTCTTACATTGCCTAATTGGACTGTATCGGCCTGCTGACTAAACTGACACTGTCTGGTCCGGGGCCAGCTACTGCCCACAGCAGCACTATACTTGTGGAGTGACCTGGTGTTCTCTAGCTGCAGAAGTCCAGCATCTGCATCCCAGAAGAGGATAAAGGGGGAAGACTTAGAGGGCACTTAGGGTACTATTACACAGAGCGATTTTTAACGATTAACGACTAATGATAAACAATCACAAACGGGATTGTTTATCGTTAACCTGAAATCGTTCACCATATTACACAGAATTATAGTCGTTAGTTACAATGAACAATGTACAATTACACTGAACGAACAAATGCGGAATGACAGCGAACGATTAGTGAACGATTAACGATAATTTTAAGTTCAGATCTAGATCAACAACATACAAACGATTTTTCGATCGTTGCCTGCAATTACACAGAACAATTATTGTTTAAATTCGAACGATATAGCGATTTTTCTTATGATAATCGTCCGATGTAATAGGGCCCTTAGGCTCCACTCCCTGATATGGCACAAAGCCAAACTGGTTCGGAAGAACAGGGGGTCCACATACGCTGCCTGTTATATATTCTTTTAGTGCAAAGTGGCATAGAGGCTTTCCCAAACTCTTGAATAGTTGAGGGCTGTAACTATGTAACAATGTCAGCAGTTTGGAACAGGAATTGCAGCTAAAAGGTTCACTTTACAGTAAGTGAGCACAATACATGAGAGCATATTTTTTCTTTTGGTAAGAAATGTTATCAGACATTCCTTTTTTCCAACAAATTCTTCACTCACTGATTCACTAACTGACCTGTAAGTTTTTGCAGTGAGTGTATGGACATGTTCGATTTTACTTTGCAATTCTTTTGCTATTACTCACTGCCGCACTTAAGCCAAGTCCTACCGTTTCACGTGTTACATGCTCCTATTGTTATATACTCATCAGCTGTCCTTTAGCTGTTCAGGATTTACTTTGTGCAGTTTCCATTTGTAATTTTTCTAATTTTCTAATTTTCCTAATTTTCACCAACCATTAACCTTGTTGTGTCCTCAACCTCATTTCCTGTCTCTCATTCCCGTTCTTCCCACTGTACTGGATATTTTTCCCTTGTGGTTTTTGGCTCCCTGATAGAATAGTTTGACTCACAAAAGGGGGGAGAAGGGATGAAAGCGTCACGGCTGGAGGAGAGAAAGAACTAGTTTAGGACTGGATCAGACAGCAAGGGATCAAGACAAAGAGCAGAGTGAGTACAGAGTGTGAAATGAGTTTTCCAAAACAATTCTATATGGTATCATGCACTGGATAATCTGATAATCTGAGGGCTGGCTATACGTAATGTAGAGGTGGCTTAATATGTTGCGTGAGTGAGATTTCTCTTTCCTTCTACTCTTATTTCCTCACTGTAACTGGTCACTTTTCTACTCTGCTTCTCTTGCTGGTTTTACACGATAAGGTTTATAAGAATTATAACATATGGAAGTGCTGTTCATTGTCCATTGTGTTGTCATTATTTATATTTTATTGTTTGATCTAAACCCAATATACAATTACACAGCATATTTACCTTATAACTGTGGACTGGTAATGACTTCTTAATGTATTGTAGGATTTACCAAATTACCCACAACACCATTAAAGGGAACCAATCACCTCCCTGAGGGAGTGTAACTTAGTACCTTACAACTCTCCAACGTTGTGCCCGGTAGTCTCCAGCAGGACAGCAATTTCAAAATATCGATCTTTAATCCTCCTTCTTGGCACCCAGTAAGTAGGCATAAAGGAGGACAAGCAGCAGCATATAGTCACGCTGCCTCCGCCATTCCATGGCCTCCCTTGCCTGTTTGTGCACGCTTTGCGGGGTTAGCGGGGTTACCCTCGGGAGACGTTGGAGAGCTGTGCCCAGCAGCTGTAAAGTACTGTAAGGGTCCTATTACACGGCCCGATCATAAACTGTAAACGAGCGCTGATTTTCTAGATCAGCGCTCGTTTACTGAGAATTTACACAGGCCGACTATCAGGCAGAAAGAGCCACACGGATTTCTTAATGATGTCCGTGCAGCCCTTTCCTTTAGTGTAAAATAACAAAATATTAACTCACCTTACCACGTTCTCTGGTTCCCACGTTTCTTGGAGGCCTTCCCGCCGTTTGTACTGGCCGTGAAAGGCCGCAGCCAGTGATTGGCTGTGCGGCCGGCGGCTTGTCTCGTCCAGCGACTGGCTGAGCGGCCGCGGCTTGTCAGTGCAAATGCCAGAACAGAAGGCAGAGCTGCAGACAGCAGGGAAGGCCTCCAAGGACACCAGAGAACGTGGTAAGGTGAGTAAATAGTTTTTTATTTTATACTACAATCAGCCGCCGGACATGCGTCACTATTAAACGTAGCAATGCGCACACAACGCCTGATGATTTTAGGTCTGGACCTAAAGAAACGATCAGTCAATGATCGTGTCATCGGCTGAATGTTCTCTCTATAACACGAAGCGATAATCTACCGAATCGGCCTGGTCCTCCCATTCTAGCCCTAGCACAAATTGCAAATAAAAAAAAGACACTGGTTAATGTAAACATGTCAAATCAATGCAAGAAAGATTGACTTTACTCTTTCATAAGATGGGTACCTGTCAGTTCCAAAGATGTTCTTGAACTTCCTAAAACCTTTGTTCACCCTCGTTATAATTAAAGTGATATAATCAGGAACATGCAAGAAAGATACATACAGAAGTAAGTTGTCAAACAGGTTTGCTTCATATATAAGTTAAGATTCACTCTTAACCCCCTTCATGATTGCTGACATGGCTGCTTGTTGCATATAGAGATGAACTCAGGTGCTAAGTGCACTCTATATGCACCAGCTGCCAGCTGTGTTGACCCCTCCCCCCATGGCACAATCACAGAGTACTGATCAGTCACCATGGCAGCTGGAGGCCTTCTAAAGGCCTCTATAGCTGCTATAGTAAATCTGCTTGTACCACTTCCCTGTACAAACAGGGCACTGATTACATTGATTAATCCAATGCAACAGCATTGCATTGATCACTAAAGGCAACATAGTGCTCGCGATCATTAGCAGCTCTTCTGGGTGCCTACCCTGCCTGACCCTTGTGCAGGATATAATTAAAGTTATATAGATATATACATGTAAACTACTAAAATGCAAACAATGATGTGGCTTGGTGCAAATGCAAACTCCACATCTCACAAAACTACTTGTCTGTACAGAAAACAAAACGAGAAGGTTCTACCTATCTATACATCTATATATCTATCTAGTGATAAAATACATCACTTGCCTTTCTGATTAACTTCTAATAAATATATTCTTTGGCAGAACAATGCTCCTTCCTGTTTTTGTTATATTTTCCTTCGTATCAAATTCTTTACAAGTAGAAGATAACAAGATAACATCACCTTGCTGTGGAACCCCGGGAATTCCTGGGATTCCTGGAACACATGGCTCTACAGGATTATCAGGAAGGGATGGCCGAGATGGTAGAGATGGAGCTCCGGGGACAAGTGGATCCAAAGGAGACCCTGGAGAACCAGGTAAGCTTACAAAGCTAACAAAGCTTTCCAACAATGCATTTCAAAGGGGTTTCTTTTTTCTTAACATATTACAAACACACTTTTATTTCTCATCATTGTGCTTTCAAGACAGTTATCATTAACATTGTTCCAATGTATTGGTCATGTGAACATTGGCAATGTTATTTATAAATGGCAAAAGTGGCAAGATAATGTGTCATGGGATATCTCTTCCCTCACTCACTCTATAGAGCCTCATATGTGATACAGCTGCAGTCTCTCTCATTGTGTCAGGGTAGTTGTAGAACTCTGCAGGCAGCTGATCAATGAATGGACGTATCTGCTAGTACTGGTATTTTAGGCTACATTCTCACGTCCGTAGTGCAGCCCGCATCCCGGACCGCACTATGAATGTGCATCTGTAGTGCTCGGGGCCTCACGGAGCAATACTTTGCCTTTCCATTAGTACAGCAATCTGTGCCAGAAATTGCAGTCTGTGTTACAGCAGGTCCTATTTTTTGCAGCCTGGATCATGGCCCCATACACACGTACAGACGTGTGTACGGGGCCACTGAATAACATTGGTCCCATGTTCTGTCCGCAATTGTGAACAGAACAATGGACGTGTGATTTTGGCCTTAGAGCAACATTCTGTGCATGGAGAAACATACAGAAGAACAATGAGAGTGGCGTTAGGTAGGGAAGGAAAGGCCATGATGGTGATGATGTAATTATGTAGTTCACAGGAAGTAAGTAACAGACTGACATCTTGTTTACATGTTGGAGCAAGCTATTTTCTGGTTGCCAGATTGGTGGTTACATGACCTAACTGCAGTGATAAAATGTATGAATGCAGCTGAGCTGTGATGAAAAAGATGACCCTGTTTTCTGTGCCACAAAATTATGGCAGAGAATTCCATCGGATACAAAATCCATCAGCTCTGTAACATGCTCATAACTGCAGATAAAACAAATAATACCTGTCTCTTAGATGATGGCTGTAAAGTTATATTCATGTTTTTCTTCCAAGCTTAAGAGCTGTAAAGGCACACACACACACACACACACACACACGCACACACTCTTTCTGGCTTGACTTTAAAGGAGAAGTCCAGCCCTGGTTGAAATCTAAAAGGGTACATAACAACCAATCCTTACGTATCTCGTACCCCTTATGCCCGCGATCTGCCGCCTGAGCGGAAAGCATTTTTCCCTGAGTTGTGATAACGTAATGACTCAAATGACTGGAAAATGCCCATTACGGATGGACTGACTGGCTGAGCGGGCAGACCAACAACCGGGTTGTGACGTTGTCTCAGGTGGAGATCCAGAAACCCATATGGGAGTCCCGGAGCGGCGATTCGACACTGGAGAGGCACGGGGAGAGGTAAATTTTGATAGTTTTTTATGTTCCCCCATGCCCCTGCATTTTGAAAAAAACATAACATGGCCGTACTTCTCCTCTAAGCACTGAACCATGTACATCAATCATGCAGTGCAGTAAAGGAAGGAGAAGGTGTGCATGATGCAGCAGCTCAATATTGCCTTCATGGCACTTAAAGAGTCACTGTCGTATTTTTTTTTTTTTTGCAGAAATCAATAGTCCAGGCGATTTTAAGAAACTTTGTAATTGGGTTTATTAGCCAAATCTGCCATTATCTGCATGTAAAAAGCCTTTTCCCAGGTCCCCCCCTCCTTCCTCTTTTTCATCCACTCTGAAAAATCTGAAAATTGTGACTTGTTGCAGGAGACGTCCCCTGTCTGCTCTAGGGAGAGGGGAGGGGGGAGGAGGAAGGAGGGAGTTAGCCGGCAGCAGAAAGCAGATAACAGAGGATTACAGGCATGGAGCTGGGTGACAGCTGTAATCTGAGCTCAGACAGATCAGTGGTGATGGTCAGTAGAGATATCCCATGAGGGATTTGTAGATTAACTCTTTGTTGTCCTGTTTTGGTCTTTTCTTTAGCTCTCTCCATAGGAGAACAATGAAGACAGGGGGGAGAGCTTCAAACTGCTTTTTCATGATAAAAATGCATTTTTCGGATAATAAACCCAATTACAAAGTTTCTTAAAATCGCCTGGACTATTGATTTCTGCAAAAAAAAAAATTCACGACAGTGACACTTTAAGCCTAGAAGGAAAATGTGATTTTATATTTTGCGAGCAGCCATCTGCTAACATTGTCAGATAACATTGTTTTATCTCCCCTATCTTCCCCTGGGTGCACCTCTGAGCAAGATATATAGTTGACAGATTCCCTTTGTGCAGTACAGGTTTCTGTGGTAGTCCTTACACTAGCTGATCGATTTACAGTCTCCATTCGTTGTGGTCACTAAAAGGTATTCCTATCTCACATATCCTATGTCAAGAAAGAAACCCCCCAACCACTATCCCACCTGGTGAGCCAGCCCCCAGACACTGCATTCTAGCAAAGAGTTAATGGAGAGTTGGTGGCACCATTGTACTGTTCTTTCTATTCTCTTATAAGGAAGTTACAGAAACTGCCAAGCACACTTTCATAACTCCCATACATGTAAATTAGGAGGCCACATCTACGTTAACTCTCCGCCTGGATGGACGAGGGAAAGGGTGGAATACAACTGAAATTAGTAGTGGCACCACTGAAGACAAAGGATATAAGAAGAGTCCCAGCAGTACCAGTCAGTGCCCTCCCAGTACAGCAGGTGGCATAATATCATTGTGATGCATGCATCATCCTGGAGCAGACTAACCAGAAGCCAGGCCAGGCTCTATGATGGAGTGGAAATAGTTTTGATCAGTGGGCATAGTGTGAGGCATACTCTTATTTAGGGCGGCATAGTGTGTGGCATATTTTTATTTAGTGGGCACAATGTAGGCGCTTTGGTTTAATGGGGAAACAGTGGGGGTTTTAGAAAGTGTAATCTTCTAACTTTGCAGACCCCATTCATATAACTTTCCAATCCAAGTAGGGAACCTGTTGTAGAAAACATGAATCCCAGCTATGCAGTCATGTCTCTCCTTCTTATCATCCACATCTTATTAAATTAGAGGAGGAAAGACCTTCGCTATCAGGCTAGGTTTACACAACGTCTTTCTTTGGTCGCTCGACAGACGTCTTTTTGAACATCCGTCATTTTGAAGTCAAATAACATCTGTAACTTTAGGCTGTGTTCACACAACGTAAGTTCCGTAGTAATCACGGCCATGATTACTATGAAACTTACATTGTGCTGCAACTAGAGGGAATCCCGTCCGGAGTGTATACACATAGTATACACTCCGACCGGAATAGCTAGCAGTGCCGCAAAAAACTGACATGTCAGTTTACTGCAGCTGCTATTCATTGAATAGTGGCCGCAGAGAATCTGTCAGCTTACACAATGGAGCTTGCGGCACACCGATCTTCCATGACACCAGCTTTTCTGTGGCCTGGCTGGTTCACAGAATGGCCAGTGTCTTACGCCATGTAACATGACTTTACAATGCGTCCGTGATTTCCAAATTACGGACATTATTTGGCCTCAAAATGATGGACGTCCAAAAAGACAGCCGTCAAATGGCCAAAAAAAGACGTTGTCTGAACCTAGCCTCAGAATGAAGCTCCCTAAGTGAATTTATGAGTGTAGCGCTTTGTGACTGTTCCATAAACACCTGTCTTTTCAATAGCATATTGAGAAGCAGTGCTGATAACTAATAGGAAATCTCTTACAAACATGTCCGCTGCAAATATTTAGCCAAAGTGCAAAGTTTTAGTCAATTACGTAAAAGATTAATACTAATATGTGTAAAATGTTTTCCTGACAGGAATGACTGGAGCCAAGGGCCAGACCGGAGAGCCTGGACTTCCTGGTGCACAAGGGGATCGGGGCGATCAAGGAGAGTGTGCAGTTTCTCCCCGTTCTGCCTTTAGTGCCAAACTATCTCAGTCGCGGAGCCCTCCTATTCCTGGACAACCAGTTCCATTTGGAAACGTTCTTATCAATGAACAAGGACATTACAACCCAGAAACTGGTCGCTTTAAATGTGTGGTCCCTGGACTGTACTATTTCTCTCTTCATGGCACAGTGTACCGTGGAAACCTTCATGTGCAGCTGATGAAGAATGGACACTCCCAGGCCTCTTTTTTCCAGCCGGGGGATGCAGCAAAGCCAGGAGCGTTGTGTGGAGGAGCAGCCTTTCACTTAGAACCTAGTGATGAGGTGTGGGTACAGGTGGGAGACTATCCTGGTCTTTACTCAAGTAGTGGAACAGACAGCGTTTTCACTGGATTTCTTATCTATTCTGACTGGGAACCAAACCCTGTGTTCCGCCCTCTGACCTCAGCCGATCATAAGACAGTGTAACATACAATTAGCAGATGAAATACTTGGGGTCTACTTTTTGTTACCTTTTTAATGGAGAGCATAGGCCCAAAGGCATATGGTTTGAACTCCACCACCACTAATAACAAAGATTATAACATTTTACTATGAAATAAATCAACCTTTATAATATAAGAGATTTACAGGCCTAGATACATCATCTTATCACTACACTGTAACTAAATATAACATTATCACATGACTTGTAACAATAGATACACCTCAACAGTATACTAACTCTGGATATTACTATCTTTACCTATTGATACATCAGCCATATACCAAAATAATTTACTTTCATAAACACCAATCTATGTATAACATCATGCCTCTAAATAGTCATGCGCTTAGTAAATAAAAGGGATGATCCCTCCTCTCCATGACCACATATATGTACCACACATACCAATATAACAAATAATTTTATGCCTCAGTGGTGACATACCATTACTACATTGACAAGTATAATCTGTAATCTATAGACCTGATATGAGTGATTAAAATACAGTTATATCAAGTTACTCACTGGAATTTATGTTCCTTTTTTTTTTTTTAATATCTGGTCCGGGCTGCCATGATGTTGCTACAGAGTGCCCACTGTGGTGTACCACCCGGTAACTCATTACTGCCCCTATATAAGTAGTGACCACTTTTATTCTCCCTTCAAAGTAGTAAAGCATCCAAACATAGTAAAAGTGCCCCCCTCCAGAGTTGATGCCAGTTTAGTGCCCTTCACACAGTAATCAGCTTGGTAATGGTGGCATCTTAGTGTCCCTATTCAATAATGATGCCTACTTAGTGTCCTCTAATTGTATTGCCCCTTAATGCTTTCCACTAATAATTCCTTGGTGCCTCCACTCCCCATGGTGCCCCCTAATCAGTAAAAATGCTTCTTAGTCCCCCCACTGATTACTGAATGCCCCCCTTAGTGTCCCCCTTAGCACACTCACTGTAGAGTATTGATGTGCATTGCCCCTTAATGACCCCAATTAGTAATTATGCCCTCATTTTTACTCCCATTTAGTAATAATTCCCTCCTAATGGTGTGTATACACAAAATGATCATCGTTGGAATTTTTGCTATAAGGATTGCATTTGAGCAATAATTGGCTCGTGTAAACACAGCGAACGACCAAGCATCGAGCGAGAAATCGTTCATTGTGCTCTTTCAACATATTTTCAAATTGTCGTTGGTCGTACGCTAAAAATTTGCAGATCGCTTTGTCTAAATAGTCTTTCAAAGATTCACCCTATGCGTGAGATGGGCAATCGCAATAATGGTTTTTCTAACGATTTATTTGTCTAAAGCTGATCGTTATATAAAAACCAAATTGTTGCTTCAAAATCATTAAACAATCCATTGGCCAAATTATCCCCTTGTTAGTAAAATTTCCCCCTTAGTAATTATGGTTCCATAATGCCCTCCACTTCGTAATAATGTCCCCTTTGTTAATGATACCCCCTGTCATCTGTATATTGATCTGTATGTTGATTTTTCTAACAATCGTGTGCATGTGACTGTTACAGGAATAGTCCAGCTGGCCTTTACATACACACTGTTCACACACTGTAAAAACAACGGCCATTCCGTGTCTACGACCATTGTGTAACGCTACCTTTTTAATGGCGGTTGTTCATGATCAACATTTCTGTATCGTAGGTGGCCTTAAACAACGACTGTTTACATGTAACAGACGTTGTTTGTACGGCATGTGAACATAGCCTTACTATGATATTCCACAGAGTTAATGTTTGAACAATGTATTGTCAACATATGGCATGAAAAAAAGTGAGATTATTGTACATCAGTTTATCACAATTAGCAAAAAAGAAGCATGACAAGAGAGCGCCATAAACCATGGATGTTCTGCATACAATAATGACAATAAACAATTATATAATACATAAAGAGTTGTGTCTACAACCTTGTCTTTCAATGCAAAAACTACCTGAAAACCAGATCCTATTTACGTGATGTGTAATTCCCATTTACCTAGTAAAAAGGAAAAATGAGCCATGAAGCTGTCCTGCAGGAAGTGATGTATTCTGTCCAGTCTGACCACTTCCTGCAGGGTATACAGCAGCTGATAAGTACAAGAAGTAATAAGTTGTAATTTGTTTGTTTTAAAAAAAATTTCTTCAGAGCCTTTAATTACAGGTTATAAAATTTTATACCAAGTGCAGGGGCATACCTAGGATTCATGGGGCCCTATAACAAGAAACTGTACAGGGCCCCATGCATCCTGTACCCCCCCCCCCCCCATACTCACAGTCGTGATGAGGCACTCACAGTGGTATGGGTGTGCAAGCCGCTCCTTGAAATGCTGTCCTGGGGTGGGGGGAGGATCCTTGCAGCAGAGCTGTCTCTTGTTGGAGGGAGGCAGATAATCGTGCCAGCGGCGCAGGCCCTGAGACACTGGGGGGAGGCATAGGATTGCGGCTGCGGGCCCCGCTGGTACACTATCTTGATCTTGGTGGGGGATTTGCTGATTTGTTTTTGGTAAGCTGCCAGTGGCAAAGTTTTATACACATAGAACACATACCCCACCATCCCCCTAAGCTATAGCCCTGTAACACTGCCCGATATCTGTTCTCTTTCAAAGGACCACAGGATCCAGTTATCTCTACTGTACCATTGTCTCCAACAATATACTGTATCATCACATGGAAACAACACTCAGAACAGAGATGATCAATGCCTAATGTCATGGAATGGATGAAAGCCACATTTATGGCATGCCTACCCCTGTGCCTAGCGCTTAGCTACTTCTACAGCTATCAACAGGGCTGAAAGCATGAGTATAACTGTGTATGTTATCATTTCAGCCACTAGATGGCGCAAAAGTCACAAAGGTTTTCATAAACTCTGTATGAAGTCTGAATATGGAAGCTATGCATGCTTCATATTACTATACAGTGGTTCCTCAAGTTACAATGACTATGTTCTAAAATGTCTACTGTATCTTGAAATTATTGTAACTAGAGACAATAACATTCTGGAAAACTGGTAACTGGTTCTAAATGCCAACAGTAACAGACTATATGTACTATAGAGGGGTGGGGAGGGGGCGCCTGGTAGACTGCCAGTATAAGCTCACTCCTCACTCTTAGTCCCTCAATATTCTTATTTCAAATACAATCCCTCCATAGTTATAATAATCCAGCAGGGCCCCTCTCTTCTATCATCTGCTTGCTCTTCAAGGCAGTGCTTATTGGGTAAAGTGGACTCCTGTTCCCTTAGCGAAAACTAAACATAGTGCTCATTGTGCCCCAACCAGTGTTACGAGGGGCTCAGACAAAGAATTATTATTGTTTCTTGTTAGGACTGTTGTTGGGTGCTGGGGTGTCAGGCTGGGATATTGCCTGGGGCCCCCCATCCCCAGGGATATGGTGCAGTGGACTTTTGGCCTGCCCAGAGCCAATCTCTAGCAGCAAAGATTAGCAGATGTAGTAAAAGGAGAACATGGAAGCAGAATTATGGAAAAAGTGTTTTCAGGCTACAAACACAATAAAATACTCTATAACGCTATGTTCATATGACACCGGCCATTCAGTGACCCGACCGGTCTTAGAAAAATTCATCCTGGCCGCTACTGCAGTAAGGATTCCCTCGGCCTGCAGCACTAGGTAAGTACCGCATAAATCATGGCCGTTGAAACAACGGCCGTGATTTCTGCGGAGCTTACGTAGTGTGAACATAGCCTAAGAGTTATTAATAACCTTTCAGGACTTTTTCAAATGACATCATGTGCTGCAAGTCAACAGAAAGTCAGCTGCAGAATATAACTGTCCTAACTTACCAGAAAGAAGATGTCACAAGGTAATCCCAAGTGTTCTGCCTGGAATGTGACACCACGTTAGGTGCTGACATCTATGCCACCTGACCAGAGAGCCATCAGATATTGGCAGCTGATGATTTTACTACGACATGCCTTCCTTCTGGAGAAAATGGTTATCCCAAGGGGGATCTCACCGGGCTGACTTCTCCTGCTCTACATCTTTATTAGAAAAGACTCCACAATGGAACACCACTTAAAGGGGTACTCCAATGAAAATCTTTTTTTCTTTAAAATCAACTGGTTTTAGAAAGTTATATAGATGCGTAATTTACTTCTATTAAAAAATCTCAAGTCTTTCTGTACTCATCAGCTGCTGTATGTCCTGCAGGAAGAGGTGTAATCTTTTTTTAGTCTGACACAGTGCTCTCTGCTACAACCTTTGTGCTAGACAGGAACTGTCCAGAACAGGAGAGGTTTTCTATGAGGATTTGGTCAGGTGGCAGCAGAGAGCACTGTGTCAGGCTGAAAGGAAAACACCACTTCCTGCAGGACATACAGCAGCTGATAAGTATGGGACGACTTGAAATTTTAAAATACAAATCTATATAACTTTCTGAAACCAGTTGATTTTAAAGAAAAAGATTTTTGCCATAGTAGCCCTTTAATTTCCTTCTTTTTGTTTGTCTCCTTCTGCCCTTTCACTCCTCCATAATGGGCCTGAGATCATATAAAAACCAGTCTTTTTTCAGCCTAGGCCTGTACGTAGTTTTTAAGATGCTTTTCAGGATTGGTGGTCATTGTCATTATATTTGGATCCATTGTGACAGGCTGGCCATTCCTGGGAATATTGACAGCTCTCAACGTGATGCAATCCCAGAGCCCTAAATACATTTATAACATCCTGCTTATTACTACTGTAATCTGTTCCTCTGCCAAACTCTGCCCTTCTCAGGCACTGCTACATTAGGCCTGGACTCTGCTGATCACTTTCCTACAGAACTTTCCAAGTTATGCAACATTGGCAGCAGTCTACACCGTGCCTGAAGCCAACTTCACTCCACAGGGGAAAAGACATGCCTTCCTGACCCCACAGGAGGTGGTGTATGGGTCTCCTGGATTTATCTAGCATTACACCCAGCTCATTGTTTTTAATTTTATAACTTCTAGTGGTGGAAAAATATGAAGATTGTTTTCTGGCAGCCTTAACATCGTCTTCCTTTTTGTTTGTTTTTTAACTTCCACTTTGTCTACGGAGGGCCCCTTACTTTTGGGCGCATCCCAGACACTTGACCTTCCAGCTAGTAGCCTTCTCCACTTAATGGTCCCCCTGAACTGGGGTGATATGCAAAAGACCAAGGGGCTTAAAGGTTAGAGTCCTACCTACCAGCTGCGCATTCTTTGAGCTACCCTTACGGTATGTCCACATTGAGTAAAAAAGGCGGAATTCCGTCGTGGAATCCCGCCTGTCTCAGTGTCCCATAGTCAGTTTATCGCAGAGAAAAGCAGTGTCACACTGAGGCAGGCGGGGTTCCGCAGCGGAGAGTTCCGCCGTGAAATTCCACCAGTTTTACTCAGTGTGAACATACCCTTACTGTTACGCATAATGTGCTATCTTTCACTTTCAACATTTCCTGCAGGACATAAAGCATGTGAAGTATGGGAAGGCTTAAGATTTTTAAATAGAAGTAAATTACAAATCTCTATAATTCTCTTAAACCAGTTGATTTGAAAGAAAAAGATTTTCGCTGGATAACCCCTTTAAGCTTCTCTTCATTTGATGGGAGACAGCATTTGAGCCATTACTTACATTTTTCATGTACACAAATGTGACAAACCACTAGTCACATAGGAAATACATATCAATGAAGACGTATTATATACTTCCCAAGGTTAAGTGGCTCTGACATTTCACGACTCATTCTGACGAATAGATATTAGGGTTTTCAGACACTGTAAGTATCTCAAGTGCCCTAAATATATCAGGTGCCTATAACTTATTCTTAGTTTTTTATTCCTCATGCTTTTTAGTGGGATTAACTAGAAGTTAAGCCCCTATTCCACAGGCCAATATTACTAGATTACTAGATCGTCCGGGCAGCCCATAGCAGATAGCAGCGGTCTACTGCCACTGCTCCTATTCCACAGAGCAATGGCAGCAGATCGCTGGCTGCTATCCTGGTTGTTTGTTTTTCAACATGTTTGAAAGACAAACGACGCAACGATCAGCCGACATGAATTATGTCGGCTGATCGTTGCCTTCTATTCCAAGAGACGATTATTTTCCGTAACAGCAGATATCGTCCAATAATCGTTCTGTGGAATAGGGCCTTTACCGTCATTCCATCAACTTCCATAACATGCGCATAGCACATGCGCACGAAATGGCTGTCGCTGGTGTGCGTGTTGTGTTTGTCCTCCCTCACCTACACCTGTTCCAGTTATGAATATCACTTTTTCTACAATAAAGTCGACACGCGCTGGTGAGTGCCGCTTCTGTTAACTATATTGGATTCATTATCACAGTGGTGTTGATCCATTTAAAAGAGCCTTTAGGTAATGAAGATAGATTAAACAATTATATTTGTAAGGCCAGACTAGATGGCTCAGTCCACAGTGCTGCCACTAGTGATGTTTGCACAGCCCTTGCTTTCATCACCCGTTAACCATACATCACTTACTACGCGGTAGTAGATATGCAGCCAGCAGCAGATGATTTTTTTGACAGGTTGAAAGACAACGATCAGCTGTCTCTATTACAGAGGGAGATATCTGGATATCTGCCTGTTTTGGCAGATAATCTCTAAGTGTAACATGGCCTATAGACATTCGAAGGGAGGCATGATCATCGCTCAGTTGCTGCTTCCGCTGGATGATTGGGCAACCAGGATCTTGGGTACCTGCACTCTGCGTAAGTTCCATGCAAAAGCCCTAATAAATCAGAAAAAGGCTCCTGAAAGAAACTCAATCAGCATGAATTGATCAATGGTTGCCCGATCTAGCGACAGGAGCGACTGCACCAATCAGAAAAACCTGCACAAGGTACACTTTAGGAATCTTAATGGCCTGTACAAAAAATATGCTGAAAAGCTGTTAAAGGTAAAACGCCCTCAAAAGCCCTTCCCACCGACTGGAGGAAAAAGGGTTCAGTCTCCAGAGGTGATCACTCCCATTTGGGAGTTTATTTTGCCTCCCTCTAGATAAATAAGGAGGTTAAGATGAAAGGGTCACCCACGCCCTCCATATATATTTCTGTAATATAATAAACTTGTCAGGTTACTATGCGTGCTGTCACCAATGAAACTTAACAGAAAGATCCCAAATTCACATAGAGTTAGTTGAAGTACAGGAAAAGTAGATGACAATATATGCTTATATATCACAATAAATTCTCGGGAGTTTTGTATATACAGATATCATTAGCATTTCCAGGCCTTTGTGACAGCAATTCCTGTTGTAGTCCGTTGCATGTTATCCTTCTGTGAACCAGGGTCAAAAACCAACTGTAGACAATAATAGGAAACTGACAAAGTGACTCAAATGCACTTGTGTTTTCTTAAGGAATGATATTTTTCTCATTTATTGGCCAAAAGCCATAAGACTGTGTCAGGCTCAGTTTACCCTATATGCTTATAAGGTCTTCTTCCCTCAAAATATACTAAAATATTATATAAGTCACTTTATATCCAAAAGACTTTCTTCAAATGTAAGAAGATGATTATTCAAACAAGCTCGGTGCAATACACTGGTTGGGCAAATAAAAAAAACCTCTCCCAAGTGGCGCGAGGAGCTAGGAGCTTTGTTATCTCCATTATTTAGTTATTCTTATGTGCTTTATATCAAGCACAGACTAGACTTCAAAGCCTCTGAATACGTATGTAACCCTAAAATAACTTGATTGTCCTGTATATCCCTGCAATAGCACTAGACTAAACTATGCCAAAAGAAACAACCAGAAAACATTAAGAATTGGACAGTCACAAGTGAGCCACAAGCCAAAACTCTGAAATGTGCAAAGGAAACACACAATCAAAACTCAATGGGGGCATTTATTAAAGGGGTTATCCAGCTAAAATCTTTCCTTTAAATCAACTGGTGTCAAAAAGTTATATAGATCTCAAGTCTTCCCATACTTATTAGCTATATGTCATGCAGGAAATGTTTTATTTTCAGTCAGACAGTCAGTTCTCTCTGCTGCCATCTCTGGCCGAGACAGGAACTGTCCAGAGAAGGAGAGGTTTTCTATGGGGATTTGCTGCTACTCTGGACAGTTCCTGTCTGGGACAAAGATGTCAGCAGAGAGCACTATGTCAGACTGAAACTAAAACACTTTCTGCAGGACATACCGTAGCTGATAAGTATGGGAAGTGACTTAAGATTTTTTAATAGAAGTAAATTACAAATCTATATAACTGCATGTATCTCTTGATAAATTCATCAGATGGGAAGGAATGTCAGATTAGAGTGGTGTACAGTTACATAACTTTTGATAAGTTTCCCCCAGTGACTTCCAAATACAGCTAATAGGATAACACTGAGCAATAACATAAGAATAGCATTTATCAGTCTATCAGCATGGATCAGAACAATGACATTGATAAATGACCTTTTTTAAAAAAAAAAAAGCCTTAAAAGGGGTAGTTCAGCAAAAAAATGTTTGTTTTTTTCCCCCCAAAATCAACTGGTGCCAAAAAGTGCCAGAGATTTGTAATTTCCAGTCAAGAGCAGTAGCAAATGCCTATAGAAAACCTATAAAATAAACCCTATAAATGCTCTATAAATCAATACTGAAAGTTATGCTGGGCTTACACGGAACGATAATTCGCCCGATCGTACGATTAACGATGTCGGAGTAACATCAGAGTTTTTTTTACATAACAATCAGCATTTAGATGGTACAATATATCGTACGGAAAAATCGTTTTGCGATAGTTTTAAGATCGCCCGTCCGCAGCCCGGCCCCTGCTCATCCGCAGCCCGGCCACGCATCCTACAGCCCCCCCCCGCCGCCCTGACCACCACCCCCGATCGCCACGAGCATACCTTACCTGCTCGGCGTAGCGGGTGTTCGAAATTCCCGACTCCCCTCTTCAGTGCATTGATTGGCTGAAGAGAGGAGTCGGGAATTTTAAACCGATCCTCTTCAGCCAATCAGTGCTGCCATGCATTGATTGAAATTCCCAGCTCCTCTCTTCAGCCAAACAGTGCTGAAGAGGAGCACTAATTGGCTGAAGAGGAGCTGTTTGAAATTCCTGGCTCCTCTCTTCAGCCAATCAATGCACTGAAGAGGGGAGCCGGGAATTTCGAACACCCGCTATGCCAAGAAGGTAAGGTATGCTCGTCGCCGGGGCGGCGGGGCTATCGAGCCGGCGCAGGGGGCTGTAGGATGCGTGGCCGGGCTGTGGATGAGCGAGGGACCAGGCTGCGGGCGGCCGGACTTTCGTGACGACCGTTTACACGGAACGATCTGCGATTTTTTTTGCAAACGATCAACGACGATTTGAGAACATGTTGAAATATCAAAATGAACGATTTCTCGTTCGTCGTTTGATCGTTCGCTGCGTTTACCGTTATCGTGCGAATTCGCACAATAATCGTTCCGTGTAAACGCAGCATTACATGTAGTAATTAGTTCGTTCTACTACTGCTTTTAGATATAATCCCAACAAAAAGAAAAGGCACATGACATACAACAGTGCTGAGATTCATTTATATTGTCCAATACGACAGAACATTATATGTAACTGGAACATTTAACGTGAAATTAACATCACAGTGAACAGTTGTCCAAAACGTATGGAATGCTCCAGAGACTTTTATCCATTACGGAGGAAGGTGACAACATAGTAATACAGGTTGTTGAAAAAACATTCAAAATCCCTTTCACAGCTTCAGACACATGGACCCTCATGAGTAGAAAAATATTTGCCTGTTCTATTCTTAAAAAGGATGACCCAGTGTCCAACTTTTAAAACATAAAAAAAAAACTTGTGTGGTTCTTAATACCCTATATAACTCCATGCCATTAAGTAGCATAGGGCCAGTCAATCCTGGTATTACATGTAAACAGTGAGCGTTTGCAGTATCATTTTCCGACAAAGTGGACAGTTCCGCTGAAGTATTGGCTGCTGCAGAAGGATCTCGGTGCACTGTGCGCACAGACAGAGGTGGCGGCATGGCAGCAAGAGGACAGTTTTATTTTCATCTTGGCAGATGACACATTTCTTACTCTCTTCCTGCTGCTTTAAAAGCTTCCAGGGATCCTCAGCGCCTGCCTCCGTCTCATGAGAGGTTGATGCATAGGCCGGGGGCACAGGCGGCGCCCTTTGTGGAACTTGAGGCCGTTCAGGCAGTGTATTCCGAGCTGGGGCGTGTTGTACCTGGGCAGGTGGTGGATTGTGCACACGGGTAGCTCCTGCAGCCCTGGCCACTCTTGCTGGTGCACCCTGTGCTCTAGTCCTCGCTAGGTTCTGGTCTCGGTCCCATGCAGCTCGGTACATTCTGACAAGCTGTAGACACCTGGCCGCAGCCCTCCTCCAGAACTCTGTATTAAGCAGGTGATGTATTAGTATTTGGATAAAGTGGCCGACCCTGCGCAGTCTTTCTTGGAATGAACGTAATGCAGGCGAGGGCCTAAGGATCACACGGGAAACCCAAACCAAGAACAGCAACAGGACCACTTCATAAAGGTGTCTGAAGAGGATTACTCCTATCCCCGTACTGCAGGATACCAGCAAGTCCACAGCTAACTGGAATGGCGTCCAGAATAGGATGACCACAGCCACGGCGGAGCTGGAGATCTGGGACAGCAGTGCTGCAATAAGATCTTTCCCCACAAAAAATAAGTTTAGTAAAGTTAACCAGAGGCCCAAGGCTGCGGAGAAGAGGTTCTGCACACCGATCAGACACACGTTCACCAGGCTATTCACAATGTAGGCCACCAGGCTGCTTGCTATACCCAGGGCCTCCCAGACCTGGCGCTGGAAATTCTGTCCAGACAGCGCAATGTTGAGAATGCCGCGCTGCATCATCTCCTTACTCCGCAGCAACACGTGGCACATCAGGTTCCATAGCAGCTGCAAACTGTCCAGTCCTGACAGCAGCCCCCGCACGCCATCGCCCACCGCGTGCACAGAGGCCAGCGCCAGGTTACCGCAGGTCTCTCCCAGCAGGGCCAGCGACACTAGGGTATTCTCCCAGCAGCGTAGCAGGCCAAGGGTTATGGTTCCTGGCAAATTGAGGATGAAATGAATGGTCCAGAAGAGAAATGTGAGAATGGAGGAAACAAGCCAGTAATTCAGGTCCAGAACCAGGAGCAGCAGGTCCAGGGTCCAGCCCAGGCCACTCAGGAGCAGCAGAATGGCCTGCATGGCTGAGGGGGAGCAGGGCTGGGAGAGGCCTCATCTACTGACACAGCATCCAAGTGGTCACAGCACTGCAGATCGGGCTGACCTCCAGCCCAGCACGATCACCACTCCTTACTAGACTTTAGAGCGGGTGCAGTCACCACCTCCTCTCCCGGCTCTCAGGTGTCTCAGTCCGCAGCGTACACTCAGCCTCTAGCCTCCACTGGCGGCTTCTCACCACCTGAAAGGACCGAACAGGTCACTAGTCCCGGAGCACAGCAGCGGCTGTCCTGAGGCAAGGAGCAACGTTCAGGGCGCCGCCATGTTGGTCCTCCAGCTGCTTGTTTGTGGAAGCACGGCTAGCGACGTTCAGGCAGGAGCAAAGGAACGAAGATTGCATCGATTCCCTCAATAAAGCCTAGGCGTACCCAGCCTCTGCAACCGTCGTAGATAGGGTTAATGCTGGACGCTGCTGATTGGTGGAATCCTGGCCAATGAAGTTCCGTTGAGTGATTCAAAGTTTGTGCAGGGCGCAGAGTGTAGAGACTAGTAAATAGTGCGTGAGGCGGAGGGGGCGGGGCTAGTGATCGGGTCACACGGCTGCGCACGTGTAGAGAGCCGTCACATCAGCTCCCTCAGCATAGTGTGCAGGCCTCGCTACTCACCTCATCATCACTGTGCTTGGTGGGTGGTGACCTCCAACCCAGTGCCAGGGAGCTCACTGTACAAGCACATAGTATCATTCTTATGAATATGAAACATATAGACCTACAGCCCCCAAATGCAATGATTTCCTATGTCCCCTTTTAACTTTTGGTATTTTTTTTTTTTAATTCATATAACAGGTTATGATTCAAAATTCCATGATGCCACATCACATGCAGGCTGATAAATCTGTTGCAGCTGAACCACTTGTCTACTCTCAGTTTACACCAGCTATTGTTTTGTTTAACCCCTTAAGGTCAAAGGCAATTTTCGTTTTTGCGCTTTTACTTATTCCATTTTAAGTTTAAAAGTCAACAGCGCTTGCATTTTTTCACCTAGAGACGTATATGAGCGCTTATTTTTTGCGAAACCAATTGTACTTTGTAATGACAGGAATTATTTTTCCATAACATATGCTGCGAAACCGGAAAAAAATCATTTGCGCTGTCAAATTGAAAAAAAAAACTAATTCGTTTTGATTTCGGGGAGTTTTGCATTTACGCCGTTCGTCCCATGGTAAAACTGACTTGTTATGCATGTTCCTCAAGTCGTTACGATTACTATGATATATAACATGTATAACTTATATTGTATCGGATGGCCTGTAAAAAATTCAAACCATTGTTAACAAATATACGTTCCTTAAAATCGCTCCATTCCCAGGCTTATAGCGCTTTTATCCTTTGGTCTATGGGGCTGTGTGAGGTGTCATTTTTTGCGCCATGATGCGTTCTTTCTATCGGTACCTTGATTGCGCATATATGACTTTTTGATCACTTTTTATTAAATTTTTTCTGGATTTGATGCGACCAAAAATGCGCAATTTTGCACTTTGGAATTTTTTTGCGCTGACGCCGTTTACCGTGCGAGATCAGGAATGTGATTAATTAATAGTTCGGGCGATTACGTGTGCGGCGATACTAAATATGTTTATTTATTTGTTTATTTATTAATTTATATTTATAAAATGGGAAAAGGGGGGTGATTTGGACTTTTATTAGGGGAGGGGATTTTTTATTAATAAAAACACTTTTTTACTTTTTTTTTTACATGGACTAGAAGCCCCCCTAGGGGACTTGTATATAGACAGCACTGATCTCTCATAGAGATCAATGCTGTGTATATACACAGCAAAGATCCATGAGATCGGTCATAGATTACTATGGCCTGCTGCAGGCCATAGCAATCTATTGCCGAGTCGGGATCAGCGTCATTCCGACGCTGAGGCCCGGCACGGGCAGAAGAACGGATCTCCCCCCCCCGCAATCGCATCGCGGGGGGGAGATCCGACTCACTAGACACCAGGGATAGTGTGCATAAAGCACATCAATGCAGCTGTCAGGTTTGACAGCTGCATTGAAGTGCTTAATTAGCCGGCGCGGCAACGGGACCCGCGCCGGCTAACAGAGGCACTGCCCGGCTGCACATGTCAGCCGGGATCAGCGCCGTTCAGAGCGGGGTCCCGGCGGGACCCCGCTCTGAACACCCCCCGTGGCACCATGACGTATCAGATACGTCATGGGTCGCTAAGGGGTTAAAGGGGTTATCCAGCGCTATAAAACATTGCCACTTCCAGAGACAGCACCGCACTTGTCTCCAGTTTGGGTGCAGGTTTTGTAATGCTGCGTTTACACTGAACGATTATCGTGCAAATTTGCACTATAACGATCGAATTCGAACGATAATTGTACGTGTTAACGCAGCGAACGATCAAGCGACGAGTGAGAAATCGTTCATTTTGATCTTAAAAAAATTTGCAGATCGTTCAGTGTAAACAGTCGTTAACCGATTTAACCTATGTGCGAGATAGGCTTAAGCGATAGCAAAACAAATTTTCCGTACGATATATCATTCCGTCTAAACGCTGATTGTTATAAAAGAAAAATTGTTACTTCGAAATCGTTAATTGACGATCGGGCGAATTATCGCTCCGTGTGAACCCAGCATAACTCAGTTCCATTAAAGTGAATGGAGCTTAATTGCAAACCATTCCTGAGCTGGAGACAAGAGCGGAGTTGTCTCTGGAAGTAAGCGGCCAAGTTTTTGTAGTGCTGGATAACCCCTTTAAGGTGCGCCAGATTGTTAAGTCGGATTGTCACTCGTTGGTGCAGAATGTCACACATAAGACCTTTCTCTCTTCTTTTTTTCCCTAAGGTTACACCCACTTTTTAGACCCGGAAGTAGTCTAAAAAGCATAATAATCAGCTTAATAAATGTAGCCAAAATTCCTGGGCACCACATTTAGGCGCAAACACCTTAGTACATCTCGCCCATTGTGCAGTGCAGTCACTGACACTGAGGAATGTGAAACCCACAGGTCCTTATCAGATTTGCAGCGGATTTCACGCTGTGAGTTTGCAGGGAAATCCACTGAAAATTCTTGTACAGTAAAGTTCAATAGGGTTTCATTCCGCTGCAAGTAACCCTGCCTGTGCACTGATTGGCTGATGGGAGCCTCACATGCAGCCGCGGCGCTGAGCAGGTAATGTATGCTTCGGGCGCGGGCGGTTACATATTAAAATTTCACTGCGGGTATGTAACCCCATTGAACTTCACAATACATGGATACACAGCGGATTTCGCTGAAAACTTGCGGGACGCCGCTCCAGTCTCTGTTTGGGTGAGTGGCCAGTCGAGGTCTTTTTCCCCACTAATAATTACATCATCACAACTCAGGGGGCAAATGCCTTCCGATGGGGGTCCAGAGGTTGGACCTGCCGCTCACCACGGGCACAGGGGGGAGGTAATTCCGTACTTGTAATTAATTTCCCCCCTTGCTAGCTGCAGGATTTTATAAATTTGCCAGACTTCTCCTTTAAAGGGAACCTGTCACCCCCCTTGCCGGGGTGATAGGCTCCCGATCCCCCGTTAGAGCCCCCTATACTCACCTAATCCCGCCGGATCCCGCTTCTGGAGGTGGTCGGGTGATGAAGATCTCAGCCGCTGCAGCCCGGCGCTGGACTCTCCTGTCATTCTCTATGGGTGCTGGACTCATCTCTCAGCGCGCGCGCCGGGCTGCAGTGGCTGAGATCTTCATCACCCGACCACCTCCAGAAGCGGGACCCGGCGGGATTAGGTGAGTATAGGGGGCTCTAACGGGGGGTCGGGAGCCTGTCACCCCGGCACGGGGGGTTACAGGTTTCCTTTAATATTTATATGTGCTGAATATTTATTTGTAATATATATATAAATATATATATATATATATATATATATATATATATATATATCAGAGCTGTACTCACTGTTTATATGCTTGATATAGGCTGACCATGGCTGTTGTCTTTCGGTTGATAAAGCCACGCGAAACACGCGTAGGGTGAGTAGGTGATGCGGACTTCATGTAATACAGGCATCCTCCAGTGCTCATAAGTATTTAACATTGTTTGGTGATTTCACTATGTATGAGATACTTATTTAGTATCTTTCTTATCCCTTAGGGCTTAGCCCGAATATATACTTGTTATTGATTGTTGTTTACATCATTATGTGTGCCATTTAGTGGAGGCTGTCTGTATTTCTATAACTGTACATACCTTTATTAGCATGTGCAATATATGATCCTATAAAGTACATTTATATGTCCCCTCACTGTTTGTTTGTTTGTTTTTCCATCTGTCTGGTTCTGCTTTACTCTTTTCATTTTTTAATGAATTTTATTAAATATGAATTATCTAAATAAAAGTTTTTGATATGATTTACTTGTGATTGTCCTGCATTTTTCTGATCCTTCATTGGGTTTTTTCTTTTGGTGTTTGAAGTTGTTGGTGCATTTAGGACTAGTTACTTTGGGCATTTTTTTCTTGCTTGGAAGATCGCTTAAGCCTATCTCACACATTGGTTAAATCGGCAAACGACTTTTCACACGGAACGATCTGCGAATTTTTTGCGAACGATCAATGACGATTTGAGAACATGTTCAAAGATCAAAATGAACGATTTCTCGCTTGTTGTTTGATCGTTCGCTGTGTTTACAAGTACGATTATCGTTATAATTCGATCGATTCGATCGCAAATTCGCACGATAATTGTTCCGTGTAAACGCAGCATAAGATAGCTTGATAAATCTCCCCTGTGTTAGGACTCGAACCATGCCTCTGGCCCGGCGTCCATAGCAGCCAGACTGCTTCTCAGGTTTTGCTCTGCTCTGCTATTCCATGTGGTAGCAGAGCCCAGTGTGTCACTCTCTGGCTGATCAGCATAGGTGTTTTGAGTGTTCACTGATTATTGACTGACAGCTGACTTACCAGTTAGCTGTCTGTATCTGGGCAGGACCTGGAGCCTCAGCCCCAATCATGTCAGGGGCTGGGACTACAGGGTGCATAAGTATCCTCACTTGTCTCATGTTCCTTGCCTGAGATAGAGCCTATTTCATAGTGTTCCTTGATCTAGCTGTTTTCCCTGCATTGTATTTTTGGTTACCAGACCTTTGGCTTTTGGACTTGACTATTCTCCTGGATTCCGTTTTGTACTGCGCAGCCCTCCTGTTGCTGACTTGGACCTCTGACCTTTCTGTATTGTGTTGCGTTTGTCCTGTCTGTTGTTTTGTGTTCACACTATATAGGGTAGGGACCGCCGACAAGTTGTCCGCTGTCGCTAGGACTGCTGTGGCAAGTTGGCAGATGCAGCGGGGCGGGTGCCAGTGTTAGGGCTGCACCTGTCCTTTGTCTTGCTGGTCCTATATATCCTGACACCCTGCAGAAGTATTTGACATCTTATAGCTATTTTGGGAAATGTCCCCCTCCCCCCAAAAAATAAATGAAGTATTCTCAAGTAATCATGTTGCCTTATATCTTTCATAAAATTATATATTTGTAATTTAACTTAATATGACTTTTACATTTATATATTGGCAGCAGTAATAGGTAACCTCTGCCAGTCAATGTAAAAATAAATAAACCTGACATTTTCTTTAAATAGTCACAGTCATTAGCAATACATAATAATAAATCAGCAGGGGAGGTGATATTCTACGTAACATATTTGTAATTTACTTAGCTTTGTTTTACAGCTTTTTACAGCCTCTTTTCTATACATTGCTATAAATTCAGCCACTAGGTGTCTCACTTACTGGAAAATTGCTGTTGAGGCTCTGTCACTGAGGCTATTTTGTCTTTGGCAGAAAAGACACCAAATGCAGGTAGTGATGTTAGGTGTCCCTCTGCTCTGCACAGGCTGGCCTTCTCAAGATGAGGAATGTACACATCAACAGCTGAGTAATCAAACAGATCTTCAAGCCTAATGCTGGGTTTACACGGAACGATTATCGTGCAAATTGACACGATAACGATCGAATTCGAACGATAATCGTACGTGTAAAAGCAGCGAACGTTCGAACGACGAGCGAGAAATCGTTCATTTTGATCTTTTAACAGGTTCTGAAATCATTGTTCATCGTTCGAAAAAAATTCGCCGATCGTTCCGTGTAAACAGTCGTTCACAGATTTTTCCTATGTGCGAGATAGGCTTAAGCGATCGCAAAACGATCGGAAAACGAATTTTCTGTACGATCTATCGTTCCATCTAAACGCTGATCATTATAAAAGAAAAATTGTTACTTGGAAATCGTACGATTGGGCAAATTATCGCTCCGTGTAAACCCAGCATAAGGCAAATCCCATATATTAAGTGCAGAAGCATGAGCTGCACAATAGGGCACTAAACAGACCGCTGAATTGGTGATATTAAAATAAAATTGGACAGCATACATAAGGTAAGTATTAACTACATATTTGCTGTTTTATAATTTCTTTATGTCATAGTAGGTACACTTAAAAAATTATAGGAAAAAAGCTGTATATTAAAAATGTGAAAAATATAATTCTATTCCCTGGCATAGCCACAATAGTGTTAGCTAAGATGCTTGTGCAAAAAAAAAAGACACTGACCATATTTATGACTGCGTCAGTCACGGGTATAGACTACTTTACAGGCATACTTTTAGATTTGCACATATCTGCCTATGAGCTTATAAGTGATTTAGTCATGGGGTGTTATGTCGGAGGATTGACCGAACACTTGCTAGGTGGTGAGGTTCGACGCCAGCTCTATGGTGGTTGGCTGAGATATGCCAGGCCCAGTGATGTTATGTTGTGACGCCAGTGCCGGTTGGGCACACAGGTATGGTGGCACACCTGCTTTTAGTTTAGAAGGCCGGTTGTACCTTGTTCCCCTGGACAGTGTCCTGCCGGGCTGCTACTGGGTCCCTTGGGATGATATCATGGTGGGCTTGAGTGGTGTAGTAACTGCCACCCACAGGAAGGGGAAATGTCCCAAGGATGTAGTGTACACTTTGTCGGTGTGGGGTGAAGAATCACAGAGTCTCTTTATCATAAATAATCTTGTTTTTACTTTAAAAGTACTTGTGTGCAGCAGGTAATACAACTTTCCCTTGATAAGATACGTTTCTATTGAGAAAGTACTTGATAATACACTTGGTAGTACACTTGATAATACAGCAAGCAGATCTGTCATAGGGATACAGTGAAGAGCAGTCGTGCTGACTGAGTAGCGTGATGACATACAAAGAATCATAGTAGCAGAGAGGAGGATGTCGTGAGAGTCCCAACCCAAGTAGTACTATGCTCTGCCGGGATGTTGGAGGATGAGGTAGAAGAATACTTAGAAGAAAAAGAGAATATTTGTGCCTGTGTATTGACCTTTGGGTCTTCACACCACCTAATGCCCACCAGTGTCGGGTGACACAAGGTTCCAGACCTTGCTACCTGGAATGAGCGGAATGCTGAGGATTTCCTGCTGACAACCACACTGCAAAATAGAGTTTCTAGGTTCTTAGCAACTTTGCTCTATCCAGATCAGTTCCTAGCTTACTGCTGTCTGTGGGTACTGCACTGTGGCTCTTCTAGTCTACGGCGTGGGTTGAGATGATCTCTGACTTGTCCTCTCCTGTAGGAGCTTAACACTGCATAGTGTTGTGTAGAGTACACTGAAGAGAAACTGTTATCTGTTTATACCTTGTTCCTTCCCATACGGGGTTCTGACTAAGACTGAACTACTAAGAGTAGGGGACCTAGCAGAGGGCAAGGGCCTGGAGAGGACCACTGTAGAAAGCTTTCTAGCTTACGTCCTTCCTCTACAATGTCCAACACAAAAGACTAAAACACTTCCTCTACCCATGTGACTTCCTTCCTCAGCGTATCTAAGGTGTGCTGTGAGTGGGTGAAGAGTGCATTAGAAGAAGTAAAGAGAGATGATAGGATAGAAGAGGAAAAGATCCCCATGTGTTCACAGATCCATGTGACACACAAATAAACAAAAACCCTTTACATACTTAAGCCGTGCAGCATCTAAGTACATATACCTATAATAGCGATATCTAGTGGCGAAACCTTATCAATACCTTCATCACCACTTGTGTACAATACATACAGGCTTTTACGAAGGGTGTAACCAATAGCAACACCTGTGGTGGGACACCACAATTTGAAACTTTCCATATCTGCAACTTTCCTAATCTGCAATATCAATGCAGCTTGCATTGATATTGGTCAATGTGCCCCACTGTTTTAAAAAGGCCACTAAAACTAATGTAATCAGCACCAACTGGATGGTCCTGAAGTTTAGCATTCTGGCATGTGTCCCGTGCCTCTTGAACCAAGTAGGGGCAGTGGAGATCTGTAGAGTAATGTCAGTGATCCATTACAAACGTTGCTGCTCACTGTTAGATACAATGCATTAAATACAATTTCAGCTGAAGATCCTCAAAGCCTAATGTATAATATTCGGAAACTTTACTTTATTGTTATATATGATCTTGTTTATCTCACATACTGAATTGGTTTCATATGATAGGAGCACGTCACTGCTATTACAACCCTCCTATGTTTCCCATAATCCATTGTTATATACCTAATACCATGCACTGACAGCAAACACAAATGTCACCAGTGGGTATGATCAGCTATGATAGATTTACCGTTATTAAAACTGGTAAAGGATAAATAAGTATTCTTCCCCCTTTCCCACTAAATAAGATGTCTGTGATAAATGTATCTAAGTTTCATGTTTTCCATGCTGAAAAATGAACAGATGCTAGGAGGGAGCGGGGAGAGGGTACAGTGTCTGGCGAGAAGCAAGGAGCAGCCCAAATTTAGAAGCATAGAACTATTTCTGCATCATGCAGATCATAGTGAGGAATGTGGAAGGGGGGGCCTGTGACTGCTATGTGGCGCGGCTGGTAGTGAATAAGGCTGGCATGGTGTTTGTTGATAGAGATGAATTTGGTATGGGAGACACAGATGTGTAAACTAAGGGGGAACACGTAATATATAAAGGAACATGATAAGTTACTGTAGTACATATTATTAAATTAGGATTAGGGGTATGTACCTTGCTGGAGATCTACTGTAGTTGCAAGACGCTACTGTATATATATATATATATATATATAAGAGTTCACAGTTTTTAAAAATTATGACTTGGTTTAAGAGCATTGCTTTGGTTTAAGAGCTCCCTATACTGGGTGGGAGCACGAGTGGAGGAGGGGCATGGTCTGCATGGTGGGGTCTTCAGCCCTGTACTCTGACCCAGGAAGTCTCCCTCACCTTCCAAATCATAGCAGATCCACTTCAGGCTGGGGCTTCCATCAGGGGACAGGACTGTGGAGACAATCTCTCCATAGCTGTAACCCCTCTCTCCCCGGACAGAGAGCGCTGCATGTATGTGCCCACATATGTCCTGCTCATTCCTTTATGCTCCCTGCAGTCTCTGTCCACCTTTGTGTTTCCTATCTTCTTCATTCCTGCTATAATGCTCCTGCACTTACACTCAGCTATACACACTGCTATAATGTGCCTGCACTTACACTCAGCTATACACACTGCTGCTGTGTTATCAGGGTTATGCACTTACTTTACATTATACACCACATGCTGATTGCTATACTGTACAGTAACTTATAATATCACATATTCTGCTGTTTCTGAATGTTTGTTTCATCAGTTTTACATGTTATTCAGAATAATAAATCATTATATTTGGTGTGTGGAACCAATTGTCTGCATTTCTATGATTTCTTATGGGAAACTTTGCTTTGGTTTAAGAGTGGATTTGGTTTACAAGCGCGGTCCTGGAACGAATTATGCTCATAATCCAAAGCACCACTGTATGTATATACAATATATATATATATATATATATATATATATATATATATATATATATATATATTACACTGGACACATAGTAGATCTTACTGATGGCTGAATAAGACATGGATTTAGTAATATAAAGCTTGTTACTGAAAAAAATTATTTTAAAGCCCCCCAAAACACAATGCAGCAATAGTACCCATTATTAGGCTGGTACTGGGCCTCTGTGGTTGCTTTCCTGCCCTCTCCCCCCTTTCCCTAGCCTCTGTCTTATCTTCTGCCCCTGTTCCCCAGGTGCCTTCTCCTATTCTTTTCTTTTCCCTCTTGCTGCTCTCCTACCCTCCTTTTTTTACCTTTTTTTTTTTACTGTCCTCTGACTGATGTGACCCTATATGTTAAGCAGGATTCTCATCTACTTTTGCATCCCAGGGCATTAATACCAAGGCATTCTGCTCTAACAAAGTGGCATTGTCTCGCACTGGTGACATCCTGTTCCCTGCATGTTTATGGGGATTCTCTCCCTCTCTGGAGCCCAAGCTACTGCCCTCCGCCTTTAAAAGTCCAAAAACACATAGGCTCGTCAGTTACCCTCCATACAGAAACCTTGATATGCCATGTTTATGATCGCAAGTTATGCCTTTTTGGCAAAAGAAACTGCAGTCATTGTTAAAAAGAAAATGTGTAGAAATTGTGTCAACGCATTTCTAAGCTACGAACGGTTCTTATTCATAGCACTTACTATGAGATGCTGGAATTCTGCATCTATGACATCAGTGACATCTGAGTAAGCTGCAATGGAGTAGTGATAGCTCTGGAAGGGTCATCAGAGACTAAGTACCACTGTGACCCTGGCTCAGGGGGCAGGGGCTTGAGTTATAGAGACTTTGCTGTTTAGAATTTTCAGTCTGGCAACTGTTATTCAAGTACATGCCGATAAGTGAAAACTGTCATGCACTGTAAACTTCTAGACACAAAATTTACTAGTCAATAATCTCTGACACCTTTGGGACAGCAGGATCCTCTTTTGCTTGATGTTTTTCCATGATAATTCCATGGCCCTGGCTACTGAGTATGGCTACAGGGTTGCTGATACTACTCACTTTTTTTGAGCAGGTGGTATTTTTATTGGGCTGTACAAAAAATTACATCTGTTGTACCAAAATTATCATTAGATGCACAGGCCTTGATAAATCTTGCACAATTTTTTTGGCTAAAGTAGCTTGGCTGAAAAACAACACTAGGATAGAAGGGGAGTAATGCTGAGTATTTTTTTTTTTGTGTGCAAAAACTGAAAAATCGCACATGATAAATCTCACTAAAAAAGTAGCTAATAAGAAACCAAGCCCCCTAGGGGTATGTTCACACTGTGCAAATGTGGCCGAACTCTCCGCTGCAGGATCTCACCTGCCTCAGTGTTAACAATAAAAAAAAAAAACAGAAAAATTTTGTACCTCATGCGCAAAAACTCCATTTTAGCCAAAATAATAGCACAACCCAATGATGCAGATGCCCCTTAAAGTTATGATGGGTCATATGAGTGAGTTCTTTACAGGGAAGCAGAAAACGTGAAAGGGCAGGTGTCTAATACAGTGGACGCCAAGTACCCCACCAAGCAAAGGAAACTTGTATAGGTGCTTTACTAGGCTCCTTGTAACACTACCATCAGACCGCTAATATTTGTCCCTAGTACAAGCCATACATGCACTACATATGCACATAGAAACAACCGAAAAGAGAGCACCTGACAAGCAAGTGACAAATGGCGGCGGTACAGGAACACAACTTCAAGGAAGGGATAAAAAAACCGGGGAGCAACATTTAATTCAAAAGGTTAACACACCCTTGGATTAAAGTGGCCCTACACAGACCTGTAACTGGACCTGGCCTGGTACAAAGCACTTTGGACATCCTCAATTTATTAACAGTTGGCCTTGGCATGGATTCAATACTTTTATATTAAAACATTTGCTTTCACACTTTAGACCCATGTCATATTCCTTTGGAATGGCAAGTGGATGGCACTGAACCCACACTTTCCTCCTGGTATTGCTCCATGAATGTGTAACTAGATTAAGTCCTGGCAGACATTTATAGAGTGAAAACATCAATCATGTTCTTGGAAACCTTCTAGGATGGATTTAGCTCAATGGAATGGTGCTAAGATAACCTTCACCATGGGGACCAGTGCAGTTGGAACACAAAGACACACAAAAAAGGTGTATATTAGCCCTGGAAAATATAAAGTACCTAAACATAAATTGTTCCTTTGCATGTTCTGTGTTTTTTCCTTTGTTGAAAGTAGTTTTCGTTTGTTGATTGTCAACTGCAACCATGATCATCTCTATGGGCCGGGGGGGGGGGGGGGGGGGGGGGGGGTAAGCCACAGCCACACTGGTGCTGACTTATGCCTCCCAGAACATAAGCTGGTGGTAATAATTTTACATCTCTCCACTGACATCATATAAATTAGATAAAAGTAGGTTAGTGACTGAACAAACAATTTTCTTATGAACAATCTTTTCATAAATATAGTCATACACGTTTCATACACGTTGTTCAAACCTTAAAGGGATTATCTAACATGAGTAAACTTTTTATATATTGTTGCAAGTATATAGAAAATAATAAAGAGCCTGTGTTTACCACTGCACTCTCCTGGTGTCCTCCTTTGGTGTCTCCAGGCCCCCTGCTGACTGCTGCTAATCTCACTTCCAAGACAGATTTGTCTTGGGAGTGACAGCCCTCTTAGCCAATTACTGACTAAGACATGACAGTGCCATGGCTAGTGGTAGGCTGAGCAAGCTGTTACTGCCAGGATAAGTCAGTTTCAGAAGTGGCGGAGGGGTTGTTCAACAGGGGACCCAGAGTCACCGCAGCAGGACACTGTGGAAACACACAGAGGTAAGCATAGTTTGTATATTATTTTTAATATAATATTTTTGCAACACTATATAAAAAGTTTTCCCATGCCTGATAACTAGAGATGAGGGAACCTTGAGCATGCTCGAGTCCATCCAAACCCAAACGTTCGGCATTTGATTAGCGGTGGCTGCTGAACTTGGATAAAGCCCTAAGGCTATGTGGAAAACATGGATATAGTCATTGGCTGTATCCATGTTTTCCAGACAACCTTGGAGCTTCATCCAAGTTCAGCAGCCCCAGCTAATCAAATACCGAACGTTCGGGTTCGGATGGACTCGCACCCGAACCCGGTTCGCTCATCTCTACTGATAACCTCTTTAATCCCTATACCAATACATGATCAATGACATTGGGCGAAAAACTAACAATCTTTATTGTTCTGAGAATATTCCTTCCCAAAAGATAATCTCCTGAAAACTTCCAACATGGCTGACTTCTTATCAGACGATAACAATCTGTCATCAGTTGGCTACACTCATTGCTAAATGTTAACCGAAGAAGGGTGACTTAGGGAGGAATTGTCACCTCCTTCTCCTCTATCTACAGACACAAAATTAGCAACATTATAACATTTTTTTCATTCAAGAACCAGACTATTAATCTTTCGTAGGTGTAAGATAATACAATTCTTTCTAGAAGAGTTCAGCAAAAGGACTGCACATGTGAAGGCAGGCTTCCACTTTCCTACCTCACCCCCCTTTTATTTCTCTACAGCTCTGATCTTTGCCATATGGTCACTCAGTCTACATTCATGCCTATTACTGATGTATTCCAGTGAGTGAATAAATTCTGAATGTTCATGGACAGTGCAATAGCTATGGTATAAGAGAAAAGAGGCCTTTCCTTTTAACAATATATTTAATTAATTTAATAAATTTTCTCTTTGCATAGAAGGTTAAACTGTGCTTTGAAGCAGTGCACTTTAAAGGGCTATCTATTGTTACAAAAAAATTACCCTGCATTTGACTAGTCTCTCATGAACTGGACGGAGGTCTGCTCATAGGTGGACTTAGGAGCGTCCACCCTGGACGTGAAGACGGAGTCTATGTGAATAGCGGCACTAGTGGGTTTAAAATGTACAAAATGTATACTTAACTTGATATTATTTTGGCTATAAATAGTACTTCCTGTGTATTTTTTGTGCATTATTAAGGTGACAGCACTATACAGAATATGGAACAACAGACTGGAGCTGACATATTGATTTATTAGCGCTTGGAATGTTTGGTGGCCCAATCCATAGACAATGAATATAGCACCAGAAGTGCAGATGGTCTGATTGCTCTATTCATTGTCGGGCAGTTGCGTCCCTGTTCTTGGGATCATTGGGGGTCCCAATGATTGGACCCCCCAGTAATTAGCTTGTTATCCTCTATCCTATGGGTAGGGGATAAAAAGTTAAGATGCGAATAACCTTTTATGGGCAAGGAGTCGCTGACACCTATCTCTCAACTTTACAAACTCTGTACATTACTGTGTACTTTTAAATTACTGGGAAAAGGATAGGAGGTTAGTGTCATCTGGCATTTATTTCCCCAGACCCCCATAATTTCCCCTGGCATTGGTTCCTATGCCTCCAGTAATGATAGGCAGGATTAACTGAGAATATCTTATGCTCTATGAAGAGCTTTCTGCAACACTACTTCCTCGTCTTCAAGGCCAGGGTCACACTTTGTATTTTTTTTTAAACAACAGCCGTTGTTGCAGTTTGCCGATTATATTAATCCCTATGGAATCACAGCCGCAGTGTTTACACACTGTGTGCACTGCGGCCGGGATTCCGTGCAGGAATACAGAAAACATTCTATTTTGTGCGGCCGCTATTCAGTGAACAGCAGCATAGACTGTGCAAAAGTACGGCCCCTGGTTGTACTTTACATTGTGTGCTTTGGCAAATTGGTGTGTGGGCACACCCGAATGTGCCTGTATTCCAATTAAGTTGAAGTGATGTTCACCCGGCCTATAATGCAGAACAGACGCTGTTTTGCCATGTCTGAACAGGGCCTAAAAATGTATTGTACCCTAAAAAGGAGGGTGGCCATATTCTAATTTACCTCTTATTTTCCAGAAAAGAGCAGAATTTGAGCCAATGGAGGATCACTGGACCTATTGGACTCCGGTACAGCAAGCGGGTGCAGGTCTCCAAGAGAAAGTAGCCAGCAGGTGGTCACATAAGACCAAGAGAGGGAATCCGCATTGCAGAAGGGTATGATTTTATTTAACACAACGCGTTTCAGCCCTCCGTTTGCTAGGGGGTCTTTTTCAAGTGATTCAAGTTTCACTTGAAAAAGGGTGTTAAATAAAATCATACCCTTCTGCAATGCGGATTACCTCTCTTGGTCTTATGTGACCACCTGCTGGCTACTTTCTCTTGGAGACCTGCGCCCGCTTGCTGTACCGGAGTCCGATAGGTCCACTGATCCTCCATTGGATCACATTCTGCTCTTTGTTCCACCCCTGGTTTGGGGTTCTCCGGCCAGAGCTGCGGTCTTCAACCCAAAAATACGCTGTATAGAGTTGTGCCTAGAATCAGGTGAGCCTCTTCCTTTGGTGAGCTCCCTTATCCCACTATACCACATCAGGAGGCGCCCCTGTTTTCTCTTTTCTCTGTCCTCTTTCCAGAAAAGAACATCACATACAGTTGCAGCCTTTTTCCATTTTGAATCTAGAAGGCTCACCATACCATAGTCCTAGGAAATCTATCTGAAGAGCAGGACTTCATCCAAGCCCTGTAATTACCTTGTATTCCTGTCCCCAACTGGTCCTTACTAATGGATGCCCATATTCTAGGTCCCATCTTTTGGGTTCTTAAGTGTCTATTGCCAGGAACAATAGTAATGAGCCATAGAGACTTTAAAAGAATAATGGTTGAGCTCAGGTTGATCTCCCTAAAGTCAACCATCTTATATTTGAATGCACTTACTAGGCATTGCTCCCACTAGCCAGAATCCTTCTCCACACTGATAAGGGGCAAATACCCCGAAACAGCTGTCTGTAGATAGATACCTCTGGAGGTTTTCCTAAGCCCTGTCATTTTTGACTGTGGCTTGTTGTAAGTCGCATATGCGCAATCAAGGTATTAATAGAAAGAACACGTCATGGAGCAAAGAATGACACCTAGGTGGGTTCCTAGGTGAAAAATTCAAGTGCTATGGCCTTTTAAGCACAAGGAGGAAAAAACAAAAATGCAAAAATTTAAATTGGCCCGGTCCTCTAAAGGTTAAACCCCACCCAATCTGGAGACAAGAGTGGTGCAAAAGAGGCCATGTTTTTGTAGCATAGGCAAAAAGGGTGCTTAGACTTATGCAGGATTTTACTACATTATATCTCCACCACTGTTTTACCTGTTCTGTGGGCAGTGCTACGGGCACGGGCAGTGCTCCTAGTATACTAACTGTTACGGAATGGATGACATACCTTCATCCTCGGTGTCTCCTGCACTATGGGGACATATCAGCAGGTTATATTTGTCTAACCTGCTGATAGTTCCCCTTTAAACATCAGAATTGAAAAAAATAAATATTGTCCCAGTGTGATAAGAGCATATAACATAACATAACTGTAATTGATACTGTACATTTGCTGTTTGGCTGTACTTTCCCTTTGTTTAACTATTCTGTGCAATCAAATTTTTGTGAACTGTACTGAATGGAAAACACGATGTATAACAAAAACATCAAACAAGATTATTATCCTAAGGGACAATGCCATACATTAAATCTATACATTGTAAACAGTGGGTGGATGTGCCTTAGGGTCTATTCACATTGCATCTGTAGTGTAGGTTAGAAGTATGGGTGGGTGGAATTTTAAATGTATACTTCATGGATGCTGCTAACGGATGCACAATAGCATCATCATCCATTTCCATTAGGCTATTGGGTTCAAAAAAGTATAGAGCAATAGCTGTATTTTGCTAAATGCCCTTGTATGGAATAGCATGACTGATCATAATACTGTTAGAGTTACATTTAATAAGTATACCAGCGTGACCCTCTGTCTCTCTTTGGTCTGTGTTAATGTGTGAGAGACTATGAGACCTTCACATTATGAGACCTTCACGGTCACATGTCAGGAGAGAATGCATTAAGCAGGCATTTCTCCTGGCTTGTTCTAGTGATCGATCGTGATCTAAACACTCAGAACTCTACCGATCAAAACCTGTGATATGCCCCTATGACGTAAGTTTTTATATTGACTGCCTATTTAGGCATCTTCACATTTGTCAATAATGAAGGTTAATTGTGTTTTACCAGTAGGTAAATTAAAGAGTACCCGTCACCAAAAAATTACTTTTGACATGTCATCTGCCATGTCAAATGAGCAGGTCTCGCGGCTTACATCCACACTGATAAGAAGATATAGGCAAGAAAAGATCCCTGGGCAGCAGCGCAGTCCATCAAAATTCAGAATGGAAGTTTATGGGAAACTTTAACATTCTGAACTGCCGACTGGGGGTGGATCATGCTGCCGTGATTTCCCTCTGGCTTTATCTTCAGCTGGGAGACTTGCTCTGATGAAGGGCTGATGACATGTCAAAAGTGATTTCTAGTGATCGTGTCAATTTAAAGGTACATTTAGTTAAGTGCCATTGTGGGCACCATCAATTTGTCCCTCTTCAGCACATACTGAAATTACCTTTGGTAATGATGTCCTTTTTATTTTTATTTTTTTAAGTTAAAATAATTTATTTTCTTCAATGGTGGAAAGTGTCACCAATGTGGGGCTTTGCAGCCATTGAGCCCTGCTTTGTTCTAGCACAGTAACCATCACCCCAGAAACTATATAACTTTAAATTATGTTAATAAATGTGCCTTTTACCATTGGTTGCTACAGTAGGGTCCTCAGCGTTTTAAAAAAGGCACTTCTATGGAGACACTGTAATCCTGGAGCTAAGTCTTTAAAAAGCTGTATAATCCTATACTAACCACAATCCAACGGCCAAAATACACTAAATCCTACAAACACGGACACTGTTTTAGTCAATGAGTACAATCTGTATTAATCAAATTCATAAAAGACACAATAAGCAATAATAAAAGCCAGTAGCCATGCACATGAGACTAATAAGTCCACAAGATAGGTAAAAACAGTATTGCACAAGAACCAGTAAACATGTTTATACAGTAATCTGTGGGTAATAATTTATTGCACAGCCCCTTATTCCTAAATATTACACAAATACCACTTGGCCCAGACTGTAAACATAAGGCGACCCGGTCACGTTTAAGTCATACTACCTGTGGACAGAAGTGTGTGCACGTTCCCCTCCAATGCACGTTTTGCGCAAAGCTTTTCTCTTTGAAAAGCTGTATTTTAGCACCACAGTCATAGATTTACCTGTGGTTGACTTATCCCCTGCACTTTTCAGGTAAAGATACACACTATAACTATAGACTTGCTTACCTGTAAATTTTAGAATTTAATTACAACAAACCACCTGGAAACAACCACTTAAAATTGCAATGAAATGGTCTTATGGCCACTATACATAATATATGGTGGATTGAAAATCTGTTATATGAAATCCGGTCTGGATAAGGGTGGTCTTCTCAAAGGGGTGGCCTTTTGGGGAGGTTGCGAGCAGTGACACCAAACTATCACTGGTCAACAAGAAGATACATTTAGTTGGTAACATATCAATAACATACTCTTCTGCCTCCACTCAAGCTGCTGCTACTGCGAAAACTGATAAAAGCTCATTAAATATTTAACTCCAGTTCCTGTTCTTTGTATATAGGAGGGAGAACTAGGAGATTAGATCAGGATTAAGGAAACGGTTAATCCACTGGATATTGAGGTGGTGATCGACCAGTAGAAGAGTCTTTTAATCAGGTTCATTCTGCCCAAATTTAACCACTTTACCTTTGCTTTTTCTAGTTGCCTCTTCTTCTTAGCCATTGGGCTTTTTGGTCTCATAGACTACAGTGTTAGTGCAATGTATATCAACGTAAATCAGACCAAAAGTACCCTTGGTCTAAACAACTCTATGGGCATGTTATGGTATATGATTGTATATGCCAGTGAGATATTACCTGTGTACAAAGGCTAAGTCTAGTTCAGTAGCACCATGGGAGGGTCAGTATTGTGGCTTTAATATGCACACCAAAACTAATATTACAGCTGTCTGAAAGTGGCCTAAAGCTTTGTTCAGTTGTGGGAATATTTCCTGTCATAGGTCAACGGGGAAGATTTTTCTTCTTAAAATGTTTCCATGTATCTTAAAACCTGATCCCATCCAATTGGTGCAGAAATATGTTTCTCCCATGATGTTTAATCTGTACAAAAGCCTAGTGTAAAAAAAAAAAAAACTTTAAACAAATTGCCTGGCATCGCCATATATATATATATATATAAAATATATATATATATATATATATATATATATATATATATATATATATATATGTTTTTCCTGTCTTAGTAGCTTTGTAAATAATTATTTTTTAATCCATGATTTTTTTTTTTTAAGGAGGTGACTATGGCATGTAAGTGGACAAATGACTGAATCTGGATTATCAGCTGCCACCAAGGGGACAGCTCAGCTTCTAAGTTGAATATGTAATTGGGCATTATGGGGTTAATATGTGTAGACCATAAGTATGTTATACTCAGTAGGAAGCTGTCAAGGAGAATCCTCTGTCAAGGAGTCTGTGCATTGTGGATGTGTAACACACCAGGCTACCCAGTGTGAAATACAGGAGACAGCACTAACTGAATGCTGCATTTTCCATGTGTTTTTTCCCCCTCTGCTTTGACTTTAGCATTGGTATAAAACACAGCATTTTTGGGAAAAACACCATTGCAGTTTTTGATGCAGTTCAGCCAAAGCTAAAGAAATGGTTAAAAAAGGATGGAAAATATAAAGACAGAACAGTCAACTGCCTAAACCCTCTCGCACATCTACCACAATACCCCCACTTTATACAGCATTCAGTAGTCTGACACACGTGATAAATATGGCTGCTGGCCCGGCTACAGTCCTCACCTGACTCTGACTTGATGGCAGGCTTTCAGAAAATAATTGATTCATAGCCCGCCACTGTAATAAGCCAGAACAGCGGCATCCAGCATGACAGGTGAATGACTGACATGATAAGTCACTAGCAGGTCCTTGCCTACTAGTTGGGGGAAGTAGAGGTTCATTCCCCCATGATTTTACCTTGGTAAAAAAACAAGCCCTGCTGCCCTTTAAAGGGGCCTGTGCATCTAAAGAGGCCGGAAGGCAGGGTTTTCAATGCATCCCTGTGAGAGTGCACTCATAGAGAGGAATTGAAGACACTTATTTCTGGGTTTCTAAAGCCATGTGGAAAGAAAAGGGGTCAGAAGAGCTGGGAAGTAGGCGTCAACAGGATAGGAGCGCCACGCCACTGAAAAGCAATCATCACGAAGGAGCCTGCAGGCAGGGGCAAATCCAAAAAAAAGTTTTCTTCTTGTTTGTGTGTTTTTTTCTGGTGTTTTTTGTGGTTTTTTAAATGTGGAAAAAAAACTGCAGACATTTTACTCCAAATTTTTGCTATTTTAGAGCAGTTTTTACATGTCAAGTTTTTTTCACAAATTGTGCTGCCAATAACCACATTGCAATACTGTAAAACAAAAACCCCACAGAAAATAAGATATAACACAGAAGAACAACCTGAAAACCCAGCCACATCCCTTTGCTTCACTTTGGGATTATGATTGCTCTACCTTTTTTTTTCTCCTTAATCGGGCAGGTGCCTGGCATCCGTCAACAGATACAGCTGCGTACACAGTTTAGATGAAGAAGAAGCAGGTGGCTGTATGTGGGGGAGGGAGGGTGGCTGATGTCTGGTTGTGCAGTTGGCCGTATGAGTCAAGGTTATGTATAATTTGGTTACACTTGAACCACTTGTTTCATGACTTGTAGTGGCCTTGTCAGTAGCTTTGATGTAAAGCAAACTATTATGACAGCATGCTGAACTTTATATAGTGATAATTTATTTTACTGCATGTGCCGGTTACAAGTTGTCTTTCTTATATCTATATTACATCTATATCTATCTACCGTCCTACATTATTTCCCTAATGCCTTCTGTAGAATTCTGCTCCTTTGAGAATTACATCTAATTTCCTGTACAATTATACATAATATATGCTTTCTGCAGAACTTCTTAACAAGCATAATGTTGCTACAAACAATATTAGCACTTAACAAAACCTAGCTCTGATATTCGCATGGTAAGTATGAACCTTTTCTGCAAATATGAGAATTAAAGGGGTACATACATCACATACATCACTGGGACTGGACAGTCGTTTTATGCCTGAGTCGGACAGAACTGATGACAAAGTTGTCACCGTGTCCAGTTCGGCATCTCGAAAATGCTGTATGCAGGGGAAGATCCAGTGACACAACTAATGCCACCAGACACCGTAATCATGATGGAGAGCCCGACATATGTAAAGGAAGCCAACACTCCTCAGCTGTCTGCTCTTTTGCTTATTTCTGCTTTTACGTTGAATGCATGTACTTTTCTGTAGGCTTGAAGTATCAGCATCACATAGTTACTGTATACAGTACATTACTGTTTACAGACATAACTGGGATAAAGCATACTGGATGGAGGCATAAGATTCTCAACCAGCTGGACAGTGCAGGAGCTCAATATCATGTCCAGAAGAGGGACATATAAATGAAACACGCTTGAGCCCGAAATAGAACTAAAGCCCTGGGAAAGAGCCCAAGGCTCGTGAGAAGAGCTAAAGTGTTGCAGAGAGGATGTGTGCCCCCCTTATCATTCCCCACCTTCCTCTGGGGGATCAACTGCAAGTGCTTCTCTGGGAAACAAGGACCTTAGTATCCAAAGACATTGCTGAGTGACTGAGGCAGCTGCAATGGCTGCAGAGAGAGGATGCAGAGGAGGGAGGGAGGGGTATCTGGGGTGAAGTGGAAAGTAGAGAGCCTGAACAAATGCAGTTTTAATGAAATAGGTAGGGTGGGCAATAATACAGATGGAAATAGAAGGGCACTAATGAAACGGAAGGGGTCAGCAACTATTCCACTGGTAAAATGACATTGACATTTAGAGGCATATCATTAAAAGTAGAAGGTTTGTAGCTTTGAATGTCCTTATAAAAGACTTGAAGGGACATTCCTGCCTAGAATAAAATGTATATTCGACATGGGGAAGGGGGGTGGAGGTAGAAAAAAAATACCTACTTACCCCAGTGACCTACTGCTCCCCTGCAGCTCTCTTCACCAACGACTGGTTCCTTGATTTTCTCTCTTTTTTTTGCTTCTAAATCGAGCCCTCAGGAGCAGGACCAATCACTAGTTGAGACAGGACACCATTATGGCCAGTCTTTTAACTTGACTTTTAGGTATTTGGTTAATGTTTATAAATTGTGCACAACTGTAGTTGACTTTATATACGTGGTCTAACTCATTTACACCTAAATGAGCCACGGTCATAGTGGCTATACACCTGGAGCTTTTGCACTCACAGTCTATAGGATCTTCTCCATACCATTACCTTATTCTTCATGGAAGAGATGCAGTCGCAGTCTGATTGGCAGGGGTCCAACTGCTGTGACCCTCGCCAATTACTAGGCTCACATAGCAGCAGTGTTAGGAGGGTCCCATACCACTTTGCCTTCTGTCAGCTTTGCTTGTCTTTCTCCAAAAGCCACTTGTCCCAAGACAACCCCTTTATGTTGTAGCTCTGCTTTCACTTAGATTTGTGCTATTTTAAAATCTGACAGTTACTCCATACGGCTAGGAACTCTCACAGTATTTATTCTATTGCAAACATTTTATCCAAGAGTTTTGGAATTTTTTCCTTCTATACCTTTGTTATACAGGTCATGTGTAGTTTTTCATAAAATAAACAATCTAATTGTATAAAAAGAGACCAACATATTCTTATATCCAAAATTCTTCAAGGGGCATGTATACTTATACAACTATTTTTTAAATTCATCCCTGACCTCTGACAGCCACTGCATGTGGACCAAGGTTGGTGCTGCTCAGTAGATGCTTCTGATTACATTAAAGGGCTACTCTGGCACTTAAAAGGTTTTTATATGTTTATGTTCTTTTGTGAAACATAATAAACATCTTATTCTTACCTCACCCTGTTCCCCCAGTGTCCTCTTGCGCCATTTTTAAGTCCACCGACACTTCAGTGACAACTTTGTCTGGTCAGTAACAGCCCAGCAAATCACTGGTCAGTGTGCTGTCCCATCTCAGTCAATTGGCTGAGCGAGTTATCTCTACTGAGACAAGTTTGGCTTGGAGGTGGTGCCTGCTGTGGTCAGAGGGACCCCCTAGATGCCAAAGGAAGACATTGGGAAAGTGTTGAAAGGTAAAAATAAGCAGTTTATTATGTTTTACACAAGGGTAGCACAATATAAAAAGTTTTCAAGGACTGGAGTACTTCTTTGTAGCATATTTCATGGTGTTAATATGGTTAAGATGTACAAGAACTGAAAAAAAAGAAGCTGAATAACTTCTGAGAACTGAGGCTTTAGGCCTGTTGACTAAAAAATGAGCGCATCATGCATTACAGTAGTTCCATTGTTAAACATGACACACTACCATTAAGAAGAATGTTGTTACTTTGTGATTGAAGAAGTCATATTGTTTTGAAGGTTGTGACTAATTATTATAAGAGGATCTACGGTATGTATAGGTCTGTTTGTGGACCTTGACAAAGAGTAGAGACAAGAAAAACAGCCCATTTCATTTGCATCTACCCTAAATTTTGGCTGCGAAATATGTTGCAATAAAAACAATATAATTGGTGACTGCCATGCACTTCTTCTGTGATAGCTTTTTGAACAACATGGAGTTTAATGCAACAGCATCCAATATATTGATTGATTGTTTTTCAACCATGATCATGCACATTCCTTTGTATAATCCTGTAGTCAAGTGTTACTCCCTTCCACCTGCCTCACGCTTTTTGCTAACTTTGCTAACACATACAGTATATTGTTTATAAGAGGTTCCAGTGCAGCATTATTCATATCCATGGAGCACATCAAACAGGCAATTCATTGTAGACTTTAGGCTGAACACTATCTCTCCCAATCCTCCTATGTATTCTGGATGAAGAGAAGGAAGAGAGATGCTGTCAGTCATCTTTACATGGTCGGCAAATTGTCTGATTGCCGTTAGTCCAGCTCCTGGTGTCCATAAGGATACACAGCTGAATTTGCCAATGGAAGCTTTGTCTGGCCATACATTACCATGTTATCAGCCACTACTTGGAAATTGTAATATTAGATAGTTGAGTTGTCATGAATGTAATATGTGAATGGCTTGAGTCCATCAGAGCGGGAACAGCTCTTACAAAATGGCTTCTTGTTTTAGCTTATAGCTATGGCTGGAATCTCTGGAACTATAGCTATGATATCCATATGACCTAATAGGGTGTATGGATGGGATTGTCTTTATTATACTATATATAGCTAAATATATAAACTAATAGGATCTTTCTTAAAGGGGTTGTTCAGCAAAAAATAATAAAATAAAAAATTCTTTCAAATCAACTGGTGCCAGAAAGTGGCAGAAATTTGTAATCTACTTGTATTAAATTAAATCTCAGCTGCTGTATGTCCTGCAGGTTGTGTTTTCTTTCCAGTCTGGAGAGCAGGAGAGGTTTTTATGGGGATTTCAACTGCTCTCGACAGTTCCTGTCATGTACAGAGATGGCAGCGGAGAGCACTGTGTCTGGAAATAGAATAGAAGTAAATTGCAAATCTCTGGAATTAACAATTGCCCTGAGGTAATATTATAGGAAGTGCTGCCCCCTTGCTGTGCCAGCCTGCCCAGTGGTCAGGATAGCATTCCTGTCCATAATACGGCTGAGCATAGAGGAGCATGTGACCTTGTTCCCCTGTCGGCCTCCTCCATAGGCAGCTAATATAAACAGATCCCACAAGTTTGGTTATTCAGAATCCTAGAGCCCTGCGTAGAAAATATATTAGGTTTGTCAGTAATATAGAAAAGGGGATGTGTAGACAGAAGCAGAGAAATCTAAGTGACAACCAACATGGAGCCTATAAAGATAAACAATTTGTTGCCACCCAACTTTACAAAAAAACCTCTATACTTACAATATTGGGTTCTGTCTGGAAATGTTTTCAGGCATATGTTCATTGACTTTAGTTAATGTCAGAATCATAAAGCTACAGACAGTACAATACTTTAGGGTGACATTTTAAGGAGATACCTTATTGATATGGTCATTTAAAAAAAGGAAATGCATGTCCTGCCTTTTCATTTCTCTTCTCCTCTAAGTGATTTGCTACCCTGTGTGACGGAAAAGCATCTTAAAGTGAATCTGTCGCTAGGTTTATTCCGCCTTAAATGTAGGCAGCATAAACTGGTCATATAAATGTTGAAGAGATCGGTGTATTACTTACATCATTTTGTTCAGCCGTTCTCCTAATATGCAGGAGAATGGGCTTGACGCTGCAGCACTTCTCTTCCCTCCAGCTGCTGATTGACAGTTGACTGCCTATACACAGCATGGATAGATAACTGCCAATCAGCACTTCATGTGTTCAGCTTCTTTGTCACTAGTTTATGGCTACTCTTAGATAGGGCTGCATAAAGCTACTGACAGAGTCTCTTTAGAAATCATGGCTTTGCTCTACACTTTAATGGAAAACTTGGAAACTTCCCCCCCACCTTTACATTGCCTTATATAGGAAGAAGTTCATCACATTTCCATCAGTATCCTGTCCTCGCCACTGCCTTCCCCTCCAGACTGCTGCTGCTTATTCACAATGAGACCATTTTTACCCTTGAGAATAAGACAAAAGATTCACATTTTAGAAGACAAAATCTATAAATAGTTTCCCCCTCATCACTGAACAATTTCCTGGAGACCGGCTGCAGTGGGGCAGGGGGTGAGAACGTCTTTATGCAAAGGATTTCATTTGCTTCTTCTTTAGTCTCTTAATGGGTTCAACATTTTCTCCTCCATGGCCATAATGTATATAGTAAAGGTCATTCATGGACAGGACCTTCACTTTAAGTGTTAAGCAAATGAATGAAGACTATGAATGTATGAGAACCAACAATATGAATACAGTTTGGCTAGCATGCATGGAAATTATACAAGGAACAGCTTTATTTATATGACAGTGGTCTTGATATGGTTGTCGGCATATGTATTTCATTAACAGTGATTCCTTTATTTAGTGTTACTACTAGAGGAGTTGCTGTCACTTTAAAAACATTTGTTAAAAGGTTCGACGCATTGGAGTCAGATTCCCACCGATCACTATATGTACTGTGGAGAGGTCCACGGCTGAGCTTTTCACTCCCCAGCTTATTGCTCTAACTACTACAATCTCTACCAGGAGTTTTGGCTGTATTGTAAGTCTATGCAGGCTGTTGTATAAATGCAATTTCGGGTGTAAAGCACTCTCCCAGTTCTATCTAGCAGTTGGTGCTGGTCTGAATACCTAGACCTTGACCAAGATACGAAAAAGTAATTTGCATTGAAGCAGCAATAACAACAGCTAGAACACAGCCAAAGAGTACTCCTTATACAATGTCAGAGTGTATCCCCATAGAAAATGTTACAGTCAAAAACTGACAGTCAGGTAATGCCATACATATTGCCATATTACTTAGTCTATGGCTAAATATTGAAGAAAAAAAAAACCTTATAATGGCTTATAACATAAATCTGAGATCTAACTCTTATTTAAATTTGTTGCTCCAGTGCTGAGATATAAACCTTAGAAGTTTTATGGGAACTTGGAGATAAAGCTCACAAGCGTTTTCTCGGTTTCAAATGTCCAGCAGCATTCAGACCAGGGGCGTAGCTAGGGGTTCAGCCTAGGGGGGGCAGGTGAGTCTCATTGGGCTACCCAACCAATTTTGTTACCCATAGGGAACCTCAGAAGATGACCATGCTTTTCGAATAATAAAGGGTATACTCTGCTTTATTACTCATAGTGAACAGGGACTGAGAACAGTGGAAAAGACTTTATATATCTCACATATAACCATGTAAAAATTAAAGGGGTTATTCAGCATTACAAAAACATAGCTGTCTTTTTCCAGAAACAGCACCACACCCTCCTCCAAAGTCTGGGTGTGGTAGTGCAGCTCAGTTCAACTAAAAGAGAATGGAAACAAGTAGTAAAACTACACACAACATAGGGGCAGCTATGGCAATGTTTCTGTTTTCTAAATATCCATCCATCCAATTTTACGAGTAATACCTTAACACCATGACTACTACCATCATCACAACCTAATGACTAATACCAGGGGTGTCAAACTCATGGCCCTCCAGATTTTTCAAAACTACAATTCCCATAATGCTTGGACAGACAAAGCACAGGGGGCGTCTTCTCTGCATGAAATGTAATGAAGTGTTTGCTACGTTGTTTACTTTTTCTTTTACCTCTGTCTGGCTCGGCCATCATGAAGACTTTTCCTGGCGATGCCTCGTCTCTGCCAGACAAACATCTTAGGCATCTCACTAAGGCACCATCCCTTTGTGTATTGCTCCACACTGTTGCCCACTATATGCCCTCATGTAGTTTTTAGACCCAGTTTTAGCACTCATATAGAACGCAGGGTCACTCTATGATCACATATAGTAAAAAGGCAACCATCTGTACCCTAACATAGTAGATTATCAACCCCTTTACCTCCATATAGAAGATAGACCCTCCCTGTGCGCTCCCCCCATATAGTAGTCAGGCCTCTCTGTACCTTTGTATTGAAGTTCAGCTTCCTTGTGCATCCATATAGTAGTTAGGCCTTCTGTGCCCCAATATAGTCATTATTTTCTTCTGTTTCCATGTAGTAGTAGTTAGGGCCCTCTGTGCCCTCATATAGAAGTTATACTCTGCATCTATATAGTATTTAGGCCTCTCTGGGCAGGCAATCCCCCCCCCCCCAAAGGTAGTATCCTCCATGTAGGCATCCCTTCCAGCACAATCTCATGTAGGTAATCCCCCCGGTATGTATTCCCATGCACCCCCACCCCCCCCCAGCAGTAATCTCCTTGGTAGTCCTCCTGGTGGTTAGAAACACACCACCACCACCACTATGGTACACCCTTTTCAGTTAGCCAGCACATCCCATACCCCAACTCCCATAGATGACATCCTTCCCAGGAGTTAGCCCCACGCTCCCCCATAGGTCTCCTTCTCTATAAGAAAACAAAAGCCATACTTACCTGCTATGCAGCTGCAGTACTGTAGTCTTCTGATGTTGACTTTCTCCCTGCTCTGTGAGAGCATGAGTGACATCACTCATGTCCCACAGCTCTAAAGGAGGGAATGGCCTCTTGTGGCCACAACAGTAATTGGCAGGGTGGAGAGCCATTTCAATCACCGTGCCGCATTCAACCGTATGTTCTCCTCGCTTCAGGCACAGCATTTGCTAGCTGTGTGGGTCCCCCAGGAGCATGTAGTGCTGGCCAAGAGCCACCTACAGCCAATAGACATTTGTTAAATCTGTCTACAATAGCCTTTGCGGACAGCATTAACTGGTGAAATCTTCAGTGGGCCCCCTGCCTGTGTGGGCCCGGGAGCGGCCGCCCCCTCTGCTCCCACCAAATTACGCTACTGATTCAGACCCTTCTAACACTCTTATGGCTGCATGTTAATGCCCTCTCTGTTGAGATTTTGCAGCCCAGAGGAACGCTGTATTGGCTTTATCTCCAAATTGGAATAAAACCTCTAAAGCTTATATTTTGTTGCTGGAGTGACAGATAGAAATAAAAGTTATACTGTATTTCCTGATTCAGGGCAAGAAGCACGATTGTACACTGCCTTTACTTTAGCCAGTGAAAAAATAGTTGTAAGAGAAAACAAAAAAACAGCAAAGGCAATGGATATCAATATGACCCATGTGAAAAATGATCGGCCCTTTTAGCATAAAAATTGGTTGCCTTTAAGTAGTAAGCACCGTAATTTCATCACATCACTGATGAGGACTGACTCCATGAGAGCTATTAACTCCCAATGGACAAGACTGGGTGTGTAAAATTACCATATGTAAGCAAATCATAGAACATCACAGAAGAACACAAGTCTTTGAGAAAGCAGATGTATGAAATCCTTAAAGGGTACCTAGCATTTTAACAAACTTCTGACATATAGCCACATGTCAGCAGTTTGTATCGGTGGGGTCTGGGTGCTGAGACCCCTGATGGTTGTTAGAATGAAGGGGAAGACGAACGCAGCAGCACATGCTCTGCCTCCTCATCTCTGTCTCACTGCTAAAGTAGCAGTCGACAGAATAATAATGGGACCCTATGGAACTTCTAGTTCAGTAGTTTCATAGGACTCCATTATAATTCTGTTGACTGGTACTTTAGCAGTGAGACAGAGGTGAAGAGGCAGAGCGCGTGCTGCTGCACGCATCTGCCCCTTCATTTTAATGATTGCGGGGGTCTCAGCACCCAGCCCGCTAGGGAGGTAGATGTTAGCGGTACCCGGGCTTCCACTGTCAGATGTTATGGTCACGGTATTAGCACGAGGGTGCAGGGCTAGACCACGGGAACTTGAGCAAGCGGGACCCCAGGACAATTCTTCGTTGCCCTTATTCAAGGCACCAATAACTAGACCAATGCCAGGGTTCAGAAACAACGGGAGTTGTGCGTTTATTAACACGGTGGTTGTCAATAACAACAGTCTCTGGATGCAACCAGTGATAAGCAGACTTGAATACAACTGAGCTAATGGGTGATGTTGCAATAGGCCGTAGTGTGATAGCGTTACTTTGGGTAAGAGGAGTCTTAACTGAGGATGAGAGTAGTAGTTCCCTGAGAATGATGCTGGGTGGAATGATGCTGAAGAGAATACTTGCTGTTAGCGATGAACTGAGGGTAGCGTCTTGAGGATATAACCAGGTTTTGATCAGAAGGAAGAATCTTGAGGATGAGACTGGTCAGGACTGGACCAGAATCTGTCTCTGAGATAGGGGAGAAGATCACACTAGGTTGCTGCCTTCCTTAAGGAGCAGCAGAGAACACGTCCTTCCCTCTTGAAGGTAGAGGGAGAACAACCCACTAGAAGGGGAGTGACCAACTGACCCCAGCCAAAAGCTTGACGGCTATTGGGGTTACTATGGCAGCCGGCGAAGTCACGTGACACTAGGCCGGTTGCATATTCACACCATGTGACATGGAAACACATACAAATGAATATACATAGGAGAATATGAAGAATACCAAACTTGAACACTGGGGGGCGCAATACAAGCTGAAGTCTTTGCAGTGGCCATTAACCCTTTCCAGTACTTATAGGCAATAGTATACATATATATAGAACTTTTCCTGTACTGGGACACTGCACATGCAGGATCCATCTCTTACCGGAAAACATAGTTATACCACTTGAGTGGGATGGGTGAAGTGCAGCGCTTAGATAAAACCAGGATTGCTGATTTTTTAAAATTATATATCAGAAATTTTTTTTTATAAAAAGCGATCCAAAATTTTCTGTTACACCAATATGATACTAATAAAAACTAGAGATCATGGCGCAAAAAATGACACCCCGACCAGCCCTTTAGGTGGAAAAATAAAAGCGCTATGGCTCTTAGAAGACAAGGAGGAACATTGCTTTAATTTGACCTGGGCATCAACAACCTCGGTCATGAAGGGGTTAATATTAATTTCAAAAGGGCTTGGATTCAGTAGAAATATATAATATCACAAGCTGGCAAAGAGTTCTTCTCTATATTATGAAGCTACACTCCATAGGGGTATTTGGACTTCAGATGGTTCAGGACAATTCAATGGTGTATATATATATATATATATATATATATATATATATATATATATATATATATATACATATATACACAGTGGTACCTTGGTTTAAGAGTAACTTGGTTTAAGAGCGTTTTGGTTTAAGAGCTCACAGTTTTTAAAAATTATGACTTGGTTTAAGAGCATTGCTTTGGTTTAGGAGCTCCCTATACTGGGTGGGAGCGCGAGTGGAGGAGGGGCATGGTCTGCATGGTGGGGTCCTTAGCCCTGTACTCTGACCCAGGAAGTCTTCCTCACCTTCCAAATCATAGCAGATCCACTTCAGGCTGGGGCTTCCACCAGGGGACAGGACTGTGGAAATAATCTCTCAATAGCTGTAACCCCTCTGTCCCCGGACAGAGAGCGCTGCATGTATGTGCCCACATATGTCCTGCTCATTCCTTTATGCTCCCTGCAGTCTCTGTCCGCCTTTGTGTTTCCTATCTTCTTCATTCCTGCTATAATGCTCCTGCACTTACACTCAGCTATACACACTGCTATAATGTGCCTGCACTTACACTCAGCTATACACACTGCTGCTGTGTTATCAGGGTTATGCACTTACTTTACATTATACACCACATGCTGATTGCTATACTGTACAGTAACTTATAATATCACATGCTGTTTCTGAATGTTTGTTTCATCAGTTTTACATGTTATTCAGAATAATAAATCATTATATTTGGTGTGTGGAACCAATTGTCTGCATTTCTATGATTTCTTATGGGAAACTTTGCTTTGGTTTAAGAGTGGATTTGGTTTACAAGCGCGGTCCTGGAACGAATTATGCTCGTAATCCAAAGCACCACTGTATATATATATGGTACTGTGATGGTGTGGAGAAAAATCAGGAAGTCTGCGCTGTACCAGATAGGTATGTTGGAACATTTCCGTTCCCCTTTCCAAAAGCTGAAATTTAATTGAGATACATAGCAAGACAATGATCTAAATTATATAAATATTCCCTGTGAAATCTCCAGTGTGTAATACAGCTGCAGTGTCAAGCAATGGAGCAATGCTTAGCACTGCTTTATGTTGACTTTTGCCTTGTCTACTATACCATTTTGTTTAAAGAAAAAGTAACAGCACTACCTAAACAATGCTGCGAATGTTATTGTAGGTTTAACTGACTTATCCATTTTAGTCTCTGTTTACCGGGTGCATATGCAGCATATTATAAGCATACTTGCCAGCCTTCACCTATATTCTGGGAGTCCACAGGAGAAAGATGATCTCACAGACCCTCAGAGGAGCAGACATGTCCCCTGTAGATGGGGGTCAGATCAGCTGGATCACTCAATCGCTGACTGCTCTATGGAACTGAATATTAGCAAGGAGCTTGTTGAGGTCAGGGGTGAACAGGTGACAGATGTGCAGCCACTTGTTACCACTCGAATGTCACTTTATGGAGAAGGGCAGAGATGTTTGAATGAGGACAAATTGAGTGTAAGGGTCTTTTTACATGAGCAGACAGGAAAGCTCACTGTCAATATTCAGGCCCATGTAAAAGGGCCGTCAATCAGTCGATGAACGAGAATTTATTGGCTGATCATATTTTTTTGTGCAGGCATTTTAATCCTCACTATTAGCACACACATCTTTCCATGTAAACAGGAATGTGCGGGCATCTATGGTGATGCTAACAGGTTGCACGAATGATAAAGAGATTATTTGTGCAGCCTGGCTGTACGAGTCAGCCTTGTAAAGTGTCCATCTTGCAGATTTATTAAAGGACAACTCCGGCCAAAACTATTTTTTAATATGTTATTACTTATGGAAAGTTAGACAAATTGCTAATGTACATTAATTATGGGAAATGCACATATAGAGCTATTTCTCTTAATTTAGTAGATCAGGGAGACTTCAGATTCTCTAAAAAAAAAAGTGACGTCACGAACTGGGGGTGTAATTTCAATGGAGTGTCCAGCAGGGGCACACTATATATAGAAGTCAATGGGGGAGATTTATCAAAGGGTGTAAAATTTAGACTGGTGCAAACTGCCCACAGCAACCAATCACAGCTCAGCTTCCAGCTCTGGTGAAAGGAAAGAGAAGCTGTAATTGGATGCTGTGGGCAGTTTGCACCAGTCTAAATTTTACACCCTTTGATAAATCTCCCCCAATGAGTACCATTGACTTCTATATATAGTGCACCCCTGCTGGACACTCCATTGGAATTACAATGGATGTGTATGTAAATGTAATATACAATGTTTTTGATTGAATACATTTATGGAATACTTTGGGGAGCAAGTGTCCTTGCTCCCCAAAGTATTCCATAAATGTAATCAATAAGTACATCACAGTAAGCCCGCTGAACCGCCGCTCTGGACTACACTCAACTACTACTCTCAGCACCTGCTCATAGCATGAGCAGGTGATGGGAGAGTAGTAGCTGGGTTATATTGCGATGAGATCGCCGCCACTGATGCTGATGCCGCGCAGAGGGAGCCGTTTATCACTGTGCAGCTATCACCCCCCTCCGCTCCCCTTCCTGCTTCTTCTTCCTGGATCTGGCCAAACTTTACACTATGTGATGGCTGACTCCCCGCCCTCCCGGCCGCCGCTCTCCGATCACACATCCCGGCTCCCGGTGCTTCCTGGTGTCCCCGGCTGGCACGTGTGATCGGAGAGCGGCGGCCAGGCGGGGAGTCAGTCATCACATAGTGTAAAGTTTGGCCAGATCCAGGAAGAAGAAGCAGGAGGGGGGAGCGGAGGGAGATGATAGCTGCACAGTGATGAGCGGCTCCCTCTGCGCGGCATCAGCATCAGTGGCGGCGATCTCATCGCAATATAACCCAGCTACTACTCTCCCATCACCTGCTCATGCTATGAGCAGGTGATGAGAGTAGTAGTTGAGTGTAGTCTAGAGTGGCGGCGGCGGTTCGGCGGGCTTACTGGGATGTACTGATTGACACTTGCTCCCCTAAGTGTTCCATAAATGTATTTAATCAAAAACACTGTATATTCCATTTACACACACATCCATTGTAATTCCAATGGAGTGTCCAGCAGGGGCGCACTATATATAGAAGTCAATGGTACTCATTGACTTCTCTATATAGTGCGCCCCTGCTGGACACTCCATTGTAATTACACCCCCAGTTCGTGACGTCACGGTATTTCAGAGAATCTGAAGTCTCCATGATCTACTAAATTAAGAGAAATAGCAGTATATGTGCTTTTCCCATAATTAATGTACATTAGAAAGTTGTCTAACTTTCCGTAAGTAACAACATATTAAAAAATAGTTTTGGCCGGACTGCTCCTTTAAAGACCAACATTTTACATGCCACTGTTTAGCTACTCCCCTGAAGTAAGATTTCAGTCTGTACCCTAGGCCTACAAGGCCTAGGACTTCTCCTCAATGACACCCCCGAGCAGGACTTTTTCTCTTTGGCGCTGTAAAATCTATGTGCATGCATCATTGCAAACCTAGAGCAAAGTGCCCTGCCACTTCTGTGGTCTGCACCTCTTCTGCCCGCTGCGATTTTTACAGCGCCGAAGAGGAAAATTCCTGCCCGTTGACTTATGCCATAGAACTGGTGTACGTTGTAGCTAAAATCTATCTATAAAATCTATCGAAGCTCTGAGGCACATGGGTAGCCATGGATGCCTAAGGGCTCTATTACACAGGACGATTATCGTGCGAAAAATTGTTAAATCGTTCGAATTGCAGGCAACGATCAAAAAATCGTTCGTATGTCATTGATCGTTAATTTAGATCTAAAGCCTAAAATTAATCGTTCACTGTAATTCCACGTTCGTTCACTCAAGTTCCGCGTTTTTTCACTAATCGTTCAATCTAAATGTACATTGTTCATTGTTTTTCTGGGATCAGAAGGAATAAACGATCATAGTAATGATCGTAACTAACGATTATCGCTTTGTGTAATATGGTGAACGATTTCAGGTTAACGATAAACAATCTTGTTTGTGATCGTTTATCGTTAGTCGTTATTCATTAAAAATCGCTCAGTGTAATAGGGCCCTAAGTCTCCTCATTCATTTTGAGCAGAATACTGCAGATAGAGACTGCTGTCTTTAGTAAATCTGGGTCCTAGTATTTTCCAGGATAGATGCTGTATGCTACTGTTGAGTAACGCTGACTTAATATTAAAACTAGAAAGGAATTCATGACTTTTTCACAACTCTTGCTACGGATTCCCCTAATGTAATCTGACACCAATTCACCTCTACATTAGGATCTGCATTTTGTCAGAAGTAGTCAGGAGGTTTCAACACATTGTTTATCACACACAAGCTGCCTGCGTAAAGATCAGCTTTGGTTACATTGCATTACTTACCTATTGCAGTCTAAGGGTATGTGCACACTAAGGAATTTTTGCTGCTAATTCCATCGCTGGTTCCCTCGTGCTACCATAACTGTCATTTACTTTTTTATTGAAGAAATAGAATAGGCAAAAAAGCCTCTTTCTGTTCTCAAAAAGCTGTTTACCTTGGTTAGGGATATTTCCTGAATAAAAAAGTAGTATCAAAATTAAGTAGGCAGAACTTACTATTTTATGTATGTAATTACCTTTGGAATACAGTATTGGGCTGCAACAGAGGGGTAACCCAACACAGGTGAAATAATGGTCTAAGAAATAGTGTCACCTAAAATGGTGCCCTATTTTATAATCGCAGGTAGAAGGGGAGAGGCAGAGGGAAGAGTAGTAATCTCACAAATATTTTTAGTATTTAAAGGAGAAGTCTGCTGTATAATTTTACAGTGTAAGCAGGGGGTAGGGGAAACATAATAAAGAACCTTTACTTTCTGATCCCCATGCCCTCACAGCGCCTCATCACCAGACTTCTGGACCCCACCAGATGTCATCTTTTCTCCTTTTCTTGTTACATCACAATTCGGCAGGAATGGGTGGGCCCACTAAGCCAGTCAGTGACTGCAGGGGGTGTCCCGCCCGCTGGTCCAGTGATTTCCTATGCACATGAAACTCATCTCTATCATTTGCATGCACGCAGAGGAGCGGGCGGAGATTGCTCCATGGCAGGGCCAGCATAGAGAGTGGTACCAGCAGGAGAGGTAAGGTATAGGTAGGATGGGTTCTACTCTGGGTGCTAGTGTGACAGGTTCCCTTAAAGTGTTCTTATAGCTGACATGTAAACCCCTGTACTCAGCCTGCCTAGACCTATTGCAAGGTGCCCATACATAAGGCACCATTTTAATTCTCACAGATATAATATAATTAAAATGAGCATTAATATGTGTCAACTTCTCAGCAATGCACGGATACCAAAAGAAGGAAATATATACAGTTTTTTTCATATTAATTTGCTCTAGTGTCTCATCAAGGATATCAAGGTTGTGAGCCTCATTTGGGATAGCGACAGATGTGAATAAAGACCATGAAGAGCACAGTAGAATATTTTAGTGCAATGAATAAAGTTATTGTGCAGATTTAGTTCCAATCATTCTTTTTCATCTGCTGAATTTATCATCTTTCCTTTTTCTCTCTCACCTCATTATAAACATATACCATTGTAGTCATGGATAGTAATCCATTTACAGAAAGATGTGGCTTTCCATCTGGTCTATTGGTGACTCACAGTGCGTGTGTGCAAGCTCAGACTGACACTTCAAAAGAGTAAATGGCTTTTGGCTGGTCACAAGTGTTTTTTACATCATATGAATTAAACTTGAACATCGACACTTGTCAAGGGTTTGTCAGGGATAAAATGATAATTTACTATGCTGCCAGGGCTGCAGGGGACATATCAGTGATTTACTTATCTGCCTCTGCTGGGTCCTGGGTCACCCACTCAGGGCCAGCGTCAGCACAAGGCTTACTGGGGCAAGTACAGTGGCCCCACTCTCCAGGGGCCCAGAGAGGGAGAGCCCGGTGTTCTGATGTTCAGCCTGCTTACTGTAGTGCAGGGTGAGTGCTAAACATCAGAAGACAGAAAGAACAGGACCTGTGAGCGTCCTGCAGAGAAAGAGGGGGATGAAGGACCTGATCACATGTGTAAGTGTGTGTGGAGAAGGCCACAATCTGCAACTTCCACCTGGGCGCATTGTTAATAAATCTCCCCACAGTATTTTGGGCTTTTATGGCTGAAAAAAAGTTCTCCCGATATTTAGTTTTTTAAATACTGAATTCATCCAAAATCGCTGGTCATTCCTTTTTGGTCCTATTCCTATTTGGGATGTTTTTTCACATTTTTGGGTATTTTTTCATCCCAAAATGGCTCATTTACATATTTGAATACTAAGATTTGCTGGTAGAAAATATTAATATATGGACCATATGGAAGATATCTGCACAGAGACTTAAAGGGATATTTTGTTATAAAAAAATAGACCCTATATTGCTTGGGTTGTAGAAAAATATAAAAACAAATATTATGCTTACCTCAGTCCCTCACAGCCTCTGCTTCAGCTCCTTTATGGTTCCTTCTGGTACCCCGCTGCTGTCTTTTTCCTGCTTAAGGAGACGAGAACTCAATGTAGGACCGTCTCGCTGAGCCAGTCTTGGCTGAAACAGAAGGAACACCGCTGTGGCCAGTTGTTGGATATGTGGCTGGTCCTGCTTCGAGCTCTCTAGACAGGAGCAGTATGGGACCAGAAGAAGCCAAACTGGAGCTGAAACAGAGCCTGCAAATTACAGGGTAGGTTTTTTATCTTTTACAGTTATGTGGTTGAAAAAAAAATTAATAAAAAAGTCCTTATTATGTTCAGACTAGATATGTTAAAGGCCCGATTCATAGAAAGTGTGTCCTAAAGCTGGAAAAGGCACAAAGGCGGCAACTAAACTAATAAGGGGAATGGAGCATCTTAGTTATGAGGAATTACATTTGTTTAGTCTTGAAAAGTGACTTATAAGAGAAGATTAGATCAACCTATTTAAATATATAAATGTCCCCTACAAAAAATATGGGGAAAATATGTTCCAGGAAAAACCCCCTCAAAGGACAAGGGGACACTGCCTCCGACTGGAGAAAAAAAGGTTCAATCTCCGGAGGCGACAAGCCTTCTTTACAATGAGAACTGTGAATCTGTAGAACAGTCTACCCCAGGATCTGGTCACAGCAACAACAGTAGAGGGCTTCAAAACCGGCCTAGACAAGTTCTTAAAACAAAATAACACTAATGCATATGTATAGAACCTATCACCCCTCCCCCTTCCCTGTATCCATCCACTCCTTGGTTGAACTTGATGGACGTGTCTTTTCTCAACCATACTAACTCTATAATTATGTTACTAGATGTGGCTGTTTATTATTTGCATGAGCTAGGATAACACAGCAGTTATTACAAGTAAATACAGAAGACACTAGGCAACAGTGAGATCCAGATAAGGCAAATGTCATATCAAACCTTCAGAAAGTAGAAAGAAGGAATAAGGCCAAAAGTATAGAGACACCAAGGGTCAGTTCCAGCTAAGGGAATCAGTAACCAAGGGCAGACAGGACAGATTTATGGCAAAGAAAAATGTCAGGGTGGACTCACATAGCCCTACAGGAAGTAGCCAGAGTAAATGGGCATGTGCTCATGGATTAAATGAGGTAATATGTATCAGGTTTGTTTTTTTAGTTCAATATAAAAGACAAAGCGTCCTCATGAATGATGCACCAACAGTGTGCAGCCATTGGCCACTACATACAAGTGTGGATTCACCCACATGCCGTCATCGCAATAAAGCCTCAGCCCCAGCAACACAACCTACCCTGTGCAAGCAGAAGTGGCCACCAGGAAGACAGCATACAAATAAAACATTTATCTTTTTTAGAACTGAATGAGAAATACATAAACAAGCAATGTATCGCATATAATGTTCAAAGACCGATCAGATTCTCCAAACTTTTGGCCTTTTTTTTAAATACTGGATGTGAACCCTTTATTTATAGATTAAGGTCAAAGCGGTGACCTGTGATCTATGGATTACCAGTTTAGGTATGGATCTGCCGTCCTACCTACCCAGTTTCACTAAACAAAAAATTCAGGAAAGGAATCTGTGTACTCTCTAGGTTATCACTTTTTATCCCTCTCCTGTATGTGTATAACTGCTAGAGGGTACCAGGTTGCATCCCAAGAGGGGTCCAAGTGTAAGTAGTAGCTAGCCCAACAGACCGGGAAACACTAGTACCCTGGTCAGGCAGAGGCAACTCAAGGTCCAGGCAGCACAAAGTTTTGGCAGCACAGGTTCAGGGTCAGCAATCTGGGTTAAGCACAGGAGAGTAAGTACACAGGGGTTTGGCAAACAGGCACGGGTCAGACACAGGAATCAGACAGCTTCTCAGAATACCTTTGCCATGTCCAACCACAGAATTGCTGGGACATAGGTGAACATGTGAAGCAGCCTCGAACAGATAAAACATGACCAAAAATGAGGTACAGATGGGGGAAGGTAGTGAGTGACAGTGAGCCAACAGGAACCGACTGCCCGTGTTACAGTTGCATTACAAGCAATGTTATAACTACTAAATCTACAAACTTGCACAAACAAAACTGGCATATTTTGCTAGATAATCCGATATTGAGACCATTGATACCAAAAAATCCTAGTATTATTTAAAAATAAATAAATAAATAAATTTGAGTAACCATTTGGCTCCTAGTAGATTGTAGCGAGTTGGCTCTAACACAGACAGGTGAGAGTATAAAGGGCAAGATAAGCTGCCTGTGTTGTGACTGGATACCTTTTACTCCTGGGACCTTTTTTCAATCTAATACCACGGGAGAAGTTTTGCCAGTATGTGGAACCTATAGCTGCGGCTCCCAGTTCGTTGTTTACTTACTGGAGTGCTTGTATAGACTAGAATATGTGGGCCGCACCGTTCAGACGGTGCGGTGCCGCATGAATAAGCATTGTTCCAACATAAAACACCAGAGTGACCCAGCAGATTTTACCTTGACAGTAGTAGAGCAGATCCCAGAGGATCGATCTGACAGATACAAACAACTGATTAATCGTGAGTCCTTTTGGATTTTTAAATTGTCCACTCTAATGCCCCTATTCCACAGGTCGTTTAGAGGAGCAAACGAGCGCTCTAAGCGCTCGTTTGCTCCTCATTCCCCGCTCGCTGCCGCCGCTATTCAACGCGGCTGCGGGGGGGCTGCCCGGGGGATCGCTGATTGTCCGGGCAGCCCATAGGATATAGCAGCGGCTGCTGCCGATGCTCCTATTCAACGGAGCAACAGCAGCAGATCGCTGCTATATCAGTCGCTTGTTTTTCAACATGTTGAAAAACAAGCGACTGCGACGATCAGCCGACATGAACGATGTCGGCTAATCGTTGTACTCTATTCCACCAGACGATTATCGTCCGTAGCTGCCGATATCGGCCGAATACGAACAATAATCGTTCCGTGGAATAGGGCCTTTAGTCCGTACGGATTAAATGAAACTATTGAAAGTACCAGGTAGTGATATTGTTGTTTTTTAATAATAGCAAGGCTTTTTAACCCTTAGGCGACCCTGGACGTACCTGTACGTCCAGGGCCGCCCCCAGGGGTTCAGAGCGAGGCCGCGCGGTGGCCGTGCTCTGAACCGCCGCGGTCCCGGGTGCTGCATGTAGCTATTAGCGGGCACGGTCCGATCGCTGTGCCCGCTAATTAGATAATCGGATGCAGCTGTCAAAGATGACAGGTACATCTGATTACCTGATGCAGCCATTCCCTGGTGTCTAGTGGCGGAGATCGCCCCCCCCGGGACGTTGTCCCGGAGGAGCAATCCCATGTCTTTACGCGGCCGGGGTCTGCGTCGTAAAAAAAAAAAAAGTGTCATTAATAATAAAAAGCCCCCTCCCCTAATAAAAGTGTGAATCACCTTCCTTTTCCCATGTTATAAATAAAAACAAATAAATAAATAAATAAACATGTTTGGTATCGCCGCATGCGTAATCGCCCGAACTATTAATTAATCACATTCATGATCTCGCAAGGTTAATGGCGCAAGCGCAAAAAAATGCCAAAGTGCACAATTGGGCATTTTTGGTCGCATCTAATCCAGAAAAATTGTAATAAAAAGCGATCAAAAAGTCCCATATGCGCAATCAAGGTACCGATAGAAAGAACACATAATGTCGCAAAAGATGACACCTCACACAGCCCCATAGACCAAAGGATAAAAGCGCTATAAGCCTGGGAATAGAGCGATTTTAAGGAACATATATTTGTTAACAATGGTTTGAATTTTTTACAAGCCATCACATAATATAAAAGTTATACATGTTACATATTGTTGTAATCCTAATGACTTTAGGAACATACAGTATATAACAAGTCAGTTTTACCCCAGGGTGAATGGTGTGAAAAAAATACCCTCTAAATAAAAGAAATGCATTTTTTTTTTCAATTTCACCACACACTGAATTTTTTTCTGGTTTTGCAGTGTACTTTATGAAACAATTCAGCCTGTCAATTAGGGGTTTCTAGGTGAAAAAATGCAAGTACTATGGCCTTTTTAGCACAAGGAGAAAAAAACGAAAAAGCAAAAATTTAAATTGGCCTGGTCCTCTAAGGCAGAGCTTCTCAAACTGTGAGGCGCCCCCTAGTTGTTGGTGAGGCCCAGCTGGGGAGCCAGTTTTCACAAATTAACTATGATCTGCACAGTCCTTTTGCTGTTTGCAAAAATCTCCATTTTAGCAACATCATTAATTTATTTTGTACTTGCTTTATTAGCATATAGAGCTTGGGAGACGGGTGAAAGGTAGTCCTAGCATTATTTTCAGCTTTTAAATGGACTTTTACCACAGATAGTGAGGCTCAGGCACCCTCTTGGTCAGTCTGGTGAGGCCCAGGCATTGCCTTGGTCTGTTGGGTGAGGCTCCAGTAGGAAAAGTTTGAGAAGCACTGGTCTAAGGGTTAATATCCAGTTTTATATTTATCCTTTGTTGCATTGGGACTCTATTTAGATTTGTGCATGTTACTTTTGTCTCTGGTTACTAGGAGGGGTGGGTTCTTATTACCTCTCACCTGTGTTTTTTTGTCATGTGATGATGTCAGTGTGCTTATGTGTGCTATATAAGCATGTTTGTTACAATGCTTTGATGTCAGACACTTGAGAAAGGGATCAGTGAAATCCCGAAACACATTGTGTCATTTTTTAAACAAATTTTTTGAACTTTTATTTTGACTTGCTTTTTTTTTACCTGGACCTGCGCCCGTTGGAGTCAGTTGTGGAGTGGAGGATTCTGCTGCTGAGACCTTGATCCTCGGCACCCTGTGCACATTAGGGGACTATCAGTAGGTCAGATTCGTCTCATCTGCTGACAGTTTCCCTTTAATAATGGAGAGAGTAGCTGAGCACACACATTACATAAAAGTTACATTAGTACGGGCACAGGCTGACTGTGGAATTTAAACATGCCCAATTCTTTCTTCTGCAGGAAAATACGTGCTGTCAAAGGTCTCTAGTATTGACTTATCCACATACCCTTATGGTATTACACATGTGGTATATTACCGATATGAGCACGCATTTTAATAGGATTGTCAGCGGATCAATTGGCCATCTCTTGTATATAACTTAGTTATCCGATCATGGCCACTCCCAGACATGTATGGCTCTGCAGACTACCATACAGTGTGCATGCCATGGGAAATGTATCCATTGTTATTTCAGAGCTGTTATTAATACTCATGCCTTCCACAGATCTCCATTGCATTCACGTTCTTTACAAACACAAGAGTGGAATTCCAGACAGTCTTTAGAGACTTTGTTGCAATCATATGGGAACCCCTTGCTGTAAACCCTGAGAACTCATAACATCATTCATGTATTTATTGTCATTGCTGCTTCACATTGCAGTAAATTCTACAATAAACCAGCTTAGCCATTTTCCAGGGCATTATAAACCTATGGAGCTCATCTCATGCAACCAGATGGAGATTTCAGATATCTAGAGATTGCTGAGGGTCTGAATGCTTAGGGTACTATTACACGGGCCCATGGGGGCCCGATAATACCAGTAAACAAGCGCCGATCTGCTAGATCGGCGATCGTTTACTGGGCCTATTACACGGCCCGATAATCGTTTAACAAGGGCTGCATGGACTTCGTTACCGATGTCCTTGCAGCCCTTGCTAAATTGGCATACTTTACCTATCCCGGGTCCAGGGCTCCTCTTACTCCTCTTCTCCTCGGGTCCCGCGTGCTGTAGCTTCAGAGCGGCTTGTCTTAACTGACAGGCCGCTCAGCCAATCACTGGCCACGGCTCTGAAGCTGCAGCGCACGGGACCCGGGAGAAGAGGAGCAGAAGGAGCCCTGGACTATTGATTACATGTAGCAATGCACGGTCGGTGGCTGACAATTATAGGTCAGAACCTATATCAACGATCAGCTGATGACAAAGATCATCGGCTGATTGTTGTGTTTATTACGCAGAAAGATAATCGTCCAGATAGGGCCGATTCTGACGATTTTCGTTCTGTTAGACTCCGGACGATCTAAACTTTTCTATAAAACAGGAAAACTTTAACCCAACAAACAGTTATTTACTCTGAAACAATGTGGGGCAGCTCCCTGTCCCACAGACCTTTTGTAACAAGTCTGTCTATATGGGTATAGGCACAGACCTGTCAATCAAGGTGGGTGGTGTGGGGATCAGCTGTTGGGGACCGCCCTAATGACTAAATAACCCAAACCTATGATTTTAGAATAAATGATAGTTTGCTGTGTTTACTTACTCTGTATCTGTTTCATGTTGCCTCAAGATTGGGCACTATTAAACAGCTCTCAGGTCCCATTTTAATGGACAAAAGTTATAGTTCCTCATAGGAAATGTTTACCTTATTCTTCACATGACAGTACACAAATGTATTATTTCTGAAGACTCAATTTTGCAAGTGTAATGTTGTCTAGAATAATAACAACATAAGATTTGGGAAACATCACTGATTCACCACCACATTTATCCATGTACTGTTTAAAAAATACAGTGGTGATTTTGTAGCTTGTGCTTTTATAGGACTATTTTGCTGATATTGTTTTTTGATGCTGACAAGTTATTTTGTGGCTACATCTCCTAGGAAGAATTAGTAAATGTTTCCCGCTACCCATCCCCCCCTATTGCATATTGTTCTGCACTGTCAGGCCATTAAATAACCACTCTCTTCTCTCAGCCAGTTTTCTTGCAGCCCGGAGTCTGAAAGATATCTATCACAGTATGGACTTTATACTGTGCAATAGGATGCAAAGAGGTGGAAGTGACGGCTTCCATGTAATAATGCAGTACTGACTGAACAATAACAAACAGGTTACAGTATTAAAGACTCAAGAAAATATTAATAGGTTATGTAACTGACAAGGTTATGGAACTAATTCAGGAAAGCACTTAGGACATGGCAAAAAAGTCTGCGTCATTGCTCTGTATGGCACCAAGGGAGCTGAATCAATGCATGTAATAGCGTCTGGGAGTTCCCTGTAATGGGAACTTTCCAGCTATTACAGTAAATTCCCTTACTCTAGCAACCATTTGCCTAAAAAAAGCAATGTTCCCCCAAAATAGTCCAACAATGATGTTAAGTCCATATAAGACTAGCTGCACACCATGGGGGTCATTTATTATCAGGCTAAAATGCTATTTTATGGGGCAGATGGGCCTGATGCACATAAATATATTCGCAAACGATGATTTTGCTAATATTTTATCTACATTTGGGTCCCTCTGCGTCACTTGCACCAGAAGGGCGGGGAAGGGGCAAAAAGGGTGTGTGGCTGCACTCAGAGGGGGCGTGGCCTCCATGTGCACCACATTTAACAGCTGGTGTGCACAGGATTTATGTGGAGTAATAAATGTCCCATCATTTTTTTTGCCATACAGTTGACGTATTTTTAAAGGAAACCTTTCACCATAAAAATACTACCTAAGATATCAACATCATATTACAGAGCAGAAGGTGCTGAGCAGATTGATACTTTTATTGAAATCTCTGATCTTTTCATGCTAAGGACACGCCCACTGGACTCCTAACACAAAATAATCAGGGATATCAATCACCATGTTACATGATATACAGAATCTTTTTCCGCAAAGATGAGAGGCGTAGGTAGACCTCAACTATGAGAGGCAAAATGAGAAAACAAATCCCGAAAATCACATTGTCTGATTTTGTAAGAATTTGCAAATTATGGTGGAAAATAAGTATTTGGTCACCTACAAACAATCAAGATTTCTGGCTCTCACAGACCTGTAACTTCTTCTTAAAGAGTCTCCTCTTTCCTCCACTCATTACCTGTAGTAATGGCACCTGTTTAAACTTGTTATCAGTATGAAAAGACACCTGTGCACACCCTCAAACAGTCAGACTCCACTATGGTGAAGACCAAAGAGCTGTCAAAAGACATCAGAAACAAAACTGTAGCCCTGCACCAGGCTGGGAAGACTGAATCTGCAATAGGCAACCAGCTTGGAGTGAAGTAATCAACTGTGGGAGCAATAATTAGAAAATGGAAGACATACAAGACCACTGATAATCTCCCTCGATCTGGGGCTCCACGCAAAATCTCACCCCGTGGGGTCAAAATGATCACAAGAATGGTGAGCAAAAATCCCAGAACCACGCGGGGGGACCTAGTGAATGAACTGCAGAGAGCTGGGATCAATGTAACAAAGCCTACCATCAGTAACACACTACGCCGCAAGGGACTCAGATCCTGCAGTGCCAGACGTGTCCCACTGCTTAAGCCAGTACATGTCCGGGCCCGTCTGAAGTTTGCTAGAGAGCATTTGGATGATCCAGAAGAGTATTGGGAGAATGTCCTATGGTCCACCAAAGTGGAACTGTTTGGTAGAAACACAACTTGTTGTGTTTGGAGGAAAAAGAATACTGAGTTGCATCCATCAAACACCAAACCTACTGTAAAGCATGGGGGTGGAAACATCATGCTTTGGGGCTGTTTCTCTGCAAAGGGGACAGGACGAATGATCCAGGTACATGAAAGAATGAATGGGGCCATGTATCGTGAGATTTTGAGTGCAAACCTCCTTCCATCAGCAAGGGCATTGAAGATAAAACGTGGCTGGGGGGGTCTTTCAACATGGCAATGATCCAAAGCACACCGCCAGGGCAACGTAGGAGTGGCTTCGTAAGAAGCATTTCAAGGTCCTGGAGTGGCCTAGCCAGTGTCCAGACCTTAACCCTATAGAAAACCTTTGGAGGTAGTTGAAAGTCTGTGTTGCCAAGCGACAGCCCCAAAACATCACTGCTCTAGAGGAGATCTGCATGGAGGAATGGGCCAACATACCAACAACAGTGTGTGCCAACCTTGTGAAAACTTACAGAAAATGTTTGATCTCTGTCATTGCCAACAAAGGATATATAACAAAGTATTGAGATGAAATTTTGTTACTGACCAAATACTTATTTTCCACCATAATTTGCAAATAAATTCTTACAAAATCAGAAAATGTGATTTTCTGGATTTGCTTTCTCATTTTGTCTCCCATAGTTGAAGTCTACATATGATGTAAATTACAGACGCCTCTCATCTTTTTAAGTGGGAGAACTTGCACTATTGGTGACTGACTAAATACTTTTTTTCCCCACTGTATATATATATATATATATATATATATATATATATATATATATATATCCTCTCGGTTCTTCTCAGTTGCTCTATAACATAATGACAGTAGATTAGATAGCACTGGTGACAAGCACTGGTGACAAGTTCCCGGACAAGATGCCTATATATCTGGATCATGTTAGCATTGACTTCTATTGAAAAAAATTTTTTTATTATGGCTCAGTTCATAAAGGAGGTGAAAAATAGATAAATGTCCCTGCCGCTATCAAAATGACCTGAGTGTATATACCCCGATATCCATAGCAATTAAAGCAAGCGGTAATTTCATTAAATAATGGGCGTGGTTGCAAAAGTGCAACTATGGCCGTTGTTTAATGAAATTATACGTAGTGTGAACTGTGACCATAATTAGGCTGATCCATAGAATTTAGATAACATTTAATTTATACTTCACAGAAGAAATAATCTTTCTCCTTGAAGAGAACACCATAAAGGTGAGTAGAGACCTATAGGATATGCATCCTTCACTGATTCTGGGAGAAGGATATGTAAAGCAGCTCTTTAGCATCACCTTTTGGAGGGAGCATTCCATTTAAGCCAAACTCTGCTCCTTTAAAGGGGAACTATCAGCAAGTTAGACTAAACTTACCCGCTGATAGCCCCCTATAGCGCAGGGGATGCTGAGGAGGAAGGTATGTGTCTTTCCTTCCTCCTCGTCGTCCGGCCAGATGATGTGGCAATGCTCCTAACTGTGCTCCGGAGCAGGGTTTACCCCGACTAACAGTGCAGGACCAACACCAAGGAGGAAGGTAAGACACATACCTTCCTCCTCAGCATCCCTGGCGCTATAGGGGGCTATCAGCAGGTTATATTTGTTCCCCGTTAAGAAGCTTCTGAACACAAAGCATCATAAAGCCATGTGGAAATTTACTGTATAACCCCTTCATGCTCCAGTGAAATTTCTGGTAAGCAACCCCAAACAGGTCTGCAGAGTGGTCACTTTTACTTGTGGGAAAGTTTTCTGCCTTCACTTATTAAATCCTGAGCCATGTTCTGAGTATTACAGATTATGGATTAGGTTACTGAGCACTGATCCAAAGTTTTTATGGTTTCCTCTATTGGACAAGCACTATCTTAAAAATACTAAAATATTTAAAATGGCAGCTTAGAAGAAAAGCTTTATGGTCTTACATCTGACAAGCTGCTATTCCAATTCTATGCCGTCTTAACTATGCTAACCCAGTTTTTGGTTGAACAGCGGAGACATTTCAGTTGCTAGGTACTGTATACGCTGCTTAACTACAGCCTTATATATAGGGCTAACAGGCAGAAGGTGCTCTGCAAACATTACATCTCGCATTACTCAGGCTGTCAGCTCATGGCAGATTAGTTATCACGCTGAAGGCAGAAAAGAGTTTAAGAGCAATTGCAGTGTTTAACCACAGTAAGTGAAATGTATTGGTCTTCCACTATGGAGAAGTGTAAGAGTTGCCATATTAATATATCTTTGCTCCCGTTTTCTTAAAGGGGTTATTCCCATCTGATGAAATTATCCACCATCCACTGGATACAGAATAAGAAACTGATTAGTTGGAGTTCGACATCTGGCTCCATCACCAATTCTGAGAACAGAGACAAACAAAAAATGTCTAGCACTCTCTATGGGGCCACTGAACATTCCCAAGTTCAGTGCTTGACAATATTTGGCGGCCCCATATAGAATAAATGGGGGTCTGACTGCTGGGATCCCCATTAAATCTATTAACTGTTTAGTCATGTTCGGCCAGGGCTTCATTCATTCTCTATGGCTCTGCCGAACATTTCCAAGTTTGGTGACCCCCATAATGAATAGAGCACTGGCTGCACATGTGCTGAGCACACCATTCATCCTGAGGACAATTTCGTTCCCTTTCTTGGTGGTCCAAAACAATCAGATTGTTATCCTGTGGATAGGGGATATCTTAATCAGATGGAAATATTCCTTTAAGATTCTTAGAAAGCTCAGAGCTAGAATCTGATTGGTTCTTATGGAGAATTCCTCCACTCCTCCTTTAGATTACGTTTGTCAACTCTCCCCTAAGATTTACCAACATTTGTATTTTTACCCAATTTACAAATATTTATTCAGCTACTGTATCTATATATAACATTTCTGTATCTCCAGTACCAAATCATTCCCACTTCTGCAAAGTTCCATGACATTGTGCCAAAAGATAAATGAATTTCCTTGCACTTAAGAATAATATCCTTTTCTTGTAGGTTGATACATTGTTCTGGAACATTTTATTTGCTGATAATTGTCTCATAGACGTAGCTGTCCACAAAGTAACTACAAATATCCCCCAATTAAGATACAGCCTCCCCCCTGGCAATCCAGTTTACACAACTTTCCCAGTTATACGCAAATATCTCATTTTAAATTGTGTACTTTTGGCATTTTTTTACCATTTTTCTCTAGCTGTAAAAACAAAAAAGATTGTTTAAAATGTCTTATCTAAACATGAAAAGACGGTCCCTTCCTTACACAGTAGTGGAAGTAAGTTAATGTGCCCACATAGTTAACCTTATTGTGTTAAAGTCTGTGATGCACGTCTTTGGAGTCCTTTCCTCCAAGCCCTCAGGGTATGATGATATCCTTCCTGAGGTATTTTTTACCTTATTGTAAGGGGAAGATCCTCTGTTTAATCCTTCAAACAGACCCTTAAAAGGAGCTAAAAGAAACAATTATGCAGCTTCCTTATAGAAACAATATTTTGAACTCAAGCACTTACAAATTTCCTATGACATCATTGCTAGAAATTACCAAATATATACTTATTAACTCCTCACGATCCTGCATTTTGTGGGCTTCAGGGACCCCTCCTTTTCCATCATACCTTTTTTAGTATAGCAGTTTTTTCTGTTGTGTTATTTGGGTTAATTTGTTGAGGGGGGGGGGGGGGCTTGGTAGTAATAATAATAATTTTTATTGAAATAGCGCCAACAGATTCCGCAGCACTTCTTCAATCATCACCTTCTGCTGATTAGAACCTAACTACTGTATTCAGGACAAACAGTAGAGCGAAGACTTATTATGGATCATCTCTTCCCAAACCTCAACAACACTGTTTAAACTGGAAAAAGGGTCTATGGCAATTATGGGAGCTACACCTTTGAACCCCTTAAAAATTAATAGCAGGGAAACCTCAAGTTCATGGCATCTGGAATAGTCTGGATTGTGGATTTGAGGGTGAGAATAAAGCATAGTGCAGAGGTAACAGAGTAGTTAGCATGAGCAAAGAAAGGGGTTAAGCTGCATAGTCAGGTCCAAATGTCAGCAGCACTATGCAAACTGGATTTTTAAAGATACATTTGAAACGTACATTTGTAATACCCTTAACCTAAGTCTTACAGGACAGGGAATGGAATTAAGATCCTTGTATGAACAGGTGAGGTAAATGGCACTCCAGTTTCTTGGTGCTAAACCGATGTGTTTTTCGCAATGTGAAGTGTATAATCTTGGTTAAATTTGTACAATGATGATCTCCAAGGGAAATTTGTTAACCACTAGTGGGTGGAGCAAAGAAACTTGAAATCCTAATGTTGGGGATTTTCCAAACTGCAAAGCAACCAATATAGAATGGGGAAAAGTTGTTGCAAGTGGCTTGTAGAGAAATATTTCTAGAGGAGAACATATCTCTTGGTAAGGCTCCGTTCAAACGGAGCAAAACTGGAGGAATTCTCTGCTGCGGAATCCCGCCAGCCTCCGTGTCATAATGACAGTCTATGGGAGGCTGCGCACCTCCTTTCTTCACGTCTCTCCGTGTTGAAGAAGGTAAATGTCCATTCTTCAGCGCGGAGAGAGGAGACCCGCCAGCCTCCCATATAACATGGAGGCTGGCGGGATTCTCGCAACGGAATTCCGCCAGTTTTGCTCCGTGTAAACGGAGCCTAAGGGTGTCTTTACCTCTGTGCACTTTTCTTCACATTAATGTTTTGATCTTTGGATCAGATTCCTTGGATGTCAGCACAAACCTCATTACCAAGGGGCAAAGAGCACGACCACTGTTAGAAACTCACCTGCCAGAGCTCCTGCGGCGTCCTCCTCGGTCCCGGCTTCTTCCGTCGGCGCTGGGACCCAGCGCCGAGGCGGCCGCCTGAGCCGGGTGACGTCACGGAGACCCGACGGCGTCCCTGGTAACCAGGGACGCCGCGGCTCCGAGTCACTCGTGGCAGCCGTACAGCCTGTGCAGCTGAATGGCATCATGCTCAGGCTGAGGGGCGGATCGCTCCGCCACTCGGTCTGTAGCAGATCAGCTGCTAGTTATCTGGGATCAGGAGGTCGGACCAATGATGTGCTGGTCCGGCCTCCTGACCCAGTATAAAGTGTAATCACTGTCAGCTCTCTTTGCTGGCTATTAGTTGTACTGATCCCAGCTCCCCAGTTCTTCCCTGTACTCTGCCCTGTTCCTTCTATATCGCCTTGCCTGGATTCTGACCTTTTGCCTGTTCCTTGACTACCCGCTTCTTCCTGATTTTGTACTGCGTTGCTCGTTCGGTTCTGACTTGGCTAGTTGACTCTCCGCTTTGTGTTTGTCTGTCTGTCTGCGTTTTATGTTTTGCACCTATTCAGTATAGGGATTGTCTTCGTGGTTGTCCGCGACCGCTTAGGGTCGACCGAGGCAGGTAGGCAGGTGACAGTGGGTGGGCGCAGATAGGGCCCACTGTCTCGTGTCTTGTCCTCACCTGCCCATCGTGACAGAATAGCCAGCCTAATATTATTTATACGTCTCCCGAGGGGTATCATGGATCCCATTAAGACCTTGGTAGAGCAGATGCAGAACCTGGACACGTTGGTCCAAGGACTTGCGGAACGTGTCCAGGAACAGGAGGCTGCTCCCCGCCAGGTGACTATGACGACCCCCTCTCCGCCTGAACCACCAGTACAACTCCCTGAAAAGTTTAAGGGGGATAGAAAGGATTTTCGGACCTTCAGGGAGGGATGTAAATTATTTTTTCGGTTACGTCCTTGTTCCTCTGGGGACGAGAACCAAAAGGTGGGAATTATCATGTCCCTTCTGCAAGGACCACCACAGGAATGGGCATTTTCTCTACCTCCCAACGCCATTGAGTTAAGTTCTGTTGATTATTTTTTTTCAGCTCTTGGCCTGCTATATGATGACCCTGACAGGACTGCAGTGGCTGAGCGCCAATTAACCTCACTACAACAGGGAAAAAGACCAGTGGAAGACTATTGTGCAGAATTTCGTCAGTGGTGTATACCATCTGGTTGGAATGACTCTGCACTACGGTACCAGTTCCGTGTAGGTCTCTCTGATCAGTTAAAAGACTTATTAGTGGCATACCCACCTCCTGAGTCCTTAGAAGAGAACATGACATTAGCTATAAGGGTAGATAGGCGCATGCGGGAGAGACGTAGAGAGAAGTTAACCACTGATCCTTGTAAATCCTCATCCTCTGTCTTTTCTCCTCCTAAACCTGCTCCTTCTCTGTCATTTCCGCAAGAAGAACCCATGCAACTTGGAGCCACGGATGCGAGGGCAAGGCGAGCCTATCGATTACAGCACAATCTATGTCTATACTGTGGCAAGGCTGGACACCGTGTTCGGGAGTGTACCTCCAGGCCTGGATCACCGCCGGAAAACTCCAGCGCCTGAATGACTATCGAGGGGGTCATTCAGGCGCACAGGTACCGCTCGATAGAAAAAACAAATTGATGGTGCCTATTACTCTTTCTTTAGGGGAAAGAAGTATTTCAGGATCGGCCCATATCGATTCTGGGGCATCTGCTAATTTTATTAATTCTGGTTTCTGGTCCAGTCTGGGAGTATGTCCACTTCAGCTTAAGTGCCCGCTGAGTATCACTGGGGCGGACTTTACACCACTGGCGCAGGGTAAGGTGAGATATATCACCCCCCGTCTTGAGGTAAAAGTAGGTTCTATTCATTCTGAGTTTCTTGATTTTTTGGTTATGGATAATTTGTCCTCAGACATTATTTTGGGGTTGCCCTGGTTGACTCAGCATAACCCGGTGTTTGATTGGTCAAACAGGGAACTCATCCAATGGGGACCGGGGTGTGCTTCCCATTGTATTTCTTTGCATTTAACTGAATGTTCTTTGTTGGAAGGGGAGATCCCCGAATTCCTATCTGATTTTGCTGATGTGTTTGACGAAAGATCAGTGGACGAATTACCTCCTCATCGCCCATACGATTGTGCCATTGATTTAATTCCTGAGTCTAGATATCCCAAAGGTCGGATGTTTAATTTATCTAGGACTGAAAGGGAGGCTATGCGTGAATATATCAAGGATAGTTTACGCAAAGGTCATATTCGTCCTTCCTGCTCTCCACTAGGGGCAGGGTTTTTCTTTGTTGGTAAGAAAGATGGTGGTCTACGTCCCTGCATTGATTATCGGGAGTTAAATAAAATCACTATTAAGAACCAACATCCTCTTCCGTTGATCCCGGATTTGTTTAATCAGATTGTAGGGGCTCAGTGGTTTTCCAAGATTGAACTTCGGGGAGCCTATAATCTGATTAGGATAAAGGAAGGGGATGAGTGGAAGACCGCCTTTAATACCCCTGAGGGACACTTCGAATACCGTGTAATGCCCTTTGGGTTATGTAATGCCCCTGCAGTGTTCCAACACTTTGTGAATGACGTATTTCGTGAGTACTTAGGTCGGTTCTTAGTGGTGTACTTGGACGACATATTGATTTACTCTCCTGATTGGTCTTCCCACATCTATCATGTTCGTAAAGTTATGGAACTACTGAGATTAAACCATTTGTTTGCTAAATTGTCGAAGTGCCAATTCGGTGTTCAGGAGATCTCATTTTTGGGATACAAAATCACCTCCAATTTTTTTGAAATGGATCCCCTTAAAATAGCGGCCATTGAGAAATGGGAGCGTCCCAACAGTCTTAAAGCCTTACAGAGATTTTTGGGATTCGCTAATTATTATAGGAAGTTTATTCAGGGTTTCTCCGTAATTGCTAAACCTCTTACTGATATGACTAGAAAGGGAGCGGATTTGGTAAATTGGACTCCAGAAGCTGTTCTGGCCTTCGACAAACTTAAAGGATGTTTTTCAGTGGCTCCAGTATTGATTCAGCCAGATTTTGAGCAACCTTTCATTGTTGAGGTGGATGCCTCAGAGGTGGGGGTGGGAGCTGTTCTCTCACAAGGCTCAGATACACTCACCAATCTCAAACCCATAGCCTATTTTTCTAGAAAATTTTCTAGAGCGGAATGTAACTATGACATAGGCAATAGAGAACTTCTTGCTATAAAGTGGGCCTTTGACGAATGGAGGCATTTTTTAGAAGGGGCTAAACACAAGGTTAAGGTATTGACTGATCATAAGAATCTTGTGTATCTAGATAAAGCTAAACGTCTTACTCCTCGGCAGGCCAGATGGGCACTCTTCTTCACACGCTTTGATTTTGAGGTAACCTTCAGACCTGGCTCCAAGAATGTAAGAGCAGACGCTTTATCACGTAGTTTCAATAGCAGTAGTACTTCCACAGAGGACCCTGAGACTATTTTATCCCCTGGGGTGGTGGTAGCCATGTTGCAGCCCGATCTGGCTGCTCAGGTGATAGACTCGCAAGCCATGGCCCCTAAAAACACCCCAGAAAATAAACTCTTTGTTCCCCTGAACCTCCGCCTTAGAGTGCTTGAAGAGACTCATTGCTCTGTACTAGCAGGTCATCCAGGCATTGCTGGAACTAGATATCTTTTGGCTCGTCATTATTGGTGGCCATCTTGGGCCAGAGATACAAAATTGTTTGTGGATGCATGTGAGGTCTGTGCTAGGTCTAAGGTGTCTCGTAGATTGCCGGAGGGACTTCTTCAACCTTTGCCAGTACCTACCAAACCCTGGACCCATATCTCTATGGATTTCATAACTGATCTACCAGTATCCAAGGGTAAAACAGTAATTTGGGTGGTCATTGATAGATTCTGTAAAATGTGTCATCTCATCCCTCTTAGTAAACTCCCTACAGCACGTAGTTTGGCTTCCCTATTTATTAATCATGTTCTCCGCCTGCATGGGGTGCCCGAAAATATTGTGTCTGATAGGGGGGTACAGTTTGTATCTAAATTCTGGAGAGAATTCTGTGGTTGTCTGGGTATAACCTTGTCTTTTTCCTCAGCTTTCCATCCTCAGTCTAATGGGCAAACTGAGAGAGTAAACCAGTCATTAGAACAGTTTTTAAGATGTTTTGTTGCAGGTTCTCAGGACAAATGGAAGGAATATTTACCTTTAGCTGAGTTTGCACTAAATAATCGTGAAAATCAGTCCCTAAAAATGTCACCTTTCTTTTGCAATTTCGGGTTTAACCCTAGGTACTCTTCCGTTCATGCTGCCGAGTCAATCAATCCATCCGCTGAAAAGACCTACAAAAGACTGTGCACAGTCTGGGCCCAGGCTCTGCAGAACCTGGTTAAAGCCCAAGAATGTTCTAAAAGACAATCTGATAAAAGACGCATATCTGGCCCAGATTACAAGGTGGGGGATAAGGTATGGCTTTCGACCAGAAATTTGAGATTGAGAACCCCATCCGGTAAACTGTCGCCTAAATTCATTGGTCCCTATGTAATTCTTAGGATTATTAATCCAGTTTCTTTTAAGTTGCAACTACCCAAGAGTATGAAGATCCATGATGTTTTCCATAAAGCTCTGCTAAAGAGATATGTTGATCCGGTGTTGCCATCTGTCCTCCCTGCTCCCTTGGTCGTTCAAGGAGAGCTGGAGTACGAAGTGGAGAGAATTCTGGATTCTCGTTGGGTCCAGAGTTCTTTGCAGTACCTGGTTCATTGGAGGGGATTTGGTCCTGAAGAACGCACTTGGGTTGCAAGTAGGGACATGCATGCGCCGCGTCTTGTTCGACAATTTCACTCATGTAACCCTCTCAAGCCGGGTCCTTTAATTAAGGGTCCTGAGGCCCCTCATAGAGGGAGGGGTAATGTTAGAAACTCACCTGCCAGGGCTCCTGCGGCGTCCTCCTCGGTCCCGGCTTCTTCCGTCGGCGCTGGGACCCAGCGCCGAGGCGGCCGCCTGAGCCGGGTGACGTCACGGAGACCCGACGGCGTCCCTGGTAACCAGGGACGCCGCGGCTCCGAGTCACTCGTGGCAGCCGTACAGCCTGTGCAGCTGAATGGCATCATGCTCAGGCTGAGGGGCGGATCGCTCCGCCACTCGGTCTGTAGCAGATCAGCTGCTAGTTATCTGGGATCAGGAGGTCGGACCAATGATGTGCTGGTCCGGCCTCCTGACCCAGTATAAAGTGTAATCACTGTCAGCTCTCTTTGCTGGCTATTAGTTGTACTGATCCCAGCTCCCCAGTTCTTCCCTGTACTCTGCCCTGTTCCTTCTATATCGCCTTGCCTGGATTCTGACCTTTTGCCTGTTCCTTGACTACCCGCTTCTTCCTGATTTTGTACTGCGTTGCTCGTTCGGTTCTGACTTGGCTAGTTGACTCTCCGCTTTGTGTTTGTCTGTCTGTCTGCGTTTTATGTTTTGCACCTATTCAGTATAGGGATTGTCTTCGTGGTTGTCCGCGACCGCTTAGGGTCGACCGAGGCAAGTAGGCAGGTGACAGTGGGTGGGCGCAGATAGGGCCCACTGTCTCGTGTCTTGTCCTCACCTGCCCATCGTGACAACCACACAGCGGACTATGAGATGTAATTGTTCTGGGTTAATTCAACCAAAGGTAGTTTATTCAGACCAGTTTTTCTGATGGGCAGTGACAAAGATACAGAGAAATTTCTCTAGGCATTGGTTAATACTGTTGGTCAGCAGGCTACTCTGACAAATTGTACACCTTGGAGACTACGTTAGGACATAAACCATGTATACAGAATATTTCTTTGAAGAAAATATATGCCACCTGAGCATTAGAATGAGCCTGGCAGAAGAATAAGGCATAAAATCTTGAAAAATCTATGCACTACTACCCAGATGGTAGAGAAGCCTTGAGCTAATGGTGGATCCATGTAAAAGCCATTTTACAGCTCAAAAAGGCCAGATATTTCGTAAAAAAAAGCATTCTATGATTTTTTTTTAAATAGTGAAGCATAGGCTATTAATAGAGAATGTATATGTTATTGTGTATTCCTTGTGCTTACCTGTTACTTGTTATAGCTGATATAGCAGGCATGGCTTTTCACCCATAATGACTAGTATTTACCCACTGATTTTCTAAAGTTGCTTCTATTGCTGAGTCTTGACACTCAATTAAAGCGACTCTGTACCCACAATCTGACCCCCCCCAAACCACTTGTACCTTCGGATAGCTGCTTTTAATCTGTCCTGGGGTCCGTTTGGCAGGTGATGCAGTTATTGTCCTTAAAAAACTACTTTTAAACTTGCAGCCCTGTGCCCAACGGCCGTGGCTTGGAGTATCTGTGCCCTAACTTTGCACCACTCCTCTGTCCCTCCTCCTTGCCCTCTTCACCATTTTTCCTATTCCTCTGCAGTGAAAACTACACAGGTGCCTTAAAGGAGAAGTCTGGCGAAAATTTTTATTAAAGTATTGTATTGCCCCCATAAGTTATACAAATCCCCAATATACACTTATTACGAGAAATGCTTATAAAGTGGTTTTTTTCCCTGCACTTACTACTGCATCAAGGCTTCACTTCCTGGCTAAAATGGGGATGTCACGACCCGACTCCCAGAGCTGTGCGGGCTGTGGCTGCTGGAGAGAATGATGGCAGGGGGACACTGAGGGACACAGGGCACTGGAGGGACACTGAGCATTCCCCTGCCATCATCCTCTCCAGCAGCCACAGCCCTGGGAGTCGGGTCGTGACATCACCATTTTATCCAGGAAGTAAAGCCTTGATGCTGTAGTAAGTGCAGGGAAAAAGCACTTTATATGCATTTCCCGTAATAAATATATATTGGGGATTTGTATAACTTTTGGGAGGCAATACAATACTTTAATAAAAATTTTCGCCGGACTTCTCCTTTAACGATCCAGCCCATGTGCCGTGCTGACACAGGTGATAAATAGTAGAAAATCGGAGAATTCCTAATGATGAGGAGGGTGGGGATGAGGGACAGAGAGGTTGTGCCAGCCTAATGCATACACAATCTAGGCCATAGCCGTTTGGCACAGGGCAAGTTTAAAAGTTGTTTTTTAGGACAATAACTGCATCACCTGCCGAACGGACCCCAGGACAGATCTTGGATTAAAAACAGCTATCTGAAGGTACAAGCGGTGTGGGGGTCAGATTGTGGGTACAGAGTCAATTTAAGCCGCTGTTGCCGGGGTCCAGCCAAGTGAGACTCATACGTGAGTTGGTGATAGTCCATCAGTTTCAAAATTCAAACAGCCTGTTTGTTGGACTTCAACCTAGAATTTCACATCCTGTGATAGAACACATTGTAAACCAGTGACATTACATACAATGAAAAGTGATGGTCAATCCCCATAGTGCACTCAGAAATGAAGATATTGTTCAATTATTTACCAGTAAATAAGTATACTATGCAATTAAAAACTTTGCAGTTGAAAACACAATTGTTGTACGGAAGTGGACATTAATTCTAGCACTAGAGAAATACTATAGGAAAAGAAGTATGGCAGTGTGCAGAAGTTACCTTAAAGGGGTTATCCAGCGCTACAAAAACATGGCCACTTTCCCCCTACTGTTGTCTCGAGTTTGGGTGGGGCTTTGAAACTCAATTCCATTGAAGTAAATGGAGCTTAATTGCAAACTGCACCTGAACTGGAGACAACAGTAGGGGGAAAAGTGGCCATGTTTTTGTAGCGTTGGATAACCCCTTTAAGGCTTAATATACAATAATAATAGCAAAATCATAGGGAATTAACATAAACCTTGAGAAAATTTATGAATCAGTTTAGTTTATTGGAGTTTGAAATTTTAAGATAAGTTTAACTTCATTTTTTTAAACTACGACAGGAAGAACAGTCCTAAAGGAAGGGGTTTCCTCCATACAGTGATCAACAATCATAATAAAGCAAAACACATGTGCACAAACGGGAACAAGAAGGAAACCAACAAAAGATACAATATCTAATAATTTACTTGGATCTATGTGTTCTTTCCTCCATATGTCACATGGTAGTATAGAGCAGACTTCACATTTCCCACTGAAAGGCTGTCAGAGTTATAATCCCGGAATCTTTTCCCCTTTATGGCTTTCAGCCATATAGACCTGTGTTTAAGGCTAGGTTCACATCACAGCTCATGTCTCCAAGGCAGGGATATGTCAGCAATATCTCAAAATGGAAAACCGACATATTTGTCCTCAGTTTGGCCAGGGCCCCATTCAATTCAATGACCCGAATTTAGTCAGCTATGTGATGTTTTTTCTAATTTTTTTAATTTTATTTTCTATGTCATAAAATAATCTTAAAATCATGCACTCTGCATTCTCACCACTAGGCCTAAAACTTCCCCAAAAGTTCTTAAAAATGTCTTTAATATAAAACTTGATTTAAACAATAAGCCATTTTCTGATGAGATGTTCCCTTGAGGTTATGTTCCCACTAGGTACTGATAAGCTTGTGCCGCCTCTTAGTAAATCTGGCCGGGGAAAAGGGGGAAGTGCTTTATTCAAGACTGGTACGAGTACAACAGTCTTGATAAATATCCCCCCTATCTATCTATCTATCTATCTATCTATCTATCTATCTATCTATCTATCTATCTCCTATCTATCTATCTATCTATTTATCTATCTGTCTATCTATCTATCTATCTATCTATTTATCAATCTATCTATCTATCTATCTATCTATCTATCAGTCTAAGGGCTTATTCCCACATTCCGTAAAATACGGAAACACGGTACGCTGTCTGTCTGCCGGAGCTCCCCTTGCCGCCCTCCTTCCACAGTGATTTGTTCCCTTACCCTCTCCTGCACCATAGCATGACGTCACCCAGCACCCGCACTACATGCCGCCTTCCTGATTGGCTTGACCTGCACCATTGCCTCCTGTGTCTGCCTGCGCTGTGGTAAGAATCTTTAGCGGGAAGGGGGGGGGGGGTTAGTTCTTTGGTGGGCTGGGTGTTGGATGTTGTCTAGAGGGGTGGGAGATAGGATTCGTAGGAGCTGTAAGTCACCTTTAGGGGTCTCAACAGAGGCTCTGGTAGCGCTCGAAATAAAGTTTGGCACAGGGCGTCAGCTACCCTAAGGCTGGCTCTGGCTGTCAACAAGGGAAGGGAAAAACTGGGAGTGTCGTTTAAAGAAGGCAAAATGAATGTAATTAAAAATATTTAACTTGATGAACCCTACAAGTTTAAATGTATAAGTTGTAATGGGAATACCCCTTCGAACAAAAACATTTTTTTTTTTTTTTTTGCTCCTTGTCGCTACCCTGTCTGTTTTTGTTTAATAATTCATAGAAAACCTCACTGGAATGAAGATTATCTGCAAGATATTACATGGTCCTAACAAGGTTCTGCCCTATGCTTCATTTCTTAATTTGGTGCTGTTTGGACCATTAATAACATCTACATTATATGTATTTCTTGTACTTTTTCCCTTTTTTCTGCAACTGCATGTGGGGGGGGGGGGGGGGGGGGGGGTCCTTATTTGGAGAATCATAGTACTATAGACCAACTGCTAGCCATGATCTGGATGCCTGTTCCACTTTAGCCCAGAATACACATTTTAGCTACAGTATGTGTTTAGGATTTTCCTACCATTTTTATCTTAGAAATGATTATAGTGATGAATATTCAAATAGAAATCCACAAATATGCCATATGAACAAGCCTCATAAAAAGTGCAGCGAGACCTGCAAAATCAGTGAAATATTTAGAAATAAGCACATGGTTATAAAACCAATTACCAATTCATGCAAGACAGCCCAGAAATTTACAGGAACTGGAGGCTTTTTGCCAAACAGAATGGGTAGTTTTACCATCTAAGAAAATAAAGAGCCTCATCCACAACTACTAAAAAAGACTTCAAGCTGTCATTGATGTTAGAGGGAGCAATACAAGGTGTTAAGAACTGGGGTATGTGAACTTTTGATCAGGATCATTTGGATGTTTTTGGTTGTCATTATGATTTCAAAAGAGAAAACACTGTAGTTTGACAATAAATGGCTTCACTCGACCACTAACCATGAGTGGAAAAAAAGTTTTTGTGTTCTCATTTATATTCTCTCAAAAAAGGACAAGAAAGCAAAAAATCTGCCGTATGTAAACTTCTGGGTATGTAAACTTTTGAGCACAAGCCTATCTCCAGCAATGAGAGAGAGTGAATGACGAGTTGGGGAGTAAAGTGCACAGCTGCACGCTTCTCCCAGTTCTTTCTAGAGATCAGTGGTGCTTAGTCCTGATCCTTTTTTTTTTTTTATTACAGTGATGCTTTAAGTGTTAGATTTGTGTACTGAAAATCTGCAGCATATATTCATATCAGATTTGTGAATGATAATTTAGCAAATCCTTTTCATACACTGCAAAAAAGATCTGCATCAAAATTGACCTACGGTGCAGAATTTAAAGGGCGACTCCAGACGAGACCCTTTTTGAATATATGCCCAGGAGTAGGTAATTTGAAAATAAGAAAGTAAACTTACCCACCTTGCTCCTGCGGTGCTGCCAGTATGTTACTAATCCATCCCGCTGTTCAGGGGCCAAACAGCAGGATGGATCAGTAAGATACCAGAGTCACCACGGAATTCACGGGTAAGTGCACTTACAGAAACATGGATCATATCAAAATTATTAACTGCAAATTTTTACTTTTTATATTTCCATAATTTGCACTTATTCCATATCTGCAGCAGCATGTCCATGTGTCGGTGTACCCGCCGCCATGTCTCCCTGTTACGTGCCAAGCAGTGTGATTGCAACTTCAGTAATATAAAGTGGTAAAGATATAATGGTAAATGATCTGAAGTGCTGACATTTTTTTTGGTTGTGCAACAGATGGTGAACGCGTATTAGTACAGCCGATAGAAAATTGGTTAAGAAGATTAGAAAAATCAGAATTATCTGCTAAACTATTGTTTCTTCTGTTATCTGTGTGATGTATTTTCATTGCTGAAAAAATGGAACATGAAATCAACTTTAGGAAATGTATGCCTTTTTAATTCCCGCTATATCGTATAGAGTCGTTCCTTGTCCTGCTGCACCATGTCATGACCATCACCTGGAGCCCTAAGCAGCAGAAGTCATGCTGTCCTGCTGCTCTCTGGTGGGGTCTGTGTTGTATGTCCGCCCCTGCCTCCTCCCTCTCACACCCTCTCTCCCCCCTCCCTCCCTCTCTCTCCCACCTGACGTCAGCCTGTCCCTGTGCTCAGTGTTCTTCAGCTTCTGCTGGCTGCTGTGTACAGTACATACAGGACCATGGATATACTGATCCTGCTCTCCCTGTGCCTGCTCAGCTGGAGAGGTAAATGAAGCAGATTTGGTAATGGCATGTGAGGCTGTCACTAGCTGCACTATATTTATATGTGCTGAATGAATGACTTCTATGTGTGTGCACTGTCTGTCCTAGATTGAAACGCACATTTGCTTGTTAGTGCAGTGATGTATATATGAATCTATGGTTATTTCTTGTCTAGCCGTTCTGTATGACTGTTTACCTATGATCGTAGTAGGAACACTGACTTTTATTAAGGTGAGAAACTTTGCAATGTTTAATATAAGACTTAATAGATAAAAATTAACAAATACATAAAAAATGTACAGCAACAAATGTATCATTCAAACTTAAAACTGGAAAATAGTAGTGTTAATAATAGTGATGCCCATTACAGTAGTGGCAGTATACAGCACTGGGTGAGGTCTCTAGGCTGGGTGTTATCATCTGAGAAGCACTTCATGTAAATGAGCTAATGAGTGAAGCCATCAAACCATAAAACGAGCCATCAAACCATGGAGTAAAATGATCTGCAGCGAAATAAATGTAAAGGTAAATATTGCGAATAAGGAGGAACAATGTAACAAAGTTCCATCCTGCCAGAATAACTGAATGGGAATGGGCAGCTCAGATGATCATCCTCATTACTTGAGAAGAAGCCAGTCAGTGAAGTAATCACTTTATCAATGTCACTACAAGCTTCCCTACATAACACAAGCCGATAAGGATTCTCCCTTAAAGGGAAAGTCTTCTAGATACAAGTAACATATCCTCTGGCTTTTTCGTGTATATTTATTATGTATTGTTTGCTTAGAATGTGTAGAGAGCTTTAGTTTGATATCGAGTCTTCAGTAGAAATATGCAAAACCAGACGTGAAGACTTCCCTTATTTAGTAAAAGCTTCAAAGGTCTCATTCTAAACAATTAAAGCTTCTTGGCCGAACATGTGCTGTTACTGAGTAGGGCTTGTTGAATGTCATATATGTCTGGAGAATAGTCTGGCGGTAGAAGGGCCGTGCATTGCTCTCAGAGGGTGTGTATGGGACATTGTGATGCTGGGTATGAATGTAACTGGGACTATTTTAGTGGTGGTGGTGATGATGTACAGCCTGCCCCTCCTAAATTCTACCCATGGCCTTTCACTGCATGCACACTATGTAGATTGTCTGACATTGGCATTTGCTCATTCTGACCAGGAAACCCCAAATGGATCTCCCCATTTATTACAAAGAATAGTCCCGACCTTATAACCTCTCTGCCGTCATACCATCCAAATCAGCCTTCCTACCCCTTTCCTTACACGTTTACTAAACAATAGATGCTTGTGGAGCTTCTATAATACAGTTATTAACATGGTATGTTTTAGCATTCATTTACTGGCAGAGGAAATTACAAATGGGAATCTCATCTATCCGCATATAATCTAAGATGGAATTTCAGTTATCATGGCTTCTTTTCTTGTCAGTCCATGTCAGCATTGTATTTTATGGGGCCCCGTATATTTTCTTGTACTGTTTAAGAAATAATATACCAGGATTATGTACATATCTCTATTCTATTTGCATTAGTTTGTGACTTGTAATAGTTTTCCCAAGAACAAGACTTATCACCTATGTATTATCTATCACCATTCAGAATTCAGTGGAATGAATGATGCAGTAGTTGAGTAGGCACACTGCTGCTCCATTCATTGTCTATGTAACTACTGTGTATAGAGTCTGGTTAGAGTAGCAGTGGGCATACCTGACCACTTCTCCGTCAACAGGGGTCCTTGAGGCTCTTGTTCATAGTAGTGCCCCAGCAATCACACCTCATTGATCAGACACTTATCACCTATCATGTTCACAGAGGATATGTCTTGATGGTGGCACAGTCCCTTCAATGATATGTCATACTTTAGCAAGTACATGCATTTTATATTATAATTTCTACAGTGTGCCGTTGTATGGTTATTCCTTAAATAAGTTTATAGATAAATTAATAGCCGGGTGTTACTAGTAGGGGGTGTGTCCCTGTATATGTTGACAAAGACAAATTAGTACTGAATGAGTGAGAAGAGACACACTCCTTTGACAAGGTGATTGGTAACACCCCCTTGTCAATTAATGGGATTATCTCAATATTAAAAGCCACCCCATATCCACAGGTTAGCTAATTGATGGGGTCTAATCACTGGGACGCCCACTGATAACAAGAATGGAGGAACAGCAGCCTACATGCTCAACCCCCACTTCATTCTCTGTGGCGCTCCCAAACATAATTATCTTTTGCCTTAATGGATAAAGATATGTTTGGAAACCAAACTATCGATACATTATAATTTTGTGGTTGCATCTAAATGTTGAGCATTGTATGCATTTTGTCAGACAAGACATTATGAAATACTTAAAGGGTTTGTCCAGGAAGCAGAAGATTCCTTAGTTGTTCTGCTCCCTGGTGCTCACTTATATATCCTTGGGGCATGTCTTTAATTGACCCACCTGATCAATCTTAAACACTATCCAATATAAACCACTATAAAAATCTAGCAAGACCATACACTTATACAACATATGGTGATATTTTCTGGGTCATTTAGGGCCAGGCCAGCACATTGCTCTGTCCTCTGATTTGTTCATGTACTATTTTAAACCTCCATTTGCACACAGCCTTGAAATCTCTAACGGAATTTCAGTCATTATATAATGTGATCTGAGTCTTGTAACATTACTTCTTTATAGGCTATTGAGAATCCATCATTTATTCATCTGCCATTCACTACTCTCTGTTATTGACAAGGTCTTTTACAGCTTTATTCCACAACAGCATTGCTGCCCTCTTATACTTGGCTCAGCTCCTCTTTTAAAGGATTTTAATGTGAATGTAATTTACAGGAATTTCCAATATGCACATCATTACTATGTTCCAGAACATCTATAAATTAATGATATTGTTTGCTACTTGGCTTTCTTTGGAGATGTTTAGAAGTATCTGAAGAAATCTGGGAGGTTACATGGTTTAGAGAAAAGCAAAGCTTTCTCAACTTTCTTTTAGTGCACTGTTGCACACTGCTGCTCTATTAAAGTATATGTTTACCTCTCCATTGTCCCCCGGTGTCCCAAGGCAGTCGTTGGGTCCACGCTGTCAATTAACATAGCGATTATTGGACTTAGTCATCTCAACCGATGATCACTTAATGTGAAAACCCCTTTTAAAAGGCAATGATCAGCCGACAAGCACCATGTCAGCTGATCCATGTCTTTCAACATGATTTTTCAATCGTGTATTAGGGGCGGTGGCAGCAGACCAATAGGATCGGTGGCAGCATACCGCCACTATCTCCTATGGGCTCCCTGGGTGATCTAAAGAGCGCCTGGGGTACCTCTCCCGCAGACCCCCCCCCCCCCGCTCTTAGGTGCTCACTATCAGCATGTGGAATAACACCGTCAGCAAGCGGGAAACAAGAAGCAAGTACTATTCTGACAGGTCAGCGCTTGCTTGCCCCTCACTATGGGCCCGTGTAGTAGGGGCTTCATTTCTGAGCTTGTCTCAGGAGTGACAGCCGACTCAGCCAATTACTGCCCGCAAGGCTGACCCGTTTCAGTCAATAACTGGCTGAGCAGGTTGTTATTACCGAGATGAGCTTGTCTCGGAAGTAACAGTGGCAACTGCATCGGGACACCGTTGGAGCACAGAGAGGTAAGTATGTGATGTTTCTTTTCTTTTCTTATAAGTAAGATGTAAGATGGCAGTAAGATGTAAAAAAATATGCAAGCGCTAAATAACCCCTTTTATTTCTGTTTGGATTCTGCACTTGGCTATTTTCAATCAGCACTACAGACACTAAGTGACAGGTGAAGTTCAAACAACCTCTTATTACTACTATTATTATTTCTTTTTAAGTGTCCTTGATTCCTGAGCGCTGTACATATGAGGGTTTAACATTCAGAATGTAACAAAAAGTTCAAAATGAAGTAAGTACCTAACAGATTAGGACATAGGAAAAGAGAACCCTGTCCCCGAGGGGCCCTTTCACACATAGAATTTTGGACTGTATTTATAGCCAAACCAGGACTTGGCCTTTCATTATTTAAACAACCACACTGCCACTCCGTTCATAAGGGGCACTCTGAAACTTCCATTCTTGAGATCGATGGGGTCCTGACAGAAAGGTGCCCAGAAATCATACATTTATTACTTATCCTGTGGATAGATGCTTTTAGGCTTACAACCCCCAATATAGTGAGAGTATTGTGAGAGTCGCAACAGTGGGGAATAGATCATACATTTATCACCTATGTTGTGATGAAAAATTATTGTGGTATAACCCCTTTAACCCCTAGACAACCAATGCTGTACCTGTACAGCATGGAAGCCTGTGACCAGATGAACCATTCCGTAACTGTACACCATTATGTGCTATGGTGCTATGAGACGAGCTCAGGAGCTGAGCTTGCTTCATAGCGGGTAATGACTGTCTGCTATCAGATGGTCACCATTATTGACAGGCAGCAGCCATAGCGGCATTTAAGTGTAAGTGACAGGAGCAGCTCTGGCCACTTAAAAGTCACTGTGATTTTTTTTTTTTTTGCAGAAATCAATAGTCCAGGCGATTTTAAGAAACTTTGTAATTGGGTTTATTAGCCAAATATGCCATTATCTGCATTTAAAAAGCCTTTTCCCAGGCCACCCCCTCCTTCCTCTTTTCCATCCACTGCAAAAAAATCAGGAAATTGTGACTTGTTGCATCAGACATACCCAGTCTGGTCTATAGAGAGGGGAGGAGAGAGGAGGAAGGAGGGAGTTAGCCGACAGCAGAAAGCAGATAACAAAGGATTACAGGCAGAGCTGGGTGACAGCTGTAATCAGAGCTCAGAGAGATCAGTGGTGACTGTCAGAGGAGATAGAGGGTGAGGTATTTGCAGATTAACTCTTTGTTGTCCTGTTTTGGTGTTTTATTTAGCTCTCTCCATATGAGAACAATGAAGACAGGAGGGAGAGCTTCAAACTGCTTTTTCATGATAAAAATGCATTTTTCGGCTAATAAACCCAATTATAAAGTTTCTTAAAATCGCCTGGACTATTGATTTCTGCAAAAAAAAATTTCACGACAGTGACACTTTAACAATCTGGATCCCTGCAAAGTGGTCCTAATTGTTTGTACTTCTCCGGTCTTCTCTTAGAGAAGATTGCAGATAACATTGATCAATGCTATGCAACTGCATAGAATTGATGAGTATATGCAATCTAATGACTTTATGTAATAGTCTCCCCAGGGGAACTGAAAAATTGTAAAAAATAAAAATGTTCTTAAAAAACGGAAATGCAAAAATGGAAATTGGCCTGGTCACTTAGGCCATTTTGGGCTGGGTTATGAAGGGGTTAACTGTCCTAACCATACAGAAAAAAAACTAATCAGAACATAGGAGGACACTCTACTGCAATTAGATATTGGCAGCTGTCCCTACAAGCAGAAGATAGGAAGAATCCATAGCATAATTCCTAAGTGATATGAGCAGGTGCCAGATAGTCATGATCCTTGGAATTAATGTTTGATAGCATAGAAAAGATTGAACTGGTAGAAGACCTCTACAATATCTAGTGCATTATTGGGTCATACACCCAGGTCTGAAATGGCTATAGAATATTAAATGATGTTCATTTACCCAAAACATTAGTGAAACTTATTTCCTCTTTGTATGCAGCCTTTTATACGTGTTAATTTTTAATAATCCAGGATGATATATTTCTGTGAATACTGGAGGTCACATCAAATTTAGCTAGGGAAGATGTGAGTCTCCCAGAATGTGAGCACGTTGTGACTCGTAGGGGGGGATTTATGAAGACCGGCGTACAAGTACGTCTGTCTTATATTGTGCCCCGCCTCCTTTTCCCTGGCAGGATTCAAAAGGCGCACACCTCTCAGTGAATCCGGACGGCCAGGTGCCAGAACCTGGGCCCAGCGTACTAAATCTACACCTGCTTCTAAATAAATGAGGTGCAGGAAGAGGTCACACCTCCTCCCCGCCTTGTCATGCCATCCCCCCAAGCTCCCCAAGCCTGCCCATCGGGTGAGCGGGGAATACGGCAGGCGTACGCCAGGGAGAAGAGGCAAATCTGTGCCTTCTCTCTGGCATACGGCCGTTCATAAATGTCCCCCCTAGTGTTCAGAGCACCCTCATAGTTTGAATGAACTTGGTTTGGTTTATAAGGCTGTACTGTGACACACCAATCCCCTGTGGCATTGTAATATAAATCTCTAGAGACTCTATGAGCTACTTTATGGTGCTTCATATTGTACAGAAGAGAATATTTCAGTAATAAGGCATTTAATGGAACATAAATCGAACATAAATGACTTGGAAATGGATCCTTATAGTCTAAACAAGTTTTGCACAGGTTAATTTGGTTTGCCAAGCTTAAAGAACCTTGTGGTCCTCCTTAACCACCAGAAGGAGGTACAGTCTTTGCTGCAAGCCCCAACATAGCTACTAAACAGCACTAAGGAGAAGAAGACTGGGGATTGAACAAAGGACTGGACGTAACTGGAGAACAGGACTGGAGCAAAGTCAGTTGGAGCTGGAGAACAACTAGTCCAGGGAACAAACCCTGGACAGTGTACAGAAACAGGCCAAGTCAGAGTAAGGCTAATGACAAGAAAACAGAGACCAGCAACAGATCAGGAAAACAGAAACCAGAAACAAGGCCAGGAAGAGTTCAGGAAACAAGGAACCAGGTGGCTTGAGGCAGATACCACAGAAACAGAGGCCAGACAGGTCCAGAATAGGAACTACATAGCAGGACTTACTAAGCTCCAAGCAGTCTAAAAGAAAGCGTGCAACATCCAGGAAGAGTAACCAAGATCAAATAACAGCAAATGAAATCCATTTACCACGGTGACTGGATGTCCATGCCAACAATGTTTTTGCCACTTACCTAGCAACATACCAAGAGGATAAAGGACCTTAAAAGTCCCCTTACACCTTAGACCTTAGTTGGCCATAACCACTATTCCCAATGAGTTTGGCTGTCAATACAAGGTGTATGGATGGAATTCTCCCAGCTGTGTGTGGGGAGAACAGTCGGCTGGCAGGAGAGTAAAGTTTAGCGAACCTGGAGCATGCTCGAGTTGATCCGAACCCTAACTTTCGGCATTTGATTAGCGGTGGCTGCTGAACTTGGATGAAGCCCTAAGGCTATGTGGAAAACATGGATATAGTCATTGGCTGTATCCATGTTTTCCAGACAACCTTAGAGCTTTATCCAAGTTCAGCAGCCCCAGCTTATCAAATGCCGATCGTTAGGGTTCGGATCGACTCGAACCCGAACCCGGTTCGCTCATCTGTACAGGAGAGATAACTGATGGATGAAGCATCAGTTTGGTCATCAGTCATTAAATGTGTATGTCCACCTTAAGTGCCACATTTGTGACAATTGCAGAGATTAGTAATGTACAGTAAGGTACTATACACATCTATGGGCACTGTGGTTGTATTGTATAATATGAGTTATGTGACTACTGTTGATTCACATACATTTTTCTTTACTACTAACTTTAGCAGATGAACGAACTACTAGTGATGAACGAACTTACCCAACCACACCAGTCACTACTTTTCACTACTAATCACTACTTTTTCACTCCTGGACGCTACTTACAAGATTAGGACACCTCCCTGCTGCTATGGACCTTCCATCACCACAGACCTATCTATATTTATAAACTCCAAAGCAAAGTACTCAAACCCAAAGTGGCATAAATGTAACCCGTGGTACTGCAGCAGAAATTGTCCTTCTTGAATTTAGTGGATTCATGATGTGATCTGTACCCAGGTGACACTAATATCTTGTTTGTATCCACTTATTTCATTAAATCATAATACCTGTTTTATGGATTTTTTTCTAAATGTAGCTCACAGTACAAATTCAAAGGGGCATACAGTAATTTCAATATTTTATATAGGAACAGATTTAAATATAGGAATTTTGTATATCATATATGAGCACATCTATATGCAGAGGCAGAGTGTTGGAGCACACATAAAGTGCCAATATATAGATTATGATATGTCACTTTATGGCTATGTTCACACAACGTTTTTCCTCTCTGTTTTTGAAAAGAAAAAAATGATGTCCGTCATTTTGAGGTTCAAAAGACATCCATCATTTCACTGTTTGGCTACCTGCAATGACGGCTGCTGGTTCATTATTCTAATTTAGGTGGACTAATTGGGTGGGTTTTTAATTGAAAAGTCCATTGAATTTAATAGTAAAAATGGTGAAAGGACAGTAACAAAAGAAAAACCGTGTGAACAACTAAAAAATAACATCTGTTGTTTGCAAAAGACGTCCGAAAATAATTGATGTCTGCGCAGATAACTTCCGTCATTTTATACACTCTTTGCATTGGACGTCCGTCATTCTATTCTGACTTCTGACTTCAGGGCATTACATTGAAGTAAATTACATCAAGACAATAATGGACATCTTTTTAAATAGAAAAGGCGTCCGTCTTTTGTCTTTTTTGACATTGGGTGAAGATAGCCTGTGTGTTAATTGTTACCGGGCTATGTGCATATATGGTGCTCCAATCCCCTGGGTCTTTGCGCATAATAAAGGAGGAGTCAATCCTCCGAAACGTCCGCAGGAGAGCAGCAGGTGTGGACAGTGGAGGAAAGTATGTCAGCCTGTGAGTGATTATTTACTCACTGTACTCTTTTACTAAATCAACCTTTGCATTGAAGATTTGTAAGTGCATTGTTTCTCTGAAGCAGAGTAAAGGCCCATGCTGTCAGGTCAGCGCCCTCTTGCTCCTTGTTCCCCACTTGCTGCCGGCAATATACTGACAGCGAGCGGGTAAGAGCTTAGGGAGGGGCTGCCTGGAGGATCTTTAGATCTTTAGTAGTTCATAGGAGATAGCGGCCGGTACTGCTATTACATGGAGTGATGGCCAGCAGACCGTCACTAATTTCATTGTTGTCTTTCAACATGTTGAAAGACAACAATCAGCCGACATCATGCATGTCGGCTCATCGTGCCTTTTAAATATTACCTATTACACCAAGTGATTATTGGCCAGAAATTCCGATAATACTTGGACACTTTCAGGAAACAGCAAAGGAGCAAAGAAGGTACATGTGAACAAGATGATGAAACCATTATCTGATACCACACTCTAGATTTTTATATGTGCTTACGGTTGACATATGATATTTGTTGTTGGAGTGCGGCTGTTGTTAATACATTAGTTTCTTCTGTAATTTAATAAACTCTAAATTGTTATACTTTTTTGTTTTGTGTTGTATTTCACAAATTAAGGTCAATGTTCTTAAAAAGCTGTTTAACCTTAAAGTATGTTCTGGAATGTGGGAGGAAACGGGAGTACCCAGAGGAATTCCATACAAACACGGGGAAAATACACAACCGCCAGGTTCTAACCTTGGCTAACCCAGAAACCAGTACTGCAAGGCAAACCATAAGAAACCAACTCTAAGGCCTAAGGGCCATATCAGACGGCCCGATATAAGCAAGTGAGCGCAGACCTGTCAAGTCAGCGTTCTCTTGCTCCTCGTTCCCAGCTGTCTGTGCTATTACACCCACCTACAGCAAGAGGGGAGAAGCAGGGGGGGCTGCTCAGAGCTGCAGGAGGGACTGTCCGGACCATCTTTAGATAGTCTGGGTGGCCCATAGAATATAGTGGCGGTCCGGTCTGGCGTTTTTTGTGCCAGGCTTAAAAATGTTCCCACAGCGCCGACAGTATGCAGATTTATGTAGAGGCGCACTGCCTCTACATAAATCCTGAGCGCACGGAGGGAAACTTACACCAGTTCTGAGTTGGCGTAGGTTTCTTCATAATTTTTCTGTGCGCAAAATCATAAATTCAGCAGACCTAGAGTCCGCGCCCCCCCATTCCCCACCCTTCCCACACCTCCCTGGTGCAAGCGACGTAAACTGGGCTGATGCTAAAATTTTATTCACAAAACAGGCTTTTGCAAATAAATTTATTCGCATCTGCCCGTTTTACGCCAAGAAAAAAAAGAACTTTTTACGTTGATAAATGCTCCCCTAAGTTTATTAATGAACTGACACTTTCTTATTCTGTAAATATGACTTTCCAGCAGTGACCTCATTGTTATCATAGATTGGATTACAATTAAAGGTCACCAATATATAGATAACACTTGATCCTACCAACATTTAAATAGCTGAAGTTCAGAATTCAACCTCACACTCCCTGTAGAATGGATGGGTTGCAGATCATGCCTAGAAATTTCTCCCATACAAGTGAATATGGTCTGAACCAGACTATTGTTTATACAGTATGTCCATTTGGTTTTCTGTAAAGGTGCCGTATTTTCCAACTACTTTTTAACCCCGAAAAATCTGCCGGGTATGGTCGCCACATATGGTGGAAGAGCTAAAAAACAGCCGCATCCCCGACATATGCGGCGACCACTATAAAAACCAAACGATTCAACTCACCTGTCACCTGGCAGCCTCACATCTCCTGTCATGTTCCCGTCACAGGCAGCATGATATAGAGACCCCGAAGCCTATGCCATTCTCCTGAAGCTTTCCCAGCAGCCGGGTGTCTCCTCAGAGAAGCTCAGAGACTCTCGGCAGCCGGGAGAGCTTCGGAAGAATGGCAGAGGGTTTGGGGATTTACAGTGCAGGTGGCTGCCAGGAGAAAGAAGCAGCTAGGAACAGGTGACAGGTGAGTGTTCGATCTTAAAAGTCAGGGGTCGTCATATACGCCCAGTCATCTCATACACTGGAAAATATGGTAGTAAAATAAAAAAAAAAAAGCAGCAACAAAGCAGGAAAAAAAAGCATGCATGGTAAAAATGGATGTTGAATGCCATACTGATCTGTTTTTCATTGACTTACATAAGAATTTTTTTTTTTAACGTATGACATGGTCATGGTTGACCTCATTTTTTTTGAATATTAAAATTAAATGTACTGAAGTGGATACAGTGAAATGGATGCGAAAACGAAGTGTGAACCTAACCTAAGAGTATTTACTAGTAGGAAATTATAATAATTGTAGTTTTTTTTTTTGTTTTTTTTGTTTGTTTTTTACAAACCTTCAGTCCTCCTAAGTAATAACTGTATAGGGTTTTACAAGACGTAAATCATTATTTATTCAAGAAAACCGAAGTGTAATGAATAAGCCATGTGTGACAATGGACTTACATCATTCCTCTATTTTAGGAGGAGAAGATCACAGCCAGGTGTTTCTAATCTAAATTACTTGATTATTTCTCCATAGGAAGACTGCAGCAGTTCTATGTGTGTACAAAAGGGCAATCAGATGTCATTTCAGGAAGTGGTCGTTGCTTTTTAACACAACGATAAAAGGTTGTGAGGCCGCCTTAAAATGTCTTGTATGCTGTAAGTGTCCTTTTACATGACCATGGGGCCATTTGCAGACACAACCAAGCTTCAATTGGCAACAACGGTGCTCGTGGCTGGGTCACATGAGCGATCACTGTATCATTCATGCAGCAATTTAAATACATTACTATCAACCACAAATCTCCTGTTTACACAGGTAGATGAGCAGCCAATATCAAAAATATTTACCGCTGCACAAAAGATGGCTGATTGCTATTACTTTTACACAGACCGATTATCGGACAAATGAGTGTTTCTAAAAGTGTTTGTAAAAGGGCCCTTAGGATGAGCACGTCACATAATGGAGAGGGCACTGGATGTTAAGAGTGAGATATTGGGGAACAAACGTGTGGTGAGGGGGACACACTGATGTTGAGAGTGAACCCTTCTCTAAATCCCTAAATTCTGTTGTTATTTAAAAAAACAAGATACTGAAATTTTTAATTATTTTTTTAAAAATATTTTAGTGGAAATACACTGAGCAATGCTGCTATATATTATATCACTTAGATTATATTAGCCTGTAGAGGCCATCTAAAACAAAGGTCCAATACCATAGAATACAGATATGAGAATGTAGTCTCCTCAAACACTCTCTCTGAATAGAAGAAGTATTCCCATCTCCACTTGTTATGCCCTATCATAGGTATATGGGGATAACTAACTAATTGCTGGGGGTCCAAAGGGACAGTTTAGTCATTGTTCTTGTGACTGGTGGAGGTCCCAGTGGTTGAACACCCAAGGATCAGCCAAGATGGGAATACACCTTTAGGCTATGTTCACACAATGTATTTTTTCGTATTTATACGGCCGTTGTTGCACTCTCTGAGGCAGGAAAGATCATCCATGATGATCTTTGCAGAGACCGGCCGCTCCGTGACCTGGCTGGGTACAATACGTCATGTGAACATGGCCTTAAGGTAGTTAATATTGTAGTCTACTTTAGTGAAGGCATATTTGACTTTTTCTATAGGGATGTTTGTACACAGAATTGTAGTGGATTTTAGTGTATACAGCAGAAGAATAAATATCTCACTGCCCTTTGTTGTCACCATTTTTACCATAAAAAGTCCATGTAAAATGCACAAAGGAGTAAAAAAAATCAATGGAATCATTAGTGTCAGAAGAACCAGTACATAAAAGCTATCAGCCGCCTAAATAATGTATTTTGCTATCACTTAAGCACCTTTTAATGTCATTTACTAACCTTGCTGAAAAATGCATATCTGCACTAAAACCATAGTTACCACTCTATTAGGCTAGGTTCTTACAGCCTATTAAAATATAATTTTTTTTCCCCATTTTTTAAAAAAAAATGTTTTTGAGGCGTTTTTAAATGATGTTTTTTATGCGGTATTTACATAGTAAACAACATGAGTTTTTAGCCAGAACATATTCCCTAAAACCATATGGATTGAAAGTAGGTTTTCAACAGGATACACAAAGTAATAATCTCCAGGAACTCCCACGCATTTCAAACAGATTAGTTATTTTTCAGCAACGTGTTTATGGATCTTATCGCATCATGTATCTAGTAGGTAACCGAGTTTTAATGTGTTTTCAATAGAACATGACATTTTATGGTTTATATGCTGGACTGATATTGAAGATTTTTGTTTATTATCCATTCTATCAGTTTGCATCCATTTATATGGAAGGAAACTCTAACCTAAGTCTTTGTTTACCCTCAGTTTACCGGCCTGGCACGAAACCCACTCCATTAAAATCAATAGAGCAACGTCACAGGGAGAAGTTGGTTTCATCACACTGGAGGCTGGTGGGACTTCCCCTAGTGCTTCATGCCGAGCCGCTACCTGGGAGTAGTGTGGCGCCATCTATATTATAAAATAATCTTGTAGTTTTCATTCTGAACACTAGGCATACAACTGAGCTCAGATTTCCTGTATGTGGTGATAAGTAGGAGGCTGCTATAATGTGATATGTACAGCATTAGGGTATGTGCACACTACGGAATCCCGAAGGAAAACTCTTTGAGGATTCCGCAGCTTGCACCCGCTAGCGGACTTTGGCGGCTGCGTGCGTCTCTGCCCTTGTCATAGAATCCATTCTATGCACGGACCAAGAGCAGTTGCGAGCTGCAGAATCCGCAACAGGTTTTCTGTCGGGATTCCGTAGTGTGCACATTCCCTTAAAGCAAAAGGTGACATCAGTAGATAAAGGAGGCAGCTAGCCTCCCCCTCCTTGGGGAATGACCTTTACATGGTCACAGAGCATGCTTATATATGTGTCCTGTACAAAGGATAGGGTTTAGAAACTGATCTCTCATTTTCTGTCTTACGTAACCCTTATGTAACCAGTATATTTGGAAAATGTAAAAAAAAGAATGTTAAAAAAAAAAGAAAAGTCTACAAGGCTTGCTGTAAAGCCTGACACTAAATGCTCAGGCAAGATGGCTGCCCCCATAATATTGTACCCCCAAAAAATTACAATCAGAAAATAGATAGATTAGAAAAAAAGAACATGTTCCAGTATCTGTCTCTAATTAGTAAAATAGATCTAGATGGTATATGCCCTTTAAAACCTGCACCATGATTTCTACAATCCCATCCACCAGCTGTATAATATGCTATAGATTGTCCACACACACACACACATTGTCCACCCCATGTGAACATATGTTAAACAGTGTTGAGCCATTGGAGCTGTCCAAGTCTGTAGTTGGCATCTGTGATTTTTTTTATATGTCATGACTATGGCACGTAACTATTGAATGGTTATGCTGCTCTATGTTGTGGTGTGGTCATATTAGACCTTTGTAACAGTATGATAATGATTTGTATATACAGTCTTATAGATGTGTATATCCATCTTGTGCTTCCAGCTGATCAGTATTTTTAAGGGATATATTTATAGTCGGTGTGACCCTAGATGACCGCAGATTAAAGTACACTATCCAGTTCTCGCCCTTCAGAATCGGCAGCTGGAAGTGATCAATTATACAAACAAAAGGGAAGATAGTAAACAACCTATTATCTGTATAAGGGCAGGAATTGCTGGGCTCACTTACATCTAATGCATGCTGGGTGCTAGCACATTGCCAGCGCAGCATGTCCTGTTGTTCTAATCTATGAATAATGCTTTATCTAATGGCTGTGTGGGAGTTACTCTATATAAATGTATGTAAATCACTGCATGGTTGAAAACATATATGAAATGGTTGTAATGTCATGAGTGTAGTCAGTATAAATACATAGGTTTAAGGCTATATAAGTAAAAAGTAGAGGGCTTGAATGTGTCATAGAAAGCTGCGTACTTCTTTTTATAGCATCCCTTTCTGCTCTGAAGGCAAATTATCAGTAACCTATTTAGAGGTTTGCACAGCATGTGCCTGCTTCTTATTGAATTCAATTCTACAGTTATATCTGCCAGAACCCTTCTCTGAAGTCCAGGCCTGGCCAGGAGGACAGAAATCACATTGCCCCAATTAATTTTTATTCTGGACCTTGTTTATATTGCAGTAATAATTATGGATTAGGGAAATGTTCATTCGGAAATAGTGTGAACCCTGTCTATAACAAATACTGAACAGGCAACTGCAGAGATTTTCTAAATTTAGGGGGAAAAGGTACATTTAATGTTAAAGGGGTTATCCAGCGAAAATCTTTTTTTTTTTTCAAATTAACTGGTTTTAGAAAGTTATATAGATTTGTAATTTACTTCTATTTAAAAATCTCAAGTCTTCCTATACTTATCAGTTGCTGTATGTCCTGCAGGAAATGTTGTTTTCTTTTCAGTCTGTCACAGTGCTCTCTGCTGCCTTCTCTGTTCGAGACAGGAACTGTAGCAAATCCCCATAGAAAACCTCTCTTGCTCTGTACAGTTCCTGTCTCGGGCAGAGGTGGCAGCAGAAAGCACTGTGTCAGACTGAAAAGAAAACACTACTTCCTGCAGGGCATACAGCACCCGATAAGTGTTGGAAGACTTAAGAGTTTTAAATAGAAGTAAATTACAAATCTATATAACCTTCTAAAGCCAGTTGATTTCAAAGAGTAACCCTTTAAAAAAAAAAAAAAGGGTATCTAGTTTTTTGTTGTAATCCAGAAAGTGGCAAAGGAGATAGCACAAGGAGCTTCCACTTTTCAACCCATACTAGTTCTTTCTCCCAGCTACTCATAGCATGAATAACGCTAATTCATGTAAAAAAGTGCAGTCAACAACATGCTGCATGTTAATACATCAACAGATGTTGAAAAACACATTTTGACCACAGTTCTCACAAAATGTAAACACCTAGCTTAAAGGGGTATTCCACTTAAACATAACTTTTGATATGATGCTGCCCATGGTGAGACTAACAATTCATTTCATACTTGTTATTATGTATTCAGTCTCCTCCTAGTTCTGAGCTGCTGCTTTCTGCTGAAGACACAAAATACTGTGTGTGAGCTTTTGTCTCCATTCCCCCTCCATTGCACTCCCTTCCAAGATGGCTGATGTAAACAAGTCCCTGGCAGGCTTTTTCTGCAACTTTGTAGCTTCTTTTTAATGCTGGAAAGTTAATCTGAGGTCAGGTTGCTGATGAACTTACTGTGATTAACCCTCCCGGCATTACAAAGTTGCAGATAGGGACTTGTTTACATTAGCCATCTCAAAGGGGAGGGGGAGATGGGGAGAAAAGCTCACACCCAGTTTTTTGTGTCTTCGGCAGAAAGCAGAACTAAAAGAAGGAGACTGAATAGATAATAACAAGTATGGAATGCATTGTTAGTCTCACCATGGGCAGCAACATATCAAAAGTTATGTTTGTGTGGAATACCCCTTTCAAGGGGTTATGCAGTTATTTAGAATTAGTGACGATCAATATCAGGTTAGTTGGGGGCCCAGACGAACAGCTAACTGGGGGATCCTCATCCCTTTATCTCACCTCATTCAGTTACACTGACTTGTATCACACTTCCCAATGTAGTAACATTTACTTGAATGGGATGAAGCTGAAACACCATGAACAGACACTATGAATGTGAGTGTTGTGCAGTACAAGTTAGGGGGGAATTTAAATCAACAGTCTTTCGTGCAACTTAAAACCACACAGTCTCTCAAGCCGGGGGACCATATCATGGCATATAGTTAGGACTATTAATAAAACTGTCACTCCCTTTACGTTATTGTTTTACCCTGGATACTGCTACTATTTGTTCTGCTTGCTACTTTAGGTGCCTGCATTACATGAAAAATAAATACGATGTTTTCTCAAGTTTCTTCCGAAATCTCCTCCCTTTGACTCTCTATGAGCCTTCGTGAAAGCACTGTTGTATGAATAAAAAATACATCTTGTTACTAAGCATCTCACCAGCTGGATTCTAGAGAGGCTTCTGAATACAGGACTTGTATTATACAAAAAGTATTGGGAGGGGCAGGGTTAACAGAATGAATAAGACGGAAAGATGTCAGTGAAAAGTTTGCAAGACTGATGTTTCTTTTGAAAGACACTAAGTTCTAGTGAAAGATACAATAGAGTTAAGAAATGAAGTGTGGATGTCCATGTCAAGGAGTAAAAACACAAGTTAGGCAACTCCTCTAGTTCAAGTGATGTCCATGGAGAATTGTAAGTTACTCAATGGATTCCATTATACATTCCTCAGGGAAATCATATAAAATCTGCGTGACAACAGTTTTATTGAGTAAGTGCTAATGCATACACTGATCTTTTGTCTAATATGTGAGATGAATAATGATCTGAGATTGAGGGCAGCAGCCAGTATGCAAAGTAGAAATTGTTTTGGTGGGTGGTATAAAAAAGTGACCCCCCCCCCCCCCTTCTGTTGCTATGCAGACCTACATTCACAACAAAACCCTATTATAAGGATGACTAGCTCAAGAGGAGCTACTGTTTCAACAAAAATATATACCGGTTCACCTTATACTGGTTACTGTGTGTACTGTATAAATTACTGGACACTATATTTAAAGCACATAGCCTGAACTGAGCCTTACTGTACTGTAAATCCACCAAAGAAACTGTACTTTCCAATATATTGAGATTGAAACAGAACTGCTCAAAGTCAAATAGAAAGATTCTGAGACCCCAAGAAGAATAGATGAACAAATGATTGATTGTGCACCTATTTATTTCATTTATTGGAGGAAAACTCCAGTAATAGCACACACATACTGTAATAGAAAAGCTCACTGAAATTCAGCTAGTGCAAATACATACACATGGACACCATCAGAGAATCCGTGTGTCATGCTCCACCCACTTAGGACATGCAATAGACAAAATAAAGTGGGAAAGCCACTTCCTCACAAAATCAGTTGTGCCTGAAATGTTCCTTCAAGACTGAAGACAATGGAACTGTATGGTTCCTGTTACATGTCACAGGATACATGTAACATAGATTATTGACTTGGACCAGCAAAGAAATACATGAAAACTTGCAGTGTTCATTTTAAGGAAAACTTCATCTCAGGTTTGTTGTCCCAGCCCCTCCTCTGCTTCCCTAAGCCCTGGCTTACACTCTATCCCCAAGGACCTTAAGAATAGAGCTTTATATATCATGAATACAAGGATCTGTCTGTATGAACTGATGGCGTTTGGAATTTGGTGTTTATGTAGTGAGCGTGCATGTGTCGCTTGTTGTGTGATGTCAGACTGGGGTTTAAGATGTAATCTTATTTTATGTGCAGAAAGTTCAATCTCTAAAGCTCACCATCCATTATTTTGTATTATATTCTTATAGAAGGGTAGTTGCCCAGACAGTCTTATGTTCCCTTCCTTGCACTATTGTCACACTAAATATGTTATGGTCTAAAAACAGCTAGTTTAAAAGCAAAAGAGTGTTATTCATTTTAAAGTAATTAGTAATTCAGCACTCTGACCCAGGGATAGAACAGCGGCGTCATGTCATGGGGAAGCCGTTGCCGCTGTCTGTTTTTTGAACCGCGGCCCGATTCCCGTGTACGGCGCCGTTCTATCCACGGGTCCCGGGCCAGAGCTGAAGCACAAGAGGCGGGCTGGCCCACCCCTAGTGGGAGGGAATTACCTCCTCTTTATGACGCCGCTTCATTAGAATCAATGGAGCCGTGTCATACACGGGCGGAGGATTCCTCCCACTGGGGGCAGGCCAGCCCGCCTCCTGTGCTTTAGCTCCAGCCCGGGACCCGTGGATAAAACGGCGCCGTACACGGGAACTGGGTCGCGGTTCAAAAAACAGACAGCGGCACCGGCTTCAAAGGGCCCTATTCCACCGGACGATTATCGTTTAGATTATCGTTAAATCGTTCAAATCTAAACTATAATCGTTCGGTTGAAATGCAGTTAACGATTAACGACCGAACGAAAAATCGTTGATCGCTTTATAAGACCTGGACCTATTTTTATCGTTGCTCGTTTGCAAAATGTTCGCAAATTGTTCGCATTGAATAAGACATCGTTCGGAATAGATACGAACGCAATAGCGAATAAATAGCGAAGAAAAACGATCGCAATTACGATCATAAGTAACGATTATCGTTCCATGGAAATGAGTGAACGTTTTCAGGTCTTTCGCAATAGCGGTCGTTTGAGATCGTTAATCGTTAACGATTATGCAAACGATAATCGTCCGGTGGAATAGGACCCAAAGTCTTCCAGGATTACAGAAGCACAGCTACTTCTTAACTAAACAGCACCACCCTGCCCCCAGGTTAGGTGTGGTAATACAATTGAATTCCATTCACTTTAATGGAACTGTGTTGCAGAACCCCACACCCAAACTAGGAACAAGAGTGATGCTGTTTCTGGAATAAAGCAGCCATGTCTTTTAAGCTTGGAGCCCGTTTCATTTGATATCTCTATTTGTAAATGCTTTTGAATATTTTTGACTCACTCTTGTATTTATAACCTAATTCATTCACACTCATTGATATGTGTTTTGTGCTTCAGCTGTTCCTCTCTTCAATTGCCACAGTTTCTGTGTTCTGTAGAGTCAGGATTTTTACTGTGCCCTTCCAAGTAGTAGATTTGTTTATACAAAGCATTTCAGATCAGCATTTGAGTTTTGGATCATTGCCTTACTGGATAACCTAATTACACCTTTAAGGACAAGACATTCTCTTTTATGCTAATCCTATCACAACATAGCATCTCAACATCATCTCAACACGGTTACTTGAATGATGTTGTTAAGATGTCCTTATTGTTATATTTACTGGATGCCAAATGGATGACAAAACCTGTATGTTGTTGACAAAACCTGAGAGTTGTTGACTCATCTGTCTATTGACGTTTACATCAAACATACCCCAAGGAGGACATTTATTAAGATCGGCATACTTGTACACCGGTCCTAAATTAGGTCCGGTACCCTTTTTCCTGGCACATGCCTCATACTGAATCCAGCCGGCCATGCACCCGACCCTGCGCCAAACTTGCAGCAGTTATAGATTTGAATCACGATTTATGACTTCGAGCAGGCGTGAATTATGATAAATGAGGCGCAGGGGGAGGCCACGGCTCCTCCCGACCTTGCGTCGCCCCCTGTCCACCCCTTATGGCAAACGGGGGATACAGCGGGCGTACACCAGGGGGAAGGGGCAAATCTGCACCTTCTCCATGGCGTACACCGCTGGTGTAACAATGATAAATTCCCCCTCCCCAAGTGTTACTTCTCCTGGATATCAGTCATAATACTATCCAAAATTGTATTACCATGTATAATTTTGGGAAGACTTTTCACTCTCTCAAGTCTTCTGTATGTGGAAGCAAGGGTTCTTAATGTTATGTTATGGGTAAAAATGTCTGTGTAACTACCTTAACCTGATATATGATACATTAAGGTACTTGTAGAAACTTAATTGTATTTTCATGTCACAATTAGATTTATTACAGTACATAGTGTGTGGATGTTAGGTCTGAATCTATTAATAAATATAATTTGTAAAACTAGCAACTAAAGGTTTCAGGCATGTCTAGTATAGTGTAGTATTAAATCTTTTGGATTTTTTTTTAGTATTTTAGTAGTTTTACAATTTCTCAATAAACCTACAGTACATTAAACAAAATATTATTAATAGTAGGGGAGAATAATGGAGGAGGATGGAGAAAAAGCTAATCTATTAAATATCTTTCTTTATTGTATTTACAGAGAAAAAAAAACCTAAAATTCTCCAATAAATGCCATCTGCTTAACCCAACAAGAAGTGCAGAGCTGCTTTAAAAACTCTAAATACCCCAATTATATTCTCTATAGGAAGAAATGTTACTACCTACCTGTGTGAAAAGGACATTATTTAATACATGGCAGCATTGGTGTTCCATCGCTCCATGTGATAGGTGATGCACAGCTGATGGCTAATGGAAGAGTATTGAAAATAATTAAGAGGTATGCTCACCTGTCCACGCTCCTCCAGTGTCCTCCTACCTTTTCCCCGTGTCTCCCGATGACTGCAGACACCGATGAGACTTCCAAACCAATCTCTGCAGTGACAGCCTGCTCATCCAATCACAGGACAGCGCTGCGGCCAGTAATTGGCTGAGCGGGCTGTCACTGCAGCAGCAGAATCGGTAGTGTCAGCAGCAGATATGGTCAACAAGGAAAAGGCAGGAGGACACCTAGGGAGTAGGAAAGGGAAAGTAATCATATATACATAATCTAGCAGATCTCTGCTCGCTTACAGTGCAGGGTCAGGCTTTCTTATATGGCCTTTAGAGTCAAATATGAGACTGAATATTATTTACTTATGGTCGCATCCATGTATGGTTTGTAATGAGACTCTTTCATGACAGTATGATTCAAAGGATTGTCTGCTGTCGAACCCAGTGATCTACTGTAATCTTTATATTAATGTAAAACAATCATTCTCACTCAAGTTACTATGCTTTTTATTACTTTATCTTTTCATATTCAGACTCCTAAAATCACTTTTACAATCGTATGATATACATACATATTCACCACCAGAGTCAATTGATATAGATCTTTAGCGTTCTTACTCTAAGCAAGCCCATAAGTCTGATTCCTATCCCACGGAAGGAGACAGAAGCATGTTGCACACTTAGCAGCATTTCAGGGGAAGCCACTTCCCCGCAGTGCTATCCCAAGGGTAAATGAAGCATTACATAGTACCCACTGATATAAGAGGAAACAGTCTTCAGTACTGTACTTTGCAGTAATGTCGTTTTTTTTAATAGTTTTTTTAGTATAATATCTTAAAGGGGTTATTTAGGGAAAATCTTTCAAATCAACTAATTTCAGAAATTTATATAGATTTGTAATTTACTCATATTTAAATATCTGCTGTATTTCCTGCAGGAAGTGTTGTTTTCTTTTCTGACACAGTGCTCTCTGCTGACATCTCTGGCCGAGACAGGAACTGTCCGGAGCAGTAGCAAATCCCCATAGAAAACCTTTCCTGCTCTGGACAGTTCCTGTCTCGGACAGAGATGGCAGCAGAGAGCACTGTGTCAGACTGAAAACACAACAACATTTCCTGCAGGGCATACAGCAGCTGATAAGTATGGTAAGACTTTTTAAATAGAAGTAAATTACAAATAACCTAATAATTATAATAACCTTCTGAAACCAATTGTTTTAAAAGAAAAATATTTTTGCTGGATAATCCCTTTAAACACAGAAAAATATAGCAGCTTTTTATATTACTGTTTGCAAAATAGCCTTGTATGTTTCAGTTGTTTCCCCATGTTACAGATATCCTTCATCATGTCATTGATTTATTGTATTACTAGGTCTGCTTGCAGAGATACAGGGTCAGCATGGTCATTTATCCAAAGAAGTAAAAGTCGTACTGGGTCACAATGCAACTCTTCCGTGTGAGGTGCACAGCCATTACAATTCCGCCACCTCCACGCTACAGTGGCTATATGTAAGTAACCCGAAAAAAATATCACTTGTTTTTAAATGTTCTAAAAGGAATTCAGTGTTGTTCCAAACAGTATCCTAAATAAATCCTGGTAATTGGAATAATCTGCCATTTTGTATATGAGATGTGTATTTATGCACTAGGGGCATCTCTCCAAAATCCTAAGGACAATAAAGTAATGTTGGTTGGTAAATGACTTCTTGCAGGGATAGGCAAGAAACTCATCAAGATGTTAGGTACGGCATACAGTCCCTTAAATTCTGTTCTTAGTATCCACTAGTTTAAAGAGAATCCTGGTAATATCTTCTAACAAGGCAGGAGACAGGGAACTCTCCCTTGTTATGTCGGTGCGCTGCAGAGTTATTAAGTTACTTTACATCAGGATGTTCGGTGGACTGTGGTTGGCCCTTCAAGGTCCTATTACATAAAATGATTATCTGCTGTACTTGGCTGGTTACCAGACGTTTTGACCAAAAATTGGACATGTTAAAAGGCCACGATCAGCGGACATTGTGCATAATGTAGGCGGATCTGGATCTGTCAACATTGAAACATCAAGATTAGTGCAGCGAGGGGCCTGATGCCCATTGCTCCATGCAATAGTAGTGGCAGTGTTAGGACTGCTGCTGACTTCAGTGGGCAGCCCAAATAATCAAAGGATCATTCCCACTTCTCCCTGTCTGTGCATGTAATAATAACACAGGCATTGAGAGAGGAACAAGTGGGAAGCAATTGCTGACCTGACAGGTGGCATGTAATATGGCCTTTAGTCCTAAGTCTGCCTGCCGACTCCTGCAGAACACTTGATGAGTATTTAACTGGCGTTATGCAGTGAACAGCAGCCTAGAGTAATATCACTGCATATAAATATTCAACAGTAGGCTTTCTGCATGACCCGACAGGCAGATCGTGCACTAGTCGCCAGGTTAGGATCATTTGACCTGCTGCTAGATACCCTTTAATGGTTTACAGACACCCTCTTGATGTCTCCGTTTAAGAAGAACCTTTTTTATTGCAGACATATTATAAATCTTTTTACATCCTTAGGCTATGTTCACACAGTGTTTGTTTTATGACCGTCTTTTTGGATAGCCACATTTTGATAATTACAGCCGTAAATAATGATCATGATACATCAAAATACAGCAATCTTTTCACCTCCAAATGACGGTCGTACGAAAAGATGGACGTAAAACGAACCTTGTGTGAACATAGCCTTAAGCCATGTTCACACAACGTATAATTTGATTAAACAAAGACCGTTATGTAATCACCGTGGCCGATTAATTGACTTACTTTGGAATCTCGGCCGCAGTGTAAACACTCTGTATACAATGCAGTTGGGATTTCATATGGACACAGAAAACTTTCATGGCGGTTCTGTGCATCAGCTATTCATTGAATAGCGGCTGCACGAAACTGACCGTGCAGACATTGTAAAGTGCGGCTCTGCACTTTACATTGTCTGCTATGGGAAATTGGAATGCGGGCGCACCCGAATGTGCCCACATCCCAGTTAAAAAGAAATGAAGTTCATCTGTCCGGTACTGCCATACCAGACTTAGGCTATGTTCACACTACGTAAAAGTACGGCCGTTGTTGTACGGTGTGGAACACTGCCTTTACTGCTATGCAGCGCCGTATAGGATCCCGGCCAGAGCGTATACGATGTGTATACGCTCCAGCCGAGATCCTATACGGCGCTGCAAAGAACTGACATGTCAGTTTTCTGCAGCCGCAATTCAGTGAATAGCGGCCGCAGAAAGACCTGCCAGTTCACACAATGAAGCAAGCGGCTCCGGACGCTTGCTTCATTGTGTGCTATGAGAGTTTTGATGCGGGCGCGTGCTGATGCGCCCACATGAGAACACTGCGGCCAGAAAGATCATCCTTAAGTACCGGCCAGAATGATCTTTGCAGAGACCGGACGTAGAGCAGCTTAAGGCAAATCTTTTTCTATTTTTATTGTGTCCCATTTGAGGGCAGCAAAGCAAATTGCTGTGCCGCTGATAATATTTGACAGCATAGAAATTAGCCACTGTTTAACATCTTCTTGATCTATGACATACATTTACGTCATGGGTCTCCGGTGAGGGAGTATGGTGCAGGTTAGATATGGTGGGTCAGGAGGGAGTCAAAAGAAACATAATATTGGGGTGGAGGGTGGTAGAAACATAATATTGGGGTGGAGGGTGGTAGAAACATAATATTGAAGTGATACTCACCCGTCCCGGTGCCCCCATAGTGGAGCATCATCGCTCTCTGTTCCCTTCTGGTCTCCTGTATCTTCAGATCCTGTAACGTCATGGCACTGCACAGAAAGGGCCACTCATGAGGCGTGATATCTCTGCAGTCACTGACTGGCTGGACGAGTAGTTCCTGTGATATTATGACAACACAGGGACCCTGTAGATACGGGAGACCGGAAAGTGTCAGTGAGCAGTGATGCAGTAGATGTGGGGACACTGGGAAAAAGTATCACTTCATTATTACCTATTTATTATTTTCTACCACCCCTGCCCTCTCAGTTTTTTTTACATTTGCCTGGAGTTCTCCTTTGATGCTTTTTTAAGTTGTTTCAGTCATTATGATTAGTTTGTTCATAGATTAGGCTGGGTTTACACTGCACTTTTGCAGTCAGTTTAACGTATCCGTTTTTAAATAATTACTTTTAACGTACACAAAAACATGGTCGACCACATTTTTGTGTATGCTAAAAGAAGGAAAAAAAACTGTTTTCATCCAGCTGTTTTATAATTGAAGTCCATGGTAAAAATGCATCCAAATGTGTGCACATTTACATTTTGCAATTTTGCATGCGTTTTTTCATCAGTTTTTTTTTTTTAATCTAAAACATATCCGTTGAACAGACTGCAAAAATGCAGCCTTAGGCTATGGTCATACATAAATGAATACACAACAAAACTATGGGCATAAGTTCTGAATCATTGCAAAAATATTTTATTTACCATGATTGTATTAATAACATGATAAGAACTATATTAAAAAATTCCTTTTAAGGGTATATTCACACGAACGGGCTCGCAGCGAGATTCTCGCTGCGAGCCCGGCAGGTCCTGGCAGTTCCCATAGACTACATACTTGCTGCGGTCTAAACGACCACAGCGAGTATGTAATTCTGCCGCCCTTAACCCCTTCTGCTCCCGCCGGCTCCCACGCTGTAAGCATACATTACCTCTCCTCGCTGCACGGGGCCGGCGTCCTGCTCTCCCGTCCGGCCAATCAGTGGCTGCGGCTGGGCAACACACTAATTGGCCGGACGGGAGAGCAGGACGCCGGGACCCCGTGCAGCAAGGACAGGTAAAGTATGCTTACAGCGGGGGAGCCGGCCGGGAGCAGAAGGGGTTAAGGGCGGTATAATTACATACTCGCTGCGGTCGTTTAGACCGCAGGAAGTATGTAGTGTATGGGAACTGCCAGGACCTGCCGGGCTCGCAGCGAGAATCTCGCTGCGAGCCCGTTCGTGTGAATATACCCTAAAAAGATATATTTAAAAACAACCAAATACTGATAAAATTACACATATTACTGACAAACAACATAGAATGAATGGGTTAACACATACTGGGTGCCTAATAAGGGATTGTCTAGTAAAGTGCCACTATAATTGTAACAATGGATTCAATCAAGTAAACCACTATTCAGGCAATATTGTAAAAAAAGGACAAACCAAAAGCCCTTAGTCTTATCAGCACTCACCCATTCTTACTATGAGGGTCACAGCTGTTTACACTGCATTTTTGCAGTCAGTTTAACGTATCCGTTTTTAAATGGTTACTTTTAACGTACACAAAAACATGGCCGACCACATTTTTGTGTATGCTAAAAGAAGGGGAAAAAAAATCTGTTTTGATCCAGCTGTTTTATAATGGAAGTCCATGGTAAAAATGCATCCAAATGTGTGCACATTTACATTTTGCAGTTTTGCATGCGTTTTTTCATCAGTTTTTTTTTTTTTTTTAATCTAAAACATATCCGATGAACAGATTGCAAAAACGCAGCCTTAGGCTATGGTCACACATAGTAAGAGAACGGTCACACATAGTCACGGAACGGCCGGTCTCAGAAAAGATCATCTCCGCCGGCAGTGCAGTACCGTCAGCATGATCTTTAGGGCTGCAGAGTTCTGATGCGGGCGCATCTTTGCGTGCCGGAGCCGCTTGCTCCACTGTGTGCACTGACAGGGTTTTCTGCAACAGCTAGTCACTGAATACGTCAGTTTTCTGCAGCGCCTCTAGGGATCCTGGCTGGAGTGTATACAATGTGTATACACTCCGGACGGGATGTCCTCAGCCTGCAGCACTACATAAGTACCGCAGAAATCATTTCAATTTCTGCGGCACTTACGTAGTGTGAACATAGCCATATAATATTAAATGTTGTTTAACCGCTTGCTGCCTTTCTTTTTTCCAAAGGAGAAGAATGGAAATCACCTAATTTCTACCAGTGGGCAAAAAGGAACGATCATAGAAGACTCAGATCTAAAAGGTCGCGTCAGTGTGAGCCCAAATATGCAGCTGGTGATTGACGACCTACAAGTACAGGATGAAAAGTTATTTATTTGTCGGGTTACGGACCAAAATGGCATTGCCAGGGAAAGCAATGTGCACTTCAGAGTTTATAGTAAGTTCTTAGCATATCAAAGTTTTCTTAGTATTCCTAGTATTGACAATTTTATACAGAACCTTGATGAAACTTAGCAAATGATTGGCTATTAGAAAGATCAAAGATTTCCTACTCCACAATCCCTCTAAAGAATTTTTGTTACACAATGATGACTTTTTTCACGAGGAAACAAAATGTCCTATAATATAAAAAAAATAATGGCTAAAAATAGTGCCCCTCCTTATGTACATATACATAACAGCTTATGCTGAAAATTTTCCAAGATACAATGGCTGTCAGAGATGGCACAAGGGGATGATGATGATGGTGCAGGATGTTTACAGAGACCATGTTCTCTCTTAGTACATTATTCTTTAAAATGGTTATATGGTTATTTTATACAGTAGCATTAAGATTTTCCTTTAAAAAAAACCAAACAATGCCAGACAGCTCTAGACCATTATTCTTTCTCCAGTAAACTTTTTATTTGGCACTGTGTATGAACCCAGAGTCATCTATCAGACTGTGAGATGAAGTAGCCTAATAGAACACTCCAGAGAAAATGAACTCAAGTTACTAAACCCATAAAACCCTATTCATGTGTGTAGTATATCAAGAGAAGCAGCCAACGAAGAGAATAAACTGGACTCGTCAGCTTGTACATCGCAGTGCTGCAAGGCAATGACCAAGATGATTAAACCTTCCAAGGATTTAAACCCCAGGACAGGATGCTAAATTTCACACACTGCATAGTCTATTAAGATTGATGTATAGCCTGTTGGGTCGTATATTGTATCCTTAACAGCTTTTATTATCTGGGCCTTTGTTTTCTAGCACAATAATGCACATCTAATGAGACAAGAAGCATTCGATAACAGTGGTCTTGCCATTCCATGTGCTAGATTTCAGCCGAGGTCCTTTAATTTGTAGGATCAGATATCAGGTTGATGTAAGATGTTATGTAATCATAGCAAAACTAAGGGAATCACTACACATCCTAAAGCGGCCAAATGCAAACATTAGACTTAACAGTATTATTGTAGAAAGACTTTTATAAAAGGAGCATTTACAGACTGTACCCAATAGGTACATATTCATACGGGGCATTGGGACTTGAATACTTTCTTAAAATGAATGTACCACCAGGTACATTGCTTTGTGTTTTTGAAAAGATCGGCATAAGGGGATGCAGGTGCTGCTGTCCTTTTTTGAACCGCCGCCCTGTTCCCACGCGTGGCACAGTCTATTACCGAGCACTGACCGGGCATGAAGCGGGCAGGCCCGCCAGTCCCCAATGTGACAAAAAACCCTCTGTGATGCGGCCCCATTAGAATCAATGCAGCCAGGGAAGATCGTCACACTGGGGGGCGGTGGGCCCACCTCCAGTGCTTCATGGCTGGCCAGTGCTTGGTAAAAGATGGGCGGCATGCACCGGTCTGTTTATGTAAAAAACAAAAAAGCAATGTGCCTAGTATAACCCCTATTGCTATGGACAGCTTAATGAAGACCTATGTCCATTACAATGGGAAAAAAAAACAATGTTTGCTATTTTTTATGTTAACTTTTTTGCAATACTAAGATTATTGTTTTTTACTTTCATTTTGTTTAAGATGGTAGAAACTTTATTGACAAAACCTAGAATCTAGTTTATGGCCTCTGCTAGATAAGCTTCATCTGAATTAAAAATTATTTCCACTGTTATGGGTCTATAATGTAAAAAATGCTTTTTATTTTATCTAAATATATAATCTAATGCTGGATAAATGCGGCTACCAACAGAGAGCTCATGTATATGAGTTGTATAAACATGTATATACAGTGAGCCCATCCTAGTGATGTCTGCAGGTATCTGCTCTGACTGTCATGACCAGCAGAGGTTCAGTGGGTTAGTGGTGAGCCCCAGCCTCTCCTTACCTCATCATTCCCGAATACTTGAACATAATGGGGGGGATTTACGAAGACCGGTGTACAAGTACAACAGTCTTATATTAAGCTCCACCCAATTTTTCCAGACAGTATTCGCTAAGAGGCGTATACCTCCAGCCGGTCGCACAATTCTGGAAGCAGGTGCAGATTTGCGTCATGATGTACGCCTGGCGTAATAATAAATGATAAATGAGCCGCAGAAGGAGGCCACGCCTCCTCCCCGCCTTTTCACTCATCCCCCAAGCTCCGCCAGCCCGCCCATTGGGCGAGCCAGGCGGACAGGGAAGCTTCTGCACCTTCTCCCTGGCATACGCCTCTTGCGTACCTTTCATAAATGTCCCCCACTGTGTAAGTTAGCATTTACAGAAGCAATATTTCATGGACATTTAATTGTCCAATATTAGATTATTGAAATAAAAAAATGAAAAACATATGGATTCCTAATACAATAAAATTCTGATTGTACCCCTGTCTTCACACAGAGGCTCCTGGTGAACCAGAAATTAAGATGGAAGACAATGGAATACCAATAACAAATGAAGCTGTTCAGGTAAAGATGAGTAAAAATGCAAAAAAAAAAATCTATATAAATGGACTGTCTAAAGAATTGCCACACATAGGGGATACTCCAGAAAGTAAGGTGTTTTTTTTTGTACTATAATGTTGTTAAAAATGTATATTTTTATACTTTATTTTGATACTAATTCATTTATTTATATACTAATACATTGTGTGGCAGCAGTAGGGAGTGACATGAGCCTCTTTGCTGCGATCAATGTTCATGCCAAACACTGCAGGGCTGCCTAAGCCCTGATCCCCACTCACCAATCTGATCAAGTGCTGCCACCGACACAGCGCTACTGATACAGAGTATTCTAATGCATAAGAAAATACAGTACACGGGAAGGTGCTGAATCAGTAGTGCTGTGTTGGCATCAGTGCGTAATCCGAGCAAGGGAGCGGGGACCACTGTTGGCCCCACCAGCTCTTCTGTTGACACATCAATTAAACTGGTCAACCTGATAACATAGGTATATATAGTATGTAGGGGCATTACTGGAATCTAATACCAGTCACTAATACCACTGTATCCATAAATAATGCCCTAACAGTACACCCACTCATCAATAAGGCTCCTTGTTCCCCTCTATAGTAATAAAGCCCACTTGCTCCCCCACATAGTAATAAATGCCCCCTGTGTCCTCATGTAATAATTCCCATCCCATTCCTGTGCTCCCCCGTATTAATAATGTTGCGGCCCTGTTGTGGCCAAATAGTAAATAAAAAAAAAAAAACAAACAAAAAGGAACCTATACTCTCGTGCTAGCTTACATCCATTCCCACAATGGATGTTGTGTCTCTTCAGTCTGAACACCCAGACCCAACGGATTGAAACTTTTTTTGTGTGATATGTCAGTGATAGCAGCACTTTTTATTTCATTATGGATTTAGAAGTTTTTATGTGGTCATATTTCTTTAACTGCAGATTGGAACATGTGAAAGTAAGAACGGCTATCCATTATTCAATATTACATGGTATAGGAATAATACTCAACTGAGAAACGGAAAGGATGGTATGTACCAATGAAAAAAAAACATAAAGTATTATTGGGTATACTATTTACTACATTTACTGGTCAGCAGCTTTTTATCGGGAAGACCTATATAAAATACCACTTTATGCTGTGCACCAACCACAGCACCAGGTGGGGGCCTGGTTGGGAGGTTGTGGTGGGGTGGGGGGCGTGGAGAGAGTATAAATTCCTTCAAAAGAGACTCTTGACTCTTAATTTTTTTTCCTGTAGTTTGGATCTGTATCTGGATCTTGAAAATCATGCTCACTGGACTAACGTCTACATACCTGGGTTTAAGTCCAGAAACATGAGCAGTAACCATTCTATTTGCACCTTAGGCTAAGTCCGAAATCATGCGTAGTAGAACAATCTTGATTGACATGCGCGAGTGATACTATGATCTCGCAATCACATGGCATCATCAATGAGGTTTACCATTCAACCAATAACAAATGTCTATTCTGTTACATTCAAGAGATGATTGGATACAAACCGTATCAATTAACTATACAAGGTCACCTATTGATCGGCACAGCAAATGGGAGTAGAAGGAAGTACACGTTTTTGAGTGTAACCTTTAAATAACGCCGATAGACGCGGCGTGGTCACTATAGCTCTGTCCCTTGAGAAAGCCACTATCCATGTGGTGAAACGTTGGTGGAGGGTGTCTGTTATATATGTTTTTAGCTGGGATGTATCAGGGAATTAATCAATATAGATTGCATACAACAAATGCCAGACAGAGCGGCTGAGCCTCAAGGCTGCCACGCAATATCGGTATTAGCAGTCATTTAGTAATTGGGAATTAGGTGTCTGTCACATTCTTAAAATGTTCTAATAAAAGTTATTTTTTAAGTTATAGTCTTCACAGTTAATAGTATTTGGTTGTATTTAGTACATTCAATGTTTAACTAATACAGTACATGACATAATCATTTTGTGAATGCAAATTTAAAATTTAGTATATAACTAGAGATGAGCGAACCGGGTTCGGGTTCTAGTCCATCCGAACCCGAACGTTAGGCATTTGATCAGCGGGGGCTGCTGAACTTGGATTAAGCTCTAAGGTTGTCTGGAAAACATGGATACAGACAATGACTATGTTTTCAACAAAGCCTTAGGGCTTTATCCAACTTCGGCAGCCACCGCTAATCAAATGCCGAAAGTTCGGGTTCGGATGAACTCGAGCATGCTCGAGGTTCGCTCATCTCTATATATAACATAGATGACTTTTCCATAAATTGCGGATATTGTCATAACTTTTTCTAGGCCACGTTCATACAATGTATCTTTTGCATTAATCACGGCCATAGTTGCAACTGGTTGCACGAAAAACTGACATGTCAGTTTCATTGAATAGTGGCCGCACAGACCTGTCACTTCACACAATGGAAAGTGCGCTTTCCATTATGTGCTATGGTGAACTGGGATGCGTGTGCACATCCCAATTCAGCACAAATGAAGTTCATCCAGCTGATACTGCAGTACTGGCCGGGATGATCTTCACAGACACCGGCCGTTCTGTGACAAGGCTGGGTCACAGAACGGCCGGTGTCTTTCGATTTGTGAACCCGTCCTCAATATGTAGCTGCTCCAAAGTTCATTGTCTACCGCAATTTGATTACCCCAAGATTACTAAGGCAGATGGTAAATAAGCTAGGATAAAATGTATTAATATTTTGGTTCTACTCATTCGTCTATAGGGGTGTTGATCACATCTCAGGTGACAGTCAAATCCAGTGGTCTCATCACAGTCCGGAGCGTGCTCTCATCTCCTGTGGAAAAATCAGATATTTATTCTGAGTTTTACTGTGAGGTTTCTTATGATCTTCCTAAGGGTCACTATATGAGGGAATCGGAGAGAAATAACATTATGGTAGACTGTAAGTAACTGTATATTAAATAATGTCATATATATATATATATATATATATATATATATATATATATATATATATATGTTACTGTAGATTTAACATGTTATACAGCTTTTATGGTGTTTTCTTGATTTTCATTCTACCCTTTATAGATCCAAATACTGAAGTAAGACTATATGTAAGGGGCAAGTCTGAAATCATAAAGGAAGGAGATGAAGTGGAGCTAAAATGTGTGGGAAATGGGAACCCACAGCCTGAGATTACGCTGCACAGGGTAAGCAACCATAGCCCTTAGACGTCTTTCCCAATATAGTGTCACTGTCATCCACACATGATGCACAGTAACTTGAGACACCACTAACATACACAAACACACATAACTGACACAGACACTGACTGACACACATTACTGACTGACCGACACACACACATACACACAGCACTTACAACTCAGTCTTCTCCCTCTTCTTCCCTGTCAGATGATCTCCTCACTGTAAGGTTGAGGACCTGTGGGTCATGTGATGAGGCCCTTCTCTAACCTTACCTGGAACATCGAGCCATGTAACACGGCCTTTACATTTACAGAAGCCTTTTATAATAATTATGACTCGCTAAATACTCACATATACCTTTATACATATTTGTTTTTTTTTGTTTTTTAGCAATGTTGGAAAATATTGTATGCAGGGCACGGTTTAAATATAGACAACCTTGCACATGGTGTACAAAAGACCCTGTTAGGGTGCCTTCACATGAGCAGTGGATTTCATACTGCGCGTTCCGCAGCAACACTGTGTCCTGTAATTTTTTATGGGTTTATATACTCGCAGCGAGTATGTGAGTGTTTAAAGCCCCTTCCCACTCAACCTACCGCTGCCGGGCTAATACATTACTTAGCCATGCTCCCACTTGCTCTTCCGGCTCCTGGCTGCAGCGGGACAGCCACTGATTGACAGGACACAGGATCTCAGTGGATTTTGCTGCAAAACTCGCAGCGTGAAATCTGCTGCGGATCCTGTACGTGTGAAGGCACCCTTAAGCTGAATTTACATGTAGAAACCCTCCAAACCACTGATAAATGATTGGGGGTTCAATGCATTACAATAAGCTTATGGAAATTTCCATGAACACCACAATAATTATGCCATAGTTTTTAAATGAAACCTCCATAGTGGCCTCAAACACATTGTAAATGTTGGACTGGTAACAGTTACAATAATTTTTAGATATGCATGAAAAATACGGGATATATAATTTTTTCTAGATATTTTTTTTCTTATATCATATTATCATGTTTGACAGAATTAGGGGGGCTGATGTATACCATCTTGATGCCGAGACAGGAGTGTGGTCAGGCAGTATGGAAAGCTAGCCCAATCTGGCTGTATCGCTAGAAGCATAACCAGTAGGAAGAGGGAGACTGTGATCCTGCTGTAGTGCTCTAGTGACATCACATATGATAAGATATCCATAAAATAGAATAGGTGCAAAAAAAATATAATTCCACTAGAAAATGTACCCGGCGCTACCCGGGTATAAAGTGTCAGTGTGTTAATTAGATTTGTTCTAAGGTGCCCAAGAGGCCAATCTAAAGGTATTATTTCATCAGTGGAATTAGTGTATACCTGTAGTGCATAGTTGGAGGGGTTCTGTATACCTACAGTGTATAGTTTTTAGGGGTCCCGCATATCTGTAGTGCATAGTTGGGTGGGGGGGGCTGTATACCTATAGTGTATAGTTGGGGGAGTCCTGTATACCTGTAGTGTGTAGTTGGGGGGGCTGTATACCTGTAGTGTATAGTTGAGGGAGGTCCTGTATACCAGTAGTGTATAGTTGGAGGGTGGGGGGTATACCAGTACTGTATAGTTTGGGAAGTCCTGTATACCTGCAGTGTATAGTTGGTGAAGGTCCTGTATACCTTTACTGTATAGTTCGTGGGTCCTGTATACCTGTAGTAAATAGTTGGTGCTGTATACCTGTAATGTATAGTTGGTGGAGGTTTTGTATACCTGTAGTTTATAGTTTGAGGGTCCTGGATACCTGTAGTGTATAGTTGGTGGAGGCCTTGTATACCTGTAGTATATAGTTCGGGGGTCCTGTATACCTGTAGTATATAGTTTGAGGGTCCTGTATACCTGTAGTATGTAGTTGGTGGAGTTCCTGTATACCTGTAGTGTATAGTTTTGGGGTCCTGTATACCTGTAGTGTATAGTTTGGGGTCCTGTATACCTGTAGTATAGAGTTCGTGGGGGGTGCTGTATACCTGTAATATAAAGTTGGTGAAGGTCCTGTATACCTGTAATGTATAGTTTTGGGTTTCTGTAAACCCGTAGTGTATAGTTTGGGGTCCTGTATACCTGTAGTATATAGTTGGTGAAGGTCTGGTATACCTGTAGTTTAAGGTTTGGGGGTCCTGTATACCTGTATTATAGAGTTGGTGAAGGTCCTGTATACCTGTAGTGTATAGTTTGGGGTTTCTGTAAACCCGTAGTGTATAGTTTGGGGGTCCTGTATACCTGTAGTATATAATTGGTGGAGGTCCGGTATACCTGTAGTGTAAAGTTTGGGGGTCCTGTATACCTGTAGTATAGAGTTGGTGAAGGTGCTGTATACCTGTAGTATATAGTTGGTGGCATTCCTGTATACTTGTAGTGTATAGTTCTGGGGTCCTGTATACCTGTAGTGTATAGTTTGGGGTTCTGTATACTTGTAGTATATAGTTGGTGGAGGTCCTATATACCTGAAGTATATAGTTGGTGCAGGTCCTGTATACCTGTAGTGTATAGTTTTGGGGTCCTGTATACCTGTAGTATATAGTTGGTGGGGGTCCTGTGCACCTGTAGTGTATAGTTTTGGGGTCCTGTATACCTGCAGGGTCGTATTTATCATTAGGCACCCATGGTCTGGTGCCTAGGGTAGCACCTTGCAGAGGGGCAGTACCCTCCCGTTCAGAAAATCTGATGTCTTTTCGAGGGGGGGTATGGCAGTATTGGTCAGGTCTGGTATAGTGGTGTTATCCAGTCACAGTATAGCGGTATTGGTCAGGTCTGGTATGGCAGTGTTATCCAGTTACAGTATGGCGGTATTGGTCAGGTCTGGTGTGGCGGTGTTATCCAGTCACAGTATAGCGGTATTGGTCAGGTGTGGTATGACAGTGTTATCCAGTCACAGTATGGTGGTATTGGTCAGGTGTGGTATGACAGTGTTATCCAGTCACAATAAGGCGGTATTGGTCAGGTCTGGTGTGGTGGTGTTAAATGTGATGTCTGGAGCTATTACCTACCTACCCTGATGCTAATTGGTGAGTGAGGATGGGGCGTCTTCAGGTTTAGTGCTTAGGGCAGCAGCAGCTGGTAATACTGCCCTGTATAGCTGTATAGATGGAGTAGGGGGTCCTGTATACATGTACTGTATAGATGGAGTACGGGGTCCTGTATACATATACTGTATACAGTAGATGGAGTAGGGTCCTCTATACCTGTAGTGCCCTGTATACATGTACTGTATAGATGGAGCAGGGGGTCTACCAGTTATTTCTGTGGATCTGTTGTGACCCTAGTAACCATTCACATTCCAGCTCCCTGTGAAAGCAGTAATCCTATTGGTTGCTAAGGCTCCCAACTGCCAACTGCAGGGCAGCTGCAGCTAATTATATCACCTGTGTTTGCAGTGAGGAGATTTTCCCATTCATCTCTATGGGGCGCCGCTCTTCCCCCTCCCCCTCCTCTCCTGTACATCTGGTGGGGACGAGACCTTCACAATAACCTTCCCGGGCACCCAATGTATCTGTGTGCCAAATTTGGGGTCAAACGGTTGGGAAGTCTATTTGGGACAGACAGACAGACAGACTTTAATTTTTATGATATAGATATACAAGTACAAAAGTACAAAACTTATCAGGAGAGAAGACTATTGTTACTCGCCAGCAGTAAGGTGGTATGCTTACTCACACAGGCCGATGCATGTTTCATAGCACAATGACGTTTCAGTCCTGTTGGGCAGGGGATAAAAAAAGGGGATAGTTTCTTTGAATAATCTCTGTTAAAGGGATTATCCAGCGAATATCGCTTTCTTTCAAATTAACCTGGTTTCAGAAAGTTATATAGATTTGTAATTTACTTCTATTTAAAAATCTCAAGTCTTTCCATACTCTCTGTCGACATCTCTGTCCAAGACAGGAACTGTCCAGAGCATCAGCAAGTCCCCATAGAAAACCTGTTCCTGTCTCGGACAGAGATGTCAGCAGAGAGCACTGTGTCAGACTGCAAAGAAAACATTTCCTGCAGGACATACAGCAGTTGATAAATATAGGAAGACTTGATATTTTTTAATAGAAGTAAATTACAAATTTTTTTATAACTTTCTGAAACCAATTGATTTGACAGAAAAAGATTTTTCGCTGGAATACCCCTTTAAGATAAACGAGTTATTAGAAGTGCAGAATAATAGGCAAGTAGTCTTTTTTTTGCCTACAATCTTCTATGTTTTTACTTGTGTTAACAAAGATTACAGTTAAAGTCAGATGATGGATTTAGTTTTTTAACATTTTCCTGATTTCATCAATAATATACATTATTTGTGTTTTGCTTCTTCCCAGAAAGATGAGGACCAAGCTCTTGCAGAAGGGTCTTCATATTCATGGGTAGTTTCACGGAACGATTCTGGAGGATATGTCTGCAGCGCTATTAGTCTGGATGTTTTTCATGAATTGGAAGCAGGAACTGAATTACATGTTCACTGTAAGTTGCTTCCTTACTATACATAAAGCTGTAACTGCACTATCGTATTATGAATATCTGTTCATATACCTGACACTATGTGCATGCACCATGGATAGATTGAAGAACAGGTTATCATCTGTACTTTAGTAACATGATTTCATGATTCTTAATTCCTGGATTAAGAATACTGATGTCACCTGTATACAGGCTTACCAGACATACTGGGGTCATTTCTTCCTACCAGACATACTGGGGTCATTTCTTCCTATTTACGGATCCATCACGGTTATGATAGCGCTGGTACAATCTACAATGTTAAGACTCAAGATCTGTTCTTTCCCACATTTATTATGGGTCCATCAGATTTTTACCTTTTTTACTGAACAGAGTAAGGCTATGTTCACACAACATAATTTTTAAGTAAAGAACGGTCGCTGATTGCAGGGGAATCAGCGTCCGTTCTTTACTGCAGGGGCAGCATTGCATAGAAGTCAATGCAATGCCACCTGCTGTGTTCACACATCGTTATGTTAACGCTCGTTAACAAAAAGGACCTGCATAGATGGAACGGGCGTTAAAATAATCTACGCTGTTAAACGTAGTGTGAACATAGCCTAACACAGCTGATATATGAATTAGGTATGAACACAGCCTTACACCTAAATGTCTTCTACATTTTCCTAGTCTTGGATCCTCCTGTTCTGTCCAAAGAGTCTTCTGTTAATGTAGAACTTGGAAGTGTTCTTGATGTTTCCTGCCATGCAAATGCATCAGCTCAGACAGATATCCACTGGACGCGGGTGAGTGACTTGTTATAAAGGCTTTAAAGTGTCACTGTCGTTTACATTTTTTTTTTCCAGAAATCAATAGTACAGGCGATTTTAAGAAACTTTGCAATTGGGTTTATAAGCTGAAAAATGCATTTTTATCATAAATAAACTGTTTGAAGCTCTCTCCCCTGTCTTCATGGCTTGCTTATGGAGAGGGGAGGGGTGGAGAGAGATGAGGCACCAAAACAGGACAAAACATCAATATCATGTGTGTGTGTATTGTCAGTGATATATTATAATGTATGGTTAGTAAATTACAGCAATTTACAGCAAAGGGATATTTCTGATAATAATATTTTCCTATTTTTATCCTAAACATTAAATCCGGTCTTGTAGGTAACTTGTATCTAGTGTTTTAGGGAACTCGGCAGGGAGGTCCTAAAAACCTTGGAGAACTAACCACAGATCTTCTGTGAACGTGGCTGCTCAGATCCTGCTGCCTCTCCTTGTTATCTCCTTAAAGGCTTTAGCTGAATGTCTGGGGTCATTGTCCTGCTGCAAAATAAATATTGGGGTTTGTTCAGATTCAAGACTCCAAAGCAGAACCTGTACCTATAATACCAGCTGTAATATCCCTGCAAAGATAGTAAGGGTAAAGGACCTGCAATAACAATTAGGTTCACAGGTCCTGCACCCAGGGGACAGTGAAACAGGAGTCTGGAGACCACAGGGGAGCTGCAGGGAAGGTATGACCTCTTCCTCCTACCCCCAGAATCTCCTGTCCTGAAAATCTGAGGGGGGCTGCTTGGGGAAGAATAGATGGGTTAAATGCTGCTGCCAATAAGATAACGTACAGGTGAGAAGAGGTTAGGAGGTAAGTGCTGCTATTAGTGGGGAAGGGGTGGAAAGAGGACATTACTTCTGCCAGTGAGGGAAAGGTGCCAATCAAAAGAGCACTTCTGCCAAGGAAGAGTGGGAATGTAGACGGTATTTCTGCCAGGGGGAAGGATGGGAATGTAGACAGTATTGCTGCCAGTAAGGACACAGGTGAGAATAGGGACAGTACAGCTTGAAGTGGAGGAGGGGTGAGAATTGGGCCAGTACAGCTGTAAGGGGGATAGTGGTGGGGGTGGAAATTGGTACAGTAATGCCATTATTTGATGCTGCTATGGAGGCATTTTGTACTGTGCAGTGGCATTTGTTTTGTTGTTGAAGAGGTATTTGTATTTGCTGCTAGGAGGTATTATGTGCAATGAATGGTGGTATTTGGTTGGCATTGATGGGGGTATGGGCACTCTATGTGGGGATGTATGGTATTTATTTGGAGGTACAGTAGAAAATGTTTGAGAACCCTTGGTATATTGTATGCTTTTAGTATAATATTTCATTTGATCTCACTTTTAATTTTGCCCAGGGCCTGAAACAAGCCCTGTATTGTAACATGCTTTTTGCCATGATGGATTTTATTGAGATGCCAGGAATGGCCACCCAACAACTAACACCACACCAATGCATAGAATAAAGGGATCTGGCCTGAAAAAGACCAGGGTGCTATTTGCCACTAGAAATGCAATATGTCCCATTCGGTTGAGAAGCACCAGATTCCTATATATTCATGTCACAGTAGTCGGGAATGTGAACAATTAAAGCTAAAAGTAAAATGGTTACAAACTTTGCCAAAGGTGCAGTCTGCTGGAATCTGGATATAAGGCATGTCTTGGACTTTAAAATTCACAGCATGCCATAAAATATACATGGATATTTACTGAAGTTGTCAATATCCCCCCCCCCCCCTTTTACCTACATTGTCTTTTTTATACAGTAATCATACTGTATTATAAACATATATGGCCACATCAGAATCCAGGAGGATATGGAAAGTTATCTCTGCACAGTTAACATTGATTTCTTTACTGTCTTTCTCTCATCCGTTATTGTATTCAATGCTTATAGCGCTACATTTTCCACTGTCTCTAATTCCTGATGTCTTATTCCTAATCCCTTGTGTATTCTATCCCTTTAAGGAAGGCAACACTATAGCCAGTGGCTCGGATGTGAGCCTCAATTTTCAGGATTACACTGATGCAGGACGGTACGCCTGTGTTGCAAGCGTAGTTGGTGTACCAGGACTTACCAAGACCAAGGAGCTTGAAGTTATAGTAAGAGGTATTGGAGGTTTTGGGTTTGCGAATAATGATATCTGATTTAGCAGTTTATTCCATTTTATCTTGTCTATTAATCCTAGGGAAACCACAAGTGTCTGTAAGTCCACACCATGTAGAAGTACGACTTGGCGATAAGGTGACTGTAAAATGTACAGCAATCGGCTATCCAGTCCCTCAAATAACCTGGTATATAAATGACACTGAGGTAACGGAACTGTTTTAGTTATATATATACACAAATTGTTTTATTAACAAACAACTCCGCAGAGCAATTTATACATCTATGAATATATATATATAACACTGTATGGTGATTCCACAGGTAGATGTTGTAATTACTAATAGTAACATCTCTGATAATGAAGTTATGAGTGAATTGACTTTCCTGGCGACCCAAGACCATCTGAATGAACAACTTTTGTGTATGGCTGAGAATGAATTAAACACCAGCATGGAATATATCCAACTACATGAAAGTAAGTCACATGTATATTCAATTGGAGTGAGCATAATGGCTGTTCTCATGTAGGTTACATATATGTATTTTGCTTCAGACAGTTCTGTTTTACCCATAAATGCCCAGATTTACATTGTCTGGGCTTTTCTGCTCTCACCATTGCTATTTCATCACATATTATAAATTCTGTAGAAGACAAGACCAGATTCCTTCAGCTCTTTTAAAAATTCATAATTTTATTGTTGCATTTCTTAAAAGCAACCGACACGTTTCTAACCTTCCAGTTTCTTATTCATGATATCTGAATGTGGATGGATAAGGGAAAAGTGATATAAATTCTGTATGTGAAAATGTTTCAGCTGCCACTATGCATTTATAACCTGGTTACAGAAGAGAAGTGCATGGTAGACACATTTTTATCTATATACATATGATCAACAGTGTAATCATTGGATGTTCACATTTATAACATCTACTTGCAGCAGACAGTACAGTAAGGTGGCTCAGCATTGGATACAATTTATCTCCCCAAAATCCATGGTCTGCTGCTAAAGCAAGCAGTATACAGCTTTGCCAGAGGTCCCATAGACTTGCATTTCAATACACTTGCAATACAAGTCTGTGGGACCTCTGGCAAAGCTGTATAAGTTTATAGGCCTCCAGGCAATTATGTATACTGCTCACTTTAACAGCAGGCTACAATGTTGGATAGAGTTTTAAATTGTATCCTTAACAGAATAATAGATGCCCTTTATGGTGGAAAACAGGAGAATGCGGTCAGGTTTTGTACTTCTTAACCAATGCTATATAAGGGTATGTGCACACTGAGTAATTTAGATGGAAAGTCCATCGCGTAATCCGTCCCTCACGCCCGCTCGCAGATAGCGGAGGGCGCACGCGTCTCCGCCCGTGTCATAAGGAAGAAATCCGCCTGTGCATAGAATGGAGTCTATGACACGGACTGAGACGCGCCCGCCTCTATCCGGCGGAGGGACGGATTATGTGACGGACTTTCCATCTTAATTACTCAGTGTGCACATACCCTTTGTGATATATAAAGTGTACACTAAACCCAAAAGTGTCATAATAAATCTTGCGCACTAGGTAATCCTGTACAGTGCTGCTAAAGCTTCTTTCACACAGCAGTAGTTTGGTGAATTTCTTGCACCGGTATATGTGTATGCCAAGCCTGGAAGTGAAACCTAAGTGGAACCTAAACAGAGAGAAAGTATAATGGAAAGATCTGCACATTTCTGTGTTTTGGATCCACACCTAGTTTCACTTACAAATACTAATGCAACATACTGACCATGATAATGCTGTGTAAAAGATGCCTCAATATTGTACCCAAACATTAGGGAAAATAATTGCTACTTACTTGTACCTAGTACCCAGCACATATTTACAGCAACTGAATGAATTAACACCATGCAGTAAAGAGTTTTTGTAGCATATGTGAAAGGCAATCTCTGACCTCACAAAATGTTTTTGTTAGTGCTCGGACTGGCATATAAAAAGTTTTACTCACTAACCACGATCCCCCACTGCAGCAGAACAGCTCTTCCTGCTTTCATTGGCTTTCTAACCAATCACAAGCCGTAGAGGGACTCTTCTCAGATAGTGATTGGCTGAACGGGCATTTTCTTTTTGCAAGATGAAAGCAAGAGACGTTCTGCAGCAGGGCTAGCCATGGTCAGGATAAATGCAGCAGGGAATCAGGGCAGCTGAGTATTTTTTTTATTTGAGTTTTTATTACATTTTTTCCCACCTGAGCTCATACACATTTTGTGCGGCTGACAATCCCTTTAATATAAGTAAAACATTTATTTCGTTTTGTTTGTTCTGTTTACTAAGGATCTGCAGCCACAACTGTATCTGGTGACCACAGAGGTATGTTTAGTTTTGAATTTGTCAGAAACACAATCTTCATCTCCTTTTTACAGTTAAAATTTAGATCACATGGAACCCCTCTATATCATTATGTGCTGCTGAAGAATAGTATAAAGCAGTGCTTCTTAAACTATTTCTACTGGAGCCTCACCCAACAGACCAAGACAATGCCTGGGCCTCACCAGACTAACCAAGAGTATGCCTGGGCCTCACTATCTGTGTTGAAAGTCCATTTAAAGCTGAAAATAATGCTAGGAATACCTTTCACCCATCTCCCAAGCTCTATATACTAATAAAGCAAGTACAAAATAAATTAATAATGTTGCTAAAATGGAGATTATGGAGGACTGTACAGATCATAATTACTTTTGTAAAACTGGCTCCCCAGCTGGGCCTCACCAACAACTAGGGGGCGCCTCACTGGTGAGACCCCTCCTCACAGTTTGAGAAGCACTGGTATAAAGCATGCATGCTCTCGCTTGGCTGTTCTAAATGCTGTATGGAGATGTATGGAGCAGCAGTGCTCATAGTCTACCACCAATACTTATAGATTCCAATTCCATAGGAATATGTTGGTATGGAGGTGCAGTTTACTAGGATTCCACTACTAGTTATCTTGGTGGAGCTAACATTAAGGTCCCAGGTCTAACATCTATTACTTACTCTGTGCGTAATATTCTTTTTTGGTAAAACCTCTTTAATGTGACCTGTTAAGGATGTTTTAAGACTTGACAACATTAAAGTACATGATTAACCACAGAGCCTCTAGTCAGTGTTTCTACACAACATCCGGCTATAGACACAGATAATTTACTGATATCACTGATATGTAAGGGTGCTGATAGAATGACTGTGGTAACAAAACAGTTGTTCCCAGTCATATTATTTCCTATTAATTTCCTGAAATCTTTTTATATACTGTATATCTGGTACTATACCATTAATATATGTTACATGGCCCTGTAATCATTGCTTCACAATCCCCTTTGCCATATGATTTTTTGGTGCATATATAGGCAACAAGAGCAGTCTGTGGATTTGGACTACCATTAGAGATGAGCAAACCTCGAGCATGCTCCAGTCCATCCGAACCCGATTGTTCGGCATTTGATTAGCGGTGGCTGCTGAAATTGGATAAAGCCCTAAGGCTATATAGAAAACATGGATATAGTCATTGGCTGTATCCATGTTTTCTAGACAACCTTTTTGTCTCTCTTTTTGTCTCTCCTTTGCACCTCTCAAAAAACTTCCTCTTTTCAGGTTAAGTGGTGATGAAGGGTACTTAACAGTTTCAGCACTAGATGTCAGTATTTTGTATTTCTATGTATTGCACATCTGAGGAAGGTCATGGGTTAATGTTTTATGTGTACCATGTGTTATTGTTTACCAATAGGAGGGGCTCTTTACTTCTAACCTATCTTTTTTCTCCTTTTTCCTGCACACACTCATCCCCACCACTCACTGGTAGGCATACAGAGGCCCCTGTAGGAGGAGTTACGTGGTGGAGGAAGTGCAGAGTCAGTTCCTACTAGATTCTCACAGAGAGAGGACACAAAAACCTACTGTTCTTGCTGTAGTTAAGCCTGGGCCTGGCTGCTGCCAGGACCCTTGACTGGGACAAAGTGCAGTCTAGTCTGTACAGATGCAGCTAGAGATGACAAGTTCTTTATTTACTTCTATTATACCTAAAAAGAGCAGGGCAGTATCCTGAACACAAGAGGAACTAGCCTGGATAGGACAAAGCTACCATTAAGAAGGTCTACGTATCCTATCTCGCAGTGCAGGTAACTTGGGCACCCCAAGACACTTAGCTAAGCCCAGATAACCACGGCTGGGGCTTTTAGTACCCTTACAGGACAGGTCACTTGACACTGTAGGGCAGAAGCTGGTCAGACACAGTGTAAATACAACTACAAGTAAACTTCTCACTATAAAGTATATTTCTACAAATTCCAGCAGAGTACACAGCTACACTGGGTTGAGGTTCCTTCGACAAACTCTTCTCCTTTACTCTACTCTCTAAGCACCGCTACAATGACCTTTCCGCTACTCTACTTCTCTAACCACCTTTTTAAGCACAACAAATTTAAGTATAAAGAGTCTGTGCAAATCTATCTATTCTTCAAAATTGTGTTGTTATCCTAAAGAACTTCACAGTAAAGCTGTTCTATTTTTTACATCACTGGGACTCTGTCATACTTTGTACGCACCAGCACCCATACAGACAGCACCGTACACCTTGGGTTATTTTTCCCATTTCTGTGGGTGGCGGTACCGATAGTCCGGGTGGGTCAGTCACCGGCAGGTTACCAACCATTGGGGAATACAGCCAGCCCTCCATCATCACACCTGTGTGCTGGACAAGCACTGGCATCACGACACTAACATCTCTGGCTGAGCTGATAGGGAAAAACCATCTAGCCTTACACACCACAATAGCACCGATAGCAAGCAGGGAACGAGGAGCAAGCGACTGTTGACCTGACAGGACGGCGCTTGCTTCCTCCTCAGCATTGGCCCTTGTAATTGGGACTTTATCGTCTCCTATACCACCGATACCAGTGTGGAATGTATAGAAGAAGTTATTATGGCAAATGTTTCTCTTGTTTTATAATGGCTACGATGCTACTGTTATTCATGTTGACACCACAAGACAATCCTAGATAACACATATCTATCATTTATCTCCAAACACTCAAGAACAATACATTCTTAGAAACATCCTGTGTAAAGGCATCTAACAAACTATATATAAAGGCGCAGTGGATAGATTAAAAGGATATACTACAGACTATCTTGAAGGACTTACCCGTCATGATATTTTTTTCTACTGTAACTTTATAATTGCAAACATGCACTCTGAAAACTAATGAAATCTAAAAATAAATAAAAAGGCTATACTACAACTTATACAGTACCCATAGGCTTCTCTAAAGACTGTATGCCATTTTGTACCCCCATATGCCCCCTATTACACATGGAGGCACATTCAAAGTTTTTTCCATAGGAATATAATTAGAATCCATATTATAGTGGTATTCTCCTATAGAAACAATTGTCTTCATAATATCTTCATATGCCACTATTATTATTAGTCTTTAAATGCTTAGAAGATTGCCAGTTTTCCCTGTAGCTCATACTAAAGGTGTATAGTTTGTAGAAATATTAAATTGTTTTACCATATCTTATAGGATCAGACGTGACAGAAAAACCGATCCCCAAGACAGGTAAGAATTGCCAAAATCAGTGTCCAGTGCGATCTCTCATTTACAGCCAGAACACAATTAAATTCTATGTCTTCCCTGATCATGCACACAGCCATATTACTGAGCTGTAATAGAGCTTCCATAGCGATACATGGGGCTTTTACTATACGTGTGGATGCCTTCTACCTTATACAGAGGAATACTTATGATATTATGAAGTAAAATGTGCATGTTAAAAGTTGTGAGCATGTGATTTTGTATCATGAGTCTATCTGAATCTGAAGCACCTTTTATATGCCTGAACAGCTTTAATAGGCGAATTCCGTTTTGCACAAAAATGTAAAATTACTGTCTGAGTTTTTCACGCAAGTGAGAAAAATTGTGCAGAATTCAAATAAGCTTTTGTGCATAATTAAAGCATGAAAAACTCCCCCAAAAGTGTGTAGTTCAGGAGCTGTACCCTGCTTGTGTGCATGAGCCCTTAAAGGGAACTTCTCTTTTGTGTTTATATATTAGGAAATGCATTATATTTCCTATTTGATTGCTCCCTTTACAAATATTTATTGTTAATACAGTTATCCAGGATTAGAAAAAATGCAGCCACTATTTTGCAAAAACAGGGCCACCCCAGGTTGTGTATGGTATTACAATTCAGCTCTATTCACTTCAATGGAAATTAGCTACAAAACCAAATAAAGTACAGGAGAGGTGCTGCTTCTGGAAGGGTAATGTCTAAATCCCATACCGTACGAGGACCTCGCTGGGCGTGCGCTCACAGCTCTCCAGGCAAGCCCCGCCCAGCTGGATTTCATTGGCTGCTCCACTCCGGCCTTCCTAGCAACCAAAATCAGACCCTGCCGGACCCCCAACCTTACTCTGAAGGTTTAGTTTTAGGTTTGGGGGTCAGATTAGGGTTACATACCACTGGTTTGTCATGTTCTAACCTTCCCCACAGCCCCAACCTTAACCCTAACCTTCCTGATTAGCACCAACCCAGAGGGTTAGGGTTGTTGTGTGGGAAGGGATTAGTTAAGTAATATAATGGCAGTAACCCTAAGCTGACCCTCAACCCTAACCTTGAAACTAAACGTTCGGATTAGGGAAGCCCGGAGTGGAGCAGCCAATGAAATCTGGCTGGGGCGGGGCTTGCCTGGAGAGCTGTGTGCGTGCGCCCAGCAAGGTCCCTATACGGTATGGGATTTAGTCACTACCCTTCTTAAAAGAAAGCAGCCATGTTTTTGGATAATTCCTTTAAGATGGATCCACATGGTCAAATAATAGTTAAATGTTTTCAAAATAAACCCAAAGATTTTAGTAAATTTCTACATTTCCCTTACAGAAAATGAATCCACAAGAGACCCCAGCGTAGGTAAGAGAACTGGGCCCTACCACAGGTCTACCTCTACCAGGAACAATAGATTACATCTGACAAGTAGATCTCCTATGACAACACTGAACATTGTACATATATCAGAAAATACTTTATTTATTACATACAAAGAAATTTTTGTTGTTTAAAAACACATATTAAAAAGGGAGCAGAAAACCATACAATACATACATCAGATGGTATACGGGGCAGAGCAAATGGATAAATAATATAACTACTATATACTAAACCATTGATGGTATATCAATCGACCCACAGAGGCAAAAAAGTGCAAAAGGTAAATAATAAATAGTAATAGTCCAAACAATTAATAAATATGAAAAAATAGAATAAACCTATATGTATAAAGCTGCAAGTGCAGTCTAAAGTGCAACACCACGTATAGTGTCTAATTCATAAAAGTATATAATCAAACCTCTGGGTATATAGCATATAGTCCTGCCCAGTACCACCACTCACCCAACGCTGCGTTTCGCTGTACAAGCTTTATCAAGCTTGATAAAGCTTGTACAGCGAAACGCAGCGTTGGGTGAGTGGTGGTACTGGGCAGGACTATATGCTATATACCCAGAGGTTTGATTATATACTTTTATGAATATATAGCATATAGTCCTGCCCAGTACCACCACTCACCCAACGCTGCGTTTCGCTGTACAAGCTTTATCAAGCTTGATAAAGCTTGTACAGCGAAACGCAGCGTTGGGTGAGTGGTGGTACTGGGCAGGACTATATGCTATATACCCAGAGGTTTGATTATATACTTTTATGAATTAGACACTATACGTGGTATTGCACTTGGTTGCACTTTAGACTGCACTTGCAGCTTTATACATATAGGTTTATTCTATTTTTTCATATTTATTAATTGTTTGGACTATTACTATTTATTATTTACCTTTTGCACTTTTTTTGCCTCTGTGGGTCGATTGATATACCATCAATGGTTTAGTATATAGTAGTTATATTATTTATCCATTTGCTCTGCCCCGTATACCATCTGATGTATGTATTGTATGGTTTTCTGCTCCCTTTTTAATATGTGTTTTTAAACAACAAAAATTTCTTTGTATGTAATAAATAAAGTATTTTCTGATATATGTAGAATACTGTCCAGCATTGTTTATTTGTAGGTAGTGTGCATCGTGTAGATGCGTATGGACATAGAACTATTGATAGTTCAATTTTTTCGGTTAACTAACACTGAACATTGGCAACATACTGCAGAGGTCTTACATCACTTGTGCCACATTTTCTATGAGTTTTCTATGAATTTTGCTGCAAATGCTGCTTTAAAATATTTCATGACATGTTTTATAATCTAGAATTACAGTAGTAAATGAGTCATCAAGCTCTTAATGGTGTTGTCTGAAATTAGATAAAGTTCTTAAGCTATTATCCAAGGGTCCGATAATGTAACTCAGCCCTGTTAATTTAATTAGAAATGGTAATATGTTATTATGGGCCTCACATTCTGATTCAGCAAACAATTTAACAACCTGTAGGTGCTTCCCTTCAAAACCAAGAATACAAAAAAAATGCACCAAGAAATGAAATTAGGTATTTGTTAATGTAATGATGACAAATATATTATAATGGAATAATATGTTTATTTGGAAGAACTATTCATTTGAAAGAAGGATCTAGTACCTTGATGAGCCTCTGCAAGATTAGATACAGTACAGTTGGGCATTGAGGCATACAGGGTCTATATGGCATCCTGTGGTACATTTGCCAACAGATATTACAGCTGGGCCTGTAGATCCTGCACACTCATGGGCTGTCAATGGTGGTATCCCAGCTGGTCCCATAAATGCTGGATTAATGGTAAATATGGCGAGTAAGCAGCCAAGGAAGTGGGTTTTTTTACATTCCTGTGGAACCCTCGCTGTGTGTGGGTGAGCATTATCCTGCAGAAAGATACCAGGTAGAGCTGTTAGTGTCTCTTGTATCACTATTAGAGGGTGACTGACTGTTGTAGGCAATAGCCTCCCAGATCATTACTAGAGATGATCGAACATCGGAAAATCTTAGGTTCTATAGAACTCGAATCTTGTCAAACCTTCCGCATTTGATTCCTGATGCCTTCCCGGTCGGTGGGGAAGGAGGAGACAGCCCAGGTAGTGCCTGGAATTCCAGGATTTAGCCTATTACCTAGGCCTAATCCCGGAATTCCAGGCAGTACCCGGGCTGTCTCCTCCTTCCCCACCAACCGGGAAGGCATCGGGAATTAAATGCGGAAGGTTCAACAAGGTTCGAGTTCTATAGAACCTAAGATTTTCCGATGTTCGATCATCTCTAATCATTACACCCAGTTGGGGCAGTGTGTCACTCCACAGTAATGGCAGGATTGAAGATTTCACTATCAGACCTCTGTTCTTGAACCAGACTATTGTCGGATCCAAAACAGAACCTGGATTTGTAACTAAAGATGATATGGCTCCAGTCCGTAGCTGCTTAGGTTTCTAGTTCTCAATTCCCCTGCAAAGGAAGAAAATGGTAGCTGGCTGTCATTGATAAGACTGCCTTGAAATGGTCCAGACAGAGACAAGGGTGAAACGAAACCATTTTAGTTTGTTTGCTTATCAAACAATCATCTCTACTGGTGGTCTCCATGGCTTGTTCACTGTGTGTGTGCCTAACAGCTTGATCACAACAGCCTTGATGGTGGGCAGTTTGCTGATGCCAAAAACATAACTGCATGTCGAGTTTTCAAGCTATCCAACATTTATTATTATTATTATTATTATTTGTGAATTTGTGTAATGAAGATGTCTTTAGGACATATTTTAATATATTATTGTAATAAATATAAGCCAATATGTACTATGTGTGCAGAGTCCAGAAGTCAGAAAAGCTATGGCGTGATCATTGTGGCAGTCATTATCTGTATTCTTCTGCTGGCCATTCTGGGAGCTGTGTTGTATTTCCTTTATAAGAAGGGGCGCATTCCTTGTGGACGCTCTGGAACCAAAGATATGTAAGTAGAGTTTCTATCTACATCTTCCATATTTTTTGTACTTCTCTAATAGTAGAAAGGTCACATCTGTTTTCATTACATTTCATTCTAACTTGCAAAAAAAAAAAGACCAAATCCTGTTGCCTCTATGGGTGAGATTAGTGTCCTTGTTTTTGTCAGTTGTCCCCAACACAATCAGTGTATGACAATCTGCGTGCTGCTGCTTCCTGCGGAGTATGAATCACCCTCATGTTCTCCTGTTTGTCTGTTAGTGGAGCTTCTATGATGCATTGAACTCCTGAAATGACTTATACAGTGCCCTTACATATGCATCTATGACATCCCTTCTATAAAGGCATGAACAAATACTTGTAGGCCCATTTTCTTTTCTATGCAGTATGACTTGTGTTATCTACAACCAAATGCATAATATTCTATATATGTACACATTGTATTGATAAGAGTTCTCTTTACATTGTCTAATGCAGTGATTTTCAACCTTTTTGAGCTGCGGCACACTTTTTATACTTAAAAAATCCCAGGGCACACCACCAACCAAAATGGCACAAAATGACACTAAAACAGTACATATTATACATAAAGTTAATAATATAGATTCTAAATGTATTTATACTCAGTGTGAAACCTGGGCCTGTTTCCCCCCCTGTGCTTCTCTACACCATACTTCTCCCCCCATGCTTCTCTCCTGTGCTTCTCTCCCGAGCTTCTCTCCACCATACTTCTCTCCCCCCTACTTCTCTCCTGTGTTTCTCTCCCCCCTGCTTCTCTCCACCATACTTCTCTCCCCCCTACTTCTCTCCTGTGTTTCTCTCCCCCCTGCTTCTCTCCACCATACTTCTCCCCCCATGCTTCTCTCCTGTGCTTCTTTCCACCATACTTCTCTCCCCCCTGCTTCTCTTCACCATACTTCTCCCCCCTACTTCTCTCCTGTGCTTCTCTCCACCATACTTCTCCCCCCGCTTCTCTCCTGTGCTTCTCTCCACCATACTTCTCTCCACCAAACTTCTCTCCCCCCTGCTTCTCTCCGCAGTTTCTCTCCCCCTGCTTTTCTCCCGTTTCTCCCCCATCCCCATGTTTATCTCTCCCATGCTTCTCTCCCTGTCTCCCCCCCCCTGTTTCTCCCCCATGCTTCTCTCCCCCATCCCCATGTTTCTCTCCCCCATTGTTTTCTCCTGTTTCTCTCCCCCATCCCCAGGTTTCTCTCCCCCCCTTCCTCCTCACCTTCTCCGAGATGGTCGCCGCTGCTGTCTGCCTCACCTAATGGCCGCCCGTAGGGCCCGGACGTGCTCGTCCAATCAGCGGAGACCAGGAGCGTGGTGCGCTGCGGCGGGCCGTAGCGCACACACTGATTGGATGCGTGCATCACGGCCCACCGCAGCGCACCACACTCCGCTGATTAGATAGGAGGAGCACGTCCGGGTGCTACAGGCGGCCAGTAGGTGAGGCGGACAGCAGCAGCTGGGCGATCTGCAGGGGCACCATAGTTTGGGGAACTTTCCACACTGGTTGAAAATCACTGGTTTAGTGTGTGTGACTCAACAGCAGGGTTTACCTGTACATTATAGTTATAGACTGAATTAAGGGGGTTGTCTAATTTACTGAGCTGTAACAAGAATCAGTCTTTGGAGGCCCTGACCTTACGTTGCACCGCCAAGCTATGAATTAAATGGACATTATAAATGTTTATTGCTGTATGTACCTTCTTGTGCAGAAAAACTATAAAAACTGCCATCCTTACGACCCTCAGGATCTGACAGCTGCAATGCTGTCAGATCCTCTGTGGTTCTATTCTTTCTCCTCCTAATGACTTCCCGCACCCTGTTCAGCCAATCACAGAGCTGTAGGGAATAGACAATCTGACAGTTGTACCATAGGGGGATCGGGGAGAAAGTATGTCAGCTTTTTTTTTTTATTGCATGGGAAGACATATACTAAACTTTTACATTCCCCTTGAAAACCTCTTTAAATTTCTCTTTGGTAGTGCTGCAAGGAGTTAGCAACACTACTGAATAATTTTAACTACTAGGATGAAAAATCAATCTGTAGCAACAGGAGGACTCTACTCCTGTAGCCCCAGGTTAATAGGGATCCCAGCAGAGGGTACACTGGTTTATGTAGCCGTAGGCAAATTTGCAATTCTGCCTTCTAGATTAAGGCTATGTTCACACTACGTGAACACCCGGGCATTCCGTGATGGGGAAGTACCGGCCGGGTGATCTTTCCGGCCGCGGACCTCTGATGCGGGCGCATCAGCGTGCGCCCGCATCAGAGCTTCCCATAGCCCACAGTGAAGCAAGTGGCCGGAGCCGCTTGCTTCACTGTGTGAACTGACAGGTCTTTCTGCGGACGGAATTCACTGAATTCCGGCCACAGAAAACTGACATGTCAGTTTTTTCCAGCGCCGCACGGGATCCCGGCCGGAGCGCATACGATGTGTGTACGCTCCGTCCGGGATCCCATTGAAAATAAGGCTATGGTCCACCCCTCAAAACTATGGCCGTAGTTTTACGTAGTGTGAACATAGCCTAAAGGTTATGTTTTGTACTTTTTTTTTGTTCCCCAATATGTTTTCTAATTTTCAGCACAAAGCCGGGAGAAAAAGATCAAATTGTTGTAGAAATGAAACCTGACTCCCCAGCTGAAGAATCTGTCCTTCTTCCGGGACCACAAGACAAGAAGCAGCCAGTAGACCAGGTAATTTATTGTTCACAAATTTTAGTCTTTCAAAGGTCTTTAAAAGGTTAAAGCCTTATTTAAAACCTCCAAAAAACCTAAAAACTTCAATTTTATAAGCAAAGAAACTTTTTTTTTTTTTTTTAACAAACCTTTTGGCTTTAGTTTCAGACTTTCATACAGCAACTGATAAGTAGAGATGAGCGAATTTGCCGAAGTTCGGGTTCGTATGAACCTGAACTATCGGCTTCTGATTCCCGCTGTCTGCAGTCTCCGTGAACAGGGTGGATACAGCCTTATGGACCGCCCAGAAAACTGGGATACAGACATTGGCATAGGCTGTATCCCAGTTTTCCAGGCGGTCCTTACGCTGTATCCTCCCTGTTTAATGAGGCTGCAGACAGCGGGAATCAGAAGCCGATAGTTCAGGTTCATACGAACCCGAACTTTGGCAAATTCGCTCATCTCTACTGATGATAAGTAAGTAAAGGTTTATGTTGGGTTTTTTTTGTTTTTTTTTTTATGGAAGTAACTTACTAATCTGTAGAACTTTCTGGCACCAGTCAATTTGAAAACATTTTTTTCCTGAATAGCCCTTTAAGTCAGCACCATTAAAATATCTATCTTCTTATGGCAGTCTTAATAAATAAAATGTACATAAAAATGCAATTCCAATTTTATGTTGCACATTTTTATTTTTTATTATTTTGACTATAAATGACTTGTTTGACTTTTCTTCTTCTTCAAGGAAAAGTACATGGACTTAAGAAACTGAGCTGACAGATGTTATGATGCTGAACCCTGGAATGACTATTGCAGTCTCCATGTTTATCTGCAAATATGGATGTTATGAAGACAGCGAATCCACCAGAGATCCCCCTGACTAATCTACTGTCATACTGTAATAGCTGGCAGGACAACTAGAACACTTTTCCTATACACTCTGCTTCAACTGGGCATTCTCTTTGGACACAATAATGACCCTTGTGGTCTCTACTCCGCCTTACTGACTTGCATCCAGCTATGATGAAATCGGGTAATCCAGTATAAATATGATGCAGGTCTCCATTGAAGCTCTGCATTAAGAGGACATCTTACCCACATTAACAGTTAAAGTGTCACTGTCGTGAATTTTTTTTTTTTGCAGAAATCAATAGTCTAGGCGATTTTAAGAAACTTTGTAATTAGGTTTATTAGCCAAAAAATGCATTTTTATCATGAAAAAGCAGTTTGAAGCTCTCTCCCCTGTCTTCATTGTTCTCCTATGTAGAGAGCTAAAGAAAAAAAACAAAACAGGACAACAAAGAGTTAATCTACAAATCCCTCACCTGTTATCTCTTCTGACCATCACCAGTGACCTGTCTGAGCTCAGATTACAGCTGTCACCCAGCTCCGTGGCTGTAATCCTCTGTTATCTGCTTTCTGCTGCCGGCTAACTCCCTCCTTCCTCCTCCCCCCTCCCCTCTCCCTAGAGCAGACAGGGTACAACTCCTGCAACAAGTCACAATTTTCAGATTTTTTTGCAGTGGATGGAAAGGAGGAGGGAGGGGGGACCTGGGAAAAGGCTTTTTACATGCAGATAATGGCATATTTGGCTAATAAACCCAATTACAAAGTTTCTTAAAATCGCCTGGACTATTGATTTCTGCAAAAAAAAAAAAAAATACGACAGTGACTCTTTAAACCAGTGGTATAAATTGACTCCCAAGGAGGATGTGACGCTTCCTATACAATTACTTACTTTGGTGAAAATGTGACTATTTTTTTCTGACATTGCTAGAAATAAACTGCCTATTTTCTGTCAGAATGTCAGAGGGAATCTGCCTATAATAAAAGGGAACCTATATATTTTCAGGAAATTAGGCATGGAGTTTCCACTCCTAGTATTACCGGTCAAGTGGGGACACAATTCAGCACAAAGTAGGTAGTACAATGAAATATTGCTCTGTCAGCCTTAGTAATGTCTCCCAATGGTAACATGCACTGACAATCCAATAACCTGTCAAATCATCTTCTCATTCAGAATTTTCTATAGTACCATTTGTGTATTAGCTGGAACTGATGGGCCATGTCAATACAGCCCCAAAGATTACTTGTATACGTAACCTCAGGGCAAGAAGGGGCACTTTTCAATCTCCCTAGAAGAGCACATGGCTATACATTACAGGGTCTCTTCTACAGACATTACTACTACTTATCATGCTGAAAAAAGTCTATCTATATAAATATATTATATATACTTATATATTTGCATTGGTTTGTGTGTAAATTTTAGGAATCTGATATTGCTTTGCCTATGTTTTTTTATGTATGTGAAAATAAAGAAATAAATCCCGGAATGTCCATATTTTTTATTTTCACCCATTTTCCGCTTATATATCTGCAGCACATGAAACATTCATAATAGATACTTTTATGGTAATATATGGGGAATAAAGAAGACAAATACACTAAAAAGAGAAGTCCCACAAACAGTAAGAATGGCAGGCAGGCGGGGGTGGGTGAAAAATTAGCAAAAAGTTAAGTCACCTATCCCCCGTGCCTCGTAGCGCCGCTTCAGTGATTGCCTGCCCAGTCAATCAGTGCCTAACCTTACCCCCCCCCCCCCCCCCCCCCCCCCCCAGTTACTGGCTGAGCAGGCAATCACTCAGCCGAAGTATTGACATACCCGGTTTTCTGCAGAAGATGGCAGCCGGCGGCAATGAACCAGACCCAGAAGTGGCACAATAGAGGCACAGGGACTGGTGAGTTTTTTTTTTTCTCACCCACCCCCGTCTACCTGCGGTTTTCACCATTGGTGGGACTTCCTCTTTAATGGTTACCTTAGAGACACAAACCCTTTTATAAAAGATGAGACCCCAGAATGCAGCATACAGTCAAGTAAGCAAATTCTCTGTGGATTCTGTGAATCCACTCTAAAATAGAAAAATGGACTGATGTGAGTGAAACAGAATGAGGCAAGGTCATCATTGCTAGACTAGCCAGGCAAGTATTTGGGGGGTTTCTAGGGTTCTAACATGTGAAAAATCAAAACGTGTTCCTTAGCACATCAAAACTCTACTATGCTGCTCCTATTACTTTGACCCTGGCTGATACCTGACCTTGTCTGTCTGCTGCTTAGTACTCTGCTGTATACCAGTGTCTGACCTCAGCTTGTTTCTGATCACTGAACCTGTGCTACCTTACCGGATCATATTAATGTCTATGGTTTTGGAATGGTATGTTCAGGAAGCTCATATGGGTGTTATGGTCAGGTGCGGATTCTGAGCGGAAAGCGGAAATTCAAAGCCCCAATGACTTCTATGGGATTTCTCTAGCAGAAGCATTGACATTTCACTTCTCTGGGCAAAATGCAGATCCGAGGCGGAATATTCCGCATGTAAATTCCGCTGTGTGAACAAAAGCACGGACATTCCATTGAACACAATGGGACTTCGCAGGTTTTGTGAGGCACCATATAGTTTGTTGCTATGGACACTATGAACCCAAACTATGCCCCTGAATACAACCCTTTCTTACAACTTGCCAAAGACTATTAGTACCCACTTCACTACTTAAAGACAACCAATCATAAATGATAATCAAAAAATTTTTTTTCCCTAATTAGATGTATTTCATTATTTTATTAATATTTGTAAATATAATTGATTATTTTTTTGTTGCGTTTTTAAAATATTTACTTTTTACTTTCCTGTCTCGCGCCGGCTCTTTTTAAAAGAGCCGGCGCGAGACAGGAAGCTCCCGTCATGCAGAGCGGCAAGGCCGGGCGTCGCCATCTTAATGACGTCACTTGCGTTCCACCGCTGGAACGCAAGAGACTAAATCAAGATGGCGGCGCCCGACCATGCTACAGCGGACCAGAGGATCAGGTTAAGTATAAGATACAGACTGCAAAGGCAGTCTGTGTCTTCATAAATAGACAAAATGAAGATACAGACTGCCTTTGCAGTCTGTATCTTATACTTTACCTGATCCTCTTGTTCGGTGGAGGAAGGCCGGGCGCCGCCATCTTGATTACGTCACTTGCGTTCCAGCGGTGGAACGCAAGTAGCGTAATCAAGATGGCGGCGCCGGCCTTACTGCACCGAACAAGAGGATCAGGTAAAGTATAAGATACAGACTGCAAAGGCAGTCTGTATCTTTATAAATAGACAAAATGAAGATACAGACTGCTTTTGCAGTCTGTATCTAATACTTTACCTGCTCCTTTGTTCCGGTGCAGTAATGGCGGCCGCCGCCATCTTGTTGACGTCACGCTGGATCGCACCGCTGGAACGCACGTGACGTCATCAAGATGGCGGCGGCCGGCATTACTGCACCGGAACAAAGGAGCAGGTAAAGTATTAGATACAGACTGCAAATGCAGTCTGTATCTTCATAAATAGACTTCGTAAAGATACAGACTGCCTTTGCAGTCTGTATCTTATACTTTACCTGCTCCTTTGTTCCGGTGCAGCCGCCATCTTGATGACGTCAATTGCGTTCCAGTGGTGCGTTCCAGCGTGACGTCATCAAGATGGCGGCGCCCGGCATTACTTCACAGAAGAGGAAGAATTAGGTAAAGAATAAGATACAGACTGCAAAGGCAGTCTGTATCTTCATAGATAGACTTAGGGAGAGAGGACCTTTGATAATAGGGATAGTGAATTTTAGGTGATTGGTTCTCTTTAAATAAAATTTAGATTTTGAATTCTACATTTTGTGAGTAAACAGTGTTCTTAGCATTGAATATACAGCTCTTGTACAGGGTATATGTTTCCACAGTCTGGATGTGACAAACTATACTTCTTTGGAGGATGACAACATTTAAATGACTTTGGAAAGAGTTTTGTATAAGTCCTGGAAAGTGGAGAATTTCATTTAAAAAAAAAAAAAAGTTTTTTTTTTTCTAAAAAAGAAAATCTTTATTTTTAGCCTTATCCACTTCTGTATGCCAAATGCCAAGCCAAGACCTGTATAGTCAAGTCTATAAAAGGAAAAGAATTCTAATGTAATTAGTAAAGCAGAACCTTGCAGCATTTCTTCATTTAAAGGCTACTTGCTGCATTTCCTTAACCATTGCGGACTTTCTTTTTCCCCTTTTTTTAATTTTGCCACCATTTATAGGGAGTTACAAGTTTTTCTAAAAGCCAATCTATATCCAAGATGGCGCTGGCCAGGAAACTACATTTCCCATCATGCACCTCCCTGATTGTTCTGTTTGTGTACTTGTGTAGGGGGAAGAGGGAGCAGCGTGTTGTCAAAGTGGACACAGAGAAGATGAATTTAGATGTCCAGAGTGGATAAATATGTGGGACAAACAAAAATGGCAAAGGGTGCAAGGTTATAAATGTATATTAAACATATGGTGGTATTGGGAAGGAGATCGTTTTGAATATTGTTTTTGTTACCTGGATAACCCCTTTAATTTGGTATATGATAGTTTAATAGTTGGTGAAAACGTAACCAGACCCTTCCTCTCTGCTGACATCTGTCATTAAGAGAGTTGGTCTAACCAGTCTTTGGTGGCCAATACTGGTCGGCTGAGCAATCATTCAGCTGAAGTTATCCCTCCTGGCTTCCTCAGGAGGCCCCTATACACCGGTGGACATTAGTATATTGGGTATTTACACAGCGTTAATGGATTTATCCAAGGTTTACGTAAGCATCCTGTCAAGAAAAGGATGGAAACATATATTGTGGTGCACTGCATTAGTTCTATTGGCCTGAATGTAGTCAGGAAGTGACTATGCTAAGGCCACTAGGTCACAATCAATGAATGCTGTGAAAACCCAGCCTCTGGAGGAAGCACAAATCTGTTATATTTACTAGTTTTCGGTTTTATCATAGAACAAGATTTGGTTTTATTTAGAACATTAAATAATGTCTGAATTGTTTGTTAAATGTGTCTCAATTCTCTCAACTCAATTTTTTAATTGGTAACTATCAGCAGGTTAGACGAATCTAAACTGATAGTCCAATATTGTGCAGGAGACGCCAAAGATAAAGGTGTGTGTCCTTCATCCTCAGCGCGATTCCTATGCAGTTAGTTTGCTCCCTGGTCCTCTAAAGAGTGCTGGGGCACTGTTAGGAGCATTGCCCCACCCCCATAGCGCAGATCTGCCCCAAGCCGGCCTGCTTATTTATAATGGTAATCAATGGAGCGGGCTGGCCGGATCATCGGTATGGGGACGGGACAGAGCTCCTAATTGTGCCCCAGTGCTCCTGACGGTCTTACCAGATTGTGAAGCAAAAAACTAACTGCACAAGAACAGTGCCGAGGATGAAGGTAAGAGACATACCCTCATCCTCAGTGTCTCCTGCACAATAAGGGGCTATTAGCAGGTTAGATTTGTCCAACCTGCTGATAGTTTCCTTTTAAGTATATATGGATCTAACATTACTGTACAGTCATGGACAAAAGTTTTGAAAATGACACAAATATTATATTTTCACATGATCTGCTGCCCTCTGATTATTATGTGTGTTTGTCAGATGTTTATCACACACAGAAATATAATTGCAATCATATTATGAGGAACAAAAGCTTATTTTGACAGTTAGAATGAGTTAATGCAGCAAGTCAATATTTGCAGTGTTGACCCTTCTTCAGGACCTCTGCAATTCTCCCTGGCATGCTCTCAGTCAACTTCTGGACCAAATCCTGACTGATAGCAGTCCATTCTTGCACAATCAATGCTTGCTTTTGTCAGAATTTGTTGGTTTTTGTTTGTCCACCCGTCTCTTGATGATTGACCACAAGTTCTCAATGGGATTAAGATCTGGGGAGTTTCCAGGCCATGGACCCAAAATCTCTATGTTTTGTTCCCTGAGCCATTTAGTTACCACCTTTGCTTTATGGCAAGGTGCTCTATCATGCTGGAAAAGGCATTGTTGATAGCCAAACTACTCTTGGACGGTTGGGAGAAGTTGCTTTTGGAGGACATTCTGGTACCATTCTTTATTCATGGCTGTGTTTTTAGGCAAGACTGTGAGAGAGCTGATTCCCTTGGCTGAGAAGCAACCCCACACATGAATGGTTTCAGGATGCTTTACAGTTGGCATGAGACAAGACTGGTGGTAGCGCTCACCTCGTCTTCTCCGAATAAGCTGTTTTCCAGATGTCCCAGACAATCGGAAAGGAGATTCATCAGAGAAAATGACTTTACCCCAGTCCTCAGCAGTCCACTCCCTGTACCTTTTGCAGAATATCAGTCTGTTCCTGATGTTTTAGGCTGATCACTCTTCATAACATTCTGGAGTATATGCAAATTGCCATTTTAAAAACTAAAGCAATAGACTTTTAAAAAATTAATATTTGTATCATTCTCACAGGGGCAGGGTATACACCGGGGTCACTCTCATCCCCCTACCAGTCTTATATTTTGGTTTGTACAATACTGCATGCATTTAGCTGTGTATGTACTTTGTTTGTATGATACTCTACTTCTATATGTATTCCTGTTTGTATTGTACATTCATATTTTGATATCAGTGAGGGGTGCCAGATTTTTAAGCATGTTACATTCATGTGAAGGATCTCGGTTGGAGGGTTGACTTATTGTGGTCTCCCTGCTAGTAGTTAGGCTATATACAGCGATAAAACCTTTCTTCTTTTTCGTGTGTTTTAACCTGTCAATACTTTATAAAATTTATATTCTGTGTATAATTATTGGTTGTGCTGAGCGTTCTCTCTTCAGGCTTTTTTGTTTGTTCTGGTTACTATTTTCTGAGGTAGCTCGCACTCCTTCCCTTCTTTCTATTATCATTTATTCAGTGTGCGTTCACGCTGTATATGTTTTGGATTCATTCTCAAAACTTTTGGCCATGACTGTACATGTAATTCTTTAAGGGAGTCAATCACGTTTCTGAAGGACAGTGAATTGGTCCCCACTACCTTACAGCTCTCTGACACTGTGCCTGGCTAGGAAGAGGGCAGGGGCAGCATGACCACATGCCACTTTGGTACTGCCCCTGTGTCTACTTACTGGGACGGACACTTAAAGATCAAGATTTCAAAATTGCCACCCCGCCGGAGAGCTGTGTTTAGAAGCTGTGAGGTACTGGGGCCAATTCACTCTTCCTAAGGGAGGAGATTGGTTCCCATTGAGTAACTTCGGAAATAGCAATTTGGGTCCATTGTAATCCATCCTTTAAGTGAACCTCCAGTGTTTTTTCAAAAATGTCACTGTCATTTCTAAAATTTACATTGTATCTTGAATTTGGCACCGGAATAGGCTTCCGAGCACCTGCTATCCCTACTGTATACAGCAAACCTTATAAGACGGTGCTATGGCGCTGGCTGCTATGGAGATGGAGTGGGAAACTCTGTATCATAAGGTTCCACTGTATGTGCTGGGGACAATGGGCACCCAGAAGCTCTGTTGGCAAATTCAAAACACATTAACATTAATGAGTAATGACTACACAGTGCAGGGAGCTAATATCTGTACTATGACAGATAGTCTTTAGGAGTCCCAAAAATAACATCTCCACTATCTATTGGTAGAATTGTTAACAGCAACCATTTCTGTTTTCTGCACTGCAAAATATAGCACAAATTATCATTTTTTTTTTTTTTTTTTTTAATAAATTAAACTAGGAATGGAAAACTGAATAAATGACAACTGTCCAGTAGTGATTAAAGTTTAATACCTGCAACAGCTATGTGTAATATATAATACTCTAAATCCAGCATTACAGAACAAATATTTCATCTAAATCACTATATTTTAGGTTTAACCAGTTTAATTAAAAAAGGTAATAAAGTCGAATAACCTGTGCAAATATATAAAGAGTGTCGGTCAAGTACAAATCAATCATGGTGCATCTAGAGACCACAAAGCTGCGAAGAGCGTGAAGATGGCTGTGAAAAGAAGTAGTCTTATGTGAAGCTGTATGTCAATACATCACTTACTGAGCGATGTGAGGATGTGAGAGCCACGGGCCAGAAACCTAGGGCACATATATGCACACCAGAAGTTTAAAAAAAAAAAAAAAGTAAGAATAGGGTAAAGAAAAATCTGAATAGCTAAACCCTTTAGTTCACTGTTTTGTGAGCATATGAACTAGTCTATAGTGCCACCTATTGGTACACACAATTACTACAGTCTACAGATGCTAAAGAAATACAAGATGCTAAAAGAAAAAGCATCTGCAATTAATAGTTTAAAATCTTTAAAAATACGTAATGTAAGTTACATGTAGGCATTGTGGGCATTAATCCCCCTGCTGCTGTAAATGCACATTGTGAGTTTAAAGATCTTGCAATCTAGCAGGAGCAGATTGGGTGATTTGCTGATCCTGCCCCCCAAGACCACCCCTTCGGGAAGACAAACACGCTCATTCTACTGGCGGGCGGCAGAATCTGTCAAACCATAGAATGATGTCTATGGGAGCAGCGGAGACACGAGCGGGTGCTCCGTCGGGATTCCGAAGTGTGAATATACTTATAGGGCAGTAAACAACGTTCCCTTTAAGCTGCGTGGCGTGCACCCGCCCAGCTGATGGGGAGGCCCTGCTCACTGCCTTCAGCCACCCGCTCAGCCTCTGCCCCCCCAGCGGCATCTATTTAGAATCAAACCCAATACCGCCCAACCCCCCCCCCCCCCCCGGGTCCGGACCTCACCTCTTTAAAATATTCTTCTTTGGCAGCAGATGTGCCACGCATAAGCACATCTGCCACAGCGTCCTCTGGCCTAGCTGACGTCACTTCTGGGGAGCGAGGTGAGTTTACTTTTATTATTTTGCTTTTCACATGGGGGCTGCCTATTCTTCATGGAGGGGAGGAAGCTACAGAGAGGGGGATATGGTATATAGGAGGGGATGCCACAGAGAGGGGGCTATGCTATATAGGAGGGGAGAAAGCTACAGAGAGGGGGCTATGCTATTTAGGAGGGGATGCCACAGAGAGGGGGCTATGCTATATAGGAAGGGATGCCACAGAGAGGGGGCTATGCTATGTAGGAGGGGATGCCACAGAGAGGGGGCTTTGTTATATAGGAGGGGATGCCACAGAGAGGGGGCTATGCTATATAGGAAGGGATGCCACAGAGAGGGGGTATGCTACTGTATATAGGAGGGGATGCCACAGAGAGGGGGCTATGCTATTTAGGAGGGGATGCCACAGAGAGGGGGCTATGCTATTTAGGAGGGGATGCCACAGAGAGGGGGCTATGCTATATAGGAGGGGATGCTACAGAGAGGGGGCTATGCTATATAGGAAGGGATGCCACAGAGAGGGGGCTAAGCTATATAGGAAGGGATGCCACAGAGAGGGGGTTATGCTATATAGGAGGGGATGCCACAGAGAGGTAGTATGCTACTGTATATAGGAGAGGATGTCACAGAGAGGGGGCTATGCTTAATAGGAGGGGATGCCACAGAGAGGGGGCTATGCTATATAGGAAGGGATGCCACAGAGAGGGGGCTATGCTATATAGGAAGGGATGCCACAGAGAGGGGGCTATACTATATAGGAGGGGATGCCACAGAAAGGAGACTATGCTATATAAGAGGGGATGCTACAGAGAGGGGGCTATGCTATATAAGAGGGGATGCCACAGAGAGGGGGCTATGCTATATATGAAGGAATGCCACAGAGAGGGGACTATGCTATATAAGAGGGGATGCTACAGAGAGGGGCCTATGCTATATAAGAGGGGATGCCACAGAGAGGGGGCTATGCTATATAGGAGGGGATGCTACAGAGAGGGGGCTATGCTATATAGGGGGATGCCACACAGAGGGGGGTACTACACAAAGGGGGCTATACTAGATACATACAAATGTGAACAGCGCTCCATAGTGTGATTCCACCGATTTTACTTCAAACGAGAGAAATTGGAGACTCTCACCTGAATGAGTTGTGCAAATGCAAGGCACAACTCTCAGCAATGGTAGGTAAGTAAAAGAACCTCAGCCACTCCCAGGAACCAAACTGTTACTCAAAGCAATAGATACCTTTACTCCAACCCTTGGATAACATCGGGCGCAGGTCCAAGATGAACATTAAAAGGGATTATAAAAGATTATTTATTAAAACACAACATGTTTCGAAGTCGTGCCGACTTCTTTCTCAAGTGTCTAAAAACAAAAACTTTCTAAGGTCTATAAAAAGTGTGCACATGCTCAGTACAAACCTCTCACAGATGGCAACTAATTACATGTATATTAAATCGATCCTCCCATTGGGGGTAGGTGGTAACACAAATGCACCGGATTACAATCAGCATACAAGCAGATAACATTGCTATAAAATATATATTAAAAAAAGAAATATATATATTTAAAAAACAAGGTTTTTATATATCACTTAAGAAGAACAAAACTTAATGTTTATCTTGTATTTTCAATCATTTCATTCAGTCCCTGTGGAGTAAGAGTGGAAAGTTTAAAAATCCAATAGGATTCCCAGTTTATCAGTTGTCTATATCTATTCGGATGATTTTCTGGGATCTGCTCAAGAATAGTAAGTGTTAAATCTGTTGGATTACTTTGATGGCAAATAAAGACATGTTTAGATACACTGTGAAGGAGAAGAGATTTTTTTATGTTAAATCTATGTTTATTCATACGGGATCGCACCGGGATCGTCTGAACGGTGCGACCCACGCATTGCAGTCCACATCTACACTCAAGTAGATATATCACAAACTGAGTGGCACACGTGAATCTACCACGTACCATATATGATTCCCCTGTGATTCTAGATTTAAATGTGGTAACTGGGTTAGATGGCATCCATTCACAACATAAGCACCGACTGTGCTGGCATCTCATGGAGCCCGCCTCCCTTTCTTTCGACTCCACAGAATCAGGACTCACATCCTGCTCTTTCCGAAGTCTACTGGGAGCTACATGGCCCCGTAAGGTTTTCGTTCTGCGGAAAATAATGTTAGGTCTTTTAGGTATTACTGATTTTAAAACCGGATCATCACATAAAATAGGCCAGTTTTTTTGTAGATAATTTTTAATTACTGAAGCTCCACAATTATATTCAGTAATAAAAGAAAAATTATATGAATTATTTCTAGTAGTATTTTTATTTTTACTTTTACTCTTTTCATTCATATTATCTAGAATATCTCTTTGTGTCGTCTTTTTATTTATATTATAAGCTTTTTTAAGGATTTTTTCCGGATATCCCTTATTTAGAAATCTATTTTTAAGATATTTGCTTGTTCTATATAGTCTTTATTATTACTACAGTCCTTCCTTACCCATTGATACTGCCCGAAAGGAAAGTTTTTTTAACCACTGTGGCCAGGGGCGGATTAACTTTACCATAGGCCCTGGGCTGTTCACCAAGCCTGGGCCCCCCACCCCACTGTAACTATGGCAGCACTAGCCTGGCGTTCATAGTACAGGACAGATAATGTCATGATGTCCTGATTTGTGCAAAATTGCCATAAAAAAAACCCAGTGATTTTTTGCAAATCATGGCGGAAGTGTAGCCAGGAGACAGTACACCATTGAAAGTATAAGTCTTTTTGGGTGGTCATGGGCCCCCCAGGAGCTCAGGGCCCCGGGCTACCGCCCGAAACGCCCCTGTTATAATCCACTACTGACTGTGGCAGATGGCAGCTACTATATTCAAGGAAGATGTTATGTATATTCAAGGAATCCACATCTACACTTTTGAAGTGAGTCTTTGTAGAAATTCTATCTTCAATTTTCATTAAAGTAATATTACCTTAATGAAAATTATATACTTTATGAAAATAATATTATTTGGAGTTCGAGTGGAGGTATCTAATACTACATAGATGGATGTTATGTCTATATGCTACACAGAGGATAGATAGATAGATAGATATTTAAAAATTACCTTTTATTATATCATTTAAAACACCAAACACTTTATTGCACAGCCATTACCTTTGCACTTTGTGCCACCAATTTTTTACACAGGAGAGTCTATTTGGGCACTCTTCAGACCTTGTAGCATGTTTCTGGTACCCAAATTGTCCTCTTCTTATATGTTACACTGTATATGTTATGTCAACACAAAAAAAAAAAAAAAAAAGTCTGTTTGGGTACTGTTCAGACCTGGTTGCGTTTTTGATGCGTTTTTTTTGTCTGTCCATGCGTTTTTTGCCTGTCTGTCTGTTGTGTGCTGGTGCATAGCTCAGATGATGGCTGTGCACTCAGCCATCATCTGAGCTATGCACCAGCACACAACAGACGTCCCAGAGCTCCAGAGTTAAAGAAGCAGCAAGGCCCCTGATGAGAGGCTGCGGAAACGCGTTGGGCTGGACCATGAGAATACTGAAGTGAACCCCATGAACAAGGGAAGTAACAAATCTTCAGCAAATAAATATTTTCTTGTTTGAAAGTTTATAAATGGAAAATTGAGACATTAAGTAGTGACTATAACCGTGATACTTAAGCACAATAAAAAAGACTGTGACCATTATACGAGTGCAATATGAAATGATATGTACAATATGGGAACACGGCTGGAAAATACACACTGATAATAACCACTACTAATGGCTATATGCACTGTATAATATGCAATAGGAGGAAGACCTGGGTGCAAAAAACGCATGGACAGACAAAAAAACGCATCAAAAACGCAACCAGGTCTGAACAGTACCCAAACAGACTTTTTTTGTGTTGACATAACATATACAGTGTAACATATAAGAAGAGGACAATTTGGGTACCAGAAACATGCTACAAGGTCTGAAGAGTGCCCAAACAGACTCCCCTGTGTAAAAAATTGGTGGCACAAAGTGCAAAGGTGATGGCTGTGCAATAAAGTGTTTGGTGTTTTAAATGATATAATAAAAGGTAATTTTTAAGTGACTATTGGAATATTCAGTGATGATATAAAATTAACATAGTCGTCTATATTGACTTACATTCAGAGACTAGATAGATAGATAGATAATCCACAGCAAAGCCCTATTCATCATTTATAGGTCACATAACCTGAAGGATTTATATACAATGTCCTCAGGCTATGTGGCCTATAGATGCTGTATAGAATTTTCCTGTAGTAATTTATATGGTTAAATGGCCACAGAACATTTCTGTGCAGCATTTATAGTCTGCATAACCTGAGGACATGTTATATAGCGCCCTCAGCCAGTATATTTGCTGGCTCAGCTCTTGCCATTCCACTCAGCTGTGGCTAAAGCTTATAAAGAATATTGGTACTGAATCACCCCTCCTAATATGCTGGAGCCTATAGGCGCACCAAGGAGTGATGAAGGAGGTAGTAGTAGGAAATACCTTTATTACTTCATAGGCAACGAGTTTCAATGTACATGGGACCTTTTTTCTAGCCACAAGACGATATGCAACTTGTAAAAGAGGTCCCATGTACGTTAAAAGTAATAAAGCTATTCTTACCTACTACTACCTCCAATCATCGCTCCTTGGTGCGCCTATAGTCTCCAGCATATAATAAATTGCTATCCACTACCCTGGAACTCCATACACAGTTGTCTTGCCTAGGAGCAAGGCTGGCTCCATCTCCTGGAGGATTGCACAGAGTTATTACATTGTTCTGCCACTGTAAAATCAGGTAGGTGAATTCCTTATCAATACTACCACAAATTTTTTTTATGCTGATTCAATCTTATGGTATGCCTGTCTTTTTCCCTATAGCCCTTTGCATTACTATCCTAAGGATTGGGCATAATGATTTCATGGGACCACCAGTATATAAAAAGCACACAGCTGAACTGGAGCGGGTGCAGAAGAGGGCAGCCAGAGTCATTAAAAGAATGGGTGGGTTTTAGTACCAAAACAGGTTATCAAGCTTGGGGTTATTTAGTTTAGGGGAAGAAAAAAAAAAAAACTTCTTAGGCTGGGTTCACACTTGGTTTTCCTATCCAATTAACATATCAATTTTTAATTGTTTACTTTTACCGGCCAGAGAAACGTAGTCAACACAATTTTTGTGTAATATATATATATATATATATATATATATATATATATATATATATACACACACACACACACATACTGTATATAAAATAGAAGTCAATGGAAAAACAGGTCCAAACAGATGGCACACAATTGTATCCATTTTTTTCATAAAACGTATATGTTAAAACGGATAGGGAAAACAAAAGGTGACCCCAGCCTTAGGGGCAATCTGATCACAATGTACAAATACATGAATGGGCAGTACAGAGATCTTTGTAGTAGTCTTTTTAAACCTAGGTCTGTAACCATGATGAGGCGGCATCCTCTACGTCTAGAGCAGGAGTAGGGAACCTTTTTGGCTGAGAGAGCCATGAAGGCCAATTTTTTTTTTTTTTTTTTTTTTTTTTTTTTTTAAAGAGCCGTACAATCTGAATAGAACTAAATTAAAAGTAAAAATAATGAATGTATTTTATGTAATACCAACACTTTTAAAGTATAATACATCTCTGAATCTGTAACATTGTTATGCTGTTTCTGCCAATGAAAAATAAAGTACTTCTTACCATTAATGTGACTTCTGGTGCTGTCCCCCACAAACAGTAGCCTGACCTAGCTGACACACACACACACACACACACTACTCCACCTGCTTTAGCTTTGGCTTTCCAGACATTATGGGAATCGTAGTTTTGTAACAGCTGGAGGACCTGAGTTTGACACCTATGGTCTAGAGCAATGCTTTTCAAACTTTTTCTACTGGAGCCTCACCCAACAGACCAAGGCAATGCCTGAGCCTCACCAGACTGACCAAGAGGGTGTATGGGCGTCACTATTTGTGGTAAAAGTCCACTTAAAAGCTGAAAATAATGCTAGGGCTACCTTTCACCCATCTCCCAAGCTATATATACTAATAAGGAAAGTAGTACATAAACAAAAAAAGTTGCTAAAATTGAGATTTCTGCAAACAGCATAAGTTCCTATTCCACGGAAAGATTATCATCCGATATCCATCCCGTGGAATCCGTCCTCAACTGGGCCTCACCAAAAACTAGGGGGTGCCCCACTAGTAAGGCCAGTCTGAGTTTTAGAAGCACTGGTCTAGACGAATGAAGATTTTACCACAAGCAGAGATGTGGATACTTTACTGTGAGGCCACATTCAGTGCTCAACATGGACGTGAAATGTCTGTAAAGGAGTGTATGTGATCTGTGATAAGATGCTGGGAGTGGGGAAACTGTATGCTTAAATGAAGCGGCCGTGCAGCTCTATCAATACAGCGCAGTGCATATCCATTCAGCTCCCTGCTTCCAGCATCTTATCATAAATGCAATTTCTGCCTTTTTGCTAAACCCCTTTTTTTCCCCATATAGATTATAAGCTTTTGCTAGCAGGCCCTCGTTCTTGTTACAGTAGTGTGTAATGCTGTAATGTCAGTGTTTATATACCCTCAAGTGTACAGCGGAATTTGTTGGTGCTATATAACATTATGTAAAATATAAGGGTTTTCTAGTCCAGCACAGCAGCCAGCATAAAATCGATTTGTACTGTGACCCGGCTGTCAATGGTATGGGTGTGATCACACCTACAGGATGCGCAGCAGATTTGATGATGCAAATCAGCAGCAGATTTGATATCAATGTAACTAAATAACTGAACACAGTATCAAATCTGCATCATCAAATCCACTGCGGATCATGTATGTGTGAAGTCCACGCAACCTATAGGAATATTTCCCTCACCTACTTTCTGCTTGCCCCTTTGTGAATTATAAACCCTTGTTGACAAGAGTCCTCTTACCTTCTCTTCTGTACCAGTCTGTAATTTACTTAGTTCATGTTTATTGTACTTTTTTTCCCGCTGAGTATATACTTTTTATCATCTTGTAGCCATTGTATGTCCTGATTCTAACAGTTTTTACTATCTTGCTATGCCCCCTAGTTCCTGAGATTTTACTATGTGGTTGGCTTTCCTCGGTTTTCACTGAAATGATAGACAGTCAAGCAAACCTATATAACAGGAATTGTGGGGCGTACCAAAAAAACAGAATTACATACGGTAATGATGTTTCCGTAAGCCCATGACAGCACCCCTGGAGAGGACGTCCCACCGCAGGACAGGAAACCTGTGAAGATAAAAGTCTGACACTCCTCTCCACACCTCAGTTCTCAAAGAGTATTCCAGCGGAAAAACATTTTTCAGTTACTAAAATATAAATAATTTAAACAATTGCCAATTAATACTAATCATAATAGTAATAAGGGTGGGTATACCAGAGGGGTGCTGTCATGGGCTTACAGAAACATTACCGTAAGTAATTCTGGTTTTACCCAGACGCCCTATGACAGCACCCCTGGAGGAAAAACTAGAAATTTAATTAGGGAGGGACTACCGCAGAAGGAACTTTCCTACCAAAGGACAGATCGGAAAGAGGGTTTAGCTGAAGTCTATAATGACGAGGAGGTTGCCATAGCCCTTGTAGAGTGAGCTGAGAAGTAAGAAGGTGGCTCCTTACTCTGAGAAGTGTATGCTAGAGTAATAAGCTTGCTTAATCCAGCTACTAATGGTTGGTCTAGAGGCCATCTTCCCTTTATTAATTCCTGAAAACTGGACTAACAGGTTCTCTGATTTTCTAAAATTCTCTGTGGTTTGTATTTAGTGAGGCATTTCTAACATCTAAATTATAAAAGATTCTCTCCATATCATTGGAAGGATTGTTACAAAAGGTAGGAAGGACTATCGTCTGATTCTTGTGGAACTCCGATACTACTTTGGGAAGGAAGGAAGGAAGGGTTTTCATGATTACTCTATCATCTAGGATCTGAGTGTGAGGGGGAAAGGCTGAGAGGGCCTGTATCTCACTAACCCTTCTAGCTGTGGTGATAGCAAGAAGAAAGGAGAGTTTGAGGGATAGAATATTTATAGGCAGGGAGTCTAGAGGCTCAAAGGGAGATTTTGTAAGAGCTTCCAAGACTAAATTTAAGTCCCATAGTGGGACAGTTATCCTGGAAGGAGGATTCAACCTTACCGCCCCTGTGATGAACCTTTTGATTAGCAAGTTGTCAGCTAATTTTGCATTTAGAAAGGTACTAAGAGCAGATATCTGTACCTTGAGGGTACTGGGCCTTAAATTCTTTTCTAGGCCTGCTTGAAGGAAGCTAAGGATAAGAGGGATGTTTGGTTCTCCTAATGGATCTTGTCTGCCTTGTGTAAACCTTAGAAAGGCTCTCTATGTTCTTAGGTATATTGAAGAGGTTACTTCTTTTCACGAGGCCAGCATGGTGTTAATTACTGAATCTGACAGCCCCCTACCTCTCAGAATTAGCCGCTCAGCATCCATGCAAGTGTAAGTGCGGTGATATTGGATGAACTACTGGTCCCTGGGTTAAGAGGTCGTTGATTTTCGGCAGAATCCACGGCTGGTCTACTGAGTTCTCAGGAGTGTGAACCACTGACGTTTTGGCAAAAAGGGAGCTATCAAGATCATTCTGGCCTTGTCCTGGAGTATCTTTTTCAGTAACCTGGGAACTAGATTGATTGGAGGTAAGGCGTATCCCATCTACTTGCTCCAATCTTGAGCAAATGCATCTATTGCTGTTGGATTCTCTGTTGGGTCTAGAGAGCAAAATCTTCTTAGTTTTTTGTTTTTTCTTGAGGCAAACCAGTCTATCATTGGAGAACCGAACCTTTTTACCACCTTGTAAAATATTGTTTGATTGAGGGACCATTCTGTCTGACTGACCCTGGTCCTGCTGAGAAAGTCTGCTTGTTTGTTTAGACTGCCCTTCAGGTGGACTGCTGATATGGACTGTAGGTTGTTCTCTGCAAATAGAAAGATCTGCTGGGAGAGATGGAGGAGATCCTGGCTGCGAGTGCCCCAGTTTGTTGATATAAGCCACTGTTGAGGGGAAAGGTCCCGCAAGGCCTTGAAGACAGCATACAGTTCTTTGTAATTCGAGGACTGGTGTCAGATGTTGAGGCCACCTGCCCTGGACAAAGGTCTGATCTGTATGAGCTCCCCACCCCCAGGGGCTGGCATCTGTTGTGACTCTTATTATCTGTGAAGGGTTCCAATCTACTCCTTTTTCTAGGTTCTGAGGGACTAGCCACCAATGCAGACTTACCCTTGCCGTGGAGCTTAACGGAAATTTCCTGTTGAGAGACTGCTGGTGACCATCCCAGTTCTCTAGAATGTCTCTTTGTAGAAGTCTTGTCCTGTATTGAGCCCACCTCACTGACTGTATGCATGACGTGAGGAGACCCAGAACCAACATTGCTTCTCTTAGTGTAGGTGTCTGAGTAAGGAATAAATCCCAAGTTCTCTGTCTGATCAGATCCTGCTTTGTGGAAGGAAGAAGACATTTGCAGAGATGAGTCGAGAAGAGTTCCAAGAAACACACATTGCTTTGAGGGTAGTAAATTCGATTTTTTTCAGGTTTATATGTTCCACCCTAACCTCTGAATTATCTTGGAAACTAGTGTGATGTGGTGATGAAGTCTTTCTACTGAGTCCAACACTAGGAGGAAGTCGTCCAGATATGGTACAAATATTATGTCCTGCTTCCTGATGAAGGATGCCATATCTGCTATTTTTGTGAATGCTCTTGGTGCTTGTGAGACCCCAAAGGGAAGGGCTCTGTACTGGAGGTGAACCCATTTGTCTACTAGCCAAACAGCCACTCTCAGAAATTTTTGATTGGAATTGTGAATAGGCACATGATAGTAGGCATCCTCCAGATCTATGGAAGCCATCACACAGTCCTGGAATAGAAGGTTTATTGTGGACTTTAAGGTCTTGTTTTTGTATTGTAGAAACTTGTTTAGTCCCTTGAGATTTATAATTACCCTGAATGACCCGTTTAGTTTCTTGACTAGGAAGAGAGGTGAATAGAAACCCTTCTTTTGTTGGTCTAGGGGAACTTGGACTAATACTTGCTTTTGTATTAAGGAGAGAACTTCTGTTTCTATAATTTTTTGTTTCTCTAGGTCTGTAAATCTTCTGGTGGGGAGAAATCTGTCTCTGGGAAAACTCCTGAATTCCAGGATAAGTCCCATGGAAATAGAACTTAAAACCTAAGGGCTGGGGAAGATATCCCCCCAGGCCCCCGAAAAATGAGACAGACGACCCCCCATCAGGAGAACGTCATTGTTGGGAAGATTTTGGTTTGTTGTCTTTAGAGTTAAAGATGTATCCTTTTCCCTTCCCTGGTACTTTTCCCTTCTCTTCCCTATTGTCTTGAGTATTACAAAAGGGCTTTTTGTATTGCTTTTTCTGTCTAAAGTTTTCCTGTTGCTTTGGCTGAGCGGGGAAACCTTTTTTCCTATCAGAGGCTTTCTCTAATAGAGAGTCTACAACAGGCCCGAAAAAAAGATTGCCATTACATGGAATGCCACAAGGTTTTCCCCCAGCAGTAATATCCCCTTTCCATGTCTTGAGCCATAATGCTCTTCTAGCAGAGTTCGAAAGTGCAGCCGCCTTTGCTAATTTAATACTATCCGCAGAGGCATCTGAAAGAAAATCAGCGGCTTTAGCTTGGACAGGGATATCCGCCAGGACCTTCTGACAAGAAGGGTCGTCATTAATCTGAGTCTTTAACTTTGCAAGCCACACCCTTAGAGATCTTGCTACACAGGTAGAAGCTATACTTGTCCTAAGGATACCCGTAGCTGCCTCCCATGTTCTCTTATTATAGTACTCAGATTTTCTATCCATAGGGTCTGATAAAGTACCTATGCCATCAAAGGGAAGGCTATTTTTCTTTGCCAATTTTGCTACTGGTGCATCGATGGCCGGGGAGCTTCATCCCATATGGGACTCTTCAGAGGCTTTCCATCCGCCGGACAGGAAACCTGAACTGAGGTGTGGAGAGGAGTGTCAGACTTTTATCTTCACAGGTTTCCTGTCATGCGGTGGGAGGTCCTCTCCAGGGGTGCTGTCATAGGGCGTCTGGGTAAAAAGAAAAACATCGAAAGGCACCTAAAAGCTACAAGGTGGTATAAAGGAAACCCAATGTTTTTGGACTGACCACAGGCCCTCATTAAACATAGTGCTATAAAATAAACTGAGCGTGTACACATTAAAGACAAACTGCACTGAAATTTAACCAGACAAAAAAAATTTATTTTAAAAATAATTTTCTCCCCAACAACTTGTACAGAAAAACAAAACTGAAAATAAAAGAAAAGCTCTTTAGTCAACAGAAGAAAGTCATTAAATAAATAAGTTGTACTTTTTTTCTTTTTAGTATAATCTACAATCGTTAAAAGAACACAGGCATAAAATACAAACATATCAGGATGAGGGAATTCACGGGGGCCCTCATATGCAAGAATATTTACCTTGGGGTCTTGATTAAATGATCAAGACAGTGCTATAAAAAAAAATAAAAAAAAAAAAAAAGAGAGAGAGAGAGAGAGATAGGCATCGGCTGGGTCCACACATTGTGGTTGAATCTGCGCTGACACACAAGTCAACCTGATTTTCAAAACTGAAGTGGCTAAAAGCCGTGACTTCTACTGGCCACAAGGTATTACGGGTTAAACCGCCATTTAAATGAAAGGCCATTAACAACCAAAGTGCTTCTAGCTGCAGTCAGAAAACCTGTGAAACCAGCTTTATGGTCATAAAACATTCAAGCTTGTAACACTGTTAACACCCGGAGCATGAAACTGCATTGTGTGCTGGAAATGATCAGAGCGTGTTGGTCTTTTCTGGACGCTAGCAGCTGCCAAGTTACCTCTAATACTCTAGCGTTGTATTATAAGGACATAATATGGCAACTGCACAAAACCATCACTGACTGGGGCATAGAGGAGTTCATGGAGGAGAAAATTTTATCTATCTCCAATAGGTCAAACATGGTTGTATGCAACAAATGCCTTTACTGTGAATGGTCATTAGAAGACTGACAGCTCTGCTGAGTTAATCTAATATACAAGTAACCGTATACATACTGCCTTAGGCTGCCCACAGATAAGGGTATTACATGTGCGCTCTAGTGTCTGTGATATTACACACCCATGTTTGGAACTGTGCTCGGCTCAGTTCAGGACTAACATCCATAATACAGACACCAAAAATCCCATGAAATATGCTCGTCTGTGATGATCAATACACTGCACTAAACACAGATCTGCTACTGGATAAGGGGTTATTCATGCTTGCAAAAACACCGCTGCTTTCTTCCAGAAAAAGCGTATTTTTTGTCCTCAGTGTCAATGTGGTTTTATTGAAGTAATACCACGCACAGCCTGGGGAAAGGGGCAGTGCTGTTTTTGCAAGAAAGTAGCTGTGTTTTTTTCTAATCCTGGTTAGTCCCTTTAAAGGTCCTATTACACAGGCCTTAAATTGGCCACACATCTCCCAGTGTAAGGGTGGGTTTACACTACGGAATCCACGTGGATATGTTTCGGCAGATTCAGTCCCCTGTACCCGCTCGCAGCGGAGTGCATCTTCTTCCGTGCCATAGACACCATTCTATGAATGAATACGGAATCTGCCGGAACTTATCCGTGCGGATTACGTAGTGTGAACTCACCCTTTTACGGGAATATGTGTGGCCAATAGCTGCTTAAAGCAAACTGTTGCATAAACTCTAAAATCTAGCGATTGTTCATACAACCCTGGCCACACAAATATAGAGCCATGTAATAGGCTCAGCAGACAAGCGCCGATCAACAAGGTGTAATACAGCTCTTTGTAATACAGCTTTTAAAAAAGGACAAAAAAAAAAAAAAGTGTGATGCATATGCCGCAAACGCTACATAGTTCCTTTGTTTTATACAAGACTGCAAATAAATGTGTCACCAGTGATAGCAGATAACATTGTGATCTCAAATGCCAACATGTGCAAGGTATGCAAATGTAACAGGACCAAAAACCCCACAGCATGAGGTAAGTACAGATATAGAACATGTTACTGTGGAATTATACACACCCTAGGGTTAACACGTATTAACAAATGAATTCTGTTACAGGTCACAGGATTTTATCACAAACCAAAAAATTTAAGGGGAAAATAAAGAAATAAAAGTAAGATGGTAACAGACATGTAAAGGAAGGAGGAGGATGAGACCACACTGCTAAATGCAAAAAAAAAAAAAAAAAGCTAAAGCTGGCCTCAAAGTTGCATCCAGATAAAATGTTGTGCAGGGATAAGGAAATCCATTAACTATACCATTACCAGCCAGGCTGACAATCTGCTATAACCGTATCCCTCTAAATCTTATGGTGGGTCGCCCTATTAGGACCAAGGTCCAAAGAAATGTCATGACAATTGTCAAATAGACGTGTTAAAACACTTTGAAGCTATGTTTACACACCATCAAAATGTTGTCCGTTTTTATTGGGTGGATGTCATTTAAAATCAAACAGATGTTATCTTATTGGCAGTTAGATTATAATAACTGCAGTTTTTTTGTGATTAAATGACAGTCACCCCCAAAAAACGGACAGCATTTTGACGGTGTGTAAACATAGCCTAAAGTTGGCTCCAACACGCTTTAAGACACCTTCACTTTAGGCATGTTATACTAATTTCTCCATTGCCTTTTTGGTTAAATCCCAGGGTGTGAAGAATAAAGTGTTAGTTTTACCTTTCTCACTTCTCTGGATTCCAATTCAACTTTATCTTGGGAAAAAAAAGCAAGGGAAAAACAATGTGGACGTGAAAAGGTCAGTCTAGACCAGTAAAGTGGTTATTGATAGGAAATTACTCTACATCACTGGCACATCTGGATATACAAAGAAGGCAAGTAAAGTATAAATTCCATCATTTTTATAATTCCATAAGTATATAAAAACTGCAAGTGGAGCTCCTCAGGGAACTATATCACTATTTAGAGTAAAACCCAATTGAGCAGTTAAGAATGAATACAATAGATATATCTGTACGTACCTTTTACATACATGTGTGTGTATATATATATATATACACACACACATTTTACATACACATAAATATACTGTATATGTTACATATGTATACAGAGAATTACAGAGTCACAAAACCATCGGTATACTTGGTAATGTATTTTTAGTTAGCTCACTGAATCATGAAGGCTGAGGAGCACAGGTGATGCTGTATCATTACCCCAGATTTCCTTCCTCCCTGCACAAGATCTTTCTCCTTTGTAACTAAGCATTCCCCCTAATCACCCTGAGTTATGCGGCATTAGTTCACCCCTTAAGTTGGGAGTAGTAGAACCCAACTTCTGGAATGCATTATTGCCTTCAGTCACAGGATTCAATAATATAATTAAAAAAAAAAAAAAAAACACAACAAAAATACACAGCAGGTAACAGATACCTTGGGCTAAGAAATATGAGACATGATCAGTAAATGCCAACCATTTTAAAGGGCCATCATCAGGATTTTTATTCCAAGGCAACGTGATTTCAGTGAGTGAGGTCCCCCATTCTGCATCTATACAAGATAGATGTGAAGTATATTAAATAACACTGAATTGTTAAAAACAGGAAAAAAAGAAAAAAAAAAGTTGGCAAAAAAGTCAGGTTTGCCTATTCTCATCTTGAGAGCCGTACGCAAAACACAAAATCATAGGCCAATAGTGACCGACCGGCAGTTAAATTAGAAAGGGTTAAAGGGTGGAGAAGGTGGGTTCAGTGTATCCATGATAATCACCTGAGCCAATCAGAGCTTCCCATATCTGTATTGTCAGAAAGGTTTTTTTTCAGATGATAAAAAGGAAAAATCGGGGAAACTGAGCTTTGTAGAACAGTGTGTTCTGATTGGTTAGGAATCACCTGATTTGTAATGCTTATCAGTGGGCAGGCTTGTGCCCGTACCCTGTATGTTTCCAGTTAGGGGCAGAGTACAGACAACTTCCATTTATCCATGTACCCACAGTTACCCCCCACTGGTCCCATAGCTGCTCCCTGCTGACCATGAGCTTAAGGATCAGAGGTGCTCTTTACTCTTCTCATGACACTGTGTGGGAGTATTCATGGATCCAACTGCTATGTAGCCACATGAGGAGGAGAGGGAATGGCTACAAATTCACGAAGGATATTTCGAGCCATTTCAATGTTGTTATGAGCAATGAGCAAGGCTTTATTCACATCCTGTTGAGAATAGCCCTGGTTTAACAAACTTTCAATCTCACTGGAGAGCGGAGCAGGCCCTACATCACCAGCAGGGGGAGGGCGGCGCTCAGAGTTCATCCTCCTTGGGAAGGGTTTTGGTGGACGTTCTGGAACAGCCGAAGACTCAAAGGCCCCTGTAAACATAATAAAGCCATGTTTCATGTTATCCCAGAGCAATATAGTCACAATATTTAACAAGCCATTTTAATTTGAATTTTGTGCAGAATTCATAGAAGCCAATCAAGACAATGTTATCTGTTCAAGTGCCCCTGTAGTTTGCAAAAACGTATGCGTCAGACGCTGTTGAAGACAAGCTCCACAGATTTAGAATAGAGCAAATGCCGTGCAGTGAGACAGAAAAGGCAGCAAGATCAATAGGGGTCTGAAACCCAGATCCTGACATGTCAAAAGGTGTTTGCAAATTACAGGGACACTTTAAGCTTAAATGCAAACTGCATTAAAGGGGTTATCCAGTGTTAGAAAAACATGGCCACTTTCTTCCAAAGACATGACTCGTCTCCATTTTGGGTGGGATTTTACAACTACGTTCCATTAAAGTGTATAGAGCTTAACTGCAAACTACACCTGAACAGGGGACGAGTGTTGCCATCTCTTGAAGAAATGGAAGAAAAAATTTTTCTAACGCTGGATGGCGTTCACATAACAATACTAACATACTAACTAACTTTGGCCTAATCCCACATATACTGTGAAAGAGCAGAAGGGCCGCTGTTCTTTCATTCAGAAAAAAAAAATGCCAAGGATAGACTATAAACATTAAAAGGGGTTGTCCAGTGGAAATCAACTGGTGTCAGAAAGTTATATAGATTTGTAATTTACTTCTATTAAACAATCTCAAGTCTTCCCATACTTAGCTGCTGTATGTCGTGCAGGAAATGTTCTATTTTTAGTCTGACTCAGTGCTCTCTGCAGACATCTCTGTCCGAGAAATGAACTGTCCAGAGCAGGAGAGGGTTTCTATGGGGATTAATAGAAAACCGAGACAAAGTTCCTGTGTCGATCAGAGATGTCAGCAGAGAGCACTGTGTCAGACTAAAAATAAAACATTTCCTGCATGAAATACAGTTGCTGAGAAGTATGGGAAGACTTGAGATTTTTTTTTAATAGAAGTAAATTACAAATCTATATAACTTTCTGATACCAGTTGATCTGAAAGAAAAAATATTTTGGCTGGACAACCCCTTTTAAGCCACTGCTGATCAGCTGTGTGGCAGAGAAGCATGAGGATGTAAACCATAAACAAAGCGGGATTACTGTAGCTTCACACTACGGAATCCGCATGGATATATTCCGGCAGATTCCGTTGCTCACACCTGTTTGCGGTGGTGCGCCTATGTGTCTGTGCCTTAGACACCATTCTATGGCCGGGCCTATTCCGCTGTCTGCCGTAAGAATAGAAATGTCTGTTCTTTTGAATGGAGTATGAGCCACGGAATCCGCCGGAATTTATCAGCGCAGATTCCGTAGTGTGAACCTACCCTAATGAAGGCTCAGGTGTAACACAGAACACAGCCACAACACAATGTATGGAGCTGTGGTTCTGGCTTTGTTCACAGTGTATATTCAGCCAGAGCTGAGCAGAGGTGTCAGGGGTCTGAACCCTACCAATGAGATATTGATAGCTTTTTCAAGGGATGGACCGTCAGTCACTATGGTCATTTTACCAGGAATTCTTCAACGTCAATATAAGAATTCCGTCTAACAGGGCTCTGTGAAAAAAAGGTTTTTACTTTAACTCTTTCAACTCAAAACTGAACTGTGGCAGACCAGTCGCAACTGCCCATGTGAAGCAATACATGAGAACTCTCATAGTAATGTTTACAAGTGAAACAATAGGTCATCCATGTAAAGCATACCTGTATTAGGTAACTTCTCAGGATAACTGGTTGTGTGTACTTGAGGAATAATAATGTGCTGTAGTGCTCTTTATAAAGAAAAATATTTAAAATCCCTTTCTAAATCTTGTTAAAAGGTTTCCTTTACCTGCTCCAGGGTCTCTGCCAATGGTAATGGGGCTAAAGGCAGGTGCGGCATTAGAGATATCAGAAAGTGTCCGACGGGCTGAAACTATTGGCAAGGGGGGCTTTGGGATATCATAGCCATCATCGTCATCATCATCATCCTCTGGACCATTGCTGGACATTGCAGAGCACTGTTCTGCATTCAGAAGAAAAAACAAATCCCAGTATAAAACATGATACCAAATCTCACATCAGTCATTACCTCAAACAGTTATGGAAGTCACATTTTCTATATAATTAGGTGACAAATATACTAACAACTTTTAAACACTAACTTTTAAACACACACACACATACATACATACATACATACATACATACATACATATATATATATTTATATATATACTCATCCCCATGTCCTAACATGCTTGCATGCCTCCTCCTGCAAACCATGTTACACAGACATGGCTAAGCAGACGGTGATTTATGTGAGACTATCCAGTTCAGAAGGCTTCACAGGAATACATAACGTGTGTGAAGGTAACATGGTCTGACCACAAATGCCTTAAGGCATGAAGCAGGGAGGTAACATATGACTGAGAACAGACTGAACACGACCTGTTTGCTGGCTGTAGCCTTGGAGCTGCATCAAGATTGGTTGCAACACAGCAGGCTATTTCTAACCAAGGTCTGTTTTTGCTTAGTTACTTAGGCCCACGTCACACGGCCGAGAACGTTACCTGGATTTCTTATCAGGTAATCTAGGTAAATTTCTGGACCCATAAGGTTGTATTGGGCATAGATACCCTACAGGACATTTGTCTGGAATTCCATCATGGATGCCCTATAGAATCATATGAGAGCATCCAATATTCCAGACAGCAACAGATGTACATTCAGAATTAGAAATGCATTGCATGATGGCAACCCAGGCACGCTCCTAACCGATATTGTTCACACCTATACCGTGTCATGCTTGTTGCCAGAGTTAAATATAAATGCATGTGTTCACCTAAAAGGTCCAGAGATATGCAGATGACTCATTGACCTCAGACCTATTATTCTGGGGCTGACCAAGCTGTTATAAGTTGTAATAATCTGATATAAAAACTGACAGCTGCATTTAAATGCTGTTATAAAGTGCCACTAGTGCTTTAGTGGCGGTGATCAGGCTTCCCTTGATGTGATCTGGGAAGCCCGATTACATTACCTGTCTGGGACTCCGCATCGCAATGAAGCGGATCCTGGCTTGCAGATCGATTGCTTTGGGCTCCAGCAGCCCTTAGAATTGATGTACAGAAATATGGATTCCATGTAGTAGATATACTACATGGAATCCTATGGAAGATCATTAAAGTGTACAATGTTGCCCCCTAGTGGGGCTAAGTTAATGTAGTTGAAATAAATAAATAAAAAAAGTCTTAATATAAAGCCCCTCCCCATATAAAATTTTTTAAAGACCCACTTTTCCCATTTTATGCATGCATAATAGCCTAAATTTAAATCACCACATTCCTGATCATGGTTTTAATTTTTTTAAAAGCTGACAAAAATAGTAAAAGTTATACAAATTACATATGATTGTAATCGTACCGACTTGAGAAACAAACTTTTCAGTTTTGTCACAGGGTGAACCGCGTAACCCCCCACAATAAAAAATATAAAAAAAATAACGCTTTATTTTTAATTTCACCACGCATATATATATTTTTTCTGGTTTGACAGCATATTTTGCAAAGTACAATCAGTGGCGAAAAAATAAGGACTCATGTGGGTCTGTAGGTGAAAAAACGCAAGCGCTATTGCCTTTTAACCCCTTAAGGACAGAGCCTGAAATGGCCTTAATGACAAGAGACAAATTTTATGAATATGACCAGTGTCACTTTATTCATTAATAACTTCGGGATGCTTTTACCTATCAGTCTGATTCTGAGATTGTTTTCTCGTGACATATTGTACTTTACATTTCTGGTAAATTGGAGTCGATACTCATAACGAATCTTTATGAAAAAAAACCAAATAATGTGAAAAAAATGCATTTTTCCAACTTTGAAACTTTTTTGCTTATACAGAAAGTGGTTATACCACATAAATTATATATTAAATAGCATTAGCAACATGTCTACTTTATGTTGGCGGCATTTATTAAACGATCTTTCATTTTTTTTAGACAATAGGAAGCTTAAAACATTAGCAGCAAATTTCCAAATTTTCTGTAAAATTTCAAAATCAGATATTTTTAGGGACCTGTTCAGGTTTAAAGTGTATTTAATGGGGCCTGTATGTTAGAAAGCCCCACAAAGCACCCCATTTCAGAAACTGCACCCCCCACACTCTGCAAAATCCAGAAAGTGTTTTAACCCTTTAGGGGAGTCACAGAAATAAAAGCCAAGTGTGTAAGAAATTTGAAAATTTTAATTTTCTGTGCAGAGATTTTATTGTAATCCAATATTTTTCATAATTATAAACCTATTACCAGAGAAATGCACCCCAATAATTTTTGCCCCGTTTCTGCAGTTTATAGAAATACCCCATATGTGGCCCTATTGCGCTATTTGACGCAACCACAAGCCTCAGATATAAGGGAGCGCCTAGTGAATTTCAACGCCTCCGTTATATTTGGTCATTTTTGACTGTACCACTTCAGGTTGGCAGAGGCTCTGGGGTGCCAAAACCTAAAAAACACCCCTAAAAGGGACACCATTTAGAAAACTACACCCCTCAAGGAACGTAACAAGGGGTGCAGTGAGCATCTGGACCCCACAGGTGCTTCACATATTTTCCGAACAATATGGCGTGAAAAAATAAAAATTTATTTTTTTAAACTAAAACGTTGTCCTAGCCTTCAATTTTTCATCTCATAGAGGGATAAGAGGAAAAAAAAGACAAAAAATGTGTAGCGCAGTTTCTCCCGAGTACAGAAATACCCCACATGTGGACATAAAGTGCCAAGCGGGTACAGGACGAGCCTCCAAAGGGAAGGAGCGCCAATTGGCTTTTGGAAGCTGAATTTCACTGGAAAGGATTTCAAGGGCCATGTTGCATTTACAGAGCCCTCGTGCTGCCAAGACACTGGAAACCCCCCACAAGTGACCCCATTCTGGAAACTACACCCCTCAAGGAATCTAACAAGGGGTGCAGTGAGCATATGGACCCCACTAGTGACGGGCACACATGTGGAACAATGTGACGTGAAAGGGAAAATTTAAATTTTTTTCACTTTCATGGCACAAATGTGCCCGTCATCAAGGGGTCCATATCCTCACTGCACCCCTTGTTAGATTCCCTGAGGGGTGCAGTTTCCAGAATGGTCTCACTTGTGGGGGGTTTCCAGTGTTTTGGCAGCACGAGGGCTCTGTAAATGCGACATGGCGTTCATAATCCATTCTAGCCAAATCCAACCTCCAAAATCCAAATGGCGCTCCTTCCCTTCGGAGGCTTGCCCTGCGCCCACATGGCGCTTTATGTCCACATGTGGGGTATTTACGGACTCGGGGGAAATTGCTCTACACATTGTTTTTTTTTTCCTCTTTTAACCCCTTGTGAAAATGATAAATTCAAGGCTAAACCAACATTATAGTGTAAAAAGTGTAATATTTCATTTTCACGCCACATTGTTCCACACTTGTGCCCGTCACCAGTGGGGTCCATATGCTCACTACACCCCTTGTTACATTCCCTGATGGGTGTAGTTTCCATAATGGGGTCACTTGTGGGGGGTTTCAACTGTCTTGGCAACACAGGGGCCTTTTGAATGCAACATGGCCCCTCGAAATCCATTCCATCCAAATCCAGCCTTCAAAAACCAAATGGCGCTCCTTCCCCTTGGAGGCTTACCCTGCACCCGCATGGCGCTTTATGTCCACATGTGGGGTATTTCCGTACTCAGGGGAAATTGCGCTACACATTTAGTGTTTTTTTTATCTTTTAGCCCCTTGTGAAAATGAAAAAATCATGACAAGATTAATGATTTAGAGTAAAAATTTTACAAAAATTACACTAAATGTTGGTCTAGCCTTGATTTTTTCCATTTCCACAAGGGGTTAAAAAAAGAAAATGAACACAAAACGTGTAGGGTAGTTTCCCCTGAGTACGAAAATACCCCACATGTGGGCATAATGTGCCATATGGGCACAGGGCAAGCCACCAAAGGGACAGAGCGCCATTTAGAGGCTGGAATGGAGGATGGAGGCCATGTCGCATTTACAAAGCTCCTGTGCTGCCAGGACAGTAGAAACCCCCGACAAGTGACCCCATTCTGGAAACTACACCCCATAAGGAATCTAACAAGGGGTGCAGTGAGCATATGGGCCCCACTGGTGACGGGCACTTACGTAGAACATGTGCCGAGAAAATAAAAAATACAATTTATTTTCATTTTCACGTCCCAAATGTGGCCGTCACCAGGGGGCCATATCCCCGCTGCCCCCCTTGTTAGATTCCTTATCGGGTGTAGTTTCCAGAATTGGGTCACTTGTGGGGGGTTTCTACTGCCCTGGCAGCACAGAGGGCTTTTAATTGCATCATGGCATCCTCTAATGGGAATGGCAGCCATACCTATTTAGCTGGGGAAAAGGGACAATTCTAATTTATTTGGGGGTATTAGGCTAATTATTGGTTTATAAGGTTGAAAATGACAGGTGTCCATCAAATTCAACCTGTGTTGACCCAGAGAAAGGCAAAAAACCCTCGTAAGGCAGACAGTAGCCTCATCACAGGGAAAAAATTCCTTCCCGACTCCATAATGGCGATCAGAATAATCCCCGGATCAACGTGACCCCTGAAATAGGAATAAGGGACAGAATTTAGACAATGTAGAACTTCAATGACGTGTGGTGCGCCTTGAAGCGATCCAGCATGCAGAGGCCGGGGTGATCAAGACAGGTGTCACACTGGAAAATGGTGTCCTTCCTGATCCCCCTGTTACGCCACACTCTGAGCTTCTTCTGGGGTCTCCCGTTCTCCTGTGTGCGGGACGTCACCTGGAAAATGTTGCCCTGGTGCGATACGGGGTCCTTCATATCCAGAAGCGCTGGGTCCGCTCCATGGCTGCTAAATATTAGGGCTTTATTACTGCTTCTGATATGTTCGGATCGTACCGCAAGCTACAGTAGCTCGGGCAGCGAGGGACCGGAAGAGGGGGTGCTGGTATAAAAGATATCCCCGTACAGGTGGTAACCTTTATCCAGCAGTGGGAAGATCAGTTCCCGGACGATCTTCCCACTTGTTCCGAGGATGGGGGGGGGGGGGGGAGGGGGCATCTGGGGCTGGATTCGGGTGTCCCTTCCTACATACACTCTAAGGGTACGTGCACACTGCGGAATCGCGAAAGATAACCCTTTGTGCATTCCGCAGTTGGCACCCGCCGGTGGAGTGATGCGGGCGCATGTCTCCATCCGTGTCATAGACTCCATTCTATGCACGGGCGGATTCCGCTCTCCGTCAAACGTGTTCATTCTTTGGACGGACGATGGAATCCGCCTGTGCATAACATGGAGTCTATGACACGGGTGAAGACACGCGCCCGCATCAGTCCGCCGGTGGGTGCCAGCTGCGGAATGCACAAAGGGTTATCCTTCGCCATTCCGCAGTGTGCACGTACCCAGAGGTACGCTCACAGAGTTTGTAGAATTTCACGCCATACCGTGATCTCTTATTGGGACGGTACTGGCGGAAAAGACGTGTCTGGGGGGCAGCGTACGCTACGCTACCCCCAGACACGTCACTTGATGATGAGGATAATGAGGATAAATGGAGGAAAAAAGGATCCCCCCATTCATCCTCACTGGCTGTTTCAGTGTCGGAGGCAATAATAACGTATGCGTCCGACACCGAAAACACCCTGGAGGCCATCTTTATATGGGGACTAGTATATGGGGTATGTAGTGGTGTAGTGTCAAACTTTATTCAATGTAGTGTGGTGTAATGTAGTGTTTTTTACGTGTTTTTTTACAGTAAGTATAAAAAAAAACTACGCCAACAAAGGCGTTGCTGATAAATGCCGCACTTATGCGCGGCACTTATCAGCAGACCGTGGCAGTAGGATATAGAAAAAAAACACCCTACGCCAAAAAGGAGGAGTTGCTGATTAGCAGCGCACTTTCGTGTGATGCTGATCAACACTCAGCGGCAATAGGGTGCGAAAATTTTTTTCTACATTCTGAACATCCCTGTAGCTGCTGATAAGTGAATTACACATATCAGCCGCTAGGGGGCAGCAGAGCGCAAAATCCGGAAAAAGACCAGGCTGGAGCCGAAAATAGCCGGAAAAAGCCGATGGGGACCGCCGGAAATAGCCGAAGACCGAATGAGAAGACGGAGGACGCCGCGAACCCGGAAGACGCCGATCAGGACCCCGGGACAGGTGAGTAATGTACAAATACCTGCTCTGGACCCCTCAGCTACCTAGCTGAGGGGTCCAGAGCAGGTATTTACTATTTTGGGGGACTCTGATCGCCGTGCCACCGGCCCGATTGCCGTGAACGGCCGGTGCCGGCCGTTCACGGCAATCGGGCCGGTGGCACCGTGACCACCATTACTTTTTACAGTAATGGCGGTCGGTGCGGTCCTTGGACAGCACCGACCGCCATTTTTTTCCGGGTCATAGGCTCACCGATGACCCGAAAAGGTTCCCATCGCCGCTATTGGCTGATCTGAATTGATCAGCCAATAGCGGCGATCGTAAGCACGGGGGGTGTTAACCACCCCCCGTGCCGAGAAGCTAGGATGGCCTGCTATGATTTATAGCAGGCCATCTTCCCCGATCGCTGTGTGCGAACACGCAGCGATCGGGGAAACATCAGGTGTAAATTTACGCCCTGATGCGCTAAGTACCAGGGCACGAGGACGTAAATTTACGCCCGATGTCGTTAAGGGGTTAAACACGAGGAGGAGAAAACAAAAGCGTGAAAATGAAAATTGGCTCTATCCTTAAGGGATTAAACATTAAACATGCGGCCACTAGAAGTCTCCCTTTAAAAAAAAAAAAAAAAAAAGGCGGTCCATACTTCCTCCTGCTGATATTTTGTCTTTTTTTTTTTATTTTTTTTTAAATAGAAAAGGACCTAACTCAGGGATTGACCTGTGCAGTCCCACACATGGCTTAGATACAATATCATTGTCATGGTGTGAGCAACTGCTTGTTATGCGATTGTCCTCCGTGCATAGCTAGTGTGTCAGGTGTGCAGGAATGGTCTTGTTTGACAGAGACAAGTTGGCAAAGTTTCTATTTAATTACAGTGATGAGTGGACATTTTACTTTTATGTAGACCATGTATAACTCCTAATATGTCACAGCAGCTGTAGTGCAGTAGTGAGGAACATAAGAAAATGCACAACTGAGGTTGTTTTTTGTATTGTATGTAAATTAGCATATCGCAGGCTAGGGTTATTGAACTACAACTCCTATCATGCCCTGATCCTCCCTCCCAAGTTCCCTTTTCAAGTCTACAAGTCTCACCTGCTTCTCTTCCCGGCTCCATGACAACTGGCGCAGCTTGGCACTGGATGTTGTACATTGTCTCATATGATTCTCTCTCAATCAGCTGTTCACCAGGCCTAGAACTGAACAGAAAGCAATGCGGTATTCACCCAAACACTATTATATAGGTTATGGCATCAAAGGTGTTAAATTATCTGTGCAAACCTCATCGCAGGAGACATAGCATCCACTGGCCTCTTTGTCTCACATTTGGGTACCACAGGGGGATTTACAGGTCGAGAAGATGGGCACATATACTCTGAGTCATCAGCACTTTCTGAATGATCTCCTAATGGAGGTTTTGGCACTGGGAATGGCCTATATTGAGAGAGGATATGGGGAAATAAATATACCTGCAATCAGATCTACATGTACACACCGTACACAAATGTCCACATCTAAACAATCTCCTTGGTGGATGCAGAGAACGCTTTTACTAAAACATCAGGGGAAAATGAAAACTGGTAATTGTCTGTTATTTTGGCATCTAGAAAGTTTTTTCCCACCATGAAAAAATTCTAAGGATTTGGGCATGGGCCAATAGTTTGTAGATATAACCAGTCAAGTAGAATTCCTAATAATTAATTCAAAATGTGAACTTTGCAAATAAGGTTAAAAATCAAAACTTGGATATGGCATGTGAAAATAAAGCGTCCGTACATGACTTAAAAGGAGTTTCCTTTTTACTGTGGAGTACAGAATAGTCCTGTGTTCACCACATCATCAGTCAACGTTCCTGACAGTTTTAAGAATGTTCACAAAACCATTACAAATGGCTGCATAAATCCAATAGTTCATAAATGACATCATCTGTCGAATATAAACTAATGAAAAAGGTAGAATGGATTAACACTAAACATATTGTAGTATCCGTAAATCTTCCCCTATCAGGGGTGTTAAGAGGATTTTCAATTAAAACTTAGCTTGCCCCCCCTACCCAGAGGATGGGGACAAGTTTGAATCAGAAGACCCCTTTACATGCACTATGCACAGCTCTATGTAATAAAGTAGCAAGGTGTAAGTAATGTGCTGTGATCATAGGATCTACCTGAGCACCATGGAGAGTGCCTCCCAGGGGCTCAATAACAGTATGCACTAAATAACCTTCTCACCTCTTTGAAGGGGTAATGTAACCACCATCAAAGCAAATGTACTGCTAGGTACATCGATTGGCCTTTTTAACATGAATAGATTGGAGCTGGCATGGGGATGCTGGTGCCGTGGTCCTTTTTTGAACTGCCGCCTGGTTCTCGCACTGGGCTTTTACGAAACTCCGGCCATGCATGAAGCACTGGGGGTGGGCTCCCCGGCCCCCAGTGTGAATATCTCCCTTCTGTGACCCGGCTCCATTGATTACAATGGATCCGCTTCATCACACTGGGGGGCCAGTAGGCCCTCATCCAGTGCTTCATTCCCAGCTGGTGCTTGGTAATAGAATGGCACAGCTCAAAAAAGGACCACGTCAATATTTTCAAAATGTATGGTTTGCTTTAAAATCGTTATCCTTGATCAGAAAAACATATCACAGACAACCTGAGGACAAGAGTGGCACTGTTTTTTGTAAAAAGTGGCGAATGTTTTTCTAATCCTGGATAAAATATATAACTTGGGTTTGATAACTGCAGCACCACTAGCCCCTTATGGCTGTTATTGAAATGCTAATCCAATTATTAAACCACTGGGGCACAAGTGATTCACAGCATCATGTCTGGAGCAGAGCCTGAAGGGGCAGTACATGACACAAGGATTCATTTCTAGCTGCTCTCTGAAACCAACTTGCTTTTCAGTGTGTTTTTATGTAGGAAACATGATGAAGCAAGAAATGGTTATCCCCCCTTTAAATCCTCTAGGCCGATATGCTCAGTTGCAATTTTAAATCAATTTCCTCCAGTGACATTTCCTGCTTCAGAGCTGAGTCAGGTTTTCCATTTTAATGAATAAGCTGGATGTAGAGAATTTCTTGGCATTGTATTGTGATGCAAGGACATAGCACAAAGAAAGGAGAACAGAAAACAATGACCACTAGATCATCTAGTATTAAAAAAGGGTACATTACAAGTCTTGTCTAGAAGTAGAGGAAATGCATCCTGTATTTCATTATAATTTCATTGACGTTGAAGCCCTTTATTTAGTTAAAGAAAGTCCCTGGATGCAGCTACTGTGACATTACAAGTTGAGATTACGTTAAAAAAAAAAAGATAAGTTACCTGTTGGCCAAGGAGTAGATGGCATTGGCGGATGAAGACGGCTTCACTTTGGGATCATCTATATCAAGCCCTGCCAATAGCTCCACACATCCACTCTGGAAAAAACAGGAGAATTATCACGTAAACAATGAAAGTTTAATACTGTTGAGGGGCTTATGCAAAGTTAGTTGTTTTTTACACTTACAATTAAGCACTCTACTTACTGTACTAGCATTGTCCAAGCTCTGCGTGCTACCATGACGGTCTACCCTTTTATCATCAACATGTGAAGGCAACGTAAAAGGCAAAGAGTGTCTGTTGGTCAGCTCCTTGCTCCCAGTCCATGGGTCGCTAGGATTTAAGCTGGGCGTTGGAGCTTTGGGAACAGAACGAACAAGCCAAGGGTCTGGACGACTTGAGGGAATGGGCAGTGGCTTTTCGGCAGGTGTGGAGGGAAGAGGTCTCCTCTGAGGTCTGTTGTCACCCACCATTGAATGTGGTCTATCAGGGGGTGGAGGTGGTGGGAGATCTCGAAGTGTTGGGGGGACAGGCAATGGTTTGTCTTTGTGATGTAAACTAGTAGAAGCCTAAAAGATTACAAACATTTTAAAAAATTTGTAAAAAAAAAAAAGAAAAATAATAATAATTGTAAAATAAAACCCCACAAACTTCTGTTTTTGCAAACAGAAGTATGCATTTTTAAGACTTACCTTAGAGCTGGTGGCAGGACTACAAGCCCCTGGGGGATTTGAAGTCCTTTGCTGCAGCAGGTCTAAGCGAGGCGGTACAGGCGGTAGAGCTGTCGGTGGAGCAACTGAAAGTGGAGATGGAGGTCTTTCGACCTAATGGGGAAAAAAAATCCAACATTTTGATTAAATGCCCAGCCACACAATAAAGATTCCTATACTGCATTTAAAACCCATGACAACATGGGATATATAAATCACAAGATTTAAAAAAGTATGTTACCCAAGTTATATATTTTTATGTATAAACCAACCAATCCAATGTTAGACCCCCATTACATCACAAAGACAATCTATAAACATTTAAGGCTCACCTTGGCTCCAGCTAACATGAAGAGAGAATCATTTCCACTGTCGTCATCATCATCCTCATAACAAGGTGAAGGTGCCCCATCTAAACAGTGGCGTAACATTTCTGCCATGCCACCACCTCTAGGGTCAAAAGGGTCCACTACAATAGGTTCTGTTCCTTTTATTTCACAGCGGCAGAAAGGACATCCCTGACCTTCTGACTCCTAGTGAAGGAGAAAATACAGTATTAGAGCAAAGTCCTAACAGAATACAAGAACATTTCACAAGAAGAGACTCTCACCTGCCAGGAAGTGAGGCACAATGTGCACATTAGATGCCCACAGGGTTCAATCTTTACATCTTTATCATTCTCAGCACAAATCTTGCAGAGCTGGAAAGTGGAGCCCATTTCACAATACAGCTCATACTGCTCCTGAAAAAGAAAGAAAAGAATTAACATATAATAATAGCACATTATCCACAGTCAACAAGGGCATCCAAGATTAACAACTCAGTCATCAAAGATCCTCTGTCACACATGCCAAAGTGAATTTGGGTTAATGAAGATAAACTACAACATTAAGGCCTGTCCATGAACAGGAAAAAAAAAAAGAAAGCAAGAAGCAGACAGCCCATTTAAGGTTATGAACAAAACATGAATAGTTGCAGGACTATTTTACCTGAGTAACTTTGATGTGGTCCTGAGGGGTGGGTTCACATAGGCCTGTTAAATCTGGGTTCTGATTTCGGCCGTCAGGGAAAAGATAGCTGGCAAAAAAAACAAAAACTAATTGGCATCATGATCAGTGATTGAACTGTACAAACTCTACAAAAAGCACATCCTATACAGAATATCCTACTTTGTGTAGACTTTAGGTTGCCATGCATACACACACATATATACATTTATTTTACATTACCATATGTGTCCTTCTCTGATAACATGGTAAATCTCTATGCATATAATACTTACAATCCTTCCCGAAAGCCATCAATCAGAGCCTGGAATAGAGGTTTGTTGTGTGGAATGGTCTGCAAAATGTTGCCATCCCCTGTAACATATCCAATTGCCCATTGACCAAGTCTTGTGCAGCTCAGGCGAAATATGTAACTGCAAGAAGTGAAAACGAGCAAAACTTTATTGGATTATCCAGATGTGGTGGAAAAGCTGGGGTAATAGTTAGAGACAGGCTGCGCAACTTAGGGTGGAACATCTGGATTATGCCAGTGTGAGATCAACCTTAGAGCAAATTCGTAAAGGTCAATGCATTTATGGCTTAAAATATTAAATGTGTAAATAGTGTAAATAGTCAGGCTAGAAACATTGCTGTCTTTTCTAAGGCCCCGTTCCCACTGAGGAAAGGTAGCGGAATTCCGCGACGGAATTGTCCGCCGCGGAATGCCGTTAGCCTCCCGCTCATAATGGGAGTCTATGGGAGGCGCGCGCTCCTGCTCTGTCCGCGCTGAAGAATGAACATGTTATTAGGAGGCATCCCGGGCCTCACTGCTATTTGTAAAATATAAAGCAAAAATAAATAAATAATATTATTATTAATAAAAATAAATAAAAGACATAAAACAGAACTTATGAATAAAGAGGTATGATAACAATGCACAGGCCATTACTCAAATGTAATAAGACGCTCTATTCTGATGAAGATAGATTAGGGCTTACACCCATGACATCATAAAAAGGCCAATTCCATGCAAAAATCCACATGGATTAACATAATGCATTATATTCTTGTTTTTCTAAAAGATTTTGTAACACAAGCCAACATGGTGCCTGATGTGCAAAAAGCTGAAGAATTTTGTAACATTTTTGATGTAAACTGCCTTTAACCAAGTCTTTGAGGAACACAGGTCATGAGTTAAAACCATAACTGCGTCCTTCCTGTATTGGAGTTTGTGTGCTCACCTCCCAGGCTTGTGAATAAATTTCTGAAGTCGTGCTTTAACTTCATCGTAAGTCAGGAAAGCCATGTAACCCGGATGAGTCACAGCCAGGCTATTCCAGTTCCTGAGGAGGGAAGACCATGGCTGTTGGAAAAATAAAAGGAAGCATGAGTGGCTAGAATCAGACGCACATTACACCTATGAGAGTAACATGGTTCTACAGCCTGAACATTGGGTCATTAGAACAAGGTGATGGCAAATCATATAGTACTAGGACATTGTCAGTCCAGGTGATCAGAACAGTGGTCAGCTGTAATAAATGCACTAGAGTTACGCTCATGTAAAACTGACATCAATACCATCCCTATAAATAAAGCTGCAAGCTGAAGAAAATTAATCAAGGGGAAAACATTGTACCTGAAAAAGTCGAGTGAAGATGTCAAACTCAAAAACAGAGATGTAATCGTTGCATGTGAGGTCAATGGTGGATTTCAGAGCCATGGCTTCCAGACCAGAAGAAATAGGGTGGACATCGTGCAAGGCATGCCGGAATATTTTCCAAGGGACGATGGTTCTTTAAGAAAAAAAAAAAATTTGTTGAGTCTACCTGACAAGTTATAGGGAAATAACTACATTCCTTGTCTATCCTATCCCAAAGTTTTTCCATGAAACATGGCAAATATTAAATTATCAACTGACGACTAGATATAGGATGTACTATACGTATAGGTACTATACTATAGGGGTTGCAATATTTATCATGATAACTTTATAATGCTCATACTCCAGAGTGAGAAACACATGTTTCCTTAGGTGTGTAATATGTCAGACCTCACTGTACAAGAGGAGAAGGATTGTGATGGAAGCCTGGTGCATGCTATGGGCAGGTATCTGTGACCCCTCACACCAGCTCACTTAGGGTGGGTTCACACTGAGGAATGAACACTGAGAAGTTCTGGCAGATTCCGTTGCTCGTCCCCGCTCACATTTCCGTCCATCCCATAGACTCTAGATTCTATAATCTAGCGAGTTCTGCCGTAAAAATTGACGTGTCAATTCTTATGGTGGACAGCGGAATTCACCTGACCATAGAAAGTCTATGGGACCGGTGGAAATGCACACTGCTAGCCACATGTGTAGGACATAAATTGGTCTTTTCCAGATTTGGGGGGGGGGGGGGGGGGGGTACAAAACAAAACAAAAAAAAAAAAAACAGCGCCACCGAAGTGTATGGAATCAAGTCTTAAGATGAGAAGTGTAAGACATTTAAAAGAAAACGGTTGCTTTTTTCCATAAACATTGCCACATGCCATCAGGTTATGTGTGGTATTGCAACTGAAGTAAATTGAGTTGCAAGCAATGCCACCCACAAACTGAGAACAACCATGGTGCTGTTTCTGAGAGAAAGCAGATATATTTTTTTTAATCATAGATCCTGTTTTTACACTGGTTTTACATGAGCATTGTGGATTTATGCACGTGACATTTAGCACTATGGATCTACTCCTGGCAGGTCAGAAAAGCCTTTGTCATGTCAAAGTCTTCTTTGGAAAAGGCATTCTTGATCTACCAAAACACAATCTGATCCAGTCTCTGCCTATAAATATGCATCTCTGGCATAAAACTAACACTGCTGTATAAAACCAGCTTGGGGCTACAGAATGAGAAGTAAAATGTAGAAATGCATTTGGAAAGAAGAACAGGATGTTATGAGAAACGCTGTAATGTCATAGGGAAATGCAGTGCCATTAGTAGAGGAAGGGCTAATATCACTATCCGTTCTGCATAGAGGGAGTAATGGTAAATATATCTTACTGCAGCCAGCCCCCAGCAGGCAGTTAATGCAGAAACAAAAATTGCACATAAGTAGAAAATCCTGAAATATCAGCTGCTCTGTCATGGTGTAAAAGGGTTCAATGTTTTCTGCACTTTGTTATAAATAGATTTCCTGTTCATCAGGACCTGGACAGAATAGTAAACTCTAGTTTCTTCTAAAGTATAATTTAAAGGGGTTTGAAGGACATAAATGTTTCTTTATATATTTTCTAGAGAGTGCAATAGAAAAGGCATACCGAACTCCTTGGATCGCCTGTAACTTCTAGGGACCAGATGACGTCACCCCAGAAGCTGCAGAGAACCCAGGTAGGTCGGCATACCTTAACCTTTATCTTTAAAACACTCCCAGGAAAGTATGAAAATGGTATTTGCAGGGATAGCACCTTTAAACTATGATGTCAAGAGATTCATTAGCTTTCCACTGGAAATAAACACTACAATGGGGGGCCCTGGTCTCCTCTCTACCCCAATGCCCAACCACTGTAAAGGGGAGTTGAGTGTAACAATCATGACTCCTGTTATTCTATACATGGCGTTCATGACTGACAGAGCAGATTATGGAAATACAGTGACTGCCAATATAGTATTCATGGTCCAAAATAGTCCATTTCAGGGAAGCCATACTTTTCTCCAAAAGCTTTTCTCCAGAAGTCAGCAGCATCTGCCTTGGTAATCCGGAAATTATCTCCTTGAAACAATCCATTGGGAAATATTCCTTTTAACTCTGCAAGCATGTGGCTGAAGATGAGGGACAATTTGGTCAGGTTCCGCCTAGGGGGTAGGAATAAAGGAAACAAAAATTGTCAATATTAAAAATTAAATGCTTACATTAGAATATACTTTCTACAGTACAGCATATTTTGGTCATGAGTTGCTGTGTGACAATTTAGCTGCTAAAGAGTTAAGTCCAGCGTAGCAGGAAGTAGCAGTAACAGTGTCTGTAGGAAAGTTAACCCAGTTGCAAGTATTTCCTCTTTACACAAATGCAAATACTGTCACTAACCCCTGGTCCTCACACCATCTCTGAGCTTTATGCAAGTAACCGTAGCTTGGTTCTCACTACGGCAAGTAGCCAGCATTCCTCACAGTGTCCCACAGCTGGCACAACAGGCCCTGGCATTACAAGACGCTGGTGGGAGTCATCGCTCAATTACAAATTCCTTCCTTTCAGAAAGTTTTCTTAGATCTGCGTACGTACTCCCCTATACATCCTCTCTATACACAAGGGGGGTTGGGTGGATTTATCAATCCAGAAAACTAGTGTAAAAAAAATGTTGTAAGTTTCAAGCAAATCAATGGAAAAGTTGCAAATATTGAAGCCAATTCTTGACTGCTGAAAAATCTGTATCAATTTTACACAAAAACCACTGATAAACTTCTGCCACGGAGTATAACCAGGGAGCTTATCAGTGTGGCCCCTAAAATATCCTTATGAACAAGTGGTGGCAGCACAATGGGTCCAGGGCATTAGAAAGCATGATACAATGGTGCTTCCTAAACACAATTGCACCCTCCACCGCAAATCATTTCTGGAACAGTATCATTTAGGGTAAGCATAAAGAGACCACTATGAGATTATTACAGGCACACAGAATACAGTCAAAATTATTGTGTACACCCATAGATCAGAAATTCAACATATTTTACTTTACAGATAAGATTTGCAAGATAATGTAGACTCTCATAATACCAACAGAGGAGATCACCATCAAACCAGTCCTGTAATGAAAGAAAACCAGTCATCACAACATGCTGCCTGAATCCCAAATCTTTCCAATGGTTCCAGCTTCTCACTTTACCCACAATCTTACCCCCCCCCCCCCAAACCCCTTGTACCTGCTTTTAATCCAAGGTCTGTCCTGGGGTCCGTTCGGCAGGTGATGCAGTTATTGTCCTAAAAAATAACTTTTAAACTTGCAGCCCTGTGTCAAACGGCAGTGGCCTAAAGTGACTATGCATTAGGCTGGCCCAACCTCTCTGTCCCTCCTCTCCGCCCTCTTCATCATTGGGAATGCCCCAGGCAATTATTCTCCTATTCATCACCTGTGTGAATACTGCACATGGCCTGGATTGTTAAGGCACCTGTGTAGTTTTCACTGGAGATGTATAGGAAAAATGCTGCCAGTAGCATTCCTAATGATGAAGAGGGTGGGAAGGAGGGACAGAAGTGGTGCGAGGTTAGGGCACAGATACTCTAGGCCATGGCAGTTTGACACAGGGCTGCAAGTTTAAAAGTTGTTTTTAAGGACAATAACTGCATCACCTGCCAAACGGACCGCAGGACAGATCTTGGATTAAACGCAGCTATCCGAAGGTACAAGTGGTTTGGTGGGGACAGGTTGTGGGTACAGAGTCGCTTTAACAGAACTCAAGCAATAGAAGCAGACTCTGGACTATGTAAGATCAAGGGCACTTTAAAAATAATGTAGAAAATACACCCTGCACCTTCCAGGTCAAGTTATAGGAGTCTGATGAAAAATAGAAACTACTTGAAGCTCCATCACAGGAAGGGTTCTCTGAAAGAGTGATCTTGATGTCATCAAGGAGACAGCCACAATGACAGTTACCCAACATGGCGCAGGAGCATGGGCACATAAATTGACTATGAACCAAGATTATAACACCAACAAAGATAAAGAGTAGAGAATACTGATGCTTTTCTATTTGGCATTATATAGCAGATGTCTGGCAGTGGACATTCTGGCTTATGATCACACGCTCGGGCAGTTATATTTCATTTAACGTACATTTCTTCTTTTTTAGGCACCTACTCCAGACTTGCCATACCATTTACACAGTGATATAGAGCTATAGGGGGCAGCAAGGGATCACTCCTTTTAGAGAGCTTTTCTAGTGTTGCTCTGCTTTAAACAGGCTCCTAATGTAGACCACAAGGAACAAGTTTCACACAGGCCTGGTGGACTCTCTAACCCTAGAAATACTTCATCTATTTCTGTAGCCAAAGGCAGCAACCGTGCATAAAAATAAAATATCACCTCTCCATTTCTCTAGCAAGTTTCACAATGTTAATGCGTCAAAGCCCAATTCGACTGTGGTCACACTCACTTCCTCTCGCTTTTTCCACTGCACCATGTAGAACTTCCTACTTTTACTGCAAAACTTGCTGCAAATCTCAGAACAGTATAAGCCATAGAGTACGAAAATTTATTTCAAGAAAATTAAGTTGTCATTATGATAAACACAAAAAAAAACCTTTTACTTCTTTGCCTAGTACACACAGCAAAGCAAAGGTCATGGCTAGAGATGAGCGAATTTACCGTAGGAATTAAGCAAAGCGCTTAGTTCGTATCAGGATTCTGCTCATCAAGCTGCGGGCTTTGAAGTCCGCTCTACGCAGCTCCTCCCCGGGTGCGGGGAAAAACTGGATCCAGTCCTGGGAAAGTGGGAGAAGTTTCCCAGCACCTGGGGAGGAGTGGCTGCTGTGGAGCAGACTACAAAGTCCGCAGCCTCATGAGCAGAATGCACATAGGAGCAAAGCACTTTACTGCTACTGTAAATTCACTCATCTCTAGTCGTGGCTACAAGCAATAAGCTCTGCTGCTTTTCTAGTCTACTTTAGGCTGGGCTCAAACCTACCAGTTTTGGTGTATCTTCTGATGGTGTTCTTTTTAGCCAAAGAAAAGAGTGGACCAACAAGAAAGAAAACAAAGAAAAGAAAAAGCTCAAAATCCTGCCTGTGTGAATTAAGACCACAAAAAGTACTATCTAGCAAACGCTAAAGGTAAATCTGAACAAAAAAAAAAAAACGTGCTATCACATCAACAAATAGGTGATGTGTGCTCTATGCAAGACAAACAGAAAGCATATGGATGGATTATAAATGTTTTTTCTCTGACACCCACTACTGCATAAAAGTAATTACAAATACCAAGTAGTCACTGCTGTAACAATGAGGACTACATACTGCAGGAATTTTTCAGGTGTAGATCAAACCCCCCTCACCCACACTTAAAAAAAAAAAAAAAAAGGTTCAATGCTCTGTCCTGGACTCACTCCTCCGCTTCACTGCTTACCAAGGAAACCTTAGACAAGAACTAATACTGCTCATGGCTATACATACCTGTCTGTCTTCAATATGTTTAGATACAGCAAACCACGCTCAGAAAGCCTCATCAGTATACAGCCAGCAATGGACTTCTCTGTTAGGTGGTGTTTACACATATGCATTAGGATACAGAACATGAAGAGGTTCCCCAGCCCCATAATAAAATACCCATCTTGCTTCCTTATGAAGTCCTAACATTCTGCAATATGCTGGTCTCCTAGATGGGTAACAGATGGTAAACTTTCTAAAGTTCAAAGGGGTTGTCCAGGCTTAGAAAAACATGTCTTTCTTCCAAAAACAGCACTACTCTTGTTCTCAGTGTGTGGTATTGTAGCTCAGTACCATTGAAGTAATACCATACACAACCTGAGGACAGGGGTGGTGCTGTTTTCACAAGGTGGTAGCTGTACTGTTTCTAATCCTGGATAACCCCTATAATACTTAAATGAGCTTTTCATGCTAGTATGATTGATGGCCTATCGACACTTCCGCCGCACAGCTATTCAGCACATGTTCTACTCAGTGAATGAGCTGGATGTGGTGACCTCCATTCACTGGGTAGTGCAGGATTGCAAACAGCTGATGAGCAGGAGTGAGACGATCAGCAATTGACGACTGAGGACAGGCTATCAATTGTATTAGCTTCAGAATTTTTCCTCTAAGTAGAAAACAAACCTTGGTTGAGAATTTTCCTCATACATGCGTTCTTTGCCTTCCTTGAATAGACTAATTGTTTGCTTTGTCTTCTTTAACAGGTTTTCCATAAAAACTCTGAAGTACTCATTTTCTCCAAGAATCTCCATCTTTCCCTCGTAGCGAGACATAATGGTGCGGAGGTGCTGGTATGTGTCAGGGAGCAGGTCCAAAATATAGGGCGGGCTGTTCTTCAAAGCAAGCCTTTGGTTCTGGCACAACCGAACCACCTACAAAACAGGAACACAGAATAAGTGATTTGATTCATGGTAGATAACTGATGGCTTATACAGAGCAAATATATACTGCAGCACTGTACAGAGATTATCACCATTTACATTAGTCACTGTCACCATTAGGGCTCTTAATCTAAAATCCCCATCTTAGACATACAAAGGAAGAAGCTAGAAGAAACCCACCCACGCTTATCCACTTAATCTGCGGTCTAACTTGCCATGTGATTGAGTCAACCAATGGAAAGTAGAACAGTCGGTGACAACCTGACATTTATACATAGTGACGTGATCAGTGGTGGTAAAGCGAAACCATCAGCAGGATTGTGCATATGAACCTGCTGCTATGGCCCTGTTGCCCCCACCTCCTTTTCTCTGCGCTGATTTTGATATCTTTTTTTATGTGCCAGCCTTTTTGCGATATTTAAACCTAAAGACATATGTAAACAAGCCTTTTATGTGCAATGGGAGAATCCCTCGCCCCCGCGTGCATGCCTATTTATACCTATTCAAGTATGCAAAAAGCAGGGTTGTCTATGACGTGCATAGATATGCATAAGTAGGCGTGCATTCGGGTTGAACGGTACACTAGGGAGCTGAGGAATGCCCCAGTGCACTTAAAGGGAACCAATCACTGGAAAAAAGCATATAGAGCTTTTGAAATGTGCTGTTAGAGCACACAGCACACTTGCCACACGTGTTTCCATAGCCTCCGTGCCTTCCCCGTGTAAGCCGCAAAGTAACTTTATAAAACTGGCGCCCTGTATGCTAATTACCTGAGGTAGTCACCTGGGCGGTGTTCGGCTAGCAGGTAGTCACGGTCCCCTGGGCGTTCTTCCGCTGTAATCACGCCCCTCTGGGCGTGATTCAAATGGCAGAGTGGCTGTGGCGTCACTCGGGAGCGCGCCGTGCCCAACGTCGGCGCGCTTACGTACTGATGCCGGACGCCGCCGCACATGCGCAGTGCAGCCGCTTCCATTCCGGTTGCACTGCACCTGTGCAGAATAGCCTCGAACTCCGGCTAACAGGCTATTCGAGGCTATTCTGCACAGGCGCAGTACCGCCGGAATGGAAGCGGCTGCACTGCGCATGTGCGGCGGCGTCCGGCATCAGAATGTCACAGCTACTCGGCCATTTGAATCACGCCCAGAGGGGCATGATTACAGCGGAAGAACGCCCAGGGGACCGTGACTACCTGCTAGCCGAACACCGCCCAGGTGACTACCTCAGGTAATTAGCATACAGGGCGCCAGTTTTATAAAGTTACTTTGCGGCTTACACGGGGAAGGCACGGAGGCTATGGAAACAGGTGTGGCAAGTGTGCTGTGTGCTCTAACAGCACATTTCAAAAGCTCTATATGCGTTTTTCCGGTGATTGGTTCCCTTTAAAGACCTGATTTACATATCATTTTAGGAATAATTTTTACAAAAACTGTGGCACATAGGAAGATACCAATAGCGGCGGCTCAGGGAAGAGGGAGATATGAGCAGGCTCGTCTGTTTTCCTTTGAGGCCCTGTGCACCCTACTGACTGGGGCTGTGGAACAAAAATTATATCTTATTAGAAATCTCTTATTCGTGGTAATGGGAGAGGTTATGAAGTATGGTGATGCTCCTTTAAAATGAATGACAACTCTTGTACTTGCAATACCTTACTTCCATGTGTAGACACAGCTTCCGTGGGAAGTTTGGGTTGCTGTGGAAGTTTAGGGCTTGTGCGTGGACGTTACAGATGCTTCAGACTGCTGTTTTAAAGGCATCCCAAACTTCCCATCGGTAGCAGTGTCTGCACATGGAAGTTAGGAAGCCAGAATCATGAAAGATAAATAAAAAATAAAATACAAGATTTTGGACCAAATTTATCATACTGGGTAAAAGTGATGTAGGGTGCATTCACACGAAAAGGAGCCACAGGAAATTTTAAAGTTGCAAATTCAAAGCAAATCACATTTGGCCATGAAATCTGCTGTGGATCTGCTGCAGACACTGTACGTGTGAACGCACCCGTAAACTGCTGTTTTTCTAATCCTGAAAAAAAAAAACCTTTAAGAAGATGAGGCAGTTGTACTGTGCCCTCCTGCTTGGCAAGACTCCAATACATAGGGTCAGCCAGACAGAAGTCTTCACCCCTTTGCTTTCTGTGCTGTACTGTAACACCTGTTGCTGTTTTGGGATAGTCAGTGTGTATTTATAGGCTGCTCTGTGTGAGGATTGCACAATATTGCTATAACTAAAACCATGTTCACTTTAAATACAAAAGATGGTCATAGATGGGAGATAGCACTCAACATGTTATGTCAATAGTTGGAGATAAAATGCTACCAGATAACTCTAGAAACAATCATGTCAGAACAGAAAACTGGATAGGACAGACTAAAGTTCACTTTATAAGATCCGTTTACTCAAACTAAAAAACACTCAGAGAATTTGGCTGCAAGGAGCCTTCCTCAAGATGATGGGTTCAGTAGTATCGGTGTCACAACACACCTGGTTCACTCCAGGAGGAACAAGGACTACAGAGACCACCAAGGTAGTCTCCTGATCAAGTTTTTAAAGGAATAAAAAAAAAAGTTTAAAGTGTAACTGTCATGTTTTTTTTATTGCAGAAATCAGTAGTATAAGTGATTTTAATAAACTCTGTAATAGGTTTTATCAGCCAAAAAAGCCTCCTTCTGTACTCAAGAAGCAATCTCCCAGCCTCCCCCCCCCCCGACTTCTTATCTGTGCATTATCAGGCAAACACGTCACTCCTAACAGCCCCTCCCCTCTTCATAGCCACATAATGGAGACAGAAATCCTGCTTTATCTGATGTGAGGGGGGAGGCTGGGAGATTGCTTTTTCAGTACAGAAGGAAACTCTTTTAGTACATAAAACCTATTACAGAGTTTCTTAAAATCGCTTGTACTATTGATATTTAATGTTTTCAGAAAAATGACCTTGAAATGACAGTTACGCTTTAAGCTTGTTTTAGTGTTTTGCCCAATTGTGGGGATCATGTATATGTTTGTACATTGAAGTTTGTGTTTTTTTTTTATTATGCTTGATGAAGGCAAAATTATTGAAGATGAAACATGTCGCTTATTCTTTCTGTGTTCCTTCTGGATCCTGGAGTGAACCTTTGCCTCATACTGTGCTACTACTTGTCTCCATCATCCCAAGGAGGTCTCCCTACAGCCTGGTCCTGGTGGTGTCTTATCCATGCACTTAGTATCCAGGCGGACATGAATTTTATACTCAAGTATTGACTTTTTTCAGGCCTGACTTACATATATGTAGCTGTCTAATCCAACAATGATAAGAAGCTGCCGTGTGTTTGGCAAGATCTGCTTTGGTGGTTTTTACACTCAAACTGTGTGAGAAATTAAGCTACACGGTATGTTTTTCGTGTATTCTTTTGTTGAAAAGTGAGTTTTGGATGTAAAGGTGAGAAACACAAAGGGGGTGAAAAAGCTGCTATTTCCTGTTGTCACTTAAACTAAAAAAAATAAATAGAAATAAATGGGTAACACTTGAAGAGAATTGTAAGAAAATTGAATAAGAGAATTGTAAGAAAATTGAATAATAGATGTCATCTCAGAGACAAACCCTTAGTGTGGGACAGTGTACATATTTTAGAATGAAATTATATATTAGTAGAGAGAAGATAATAGAGAACTTATGCAATAAAGAAACCAATATAACCCTCGCCACCGTTCACACTCTGAGCAGTAAACTATTGTTGGACACTCACGGTTGGTGGTGCTCAGCAACCATGTAGTTAAAGTCCAGTGATACAATCATCTTTGAGCTGCAGCACTCACCAGCATCCTTAGAACTTCTTATTCCAACCTTATGGTTCCTTTTGTCTGTGTCATGAACCATGATGTTGAAATAAAGAAGTTTTGAAGATAATGGTAAGTGCCGCAGATTACTCTTCTGAAGAAGCTAATATAGAACGGCTCTTCTGGACCCGGCCCTTGTCTATTTGCAGCAGAGTTTTTCATGGTTATCATATGGATTGCCAGGATGACTTCAAAGAGATATTGGCCCAAATGTATCAGACTGCAACCATCAATGCTCAGCCCTCTTTTCTCAAAATGAGCTGTGACTGGCTGCTATATGGACGATACTGATACATCTTGGCTAGACTTGGGCTAGGTTCACATCTGTGTTTGACTTTGCACCTCAGTTCTGATTCTCTGTATAGAGTATTATGCCAGGAACAAGGAATGAGAGCAGACATGACTGTCCAGATAGTTACAAAGAGTGATAGATGTAGAGGGTAAGGGGTACACAAGATCCTACGATATCATGGAGACATCAGATCACTATTACCTGGAATCTGACCAGACTGCAATATGAGACTCTCAAACACATATAGGACTCAAGATATATCTAGCCAAATATGCTGTGGACAGACAAGTCTGATGCACAATATATAATTATGCAGCATGTCTAGGGAGCACTATGTGCCACTAACCGTTTCACTGGATACATAAAGCTGTTCTAGGGGCAGACATAACACCTTTAGGGCTGATTTTATTTGTGTATGTGGGTATAAGTCAAACAAAATTTAATATAAATAGTACATTACTGGGAAAAGAAAACTCATCCTTTAAACGGGCACTGAGGCTGAAGGAATGTCTGTTACCTACATCCTTGGCGCCGTTTCGGTGTTGTGTATTCTGAAATACTGTGCCCAGAAAGCTGGGCTACCCCCTCCCCACACACCCTTCAGCACCAATTTGGCCAGATTGGTGCTTAGGAGCAGTAGCCCTATCCCCAGTGCCCCTAACAGCTTACTCAACTTGACTGATGAACTGGAAGAAGTTAACTCCAAGCGCATTCTCTTGGATTTACTTCAAGTGACCAATACGGAATCCATTGTTAGGCCTGCAAAATTTGTTCAGAATGGCAGTCACAATTTCGGTTGTGCCTATTTACACATGTACAATTTTTGCAGATCTCTGAATAGGCTGTGATCCATGACGCAAAAATAAGATGTGGGCAAGTGTGGCCATGCAATTTTGGCACGGGTCACTGTCCAACGTAGTGGTCCGCGAATTGTAGATCAGTACGGATGCACAAAGTGCGACCACCACTACGGACACGTGAATGAAGATTAAGTCAATGGCACTGCTTTGGTTGCAAGTAGAGATGAGCGAACCGGGTTCGAGTCCATCCGAACCCGAACGTTCGGTATTTGATTAGCAGGGGCTGCTGAAGTTGGATAAAGCTCTAAGGTTGTCTGGAAAACATCGATACAGCTAATGACTATATCCATGTTTTCCACAAAGCCTTAGGGCTTTATCCAACTTCAGCAGCCACCGCTAATCAAATGCCGAAAGTTCGGGTTCGGATGGACTCGAGCATGCTCCAGGTTCGCTCATGTCTAGTTGCAAGCACAAACAGCTCAGAAGCATGCTTCTCTCTGCTGGTTCTAGTGATCAGTCTGGGAATGATCACTCAGCCCTTGATCGATCAAAACTTTTTTCACCGGAGCTCACTAATATTCCATTTATACAGCATCCATGACAATGCTACCAATATACAAGGATCTGATGCCCAAGCAAAAAATTCTCAAGAGGAGAATCCAATAAAAGCATAATCCCGCACCCTCAGTGAGAGGCTTGTAGAATAGGTCGCCTAGGAAAGTCACCTCTTACTAAGAGTGGAAACAGATGCAGCAACTGCTACAGAACAAGAGCTTCATTTTAGCAGCGGATACAATACAGCATGCAAGGAAATTAGAATAATCTTGTGAAAACATGTGCAGGTCTAGTAGTCACAGTATACTGTAGACAGGGTCATGGGCGATCAAGGCTCATTCTTGTGCATGCACAGTGTGGTTCCCCCACTTCCACCTCCGGCAGCTGCACACAGGCTGGAGGGGGCTGGGAAGCCATCTTTAGGGAAGGGAAATAGCTCTTTAAAAAAGTACCTACTGGTATTATGTTGGTGCCAGATACCAAAGGACACCTTCAGAGAAACTAAGGAGTCTATGCCTCAAAAGGTCAAAGCTGTTTTGGCAGCACGACAAGGACTTACACAATATAATGCTATAGCTGACTGGCCATGGATGCATGTGTGTAGTTTTCTTCTTTTTACAGCCACTTTACAACCTTTTTACATTCCCCCTACGAAATGCACAAATACTGATTTTCTTTATTTCTGATCACGGTTAGGAAAACTATCACCTATTCAAATAATTGCTGATCTACAGAGCCTCTTACCTACTTATTGGAAGAAGAATTTGCCTGTAAACAATTGTTGCTGTTTTAGCCTCTCATCTAGGGGACAGGTCCATTCTATTGATTATGAGGCATGGTGCTAATGTCACAGAATTGATCCTATATATCGGATATCATTTAAGACGCCCAGCATACATTGCCAGGACATACTTAGTCTTTATCTACTTTTTATCTTCAGCTAGAGGCTTTGCTCAATGTGTTCAGGCTGGGGCTGAGTCACTGTTTCCAGTAGAAGCTGTCTGGGGTTTCCTTTACTACAGAAGATCTCACAGGCCACAGCCACATCACAGTGACAGCTGCATAGGTTCCCGCATGACCATACTAGATATAGAAGCCCAAGTCCCATACATAAGACAACAGCTGGAGACAGAGCAGCTCCACAGGAGGTCAGACGCAGGCAGAGAGGTGACCGCACACTACATTACTGCTCCTAAAACGGATATCAGACAGAATACAAAATGTATATTGTCATGTGATCCCTCACACAATGGACCTTACATTCAGGAAAATTACAATTTTCTGGTTTTAGGAAATATACTGTTACACGCTATGTATCTTTTCTGTATAGTCCTTTATATAAAGTTCTTTAAAGGACTTCTTTTTTTCCCCAAAACAGCTGGGGAAGAGGTGGCTGAACATAACATACACTTAGGGCCCTATTACACGGAACGATAATCGGCCGAATTGGCCCGATTCTGCCGATTATCGCTTTGTGTAATAAATGCAACGATCAGCCGATGACAACGATCATCGGCTGATCGTTGATATAGGTTAGAACCTATTTTTGTCGGGGCGCCGACCGCGCACCGCTGCGTGTAATAGTGGTGCACGAGCGGCGACTAACGATATACATTACCCATTTACGTTCCAGGGCTGCTCCTGCCGTCCGCTTCTCCCGGGGTCCCGCGAGCGCTCTAACTTCACTTCGGCCTGTCAGCTGATAGGCCGCTCAGCCAATCACAGGCCGCGGCGGTCCCGGCCTGTGATTGGCTGAGTGGCCTATCAGCTGACAGGCCGATGTGAAGCTAGAGCGCGCGCGGGACCACGGGAGAAACGGACGGCAGGAGCAGCCCTGGAACTTGGATGGGTAATGTATGCCAGTTTAGCAAGGGCTGCAAGGACATCGGTAACGATGTCCTTGCAGCTCTTGCTAAAACTTTTATCGGGCTGTGTAATAGGCCCAGTAAACGAGCGACGATCTAGCAGATCGGTGCTCGTTTACAGGTATTATCAGGCCCTGCTCGGCCCATGTAATACCACCCTTAGGGTGGTATTACACGGGCCGAGCAGGGCCCGATAATACCTGTACACGAGCACCGATCTGCTAGATCGTCGCTCGTTTACTGGGCCTATTACACAGCCCGATAATCGCTTAACAAGAGCTGCAAGGACATCGTTACCGATGTCCTTGCAGCCCTTGCTAAACTGGCATACATTACCCATCCACGTTCCAGGGCTGCTCCTGCCATCCGCTTCTCCCGGGGTCCCGTGCGCGCTCTAGCTTCACAGCGGCCTGTCAGCTGGTAGGCCGCTAAGCCATCACAGGCCGGGACCGCCGCGGCCTGTGATTGGCTCAGCGGCCTATCAGCTGACAGGCCTCTGTGAAGCTAGAGCGCGCGGGACCCCGGGAGAAGCGGACGGCAGGAGCAGCCCTGGAACGAGGATGGGTAATGTATATCGTTAGTCGCCGGCCATGCACCACTATTACACGCAGCGGTGTGCGGTCGGCGTCCGACGAAAATAGGGTCTAACCTATATCAACGATCAGCGGATGATCGTTGTCATCAGCTGATCGTGGCATTTATTACACGGAGCAATAATCGGCCGAATCGGGCCAATTCGGACGATTATCGTTCCGTGTAATAGGGCCCTAAGTGTATGTTATGTTCAGCCACCTCTTCCCAGCTGTTTTGGGGAAAAAAAAAAGAAGTGGCGGCTGAGCAGCTGATGACGCGGCCGGCACTCGGGAAGATTGGAGGTGTTCGGGCCGGCCGGACGAAGATGACGTTTGGCACAAGATGGCGGACGCGTGTCGGCACGGATCAGGTATGTATAATGCACTACACTTCCGGGTACACGGGTGGGGGTGGTGGGACACGGGGAAGGGGGCCATTCACAGACATAACATACATTACAAAGTTGTATAACTTTGTAATGTGTGTTATTCTGTGAATAATTTGTTACCGCCGCACTACCCCTTTAAGCGCTCGTTTAGCAAACAACAAGCAATGAATTTTTTTTTCTCTTAAATGTTTAGACGCTTAGATAAGTCACTTTGAAAAGTTAATTCGGTCATAATTGCAATCGTAAATATGATCAGCATTGCGTTCGTATCTATACTGTAACAATCGTAGTTGCATTCGTATCTATGTACTGTGAACAATCAGTGTTAACACTGAAAGACTTGAGAGGGGTTAACAATGATTTTGATGTCTGCTCAAAAGATGCGATCAACATACAAACATATTTGTTTGTTGTTTGATCGTTGCCGCATTTACACCAGTAGATCAGCCTATATGTTGCAGTGAAATGACAGAATCAGGGATTTGATCAAATCCCAGGAAATGATAAAATGACCATGCGATTCCATCATTTCCTTAAGGATTTGATCAAATCACTGACCCCTTTCAGGGAAATGATGGAATGAACTCTATCATTTCCCCCTGCGACATAGAATTTGCTTGCCGTATCGCCTCTCTGCTCTGCTTCATGTTCCCCTGCTACACACCTCCTGCTCCCCCAGGCTGTCCACTCTGCTCCCGTCCACCCCGTCGCCATATGCCTGCCGGGAGGTGTGGCGCTCTGCTCCCCATCCGCCCCTGCTGCCATATGGTGTGCCCCTCTGCTCCCTGTCTGGCTCGTCACTACACGCCTGCCGGGGAGGTGTGCCGCTCTGCTCCCCGTCCGGCTCGCCACTATATGCCTGCCGGGGAGGTGTGCCGCTCTGCTCCCCGTACGCCTCGCCACTATATGCCTGCCGGGAAGGTGTGCCGCTCCACTCCCTGGCAGTCATTTTTTTTATTATTATTTATTTTTTACATTAAAGGGACTATCCAGCAATACAACAAAATGCCCACTTTCTTCCAGAGACAGCACCACTCTTGTCTACAGTTTGGGTGGGGTATTGCAATTGAAGTGAACGGAGCTAAATTGCAAACCACACCGTAGCTTGCAACAAGAGTGGTGCTGTCTCTGGAAGAAAGTGGCCGTGTTTTTACAGAGCTGGATAACCTCTTTAACTGACAGCAGTAAGGGGCAACCCAGCCTTGTTCTGCTGCCATCACTGGCTGTGTTGAGAACATCAGGGCTAAAGATGGGCAGCTACAATTTGCACCACTTTCTAACAAATCTGTAACTCTGTTAGGCCGCAGGAGGCATTGCTGCCTCTGCTAAACCTTAACTATGGATGTGAAAAGAAGGTGGTCTCTTTTTCTATTAATTTTCTATTAGGTTAAACAAAGCTTACAAGGGTTTTCCAACAGCACAAGCGTTATATACATTTGATGTAAATGATTGATGATGAAATGATAAAGGGCCCAACTGCCTGGGGCCCTGCATGCCCTCTCTCAAGAGTGGCAGTCGGCCATGGGTGCCATCCCTGCATTAAAATCTTTGAGATTGACAGATATAACGTAGTAGAGTTTGTTTGTCCCATAGACTTAGAATGGAGCTGCAGGGAACATGCTTGGCCACCTACCTATTCAGACAGACATATATATATATATATATATATACACATACATATACATACATACATATATACACACTCACCGGCCACTTTATTAGGTACACCATGCTAGTAACGGGTTGGACCCCCTTTTTCCTTCAGAACTGCCTCAATTCTTCGTGGCATAGATACAACAAGGTGCTGGAAGCTTCCTCAGAGATTTTGGTCGATATTGACATGATGGCATCACACAGTTGCCGCAGATTTGTCGGCTGCACATCCATGATGCGAATCTCCCGTTCCACCACATCCCAAAGATGCTCTATTGGATTGAGATCTGGTGACTGGGGAGGCCATTTGAGTACAGTGAACTCATTGTCATGTTCAAGAAACCAGTCTGAGATGATTCTAGCTTTATGACATGGCGCATTATCCTGCTGAAAGTAGCCATCAGATGTTGGGTATATTGTGGTCATAAAGGGATGGACATGGTCAGCAACAATACTCAGGTAGGCTGTGGCGTTGCAACGATGCTCAATTGGTACCAAGGGGCCCAAAGAGTGCCAAGAAAATATTCCCCACACCATGACACCACCACCACCAGCCTGAACCGTTGATACAAGGCAGGATGGATCCAAGCTTTCATGTTGTTGACGCCAAATTCTGACCCTACCATCCGAATGTTGCAGCAGAAATCGAGACTCACCAGACCAGGCATCGTTTTTCCAATCTTCTACTGTCCAATTTCGATGAGCTTGTGCAAATTGTAGCCTCAGTTTCCTGTTCTTAGCTGAAAGGAGTGGCACCCGGTGTGGTCTTCTGCTGCTGTAGCCCATCTGCCTCAAAGTTGGACGTACTGTGCGTTCAGAGATGCTCTTCTGCCTACCTTGGTTGTAACGGTTGGCTATTTGAGTCACTGTTGCCTTTCTATCAGCTCGAACCAGTCTGCCCATTCTCCTCTGACCTCTGGCATCAACAAGGCATTTCCACCCACAGAACTGCCGCTCACTGGATGTTTTTTCTTTTTCGGACCATTCTCTGTAAACCCTAGAGATGGTTGTGCGTGAAAATCCCAGTAGATCATCAGTTTCTGAAATACTCAGACCAGCCCTTCTGGCACCAACAACCATGCCACGTTCAAAGGCACTCAAATCACCTTTCTTCCCCATACTGATGCTCGGTTTGAACTGCAGGAGATTGTCTTGACCATGTCTACATGCCTAAACGCACTGAGTTGCCGCCATGTGATTGGCTGATTAGAAATTAAGTGGTAACGTGCAGTTGGACAGGTGTACCTAATAAAGTGGCCGGTGAGTGAGTGAGTGTATATATATATATATATATATATATATATATATATATATATATATATATATATATATATATATATATATATACCCCAATTCTCCACATTCCATGTGGAAACTGGGTCAGGTGGCCATACAAGGGAACTGATCCACATCTACCACTGCGGTATGAGACTGCGTTCACACTTCTGTCAGACATTCTGTTTATTTTTCAGGATCGGAGCAACTAAAAATAAATACTGCAAGTAGTTCAGGGGAGAAGGGCACAATCTCAATCGCTGTGGAATCTGTTGGCTCTATACAAATAATAAATTATAATTATTACTTTTATTATTATTATGTATTATTATTTGTATTATGTCCCAATTTAACTATTCATTGACCTTAATGGATTATTATTTATTTATAAAGCTCCCTAAATTCCAGAGCACTATACAAGCGATGGGGGAAACAAACAGGAACAATACAAGATCAAAACACATTACATGAAGGCAAATGGCAGACTGGTACATGGGGGAAGAGGACCCTGCCAGCGAGGGTTCAATCTATAAATGGATCTGCAGAAAATCAGCAAGTGTGCAACTACTTTGTCTGCAGATCCATTCAAGTTAATAGGAAGCAAAATCCACAGATTTAAAAGAGAATCAGTCAGCAGCAACTTACAACTTTTGACACTGTTAGATCAAGGAGACACATGGAACATTTCATAGAGACCAGTGCCCCCGCAGTGCTGCAAGTTCTTAAGTCTCCATTCTCTCCTCCTTTATGTACCCTGCTTGGGACTTTCAATCAAGTCCGGACAGGGCTAGGAAGGGGAGCAAGGAGGCGTTCCAGATGGCAGCATCGGGAGCTTGGGAATAAAAGCATTTTTTACAGTATGAAAGTACCATGTGTCTCCTTGATTCAACAGCTAACAGTGTCAGCAGTTTGGAAGCTGAATTGCAGCTGACAGATTCCCTTCAAGAAAAATGCTTGGGTATAAGAATAGAAGGATGTGCCTACAATCATAAGGGAGTCTGAGAAATGTCTCATTTTATTATGCTGTATAAAAACCAGCAATCGCAAGGAAAGAGGATCACCACTACACTATCGCTTCCGACTTCAGTTCAAGTGAAAACACTAAAAATAAGCATAGTTTATTTCCTGCGGGTCTCCCTGGTGTGAGCATACAAAATACACAACTCCACCATACCACAACCGATTGCTACTACATTGTGCTGCATGCCTGCAGTCACCACCATCACACATACAAGCAGCATATGTGTGACCAGAAGCAGGGAGCATACACGCAGCTCGCTGGTCTCATCTGTCCCTCCCGACCAACCAGCTCTGTCACACATAGTGCTCAAGTCTTAGGTTCTTGGCTTTGTGCTCCGATATCCATCATAAACCACCACTGGCTGCTGATATATAATGCTGCTATATAGATGTAGATAGATTCTCCTGATAGTAGAAGTGGTGAAGGGCCATGAATGGAGTTATTCTGCAATGGTGTGGGATATGTCTACCTAGTGTCTGAGAGGTCCAGGGGTGGTGACACCTGCTGTCTGCTGTGGTTGATACACTTTGAGACAGTTAAGGTCAGCACCAAACTTGGAAGGGTTTCCCAAGACTCCCTATCCTCAGCATAGACCAGGAATCTCATCAGCAGGGTACCGATTTATCAGCATTGGGGGGCCAGGATGGAAGCTGCACTGCAGTAACCAGGCACAGCCACTACTCAATGAATGGAGTCATCCACTTCTTGCCCGATCACTGTGTACGTGCCAATGCCGCAAACCTGCCGTTCAGACACAGACAGTCTATGCTGACGACAAAACATTAAAAACCACTTTACCTGCTGTAGCCCATGCTCCCACGACTAATGGCAATATAGCAGCTAGCACCCTCTACTCTAGCTAAACTGTCATTGCTTATTAAGGCTCTGACCAAGCTCGGAGGAGTACTAGCTGTGTGGGTGGAAGGAACTCTGCTGGATTCATGCATCAGTTGTGGTAATACGGAGCATATATCACCACCACAATGCTGTGGGGAGGCACCATAGGTGGCAAGCAGAGTGTTTATAGCTCTGTATTATGGAGCCCATGGGCTGTAGTGTATCACACGTACACCACTCTGCCATCTATGCAATACCTTAGAATAGTTACACACAGCAGTTGTCTATTTACCACTGTAGTTCTGATGCTGTTTTTGAGCCAAAGCCAGAACTACAGGACATGGGAGACCTTGTCTGACAGTGCTCCCTAACTTCCTTTTATCATGTAGGAACCCCCCCCCCCCCCAAAGTAAAAAAACAAACAAACAAACAGATTCTCACCCCGAGTAACCCCTACTAAAAGTAGTTTACAAGGATCTGAGAGGCGTTTCCATCCGGCTGGCACAAAGGAACTACAAGCTGCCGGACGAGGGGCATCCATGCTTCTGACAACAATTTTATAGAGGTAGAAATGATAATGATTGAGGAATAATAGTGTTAATATAACACAGCCGGTGCTGCACCGTAATGTGTGGGCAGACATAGCATATAAGAGGTACTCACATCTGGGACATGTATGGAGTATCTACAGGATATGTCACATTTGTTTTACAGATGCAGGTACTAGAGGTGGGACATGCATCTATCCTGAGAATGGGAAGCCCCTTTGCTAGTGTTGAGTGAACCGGTCAGAATGTTCGGGTTCTGCAATGTTATCCGAATGCACAGTGTTTGATTCCCTGTGGCTGCAGAAGTTGGATGCCACCCTAGGGCTGCCAGGAAAGCATAGGTACAGCTATAGGCCAGGACTCCCTAGGGCCGCATCCAACTTCTGCAGCAGCAGAGAATCAAATGCTGAGCTTTCACATAACACTACAGAACCCCAACATTCTGACAGCCATGTTTTTGCCATCTAGGCCACTGCACTCAGGCTGGATGGGGTCTGGACACATTAGGTGCACACGCAGTTTTACACTGGTGTCATTACTGGCATTCAACCAGCAGCTAATCCCCTATATACACGCTCACTTCGCTCAGCATGCATGTGTTTTTAGTGTGGGGGAGCCAGACTCCTCTGACAATGACATATCTCTAAGGCATGTACACAATGTACACCTCCAACATGTGCTGGATGCGTCAAGAGACTTCTAGAAACCACAGAAGTGGCGTAAAAAGAGCCTAAGGTTAAAAAAAAGGGATCAGATGTGGCAGTTCAACATGTCCAATGCTTCTCTCTCAATTACATAATCTGATATTCTGTTAGGAGCCCCCCCCCCCCCAAATGTTCAGCCGGTTGGGACCACTCTTTTCTAATAAGTATAGGGGGGTCCTTACACAACTCACGGTGGATGTGTGTGGTGCTGTTTGCATTTGGACACATAAGATGTTATATAACCCCCCCCCCCCCCCTTGGATCTGTCACCACAAGAGAATCAATTTGTGAGACGTTTGGGCTGTGCTGAACTTAAAACAAAAAAATATATATTTTTAATGGGTTGGTGTCTTGGTGCACAAATCCACCAACTACCAAAATGAAGTGGGAGAAGAGCTTAGCTATGTGCTTCACTCCCCAACTCGCTGCAGGAAACAAACACTATACACGTCTTTGGAGCCCATCTTATGAAGTGTGCTTCTCCGGCTCATTCTTTTTATCGATGGGTCGAGATTTTTATGCCCAAACCCCCAACTAAACTATCGCAGTGCCTTTATGACATGTGAAAAAGTATTTTACTTTAAATGACATTGACACTAGTGTTCTTAAAAGTCCTTATGACTGGTCACAAGTTTTAATCAGACTCCCAAGTGCCAAGACCCCCCAAGCGATTAGAAATTGCTGAGACAAACTTCATTTCCTGCCTTGCTGCTGACTTTGGCTCATTGGGGGACACAGGCTTAATTATAAGCCTATGGTACTCAGCAGCGAGCTGGGGAGTGAAGTGCACAGTTGAGAGCTTCTCCTGGCCATGTCTAGAGAATTTTAACTCATTTCCAGGACCCTGTCCAATCAAAACTTGTAACATGTCAAAAAGTTTCTTTTAAACGCAGTGACGTTTAAATTACATAATATATAGTGCTATATAATTTATTTAAATAGACGCTGTGGGAGAGCAGAAAGCTGATGTCAGGCCCGGGAGGGCAGTATCAGAGTCATTGAACACCCCATTCACACTCTGCACTAAGGGCATCAGACCGCTCTTTCATACCACAGATATTTTGCAGTAATCAACCAGATTTAATATGTCTCTGCAGGGCAGTCCATGAAGACTATCAGGTTTTATATTGCTGCAATTCTGGAAATAACTTGTGGCTAAGAATAAATGGTTATCACGCCGACCACCTTCACCCTGCTCAATATCGGCTGCACGGGCAGATCAGAAACCTACGTCTGTTTTCAGACAAGTTACCGAAATAAAAGGTAATTCACAGAAACCTTGCGTACATGATAAGAATGACAAAAAGAGGGAAGTCACAAACGTTTATTATTAGGAAGTGGAGCCAATGCTCACAGAAAAGGGAACCATCGCTTTATACGTCACAATAACACTGCACGAAACAGCGACAGGGTGTAATGTGTGATAAGGGTATGATAGTGGCACCGATAGACGGGGATACAGCTTACCACCTATTATGTGGCCTAAGCTGCTGTTCCCCAAACTCCAGCTCTGTAGCGGTTACACCCTACAAACAATATCCTGTCCATACAAACGTCAGGTGATGAGACCCCCATTAATGTCTCCAAGCAAAAGCCCCCGATTAAGCTACAGTAGAGTTCCCTAACCAGTCTCTCTGAAAAAAATGACATTTCCCATCATGCCGAGAGGCTTTGGCTGGAGGGAGTAGTAGCTATGCAACAGCTAGAGAGCCACAGGTTGGGAAGCACTGAGCAGCGATCTAGCAGGCGGCTCTAGGCTACAGTCAGGACTTCTTCTGCACGCACTATTTTTTCTGGACGTCTTTGTGGATCAATAGAGGAGAGAACGTATATCTGGAGATACAGCAAGCATCCGATTACAGAACCCCAATGATCCGTATGACGCCGCAGGATTAGTTGTAATATATTAATACCAATACCCTCCAGCCATATAACTCATGGCAGAGCGGAGGGGGATGTATTAGCGGAGAAGTGAGCGGTCCCATAGGGGGCACATCTATGGTAACTGCCTAAAGAACTCTCTCATTCCCACAGCAACCAATCACAGCGCAGCTTTTAGGTATACTACGCAGGACACCCAATAAAAGCTGCACTGTGATTGGCTGCTCCAAGCAATGTTAAATGCTGTCAGTGGATTGTTGGCTCCAGTTCACACTTCTTGTACATTGTGTGTAAACTAGAAGGACTAGGACCATGAGAGCAGTAGGCTGGCTGTAAGGACTGGTAACCGCTCAGTGTGCATTGGGATCTGGCATTAGCACATACAGGAGAAGAAAACCCACCTTATCCATCAGTTTCCAGCATTTCTCCACCGTCTTCCGGTCCACTGCCCCAGGCTGAGCAGCTGGGTGGTGGTGATGCGGCTGGAAAGCGTCTTTTACAAGGCCGATGAGCCCTCCACCTTTCCGCATATTAGTCGCCATGGTAAAGGAGTAGAAGGGAGGTTATTGCTACCGGAGAGCACCGCGGCTCCCGGACAGGGCCCTCCCAGAGTACGCCGGGTAGGGAGGGGAGATGACTCTCCCGGGGCCGTGCACAGCGCCGCCGCCGTCACTTCCGCCTCTCATGTGAAGGCAGCGCATACACTGCTGGCCAAAAGAATGAGTTCGCAGACAAAGCCCCGCCCACGTCCCTGCTGAGGGAACAGAGACATCTGATTGGATGAATTATTCTCAGCCGCCGCATGCGCAGTATAGTGTACTTTAAACTTTTGGCAGCCATAGTGAGTGTGGGCAATTGGTGTGGAGGAATCGTTCAGCTGTCCGCCCACGCTGCTCAGTGTGGCCTGTCTGCTGTAGCGATGTGCTGGGGGCGAATCCAGGGGGGCTCATGTCCTGGAACACTAATGAGAACTGACATGAGTGTCTGTGGGCAGATGCAGCTAGCTGTGTGAGCCGGCAATGCTGGAGCCCTGTGTTATCCACACCAATGGGATTCCTGGCCTTTAGAGCTGAGGAAAGGTTAGAGGGGCTGCACACAGTATGTTGTGGGACATACTAAAAAGAATGAAAGAAAGGGGAAAGATGAAAAATATAGAGTATATAGTGGAGTGTGGAGTATATAGTGGAATGGTCAGGATATATGTGGAGTATATAGTGGAATGAGCAGAATATACGTGGAGTATATAGTGGAATGAGCAGGATATATGTGGGGTATATAGTGGAATGAGCAGGATATATGTGGAGTATATAGTGGAATGAGCAGAATATACGTGGAGTATATAGTGGAATGAGCAGGATATACGTGGGGTATATAGTGGAATGAGCAGGATATATGTGGGGTATATAGTGGAATGAGCAGGATATACGTGGGGTATATAGTGGAATGAGCAGGATATACGTGGGGTATATAGTGGAATGAGCAGGATATACGTGGGGTATATAGTGGAATGAGCTGGATATATGTGGAGTATATAGTGGAATGAGCTGGATATATGTGGAGTATATAGTGGAATGAGCTGGATATATGTGGAGTTTATAGTGGAATGAGCAGGATATATGTGGGGTATATAGTGGAATGAGCAGGATATACGTGGGGTATATAGTGGAATGAGCAGGATATACGTGGGGTATATAGTGGAATGAGCAGGATATACGTGGGGTATATGGTGGAATGAGCAGGATATACGTGGGGTATATAGTGGAATGAGCAGGATATACGTGGAGTATATAGTGGAATGAGCAGGATATACGTGGGGTATATAGTGGAATGAGCAGGATATACGTGGGGTATATAGTGGAATGAGCAGGATATACGTGGGGTATATAGTGGAATGAGCAGGATATACGTGGGGTATATAGTGGAATGAGCAGGATATACGTGGGGTATATAGTGGAATGAGCAGGATATACGTGGGGTATATAGTGGAATGAGCAGGATATACGTGGGGTATATGGTGGAATGAGCCGAATATATGTGGAGTATATAGTGGAATGAGCAGGATATATGTGGAGTATATAGTGGAATGAGCAGGATATATATGAAGTGTATAGTGGAATGAGCAGGATATATATGTAGCGTATAGTGGAATGAGCTGGATATATGTGGAGTATATAGTGGAATGAGCTGGATATATGTGGAGTATATAGTGGAATGAGCAGGATATATGTGGAGTATATAGTGGAATGAGCAGGATATATCTGTAGTGTACAGTGGAATGAGCTGGATATATGTGGAGTATATAGTGGAATGAGCTGGATATATGTGGAGTATATAGTGGAATGAGCAGGATATACGTGGGGTATATAGTGGAAAGAGCAGGATATACGTGGGGTATATAGTGGAATGAGCTGGATATATGTGGAGTATATAGTGGAATGAGCAGGATATACGTGGGGTATATAGTGGAATGAGCAGGATATACGTGGGGTATATAGTGGAATGAGCAGGATATACGTGGGGTATATAGTGGAATGAGCAGGATATATGTGGAGTATATAGTGGAATGAGCAGGATATATCTGTAGTGTATAGTGGAATGAGCAGGATATATATGTAGTGTATAGTGGAATGAGCTGGATATATGTGGAGTATATAGTGGAATGAGCAGGATATACGTGGGGTATATAGTGGAATGAGCAGGATATACGTGGGGTATATAGTGGAATGAGCAGGATAAACGTGGGGTATATAGTGGAATGAGCAGGATATACGTGGCGTATATAGTGGAATGAGCAGGATATATCTGTAGTGTATAGTGGAATGAGCAGGATATATATGTAGTGTATAGTGGAATGAGCTGGATATATGTGGAGTATATAGTGGAATGGTCAGGATATATGTGGGGTATATAGTGGAATGAGCAGGATATACGTGGGGTATATAGTGGAATGAGCAGGATATACGTGGGGTATATAGTGGAATGAGCCGAATATATGTGGAGTATATAGTGGAATGAGCAGGATATATATGGAGTATATAGTGGAATGAGCAGGATATATATGTAGTGTATAGTGGAATGAGCAGGATATATATGGAGTATATAGTGGAATGAGCAGGATATATATGTAGTGTATAGTGGAATGAGCAGGATATATATGTAGTGTATAGTGGAATGAGCTGGATATATGTGGAATGAGCAGGATATATCTGTAGTGTATAGTGGAATGAGCAGGATATATCTGTAGTGTATAGTGGAATGAACAGGATAAATCAGTAGTGTATAGTGGAATGAACCGAATATATTAGGGCTGGGTTCACACTACGTATATTTCAGTCAGTATTGTGGTCCTCATATTGCAACCAAAACCAGGAGTGCATTAAAAACACAGAAAGGATCTGTTCACACAATGTTGAAATTGAGTGGATGGCCGCCATATAACAGTAAATAACGGCCATTATTTCAATATAACAGCCGTTGTTTTAAAATAACAGCAAATATTTGACATTAAATGGCGGCCATCCACTCAATTTCAACATTGTGTGAACAGATACTTTCTGTGTTTTTAATCCACTCCTGGTTTTGGTTGCAATATGAGGACCACAATACTGACTGAAATATACGTAGTGTGAACCCAGCCTAGTACTGTATAGTGGAATGAACAGGCTATATGTGTAGTCTATAGTGGAATGAACAGGATATATCAGTACTGTATAGTAGAAAGAACGTATATACCATAGAAACAAACCTCTAATACTTTTCCTGTGCCTGATAGACCTGGAATTAATAGGATATTTGTGTAGTTTATAGTGGAATTAAATATATTCCAAGGAAAGCGATACCCATTATTTTGCCATGTCTTTACACATCTGGAACGCACACATTTAAATGGGAACTCTGGGTTATGCATTTTTTTTAATATGGCTGGGGAAGGGATGGATTTAAAAAAAAAATGCTGATACCCACACCGGTCTCCATCCCTGGCTTCTTCCTGGTCTAAGACTGGACCTGGAGCATGACGTAGCAGGCCTGCCCAGACATTCAGTGGCAGCACAATATACACTGAATCCACTATGGACTGAAGATTTCTGTTCATTCAAGGTCTACCAGGCACAGGAAAAATAATACACATCTGTTACTTTGGAATATACAATCATTTCACTATACACTACACATATATCCTGTTCATTCCACTATAGACCAGTGCTTCTCAAACTTTTTCTACTGGAGCCTCACTCAACAGACCAAGGCAATGCCTGGGCCTCACCAGACTGACCAAGAGGGAGCCTGGGCCTCACTATCTGTGGTGAAAGTCCATTTAAAAGCTGAAATAATGCTAGGGCCGCCATTCATAGTCTCCCAAGCTCTATATGCTAATGAAGCAAGTACAAAATAAATTAATGATGTTGCTAAAATGGAGATATTTGCAAACAGCAAAAGGACTGTACAGATCATAGTTACTTTGTGAAAACTGGCTCCTCAGTTGGGCCTCACCAACAACTAGGGGGCGGCTCACTGGTGAAGCCCACCTCACAGTTTGAGAAGCACTGCTATAGACTACAGTTATATCCTGTTTATTCCACTATACACTACAGATATATCCTGTTCATTCCACTATACACTACAGATATATCCTGTTCATTCCACTATACACTACAGATGTATCCTGTTCATTCCACTATACATTACAGATATATCCTGCTCATTCTACTATACACTATGGATATATTGTGTTCATTCCACTATACACTACAGATACATCCAGTTCATTCGACTATACACTACATATATATCCAGTTCATTCCACTATACACTACAGATATATCCTGTTCATTCTGCTATACACTACAGATATATCCTGTTCATTCCACTATACACTAAAGATATATCCTGTTAATTTCAGGTGTATGAAACCTATAAAACTTATTGAATCTTTATTTTACATCTTTTCCCATTGTTAAAAATGTTCATTCTTTTTCTTCATTCTTTTTAGTATGTCCCTTACAGTGACAGCTTTGTCTTTAGACTCAGAGGGTATGTGCACACTTTGGATTCAGAGCAGAGAACTTCAAGTGGATTCTTCCACCCATCCAATAGGGTTCCATTCTATGCTCAGACAGATTCCACTGTCTGCCCAAAGAATTGACATGTCAGCCATGACTAACACCTGTAACAGGTCAAAACGCATTGTTTTTCTGCTTTTCCAATTCTGCCATGGAACTATTTTTAGCAATGCACCTCCTGTTATTACTGTGCCGTGCATTTTAATATTGGAAAATAAAACATTGGATGTTTTAGGCCCCGTGCACACAGAGCAAAAGCGGTGGAATTGTCCGTTGCGGAATGCCGCCAGCCTCCCTGTCATAATGACACTCTATGGGAGGCTCTTTCACCGCATCTCTCAGCTGCTTTTGCTCTGTGTACATTTTTGGCCTATGTCATTCTTGTGGAAATCCTGGAAATCAGTATATTCCTGACTTTCCTAATAAAACTCAAAGGTCAGATACAATAAGTGCACATATTGTTTCAATAATAATAAAAAAAAAAAATCCTTCATGGTTTTATCAGGTAATCTTTCAGAAATTATTTTAGTGTTCACTGCCCCTGAGAGTCCTCTCTATGATGCGTGATTTTTCATTCTCTACGTTTAAGGGGGCCTGAACAAAGCTGGACTGTTTACCAGTACTGCGCCTAGACTTCCTTTATCTTACTTCCCTAGCCAATTACAGGGCAACACATCACATATTTATCTCTACTATGCCATGACATAGTCCTGGTAAAAATGTACAGGCTTGCAATGTACTGGAGGTCTGCACATTACCCTAGATGGCATGTAGGAGAGAAGGGATTACTGATGCACTGAGTTTGCATGCTGCTGTGTTAACAGAAAGGAAATCAACAGCAGCACAGCAAGCATTAAACCCTCCCCACTGAATAGTGTTGCAATGTGTTGGACTGATGAATTCTACAGTGCACTACTAGGCATGTGGAACAAAGGGGTTACTGATGCAGCTTTTTTCCTGATATACAGTATAATTAAGAAAAAAAAAAAAAGAGGAATCCTGGTGTTTTTTAATTTTTTTTATTTACGCTGTTCACCATGCGGGAACAATAAGGCTTACCCCCGCCTGTCGGTACGAGTCATTGGGACCCCTTAAATGTTGCCATAGCTATAGATTGCAGCGTTTAAGGAGTTAATGACTGGCAGCTGTGACACAGCCCACTGAATCTAATGTTGTCAAAAGGATGAAGATATCTGAAAAACTGAGGGCTCTTACCTGTGCTAGCAGCTGTGGATGCCGCATGTGTTAGTTAACTGCAGGTAGAATCTGGAATTGCGAGTCTAGGTCCTGCGTGCATTACTTAAAGTGACTGTACCACCAGGCCCAGGCTAAAGCACTTGAGGCGGGCCGACCCACCCTTAGTGGGAGGAAACTCCCGCCCCTCTATGATAGGGTTCCATTGATTCTAATGGAGTCACGTCATGAAGGGGCTGGGGTTTCTTCCCACTGGGGTGGGTCGGCCCGCCTCCAGTGCTTCAGCCTGGGCCTGGTGGTACAGTCACTTTAAGCACACATGCTACCCACAGTGCTCTCCCACATTACCCAATATGGGAACTCAGCCTAAAATTCACCCCTCTGTAAGTCCCAAGTCCCTTTACAGTTAGCAGCGATCTGTATGGATTACTGCTTACTGCTACCTCCGCACTCCAAGATCCCCCACTGGGCCAGACACACTGCGCAATGCACAGCACAGAGAGATAGCAGCTCTTTCAAAAGCAGCCTCCCTGTGTCACTGGCATCTTCAGGGCCCCTAATGTACTGCCAGAAACCATTTTTAACTAATGATGTTCCAGAACTGTTACCTCATGGACAATAGTTATTTACTATAACACAATTTCAGGAGACTGGACAGATCCTCTATAACCCAGTGACTACAGGGAATAATAATAATATTTATTTGTATAGCACCAACAGATTCAACAGGTGACATCTTATCTTATCACAGTTGTTCACCTTCTTTTTTCTTCACCATCTAGACAACCTTGACTGCAGAGTTTGTGGCTGAAAGATTCTTGGCCCCCATACACGTAGACTATTGTCGGCGGATTCTATTCGGATTCCATCAGTCTAGCATGTATGAGGCCATTCTGAACCACCACCAGTGATAGGGGTCGGCCGTGATGAAAATTCACGGCAGACCCCTATGTTCAGAAAAAGATAAGCCATAGCAAGAGCGCTCTTACGGTGGCTCACCCCTCTTTTCCCCATAGACAACACGGGAGCATTTGCCCATGCGGATAGTATGGGGAGGACGTATGGGAGATATGAGGATATCGTTCGGCCATCAATTATTGAAGATTTAGGGCCACCTTTACATCTCCACATACCCCTGAATAATGTCACACCCCAGAACCCTGAGCACTTTCACAACCCTGACCCCTGGATAACATCAGACCCCTGAATAACATTATACCCCAGGCTTCAGAAAAAAATTATAAGGCTGTGTTCATACTGCCTCTGAGCCCACCACTTGGAGTATTCCCAATGTATCCCTGTGGTTGAAGTTTCTGTGTGCACCACGGTGTAGGTATACAGCAGCACACCTCACATATAAGGGAAACCTTTACGTTATTACAGGACCTGTCTAGTCAACTCCACTATTCCATACAGTAAAGAGCTGCTATTGCATCCCGCAATGGCCCAGCAGATAGCAGCAGGAGACTTTTTAGCAATATCTCCCGAGATGAGTAAAGGCACCATTACACGGGACGATTATCATGCGAAAGATCGTTATATTGTTCGAATTTAAACTATAATCGCTCTGTTATTGCAGGCAACGATTGAAAAATCGTTCGTATGTTGTTGATCTGAATCTAAAATCGCTAATTGTTCACTGTAATTCCACATTTGTTCGCTCACATTCCGCATTTGTTCACTAATCGTTTAGTGTTCATGGTTCATTGCTTTTCTGGGATCAGAAGGAATAAACGATTGTAGCAACAATCGCAATAACAATTGTAGTAACGATCGTAACTAACGACCATCGTTCTATATAATATGGTGAACGGTTTCAGGTTAACGATAAAAATCTTGTTTCTTTAATCATTAAAAAAATGGCTCCGTGTAATAGGACCCTAAATCTATAGCAACCCTCTGGTGACTCTACAGGTGCAGTGTAAGCAGGCGCATGTATACAGGTTAGAATCGTGAGCAGATTATACAGGGCCTGTCCAGCATGATCCTGTGGAGGAGACATCAGTTCAGTGTTCCCCAACCAATGGTAAAACTACAACTCTCACTACGTCCAAAGTGCATGATGGGATTTGCAGTTTATCAGCAGCTGGAGAGCTCCATTAGCATGTACAGTTACCCCTTCAGGAACAGGCTAATTTTACTTTTTTCGTTTTTAAATCCTTGGGGGACATTTATTAAGTCCGGTGTTTTCTGCGCCAGACTTAAAAATGTCCCTGCAGCTCTGGCACTACCGAGATTTATGTAGAGGCGGACTGCATCTACATAAATCCTGTGCGTGCCGGTGCGCACAACAGGAAACCTACGCCAGCTCAAAGCTGGAGTAGGTTTCCTGCTTATTTTTTTGCGAAAAACCCTCTAGGTCGTCCCATACCAATGGCTGCGGAGGGGGCAGGGCCTATGCGACAATGATGCCACAGAGGGGGTGGAGCCTATGGTGGCAATGTGGGCAGGGCTAAGTGCTGCTGCGGTTGTGAAGCCCCACTTAGGTGGCACAATCCGCAGATGTTAAAAGATCACTTTTACCTGGCACACTGTATTCTCTACCTGTAACATGACACAGCACGCTGTATTCTTTACCTGTAACCCCACACAGCACGCTCTATTCTCTACCTGTAACATCACACAGCACGCTGTATTCTCTACCTGTAACACAACACAGCACACTGTATTCTCTACCTGTAACACCACACAGCACGCTGTATTCTCTACCTGTAACACTACACAGCACCCTGTATTCTCTACCTGTAACACCACACAGCACCCTGTATTCTCTACCTGTAACACAACACAGCACACTGTATTCTCTACCTGTAACATCACACAGCACGCTGTATTCTCTACCTGTAACACCACACAGCACGCTGTATTCTCTACCTGTAACACAACACAGCACACTGTATTCTCTACCTGTAACACCACACAGCACTCTGTATTCTCTACCTGTAACACCACACAGCACACTGTATTCTCTACCTGTAACACCACACAGCACGCTGTATTCTCTACCTGTAACACAACACAGCACACTGTATTCTCTACCTGTAACACCACACAGCATGCTGTATTCTCTACCTGTAACACCACACAGCACGCTGTATTCTCTACCTGTAACACCACACAGCACGCTGTATTCTCTACCTGTAACACAACACAGCACACTGTATTCTCTACCTGTAACAGCACACAGCACGCTGTATTCTCTACCTGTAACACAACACAGCACGCTGTATTCTCTACCTGTAACACAACACAGCACACTGTATTCTCTACCTGTAACAGCACACAGCACGCTGTATTCTCTACCTGTAACACAACACAGCACACTGTATTCTCTACCTGTAACACAACACAGCACACTGTATTCTCTACCTGTAACACAACACAGCACACTGTATTCTCTACCTGTAACACCACACAGCACCCTGTATTCTCTACCTGTAACACAACACAGCACACTGTATTCTCTACCTGTAACAGCACACAGCACGCTGTATTCTCTACCTGTAACACAACACAGCACGCTATATTCTCTACCTATAATACCACACAGCACACTGTATTCTCTACCTGTAACACCACACAGCACACTGTATTCTCTACCTGTAACACCACACAGCACACTGTATTCTCTACCTGTAACACAACACAGCACACTGTATTCTCTACCTGTAACATCACACAGCACGCTGTATTCTCTACCTGTAACACAACACAGCACACTGTATTCTCTACCTGTAACACCACACAGCATGCTGTATTCTCTACCTGTAACACCACACAGCACGCTGTATTCTCTACCTGTAACACTGATATTGAAATAAAGTAAAGAACTTTTTTTTTTCATTTCCACGCACATATTATGATCAAGCATCTGTTATCTTTGAAGTTGAGCCCCACAATAAGGCTCTGATCCTCTCTCCTGTTTAGCATTATTTACTTGTGTTACTGCATCATTTTTGTGAATATGCTGCAGTACTGAAATGACACTCCAATTTCACACCTAATTTCACTGCACACTTCTGCAACACCTGCTTCTGGCCGGTCAGAGATGGTGAATCACTCAGGGGATTGGGGGATCCAGCCAAGCCTCCTGGGACATCACACCCTGCCCCCTGTCTGAATCATCAGCCTGATCTCAGCAAACACACACACAATGTGAGACAGAGGCATGGAAGATTTGTCTCCTAAGGGGGGATAGCAGAAGGAGCAGAAGACAATGTTGATTTGCACAGAGGCCATTATTCTTTACTTCCTGGATTTCTATCAGCTACCAGTGTAGCAGAACTGCACAGATACGGTAATACATTGTACAGATACATATATTTAACTTTTGATGTACTTTTAATAGAAAACAAGTTTTTCTTATCCGGAGTTCCCCTTTAACCCTTAGGCGACCCTCGAAGTACCCGTACGTCCAGGGCCGCCTCCATGTGTTCAGAGTGGGGCCGCCGCATGGCATCTAGTCATTAATAAAAAACCCCCTCCCCTAATAAAAGCTTGAATCGTCCACCTTTTCCCATGTTATGAATAAAAATAAATAAATAAACATATTTGGTATTGCCGCGTGCGTAATCACCGAACTATTAATTTATCACATTCCTGATCTCGCACGGTAAACGGCTTAAGCGCAAAAAAAACCCAAAGTGCAAAATTGCTAATTTTTGGTCTCATCAAATCCAGACAAATTGTAATAAAAAGTGATCAAAAAGTCGCATATGCGCAATCAAGGTACCGATAGAAAGAACACATCATGTTGCAAAAAATTACACCTCACACAGACCCATAGACCAAAGGATAAAAGCGCTATAAGCCTGGGAATAGAGCGATTGTAAGGAACATATATTTGTTAACAATGGTTTGAATTTTTTACAGGCCATCAGATAAAATGAAAGTTATACATGTTATATATTGTTGTAATCGTAACGACTTGAGGAACATATATAACAAGTCAGTTTTACCCCAGGGCGAACTGAGTAAAAACAAAAAAAAAACAAATAAAAGAAATGCGGTTTTTTTGTTTGTTTTTTTTAAATTTCACCACACATTGAATTTTTTTTCTGGTCTCACAGTGTACTTTATGAAGAAAATAAGCATTTCATTGGAAAGTACAATTAGTGGCGCAAAAAATAAGGGCTCATGTGGGTTTCTAGGTGAAAAAATGCAAGTGCTATGGCCTTTTAAGCACAAGGAGGGAAAAACGAAAACGAAAAAATTTAAATTGGCCCGGTCCTCTAAGGCAGCGTTTCCCAATCGGGGTGCCAGGAAAACCTGACAGGGGTGCCGCGGGATCCCGGTGGGAAATGTGCGCTGTCTCTTTAAGCATCCCGAGAAGCTACGGCCGCGCAGCTTCTCGGGATGCACAGAACACTTTGATGTTCCGCCCGCACTATGAGCGGGCGGAACATTAAAGTAAGCAGAATATAGGAGCAGGAAGCTTCAGCATCCTGCTCCTATATACACTCCCATAGGCCGCCGGCACTTCATGCCAGCAGCCTATGGGAGGCCGGGACGTGATCTTCCCGGCAGGCGTGATGATGTGACGTCATCACGCATGCGGGAAGTCCCGTCCCCGCGGCTCGCAAGATGGAGCCCGAAGAGGAGGATAGCTGCTTCCTGCAGCCACAGCGCGGATTAGGTGAGTAGGATTTTTTTTTTTTAGGGGCAGAGCAGGGGGCATTATTACTTCATGGGGGGCACCTCTGGGGGCATTATTACTTCATGGGAGCACCTCTGGGGGCATTATTAGGATATGGGGGCACCTCTGGGGGCATTATTAGTTCATGGGGGCACCTCTGGGGGCATTATTAGTATATGGGGGCACCTCTGGGGGCATTATTAGTTCATGGGGGCACCTCTGGGGGCATTATTAGCTCATTGGGGGAACCTCTGGGGGCATTATTAGTATATGGAGGCCATCCCTGGGGCATTATTAGTATATGGGGGCACCTCTGGGGGCATTATTAGTTCATGGGGGGGCACCTCTGGGGGCATTATTAGTTCATGGGGGCACCTCTGGGGGCATTATTAGTATATGGGGGCACCTCTGGGGCATTATTGGTTCATGGGGGGGCACCTCTAGGGGCATTATTAGTTCATGGGGGCACCTCTGGGGGCATTATTAGTATATGGGGGCACCTCTGGGGGCATTATTAGTTCATGGGGGCACCTCTGGGGGCATTATTAGCTCATTGGGGGAACCTCTGGGGGCATTATTAGTATATGGAGGCCATCCCTGGGGCATTATTAGTATATGGGGGCACCTCTGGGGGCATTATTAGTTCATGGGGGGGCACCTCTGGGGGCATTATTAGTTCATGAGGGCACCTCTGGGGGCATTATTAGTTCATGGGGGCACCTCTGGGGTCATTATTAGCTCATGGGGGCACCTCTGGGGACATTATTAGCTCATGGGGGCACAGCAGGGAATCCTACATACAGGGGGCATCCCACATTCCTACTCGCTTTACTGCACATAACACCAAACAGCGCAGTTACTTTGGGAGCTTACAGGAGGGAGAAAGGAAAGGAAGTTGCTAGAAATGTGCGGAGCCTAAATTGTTTGTCTTGCAGGTTCTGAAGAGATGAAAAGTAGCTGAAAGAAATCATCATGGCGGATGAGAGGGAAAGTGACTCCTCAGATCAAAGAAGACGTCACCTGTGAGTCACTGTATGACGGTTTTCTTATTTTGTAGAACATTATTTAGTAGGGGCGCCCCGAGGAAATTTTTTTTTTCCAAGGTGTGCCCCGAGGTGGAAAAGGTTGGGAAGCACTGCTCTAAGGGTTAAAAGAACGGGATGTTGTGTTTTAAACTACCAAAACAAATGTAATTTTCCGCTAACCACAAAAGTTATTGTCCAACACGACTTATTTGTAGTTTATTAAGGCATGTAATGCTTTTGTTTGCAGTTGTCTGAGATTTCATCATACTTGGATTAGTTTAGTGATTGTGTGGTCAGTGTGTGCATTGCTCTTATAGGTTTGATGTCCAAGTATCAAAGTGGACTAGGTGAGCTCATTTGTGAGCATGAGCTTTTTTCAGTCTTGGAGTATCTTAGCATTTGAAAGACCTGATATTTGAGTATCATTCTTTCTACGTACCTTGTCTTGTTAGTTATAGATACAGTGGTGCCTTGGATTACGAGCATAATTCGTTCCAGAGCCGCGCTTGTAATCCAAATCCACTCTTAAACCAAGTCAAATTTTCCCATAAGAAATCATAGAAATGCAGACAATTGGTTCCACACCACAAATAATGATTATTATTCTGAATAACATGTAAAACAAATGAAACAAACATTCAGAAACAGCAGAATATGTGATATTATAAGATACTGTACAGTAATGGAGAGGATAGGAAACACAAGGACTGACAGAGACTGTAGGGAGCAGGAAGGAATGAGCAGGGCAGGTGTGGGCACATACATGCAGCACTCTCTGTCTGGGGAGGGAGGGGTTACAGCTATGAAGAGATTACCTCCACAGTCCTGTCCCCTGATGTGAGCCCCAGCCTTCAGTGGATCTGCTATGATTTGGAAGGTGAGGGAGACTTCCGGGGTCAGAGTACAGTGCTGTAGACCACGCTATGCAGACCATGACCCTCCCCCACTCTCCCTCCCACCCAGCACAGGGAGCTCTTAAACCAAAGCAATGCTCTTAAACCAAGTCACAATTTTGAAAAACTGTGAGCTCTTAAACCAAAACGCTCTTAAACCAAGGTACCACTGTATTTGAGTACCTGTGCATACAAAAACAATACTCTCTGCACACCTGCAATTTGTCCTGTCTCCTCCAAAAGCATACGTGTTGCTCACTATTAGTAGGTACAGTCCATCATTAAATACAGCGTGTAGAAGGAAGCAGCACTCACCGACTTGCTTGAATTAAAATTTGTTTTTATTCCATCATACCACTACACCCCCATCATCATACCACTACACTCCCATCATCCTTTTGTTCCATCATCATACCACTACACCACCCCCATTATTATACCACTACACCCCTCATCATCCTCTTGTTCCATCATCATCATCATCATACCACTACACCCCTCATCATCCTCTTGTTCCTTCAGCATCATACCACTACACCCCCATCATCCTCTTGTTCCATCATCATCATACCACTACACCCCTCATCATCCTCTTGTTCCATCATCATCATACCACTACACCCCTCATCATCCTCTTGTTCCATCATCATCATACCACTACACCCCTCATCATCCTCTTGTTCCTTCATCATACCACTACACCCCTCATCATCCTCTTGTACCTTCAGCATCATACCACTACACCCCTCATCATCCTCTTGTTCCCTCATCATCATACCACTACACCCCCATCATCCTCTTGTTCCATCATCATCATACCACTACACCGCTCATCCTCCTCTTGTTCCTTCAGCATCATACCACTACACCCCCATCATCATCTTGTTCCCTTATCATCATACCACTACACCCCTCATCATCCTTTTGTTCCATCATCATACCACTACACCACCCCCATCATTATACCACTACACCCCTCATCATCCTCTTGTTCCATCATCATCATACCACTACACCCCTCATCATCCTTTTGTTCCTTCAGCATCATACCACTACACCCCCCATCATCCTCTTGTTCCATCATCATCATACTACTACACCCCTCATCATCCTCTTCTTCCATCATCATCATACCACTACACCCCTCATCATCCTCTTGTTCCATCATCATCATACCACTACACCCCTCATCATCCTCTTGTTCCATCGTCATACCACTACACCACCATCATCCTCTTGTTCCATCATCATACCACTACACCCCCCCATAATCCTCTTGTTCCATCATCATACTACTACACCCCTCATCATCCTCTTGTTTCTTCATCATCATACCACTACACCCCTCATCATCCTCTTGTTCCATCATCATACCATTACACCCCTCATCATCCTCTTGTTCCATCATCATACTACTACATCCTCATCATCCTCTTGTTCCATCATCATACCACTACACCCCTTATCATCCTCTTGTTACATCATCATTATACCACTACACCCCTCATCATCCTCTTGTTACATCATCATGATACCACTACACCCCTCACCATCCTCTTGTTCCGTCATCATCATACCACTACACCCCTCATCATCCTCTTGTTCCTTCAGCATCATACCACTACACCCCCATCATCATCTTGTTCCCTCATCATCATACCACTACACTCCCATCATCCTTTTGTTCCATCATCATACCACTACACCACCCCCATTATTATACTACTACACCCCTCATCATCCTCTTGTTCCATTATCATCATCATCATACCACTACACCCCTCATCATCCTCTTGTTCCTTCAGCATCATACCACTACACCCCTCATTATCCTCTTGTTCCATCATCATCATCATACCACTACACCCCTCATCATCCTCTTGTTCCTTCAGCATCATACCACTACACCCCCCATCATCCTCTTGTTCCATCATCATCATACCACTACACCCCTCATCATCCTCTTGTTCCATCATCATCATCATTATACCACTACACCCCTCATCATCCTCTTGTTCCTTCAGCATCATACCACTACACCCCTCATAATCCTCTTGTTCCATCATCATACCACTACACCCCTCATCATCCTCTTGTTCCTTCATCATCATACCACTACACCCCTCATCATCCTCTTGTACCTTCAGCATCATACCACTACACCCCTCATCATCCTCTTGTTCCCTCATCATACCACTACACCCCCATCATCCTCTTGTTCCATCATCATCATACCACTACACCGCTCATCATCCTCTTGTTCCTTCAGCATCATACCACTACACCCCATCATCATCTTGTTCCCTCATCATCATACCACTACACTCCCATCATCCTTTTGTTCCATCATCATACCACTACACCACCCCCATCATTATACCACTACACCCCTCATCATCCTCTTGTTCCATCATCATCATCATACCACTACACCCCTCATCATCCTCTTGTTCCTTCATCATCATACCACTTACACCCCCATCATCCTCTTGTTCCATCATCATCATACCACTACACCCCTCATCATCCTCTTGTTCCTTCATCATCATACCACTACACCCCTCATCATCCTCTTGTTCCTTCATCATCATACCACTTACACCCCCATCATCCTCTTGTTCCATCATCATCATCATACCACTACACCCCTCATCATCCTCTTGTTCCTTCATCATCATACCACTACACCCCCCATCATCCTCTTGTTCCTTCATCATCATACCACTACACCCCCTCATTATCCTCTTGTTCCATTATCATACCACTACACCCCTCATCATCCTCTTGTTCCTTCATCATCATACCACTACATCCCCATCATCCTCTTGTTCCATCATCATCATACCACTACACCCCTCATCATCCTCTTGTTCCTTCATCATCATACCACTACACCCCTCATCATCCTCTTGTTCCTTCATCATCATACCACTTACACCCCTCATTATCCTCTTGTTCCATCATCATCATCATACCACTACACCCCTCATCATCCTCTTGTTCCTTCAGCATCATACCACTACACCCCCCATCATCCTCTTGTTCCATCATCATCATACCACTACACCCCTCATCATCCTCTTGTTCCATCATCATCATCATTATACCACTACACCCCTCATCATCCTCTTGTTCCTTCAGCATCATACCACTACACCCCTCATAATCCTCTTGTTCCATCATCATACCACTACACCCCTCATCATCCTCTTGTTCCTTCATCATCATACCACTACACCCCTCATCATCCTCTTGTACCTTCAGCATCATACCACTACACCCCTCATCATCCTCTTGTTCCCTCATCATACCACTACACCCCCATCATCCTCTTGTTCCATCATCATCATACCACTACACCGCTCATCATCCTCTTGTTCCTTCAGCATCATACCACTACACCCCATCATCATCTTGTTCCCTCATCATCATACCACTACACTCCCATCATCCTTTTGTTCCATCATCATACCACTACACCACCCCCATCATTATACCACTACACCCCTCATCATCCTCTTGTTCCATCATCATCATCATACCACTACACCCCTCATCATCCTCTTGTTCCTTCATCATCATACCACTTACACCCCCATCATCCTCTTGTTCCATCATCATCATACCACTACACCCCTCATCATCCTCTTGTTCCTTCATCATCATACCACTACACCCCTCATCATCCTCTTGTTCCTTCATCATCATACCACTTACACCCCCATCATCCTCTTGTTCCATCATCATCATCATACCACTACACCCCTCATCATCCTCTTGTTCCTTCATCATCATACCACTACACCCCCCATCATCCTCTTGTTCCTTCATCATCATACCACTACACCCCCTCATTATCCTCTTGTTCCATTATCATACCACTACACCCCTCATCATCCTCTTGTTCCTTCATCATCATACCACTACATCCCCATCATCCTCTTGTTCCTTCATCATACCACTACACCCCCATCATCTTCTTGTTCCTTAATCATACCACTACACCCCATCATCCTCTTGTTCCTTCATTATACCACTACACCCCCCATCATGCCCTTTAAAACAAAAAAATCTATATTCACCTGAATGGTTCCTCTAGTCTTCCCCGGTCACTGTGCGGCAGCGGTGATTGGAGGAGAGACTCCTCTTCTTCTGCAGCCGATTCTGCTATCTGTCTGCACGGAGAATCCTCTGACCGGATGGATGACCTCTGACCCCTTCCTGCCGGAACTTAAGACAGTGACAGCAACTTGTGTGAGTACATACTGACATACTGTCACTGATAAGGCTGCTGCCTTACACACAACTTTAGTCAGCAGCATAAGTGTGGAGTTTACTTCTACAGTAGTTGTGACAGTGTAGGACTACAACTCCCAATGTGGCCTGCTGTCTCTGCCCCCCACTCCCCCCAGAGACTCAAATGAGGCACAAACTGCGTAGAGAGACAGACCACACTGGGAGTTGTAGTCCCACACAGTCTATATACAAAGCTTCCCTGTGACTGCAGCTCCTGCATTACTGGAAATCTCATCCCTAAGCATAATCTTCATGTATTTGAATATGTATTGTCCCATTTTTTTTGTAAATTAGGGGGGAAAAAATTAAAATCGTAAAAGATAAATAATCACTTTAGGTATCACCTCATGTGGAAACCTCCAGTGTATGAAAATAGAATAGTACTGATTCTGTGTGGTATCAGGTCTGGTGTGGTGGTATTATCCAGTCACAGTATGGTGGTATTGGTCAGGTCTGGTATGGCGGTGTTATCCAGTCACAGTATGGCGGTATTGGTCAGGTCTGGTGTGGCGGTGTTATCCAGTCACAGTATGGTAGTATTGGTCAGGTCTGGTATGGCGGTTTTATTCAATCACGGTATGGTGGTATTGTCAGGTCTGGTATGGGGGTGTTATCCAGTCACAGTATGGTAGTATTGGTCAGGTCTGGTATGGGGGTGTTATCCAGTCACAGTATGGTAGTATTGGTCAGGTCTGGTATGGCGGTTTTATTCAGTCACGGTATGGTGGTATTGGTCAGGTCTGGTATGGGGATGTTATCCAGTCACAGTATGGTGGTATTGGTCAGGTCTGGTATGGAAGTGTTATCCAATCACATTATGGCGGTATTGGTCAGGTCTGGTATAGCGGTGCTATCCAGTCACAGTATGGTGGTATTGGTCAGGTGTGGTATGACAGTGTTATCCAGTCACAGTGTGTCGGTATTGGTCAGGTATGGTATGGCAGTGTTATCCAGTCACAGTATGGCGGTATTAGTCAGGTCTGGTGTGGCAGTGTTATCCAGTCACAATATAGCGGTATTGGTCAGGTCTGGTATGGCAGTGTTATCCAGTCAGAGTATGGTGGTATCAGGCCTGGTAAGGCGGTGTTAAATGTGCATTATGTAAAGCTATTACCTACCAATCCTGTGAGGAGAATGGCTACAGACAATATGCAGATCATGTAGAAAAAAAGATTCATACAATGTATGTGGCCAAAACCATGCATCCATTTCTTCCCCAGAAGTCGTGTGTTGCAAATCTGGTAAGGCAAATCTGAGAACAGAGCCAAAGACGGATCAATTATCAATATGATTGTTTATAAAGTAGTAAATCATGATGATAATTGGTGAGTGAAAAGGGAACATCTTCAGGTTTAGTGCAGGAGCTATAAATACGGCCCTAGGCGTGTGCAGGTGCCCTCTGCTCTGCCGTACTTGCATGTATAATTGGAGGGCAGGGTCAGAGCTCCAGGCACCATTATAGACGACTGAACGGGGGGGGGGGGGGGGGGGGGGCATTGGAAAGTTTGCTATGGGGCCCAGCCATTTTTAGTTATGCCCCTGATGCAGATAATGGCATATTTGCCTAATAAACCCAGTTAGAAAGTTTCTTAAAAATCGCCTGGACTATTGATTTCTGCAAAAAAAAAATTCACGACTTTTTCAAATCTTTGGCAGATAATCTGTCAGATAATCTTTCTGTGTAAATGGACCCTAAGAAGCAGCACACAATAAATTACCATATGACATATCAGCAGCAGCCTAGAAACATCAGGTAAAGGAGGTCCCTGTATCTTAGCCCTGTATAAAGGCTTATATATTTCCCAGTCATATGCTATCACATTTTGCAATAGATTTGTTGGGTCCATGATGTTTTTTCTCAATACAGCATGCTGTAGGTATATGATATATTATGGGTGTTTAGTTACTATTTTTAAGCCTATGGACTGATGAGCCGTTTAAAGTAAAGTCCCATCAGTGTCTGACAGGTAAATTAGGCCATAGATTGTATCCATGTTTTCCAATGATTTTAATGATTTTCAATTATTTTATACCCCCCTTCCCTGTATATATATGCCCCTTCCCTGTATCCATCCCCTCCTTGGTTAAACTTGATAGACATGTGTCTTTTTTCAACCGTATTAACAATGTTATGGAGCTGCGCCACAGAGTGGAGTGGATATCATCACACTGGGGGGAGACGGGCCCATCTCCAGTGCATAGAGCCAGGCCCATGCAAGGCAAAAGAACGAGGTAGAGCGTGTTAAAAAAGAAAAAGAAAAAAGCACTGTGCCACCAGCATTCCTGCGCCAGGTAATGTTAAAAAAAACAAAAAACATGTACATTATGGTACATTCACTTTAATGCTTTTTTAAATGCAGCATGCATGTGCCACTTACATACTGAGCATGCATTTCCTCTGGAACCGGAACCGCCGGTCTCTGCAAAGATCATCCCAGCCGGTACTTCAGTACTGTCCGGATGACCATTCCGGCTGCAGAGTTCTGATGCGGGCGCATCAGCGCGCTCCCGCATCAGAACTCCCCATAGCACACAATGAAGCAAGAGGCCGGAGCTGCTCGCTTCATTGTGTGAACTGAAAGGGTTTCCTCAGCCACAATTCACTGAATTGCAGCCGCAGAAAACTGACATGTCAGTTCTTTGCGGCCCTGCATGGGATCCCGGCCGGAGCGTATACTATGTGTATACGCTCCGGTTGGGATCCCATAGAAGAATAGGCAGTGTTCCACATCGTACAAATTACTGCCGTTCTTGCCAATGGCATCAATGGCCGTACTTTTACTCTGTGTGAACATAGCCATAAGCTGTATCCAGGTTTTCCTGGACTCTCTAGGATTGCATCCAAATTCTTTAGTCATCATTATTCAAATGGCAAGTGATTGCTCTCGAGCATGCTCAAGTCACGCTCATCTCTAGTAGCGACCTGTAGCTCAGCTCCCATTTAAGTGAACAGGTTCTGATCAGTGATTGATGACCTATCCTGTGGATAGCTTATCAGTCTATTTGGACAGAAACATTTAAAAAAACTATAGAAACTATGGGGGAGATTTATCAAACATGGTGTAAAGTGAAACTGGCTCAGTTGCCCCTAGCAACTAATCAGATTCCACCTTTCCTTCCTCACAGACTGTTTAGAAAATGAAAGGTGGAATCTGATTGGTTGCTAGGGGCAAATGGGCCAGTTTCACTTTACACCATGGTTGATAAATCTCCCCCTATTTGTCTATTTGGACAAAAACATTTAAAGGGAACCTGTCACCCCCCCGTGCCAGGGCTCCTGACCCCTGCTACAGCCCCCTATACTCACCTGATCCCGCCGGGTCCCGCTTCTGGATCCGGTCGGGTCACGGAGATATCACACGCTGCAGCCCGGCGCGCACACTGAGTGATGAGTCCAACGCTCATAGAGAATGACAGGAGAGTCCAGCGCTCCGTCATTCTCTATGAGTGTTGGACTCATCTCTCAGCGCGAGCGCCACGCTGCAGCGGCTGATATCTCCGGGACCCGGCGGGATCAGGTGAGTTTAGCGGGCTGTAGCGGGGGGTCGGGAGCCTGTAAAAACACAAAAAAAAAACTTGTAAAAAATTATAAAGGGGGCATTCCCACATAGTGAATTTTGCAGTGAATTCCGCTGTAATACTTAGTACCATTATAGTCTATGGCTCTACATTCCCGCTGACATTAGAGGGCCATTAGACAATAGTAGTACTGGTGAAACTCACAGCATGAAATTCGCTGCAAACTCGCTAAGCGTGAACACACCCTAAAGGGGTTTTCCGATTTAAAGTCACTTGTCCTCTATCCACAGTATAGGGCACAAGTATGAGATTCTGCTCTCTGTACCCTCTGGGCATCTCTAGATTAATGCCCCGACTTCTTTGTTATGAATAGAGCTGCAGGTCGGCTTGTGACTTGCAGCTCCATTCATTCTTTGTGGGGCAGCCGGAGAGAGCAAAGCTCAGCACTCAATTCTTTCCGGCGGATTCATAGAGAATGAATGGAGCTGCAGGTCACACACCAACCCGCAGCTCCATTCATAACCAAGGAGCCAGGGCATTGATCTAGAATTCCTGGATAGTGGGCAAGTAAGGTTAAATATGAAAACCCCTTTAACCCCTTCACATCAGTAACATGCATATATACGTTCATACTGCACATACCCCATGCAGTAGGAATGTATATATACGTTCCTGACTGAGGGGGGTTTTATGATGAGAGATAGCGATCCCGCTCTCATCTAACTGCAGCCCCGGAGGTAATGAGAATCAGCTGCGATCCCGCAGCTGACCCCTATTAACCGTTTCGGCGGTCACTAACGAGCCGGTGCCGCCGCTGTATTTCATCTCCTTCCACCGTGAATTCACGGTGGGGGGAGATGAAATAAGTAAAATCAGACCCCAGATCAGCCCCCCTAGTGCCCCAGTCACTAACCCCCCCTCCCTGCGGCTGCCATCATATCCAAGATGGCCGCCGCTATCACTGGGAACAGACTAATGTCTGTTCACAGTGATCAAAAAAGAAAAATGAATGAAAGCCCCATGCTCTCTGCCACCGGAGGTAGCGGAGAGCATGGGGCAGTGATCGGGGACCCTCCTGTGGGGTCCCGGTACAAGCGATCAGCGGTATATACTATATACCGCTGATCGCTTGTACCATGTGCTCCCGGCACTTTTTATCCCGTCACCATGAATGATTGGTGAGAGGGGATAGAAAATGATGTGCCCCCACCCCCCAAGTCGTCCCCCACCCCCCCAGTCACACCCCCACCCCATATACTCACCTGATCCTGGGAGCTCCTTCTTCCTCGGCGTACTGGCTGGTTATGAAGTGCGCATGCGCTCCACAACCAGCCAACTCTGAAAATTTAAAGTGACAGAGACCACCGCAGGTTGCCTGTAACCACCCCAGGTTGTCCATAATCACGTCAGATTGCACGTAACCCCCCAGATTACACTTAACCACCGCACGTTGCCCGTAACCACCGCACGTTGCCCGTAATCACCGCACGTTGCCAGTGACCCCCTCCAGATTGTCCGTAATCACCCCAGATTGCCTGTAACCACCCCAAATTACATGTACCCACCCCAGATTACCTATAAGCACTTCAGTCTGTCCGTAACAATTCTAGATTGTCTGTAACCACTCCCGTAACCCCCCATATTGCCTCTGACCACCGCAGGTTGCCTCTGACCACCGCACGTCGCCTCTGATCACCGCACGTCGCCTCTGACCACCGCACGTCGCCACTGACCACCGCACGTCGCCACTGACCACCGCACCTTGCCTCTGACCACCGCACGTTGCCACTGACCACCGCACCTTGCCTCTGACCACCGCACCTTGCCTTGAAGAGGGACCCGCCACTGCACTTTTCAGCCCCCTCACTGTAGTGCTGGTTGCGCCGGCTGAACAGAGGAGCATAGGGGAGCGTACAGGATTCATGGGGCCCCGTACAGTTTTTTGCTATGGAGCCCCATGAATCCTAGCTACGCCCCTGACGCTTATCATCGGATGATGTTGATAATGATGATGATGATAAGAGACTCTATGGGGGACGGCTGGCTACTATATGGGAAACTAGGAGGACTGGCTACTATGTGAGACTATGGGGAAGGGCTGGCTACTATATGAGATTATTGGGGAGGGCTAACTACTATATGAGATTATTGGGAGGGCTGGCTACTATATGAGACTATTGGGGATGACTGGCTACTATATAAGACTATGGGGAAGGGCTGGCAACTATATGAGACTGTTGGGGAGGGCTGGCTACTATATTAGAGTCTATAGGGGAGGGCTGGCTACTATATGAGACTATGGGGAGGGCTGGCTACTATATGAGACTATGGAGAGGGCTGACTACTATATGAGACTGTTGGGGAGGGCTGGCTAATATATAAGAGACTATGGAGGAGGGCTGGCTACTATATAATAATATTGGGGAGGGCTGGCTACTATATGAGACTATTGGGGAAGGCTGGCTACTATATGGGACACTTGGGGGGGGGCTGGCTGCTATTTGGGCACTATTGGGAGGGCTGGCTAATATGTGGGGCAATTTTGTTTCGGTTGACTACAACATGGGGTAATATTGGGGGGGTTGGCTATTACATGGGTTGGGGTTTAATCATATCATAGCAATTTATCATGTCATTTATCATAGTGCATAGTGCTGGGAGACGCACACCACTGACAGGAATGCCACATTTGCTCTTCAATAATTATAAAGGTTGGCCCACGACTTTGTCCAATTTTTTAATTTTGGCCCACTGTGTATTTGAGTTTGACACCCCTGTCCTATATTATAATTACATATCAGTTGACAACTAATTGTGTTACCCATATAAAAATCTTAAGGTTACTAAGGTGAACTATAAGAAATACAGTCAATCATTATAAGAAAGTAAAGCTTATAGTAAAGCTCATTTATTGAAAACAGAAGATATAGAACATTAATATTTTTAATAAGTAGCAATAGTCTGATCCATCCAGGATCTCAGGGCGGTAACTCTCGCGTAAACTCCAGGAATATAACCATAACAAATAGGACTTCCAAATGATACAATGCCAGTCAAGATCCATGTTCCATCTCGCTGGCATACAAGAGGCCCGCCAGAGTCACCCTAAAAATAAGTAGAAAAGAAGTGAATATGTATCAAGGTCATGTTTGTTACCTATGGCTTATGTTATAGATGTTATAAATTATAAGTTCACTACAGATGAACTGATCCTATTGGCTAATTGTTCAGTAAGGCAATAAAAATATTGGCAGCACTGAAATTTGTGAGATTTGTTTCAGGACATATCAGCAGGTTAATATAACCTGCTGATAGTTCCCCTTTAACCCCTTAATGACCATGGGCATATATTTACGCCCTTAGGTCATCAAGGGAGTTCAGAGGGGGGGGCACGCGGAGGAGTGATCCCCGCATCTGTAGTCGGCCGGGGTCTGCGCCGTAATGGCGCTGATCCTGGCTCGGCATTCTATTGCTTTTGGCTGAAGCAGCCGAAAGCAATAAAACAATGATCTCATTTATCTTTGCTGTATAACTATACTGCATAGATCTCAATGAGAGATCAGTGTACTTATACTAGAAGTCCCCCAGGGGCCTTTCTAGTATATGTGTAAAAAAAAAGAAAATGTTTTATTATTAATAAATTATCCCCTCCCCTAATAAAAGTCAAAATCACCCCCCTTTTCCCATTTTATAAATAAAAATAAATAAATAAATAAACATGTTTTGTATTGCCGCGTGCGTAATTGCCTGAACTATTAATTTATTTAATTCCGGATCTCTCACGGTAAACGGCGTAAAATTGTAATAAAAAGCGATTGAAAAGTCGCATATGCGCAATCAAGGTACCGATAGAAAGAACACATCATGGCGCAAAAAATGACAACTCACACAGCCCCATAGACCAATTAATAAGAGCGAGGGAATAGGGAAGAGGGAATAGAGCGATTTCAAGGAACATATATTTTTTAAAAAAGGTTTTATTTTTTTAAAACAATCAAATAAAATAAAAGATATACAAGTTACATATCGTTGTAACCGTACCGACTTTAGGAAGATATACAACAAGACAGTTTTACCCCAGGGCGAACGGCTTAAACCCCCCCCCCCCCCCCCCCCCAAAAAAAAAAAAATATTTTTTTTTCAATTTCACCACACATTTAATTTTTTCCTGGTTTCGCAGTGTACTTTATACAAAAAGTCAGCCTGTAATTTCAAAGTAAAATTAGTGGCGCAAAAAATAAGGGCATATGTGGGTTTCTAGGTGAAAAAATGCAACTGCTATGGCCTTTTAACCCCTTAGCGTCCCATGACGTACCTGGTACGTCATGGTGCCGCGGGGGGTGTTCAGAGCGGGGTCCCTCCGGGACCCCGGTCTGAACGGCACGGATCCCGGCTGCAATCTGAAGCCGGGCAGTGCCTCTATTACCCGGCGTGGGTCCCGCTACTGCGCCGGCTAATTAAGCACTTCAATGCAGCTGTCAAACCTGTCAGCTGCATTGAAGTGCTTTGTACTGCACGTCCCTGGTGTCTAGTGGCACGGATCTCCCCCCCACGATGCGATCGCGGGGGGGAGATCCGTTCTTCTGGCCGGCCCGGGTCTCAGCGTCGGAATGACGATGATCCCGGCTCGGCAATAGATTGCTATGGCCTGCAGCAGGCCATAGCAATCTATCACCGATTACAATGATCTTTGCTGTGTATATACACAGGGGGGCTTCTAGTTTATGTAAAAAAAAAAAGTAAAAATGTGTTTTAATTAATAAAAAATCCCCTCCCCTAATAAAAGTCCAAATCACCCCCCTTTTCCCATTTTATAAATATAAATAAACAAATAAATAAACATATTTAGTATCGCCGCACACGTAATCGCCCGAACTATTAATTAATCACATTCCTGATCTCGCACGGTAAACGGCGTCAGCTCAAAAAAATTCCAAAGTGCAAAATTGCACTTTTATGGTCGCATCAAATCCAGAAAAAATGTAATAAAAAGCGATCAAAAAGTCGTATTTGCGCAATCAAGGCACCGATAGAAAGAACGCATCATGGCGCAAAAAATGACACCTCACACAGCCCCATAGACCAAAGGATAAAAGCGCTATAAGCATGGGAATAGAGCGATTTTAAGGAACATATATTTGTTAACAATGGTTTGAATTTTTTACAGGCCATCACATAATATAAAAGTTATACATGTTACATATCATTGTAATCGTAACAACTTGAGGTACATGAATAACAAGTCCGTTTTACCATAGGGCGAACGGCGTAAATGCAAAACTCCCCAAAATCAAAACAAATTAGTTTTTTTTTTCAACTTGACAGCGCAAATGGTTTTTTTCCGGTTTCGCAGCATATTTTATGGAAAAAAAATTCCTGTCATTACAAAGTAAAATTGATTTTGCAAAAAATAAGCGCTCATATACGTCTCTAGGTGAAAAAATGCAAGCGCTATGGACTTTTAAACATAAAATGGAAAAAGCAAAAGCGCAAAAACGAAAATTAGCTTTGACCTTAAGGGGTTAAGCACAAGGAGGAAAAGGGGATAACGCAAAAATGGAAATTGGTCCGGTATTTATGGGGTTAATGTTATTCTGCTCAAAGAATTTGTCTAAATTAGTTAAAACAAACTGGAATGTTATGAGTATAAGTGGATAATAGACAGGACATGACCAGAGATGTGTGATATCATACCTTGCAGGCGTCGGCTTTAGATGCCCCAGCACAGATCATGTTGCTCTGGATTTGGTCTCCCCAGTATCTCTGACATTCAGTATCGCTGAGAAGAGGCAGAGTCACCTGCTGCAGTTTGCTTGGACTTGTTTGTGCTAAAGTCAAAAAAACATTGAGGTTGATCTACATATTATCTCTGGGATTTTGGCGACCAAGGTGAGGTCATGTTATACCCAGCTTGGTAAATTACTATTGTCTGGCCATTACTTACTTATACCATTTATGTATCCCCATCCAGTAGTGACACATCTCTCTCCTACACTGAATACATCAGCACTAGCGGCAATGCACACAGGGGACACACGAGTGGTGATGGTAGCAGCGCTGGTCAGCTTCACAAGTGCAATGTCATTTGTAAGGGTTGAGTCGCTATAGCCGGGGTGCGTGAGGACCTGAGACAAAATGGGAAAATTTGAAAATAAATGAATAAATAAATAAATTACATAAATATTTTAGTGTTTCTGCTTACCCTTGCAATGGATTTAGTCTGAATAGGCTCAGCATTGCTGGAGAGGTCATGTTCACCTAGAATTACACGGTCAGAGGTGCTGTAGATAAAGATTTACAATAATTTCAGTGACTTCATCAGGTTTTTTCTGTGTTATATGACATTTATATCTAGAGTTCTATCATTTCTCTCTCTATATAAGATATACACAAAGCTTTACTCTACAATGGATGGTATATAATAGATTCCTCATGTGTATATAGTAATTACTTTATGTAGATTAACAATCATTCCATCTGAATGTTTCCTTGTTCAGCAGCCATGCCAGTGTGAGGAGAGCGCCCATGATCAATGTGATATTGTATGTCACTAGATAATGCTGGTTTCATCCATCATTTTAGGCTATGTTCACACAACGTAAGTCCCCTGGGAATCATGGCTGTTGTTACAACAGCCGTGATTCCCACGGAACTTACGAAGTGCTGCCTTCTGAGGGAATCCCGGCCGGAGTGTATACACATAGCATACACTCTGGCCGGGATCCCTAGCTGTGCCGCAAGAAACTGACATGTCAGTTTTATGTGGCTGCTATCCAGCCGCCGCACGCTCCATAGTGTGCAGTGGGGAGTTCTGATCCGAGCGCGCCCGCATCAGAACTAAATGTCGCTAAAGATCATCCGGCCAGCACTGCAGTACCGGCCAGGATGATCTTTTCAGAGACCGGCTGTTCCGTGACCCGGCTGGGTCACGGAATAGCCAATCTCTTACAGTGTGTAAACGTGGCCTAAGTCAGTAAGTTTTCCTACTTCTACACTATCTGCATGTTTAGTGTCTATATCTTTATATGACATCATTGGGTTATGTGATGTCAGAATCTATATACTGAATATTATATGAATTACTGAAATAATTACCAAATATAGCATACTGAAATTCCATGATACTTTCCAGGATGCCATAAGCATAGATATTCTATCAAGTTGCAGAGGTCCCAGCTGACAAAATCTAGACCCTTCTCCATGGCTCAGAGGGATTTTAGAAGAGCTGTACTATAAAATAGATGATAAATGACTTACCTGACTTCACAGTGAGCAGCAGTGACAACCCAGAGATCACTGATCAGAGAACCCCCACAGTAGTGGAATGCGGTGTTGGTCTATAGATGTTTAATAAAAATCATCACAACAATGTTCTGCTTTACCACCGAGGATTAAAATTTTCTAACGTATATGATCTGTAGAATTCATTTACATATATATCTTCTGTTTCCAAATTCCTAATATATTAGAACATATATAGAATAGTCCCACTTATTAAGAAATCAATGAACAGAATAGTCCCACTTATTAAGAAATCAATGGACAGTGCTGTCAGCGCCCCCCACTTACAGCTATGAGTGCTTGGAATGGTGAGGGTCAGGGATCTTCTACAAGTTATTAAGTAAGTACATGTCTGTTCTCTCTTTTACTGTTATATTGTGGATATTAAAATAAGTAAATCGTACAGTATATAAGATCATGGTACTTTACCTGCAGAGACACCTGCCATGGCCATGACCCAGAAACTGCTTCCTCACCATTCACAATTTTGGAATAACCAGAAATGACTGGCTTGATGCTTGGCACACCACAACCTGAGGAATAGGTACATAATAGGTAATAATGCAAGAAACTAGTGATCTCTATAAGACATTATAACACTGAATGCCTCTACTTACCATAGCTACCCACTAACAGGACAAAGCAGGACAGAAGCCACAGAAATGCCATAGTGAAAAGTGGAGAATAAACGGGATTTGTGCAGCTTATATATCCACAAGTAGCCATTTACACATTTACTAGAGATAGGAACGTCCAAGCTGTTATTACACAACCTTGTTCTAATTTAGAAAATGTGGAAATGTAAATGTTGAGGAAACTATGTGTAGGTGAGACAGGTGTTTCTTCACATCACGTGACCAGTTATTTATAGCCATGTTAATTTATTATCCTTACATGCTATAAATGTTGTAAAAAATGGGACACAAAATTGGGGGGATTGAAGAATTATTGTTTTTGCTTGACTTAAGGTACTGCCGAGTTCCTTCCGTCTAACCTTAACCCCACTACACTCACCTTGCCTTAAAGGACAACTCCGGCGAAATTTTTTTTGGCTTATTTAACACACATTACAAAGTTATATAACTTTGTAATGTGGTTAAATACCCGGTCTGGCCCCCTTCCCCCACTTTCCGACCCCCGACCCCCCACCCCGGAAGTTAAAGAATGTATACATTACCTATTACGGTCGTCACGGTCCTCTTCTCTGGTGTCGGGTGACGTTAGAGCTGGGGGGCGGTCCGGGTCTTCTTCCTCTTCGGCGTCTTCATTGAGAGTGAATGGGAGAGAAAAGGCTGCTGGTGCACATGCGCACCAGCAGCCTTTTCATTGGCTGGAGCGCATCACATGGCTTCCAGCTTGCTCAGCCCTGATTGGCTGAGCTTGCTGGAAGCCATGTGATGCGCTCCAGCCAATGAAAAGGCTGCCGGTGCGCAAGCGCACTGGCAGCCTTTTCTCTCTCATGGACCCGGAAGCAAGAGACATCGCTGGACGGCGGACGCAGGTGACGGTGAGGCGGACGGGGGGCGAATGGAGTGGCGATCGTCACCGGAGGGATGGTGAGTATGGTGTCTGTGTGTGTCTGTGTTTTTTTTTTTTTTTGGGGGGGGGGGGGTCCCGCGGAGTTGTCCTTTAACATAACATAACAGTAACAATAATGCAGTAATATAATCATGTCTAGGGAGGTCTGGAAGAACACCATCTATCACCGCCAGTAATAACTATCCCCCAGCCACACCTCGCAGACTCGGGACTGCCCCACTTACCCTTTACCTAAACCCTTAAGACCTACACTCCCAGCTAACCAAGTCATGCTGGGCCTCCGCTAGGTCTGCGCCCCCCCGCTCCATGCCCTTCCTTTACAATAATAGCACAACTGTACAAAAAATTTGACCTTTTTCCCTATTTCTGTTCCATCACCTTTGAGAAAATGAGTCTTAACCACCCAGCTCACTGGGTAAACTCCTTACTTGTAGACAACATTTTTTGTGACTGATTGTTCTCTGGTTGTAGTCTATGAAAGCTTTTCCAATGCTTTAAAATGGTCACTGTTGTTATAACTTTCAAAACCTAAATCAACAGGAGATGTGCAATAAAACATTTACATTAATAACATTTTAAAATAATTTAATGTTTAAGTTATTGTGCTTTAAAACAAAGCTGTACTTATTTGAAATCTATGTCCAGTCTCCTGAAGGCAGATTTTTAGACTAGTGCTGGTTGAAAAAAAATTAAGCTGTGTCACACTCTGTAGTAGCCGGGACTTCCTGTGTTTGGTCTCTTTTTTTTTCAACCAGCACAAGAATAAAAAGCCAACTTTAGGAGACTGGGTTTTGATATCAAGTAAGTACAGCTTTGCTTAAGCATAATTAAAAATATATATATATTGTATATTATATATTATATCTGTATATTTGTATATTATATCTCACATCCCCTTTTGCTTTAGATTTCGACAGTTATAACAACAGGTACACTTTAATAGACACCACCACCACCACCTTCCCAATATCTGATCAGATTGATGGACAGGAATCTTAGGTGCAGGGGTCCTGCCATCTCCTGCTTGCCCATTACAAGGTTCATCAGTCAACAACAACAAAAGCAGGTGAGAATAGCAATGTGTGTGGTGTGTCCTACTGACTGTTATGTGTAGTGAGAGTGCTAGATATATTGTCAATAGTATATGTCCATTGTATTTAATTTTTCTAACAATTTCTAGAATGCCAGCCTTTTCTTCCGGGCGCCTTGTTTAGTCTGGCCTCTCCCCATTGACCTGTCTAGCACGGGTAACCCCATCAGGAGTATTACTCCCACCAGCTTAGCTCATTGAATCACCAAAGCACGCAAGCTCCCTCACCACGTCAAGGTGAAGGCACAATGAGGGAGCCCCTCCACCCTAGCCCGATTACACATCCAAACCTTAATTTACCTGTCCTTTGCTAACGTGGACCTTACCTGTGCCCTTTCCAGCCCAGGAACGCCCCAGCACCTTAACACGAACCCTGCCGGCACCCTTTCCTGCCCCAGTCTTCTTCTTCCTTTTCCTCCTCTGCTTCTACTTCTTCTCTTCTTATTCTTCTCCTCTTATTCCAAGCCCAGGCCCACCCCAGCTCTCTAACATAGACCCTCCCGGTGCCCTTCCCAGCCCAGGCTCGCCCCAACCCCCTAAAACAGACCCTCCCAACTCCTTTCCCAGCCCAGGCCCACCCCAGCCCCCTAACGGGGATCCTCCCGGCGCCCTTCCCAGCCCAGGCCCGGCCCAGTCTTCTTCTTCCTCTTCCTCCTCTTCTACTACTCCTCTTCTTCTTCTTCACCTCTTCTTCCCAGCCCAGGCCCTCCCCAACCCCCTAACACGCACCCTTCCGGCGCCCTTCCCAGCCCCCTAAGGTGGACCCTCCTGGTGCCCTTCCCAAACCAAATTCACCCCAGCTCCCTGACGCAAACCCTCCAAGTGCCCCTTCCAGCCCAGGCCTTCCCAAGCCCCCTAATGCGGACCCTCCCAGCGCCCTTCCCAGCCCAGGCCCACCCCAGCCCCCTACTGCAAACCCTTCGTGCGCCCTTCCCAGCCCAGGCCCCTCCAAGTCTTCTTCTTCCTCTTCTTCTTCCTCTTCTTCTTCTTTTCCTTTTCTTCACAGCCCAGGCCCGCATCAGCCCCCTAACACGGACCCTCCCAGCGTCCTTCCAGGCCCGCCCAGCCCCCTAACATGGACCCTCCTGACACCCTTCCCAGCCCCAGCCCGCCAGAGCCCTCTAACACGGACCCTCCTGGTGACCTCCCCAGTCAAGGCCGCCCCAGCCCCCTAAAGCAAACGCTTCCAGCGCCCAGGCCCGTCCCAGTCTTCTTCTTCCATTTCTTTTCTTCTTCTTTTCCTTTTCTTCCCAGCCCAGGTCCACTCAGCCCCCTAATGTGGACCCTCTAAGCGCCCTTCCCAGCCCAGGCCCGCCCTAGCCCCCTAATGCGGACCCTCCTGGTGCCTTTCCCAGCAAAGTCACCCTTCCCAGCCCCCAAACGTGGACCCTCCCTAAGCCCTTCCCAGCCCAGGCCCACCCCAGCCCCCTAATTCGGACCCCTGTCGCCCATAGCAACCAATCAGAGCTCAGCTTTCATTTTACTAGAGCAAATGAAAACTATAAAGCTAAGTAGGGATTGGTTGCTATGGGCAACGGAGTACATTGCTACTGTAAGACTGCTTGATACCTCTATACATTCTAATATCTACTCTGTGTAGAGCAGCACAATCTGCCACTGAGGAGGCTGCAGACAACTCCATATTACTCTATGGTCCAGATCACAGAGCTATAATCTGAATGGCAGCAGCCTGTAACCTGTAGTGTTATATGGTCGTGTCTTGGGTTTTTTTTCTTACAGATCTCCATGGCTGCCATTACTCCATGTCCTCTATGTCCTGTAAAGATAAGTCCGATCAATGTCAGCTAGTTACATGGTTGCCTAACGTGACCAGTCTCCCCCATGTTCAGTGTCCCTCTCCGCTGTCCTGTGTGCGGTGTGTACCAGTAACACTTACCAGTAGATAACACAGCAAAGAGTGGTCGGCACTACAGCCTAGAGCTAAACCTTTAAACGGCAACCAGATGGTGATTAGGGGAGTGTTCGGTGGTGTTAGTTATTGATACAGTCTCTGTAGCATACAATGCGTAATGAAGAAATGAAAACTGCACTCACCGGCACTTGTGACAACTTCTTTTTATTTCTTGAGTGCGGACATCATGGAGCAGACGCCAGCTAGGTGCGGGTAACAGGCTTGTTTCGCGCGTAGCGCTTCAACGGACCCTCCCCCTTCGCTACGTCACCCCATCTAAATATGCTAGATACAGTGATGTATATGAACATGTGACTACATATAAACAACGTATAAAAAAAACAATTTAAAAACAATCGGACACACATTTCATATTAAGAAACTACGGTCTATTTTATCATTGAGGCCGCCCGGACCCTCGACTTCGGTATGCAGAATCCACTTTGTCTCAGCCTTCATTAGAAGGCGATGGCCATCCTCCCCTACTCGGGGCTTAACTCTTTCTATCCCTGCGAATTTTATGGCTGCCGGGTTACCTCCATGTACCTCCTTCATATGACTAATGAATCTAGGGGCACCGGAGCCGGTTCTTAGTGAATAAAAATGTTCTCTAATGCGAATATGGAGTGGTCTTTTAGTTTTACCTATGTAAAATCTTCCGCAATTGCAGAAGATTACATAGACCACTGATTTAGTCTTGCAGCAAATGAAATCATTAACATGTATCTGCCGACCATTAATGTTTAAACTTGTACTTTTATGCATGTGAGTACACCAGTTGCAAGAGCCACATTTATAATTGCCTTTTAAATCATGTTGTAACCATGCTGTGCCATTTTCTTTAGTTGTTTTCATTTTACTGTGTACTAGTATGTCTTTTATACTTTTGCTCCGTCTGAAAGTGACGAAAGGTTTTTTTATGGCTTGCTCTTTAAATACTGTATCGTTTTCTATCAAATACCAATATTTATTGATCGCTCTACGAATCTGTGATGCCATAGGTGAGAGCTTGAAAGAAAACGCTAACCGATCAGTGTTACCATTTTTGAACCTTTTTTGTTTAGTCGCATTGTGGAGTAAGGTATTGCGGTTTTTCTGTGCTGCCTTATGCAGCGATTCATCGATTAATTTTTCGGGGTAACCCCTGTCCATGAATCGCTGCCTAAGTGCGGCTGCCTGTATTTTAACCCCTTGCCTCCGCAGCCTGTTTTGGCCTTAATGACCAGGCTCATTTTTCAAAATCTGACCTGTCTCACTTTATGCTCTTATAGCTCAGTGATGCTTTAACGTATGCTAGCGATTCTGAGATTGTTTTTTTGTCACATATGGCACTTTATATTAGTGGCAAAATTTGGTCACTACTTTGTGTGTTTTTTGTGAAAAACATCAAAATATCATGAAAAATTTGAAAATTTTGCATTTTATGAACTTCTGAAATTCTCTGCTTCTAAAAAAGGAAGTCATAGCACATAAATTAGTTACTAAATTACATTACCAATATGTCCTCTTTATTCTGGCATAATTTGGGAAACATATTTTACTTTTTTAGGCTGTTATGGGGCTTAGAAATTTATTAGCAAATTATCACATTTTGTGAAAGTTTCCAAAACTGATTTTTTTTTAGGGACCAGTTCTTTTTTTAAGTTGATTTAGGAGGCTTGCATGCTGTAAAACCCCATAAGTGACCCCATTTTGGAAACTAGACACCTTAAAGAATTAATCTAGGGGTATAATGAGCATTTTAACCCTACAGGGGCTGGAGGAAAGTATTCACAATTAGGCCTTAAAGAAATCGAAAATTTAAATTTTCCAATAATATATATGTTTAGATTAAAGTTTCTCCTTTCCAAAAGGAACATGAGAGAATCTGCACCCCACAATTTGTAACACAGGTTCTCTTGAGTACAACGGTACCTCATATGTGGGCGTAAACCACTGTATGGGCACACAGCGGGGCTCAGAAGGGAAGGAGCGCCAATTAGCATTTTCAGTGCAGATTTTGCTGAAGAAGTTTCTGAGCGCCAGGTGCGTTTGCAGCGCCCCTGTAGTGCCCGTAGAAGAGAACCCCCCCAAAAGTCACCCCATTTTGGAAAGTACACCCCTCAAAGAATTCATCTTGGGGTGTGGTGACCATTTTGACCCCACAGGTATTAGAGGAAAGTATTTAAAATTAGACAGTAAAAATGAAAAACTCGAATTTTTCCAATAATATGTTCGTTTAGTTTAAAATTTCTCAATTTCACAAGGAACATGAGAGAATCCGCACCCCAAAATTTGTAACGCAGGTTCTCCTGAGTACAACGGTACCCCATATGGGGGCATAAACCACTGTATGGGCACACAGGAGGGCTCAGAAGGAAGGGAGCGCCAATTAGCATTTTCAGTTCAGATTTTGCTGAGGAAGTTTCTGAGCGCCAGGTGCGTTTGTAGTGCCCCTGTAGTGTCCGCAGAAGAGAACCCCCCCATAAGTCACCCCATTTTGGAAAGTGCACCCCTCAAAGAATTCATCTTGGGGTGTGGTGACCATTTTGACCCCACAGGTATTAGAGGAAAGTATTCAAAATAAGACAGTAAAATTGAAAAACTTGAATTTTTCCAATAATATGTTTGTTTAGTTTGAAATTTCTCAATTTCACTAGGAACAGGGGAGAAGCTGCATGCCCAAATCTGTAACGCAGGTTCCCCTGAGTAGAACGGTACCCCATATGTGGGCATAAACCACTGTATGGGCACCCAGCCGGGCTCAGAAGGGAAGGAGCGCCAATTAGCATTTTCAGTGCAGATTTTTCCGAAGAAGTTTCTGAGCGCCAGGTGCGTTTGCTGAGCCCCTGTAGTGTCAGCAGAAGAGAACCCCCCCAAAAGTCACCCCATTTAGGAAAGTACACCCCTCAAAGAATTCATCTTGGGGTGCAGTGAGCGGTTTGACCCCACAGGTATTAGAGGAAAGTATTCAAAATAAGACAGTAAAAATGAAAAACTCGAATTTTTCCAATATATGTTCGTTTAGTTTAAAATTTCTCAATTTCACGAGGAATGGGAGAAAAAATGTACCCCAAAATCTGTAACGCAGGTTCTCCTGAGTACAACGGTACCCCATATGTGGGCATAAACCACTGTATGGGCACACAGCGGGGCTCAGAAGGAAGGGAGCGCCAATTTGCTGGAGCAAAACCGCAGCTAGTAATGGTTATTAGAATAGCGCAGTTACTAAAATACAAAAAAAAATGAGATTACAGGTAATGTGGGGTGGTTACGGATAATCTGCGGTGGTTACGGGCAACCTGCGGTGGTTACGGGCAACGAGGGGTGGTAACGGGCAACGTGGGGTGGTTACGGATAAACTGAAGTGCTTATAGGTAATCTGGGATGGGAACCTGTAACGTGCGGTGGTCGGGGGCAACGTGCGGTGGTCGGGGGCAACGTGCGGTGGTCGGGGGCAACGTGCGGTGGTCGGGGGCAACGTGCGGTGGTCGGGGGCAACGTGCGGTGGTCGGGGGCAACGTGCGGTGGTCGGGGGCAACGTGCGGTGGTCGGGGGCAACGTGCGGTGGTCGGGGGCAACGTGCGGTGGTCAGAGGCAACGTGCGGTGGTCAGAGGCAACGTGCGGTGGTCAGAGGCAATCTGGGGGGAATTACATGTGATTAGGGGCAACCTGGGGGGTTACAGACAATCTGCAGTGGTTACGGGCAACATAGGGTGGTTACAGACAATCTGGGGTGGTTACGGATAAACGGAAGTGCTTATAGGTAATCAGGGGTGGGTACATGTAATTTTGGGTGGTTACGGCAATCTGGAGGGGGTCACTGGCAACGTGTGTGAGTTAGAGGCAACGTGCAGTGGTTAGAGGCAACGTGCGGTGGTTACGTGCAATATGCGGGGTTACGGGCAATCGGGGCTGATTACGGACCATCTGGAGGGGCTCACTGGCAATTTGGGGTGGTTACAGGCAACGTGCGGTGGTTATGGGCAACGTGCGGTGGTTACGGGCAACGTGCGGTGGTTATGGGCAATGTGCGGTGGTTATAGGCAACGTGCGGTGGTTAGTGGCAACGTGCGGTGGTTAGTGGCAACGTGCGGTGGTTAGTGGCAACGTGCGGTGGTTAGTGGCAACGTGCGGTGGTTAGTGGCAACGTGCGGTGGTTAGTGGCAACGTGCGGTGGTTAGTGGCAACGTGCGGTGGTTATGGGCAACGTGCGGTGGTTATGGGCAACGTGCGGTGGTTATGGGCAACGTGCGGTGGTTATGGGCAACGTGCGGTGGTTATGGGCAACGTGCGGTGGTTAGTGGCAACGTGCGGAGGTTAGTGGCAACGTGCGGTGGTTAGTGGCAACGTGCGGTGGTTATGGGCAACGTGCGGTGGTTATGGGCAACGTGCGGTGGTTATGGGCAACGTGCGGTGATTACGGGCAATCTGGGGCGGATATGGGCAACCTGCGGTGGTTACGGGTAATCTGGGGAGGGGTTAGGGGTAATCTGGGAGTAAACTGCAATTATTACTATAATAAAAAGTGTGTTTTATTTTTTTGTATGTTTTTCACTTTTTGTACTTTATACATTAATTATCACTGTATTACTATGATTACTGTGATATTTTCTATCACAGTAATCATAGTTCAGTGACAGAGACCAAATTGGTCTCTGTCACTTTAAATTTTCAGAGCTAACTGCTTCTGACGCGCATGCGCACATCAGAAGCAGTCAGGACGTCGAGGAGGACGGAGCTCCGTGGATCAGGTAACGTATGTGGGGAAGGGGGGGTGACTGGGGGACGGGGGTGACTGGGGGGGTGGGGGGCGACTTGGGGGGGGGCACGGTGACACTTTTTATCCCCTGTCACCAATGATTTATGGTGACAGGGGATAAAAAGTGCCGGCAGCACTGGGAACAGGCGATCGGCGGTATATAGTATATACCGCCGATCGCCTGCTCCGGGACCACACGGGGGGGTCCCCGATCACTGCCCCATGCTCTCCGCTACCTCCGGTGGCGGAGAGCATGGGGCTTTGATCATTATTTTATATCCATCCCTGCGAACAAACATCGCAGGGATGGGGGCGGCCATCTTGGATCTGATGGCCGCCCGGGTACGGGGATCTGGGGTCTGATCGGGGGGCTGATCTGGGGTCTGAGGGGACATTTTTCATCTCCCCCCACCGTGGATTCACGGTGGGGGGAGATGAAAGCTATCGGCGGCGCCGGTAATGCCCGGTACCGGCGGATCGCCCCTAAAGAGGTAGTAGCGGCGATCCGCCGGTATCGGAGAACGAGGGGAGGGGGCCGGGGGACACAGACTGAGTGGCGGTGGGGGGAGGCAGCGTTCTGCAGCCTCCCCCCGCTGCCCGATCGGCGGGGGACACTAAATCTCCCCATAGACGCTGCGGTCGCATTGACCGCGGCGTTTATGGGGTTAACTGCCCGGGGGGGAGCGCGGCTCCCCTCCGGGCAGTGGCAGCAGGAGGACGCTGTGTGACACAGCCTCCTCCTGCTGCCCGATCTCACCCAGGGACAGAGGGGGGAGGCAGGGAAAGCATGACGTCCAGGGACGTCATGATGCATTCTGCCACTGCTTTTCATGACGTCCCTGGACGTCATATTGGGGGAAGGGGTTAAAAGATTCTTCCGTACTATTTATTCGGCGCAACCGAAGAAATTGCCCATAGGGCACTGCTTTCTTCGTTGCGTCTGTGTGGTAACTATTAAAGTGGAGCAAGGTGTTGGATGCTGTGGGTTTCCTGTATCCTTTTGTTTCTACCCTGCCATCTTTCACAGACACCACGACATCCAAGAACTCCATCTCATGGGAACTGATTTTGCTGGTGAACAACATGTTCATTGTATTCTCTTGATTGAGGTAGCCTACGAACTCCTCAAAGTCCACTTCTGATCCTGTCCAAATTATAAAAATATCATCCACAAAGCGTGAATACCTGTGGATGAATCTTGAAAAAGGATTTTTTGTACTGAAAATAAAGTGCATTTCAAAAACTGCCAAAAATAAATTGGCCACGATGCATGCCACTGGAGTGCCCATGGCAACTCCAGATATTTGGAGATACCATCTATTCTCAAACATGAAAGTGTTGTTAGATAAGATCAAATCTAGTTCCTCACAAACAAAATCTATATACTCCTTGCTTCTATCTGTTTTTTCCAAAAGTTCACGAATACTATCTATCCCCAACCAATGAGGAATGCGCGTATAAAGCGACTCCACATCGATTGTGGCAAGGAGCACATGTTCCTCGCATGCACAATCCCCCAGGCCGTTTAAAAATTCATTTGTGTTTTTAACCAGAGAGGGAACCTTCTCAAGCAGGGGGCTCAAGAGCTAATCCACATACTGTGATAGAGGTTCTAAAATTGATCCTATTCCGGCAACAATAGGGCGGCCTGGGAGATTGTGCTGCGTCTTGTGTATCTTGGGGAGGAAGTACCAGTGAGGCGTACTGTATGATAAGGGCAAGATTTTACAGGCGGTATTCTTAGAAATGAAACCTTTTTCAACTTGCCTCCTCAGAAGGGACTGCAATTTAGAGGAGATCTTTTTCATGGGATTTCCTTGGAGTTCTTGGTAGTTCGTGGCGTTTGACAGCTGGCGAAGGGCTTCTGTACGGTAGTAATCCACTGACATAATAACTACTCCCCCCCCTTGTCCGCTCCTTTTATTATAAGATTATCCCTTTTTCTTAGTTTCTGTAGGGCTTGCCATTCAGCACTACTAAGATTATTTTTATCTGTGGGGTAGATTAATGCACGGACGTCGTCCATAACCTTTTTATAAAAAAGATCTAGGCTGCTACCAGGGGCAATGGGAGGTGAGAATGTGGATTTTATACCTTTGGTGAAATTGGTATCTTCTACCTCTATGTTGATGGATGTAGGGTTAACATCCCCTGCTAGCTCCATCAAAATTGATCGATGAATCGCTGCATAAGGCTGCACAGAAAAACCGCAATACCTTACTCCACAATGCGACTAAACCAAAAAGGTTCAAAAATGATAACACTGATCGGTTAGCGTTTTCTTTCAAGCTCTCACCTATGGCATCACAGATTCGTAGAGCGATCAATAAATATTGGTATTTGATAGAAAACGATACAGTATTTAAAGAGCAAGCCATAAAAAAACCTTTCGTCACTTTCAGACGGAGCAAAAGTATAAAGGACATACTAGTACACAGTAAAATGAAAACAACTAAAGAAAATGGCACAGCATGGTTACAACATGATTTAAAAGGCAATTATAAATGTGGCTCTTGCAACTGGTGTACTCACATGCATAAAAGTACAAGTTTAAACATTAATGGTCGGCAGATACATGTTAATGATTTCATTTGCTGCAAGACTAAATCAGTGGTCTATGTAATCTTCTGCAATTGCGGAAGATTTTACATAGGTAAAACTAAAAGACCACTCCATATTCGCATTAGAGAACATTTTTATTCACTAAGAACCGGCTCCGGTGCCCCTAGATTCATTAGTCATATGAAGGAGGTACATGGAGGTAACCCGGCAGCCATAAAATTCGCAGGGATAGAAAGAGTTAAGCCCCGAGTAGGGGAGGATGGCCATCGCCTTCTAATGAAGGCTGAGACAAAGTAGATTCTGCATACCGAAGCCGAGGGTCCGGGCGGCCTCAATGATAAAATAGACCGTAGTTTCTTAATATGAAATGTGTGTCCGATTGTTTTTAAATAGTTTTTTTTATACGTTGTTTATATGTAGTCACATGTTCATATACGTCACTGTATTTAGCATATTTAGATGGGGTGACGTAGTGAAGGGGGAGGGTCCGTTGAAGCGCTACGCGCAAAACAAGCCTGTTACCCGCACCTAGCTGGCGTCTGCTCCATGATGTCCGCACTCAAGAAATAAAAAGAAGTTGAAGAAGTGCCGGTGAGTGCAGTTTTCATTTCTTCATTACGTACTTACCAGTAGATATTCTGGGATGCACCAGGGAGCTGTACCGTCCATCAGGCGTCTGTGACAGGAAAAACGGGCAGAATTTTTTTTTTTACTGAACTAGCAACCAGTTATCTTTAACATAATACAATGTACTGTGCAGCAGCTCCAGCTAAAAAGCAGCACACAATAAATTACCATATTACATATCAGCAGCAGCCTAGAAACATCAGGTAAAGGAGCTCCCTGTATCTTGGCCCTGTATAAAAGCTTATATATTTCCCAGTCATATGCTATCACATTTTGCAATAGATTTGTTGGGTCCATGGTGTATTTTCACAATGCAGCATGCTGTAGGTATATGATATATTATGGGTGTTTACTATTCTTAAGCCTATGGACTGATGAGCCGTCCACAGTTTAGTCCCATCAGTGTCTGACAGGTAGATTAGGCCATAGATTGTATCCATGTTTTCCAACGATTCTAATGATTTCCATTTATTCTATTGGAGCTGCGCCACAGAGCGGAGGGGATATCATCACACTGGGGGAGATGGGCCCATCTCCAGTGCATAGAGCCGGGCCCATGCAAGGCAAAAGAACAAGGTAGAGCATGCTAAAAAAAAGAAAGAAAAAAGGACTGGGCCACCAGGATTCCTGCGTCGGCTAATGTAAAAAAGAAAAAAAAAAAAACATGTACCTAATGGTCCATTCACTTTAATGCTTTTTTTTTTTTTAAATGCAGCATGCATGTACCACTTACATACCGAACATGCATTTCCCTCCATAGGCTTATAAAAAGTTAATAAATATTCACAAGATACCATACCTACAGACCGCTGACATTAGAGGGCCATTAGACAATAGTGGTACTGGTGAAACTCCCAGCATAAAATTTGCTGCAAACTCGCCAAGTGTAAACACACCCTAAATGGGTTTTCCAGTTTAAACTCACTTGTTCTCTATCAACAGTATAGGGGAAAAGTATGAGATTCTGCCCTCCGGGGATCTCTAGAATAATGCAGCGACTCCTTTGTTATCAATATAGCTACAGGTTGGCTTGTGACTTGCAGTTCCATTTATTCTTTGTGGGGCAGCCGGAGAGAGCCAAGCTCAGCACTCGACTCTTTCCGGCGGCTCCATAGAGAATGAATGGAGCTGCAGGTCAAACACCAACCCGCAGCTCCATTCATAACCAAGAAGCCAGGGCGCAGATTTAGAATTCCTGTGGATAGGGGACAGGTAAGGTTAAATCTGAAAACCCCTTTTAAGATGTTTAACCAGGCAGCAAGTGGCTCTCCAATGCCAGGGCTGAATTTTATTCCCAGCCATGCCATGGGGCCCCCACTGGGCATTCATATAGAGTAATTAGACCTCTCTGTGTCCCCATATAGTAGTTAGGCCCCTCTGTGCATCTATATATTAGTTAGGCTTCTTTGTGCCCCCACCATATAATAGTTAGGTCACTCTGTGCCCTATATAGTATTTGGTCCACTGGTTAGCCCCACCCTGGTAATTTGTATTCCCAGTAACGTGTTAGGAAATATTGTCCTGTTAAGAACCTTTTTGAGTAATTTAACATAATTCTGTCATAAATTTTGTGATAGATTAATCAGCTCAATAATGTAAATCATCCATAATCAGTGGGCATCACTCATGAAATTCTGCTCTCATAATTCTGGTCAAATTCTGGGCACCATGCCGGAAACCTGATGGATCCTATTAATCTTAGTGGGATTCTTCAGGTGCTATTGGACGCGTGGAGGCGGCCCTGGACGTACGGGTACGTCCAGGGTCGTCTAGGGTTTAATGAGGAAGCAGAATAACAGAAAATACAATGCAGAGGTGAACTGAGTCTTATTGCTCCTATATTATAATTACTAGGGATGAGCGAACCAAACCATAACGAACAAGATTCGTTACAAACTTTGCAAAAAGTTTGTAACCATTCTGGTTAAAAGAACAATAACAAATAAAATCACAGAATAGACCAGGATACAAGGGATTATTACTTCTTTGAATTTTGTTGATATTTCTTGATATTTCTGTGAATATCAAGATGTGTGACGTCACCCCTGTTAGGGTGAGACCTTAAGTTTTTCTCCTCAAATATACCTGGGTGCTGCCTAATTAAAAATGTAATGTCAAAGCTGTCTGTGAGTATCAACCAAGACACATGAAAGCAAGTTCAGTGTTCAAGCTAATCTACTTTAAGTGAAAATCTCTCAGTTTATATCTTTATGGCTATGTTCACACTGCGTATGAATCCATCCGTAGCACGAACCGCGAATATACGCACATAGTTTTGAGGTTGATGCGTTCGCTTGAAAGTATACGATATACGCCCGCACAATGCACACTACGTATGAGCTTACGGCCGGATCGTATACAGCGCCGTGAAAAATGAACAAGACCATTGTTTGAGGACGGAAATGTTGAAACTCACGGCCGTGGATTTCCATGCAGTCCCGTACGAAGGACTTATTTCAGCCAAATTGAACTTGATTTTTCTATCCAAAAGGTTCTGTGTAGTTTACGGGGCTGGGCGAAGATTTCCAAGTAAATTACCTGCCTCAGATCGCTTCGAATCAAGCTAGGGAAGCATAACTGTACTACGGGCGTATGTTCGCGGTTCGTATGCATCCGGCCGCTTGTCGATTTTTCCCACGCCCGTAGTTTCAGCCACACATGTACGGCGGCGTACGAACTACGGACGGAATCATACGCAGTGTGAACATAGCCTATAACTATACAAGAAAGCTTAAAAAAAAAGTCCAATCACTGTCCCAGCGGGGAAAAAAAAATCCCATGAGCTGTCCCATCACTGCACAGTTGTGTAGAAAAATGTTGGCGAGTCATTAGGATTCTTGGTGTCCAAGACCGTGCACCTGAGTGCTGATGTCTGGTCCTTTAATTATGGGCAAGGGCAGTACATGTCTGTTACTGAACCGAACTTTTCAAAAGTTTGCTCATCCCTAATAATTACGTATCAATTGACAACTAATTGTGTTACCCAAATAAAAAACATAGGGTTACTGAGGTGAACTATAATAAATACAGTCAAATATTATGAGATTGTATAGCTCATTTATTGAAAACAGGAGATATAGAACTTTTATATTTTTAATAAGTAGCAATAGTCTGATCCAGCCAGGATCGCAGGGCGGTAACTTTTGCATAAACTCCAGGAATATAACCATAACAAATAGGACTTCCAAATGATACAATGCCAGTCAAGATCCATGTTCCATCTCTCTGACATACAAGAGGCCCGCCAGAGTCACCCTGAAATTAGGAAGAAAAGAAGTGAATGTGTATAAAGGTCATGTTTGTTATCTATGGCTTATGTCATAGATGTTATAAATTATAAGTTCATTACAGATAAACTGATTCTATTGGCTAATTGTTCAGTAAAGCAATAAAAATATTGGCAGCACTGAAATTTCCGAGATTTGTTTCAGGACATATCAGCAGGTTAGTATAAACTGCTGACAGTTCCCCTTTAATTTCGATTTTGGCACTTCCGTTTTTTTTTCCTCCTTGTGCTTAAAAGGCCATAGCAGTTGCATTTTTTCACCTAGAAACCCACATGAACCCCTATTTTTTTTGCGCCACTAATTGTACTTTGCAATGACAGGCTGAATTTTTTTCATAAAAGTACACTACAAAACCAGAAAGAAAAAAAAAAGTGTGGTGAAATTGAAAAAAAAACAAAAAAAAAACAAACAAACCGCATTATGTTTATTTGGGGGGTATTTGTTTTTACGCCGTTCGACCTGGGGTAAAGTTGACTTGTTATATATGTTTCTCAAGTTGTTACGATTACAACGATATGTAACATGTTTAACTTTTCTTTTATCTGATGGCTTTTAAAAAATTTAAACCATTGTTAACAAAAATATGTTCCTTAAAATTGCTCCATTCCCCTGGTTTTATCCTTTGGTCTATGGGGCTTGGTGAGGTGTCATTTTTTGCGACATGATGTGTTCTTTCTATTGGTACCTTGATTGCGCATATTATTACAATTTTTCTGGATTTGATGCAACCAAAAATGTGCAATTTTCCACTTTGGGATTTTACGCTTACGCTGTTTACTGTGCGAGATCAGGAATGTGATAAATTAATAGTTCAGGCGATTACGCGCACAGCGATACCAAACATATTTATTTATTTATTTTTATTTATAACATGGGAAAAAGGGGGTGATTCAAAGGGGAGTTTTTTTTTTAAATTAATAATAACACAATTTTTTTTTACGCATATACTAGAAGCCCCCCTGGGGGACTTTTAGTATATGCACATTGATCGCTCATTGAAATCTATGCAGCTCTGCAACCGAAAGCAATCAAGTTACAGCGCTAGACACCAGGGATTGGGCTGCATAAAGGATTCAGATGCAGCTGTCAACTTTGACAGCTCAAACTGATTTCTTAATTAGCGGCACGGCGATCGGACTGTGCCCACTAATTGCCGCGGTCCTGGGCTACATGTGGCACCGGGGACTGGGGCGGTTCAGAGCGGGGTTGCCGCGCGGCCCCGCTCTGAAGGCCCCAAAGCGGCCGCAGGTCGTAGATATACGCCCACGGTCGTTAAGCGGTTAATGTTATTATGCTCAAAGAATTTGTCTAAATTAGTTAAAAAAACAAACAAACTGGAATGTTATGAGTATGAGTATAAGTGGATAATAGACAGGACATGACCAGAGATGTGTGATGTCATACCTTGCAGGCGTCGGCTTTAGATGCCCCAGCACAGATCATGTTGCTCTGGATTTGGTCTCCCCAGTATCTCTGACATTCAGTATCGCTGAGAAGAGGCAGAGTCACCTGCTGCAGTTTGCTTGGACTTGTTTGTGCTAAAGTAAAAAAAACATTGAGGTTGATCTACATATTATCTCTGGGATTTTGGCGACCAAGGTGAGGTCATGTTATACCCAGCTTGGTAAATTACTATTGTCTGGCCATTACTTACTTATACCATTTATGTATCCCCATCCAGTAGTGACACATCTCTCTCCTACACTGAATACATCAGCACTAGCGGCAATGCACACAGGGGACACACGAGTGGTGATGGTAGCAGCGCTGGTCAGCTTCACAAGTGCAATGTCATTTGTAAGGGTTGAGTCGCTATAGCCGGGGTGCGTGAGGACCTGAGACAAAATGGGAAAATTTGAAAATAAATGAATAAATAAATAAATTACATAAATATTTTAGTGTTTCTGCTTACCCTTGCAATGGATTTAGTCTGAATAGGCTCAGCATTGCTGGAGAGGTCATGTTCACCCAGAATTACACGGTCAGAGGTGCTGTAGATAAAGATTTACAATCATTTTAGGGACTTCATTAAGTTTTTTCTGTGTTATATGACATTTATATCTAGAGTTCTATCATTTCTCTCTCTATATAGGATATACACAAAGCTTTACTCTACAATGGATGGTATATTATAGATTCCTCATGTGTATACAGTAATTACTTCATGTAGATTAACAGTCATTCCATCTGAATGTTTCCTTGTTAAGCAGCCATGCCAGTGTGAGGAGAGCGCCCATGATCAATTCTATGTACCGTTAGTAAAGTTTCTGTAGCTGTATTGTGATATTGTATATTACTAGATAATGCTGGTTTCATCCATCACCTTTAGGCTATGTTCACACAAAGTCCCGTGGGAATCACGGCCATTGTCACAACAGCTGTGATTCCCACAGAACTTATGAAGTGCTGCCTTCTGAGAGAACCCCGGCCAGTGTACGCTCTATAGTGTGCAGTGGGGAGTTCTGATGAGGGCGTGTGCGGGTGTGCCCGCATCAGAATTAAATGGCGCTAAAGATCATCCGGCCGGTACTGCAGTCTGCCGAACAGACCCGAGGACAGATCTTGGATTAAATGCAGCTATCCAAAGGTACAAGTGGTTTGGGGGGGACAGATTGTGGGTACAGAGTCGCTTTAAGTCAGTAAGTTCTCCTACTTCTATACTATTTGCATGTTTAGTGTCCATATCTTTATCTCACATCGAGTTATAGGATGTCAGAATCTATATACTCAATATTATATGAATTACAGAAATAATTACCAAATATAGCATACTGAAATTCCATGATACTTTCCAGGATGCCATAAGCATAGTTATTCTACCAAGTTGCAAAGGTCCCAGCTGACAATATGTGGGTGCCTCGCCTTGTTAATACACATTAATGGTGCGTTCACACCTACACGATCTGCAGCTCATTTTCTGCAGCAGATTTCATTTAAATAACTGAACACAGCATGAAATCTGCGGCAGATCCTGTAGGTGTGAACGCACCCTAAAGGCCCTATTCCACGGAACGATTATCGTTAGTATTCGTCCGATATCGGCCGCTAATCGTCCCGTGGAATAGAGTGCAACGATCAGCCAACATCGTTCATGTCGGCTGATTGTTGCAGTCACTTGTTTTTCCACATGTTGAAAAACAAGCGACTGATATAGCAGCGATCTGCTGCCGTCTCTCCGTTGAATAGGAGCGTCGGCAGCAGACGCTGCTATATCCTATGGGCTGCCCGGACGATCTAGCGATCCCCCGGGCAGCCCCCCCGCAGCTCCCCGCCGCCCCTCCCGCATTCACCCGCTCGCTGCAGCCGCGCTGAATAGCGGTGGCAGCGAGCGGGGAACGAGGACCAAACGAGCGCTTAGAGCGCTCGTTTGCTCCTCTGACGACCAGTGGAATAGGGGCATTAGACTCTTCTCTATGGCTCAGAGGGATTTCAGAATAGCTGTACTATGAAAAAGATGATAAATGACTTACCTGACTTCACAGTGAGCAGCAGTCACAACCCAGAGATCACTGATCAGAGAACCACCACAGTAGTGGAATCCGGTGTTGGTCTATAGATGTTTAATAAAAATCATCAGAACAATGTTCTGCTTTACCACCAAGAATTACAATTTTCTAATGTATATGATCTGTAGAACGTAGATCTGTTTCCAAATTTCCAATATATTAGAACATATATAGAATAATCCCACATGTCAAGAGTTTCAACTGGTGGGATCTCAACCAGTGGCGTAGCTGCCATGGAGGCAGACCATACTATGCGGCCTGTGCGGTAGGGGGGCCTGGAGCCACATGGTACGGCTCACACCAGCATCTCTCACCTAGAAAGCTGCTGGCTTTGCATGCCTTCTCCTGGACAGTGCTGTCAGCGTACCCCGCTTACAGCTATGAGTGCTGGGAATGGTGAGGGTCAGGAATCTTCTACCAGTTATTAAATAAGTACATGTCTGTTCTCTCTTTTACTTTTATATTGTGGATATTAAAATAAGTAAGTCGTACAGTATATAAGATCATGGTACTTTACCTGCAGAGACACCTGCCATGGCCATGACCCAGAAACTGCTTCCTCACCATTCACAATCTTGGAATAACCAGAAATGACTGGCTTGATGCTTGGCACACCACAACCTGAGGAATAGGTACATAATAGGTAATAATGCAAGAAACTAGTGATCTCTATAAGACATTATAACACTGAATGCTTCTACTTACCATAGCTACCCACTAACAGGACAAAGCAGGACAGAAGCCACAGAATTGCCATAGTGAGAAGTGGAGAATAAACGGGATTTGTGCAGCTTATATATCCTCAAGTAGCCATTTACACATTTACTAGAGATAGGAACGTCCAAGCTGTTATCACACAACCCTGTACTAATATAGAAAATGTGGATGTTGTGAAACTATGTGTAGGTGAGACAGGTGTTTCTCCACATGACGTGACCAGTTATTTATAGCCATGTTAATTTATTATCCTTATATGCTATAAATGTAAAAAAATGGGACACAAAATTAGGGGGGATTGAAGAATTAATGTTTTTGCTTTACAATAGTAGCACAACTGTACAAAAATGTGACTTTTTCCCTATTTCTGTTCCATCAGCTTTGGAAAAAATGAGTCTTAACCACCCAGGTCACTGAGCAAACTCCTTACTTGTAGGCAACAGTTTTTGTGACTGATTGTTCTCTGATTGTAGCCTATGAAAGCTTTTCCAATGCTTTAGGGTGCGTTCACACGTACAGGATCTGTCCCGGAGGAGCGATCTCCGTGTGTTGTGCCGGCCGGGGTCCGCTCCAAGATGGCGACGACCCCGGCTCGACACTCGTTTGTTTTCGGTCGACGAGTGTCGATCTCATTGATCTTTGCTGTATAACTATACAGCAAAGATCTCAATGAGAGATCAAAGTGTATATACTAGAAGTCCCCCAGGGGGGCTTCTAGTATATGTGTAAAAAAAATAAATAAAGTGTTGTTATCAATAAAAAGCCCCCTCCCCTTATAAAAGTCTGAATCACCCCCCTTTTCCCAGGTTATAAATAAAAATAAATAAATAAACAGGTTTGCTATCGCCGCGTGCGTAATCGCCTGAACTATTAATCACATTCCTGATCTCGCACGGTAAGCGCAAAAAAATCCCAAAGTGCAAAATTGCGCATTTTTGGTTGCATCAAATCCAGAAAAAATTTTATAAAAAGCGATCAAAAAGTCGTATATGCGCAATCAACCTTCTTATAGGCATATAGTACCGGCACTACTCACTGGACACAGGTGAATTATCAGACTAACACGTCTTGAAGCTTTGGATGAGATGTCTCGTCCACGGGGTGCTCCCCTTAAGAAAATAGACGGTACTAGAACAAATCTATATTAGCGGAGGAGAAAGATGCGGGGGCACTCACCGTTTGGATGCGTAGACTTTATTTCATGTGTGCTTTAAAATACAGCAGGTTACATATGCGCAATCAAGGTACCGATAGAAAGAACACATCATGGCGCAAAAATGACACATCACACAGCCCCATAGACCAAAGGATAAAAGCGTTATAAGTATGGGAATAGAGCGATTTTAAGGAACGTATATTTGTTAACAATGGTTTGAATTTTTTACCGGCCATCAGATACAAGAAAAGTTATACATGTTACATATTTTAATCGTAACGACTTGAGGAACATGCATAGCAAGTCAGTTTTACCCCAGGGCGAATGGCGTAAAAACACAATCCCCCTAAATAAAAGAAATACGTTTTTTTTTTCAATTTCACCACACTTTGAATTTTTTTTCTGGTTTCGCAGTGTACTTTATGCAAAAATTCCGCCTGTCATTGCAAAGTACAATTAGTGACGCAAAAAATAAGGGCTCATATGGGTTTCTAGGTGGAAAAATGCAAGTGCTATGGCCTTTTAAGCACAAGGAGGAAAAACAAAAAAGCAAAAATCAAAATTGGCTCCGTCCTTAAGGGGGTTAAAATGGTCACTGTTATAACTTTCAAAACCTAAATCAACAGGAGATGTGCAACAAAACATTTGTAATTTACATTAATTACATTTAAAAATAATTTCATATTTAAGTTATTGTGCTTTAAAACAAAGCTGTACTTACTAAACTAAACACAAGTCCTGGTCATCTGCACATTAACAGAGAAGACAGCCATTTGATTGAGGACACATTAAGCTGGGACATTCTGTATTAATACGTAGAAAGTGGGTGTCAGCTCACCTGTTTTGAGCCAGGACCAAGGTTTGTAGATGTGGAGTGCACGGATCCTGGGTTGCCAGCCCTTTACGTAATGGAAATCTGTCTGCTAAGAAGCGGGTGGATCCAGCACTTTTGTCCGGTGAAAAAGATGAACTGTTAAAACATATATCTTTATTCCATGTTCAGGTTAAAATTAGGACCCATGTGGAAGGGTTCTATCGGTGAGACGACGCGTTTTGCGCATGCGCGCTTAATCATGTCTGAGTACCGTGTGGAAAGGAAATTATTAAAAGACTTAGAAAGGCCTATTGGAATAGTGATACTATAGTAACATGCCGTGACGACATGTTAAATAAAGAGTAATTTTTTTACTTACCGTAAATTCTTTCCTGTAGTCCTAAGCAGCAGCACGAATGGGGGAAGATTCTATCTCCCAGCAATGATAGGACAGATGGTAACAAGCAATTAAAGACTTAATTGAACCCCGCCTATAAGAACTTGGCCTAACCTAGGCTCCTTGTGTAATTCTAACGACAATACTTAAGAAAACATTTGGGAGGGTAGTCTGTGGTGCTGCTTAGGACTACAGGAAAGAAATTACAGTAAGTAAAAAATTACCCTTTCCCTTACGTCCTAAGCATCAGCACGAATGGGGATGTAGCAAGACACATAAGGGGAGGGGACATTTATTTGCCATAACCACACTTCTTCTGAAGGTTGTTCGTATGACCTAATGTCCAGTCTATAAGCAAGAAGCAGTCATGCAGATTTTGTCAAGTACAGAATTCGTGGATATTGCCCTTGTAAAGGGTGCTCTAATAGGCTGAGGTACTTTAAACCTGCCTTCCTGGTAGAATACTGACTGGGCTGTATTATCCACTTAGACTTCAAGGATCTGCAGATTCTTGCTTTTCTTCAACTCTTCTTCATTGAAGGGTTTCAGCAGGAACAAAGGCAACTCAATCTGTCGATTTGTTTTAAATTAAAGATGCAACCTTTGGGTAAAATTCTCACCAACACCCAATCCTACAGGAAAAGAAGGTAGGGCTCAGACGCCCCAGTGCTTGAATTTTACTTACCCGATTTGCTGAGGTAACAACAGACAGAAAGCAGAGTTTCTGAGACAAGAAGTCAACTGGCAAAGTCTCACAGAGCTGATCCACTTAGAGTTCCAAATCCCAGCTGGGGATGTGTCTGAGATAGTAGGCCCAATTCTCTGGATGGCCTTGATAATCTTCTGTGTAGGATCACAGAGATGTAAACTCTGATGTTTAATATCTTCTTTAAACCATTCTGAAGAAATGGATTGTAACAATGGAAATGTGGAAGAGACTTTCACCCACCAGGCTTCAAACATCTTCTTTACCTTCAGGTAGTTTCTGTAGACAGTTGCGGCTCTGGACTGCAGAAGAGTGGTCACCACTTTGACAGCATATCAATTTCCATCTTGTTGACGACAGGCAAGCTTCAGACAAGCCTGCGCTCTTGAGTTATTAACTGAGGGTATACAGACGGCTCCAGATTATTTCTATGGAATTAGCATCAGGAGAGAACGCCATGCTTTTAGATAAGAGGCCATCATGAAACCAGAGACTTGCTACTTGCAAGATTTTTAGACTCTGCCCACACCTGGCAGGGATGCTGGGAGTAATCTCTGCTACTCTGAGTCAGTAGCTGAGGAGTCCGGGGGAGTTCCCAGAACATTCTTAGGCAGGAGGCTCACCATTGTGAACCATGCCCTCTTGGGTCAATAGGGGCAAATGAGGCTGACCAAGGCCCAATGTTGTCTCAGATTCTGCAAGACTCTGGGCTTTATAAAAGTGAGGAAAAAAAGGCTTTCCAATTTGAACCTTCAATAGGAAGAATAGGTCGTATATTCTCCATGCGATTTACCAGAAAGCTTCTGGTCCAGAGAACCTTCCTCCGACAGGGTTAAATCGCAGTATATCTTGTCTGCAAACAAAATGCCTCTGCCTCCAGTAGTAATGCTACTGATTTAGTGCCCCTATAAAGATCGATATGCGCCATCCTAGATGCGGTTTTGATCTTATACTGATAGCTTTCCATAGATTGATGTGCTGGAGTGGACTAGTTTTTTTTTTTTAAACAATATTTTATTAGTGGCTTATGTAATATTTGAACATACATATTGAAAATTCATTACATATTCAAAAAGAAAGTCGCTCACAGGCAACAAAGGATTGTATGTTTACAATATCATACAGATACAATGAGCCTTTGTAATAACCTTAAAAGATATATTATCATATACAATATAACGTAGTCTTACCAAAAACATAAGTAGAAAAACAGTAATTTATAATATCACCTTAAAACATGGTATAGATGTCAGATATTCAAATATGCTACCAATAGAATGGAGAGAATTGTCTTTAACAGAGAAAGGGAAAAGCTTAAGATATTTGGAGTGCTCCCAGAGTTCCCTTTTGGGCGGCCATGCATTACCAATCAGTGTCCTTAAATTGATTAATGACAGAGTCTCTCTCTTCTATAGTAAAATCATGAATTAGAAATTGTGTCCATTTGGACATAAATGTTTTTATTGATTTTTCTTTGGTGCGCAATACATCCAAAAGTTCCCAATGAAAGATCTCCTTCAGAGCGGAGATTACCTCAGAAATGTCTCCAGAGTATCCAGTATCCAGTGTCTTAATAAACATTTCAGGGAAACTAATAGAGTTAAATGAATTCCTTTAGAAGTAAGTAATTTAGGAGAGGGAGTAGTAGAGTTTATATCAATAAAATGAAAAAGATAACTAAGAGCGAGAAGTGGTATGGCATGGCCCCAAGTGGACAAAAGATAGAGCCGCACAGAGTCCCAAAATTCCTGCACTCGCGTGCAGGCCCATGAAACAAGTCTGCTTTAGGAAGTGAACATTACGGGCAACTGTTTATGTGAGAAGTGTGAGAGTTGGAAAAAGGAATATTAAAGGCATATATAGCCTTGTGTATAAAGCGGAAATGTATTTCACGTAGAACCACATTAGGAGTGGCAGAATGCACTAGTTGAGATCCTCTCAATATTTGTTGGGTCAGATCCTCTGAAAAAATTACGGAGGACCATTTTTTGAAAAAAAATTGTCTAGATAAATTCTTTAGAGAGAGTGATCTAAGTTCTCCATATGTATGTGATAAAGAATTATGAACCGGTGGTGTTGGAAATAGATTATCAAATTCTATATCACTTTCTGCTTCTGCTATGTCCCGCACTCTGGAAGTAAGAAATTCAATTATAGAATCGTATTGAGGTAAATTAAATGAAGACAATTTAAATCGTGTTCTGACGATATCCCATGATAAGAAAGTGTTGGAATTAGTATCCAGCAGATCCCCAACAGAAGAAACATGTGCACTCTGCCACTCTGAGTAATCTAATTTGTCTAAATCAGGTGGGTAAAGTGGTGAATGCCACAGAGGAAATCTTTTCGATAGGCAAAAGGGTAAACCATATAATTTTCGTATCGCCTTCCATGTGGCAATGGTGTCTTTAAAGATAACACTTCTCTTAATTTCTGGGGGGAGTTCTGGTAATTTAGCATGTTGCAGGGTGGGTAAAGGCCAAGATGCTGCTAAAGCTTTCTCAATTAAAATATTGGAGAAATATGACGTGTCCATAATCCAATCTTTAGCATGGCGAAAGAGAGCGGCTAAATTATATAATCTAATATCTGGGCATTGAGCGCCACCTTTAGAAGTAGGGAGACAGAGAGTGGAATAGGCAATACGAGGTCTCTTTGATTGCCAAATAAATTTAGTGAAATATGATTGGAGTAGGGAAACGTCAGAATGTTTGCGTAAAAGGGGTATTGTTTGCATTGGATATAACAGTTTTCCAAAACACATCATTTTGATTAAGTGGGTACGGCCTAGAATTGACAATGGTAGAGATTCCCATCTCTGGAGATCTTGTTTTATTCTCTTAATTATAGGGCGATAGTTCAGGGAATATAGTGAGGAGGGAGTTCTGCCAATCTGGATTCCAAGATAAGTAATATAGGATTTAGCGATGGAGACCCCCACAGGACCTAAAGTAGACCTCTTATGTGGAGTTAGGTAAAGAAGTTGACATTTATGTATATTGATTCTATACCCAGAGAAGGAACCAAAAAATTTTAAGGCATCTAATACTGCTGTAACATGTAGATCTGGGTTATCTAAATATATTAAAGTATCATCAGCAAAGCCTGTAACTTTGATGATTTGGGAAACAACCCGTATGCCTGAGAAAAAGTCAGAAGAAATAAGATATCTAGCCAGAGGCTCCATCGCCAAATTGAACAATAGAGGGGATAGGGGGCAACCCTGTCTGGTACCTTTTTGTAAGGGAAAGCTATCTGAAAGGAAACCTGGGGTATGAATTCTAGCTTTCGGAGATGTGTATATTGTGGAAATAAAATCTTTGAATTGACCTGTGATACCAGTCAATTCAGTTAAGGTCATGTCCAGCCACTCCCAGCTGATATTATCAAAAGCCTTTTCGGCGTCAATTGCCAGCAGACCTGGAGAGTGGCTGGAACGACCCCCAGATTGGACACCAGACTGGGCCGCTAGTACCGTTCTTATATTAGTGACACCAGAACGTCCTTTTATAAAGCCAACTTGATGGCTGCCTATTAGTGATGGTAGGATGTCTGCCAATCTATTGGTCATAATCTTTGCCAACAATTTTAGGTCTACATTTATTAAAGAGATTGGCCTGTACGAATTAGGAGATGTCGGATCCTTCCCCTGTTTATGTAGTTGGAGTGGACTAGTATTCCCATCATATGTTGGATGCCAGCAACATCTCTGATGGGGATTAAGGCTCCTTTGCCCGTTGCTCCTGCATACAAGCTCCCCACTGTGTGCTTGATACATCAATGGGTTTCTCTACCCACTTCATTGGGAGACTGTTGCCATTGAGCAGGGAAAGCTATCCTTGTATCTGGATGTTATTTCCAGTGTAGACATAAGACCCAAAGGTATCAGATGAAGTGACAGCAACTGGGAAGTTCTGAGAACCCCGACTTGTGTCAACTTCTGTAATCTCTCTGGAGGAAAAGAGTCACAGACTGGGGATCTATTCTCCTCCCTAGGAATTGTCCCATGACAGAAACAATGATGAGCTTCAATTTTTTCAAACAGTCAGAATACAATAGACATCACCTTGGTGACTACAAACAGAAGGGCTGTAAAGCAAAAATTATGCCACTTGCCTCGTACAAAGGTCTTTATGTAAAGGAATATGCAGCTTTTGTCTGCAGACAGTTATATGCAGGTATACATGGTCAGATAACATCCTTCTAGGAGGGACATACAGATCATAGATCCCACATACAGCACCTTCCTTAGATTGTGAAATTCAATATGGTAGCCTTTCCTATCATATAACACTGGTAGATACCTCTCTCATTATGGAAGAAAATTGTCAGAAAAGACGTAGTCACAAGTTCTTGTCCCCATCCCCAAGGCCTCCGAGAAGTCTGGTCCTTCTTGTGCAGGATTCTTTCCTTTACCTTCCGTACTAGAATTCCTACGGAATGTGGACCAAAGTAGGAGTTCCTTTCTTTTTTTTTTTTTATTAGACTAGGGCAGATAATGGACCTGATCATATGAAAAAGGACTTTCATGAGAATGTCCAATACAGATCCAACTATCTTTATATTGGAGTGAACATCTGCCCCCTTTCAACGAAGGACCAGTCTCCAAACTGTGGGGATCGGGCAGCTAACTATACTGCTCAGCTATAGTAATATACTTTTTTTTTTTTTAATTACTAAGAAAAAAAAAAAACTTTGAACAAGGTTTTTGTTCATCTGAAGGAGCCATGACCTCTGACTCCATCCAGTTCAGCCTGTAGATGATCATTCAGATGTAAAATATTAAGCAGTCATTGTCTCTTCTGAGAACAAGTTGCAATCTACAAATGACTTCCCTGCCACCTGAAAGTGGAATCTTGCAGGATCTGTACGCCGGTGACTTGAGTTTTTTCCAAAGCTTTCTCCCCTCCAGAAGTTCTGTCAGCAGAATCCTGCTACATCCAAGGATGTATATTGTGCCAGACTTACCGGCTGGCTAACAGACTAGTGCAGAGTGCCAGCAATTCTAAGGGTACTATTAAACCAACAGATCTGACGACAGATTATCTGCCAAAGATTTGAAGCCAAACCCAGGAACAGACTATAAACAGAGATCAGGTCATAAAGGAAAGACCGGATTTCTCCTCTTTTCAAATCCACTCCTGGGTTTGGCTTCAAATCTTTGGCAGATAATCTGTCGTCAGATCTGTTGGTGTAATAGTACCCTTAGGCAGTGTTCACACATAGCAGCTTCATAGCTTTACTGCCTCCTTCAGTAGCAGTACTCAAGTGGCACACAGAAACTCCATAGGGTCACTGCATCTTTTGATAGCAGTATTACAGAGAGTAATTGAGTGCAGGTGTCCACAGTATTACAGAGAGTAACTAGACAACAGGTGTGCACAGTATTACAGAGAGTAACTAGACAACAGGTGTGCACAGTACACATACAGCAGCTCTAAGCATGTAGTTTCATAAGTCACTGCATCATCTGATAGCAGTACTAAATTAACCAGACAGTACACATCTATAATCCTAAGGCCGTATTCACACACAGTAGCTTTACTGCATTCTTAAATAGCAGCACACAAAGGCTTCATAGAATCACTGCATCATCTGATGGCAGTATTAGGGAAAGTAATCATATAGCAGCAGGGGCGTAGCTAGGGGTTCAGCCTAGGGGGGGCGAGTGAGTCTGAGTGGGCCCCCAACCAAGGTTACCCATAGGAAACCTCAGCAGGTGACAAGGATTTCTGAATAATAAAGGGAATATTGTTCTACATTTCTGATAGTGAATAAGAATAAAGAGCCGTGTAAGAGGCTTCTACATCTGGAATATAGAACCGCAAAAAAGTAAAAGGGCTTAAGATTAGAAAAATATAGCTGCCTTCTTCCACAGACAGAACCACTCTTGTCCTCAGTTTGTTTGTGGTATTCAACTAAAGTGAATGGAGCCAAGTTGTGATACCACACACAACCTAAGAGCAGGGGTGGCGCTGTTTTTGGAAGAAAACAATTATGCTGTTTTTCTTTTAATTCTGGAGAACCCTTTTAACCAGATTATCTTTGCCTAAAAATAATAGTGGTATAGGTAATAAGCTTTTAGACATCTATCTATCTATCTATCTATCTATCTATCTATCTATCTCTCCATCTGTCTGTCTGTCTACCTCTCTGTCTGTCTATCTATCTCCTATCTATCTATCTATCTCCTGTCTGTCTGTCTGTCTATCTATCTATCTATCTATATATCACTCCATCTGTCTGTCTGTCTACCTCTCTATCTATCTATCTATCTATCTATCTATCTATCTATCTATCTATCTCCTGTCTGTCTGTCTGTATGTATGTCTGTCTATCTATCCATCATACTGAGTGCAAATGCTGGAAAAGCTGGGTGACCTCCATTATACTGACTACAGGATACTGGAAAAGCTGGGTGACCTCCATTACACTGACTACAGGATACTGGAAAAGCTGGGTGACCTCCATTACACTGACTACAGGATACTGGAAAGGCTGGGTGACCTCCATTATACTGACTACAGGATACTGGAAAAGCTGGGTGACCTCCATTATACTGACTACAGGATACTGGAAAAGCTGGGTGACCTCCATTACACTGACTACAGGATACTGGAAAAGCTGGGTGACCTCCATTACACTGACTACAGGATACTGGGAAAGCTGGGTGACCTCCATTATACTGACTACAGGATACTGGGAAAGCTGGGTGACCTCCATTATACTGACTACAGGATACTGGAAAAGCTGGGTGACCTCCATTACACTGACTACAGGATACTGGGAAAGCTGGGTGACCTCCATTATACTGACTACAGGATACTGGGAAAGCTGGGTGACCTCCATTATACTGACTACAGGATACTGGGAAAGCTGGGTGACCTCCATTATACTGACTACAGGATACTGGGAAAGCTGGGTGACCTCCATTATACTGACTACAGGAGACTGGGAAAGCTGGGTGACCTCCATTATACTGACTACAGGATACTGGGAAAGCTGGGTGACCTCCATTATACTGACTACAGGAGACTGGGAAAGCTGGGTGACCTCCATTATACTGAATAGAAGATTCTGGAAAGCTGTGTGACCTCCATCATACTGAGTACAAGATGGTCCCAGAGCTGTATATATATATATATATATATATATATATATATATATATATATATATATATATATATATATATGGCTCCTCCTGATTATTTGGTCATATATATACTGTATATAGCTGCTGTGTCTGGTCAGTGGTGTGGGTGGGTGGTTGTGTGTCTGTCTGTGTGTTGTCACTCCTCTCACAGTACCTGACACCTTCCAGCGCTCAGCAGCCTCACTTACTGTCAGAGCTGCTGCTGGATGACTTCAGTCCCTCTCTGGCAGCCATGGACGGCAGGATCCCTCCAGCTGCTGGTCCCTCCCCACACATGTCTGTAGTGGCCGGGGCCCCCAAGAAGCCAACAGCACCTGGCAATAGCGGGCCCCCTCAGCTGTCGGATGCCGTGCCCGGCCAGGGCTGGATGTTTTTCCTGCTTCTTCCTCACACGCTGCTGCTTCTCCCCTCCCCCTCACTGTCCTACAGAGTGTGGTATGAGGGGGAGGGGCCAGCAGCAGCTTGTGAGGAAGAAGCAGGGAGAAGATCCAGCCCTGGCCGGGCACGGCATCCGACAGCTGAGGGGGCCCGCTATTGCCAGGTGCTGTTGGCTTCTTGGGGGCCCCGGCCAGGACAGACATGTGTTAAGGCTGTCTGCAAAAGCAATAGCTTTTGCAGACAGCATTAACTGTCTGAGACCTTAGTGGGCCCCTGCCTGAGTGGGCCCGGGGGCGACCGCCCCCTTTGCCCCCGCCTATTTTCGCTACTGTATAGCAGGTGTATCCAGTGCACATTCAGCAGCTCTAAGCATGTGTTCACACACAGGGTAGTCTTATATGTCTACTGCATCATCTGATTGCAGTATTAGGCTAGGTTCACACTGCGTTTTCAGCATCCGTTTAACGGATCCGTTTTTTTTAACGTCCAGAAAAATAGGGTCAGCAACGTTTTTTTGTCCGTTTTGGTCCGTCAAAAAAAACGGATCCGTTTTTTTTTATAATGGAAGTCAATGGAAAAACGGATGCACACAAATGAATTCCGTTTTTTGCAATCCGTTTTTCATGCGTTTTTTGCAAAAAACGGATGCGTTAAACGGATGCTGAAAACGCAGTGTGAACCTAGCCTTAGGGAAAGTAATCAGATAGCAGGTGTACACATCCAGCAGCTCTAAGCATGTGCTCACACACATAGCTCCATATGATCTGATGGCAGTATTAGGGAAAGTAATCATATAGCAGGTGTATCCAGTGCACATTCAGCAGCTCTAAGCATATGTTCACACACACACAGTAGTCTTATATGTCTACTGCATCGTCTGATTGCAGTATTAGGGAAAGTAATCAGATAGCAGGTGTATCCAGTACACATTCAGCAGCTCTAAGCATGTGCTCACACACACAGTAGTCTTATATGTCTACTGCATCATCTGATAGCAGTATCAGTGGAAGTAATGACAGCAGGTGTTACAAAGTACACAACTTCAGACTCCAAGGCTGTGTTCACACACACAGTAGCTTCATAGGACACTGCATCATCTGATAGCAGTATAGTGAAAGAAATCAGACAGCAAGTGTACACAATACACTACAATTCTAAGGCAGTGTTCACACACAGTAGCTTCACTGCATTCTTAAATGGCAGCACACAGAAGCTCCACATGATCACTGTATCATCTAATAGCAGTATAGTGAAAGTAAATAGACAGCAGGTGTACATAGCATACAACTAACAATTCTAAGGCTGTGTTTACACAAAGTCGTTTCAGTGCATTCTTAAATGGCAGCACTGGAGCAGCACACAGAAGCTCCATAGGGTCACTGCATCATCTGTTAGCAGTATTAGTGAAAGTTATTAGACAGGAGGTGTATCTACTACTACTACTACACAATAACTCTAAGGCTGTGTTCACACAGTTTTATAGGTTCATTGTATCATCTGATAGCAATACTGGAAAAGTAATCAGAGAGCAGGTATACACAGTACACAACTACAATTCTAAGGCTGTGTTTACACACACAGTTTCATAGCTTCACTGCATCATCTGGTAGCAGAACTATAGAAAGTAATCAGGCAGCAGGTGTTCACAATGCACAACTAGCAGCTCTAGGGTTGTGTGCACACACAGTTTTATAGCTTCACTGCATCATCTGGCAGTACTATAGAAAGTAATGAGGCAACAGGTGTGCACAATTAGCAGCGCTAGGGCTGTGTTCACACACACAGTTTTATAGCTTCATTGTAGCAGTACTGGAAAATAATGAGACAGCAGGTGTACTAAATACACAACTAGCAGCTCTAAAGCTGTGCTCATACACACACACTATAGTCACATAGGTCACTCATATAATGAAGCAGTCTAACAGGACTTGCACAACAAATGTAAAAAAGTGAAAGATATTGAAACAAAACATTTAAGGCGTAAAAGCCTCATACAACATATATATCCAATATGACTAGATAATTCTCCTGACACACAGGCCAGGCTTCCAGCTCAAAAAGAAAAAGCAGCATATCTTACCTTGCTGAAGTATCAAGAAACATCAGCAGCCGCCCAGGTGAGGACACAGGTCTGGCAGCACCATGATACTTACTGCAGCAGCCGCCCAGGTGAGGACACAGGTCTGGCAGCACCATGATACTTGCTGCAGCAGCAGCCTCATAGCTTCCCTCACACAGCGGCTTCATACAGCAGAGAAACTGAGCGATAACTCTACTAATAAAAAAAAGTAAAAAATAATCTCCTCTCTGATACAGCAGAGCAGGAAAAAGAACATTTTATAAACTCCCCCTCTCCACACGACCATGTAGAAAGGACCTGATCCCTGTTTATAGTCTGCTCCTGGTTTTGGCTTCAAAGATCTGTCAGATAAATCTGTCTGTGTAAATGCACCATTAGGGTAGCTTCACACGGGCGGGCTCGCAGCGAGATTCTCGCTGCGAGCCCGGCAGGTCCTGGCAGTTCCCATAAACTACATACTTGCTGCGGACCGCAGCGAGTATGTAATTGTACCGCGCTTAACTCCTTCTACTCCCGCCCGGCTCCCCCGCTGTAAGCAGCATACATTACCTGTCCTTGCTGCACGGGTCCGGCGTCCTGCTCTCCCGTCCGGCCAATTAGTGTGTTGCCCAGCCGCAGCCACTGATTGGCCGGGCGGGAGAGCAGGACGCCGGACCCGTGCAGCAAGGAGAGGTAATGTATGCTGCTTACAGCGGGGGAGCCGGGCGGGAGTAGAAGGAGTTAAGCGCGGTATAATTACATACTCGCTGCGGTCCGCAGCAAGTATGTAGTTTATGGAAACTGACAGGACCTGCCGGGCTCGCAGCGAGAATCTCGCTGCGAGCCCGCCCGTGTGAAGCTACCCTTAGGCCAGGTTCTTATAGGCGGGGTTCAATTAAGTCTTTAATTATAGTGCTTGAAAGCACTATATTGTAATCCGTATTCTTCTTTTCCAGCTATTTTTCTGCGCGTAATACAGCCCGAACCGCTTTACACACAGACTCCGTTCAAACTGCGTTTCGAAGCCCTCGGCGGTGTGTGGTGTGCTATCTATTTTTCGTTTCGATCAGATTTGTCGTTTTTAAGAAATTTACGTTTAAAGACCCCAAATTTCCCATAGAAAATAATGGCCCATTGCAAATAATGGCCACACTCTAACCAGTAACAGCCAATCACAGCACATATGCAAATAGCTGAGATATAGCAGCCAATAGGAACTCTACGGTCTCGTCAGGCATGTATCACAACATCCACAGTCACATGTCCACTATTGGCCAATAGAAGATGTAATACATGGAAGGTCCTTAACGATTTTGTCTCACTGACATGAGTAAGGTTGTAATGGTAACCGAACCCAGATCACTCTTAAAGGGACCCAGGTCGCCCTTAAAGGAACGCAAGTCGCTCTTAAAGGGACCCAAGTCGCTCTTAAAGGGACGGGAGCCATGTCGCTCTTAAAGGGACCCAAGTCGTTTTTAAAAGGGACCCAAGTCGTTCTTAAAGGGACCCAAGTTGGTTTTAAAGGGACGGGACCAAATTCGCTCTTAAAGGGACGGGACCCAAGTCGCTCTTAAAGGGTCCCATGTAGCTCTTAAAGGGATCCAAGTCGCTCTTAAAGGGACGGGACCCAAGTTGCTCTTAAACGGACGGGACGCATGTTGGTCTTAAAGGGACCCAAGTCACTCCAAAAGGTATGGGACCCAAGTCGCTCTTAAAGGGACGGGAGCCATGTCGCTCTTAAAGGGACCCAAGTCGTTTTTAAAAGGGACCCAAGTCGTTCTTAAAGGGACCCAAGTTGGTCTTAAAGGGACAGGACCCAATTCGCTCTTAAAGGGACGGGACCCAAGTCGCTCCTAAAGGGTCCCATGTAGCTCTTAAAGGGATCCAAGTCGCTCTTAAAGGGACGGGACCCAAGTTGCTCTTAAACGGACGCATGTTGGTCTTAAAGGGACCCAAGTCACTCCAAAAGGTATGGGACCCATGTCGCTCTTAAAGAGACCAATGTCGCTAGAGCGACCTGGGTCCCTTTAAGAGCGACCCGGGTCCTTTTAAGAGCCACCTGGGTCCCTTTATGAGCGACCTAGGTCCCTTTAAGAGCGACCTGGGTCCTTTTAAGAGCGAAATATGTCCCTTCAAGAGCGACCTGGGTCCCTTTAAGAGCGACCTGGGTCCCTTTAAGAGCGACCTAGGTCCCTTTAAGAGCGTCCTGGGTCCCTTTAAGAGTGAAATATGTCCGTTTAAGAGCAAAATGGGTCCTTTTAAGAGCGACCTGGGTCACTTTAAGAGAGAAATGGGTCCCTTTAAGAGTGAAATTGGTCCCTTTAAGAGCGAAATGGGTCCCTTTAAGAGCGAAATGGGTCCCTTTAAGAGCAACCTGGGTCCCTTTAAGAGCAAAATATGTCCCTTTAAGAGCAAAATGGGTCCCTTTAAGAGTGAAATTGGACCCTTTAAGAGCGACCTAAGTCCCTTTAAGAGCGAAATGGGATCTTTTAAGCGTGAAATTGGTCCCTTTAAGAGCGAAATGGGGCCCTTTAGGAGCGAAATTGGTCCCTTTAAGAGCAACCTGGGTCCCATTAAGAGCAAAATATGTCCCTTTAAGAGCAAAATGGGTCCCTTTAAGAGCGAAATTGGTCCCTTTAAAAGCGACTTGGGTCCCTTTAAGAGCGGCCTGGGTCCCTTTAAGAGCGATCTGGGTTTCTTTAAGAGCGAAATAGGTCCCTTTAAGCGTGAAATTGGTCCCTTTAAGAGTGAAATTGGTCCCTTTAAGAGCGATCTGGGTCCCTTTAAGAGCAACCTGGGTCCCTTTAAGAGTGAAATATGTCCCTTTAAGAGCAAAATGGGTCCCTTTAAGAGCGAAATTGGTCCCTTTAAAAGCGAAATTGGTCCCTTTAAAAGCGACCTGGGTCCCTTTAAGAGCGATCTGGGTCCCTTTAAGAGCGAAATAGGTCCCTTTAAGCTTGAAATTGGTCCCTTTAAGCGTGAAATTCGTCCCTTTAAGAGAGAAATATGTCCCTTTAAGAGCAAAATATGTCCCTTTGAGAGCAAAATGGGTCCCTTTAAGAGCGACCTGGGTCCCTTTAAGAGCGAAATGGGTCTCTTTAAGCGTGAAATTGGTCCCTTTAAGAGCGAAATATGTCCCTTTAAGAGCAAAATGGGTCCCTTTAAGACCGATCTGGGTGCCTTTAAGAGCGAAATGGGTCCCTTTAAGCGTGAAATTGGTCCCTTTAAGAGTGAAATTGGCCCCTGTAAGAGTGAAATATGTCCCTTTAAGAGCAAAATGGGTCCCGTTAAGCGTGAAATTGGTCCCTTTAAGAGCTATCTGGGTCCCTTTAAGAGCGAACTGGGTCCATTTAAGAGCGAACTAGGTCCCTTTAAGTGCGAAATAGGTCCCTTTAAGAGCAACCTGGGTCCCTTTAAGAGCAAAATATGTCCCTTTAGGAGCAAAATGGATCCCTTTAAGAGCGAAATTGGTCCCTTTAAAAGCGACCTGGGTCCCTTTAAGAGCGAAATGTGTCCCTTTAAGAGCGAAATGTGTCCCTTTAAGAGCGAAATATGTCCCTTTAAGAGCAAAATGGGTCCCTTTAAGACCGATCTGGGTCCCTTTAAGAGCGAACTGGGTCCCTTTAAGCGTGAAATTGGTCCCTTTAAGAGTGAAATTGGCCCCTGTAAGAGTGAAATATGTCCCTTTAATGGTGCGTTTACACAGGCAGATTTATCTGACAGATTTTTTAAGCCAAAGCCAGGAACAGACCATAAACAGGGAACGGGTCATAAAGGAAAGACTGAGATTTCTCCTTTTTTCAAATCCATTCCTGGTTTTGGCTTCCAAAATCTGTCAGATAAATCTGCCTGTGTAAACGCACCATAAGATCAATGAATTGGGGTATAGTTTATATTTTATATATTATTCTACATATTATATATAGGTGATGCACTTTATACAGTAGGGTCTATGATCTATTGTCTTTACCAATGCACTTTACGATTATTTATTAGTGATCAATGAACTGGGGTATAGCTATTATTATTTATTATTTAATATAGTTATTATTATTCACTCTATCACTTGGAGGAACACTACACTAGGTAGTGGATTATACATCCTATTTATAATTATAATAGGGGATACACTTTGTAATCTGGTGGGGTGTATGAACTATATGCGTACTACTCTTGTATATATATTGTCACTATTAAATAACTATTTATTTATTGATATGATTTATTTATTATTAATTTTTTATGATTTACCTTATTATTTTTGTATATTTATCATTTTATTTTATTTATTTTATTTTATTTATTATTCATCATTATTATTATTATTATTATTTATTATTTATCATTTATTATTATCAATTACTATTATTCATTATTTATTTATTATTATTTATTTAGTATTTATTAGCTATTTGAATGTCGATTGTATTTACAGGATGAGTGTATAGTTTCATGTCCTTATAGTACAAATTTATATATGATTCATACTCCACATATAATTTAGGGGGATATTTTTTTATAGAGTTAGATATACGGTCTGGGCTGTGGGTATTACACTTATAGACGTGTGTGTGTGTGTGTGTGTGTGGGTACATGCTTAGACGCTGGGTGTGTGTGTATATATATACATACATGTCTTTTGTCACCAGCACATACATATATGTTTCATTTCACCTGGCTTATAATTAATGTATGTCCAGGGATTTTTTTCACTTATAGATTCGTCAGTGGGTAAGTTTTTTTGGGTGGGTATATTATATGTGTTTTGTCTTTTGTTTTATGTGTGTTTTTCACGTGTGGCACCTAGCACTCTTTCATTTTTTTATCACTATTTATTCATTTATTACTCCATTCATTATTCTTTGTCACTGGTCACTTTTCCATGTTATTTCTTTTTTCACTCTTTCCATGGCTGTATATATGTACTCTATGTTTAAGTCCCGTTTGTGCCCTACTGCGCATGCGCGGAGTCCGGACTCTGAAGACACGTGATGCGACCTTGGTCACATGACCGGGATCGCATACACGTCACTATGACACCGGTCATGTGACCGGGATCGCCATTATGACACTTAGATATTTGGCTACCGGATGACGTGGACTCCCTCCTTCACTTCACATACATGGCACGTGACTTAGGGGCGGTCATGTGACCGCACTTGACTCCGGTCTCTCCCGGAGATGGTTTGGAAGGGGTGGATGACACTGATTATTATGGTGAGCTTAATACACCTGCCAAGGGGTGGGAGAATTTACAGGGGAAGCTTTTGGATTGGCTTTTGGAATGATTAGTGATGTGATGGCCAGCTGCATAGATGCGATGTGATTGGTATTTGGACATATAAAAAAGACAAGTGACCTGACTCTCATTACCCTTGATAAAGCTTGTACAGCGAAACGCAGCGTTGGGTGAGTGGTGGTACTGGGCAGGAGTATATACTATATACCCAGAGGTTTGATCATACACTTGTATGAATTAGACACTATACGTAGTATTGCATTTGGTTGCACTTCAGACTGCACTTGCAGCCTTATACATATAGGTTTACTTCACTGTTTCCTACTTATTTTGTTTGGATTATTATTATCCATTATTTAATATTTTTTTTTTTGCACTTTCTTACCTCTGTGGGTTGATTGATATACCATCAATGGTTTAATATATAGTAGTTATATTATTTATTTATTTACTCTGCCCTGTATACCATCTAATGTATGTATTGTATGGCTTTCTGCTCCCTTTTTAATATGTGTTTTTAAACAATATAAATTTTCTTTGTATGTAATAAATAAAGTATTTTTTGATATATGTAGAATACTGTCCAGCATTGTTTATTTATAGGTGGTATGTCCCTTTAAGAGCAAAATGGGTCCCATTAAGCGTGAAATTGGTCCCTTTAAGAGCGATCTGGGTCCCTTTAAGAGCTATCTGGGTCCCTTTAAGAGGGAACTGGGTCCATTTAAGAGCTAACTAGGTCCCTTTAAGTGCGAAATAGGTCCCTTTAAGAGCGAAATTGGTCCCTTTAAAAGCGACCTGGGTCCCTTTAAGAGCGAAATGGGTCCCTTTAAGCATGAAATTGGTCCCTTTAAGATTAAAATTGGTCCCTTTAAGAGCGAAATATGTCCCTTTAAGAGCGAAATATGTCCCTTTAAGAGCGACCTGGGTCCCTTTAAGAGCGACCTGGGTCCCTTTAAGAGCAAAATGGGTCCCTTTAAGAGCAACCTGGGTCCCTTTAAGAGCGAAATATGTCCCTTTAAGAGCAAAATGGGTCCCTTTAAGAGCGAAATTGGTCCCTTTAAAAGCGACCTGGGTCCCTTTAAGAGCGATCTGGGTCCCTTTAAGAGCGAAATGGGTCCCATTAAGCGTGAAATTGGTCCCTTTAAGAGTGAAATTGGTCCTTTTGAGAGTGAAATGTGTCCCTTTAAGAGCGAAATGTGTCCCTTTAAGAGCAAAATATGTCCCTTTAAGAGCAAAATGGGTCCCTTTAAGACCGATCTGGGTCCCTTTAAGAGCAAAATGGGTCCCTTTAAGCGTGAAATTGGTCCCTTTAAGAGTGAAATATGTCCCTTTAAGAGCAAAATTGGTCTCTTTAAAAGCGACCTGGGTTCCTTTAAGAGCGATCTGGGTGCCTTTAAGAGCAAAATAGGTCCCTTTAAGCGTGAAATTGGTCCCTTTAAGAGTGAAATTGGTCCCTTTAAGAGCGAAATAGGTCCCTTTAAGCGTGAAATTGGTCCCTTTAAGAGTGAAATTGGTCCCTTTAAGAGCAATCTGGGTCCCTTTAAGAGCGATCTGGGTCCCTTTAAGAGCGAAATGGGTCCCGTTAAGCGTGAAATTGGTCCCTTTAAGAGCAAAATATGTCCCTTTAAGAGCAAAATGGGTCCTTTTAAGAGCGACCTGGGTCCCTTTAAGAGCGATCTGGGTCCATTTAAGAGAGAACTGGGTCCCTTTAAGAGCTAAATAGGTCCCTTTAAGAGCAACTTGGGTCCCTTTAAGAGCTAAATATGTCCCTTTAAGAGCGAAATATGTCCCTTTAAGAGCGAAATTGGTTCCTTTAAAAGCGACCTGGGTCCCTTTAACCCCTTAACGACATCGGGCGTAAATTTACGCCCTGATGCCGGTAAGGGAGTTCAGAGTGGGGCCGCGCGGCGGCCCCGCTCTGAACCTCGCCGGTCCCGGGTGCCGCGTGTAGCCCGGGACCGTAGGTATTAGCGGGCACGGTCCGATCGCCGTGCCCGCTAATACAGTAATCGGATGCAGCTGTCGAAATTGACAGCTGCATCCGATTACCGGAAGCTGCGTCATCCCTGGTGTCTAGTGGGGAGATCGCTCCTCCGGGATGTTATCCCGGAGGAGCGATCTCCGTAAATGAAGCCGGCCGGGGACCGCTCCAAGATGGCGCCGTCCCCGGCTCGGCACTCATTTACTTCCGGCTGCAGCAGCCGAAAGCAAACGAGTGCCTATCTCATGGATCTCTGCAGCATATCTATGCTGCAGAGATCTCAATGAGAGATCCAAGCACTTATACTAGAAGTCCCCCAGGGGGGCTTCTAGTATAAGTGTAAAAGTTAAAAAAAAAATGTCATTATTAGTAAAAAGCCCCCTCCCCTAATAAAAGTCTGAATCACCCCCCTTTTCCCAGGTTATAAATAAAAGTAAATAAATAAATAAATAAATAAACATGTTTGCTATCGCTGCGTGCGTAATCGCCCGAACTATTAATTAATTACATTCCTGATCTCGCACGGTAAATGGCGTCAGCGCAAAAAAATCCCAAAGTGCAAAATTGCGCATTTTTGGTCGCATCAAATCCAGAAAAATTGTAATAAAAAGCGATCAAAAAGTCGTATATGCGCAATCAAGGTACCGATAGAAAGAACACATCATGGCGCAAAAAATGACACCTCACACAGCCCCATAGACCAAAGGATAAAAGCGCTATAAGCCTGGGAATGGAGCGGTTTTAAGTGTTGTATATTTGTTGACAATGGTTTAAATTTTTTACAGGCCATCAGATACAATATAAGTTATACATGTTATATATCGTTTTAATCGTAACGACTTGAGGAACATATATAACAAGTCAGTTTTACCCCAGGGCGAATGGCGTAAAAACACATTTCCCCCAAATAAACAAAATGCGGTTTTTTTTTCAATTTCACCACACTTTGAATTTTTTTCTGGTTTCGCAGTGTATTTTATGCAAAAATTCAGCCTGTCATTGCAAAGTACAATTAGTGACGCAAAAAATAAGGGGTCATGGGGGTTTCTAGGTGGAAAAATGCAAGTGCTATGGCCTTTTATGCACAAGGAGGAAAAACCGAAAACGCAAAAATCGAAATTTGCTCTGTCCTTAAAAGGTTAAGAGCGAAATGGGTCCCTTTAAGCGTGAAAATAGTCCCTTTAAGAGTGCAATAGGTCCCTTTAAGAGCGAAATATGTCCCTTTAAGAGCTAAATATGTCCCTTTAAGAGCGACCTGAGTCCCTTTAAGAGCGAAATGGGTCCTTTTAAGAGCTACCTGGGTCCCTTTAAGAGCGAAATATGTCCCTTTAAGAGCAAAATGGGTCCCTTTAAGAGCGAAATTGGTCCCTTTAAAAGCGACCTGGGTCCCTTTAAGAGCGAAATGGGTCCCTTTAGGAGCGACCTGGTCCCTTTAAGACCGAAATGGGTCCCTTTAAGCGTGAAATTGGTCCCTTTAAGAGCGAAATATGTCCCTTTAAGAGCGAAATATGTCCCTTTGAGAGCAAAATGGGTCCCTTTAAGAGCGACCTGGGTCCCTTTAAGAGCGAAATGGGTCCCTTTAAGAGCGAACTGGGTCCATTTAAGAGCAAAATATGTCCCTTTAAGAGCTAAATAGGTCCCTTTAGGAGCAACCTGGGCCCCTTTAAGAGCGAAATATGTCCCTTTAAGAGCAAAAGGGGTCCTTTAAGAGAAAATTGGTTCCTTTAAAAGCAACCTGGGTCCCTTTAAGAGCGAAATGGGTCCCTTAAAGAGCGACCTGGGTCCCTTTAAGAGCGAAATGGGTCCCTTTAAGCGTGAAATTGGTCCCTTTAAGAGCGAAATATGTCCCTTTAAGAGCGAAATATGTCCCTTTGAGAGCAAAATGGGTCCCTTTAAGAGCTATCTGGGTCCCTTTAAGAGCGAACTGGGTCCCTTTAAGAGCGAACTGGGTCCCTTTAAGAGCTAAAAAGGGTCCCTTTAGGAGCAACCTGGGTCCCTTTAAGAGCTAAATATGTCCCTTTAAGAGCGACCTGAGTCCCTTTAAGAGCGAAATGGGTCCTTTTAAGAGCTACCTGGGTCCCTTTAAAAGCGAAATATGTCCCTTTAAGAGCAAAATGGGTCCCTTTAAGAACGAAATTGGTCCCTTTAAAAGCGACCTGGGTCCCTTTAAGAGCGAAATGGGTCCCTTTAGGAGCGACCTGGTCCCTTTAAGACCGAAATGGGTCCCTTTAAGCGTGAAATTGGTCCCTTTAAGAGCGAAATATGTCCCTTTGAGAGCAAAAAGGGTCCCTTTAAGAGCGACCTGGGTCCCTTTAAGAGCGAAATGGGTCCCTTTAAGAGCGAACTGGGTCCATTTAAGAGCGAAATATGTCCCTTTAAGAGCTAAATAGGTCCCTTTAGGAGCAACCTGGGTCCCTTTAAGAGTGAAATATGTCCCTTTAAGAGCAAAAGGGGTCCTTTAAGAGAAAATTGGTTCCTTTAAAAGCAACCTGGGTCCCTTTAAGAGCGAAATGGGTCCCTTAAAGAGCGACCTGGGTCCCTTTAAGAGCGAAATGGGTCCCTTTAAGCGTGAAATTGGTCCCTTTAAGAGCGAAATATGTCCCTTTAAGAGCGAAGTATGTCCCTTTGAGAGCAAAATGGGTCCCTTTAAGAGCGACCTGGGTCCCTTTAAGAGCGAAATGGGTCCCTTTAAGAGCGAACTGGGTCCCTTTAAGAGCTAAATAGGTCCCTTTAGGAGCAACCTGGGTCCCTTTAAGCGTGAAATTGGTCCCTTTAAGAGTGCAATAGGTCCCTTTAAGAGCGAAATATGTCCCTTTAAGAGCTAAATATGTCCCTTTAAGAGCGACCTGAGTCCCTTTAAGAGCGAAATGGGTCCTTTTAAGAGCTACCTGAGTCGCTTTAAGAGCGAAATATGTCCCTTTAAGAGCAAAATGGGTCCCTTTAAGAGCGAAATTGGTTCCTTTAAAAGCGACCTGGGTCCCTTTAAGAGCAAAAAGGGTCCCTTTAAGAGCGACCTGGGTCCCTTTAAGAGCAAAATTTGTCCCTTTAAGCGTGAAATTGGTCCCTTTAGGAGCGAACTGGGTCCATTTAAGAGCGAACTGGGTCCCTTTAAAAGCTAAATAGGTCCCTTTAGGAGCAACCTGGGTCCCTTTAAGAGCGAAATATGTCCCTTTAAGAGCAAAATGGGTCCCTTTAAGAGCGAAACTGGTTCCTTTAAAAGCGACCTGGGTCCCTTTAAGAGCAAAAAGGGTCCCTTTAAGAGCGACCTGGGTCCCTTTAAGAGCAAAATTTGTCCCTTTAAGCGTGAAATTGGTCCCTTTAAGAGCGAAATATGTCCCTTTAAGAGCGAAATATGTCCCTTTGAGAGCAAAATGGGTCCCTTTAAGAGCGACCTGGGTCCCTTTAAGAGCGAACTGGGTCCCTTTAAGAGCTAAATAGGTCCCTTTAGGAGCAACCTGGGTCCCTTTAAGAGCGAAATATGTCCCTTTAAGAGCAAAATGGGTCCCTTTAAGAGCGAAATTGGTTCCTTTAAAAGCGACCTGGGTCCCTTTAAGAGCGCAATGGGTCCCTTTAAGCGTGAAATTGGTCCCTTTAGGAGTGAAATAGGTCCCTTTAAGAGCGAAATATGTCCCTTTAAGAGCAAAATGGTTCCCTTTAAGAGCGAAATTGGTCCCTTTAAAAGCGACCTGGGTCCCTTTAAGAGCGATCTGGGTCCCTTTAAGAGCTATCTGGGTCCCTTTAAGTGCGAAATAGGTCCCTTTAAGAGCAACCTGGGCCCCTTTAAGAGCGAAATATGTCCCTTTAAGAGCAAAATGGGTCCCTTTAAGAGCGAAATTGGTCCCTTTAAAAGCGACCTGGGTCCCTTTAAGAGCGAAATGGGTCCCTTTAAGCATGAAATTGGTCCCTTTAAGAGTGAAATTGGTCCCTTTAAGAGCGAAATATGTCCCTTTAAGAGCGAAATATGTCCCTTTAAGAGCGACCTGGGTCCCTTTAAGAGTGATCTGGGTCCCTTTAAGAGCGATCTGGGTCCCTTTAAGTGCGAAATAGGTCCCTTTAAGAGCAACCTGGGTCCCTTTAAGAGCGAAATATGTCCCTTTAAAAGCAAAATGGGTCCCTTTAAGAGCGAAATTGGTCCCTTTAAAAGCGACCTGGGTCCCTTTAAGAGCGAAATGGGTCCCTTTAAGCATGAAATTGGTCCCTTTAAGAGCGAAATATGTCCCTTTAAGAGCGAAATATGTCCCTTTAAGAGCAAAATGGGTCCTTTTAAGACCGATCTGGGTCCCTTTAAGAGCGAAATGGGTCCCTTTAAGCGTGAAATTGGTCCCTTTAAGAGTGAAATATGTCCCTTTAAGAGCGAAATATGTCCCTTTAAAAGCGACATGGGTCCCTTTAAGAGCGACCTGGGTCCCTTTAAGAGCGATCTGGGTCCCTTTAACAGCGAAATAGGTCCTTTTAAGCGTGAAATTGGTCCCTTTAAGAGCGAAATTGGTCCCTTTAAAAACGACCTGGGTCCCTTTAAGAGCGAAATGGGTCCCTTTAAGCATGAAATTGGTCCCTTTAAGAGTGAAATTGGTCCCTTTAAGAGCAAAATGGGTCCCTTTAAGAGCGAAATTGGTCCCTTTAAAAGCGACCTGGGTCCCTTTAAGAGCGAAATGGGTCCCTTTAAGCATGAAATTGGTCCCTTTAAGAGTGAAATTGGTTCCTTTAAGAGCGAAATATGTCCCTTTAAGAGCTAAATATGTCCCTTTAAGAGCGACCTGGGTCCCTTTAAGAGTGATCTGGATCCCTTTAAGAGCTATCTGGGTCCCTTTAAGTGCGAAATAGGTCCCTTTAAGAGCAACCTGGGTCCCTTTAAGAGCGAAATATGTCCCTTTAAGAGCAAAATGGGTCTCTTTAAGAGCGAAATTGGTCCCTTTAAAAGCGACCTGGGTCCCTTTAAGAGCGAAATGGGTCCCTTTAAGCATGAAATTGGTCCCTTTAACCCCTTAGTGACCGCCGATACGGCTTTCTACGGCGGTCACTAATGGTCCTTGTTCTGCTGCCATCAGCTTTTTACGGCGATGGCAGAGAATAAGGCTGCGGGGCCGGGACGGCCCCCACCCCATCCCCCCGGCTACCGGAGGTAGCTGAGGGGTTGGGGCGGTGTGTGGGGTCCGTCCCGGCCCCCCCCCCTTACCGACGATGGAATAAGTGTCCCCCAGACCTCAGATCAGCCCCCCCTAGTGCCCCAATAACTAACCCCCCTCCCCCGGCGGCCATCATTTCCAAGATGGCCGCCGCCATCGCTGTGAACCGACTAATGTAGGTTCACAGCGATGTAAAAGTTAAAATGAATGAAAGCCCCATGCTCTCCGCCACCCGAGGTAGCGGAGAGCATGGGGCAGTCATCGGGGACCCCCCCTGTTTGGTCCCGGTACAAGCGATCAGCGGTATATACTATATACCGCTGATCGCTTGTGCCATGTGCATCCAGGCACTTTTTATCCCCTGTCACCATGAATGATTGGTGACAGGGGATAAAAAGTGATGTCCCCCCACCCCCCAAGTCGCCCCCCACCCCCCCTGTCACCCCCGTCCCCCAGTCACCCCCCCTTCCCCATATACTCACCGGATCCACGGAGCTCCTTCCTCCTCGGCGTCCTGGCTGGTTATGAAGTGCGCATGCGCTTCACAACCAGCCAACTCTGAAAATTTTAAGTGACAGAGACCAATTTGGTCTCTGTCACTGAACTATGATTACTGTGATAGAAAATATCACAGTAATCATAGTAATACAGTGAAAATGAATGTGCAAAGTACAAAAAGTGACAAACATACAAAAAAATAAAACACACACTTTTTATTATAGTAATAATTGCAGTTTACTCCCAAATTACCCCTAACCCCTCCCCAGATTACCCATAACCACCGCACGTTGCCCGTAACCACCGCACGTTGCCCGTAACCACCGCACGTTGCCCGTAACCACCACAAATTGCCAGTGACCCCCTCCCGATTGCCCGTAACCACCCCAAATTACATGTACCCACCCCAGATTACCTATAAGCACTTCAGTTTATCAGTAACAATCCCAGATTGTCTGTAACCCTTCCAGGTTGCACATAACCCCCCCAGGTTCCCCGTAATCATGCCAGATTACATGTAACCCCCCCCCCAGATTGCACGTAACCACCGCGTGTTGCCTCTGACCACGCCACGATGCCTCTGACCACCGCACGTCGCCTCTGACCACCGCACGTCGCCTCTGACCACCGCACGTCACCTCTGACCACCGCACGTCACCTCTGACCACCGCACGTTGCCTCTGACCACCACACGTCGCCTCTGACCACGCCACAGCGCCTCTGACCACCCCAAATTACCAATGACCCCCTCCAGATTGCGGTGCCCATGCCAGATAACAGGTATGCACCCCAGATTGCCTATAAGAACTTCAGTTTATCCGTAACCACCCCACATTGCCCGTAACCACCCCACGTTGCCCGTAACCACCCCAGATTGTCAGTAAGCACTGCAGGTTGCCCGTAACCACCCCACGTTGCCCGTAACCACCCCAGATTGTCTGTAAGCACTGCAGGTTGCCCATAACCACCCCACGTTGCCCGTATCCACCCCAGATTGTCTGTAAGCACTGCAGGTTGCCCGTAACCACCCCACGTTTCCTGTAACCATCCCAGATTGTCTGTAAGCACAGCAGATTGCCCGTAACCAGCCCACGTTGCTTGTAACCAGCCCACGTTGCCTGTAACCAGCCCACGTTGCCTGTAACCACCCCACGTTGCCGTAACCACAGCAGGTTGCCCGTGACCACCACACGTTGCCCATAACCACCCCTCGTTGCCCGTAACCACCCCAAGTTGCCTGTAACCACCCCAGGTTGCCGTAACCACAGCAGGTTGCCCGTGACCACCCCATGTTGTCCGTAACCACCCCAGATTACCTGTAACCACCTCAGGTTGCCCATAACCACCCCTGGTTGCCCGTAACCACCCCACATTACCTGTAATCTCATTTTTTTTATTTTATTTTAGTAACTGCGCTATTCTAATAACCATTACTAGCTGCAATTTTGCTCCTGTAAATTGGCGCTCCTTCCCTTCTGAGCCCTGCTGTGTGCCCATACAGTGGTGTATGCCCACATATGGGGTACCGTTGTACTCAGGAGAACCTGCGTTACAGATTTTGGGGTACGTTTTCTCTCCTGTTCCTCGTCAAATTGAGAAATTTCAAACTAAACCAACATATTATTGGAAAAATTAGAGTTTTTCATTTTTACTGGCGAATTTTGAATACTTTCCTCTAATACCTGTGGGGTAAAAATGGTCACCACACCCCAAGATAAATTCTTTGAGGGGTGCACTTTCCAAAATGGGGTGACTTTTGGGGGGAATCTATTCTGCTGACACTACAGGGGCGCTGCAAACGCACCTGGCGCTCAGAAACTTCTTCAGAAAAATCTGCACTGAAAATGCTAATTGGCGCTCCTTCCCTTCTGAGCCCGGCTGTGTGCCCATGCAGTGGTTTATGCCCACATATGGGGTACCGTTCTACTCAGGAGAACCTGCTTTACATATATTTGGGTGACATTTCTCTCCTGTTCCTCGAGAAATTGAGAAATTTCAAACTAAAGGAACATATTATTGGAAAAAATCGAGTTTTTCATTTTTACTGTCTATTTTGAATACTTTCCTCAAACACCTGTGGGGTCAAAATGCTCACCACACCCCAAAATAAATTCTTTGAGGGGTGCACTTTCTAAAATGGGGTGACTTATTGGGAGATTTTACTCTGCGGACACTACAGGGGCTCTGCAAACGCACCTGGCGCTCGGAAACTTCTGCAGCAAAATCTGCATTGAAAAAGCTAATTGGCGCTCCTTCCCTTCTGAGCCCCACTGTGTGCCCATGCAGTGGTTTATGCCCACATATGGGGTACCATTGTACTCAGGAGAACCTGCGTTACAAATTTTGGGGTACTTTTTTCCTCTTGTTCCTCGTGAAATTGAGAAATTTCAAACTAAACGAACATATTATTGGAAGAATTCGAGTTTTTCATTTTTACTGTCTTCTTTTGAATACTTTCCTGTAATACCTGTGGGGTCAAAATGGTCACCACACACCAAGATGAATTCTTTGAGGGGTGCACTTTCCAAAATGGGGTGACTTATGGGGGTTTTTCTCTCTGCTGACACTACAGGGGCACTGCAAACGCACCTGGCGCTCAGAAACTTCTTCAGCAAAATTTGCATTGGAAAAGCTAATTGACGCTCCCTTCCTTCTGAGCCCTGCTGTGTGCCCATACAGTGGTTTACGCCCACATATGGGGTACCGTTGTACTCAAGAGAACCTGCATTACATATTTTGGGGTGCTTTTTGTCTCATATTCCTTTTGAAAATGAGAAACTTTAATCTAAACGTATATATTATTGGAAAATTAAAATTTTCAATTTTTTTTACTGCCTAATTGTGAATACTTTCCTCCAGCCCCTGTAGGGTTAAAATGCTCATTATACCCCTAGATTAATTCTTTAAGGTGTATAGTTTCCAAAATGGGGTCACTTATGGGGGTTTTCAGGATACCAGACTTCTAAATCCATTTAAAAAAAGAACTGGTCCCTAAAAAAATCAGTTTCACGAAAATGTGATAATTTGCTGATACATTTCTAAGCCCCATAACACCCTAAAAAAGTAAAATATGTTTCCCAAATTATGCCAGAATAAAGAAGACATATTGGTAATGTGACTTAGTAACTAATTTATGTGCTACGACTTTCTTTTTTTAGAAGCAGAGAATTTCAAAGTTCATAAAATGCTAATTTTTTCAATTTTTCATGATATTTTGATGTTTTTCACAAAAAACACACAAAGTAGTGACCAAATTTTGCCACTAACATAAAGTGCCATATGTCACGAAAAAACAATCTCAGAATCGCTAGCATACGTTAAAGCAACACTGAGCTATAAGAGCATAAAGTGAGACAGGTCAGATTTTGAAAAATTAGCCTGGTCATTAAGGCCAAAACAGGCTGCAGCACGAAGGGGTTAAGAGTGAAATGGGTCCCTTTAAGAGCGAAATATGTCCCTTTAAGAGCAAAATGGGTCCCTTTAAGACCGATCTGGGTCCCTTTAAGAGCGAAATGGGTCCCTTTAAGCGTGAAATTGGTCCCTTTAAGAGCGAAATATGTCCCTTTAAAAGCGACCTGGGTCCCTTTAAGAGCAACCTGGGTCCCTTTAAGAGCGATCTGGGTCCCTTTAAGAGCGAAATAGGTCCCTTTAAGCGTGAAATTGGTCCCTTTAAGAGCTAAATTGGTCCCTTTAAAAGCGACCTGGGTCCCTTTAAGAGCGAAATGGGTCCCTTTAAGCATGAAATTGGTCCCTTTAAGAGTGAAATTGGTCCCTTTAAGAGCGAAATATGTCCCTTTAAGAGCAAAATGGGTCCCTTTAAGATCGATCTGGGTCCCTTTAAGAGCGAAATATGTCCCATTAAAAGCGACCTGGGTCCCTTTAAGAGCGTCCTGGGTCCCTTTAAGAGCGAAATATGTCCCTTTAAGAGCAAAATGGGTCCCTTTAAGAGCGAAATTGGTCCCTTTAAAAGCGACCTGGGTCCCTTTAAGAGCGAAATGGGTCCCTTTAAGCATGAAATTGGTCCCTTTAAGCGTGAAATTGGTCCCTTTAAGAGCGAAATATGTCCCTTTAAGAGCGAAATATGTCCCTTTAAGAGCAAAATGGGTCCCTTTAAGACCGATCTGGGTCCCTTTAAGAGCGAAATGGGTCCCTTTAAGCGTGAAATTGGTCCCTTTAAGAGTGAAATATGTCCCTTTAAGAGCGAAATATGTCCCTTTAAAGCGACCTGCGTCCCTTTAAGAGCGATCTGGGTCCCTTTAAGAGCGAAATAGGTCCCTTTAAGCGTGAAATTGGTCCCTTTAAGAGTGAAATTAGTCCCTTTAAGAGCGATCTGGGTCCCTTTAAGAGCGATCTGGGTCCCTTTAAGAGCGAAATGGGTCCCGTTAAGCGTGAAATTGGTCACTTTAAGAGCGAAATATGTCCCTTTAAGAGCAAAATGGGTCCCTTTAAGAGCGAAATTGGTCCCTTTAAGAGCGAAATTGGTCCCTTTAAAAGCGACCTGGGTCCCATTAAGAGCGAAATGGGTCCCTTTAAGCATGAAATTGGTCCCTTTAAGAGGGAAATTGGTCCCTTTAATAGCGAAATATGTCCCTTTAAGAGCGAAATATGTCCCTTTAAGCGTGAAATTGGTCCCTTTAAGAGTGAAATAGGTCCCTTTAAGAGCGAAATATGTCCCTTTAAGAGCAAAATGGTTCCCTTTAAGAGCGAAATTGGTCCCTTTAAAAGCGACCTGGGTCCCTTTAAGAGCGAAATGGGTCCTTTTAAGAACGAACTAGGTCCCTTTAAGTGCGAAATGGGTCCCTTTAAGAGCAACCTGGGTCCCTTTAAGAGCGAAATATGTCCCTTTAAGAGCAAAATGGGTCCCTTTAAGAGCGAAATTGGTCCCTTTAAAAGCGACCTGGGTCCCTTTAAGAGCGAAATGGGTCCCTTTAAGCATGAAATTGGTCCCTTTAAGAGTGAAATTGGTCCCTTTAAGAGCGAAATATGTCCCTTTAAGAGCGACCTGGGTCCCTTTAAGAGCGACCTGGGTCCCTTTAAGAGCAAAATGGGTCCCTTTAAGAGCAACCTGGGTCCCTTTAAGAGCGAAATGGGTCCCCTTAAGCGTTAAATTGGTCCCTTTAAGAGTGAAATTGGTCCCTTTAAGAGTGAAATTGGTCCCTTTAAGAGCGACCTGGGTCCCTTTAAGAGCGGAATGGGTCCCTTTAAGAGCGAAATAGGTCCCTTTAAGAGCAACCTGGGTCCCTTTAAGAGCAAAATATGTCCCTTTAAGAGCAAAATGGGTCCCTTTAAGAGCGAAATCGGTCCCTTTAAGATCGACCTGGGTCCCTTTAAGAGTGAAATGGGTCCTTTTAAGAGCTACCTGGGTCCCCTTTAGAGCGACCTGGGTCCCTTTAAGAGCGACTTGGGTCCCTTTAAGAGCGAAATATGTCCCTTTAAGAGCAAAATGGGTCCCTTTAAGAGCGACCTGGGTCTTTTTAAGAGCGACCTGGGTCCCTTTAAGAGCGAAATCGGTCCCTTTAAGAGCGAAATTGGTCCCTTTAAGCGTGTAATTGGTCCCTTTAAGAGCAAAATGGGTCCTTTTAAGAGCGACCTGGGTCCCTTAAAGAGCAATCTGGGTCCCTTTAAGAGCGAAATAGAGTGAAATAGAGAGTGAAATTGGTCTCTTTAATAGCAACCTGGGTCCCTTTAAGAGTAACCTGGGTCCATTTAGGAGCAACCTGGGTCCCTTTAAGAGCGACCTGGGTCCCTTTAAGAGCGATCTGGGTCCCTGTAAGAGTGAAATGGGTCCCTTTATGTGCGACCTGGGTCCCTTTAAATGCGACCTGGGTCCCTTTAAGAGCAACCTAGGTCCCTTTAAGAGCGAAATGGGTCCCTTTAAAAGTGACCTGGGTCCCTTTAAGAGCGAAATGGGTCCCTTTAAGAGCGAGCTGGGGCCCTTTAAGAGCGACCTGGGGCTCTTTAAGAGTGAAATATCCCTGGGTCCCTTTAAGAGCGACCTGGGTCCATTTAAGAGCGAAGGGACCCACGTCGCTCTTAAGCGACCCATGTCACTACTAAAGGGACCCATGTCGCTCTTAAAGGGACGGGAGCCAAGTCGCTCTTAAAGGGATGGGACCCAAGTCGCTCTTTAAGGGACGGCACCCAGGATTAAAGTTAAAAGGAAGTCACTGGTAAAGGGGCGCTCTAGAAGTCACTGGTAAAGGGGCGCTCTGGAAGTCACTGGTAAAGGGGCGCTCTTTTCAAGCACTATGTATTTCCCTGGAAATGCAAATCTAGTTGCTTGTTACCATCTGTCCTATCATTGCAGGGAGATAGAATCTTCCCCCATTCGTGCTGATGCTTAGGACGTAAGGGAAATGCAACAGCTGTGTATGGAGCGGAGGAATCACTTATTTAACCCCTTCGTGCTGCAGCTAGTTTGGGCCTTAATGACCAGGCTAATTTTTCAAAATCTGACCTGTCTCACTTTATGCTCTTATAGCTCAGTGATGCTTTAACGTATGCTAGCGATTCTGAGATTGTTTTTTCGTGACATATGGCACTTTATGTTAGTGGCAAAATTTGGTCACTACTTTGTGTGTTTTTTGTGAAAAACATCAAAATATCATGAAAAATTAAAAAAATTAGCATTTTATGAACTTTGAAATTCTCTGCTTCTAAAAAAAGAAAGTCGTAGCACATAAATTAGTTACTAAGTCACATTACCAATATGTCTTCTTTATTCTGGCATAATTTGGTAAACATATTTTACTTTTTTAGGGTGTTATGGGGCTTAGAAATTTATCAGCAAATTATCACATTTTCGTGAAACTGATTTTTTTAGGGACCAGTTCTTTTTTTAAATGGATTTAGAAGTCTGGTATCCTGAAAACCCCCATAAGTGACCCCATTTTGGAAACTATACACCTTAAAGAATTAATCTAGGGGTATAATGAGCATTTTAACCCTACAGGGGCTGGAGGAAAGTATTCACAATTAGGCAGTAAAAAAAATTGAAAATTTTAATTTTCCAATAATATATACGTTTAGATTAAAGTTTCTCATTTTCAAAAGGAATATGAGACAAAAAGCACCCCAAAATTTGTAATGCAGGTTCTCTTGAGTACAACGGTACCCCATATGTGGGCGTAAACCACTGTATGGGCACACAGCAGGGCTCAGAAGGAAGGGAGCGCCAATTAGCTTTTCCAATGCAAATTTTGCTGAAGAAGTTTCTGAGCGCCAGGTGCGTTTGCAGAGCCCCTGTAGTGTCAGCAGAGAGAAAACCCCCCATAAGTCACCCCATTTTAGAAAGTACACCCCTCAAAGAATTCATCTTGGTGTGTGGTGACCATTTTGACCCCACAGGTATTACAGGAAAGTATTCAAAAGAAGACAGTAAAAATGAAAAACTCGAATTCTTCCAATAATATGTTCGTTTAGTTTGAAATTTCTCAATTTCACGAGGAACAAGAGGAAAAAAGTACCCCAAAATTTGTAACGCAGGTTCTCCTGAGTACAATGGTACCCCATATGTGGGCATAAACCACTGCATGGGCACACAGGAGGGCTCAGAAGGGAAGGAGCGCCAATTAGCTTTTTCAATGCAGATTTTGCTGCAGAAGTTTCCGAGTGCCAGGTGCGTTTGCAGAGCCCCTGTAGTGTCCGCAGAGTAAAATCTCCCAATAAGTCACTCCATTTTGGAAAGTGCACCCCTCATAGAATTTATTTTGGGGTGTGGTGAGCATTTTGACTCCACAGGTATTTGAGGAAAGTATTCAAAAATAGACAGTAAAAATGAAAAACTCGAATTTTTCCAATAATATGTTCCTTTAGTTTGAAATTTCTCAATTTCACAAGGAACAGGAGAGAAATGTCACCCAAATATATGTAAAGCAGGTTCTCCTGAGTAGAACAGTACCCCATATGTGGGCATAAACCACTGTATGGGCACACAGCCGGGCTCAGAAGGGAAGGAGCGCCAATTAGCTTTTTCAATGCAGATTTTGCTGCAGAAGTTTCCGAGCGCCAGGTGCGTTTGCAGTGCCCCTGTAGTGCCAGCGGAATAAAATCTCGCCATAAGTCACTCCATTTTGGAAAGTGCACCCCTCAAAGTATTCATCTTGGTGTGTGGTGACCATTTTGACCCCACAGGTATTAGAGGAAAGTATTCAAAAATAGACAGTAAAAATGAAAAACTCGAATTTTTCCAATAATATGTTCCTTTAGTTAGAAATTTCTCAATTTCACGAGGAACAGGAGAGAAATGTCACCCAAATATATGTAAAGCAGGTTCTCCTGAGTAGAACAGTACCCCATATGTGGGCATAAACCACTGTATGGGCACACAGCCGGGCTCAGAAGGGAAGGAGCGCCAATTAGCATTTTCAGTGCAGATTTTTCTGAAGAAGTTTCTGAGCGCCAGGTGCTTTTGCTGAGCCCCTGTAGTGTCAGCAGAATAGATTCCCCCCAAAAGTCACCACATTTTGGAAAGAGCACCCCTCAAAGAATTCATCTTGGGGTGTGGTGACCATTTTTACCCCACAGGTATTAGAGGAAAGTATTCAAAATTGGCCAGTAAAAATGAAAAACTCGAATTTTTCCAATAATATGTTGGTTAAGTTTGAAATTTCTTAATTTGACGAGGAACAGGAGAGAAAACGTACCCCAAAATCTGTAACGCAGGTTCTCCTGAGTAAAACGGTACCTCATATGTGGGCATAAACCACTGTATGGGCACACAGCAGGGCTCAGAAGGGAAGGAGTGCCAATTTACAGGAGCAAAACCGCAGCTAGTAATGGTTATTAGAATAGCGCAGTTACTAAAATAAAATAAAAAAAAATAGATTACAGGTAATGTGGGGTGGTTACGAACAACCTGGGGTGGTTATGGGCAACCTGAGGTGGTTACAGGTAATCTGGGGTGGTTACGGACAACATGGGGTGGTCACGGGCAACCTGCTGTGGTTACAGGCAACACGGGGTGGTTACGGGCAACGCGGGGTGGTTACGGGCAACGTGTGGTGGTTATGGGCAACGTGTGGTGGTCACGGGCAACCTGCTGTGGTTACGGCAACGTGGGGTGGTTACAGGCAACGTGGGCTGTTACAGGCAACGTGGGCTGGTTACAGGCAACGTGGGCTGGTAACGGGCAACGTGGGCTGGTTACGGGCAACCTGCTGTGCTTACAGACAATCTGGGATGGTTACGGGAAACGTGGGGTGGTTACGGGCAACCTGCAGTGCTTACAGACAATCTGGGGTGGATACGGGCAACGTGGGGTGGTTACGGGCAACCTGCAATGCTTACAGACAATCTGGGGTGGTTACAGGCAACGTGGGCTGGTTACCGGCAACCTGCAGTGCTTACAGACAATCTGAGGTAGGTACGGGCAACGTGGGATGGTTACGCGCAACCTGCAGTGCTTGCAGACAATCTGGGGTGGTTACGGGCAACGTGGGGTGGTTACGGGCAATGTGGGGTGGTTACGGATAAACTGAAGTTCTTATAGGCAATCTGGGGTGGGTACCTGTAATCTGACATGGGCACCGCAATCTGGAGGGGGTCATTGGCAATTTGGGGTGGTCAGAGGCGACGTGTGGTGGTCAGAGGCGACGTGTGGTGGTCAGAGGCGACGTGCGGTGGTCAGAGGCATCATGGCGTGGTCAGAGGCATCGTGGCGTGGTCAGAGGCATCGTGGCGTGGGCAGAGGCATCGTGGCGTGGTCAGAGGCAACGCGCGGTGGTTACGTGCAATCTGGGGGGGGGGGTTACATGTAATCTGGCATGATTACGGGGAACCTGGGGGGTTATGTGCAACCTGGAGGGGTTACAGACAATCTGGGATTGTTACTGATAAACTGAAGTGCTTATAGGTAATCTGGGGTGGGTACATGTAATTTGGGGTGGTTACGGGCAATCTGGAGGGGGTCACTGGCAATTTGCGGTGGTTACGGGCAACGTGCGGTGGTTACGGGCAACGTGCGGTGGTTACGGACAACGCGCGGTGGTTACGGGTAACGTGCGGTGGTTACGGGCAACGTGCGGTGGTTACGGGCAACGTGCGGTGGTTACGGGTAATCTGGGGAGGGGTTAGGGGTAATTTGGGAGTAAACTGCAATTATTACTATAATAAAAAGTGTGTGTTTTATTTTTTTGTATGTTTGTCACTTTTTGTACTTTACATATTCATTTTCACTGTATTACTATGATTACTGTGATATTTTCTATCACAGTAATCATAGTTCAGTGACAGAGACCAAATTGGTCTCTATCACTTTAAATTTTCAGAGTTGGCTGGTTGTGAAGCGCATGCGCACTTCATAACCAGCCAGGACGTCGAGGAGGAAGGAGCTCCGTGGATCCGGTGAGTATATGGGGAAGGGGGGGTGACTGGGGGACGGGGGTGACAGGGGGGGTGGGGGGCGACTTGGGGGGTGGGGGGACATCACTTTTTATCCCCTGTCACCAATCATTCATGGTGACAGGGGATAAAAAGTGCCGGGAGCACATGGTACAAGCGATCAGCGGTATATAGTATATACCGCTGATCGCTTGTACCGGGACCAAACAGGGGGGTCCCCGATGACTGCCCCATGCTCTCCGCTACCTCCGGTGGCGGAGAGCATGGGGCTTTCATTCATTTTAACTTTTTCATCGCTGTGAACCGACGTTAGTCGGTTCACAGCGATGGCGGCGGCCATCTTGGAAATGATGGCCGCCGGGGGAGGGGGGTTAGTTATCGGGGCACTAGGGGGGGTCTGATCTGGGGTCTGATATACACTTATTTTATCTCCCCCCGCCGTAGATTCACGGCAGGGGGAGATGAAAGGCGGCGGCAGCACCGGTAATCCCCTTTACCGACGGCCGCCGCTATAACGTTAATAGCGGCGATCGTCGGTAAGGGGGGGGCCGGGACGGACCGCACACACTGCCCCAACCCCTCAGCTACCTCCGGTAGCCGGGGGGATGGGGTGGGGGCCGTCCCGGCCCCGCAGCCTTATTCTCTGCCATCGCCGTAAAAAGCTGATGGCAGCAGAATAAGGACCATTAGTGACCGCCGTAGAAAGCCGTATCGGCGGTCACTAAGGGGTTAAATACATCGAATAAAATGTTCCATGAAGTGTTCTCCAAATAGACTTAGCGTGTATATGTATAACACTACATTCTGGGCCGACATGCATTATATGATTATAAAAAAAGGGGGGGGGGGGGGACTTCTGATTTTACATGTTGGCACAGAAAGAAAAAAACGCTGTAGACTACAAACATAAATCGCTATATATGAACACACATTGATACATAAGTGTGTGTTCATATATAGCGATTTATGTTTGTAGTCTACAGCGTTTTTTTCTTTCTGTGCCGACATGTAAAATCGACAGTCCCCCCCCCCTTTTTTTATAATCATATAATGCATGTCGGCCCAGAATGTAGTGTTATACATATACACGCTAAGTCTATTTGGAGAGCACTTCATGGAACATTTTTTTCGATTTTATCGGCTCCATACACAGGTGTTGTATTTATTTAACATGTCGTCACGGCACGTGACTATAGTATCACTATTCCAATAGGCCTTTCTAGGTCTTTTAATAATTTCCTTTCCACACGGTACTCAGACATGATTAAGCGCGCATGCGCGAAACGCGTCGTCTCACTGATAGCACCCTTCCACATGGGTCCTAATTTTAACCTGAAAATGGAATAAAGATATACGTTTTAACAGTTCATCTTTTTCACCGGACAAGTGCTGGATCCACCTGCTTCTTAGCAGACAGATTTACACTCTGTATTAGCCGGGACTTCCTGTGTTTGGTCTCTTTTTTTATTTTCCAACCAGCATAAGAATAAAAAGCCAACTTTAGGAGACCGGGTCTTGATTTCAAGTAAGTATAGCTTTGTTTAAGCATAATTAAAAAAGTAAAAATGTAAATACCAATAATGCCTTTATCTCACATCCCCTGTTGCTTCAGATTTGGAAAGTTATAACAGCAGGTACACTTTAATAGATCCCACCACCCCCATCTTCCCAATATCTTATCAGATACCCCTTAAGTAAGCAAAATTTTCTGTGGGAGCCATTTTGATGAGACTACACATTAGAATGATATCCATTCTTACTCATCTGGGCTCAGATCACCACCATACTGGAGTAAGAAGGAGAGGAAGACTTGGAAAGGAGATTGGATAGGATAATTGGATAATTGAAGAGGAGGTAAGAAGAGAGAGGCTGCCACAAACAGCCCATGTCATTCTGCATTTCCATGTTAAGTAGCAAGAATAAGAACCATTCTGGATGCAAGGAATGAGAGCAGAAGATATGTTGGGTGTCAGGGATGGGAGGGGTTGATACTGAGGACAAGAATACAGATGTAGATCCATACTGAAAGCTTAGTATGTGTGCTGGGGTTGAGAGAGGTAGCCATGCTGAATGCAACAAATGAGAGCTGGAGACATATTGAGAACTGGGATTAAGAGCGGGACCCATTACAAGGGGTCAGGAATGAAAGGAGGAGCTGTGCTGGAAACAAGAAATAAGATCAGTAATAACTAGATTTGCATTTCCAGGGAAATACACAGTGCTTGAAAAGAGCGCCCCTTTACCAGTGACTTCCTTTTAAGAAAAAACTTGAACCCTGGGAACCGTCCCTTTAAGAATGACTTGGGTCCCTGTAAGAGCGACATGGGTCCCGTCCCTTTAAGAGTGACATGGCTCCCATCCCTTTAAGAGGGACATGGGTCCCATCCCTTTAGGAGCGTTTTGGTCCCGTCCCTTTCAGAGCATAATAGGTTCCATCCCTTTAAGAGCAACTTGGGTCCCTATAAGAGTGACTTTGGTCCTTTTAGGATCGACTTCGGTCCCGTCCCTTTAAGGGCGACTTGGTTCCCGTCCCTTCAAGAGCGACATGGGTCCCTCTAAGAGCGATTTGGGTCCTGTTAAGAGCGACTTGGGTCCCTTTCAAAGCGACTTGGGTCCCGTCCCTTTAAGAGCGACATGGGTCCCTTTAAGAGCGACTTGGGTCTAGTCCCTTTAAGAGCGACTTAAGAATTCTGGATTACAGGTCGTTCACCTTTTGTGTATTGCCACCTATTTGGGTTAGGGCATTTGTGATAGAGGTGTGAAGGAGGTCCACTTTTTTTTATCAAGCAGTGGCATGATGAGTCTGGTAACCTCTTGGGCAACTGATGTGGCCTGTGACTCTGCCTCGTTGCGATCTGCACGAGTGAAATGAGACAACGACATTGCTTGGTCCATTGAATCTTCAGTGTCCGTGGCCCACGTCGGTGGTAGCTGGGTGTTTCGGGATTTGGTTCTCTTAGTTCCCTGAGTAGGAGATAGATGAGGAGTTTAGAGCTCCTTAGTGTTTTGTGCATGCCCCCAGTGGAAATGGTGACAAATATGTTCATGACATGAACGATGAAGCGGGCAGACCCCAGTGAAATGAGATGGGACTCCGGGAAATGGTTATGCTGTCAGAAAGGTGGCATATATGGTATGTAGCAAAAAATTTTCACGAGTCTTTAATCGTCCTCAGAAATGACCAGGTTAGTAACCCTTTTGTAACAGAGGAGCCAAAAGGCCACAGTAGAATTCTGACAGTAGTGTTGTTTGGTTTGAGAATAAACTTGGAGAAAAATAACAGAGTTCAGATAATAGGAATTTTGAGCTTGTGAAAAGAAACAGCACAGTTCTTTAGCGAGAGAGCAGGGTATTTCAGTTTTATAATTTGTGTAATGGTTGTGCTGCTCTCTAGTGGCTGAACAGGAAAACAACCACAAAAAGGGATCCGGAAAGATATATACTGTTAGGTTGGTGAGAAAGCGCTGCTGCCGTCTAGTGGTGAAACAGAGAATCAGCAGAACAGAAATGTTGAATATAACAGACAGCCAGCAGGAGAGAAGAGGAACAAGCAGGATGTATTTCCCCCCCAAGTATAATTTACAGGTACAGTTCTTTTACTATTGTGGTTCAATTCTGGCTATACATGAACACTGGTGGGCCACTGTGGTAAGTCCCTGGTTCAGTAAGCTGTGCAATTTGTTGATAAAAATGGCGGCTTCTCCACATCCTGTGGTCTTTATTATGCGATTGCTGGGGTCTAACAGTACCTTGGGTACTGGGGCGTTAGACGGTGACAGATATAGGGTCCCCCTTTGTGAGCAAGATGGCGGGCGTCTTCCTCACTGTGTTCCAACCGCAATTCTACAGGGGTCCAGCGGCACTTATGGGTCTGGAGTGCGGGGTGGTAGTGTTCGGGGGTCTCCCACGTAGGGATCGTTGTGCGGGGCCGCTTTGTTGTAAAGTCGGGGGTTCGTTGGTGGTACCTGTGGATCTGAGCAAGATGGCGCCGGCTGGTGCCGCGGCACCCACGCCTGCAGCTGCCCGCATTTGCTATGAAGCCCGGATTCCGGTGAAGAGACCGAGGTAGCCCCTGTATAGCGGGAGCCATCCTTTAAGGCTAGTTTGTTAGCTCGGGGCGCGGAGCCAGGGTAAAACGCGGCCACTCTGGTGTCCCGCCCACTGTAAGTCCACTTTAATGCTTAAATGCAGCATGTGCCACTTACATACTAAGCATGCATTTCCCCCCATAGGCTTATAAATAGTTAATAAACACCCACAAAATACCATACCTACAGCATGCATTGTGAAAAAAAAAAGCATGGACCCAGCAAATCTATTATAAAATGTGATAGCTTATCATATCACACAGCCATAGGCTATGTTCACACTATGTATGAGACCGGCCGTTCCGTGACCCCGACCGGGTCACAGAATGGCCGGTCTCTGCGGTCTCTGCCTGGATGATCCCGGCCGGTACTTAAGTAACTTAAGTACCGGCCGGATGATCTGTCCGGCTGCAGAGCTCTGATGCGGGCACATCAGAACTTCCCCCTGCACACAGTGAAGCAAGCGGCCAGAGCCGCTCGCTTTACTGTGTGAACTGACAGGGTTTTCTACAAGCGCAATTCATTGAATTGCGGCAGCAGAAAACTGACATGTCAGTTCTTTGCGGCCCCGTTCAGGATCCCGGCCGGAGCGCATACGATGTGTTTACGCTCCGGCCGGGATCCCTCAGAACAATAGGCATTGTTCACCTGTAGAAAGTAAGGCTGTTGTTGCCGATGTCAGCTTATGGCAACAATAGCAATAAGCTGTATCCATGTTTTCCTGGACTCTCTAGGGTTACATCCAAATTCTTCAGTCATCAGTATTCAAATGGCAAGTGATTGCTCTCGAGCATGCTCAAGTCGCGCTCATCTCTAGTAGCGACCTGTAGCCTCAGCTCATCTCCCATTTAAGTGAACAGGTTCTGATCAGTGATTGATGAGATATCCTGTGGATAGCTTATCAGTCTATTTGGACAGAAACACCCTATTTAAAGTTTTGTAAAAAACACAAAAAAAACTTGTAAAAAATCAAGGGGGCATTCCCACATAGTGTATTTTGCAGTGAAATCCGCTGTAATACTCAGTACCATTATAATTACAATGTTTGAGATAAGGGGAACAGGGTAATCTAACAACTAAGGCTACAGTACCACCCTGGACCACCAGATGTAACCTTATCAATAAAACAACCCACACTACCATTATAGTCTATGGCTCTACATTCCCGCTGCCATTAGAGGGCCATTAAACCATAGTGGTACTGGTGAAACTCATAGCATGAAATCCGCGGCAAGCTCGCTAAGTGTGAACACACCCTAAAGGGGTTTTCCGGTTTAAACTCACTTGTCCTCTATCCACAGTATAGGGGACAAGTGTGAGATTCTGCCCTCCGTGCCCTCCGGAAATCTCTAGATTAATGCCCCGAATCCTTTGTTATGAATAGAGCTGCAGGTCGGCTTGTGACTTGCAGCTCCATTCATTCTTTGTGGGGCAGCCGGAGAGAGCAAAGCTCAGCACTCAACTCTTTCTGGTGGTTCCATAGAGAATGAATAGAGCTGCAGGTCACACACCAACCCGCAGCTCCATTCATAACAAAGGAGCCGGGGCGCAGATCTAGAATTCCTGTGGGTAGGGGAAAAGTAAGGTTAAATCTGAAAACCCCTTTAAACATGTTTAAAAAGACAGCAAATGGGCCTCAACGCTCTCCAATGCCAGGGCTGAATTTTATTCCCAGTCCGGCCCTGGGGCCCCTACTGGGCATTCATATACAGTTCTTAGACCTCTCGGTGTCCCCATGTAGTTAGGGTCTTTTGTGCCCCCACCATATAGTAGTTAGGTCACTCTGTGCCCCATTTAATATTTGGTCCATTTGGTACATCTATGTAGGTAGCCCCCAGTTGTAAGGCTGTCCAATAAGTAGTATCCCCCATGTAGCTATCCGCCCATAGGTAGTGCCCCTAGTAGTTAGCCCCCCCTGGTAAATTGTATTCCCAGTAAGGTGTTAGGAAATATTGTCCTGTTAAGAACCTTTGTGAGTAATTTAAAATAGTTCTGTCATCCAGAGGGAGTTGTGCCTAAATTTTGTGGTAGATTAATAAACTCAATAATGTAAATCATCCATAAGCAGTGGTCATACCACTTGAAATTATGCTCTCATAATTCTGGTAAAATTCTGGGCACCATGCGGGAAACCTGATGGATCCTATTAATCTTTGTACGATCCTTCAGGTGCTATTTATGTCTGCATATGAGTGACCCACCAAAACAGTTTCTTCTTGTTGTTTCCCTTAATGAGGAAGCAGAATATGCAAAGAAGGGGTCGGTGGAGCCTCAGTTACGAGTCTCAAAACACGGGAATAGCCAGGTATCCCTCTCTCCAGAGAAGGAAGCCCGTTGCCAAGGGGTGTCTCCTAGTGGCTAGACATAACAACATAAGACAAGGATTACCAAGGCTAGGCCTCCATCCACAGACTGCAGTTTCGGGGTATTTGCCCCTCGTCAGTGTGGGGTAAGATTCTGGCTACTGGGGAGAATGAAAAATAAACCAACAAAACACAGCAATCACTGAACTCAGGAAAAACAGTGAAAAAATCCAATGGAGTACTCATTTACGAGTCTCCACTGATTGTCCCCTACAAAATTTGAATATGCAAAGAAGGGGTCCGTGGAGCCTCAGTTATGAGTCTCAAAACATGGGAATAGCCAGATATCCCTCTGTCCAGAGAAGGAAGCCCATTGCCAAGGGGTGCCTCCTAGTGGGGAGAGCACCAAACCACCCTGATACGTAGTCCCTCAGGTCCTCACTCTGTTGGAGACTCGTAAATGAGTACTCCATTGGATTTTTTCGCTGTTCTCCCTGAGTTCAGTGATTGCTGTGTTTTGAGGAAGCAGAATGACAGAAAATACGATGCAGAGGTGAACTGAGCCTTATTGCTCCTATATTATAATTACTTACACATACAGGTTTGAGATAAGGGGGACGGGGTAATCTCACAACTCAGGCTGCAGTACCAAGCAGTAGAGGAGGGTATCATCCCGAAAAAAGTTTATGATGGATTAAAGGGGTAGTGCGGCGCTAAAAAAATATTCACAGATTAACACACATTACAAAGTTATACAACTTTGTAATGTATGTTATGTCTGTGAATCGCCCCCTTCCCGTGTACCACCCCCCCCGCCCGTGTACCCGGAAGTGTGTGGTGCATTATACATTACCTGATCCGTGTCGAGGGCCGTCCGCCATTTTGTGCCAAACGTCATCTTCGGACGGCCGCCCGAATCCCCTCCGCCGCCCCCCCCCCTCCGCCGCGTCACAACTGTGCTCAGCTATAGTAATAGGGTGATTGAGAGAGGTTTCAGAAGGGCAAAAAATACGAAGAGAGAAGATATTCTACAGATGGGTAATAAAATGAGGGACAAGAAAAATGATGGTATTATCAGGTTTGTCTCCACGTACAATTGTAAATGGGAAACAATGAGAAACATCCTCCAGAAACACTGGTCAGTCTTACAGACAGATCCGGTGTTGACCGCAAGACTACCCAAAATTCCAGCCATGACAACCAGGAGAGGGAAGAATTTAAAAGATCTTCTGGTTAAAAGCCACTATGTGGCAAAACCAGAAAACCCTTTTGGGAGAACCCACCTGCGAACAGGGTGCTGCCCATGTGGAAACTGTGTTGCCTGCCCCAATATACTGAGAACTGATTGCTTTTCCACGGTTCATGGAAAAAGAGAGTACAAAATACAGGATTATATATCCTGCAACAGCACACATGTGGTATACTATGCCACGTGTGGCTGTGGGAAAATATATGTGGGGCTCACCTCACGTGAGTTAAAAATCAGAGTGAGAGAACACGTGAGGGGGATTCTGGCGGCTAAAAATGTGGATGAGATTGACACTCTCAAAACAATACCTAAACATTTTAAGCTTTTCCATGATAGCGATCCGAAGAGTTTTATGGTGAGAGGCATTGAGGAGGTCAAGGTTGGAATCAGAGGGGGCAATGTACGGAAGATTTTAGCACAGAAAGAGTGTCGGTGGATCACTATTTTGGATACTTTGGCCTCTAATGGCCTAAATGAGAACTGCAGTTTTGTTCCATATCTGAACTTATATATTAATTCCTTTTGTTTTTTCTTTCCTTTATTTCTTTCTTTGCTATAATTTTGTTTTCAGGTTTCTGTACTATTTTAGGACTATCTGGAACCAGTTAGGGACAACTTTTACCTTGCGAGATATTCCCTGGAGTATGCTCAGGGGATTTTTGGTGAACATCAGTGCTGGACCCAATTGTGGATCATAGGGGAGATGGTGGGATTGTATTGATGAAGAAATAACATGGAAAGAACTTGATTGAGCTCGTAGTTGGACTTATGAGTAAAATGAACATACTTTTTTTATAGTGTATATGTGGTATCACAAATGATGGGAAACGCATGGTGTGTCCCGATTTTGGTTCACACCATGCATTTCTCCTACTAAAATATAAAAAAATCTATTTTTTTTCGAATGATTATGCACGGAGGATCGCAGCTGCGATTTACATGAATTGTTTTTCAGCACTTGCACACCGGATCGCATCAACGATCTGGATTATTTATTTACTTAGCACTTGTATTTATGAAATGGCTTACAATATTGCACTGATATTTATATTACTTTTCACTGTATTTACATTGTATATGGTTGTTATAGGTGTCGATTTGTTATAGTATAGTAGATACACAATTTATATAATTTTGCACCAATTATATATATTTTTTGTTTATATACACGGTATTTGATTATTAGTTATTGAAAAATCAAGTAATTTTTAATTTGCATAATCATGTCCTTCAGTATCATCATGCAATAATATTCCCACTGTGATTAGATATCTAAATATGCAGAATTAGTCCTCGTATATAGACCTGGTATACTGCACTGAATGATATTGCACTCTCGCATTGCTTTATAGTATAGTGCCCTTATTGGATGAATAGAACCACATGACCTGACAGTTCTGGGCGTGCGCGCTGTGACGGTCGCTGGCGCCAGCGTCGCATCCGGGAGACCTCAGGATCTGATGTGCGCATGCCCGTGACGTTCACGCCGTGGTCATGTGCACTCGGAGTGAGCCGCCAGCCCGGATGTGACGCGGCCTCCGCTTCCGGCTCGGCGCGCCATAGTCCCGGAAATGGGGGTGAGTTAATGAGAATCTATGTATATATAAGGGGGTAAGGAATAGAAGTGGCCAGTTCCCTGATGAAGCGTGGATAGCGAAACGTACGTAGGGACGGCTCTTGTGGTGTCTGGCAGCATAGGTAAGCGCAATAAGGTCTAAACTTGTGATAGTAGTTAATCACAGACTTTTTCTTAAACTGGAGAAAGCATGATATAGGGGGTATTGTGAAGTCTGAAGGACCAGGTAGATATTGTTTAAATATTAGGGCTGTGACTGACACATAGGATATTAATTTAATTGCAATACCCATGATAATTTATATCTGTCAAACCCATTTTTTATGATTGTTTTTTACTGTGGTAATTTTTTTAACTTTATTCAGATGAAATATTATATGTATTGGTACCTATTTATACATAATAAAAATTATTTGTAGTTTTTATGAACTAAGCCCATTGTCCTTTTGTGTAAAATATATTATAATTACGTATCAGTTGACGACTAATTGTGTTGCCTAAATAAAAAACATAGGGTTACTGAGGTGAACTATAAGAAATTCAGTCAATTATTATGAGATAGTATAGCTCATTTATTGAAAACAGAAGATATAGAACATTTATATTTTTAATAAGTAGCAATAGTCTGATCCATCCAGGATCTCAGGGCGGTAACTTTTGCGTAAACTCCAGGAATATAACCATAACAAATAGGACTTCCAAATGATACAATGCCAGTCAAGATCCATGTTCCATCTCTCTGGCATACAAGAGGCCCGCCAGAGTCACCCTGAAAATAAGTAGAAAAGACGTGAATATGTATAAAGGTCTTGTTTGTTACCTATGGCTTATGTTATAGATGTTATAAATTATATGCTCACTACAGATGAACTGATCCTATTGGCTAATTGTTCAGCAAGGCAGTAACAATATTGGCAGCACTGAAATTTCCGAGATTTGTTTTGGGACATATTAGCAGGTTAGTATAACCTGCTGATAGTTCCCCTTTAATGTTATTATGCTCAAAGAATTTGTCTTAAATAGTTAAAAAAACAAACTGGAATGTTATGAGTATAAGTGGATAATAGACAGGACATGACCAGAGATGTGTGATGTCATACCTTGCAGGCGTCGGCTTTAGATGCCCCAGCACAGATCATGTTGCTCTGGATTTGGTCTCCCCAGTATCTCTGACATTCAGTATCGCTGAGAAGAGGCAGAGTCACCTGCTGCAGTTTGCTTGGACTTGTTTGTGCTAAAGTCAAAAAAACATTGAGGTTGATCTATATATTATCTATGGGATTTTGGCGACCAAGGTGAGGTCATGTTATACCCAGCTTGGTAAATTACTATTGTCTGGCCATTACTTACTTATACCATTAATGTATCCCCATCCAGTAGTGACACATCTCTCTCCTACACTGAATACATCAGCACTAGCGGCAATGCACACAGGGGACACACGAGTGGTGATGGTAGCAGCGCTGGTCAGCTTCACAAGTGCAATGTCATTTGTAAAGGTTGAGTCGCTATAGCCGGGGTGCGTGAGGACCTGAGAAAAATTGGGAAAATTTGAAAATAAATAAATAAATAAATGAATAAATAAATGAATTACATAAATATTTTAGTATTTCTGCTTACCCTTGCAATGGATTTAGTCTGAATTGGCTCAGCATTGCTGGAGAGGTCATGTTCACACAGAATTACACGGTCAGAGGTGCTGTAGATAAAGATTTACAATAATTTTAGTGACTTCATTAAGTTTTTTCTGTGTTATATGGCATTTATATCTAGGGTTCTATCATTTCTCTCTCTATATAGGATATACACAAAGCTTTACTCTACAATGGATGGTATATTATAGATTCCTCATGTGTATATAGTGATTACTTTATGTAGATTAAAGGGGTTGTGCGGCGCTAAAAATTATTCACAGAATAACACACATTACAAAGTTATACAACTTTGTAATGTATGTGAAGTCTGTGAATCGCCCCCTTCCCGTGTCCCACCACCCCCGCGCGTGTACCCGGAAGTGTGTGGTGCATTATACATTACCTGATCCATGTCGAGGGCCGTCCGCCATTTTGTGCCAAACGTCATCTTCAGACGGACGGCCGAATCCTTGCCGCCGTCCTTGGCGCGTCATCAGCCGCCCAGCCGCGATTGACTGAGCATAACTGTGCTCAGCCAATCGCGGCTGAGCACAGTTGTGACGCGGCGGAGGGGGGGCGGCGGTAAGGATTCGGCCGTCCGTCCAAAGATGACGTTTGGCACAAAATGGTTGACGGCCCTCGACACGGATCAGTTAATGTATAATGCACCACACACTTCTGGGTACACGGGAAGGGGGCCATTCACAGACATAACATACATTACAAAGTTGTATAACTTTGTAATGTGTGTTATTCTGTGAATAATTTTTTAGCGCCGCACTACCCCTTTAACAGTCATTCCATCTGAATGTTTCCTTGTTAAGCAGCCATGCCAGTGTGAGGAGAGCGCCCATGATCAATTCAATGTAACGTTAGTAAAGTTTCTGTAGCTGCATTGTGATATTGTATATCACTAGATAATGCTGGTTTCATCCATCACAATGTAAGTCCCATGGCAATCACGGCCGTTGTCACAACAGACATGATTCCCACAGAACTTATGAAGTGCTGCCTTCTGAGAGAACCCCGGCCACCGCACGCTCTATAGTGTGCAGTGGGGAGTTCTGATGCGGGCCCGTGCGGCTGAGCCCGCATCAGAATTAAATGGCGCCGGGATGATCATTTCAGAGATCGTCTGTTCCGTGACCTGGCCGGGTCACTGAACGGCCGATCTCTTACAGTGTGTGATCATAGCTTCAGTCAGTAAGTTTTCCTACTTCCACACTATCTGCATGTTTAGTGTCCATATCTTTATCTCACATCATTAAGTTATATGATGTCAGAATCTATACACTGAATATTATATTAATTACTGAAATAATTACCAAATATAGCATACTGAAATTCCATTATACTTTCCAGGATGCCATAAGCATAGTTATTCTACCAAGTTGCAGAGGTCCCAGCTGACAACATGTGGGTGCCTCGCTTTGTTAATACACATCAAGACTCTTCTTTATGGCTCAGAGGGATTTCAGAAGAGCTGTACTATAAAATAGATGATAAATGACTTACCTGACTTCACAGTGAGCAGCAGTGACAACCCAGAGATCGCTGATCAGAGAACCACCACAGTAGTGGAATGCGGTGTTGGTCTATAGATGTTTAATAAAAATCATCAGAACAATGTTCTGCTTTACCACTAAGAATTACAATTTTCTAATGTATATGATCTGTAGAATGTAGATCTGTTTCCAAATTCCCAATATATTAGAACATATATACAATAATCCCACTTATCAAGAAATCATTGAACAGACCATAATCTGACACGTTACAGCGAGAGACATGTCAAAAGTTTTAATTGGTGGGATCTCGACCAGTGGCATAGCTGCCATGGAGGCAGACCATACTATGCGGCCTGTGCGGCAGGGGGGCCTGGAGCCACATGGTACGGCTCACACCAGCATCTCTCACCTAGAAAGCTGCTGGCTTTGCATGCCTCCTCCTGGACAGTGCTGTCAGCGTACCCCGCTTACAGCTATGAGTGCTGGGAATGGTGACGGTCAGGAATATTCTACCAGCTATTAAGTAAGTACATGTCTGTTCTCTCTTTTACTGTTATATTGTGGATATTAAAATAAGTAAATCGTACAGTATATAGGATCATGGTACTTTACCTGCAGAGACACCTGCCATGGCCATGACCCAGAAACTGCTTCCTCACCATTCACAATTTTGGAATAACCAGAAATGACTGGCTTGATGCTTGGCACACCACAACCTGAGGAATAGGTACATAATAGGTAATAATGCAAGAAACTAGGGATCTCTATAAGACATTATAACACGGAATGCCTCTACTTACCATAGCTACCCACTAACAGGACAAAGCAGGACAGAAGCCACAGAATTGCCATAGTGAAAAGTGGAGAATAAACGGGATTTGTGCAGCTTATATATCCACAAGTAGCCATTTACACATTTACTAGAGATAGGAACGTCCAAGCTGTTATCACACAACCCTGTACTAATATAGAAAATGTGGAAATGTGGATGTTGTGAAACTATGTGTAGGTGAGACAGGTGTTTCTCCACATGACGTGACCAGTTATTTATAGCCATGTTAATGTGACACAAAATTAGGGGGGATTGAAGAATTAATGTTTTTGCTTTACAATAGTAGCACAACTGTACAAAAATGTGACATTTTCCCTATTTCTGTTCCATCAGCTTTGAAAAAATGAGTCTTAACCACCCAGGTCACTGAGCAAACTCCTTACTTGTAGACAACAGTTTTTGTGACTGATTGTTCTCTCGTTGAAGCCTATGAAAGCCTTTCCAATGCTTTAGGGTGCGTTCACACGTACAGGATCTGCAGCAGATTTGATGGCGCAGATTTGAATCTGCAGCAGATCCGCAGAAGATTTGATGGCCCAGAGTTGCTTTGCATTGAATCTGCAACTTAATTTTTTTTCCCCAAACACATTTTTATTGAGACAAAATAGAAATAGAAGGCTTAGACTAAGGAACCTTGTTTCAACAGAATTATTTAGTAAGTGGACCGATATTAAATTAGGCGGAAAACAAAGTAGGGATATGAAGTATAGGTGAATGCCAGATACCCATTAAGTTAGAAAGTTTCTGTAGTAAAGTGTCAAATCTTCAGTGGATGGAAACAATTTCTCAAAGAGTTGAGAAATCAGATAAGTAGCTTCTATAGAATCTAGTCCATGGCTCCCATAGGTTTAAATATTTATCATGTGATCCTTGTGCCAGGCTTGTGTCAGCCTTCCTGAACGAATCCATTACTCACTTGACTTTACTGTGGTCTAATCTATTGCACCTCCCATCTTACCCACATATAAAGTCCGATAAAGCAATCCTATCCCTTAAGGGATTACTTGGTCAGCCTCCCCCTGGTGGTATACAATTGACACAATCAGAGACGTTTACTAAAGCCCCTATTCCACGGGTCGTTTAAAGGAGCAATATCGTTCGTATTCGGCCGATATCGGCCGCTACGAACGATATTCGTCCCGTGGAATAGAGTGCAACGATCAGCCAACATCGTTCATGTCGGCTGATCGTTGCAGTCGCTTGTTTTTCAACATTTTGAAAAACAAGCGACTGATATAGCAGCGATCTGCTGCCGTCGCTCCGTTGAATAGGAGCATCGGCAGCAGACGCTGCTGTATCCTATGGGCTGCCCGGACGATCAGCGATCCCCTGGGCAGCCCCCCTGCAGCTCCCCGCCGCCCCCTCCCGCACTCACCCGCTCGCTGCAGCCGCGCTGAATAGCAGCGGCAGCGAGCGGGGAACGAGGAGCAAACGAGCGCTAATAGCGCTCGTTTGCTCCTCCAAACGACTCGTGGAATAGGGGCATAAGGGATGCTATGACTTTCTGACTTTGTTCCCAAATTATAGAGAGGCCTCCTGGTTAGAATGCTACCTTAGGGTGCGTTCACACCTGCAGATTTGACGCTGTGTTCAGTTATTTAAATGAAATCTGCTGCAGAAAATCAGCTGCAGATCCTGTAGGTGTGAACGCACCATTAGGCTATGTTCACACTACGTATATGTACGGCAGTAGCGCGAGCCGCGAATATTCGCCCGTAGTTTTGAGGTTGATGCATACGCTGGAAAGTATACGATATACGGCTGCACAGTGCACACTACGTATGAGCCTACGGCCCGATCGTAAACGGACCCGTCAAAAATGAACAAGACCATTGTTTGCGGCCGGAACTGTGCAAATTCACGGCCGTGGATTGACAGGCGGTCCGTACGGAGTACTTAAAAAATAGCCGGCAATAATGCCAAATGCCGATGCCTCTAATAGTTAATATATTAAATTAATAAAACACATTTTCTTTGTAATAAAGTCCCTTTCGTTGTTCAATAATTTAACGAATCCATCATTGTGCAATTAAATATACTGTTAAAATAAATATATATATAAATAAATGTATATTTATATATATATTTATTTTTTGACAGTATATTTAATTGCACAATGATGGATTTGTTTAAATTAAATTATTGAACAACGAAACTGATTTTATTACAACAAAAATCTGTTTTATTAATAAAATATTAATTAGTACAGGAAGCTCCATTAAGCCGTTAATTCATATTTCCGGTAAATAGAGCATTCTGTACTAATCAATACTTGACTTTATTTAAAACATCAAATGTTTCTTCTAATTATGTTATCACAATAGCATTATTAGAAGAAACATTTTGAATTACATGTGCACTCAGCTGATTGGCTGATCGGCTAAGCGCACATATAAATAGTGGGTCCGCAGCACAGTGACTTCATTGTGCTGCGGACCAGCGAAGAGGACACATCGGGACATCGGATGGTGAGTATAAAGCTCTCCCCACCCCCTCCCCAGCACTGCACCCATCCCAGTAAGGAAGGGGGTCACTTAACACCTTCCTTGCTGGGATGGGTGCAGTCTGACATCAGTCTGGCCCCCAAAGGGTTAAGAGGGATGCAATACATCCTCCCTTAACCCCTTGGGGGCCAGACTGTAAGCAGCGTTCTGTAAAGATGCTGCATACTGTAAGGTGCACAACACCGCTCACAATGATGGGTGTTGTGCTCTTGTTTGTGTGTTTTTTGTGTGTTTCTCCCTTTTTGTTTTTCATATATCGGTATCCTGTGGATTATGTCGGATTCGATGACCAGCGGTTGTTTGGTTGTTTTTTTTTTTTTTTTTTATAAAATGGTCAATGAGGGGTGTGGGGGTGTTTTTATTTGAATAAAACATTTTTTTTCACGTGTGTTGTCTTTATTTCTTTACTTTATAGACTTAGTAGTGGAAGCCGTCTAATAGACGGAATCCATTACTAAGTCGGGGCCTAGTGTTAGCTGGTATAAAATGGCTAACACTAACCCCCCATTATTACCCCAGTACCCAATGCCACCAGCGGTACTGGGAAGAGCCGGGTGCCAGTGGTCCCGGAGCGTCAAAATTGGCGCTCCTGGACTGGGGCGGCAGCAGGCTGGTAATATTTAGGCTGGGGAGGGCCTAAACCAATGGCTCTTCCCACCCTGATGTTACCAGGCTGCTGTTGCTTGGTTTTTAACCCGGCTGGTTATAAAAATAGGGGGGACCCTATGCGTTTTTTTTTTATTATTTATTTTTGATGAATGAGGCAGAGACCAAACCATCTTTCATTTTATCGTGGGAGAAAGAACTGAATATCACAAACTCTCGGTCCATTTCACAAATATGACATTTTCTCGGTCCACATTTCACAAATTTATAAAAACTCATACGGCTTCTCCCGATGTTTCAAAATTCAAGAAAATTCCTTTAAATTATTAACTAGGGGGTATAGAACTCCTTATCTGTTAAAGAAAATGAAAGTTCTCGAAAACGACTGCTGTTGGAGATGTAGAGCCTCTTCAGGGACTATTTCCCATATCTGGTTATTATGCCCAAAACTTAAAAACTATTGGTCGGAAATCGCTAGCCACATTTTAAACATCTGTGGAAGCAACTTTCCATTGGATCCAACTCTTATCCTGTTATGGGGTCCCCTCTCCTCTGTTCACCCCATGCAAAAATCATTTACAAACCATCCTGTTATCAGCGGCAAAACTGCTCATTCCAATTCATTGGAGGGATGAATCCCCACCAACGCTATGTGAATGGGTAGAAAAAGTACAACAAATTGCTCGCTTTGAGGAGTTGTGCAGCTGGGAAATTAAATCTGCAACTTCAAATCTGTGCCATAAAATCTGCTGCAGATCCTGTATGTGTGAATGCACCCTTAGGCTATGTTCACACTACGTATGAGACCGGCCGTTCTGTGACCCCGGCCGCAGAGCTCTGATGCGGGCGCATCAGCGTGCGCCCGCATCAGGGCTTCCCATAGCCCACAGCCGGAGCCGCTCGCTTCACTGTGTGAACTGACTGGTCTTTTTTTCCAGCGCCGCACAAATCCCATCGTACACACATCGTATACGCTCCGGCCGGGATCCCATTGCACATAGGCTATGTCCCACCCCGCAAAACTACGGCCGTAGTTCTGCGGCGAGAACTACGGCCGTAGTTTTACGCAGTGTGAACATAGCCTTAAAATGGTCACTGTTGTTATAAATTTAAAAACCTAAATCAACAGGAGATGTGCAATAAAACATTTGTAATGTACATTAATTACATTTAAAAATAATTTCATATTTAAGTTATTGTGCTTTAAAACAAAGCTGTACTTACTTGAAATCTATGTCCAGTCTCCTGAAGGCAGATTTTTAGACTAGTGCTGGTTGAGACTAAACACAAGTCCTGGTCATCTGCACACTCACAGAGAAAACAGCCATGTGATTGACGGACACATTAAGCTGTGTTTGGTCTCTTTTTTTTTTCAACCAGCACAAGAATAAAAAGCCAACTTTAGGAGACCGAGTCTTGATTTTAAGTAAGTATAGCTTTGTTTCAGCATAATAAAAAGAAAAAAAAATTAATAAAAAAAAATTAATATATATATATATATATATATATATATATATATATATATATATATCATAAAAATCAAAGTCTGTCTGTCTGTCCTCTATAGACTTCCAAACGCCTGAACCGTTTGACCCCAAATTTGGCCCACAGATACATTGGGTGCCCGGGAAGGTTATTGCGAAGGTCCGGTCCCCGCCAGATGTACAGGAGGGGAAGGGGAGGGGAAAGAGGCGCCCCATAGAGATGAATGGGAAAATCTCCTCACTGCAAACACACGGCAGTTGGAGCCTTAGCAACCAATAGGATTCCTGCTTTCATTTTCACAGGGAGCAATGGTTGCTAGGGAAGCTGCCTCATAACATCCACAGTAATAACTGGTAGACCCCCTACTCCATCTATACAGTACATGTATATACAGGACCCCCTACTCCATCTATACAGTACATGTATATACAGGGCCCCCTACTCCATCTACACAGTACATGTATATACAGGACCCCTTACTCCATCTATACAGTACATGTATATACAGGACCCCCTACTCCATCTATACACTACATGTATATACAGGACCCCCTACTCCATCTATACAGTACATGTATATACAGGGTCCCCTACTCCATCTATACAGTACATGTATATACAGGACCCCCTACTCCATCTATACAGTACATGTATATACAGGACCTCCTACTCCATCTATACAGTACATGTATATACAGGGCCCTCTACTCCATCTATACAGTACATGTATATACAGGACCCCCTACTCCATCTATACAGTACATGTATATACAGGACCTCCTACTCCATCTATACAGTACATGTATATACAGGACCCCCTACTCCATCTATACAGTACATGTATATACAGGGCACAACAGGTATACCAAACTGTGACTGGGTAACACTGCTACACCAGACCTGACCAATACCGCCATACTGTGACTGGATAACACCTCCATACCAGACCTGACCAATACCGCCACACTGTGACTGGATAACACTGTCATACCAGACCTGACCAATACCGCCATACTGTGACTGGATAACACTGCCAGACCTGACCAATACCGCCATACTGTGACTGGATAACACTGCCAGACCTGACCAATACCGCCATACTGTGACTGGATAACACCTCCATACCAGACCTGACCAATACCACCACACTGTGACTGGATAAAACCGCCACACCAGACCTGACCAATACCGCCATACTGTGACTGGATAACACTGCCACACCAGACCTGACCAATACCGCCACACTGTGACTGGATAACACTGCCACACCAGTCCTAACCAATACCGCCACACTGTGACTGGATAACACTGCCACACCAGACCTGACCAATAGAGCAAAACTGTGACTGGATAACACTGTCGTACCAGACCTGACCAATACCGCCATACTGTGACTGGATAACACTGCCACACCAGACCTGACCAATACCGCCATACTGTGACTGGATAACACTGTCATATAAGACCTGACCAATACCGCCATACAGTGACTGGATAACACCGCCACACCAGACCTGACCAATACCGCTATACTGTGCTGGATAACACTGTCATACCAGACCTGACCAATACCGCCATACTGTGACTGGATAACACTGCCATACCAGACCTGACCAATACCACCATACTGTGCTGGATAAAACTGTCATACCAGACCTGAACAATACCGCCATACTGTGACTGGATAACACTGCCATACCAGACCTGACCAATACCGGCAAACTGTGACTGGGTAACACCGCGCACACCAGTCCTGACCAATACCACCATACCGTGACTGGATAACACCGCCACACCAGACCTGACCAATACCGCCATACTGTGACTGAATAACACCCCCATACCAGACATGACCAATACCAACACACTGTGACTGAATAACACTGCCATACGGGTAAATACAACCCTGCAGGTATACAGGACACTACAGGTATACAGGACCCCAAAACTATACACTACAAGTGCACGGGACCTCCACAAAGCTATATACTACAGGTATACAGGACCCCAATCTTTACACTACAGGTATACAGGACCCCAAAACTATATACTACAGGTATACAGGACCTCCACCAACTATATACTTCAGGTATACAGGACCTCCACCAACTATATACTACAGGTATACAGGACCCCAAACTATACACTACAGGTATACAGGACCCCAAAACTATACACTACAGGTATACAGGAACTCCACCAACTATATACTACAGGTATATAGGACCCCAAACTATACACTACAGGTATACAGGACCTGCACCAACTCTATAATACAGGTATACAGCACCTTCACCAACTCTATACTACAAGTATACAGGACCCCAAATATACTACAGGTATACAGGAACTCCACCAGCTATATACTACAGGTATATAGGACCCCAAACTATACACTACAGGTATACAGGACCTCCACCAACTCTATACTATAGTTATACAGGACCCTCAAACTATTTACTACAGGTATACAGGACCCCCGAACTATATACTACAGGTATACAAGACCTCCCCCAATTATACACTACAGGTATCCAGGACCCTCAAACTATAAACTACAGGTATACAAGACCTCCAACAACTATACATTACAGGTATACAGCACCAACTATATACTACAGGTATACAGGACCCCCGAACTATACAGTACAGGTATACAGGACCTTCACCAACTGTACACTGCAGGTATACAGGACCTCCCTCAACTATACACTGTAGGTATACAGCCACCCCCAACTATGCACTACAGATATGCGAGACCCCTAAAAACTATACATTGTGGGTATACAGAACCCCTCCAACTATGCACTACAGGTATACACTAATTCCACTGATTAACTCAGATGAAACAATACCTTTAGCTTGGCCTCCTGGCCACCTTAGAACAAATCTAATTAACACACTGACACTTTATACCCGGGCAGCGCCGGGTACATTTTCTAGTCAATCATAAAAATGAAAGTCTGTCTGTCTGTCCGTCCGTCCGTCTGTCCCATATAGACTTCCAAATGCCTGAACCGCTTGACCCCAAATTTGGCACACAGATACATTAGCTGCCTGGGCAGGTTAGAGCGAAGGTCCTGTCGCCACCAGATGTACAGGAGGGGAGGGAGAGGGGGAAAAGCGCCCCATAGAAATGAATGGAAAAATCTCCACACTGCACACACAAGTGATATAATTAGCTGCAGCAGCTTGCCAGCAGAAACGGCAGTTTGGAGCCTTAGCAACCAATAGGATTACTGCTTTCATTTTCACAGGGAGCAATGGTTGCTGGGGCAGCTGCCTCACCACATCCACAGTAATAACTGGTAGACCCCCTTTTAACACCACCATATCAGACCTGACCAATACCACAATACTGTGACTGGATAACACTGCCATACCAGTCCTGACCAACACCGCCACTCTGTGACTGGATAACACTGTCATACCAGACCTGACCAATACCGCCATACCAGACCTGCCCAATACCGCCATACTGTGAATGGATAACACTGCCATACCAGACCTGACCAATACCGCCATACTGTGAATGGATAACACTGCCATACCAGACCTGACCAATACCGCCATACTGGGAATGGATAACACTGCCATACCAGACCTGACCAATACCGCCATACTGTGACTGGATAACACCGCTATACCAGACCTGACCAATACCGACACACTGTGACTGGATAACACTGCCATACCAGACCTGACCAATACCGCCATACTGTGACTGGATAACACTGCCATACCAGACCTGACCAGTGTCGCCCCACTGTGACTGGATAACACTGCCACACCAGACCTGACCAATATCGCCACACTGTGACTGGATAACACTGCCATACCAGACCTGACCAATACCTCCATACTTTGACTGGATAACACTGCCATACCAGACCTGACCAATATCGCCATACTGTGAATGGATAACACTGCCATACCAGACCTGACCAATACCGCCATACTGTGACTGGATAACACCGCCAGACCTGACCAATACCGCCATACTGTGACTAGGTAACACTGTCATACCAGACCTGACCAATACCGACATACTGTGACTGGATAACACCGCTATACCAGACCTGACCAATACCGCCATACTGTGACTGGATGACACTGCCATACCAGACCTGACCAATAACACCATACCATGACTGGATAACACTGCCACATCAGACCTGACCAATACTACCATACCCCCCTTCGAAAAGACAATAGATTTTCTGTCAAGTCTGAACAGGAGGTGGAAGACTAGAAAAAACGAAAAAATTAAAAGTTTCCTTTCCCCTGCTCCCTGGTGCTGCTCCCATGCAAGGTGCTGCCCTAGGCAGACCACAAGTGCCCAATGGTAAATACGACCCTGCAAGTATACAGGACACTACAGGTATACAGGACCCCAAAACTATACACTACAGGTGCACGGGACCTCCACCATCTATATACTACAAGTATACAGGACCCCAAACTATACACTACAGGTATACAGGACCTCCACCAGCTCTATACTACAGGTATACAGGACCTCCACCGACTATATACTACAGGTATACAGGACCCCAAACTATACACTACAGGTGTACAGGATCTCCACCAACTATATACTAAAGGTAAACAGCACCCCCACCAACTCTATACTACAGGTATACAGGACCCAAAACTATACACTACAGGTATACAGGAACTCCACAAACTATATACTACAGGTATAGAGGACCCCAAAACTATACACTACAGGTATAAAGAACCTCCACCAACTCTATACTACAGGTATACAGCACCTCCACCAACTCTATACTACAGGTATACAGGACCCTAAAACTATACAGTACAGGTATACAGGACCCCCCAACTATATACTACAGAACACTACAGGTATACAGGACCCCAAAAGTATACACTACAGGTATACAGGACCTCCATCAACTATACACTACAGGTATACAGCACCCCCACCAACTCTATACTACAGGTATACAGGATCCCAAACTATATACTACAGGTATACAGGACCCCAAAACTATACACTATAGGTATACAGGAACTCCACCAACTATATACTACAGGTATACAGGACCCTCAAACTATACACTACAGGTATACAGGACCCCCAAACTATATACATCAGGTATACAAGATCTCCACCAACTCTATACTACAGGTATACAGCACCTCCACCAACTATACTACAGGTATACAGGACCCAAACTATACACTACAAGTATACAGAACCTCCACCAACTATATACTACAGGTATACAGCACTTCCACCAACTATATACTACAGCTATACAGGACCCCCAAACTTTACACTACAGGTATACAAAACCTCTACTAACTATAAACTACAGGCACACAGGACCCCCAAACTATACACTACAGGTATACAGGACCCCAGAACTAAATACTACAGGTATACAAGACCCCCACCAACTATACATTACAGGTATCCAGGACCCTCAAACTATAAACTACAGGTATAGCAGTCCTCCACTAACTATACATTACAGGAATACAGCACCTTCACCAACTATATATTACAGGTATACAGGACCCCCAACTATACAGTACAGGTATACAGGACCTCTACCAGCTATACACTGCAGATATACAGTACTTCCCAAACTATACAGTACAGGTATACAGCCCCCCCCCCCCCAATTATACAATACTGGTATACAGTACTTCCCAAACTATACAGTACAGGTATACAGCCCCCCCAATTATACACTACTGGTATACAGGACCCCCTCAACTATACACTACAGGTATACAGCCCCCCCCCCAACTACACACTACAGGTATACAGGACCCCTTCAACTATACACTACAGGTATACAGTCCCCCACCCCAACTATACACTACAGGTATACAGGATGGATGTTTGAAGTTTTTAGTTTATTTCTAATGTGCACAAGCTACTATTTACATAAACAGTGCAGAACTATCGGGTATATGGGGGCATATAGGGCTACTGGTGATTTTCCATTAAGCAAAAAAAAAAAAAACAAGGACATAGATTGGCCTCCTGGGCACCTTAGAATAAATCTAATTAACACACTGACACTTTATACCCGGGCAGCGCCGGGTACATTTTCTAGTATATTATAGATTTGGAAAGTTATAACAGCAGGTACACTTTAATAGATCCCTCCACCCCCATCTTCCCAATATCTGATCAGATACTTCTTAAGTAAGCAAAATTTTCTGTGGGAGCCATTTTGATGAGACTACACATTGGAATGATATCCATTCTTACTCATCTGGGCTTAGATCACCACCATACTGGAGTAAGAAGGAGAGGAAGACTTGGAAAGGAGATTGGATTGGATAATTTGGATAATTGAAGAGGAGGTAAGAAGAGAGAGGCTGCCACAAACAGCCCATGTCATTCTGCATTTCCATGTTGGGTAGCAAGAATAAGAACCATTCTGGATGCAAGGAATGAGAGCAGAAGATATGTTGGGTGTCAGGGATGGGAGGGGTTGATGCTGAGGACAAGAATACAGATGTAGATCCATACTGAAAGCTTAGTATGTGTTCTGGGGTTGAGAGGGGTAGCCATGCTGAATGCAACAAATGAGAGCTGGAGACATATTGAGAACTGGGATTAAGAGGGGGACCCATTACAAGGGGTCAGGAATGAAAGGAGGAGCTTGCTGGAAACAAGAAATAAGATCAGTAATAATAGATATTGCACCAATGTTGATAGTGTCATTGGTGTGGACTCTCTCTTTCCCAGGGTTAGCCCTTGATGGTAAGAGGTGCCCTGCAGAAAACCAGTAAGCTGGGAGACGAGGAGGGAGGTGGAGCAACAACAACTTGTTAGTAAAAGTCGTAATACTTTAAATATGCAAAAAACACTGCAGAGACACCATCACGTGTCTCGACGTCAGTGAGCTAGCCAGACCTTCCTCCGGGAAGGAACAACGAAGCCAAGGAATGTCTGCAGTCAAGGAAACCACCCAAGCAAGGTATCCATTCACAGATAGCTGTTTCGGGGTATTTGCCCCTCATCAGTGTGGAGTAGGATTCTGACTAGTGGGAGCAATGCCTAATAAGTGCATGCAAAAGGACGCAGGTTGACCTTAGGGAGATCAATCAAAACACCAAAACTCTGGACTCATACTCCTTTCAACTGTCTTCACTCTCCCCTTAAAGGAGAACTCCGACACTGATAAAAGAAAAACAGAACTGAAGCTCCAGTTTGTGTAATTTTTTCTTAACTTCCTGGTTTGGGCTTTCCCATGATGCACTTTGTCTCCTGTGTTGTCTAACTGACTCTGTAGAACTGTTAGATGGCTTTCAGCTTGCTCAGCCAATCAGAACTGAGCAACCTGAGTCATCTGACTGAGGGAGGCTGACCTAACAGGGCTTAGACAAGTTTCCCTCTTGATGATGTCATTGTCACAAAATGGCTGCCACGGAAAAGCCTGGGGTCAAGTCATTAGGTAAGAATGAATTTGCTTCACTTCCTATTGGGGGTTTTAGGGTGATAGGTGATTAAAGCATATAACAAAGTTATATAACTTTGTAATGTGTTTCAATTACTGGGAAAAAGCTTTTCACCAGAGTTGTCCTTTAAATACGGGAACTACTTCCTGCATAGTTGCCAACATTTGAATTTTTTCCAGGGACACTTTAGCCATGACAACAAGGGGTGTCGCTTATTGTGGATGTGGCTTGTCACAGGTCTTTTAATTTTTTTCTTCTGAATTTTCCAAGTCAAATTTTTCAGACAGAACAACACAAAAGGTGCATCACATACCTCAGTATCAGGTCCCAGTATACTACAGACCCCAGTATCAGGTCTCCAAACTGATAAGCATCCTGTATATGGGCCTGATAAGCATCCTGTATATGTATATGGACCTGATAAAGATCCTGTATATGTATATGGGTCTGATAAGCATCCTGTAGATGGGCCTGATAAGCATCCTGTATCTGGATCTGATAAGTAACCTGTATATGTATTTGGGCCTGATAAGCATCCTGTATATGTATATGGGCCTGATAAGAATCATGTATATGTATATTAGCCTGATAAGCATCCTGTATATGTATATGGGCCTGATAAACATCCTGTATATGTATATGGGCTGATAAGCATCCTGTATATGTGTAAGCATCCTGATAAGCATCCTGTATATGGGTCTGATAAGCATCCTATATATGGGCTGATAAGCATCCTGTATATGTATATGGGCTGATAAGCATCCTGTATATGGGCTGAGAAGCATCCTGGATATGTATATGGGCCTGATAAGCATTCTGGATATGTATATGGGCCTGATAAGCATCCTGTATATGTATATTAGCCTGATAAGCATCCTGTATATGTATATGGGCCTGATAAGCATCCTGTATATGTATATTAGCCTGATAAGCATCCTGTATAGGAGTTGGGAAAGAGCTAACACTACATAACACGCACCCCAGTCCCTCCATCACTCACACACTCTGCTGCTGATTCCTCCTATGTCCCGACCGCTGCTCCTGACAGGGCGGAGGTGAGTCACACAGACGCTGCCCCCGCTGTATGTATATGGGCTGATAAGCATCCTATGTATGTATATGGGCTGATAAGCATCCTGTATATTGGCCTGATAAGCATCCTGTATATTGGCCTGATAAGCATCCTGTGTATGTATATGGGCTGATAAGCATCCTGTGTATGTATATGGGCTGATAAGCATCCTGTATATTGGCCTGATAAGCATCCTGTGTATGTATATGGGCTGATAAGCATCCTGTATATGTATATGGGCCTGATAAGCATCCTGTATATGTATATGGGCCTGATAAGCATCCTGTGTATGTATATGGGCTGATAGGCATCCTGTATATGTATATGGGCTGATAAGCATCCTGTATATGTATATGGGCCTGATAAGCATCCTGTATATGTATATGGGCCTGATAAGCATCCTGTATATGTATATGGGCTGATAAGCATCCTGTATATGTATATGGGCCTGATAAGCATCCTGTGTATGTATATGGGCTGATAAGCATCCTGTATATGTATATGGGCCTGACAAGCATCCTGTATATGTATATGGGCCTGATAAGCATCCTGTATAGGAGTTGGGAAAGAGCTGACAGCCTGACACTACATAACACGCACCCCAGTCCCTCCATCACTCACACACTCTGCTGCTGATTCCTCCTATGTCCCGACCGCTGCTCCTGACAGGGCGGAGGTGAGTCACACAGACGCTGCCCCCGCTGTATGTATATGGGCCTGATAAGCATCCTGTATGTTTGTCTGATAAGCATCCTGTATATGTATGCAGTGTCCCAGAACATGCAGACTACTACTCCTATTATGGCCATTTCTCTTGCTGTGTCAATGCCTGTTCTGGTAAGTGTTTGCACTGCAACTGCTGCTGGTTTTCCCCTAGTATTCTCTAGTAATGTGCATTCTCATGTGTATTCTCATGTATTCCTGTGTATTATTGCATTGTACAGTGGTATGCAAGGCTGTTGATCACGTGACCGGTAACCATGGTTCCTCCAATGGCCGACTAACTCTGGCCAGGAGCAACCATGTGACCTCCCACTTCCTGCTGACAAGTGAGTTCAGCCCCTGCTTTCAAGCAAGGAGGTTGTGTTGTTCTGTCCTCTCCCTCAGAAGAGTGACTGATTCTGCTGCTGTATTCAAGTCTTCGGCTGTATCTGCCTGCTCACGTGTCCGGAGTCTTCTCTCTCATCTGGGTGTCATTCCGTTATCTTTCCTCATCGCTGCAAGGATTCACAGCAAGTATTCTTCTCCAGTAAACTACCCAGCAACGCTATTTCTCTCATACTCCTACTCCCATCATCCGGCACGTATTCTCACAGCCTATGCAGCACCACTCCTGCTTTATTTGTCAAAGCCTGCTATATACCCGGTTGCATCCGGACAGAACTGTTGCTACTAGTTACCTCATCTATAATAAAACCGCTGTTACTGAACCCTGGCATTGGTGTCCACTAACTGGTGCCCTAAGTGCAGCGAAGAATCGCATGCCCATCATCACCCGCAGATTCCACAGACCGGCCCTACAGCTGTGCTGCCCTCAGGCCTATACCGTGACAAGTATAACCCCTGCAGCTGCCCCGGTCATTGCCCACTCATAACACCAGCACTGCGGAAGTGGCCCCCAGGGCCTTACGAACCAACGGCCAAAACCGGTACAGCCAATCACAGGATTTCCCTTGAAAATCTACCCGACAACAGCATCTGTGAAGAAACTTCGAGAGAGGTCAGTACCAAACCGCCCCCACTAGGGTGAGGACGGGAGAAACCATTTGCACACATATATACTTACCATTATAACTCCATAGCAGAACGAATAAAATTTAAGTAACATAAATTATTATAAAACAAGACCATTTTAGGAACCTGGAGTACGTGCTCGCCCATTTTGTCCCTACATATGCATTACAGGGCCCTTTCAGTGTCTTAAAACGGTTTCAAGGGAAATATCTATGGTTACCCTATGCACTTTATAGCCTATGAATAGTTGATTGGCGCAGTACTGACACCCCACACCCCTTGTAATCAGATGTCTGGCTCCTGCACTACACTGCGTGTAAAGCAGGAGCATTTAGGTTGTACTCAGTGTAGCTGCTGTGTCGGGTAACTGCAGCTTCAGATGCTATTCCCTTAAAGTGATACTGTCAACCCCTCTTCACCAGCAACTCCTAAAAAACCTTTGAGAAATGTGTCTTAGTAACTGTACCTAAACCCCTATAATATCTATTATCTCTAATAATAAGATTAGTAATAATGTAATATGACTAGAAATAACCGGTCATGTCATGTAGACAAAACTGAGACCCGCTCCTCTGGTAACACCTGTCTCACCTACACATAGTTTCCTCCACATCCACATTTCAACATTTTCTATATCAGTACAAGGTTGTGTGATAACAGCTTGGATGCTCCTATCTCTAGTAAAGCTTTATGTGAGGAATGGCTGCTTGTGTAAGTCTCATGAATATATGACACAAGAACTTATTTTGTCAGCTAATAACGTCGTACATTTCTATATACAGAACCTCGGAACGTGTAATTCTAGGTGAGCCATGACTATGACTTCTTCTCTGCTAAGCCTATTCAGACTAAAACCACTGCCATTGTAAGTGGAAACACTACACACATGTTCTGCATTTTTTTTTTTCCATAAATAAATATTTTACATAAAATGATTTTAAGGCAGATGTTTTTCACAGATCTTCACACACCCTGGCTACAACCCTTCAACCCTTACAAATGACATTGCACTTGTGAAGCTGACCAGCGCTGCTACTATCACAGCTTGTGTGTCCCCTGATGTATTCAGTGCAGAAGAGAGATGTGTCTCTACTGGATGGGGATACATAAATGGTATAAGTAAGTTATGGCCAGACAATAGTCATTTACCAAGCTGGTTATTACATGACTTTACCTTGATAGCCATAATCAAAGACATGATATGTAGATCAACCTCAATGTTATTTTGACTTTTAGCACAAACAAGACCAAGCAAACTGCAGCAGGTGCCACTGCCTCTTCTACAGCAATACTGAATGTCAGAGATACTTCAGAAGCAACTATCCAGCAGCATACCTCCCAACTTTGGCTGAGAGCAAAGAGGGACATGGACACGCCCTAACCACACCCAACGACACACCCTAACCCCACCCACACCTTAAGACACGCCCCCTTCTCCTGTATGAGTACAGGAGGATAATAAGTATATAATACACTGCTGTATACCTACACAGAATGGAGAGGTATATACACACTCATACAGGAGGATAATAAGTATATAATACACTGCTGTAGGGCTGGGTGATATGGCCCAAAAAAAATCTTGATTTTTAAAAACATGTTCTTGATTTTTTATTTAAATTTCGATTTATAATTTTTTTTTTTTTTTTTTGCTAATTATGATGGGTGTAGTAGTAGAGGCTTGGTGGATGAGGGGTGTACTAATATTAGAGGTATAAAAGATCAGGGGTGTAGTTGTAGATAAGGGGGGTAGTAGTAGTGACAGTAGTGGGTAGTGGTTAGTAGTAGTGGGAACACTCTTCTTAATGTTATGGTGCCACTTCAGTATAAGGGCTCTATGTTATGGGGACATTCTTTAGTATGGGGGCAACTATATTGTGGGGGAACTCTTCAGTATGGGGGCTCCTCTCTATGTTATGGTGTCTCTCTTCAGTATGGGGGCGACTATAGTGGATCGGTCTATGCTGTATCCCCCCACAGACATCTATCTACTGTATACTGCCTGTACCATTTACAGAAAATACAGACATCTATCTACTGTATACTGATCACACTATATACAGTACCTGGATACTAATCCAACTATATACAGCACCTAGAGACACAGTTCTATATACTGATCACACTATATACCTGGATACATCTATGTGCTATATGGAGCTAATATTATATACACTGACTGTCCACAACTCCTAGACACATCTACTGTATACAGCTTATATACTAATCCTACTATATACACCATGTAGAGCACCTAGAGACATCTATCTCCTGTATACAGATTACAAGATATCCATCTCCTGTATACAGATGATATTATATACACCACATACTGATCACACTATATATGACAGCTGAGCTTTTGCTTCTGTGTATTAGCCCACAGTTCTCCAGCACCATGTACACAGGATACAGCACCTACAGACAACGATCACCTGATACAGATGACATGATATCCATCTCCTGTATGCAGACTACATACACTATGAAAGCTGAAGCTTTGCAGCAGTGTGTCAGCAGCCTGCAGTCCTCCAGCACCATGATCACAGGATGCAACACCTAGAGACAGCGATCTCCTGTATACAGCTGGCATATAACTCTCACACACTGAGAGCTGAGGCTTGGCTGCAGTGTGCCAGCAGGGAGAGGGGCTCAGGAAGTAAACAGGTGCCTCCATTCACGATGGTGATCCGACAGGGGGGAGGGGGGGGGGGGGGTGCGCCGGGCGGTGATCTCCTTGGTGTGGGTGCGATGCCCTGGCCCCTGGGTGCCACTTCCGCAGTGCTGGTGTTATGAGCGGGCAATGACCGGAGCAGCTGCAGGGGTTATACTTGTCACGGTATAGGCCTGAGGGCAGCACAGCTGTAGGGCCGGTCTGTGGAATCTGCGGGTGATGATGGGCATGCGATTTTTCGCTGCACTTAGTCAGGGCACCAGTTAGTGGACACCAATGCCAGGGTTCAGTAACAGCGGTTTTATTATAGATGAGGTAACTAGTAGCAACAGTCTCTCCGGATGCAACCGGGTATATAGCAGGCTTTGACAAATAAAGCAGGAGTGGTGCTGCATAGGCTGTGAGAATACGTGCCGGATGATGGGAGTAGGAGTATGAGAGAAATAGCGTTGCTGGGTGGATTAGCTTGAGAGTAATACTTGCTGTGAATCCTTGCAGCGATGAGGAGAGATAACGGAATGTCACCCAGATGAGAGAGAAGACTCCGGACACTTGAGCAGGCAGATACAGCCGAAGACTTGAATATAGCAGAGCACCTGATCCACACTTCTAGTGGTGAAGTGGGAGCTGCAGAGAAGAAGCCCAACTCCTCTGAGGCAGGAGAGGGACGACACACATCCTCCTTGCTTGGAAGCAGGGGGAAGACTCACTTGTTAGGAGGAAGTGGGAGGTAACATGGTTGCTCCTGGCCAGAGCTAGTCGGCCATTGGAGGAACCATGGTTACAGGTCACATGATCAACAGCCTTGCATACCACTGTACAATGTAATAATACACAGGAACACATGAGAATATATATGAGAATGCACATTACCAGAGAATACTAGGGGAAAACCAGCAGCAGTTGCAGTGCAAACACTTACCAGAACAGGCATTGACACAGCAATAGAAATGGCCATAATAGGAGTAGTAGTCTGCATGTTCTGGGACACTGCATACCTCCCTAGCAAATTTGAGCCGACCTCGGTGAATCTAGAAGGCAGCAAACAAGAATAGACTGGACAATCAAACAACAGGAATGAATGATGAGAGTGAGTGTGATGAGGTGTGTGTTTCCCACGCCCAAGGCACAGGTTAAAAGAGAGAGAGAATGAGAAACCCTAGTGGCAGGACTTCACCTAGGGGTGCCTAACGTACTCTGGTGACCAGGTAGCTAGTGCGTGAACCATCTGACGTGTAAGCCAGGACAACTTAACTGCTGGCGGGTGACCCTCCATATTCCAGCCAGTTAGACAGTAGGTTTTCTGTTAAATGTGTTACCCTACTGGAAAAAAGAACTGTGAAGACCTGTGTACTACCTTGGCGTGTCTGAGTAGTGTCTTGGATACCTGGAAGAGAAAAGAACAAAATAATAAAAGCAAACATACATGGGGAGCTCCCTTTCATACCACTCAATCACACACACAAGCACTCCACAGGCCAAACACACGAAAAGGTATCCAAGGTGCGATATGTATGGACCAGTGTGAAGGTTAGGTATGACTATGTGTGATAACTACTGTGTTGGGACAAGACAGAGGCGAACAAATACTGGAAACAAAAGGAAGGGAAACACAAGGGACAACAAATACTGCGAGGTCTTGAGGAGAACTGGCTCACATGAATCTGAATGAAACCTGAGAGAAATCTGAATGAAAATCTGAGAAAAATCTGCATACGAACTGGCTCAACTAAATCTTTCCAGCTATAGATATGATAATAATACACAATACTGAGACTGGATGAGAAAATACACTCCTACATAAACTGGACTTTCTCTGAGGTATATGTAAACTGACTTCTCTTACTCAGAGGAGGAGCTATCTGACTTAGACACTGGAAAATATACTGTTTTACAAAAGAGGCGCTCTACTCTGAGGCAATCTATGTAACCTTGTGCTTACTCAGAGGAGGAAATACAAAGACTTCGATAACACTGGAATGCAATGGTAGAAAAAGTGCAATAATGAAATAAGTGCAATAATACCCTGTGTGGAACACACAATCACAGGAAAGTGCATTAGGAAGGAATGGATTAAGTGTCTCTGTTAGGTAGAGTCTCTTTTAGGCAATTAGACATCGTCCATGTAAAAGGCTCTGGGACAGGCACTAGAGAACCTTTTGTTATGATAAGTGTCCATCAGCTCATGGCTGGTTAGTACAGGGAACTTGGTCAGGAGGACCAGGCACGAACCTTAAACGTTGCATAAACTGGAACAATACAGTTAGACAACAAAAACAGTTTAAGGGCTCTGGTCTCTGTAACGGAGTGGAGGAATTCCTCTGGTAGAGCGCTCAGACCGTCTCAGCGGAGGATCCTCTTCAACAGTGATTGGTGCAGGTACAGGTCGAAGATCACCCCCAGCGTCTGGTTGTAGAGATGGAGTTGTTGGAGGCACAATTGGAAGTGGAGGGGCCACTGGAATGGGTACAGGGACCGCTGGATAGCCTATGGCCATGAGGAACGGTTCAACTTGGAACATTTCTTCCAGAGAGAGAGGTTTAGCTGGAGCTGCTGGGGGAACCGGAGGCGTGGATGCAGGTACCAGACACCGTGCTGTAAGGCCCTGTAGGTCCTCCTTAGTGCAACGTTTTATCCTATTCCGATGCACCGTCTGTGAGGCTAGCCCGGGCTTTTTGACTTCATACACATTAGTCTCTGGGTAAGGAATAGAAGAGATGACATAGGGCTCAGGCTCCCAAAGGCTTTCAAGTTTGTGAGAGCGATGATATTTCTTTAGCCAAACTTTATCTCCCACTTGTAGTGGTGTGGCATTCGCCCTTTGGTTGTAGGCATCCTCTTGGCACTGCTGAGCTTCCCCCATCCTCCGGTCAACAATTTCCCGGGCATCCTGGATTCTCCTCTGATGCTCCCGAACCCAGTCAGTTTCAGGTAGGGGGTTGAAGGTGTCAGGAGCTTGGACTCCAAGAGCACGGTCCTGAGGAAGTTGGCCTTGGCGGCCGAACATCAGGTAGAACGGGGAGTAGCCAGTGGAACAACGAGTGGTATTGTTATAGATCTCCACCAGTTCATCCAACAAGTGGGGCCACTCTACTCTCTTCGTCACTGAAGCCGTTCGGAGCATGTTGATAAAGACCTGGTTAACTTTTTCACACAGACCATTCCCTTGAGGGTGATAGGCCGTGGTACGGAGCTTCTTACATTCGTGGTAGGCACACAGCTCCTGGAAAAGTTGCAACTCGAAGGCCGGACCCCGGTCCGTCAGCAGAGACTCTGGGCACCCATAGTGCTTTACATACTTCTTGTAAAAAGTAAGGGCGGTGGTCTTGGCGGTCAAGTCTCTGACAGGTACCACGACTACCCACTTGGAGTAATGGTCGACCATGGTGAGGGCGTAGGTATACCTGCATCTTGTAGGGGCCAGCTTTACATGGTCCAGGGCGACTAGCTGATTCGGCCGGTGGGAGGTGTTTGGATGCAAAGGGGCCCTGACTTCTCTTCCCCCAGCTTTGGAGATATTACAGGCAGGGCACTCAGCACACCAGTTCTCGATGTCAGCCCTCATCCTGATCCAGTAGAACCGCTGTCGGATAGTGGCCTCCGTCTTGTGTACCCCGAAATGACCGGACCGGTCATGGTAGGCATTTAGCACCATCTTAGCGTCTCGTCGGGGAATGAGGATCTGGTGGCACCTCTCCCCAGAGACCGGGTCAATAGAGTTCCGCAGGATCAGTCCCTTCTGTAGGAAGAGCCTCTTTCTTTGCCTCCAGAGTCACCTTAGCTCGACATCAGGATAGGGCCTCTTTATCCCCATGGGGACCCGACCAGTAGAGAGGTAGTCATAGATCTCCCCCAGGACACGGGACTCTTCCTGGATGGTCTGCCACCTGGCCAAGTCTTGCGAGGCCCTAGGTGGAGGCGAAGGCGTTTCAGGCCTAGCTGCATCAATAGCACTCTGGGTAGCGAACCTTTGATAGAAGGGAGGCATTTCTACATCTTCCCAATCGCTGTCCTCTGGGGCCTCTTCGCCCTTGGGTAGTCAAACTGGAAATTGGCCAGTCGAGAAGCCCACCGCTGTTCCAGTTGTTATCCATATAGATGGTAACAGGGGTGGCAGCCAGGTAGTCCTTGAACTTTTCGGTGACAGCCCACACTAGGGCTAGTAACTCCAACTTGAAGGAGCTATAATTGTTGTCGTTCTTTTCAGCGCCCCGAAGACTCCGGCTGGCATAAGCTACAACTCTCTCTTGGTCATCTTGAACCTGGGACAGCACAGCTCCCAGGCCTTGGAAGCTGGCGTCCGTGTAGAGCCGGAAAGGAAGGTTATAGTCCGGGTAGGCCAGGATAGGAGGCGTGGTCAACAGGCGTTTCAGGGTTTGAAAGGCAACCTCCTGCCGTTCGGACCACTCGACGGGGAGTCGTCGGTTGTAGCTTTCTCGAGGGCAACCCCGGAGTAACTCATTGAGGGGCTCGGCCACTTGGGCAAAGTGGGGAATGAAGCGGCGGTAATAGCCGGCAAATCCCAGAAAGCTTCTCACCTCCTTGACGGTCTTAGGGGTATCCCAGTGTTCCACAGCCGAGATCTTCTCTGGATCGGGTCGTATCCCCTCAGCACTCACAACATGCCCCAGATAGTTCACTTGGGGTTTGAGAAGGTGGCACTTGGAAGGCTTGATTTTCAGGCCGTGATCGATTAGGACCTGGAACACTTCAGCCAGATGATGGACGTGATCTTTGTAGGTACGTGAATAGACAATCACATCATCTAGGTCAGCAGGACACTCTAAAAGTTGAGATGGCCGAGACACCTTTCCATCAACCGCTGGAAGGTAGCGGGGGCGTTGCACAGACCGAAGGGCATGCTGGTGAATTCAAAGAGCCCCATGGGGGTGGTGAAGGCCGTCTTCTCACGGTCTTCGGGTGCCATGGGCACCTGCCAGTACCCACTGGTGAGGTCCAAGGTGGAGAAGTAGGCGGCTGACCCCAAAGCAGCAATAGACTCTTCGATCCGGGGCAAAGGATAGGCATCCTTGTGGGTGATTGTGTTTATCTTCCTATAATCCACGCAGAACCGGATGTTACCGTCTTTCTTTTTCACGAGGACAATAGGGGCAGCCCACGGACTCTGACTTTCTTGGATAACGTTAGAGTCTTTCATCTCCTTGAGCAGTTTCTTGACCTGCTGATAGCTGGCAGGAGGGATTGGCCGATGTTTCTCTTTGATAGGCAAATGGTCCCCAGTGTTGATCCGATGCTGGACCAGATTGGTCTTCCCGAAATCGAGGGAGTGTTTGCTGAAGGCCTCGTGATACCTTTTGGCCACCTTGAGGATGCCGTGGAGGTATTCAAGTGGGGTATTGGCATCGCCAATATGGAGTTCGTCCCACCAAGGGGCGAGAGCCCTGTTTGAGTCCCTTTGAGTGCCACGGATGGATCTCTGATAGGCGATGGTTTCCTCACAGACGATGTCCTCAGGATCGAGTTGGTATAGCATGGCCACGGTGGTGAACTTGGGTAGGTCAGCTGGGGAGTCTCCAAGGTTCACCAGACGGACAGGGACCTGACCATTGGAGACGGTCACCAGGCTTCTAGCGGCCCTGACAAGAGGTTGCCCCTCAATTTCAATAGCATCGAGAAGGGCCACATAGTCAGCATTGTTGAGGCCCGGACGGACCCTGCACCAGATGAGGAACTCACTGTTAGCTGGGATGGTGATCGGACGAGCATCTCTAGTGCGGACACGGCAGATTTCTCCTCGAGGATTGGCAAACTTGCGCTGAGCGGTGAGCACTTTAATGGTCTTCTGGACGGCTTGCCTGTACTGAGGAGAAGCACAAGACATAGAGGCATTCAAGGCATCCAACACTTCAGTGAATACATGACGGATAATATTCATGCCTAATACCACGGTCCCACTATCTCCCTGAGCCTCAGTAACAATGATACCCTGACATGCTAGCTCTCGCTTCCCTATGCAGACAGTGGGTTCCCAGTAACCTAGTTGCACAATAGGACAACCATTACTAGCAATAAGTTTGAGACGGTATTTCTCAACCGGACCTAGGGTTCTCAGATCCCAATGTTCTTCAAACACATGCCTCGGGATAGTGGTAACCTGGGAACCTGTATCTACCAGAGCCTCCAGGGGGACTCTGTCCACCCAGAGAGTCACATGCGGGCATTGTGAGAGGAACCTTGAGAACCACTGTGCTTCCTGCGGGCCTGGATCTCGACCTCCTGGGTGTTGGCCCTCGGACCCAGGGGTTAGCCCGTTTAACTGATAGCACTGAGAGCGGTAGTGTCCATGTCGCCTACAGTAGCGGCAATAGGGGCGTTCAGGGGATCTAAGTCTCTGTGGAGGAGGCCGATCAGGAACTGAATACTCAGGGCAGGGGTCCTGTGGTGGTGGAGGTGTTGGATAGGCCCCTTGTAGCCCCCTTAGGGCTTGGCAGAGGGAGTCAACCACTTGCGTAAGGAGAGCAGGGATCGCTGGTGAGCTAGCCGGGATAGACTGTTGGGCAGCTTGTATAGCGGAAACCGGCGGAACCATAGTGGGCACTGGAGGTGAGGGTATAGGTCCCACCGGGTACGGGGAATCTGAAGCCGGAGTACGGCCGGCACAGGGATTGTCAATGCCAACCACCCTTAGAGCCAGAGTCTTGAATTCCAGGAAAGGCATTGTAGGGTTTTGGGCAGTCAGCATACGCAGTTGGCACTGGATGAGTCTAGAGTCCACCCCCTCTATGAAGCGGTCAGTGATCATACTCTCCACGGCAGAGGGGTCTATGGTATCAACCTGTCTCAGGGCCCGGTAGGCAGATTGGAGTGCTAGTGCATAGTCTCTGAGGGTCTCACCTGGCCTTTGTCGTCGGTCATAAAACTTAAGGTGGACCTCCGTGGGTGACTGTACCTCAAATTCTTTACTCAGCCGGGCCAGGATCTGTTGTACATTAGCTTTCTCCGTAGCTGGCCAGGATCGCACCTCCTCTGCAGCGGGACCCTCAAGTTGTCCTAGCAGCAACTGCACCTGCTGAGTGGGAGAGAGTGAGACAAGTTCAAGGGTGCGGGAAATTTTTTCCTTGAAAGCAACCAACGTGTGGGGTTCCCCTTTATAGCTGGGGAGATTGTTGGGCCCAATGAAGAACGGAACCGCTGCGGTAGCCATAGCAACGGGAGACGCGGGTGACGCCCGGGCCATCGGCGGACTGCTGGACCCGTCAGAGTCACTGTGATGGCCAGTGGACATGATGAGGGGTTCCGGTGTAAGGCGCCTGGAAGGGAGCAGAGACGAGGAGAACTCGCGGGAACAGCAGGCACCGATAGGCAGGGTGTCCGGGACCGGAGAGGGATAGGGCGGAAGTCAGCACCAACACTTCCGGCGGTCCGGGCACAATCTTCTTCCCTCCTGCAACAGAGGCTTGGGTACTGCAGGGCCGGGGCGGAGCCTGAGCGGAGCGCGCGCACGCGCGAAGACAGTGCGTCACCAGCTGACTTGACCCCTTAGCAGGCCGCAGCGCGGCAATAGCAGAGTTTCTGAGGATGATGAGGGGTAGCAAATATGAACACCGCGGGGTGTACGTGATCCTGTTCGTGACGCCAAAAATGCGATGCCCTGGCCCCTGGGGGCCACTTCCGCAGTGCTGGTGTTATGAGCGGGCAATGACCGGAGCAGCTGCAGGGGTTATACTTGTCACGGTATAGGCCTGAGGGCAGCACAGCTGTAGGGCCGGTCTGTGGAATCTGCGGGTGATGATGGGCATGCGATTCTTCGCTGCACCTAGTCAGGGCACCAGTTAGTGGACACCAATGCCAGGGTTCAGTAACAGCGGTTTTATTATAGATGAGGTAACTAGTAGCAACAGTCTCTCCGGATGCAACCGGGTATATAGCAGGCTTTGACAAATAAAGCAGGAGTGGTGCTGCATAGGCTGTGAGAATACGTGCCGGATGATGGGAGTAGGAGTATGAGAGAAATAGCGTTGCTGGGTGGATTAGCTTGAGAGTAATACTTGCTGTGAATCCTTGCAGCGATGAGGAGAGATAACGGAATGTCACCCAGATGAGAGAGAAGACTCCGGACACTTGAGCAGGCAGATACAGCCGAAGACTTAAATATAGCAGAGCACCTGATCCACACTTCTAGTGGTGAAGTGGGAGCTGCAGAGAAGAAGCCCAACTCCTCTGAGGCAGGAGAGGGACGACACACATCCTCCTTGCTTGGAAGCAGGGGGAAGACTCACTTGTTAGGAGGAAGTGGGAGGTAACATGGTTGCTCCTGGCCAGAGCTAGTCGGCCATTGGAGGAACCATGGTTACAGGTCACGTGATCAACAGCCTTGCATACCACTGTACAATGTAATAATACACAGGAACACATGAGAATATATATGAGAATGCATATTACCAGAGAATACTAGGGGAAAACCAGCAGCAGTTGCAGTGCAAACACTTACCAGAACAGGCATTGACACAGCAATAGAAATGGCCATAATAGGAGTAGTAGTCTGCATGTTCTGGGACACTGCATGGGCAGGCGGCCCAGCAGGTGGCGCTCTGACCTGCAGGCGAAGCAGCTTTCCGCTCCAGGCCCCGCTGAGGCTGGAAGCCGCCGGTCAATGCGAGCCACTGCTTCAGCCACCTGCATTGATTGGTGGAGCCAGGGCTATGATGGTCACATGATTTTAAACTCGCAGCAACTCCCCAGCAACCTATTGAGGGGCACTATATGTGAAGCGGGACACTGCATGCTGTTCCGGGACAGCGGGACGGCACCCCGAAATCTGGACCATCCCGTTTGATCCGGGACAGTTGGGAGCTATGCAGCAGTCCAGAGCAACATGATCTGTGCCAAAGTATCTGGAGCCTTCTCCTGCATGGTATGACATCTCACATCCCTATCCATGTCATGTCTATTAACTAGTTTATATAGTTTCTAGCTATTGCAGAGTAATCTGAATAGGCACCAGAGTCAAAGCAAACTGCAAATCAGACTACTTAATAAACTGCTCCATCTTGAGATCAGCTAACTGAAGTATCAGGATATAGCTGCTCATAGAAATCTATGAAAAGGGAAAGGGGAGAGATACTGATAAAATCTAGTAAGAGTTATACTCCCCCCCGATGCTGTACTCACAACTGCCTTGTATTGTCCTCCATTCTGCTACCATCGGCAACAACGGCTGTACTTTATGCGCATGTGAACACTGCCTATTGATCTATGGGATCCCGGCCGGAGTGTATACACATCGTATACGCTCCGGCCGGGATCCCGTGTGGCGCCGCAAATAACTGACATGTCAGTTTTCTGCAGCCGCATTTCAATGAATTGCGGCCGTAGGAAAACCTGTCAGTTCACTTAATGAAGCAAGTGGCTTCGGACGCTTTCTTCATTGTGTGCTGCGGGAGGTCATGATGCAGGCGCGCGCCCATGCGCCCGCATCAGAACCCTGCGGCTTGAAAGATCATCCGGCCGGTACTTAAGGTGTCACGGAACGGCCGGTCGTTCACGTAATGTGAACATAGCCTAATAGTGCATTTACACAGAGAGATTTATCTGACAGATTTTTAAAGCCAAAGCCAGGAATGGATTTGAAAAGAGGAGAAATCTCAGTCTTTCCTTTATGACCTGTTCCCTGTTTATAGTCTGTTCCTTGCTTTGGCTTCAAAGATCTGTCCTTTCTGTGTAAATGCACCTTTAGATTGTCATGGTAACCGAGCAGAGTTCAGTCAGTAAAGTAGCAGAGCTCTGAGCCAGCCTTGTAGCAGAGCCGATGTAGCAGAGCTGAGTCCGTGATGTAGCAGAGCCGATACCCGCATGACACAGCACAGTTGAGTCAGTGAAGTAGCAGAGGTACTAAAGTCACTCTTGAAGGTACAGTAACCAAGTTGCTCTTAAAGGGGTGGTACTCGAGTCGCTCTTAAAAGGGGCGGTACCCAAGTCGCTGTTAAAGGGTCATTACATAAGTCGCTCTTAAAAGGACAGTACTTGATAACCCCTTTAGTCCAGTCATTGTGCTTCTGCATGAACAATACAGGCTTAATTTCATTTTCATGCACGACAGTGCTCCATCTCATCCAAGTAGCATCATTAGGAAACAGCTGCTGGAGACTGGGGTGCCTAAAAAAGAAAGGCCTTCACTGTCTCCAGACCTGAATCCTATAGAAAGCCTATGGGATCAGCTGTGATACCATGAAGAGGCTTGTAACTCTGTACTCCAGAACCCCAACGACCTAAAGGCTGCTCTTCAAGAGTGGGATGCCCTGTCTCAAAAGACAATAAGTCGACTTATGAACAGCAGAAGACGTTGTCAAGCTGTAATTGACGCTCTGTAGGGGAATACCCACCACTGTTGTTTCAATTGATTTTAAATGTATGAGAATGTAGATGTATAGAGATATAGGCCCAGATTTATCACACTGGGTAAAACACAAACTGGTGTAAACTGCCCCAACAACCAATTACAGCTCAGGTAAAATGAAAGCTGATCTGTGATTGGTTGCTATGGGAAGTTTAACCCAGTTCCTGTTGTACACAGTTTTATAAATCTGTGTCTGGGACAACGAGCCAGTGGCGTAGCTATAGGGGTTGCACCACTCGCCATGGCGACTGGGCTCTGGGCTCCCTCGCCACTTCCTGCCTCTCTGCAGTTCTTCCGGATCAGCTGTCATAGCCGATTCGGGAGAACTGCACTGAGCCTGCAGTCTGGGTCCTGTTTCCTCATCTATCTGCTCTCCTCTGCTGTTGGTACAGGGGTGCAGGGGAGGAAGAACCCATTGCTGGGACCTGGATGAAGATAGAAGCAAAACTGCAGTGAGCCTGCAGTCTGGGGTCATACCGGGTCCTGTTTCCTCCCCTTCCTGCTCTCCTCTGCTGTTTATGGGAGGAGGGGGAGGGGCGGAAGAACCCGGTGCCTGGACCAGGAGGAAGATGGAGGAGGGAGGCAAGGGGCTGCTGACAACCAGCAGTTTCTTCATAATAAGTAAGTTTGTGTGTGTGTGTGTCTTCCTCTCTCTGTGTATGAGAACTGTGGATGTAAACATGCAGTGTGGAAGTGTATGTGTGTAAGGTTTGTTACTGTATGTAATGTGCTCAGTAAATGTACTATGTGTGGTTAAAGGATATGTGTATATGATGTATGTATATGTGTATGCATGTACAGTATGTGTATATGATGCATGTACAGTATGTATTGTAGGGATCTTCCCGGGGGATGGTGTGTTTGGACACAGTTCACAACAGACTTTGCTTTATAAAACAGGAGCTTGGCGTTTATTTGCAGCATAAACAGTCCAGCAAACAGAAACTCAGCAACACCGTGCTTTTAAGAACAAAAACGAAACAAAAAGGTCTTGCCCGTCTGGGCGCTTACTAACAGGTCTTCTCACCTATCTGACACTATAACACAGCATCTTTTGCCTGGATACCGCAGGGTGTATATTTGCTCCAGCCGTGGCTGCATTCGCAGCTTCCACCAAACACACTGGCTGTTCACTCCTGGCTGAGAGCGACCACCTGCAGCTCTGCAGAGCTTTTACCTTTTCCAGGCTCATCAAATCACACCTGATCACAAGACCAAACTGGATCGGGGGGAGGGAATGGCAAGTCCCACTACCAAAACCTACCTGCCATTCCATGTAAATCCAGGCCCGGTAAAAATAAATAATAACTCAGCAGCATAGCACTGCTGAGCAACAGATCCCTCCTGGACTTACCATCTCACACTCTCGAACACATCTCCAGTGACATGTCTACAGTATGTATATGCATGTATATGATGCATGTACAGTATGTATGTATGTATGTATGTATGTATGTATGTGTATGCATGTACAGTAAGTGTATATGATGCATGTACAGTATGTATGTATGTATGCATGTACAGTATGTGTATATGATGCATGTACTGTATGTATGTATTTATTTGTATGCATGTACAGTAAGTGTATATGATGCATGTACAGTATGTATGTATGTATGTATGCATGTACAGTATGTGTATATGATGCATGTACTGTATGTATGTATTTATTTATTTGTATGCATGTACAATATGTTTATATGATGCATGTACAGTATGTATGTATATGCATGTACAGTATTTGTATATGATGCATGTACAGCATGTATGTATATGCATGTACAGTATGTGTATATGTGTATGCATGTACATACAGTATGTGTATATGATGCATGTACAGTAAGTGTATATGATGCATGCACAGTATGTATATGTATGCATGTACAGTATGTGTATATGATGCATGTACAGTATGTATGTATATTGTGGCATGGTGGGGCTGTAAGAGGCAGTTCTATGCCTCTGGAGTGGGAATTGGAGTTTAGGTAGAGCTCCTGCTCCAGATACTCCACTCCAGCCCTAGAGCTAATGAGGCTCTGAAACCACCTGGTGGATCTATTAGAGACTCCAGAGCTTTCCAGGTGATGGCTCCCAGGTGAAGACTCCCAGGGTGGGAGAACACAGGCAGTGCTAGGCCTGTGGGAGCTGCAGCCAAAAGGGCTTGGTGAGACCAGTGTACCTGGTAAAGTTGAGCAGTAGGCTCAGAAAGTCAGCTAGGGAAGCTGCAATGTGTAGTCAGTGGCTAGACAGCCCAGGTTTTGTTTTATTTGCAGTGTTGCTTATGTCTTATGTTTTGAATGGATAAATAAAGCTGACTGTGGTCAGTATAAAGCATACTGACTGGACTGCAAGTTGTGATGTGCCAACCGTCTCAGGCCCAGGAGATGGCGATCCCAGCGAGTGAGTAACCCCCAGATTGTCACATATGGTGAAGGATTGCTGTGGGCAAGAAAATGGCACATGAAGTTTGTGGCTGGATTTAAAGGGCCAGAAGCCTTAAGAGAGGTTGTGTCTCTGTGGAGAAAGTGATATAGAGCCTGTGTTTCTGCTGGATTTAAAGGGCCGGAAGCCTTTTGAGAGATTGTGTCTCTGTGGAGAGAGACATACAGAGACTGTTGCTGGGGAGAAAGACATACAGAGACTGTGTTGGATGAGGCCAGAATTGCTGGTGTTTCTGCTGCTTAAAGAATATTGTTGCCATGGGTCATGAGGACTTTGTCAGACGCATATGGGACATACAGCGTCGTGAAGACATGGCCAAACAGACGGGTCATAACCCTGTGCAGTTTGAAGCAGAGCGGGAGGCTGTTCGGGCCCAACTGCAAACGACATTAAATAAGCAAACTTCTGTACAAAGTGCATGTACTGCTACACACAGCTGGTGTCCAAATACATGCACTGACGTTAACCCACAAAGAGACAAGGAGCTAGACAAACGTTAAAGAGTGCACTCCACCATATAATAAATGTATAAAGATATATGTACAGAAAAATATATATATAATTTTTATTAGTTAATTATACTCACAAAAAACACTCACAAAACACACTACACAATACACTTAAAAACATTTAAAAATTCCTATCAGGAACATGCAAATCTACGGTCTACCCACACTAATGATGAAGGGTATCAGACCTACGGGGAGTAGCAAACAAATAGTATTGTCAACATGACCCAAATAGAATATATGGAATGTAAACAAGTAAGGGAATAAAGTCCCTAGGCACTCAATGTAAGAGACCAATGTAGCCTGTAGAAACAGAATTAAACAAAGAGAACACTAAATCAGATGAAGAATAAAGTCAAAAACATCATCATAACAATAATAATATAAATCCAAAATATCGGCAAAGCAAAGAACCAGAATGCCAAACCATAAAGGATATGTAGATGTATAAGGCAAAAAATATATATATCACCCAGAGCAACACAGGAAGGGAATGTGTAAATCTCGGTGCCTAGATAAATAAAGGGTCATGGAGCTGCTACCCCCGGCAAAGAACCCCACGCGTATCGTCACCCTTTAATTCTGTTTCTACAGGCTACATTGGTCTCTTACATTGAGTGCCTAGGGACTTTATTCCCTTACTTGTTTACATTCCATATATTCTATTTGGGTCATGTTGACAATACTATTTGTTTGCTACTCCCCGTAGGTCTGATACCCTTCATCATTAGTGTGGGTAGACCGTAGATTTGCATGTTCCTGATAGGAATTTTTAAATGTTTTTAAGTGTATTGTGTAGTGTGTTTTGTGAGTGTTTTTTGTGAGTATAATTAACTAATAAAAATTATATATATATTTTTCTGTACATATATCTTTATACATTTATTATATGGTGGAGTGCACTCTTTAACGTTTGTCTAGCTCCTTGTCTCTTTGTGGGTTAACGTTATTGCTATCTAGACATTGAGTGGCACCCCCGCAATTTCACACAGTAATTGGTTGAGCCACCTGTCTTCTTTTGTGTTCAAATACATGCACTGCACTGCAGGAGGCTGCCAACCAGAAAGTGCGGTGTCCAAGCCAAGTGGTTGCTGTATCAAGGTCCAAGGTGCATCCTTGTCTGATTCTCCAGATAAAAAGTGTGAGGTTGCCGCCCCTAAGGGCAACCAGCCAGAGCCGCGCTAAGGATGTGTGAGAGTGGACTGTTGTATAGTTGGATGTGCTTTTGCCAAGTGCCCATGTGTTAAAAAGTCACTTCTGCAGAGGCGCCATGATGATGATGTTGCTAGGAGCAACCAACCACAACAGCAAGCGGCAGTCACTGAGCAGAGAGCGCCATGTTGGAGGTGCATGGGAGTGGGTGTCTGTGAATCTCATTGTCCTCTGGTCAGGAGATCAGAGAAATTTAAACCAAAAACCTGTGAATTGCTGGTGGGGGGAATCCCACTAATGGTTGACCTGGATTGTCGCCAGGAGGTGTCCAGGGTCCACCCGGATATTATACTGTTCGTGAAGAGTCGACCAGAGCCATATGGTAAGACTATTTTAATTGACTTTAAAACCTGTTATGGGACAGTAATCATGTGCTTGAGGTCTGTGCGGAGCTTGAGGTGGAGTTCATACTTGGCAGAGACTTTCCTTATTTCTGGCAGTTGTGGGAGGGAGAGTCCCCTGTAAAGTGTGCTGTACCACTGCCTAAGGGGGAGAAGCCATATACAAAAGTCCCAGAGTTACCACTGGGCGGGGCCTCACCATCTGACTGTGTGAACTGTGACCAGGATGAGTCCAAATGTTATCCAGAGATGCTACCAAGTGAGGAGAAGAATCCTGCGGGTGCCAAGGCCATCCTGATATCTGATGAGATTATTGCACAGTCTGAACATGGACTTGATAAGTCAATTGTACTTAATGATAAAAATTAGGGATGAGCGAACCGAACCGTAACGAACCAGATTTGTTACGAACTTTGCAAAAAGTTCGGTTCGTCACCGAACTTTAAGAAAGTTTTTAACGAATCTGGTTAAAATAACAATAACCAATAAAATCAAAGACATCCAAGACATCTTTAGAAAGTGATGCAAACACCTCTGGAATGCATCTGGGAAAGCAGGGAAACAGTATTAGAGGAATCGGCATTACGGGGTTAGCGATCCTCTGCAGTAATGCCGATGTCTCTAATGGTTAATATATTTAATTAATAAAACACATTTTCGTTGTAATAAAGTCACTTTCGTTGTTCAATAATTTAATTAAAACGAATCCATCATTGTGCAATTAAATATACTGTTAAAATAAATATATATATAAATAAATGTATATTTATTTTTTTTACAGTATATTTAATTGCACAAGTATGGATTCGTTTAAATTAGATTATTGAACAACGAAACTAATTTTATTACAGCGAAAATGTGTTTTATTAATTAAATATTAATTATTACAGGAAGCTCTAGTAAAGCCGTTAATTCATATACCCAGCAATAGAGCTTTCTGTCCTAATTAATACTTTAATTAAAACATCAAATTTGTTTCATCTAATTATGCTATCACAATAGCATTATTAGAAGAAACATTTAGAATTATATGTGCGCTCAGCTGATTGGCTGATCGGCTGAGCGCACATATAAAGAGCCGGTCCGCAGTACAGTGACTTCATTGTGCTGCGGACCAGCGAAGAGGCAACATCGGGACATCGGATGGTGAGTATAAAGATCTCCCCACCCCCTCCCCAGCACTGCACCCATCCCAGCAAGGAAGGGGGGTCACTTAACCCCTTCCTTGCTGGGATGGGTGCAGTCTGACATCAGTCTGGCCCCCAAGGGGTTAAGGGGGATGCAATGCATCCTCCCTTAACCCCTTGGGGGCCAGACTGTAAGCAGCGATCTGTAAAGATGCTGCATACTGTAAGGTGCACAACACCGCTCACAATGATGGGTGTTGTGATCTTGTTTGTGTGTTTTTTGTGTGTTTCTCCCTTTTTCTTTTTCAGATATCGGTATTCTGTGGATTATGTCGGATTCGCTGGACTACGTCGATGACCAGCGGTTGTTTGTGGGGGTCAATGAGGGGTGTGGGGGTGTTTTTATTTGAATAAAAAATTTTTTTTCACTTGTGTCTTGTCTTTATTTCTTTACTTTATAGACTTAGTAGTGGAAGCCGTCTAATAGACGGAATCCATTACTAAGTCGGGGCCTAGTGTTAGCCAGTATAAAATGGCTAACACTAACCCCCCATTATTACCCCAGTACCCAATGCCACCAGGGGTACTGGGAAGAGCCGGGTGCCACTGGTCCCGGAGCGTCAAAATTGGCGCTCCTGGACTGGGGCGGCAGCAGGCTGGTAATATTTAGGCTGGGGAGGGCCTAAACCAATGGCTCTTCCCGACCTGTTACAGATCGCTGCTTACAGTCTGGCCCCCAAGGGGTTAAGGGAGGATGCATTGCATCCATATTAACCCCTTGGGGGCCAGACTGATGTCAGACTGCACCCATCCCAGCAAGGAAGGGGTTAAGTGACCCCCCTTCCTTGCTGGGATGGGTGCAGTGCTGGGGAGGGGGTGGGGAGAGCTTTATACTCACCCCCATGTGTCCTCTTCGCTGGTCCGCAGCACAATGAAGTCACTGTGCTGCGGACCCGCTAATTATATGTGCGCTCAGCCGATCAGCCAATCAGCTGAGCGCACATATGACTCAAAATGTTTCTTCTAATAATGCTATTGTGATAACATAATTAGATGAAACATTTGATGTTTTAATTAAAGTATTGATTATTACAGTTTGCTCTATTACCGGGTATATGAATTAACGGCTTTAATAGAGTTTCCTGTAATAATTAATATTTAATTAATAAAACACATTTTCGTTGTAATAAAATTAGTTTCGTTGTTCAATAAGTTAATTTAAACGAATCCATACTTGTGCAATTAAATATACTGTAAAAAAATAAATATATATATAAATATACATTTATTTATATATATATTTATTTTAACAGTATATTTAATTGCACAATGATGGATTCATTTTGATTAAATTATTGAACAACGAAAGTTACTTTATTACAACGAAAATGTGTTTTATTAATTAAATATATTAACCATTAGGGGAGTCGGCTCGGCATTATTGTCGATTTGCCGGCTATTTTTTTTTTTTTTCACTATTTTTGCACTTTGATTTTTTCCACTTTCTTCATTGTAATAGCAACTGCAACTACACAAAACTATACCCTATCACACTCCCACTACTGTAGCTGCAATTATTCAGCTGTTATTGCAAGGTTCGTTTTCGGTTCAGTTCGGACCAATGCGAACTTCAGGAAAGTTTGGGGGATCGAACCGAACCGAACTTTTCAAAAGTTTGCTCATCCCTAATAAAAATGTATTGCATGCAATGTCTGTTGAAAATGTCACCCAGCAGTTATGTGATAGCAGTAATGTCAACCAGCAGTTATGTGATAGCAGTAATGTAATGTCAGATATGCTGCCTAACGTGCATTTAACCCATAACTATGTCACACAACCTGAGCTGGTAAATGATGGGTGTTCTACAGCGTTAGTTCGAGTGAATGCTGAGTGTGAACTAACCTCTAAAGCAGACAAAGCAGTAGAGGGGATTAACTCTAGTGTGCCCCTAAAGGTCATGATGTGTAATGACGAGAAGATTGCATGTGATGAATGCGCTGTGCTGCCCCTAGAGGTCATGGTGTATAATGACCAGAGTATTGCATGTGATCAAGGTGCAGTGCTGCCCCTAGAGGTCATGGTGTGTAATGACCAGAGTATTGCATGGGATGCATGTGCTGTGGGGCAAAGCAGTGCAGAGAGTTTGGAGGCCTTTACAGACTCAAGAGAGGCTAATGTGAGCAGCTCAATGAGGAAGAGGAGGAGCTAACGGACACTTCTCTACCCGTTGGCTGCGCTGTGGAGGATGAGAGCCTAGGGAGACGCTAACTTGAATCACCTGGCCTGCATTGGGTGTATGTAGCGCCGATCTGACTGGGACGCCGTTCGGAGGTGGTGGATAGGAGCGAGGACGGGACACACTACCCTGCTAGCTGTGAGAGAGCTGGTCGGGCCGTACTTAGGAAGCCACGTGGGAGAGAGCTTGAGGCGCCGCAGTCACAGAGGAGACGCTAGAGGTAGCGGTACAGGAAGCCGCCGACTGCTGAGAGGAAGACATGTGGCAGCTGTGAGAGAGCTGGCTGGGTGCCACAAGGACGCTGACCTCCTCGGAAGGAGGAGACCAGAAGCAGAGCGGTTACCGGGGCAGTAGGGGACATATCGGAGCAATGAACGAACGAGCTACAGAGAATAAAGTGGCAGTGAGAGTGCCACACAGAAAAGAGAAAGGGCGCCAGGACGATCGGAGAAAGACATTCGGCTTCTAACAACGTGCTCAGGTGACTTTGTTCCTTTTTTTTTTAAAAGGAGGGACTGGGTGGAGGAGTCTGCACCTTCTCAGAAGAGTAGGGGTGGTAATTTAGGGGACTATGTGTAAAGGGGATTGTGTAACATTTAAGTCCTCTTTTGGGTTGATGGTTGGTGTCTACTGTACTAACAAAGTGGCAACTTGGACATACAGGGTTATTTGCCCATTGTTTTTTGTGGGTAACAACTGAAACTGGAACAACAGTGCAACTGGAGTACCTAATTTGGAACAACGGACAAATACAGTGCACCCTGACTAGAGTGTAATCTGAAACAACTGGGACATTTAGTGCAATTTGTGAATCTTTATTTCTCTTTTCTCATTTTTTTGCAATATTTTTTTTTTTTTTGAATAATTTGATGATTTTCCCTGTAATAATTGATTTATATATTGCAATTTGACCACCTCTCTTGTGATATCGGGGACATATAGAGCAATCTGATTACATTCCAGTGTTTTGTTGGGACATATAGTGCAATCTGATTACCTTTTCTGTGATGTCTGAGACATATAGTGCAATTTGATTATTTGCTTGTGACATATTGTGTAATCTGATTGCATTTCTGAAATCTTTTTTGTATATATAGTGTAATCTGATTGCTTTTTCTGTGTTACCAGAGATATATAGTGCAATCTGATTACTCTCTGGGATATTTGGGGCATATAGTGTAATCTGATTACTTTTTATGAGATATATAGAGTTAGTGGATTACCTTCCCTGTGATATCTGAGACATATAGTGTAATCTGATTAACTCTCCTGTGAAATTTGAGATGTATAGTGCAACTTGATCATCTTTCCTGGGATATCTGGGATATATAGTGCAATCTAATTACTTTTCCTGTGATATCCTGCAATATCTAATATATATAGAGCTATTTGATTACCTTTTCTGGGATATTTGAGACATACAGGGCAACTCGATTAACTCTTCTGTGGGATTTGAGATATATAGTGCAATCTGATCACCTCTCCTGTGATATCTGGGACATATAGTGCAATCTGACCACGTTTCTTGTGATATCTGAGATATATGGAGCTAGTTGATTACCTTCTCTGGGATAGCTGAAATATATAGTGCAGTTCGTTTAACTTCTGAGATCTGAGATATATTGTGTAACTAGTGCAATCTGATCACCTTTCCTGTGGTGTCTGGGATATATAGTGCAATATGACTACTTTTTCTGTGATATCTGAGATATATAGAGTTAGTCGATTATCTTTTCTGTGATATCTGAGATATATAGTGCAATCCGTTTAACTTTTCTGTGAGATCTGAGATATATAGTGTAACTTGATCACCTCTCCTGTGATATCTGGGACGTATAGTGCAATCTGTTTATCCTTTCTGTGATATCTGGGATATACAGTGCAATCCGATTGCATTCTCTGTAGCATTTGGGATACATAGGGCAATCTGATCGCTTTTTCTGTAACATTTGGGATACATAATGCAATCTGGATGCTTATTCTGCAATATTTAAGATACATACAGCAATCTGATTATCTATTCTATAACATCTGGGATATCTAGTGCAATCTGACTATCTTTTCTGTGATATCTGAGATATATAGTGTAATCTGATTACTTTTCCTTTGTAGTATCTGGGATATATAGTGCAATCTGATTACATTCCTGTGGTATTGAGACTCATGGTGTAACTTGATTACAGTTCTTGTGATATTTGGGAGGTATAGTGTAATCTGATAATTTTTTTTTTTTTTTTTTTTTTTTAATTTTTAAAGCATATAGTGCAATCTTATTACCTTACTGGTAATATTTGAGATATACAGCTCCTGTAACATCTGGGATACATAGCGCATTTTGACCCCTCCTGGTAATATTTGGGATATATAGTCTGATCACTTCTCCTGTAACATCTGGGATACATAGAGCAATCTGATTGGTTTTTGTTTTTTTTTGTTTTCTGTCTGTAACGTCTGGGATACATAGTGTAACCTGATTATCCGCCTGTAACACCTGGGATATATAGTGTAATCTGAATTTTGCGGTAGCATCTGGGATACATAGTGCAATCTGATCACCTTATGATATATAGTGTAAACTGATTCCCTTTTCTGTAATATCTGGGACACATAGTGTAATCGGATTATCTTTCTTGTAACAACTGAGATATATGGTGCAATCTGACTACCTCTCCTGTAGTATCTGATACCTATAGTGCAATCTGATTACCCTTCCTGTAATATCTGGGATATATAGTGCATCCTGATCACTCTTCTGTAACATTTGGGATACATAGTGCAATCTGATATTAAATTTATTTGTCTCCATAAGGATAGACTAGAACAGCAGCTCTAATATATCAGCGATTGTGTAGTGCGGGGGGTAGAACTCAGTCGCTGTAGGTGGAAAATCGGTTGTTGCAGGAGGGTGTTGTGGTGGCAAAATGAGTAACAAAGGGAAAAAGGGTCCTGCTAGCCCCGTAAAAGAGGGAAAAGGGACAGGTAAAATGGAGCAAGCAAAACTAGAAATCCAAACATAAAGACATTGGTGAACGCTAGTATGGAGGAGGCATGAGGGGGAGGCCTTCAAGAAGAATTAGATCCTAATTCAGCACTGGGGAGAATTCTGGCAGCAGTTAATAGAAGTAATGTCGCATTGGAGGCCTTAACAGGACAAATAGGAAATTTGCAAGCAGAATTCTCTCTAATTAGCGGTGCTGGCCGGGTTCTGGTGTGGTGTTTTTGGGTCTGGTCCTGTGGCATGGGGGTCGCAGGGCCGTCCCATGGCCCCCGTTCCCTGGCTGTGCGCGCCTGCGGGGTTGGTGGCCATTGACTGGCACGGTGTGGACTTAGTGTAGGGACCCATGTGTATCAGATACCGGCACGAGGTACATGGGGCAGTATGGCTTGATCAATTCATACACAAAATTCTGATGTGTTTTTTATTTAGCCTAGCGGCACTAGTATCAGCCATAGGTGTGAGGTGCAGCACTCTGTTTCTTCCCTGAACCGCATTTTGTTTCTCTCTTTTCTCCGTGTTTTGCACTCCTCCTGGTGAGACCCACATGACCGCAATTAGCAGGAGACACCTGTGTGCACATGGTTTTAATCCCTCCTGTTTTTTTCCCATTCTGTTTGCTGCAGCTATGGCGAGTGTAATACCTTATCCAGACTTGTGCTGCTTGGGGGCGACCTTATTCGCCGGCTCTGCTGGCCGGGTTCTGGTGTGGTGTTTTTGGGTCTGGTCCTGTGGCAAAATGAGTAACAAAGGGAAAAAGGGTCCTGCTAGCCCCGTAAAAGAGGGAAAAGGGACAGGTAAAATGGAGCAAGCAAAACTAGAAATCCAAACATAAAGACATTGGTGAACGCTAGTATGAAGGAGGCATGAGGGGGAGGCCTTCAAGAAGAATTAGATCCTAATTCAGCACTGGGGAGAATTCTGGCAGCAGTTAATAGAAGTAATGTCGCATTGGAGGCCTTAACAGGACAAATAGGAAATTTGCAAGCAGAATTCTCTCTAATTAGCGGTGCTGGCCGGGTTCTGGTGTGGTGTTTTTGGGTCTGGTCCTGTGGCATGGGGGTCGCAGGGCCGTCCCATGGCCCCCGTTCCCTGGCTGTGCGCGCCTGCGGGGTTGGTGGCCACTGACTGGCACGGTGTGGACTTAGTGTAGGGACCCATGTGTATCAGATACCGGCACGAGGTACATGGGGCAGTATGGCTTGATCAATTCATACACAAAATTCTGATGTGTTTTTTATTTAGCCCAGCGGCACTAGTATCAGCCATAGGTGTGAGGTGTAGCACTCTGTTTCTTCCCTGAACCGCAGAATTCTCTCTAATTAGGGAGGATTTAAAGAAAGTGAGAGAAAGGTGTAGTGAAGCAGAAGGTCGTATTAGTATGGTGGAAGATGAGGTGGCCAGGTTAAAAAAGGAAATGGTGGAACTTCAAGCAGATAATAAACAGATGAAAGGGAAACTAACGGATTTGGAAAATAGGTCTAGGAGAAATAATCTAAGGGCCCTATTCCACCGGACGATTATCGTTTAGATTATCGTTAAATCGTTCGAATCTAAACGATAATCGTTCGGTTGAAATGCAGTTAACGATTAACGACCGAACGAGAAATCGTTGATCGCTTTATAAGACCGGAACCTATTTTTATCATTGCTCGTTCGCAAAACAATCGCAAATCGTTCGCATTGAATAAGACATCGTTCGGTCGTTCGCAATAGATACGAACGCAATAGCGAATAAATAGTGAAGAAAAACGATCGCAATTACGATCATAAGTAACGATTATCGTTCCATGGAAATGAGTGAACATTTTCAGGTCTTTCGCAATAGCGGTCGTTTGAGATTGTTAATTGTTAACGATTATGCAAACGATAATCGTCCGGTGGAATAGGGCCCTAAGAATAGTGGGAATACCAGAGGGGGAAGAGGAAAGACGAGCCAACAAGATTTATCCAGGAGTGGCTATTGAAACAGTTTTCAACGCAGCTGTCCTCAAATTTCACTATAGAGAGAGCCCATAGAATACCAGGCAGGAATGTAGTGGCAGGAAATAGTCCTAGAGCAATGATTGTAAAGACACTTCTCTCTAGTGACAGAGATATCATTCTGAAAAAATCACGGGACGGATTGAATTTGGAATATGGGAATTCAAAAGTCTTTATATACCCAGATTTTGCAATGGAGACACAGAAAGCAAGAGTGAAATTTATTGAAGTTAAGAAAAGGTTGAGGAATAATGGAGTCAAGTACTCGCTTATGTTCCCTGTAAAATTAAGAGTGGAATGGAAGGAGAGGGTGTGGTTTTTCTACTCGGCCGAGGAAACGGTAAAATAGGCGGACTCCCAGGGCCTGAAATAGATGAAATTAATAAAATTAATTATCTATGTTAAAAGCGCAGCCAGCGGGTAAATCTCAAGTTTAGGGACCGTAAGTGGTAGGTAGGATTAGTAGGGGCCAAACGGATGGGGGTGGAGGGATGAGGGTGGTTTTTAGGGCCGGAAAATTTGTGTGTTTTTTGTCTTCTCTTTCTTTCTTTCTTTCTTTCTTTCTTTCTTTCTTTCTTTCTTTCTTTCTTTCTTTCTTTCTTTCTTTCTTTCTTTCTTTCTTTCTTTCTTTCTTTCTTTCTTTCTTTCTTTCTTTCTTTCTTTCTTGTTCCTCTCTCTTCCTTCACTCTCTTTTGTTTGTTGGTTTCTATTGGGTGGACTTGCTCTCTTTCTCCTCAGATGGGGATTGGTTACGGGGACGGTATGGTGGCAGGTAATTTTGAGTATAATAAGCAACAATAACTCACATAATAAGTATAAATAATACACATATTAAAACACATAGTATTATGATTATATGGTATCACTTTAGGTTGTGTATGTGCTTATATTTAGCATTCATCCCCTCTTTTAGTGAGGATGTGAGGATTATGAGGCTATTGTTAAAAACAGCGGTCTGATGGGAGAGACGACTACAAGGTTGATAATGTGGAATGTAAGGGGGATGAGTGATAGATTGAAAAGGCACGTTATCTTTCAAATAATAAAGAAACACTTTCCAGGAATAATTTTATCTCACGGAAACACATTTAACACATGACACGATACACTGGGTAAATAGAAAGTGGTGGCAATATCAGTGTCACTCAGTCTTCTCCTCTTTTGCAAGGGGAGTGACAGTATTAGTACATAAGAACGTTAAATGGGAGTTATTAGATAGTAAAATAGATAATGAAGGACGTTATGTTATTATTTATTGTACACTGGGGAATTTAACCCTTTGAGGACCAGGCCCAAAATTACCCAGTGGACCGCGCAAATTTTGATCTTAGTGTTTTTGTTTTTCCCTCCCCCCCTTCTAAGAGCTCTAGCACTCTCAGTTTTCTATCTACAAGCCATGTAAGTGCTTGTTTTTTACAGGAATAGTTGTTCTGTGTAATGGCGTCATTCATTTTACCATAACATGTATGATGGAATTCCAAATATATTATTTATGAAGATATAAATAGGTGAAATCGTAAAAAAGAATGCAATATGGTAACGTTTGGGGGGTTCCTGTGTCTACGTAATACACTATATGGTAACAGCGACATGATACTATTATTCTATAGGTCATATACACCTACAAAAAATATACTGTACCCAGATGTAATATAATCACAAATAAATTTTTATTGATAACAAAGACATGTAAAAAAATACAATAAAAACACAAACTGAATCAGAGCGGATGGGGGCGCACCTCATGGGTATTGTATGAACACACATCTTAGGTAATGTTTCAGTGATAGGGGTTTCTGTGATATCGGTTTATGGTCTTTTGGGATATGTTGCTTACTGTAATGAACCCTTGCTGAACATGTAGACCCCATTTATTTATTGTGCCAGGCACTTGACTTGCAGTACTTACAGCACTTGCATTTTTGCACATTCCTGCTACATGCCGGCACTTTAATATATGCACTTTACCCATGTTTTTTGTAATCATCCGCTCTGATTCAGTTTGTGTTTTTATTGTATTTTTTTACATGTCTTTGTTATCAATAAAAATTTATTTGTGATTATATTACATCTGGGTACAGTATATTTTTTGTAGGTGTATATGTATTGTTTTGCTGTTGTGGCACCCAGTAGGTTATCCCCATATATATTGTATTTTGCATTTGCTTGTTGTACCATTGGGGTAGAATATCAGCTAGTACAATTTTTGTTTGTATTCTATAGGTCAGCCCGAACACAACCATATGCAGGTTACACAGATTCTCTAATGTTATATATATATTTTTTTATGAAATCCTTTTTTTGGCAATTAAATATTAATAAAATTGGCCTATTGTGACGCTTATAACGGTTTTATTTTTTCACCTACGGGGCTGTATGGGGTGTCATTTTTTCCGCCATGATCTCTAGTTTTTATTAATACCATATTTGTGAAGATCGGACGTTTTGATCACTTTTTATTAATTTTTTTTATATATAATGTAACATTAAATCGGTAATCTGCGCACTTTTTTCCCTCTTTTCGTCTACGCCGTTCACCGATCACAATGAAGCTTGTTATTTTTTAATAGATCGGACAATTACGCACGCTACGGTATATTATATGTTTATCTATTTATTTATTTTTATATATGTCTTATTTATATAATAGGATAGGGGGGGTTATTTCAACTTTTATTGGGGGAGGGGTTTTGGGGTAGTGTAATAGTGTTTTGAACTTTTTTTTTTTTACACATTTGAAGTCCCTTTGGGGGACTTTTACATACACTAGTTTGATTTCTACACTGATGATTGCTATGCCATAGGCATAGCAATGATCAGTGTTATCGGCGATCTGCTCATTGAGCCTGCCTGTGCAGGCTTAGTGCAGCAAATTGCCGATCGGACCGCACGGAGGCAGGTGAGAGACCTTCGGCGGGGGTCCCGATCGGTAAGTGACAGGGGATTCCCCCTGTCACTTACACTTAAACTTTAAGGGGTTAATGACACGCGGCAGCGCGATTGCTGCAGCGTGTCATTACCAGTGAGGTCCCTGCTGCTCACTGCAGCCGGCCCCCACCTCCTATGAGGTGGGGGAAACACCCAGGACGTACAGTTACGTCCAGGGTCGTCTGGGGACAGACTTCCATGACGTAACTCTACGGTCCCCACCTCCTATGAGGTGGGGGAAACACCCAGGACGTACAGTTACGTCCAGGGTCGTCTGGGGACAGACTTACATGACGTAACTCTACGTCCTGGGTCGTCTAGGGGTTAAGATGTATACTTGTTTTTATTTATATTCCGCCCCCGTTTTAGTCTTCCATATTAAAAATGGTGTTTGAGTATGTGAGTAGAAGAAATAATTGTCCAGTGCTTGTCATGGGGGATTTAAATAATGTAATGGATGAGCAAGTGGATAGTAAAAAGGAATAGAGAGGTAAAAAATATCCCAAAGGTTACAGCACTAGCAAGAACGTGTGAGGAGATAGGGTTGATTGACATTTGGAGGAAGTTACACCCTGAGGATGTTTGTTTCTCGTGTGTAAATAAGACCAGTGACACAATGTCACGAATAGACTTGGCATTAGGGAGTCAGCAGATCTTAAGATATATCAGGGCTGTAAAGTATTTGGCTAGATCAGTATCGGACCACGCCCCACTATATGTAGAAGTGTTGATCGGAGAGGGTAGGAGGAATATATCTTGGCGGATCAACCCCTATTGGTTCAAATTGTTAGATATTCAAAATAAAGTGGTGGGACAAATAAAAGAGTTTCTAGACATTAATTGGAATTCGGCCCCTGAGGGAATGGTATGGGATGCATTAAAGGCATTCATGAGAGGGGTGCTAAATAAAGAGGTGCAACGGAAGAAAAGAGAGTTTAAGAAGGAGGGTCAGGAGATAAAAGTAAGCGAGGAGGAGTATGTAGTGGACCCCACTGAAGCTAATAAACAGAAGTGGGAGGAGGTTCAAGAAGAATATAAAGAGTTTTTAAACAGGAAGTCTAGGAATAAGTTATTCTTTTTAGGGAAGGATGAATATCTGGGGGGAGGGAGGCCAAGGAAACAGATAATATCATTAATCCAGAACCAGAAAGAACACAACTATATCTCTGTGATAATTAATGGTATTGGAGATGAGGTGAAGGTACAACAAAATATCAAGAGATAATTTTTTGGGTTCTATAATAACTTGTATACTAAAGGGACTACATGTGATGCTGTGCAGATAAGGGAGTATTTAGATGGTATTAGCTTTCCAACTGTGAGTGCAGAGCAGAGGAATATGTTGCAAGGTAACCTGACATTGGGAGAATTCAAGAGGGCATTGCAGGAGGTTAAAGGGAATACAGCACCAGGACCAGACGGGTTGCCCAACGAAGTCTATAGGAGGTATGAGGAGCAGCTGCTCCCGGCGTTGCTGAGAACAATGCAAAATGCGGTAGAAGTAGGGCTACTGCCAAACTCTATGAAAGAGGCTGATATAATTTTAATAAGGAAGGACCCAACAATGGTAGAGTCATATAGACCCATCTCACTATTAAATGTTGATGTAAAACTGTACGCTAGGGTGTTGGCTAATAGGCTAAAGAAAGTAATATCTGATTTAATTCATCCAGATCAGTGTGGTTTCATGCCAGGGCGTGTAATTTGGCAGAGCATCCTTAGAGTGTTCCACAATTTGCAGAAAGGGTCGGACGCTGGCTCCCACTCCATCCTGTCACTAGACGCAGCTAAGGCGTTTGACAGGGTGGAGTGGCAGTTCTTGTGGGAGACTTTGAGAAAGTTTGGCTTGGGGGAGGAATTTATAAACATGATAAAGTTGTTGTATAGTAGGCCGGTTGCTAGGGTTCTGGTGAATGGGGAGAGTACGGAGGGATTTGAGTTGGTAAGGGGAACCCGGCAAGGGTGCCCTCTGTCACCCATGCTATTCGCATTGGCTCTTGAACCTTTAGCGATTCTCATAAGGGAAGATGAGCAGATCAGGGGCTTTGGGGTGAAAGGAAAAAAAGATAAATTGAATATGTATGCAGACGATATGTTAATTTTCCTGGAAACCCCGGAGACTTCTTTAAAATATGTGATAGATTTGATTGAACAGTTCGGTAAATATTCAGGGCTATTGATAAATTGGCAACCATTTTAATGCCTTTGTCCGGTCCTTTGCTTTTGCTGCCGGGAGCAACGTATTTAGATGTGAAGGTCCTAAAAGAACGGGATAGCTTTAAATATCTAGGTATAAATGTTACAAATAAGGTCTCTGAACTCCACGAAAGAAATGTAAAACCTCTAATTCAATTCCTAAAAAGTAAAATAGAGATATGGATAGATTTAATAAAAACAAAGGTGGATAGAATGATGTTAGCCAAAACGGTCATACTCCCAAAAATGTTATACATATTTAATGCAACACCAGTATGGATTGAGAAACACATCTTTAAAAAAATAGATGTTCTAATGAACCGCCTAATTTGGGGGAGAAAGAGAGTGAGAATAAAGCTTAACTATTTTTGTTTATCATCAGATAAGGGTGATTTTTCGTTTCCCTGTATTAGATTATATTTTTTGCCATCTCAGTTAAATTTGTTAAGGTGTAGGGGTAATTTTGATTTATTACAATGGCTGGTGGGGGAGGTAGAGGGACAGCAGGAGGATTTGTTGGAGGTATTAGAGACTGGTCTCCTGGAAGATAAAAAATGGAAGTTATATCCATCAGTACAAATATTAATCAAGACGTGGAAGGAACTTAAAACCATTAGTGGAATAAAAACATCTTTAGGGCTCGTTCCCACTGAGCAAAAGCAGCTGAATTTCTGCGCTGAATCACCGCTGAAATTTCAGCCGTTAAAATAGGTGCAGAGCTAATTTCCATTGTGTTGAATGGAAATTCTGCTTTGCAGTTCACACAGTGGAATTTCCGCACTGAACTAATCCGCTTTCCGCCAGAAGAATGAACATGTTCATTCTTCCGCTAGCGGAAGCCTATACAAATCAATGGGGCTCTGATTTTCTGTTTCAGCGCGGATTCAGCGCGGATTCAGCGCGGAATACAAGCGTAATACAAGCGGAAATTACTCGCTGAATCAGCGCGGAAATGGGGAAAAGGGGGGGGAGGAGGATTCTAGTATATGTTCTGGTATAGTCTAGTTTACTCGCCAAATACTCGCTGAATTTCAGCGCTGAATGCATGCGGATTCAGCGCGGATTCCTCGAGTATTCCGCGCTGAATTTGTCAAGAGCTGATTACGAGCTGAACACTTTCCTAGCAGAAAACGCAGGGATTCTGCTTGCATTCTGCTTATATTCTGCTCGGAATTCAGCGTCAGTTGATTTCAGGCGGAAATATTTCCTTGCGTAATCCGCTCCTTTTGCTCTGTGTGAACGTAGCCTTAGAGATCACCCCCCTGTGGTATAATAAGAATCTAGCAGGCATAGGGAAAATGGAGAGATTAAGGTGGTGTGGAAAGGCAGGGATAAGTAAAGTGAAAGATGCGTTTCATTTGGGTCAATTAAAGACATGGGATAGTTTACAATAATTAGACAAAATGGTAAAAGGATTGGGAAAAAAAAAAAAAAAGAGAGGCTAATGTGGTTGCTAGTGGCAACCAGATATCTGCTGTTGCTGCAGATGATAGAAAGGAGGGTGAGCAGACTGTTGACAAGCCTTTGGGTTTGCATTATGCCAGGAGAGTCGCCTACAAAGTCAAACAGCATGTGAGAAGTGACTGTGGCAGTAAGCGGTATGTGTGCTGGGTTTGTGGGGCACGTTTTTCCTAAAGTGGTGCAGTGAGAATGCATGTGATGTGGAAACATAGTGAAAATCTGGTGTGTATTCTCACACCTAAACTGCGTCCTTACAGTGAGCGAGGCAAGAAGTGCTGCTGTAGTAATAAGGTCTTCCATCACAGCCGTGCTAGTCTGGTGCCCAAAAGGTATGGCAGAAATAAAAGGGGAAAAAGTGACCAGTCTGAACATGGTTGTAGACAGAAATGTTGCATGGAGATAGCCAGGTGTGCTTGGCCTGGTAGGAAGCCGTATGCACGTGGCTTGACTGAGAGCGCCCCCTATGTCTATGACAGTAAGCCTGGTGTGGGTGACTTTGTTACAATGCAGAGCCAGATAGACCTGAGTGATGCATCCAGTGAGGTTAGTGGTGGTCACACAGTAGTAGAGAGCCACCAGAAGCTGTTCCTGAGGCTAATGTGAACATGCCTCAAGTAGCAGGTGATGAGATGGTGGCCAGAGAAGGTCAGGTTGAAGAACTAGTGCCTCTTACAGGGAGTCTTGAAGCTGCTGAGGTTCATATAAATGGTGAAGAAGTAAATTTGGAGGAACTGAGTCCTTAGTACACAGATGTGCATGAAAGAGCTGATGTGAAGACTTTTCCTTTGGACACTGAAAGTGTCTGCAGTCTGTATGTTGCCCTGTCTGGAGTGAGACTTACCTCCCCGGTTCCAGTGTCGGGTCCCGCATCATGGCGCTCCAGTCCGCGGTTCCCGGCCGCTTCCGGGTGTCTGACGCCGCCCGAGACGCTACGTCTCAGGGCCGCTCAGCCGCTCAGCCACTCAGCGAAGGAGGCGGGATCCGAGCGGACTTCAAATGGATCCTGCCTCCTTCACTGAGTGGCTGAGCGGACCTGAGACGTCACGTCTCGGGCCCGCGTCAGACACCCGGAAGCAGCCGGGAACCGGGCAACGGAGCGTTGTGATGTGGGACCCGCCGCTGGAACCGGGGAGGTAAGTGGACGTCTTTTATTTCAGCCACCTCCTCCCCGGTCCCCCCGAAAAAGTGCCCCCACGCTGGAGCACCCCTTTAAGGAAAATGTGGGGGAAACAAAAATCTCATGAAAAGTGTGATGTGTGTCCCCAGAAAAAGAAAATAAGGCATGAATGGTGTCACATCAATGTAGGACCTTTGACCCAGGAGGGGGTGTTAATATAGTGACAAGTCCTACGGCCTGTGTCAGGGGGGGGGGAGGATATGTGGCATGGTGGGGCTGTAAGAGGCAGTTCTATGCCTCTGGAGTGGGAATTGGAGTTCAGGTAGAGCTCCTGGTCCAGATACTCCACTCCAGCCCTAGAGCTAATGAGGCTCTGAAACCACCTGGTGGAGCTCTATTAGAGACTCTAGAGCTTTCCAGGTGATGGCTCCCAGGGTGAAAGAACACAGCCTGTGGGAGCTGCAGCCAAAAGGGCTTGGTGAGACCAGTGTACCGGGTAAAGTTGAGCAGTAGGCTCAGAAAGTCAGCTAGGGAAGCTGTAATGTGTAGTCAGTGGCTAGACAGCCTAGGTTTTATTTTATTTGCAGTGTTGCTGATGTCTTATGTTTTGAATGGATAAATAAAGCTGACTGTGGTCAGTATAAAGCATACAGCACTAACTGGACTGCAAGTTGTGATATGCCAACCGTCTCAGGCCCAGGAGATGGCGATCCCAGCGAGTGAGTAACCCCCAGATTGTCACAATATGCATGTACAGTATGTATGTATGTATGTGTATGCATGAACAGTATGTGTATATGATGCATGTACAGTATGTATGTGTATGCATGTACAGTATGTGTGTAGATGATGTATGTGTATGCATGTACAATGTGTGTGTGTGTGATGCATGTACAGTATGTGCAACAGTGTGAACAGGATCCAACAGTATAAGAGTGTGAACAGGATCCTATGTTAGACCTGGGTGTTGGGTGTCTTTCACTAAAGCGGCTACAGAGCTGTCACAATCACATACTAGTCCATAAAGAAAAAATAAAATACTTATTTTCTAATGCTCAAATCTTCATTATGGGTAGCTTCACATGTACCGTATTGCTGCTGTTTTTACGCACAAAAAACACAAGAAAATCGCAGATCCGCCCTTGCGATTTTAGAGGCAGAAAAATCGCATGAATTGACCTGCATTATGTATATATAAAAAACGCAGCGTAAATTGCGCACATATAACGCAGGTCAATTCATGCGATTTTTTTTTTTTCTGCATCTAAAATTGCAGGGGCAGATACAAATGTACATTAGTAACATTCATGTATATCACCCAGTGCATACGACGCAGCTTCAGAGAACATCTATTCCTCCAAGTTCAGTCTTTGACATCTCAGGTGTTGTTCACAGAGGCGAGATGAAAGGTTCCATGATACATGTGCAACGTTTCAAGCCTTGACAAAGAGAGCATTTGCTCTTGAAACGTTGCACATGTATCATGGAACCTTTCATCTCGCCTCTGTGAACAACACCTGAGATGTCAAAGACCCAACTTGGACGAATAGATGTTCTCTGAAGCCACGTCGTATGTACTGAGTGACATACATGGATGTTATTACTAATGTCCATCTGTATGTGCTGCAGAAATTTACTAATAATACAGATTTGAGCATTTGAAAAGAAATATTGTATGTTTCTTTTGTATATGGTATGTATGGTGTACTGTATGCATGAACAGTATGTGTGTATACAATGTATGTACATGGAGTATGTATTTACAATATATGTGTAGCCCCAGAGAAGAGCAGGAACATTGACAGGTTATCCCTAGAACTACAACCTCCATCATGTCCTACTGGCAGCTCGTGATGGGAGTTGTAGTTTTGCAGTCAGTGTCTCTTCAGATCGCAGCATTACAACCTCAATCATGTCCTACTGGCAGCTCATCATGGAAGTTGTAGTTTTGCAGTCTTCTGTCTTTCCAGGTTGCGGCACTACAACCTAATCATGTCCTGCTGGCAGTGCATCATGGGAGTTGTAGGTTTTCAGCTGGAGAGTCAAAGATTGGTAAACAATGATTAGAGAATGACACAGTACAGTCCATTAAGTATAGGGGACAGTGGTACAGTGCATGGGTTGGAGGCAGTGGTACAGTACATGGGTTGGAGGCAGTGGTACTGTACATGGGTTGGAGGCAGTGGTACAGTGCATGGGTTGGAGGCAGTGGTACAGTACATGGGTTGGAGGCAGTGGTACAGTACATGGGTTGGAGGCAGTGGTACAGTACATGGGTTGGAGGCAGTGGTACAGTACATGGGTTGGAGGCAGTGGTACAGTACATGGGTTGGAGGCAGTGGTACAGTACATGGGTTGGAGGCAGTGGTACAGTACATGAGGGGGAGACAGTGGTACAGTATATGGGGTGGAAGTTGTGGTACAGTACATGAGGAGGAGGCAGTGGTACAGTGCATGAGGGGGAGGCATTGGTACAGTACATGAGGGGGAGGCAGTGACAGTTCAGTAAGACATGGTGGCACATTAGAGGGTGTCACCTTAAATTCATTGGGGGGCAAGCTAAAATTCTGCACCAGGGCCCATCAGCCTTAAGCTACGCCCATGTTATGAGCTATTAACAGTAGGAGGAAAAGAGTGGCATATGAGGAGGAGGCAAGTTTGCTAAATAAATATAAATGCAAATATAATTTGGTACAAATGAAAGCAATTAAGTGAATCATTTGTGGAACTAACATTTTGTGTTAAGTTTTACTCATCTCATATGCGTACGATTAACTCCAGTGAAAAATGTTATAAAAGTATTGTATTGCCCCTCCCCCCCCCTCCCAAAAGTTAGACAAATCACCAATCTACACCTATTATGGGAAATGCACATAAAGTGCTTTTTTCCCTGCACTTACTATTGCATCAAGGCTTTACTTCCTGAATAAAGTGGTGATGTCACTTCCTGGATAAAATGGTGATGTCACGACCAGACTCCCAGAGCTGTGCAGGCTGTGGCTGCTGGAGAGGATGATGGCAAAGGGACACTGAGGGACACAGGGCACTGGAGGGACACTGAGCATCCCCCTGCCATCATCCTTTCCAGCAGCCACAGCCCATAAAGCTCTGGGAGTTGGGTCGTGACATCACCATTTTATCCAGGAAGTGAAGCCCTGATGCAGTAGTAAGTGCAGGGAAAAAAAGCACTTTATGCGCATTTCCTATAATAAGTGTATATTGGTGATTTGAATAACTTTTGGGCGGGCAATAACAATTTTTGCCGGACTTCTGCTTTAAAATTTAGGTCAGAAAATCGGTGCAAAAAACAAACCGACCATAGAACCTTTAAATCTTATAAATTTTACCTGTAACATTAAAGCACAATGTAGTTGACCTCTAATTTTCATAGATATAATTAGTTCCAATAATATCTTGTGCAATGGCATTTTTATATTGACATATTAAAACCTGGAATTAGAATTAGACACCTGCCTGTGAGGGTTTGACTACATTGTTAGCAATTTATTATTTAATATTGTGCAATAACGATCAAATTTGAACGATAATCGTACGTGTAAACGCAGCGAACGATCAAACGACGAACGGGAAATTGTTCATTTTGATCTTTCAACATGTTATCAAATCGTCGTTCGCAAAAAATTCGCCGATCGTTCTGTGTAAACAGTCGTCGCGCGATAGTCCGGCAGCCCGCAGCCTCGTCCGGCCCCCCGCTCGCAGCCCGGCCTCCCGCTCATCCACAGCCCCCTGCGCCGGCTCGATCGCCGCTGCCGCTCTGATCGCCGCCGCCGCTCTGATCGCCGCCGCCGCCACCGCCGCTCTGATCATTGACTGATTCATTCAGAAGGAGGAGTGTCACCGAGGGTAGCGAATATAAGTGTACTGGGGGCACCAGGCCTGTCTCTTGTGCATAGAACTGGCCAATTTGCACATCACAAAACCGGTGCAGATGGCAGTAACTGGGCGGCAATTAGAAAAAAGGGACCGTGCCACTGGGATCTCTGCGCTGGCGCTGAACAGGTGATATAAAAATAAAATTAAGGTAGTGAATTGATATATTCGCTTTAAAGAGTACCTGTTATAAAAAATAACTTTTCACATGTCATCTGGAATGTCAAAAGTAATTGATCACAGCGGGTCTCAGCACTGCTGACACCTGCTGTGATCAGGAGATACAGTATAGCTGGGGAGAGAGTGCATCAACAGCGCCATTCACTCCCTGGCCGTATGTCTATAGCAGCCAAATTCGACTAAGTATGTCTCTGAGACTACATTATCAGAATTGGTGGCTGGCCAGGAAGTAGACTGCGCTGCTGCCACTCTCTCCCCGCCTATATCTCCAGGTCACAGCAGGTCTCAGCAGTGACAAGTTAAAAGTTATCTTTTATGCCAAGTACTCTTTAAAAACTATTCTAACAATAAATACAAAATATTCACCATAGACAACAATTTATCCTGGCTTCTAGGCTATTAGCACTACTTAGATTCTTGTGTCACACAGAGACTCCAAACTTCACAAGCACAGTGTGATGTGACACACTGTGCGAAGTTTCAGGGAACTCCCGAATTCCCACTACCACATTTATCATTAACGGTTACCAAGACAACATTTCAAGGTTTTTTTTACGTGGCTTCACTTACACATACATAATCTTTCTCATAACTTACAAAAAAAGGTTATTTCTTGCAGTTCCATGAATATACCACTAGATGGCATGATGAGTCTGTCTAGCATGCATTTTACAAAAACGCTAGAAAGTTACACTGTTGATTTAAACCGTTTTGGCATAGAGATTCTAATGTATGTATCCAATATGTTTCTTTTTGTAGTAGCCTCTTTTTTATGTCAGTTACATCTTCTTCCCTCTGCTGTAAACTCAATCACTTCATGTCATTAATTAATCCCTTGCCACTGCTGCCTATTTTGAACTTAATGACCAGGCCATTTTTCATTTTTGCGTTTTCATTTTTTTCTCCTCACCTTCTAAAAGCAATAAGAGTCATTTTTTGTGCCATGATCTGTAGTATTAATATTACATTTGTGTAAATGGAATTTTTTTTTTCTGATAATGTTACAATACATCTGCAGTCTTTGCCCTTTTTTTTAGTTTACGCCATTTACCATGCGGGAACACTATTGTTATATTTTACTAGATCATCCATTACTAGAACAGGCATACTATAATCTATTAGAGATGAGTAGGTATTTGATCGAATGTTGCGGTATTCGAAAGACTCGAATACAATCGAGTAGTGTGTTGAATATGTGGCAAACATTTGAAAACCCTCCCATGGCACTTGGCGCTTTTTTTAATCCAATCACCATGCAGGGAGGCTGTGAGGGACCCTGGGAGTACGCACGCAGCGCAAAAACGGCGTCTACCCTCTTTGGATGGCTGAACCACATGACCTCGAATATTTAAGACTTGATTCCGCCTCTCGACCGCAGATGCGCTTTTAACCTAGTCAGGGAGAGTTCTTCGAGCAGGGAGAGATAGGTTTTAATAGCGTTTTGGTTAGGCAGGTTTACTACTGAACCCAAAAGTCCTTTTCAGGGCTAATATCCATCAAAAAAGTAATCCCTGGAGTCTGCATCCAAAGCACTTCTCAGTGCTAAGAAATAGATGATATAACAGCAGCATCAGCTGTATTCATTCCAGTACCCTGGTTTAGCCCACTAAGGGCACTTTAACCTTATACCTATTGTGCCAGTTGCCCAGTTAAAGGCACGTGATACCTATTGTGCCAGTTGCCCAGTAAAAGGCACGTGATACCTATTGTGCCAGTAGCTCAGTAAAAGGCACGTGATACCTAGTGTGCCAGTTGCCCAGTAAAAGGCACGTGATACCTATTGTGCCAGTTGCCCAGTAAAAGGCACGTGATACCTATTGTGCCAGTTGCCCAGTAAAAGGCACGTGATACCTATTGTGCCAGTTGCCCAGTAAAAGGCAAGTGATACCTATTGTGCCAGTTGCCCAGTAAAAGGCACGTGATACCTATTGTGCCAGTTGCCCAGTAAAAGGCAAGTGATACCTATTGTGCCAGTTGCCCAGTTAATGGCACGTGATACCTAGTGTGCCAGTTGCCCAGTTAACGGCACGTGATACCTAGTGTGCCAGTTGCCCAGTAAAAGGCACGTGATACCTATTGTGCCAGTTGCCCAGTAAAAGGCATGTGATTTACCTAGTGTGCCAGTTGCCCAGTAAAAGGCACGTGATACCTATTGTGCCAGTTGCCCAGTAAAAGCAAGTGATACCTATTGTGCCAGTTGCCCAGTAAAAGGCATGTGATACCTATTGTGCCAGTTGCCCAGTAAAAGGCAAGTGATACCTATTGTGCCAGTTGCCCAGTTAATGGCACGTGATACCTAGTGTGCCAGTTGCCCAGTTAACGGCACGTGATACCTAGTGTGCCAGTTGCCCAGTAAAAGGCACGTGATACCTAGTGTGCCAGTTGCCCAATAAAAGGCACGTGATACCTAGTGTGCCAGTTGCCCAGTAAAAGGCACGTGATACCTATTGTGCCAGTTGCCCAGTAAAAGGCATGTGATACCTAGTGTGCCAGTTGCCCAGTAAAAGGCACGTGATACCTATTGTGCCAGTTGCCCAGTAAAAGGCAAGTGATACCTATTGTGCCAGTTGCCCAGTTAATGGCACGTGATACCTAGTGTGCCAGTTGCCCAGTTAACGGCACGTGATACCTAGTGTGGCAGTTGCCCAGTAAAAGGCACGTGATACCTATTGTGCCAGTTGACCAGTAAAAGGCACGTGATACCTATTGTGCCAGTTGACCAGTAAAAGGCACGTGATACCTATTGTGCCAGTTGCCCAGTAAAAGGCACGTGATACCTATTGTGCCAGTTGCCCAGTAAAAAGCAAGTGATACCTATTGTGCCAGTAGCCCAGTAAAAGGCACATGATACATATTGTTCCAGTAGCCCAGAAAAAGGCACATCATACATACTGTTCCAGTAATGTTCGTACAGCATGATGCGTGATACGCGCGAATAACATGACGCTCTACAGACGCACATTGGAATCATGTATGTAACAATGCGCAAGAAATACAAACGAAATGTGTGAACATTGCCATAAAGCATTCACAAATATTTTTCCTTCTCAACTGTGGGGAGTGGCATTATACTGCGATTTTGGGGTGTTGGGTGCACCCAGGCATGCTCCTCCTAATGTCCCAGTGTCATTCCAGAGATGTACGCATCGTTTAGGGAGGTTTCATGGGGGACTTGGTGACCTCCAAATGGTCGAATTTGGATTTCCAAGTGCCGAGCATTATTTTCCCATAGACTATAATGGGATCAAATATTCGTTCAAATAGTCGAATCTCGGTGCTATAGTGTGTGATGAGGAGCTCTGTATACACTGAGGGGGCTGCTATAGTGTGTGATGAGGAGCTCTGTATACACTGGGGGCTGCTATAGTGTGTAATGAGGGGCCCCTTATACACTGAGGGGGCTGCAATAGTGTGTGATGAGGAGCCCTGTATACACTGGGGGCTTCCATAGTTTGTGATGAGGAGCCCTGTATTCACTGAGAGTCTGCCATAGTGTGTGATGAGGAGCCCTGTATACACTGGGGGCTTCCATAGTGTGTGATGAGGAGCACTGTATTCACTGAGAGTCTGCCATAGTGTGTGATGAGGAGCCCTGTATACACTGGAGGCTGCCATAGTGTGTGATGAGGAGCCCTCTATACACTGGAGGCTGCCATAGTGTGTGATGAGGAGCCCTGTATACACGGAGGGGGCTGCTATAGTGTGTGATGAGGAGCCCTGTATACACTGAGGGGGCTGCTATATTGTGTGATGAGGAGCCCTGTATACACTGGAGGCTGCCATAGTGTGTGATGAGGAGCCCTGTATACACTGGAGGCTGCCATAGTGTGTGATGAGGAGCCCTGTATACACTGGAGGCTGCCATAGTGTGTGATGAGGAGCCCTGTATACACTGGAGGCTGCCATAGTGTGTGATGAGGAGCCCTGTATACACTGAGGGGGCTGCCATAGTGTGTGATGAGGAGCCCTGTATACACTGAGGAGGCTGCCATAGTGTGTGATGAGGAGCCCTGTATACACTGGAGGCTGCTATAGTGTGTGATGAGGAGCCCTGTATACACTGAGGGGGCTGCCATAGTGTGTGATGAGGAGCCCTGTATACACTGAGGAGGCTAGCATAGTGTGTGATGAGGAGCCCTGTATACACTGAGGAGGCTGCCATAGTGTGTGATGAGGAGCTCTGTATACACTGAGGAGGCTGCCATAGTGTGTGATGAGGAGCTCTGTATACACTGGGGGCTGCTATAGTGTGTGATGAGGAGCCCTGTATACACTGGAGGCTGCCATAGTGTGTGATGAGGAGCCCTGTATACACTGGAGGCTGCCATAGTGTGTGATGAGGAGCCCTGTATACACTGGAGGCTGCCATAGTGTGTGATGAGGAGCCCTGTATACACTGGAGGCTGCCATAGTGTGTGATGAGGAGCCCTGTATACACTGAGGGGGCTGCCATAGTGTGTGATGAGGAGCCCTGTATACACTGAGGAGGCTGCCATAGTGTGTGATGAGGAGCCCTGTATACACTGGAGGCTGCTATAGTGTGTGATGAGGAGCCCTGTATACACTGAGGGGGCTGCCATAGTGTGTGATGAGGAGCCCTGTATACACTGAGGAGGCTAGCATAGTGTGTGATGAGGAGCCCTGTATACACTGAGGAGGCTGCCATAGTGTGTGATGAGGAGCTCTGTATACACTGAGGAGGCTGCCATAGTGTGTGATGAGGAGCTCTGTATACACTGGGGGCTGCTATAGTGTGTGATGAGGAGCCCTGTATACACTGGAGGCTGCCATAGTGTGTGATGAGGAGCCCTGTATACACTGGAGGCTGCCATAGTGTGTTATGAGGAGCCTTGTATACACGGAGGGGGCTGCTATAGTGTGTGATGAGGAGCCCTGTATACACTGGAGGCTGCTATAGTGTGTGATGAGGAGCCCTATATACACTGAAGGGGCTGCTATAGTGTGTGATGAGGAGCCCTGTATACACTGAGGAGGCTGCCATAGTGTGTGATGAGGAGCCCTGTATACACTAGAGGCTGCCATAGTGTGTGATGAGGAGCCCTGTATACACTGGAGGCTGCCATAGTGTGTGATGAGGAGCTCTGTATACACTGAGGGGGCTGCCATAGTGTGTGATGAGGAGCCCTGTATACACAGAGGAGGCTGCCATAGTGTGTGATGAGGAGCCCTGTATACACTGAGGAGGCTGCCATAGTGTGTGATGAGGAGCCCTGTATACACTGGAGGCTGCTATAGTGTGTGATGAGGAGCCCTGTATACACTGGAGGCTGCCATAGTGTGTGATGAGGAGCCCTGTATACACTGGAGGCTGCCATAGTGTGTTATGAGGAGCCTTGTATACACGGAGGGGGCTGCTATAGTGTGTGATGAGGAGCCCTGTATACACTGGAGGCTGCTATAGTGTGTGATGAGGAGCCCTATATACACTGAAGGGGCTGCTATAGTGTGTGATGAGGAGCCCTGTATACACTGAGGGGGCTGCTATAGTGTGTTATGAGGAGCCCTGTATACACTGGAGGCTGCTATAGTGTGTGATGAGGAGCCCTGTATACACTGAGGGGGCTGCCATAGTGTGTGATGAGGAGCCCTGTATACACTGAGGGGGCAGCCATAGTGTGTGATGAGGAGCCCTGTATACACTGGAGGCTGCCATAGTGTGTGATGAGGAGCCCTGTATACACTGAGGGGGCAGCCATAGTGTGTGATGAGGAGCCCTGTATACACTGGAGGCTGCTATAGTGTGTGATGAGGAGCCCTGTATACACTGAGGGGGCTGCCATAGTGTGTGATGAGGAGCCCTGTATACACTGAAGGCGGCCATAGTTTGTGATGAGGAGCCCTGTATACACTGAAGGCGGCCATAGTTTGTGATGAGGAGCCCTGTATACACTATAGGCGGCCATAGTGTGTGATGAGCCCTATATACACTGAAGGGGCTGCTATAGTGTGTGATGAGGAGCCCTGTATACACTGAGAGGGGTGCTATAGTGTGTGATGAGGAGCCCTGTATACACTGAGAGGGGTGCTATAGTGTGTGATGAGGAGCCCTGTATACACTGAGAGGGGTGCTATAGTGTGTGATGAGGAGCCCTGTATACACTGAGGGGGCTGCCATAGTGTATCCGGAACCTGCCAGTGTGCAGCGGTCGTTCCCAGGTATGCTGGGATATGTTGTGCACAAGGAGGTATGCTGGGAGTTGTGCACAAGGAGGTATGCTGGGAGTTGTTGTGCACAAGGAAGTATGCTGGAAGTTGTTGTGCTCAAGGAGGTATGCTGGGAGTTGTTGTGCTCAAGGAGGTATGCTGGGAGTTGTTGTGCACAAGGAGGTATGCTGGGAGTTGTTGTGCACAAGGAGGTATGCTGGAAGTTGTTGTGCACAAGGAGGTATGGTGGGAGTTGGAGTTGTGCAGCAGCCTCCTGACACTACAACAACTCCCAGTATACTGTCTTGTACATAAACACTTCCACCATGATATCCGCAGTCTGGGCAGGGGTCATTACATTTGTATTTAGCATTTTTAGATAGTACTATACATGTATAAATGTAATCTGAGTGTGTTTGTATCTGTGTAATTTGTGTATCTGCATATTTGTGAAATGTGCCCATCTATGTGTTGTGTATCTATGTTATGTGTTTAGTTGTGTGGTAGTACTGTAGAGGCAAATATATATGTGCATGTATTTGTATATGTATGAAATGTATGTGTACATCTATGTCATGAGTCGCATCATGGGAGCTTGGCAGGAAAGACATTTAAATTGAACCAATCAGCCCAATTAGGCTGATATGGTTTCCAGGAACGCTGTATAAAGCTCTCACAGCTGCCGTGGCATGTACCGTCCGCAGCTGCTGCAGAAGTTTTATACTGGAGAAAAACAAGTTTTAATTCCCGGGTGAGTAACAGGCAGAGACAGGGAGGTAGTCATCTGGGCAGAGGCCAGAGAGGCCAGTAACAAACACCTCTGCCTGTCAATCATCCCTCCGAGCGTGCTGACAGCCAGAGAGTGGTGACTAAACACGGGGGCAGGGAGCCACCCAGATGACTACCTCCCTGTCTCTGCCTGTCACGCACCAAGGGAATAAAGGAAAAATTGACTCTGATCACACTGCAGTTTGCACGCTGCTTGTGGCTAAAGTACAGACAAAAAAACAGAAGGTGCAACAGCAACCAACAGGTGCAAGGGCTTACCGTATATATTCTCATCCCAGTGTACACACGGTAAACACCTGCTCTGTAGATATTAAAAAGTGAGGATCTAAGCAAACTATTTGATTAGAGTGTACCATGTCGCCACGTTAGGGCGTCATTGAGACATGGTCCCTACTCTAGCATATTCACACTAGTTATGGCCTCTCCTAGGCTGAATAAGCCTGCAACTCGGCAGATAGGAGCCAAATGATCTTTTTTTATAGCATCCTTGGGACATTGGTGGAGTGCAAGCCAACAGGAGGTAGACACCCCCCCCCCCCTTCCCACACACACACACACACACACACACATTCAACAGGAAAAAAGGAAAAATTGGCCACACATCTATGACTCTGTTCACACTGCAGGTTGCACGCTGCTTGTGGCTAAAGTACAGATGAAAAAACAAAGTGCAACAGCAACCCACAGGTGCAGGGGCTTATCGTATATACTCCTCCCAGTGTATACACGGTAAACACCTGCTCTGTAGATATTAAAAACTCCACCCATGTCCCAAGGATGCTATAAAAAGAGATCATTTGGCTCCTTTCTGCCCAGTTGTAGGCTTATTCAGCCCAGGGGAGGCCATTGCTAGTGTGAAAATGCTAGAGTAGGGACCATGTCTCGAGGACGCCTTAACGTGGCAACATGGTACACTCTGATCAAATAGTTTGCAAAGATCCTCACTTTTTAATATCTACAGAGCTGGTGTTTACCGTGTCAACACTGGGAGTATATACGATAAGCCCTTGCACCTGTGGGTTGCTGTTGCACCTTTTGTGTTTTTGCCTCCACCAAGGGAATAAAACTCATTTTTCTCTGGCATAAAGCTCCTGCTGCAGCCGCGGCTGGTGCGTGCCATGGCTGCTGCAGGAGCTTCATACAGAGCTTTTTTTTCACATGATCTGCTGCCCTCTGGTTTTATGTGTGTTTGTCAGATGTTTTTTTTAATCACATACAGAAATATAATTGCAATCATATTATGAGTAACAAAAGCTTATATTGACAGTTAGAATGAGTTAATGCAGCAAGTCAATATTTGCAGTGTTGACCCTTCTTCAGGACCTCTACAATTCTCCCTGGTAGGGATGGTCCGAACCGAGTTCGGTTCGGGTTCGTACGAACCCAAACTCTCGGAAATGATTCCAGCTGTCTGCCCGCTCCGTGGAGAGGGTGGATACAGCGGGAGGACCGCCTGGAAAACTGGGATACAGCCATAGCCATAGGCTGTATCCCAGTTTTCAAGGCGGTTCTCCCGCTGTATCCACCCACTGCACGGAGCGGGCAGACAGTGGCAATCTGATGCCAAGCGTTAGGGTTCATACGAACCCGAACCTCGGCAGTTTCGGACCATCCCTACTCCCTGTCAAGCTCTCAATCAACTTCTGGACCAAATCCTGATTGATAGCAGTCCATTCTTGCACAATAAATGCTTGCATTTTGTCAGAATTTGTTGGTTTTTGCTTGTCCACCCGTCTCTTGATGAGATTAAGATCTGGGGAGTTTCCAGGCCATGGACCCAAAATCTCAATGTTTTGTTCCCTGAGCTATTTAGTTATCACCTTTGCTTTATGGCAAGGTGTTCCATCATGCTGGAAAAGGCATTGTTGATCGCCAAACTGCTCTTGGACGGTTGGGAGAAGTTGCTCTTGGAGGACATTCTGGTACCATTCTTTATTCATGGCTGTGTTTTTAGGCAAGACTGTGAGAGAGCTGATTCCCTTGACTGAGAAGCAACCCCAGTCATGAATGGTTTAAGGATGCTTTATAGTTGGCATGAGACAAGACTGGTGGTAGCGCTCACCTCGTCTTCTCCGAATAAGCTGTTTTCCAGATGTCCCAAACAATCGGAAAGGGGATTCATCAGAAAAAATGACTTTACCCCAGTCCTCAGCAGTCCACTCCCTGTACCTTTTGCAGAATATCAGTCTGTCCCTGATGTTTTTTCTGGAGAGAAGTGGCTTCTTTGCTTCCCTCCTTGAGACCAGGCCTTGCTCCAGGAGTCTCCGCCTCACAGTGCATGCAGATACACTCACACGTGCCTGCTGCCATTCCTGAGCAAGCTCTGAACTGCTGGTAGCTCAATCCCACAGCTGAAACACTTTTAAGAGACTGTCCTGGCGCTTGCTGGTCTTTCTTGGGCACCCTGGAGCCTTTTTGGCAACAATGGAACCTCTCTCCTTGAAGTTCTTGATGATGCGATAGATTGTTGACTGAGGTGCAATCTTTCTAGCTGCGCTACTCTTCCCTGTTAGGCCATTTTTGCGCAGTGCAATGATGACTGCATGTGTTTCTTTAGAGATAACCATGGTTAACAGAAGAGAAACAATGATGCCAAGCACCAGCCTCTTTTTAAATTGTCCAGTGGTGTCATTCTTACTTAATCATGACAGATTGATCTCCAGCCCTGTCCTCATCAACACCCACACCTGTGTTAATGGAGCAATCACTGAAACAATGTTAGCTTGTCCTTTTAAGGCAGGGCTGCAATGTTGAAATGTGTTTTGGGGGTGTTTGACTTTGCAAGTAATTGCTGTTTAGCTGATCACTCTTTATAACATTCTGGAGTATATGCAAATTGCCATTTTAAAAACTGAAGCAGTAGACTTTGTAAAAATTAATATTTGTATCATTCTCAACTTTTGGCCATGACTGGATTTGCCCTTGTACGAATAGACCCTTGGTGTGGAGGCTTATGTGTGTGTGTGTGTGTGTGTATGTATGAGTCTGCATGTGCTGTGCGTATGTATGTGCATATGTGTGCTGTGTGTGTCTACCTGTGCTGTGTGTGTATGTGTGGGTATCTTTGTGTGGGGCTGCAGTTGTGTGGGGGCTGTAGTTTTGTGGGGGGCTGGGGGTGGTAAATGTGGGGGGGCTGGGAGTTTGGGGAGCTAGGGGTGGGAGTTGTTTAGGGGCCGGGTGTGGTATTTGTGTGGAGGGCTGGGGGGGGTGTAGTTGTGTGTATGGTGGGGGGGGGGGTTATGGGTGTTGTCTGGAGGGCTTGGAGGCTGAAGGAGCTTTATGTCACCTTAAAGGTGTGTGTAGGTGTGTTTGGGGTTTGGGGTGGGGGGGGGAAGGGTTTTGAAAAAAGGTTTCGCACAGGGCGCCATTACCCTAAGGCCGTCCCTGGCAGCTCCTTTCTCTCCATGTCCGTATGTGTTGAACCCCAGCTTTTTTCTCCTGTGACATCATCCTCTCATGTCACAGGAAACTTGACTGGATCTTGTCTCCCACTCCCCTGAGCCTCCCTTGTCTCCCACTCCACTCCCTATGACTAGCCCCACCACCATACATCTGAGCAAGCAAGGAATGACAGAAGCAGGCGTTGTAACTTCACTGCTTGACCAATAGTTTCCAGTGAAATTAAGGCTCTGTTCACGCATGTTAGTTTTACAAATGATGGACAATGGAATGGAAACACAATGGAATAATACTAAACAGAACAGAGGATTAGAGCCGGCACTGCTAATCCCACCTGCACAAAAAACAAGACATAAATGGCATAGCCAGTGTAAGATAATATCAGATAAATTCCTTATTGTGGGGCTCTACTTTAACCCCTTCCCGCATATGGACGTACCGGCACGTCCAAATCTGCATACAGTTCCTGCAGATGGACGTGCCGGTACGTCCACGGGATGACAGGGGCGCAGGAGCTGCACTCCTGTCATCCTCGGTGGGGCCCGGCTGTCAGTGATAGCCGGGCACCCGCCGCAACTGCCGAGATCCGTGCTGTGCCCGGATCCCGGCAGTTAACCCCTTAGTGGCCGCCGATACGGCGGTCACTAACGGGCCGGCGCTGTACTGCATTTCATCTCCCCCCACCGTGAATCCACGGCGGGGGGAGATGAAATAAGTCAATCAGACCCCAGATCAGCCCCCCTAGTGGGCTGGTCACTAACCCTCTCCCTCCCCGCGGCGGCCATCAGATCCAAGATGGCCGCCGCAATCACTGTGAACAGACTAATGTCTGTTCACAGTGATCAGAAAATAAAAATGAATGAAAGCCCCATGCTCTCCGCCACCGGAGGTAGCGGAGAGCATGGGGCAGTCATCGGGACCCCCCCGTGGGGTCCCGGTACAAGCGATCAGCGGTATATACTATATACCGCTGATCGCTTGTGCCATGTGGAACCCGGCACTTTTTATCCCCTGTCACCATCAATGATTGGTGACAGGGGATAAAAAGTGTCACCGTGCCCCCCCCCCCCCAAGTGGCCCCCCACCCCCCTGTCACCCTCGTCCCCCAGTCACCCCCCCCCTTCCCCATATACTCACCTGCTCCTGGAGCTCCTTCCTCCTCGACGTCCAGGCTGGTTATGAAGTGCGCATGCGCTCCATAACCAGCCAACTCTGAAAATTTAAAGTGACAGAGACCAATTTGGTCTCTGTCACTGAACTATGATTACTGTGATAGAAAATATCACAGTAATCATAGTAATACAGTGAAAATGAATGTATAAAGTACAAAAAGTGACAAACATACAAAAAAATAAAACACACACTTTTTATTATAGTAATAATTGCAGTTTACTCCCAAATTACCCTTAACCCCCCCAGATTACCCGTAACCGCCCCAGGTTGTCCGTAATCACGCCAGATTGCACGTAACCCCCCAGATTACACGTAACCACGCACGTTGCCCGTAACCACCGCACGTTGCCCGTAACTACCGCACGTTGATAGTGACCCCCTCCAGATTGTCCATAATCACCCCAAATTACATGTACCCACCCCAGATTACCTATAAACACTTCAGTTTATCCATAACAATGCCAGATTGTCTGTAACCCCCCCCCCCCAGGTTTCCCGTGACCACCCCAGGTTGCCGTAATCATGCCAGATTACATGTAACCCCCCCAGATTGCACGCAACCACAGCAGGATGCCTCTGAACACCGCAGGATGCCTCTGACCACCGCACGTTGCCACTGACCACTGCACGTTGCCACTGACCACCGCACGTTGCCACTGACCACTTCACCTTGCCTCTAACCACCCCAAATTGCCAATGACCGCCTCCAGATTGCCCGTAACCACGCCAGATTACAGGTACCCACCTCAGATTACCTATGAGCACTTCAGTTTATCCGTAACCACCCCAGATTGCCCATAACCACCCCAGATTGTCCGTAACCACCCCACGTTGCCCGTAACCACAGCAGGTTGCCTGTAACCACCCTAGATTACCCGTAACCACCCCAGGTTGTCTGTAACCACAGCAGGTTGTCCGTATCCATGTCACGTTGCCCGTAACCACCCCAGGTTGCCCGTAACCACCCCAGGTTGCCCGTAACCACCCTTAGGTTGCCTGTAACCACCCCAGGTTGCCCGTAACCACCCCAGGTTGCCCGTAACCACCCCAGGTTGCCGCGACCATTCCATGTTGACCGTATCCACCTCATGTTGACCGTATCCACCCCAGATTACCCGTTACCACCCCAGGTTGTCTGTAACCACAGCAGGTTGTCCGTATCCACCCCACATTGCCTGTAACCACCTCAGGTTGCCCGTGACCACCCCATGTTGACCGTATCCACCCCAGATTACCCATAACCACCCCAGGTTGTCTGTAACCACAGCAGGTTGTCCGTATCCACCCCACGTTGCCTGTAACCACCCCAGGTTGCCGGTAATCACCCTAGGTTGCCTGTGACCACCCCATGTTCACCGTATCCACCCCAGATTACCTGTATCCACCCCAGGTTGCTTGTAACCACCTCAGGTTGCCTGTGACCACCCTATGTTCACCGTATCCACCCCAGGTTGTCCGTATCCACCCCAGACTACCAGTAACCACCCCAGGTTGTCCGTATCCACCCCAGATTACCCATAAGCACCCCAGGTTGCCCGTAACCACCCCCAGATTACCTGGAACCACCCCAGACTGTCCGTAACCACCCCACATTACCTGTAATCTCATTTTTTTTATTGTATTTTAGTAACTGTGCTATTCTAATAACCGATACTAGCTGCGGTTTTGCTCCAGCAAATCGGCGCTCCTTCCCTTCTGAGCCCTGCTGTGTGCCCATACAGTGGTTTACGCCCACATATGGGGTATCGTTGTACTCAGGAGAACCTGCTTTACAGATTTTGTGGTACGTTTTTTCTTCTGTTCCTTGTGAAATTTAGAAATTTTAAACTAAATGAACATATTATTGGAAAAAAATCGAGTTTTTCATTTTTACTAGCCAATTTTGAATACTTTCCTCCAATACCTGTTGGGTCAAAATGCTCACCACACACCAAGATGAATTCTTTAAGGTGTGCACTTTCCAAAATGGGGTGACTTATGGGGTGGGTTCACTCCACTGGCACTACAGGGGCTCTGCAAACGCACCTGGTGCTCAGAAACTTCTTCAGAAAAATCTGCACTGAAAATGCTAATTGGCGCTCCTTCCGTTCTGAGCCCTGATGTGTGCCCATACAGTGGTTTATACCCACATATGGGGTACCGTTATACTCAGGAGAACCTGCGTTACAAATTTTGTGGTGAACTTTCTCTCCTGTTCCTCAAGAAATTTAGAAATTTCAAACTAAAGGAACACATTATTGGAAAAATTCGCGTTTTTCATTTTTACTGTCTACTTTTGAATACTTTCCTCTAATACCTGTGGGGTCAAAATGGTCACCACACCCCAAGATGAATTCTCTAAGGGGTGCACATTCTAAAATGGGGTGACTTATGGGGAGATTTTACTTCGCTGGCACTACAGGGGAACTGCAAATGCACCTGGCGCTCAGAAACTTCTTCAGCAAAATCTGCATTGAAAATGCTAATTGGCGCTCCCTTTCTTCTGAGCCCTGCTGTGTGCCCATACAGTGGTTTACGCCCACATATGGGGTACCGTTGTACTCAAGAGAATCTGCCTTATAAATTTTGGGGTAATTTTTTTTCTCTTGTTCCTCGTGAAATTGAGAAATTTCAAACTAAACGAACATATTTAAGGAAAAATTCGAGTTTTTCATTTTTACGGTCTAATTTTGAATACTTTCCTCTAACACCTGTGGGGTCAAAATGCTCATCCTACCCCAAGATGAATTCTTTGAGGGGTGTACTTTCCAAAATACGGTGACTTTTGGGGGGGTTCTATTCTGCTGACACTACAGGGGCGCTGCAAACGCACCTGGTGCTCAGAAACTTCTTCAGCAAAATCTGCATTGGAAAAGCTAATTGGCGCTCCCTTCCTTCTGAGCCCCGCTGTGTGCCCATACAGTGGTATATACCCACATATGGGGTACCGTTGTACTCATGAGAACCTGCGTTACAAATTTTGGGGTGCTTTTTCTCTCATGTTCCTTTTGAAAATTAGAAACTTTACTCTAAACGTATATATTATTGGAAAATTGTAATTTTCCATTTTTTTACGGCCTAATAGTGAATACTTTGCTCCAGCCCCTGTAGGGTTAAAATGCTCATTATACCCCTAGATTAATTCTTTAAGGTGTGAAGTTTCCAAAATGGGGTCACTTATGGGGGTTTCCAGTATACAAGCCTCCTAAATCAACTTAAGAAAAGAACTGGTCCCTAAAAAAAATCAGTTTTGGAAACTTTCACGAAAATGTGGTAATTTGCTGATAAATTTCTAAGCCCCGTAACACCCTAAAAAATTAAAATATGTTTATGAAATGAAGCCAGAATAAAGAGGACATATCGGTAATGTGACTTAGTAACTAATTTATGTGCTACGACTTTCTTTTTTAGAAGCAGAGAATTTCAAAGTTCATAAAATTTTTTTAATTTTTCATGATATTTTGATGTTTTTCACAAAAAACACACAAAGTAGTGACCAAATTTTGCCACTAATATAAAGTGCCATATGTGACAAAAAAAACAATCTCAGAATCGCTAGCATATGTTAAAGCATCACTGAGCTATGAGCGCATAAAGTGAGACAGGTCAGATTTTGAAAAATGAGCCTGGTCATTAACCTCTTAAAGGGGTTGTCCGGCGATAAAAAAATATTCACAGAATAACACACATTACAAAGTTATACAACTTTGTAATGTATGTTATGTCTGTGAATGGCCCCCTTCCCCGTGTTTCCCCCCACCCACGCTAGACCCAGAAGTGTGGTGCATTATACTCACCGCATATCGTGTCGTCCACGGTCTCCGATCGTCAGCAGTGACGTCTTCTTCGGGAGCTTGGCGGATCTTCCCGAGTGCCGGCCACCCTCTGCAGCGTCATCCGAAGCTCAGCCGCGATTGGCTGAGCATAACTGTGCTCAGCCAATCGCGGCTGAGCGGCTGATGACGCGGCCACGTCATCAGCTGCTCAGCCGCGATTGGCTGAGCACAGTTATGCTCAGCCAATCGCGGCTGAGCTTCGGATGACGCTGCAGAGGGCGGCGGGCACTCGGGAAGATCCGCTGGCCTCCCGAAGAAGACGTCACTGCTGACGATCGGAGACCGTGGTCGGCACGTGACAGGTAATGTATAGCGCACCACACTTCCGGGTACACGGGTGGGGGTGGTGGGACACGGGGAAGGGGGCCATTCACAGACATAACATACATTACAAAGTTGTATAACTTTGTAATGTGTGTTATTCTGTGAATAATTTTTTATCGCCGGACAACCCCTTTAAGGACATATGACGTACCGGTACGTCATATGTCCTCACTTGCACTTCAAAGCGGGGCCGCGCGGCGGCCCCGCTTTGAAGTGCCGCGATCCCGGGTGCCGCGTGTAGCCCGGGACCGCCGCTATTAGCGGGCACGGTCTGATCGCCGTGCCCGCTAATTAGCTAATCGGAGGCAGCTGTCAAAGTTGACAGCTGCCTCCGATTACCGGAGGCAACGTTTCCCTGGTGTCTAGTGGGGGAGATCGCTCCTCCGGGACCTTGTCCCGGAGGAGCGATCTCCGTTACTGATGCTGGCCGGGGACGCGTCCAAGATGGCGCCGTCCTCGGCTCGGCACTCGTTCGTTTTCGGCTGCAGCAGCCGAAAGCAAACGAGTGCCGATCTCATGGATCTCTGCAGCATATCTATGCTGCAGAGATCTCAATGAGAGATCCAAGTGTATATACTAGAAGTTCCCTAGGGGGGCTTCTAGTATATGTGTAAAAAAAAAAAAAAAAGTGTTGTTAATAGTAAAAAGCCCCCTCCCCTAATAAAAGTCTGAATCACCCCCCTTTTCCCAGGTTTTAAATAAAAGTAAACAAATAAATAAATAAACATGTTTGCTATCGCCGCGTGCGTAATCGCCCGAACTATTAATTAATCACATTCCTGATCTCATACGGTAAACGGCGTCAGCGCAAAAAAATCCCAAAGTGCAAAATTGCGCATTTTTGGTCGCATCAAATCCAGAAAAAATGTAATATAAAGCGATCAAAAAGTCGTATATGCGCAATCAAGGTACCGATAGAAAGATCACATCATGGCGCAAAAAATGACACCTCGCACAGCCCCATAGACCAAAGGATAAAAGTGCTATAAGCCTGGGAATGGAGCGATTTTAAGGCACGTATATTGGTTAACAACGGTTTGAATTTTTTACAGGCCATCAGATACAATATAAGTTATACATGTTATATATCGTTTTAATCGTAACGACTTGAGGAACATGCATAACAAGTCAGTTTTACCACAGGGCGAATGGCGTAAAAACACATTTCCCCCAAATAAAAGAAATGCGTTTTTTTTTTTTCAATTTCACCACACTTTGAATTTTTTTCTGGTTTCGCAGTGTACTTTATGCAAAAATTCAGCCTGTAATTGCAAAGTACAATTAGTGAAGCAAAAAATAAGGGGTCATGTGGGTTTCTAGGTGGAAAAATGCAAGTGCTATGACCTTTTAAACACAAGGAGGAAAAACCGAAAACGTAAAAACAAAAATGGGCCATGTCCTTAAAGGGTTAAAGAGAACCAGTCATGGACGAAAGTTAAAAAATTTTTATTCCTTAATTAGATGCAAATCATAATTTAATTGACATTTGCAAATATAATTAATTATTTTTATTGTCACGTTTTTGAATTATTCCCTTTTTACTTTCCTGTCTCGAGCCGGCTCTTTTCAAAAGAGCCGGCGCGAGACAGGAAACTCCCGTCATGCAGAGTGGCAGGAAAGGTTCTCATGATCCTTTGCCTGCCGCTCTGTTAACACACAGTGATCTCGCGCTATACAGCGCAAGATCGCTGTGTATTATCTAAAGTCCCTCTTCTCTAATCTATTTATGAAGATACAGACTGCCTCTGCAGTCTGTATCTTTATACTTTACCTAATCCTCTTCTTCGGTGCAGCAAGGCTGGCGGCGCCATCTTGATTACGTCACTTGCGTTCCAGCGGTGGAACGCAAGGCCCGTAATCAAGATGGCGGTGCCCTGCCTTGCGGCACTGAAGCAGAGGATAGGTAAAGTATAAAGCTACAGACTGCAAATGCAGTCTGTATCCTCATGAAGTCTATCTATGAAGATACAGACTGCCTTTGCAGTCTGTATCTTTATACTTTACCAGATCCTCTGTTCCCTGGCTGTTCCGGCGGCGCCGCCATCTTGATGACGTCACGCTGGAACGCACAGCTGAAACGCAAGTGACGTCATCAAGATGGCGGCGCTCACCGGAACAGCCAGGGAACAGAGGATCAGGTAAAGTATAAAGATACAGACTGCAAAGGCAGTCTGTATCTTCATGAATAGACTTAGGGATAGATGTACTGTCATAATAGGGACAGTTATATTTAGGTGATTGGTTCTCTTTAAGGCCCAAATAGGCTTAGTCTTGAAGGGGTTAAAGACAAATGATAAAGATCATAATAATGTGCATGGAAGTGAGAAGAAAAAGACCATCACTGACCAAATTAAATAAAAAAAAATCTTTATTTTATTCCAATATCAGTAGAGAATACAGCATGCTGTGTGATTATAGGCAATAATAATAATGCTTTTATTTGTATAGCGCACACAGATTTCGCAGCAGTTTACATAGTTTTTGCCAATTATTGTTCCCTGGCCCATAAGGTCTTACAGTCTAAATTCCCCTTTCTGCATGTTTTGTGTGTGGGTGGAACCCGGAGTACCCGGAGGAAACCCACGCAAACAAGGAGAGAACATACAAACTCTTTGCAGATGTCACCCTTGGTGGGATTTGAACCCAGGACTTCTGCAAGGCTACAATGTTAACTGAGCCACCAGTGTGCTGTGTGGTGTTAAAGGTAGAAATTACAGTGTGCTATGTGATGTAACAGTTAGAGAATACAGCGTGCTGTGTTGTGTTATAGGTAGAGAATACAGTGTGCTGTGTGGTGTTACAGGTAGAGAATACAGTGTGCTGTGTGGTGTTACAGGTAGAGAATACAGAGCGATGTGTGATGTTACAGGTAAATAATACAGCGTGCTGTGTGGCGTTACAGGTAGAGAATACAGCGTGCTGTGTGGTGTTACAGGTAGAGAATACAGTGTGCTGTGTGGTGTTACAGGTAGAGAATACAGCGTGCTGTGTGGTGTTACAGGTAGAGAATACAGCGTGCTGTGTGGTGTTACAGGTAGTGAATACAGTGTGCTGTGTGGTTACAGGTAGAGAATACAGTGTGCTGTGTGGTGTTACAGGTAGAGAATACAGTGTGCTGTGTGGTGTTACAGGTAGAGAATACAGCGTGCTGTGTGGTGTTACAGGTAGAGAATACAGCGTGCTGTGTGGTGTTACAGGTAGAGAATACAGTGTGGTGTTACAGGTAGAGAATACAGAGCGATGTGTGATGTTACAGGTAGAGAATACAGTGTGGTGTTACAGGTAGAGAATACAGTGCTGTGTGGTGTTACAGGTAGTGAATACAGTGTGGTGTTACAGGTAGAGAATACAGAGCGATGTGTGATGTTACAGGTAGAGAATACAGTGTGGTGTTACAGGTAGAGAATACAGTGCTGTGTGGTGTTACAGGTAGTGAATACAGTGTGGTGTTACAGGTAGAGAATACAGAGCGATGTGTGATGTTACAGGTAGAGAATACAGTGTGGTGTTACAGGTAGAGGATACAGAGCGATGTGTGATGTTACAGGTAGAGAATACAGTGTGCTGTGTGGTGTTACAGGTAGAGAATACAGCGTGCTGTGTGATGTTACAGGTAGAGAATACAGTGTGCTGTGTGGTGTTACAGGTAGAGAATACAGTGTGCTGTGTGGTGTTACAGGTAGAGAATACAGTGTGCTGTGTGGTGTTACAGGTAGAGAATACAGCGTGCTGTGTGATGTTACAGGTAGAGAATACAGTGTGCTGTGTGGTGTTACAGGTAGAGAATACAGAGTCTGTATGCCATGGAGAGGAAAATTCAGCTCACCCTATAGCAATGGTGGTTAGAGTGTAGGTTGTGGGCCGTCACCCGTGTGAAGTATTTCAATATAAAGGTATCCACAGCTCCTTAAAAGTATTCAAGGCTTTATTGGTACATCTTTAAAATAACAAACAAAATTAAAACCGTGTGGTTTTAATTTTGTTTGTTATTTTAAAGATGTACCAATAAAGCCTTGAATACTTTTAAGGAGCCGTGGATACCTTTATGTTGAGAGAATACAGAGTGCTGTGTGGTGTTACAGGTAGAGAATACAGCAGGACCACAATGAAATGATGCAGTACTGCAATTAAATAATTCAGTAATGATGTGCTTACACAGAGAGATTTATCTGACAGATTTCTGAAGCCCAAGACAGCAATGGCAATGAAAAGATCATAAAATATCAGTCTTTCCTTTATTATCTGTTCTCTGTTTATAGTCTATTTCTGGCTTTGGCCTTTAAAAAATCTGTCAGATAAATCTTTGTGTAAACACACCCTTACACAATGAAACAGCAATGTGTGAGCACAGCCTAGATGTCCTACAACAGCTTTGGGTGGGTAATGGGCAGGGTGGAGGAGTGTGATGAACAGCTGAAGGAAACAATGCATTCTGTAAGAAAAAAAATTGTGACAGGTGCGCTTCTATGCAAAGGCAATCTAATGCTACGTTTACACGGAATGCTAATTCGCCCGATCGTAGGATTATTGATGTCGAAGTAACGATGTGTTTTTCATAACGATCAACATTTAGACGGTATGATATATCAAACGGAAAATTCGTTTTGTGATCGCCTATGCCCATCTCACACATAGGGTAAGTCGGTAAACGACTGTTTACTCGGAACGATCTGCAAATTTTTTGCGAACGATCAACGACGATTTGAGAACTTGTTGAAAAATCTAAATGAACGATTTATCGCTCGCCGCTTGATCGTTCGCAGCGTTTACACATACAATTATCATTCGAATTTGATCGTAAACGCAGCATTAGCTAATAAACTTAGATTGTTGGAAAAGGATGAAAAGCATCTAGTGAACAGGATTGCAAAAGTGCAGTGTAACATCAAACCTGTTGGTTGCGGGAGCTTTGTCAAGGTGTCAAAAGTCTCTTCCCCATATCCTGAGGAAATGGAGAAAGGGAAGGCTTAAATGTAGATACTCAAATGTAAAGTATCCAGATCAATTAAAAAAATAACAAATCACTGCAAGAATAAAGAAAAACTTGCAGAAACAGTCAGCAGGGAGTAACCACTTCTGGGCTGATCTGAAACTTGCAACCTATTAATCCAAATGTCTAAAGGCCCTATTACACCAACAGATCTGACGAAAGATTATCTGCCAAAGATTTGAAGCCAAAGCCAGGAGTGGATTTGAAAAGAGGAGAAATCCAGTCTTTCCTTTGTGACCTGTTCCCTGTTTATAGTCTGTTCCTGGGTTTGGCTTCAAATCTTTGGCAGATAATCTGTTGTCAGACCTGTTGGTGGAATAGGGCCTTAAGGTCCCATTCATAGAATCAGTTTAAGTGGTTAAGAACATACACCCCGAACTTAAACAAAACCAATAACCTGGGGCCTATAATAAATTCTTAAGAAACAACCATATAAATTATGCCTTACATTTCTATCTCATTTTAATCATTTTAAGACAAAAATACATTGTTATTTTCAATCTTATAAAGCGTGTCATTGAAATCAATGAAAAATTTGATGACAGTGCACTAACCGTATAGAAAACTGCTCAAATAAATGTTTTTACCTAGTTATTTAGATTTGTAAAATACTTTTCTTTAAAAATCTCAAGTCTTCCAGTACTTATCAGCTGATGAATGCCTTACAGGAAGTGGTGTATTTTTCCAGGCTGACAGTGCTCTCTGCTTCCACCTTTTCCAGTTTTCAGAGCAGTAGAGGTTTTCCATGGAAATTTCCTACTAATTTGAGGTGGGTGCTGATCTTATAGGGGAGGTCACAGCAGCACAGAGGATGTCAGGAGAGGAGGGTGCTGATCTTATAGGAGAGGTCACCGCAGCACAGAGGATGTCAGGAGAGGAGGGTCCTGATCTTATAGGAGAGGTCACAGCAGCACAGAGGATGTCAGGAGAGGAGGGTGCTGATCTTATAGGGGAGGTCAAAGCAGCACAGAGGGTGTCAGTAGAGGAGGCTGCTGGTCTTATAGGGGAGGTCACAGCAGCACAGCAGCACAGAGGATGTCAGGAGAGGAGGATGCTGATCTATAGGGGAGTTCCCAGCAGCACAGAGGATGTCAGGAGAGGAGGCTGCTGGTCTTATAGGGGAGGTCCCAGCAGCACAGAGGATGTCAGGAGAGGAGGGTGCTAATCTATAGGGGAGGTCACAACAGCACAGAGGGTGTCAGGAGAGGAGGGTGCTGATCTATAGGGGAGGTCACAGCTGCACAGAGGATGTCAGGAGAGGAGGGTGCTGGTCTATAGGGCAGGTCACAGCACCACAGAGGATGTCAGGAGAGGAGGGGGCTGATCTTATAGGAGAGGTCACAGCAGTACAGAGGATGTCAGGAGAGGAGGGGGCTGATTTTATAGGGGAGGACACAGCAGCACAGAGGATGTCAGGAGAGGAGGGTGCTAATCCTATAGGAGATGGTCCCCCTCTTCCCCCCTTATAGATGCTCCCCCTCTTTATAGATGCTCCCCCTCTTTCCCCCTTATAGATGCTCCCCCTCTTTCCCCCTTATAGATGGTCCCCCTCTCTCCCCCTTTATAGATGGTCCCCCTCTTTCCCCCTTTATAGATGGTCCCCCTCTTTCCCCCTTTATAGATGGTCCCTCTTTTCCCCTTTATAGATGGTCCCCCTCTTTTCCCCTTTATAGATGGTCCCCCTCTTTTCCCCTTTATAGATGGTCCCCCTCTTTTCCCCTTTATAGATGGTCCCCCTCTTTTCCCCTTTATAGATGGTCCCCCTCTTTTCCCCTTTATAGATGGTCCCCCTCTTTCCCCCTTTATAGATGGTCCCTCTTTTCCCCTTTATAGATGGTCCCCCTCTTTTCCCCTTTATAGATGGTCCTCCTCTTTATAGATGGTCCCCCTCTTTTTTCCCCTTTATAGATGGTCCCCCTCTTTTCCCCTTTATAGATGGTCCTCCTCTTTATAGATGGTCCCCCTCTTTTTTCCCCTTTATAGATGGTCCCCCTCTTTTTTCCCCTTTATAGATGGTCCCCCTCTTTCCCCCTTTATAGATGGTCCCCCTCTTTCCCACTTTATAGATGGTCCCCCTCTTTTTCCCTTTATAGATGGTCCCCCTCTTTATAGATGGTCCCCCTCTTTTTTCCCCTTTATAGATGGTCCCCCTCTTTTTTTCCCCTTTATAGATGGTCCCCCTCTGCTCCCCCCCTTATAGATGGTCCCCCTCTGCTCCCCCCCCTTATAGATGGTCCCCCTCTTTTTTCCTCTTTATAGATGGTCCCCCTCTTTTTTCCCCTTTATAGATGGTCCCCCTCTTTTTTCCCCTTTATAGATGGTCCCCCTCTGCTCCCCCCCCTTATAGATGGTCCCCCTCTCCTCCCCCCCTTATAGATGGTCCCCCTCTGCTCCCCCCCTTATAGATGGTCCCCCTCTGCCCCCCCCCTTATAGATGGTCCCCCTCTCTCCCCCTTTATAAATGGTCCCCCTCTTTCCCCCCTTTATAGATGGTCCCCCTCTCTCCCCCCTTTATAGATGGTCCCCCTCTTTTTTCCCCCTTATAGATGGTCCCCCTCTTTTTTCACCTTTATAGATGCCCCCCCCCCCCTTGCACAGCAGTCAGTAAATAAAAAAAAACACAACTCACCTGCCATCCGTTCCCCTGTCGATCCTCTCGGCTCCTGGTCTGTCCCCGACTGCCTCCGGCTGATGTGCGGCTGCCGGGGGTGTCTCGTCCTCTCCCCGGCAGTGCGCGCATCACACAGCTCACTGTGCCGCCTGGGCCCTGACTTCCGGTACAGAGCGTCTCTAACGTGCGCTCTTAATACCGGAAGTCAGGGCTTAGGTGGCACAGGGAGCTGTGTGATGCGCGCGCTGCCGGGGAGAGGACGAGACACCCCCGGCAGCCGCACATCAGCCGGGGACTCCTGTGACCGCAAGCGAAATAATGCTTGCGGTCACAAGAGTGCAGTGGCGGGCCGGGCCGCAGCGGTGTGGGCGGATTATAATGTGGGCGGCACGACATGGGGCCCCCCGGAGCCTCGGGCGGCCGCCCAAACCGCCCACATTATAATCCGCCACTGCAGAGAGCACTGTGAATGACTTCAAAGAATAAACCACTTCCTTCAGGACATATAGTAGCTTATAAGTACTGGAAGGATTGATATTTTTAAATAGAAGCAATTTACAAAACTGTATAATATTCTGCCAATTGATTTAAATCAGATTTTAACAACCTTCTTTTGCAAAATATGGACAGTGTGTGGACATAGCTGTATAGTAATAAAAATGGTAATTTCAAGAACAAACAATACATTAGAAAAGTCATTTGAAACTTTTTTTAACGACTGTAATCAACACATCTTGCAGGTTTTGTAGGTTTGGTACCTACAGGAAATAGTGTATACTTGCTTTGACTAACTTGTTCTTCCAGTACATTTATGTCTTCACAGTGACTGAAGATATTTCCTTTGTGCTGACGTTATTCTACTTGCTGAGGCATGCCTAAATACCAGAAGGTATTCTTCCAAATGGTGCCTGGGGCTGTTAATCTAAACTATACCCTTACCTTCAGTGATGGTCAGCAACCAATCAGTAACTTGGGTCTCCTGGTGCCGGAAGTTTCAGCAGCCCGCCACCAGGACCCCTCAGAGACTGACCCAGCTGGAAGTTACCCCAGGGAGCAGCAACTTGACAGGGACCCCCAGAATCACCCAGCAGCCAGTCTGAGCTGGTGGTAAGTTACGCCCTCCTGCCGCTGCTGGTCTGTGGATTAATGTTGCTGCAGCCTATGCCTCGGTGCTGCAGCAACGTTAATTATCATCCTGAGATGACACAAGCGCAGGAAAGTTGTGTCTGTGTCATCTGTGCAAGGGTCCCGGCTGTCAGACAGCCAGGGACCGCCTCAACTGTCATCACTGGAGCCGCACTTCAGTGCTGAGAGATTACCTTAAATGCTGAATCCAGCACAGCTCCAGCATTTAAAGGGTTACAGAGAAAGAATTCCCCCTGTATCCTCTCTCTGTTTACTATCCGGCTGCTGTACAGAGGGGAGAGGTCACACTGTGTGGTCCCAGCAAGGCCGGCATTAGCACTACTCGGGAGATTACCTGTGTGGAGACACCGTGAGGGGTCCCTGGGGGGTGCTGCGGCATCCTGACAGCACTGGAGGCGGTCGGCATCACACTGCTGGCTGACTGCTGACTGCTATGCATGCTGTCTGACTGCTATGCATTTCGGCTGGGGGGCTGGGGGGGTGGATGCAGTCAGACAGCAGAGTGATCAGCAGTGTGTATATACTACCTCTCTATTGTGTGTAGTGATCAGCAGTGTGTGTATATAGTACCTCTCCATTGTGTGTAGTGATCAGCAGTGTGTATATACCTCTCCATTGTGTGTAGTGATCAGCAGTGTGTATATAGTATCTCTCCATTGTGTGTAGTGATCAGCAGTGTGTACTGTATATAGTACCTCTCCATTGTGTGTAGTGATCAGCAGTGTGTACTGTATATAGTATCCTATTCATTGCTACTGTACTGTATATAGTACCCAGGGCCGGCTCCAGGTTTTTGCGGGCCCTCGGGCGAGGGAGCCTCAGTGGCCCCCCCCCCCCATCCATCCACTATGCACCCGTCATCCACACAGTATGCAAACACTAATCATCCACACACTGTACACAATCACTTGAGGCACCACTAACATACACAAACACACAGTACTGGCACACAGTACTTACAGATCAGTCTTCGCCCCTTTCCTTACAGTGCTCTGCACACTGTAAGGTTGAGGACCTTCAGGTCATGTGATCAGGTCTTTCGCCCTTTTCTCTCTGTGCAAATCCTGCTCCTTCTCTGTATTCTGATGTTTATCCCCTTACCCTGCACTAAAGTGAGTGAGCTGAACATTAGAACACCAGGCCCCTCTCCCTATCTGGGCCCCTAGAGGCGCTGTGGGCCCTGGCACTTGCCCAGGTATGCCCTGAGCTGACGCCGGCCCTGATAGTACCTCTCCATTGTGTGTAGTGATCAGCAGTGTGTATATAGTACCTCTCCATTGTGTGTAGTGATCAGCAGTGTGTAGTGTGTGTAGTGATCAGAAGTGTGTACTGTATATAGTATCTCTCCATTGTGTGTAGTGATCAGCAGTGTGTGTATACCTCTCCATTGTGTGTAGGTATACAGCAGTGTGTATATAGTACCTCTCCATTGTGTGTAGTGATCAGCAGTGTGTGTATACCTCTCCATTGTGTGTAGGTATACAGCAGTGTGTATATAGTACCTCTCCATTGTGTGTAGTGATCAGCAGTGTGTATATACCTCTCCATTGTGTGTAGCGATCAGCAGTGTGTATATAGTACCTCTCCATTGTGTGTAGTGATCAGCAGTGTGTATATACCTCTCCATTCTGTGTAGTGATCAGCAGTGTGTATATAGTACCTCTCCATTGTGTGTAGTGATCAGCAGTGTGTATATAGTATCACTCCATTGTGTGTAGTGATCATAAGTGTGTACTGTATATAGTATCTCTCCATTGTGTGAAGTGATCAGCAGTGTGTGTATACCTCTCCATTGTGTGTAGGTATACAGCAGTGTGTATATAGCACCTCTCCATTGTGTGTAGTGATCAGCAGTGTGTATATACCTCTCCATTGTGTGTAGCGATCAGCAGTGTGTATATAGTACCTCTCCATTGTGTGTAGTGATCAGCAGTGTGTATATACCTCTCCATTGTGTGTAGTGATCAGCAGTGTGTATATAGTACCTCTCCATTGTGTGTAGTGATCAGCAGTGTGTATATACCTCTCCATTCTGTGTAGGTATACAGCAGTGTATTATATACTTATTATCCTCCTCCTGTACGAGTGTGTATATATCTCTTCATGCTGTGTAGGTGATGTTTGTCTTATGTGAAATTTATGTGTATGTCTAATGCTGGGTTTACACGGAGCGATTATCTGGCGAATTTTCGCGATAACGATCGAATTCAAACGATAATCGTACGTGTAAACGCGGTGAACGATCGAAAAATAGTTAATTTTGATCTTTTAACATGTTCATAAATTGTTGTTCGCAAAAAATTTGCCGATCGTTCCGTGTAAACAGTCGTCGCGCGATAGTCCGGCAGCCCCGCCCGCCACCCGGCCCCTGCTCGCAATCCGGCCCCCCGCTCATCCGCAGCCCCCTGCGCCGGCTCGATCGCCACCCCCGCCGCCGCCTTGATCGCCACCCCCGCCGCTCCGATCGCCACCCACGCCTCTCCGATCGCCTCCCGCAGCCCGCCACCGCCGCTCCGATCGCCCCGCCGCTCCGATCGCCACCCCCCCCGCCGCTCCGATCGCCACCCCCGCCTCTGCGATCGCCACCCCCGCCGCTCCGATCGCCACCCCCGCCTCTGCGATCGCCACCCCCGCCGCTCCGATCGCCTCCCGCAGCCCGCCACCGCCGCTCCGATCGACACCCCCACCCGCCGCTCCAATCGCCCCGGCGGGGGTGGCGATCAGGGCAGGGGGGGCGGGGCTGCGGGCGCGCGATCGCAAAACGATTTTTCCGTGCGATATATCGTACCGGTGGTGGCAATCGGAACGGCGGGGTGGCGATGGGGGAGGGGCTACGGACGCGCGAACGCAAAACGATTTTTCCATACGATATATTGTACCGTCTAAACGCTGATTGTTATTAACCTCTTAAGGACATAGGACGTATGCGTACGTCATATGTCCTCACTTGCACTTCAAAGCGGGGCCGCGCGGCGGCCCCGCTTTGAAGTGCCGCGATCCCGGGTGCCGCGAGTAGCCCGGGACCGTTGCTATTAGCGGGCACGGTCTGATCGCCGTGCCCGCTAATTAGCTAATCGGAGACAGCTGTCAAAGTTGACAGCTGCCTCCGATTACCGGAGGCAACGTTTCCCTGGGGTCTAGTGGGGGAGATCGCTCCTCCGGGACCTTGTCCCGGAGGAGCGATCTCCGTTACTGATGCCGGCCGGGGACGCGTCCAAGATGGCGCCGTCCTCGGCTCGGCACTCGTTCGTTTTCGGCTTCAGCAGCCGAAAGCAAACGAGTGCCGATCTCATGGATCTCTGCAGCATATCTATGCTGCAGAGATCTCAATGAGAGATCCAAGTGTATATACTAGAAGTCCCCTAGGGGGGCTTCTAGTATATGTGTAAAAAAAAAAAAAAAAAGTGTTGTTAATAGTAAAAAGCCCACTCCCCTAATAAAAGTCTGAATCACCCCCCTTTTCCCAGGTTTTAAATAAAAGTAAACAAATAAATAAATAAATAAACATGTTTGCTATCGCCGCGTGCGTAATCGCCTGAACTATTAATTAATCACATTCCTGATCTCGTACGGTAAACGGCGTCAGCGCAAAAAAATCCCAAAGTGCAAAATTGCGCATTTTTGGTCGCATCAAATCCAGAAAAAATGTAATATAAAGCGATCAAAAAGTCGTATATGCGCAATCAAGGTACCGATAGAAAGATCACATCATGGTGCAAAAAATGACACCTCGCACAGCCCCATAGACCAAAGGATAAAAGCGCTATAAGCCTGGGAATGGAGCGATTTTAAGGAACGTATATTGGTTAACAACGGTTTGAATTTTTTACAGGCCATCAGATACAATATAAGTTATACATGTTATATATCGTTTTAATCGTAACGACTTGAGGAACATGCATAACAAGTCAGTTTTACCCCAGGGCGAATGGCGTAAAAACACATTTCCCCCAAATAAAAGAAATGCGTTTTTTTTTTCAATTTCACCACACTTTGAATTTTTTTCTGGTTTCGCAGTGTACTTTATGCAAAAATTCAGCCTGTAATTGCAAAGTAAAATTAGTGACGCAAAAAATAAGGGCTCATGTGGGTTTCTAGGTGGAAAAATGCAAGTGCTATGACCTTTTAAACACAAGGAGGAAAAACCGAAAACGTAAAAACGAAAATGGGCCATGTCCTTAAAGGGTTAAAAAAAAATTGTTACTTCGAAACTGTTAATCGTGCCATCGGGCCAATTATCGCTCTGTGTAAACTTAGCCTTAGGGTGCGTTTACACAGAAAGATTTATCTGACAGATTTTGGAAGCCAAAGCCAGGAATGGATTTGAATAGAGGATAGATCCCAGTCTTTCCTTTATGACCTGATCCCTGTATATCGTCTGTTCCTTGTTTTGGCTTCAAAGATCTGTCAGATAAATCTGTGTAAACGCACCATGAGGCTGCGTTCACACTACGTATATTTCAGTCAGTATATGTATATTTCAGTCAGTATTGCAACCAAAACCAGGAGTGGATTAAAAACACAGAAAGGATCTGTCCACACAATGTTGAAATTGAGTGGATGGCCGCCATATAACAGTAAATAACTGCCATTATTTCAATACAACAGCCGTTGTTTTAAAATATTTGCCATTAAATGGCGGCCATCCACTCAATTTCAACATTGTGTGAACAGATCCTTTCTGTGTTTTTAATCCACTCCTGGGTTTGGTTGCAATACTGACTGAAATATACTGACTGAAATATACATATACTGACTGAAATATACATAGTGTGAACGCAGCCTTAGGGTGTGGGTGGTTTGGTTAGGGGCATGTCAATGTCCCTCTTTCTTCTCAACCAAAGTTGGGAGCAGGGCAAATTCTAGGTTTTCTGCTGCCTAAGGCGAAACCTGAAATGCAGCCTATTGAAAATCATAAGTAAGGTGTGTTTGTGCACAAAACCTGAAGCTTATAATAATAAATGCATACTGTATACACAATCCAGCACCATATTTCACTCTATCCCAGCACTACCTTCCATCCTAGGTGAGGACAAGACAGAAAAAATATCAAAGTTTCCAATTCTTCAGGGGTGATGATCACAGTAGTGACGTGTTAAGCGTATAACAATACCTGCAAAGTGTTTGCAGTCCTGTCTTCCTTGCATTCTGATAAGGCTACGTTCACATCAGCGTTTGACCATCTGGCTCACTTCTCATAAGGCAACTGACAGGAAACATGGCTGGGCACTGAGCCGTAACTAGTTGTAATGATAAGGACACAGGACGCTGATGCCGCCCCCCTCAAGGGCTGTGTTATCTGCCGCCTGAGGCAAGACTTCACCTCGCCTCATGGCAGACACGGGCCTGCCTACAAACTACAAAGCTGCTGCCCTGAGTAATAAACTCATCTCACCTCATGGCAGAAGCGGCCCTGGTTGGGAGGTATGGGCTGATATTTCTTCTGAAGCCAAAGAGTTAGCAGTGACAGTAGGTGAGTGTACTGTGTCACTGATCTGTGTGTGAGGCGGAGCAGGAGTGCAGGGCAGCTGTAACCAGTGTTATGTCCTGTTCTCCTGTGATCAGTTATGTCGGGTTACCCTCCTCCCCTCCTCTCCTCATCCCCCCTCCTCTCCTCTCTCCTGTTATGTGGCTGCTATGGCCTGGGTAACATCAGTCTTATGTGGCTGCAGAGGTCGAGTCAGGGGAAGAGAGGATAAGGGAGGATCAGCATATACTCTGTTACAGTCTGTGTGAGTGCAGAAAGAGCAGGATCAGGGCAGTGCTGGCTCCATAGTCCTGTGCTGTGCCCAGAGACCCCCAGCCCCCTCACTGCTCTCCTAAAGATGGATATTAAAAGCCCCTCAGCAGGGTGGTGGGTATGCATCTGTACTGTGTCCTAGTGTACATGGGGAAATATATGTCATGTAGGTGTAACAGGTGTGTGCATTCATGTGCCTCTGAATGTAATGCAGATACCCCCGATACAATATAGATGCCCCCCGGTATGATGGTATATGTACAGTGAGGATAGATGCCCCCCCCGGTATAATGGTATATGTAAAGTGGGGATAGATATCCCCCAGTATGATGGTATATGTACAGTGAGTAGAGATGCCCCTGGTATGATGGTACATGTACAGTGAGGATAGTTACCCCCCCCCCCCCCCCCCCCCCCCCCGGTATGATGGGATATGGATGGTATGGCTCTGCCATGATTTGCAAAAAATCTGTTTTTTTTTATGCAGTTTTGCACAAATCAGGGCAGCATGACATTATTTATCCTGTACTATGAACACCACGCTAGTGCTGCCATAGTTACAGTGGGGTGGGGGGGCCCAGGCTTGGTGAACAGCCCAGGGCCTATGGTAAAGTTAATCTGCCCCTGTATGTACAGGGAGGATAGATGCCCCCCCAGTATGATGGTATATGTACAGTGATGATAGTTGCCCCCCTGTATGATGGTATATGTACAGTGAGGAGAGATCCCCGGTTATGATGGTATATGTACAGTGAGGATAGATGCCCCCCGATATGTTGGTATGTACAGTGACAATATTCGTTCCCTGTATAGTTTTCCAGCATCGCTGTGCCTGTGTCTGTGTACTAAGGGTGCAGACTGCAGTCACTGAATGCATATCAGTCATCCGGTGTATTGGGGACAGTCAGGCCAGTAGCAGTAAGTGGCACATATTGTTACATATACACCGTGAATGGGGCAAAAAGTAAATGGCTTCCCTCCCTATGTAGTGGCTATGCTGAGTTACTGCAGCTTTCATACATTCTATCAAGAGTTGAGCTGCAGTAACTCAGCATGGCCACTATGCAGTGAATGGTGCAATCTGCTTCTGGCGCTGTCCACAGCATAGATTTTTGTAGAACCTTTGTTGCAAAATTGTGGCCTCTGGCTGCCATGCCAAGCATGTTGTGATTGGGAGTGGCGCTAAAGTGGCGTGCCAATGCCCATGAGACATTAGCTAGGCCCCTGGTGCCAGGGACTGAGATTTAGCGATCTGAGTCACCAGATCCGGCTGCAAGATGGCCCCTACCACACCAGGGGACAGAATAGTATCAGGATGGACCCTGGGAGTGGTCTCAATGTGAAAGCTGCGAGACAGAGCTTCAGCCTGGACATTGAATCGGGTAAAAAACAAGGCCCCCCTGGCCTGACGTGGTGTAAGACGTCTAGCTTGGTCCAGGTACATGAGATTCTTATAATGGGTAAAAAACTAAATCTTATGCTTTGCACCCTGAAGGAAGTGTCTCCATTCATCAAAAGCCATTTTAATCGCTAACAACTCCCTGCTACCTATATCGTCGTTGTATTTGGCCTTGGAGAACTTCCTAGAGAAGAATGCAACCAGTCGGCGGTTGGTAAGAGCTACAGACACTTGAGATAGCCCAGCTCCTACCCCGACCTTGGATGAGTCTACTTCGACTATAAAAGGACGTTCAAAGTCTGGTTGTGTCAGTACTGCAGCCTCCGAGAAACATTGTCTGAGTTGGTTAAATGCCATAATAGCGGGGGTCCAGTTTTCAAGATCCGCCCCTTTTTTAGTTAGGTCAGTAAGGGGTTTGTCAAGGAGTGAGAATCCCTTGATAAATTTCCTATAATAGTGCGTGAAACCCAAGAACCTCTGCAAAGCTTTAAGGTTATTGGGTCGCTCCCAGTTTTCGATGGCCTTGACCTTCAGAGGGTCCATTCTGAAAGAATCCGAGGTTATCTTATACCCTAAAAATGAAACCTCTTGAATTCCAAATTGACACTTGGACAATATGGCGCAGAAATGGTTGACTCTCAGAAGCTCCATGACCAATCGAACACCGGAATTATGTGCTTCCAGCCAGGGTAACCCCAAGATCACATCAGAAGACAAATCCTGCATAAGAAGGAAATCGAGGGTCTCGACATGGACAGACCCCACCTAACTTCAAGGCGGGGGTAATATACCATATGTCCTCTTGGGCAAAGGGGGCCAAGTCAGCTCCAGTTCACTGGACACCTGAGCCGAAGAGGTCATGCTTCCAAACCAGACCAAAACATGGGGTTAATGAAATTTGCAGAAGACTCAGAATTGACCTGGGAATACCCAGAAATGCATCTATTCCCCAACACCAGAGAGATAGGTAACAGTAGCTTGTTCCTTCTCATGAAGGTTACCTGTGCGCCTGAGAGACCCCCTTGATAGTCGCTCCGGCGCCTGGAGCTTTCTGGCGATGGTTCAGGCCTGGAGGGACATTGCCGTACTCCACTCCACTTTCCACAGTACAGGCAAAGGTTGTTCTGTAGACGGTGTGGTATCTGTGGCGTCCACTTGCATCAGCTCCTCCCGAGGGGGTGCAACAGGAGGGGAAGGTTTAGGGAAGGAGGTTGGAGAGAAAGAGGTTCTAGTCAGGTCTGGGGAACCCCTTTCCCTCTGTCGGTCCCTCAACTATATCCACCCGAATGGCCAATGTTATACTCTCTTCGAAGGTGTCAGGAGTCGGGTAGGCCACTAACACATCTTTCAGTCGGTCGCTCAGCCCTGCCCGGAATGTGAACCAGGGGTTGAGTCGTTCCAAGTAGAAGGGCCGCTCCACTGCCGGAACTCTGAACAATAGCCCTCTATTGGACATTCACCTTGCTGTAACCTGGTTAGTTGTCGCTCCGCATTGGTTGCACAATCCGGGTCATCATACAGCAGGGCCAATGCAGAGAAAAAAAACGGTTAACTGTTTGCAGGTTGGGGGAGTGAGGTGAAAGGGAGAAGGCCCATTTCTGAGGTGGTCCTTGGAGGAGGGATAAAACTATGCCCACCCTCTGCGACTTGTCTCAAGAGGAACGAGGACGCAGTCGAAAGAACAGTTTACAACCTTTCCAGAAAGTGCAGAAGCTTTTCCGGTCCCCCTTGAATTTCTCTGGGAGCTGGATGGGAGGCTCAGGAGGTACCGGGAAGGTCATGGTAGGTGGTCGTGGACAACTACGATGACGTTCTCTGTACTAGATACTTGCACACAGAACAAGACAGACAAACAAACACAATATCGGAAAGTCAAACAAGCAAGGTCAGAACCAAACGGGCAGCGTAGTACATTATCAGGTAAAAATCGGATAATCAAAAAGTCAAGCCAGGTAAAAGTCAAGCCAGGTAAAAGTCAGGTAACAAAGTCGAGCAAGCAGAGGGAGTTAGGACGGGGATCACAGGATATGGGGGACCAGGGTATGAAACGCAGGCCCGGATTGGTAATCTGGCGGGCCGGGCAAATGCCTGCTGGGCCGCCAGATTACCAGTCAGTGGGGCCGCTGGTCCTGCTGTAAACTTGCATTGGCCCTCTGCAGTGGCTGAGAGAACCGTGTGGCCGGTCGCCGCACTGTTCTCTCAGCCTCTGCCAGTGTGACTGGGCCGGAATATTCCGCCCCTGCTCCCCCCTCCCCTCTGTCTATTCCCCTATGGGAGGTGCCGCACAGGCCGTCTACTACAACTCCCTCTCTCACAGCTGACGTCATTTCCTGCAGAAGATCAGCTTCCTGGAGGAGAGAGAGGAAAAGAAGTTACCCCACAGCTGCAGCACTGAGAGGCTGCTGCTGACTGAGGTGTCAGTCAGAGGGGGGCCGGGCACTGCTTGGTGATCAGACAGGACCCATTCTCCCCACCAAGCTACAGCCCGAGCCTGTCATCTGTCCCCCTCACAGTGATTTTATCATCTCCTTGACTCCTTCCTGCTCTGCAGTCGGAGGGGCAGGGGAGAACCATGCTGGCTGTGAGGGAGCTTAGTGATGACAAGTAAGTGATTGTATGTGCATGTGTAAGTGTGTTACTATGTGGAGTGTGTTTAAGTGTGTAATGTATACAGTATGTGTGTGTACAGTATATAGTGTATGCATGCCTCTAGTATGTTTATGATGTATGCATATATGTATGTAAAGTGTGTGTGGGTTTGTATGTGATATATGTACAGTAATACATGATGTATGTACATTATATATGTGTGTATACATAATGTATGTACAGTATATATGTGTGTATATATATGTATGTACAGTATATGTGTGTGTAATATACACACACACATACTGTACATACATCTATACACACACACACACACACACATACTGTACTGCCATATATACACACACATACTGTACATATATATATACACACACACACACATATATACTGTACACACACATATATATTATATAATGTGTGTGTATATATATATATATATATGTATGTACAGTATGTGTGTGTATATATATGTATGTACAGTATATGTGTGTGTTATATATATATATATATATATATTTATAACACACACATATACTGTACATACATATATACACATATACTGTACATACATATATACATACATATATACTGTACACACACATATATATTTATAATGGGTGTGTACAGTATATAGTGTATACATGCCTCTGTAGTAGGTTTATGATGTATGAATATATGTATAGTGTGTGTGTATATGTATGTACAGTGTATAGTGTATACATGCCTCTGTAGTATGTTTATGATGTATGAATATATGTATAGTGTGTGTGTGTAGATGTGTGTATAGTGTATACATGCTTCTGTAGTATGCTTATGATATATGTATGTGCAGTAGGCATATGTGTATATAATTTTATGTTTGTACAGAATGTGCTCATATATGATATGCATGTGTTAAACAAAATCCAGAGGACCTCATCTACTAAAAATTGTGCCTTCTTATTCTGACATATTGCACATACAGTATTACATATATGTTGTATATGCAATATGGCAGAATATGAAAACACATTTTTTGTATGAAGGAGATGCTGTCCTAGTTTATAGTCTCCATTGTGTGACAGGGATGCTATGGGTTGGTTGTAGTTTGCCCATCCCAGGGTATTGGCAGTACACAGCCAGGGCCGTATTTGCCACTAGGCACCCGCGGTCCGGTGCCTAGGGCGGAGCCCCGGCACCCGCAGGGAACACATTTTTTTTTTAACCCCCTCCGTCGCCATAGGCACCGGCCCACGGGTGCCTAGTCCACGCCGGGGGGGGGGGGGGGGGGGGGGTCGGGGGGTATTAATTGCCGGGGTCCGGGGTGAGCTTCCCCCCTCTCAATGCAGGTTTGGGGTCTGCAGGTCGCCGGGGCCGGGGTAAGCTTCCGGCACATACAACCTGACAGAGGCCGGAAGCTCACAGCTGCAGCCCCGCGATCCTGGACTTCTTCCCTGCTCGGCGATGACGTCACATCACCTGACCGCCGCAGAGCAGGGAAGAAGTCCGGGACCGCGGGGCTGCAGCTGTGAGCTTCCGGCCTCTGTCAGGCTGTATGTGCCGGAAGCTCACCCCGGCGACCTGCGGACCCCGGACCTTCATTGAGAGGGGGGAAGCTCACCCTGGACCCCGGCAATCAATACCCTCACCCCGGACCCCGGTAATCAATACCCCCGCCCTGGACCTGCATTTGGGGGAGGGGGGGCACCAGCCTGCCTCTGCTCCCCTGCCCTCCGTCTGCCCCCAGCCGCTCTGTCTCCCCCCAGCCTCTCCCCCTGACCCCCCAGCCTCTTCCCCTGACCCCCAGCCTCTCCCCCTGACCCCCAGCCTGACCCCCCCAGCCTCTTCCCTGACCCCCAGCCTGACCCCCCAGCCCCTCCCCCTTACCCCCCAGCCTCTGTCTCTTTCCTGCCCCCCAGCTTCTCTCCTGATCCCCAGCCTCTCCCCTGCCCACCAGCCTCTCCCCCTACACCCCCCAGGTTCTCCCCCTGACCCCTAGCTTCTCCCCTGTCAACCCAGCTTCTCCTCCTTCCCCCATCTTCTCACCCTGCCACCCTAGCTGCCCCCTATCTGCTCCCCCTGCCTGTCACCCCATCTGCCCCCATCTTCTCCCCCTGTCACCCAAGCTGCCCCCCATGTTCTCCCCTGCCACCCTAACTGCCCCTCCCTGCTGCTCCCCCTGTCACCCCAGCTGTTTCCCCTGTCACCCCCAGCTGCCTCCCTTCCCCAGTCACCCCCAGCTGCCTCCCTTCCTCAGTCACCCCCAGCTGCCCACCTGCAGACTAGTTGTGGTCGGAGAAGTCTTCATGATGCTGCACCAGATGCAGAAGAAAGAAGACAACAATCGGAGAAGACGTCACCTGTGAGTCATTAGTAACTGCACTGTAATCACTATACTGTGCAGAGCCTGTGTACCATTGGGGTCTAAATGGGTCAGTGCATTGTTTGTGGTAGTGTACTGACACAGCCCCGCGGACACTACAGTACACTAGTACAAATTTTTAAACTGGAACCCAACTACAACAGCTGCAGGCACTACAACTCCCAGCATATCCTGAGGGCTGCAGACTGTCAGTACATGCTGGGAGTTGTAGTTGGGTCCTATACACTGGATGATTTGTGGGAGATCAGAATACATAGATCTGTGGGGGCTCAGTGCAGAGAAGTGAAACCAGAACAGCACTAATAGGGGATAGAACAAAAACATCTCCCCCTATATCTTATTAGTGATGTTCTGGGGTCACTTCCCTACACTGAGCCCCCACAGATCTATGTGTTCTTATATGCCACAACGCATCCAGTGTATAATGCACCTAGGACCCAATTACAACAGCTGCAGGCACTACAACTCCCAGCATGTACTGACAGTCTGCAGACCTCAGGATATGCTGGGAGTTGTAGTACAATAGTAGAATCCTCTGATAACTGCTGCTGTAGACAGATGTATTGCTGGACCTTCAGGGCTGATGGTTGTCACCCACAGATTGCAGCCACCAGGAGCCTCTGCACACAGTGATTTACAGTGTCCACTCAGAGACTACAACTCCCAGCATACCCTGAATAAATGGAGGGGGTCCTGAGAGTTTTAGTTTGACTGAAAATGTTATTCCCAAGGGATTTGTCACAGATACAGATGAATCCAGGAGAGGACGGGTCAGCATGTCGTGTTTCACTGGTTCTATATTGGTGGCCCCAAGGATCATTTCCTCTGGTGGGCCCTAGGTACCCAAGTCCGACACTGGACAGAAGTGGTCCCGAACTAAGACATTTCCAGCCTCCTTCCTACCTCCATCACGTCTGTTTGATGAGAAGAGCGGGCGGCACCCAAGTGCCAGGGTATATACCATGCATGTAACCTGCCAGTGCCGGGGGGGGGGCGCCTCAGCATGCAAAGTGCCTAGGGCAGCATGAACCCTAAATACAGGCCTGTACACAGCACTACTACACAAAGTGTATACTGCCAGTTAGGGCTGGGCGATTAATCAAATTAATTTGATTAATTCGCCCAGAAAGTTAGAATCGATTTGATTTTTTGTAAAAATCGTAAATTCGAGTTTCATAAAAAAACATTGCGGGCGAGCGGTGCAGGGACGGGTAGCGCGGTAAAGTGTCGGGTCCGGAGGGTGTCAGGGCGGCGCGGTGAGGTGCAGGGACGGCAGTCAGGAGAGATGTGGTACCGGTGGCTCCAGGCTCTCCACAGAGCCGCGGCTGAGCTGTCCCCACCCCTTACACGGCAGAGCCGCGCTGACCTGAGCCTGGAGCCGCCGGTACCACATGTCTCCTGACTGCCGGCCCTGCACCTCACCGCGCCGGACCCGACACTTTACCGCGCCTGTCTTAGTCCCCCTCAGCGGCCCCATACCCACTTGGTTATCCCCAGTCTGCCCCATACCCCCCAGTGACCCCCAGTCTGCCCCATACCTCCTCAGTCTGCCCCATACCCCCTGTGACCTCCAGTCTGCCCCATACCCCCCAGTGACCCCCAGTCTGCCCCATACCTCCTCAGTCTGCCCCATAACTCCCTCTCTGCCCCATACCCCCTGTCACCCCCGGTCTGCCCTGTGACCCCCAGTCTGCCCCATACCCAGTTACGACACCCCTTATCCACTATACCCCCACTATTACACCCTACCTAGATGGAGGCACATGGAAGATCTCCTATACTATATGGGGGCACAGAGTACATAGGGCACATATTTGGGAAAACTACTTATATGGGACACAGAGGGGGCTTGTCTACTACATGGGGGCACAGGTGGAGCACTGTTACATTGGGAAGCAATACAGTTGTTTCAAATGTTAATAAAATAGTATCCGATGCTGCAGGGAGAAAAATGTCCTGTTTATTTAGCAAAAAGAAAAAAAAATCGAGATTTAAATCGAGAATCATCCAAAATGTAAAAAAAATTGAGATTTTATTTTTTGGCCATATCGCCCAGCCCTACTGCCAGTGTTAGACACATTGCGCTGACATGTGACCATACCTGAACTGTAGCATCAGCACAATCTGTTTAATGCCGGCTACATGTTTACGTACGTACTGTATGTGTATATATATATATATATATATATATATATATATATGTAAAGAAAAATGAGCGGCACAGCGGCGTAGATATGGGTGCCAGCGGCGTCTGTTGGATTGCTGCACTTATGATTTGAATAAACTACAAACCTTCACGACTTCGGTGTGCCGCGGATTTTCTCTCTCTATATATATATATATATATATATATATATATATATATATACATATATATATATATATACATATACACCACTGGAATAATCTGTAGTTAAATGTGACTGTAAATATATGTAGGATTCCATAGACAAAAGCCCAGCACTTTCTTCCTATGTAATTATATTCACATCTTTATTGTAAATCCCTGATACAAGACTCCATCACCATCACATGATGCAGTTGTTGGTAACAATGGTGTCTTACATTATGGATCTGTTATAAAGCTGTGAATTCTAATACACCAGAACGAGGTGCTGGACTTTTGTCTGTCAGGCTATGTTCACACACACTTTTTTGAGCCATAGGCCGCATTCACAAGTTCCGTGTTCTGCACAGAACACGGACGTGTGAATACGACCATACAGTAGCTGCTCATAAAGTCCTAAAAGGTCCATAACAGTTTATTATGTTCAATTAAACTTGATATTAAAATGGCTGTTTGCGCACACATATAGTGACTTTATGGTCATAATCATCACTACAGAATTTAAAAGGATTATCCAGAATTAGAAAAACATGGTTGTTTTCTTCCAAAAACAGCGCCACCCTGTCCTCAGGTTGTGTGTGTTATTTTATTAGAACTCCGCTCCATTCACTTCCCTGGAAATAAGCTGCAGTACCGCTCCCTCTTTGCAAAGTGACACTAGTTGAGGGGCTAGGTAGCTTTTAATATATCATCCGGTCATCAGTATTGTTCTATGGATAGTAGTCTGCAGCTACTACAGTATAGGCAGGGCCAAGGTGGGCCGCCATATCCATACACTTCATATACTGGTGACCTGGAGTGTATTTTTAATAGTGTCACCTTCATCTTCATGTTAAATTTATTCTTTTATTGGGTATTAACAAACACTAAGTTTTAATAATAGGGTCACGTCTGAGGTGTGAGTGGGGCATTGGCCCTTTTGTTAGGGGGGCCCCAGACACTTTGGCAAAGGTTACTCTGTGAAGCAATACACTTGGGTATGATGCTGGAGCAAGGATCCTAAAATGTTTGTCTGGTAGATCCTACAGAGGGGAGTCACAGACGGAGAAGTCTTCATGATAGGCGAGCAAGAAAAAGAGAACAACTTTAGCAAAAACGTCACTTGCAATTCATGCAGAGAAGACGCCTCCTGTAAGTCACTGGACGTAATTGCACTATAAGCACTCCTTTTATAATCATCCTTTTTATTACCAGCTACAGTGTCACAGTGACAGCCGCAGCACCGCCATGTATGTAAATCAGTCAGAACAGGAAGGATGATTATGAAAGTTTACACTGGACTAAAAGTCCTGTCACTTATACTGTATCTCCCCCGCACCTTTCTACAGCTCTGTACCTGGTATGGACCTCACAGATTCCCGTTTGCACGTTCATACCTAATCTATTGCGGATTTGGTGCTGCTGAAATACATAAATATGCACAAAAGATTTTTTTTTTTTTTTTTATGTGTTGATGGTAGGGTTCAATATTTAAGAAGTAGTGAGTAGTGAGTAGAATTCGCTACAGCATGTATAGTACAATGCTATCTCTAATATATCAGGGAGGATATGGTATGTGGGCTGCTGAGGTTTGATCTTTCAGGTTCCAGACAGGTAGAAAAACCAGTCAAACAGACTACTCAGCAGTATAAACAAGTCTAGTCAGTGATCAGTTTAACTCCTGCATTGCCAGGAAGCTGGGAAGCAAGTCTCACAAAAGAAAAAAAACAGTCCCAGTTCACACCTAGTTACTGCACATTCCTGACAGAAGTCACTTGTCTGAGCGGAAAATGGCGGCATCAGGGGAGCGCGCGCTCTCCCATAGACGGGCTATGACACACTAAGACAGGCGGAATTCCGCCTGTTTTATTCAATGTGAACATACCCTTAAACTGTCAGTTGTAGAACTCTCTCCTGCTGCAATCTGCACAAAATAAATGATACTCTGAGCCACTTCCAGTCTACAGACTGGAAACATTAACTTCACTTATTCAGAGCATGTCACAGTGATAGGGATGTGATGTGAAACAACAAATTCTGTGCTGGAAATCGGGCTAAAATGACTGTTAATAATGCAAACATTTCTTGTGGTAGTTATTTTGGGTATGATTACTGTACCAAAGACACATGATAAAATAACAGAGTAGAGGACTACAATGGTTGCTTGAAGAAAGGCAGAAGCCATTTCTGAGATGGTGTGTATATATATATATATATAATATATATATATATATATATGTGTGTGTTCGAGAAAGATCTCGCGATGAGATTGAAACGTTGCATGTATTTTCTGCTTTATATGGAATAAAACACTTGAAAGTCTTTTCACAAGAAGGTTGTGCTGCGGATTTCTTGGATATATATATATATATATAAATATAAAATAGTTTTTTTCTTTTCTTTGTAGAAATGGCTAAAATCATACAGTTGATATATAACTTTATATTATGACTGATAAGGCCAGATTATGGGATTTTACCTACTTGCACCGTACCTATATGACTACACCTATATATATTGCCCTCTTAAGAGACTGGAGATGATCAGAGCGTGATGAGAGCGTGATCAGAGGGTGACAGAGAGATGTTCTGGATAAAGAAGAGGAATGCTGGAAGCACGTCACTGAGAACAGCTCCTGGAAAGTTATCATTTGTAGACACAATCCCCAAGGACCCAGAGACACTTATCTATAAACAATTTATGGAAAACAAATACATTGTGCTCTTGGATTCATGAAAAAGTATCTTTGCACAGAATGTATTGTTCTACCCTTTTTGACCTTTTTGAATAATAATAATGAATACTAATATAGGTGCCATTGCGCATGACTGAATATCTAAATCACTAGCACCGCCTCATCTATGTCTTATTAGCATTTGTTACCACCCTATATTTTATCGGTCTATAAAATGTGATGACCATAATAAAACTTGGGCCATTTCTCCAGGCTTATAATCATGATACATTGTCTTATCTGTGTCCATGACTTATAAGTAACGAGCTGGTAATACTGCAGGATTCCAACTCTAGATATAATTTAAAAACCATCCTTTACCTGGGTTTTCGGCTTCTCTCCATAGAGAGAGGTCAACATCTAAATTTAGTCTTAACAATGACACAGGTATTGTCATTGTTTGCACCCAAGCTGGATGTTCTGGTTTGTCTCTTGCATGTCCACCACACCTCAGGAAATTCCTGCAACATTCCTGTGTTTGCCTCTGGAGGAATAATGTAAGAATCACTGCTATGTGGTGCTATGGAAGGAATCTTGTAAGATAAGGATCCACTCAGTTGTTTGGAGAGAAAGACCGCTGGCTGGTAGATATGATGATTTAATTATAAATGTTGTGCACATGTTTATGTATTGTTAGTTTAGTGTATTTTATGGTGGAGGATTATTGTATGTTTTACTGTTTTAACCCCTTAAGGACAGAGCCTGAAATTGCCTTAAGGACAAAGACAAATTTTATGAATATGACCAGTGTCACTTTATTCATTAATAACTTCGGGATGCTTTTACCTATCCGGCTGATTCTGAGATTGTTTTCTCGTGACATATTGTACTTTACATTTCTGGTAAAATGGAGTCGATACTCATAACAAATCTTTATGAAAAATACCAAAATAACGTGAAAAATTGTGAAAAAATGCATTTTTCCAACTTTGAAACCTTTCTGCTTATACAAAAAATGGTTATGCCACATAAATTATATATTAAATAGCATTAGCAACATGTCTACTTTATGTTGGCGGCATTTATTAAACTATATTTCATTTTTTTTAGACAATAGGAAGCTTAAAACATTAGCAGCAATTTTCCAAATTTTCTGTAAAATTTCAAAATCAGATATTTTTAGGGACCTGTTCAGGTTCAAAGTGTATTTGAGGGGCCTGTATGTTAGAAAGCACCACAAAGCACCCCCTTTCAGAAACTGCTACCCCAAACTCTGCAAAAGCATATCCAGAAAGTGTTTTAACCCTTTAGGGGAGTCACAGAAATAAAAGCGAAGTGTGTAAGAAATTAGAAAATTTTTATTTTCTGTGCAGAGATTTTATTGTAATCCAATATCTTTCATAATGATAAACCTATTACCAGAGAAATCCACCCCAATATTTATTGCCCCGTTTCTGCAGTTTATAGAAATACCCCATATGTGGCCCTATTGCGCTATTTGACACAACCACAAGCCTCAGATATAAGGGAGCGCCTAGTGAATTTCAACGCCTCCGTTATATTTGGTCATTTTTGACTGTACCACTTCAGGTTGGCAGAGGCTCTGGGGTGCCAAAACCTAAAAAACACCCCTAAAGTGCCACCATTTAGAAAACTGCACCCCTCAAGTAATGTAACAAGGGGTGCGGTGAGCATTTGGACCCCACAGGTGCTTCGCAGATTTTCAGAACAATGTGGTGTTTATATAAGGAAAAATTCTATTTTTTACACTAAAATGTTGTTCTAGCCTTCATTTTTCATTTTTACAAGGGGATAAAAGAAAAAAAAAAACACCAAACATGTAGCGCAGTTTCTCCCGAGTACAGAAATACCCCACATGTGGACATAAAGTGCCAAGCGGGCGCAGGACGAGCCTCCAAAGGGAAGGAGCGCCAATTGGCCTTTGCAAGCTGGATTTTACTGGAATGGATTTCAAGGGTCATGTCGCATTTACAGAGCCCTCGTGCTGCCAAAACACTGGAAACCCCCCACAAGTGACCCCATTCTGGAAACTACACCCCTCAACGGGCACAAATGTGGAACAATGTGACGTGAAAGGGAAAAATTTCATTTTTTCACTTTCATGGCACAAATGTGGCCGTCATCAAGGGGTCCATATCCTCACTGCACCCCTTGTTAGATTCCTTGAGGGGTGTAGTTTCCAGAATAGGGTCACTTGTGGGGGGTTTACAGTGTTTTGGCAGCACGAGGGCTCTGTAAATGCGACATGGCGTTCATCATCCATTCTGGCCACATCCAGCCTGCAAAATCCAAATGGCGCTCTTTCCCTTCGGAGGCTTGCCCTGCGCCCACATGGTGCTTTATGTCCACATGTGGGGTATTTACGGACTCGGGGGGAATGGCTCTACACATTTTGTGTGTTTTTTTTCTCTTTTAACCCCTTGTGAAAATGAAAAATTTAAGGCTAAACCAACATTATAGTGTAAAAAATGTAACATTTCATTTTCACGCCATATTGTTCCACATTTGTGCCCGTCACCAGTGGGGTCCATATGCTCACTACACCCCTTGTTACATTGCCTGAGGGGTGTAGTTTCCATAATGGGGTCACTTGTGATGGGTTCAACTGTCTTGGCAACACAGGGGCCTTTTAAATGCAACATGGCCCCTCGAAATCCATTCCAGCCAAATCCAGCCTCAAAAAGCCAAATGGCGCTCCTTCCCTTTGGAGGCTTACCCTGCAACCGCATGGCGCTTTATGTCCACATGTGGGGTATTTCCGTACTCAGGGGAAATTGCGCTACACATTTAGTGTTTTTTTTTAAATCTTTTAACCCCATGTGAAAATGAAAAAATCAAGACAAGATCAATGATTTGGTGTAAAAATTAAACATTTTTTTTACACTAAATGTTGGTCTAGCCTTGATTTTTTCCACAAGGGGTTAAAAAAGAAAGTGAACAAAAAACGTGTAGGGTAATTTCCCCTGAGTACAAAAATACCCCACATGTGGACATAATGTGCCACATGGGCACAGGGCAAGCCACCAAAAGGACAGAGCGCCATTTAGAGGCTGGAATGGAGGATGGAGGCCATGTCGCAACTACAAAGCTCCTCTGCTGCCAGGACAGTAGAAACCCCCCACAAGTGACCCCAATAATGGAAACTACACCCCATAAGGAAGCGAACAAGGGGTACAGTGAGCATATGGACCCCACTGGTGAAGGGCACATAAGTGGAACATGTGCCATGAAAATAAAAAATACAATTTTTTCATTTTCACGGCCCAAATGTGGCTGTCACCAGGGGGCCATATCCCCACTGCCCCCCTCGTTAGATTCCTTATGGGGTGTAGTTTGCAGAATGGGGTCACTTGTGGGGGTTTCTACTGTCCTGGCCGCACAGAGGCTTTGTAATTGCATCATGGTATCCTCTAATGGGAATGGCGGCCATACCTATTTAGCTCGGGAAAAGGGACAATTATTAATTTATTTGGGGGTATTAGGCCAATTATTAGTTTATAAGGTTGAAAATGACAGGTGTCCATCAAATTCAACCTGTGTTGATCCAGAGGAAGGCAAAAAACCCTCGTGAGGCAGACGACAGTAGCTTTATCACTGGGAAAAATTCCTTCCCGACTCCATAATGGCGATCAGAATAATCCCTGGATCAACGTGACCCCTGAAATAGGAATAAGGGACAGAATTTAGATAATGTAGAACTCCGATTACGTGTGGTACGCCTTGAAGCGTTCCAGTATGCAGAGGCCGGGGGGATCAGGACAGGTGTCACACTGGAAAATGGTGTCCCCTGTTACACCACACTCTGCACTTCTTCTGGGGTCTCCCTTTCTCCAGTGTGGGGGGCGTCACCTGGAAAATGTTGTCCTGGTGCGATCCGGGGTCCTTCATATCCAGAAGCGCTGGGTCCGCTCCATGGCTGCTAAATATTAGGGCTTTATTACTGCTTCTGATATTTTCGTGTCGCAAGTTACAGTAGCTCGGGCAGCGAGGGACCGGAAGAGGGGGTGCTGGTATAAAAGTTATCCCCGTACAGGTGGTAAACTTTATCCAGCAGTGGGAAGATCAGTTCCCGAACGATCTCCCCACTAACTCGGAGGATGGGGGGGGGGCATCTGGGGGCTGGATTCGGGTGTCCCTTCCTTCATACACTCTAGGGGAAGATTTATCAAAGTGTGTAAAATTTAGACTGGTGCAAACTGCCCACAGCAACCAATCACAGCTCAGCTTTCCTTTCAGCACTGCCTAAAGCTGAGCTGTAATTGGTTGCTGTGGATATTTTGCACCAGTCTAAATTTTACACCCTTTGATAAATCTCCCCCTAAGGGTACATGCACACTGCGGAATGGCGAAGGATAACCCTTTGTGCATTCCGCAGCTGGCACCCGCCGGCGGACTGGTGGAGGCGCGCGTCTCCGCTCGTGTCACACTCCATTATATGCACAGGCGGATTCTGCCCTCTGTCCAAAGAATGAACGTGTTCATTCTTTGGACGGACGACGGAATCTGCCCGTGCATAGAATGGAGTCTATGACACGGGTGGAGACGCGCGCCTCCATCAGCCCGCCGGCGGGTGCCAGCTGCGGAATGCACAAAGGGTTATCCTTCGCCATTCCGTAATGTGCACGTACCCTGGATCTGTAAGAGTACCCTGAGGTACACTCACAGAGTTTGGAGAATTTCACGCCATACCGTGATCTCTTATTGGGACGGTACTGGCGGAAAAGACGTGTCTGGAGGGCAGCGTACGCTACGCTACCCCCCCAGACACGTCACTGAATGATGAGGATGATGAGGATGAATGGAGGAAAGAAGGATCCCCCCATTCATCCTCACTGGCTGTTTCGGTGTGTCGGAGGCAATAATAGCGTATGCGTCCGTAGTGTGGTGTAGTGTAGTGTTTTTTTCGTGTTTTTTTGACATTAAAAAAAAACATCCCTTCGCCAAGAAAGGAGCTGCTGATAAATGCCGCACTTATGTGCGGCACTTATCAGCAGACGGTTGCGGTAGGATATAGGGGGGGAAAAAACGCCCTTACGCCAAAAAGGAGGAGTTGCTGATCAGCGGCGCATTTACGTGCGATGCTGATCAGCACTCAGCGGCGTTAGGGTGAATAAAAAGAAAAAAAAAATTGGGGAAAAAAAAAAAATCTTTTTAACCCAAAGCAACTGATCAGTGAATGATATTCACTGATCAGCCGCTAGGGGGCAGTAGAGCGACGCTGCCGGAGATTGCCGAGACCCGCCGAACCCGAGGACCTGAACGTTTCCGAAGATTTCCAAAGAAGATGCAAGGACGGCGCGTACCGCAGATCGTCGCTCCGGACGCCCAGATCAGGTGAGTATGGTACACCTGCACCACACACACCTGTTCTGCACCCCTCAGTTACCTAGCTGAGGGGTGCAGAATCCGACAAAACAGTTTTTTTACAGTTTGATCGCCATGATGGGCCGGCCGATACTGTCCGGCCTATCACGGCGATCGTGGGGGTGGCATCGGCGCCATCTTTCCCCAGTACACTAATGGCGATTGGTGCTATCTCGGACAGCACCAATCGCCATTGCTTTCCGGGTCACCGATGACCCGGAAAGCTGTTTTTAGCGCTATATGCTTATCTGTATTGATCAGCATATTGCAGCGATCGTCGGCACGGGAGGGGTTAACCACTCCCCGTGCAGACGAGCAGAGATTGCCTGCTATACATTATAGCAGGCCATCTTCCCCGACCGCTGTGTGTGAACACACAGCGATCGGGGAAACATCAGGCGTAAGTATACGCCCGTTTGCGTTAAAGCCCACCCTGCGGGGGCGTATACTTACGCCCGATGTCGTTAAGGGGTTAAATGCATGCTTAGGTTAAGAACTTTATAAGGAGGCATATTTACTAAAAAAAATTGCTGATTGAAGCCAATTTGTGCAGTTTTGAATTATTATTATCCAAGTATAGCTGTGCATATCTATGTGTATCAGCATATAAGTACAAGCATTTTTAGGCTCAGGTCGCACATTAACACTAGTACTAAGCGAATACATTTGGAATAAATTGGTTTTAATCTGAATTAATCAAATTTTTTTATGATTCACTTTGGGATTCTCTGGGTCAGTAGACAATGATATATATACCCAGGTGAAAGACGCACTTGTGATCAAGTGTCAGATAGGTGAAGAAACCTGTTAGTAAGCGCCCAGACGGGCAAGATCTTTTTGTTTGTTTTTATTCTTAAAAGCATGGTGTTGTATTTCTGTTTGCTGGACTCTTTATGCTTCAAATAAACGCCAAGCTGTCCTTTTATAAGTCCAAGTCTGATGTGAACTGTGTCCAAATACACCATCCCCGGGAAGATCCCTACAATATATATATATATATAATTTTTTTACTGTCTATGGCCTCAAAAAAGACACGGGTGGAGACGCCCGCCTCCATCAGCCCGCCGGCGGGTGCCAGCTGCGGAATGCACAAAGGGTTATCCTTCGCCATTCCGTATTGTGCACGTACCCTGGATCTGTAAGAGTACCCTGAGGTACACTCACAGAGTTTGGAGAATTTCACGCCATACCGTGATCTCTTATTGGGACGGTACTGGCGGAAAAGACGTGTCTGGAGGGCAGCGTACGCTACGCTACCCCCCCAGACACGTCACTGAATGATGAGGATGATGAGGATGAATGGAGGAAAGAAGGATCCCCCCATTCATCCTCACTGGCTGTTTCGGTGTCGGAGGCAATAATAGCGTATGCGTCCGTAGTGTGGTGTAGTGTAGTGTTTTTTACGTGTTTTTTTGACATTAAGAAAAAACATCCCTTCGCCAAGAAAGGAGCTGCTGATAAATGCCACACTTATGTGCGGCACTTATCAGCAGACGGTGGCGGTAGGATATAGGGGGGGAAATAACGCCCTTACGCCAAAAAGGAGGAGTTGCTGATCAGCGGCGCATTTACGTGCGATGCTGATCAGCACTCAGCGGCGTTAGGGTGAATAAAAAGAAAAAAAAATTTGGGGAAAAAAAAAAAAATCTTTTTAACCCAAAGCAACTGATCAGTGAATGATATTCACTGATCAGCCGCTAGGGGGCAGTAGAGCGACGCTGCCGGAGATTGCCGAGACCCGCCGAACCCGAGGACCTGAACGTTTCCGAAGATTTCCAAAGAAGATGCAAGGACGGCGCGTACCGCAGATCGTCGCTCCGGACGCCCAGATCAGGTGAGTATGGTACACCTGCACCACACACACCTGTTCTGCACCCCTCAGTTACCTAGCTGAGGGGTGCAGAATCCGACAAAACAGTTTTTTTACAGTTTGATCGCCATGATGGGCCGGCCGATACTGTCCGGCCTATCACGGCGATCGTGGGGGTGGCATCGGCGCCATCTTTCCCCAGTACACTAATGGCGATTGGTGCTATCTCGGACAGCACCAATCGCCATTGCTTTCCGGGTCACCGATGACCCGGAAAGCTGTTTTTAGCGCTATATGCTTATCTGTATTGATCAGCATATTGCAGCGATCGTCGGCACGGGAGGGGTTAACCACTCCCCGTGCAGACGAGCAGAGATTGCCTGCTATACATTATAGCAGGCCATCTTCCCCGACCGCTGTGTGTGAACACACAGCGATCGGGGAAACATCAGGCGTAAGTATACGCCCGTTTGCGTTAAAGCCCACCCTGCGGGGGCGTATACTTACGCCCGATGTCGTTAAGGGGTTAAATGCATGCTTAGGTTAAGAACTTTATAAGGAGGCATATTTACTAAAAAAAATTGCTGATTGAAGCCAATTTGTGCAGTTTTGAATTATTATTATCCAAGTATGCACAAGCATATTATCCAAGTATGCATTATTATCCAAGTATAGCTGTGCATATCTATGTGTATCAGCATATAAGTACAAGCATTTTTAGGCTCAGGTCGCACATTAACACTAGTACTAAGCGAATACATTTGGAATAAATTGGTTTTAATCTGAATTAATCACATTTTTTTATGATTCACTTTGGGATTCTCTGGGTCAGTAGACAATGATATATATACCCAGGTGAAAGACGCACTTGTGATCAAGTGTCAGATAGGTGAAGAAACCTGTTAGTAAGCGCCCAGACGGGCAAGATCTTTTTGTTTGTTTTTATTCTTAAAAGCATGGTGTTGTATTTCTGTTTGCTGGACTCTTTATGCTTCAAATAAACGCCAAGCTGTCCTTTTATAAGTCCAAGTCTGATGTGAACTGTGTCCAAATACACCATCCCCGGGAAGATCCCTACAATATATATATATAATTTTTTTACTGTCTATGGCCTCAAAAGAGACTTGCCATAGAATACCTGTGCTGACCTGGCTTTCTGTATCTGTTTAAAGGGAATCAATCAACTCAATTGTGCTGATATGGGTCCCTGCTGCACAGCTTACAGTATCTCTGTTGTGCATCTCCCCAAAGCTACCAGCTGTGTCTGCTTTACAGGGGGGAAAAAGGTAGTCATGGGTGCCCCCCCCCCCCCCACCCTCATGCGGCAGAATAAAACTACTTTTTTCCCCACAGTACAGGTACAGCCAAAGACGTGGCTGGTAGCTTGTGGGAGCTGCACAGCAGGTCTATACTGTGCAGCAGGAAGACATGATTGGTCCCCTTTAATGTCATACAGTTTTCTGGACAAAAAGCACTGGTAGAAGCCGTTGTCAATCACTGCGTCCCCCTGTAGTCCTGAAGAGGGAGTCTTCATTGGTTCTTATTCTGGGCCATGACATGTCATTTAGGCCTTATCCACACATCAGTTTTTCTCCAGGATCCGTGATATCCTGGAGAAACCATCAGTGTGGCATCAGTGATGGATCACTTTTAGCAGATCAGCAAAAGCAGATAGGAGGGTAATAAATGGCCATGGGGTGGAGCCTGCCCCGGGCTGCATGGCACTGAGGTGCTCAATGAGAGGGCCACTGACTGTGGTGCCCTACTCTTTCCCTAACATGACTAGCTTGCTGCTTGCTAGTTGTCCTTCTTTATCTTTAACCCTTAGAGGACCCGGCCAATTTAAATTTTTGCGTTTTCGTTTTTTCCTCCTTGTTTAAAAGGCCATAGCACTTGCATTTTTTCACCTAGAAACCCACATGAGCCCTTATTTTTTGCGTCACTAATTGTACTTTGCAAAAATAGAAAAATACTATAGCACTCCTCTTTTTAGACTTGCCAGTCTTAATGAGTAAATAAATAACAAGTTAGTAAGAGATGCAATAGTTACCAGCCCTAGTGTCCAAATAGGGCAAAAACAGTCCAAAGTACAGCAAAGGTAACAGCATCTCACAAGGCGGATTAGATAAAAAAAAGTTATTGTTTATTCCAGCATGGCACCAATACGTTTCAACCGCAATGGTCTTTTTCAAGTATACAGGATCAGAAACATATCATGGTGTCACGATCCCCGTGACTTAGGTTCTGGCTAGTAGGCAACCGGGCTCACCTCGGACCGTCTTGGATCAGCTACCAACCAGAACCTAACACCCAGTTACACGTTTTCTGCTGCCACCACACGTCACAATAAGGCTGACGTGACACCTTACCCTTATGCACACCTAAGGCAACTACAAATTACATCTATCACAATCTTATGGTAATCACTTACCCCTGGTAACGTTTTACTTCAGAGACATAGGGCCTTTTTAGAACACAGGAAAGCTCTTATTAAAGTGAAATTTAATATCAAATAAAAAAGGACAGTGCATACAGTACAGGTCACAATAAAAAAGAGATGGTACAAAATATACAGACACATACATACACAGTAAAAACAGTTCTTAAAATAAAAAGGAGAAAACCAGAACCTACTTTGCTATCGGGCTGTTTGGAACTGGAACGCTATGGGGATTAGCAGGAACGGCGGGCCAACACACTCATAACAAGTTCCCCAAGTGTTGAACACTCTCCCATCATACTCCCTGCCTTATCAAGCATGGTGAGAGCAGTTGTCTCCCTCCCTCCTCTGACCTCACAGGGGGGTGACAGGGACTATGCTAATGAGCTAATGGTCCATCTTTTATGACCGGAGACGCTTGCCTGAAGATTTTCAAATCCTCATAACTTGGCAGGCGCGTTTCCGATCAGCATTCCAGGGGCATCAAACTACGGGGCATCACCTGCCGGTCACGGGCATACCAACCATGGGTCTGGTGTGTACCCGATTAGCAGGGGCTGGCTGGCAGATTTTAGCCTGGGGGGCAAGCACACGGCACTGGCCCTTGACTGGCAGGCTAGCGGCCCATCCACCACCCTGGCCCTTACCTGGTATTACCCTCCCCAAATAAGTGCGGGAAAGGAAGATTACACATGCGCCACAGAATTATAGTATTGTGGCCAGTGTTCCCAGCCACGAAAAGCCCTTGTGATATACATCTATTGGATTAAAGGGAACCTAGCTCCAGGTGCACAGCATAGTACCTTAGGGTGCCTTTAAACAGAGAGATTTATCTGACCGATGTTTGAAGCCAAAGCCAGGAACAGACTATAAGCAGAGAACAGGTAATAAAGGAAAAACTGAGATTTCTCCTCTTTTCAACTCCATTCCTGGCTTTGGCTTCAAAAATCTGTCAGCTAAATCTGTCTGTGTGAATGCACCCTTAAGGTACCATGCTGTGTACCCGGTGACCCTGTTATCAGTGCTGTAATGCCCTCTTGGTTCTCTTATCATGTTAAAACCATCAGCCCTGAATCTCTGCAGCACCAGCTGTTATCAGAGGATGTACTACAACTCCCAGCATATCCTGAGGGCTGCAGACTGTAAGTAAATGCTGGGAGTTGTAGTGTTTGCAGCTGTTGTACTTGGAGGATTCCTGGTGTATTGTATACTGGAGGCTTTGTGAGAGATCAGTATACAGAGTTCTGTGGGGGATCAGTATGTGGATGTGACCCCAGAACAGAACTAATAGGGGATAGAAGAAATATACCGTTACTGACCAAATCCAATACACCAGTATATAAGAAACATATATTGTCACTGTGACCACAACCATTACCACCCCATACTAACTAATACCACCACACCATAACTGAGATCCAGTATAACAAGACCAATAATACCAGTATAAAAGAAACAAATATCACAACCCCTTCACCACCACCGCCATTACTAACTAACATCCACTGTACAAATACCAGGATCATCCCCATAGAAGGTTCTCATTATTAAAATGTGTCTGCTGGTTGTGATCTCATGTGTAATCAAAGATACATAATGAACTGCTAGATAGCTATTTCCTACTGGATATCTATCTATCTATCTATCTCCTATCTATCTATCTATCTATCTATCTCCTATCTATCTATCTATCTCCTATCTATCTATCTATCTATCTATCTATCTATCTATCTATCTATCTCCTATCTATCTATCTCCTATCTATCTATCTATCTATCTCCTATCTATCTATCCATTATCTATCTATCTATCTATCTATCTATCTATCTATCTATCTATCTATCTATCTCCTATCTATCTATCTATCTATCTATCTATCTATCTATCTATCTATCTCCTATCTATCTATCTCCTATCTATCTATCTATCTATCTATCTATCTATCTATCTATCTATCTCCTATCTATCTATCTCCTATCTATCTATCTCCTATCTATCTATCTATCTATCTATCTATCTATCTATCTATCTATCTATCTCCTATCTATCTATCTATCTATCTATCTCCTATCTATCTATCTATCTCCTATCTATCTATCTATCTATCTCCTATCTATCTATCCATTATCTATCTATCTATCTATCTCCTATCTATCTATCTATCTATCTATCCATCTATCTATCTATCTCCTATCTATCTATCTATCCATCTATCTATCTATCTCCTATCTATCTATCTATCTATCTATCTATCCATTATCTATCTATCTATCTATCTATCCATTATCTATCTATCTATCTATCTATCTATCTATCTATCTCCTATCTATCTATCTCCTATCTATCTATCTCCTATCTATCTATCTCCTATCTATCTATCTCCTATCTATCTATCTATCTATCTATCTATCGCCTATCTATCTCCTATCTATCTCCGGTATAAGAACACTGACAATAGAACACAGTTGTCAAACTCCGTCCCTCCAGTTGTTACAACACTACAAATCCCATCATGACTGGACAGATAAACCATGACGGGAATTGTAGTTTTGCAACATCTGGAGGGACATAGTTTGACACCCCTGATAAGTTATAAGACCTTATAAGTTATTATAGTGCAGTTACATTCAGTGACTCACAGTAGGCGTCTTCTCTGCATGAAGAGACGTCCACTTTTCCTTTTCTTCTCCATCCGGCTCCGGCCATCATGAAGGCTTCTCTGGCCATGACTCCTCTCCACGGGATCTGTCAGACAGACATTTTAGGCTTCTTGCTCCAGCAACATCCTCATCAATACATCCCTCCATATAGAATAGCCCCCCGCTGCACATCTCTCCATATAGAATAGCCCCCCCCCCCCGCTGCACATCTCTCCATAAAGAAAAGCCCACCTGTGCATCCCCCATATAGGATAGCCCCCCCCTGTGCATCCCCCCATTTAGAATAGCCCCCCCCCCGTGCATCTCCCCATATAGAATAGCCCCCCGTGCATCCCCCCATATAGAATAGCCCCCTTGTGCAACCCCCCTCGTAGAATAGCCCCCTGTGCATCCCCCCTCATAGCATAGCCCCCTGTGCATCCCCCTTCATAGAATAGCCCCCCTGTGCGTTCTCCTTTATAGAATAGCTCCCCCTGTGCATCCCACTTATAGAATAGCTCCCCCTGTGCATCCCCCCCTCATAGAATAGCCCCTTGTGCATCCCCCCTCATAGAATAGCCCCCCTGTGCATCCCCCCCAATATAGAATAGCCCCCCTGTGCATCCTCCCATATAGAATAGCCCCCTGTGCACCCCCTCATAGAATAGCCCCCTGTGCATCCCCCTCATAGAATAGCTCCCCCTGTGCATCCCCCTCATAGAATAGCCCCCATGCACCCCCCCATATAGAATAGCCCCCATGCACCCCCACATATAGAATAGCCCCCCTGTGCATCCCCCTTCATAGAATAGCCCCCCTGTGCATTCTCCTTTATAGAATAGCCCCCCCTGTGCATCCCCCCTTATAGAATAGCTCCCCCTGTGCATTCTCCCTTATAGAATAGCTCCCCCTGTGCATCCCCCCCTCATAGAATAGCTCCCCCTGTGCATCCCCCCTCATAGAATAGCCCCCTGTGCATCCCCCTCATAGAATAGCCCCCTGTGCATCCCCCTTCATAGAATAGCCCCCCTGTGCATCCCCCCCTCATAGAATAGCCCCCCTGTGCACCCCCCCTTATAGAATAGCTCCCCCTGTGCATCCCCCCCCTCATAGAATAGCCCCCCTGTGCATCCCCCCCTCATAGAATAGCCCCCTGTGCACCCCCCCTTATAGAATAGCTCCCCCTGTGCATCCCCCCTTCATAGAATAGCCCCCCTGTGCATCCCCCCCTAATAGAATACCCCCCCTGTGCATTCTCCTTTATAGAATAGCCCTCTGTGCATCCCCCTAATAGAATATCCCCCTGTGCATCCCCCTTATAGAATAGCCCCCCATGCATCCCCCCATATAGAATAGCCTCCTTGTCCATCCCCCCTCATAGAATAGCCCCCCATGCACCCCCCCATATAGAATAGCCCCCCTGTGCATCCCCCCCTCATAGAATAGCCCCCCTGTGCACCCCCCCTTATAGAATAGCTCCCCCTGTGCATCCCCCCCTCATAGAATAGCCCCCTGTGCATCCCCCTAATAGAATAGCCCCCCTGTGCACCCCCCCTTATAGAATAGCTCCCCCTGTGCATCCCCCCTCATAGAATAGCCCCCTGTGCATCCCCCCTCATAGAATAGCCCCCTGTGCATCCCCCCCTAATAGAATATCCCCCTGTGCATCCCCCCTCATAGAATAGCCCCCCTGTGCACCCCCCCTTATAGAATAGCCCCCCTGTGCATCCCCCCTCATAGAATAGCCCCCTGTGCATCCCCCCTCATAGAATAGCCCCCTGTGCATCCCCCCTCATAGAATAGCCCCCTGTGCATCCCCCCCTAATAGAATATCCCCCTGTGCATCCCCCCTCATAGAATAGCCCCCCTGTGCACCCCCCCTTATAGAATAGCCCCCCTGTGCATCCCCCCTTATAGAATAGCCCCCCTGTGCACCCCCCCTTATAGAATAGCCCCCCTGTGCATCCCCCCTTATAGAATAGCCCCCTGTGCATCCCCCTTCATAGAATAGCCCCCCTGTGCATCCCCCCCTAATAGAATATCCCCCTGTGCATCCCCCCTCATAGAATAGCCCCCTTGTGCACCCCCCCTTATAGAATATCCCCCTGTGCATCCCCCCTCATAGAATAGCCCCCCTGTGCACCCCCCCTTATAGAATAGCCCCCCTGTGCATCCCCCCTTATAGAATAGCCCCCCTGTGCACCCCCCCTTATAGAATAGCCCCCCTGTGCATCCCCCCTTATAGAATAGCCCCCTGTGCATCCCCCTTCATAGAATAGCCCCCCTGTGCATCCCCCCTAATAGAATATCCCCCTGTGCATCCCCCCTTATAGAATAGCCCCCCTGCGCATCCCCCTTCATAGAATAGCCCCCCTGTGCATCCCCCCAATATAGAATAGCCCCCTTGTGCACCCCCCCTCATAGAATAGCCCCCTGTGCATCCCCCCTCATAGAATAGCCCCCTGTGCATCCCCCCTCATAGAATAGCCCCCTGTGCATCCCCCCCTAATAGAATATCCCCCTGTGCATCCCCCCTCATAGAATAGCCCCCCTGTGCACCCCCCCTTATAGAATAGCCCCCCTGTGCATCCCCCCTTATAGAATAGCCCCCCTGTGCACCCCCCCTTATAGAATAGCCCCCCTGTGCATCCCCCCTTATAGAATAGCCCCCTGTGCATCCCCCTTCATAGAATAGCCCCCCTGTGCATCCCCCCCTAATAGAATATCCCCCTGTGCATCCCCCCTCATAGAATAGCCCCCTTGTGCACCCCCCCTTATAGAATATCCCCCTGTGCATCCCCCCTCATAGAATAGCCCCCCTGTGCACCCCCCCTTATAGAATAGCCCCCCTGTGCATCCCCCCTTATAGAATAGCCCCCCTGTGCACCCCCCCTTATAGAATAGCCCCCCTGTGCATCCCCCCTTATAGAATAGCCCCCTGTGCATCCCCCTTCATAGAATAGCCCCCCTGTGCATCCCCCCCTAATAGAATATCCCCCTGTGCATCCCCCCTTATAGAATAGCCCCCCTGCGCATCCCCCTTCATAGAATAGCCCCCCTGTGCATCCCCCCAATATAGAATAGCCCCCTTGTGCATCCCCCCTCATAGAATAGCCCCCCCCCCCCGGTGTGGCCACATGTTAATGGGTTTAAAAAAAAAGAAAAACAACTCACCTTTCCTCGGGCCGGATCTTCAGTGTGCAGCAGCTTCTCCCTGCTACTGCAGCGCGGCGGCTCCTCGCCTCTCCCTTTCCTATCAGGTCCTCAGCGGTGCGCGTCAGGGAAGTGACGTCACCGCTGGGGACCTGATGTAGGTGCCTGCAGACGTGCCTGCGTACAGCACGTCTGCGGCTCCTGGGGGATCAGGCGGCCCGGAAGAGACTGAGGGAATAGCGCGGCGGCCGGCCGCGCTATTCTTTCAGTCTCTACTGCAGAGAGTCGGCCGCGGGTCGCGGCCCACTCATTGGTGGGGAAGACCGGCCCGGGGGGCACATGCCCTCCTGCCCCCCGGCCCAGCCCGCCCCTGCCGATTAGGGGAGTTACAGGTTTCCCTGGGTTCCCCTAGAGCCACTTTCTTGCTTTTACAATGGTGGGTCCCTCTCCCTACCCTGCTGACCTGTAGCGAATCTCACCTCTGGAATATGACAGCTTGTCATCTTTCTGAAGGGGTCAAATTTCTCCATAGACGTCTACAGTGACCTCTGATTGTCTCCTGCGTGAACTCTGGATGCATATTGCAGCCAGACCCCTTGTCATAAAGCCATTACGCCATGAGGACGTTTTATTGCGCCCCCAGTCTGGTAAGAGATAAGCGAATCTGTTAATATCCAGGACTCTCACTATATGGCCCCAATCCATCTAGCCATGACATCTAGTGCCCAAAGGAAAACAGGACACCAGCTTCAAAAAGAAACAAAAAAAAAGTGTGTGTGGGGGGGGGGGGGGGGGGGGGGGGGGGGGGGCGAGGAGCTTTGCCAAATATGAGTGATCAGGGATATTTTATTCAAGATCGTGAATATATATTGATCATCCTCACACCTCCCCCTTTGAGATATGGCACGGGACTATTGATCCATCCATCAATATCCCACGCCATCCTCGACCACTTCGCCCTGCCGGGACAATCCGTCAGCATTACCATGATTACTTCCCTTCTTGTGTTGGATGGTGAACTCATACTGCTGCAGCGCCAAACTCCACCTCAGCAACTTCCCGTTGTCACCAGCTACCCGGTGTAACCAACTCAGAGGGTTGTGATCAGTAATGACCGTAAATCGGCGCCCATACAGGTACGACTGCAACTTCTGCAGGGCCCACACGATGGCTAAGCACTCTTTCTCCACCGTGGCGTATGCTACTTCCCTAGATAGCAGTTTCCTACTCAGGTAAAGTATGGGATGCTCTTCCCCTGCTGCATTGACCTGACTGAGCACAGCGCCTAGGCCATATGCGCTGGCGTCAGTCTGGACGATGAATTGGCGGTTAAAGTCGGGGCTTTGCAAGACTGGTGCGCTTGCCAGGGCCCGCTTTAGCGCCGTTAGAGCTTGCTCACAATCTGGGGTCCAACTAATCACTTGTGGCAATCTCTTTTTTGTGAGGTCCGTTAAGGGTTTTGCAAGGGTGCTATAGTTGGGAATGAACTTCCTATAGTACCCTGCAGTCCCTAGAAAGGACATCACCTGCTTTTTGGTCTTGGGGGTGGGCCAGGCTACAATAGCCTCCACCTTACCTTGTTCGGGTCTCAAGGTCCCTCCCCCTACTCTGTGTCCAAGGTACTGGACCTCTGTCATGGCCATCTGACACTTTCCAGGCTTGATTGTCAGCCCGGCTGTTTGGATCCGCTGTAGCACCTGTGACAGGTGGGACAGGTGATCCTCCCAGGTCTGACTAAACACAGCGATGTCATCCAGGTAAGCTACTGCAAACCCTTCAAACTCCTCGAGCAGCTGGTTAACCAAGCGCTGAAATGTGGCAGGGGCATTCTTCATGCCAAAGGGCATGACGACATACTCGTACAGCCCAAATGGCGTGATGAAGGCTGACCTCTCCTGGGCTTCTTTGGACATGGGAATCTGCCAGTATCCCCTACTTAAGTCCATAATCGTGATGTATTGGGCACCGGCGAGCTGATCCAGTAACTCTTCAATGCGGGGCATCGGATACGCATCGAACACCGTGATGGCATTCAGTTTCCGATAGTCCCCACAAAAACGAGTTGTCCGGTCTTTCTTAGGGATAAGAACAACCGGTGAGGCCCATGAGCTATGGGATCTCTGGATCACGCCCATGCCCAACATCTCCTCTATCTCCCTCTTCATGTCCGCCCGCACCTCTAAGGAGACCCGGTAGGCTGACTGTCGGATAGGGAGGTGCGCACCCGTGTCTACATGGTGCACCGCAAGGCTAGTCCTCCCTGGTTTCCCCGTGAACGTGGACAGGAACGGGTTCAGCACCGCCCACAGCTGGGACTTCTGGGTCTCTGTTAGCTGTGGGTTCAGCTGGGCCTCGGCTAGGGTCCCCTCGGTCTTTGCATCAGCTACGACGTCAACTAGACTGTCACTCTCCCCTTCCTCTGGCAGACTGCACACTGGCATGACACACGTGTCACGCTCCACATGGGCCTTGATCATGTTAACATGAAACACTTTGTGCTTCTTGCGAATATGATCAATAGTGACAACATAGTTCACATCATTCACCCGCTGGTGAATGGTGTAAGGTCCTTCCCATGCGGCCTGCAGCTTGTTTTGAGGCATGGGTATTAGTACCCACACCTTTTGTCCGACGGCGTAAATGCGCTCTCGGGCATTTCGGTCGTACCACCTTTTCTGACTATCCTGCGCCTGGGCCATGTTCTCCTGAACCAGGCCGGTCAGGGTTTCCATCCTCTCCCTGAATCTTAGTACATAGTCTACGACCGAGACGTCAGGGTGACCCACTTCTCCCTCCCAGGATTCCTTGATGAGATCTAGGGGACCCCGTACTCGTCTTCCATAGAGGAGCTCAAACGGAGAGAACCCAGTGGATGCCTGAGGTACTTCTCTGTAAGCAAATAGCAGGTGCGGGAGGTAGCGCTCCCAGTCCCGTCCGTGGGACTCCACAAGCATCTTGAGCATCTGCTTGAGGACGCCATTGAACCGCTCACACAGACCATTAGTCTGTGGGTGATAGGCACTGGCGACCAGATGCTGCACCTGTATTTTCTTGCAGAGGCACTCCATCAAGTTAGACATAAACTGTGTTCCCTGATCCGTCAGCATCTCCTTAGGAAATCCTACTCGGGAAAAGATGGTGAGAAGTGCATCCGCAACTTTATCGGCCCTGATGGAGGATAGGGCAACTGCTTCTGGGTACCTAGTAGCATAATCTACCACGGTAAGAATGTAGCTTTTGCCAGAACTACTGGGTACTGCTAACGGTCCTACAATATCTACGGCCACCCGCTGGAACGGCTCATCTATGATCGGTAAAGGGATGAGGGGAGCCTTGGGAACATGCCCAGGCTTTCCCATCCTTTGACAGACCAGACATGACCGGCAGAAGTTAGCCACTTCTTTTCCCATACCCGGCCAATAGAAACGCTGTTTCAACCGGTCCTGGGTCTTGCGGATACCCAAGTGGCCTGCGAGGGGTATCTCATGGGCCACTTGCAGTAGTCGCTCCCGGAATGGACGAGGCACTACCAGCTGCCTACTCTGCACCCATTCCGGTTGATCCTCGGTGGGAATCATCTGCCTATAGAGACGGCCCTGATCCCAGGTTATCCGCTCGGTATCAGACTCAGCCGGGGTGCTATCAGCCAGCTCTCTCAGTTTCTGTAACGTCCCATCAGTCAGCAAAGCTGCCTGAAATTGGGCCCAGTCACTTTGAGAGTTGCCAGACATCACCTCGTCTGCTCTGATGCCTTGATTCAGCTGTGAGCTGTCAGCTGACCCTCCAGCTGCTGGTATACACACCGCAGGGGGGCTTCCACTCACTGTGTCAGAGTGGCCCCGCCCACTACGCGTCACCACAGCTATGTACTTACAATCTGTTCCGCCCACCTGCTGAGGATCAGGGGTGAGGGGGACAGATGGAAGCCTGGTACAGTCCTGGTTATATACATCAGATTCATTACCTATGTAATTGGCATCAGGATTAGTACTCATGTTTATCACATTTAAAGGGTTAGTACAAACAGTGAGGTCATCTTTATAGACCTCCGCACTAGCACCAACCAATGAGGGGGATGCACATGAAATGCCAGGAACCTGTGAATCCTCCCTGACATCAGCAGGTACATAGTGGGAGACTAAGGAACCAAGATCAGTGGCTAATAAGACATCCGTGGGAATATGATCCGTCACTCCCACCTCCCTTATTCCACTCCCAGCCCCCCAGTCAAGAAATACCCTCGCCATGGGCAAAGCGGGGCTCACTCCTCCAATCCCAGTCACAGTTCGTGTTTTCCCAGGGATTAAGTCCTCTTCGTTCACCAGTTCCGGGCGAACCAGGGTGATCTCCGCCCCAGTGTCCCTCAAGCCCATCGTGATTTTGTTACCCACGGTAACGGCCTGCATGTTATCACTGAGCTTCCCTCCCCGTCCACCCACAAACAAAACAGTAGATGGGGAAACCGGTGATTTGGGCACAGGGGTTGGTTTCTTCCTCTCGGGACAGTCTCGACTAATATGTCCCCCTTTGCGACACATAAAACAGATGCGGGTATCAGCAACAGGTTTGGTGGGGACCACAGGGGTAAAACCCCCAGAGGGTCGAGTAGCAGGGACAGAGTTGGTAGAAGTCTGCTTACCCCCTTTCCAGCTGGTCACTGCCGGCTTCTGATAGTGCGGGGCCCGATTGGCGGTGTACGTGTCGGCCAGCTTGGCTGCTTGCGCGGCATCTCTGGGTTCTCGGTCCAAGATGAACTGACGAACTTCTGCGGGACACAGGTGCAAAAACTGATCCTTGACCATCAGGTCTTTGAGATCCTCAAAGGTGTGGATAGACAGTCCTTCGATCCACTGGTGAAAGTTGGTGTTCAATCCATCAATGACATCTGAGTAACTGTCATGAGGTCCACGCTGCATAGCCCGGAATCGTTTCCGATACATCTCTGGCGAGAGATTGTATTTCTGGATGAGGGCTTGCTTAATGGCCTCATAGTCACCGTCCTTGTCTCTGGGCAAGGAGACAAAAACCTCCAGGGCTTTGCCTCTCAGTCCTGGGGTCAAGTACCGCGCCCACTGCTCACAAGGCAACTGGTACTGTCTGCAAATTTTCTCAAAGCCTCTGAGAAACGTGTCCAGGTCCCCATCCTTCTCCATCACCGGGAAGTGATCTAAACGGGGTTTAAGGTGTCCCGTCTCACTGGACTCACGGTTGGGTGGGAAATTACTGGACCTCTGGGCACGTGCTAGTTCCAGCTGATGCTGCCTCTCGGCCTCTGCCTGTCGTGCGGTGAATTCTCGTTCAGCTTGGCGTTCGCGTGCTGCGAATTCTCGATCAGCCTCCTGCTGTCGTGCTGCTGCAAATTCCCGTATAAGCTCCAACCGCACAGCTTGGTCGCAGTCGGCCATCTGTTGGAGAATCAAAGGTAAAGGAGAGTCCGTACCATTCTGCGGACTGGCGCTACCAGTACGTTGGTGCCCCATTGATTCCAGAACCGGACCCTCTGCTGCCTCCGATGATGGTGTGGAGACCACAGGCTGCTCTGGCCGGGCATCATCTTCCATCAATGCTTGGATCAGCTGGTCTTTACTGCGATTCCCTCCTTCCAGACCTCTTTGCTCACAAAGGCTGCGTAGCCCATCTCTCGTGTAATTTCGATATGCCTCCGCCATTTTAGCAGGGATTTGCCAAATAAAAGATAGGATAGAAGAACAGAGAACAGGGGAGGGGAAAAACTGTTTCACGTATATATATATATATGTCTGTTATAACCAAGTGTATGCACTGAGAGCCTTCCTGTAGACTGAGAAAGTCTGCTACAGATAACTCAGCCCTTAAGTGTACAGAGCAATTTATTACTCCACAGACTTAATGTTCTAAGATATCCCACCGCTGCCACCAATTTGTCACGATCCCCGTGACTTAGGTTCTGGCTAGTAGGCAACCGGGCTCACCTCGGACCGTCTTGGATCAGCTACCAACCAGAACCTAACACCCAGTTACACGTTTTCTGCTGCCACCACACGTCACAATAAGGCTGACGTGACACCTTACCCTTATGCACACCTAAGGCAACTACAAATTACATCTATCACAATCTTATGGTAATCACTTACCCCTGGTAACGTTTTACTTCAGAGACATAGGGCCTTTTTAGAACACAGGAAAGCTCTTATTAAAGTGAAATTTAATATCAAATAAAAAAGGACAGTGCATACAGTACAGGTCACAATAAAAAAGAGATGGTACAAAATATACAGACACATACATACACAGTAAAAACAGTTCTTAAAATAAAAAGGAGAAAACCAGAACCTACTTTGCTATCGGGCTGTTTGGAACTGGAACGCTATGGGGATTAGCAGGAACGGCGGGCCAACACACTCATAACAAGTTCCCCAAGTGTTGAACACTCTCCCATCATACTCCCTGCCTTATCAAGCATGGTGAGAGCAGTTGTCTCCCTCCCTCCTCTGACCTCACAGGGGGGTGACAGGGACTATGCTAATGAGCTAATGGTCCATCTTTTATGACCGGAGACGCTTGCCTGAAGATTTTCAAATCCTCATAACTTGGCAGGCGCGTTTCCGATCAGCATTCCAGGGGCATCAAACTACGGGGCATCACCTGCCGGTCACGGGCATACCAACCATGGGTCTGGTGTGTACCCGATTAGGGGAGTTACAGGTTTCCCTGGGTTCCCCTAGAGCCACTTTCTTGCTTTTACAATGGTGGGTCCCTCTCCCTACCCTGCTGACCTGTAGCGAATCTCACCTCTGGAATATGACAGCTTGTCATCTTTCTGAAGGGGTCAAATTTCTCCATAGACGTCTACAGTGACCTCTGATTGTCTCCTGCGTGAACTCTGGATGCATATTGCAGCCAGACCCCTTGTCATAAAGCCATTACGCCATGAGGACGTTTTATTGCGCCCCCAGTCTGGTAAGAGATAAGCGAATCTGTTAATATCCAGGACTCTCACTATATGGCCCCAATCCATCTAGCCATGACATCTAGTGCCCAAAGGAAAACAGGACACCAGCTTCAAAAAGAAACAAAAAAAAGTGTGTGTGTGGGGGGGGGGGGGGGGGGGGGGGGGGTGAGGAGCTTTGCCAAATATGAGTGATCAGGGATATTTTATTCAAGATCGTGAATATATATTGATCATCCTCACACATGGTATATAAAGCACTTCCAGCCAATAGCTGGTGTAATCCAATCAGTACAATTAAAATAATTTAACCCATACCACCCCTGTGACACAATCACTATATACATATACTTTATTAGAACTCACAAAAGGTGCTTCATAGGTTAAAAACATACTCAGAGAGACCCACCTCCCTGCAGCTGCGATCTCCAAATAGAGCGAGGAAGGAGCGTGCCATGCGCAGATGCCGTCGTCCTGCCGCATCCACCGCATCAAAAGCCAATCGCAGCGTCGTGGGCGTTACCTCGTGCGGTCAGCTGACCGCTGTCATGGCGACCACAGACGCCATACTACACAGATATCAGCAAACCCCATTAGAAGTCCATATTCAGTAAAGCACGTCCAAGCTTACATTAGGTGCCATCCAGTTCTTCTTAGATCATCATCTGAAGCAAAGTTCTTTATTGGAGTTCCGGCTTGGTAGATATTGCCGACGCACAACACTCATTCATCCACAGTATCTCTAGAGTTTACAAACACGGTCAAACATTAGTGTAGATGGTAAAGTCTCTTATTTCCACAATCACTTCATGATCGCACCAATAGGGCTACAATGTCCATTGATTAATCAGACGTCATAAGGAGTATTCTCTCACCATGGTTCCCAATGGCATCGCCGCGCAGTCCACACACAGTCTCCCATGTGTGTCCGCTACTCGCCAGTAGCCTCGGATCCCGTTCAACAAGGTTAAGAGTCCACTCCAATAGTCGAGTTAAGCCCCAATCCGCGTACGAATTCACTTCTGGTTTAGATGGAACAGACCTTTTCATATGCATGGAATTTCCGTCCGTGTCCATAACTCATATAAGGGCAGATTGACAACCATACAATCAATCCACTCTGAAGATATTATGGCTTAATATGGCAGCAGTCGGCAAAAACATCAATACACCGGATATAAACTTGTGTCAACTTTATACGTAATTGCTTCACACAAATCCGACACCTTGGCGTCGTATCAGATTTTCTAACGAGACATAGGGGTATTGCTGACATCTTATGTAGTAGTAAACTCCTCCTCATAGCACATCTTTAATTTGGCAGAACTCAACCCGGAAAAGGTGTCCAATCTGTAAATAGTAAATAAAGAATTGTTAAAAACATGTAAATGTAAAAAACTATAAAAAACACATTAAAAAATCCCATAATACAGCCTTAACGCATCACATACCAGGCAACACCTTATATTCCAAGTTCAATCCCTTTGGGGCCAAAGTGCCCAACAGAAAAATCCACTTTAACTCCAGCTTTTTTAACTTAAGTTTCTTATCACCACCTCTCACTAGTGGTGCAACATGATCTATTACACGGAATTGTAGCTGACTCATGGTATGTCTCGCTTCCAGAAAATGTTGGGGAATTGGTAATTCTGTTTTCCCTGTCCGGATCGTGCTCTTAAGTTTCTTGATCCTCACCCTGATATCATTAGTGGTCTCCCCCACATAGTATAAGCCACAAGGACAAGAGATTATGTAAACAACATAGTCAGATCTACAACTAAATCTTTGCTTAATTGTGAATTTCTGTCCTGTGTGGGGATGACTAAATGTATCACCTTTCAGCATATTACTGCAACAAGAGCAACTCAAGCATGGGAAACATCCCATTTTACTGGTCTTAAGTGTAGTTTGTCTAAGACCTCTAGATATGCCAACATCCGATTTCACCACCATGTCTTTGATGTTACGTGTACGTTTGTATGACATCATAGGGGGATTCTTGAACTCCTCTATCTTAAGGCATCCCTTAGCAATAATACCCCAATTCTTTCTGAGAATGTTTGCAATTTTACCACTAAGTGGTCCAAGAGTGGAGATGAAAGGTATACGCTTTTCCATATTGCACAATTTGGGTTTAAATAGATCAGACCTTGGCATATCCAGAGCCCTATTCTTATGTTTTTGGACTAGCTGTGGAGGGTGTCCCCTGGCAATGAATTTCTCACACATAGAGTTCAATCTATCATCCACTACCTCCTCTTGTCCAACCACTCGTCTGACTCTGAGCATTTGGCTCCAGGGTAGTGACTCTAGCATTCTTTTTGGGTGGTTACTCTGAAAATGTAAAATGTTGTTCCTATCCGTTGGCTTTACGTAAAGATCGGATTCCAGTCTATCATCAATTTTGAAGATGCGTGTATCAAGGAATTGGATTTCCACCTGTGAGGACACTAGAGTGAATTGCAAACCGTCATGTATAGTGTTTAAATAGTCACGAAAACAAAATAGCTCCTCCTTTGTCCCCTCCCACAAAAGAAAAATATCATCTATATACCAAAGCCAGCAACGGACATGACTCCAGAAAGATGACACATACACGAACTCCTCCTCCAGGACCGCCATGTAGATGTTTGCATACGTTGGGGCCACATTGGACCCCATGGCGGTCCCGCGACGCTGCAAGAAAAATTCATCGCCAAACGCAAAAAAATTCAAACAGATATGCAACAAATTTTCCTTTGACATTATGTTACTCAATGCGGAATGTTTACAAACAGAGGTGGAGAATAGCAAAGTTAAAATCTTGACTTATGAAAGACAACTTAAAACGTTGATTCCTGCTGAGCAATGGACACAAATATCTGAGAAAGTGGAAGCGAATATTAAAAAATTCGGTACAGACATAGAGGAAGTAAAGAAAAATAAATGGTTCAGGGATATGTATGATTATGATAATGGACAAGTCTATAATTGGCATTCTTCAGTTGATTTTCAACAGGACAGAAAGAAAAAACCTAAAGGACGTAAAGTAAATTGTGGAAAAAACTTCAAACAAAGAAAGGAACGTGACTTTGGTTTCACTGATGAATATGACTCTACAGATGACTCAACACAAGGAGCAACAGGAAGGAATCCAGCACCTTTTTTGGACAAAGGCCCAATGAGAGATGCAGGAGGCGGACGCGCAGAGGAGGGCGCAAAAACTGGAGGAAACGTAAGAGAGAACAACAACAAAAACAACAGGGTGACTCGCACGACAGGGAAACGCAATCCACCGACATAGCCCAAGCCTCCCTAGTGGTAAATATTTCTGATATTTCTCTAACCGATGAAAAAATGCATTTATTATCTAAAGGTTTATCATTTTGTCCCATCTATTCTATGGATTGGTTCAGATTGGACCTGGACTTACATAATTTTTTTCGCAGATTAAAACTAAGTGTTTTTTTCAGAGCAGCCTAAAAGCAAACCCAAGTACAAACAGGACAATATGCTTTGTTTGAAGGATAAAGGTTTGACTAATGTGAGCAACTTTTATCCACCTGTACATAATCATTGTGTGGAAGCATATGTACAAATTGTTTTGAAGGAAGAGGAGTCATTAAGACAGAGGGAACAAAAAGGTGTTGTTAATTTTAACCTCACTAGGCCAGAAAAGCAAGCTCTGGAGGAGCTGATGTCGGATGTGCGCATCATCATCAAGCCCGCCGACAAGGGCGGGGCCTTGGTGGTGATGCGCACTGATGCCTATAAACAGGAGGTATATAGACAAATTTATGATGTGGAAGTCTATACTAAACTATCGAATAACCCCATCTTTGAGTTCCAGAGGGAACTAGGGAAACTGGTGACTGATGCAATGACGATGGGGATTAATGATGAACATCTGCATGAGTATTTATTGATTGAGAACCCCACCACACCGGTTATATATATGCTCCCTAAAATCCATAAGCGGCTGGACGCCCCTCCAGGGCGTCCAATCGTTTCTGGAAGAGGTTCAGTATGCTCTAATGTTGCCATTTTTCTTGACCGTAAACTCAGACACTTTGCTGTAGAAACTGACTCTTATGTTAGAGATACAAGCGATTTTCTAACTAAAATTTCTACCTTACATGTTACAGGCCAATGTATATTAGCGTCTTTTGACGTAGTTTCACTTTACACGTCAATTTCACACGACCTGGGTTTGAGTGCAGTTCGGAAGAAACTCACCAGCACGGACATGCCTCCAGAACACACGGAATTCCTCCTGACGCTGCTTGAATTCGTCTTGCGTAAGAATTTTTTGCGTTTGGCGATGAATTTTTCTTGCAGTGTAGCGGGACCGCCATGGGGTCCAATGTGGCCTGGAGGAGGAGTTCGTTTATGTGTCATCTTTCTGGAGTCATGTCCGTTGGATGATAGATTGAACTCTGTGTGAGAAATTCATTGCCAGGGGATACCCTCCACAGCTAGTCCAAAAACATAATACTAGGGCTCTGGATATGCCAAGGTCTGATCTATTTAAACCCAAATTACGCACTATGGAAAAGCGTATACCTTTCATCTCCACTTTTGGACCACTTAGTGGTAAAATTGCAAACGTTCTCAGAAAGAATTGGGGTATTATTGCTAAGGGATGCCCTAAGATAGAGGAGTTTAAGAATCCCCTTATGATGTCATACAAACGTACACGTAACATCAAAGACATGGTGGTGAAATCGGATGTTGGCATATCTAGAGGTCTTAGACAAACTACACTTAAGACCAGTAAAATGGGATGTTTCCCATGCTTGAGTTGCTCTTGTTGCAGTAATATGCTGAAAGGTGATACATTTAGTCATCCCCACACAGGACAGAAATTCACAATTAAGCAAAGATTTAGTTGTAGATCTGACTATGTTGTTTATATAATCTCTTGTCCTTGTGGCTTATACTATGTGGGGGAGACCACTAATGAAATCAGGGTGAGGATCCAGAAACATAAGAGCACGATCCGGACAGGGAAAACAGAATTACCAATTCCCCAACATTTTCTGGAAGCGAGACATACCATGAGTCAGCTACAATTCCGTGTAATAGATCATGTTGCACCACTAGTGAGAGGTGGTGATAGGAAACTTAAGTTAAAAAAGCTGGAGTTAGGGTACAAACCCACACACCGTATACACAGCAGATACGCAACAAATACGCAGCAAATTCGCAGCAGGTTTGTTGGTACAGATTTGATGCTGTGTTAAGTTATTTTGATCTAATCTGCTGCGTATTTGCTGCGTGTTTGCTGCGTATTTGCTGCGTATCGCAGCAGTAAATACGCTGCATATACGGTGTGTGGGTTTATACCCTTAAAGTGGATTTTTCTGTTGGGCACTTTGGCCCCAAAGTGATGCGTTAAGTCGGTATTATGGGATTTTTTAATGTGTTTTTTACATTTACATGTTTTTAACAATTCTTTATTTACTATTTACAGATTGGACACCTTTTCCGGGTTGAGTTCTGCCAAATTAAAGATGTGCTATGAGGAGGAGTTTACAACTACATAAGATGTCAGCAATACCCCTATGTCTCGTTAGAGAATCTGATACGACGCCAAGGTGTCGGATTTGTGTGAAGCAATTATGTATAAAGTTGACACAAGTTTATATCCGGTGTATTGATGTTTTTGCTGACTGCTGCCATATTAAGCCATAATATCTTCAGAGTGGATTGATTGTATGGTTGTCAATCTGCCCTTATATGAGATATGGACACGGACGGAAATTCCATGCATATGAAAAGGTCTGTTCCATCTAAACCAGAAGTGAATTTGTACGCGGATTGGGGCTTAACTTGACTATTGGAGTGGACTCTAAACCTTGTTGAACGGGATCCGAGGCTACTGGCGAGTAGCGGACACACATGGGAGACTGTGTGTGGACTGCGCGGCTATGCCACGGGAACCATGGTGAGAGAATACTCCTTATGACGTCTGATTAATCAATGGACATTGTAGCCCTATTGGTGCGATCATGAAGTGATTGTGGAAATAAGAGACATTACCATCTACACTAGTGTTTGATCGTGTTTGTAAACTCTAGAGATACTGTAGATGAATGAGTGTTGTGCGTCGGCAATATCTACCAAGCCGGAACTCCAATAAAGAACTTTGCTTCAGATGATGATCTAAGAAGAACTGGATGGCACCTAATGTAAGCTTGGACGTGCTTTACTGAATATGGACTTCTAATGGGGTTTGCTGATATCTGTGTAGTATGGCGTCTGTGGTCGCTATGACAGCGGTCAGCTGACCGCTCGAGGTAACGCCCACGATGCTGCGATTGGCTATTGATAGCGCATGCGGCATCTGCGCATGGCACGCTCCTTCCTCGCTCTATTTGGAGATCGCAGCTGCAGGGAGGTGGGTCTCTCTGAGTATGTTTTTAATCTATGAAGCACCTTTTGTGAGTTCTAATAAAGTATATGTATATAGTGATTGTGTCACAGGGGTAGTATGGGTTAAATTATTTTAATTGTACTGATTGGATTACACCAGCTATTGGCTGGAAGTGCTTTATATACCATGATATGTTTCTGATCCTGTATACTTGAAAAAGACCATTGCGCTTGAAACGTTGTATTGGTGCCATGCTGGAATAAACAAGAACTTTTTTATCTAATCCGCCTTGTGAGATGCTGTTACCTTTGCTGTACTTTTAATTGTACTTTGCAATGACAGGCGGAATTTTTGCATAAAGTACACTGCGAAACCAGAAAAAAAATTCAAAGTGTGGTGAAATTGAAAAAAAAAGAATACACATTTCTTTTATTTGGGGGGTTTGTGTTTTTATGCCGTTCGCCCTGGGGTAAAACTGACTTGTTATATATGTTCCTCAAGTCGTTATGATTAAAAGGATATATAACATGTCTAACCTTTCTTTTATCTGATGGCCGGTAAAAAATTCAAACCATTGTTAACAAATGTATGTCACTTAAAATCGCTCCATTCCCAGGCTTATAGCGCTTTTATCCTTTGGTCTATGGGGCTATGTCAGGTGTAATTTTTTGCGCCATGATGTTTACTTCCTATCGGTACCTTGATTGCGCATATGCGACTTTTTGATCGCTTTTTATTACAATTTTTCTGGATTTGATGCGACCAAAAATGCGCAATTTTGCACTTTGGGATTTTTTGGCGCTTACGCCGTTTACCGTGCGAAATCAGTAATGTGATTAATTAATAGTTCGGGCTATTACGGACATGGCGATAGCAAACATGTTTATTTATTTATTTTTATTTATAACATGGGAAAAGGGGGGTGATTCTGACTTTTATTTGGGGAGGGGGCTTTTTACTTATAATATCACTTTTATTTTTACTTTTACACATATACTAGAAGCCCCCCTGGGCTGAGTATATGCACTTAGATCTCTCATTGAGATCTTTGCTGTATAGTTATACAGCAAAGATCAATGAGATCGGCACTCGTTTGCTTTCGGCAAACGAGTGCCGAGTCGGGGACGGGCCATCTTGGAGAGGTCCCCGGCCGGCAGCAGGTACGGCGTTGTCCCGGAGGAGCGATCTCACCCACTATACCACCACCGATCATCTGCAGCCGGTAATCGGAGCCAGCTGTCATCTTTGACAGCTGCCTCAGATTACCTGATTAGCGGGCAAGGCGATCACACCGTGCCCACTAATAGCCGCGATCTACAGGCGGGCTACAGGCGGCATCCGGGATCGTGGCAGTTCAGAGCGCGGCCGCCGCCCGGCCCCGCTCTGGACGCGGGGAGGTTGCCCTGGTCGTACGGGTACGTCCAGGGTCGTCTAAGGGTTAACCCAGCCAATCTTGGCATTCCCTCCCCCTCTGTTATAACCCAGAGGGCTGTTCTAATTCCTCAGTCATAGCTGAGCACAGAACTTTGTCCACCATCCCTCCTGTTTTTCCTATGTTTCAATGTTGTCAAAGTCAAAAGAAGATGTTCACACATAGTATTTCAGTCAGTTGTTTTTGCAACCAAAACCAGGAGTGGGTTGAAAACACAGAAACTGTGTAAATGTTTCCAATATAAGGGCCCATTCACATTGAGGAATCAGGGCTGAATTTCAGCGCTGATTCCTCACTGAAAATTCCACCTGAAAAATAGTGCTGAGTTAAATGGAATTTGCGGTTTGCAGCTCACACAGCGGAATTTCAGCGCAAAATTTTGTGGGGCGGATCCGCTTTCTGCCAGAATAATTGACATGTCAATCCTTCTGGCTGAATTCCATTGAAATGAATTGAGCAGTGAATTTTTCAGCGCGGAATGCCCATGAAAATTCAGCACAGAATTGGGAAAACGTAATTTGTTTAAATGAAAAATGAATTTGCACGGCATTCCGCCAGAGGTAATCCCAGGCGGAACACTTTCCTTGCTGATTCCGTGCGGAATCCCATGAGAATTCCACCCAAAACACTTTCCTTACTGATTCAGTGCTGATTCCTCAGGGTAAACTCGCCCTAATTTTGCCCGGTCAGTTTTACTCCTGATTTTGGTTGAAAAATGACTGACCAAAAGACTGACAGAAATACTATGTGTGAACATAGCTGAGATGTTTGGCTTTGTACAGGTCCTGCTTTTTTGCGAATCAGTTGTCAGAAATAGATGTGTGGATGACCATATTGAAATCCATGGGGGAGATTTATCAAACATGGTGTAAAGTGAAACTGGCTCAGTTGCCCCTAGCAACCAATCAGATTCCACCTTTCATTTTCCAACGTGTCTGTGAGGAATAAAAGGTGGAATCTGATTGGTTGCTAGGGGCAACTGAGCCAGTTTCACTTTACACCATGTTTGATAAATCTCCCCCAATGTCTCCCCTTTCCGTCCATGATTGAGGATCCTGATTCACAGACAGAAAAAATAGATGTGTGGATGATATCTGTTCAAATGATCAATGCACTTCCTTATACCTAGGTATTTGCCTATGACAAGAGTACAGTGTTCCTGAATTTCAGGTTTTGATAATTTGTTTCACACCTCTGACCTTTTACCAGGAACATTTAAGAGTTTTTGACAGTCTAAATAGTAGGAAGAAAGTCAAAACTGTTAAGACGCAAGCAGTGCCAAGAGCAGAGGAGGATGCAATAACTCAGGATTATTCTTGTGTGTACACAATTTCTACAAAGTGACAGAGGTAACCTTCTATCCAGGAGCAGCTGCCAGTGTTCAAGCCAAGACACCACTTCATCCATTACTGACTCTAACAGTGCTGCTAAGGTTAGTCACTACCATTTTACATCTTTTATCATTGACTGTATAATCCTTATCTCTGTATAGCTCTAGATAAGATAAGAGACTATAAGAATACATTCAGGGAGGCTAAACTTAGCTATTCTGTGTGAAAGGAGCTACATAATCATCAGTAACTGTAAAGCTCATCTTACACGTAGTGATTATCATTCAAAGATTCGCTATAATGATCGTTTGCTAGTGATAACTAGCGATTTTGTAGCGAACGATTCTGAGGTTATTATATTCACTGAATACTATTATGAACGATGGTTTTTACGTGGTTATATGGGACAGCCCACACAACATTTTTTATTGGGAACGACTTATTACACAAACAAATATGCAAACGATCGGCAAACTACCAATGATAATTTTTCAACATGTTGAAAGACAAAAATGAATGATTTTTCATCCGTCGTTTGTTCGTTGGGTGCTATTACACGGACAGATTATTGCTCATTTTCAGTTGTTTTAGCAAATTTTTAAACAATAATCGTTCTGTGTAATAGGGCCTTAATGAGAGTTTCTTTGGGTGCGTTTACACAGAAAGATTTATCTAACAGATTTTGAAAGCCAAAGCCAGGAATGGATTTGAAAAGAGGATAGATCCCAGTCTTTCCTTTATGACCTTATACCTGTGTATAATCTGTTCCTGGTTTTGGCTTCAAAGATCTGTCAGATAAATCTTTCTGTGTGAACGCACCATTTCTCCCCTCTGTGGACAGCTTGTATGGAATATTCCATGTAGTTTTATTAACCCCTTAGTGACCGTCTTATTTTGGGGCCCTTCACATGTCCGCACATACTGCAGACTGGACATCAGAGCCCCCAACATCATGATTTATTATGATGCTGGGAGCTCCAAATGACTTTTAACCCAAGACAAGACCTTTAACCCATGTCCATTTAAATATTCATAATACTGTAGTTTCACTTTTTTATTTGAAAAATGGAAAATGGGGAGTGATTTGAAATTTTTATATGAAAGGGACTTTAAAAATAAAATAATTTTTTTTTAACACTTTTTAAGACGGACTGTAAATACAGATCAGCCAAATAGCCTTGGGCTGTAATTACAATGAATCAGCTTGGCCATATTGTTTAAATGCTGCCATCAGTTATGACTGTCAAGCTATTAGGTGCAGCCTAAAAAAAATAAAATCAGGGCTGCCATCCAAGAACAATTGAGAACTAAGTTACCAGTCACCACAAATACCAAGAAGTAAACTAAATATGTTTAATGACTAAATAAGTTTCAAGAGGGAAGTGTTTTTAGAAAAAAAAATCAAGAACAAAGGGACACAGACATAGGTTAGCTGGGGGATTGTTCAGAAGCAATGTGAGAAAATATTACTTTATTGAAGTAGTACAAACGCGTTGATACCAAATATGTAAGTGTTAAGGGGTGTTTTTACACTTTTTTTTATTATTATTTATTTTATCTTATGTTATCTGTTAGGTCTCACTGGTGCCATGACAATCATCTACACACTGAGATTGCAATAGGGAGAGCTTTAACATGATGTGTGGTAGTGGCCTGATATGTGCAGATTCTACGGGGCCTAGCTTAACAATCACTTTGACAGGGGGAGCTCCTTCTCCCTGTCAGATCCTGTATATGCTGGGCGATCCTGGCATTGTCAAAGAATGACAAAGAAAGCTCCCTTCCTCTGTCATTCTCTCTTTACATGGCATGGTCTCTATAACCGTTGCATATAAAGGGTTAAACAATCAGAGACAGACTTCTTTCTATTGCTCACTTTGCAGCAGAAGCTCAGCTGTGTGTCTCACAGTTGGGACCCTGCTGATTGATTGCAGGGGGTTCAGTGCAGAGCCCCCAGTAATCAGCCTGTGTCCTGGTTGGGCAAAACTGTATTGGCCTCAGCCATTTAGCCCAATCAGGCCTCAGGTAAAACTGCAGGGTGGGTAAAAGAGGTTTTCCAGGAAAATGTAAAAGATAACTTAAAGGGGTATTCCCCTCAAACATAACTTTTGATATGTTGCTGCCCATGGTGAGACTTACAGTTCATTCCACACTTGTTATTGTCTATTTAGTCTCCTTCCCCCAGTTCTCTGCTTACTAAAAACACATAAATCGGTGTGTGAGCCTTTCTCTCTGTCTTCCCCTCTTCCCCTCTCCCTTTTGAGACAGCTGATCTAAACAAGTCCCTGACTGGCTTTAACTGCAACATTGTAGCTTCTTTGTAATATTTGCATAAAAAGGAGGAAATGGAACTGCACTCACCGATAAAATCTCTTCATCTTTATTTATTATCCATAGTAAAAACAGGCAACATCGGACAAGGTGCAGACAGTGCGGTAGCAGACGCCACGGAGGTTAGGTGACAGGCTGTTTTACGCCTTTTACACCACCCCGTCCGTAGAAGCGCCGGAAAAAGGCGTGAAACAGCCTCAGAATAACCCTCCCAGCATTGCAAAGAAGCTACAATGTTGCAGATAAAGCCAGTTAGGGGCTTCTTTACATCCGCTGTCTCAGAAGGGAGGAGGAAGGAGGAGAAGACAGAGAGAAAGGCTCACACACAGATTTTTGTGTCTTCAACAGAAAGCATCAGCTGAAAAATGGGGGAAGGAGACTGAGTTGATAATAACAAGTGTGGAATAAATTGTTATTCTCACCATGGGCAGCAATAAATCAAAAGTTATGTTTGAGGGGAATACCCCTTTAACCTTATGCATCCTTCTGTATTAAAACAATAGACAGTACTGTCATTTTTAGTACTATGAGAATCCAGGAATTTTATTTTATTTAAGTATGGTGCTTATTAGGAGTCAGAGAAATGCATAGTCAGTTCTCAGTGTGAGGACAATCTCCTTTGTCATCATTAAAGATGTTAAAGCAACTGGGAGAATATGCTATGCTCTTCACTTCTTGGTATTATTGTTGGGGGTCACTAGGTGGCAAGATTTGGGGATCTGTCCCAGAAAAAAATGATGACTCGCCCTAACACCAAGAGGTGACTCTACACAAAAAAGGAGGGCAGCATTTTCCTCCCCTGTTCCTATTCAGTTTGGTATACAGACAGGTATGGTCTGCTTTTAGTGGCTTTTGAAGTTTGCTTCTACTGCTGTATCTGATATCCGTTTAGCAGTCAGGACTGGGAGGAGGGGTAGAGATCTGCTAAAGTTCAGGTACTGGGATTATGTCAGTTTGTAAGAATTGTGACTCTTATGAAGCCCTCATGCAAAAAAGTCCCACATCATACTGCACAAGTTCAACCAAAGTAAATGACATATAGAGAATACCACTAAGAAAGTTTTATCTTACACAATTAGTCTATGTTCACATGGTGGCCGGTACTGCAATTATAGACATAGATACTGCATCTGACCACAGCAGACTAAATGGTGGATTTTTTTCTCACTTAAAACCCAGTTTAGATAATCCAACAAGCAATACAGTAAGACAGGTGTCAACTATATGTAATAGAAAGTACATGATTCATACATAAAATAGCCACTTATAGAGAAAAAGCATATGCACAAAACGGTAGCACATCAAGAAAAATCTTTATTTAAATAGCCTTACAATGCACAAAATTTATATACAAAACAGGAGAAGTTTACCTAGGGAGACAAGTCCTAAATGCCACTCAACATTAAAAACACTTAAAATGTCATCCTTGGTCCGGCTGGCATCCCAGCCAGGACTCAACACCCTACCTGACCCCGGACTCAGCACATGATAAGAATAGAAATCCCCAAAACTAGAACAAAAATAATGGGTAATGTAGTGTCTATAAATAAAAATGAAAAATATACCTCCCTGAGGTATACAAGGCTATGTTCCCATTTCAAATGACGTCCGTCATTTTGAGTGTAAAATAACGGACGTCATTAGTGCAATGACTGATGTTTGTACACTATTCTAGTTTGGGGTAACTAATTGGCGTTTGGGTGTGGCTTGCAAAAGACATCCAAAAATAATGGTCATGTTCATTATTTTGAGGTCCGTGGTAAAAACGTCCATTATTCAATTCATTATGTGCATTGGATGTTCGTCTTTCCACTGACATCAACGCATTGCCATTGCAGTCAATAACAGACGTTATTTTAACCCTTTGAGGACCAGACCCAAAATGACCCAGTGGACCGCACAAATTTTGATCTTAGTGTTTTCATTTTTCCCTCCTCTAGCACTTTCAGTTTTCTATCTACAGGGCCATGTAAGGGCTTTTTTTTACAGAAGTAGGTGTACTTTGTAATGTCATCTTTCATTCTACCATATCATGTATGACGGAATTCCAAAATTATTATTTATGAAGATATAAATAGGTGAAATTGTAAAAAAGAATGCAATATGGTAATGTTGTGTCTAATTAATTCACTATATGGTAAAAGTGACATGATACCACTAGTCTATAGGTCAGTCCGAACACAACCATATGCAGGTTTACACAGATTCTCTAATGTTATATATATTTTTTTAATTAAATGCTTTTTTTTGGCAATTAGTTATTAATAAAATGGACCTATTGTGACACTTTTAACAGTTTTTTTTTTCACCTACGGGGCTGTATTGGGTGTCATTTTTTCCGCCATGATCTCTAGTTTTTATTAATACCATATTTGTGAAGATCGGATGTTTTGATCACTTTTTATTAATTTTTTTTTATATATAATGTAACATCAAATCGGTAATCCGCGCACTTTTGCCCTCTTTTTGTGTACACCGTTCGCAATGAAGCTTGTTATATTTTAATAGATCGGACAACTACGCACGCTACGGTATATTATATGTTTATTTATTTTTATATGTTTTATATAATGGGAAAGGGGGGTGCCATAGACATAGCATTGATCAGTGTGACAGGCGATCTGCTCATTGAGCCTGCCTGTGCAAGCTCAGTGAGCAGATCGCCGATCGGACCGCACGGAGGAAGGTAAGAGACCTCCGGCGGTCCCGATCGGTAAGTGACAGGGGACTCCCCCTGTCAATTAGACTTAAACGCGGAGTTAATGACATGCTGCAGCGCGATCGCTGCAGCCTGTCATTAGCGGTGAGGTGCCGGCTGTTCACTGCAGCTGGCCCCCACCTCCTATGAAGCAGGAGAAACACCCAGGACGTACAGTTAGGTCCAGGGTCGTCTGGTGACAGACTTCCATGGCGTAACTGTACGTCCAGGGTCGTCTATGGGTTAAAAATCTAAATCAGACGCCTTTTCTTTATTTTTGACGTTGTGTGAACATAGCCTAGCAGTGACTATGTTTATTGATCTAGCAGATGTTTCTGATCTGTGTCTCAGGTCTGTGAGCTTCCTATTTTCCAGCTGCCATCCTGCTTGCTAATCTCTACTGTCTTGTGCTTAAAGGTGCAGAATCAACAATGTTTAGTCCCTCAAACTTCATGTTTATTGTTAATTTTCAGTAAATAAAGAGTTTCTGAAGAGTCACAAATGTTGTAATAACTGGAAATAGATAAAATGTAAAATATATTTAACATTATGTTTATCTGTTGTAGTTAAAATTTTGTTTTGTCTCATGCAGACATTAAGGACATGCTACTGAACTATAAAGGCCTTGTGATATTACTGGCTGTATTCTTTTTCTTCTTGAGCATTACTTATTATGGACACCAAAGAAAGGTAGGAATATCTGTGTACACAGTTTTATGTCTGTACATGTTCTAAATTCCTAATACACAACATTTATCTCTGCTCTTGGTATATTTACATAGATATGAGTTCTTTGTTCAGAATATTTATGCATATAACAACTGAGTTATATATATATATATATATATATATATATATATATATATATATTATACATAAAATGTTATTGATTAATTGGGGGGTAGTTCAGCAAAAAATGTTTTGTTATATGCTTCTTTTTAAAAAATATAAATATTTATGAAAAAAAAAGTTTTCTTTTAAATTAAGAAAGTGCCAGAGATTTGTAATTTACTTCTATAAAAAAAAAATCTCAAGCCTTCCAGTACTTATCAGATGGTGTATGTTCTGCAGGAAGTAGTATTCTTTCCACTCTGGAGAGCAGGAGGGAGTTGCTACTGCTCTGGACATTTCCTGACATGGACATAGGTGATAGCAGAGAGCATAGTGTGTCAGACTTGAAAGAATACACCACTTCCGGCAGGACATACAGCAGCTGAAAGAAAGTATTGAAAGACTTAAAGGGGAACTCTGGATAGGGAAAATTATTTTTTATTAAAAGTACATTAAAAGTTATATAGATGTGTCTATATAATGTATTATCATATCTGTGCGGTTCTGCCACACTGGTAGTTGATTGACATCCAGGAAGTGAAGAAAACTGGCCCCTGTGCCAATCCACTTTGTGTCCTGCTCCGTCTGCTCTCCCGCCTCAGGAGACAGAGATTACATGCCTCTGTCTCACATTGAGTTTAATTGCTGACACAGGCTAATGATGCAGGGGGCAAGGCGTGATGTCACAGGAGACTTGTCTGGATCTTTTCTCCCACCCCCCTTAGTAATTCACCATCTCTGACCAGCCTCTCCAGTCTCCACCTGAGCAGGCAGGAAGTGACAAAGGCAGCTAAACAGCACAGAGGTTCCGAGCCGCCACTGCCAATCCCACCAGGGCAAAAAAACGAGGCAATAGTATAACCCATGTAAGATAATATCAAATAATGAGATGAGCAGGTTTATTTTTTTTACCTCTACCTGGAGTTCCCCTTTAATTTTTTTTTAAAAATAGAAGTACTGCAAATTACAAATCTCTGACACTTTCTGATACCATATGATTTGAAAGATTTTTTCTTTCTGCTGAACTACCTCTTTAACGCTGCATGATGTAAATGGGGAACTGAGTTCTCCCCAAATCCGGTGGCTGTGTGCTGCTCTCAGTAGCGAACTTCTCTAGCCAGTATGTGGCATCAGAGCACGTTCTGACACCGGTCATTTAACTCCTTCACGTCAGTAATATGAAAATATATGTTCCTACTGCAGTACCTTAGCCAGTACTGGCCAAAGCGCCAAGGGAGTGAGCGCACCAAAACCAGTTCAGAACAACTTGCCAGCCTGGTATTTTTTCCAATCAATATATTAGGGGTGTACACCTTTAAAACTCTACTTTTATTAAGCTTTCTAAAAACACACAAAAGAACCCCACATACAAAACACAAGTACAATGAAATCCGTATTTACACCAGTCCACAATTCAATCTACACAGTCCGAGCCGGGATGTATGAAAATAAAACCGGTTGAATCTCCCCAGTCTGTCGTCCCGTAGTCTCGCTGGTATCTCTTCAGTAGATAACAGGTTGTGACCAATCGGGAGTTTATTTTAACCCTAATACGCCCTTTGTGTGTGTGCATATTGGTCACTACCCCTTCTCGCACAGGGAACTGTGGGGGCACTCGCCCTAAAAAGGGCGACCCCTGCCCCGGTCTATCCCTTTGTTCAGTTCCTGTTATACCCTGTATTTACTCCCAACGTGTCAAGTTTCCTCTGGGTAATCAAATTCATCAGGGGAAAACACAAAATAGGGTATCAAATAGTAATGTAAATTTAAATCAAATACATAAAGAATACATAACAAAAGTACCTATGACATGCACAGTGGTGCTAAACTGCCTTATTGCCTACATTGCCTGGCCTCACATAAAGTGTCTAGTGCTCTGTGGCTATTACCATAAAATGCAAATGCATCTAACAGCTAATCAGAGTAAAGATGTCTAGTGCTCTGCCGCTATTTCAGTAAAGTGCAGTTGCAATCTAATGCCTATCAGAGTCTCGGCCTTTCTGTGCAAATAATAAGCTAAAGTGTCTGGTGCAGTGGCATCTACAGACCTCGGTACCTGCATTCACACTGTAGGGATCCTCCTATATACCTGCGTATCCCTGGACATGCTTGCCCCACTTCTGGACGCTAGCCCCACTTCCGGCGGCCGCTCGCGTAATTTCGGAGCGCATCAGGGTAACCATGGATACAGTAAACAACATTACAAACTGCATCCATGGTTTGTTTTACCACTTAAACGGCCGTTACTTAGCTTACTTTGACAGACAAAGTCTCTCTCAACACCTCCAGCTTCTTCCATGTCATACGCCTGATTTCTACAACAGTATAATGTTTTAACCCCTGCATATCCAGATGATTTAAACAAAAGTGTACAGGCATTATCATTTATATACTTTTTCCTTCCTTTCTCTTTTACAGCACTCTAGCCCTTCCATCTAGGTTATGCGCATATATCAGGTAGCCAACAAATAAATTCATTATGCAATTAGACAACCTATATAATGGCATCATGTTAAAATGGGAGAGGAGAGTTCCCATACATAAAAGTATGTTAAAATAAAAATAGAAATAAAAGCGTCGGGTTGGACAATGGAGGATTGTAAATCCAGCATAAACCCAATTTTATTATTTAGAGAAAACAGGTATAGCTCAGTTTCTTGTTTAACCCCTTCGGGGAAACAGTCTGTAGTCTAAAAATCCATTGAGTCTCCTTTTGTAGGATCACTCTGTCCCAGTCACCGCCCCTACAATGAGGGCGGACCAGCTATATCCCTACAAACTTAAGACCCGTCACATCTCCTCCATGAGTAGGGTTGATGTGTCTCGCCACTTGTTTATCTGCTCCATTCGCCACTTCTCTCAGATGCTCACCCACCCTCCATCTGAACTCTCTTACTGTTTTTCCCACGTACTCCATGCCACAAATACATGTGGCCTTGTATTCTTTATGTATTTGATTTAAATTTACATTACTATTTGATACCCTATTTTGTGTTTTCCCCTGATGAATTTGGTTACCCAGAGGAAACGTGACACGTTGAGAGTAAATACAGGGTATAACAGGAACTGAACAAAGGGATAGACCGGGGCAGGGGTCTCCCTTTTTAGGGCAAGTGCCCCGACAGTTCCCTGTGCGAGAAGGGGTAGTGACCAATACGCACACACACAAAGGGCGTATTAGGGTTAAAATCAACTCCCGATTGGTCACAACCTGTTATCAGCACGGTCTACTGAAGAGATACCAGCGAGACTACGGGACGACAGACTGGTGAGATTCAACTGGTTTTATTTTCATACATCCCGGCTGGGACTGTGTAGATTGAGCTGAATTGTGGACTGGTGTAAATACGGATTTCATTGGACTTGTGTTTTGTATGTGGGGTTCTTTTGTGTGTTTTTAGAAAGCTTAATAAAAGTAGAGTTTTAAAGGTGTACACCCCAATATATTGATTTAATTCACCGTCAGGGTGGTGATTTTTGTCCGCGGTAAGACACTGATATTGGTTGTTTTGGTATTTTTTCCGCCAAATGGTCGCTGACAAGACACAGGTAGTTTGCATGCTATGCCATCAGCTTCTCAAGCAGGGTGTTTGTTTAAATAACTTCAGCACCACATGCATGATAAGGCATCTAAATGCCAAGCATGAGCTGCAGTGGATTAGACACCATAAGCCTACAAACATCTGAGGCTCACTGCGCTCCCTCTTCTGCTTCTGTTGTCTTGGCCTCTTTAGCACCCAATCCAGTGAGTGTCTAGAGGCCAAATCACCCCCCCCCCCCCATCGTGATGCAATCCGTTTAACTTACCCATCCGGGCCTCAGTATCTGAATGACGCTGATCCCGGCTCCGTATTCTGCTGATCAGGTCTGCAGCAGACCAGACCAACAGAGCACCGATCTGATGGATTGGTGCTCTGTAATATACGCAGCATTGATCTCAATGGGAGATAAGTGATGTGTATATAAAAGTCCCACAAGGGGACTTCTAATTACTGTGTAAAAAAATAAAAAATCCCCTCCCCTAAAAAAATTTTTAATCACCCCCCTTTTCCCATTTTATAAATAAAAATAAATAAACATATTTGCTATCACTGCCTGCGTAATCGCCCAAACTATTAAATTATCACATTCCTGATCTTGCATGGTAAATTGTGCAAATATTTTTTTTCCTGTTTCGCAGCATATTTTATGAAAAAGTCAAGTCTGTCATTGCAAAGTACAACTAGTGGCGCAAAAAATAAGGGTTCGCGTGGGCCTGTAGGTAAAAAAAAAAGGAAGTCCTACAGCCTTTCAAACGCGAGGAGGAGAAAAGAAAATCGCAAAAGCGAAAATTCGCACTGTCCTGAAGGGGTTTATAGATGCTGGTAGCTTCAAGTTACCTCTCTGACTGGAAATGTAGGGTGAATACACCCTAGCTGCTATTCAGTTGCCAGACAGTATGTTTCATAAAAAAAAAAAATGCTAAAGAAGCTGTAACTGAACAGCAGGTGTTTGTGTAAAAATTGCCATGGCAGAACATTAGTGTTGTAGATCAGGAAAGGGGTTTACTTTTGTAGTGCAACAGATTTAATTTTTAACTAAGCAGTTGTAGTCCACATTATTGCATCCAGTTTAAAGTCACTGTCGTTCATTTTTTTTTTTTTTTTTTTTGCAGAAATCAATAGTACAGGCGATTTTAAGAAACTTTGTAATTGGGTTTATTAGCCAAAAATTTATTTTTTTTTTTCATGAAAAAGCAGTTTGAAGCTCTCCAACTGTATTCATGGTTTTTCTATGGAGAGAGTGAGATGAGGCACCAAAACAGGACAACAAAGAGTTAAGTTACAGCTACATGACCAGGCTCTCTCCTCTGATGTCACCACTGACCTCTCTGACCTCTGAATAGCACTCTGAATAGCTCCCCCGCTGTGTAATCCTTTGTTCTCTGCTGCTGACTAATCTCGCTCCTTCCTCCTCCCCCTCCCCTCTCCATAGCACAGACAGGATCCGACTGATAAAAAAAGGTCGAGATTTCCTGATTCTAAGCAGTGGATGAGAGAGAGGAGGGGGGGACATGGGAAAAGGCGTTTTAAATGCAGATAATGGAATATTTTCCTAATAAACTCAATTACAAAGTTTCTTAAAATCGCCTGGACTATTGATTTCTGCAAAAAAAAATTTTAACGACAGTGACCCTTTAAAGTATTGCTTTGAATTGCAGCTGTGGAGCGATAGTTAGAATCAGTTTGTAGAGCTTCAAAAAGTTGGAGTTCATCCCTAGCCTAAACTGACTGTCTTTAGATTTTTTTAGTTAAACATTTTCTCTATCTTCACCCATTTATTCATTTTTTTTCTTGTAAGTGTAAAAGAGAAACGATTCAATATCCTTTAACAACTGGAAAAGTCAAGCAAGTGGAGCAAGTAAGTGAAATTCAAAAGGAAGTAAATAGAATTTACCAAGAAGTAGATCGAACAATTCCCAGGACAAATATCACTGACCCATTAAAGACGAGCAGTGCTAAACATAGCAAAGTCTTCCTAAAATATCCTAAAGACTCCTACTGTGTAGGGGACCAATTAATACTCGAAGTTACCATGTATGACTACTTGGGCCAAAGGAAAACCTATGGAGGAGACTATTTAAGGGCAAGAATGTCAACAACCGATCTTGGAGCAGGGTCTTCTGGGAAGATTGAGGATTTCCATAATGGCACATATCATGTCCATTTCATCTTATTCTGGGAAGGTAGAATCAATGTTACGGTGTTTATGATGCATCCAAGTGAAGGGACATCAGCCCTGTGGACTTATAGAAATATTTGGCATGGCTATGTAGACCACACAGGCATGTTTGAAGCACCTAATCAAAAACATGAATCTGTATGTGGATTTGACATTGACAAAAGCAAAGAACTGTGCGACTACAAAGATGAAAGAGATGAAGAACATTTCTATTGTATCAAGCCTGATAAGTTTAGCTGTGATTCTCTTACTCAAGTGAGAAGTTGGTGGAGGCATGACAAATCCCTTTTTACCAGTCTTGAAAAGAACTTATTTGAGAAGTAAGTAAATCATCTTGCAACATATTTCACCTGCGTAGTCACTGTTATGTTTATTATATCAGGCTCCTGATGTTATAATATTTAGGCTACGTTCACACTACATATATTTCAGTCAGTATATTTCAGTCAGTATTGCAACCAAAACCAGGAGTGGATTAAAAACACAGAAAGGATCTGTTCACACAATGTTGAAATTGAGTGGATGGCCGCCATATAACAGTAAATAACTGCCATTATTTCAATATAACAGCCATTGTTCTAAAATAACAGCAAATATTTGCCATTAAATGGCGGCCATCTACTCAATTTCAACATTGTGTGAACAGAGCCTTTCTGTGTTTTTAATCCACTCCTGGTTTTGGTTGCAATACTGACTGAAATATACTGACTGAAATATACATATACTGACTGAAATATACGTAGTGTGAACGCAGCCCTAGTGATATTAATAATTTCTTTATATAGCATCAGCTTGTTTCAGAGGACTTTACATAGCTTGTCATTGTTTAAATCAGTTCCTGTCCCCATTAGGGCTTAGTCTTTTGAATATGTATCTGTATGTTTTGGAATGTAGGACACCCACTAAGACACAAACTCCCTATACAATACAAGACCCTCAGTGCTGCAAGGCTACAGTGCTGTCACTGAGCCGCCATGCTGTTAAAAGTTCATATACGATATGTGGAGAATGTGAGCATGGGCTCCAAAAGACCTCTGATGGAGTCCTCTAGTATCTGCCACTAATATGCTAGCAGTAGATTGTGCAAATTCCGAGAATTGGTCTTGTTTTTGGGGCACATTTCACAGATTCTCAATCTGATTAAGACCTGGTGAATTTGAAGGACAAATCAACACCTAGAATTGTTTGTCATGTTTCTTAAAGTAAGAGACATGTCAAACATTTTGATCAGTCTGGGTCTGAGTGTTTAGACTATGACTGATCAGGAGAACGAGCCAGGAGAAGACTAAACCCTCAGACCCTTACCAATAAAAACTTTTTGACATGTCTCTTTAACACGAAAAATGGTAGATTCCCACTAATCATAAAATCTGTGGATGGGGCCGTACAGACAAAACATAAACACCATGCTCTCAGCGAACACACTGCTAGCTTTCTGTGCCGTGCACGTAACTGCCCGGAAGAAGAATTAGGAGCTGTAAGTAGGTAGGTAATAGAAAGCAGATAGCAAAACATTGGACTAGAGAGGAGAAATTATAAGGTAAGCGAGATGAGAGATAGCTGCAGAACACAGATAATGGCAAGTACCGGGGGAGAAAGTAGAAAAGAGAAAGGGCTAGCTGGCACTGCAGAGCACTGTGCACTATAAAGGGGCACACAATGCTGTATAATAGAAGAAATCAAAAGAGAGAAAGCGCTACAAGGCACTGTGTACTGCTTCTGTAGAGGTGTAAACAGACCTGACATTGCACGTTTGCATCTTAAGGCTATGTTCACACAACGTATGTTTTGCATAAATTGTAATTTGCAACAACGGCCGTGATTTAAACAAAACATACGTTTTATTGGAATGAATGGAATACCGGCCGGAGCATATACACCATCCTCCGGGGGTGATTACTGTCAAAGATAAGAAGATTATTTCTGCCCTGTTTTTATATGCTTATGTCCAAGAACTGTATTTCCTGAAATCAATGTCCCAGCATGATTTGGAGTGTGTATAATTGATCTGGGTGTATATCATTAAACATGTGTTAGAACTCCATCAAGCCCCCCCCCCCCCCCCCCCCAAGGGAAAAATATGTAATCTATATACCTATGCCACTTACGCACCCATCACATAAATGTGGAGTCATAGATGTGGTCCTCTTCAAAGTTGGCCATGTAGACATTGGCCTACGTAGGTGCTACATTAGACCCCATAGCAGTTCCCCCACATAGACGATAGCAGGACTTCCCAAATTTCAAATGGCTGTGCTGAAGAATGTATGTACACTGAGATATAATGAATGTACTGCAATCAGGAGGAAAATGGTATAGGCTAGACTGTATGGCCTGTATGCTGAAGGAATGTTCAGTAGAGGTGTACAGTGATATCACATTGAATGAGGTCAGTATGGTGTTGGGATTAACTGTGATGTCAAGGATTTTTGTCAAGAAGTCAGAGGTATACTGTGGGTCTATTCCTGGTTGCTGAAAAAGACCTTAAAGGACAACTCCGGCGGGACCCCCCCCCCAAAAAAAAAAACACAGACACACACAGACACCATACTCACCATCCCTCCGGTGACGATCGCCACTCCATTCGCCCGCCCTTCGCCTCACCGTCACCTGCGTCCGCCGTCCAGCCATGCCTCTTACTTCCGGGTCCATGGGAGAGAAAAGGCTGCCAGTGCGCTTGTGCACCGGCAGCCTTTTCATTGGCTGGAGAGCATCACATGGCTTCCAGCAAGCTCAGCCAACCAGCAGCCTTTTCTCTCCCATTCACTTTCTCTCCCATTCACTTCGTCGTCACCAGATGCCGCCCAGAAGAAGAGGACCGTGACGATCGTAATAGGTAATGTATACAGGTAATCGTAATAGGTAATGTATACATTCTTTAACTTTGTAATGTGTGTTAAAAAAGCAAAAAAAAAAATTTGTGGGAGTTGTCCTTTAAGTCTCAAACTGCAGTAAAACGATTGTAATTCCCTTTGTAGGGTAAACCAATCCATGTTATGTGTAGAGCAAAACTACAGTACCTTACAGTCATTACAGTCATTTGTGCTTCTAACACAAATGATAAACACAACTGGTAAAGAATATATATTTACCACTAGTTTGCAGGTCCCGCAGGGTTCTTGTTGTTCCTGATGGTGAGGGATTCTAAGGGATTTTTGTGTGGCTGCGTTGGTGTTTCCTCCTGCCCCTCTTCATTTTTAGGAATCTATACAGCTGGGGGAAGGTGCAGCTCACTTAAATAAATCCCAATGCTGAACTAAACAGAAAAATGCCAATACCCAAGCATAAACAAATAGATATACCATAAAAAAATACCTTTAAAATAACAATGTCAAAATCCTTAAAACATAATTCTTCAAGTGCACAGTTTATACAAGTTTCATATAATGGGTAATCTGGTCGTTGGATTCAGACCTAGAGAGGTATTCCCATAATCCTCTTAATAGCTTGCAGCAATGACTATCAGTGATTATGGGCAGATGAGGGTTATACTTCTAACCCACTATGTTTAGGCAGCTTCGCTGATCGAGCAAGAGTCAGTTTGCTTATAATAATAGATGATGATAATAATAATTTTTATTTATATAGCGCCAACAGATTCCGCAGCACTTTACAATTCTGGAGGTACATACATAGACAAAAAATCGACATTACAGAGATATACATATAATTATCCATACATGAGGAGTGAGGTCCCTGCTCGCATGCATGAGCTTACATACTATCAGGAGGGGGTGCGAGACAAAATGGCAGAGGGGCAAAGTGCATCGTTGTTCTTATGGTCCAGCCATCTTTATAAATAAGGCAGTGCGGGTAAGGGGGGGTGAGCCTGTCACCAGCCAATGCCTGCATGCACAGGTCTAAGTGCTTAAATGCTTGGTGTGTGTGTGTGTGTGCGTGTATGTATGTTTCTGTGTGCGTGGTGGAGGTGTGTGTGTGTGTGTGTGTGTGTGTGTGTGTGTGGAGGGGGGGTTGAGGGTTGAGTCAAAATTAGGGAACCTGGTAAGCCTGTTTGAACAGATGTGTTTTGAGGGCACGTTTGAAGCTTTGTGTATTGGTGGTGAGTCTGACAGTCTTGGGTAATGGATTCCATAGAACTGGTGCAGCTCGGGTGAAGTCCTGGAGACGGGAGTGAGAGGTGCGGATCAAGGTGGATGTTAATCGTAAGTCATTAGAGGAGCGTAGGGCACGGGTAGGGCGGTAGACAGAGATGAGGGAGGAGATGTATGGAGGTGCAGCACTGTGGAGAGCCTTGTGGGTGAGCAGGAGGACTTTATATTGTATCCTGTGTTTAACAGGGAGCCAGTATAGTGACTGGCACAGGGGGGAGGCATCTGTATAGCGGCTGGACAGGGAGATGAGCCTGGCCGCTGCATTGAGAATGGACTGGAGAGAGGAGAGTTTAGAGGAAGGAAGGCCGATTAGTAAGGAATTGCAGTAGTCAAGACGGGAATGAATAAGAGCGACAATGAGAGTTTTAGCAGATTTGACAGGAAGGAAGGGACGGATTTTAGAGATGTTTATTAGATGCAGATTACAGGAACGTGAAAGAGATTTAATGTGAGGAGTGAAGGAAAGATCTGAGTCAAACATAACCCCAAGGCAGCGGGCTTGCTGTGCAGGGGCTATGGTCGCACCACAGACAGAGATGGAAATGTCAGGTGGAGGGTGTTTAGCAGAGGGAGGGAAGACAAGAAGCTCAGTCTTAGAAAGGTTTAGTTTTAGGAATAGGGAGGACATAGCGTTGGAGACGGCAGACAGACAGTTACTGGTGTTCTGTAGAAGTGCGGGGGTGATATCACGGGAGGAGGTATATAGCTGGGTATCATCAGCATAGAGATGGTACTGAAAACCAAACTTGCTGATGATTTGTCCAATGGGTAAAGTGTAAAGTGAGAAAAGGAGAGGGCCCAGGACTGATCCCTGAGGAACCCCAACTGTAAGGGGGAGAGAAGATGACGTGGAGCCAGAAAGTGATACACTAAAGGAGCGGTCGGAGAGATAGGAGGAGAACCAGGAAAGAGCAGAGTCCTTGAGGCCGATAGAGCGGAGCGTGGAGAGGAGGAGCTGGTGGTCTACTGTGTCAAAAGCTGCAGATAGGTCCAGGAGGATGAGAAGTGAATGGTCACCTTTAGATTTGGCGGAGAGGAGATCGTTAGAGACTTTAGTAAGGGCAGTTTCTGTAGAGTGGTGAGGACGGAAACCGGACTGAAGGGGGTCAAGGAGAGAGTTGTCAGAGAGGTAGCAGGTTAGGCGGGAATAGACCAGACGTTCCAACAGTTTGGAGATAAAAGGAAGATTAGAGACAGGTCGATAGTTGGCAGCACAGGAGGGGTCTAGGGAGGTTTTTTTCAGTAAGGGAGTGATAATGGAGTGTTTGAAAGCCGAGGGGAAGATGCCAGAGGAGAGGGAGAGGTTGAAGATTTTAGTAAGGTAAGTAGTGACAACAGGAGAGAGAGACTGGACAAGGTGTGAGTGAATAGGGTCACTATGGCAGGTGGTGGGACGAGATGAGGAGAGGAGTCTGGAGACTTCCTCCTCTGTTACAGGTTCAAATACTGAGAGGGAAGAGGAGGAAATACAAGAGGGAATGGGATCAACACTTCTTTGGGACTGGGAGGTGATCTCCTGACGGATGGTATCTATCTTTTCCTTGAAGTAGGATGCTAGGTCTTCAGCACAGAGGTTAGTTACGGGTGTCTGAACTTTGGGTTTGAGGATGGAGTTGAGGGTATCAAAGAGACGTTTTGGGTTATGGGATAGAGAAGAAATGAGAGAGGTAAAGTAAGATTGTTTAGCAGAATGAAGAGCGGAGTAGTAGCTTCTAAGCACAAATTTGTAATGTAGGAGGTTTGCATCAGTTTTAGACTTCCTCCACGAACGTTCAGCACACCTAGAACACCGTCTAAGAAAACGAGTTGAAGGTGTGTGCCAAGGTTGTGGTCGTCTGCGTTTTGCTGATTGAGGTGTGAGGGGTGCCATTTTGTCAAGGGTTGTTTTGAGGGTGTCGTGATAGCACTTGGCAGCCAGATTGGGACAGGAGAGCGAAGAGATAGGAGGCAGTGATGACTGTACAGAGTCTGTAAGTTGTTGGGTGTTGATGGCACGTAAGTTTCTGTACATGACCAAGGTTGGGGTGTCAGGAGGAGAATGAGTATTAGTGATTGAAAAGGAGAGAAGATTGTGGTCCGAGAGCCCGGTAGGAGTGTTATTAAGGCGAGAAACTGGGCAAAGTCTGGAGAAGACAAGGTCCAGGGTATTCCCACCCTTGTGGGTTGGAGAGTCAGAATGCTGGGAGAGGCCAAGGGAGGAGGTTAGGGAAAGAAACTGAGAGGCCGATGGGGAAAGTGGTTTGTCAATAGGGATATTAAAATCGCCCATGATGAGGGCGGGAATGTCAGAAGATAGAAAGTAAGGAAGCCAGGTAGAAAAATGGTCAAGAAAGCGTCGTTGTGAACCAGGGGGGCGATATATGACTGCGACTCTCAGGGAAAAGGGCCGGAAGAGTCTAATGGTGTGCACCTCAAAAGAGGAGAATGAGAGGGAGGGCTCAGGGGGAATGACCTGGTAAGTGCAGTCCTGAGAGAGAAGTACACCCACTCCTCCACCATGTCTGTTATCAGGTCTAGGAGTATGGGAAAATTGAAGACCTCCATGGGTCAGAGCAGCAGGTGAGGCTGTGTCTGACTCTTGTAGCCATGTTTCTGTGAGAGCCAGCAGGTTGAGCGATTTATTGAGGAATAAGTCATGGGTTTCAGTGAGTTTGTTGCAGACAGATCTAGAATTCCATAGAGCACAGTTAATGGAGATGGGGTCTGGCATGCAGGGAATCTTAATCAGGTTAAAAGGGTTTCTGTAGGTGGCCGATGAAGAGAAGCTGTTAGTAAAGGTTGGAGGACCAGGGTTAGGAGAGATGTCTCCAGCAGTAAGCAGGAGCAGAGATAGAGATAGCAGGTGTGAGTAAGAGAGGGAGGGAGGATGTTTGGAGGGAATGGGAAGAAATGGTTTATTGTATGGGAAAAAGACAGCAGGGGGGGTTAGATCAGCAGGTAGAAGGGAAGAAGAGATAAATATACTATTGCTTGATATAGGAGTTGGGGGTTTGGAGCAGAGTTTGAGTGTTAGGGAAGCAAAAGTGATAGCAAAGGTGAACATTTTTGGAGAGCAGATGAGTATATGGAATGCAGTTACCTTCAGTTCCAATTCTGGCTTAATTCATCTAGACACTTTGACTGATCAGCACTTAGAGTGATCAGCAATGACCATGGTCAGGAATGACCAGAGCAGTTCACTATATAGTTAGATAACTAGCTGAGAAGTACTACCAGGTGTGAAACATGGGGTGGGTGGGGAAGAGATGGAAGAGGGCAGGGGTAACTGATAGAGAGAAGATTGTAAACAAACAATTTGGGTTCACTGCTTAGAAAAGAGGGCAATAAAAGTCAATGCTGACAAGAGTAGAGCCAGATATCATACCATGAAATTTAAACAATGCAATGGATAATGGGGGTAGGAGTTGATAGTTGGAGCCAATTCATACCATGAAATTTAAACAATGCAATGGATAATGGGGGTAGGAGTTGATAGTTGGAGCCAATTCATACCATGAAATTTAAACAATGCAATGGATAATGGGGGTAGGAGTTGATAGTTGGAGCCAATTCATACCATGAAATTTAAACAATGCAATGGATAATGGGGGTAGGAGTTGATAGTTGGAGCCAATTCATACCATGAAATTTAAACAATGCAATGGATAATGGGGGTAGGAGTTGATAGTTGGAGCCAATTCATACCATGAAATTTAAACAATGCAATGGATAATGGGGGTAGGAGTTGATAGTTGGAGCCAATTCATACCATGAAATTTAAACAATGCAATGGATAATGGGGGTAGGAGTTGATAGTTGGAGCCAATTCATACCATGAAATTTAAACAATGCAATGGATAATGGGGGTAGGAGTTGATAGTTGGAGCCAATTCATACCTGTGAATGGAAGAAGAAGATCAGGTCAGGAGATGGTGATATTCCATAATTAATTAATTCTTTCTGGCTTAATTCATCTAGACACTTTGACTGATCAGCACTTAGAGTGATCAGCAATGACCATGGTCAGGAATGACCAGAGCAGTTCACTATATAGTTAGATTATTATTATTATGATGAGATGTTCCCCCTTGGATAAAGCATATGTATATTTCTACAACAAGACAGATACCGCCGCTCTCCTGGCGATCTATCTATGGCACAATGTGTGTGCTCAGTCTCTTTGGCTTTACAACTGCTAATTGTCATGGGGCAGAACTTAGACACATATCCAATTGTTTAGTGCAGGTGGCACCTCTCACCCATGCAGGATCAGCGTCTTCTCTGGGGTCACCAGCTTCCCAGTCTGCCCACAGTGAGTGTAGTGATGTCACCAGCCCTGTTCTAACTCTGCTCCAAAGCACGCCCCGCTGCTGGTATGTAAAAAACAGAGTGATAACCAGGCCAACTCCTTCCACACTTGCCAACCGAGAAAAAGAAAACTGAACCTCACAATTCATTATCACAAAATGAAAAAAGCTTTATTGATTAAAAACATACATGAAAACGCCAAAAGGCAAAAAGCGATGAATTGTGACTGAAAGAATGTTAAAAATACCACAACGGTAACGAACATACAATCAGGGGGAACAAATTGCAGGTGGACAAACAGGAGTGTGAAGGTGATCACTATGTTAGCTATACATCAACTGTTATAGACATAGATACACACACCCACAAACTGCTTAACAATAGGTATATAGTGTTAGAATCAATGGAGGTATATTACCAGTATGTAAAAGAAGTGTGGCGTCCACCAGCGGCCCCCACCCCGACGCACGTTTCGGCTATCCGCCTTCTTCAAAGGGGCACACTTCCACACTTGTACAGTTACAAAGTGGATACAGAGGTGCACTCAGATTTGTTGTTATCCTCCACTTCTTTTTACAACAATTGGTGTACTTGTCACAAACCTACCTCTTCATGCTCCAGTGGCGACTGCTTCCCCTCCATTGCATTGATGGAGTTGGGATGTGGTTGCAAAGGCCACCTAGCCTGCTGTCAATGTGGATGGGAAGCCAGTCAACAGCCAGAAGGGTCTGTCTTCTGCCAGCTGCAATGATGCTGGGGCCAGTCAACCTATCAGGGAAGCAGGACAGCCGGAAGAATCAGGCTGGAGACTGCATCTGGTAGCTGGAAGAAGATCTAAACCTTTGTCTGTTAATAGGAAACGCCTATGATTGTTTGTACTTCTGCTAACATCACCAGCATTACTGACTTTAGGGCCATTCCATTGTTACGGGTGTTACAATCGCCCAACTTAAAATGTATTAATAAGGGGGGACGTGGTTTGCCGCTGAAGAGAGCAGACGCACGCCGCCGGAGCTCCTGCACAACGGGCGATTAAACAGCGCTATAACAGCGTACTTGGACTTAATCACGATCTTCAGAGACACCCGATCTCCCCAACTCCTCTCCGGTAACGATGGCCACATCAAGGAGAGCTTCTGCAACCATCAAACGGAGATTTCTCTCATCCATGCTGTCGGCCAGAGCACAACAAGATGGTGCCGGCTTGTACATGAGCAACCAGTGGAACCGGTTCTTCCCAGGTGCTGAGGCAACGCGGCAGGCTCCTCCTTTACCCGACTCTTCAGCTCACCAAAAGAAGGACTTGCCAGGTGAGCAATCAACCCCTTCTTAGTAAAAAAAAAAGAAGCGGAGGAGGAGGGGAGCCGGCTGCGTTGCTGGCCGGACCGACTCAGACCCTACTATACAACATCACCGGCAATAGCAGCCACACTCTGTCACCATATGCCGCCCCCTTCCCGATGCCTCCTTTCTCACCACTCGGCGATGTTAGCTGTCAAAGCTCACTATCAGACTTATGTTTGCCAACATTCTTCTCAGAGACCCTGAACATACACCCTTGCCTTCCAGCAGACTCTTCACCTGCTGTTAACTCACAGGACATTAAACAAAGGATCTCTGTGCCCACACCACTCCCGGCACAAGGGTTACATGTAATAGCAACGCATGACCCCCTAGATGACATACTTTATACTACGGACCTGTCTGCTATGCCCTCAGTAAAAAAGATGATGTTAGCCCTCCGGGACTCTATCCGAGCGGATTTAGACCGAGCCACTTCAACAATATCTGAATCAGTGCGTTCAGCTATAAAAAGAATTCAGCGCCTGGAAGACACGCTATCTTCAGTTATGAATGAACACAACTCACTGCTAGCTTCCCATCATTAACTGGAGTCGGAATTGGCTGCTGTTAAACAATCATTATCTGCAGTGGACAACCGCATAAGAGACCACAATCTCAAACTAAGAGGTATCCCTGAATCAATCCCAGCTTCTGAGCTTCCTGATTTTACCCGGGGCCTTATTGAGCATATGGAACAATCTTTAAAAAAAGGCGAGTTACTTATTGACTGGGCGCATCGGGTTCCCAAACCTGACTACATCCCCCCGGAAGCTCCACGCGACGTCATTGTAAGAATGCGACATCTTTGTCAAAAATCAATTCCTGCCAAGTACCAGGAAGCAAACTGCAACATCTCCCAAGTACGCTCACATCTCGGTCTTTCCAGATCTTTCAGCTCACACCTTGGCCACACGAAGGAAGTTCTCCTCAGTTACCACTTCCTTAAGGAAACATGGGATACCATACAGATGGGGGAAATCGGGCGCACTTGTGGTCCACCAGGACTCTGGCTCTATTTTATTACCGGATGTCGAAACTGGCCTCCAATTCTTAAGAGATAGCAAATTTACCTGTCAGCATGGAGGAAATACAGCAACATAATTGCTGAGCGGCGCTGTGGCTCACTAAAAAATGCTTCTGCAATGCACAAGACTGTGATTTACCGCACTCCCTGTGCAGGACCCAATAAGGCGGACTTTGAACTACAACCCTCAGCATTTCTCTCTTCAGTTTAACTGGATTATTTGCTCTTTCCGGTCTGTTGCTGCGTTACTCCCCTTACACCGGGCGACCCGCAGCGTTTTGTTTCTCGCACCTTGTTTACTGTTTGATCAATGCCTAATGCTTCTCTGAGAAATTATTATTATTGCGTTTGTATGTTATTGCAGTTCTTCTAGCTACTGATAACTAAATAGGCGCAAACTAGATTAGCATCTTATTGCTTATGCTTTTTGTTATTGCAACATATTCTATGGAACAATCCTAACCTAAGCATATCTTAAACCCATAATAGCTATGCAACACCATATTTTTCTCTCCTTTCCACTTCATTACTCATGCATTAAGCTATAGCTTCTTGCTCAAACCAAGCCAGCTACATGGAATCGCGCTGATAATAGTTATTATGCTCTATATACTCTAGAGCCATTTCTCTGTTATTATATATGCGTTATGTCTGTAATCTGCAACCTTTATATGCATTATGTTAAAATTTATGCAAAACTTTCAATTAAAACTTTATTGAAACGTTAAAATGTATTAATAAGTTAGAAGGACATATATTAGATTTGTTTTTATAGAGCAAAATCTCACTCATCTGAGGCACAATGTGTGATGTCTGCGGAGTTCAGACGCAGAGTGGCTTTGCTACGGGTAGTAGTGCGATAGATGGAAGGAGTTAAAATTAGTAGTGTTAAAATTGTATACACTTTTATTGGAATGATGTAAAAAACAATACGTATCGAGGCTGAACCTCTTCATCAGATCATTACAAAAATGTATGCATGTCAGATATATAGGTCAGAGGGTGTGGGAACACCCAGATTTGAATTTCCAGGAAACAGCTGTTATTGAGTACATAATCAGCAGTTCTTGGTATCTCTATTTTTCATTAACCTATCAGAACTAATTGCTCTATATCCATCTATTACAACATTAATGCAGTAATGCATAAATATCTGACATAAATATGTGACATGCACACATGTTTTTAGTGATCTGATAAAAAAGGTTCAGCCTAGATGTTTTTTAAAACACGAACTGGAGAGAATGGAACCGCTGCACATCCCATCTATGGCTGATACTAATGCCGCTAGGCCTATATTAAAAATCAACACCAGAGTGTCTGTATATGAATTGATCAAGCCATATTGCCCCGTGTACCACCGCGCAGGTCCTCTGGTCCACACGGGTCCCTACGCTAACTCCACGCCGTGTCTGTCAGCGACCGCCAACCCCGCAAAGCGTGCACGTGCATTGAAGGGAGGCCATGGAACGGCCCTGCAACCCCAATGTCACAGGACCAGACCCATCAACCATATCAGCCATAGATGGGATGTGCAGCGGTTCCATTCTCTCCAGTTCGTGTTTTGCAATTCTCCCTCTCTGAACAGCTAGCACTCCTTTATAAGACCCACATGACCAAAATTAGCAGGAGATGCCTGTGCTCACATGTCTGGACCCTATGTCTTCCCCATTCTGTGAGAGCAGCAATGGTAAGTGTAATATCATATCCATACTTGTGTCGTTTGGGGGCAGCCTTCCCCGCCGGTGGTGCTGGCTGGGTTTTGGTGGGGCTTTTTGGGTCTGGTCCTGTGACATTGGGGTTGCAGGGCCGTTCCATGGCCTCCCTTCCCTGCACGTGCACGCTTTGCGGGGTTGGCGGTCGCTGACCGACACGGTGTGGAGTTAGCGTAGGGACCCGTGTGGACCAGAGGACCTGCGCGGTGGTTCACGGGGCAATATGGCTTGATCAATTCATATACAGACACTCTGGTGTTGACTTTTAATATAGGCCTAGCGGCATTAGTATCAGCCATAGATGGGATGTGCAGCGGTTCCATTCTCTCCAGTTCGTGTTTTGCAATTCTCCCTCTCTGAACAGCTAGCACTCCTTTATAAGACCCACATGACCAAAATTAGCAGGAGATGCCTGTGCTCACATGTCTGGACCCTATGTCTTCCCCATTCTGTGAGAGCAGTCTGGACCCTATGTCTTCCCCATTCTGTGAGAGCAGCAATGGTAAGTGTAATATCATATCCATACTTGTGTCGTTTGGGGGCAGCCTTCCCCGCCGGTGGTGCTGGCTGGGTTTTGGTGGGGCTTTTTGGGTCTGGTCCTGTGACATTGGGGTTGCAGGGCCGTTCCATGGCCTCCCTTCCCTGCACGTGCACGCTTTGCGGGGTTGGCGGTCGCTGACCGACACGGTGTGGAGTTAGCGTAGGGACCCGTGTGGACCAGAGGACCTGCGCGGTGGTACACGGGGCAATATGGCTTGATCAATTCATATACAGACACTCTGGTGTTGACTTTTAATATAGGCCTAGAGGCATTAGTATCAGCCATAGATGGGATGTGCAGCGGTTCCATTCTCTCCAGTTCTAGATGTTTTTTACGTAATTCCAATAAAGGTGTATATAATTTCTACACTACGACTCCTTCCATCCATCGCACTACCATCCGTGGCAAAGCCGCTCTGTGCCTGAACTCCAGAGACATGACACATTGTGCCTCAGATGAGTGAGATTTTGCTCTATTTTCTCCACCGAATTGTTCAAAGTCCCAGAGGGGCAGCGGGCAAAGAGTTGTACAAATCAAGCTTCCGGCGGTGTCATGCTCGAAACACGGCTGAAAAAGGTGAGCAACACCGAATCTTAGCTACTTTATAACGCAGTCTACTGCAGCTTTACGCTTTGTGCGCTGGGCGCTGTTTCTTTCTTCTTCTAGATTTGTTTTTATGGTATAGACAGATGTATCTTAATGTATATTTTTAACTTATGTGTTAGATGAGAAAGGAGAGGAAGGGCGCTTCCTGGTGCAATAAATTTCAATAGACAGGTAAGCTAGTGCCTAGGGCAAGAGTGTCACCAGGTACTCACCTTCTCAGGTTGTGCAAATAGGCACAGCTCTATTAGCAGCATATAATCACCACAGCTCATCAGAGGAGTCTCGGAGACCAACGGCCACGAGTGGACAATGGGAAGAAAGATCTGTCGAACCCAGGACAGAAAAAACTATCTCCTCTTGGAAGATGGCGCAGGTGTACCAAAAAAGAAACGGTATAATTCCAGTGTAGAAAAAATGATAATCTGCTAGGAGTCAAAAAATAATAATTCCAAAGTTTTAGCGCTTTGAGTTTGAGTGCTTGAGAAAGGCCCTCCTGGATTTGAGGGCAGAAACGCGTTGCCGCAATTAAAACTTTGGAATTATTATTTTTTGACTCCTAGCAGATTATCACTTTTTCTGCACTGGAATTATACCGTTTCTTTTTTGGTACACCTGCTCCATCTTCCAAGAGGAGATTGTTTTTTCTGTCCTGGGTCCGACAGATCTAACTTATGTGTTGAAATTTTTTTTTTTAAATAGCAGTTAAATTTTATTTTTTTTAACTAGGTAATGCAGTAATGCATTAATGTTGTAATAGATGGATATAGAGCAATTGGTTATGATAATTTAATGAAAATAGAGATACCAAGAACTGCTGATTATGTACTCAATAACAGCTGTTTCTGGGAAATTCAAATCTGGGTGTTTCCAGTCCTAGTTTGACCTTTGGCTTTTCCTGACTTTTCTTGGTTTTCTAATTTGTAGCTTAACTGTGACCATCTGGTTTAGATGTAGACTGTTGACTTCCTTAACCCCTGATAGGCCCTGCGCCTAGTGAAAATAGGGACAATTGCCCAGTCATGTGGTTGCCATTTAGGGCAGATTGTCTAAGTAGGCAGGTAGAGCAGACTGGGTTCAGTTAAGGGCTTGCTGTTTCTCTACATTACTACAGGCCAGATTACATTTTTGTCTTTGCTCTCACCAGTGGCGTAGCTACCATGAAGGCAGGGAAGGCAGTTGCTATGGGGCCCTGGCTCCCAGGCCCCTTTGGCAAAGCGTGGCCTGTCTTCCCTGTCTCCATGGTGCAAGAGCACTGACAGTACTGTCCTAGAGCCACCCCGCCTCCCCCAACCAACACACACACACTGTTGGCCCAGCACCTCCCCTGGACACATTGTCTGACAGCTGCTGGTAAGGATGTCCACTCTCCATAGTTGCCAACAGTCCTGGGTATGTCCCGGTAACCCCCCCCCCCCCCCCATTGCGGCAGAGGAGGAGAGAAGCCATGGACAACAGGAAGGAGGTTAAGTATAATGGGGGTCACTCAGCTTCCCTGGCATCCTGTATAATGGGGTCACTCAGCCTCCCTAGCATCCTGTATAATGGGGGTCACTCAGCCTCCCTGGCATCCTGTATAATGGGGGTCAGTCAGCTTCCCTGGCATCCTGTATAATGGGGTCACTCAGCTTCCCTGGCATCCTGTATAATGGGGTCACTCAGCTTTCCCTGGCATCCTGTATAATTGGGTCACTCAGCTTTCCCAGCATCCCATATAATAGGGGTCACTCAGCTTCCCTAGCATCCTGTATAATGGGGTCACTCTGCTTCCCTGGCATTCTGTATAATGGGGTCACTCAGCTTTTCCAGCATCCTGTATAATGGGGTCACTCAGCTTCCCTGGCATCCTGTATAATGGGGTCACTCAGCTTCCCTGGCATCCTGTATAATGGGATCACTCAGCTTTCCCAGCATCCGGTATAATGGGGGTCACTCAGCTTCCCAGCATCCTGTATAATGGGGTCACTCAGCTTTCCTGGCATCTGGTATAATGAGGTCACCCAGCTTTCCCAGCATCTTGTATAATGGGGTCACTCAGCTTCCCTGGCATTCTGTATAATGGGGTAAGTATAGGGTCACCCAGCTTTCCCAGCATCTTGTATAGTATTCAGTATATGAAGGTCACCCAGCTTTCCTAGCATCTTGTATAGTAGTCAGTATATTGGTGGTCACCCACCTTTCCTAGCATCCTGTATAATGGAGGTCACCCAGCTTTCCCTGCATCTTGTATAGTAGTCAGTATAATGGAGGCCACCCGGCGTTCCCAGCATCTTGTATAGTAGTCAGTATAATGAGCATCCTGCAGTTTCAACCCCCCCCCCCCCCGACTCAAGGCGGTCCCCACACCTGCACGGACTCAGAGCGGCCCATAAACTCTGAGCAGCCTGCTACTCCTCACCCACCCCACCCTAGGGCACAGCGTCTCAGAGGTGCCGAAGGGGGGACAGCACCCTATTGTCGGGACAAGTGAGCATGTTGGGGACCCCATACAGTTTTTTGCTATGGGGCCCCATGAATCCTAGTTACGCCCCTGGCTCTCACCATGCCACATAGATGCCATGACTGTTCTAGTGGAGCATATGCAAGAGTATGTGCAGCATTAGGAGACTGGGAGGCTTTCCAGTCTTTACACCACAACTACTTATGCTATTCTCTCTGGAAGCTCTTCTCCAATTCCCAAGTTATCATGGGATAGAAAGGCTTTTGTGGCCTTCTTGTGAGGGTTATGTTATTTTTTCCGCCTTTTTTGCAGAATTCGTAGGAATCATGTCCCTCTTTCATGATTTTTCGCAAGAATAGGCCTTCTTCCTACCCCCTAATGCTATGGAACTGACCTTAGTTGACTTTTTTGGGACCATGGGCGCATTGTATGATGAACCTGTCAGTTTTTCCTAAATCACGGCAGATTCCCCTAAAGTGTCACTGTCATTACATTTATTTTATTTTTTTTGCAGAAATCAATAGTACAGGCGATTTTAAGAAACTTTGTAATTGTGTTTATTAGCCGAAAAATGAATTTTTATTATGAAAAAGCAGTTTTGAGCTCCCCCCCTGTCTTCATTGTTCTCCTGTGGAGAGAGGGAAATGAGACACCAAAACAGGACGACAAAGAGTTAATTTAAGGCTACATCACCTGGCTCTCTCCTCTGCTGTCACCACTGACCTATCTGACCTCTGAATAGCTCCCAGTTGTGTAATCCTTTGTTCTCTGCTCTCTGCTGCAGACATTTCTCCACTGTCTCTACTCCCCCCTCCCCTCTCCATAGCACAGACAGGATCATCTGATTGAGATTTGGGACCTGGGAAAAGTCTTTTTAAATGCAGATAATGGCATATTTGCCTAATAAACCCAATTAGAAAGTTTCTTTCTTTCGATTACTGGAGGCAACCGTTCCCTGGTGTCTAGTGGGGGAGATCGCTCCTCCGGGACAACGATCTCCGTTATTGATGCCGGCTGGGGACTCGTCCAAGATGGCGCCATCCCCGGCTCGGCACTTGTTTACTTCCGGTAAACGAGTGCCTATCTCATTGATCTCTGCAGCATATCTATGCTGCAGAGATCTCAATGAGAGATCAAAGTATATATACTAGAAGTCCCCCATGGGGGCTTCTAGTATATGTGTAAAAAAAAAAAAAAAAGTGTTTATAGTAAAAAGCCCCCTACCCTAATAAAAGTCCAAATCACCCCCCTTTTCCCAGGTTTTAAATAAAAGTAAACAAATAAATAAATAAATAAACATGTTTGGTATCGCCGCGTGCGTAATCACCCGATCTATTGATTAATCACATTCCTGATCTCGCATGGTAAACGGCGTCAGCGCAAAAAAATCCCAAAGTGCAAAATTGCGCATTTTTGGTCGCATCAAATCCAGAAAAAATGTAATAAAAAGTGATCAAAAAGTCGTATATGCGCAATCAAGGTACCGATAGAAAGAACACATCATGGCGCAATAAATGACACATCACACAGCCCCATAGACCCAAGAATAAAAGCGTTATAAGCCTGGGAATGGAGTGATTTTAAGGAACGTATATTTGTTAACAATGGTTTGAATTTTTTATAGGCCATCAGATATAATATAAGTTATACATGTTATATGTCGTTTTAATCGTAACGACTTGTGGAACATGCATAACAAGTCAGTTTTACCCCAGGGCGAATGGCGTAAAAACACAGTTCCCCCAAATAAAAGAAATGCGTTTTTTTTTTTTCAATTTCACCACACTTTGAATTTTTTTCTGGTTTCGTAGTGTACCAAATGCAAAAATTCAGCCTGTCATTGCAAAGTACAATTAGTGACGCAAAAAATAAGGGCTCATATGGGTTTCTAGGTGGAAAAATGCAAGTGCTCTGGCCTTTTAAACACAAGGAGGAAAAACCGAAATTGCAAAAATGAAAATGGGCCCCGTCCTTAAGGGGTTAACCCCTTACCGGCCCCGGGCGTAAATGTACGCCCCCAAAGCCCATGCCTTAACACAAATGGGCGTACATTTACGCCTGCGGTTTACCCGATCGCTGTGTGTAAACACACAGCAATCGGGTAATGATGGCTGCTGTAATACACAACAGGTCATCTTAGCTTCTTGGCACAGGGGGTGAATTACACCCCTCGTGGCGATGATCGCTGTAATTGGCTGATTTATTCAAATCAGCCAACTACAGTGATTTTCCGGTTCCCGGGTCATCGGTGACCAGAGGCCCCGGAAATCAATGACGATTAGTGCTGTCCGAGACAGCACCAATCATCATCAGTGTATACAGTGAAGGGGGCCATGGGGCCACCCTCCAGATCGCCACTATTGGCCAGCCAGGCTGGGCCGGCCAATAGCACCGATCTAAGTAAAAATAAATATTTTTATTTAGCTCTGCACCCCTCAGTTAGCTAAGGAGTGCAGAGCAGGTGTGTGTGGTGTCGCCTTTCTTCCGCTTTTTTCGGCTATCTACGTCCAGTTACGTTGTACTGCTCCCTAGCTGCTGATTAGTGTATATAATACACTAATCAGTGGCTTTGAAGTGAAGAGGTAGCTTCCCCCCCCACTCACAATTTTTTATTTTTATTTTTTTTAGCACTATTCTGCTGCTGAGTGCTGATCAGCATTGCACGTAAGTGTGCCGCTGATCAGCAACTCCTCTTTTTTGGTATAGGGTTCCCCCCCCATTTTTTTCTATATCCTACTGCCACTGCCTGCTGATAGGTACCGCACATAAGTGTGGCATTTATCAGCAACTCCTTTTTTGGCGTAGGTTTCCCCCCCCCCCCCCCCCCCCCCCCCCCCCCCCCCCCCCCCTTACTGTTAGAAACACGTATAAACACTACATTACCCACATTACATGAAATAAAGTTTTACACTACACCACGACACTACATTAGGGTGTTTTCAGCAGAAGAGGCATACACTCTTATTGCTTCCGACACCGAAACAGCCAGTGAGGATGAATGGGGGGGATCCTTCTTTCCTCCATTCATCCTCATCATTATCATTATCATCATCCAGTGATGATGACTATCCACCTAGGCGTCCAAGGAGGACGCCTCAAGCTGCCCCCCAGATACATCATCCCATCCCGCCCCCTGCCCCCCAGACAGGTAACTCCATCCTGCCTCCTGCCCCCCAGACAGGTGACCCCATCCCGCCCCCCAGACAGGTGACCCCATCTCAGCCCCAGATTCCTGGCTTTGTGGCAACAGCGGGAATCCAAATGAACCCCACAGGTCTCAGAGAAATAGACTTTTTCAAGCTCTTTTTCTCTGATGACCTTTATAAATTTGATGGTGGTGCAAACAAACTTGACATAATTTTGGGGGCTCCTGCTGCACATGGGCCTAGTAAAAACACTCACAATTCTGGGGATATTACATATAATAGCCCACTTTACAGTATGAAGCCCTCCTGAAATTCTTGCATTATAATAACAATGCAAGTTGCCCCCCACGAGATGATCCCTCATATGACCAACTGTACAAAGTGTCATGGCCGCGGCGGCGTCCCGTGCTCCGGGACGCCGCCGCGACGCCATCTAGCTCAGGCAGCTGCCGGGGTCCTGGTGCAGGGACCCGGTGCTGCGGTCTGTTCAGCCCCGGGGGGCGCCTCACCTCGTCCCGCTCCACCTTCCGTCTGTGCCGGCTGGCGCGCGTGTCCCCGCCTCCTAGGGCGCGCGCGCGCCGGCTGTCTCAGATTTAAAGGGCCAGTCCACCCCTAATTGGTAGTTGCACCCAATCACTCCCTATAAATCCCAGCATGCCCTGTCCCCTGTGTTGGAGCCTCTACATGCTTCCCATAGCGTTTGGCCCAGCTCCCTGTTGTTCCTGATACCTGTCCGCTACCTGGTCCCTAGTCCTTGTTCCTGATTCCTGTCCGCTACCCAGTCCCTACTCCTAGTCCCTGGTTCCTGCTTCCCGTCTCTCTGCTGTTCCTGTGTTCAGCCTGTCACCTGCGGTACGCTTACACGCCACTGTCAGTACCTGCTCCTGTCACGCCTCGCCTGCCGTCACCAGCAACCAAGCCAGGGGTAGCGACCTGGGGGTCGTCTGCCGCAGCAAGTCCATCCCGCTTTGCGGCGGGCTCTGGTGAAAACCAGCGGCCCCTTAGACTCCGCTCCCTGGTGAGGTTTGTGCCATCGCTGGTGCCGGTCCAGTGGATCCACTACTCCCGGCATAACACAAAGTACGGCCGGTCACAGAGCATTTCTCAGCCAAATTTACTGAGATGTATATCCCAGAGAAATACATCTTAGCAGATGAGTCCCTCCTGAGCTTCAAAGGAAGACTCCATTTCCGCCAGTACCTTCCCAATAAGAGATCGCGGTATGGCGTGAAATTATACAAACTCTGTGAGAGTACCTCAGGGTACACTTACAGATTTACTGGGTTCACACTATGTATATTTGAGGCTGTATTTGTGAGGCTGTATAGCAACCAAAACCAGGAGTGGATTGAAAACACAGAAAGGCTCTGTTCACATAATGTTGTAATTGAGTGGATGGCCATCATTTAATGGCAAATATTTGCTGTTATTTTAAAACAACGGCTGTGGTATTGAAATAATGGCTGTTATTTACTGTTATATGGCGGCCATCCACTCAATTTCAACATTGTGTGAACAGATCCTTTCTGTGTTTTCAATCCACTCCTGGTTTTGGTTGCTATGAGGACCTGACATGAGGACCAAATACTGCCTGAAATATACATAGTGTGAACCCAGTCTTAGAGTATATGAGGGTAGGAACACCCAAATCCAACCCCCAGAATGCCCCCCCCATCCTCAAAGTTAGTGGGAAAATCATTTGGGAACTGATTTTCCCACTGCTGGATAAAGGTTATCACCTGTACGTTTATAACTTTTATACCAGCATCCCCCTGTTTAGGTCCCTCGCTGCATGAGCTACTTTAGCTTGCGGCACTATCCGAAAAAATCTGAAGCCTCCCAATTCATCCAGTTAGACAACTGATGCAAAGGGGTGAGAGCAAGGCCTATGCCTGTGAAAATATGTTGTTGGTCAAATATAAGGACAAACGTAATGTCCTTATTTTGACCACAATTCACAGGAATAGCATCACCCCTGTCACTGTACGTGGTACCACAAACATGGTGAACAAACCTGATTGTGTTATAGACTACAATCAGTATATGGGAGGAGTTGAACTCTCAGATCAAGTCCTCAAACCATATAACGCCACCTTTTAGCGGAGTGGAACAATGCCTTATTTTCAATGGGATACTGTCCGGAGCATATACACATCGTACACGCTCCGGTTGGGATCCCGTGCGGGGCCGCAAATAACTGACATGTGAGTTTTCTGCGGCCGCTATTCAATGAACTGTGGTCGTAGGAAACCCTGTCTGTTCACACGGTGAAGCGAGCGGCTGCGGCCGCTTGCTTCACTGTGTGCTATGGGAAGCTCTGATGTGGGCACGCGGTGATACACCCACATCAGAGCTCTGCAGCTGGAAAGATCATCCGGCCGATTCTTAATCTGATTTAGAAATTTTACTGAAAATTTGAAAAATTGCTGCTAATGTTTTAGGCTTCCTATTGTCTGAATAAATTGAAAGATAGTTTAATAAATGTTGCCAACATAAAGTAGACATGTTGCTAATGCTATTTAATAATTTATGCGGCAAAACCATTTTCTGTACAAGCAGAAAAGTTTTAAAGTTGGAAAAATGCTATTTTTCCAAATTTTTTACGTTATTTCGGGTTGTTTTTTTTTTTTAAAGATTCGTTATAAGTATCAACTCCAATTTACCAGAAATGTAAAGTACAATATGTCACGAGAAAACAGTCTCAGAATCAGCCAGATAGGTAAAAGCACTGCCAATTTATTAATGAATAAAGTGACACAGGTCATATTCATAAAATTTGCCTCGGTCCTTTAGGCCATTTCAGGCCCGGTCCTTAAGGGGTTAAAGGAGTTGTCTGGCAAACAGGAGGTGGCTTAAACCTGGAACTTTTTCTCCCCCCTCCCCTTGTGAGTTGCAGGGAACAGGGCTAAGTCACAATCAATGGAGTATCAGAGGCACTGTAGAGACACTGCTATTTGACATTGCATGCGGGCTTAGTTTAGCCTGCACATGATGATCATGGTGCCTTATGCTACGTTTACACGGAACTATTATCGGGCGAATTTTCGCGATAACGATCGAATTCGAACGATAATCGTACGTGTAAATGCGGCAAACGACGAGCGAGAAATCGTTCATTTTGATCTTTTAACATGTTCTTAAATCGTCATTTGTAAAAAATTTGCCGATCATTCCGTGTAAACAGTCGTCGCGCGATATTCCGGCCGCCCGCAGCGAAGAGGAGCACTGATTGGCTGAGGAGGAGCCGTTTGAAATTCCCGGCTCCCCTCCTCAGCCAATCAGTGCACTGAAGAGGGGAGTCGGGGATTTCGAAGACCTGCTATGCGGAGCAGGTAACGTATGCTCGCGGACGGGGCGGCGATCGGAGCGGCAGCGGGGGGGGGGGGGGGGGCGTTTGGGGCGGCGCAGGGGGCTGCGGTTGACCGTGGGGCCGGGCTGCGGATGAGAAGGGGGCCGGGCTGCGAGCGGGGGGGGCGGGCTGCGGGCAAGCAGGGCGCGCGATTGCAAAACGATTTTTCTGTACGATATATCGTACCGTCTAAACGCTGATCGTTATAAAAAAAAAATCGTTGCTTCGAAATCGTTAATCGTGCGATCAGGCCAATTATTGCTCCGTGTAAACTTAACATTACCTATTAGATGAGGCTATGATGTTAGTGGTTAGACACCACAGACATCTTAGGGATCAAAGGCATTAAAGTTCTTCCACTCCTGTACCATGACTAGTTTTTGGTCAGTCAGCTACCCTTCCTGTCCTATCTACATCAATAGCTGAGGAGCTTGGAGACACATCTGTTAGTGAAAGGAGGAACTTTTGCAGAAGAAAGGGGCTCTGTTTTTACTGCGGCATTCTGGAGTACCTCCTAAGTAATTAAACCAAGACCCCAACTGGAAAACTTTTATGTCTTGGTTGTTCAGGGGAAGGCCACGTAGGCAGCCAGGTATTCCTTAAAAGAGGCACTGCTACTTGTGGCCATTTCTTATATGTTTGGGCATGCATTTAGGGTATGTGCACACTATGGAATTTTACTGGAGTCTTCTAGCAGATTATGCCGAATGGCCTCCACTTGAAGTTCCACCCGTTCGTTAGACTCAATAATATTTGTCGGCAAATTCCGTTATCCAACCAAAGAATTGACATGTCAATTCCTTGGGCGGATGGCTAAATCCGCTGGCAAATATTGTTGAGTCTATGGAATGGGCAGAACTTCAAGTGGAGGCCACCCGGCGTAATCCACTTGAAGTCTCTGGAAATTCTGTAGTGTGCACGTACCCTCATGATCTGCTGCTTACTTATTCAAGGTTTGCTCAGGCTTAGTGTATTCTGTTTATTACTATAGTAGCTGTTAATACTATTCCAGTGGCTAAAGGGTTAATACAATTTGGCACTACAGAAAATTTAGGTTGTTTGCCGATGTTATCTTGGCGTTGCAGTGACTACAGATCCATAATCCTGTGATACTTAGGGTGGTATTACACGGGCCGAGCAGGGCCCGATAATACCTGTAAACGAGCAGCGATCTGCTAGATCGTTGCTCGTTTACTGGACCTATTACACGGCCCGATAATCGTTTGACAAGAGCTGCAAGGACATCGTTACCGATGTCCTTGCAGCCCTTGCTAAACTGGCATACATTACCCATCCACGTTCCAGGGCTGTTCCTGCGTCCGCTTCTCCCGGGGGTCCCGCGCGCTCTCTAGCGTCACAGCAGCCTGTCAGCTGGTAGGCCGCTCAGCCAATCACAGGCCGGGACCGCTGCGGCCTGTGATTGGCTGAGCGGCCTATCAGCTGACAGGCCTCTGTGACGCTAGAGCGCGCGCGGGACGCAGGGAGAAGCGGACGGCAGGAGCAGCCCTGGAACGTGGATGGGTAATGTATATCGTTAGTCGCCGGCCACGCACCGCTATTACACGCAGCGGTGCGCGGTCGGCGCCCGTCGAAAATAGGTTCTAACCTATATCAACGATCAGCCGATGATCGTTGTCATCGGCTGATCGTTGCATTTATTACACGGAGCGATAATTATTATTATTATTATCGTTCCGTGTAATACCACCCTTGGGCTGCATGTACACACAGACAGATAACTGACCAGTTTATCTGACCAAGAGCCTAGAGTGGATTTGAATAGAGGAGAAACTCCAGTCTTTCCTTTATGACCCGTTATTTGTTTATACTCTGTTATGCTGGTTTTGGCTTCAAAAATCTGTCATATAAATTGGTCAATTATCGCAGTCTGAATCCTGTGGATTTAAGAGAGAGGCCAGTTAGGATTACACTTCTGACAGCCTTCAAAAGGGACATATTAAACTCTCAGTGTAACCTATGGGCGCTGGATTCTTTTTTTGTTGGAAGTTTCCAGATCGAATTAATCAAATTCATAGTGCAAAGTGTTTTTTTAAGTTGGATGTCAGAGGTACATATAACATAATTTGGATTAGAGAAGGGGATGAGGTGAAAAACCTATTCAACACCCCATAGGGACATTCACATACCTCACTGAAACCCTGCAGCAATTCCTTGGATCTGAAAATTACTATCATAATTTTATTCAGAACTTTTCAGTCTTCGTACGGCCGTTAAAGGGGTATTCCCCCCAAGAGCTAAAAAAATGAACTGTTCCCAAACCTAGCTATTCTTACTCACCAAGTCCCCCTGAGTACTTTGAGCCGTCTCCCATCTTTCTAGCTGCTGCCGTTCCTGAGTTACAAGTTTTTCAAAAAGATGTTCTATATTCAAGATAGTAAACTACATTTCCCATCATGCAATGCTTCTGCCTGATGATGTAGCAGAGCTAAGATGGTAATGTGGCCATGTAGCAGAGGTGAGATGACAATGTAGCAGAGCTGACAGTATAGTACTTGGATATCTGTATAGCACGTTTTTGTTCTGTGCACCCTTTGCTCTCCTATGGCTAATCTATCTACCTATCTATCTTTCGCCCTCTCTATTTTTCTCTCTCAATCACTATATGTTTCTCCTTTTCGCTTTCCTAATCTTTTTGTCTTTGCTTTTGTACAATATCTTCCCAGTACAGCAGCGTGCAGCAGAAGCGTTTTGTCACTGACGAGCTCTGTGCACTGCTAACAGTCTCCTTCCTCTCTCTGTGCAGACTGCCTCATGCGGTCATGTGACCACTCCTCTTAAAGCAATACCGATGTCAAACAGGGGGGGGGCTAGTGCAACATCCCTGCTGATTGGATGTGTTCCAGGCATCATGGGAAAGCGTTTTTCCCGCTCAGAACACTTCCTGCTTTCTAAAATGGCGGCTGGAATCCGACCAGACTCGGACGTTTGGAAAAATCGGAACCAGTTCGCTCATCTCTACTAATCACACCACCTGTGAAATCTCTATACTAGATAAGGCTATGTTCACACTACGTACGATTCCGGCCGTAGTGCGAACCGCGAATATACGCACGTAGTTTTGAGGTTGATGCGTTCGCATGAAAGTATACGATATACGGCCTCACAATGCACACTACGTATGAACTTACGGCCGGATCGTATACGGCGCCGTGAAAAATGAACAAGACCATTGTATGAGGACGTAACTGTTCCAACTCACTGCCGTGGATTTCAGTGCGGTCCCGTACGAAGTACTTATTTCAGCCAAATTGAACTTGATTTTTCGATCCAAAAGGTTCTGTGTGCTTTATTGGGCTGGGCGAAGATTTCCAAGTAAATGAACTGTTTCAGATCGCTTCGAAACAAGCTAGGGAAGCATAACTGTACTACGGGCGTATGTTCGCGGTTCGCACGCATCCGGCTGCATGTCAATTTTTCCCACGGCCGTACTTTCAGCCGCACATGTACGTCGGCGAAATACGGCTGGAATCATACGTAGTGTGAACATAGCCTTATGCTAAGTTTACACGGAGCGCTAATTGGCCTGATCCCATGATTAACGATTTCGAAGTAACGTTTTTTCTATAATCAGCATTCAGACGGTACAATATATCGTGCCACCCGGCCCGCCTGCAGCCCGACCCCCTGCTCATCCGCAGCCCGGCCCCACGGTCAATCGCAGCTCCCTGCGCCGCCCCGATCGCCACCTCCGCCGCTCCGATCGCCACCCCGCTGCCGCTCCGATCGCCACCCCCCCGCGCTGCCGCTCCGATCGCCACCCCCGCTGCAGCTCGGATTGCCCCCGCCGCCGCCTCTGCTGCTCCGATCGTTCCCGCTGGCCCGGCCGCGCGCATACGTTACCTGCTACGCGGAGGTCTTCGACATCCCCGGCTCCGCTCTTCAGTGCACTGATTGGCTGAAGAGGAGCCGTTTGAAATTCACGACTCCCTTCTTCAGCCAATCAATGCAAGGCAGCACTGATTGGCTAAAGAGAAGAGTCGGGAATTTCAAACTGCTCCTCTTCAGCCAATCAGTGCTGCCTTGCATTGATTGGCTGAGGAGGGGAGTCGGGAAATTCAAACGGCTCCTCTTCAGCCAATCAGTGCTGAAGAGGAGCCGTTTGAAATCAGTGCACTGAAGAGCGGAGATGGGGATGTCGAAGACCTGCTACGCGGAGCAGGTAACGTATGCTCGCGGCGGGGGTGATCGGAGCAGCGGCGGGGGGGTGACTATCGAAGCGGCGGCGACGGGGGGGTGGCGATCGGGGCGGCGGGGGTGGCGATCAGAGCGGCGGCAGGGGTGGCGATCGAGCCGGCGCAGGAGGCTGCGGATGAGCGGGTGGGCGGGCGGCCGGACTATCGATTGACGACTGCTTACACGGAACGATCGTCGAATCTTTTGCGAACAACGAACGATGATTTAAGAACCTGTTAAAAGATCAAAATGAACGATTTCTCGCTCGTCGTTCGATCGTTCGCTGCGTTTACACGTACGATTATCGTTCGAATTCGATCGTTATCGTGCAAATTCGCACGATAATCGTTCCATGTAAATCCAGCATTAGGGTGCATTTACAAAGAAAGATTATCTGACAGATTATCTGCCAAAGATTTAAAGCCAAAGCCAGGAACAGACTATAAACAGAGATCAGGTTATAAAGGAAAGCCTGAGATTTCTTCTCTTTTCAAATCCATTCCTGGCTTTGGCTTCAAATATTTGGCAGATAATCTGTCAGACAATCTTTCTGTGTAAACGGACCCTAACATATCACAATAGTGATGTCTAATGATAAACAGTAATGATATCTGACTATTAAATAAAAACTTTGTTGACTATAACCACAATCATATCTGATAATATGCATTTATAAAATATGCAAAAATATGCATTTCACCTTTGTAATCCTTTGTTCTTGGCTCTCAGCTGCCCGCTAATCTCCCTCCTTCCCCCTCCCCCCCTCCCCTCTTCATAGACCAGACAGGATCCGACTGATGAAAGAGATGACAAAATAGTCGACATTTCCTGATTCTAAATGGACAGCAGAAAGCAGAGGAGGGGGGGACCTGGGAAAAGGCTTTTTACATGCAGATAATGGCATATTTGGCTAATAAACCCAATTACAAAGTTTCTTAATATCGCCTGGATTTTTTAACGACAGTGACACTTTAAGGCCCTATTACACCAACAGATTATCTATCTACCCTCCTTGTGATTAGGAATGTCCCAGGGATTTCCCCTATTGAAGGTGCGTTTACACGTAACGATTATCGTGCGAATTTGCGAATTATAGTGTGAACTGTGCAGCCGTACATCGTATACTTTCCATTGTACGCAAACTACGTAAATCTCCGGCCGCTTATTCACGGAACGCGCTACGGACGGAAACTTACGTAGTGTGAACATAGCCTAAAAGATATTTCTTTACCCTGAGGGCCCTATTACAACAACAGATTATCTGACAGATTTTTTTTAAGCCAAAGCCAGGAATGGATTTGAAAAGAGGAGAAGTCTCAGTCTTAACCTGTTCTCTTTTTATAGTCCATTCCTGACTTTGGCTCAAAAAAATCTGTCAGATAATCTGTTGGTGAAATAGGGCCCTCAGGGTAAAGAAATATCTTTTAATCTGCTGCAGCTGAGTTAAAGGGAACCGTGTCGGGGTGACAGGCTCCCAACCACCGCTACAGCCGCCTATACTCACCTGATCCCGCCGGGTCCAGCTTCTGGATCCGGTCGGGTCACGGAGATATCAGCCGCTGCAGCCCGGCGCGCGCTGAGAGATGAGTCCAACGCTCATAGAGAATGACGGAGCGCTGGACAAAGTAGGAGAAATCCCTGGGACATTCCTAATCACAAGGAGGGTTGGAAGGAAGAAAGGAGAGGTGTCACAGGCCTAGGGCACAGACACTCCAGGTTTTGCCTTATTAACTTTGCTGCTGCAGATTAAGGGTGGGTTCACACATACAGGATGATGAGTTGGTGAATACAGTATTGCTTTAAAGTGTCACTGTCGTGTATATATATATTTTTTTTCAGAAAAAAATAGTACAGGCGATATTAACCCCTTAGTGACCGCCGATACAGCTTTTTACAGCGGTCACTAAGGGTTCTTTTTCTGCTGCCATCAGCTTTTTACGGCGATGGCAGAGAATAAGATAGCGGGGCCGAAAAGGCTCCCACCCCATCCCCCCAGTTACCGGAGGTAGCTGAGGGGTTGGGGCAGTGAGTGGGGTCCCTCCCGGCCGGGCATTGCCGGAGTCGTCGCCGCCGCCTTTCATCTCCCCCCACCGTGAATCCACCGAAGTTAGCAGAGAGCATGGGGCAATCATCGGGGACCCCCCTGTGGGGTCCCGGTACAAGCGATCAGCGGTGATTGGTGACAGGGGATAAAAAGTGATGTATCCGTCCCCCCCAAGTCTCCCCCACCCCCCAGTCACCCCCATCCCCCAGTCACTTCCCCTGCCCCATATACTCACTGGATCCAGGGAGGTAGCTGAGGTGTTGGGGCAGTGTGTGGGGTCCGTCCCGCCCCCCCCCCCCCCCCCGTACCGACGATCACCGCTATTAACGTTATAGCGGCAGCCGTCGGTAAAGGGGATTACTGGTGCCGCCGCCGCCTTTCATCTCCCCCCGCCGTAAATCCACGGTGGGGGGAGATGTAATAAGTGTCCCCCAGACCTCAGATCAGCCCCCCCTAGTAGGGCGATCACTAACCCCCCTCATTTCCAAGATGGCCGCCGCCATCGCTGTGAACAGACTAATGTCTGTTCACAGCGATGGAAAAGTTAAAATGAATGAAAGCCCCATGCTCTCCGCCACCGGAGGTAGCGGAGAGCATGGGGCAGTGATCGGGGACCCCCCTGTGGGGTCCCGATACAAGCGATCAGCGGTATATACTATATACCGCCGATCGCTTGTGCCATGTGCCGCCAGCACTTTTTATCCCCTGTCACCATAAATGATTGGTGACGGGATAAAAAGTGATGTGTCCGTCCCCCCAAAGTCGCCCCCCACTCCCCCAGTCACCCCCCCTTCCCCATATACGTTACCTGATCCCGGAGCTCCTTCCTCCTCGGCGTCCTGGCTGGTTATGAAGTGCCCATGCGCTCCACAACCAGCCAGCTCTGAAAATTTAAAGTGATAGAGACCAATTTGGTCTCTGTCACTGAACTATGATTACTGTGATAGAAAATATCACAGTAATCATAGTAATACAGTGAAAATGAATGTATAAAGTACAAAAAGTGACAAACATACAAAAAAATAAAATACACACTTTTTATTATAGTAATAATTGCAGTTTACTCCCAAATTACCCCTACCCCCCCCAGATTACCCGTAACCACCGCACGTTGCCCGTAACCACCGCACGTTGCCCGTAACCACCGCACATTGCCCGTAACCACCTCTGACCACGCCACGTTGCCTCTGACCACCCCAAATTGCCAATGACCCCCTCCAGATTGCGGTGCCCATGCCAGATTACAGGTACCCACCCCAGATTGCCTATAAGAATATATCTGTAACCACCCCACGTTGCCCGTGACCACCCCAGATTGTCTGTAAGCACTGCAGGTTGCCCGTAACCACCCCACGTTGCTCGTATCCACCCCAGATTGCCCGTAACCACCCCACGTTGCCTGTAACCACCCCAGATTGTCTGTAAGCACTGCAGGTTGCCCGTTACCACCCCACGTTGCCTGTAACCACCCCAGATTGTCTGTAAGCACAGCAGGTTGCCCGTAAACAGCCCACATTGCCTGTAACCACCCCACGTTGCCTGTAACCACCCCACGTTGCCTGTAGCCACCCCAGGTTGACATAACCACCGCACGTCGCCTCTGCCCACGGCACGTCGCCTCTGCCCACCGCACGTCGCCTCTGACCACGCCACGTGTTCTCTGACCATGCCACGTAGCCTCTGACCACGCCACGTAGCCTCTGACCACGCCACGTAGCCTCTGACCACGCCACGTAGCCTCTGACCACGCCACGTAGCCTCTGACCACGCCACGTAGCCTCTGACCACGCCACGTAGCCTCTGACCACGCCACGTAGCCTCTGACCACGCCACGTAGCCTGCAGGTCGCCCATAACCACCACATGTTGCCCGTAACCACCCCACGTTGCCTGTAACCACCCCAGGTTGCCGTAACCACAGCAGGTTGCCCGTGACCACAGCAGGTTGCCCGTAACCACCCCAGATTACCTGTAACCACCTCAGGTTGCCCATAACCACCCCAGACTGTCCGTAACCACCCCACATTACCTGTTATCTCATTTTTTTTATTTTATTTTAGTAACTGCGCTATTCTAATAACCATTACTAGCTGCGGTTTTGCTCCAGTAAATTGGCACTCCTTCCCTTTTGAGCCCTGCTGTGTGCCCATACAGTGGTTTATGCCCACATATGAGGTACTGTTTTACTTAGAAGAACCTGCGTTACAGATTTTGGGGTACATTTTCTCTCCTGTTCCTCGTCAAATTGAGAAATTTCAAACTAAACCAACATATTATTGGAAAAATTTGGGTTTTTCATTTTTACTGGCCAATTTTGAATACTTTCCTCTAATACCTGTGGGGTAAAAATGGTCACCATACCCCAAGATGAATTCTTTGAGGGGTGTACTTTCCAAAATGGGGTGACTTTTGGGGGTAATCTATTCTGCTGACACTACAGGGGCACTGCAAATGCACCTGGCGCTCAGAAACTTCTTCAGAAAAATCTGCACTGAAAATGCTAATTGGCGCTCCTTCCCTTCTGAGCTCGGCTGTGTGCCCATACAGTGGTTTATGCCCACATATGGGGTACCGTTCTACTCAGGAGAACCTGCGTTACATATATTGGGGTGACATTTCTCTCCTGTTCCTCATGAAATTGAGAAATTTCAAACTAAAGGAACATTATTGGAAAAATTTGAGTTTTTCATTTTTACTGTCTACTTTTGAATACTTTCCTCTAATACCTGTGGGGTCAAAATACTCACCACACCCCAAAATGAATTCTCTGAGGGGTGTACTTTCCAAAATGGAGTGACTTATTAGGAGATTTTACTCTGCTGGCACTACAGGGGCACTGCAAATGCACCTGGCACTCGGAAACTTCTTCAGCAAAATCTGCATTGAAAAAGCTAATTGGCGCTCCTTTCCTTCTGAGCCCTCCTGTGTGCCCATGCAGTGGTTTATGCCCACATATGAGGTACCTGTTCACTCAGGAGAACCTGCTTTACATATTTGGGGAACTTTTTTCTCTTGTTCCTCGTGAAATTGAGAAATTCCAAACTAAACGAACATATTATTGGAAGAATTCAAGTTTTTCATTTTTACTGTCTTCTTTTGAATACTTTCCTGTAATACTGGTGGGGTCAAAATGGTCACCACACACCAAGATGAATTCTTTGAGGGGTGCACTTTCCAAAATGGGGTGACTTATGGGGGGGCTTCTCTCTGCTGACACTACAGGGGCACTGCAAACGCACCTGGTGCTCAGAAACTTCTCAGCAAAATCTGCATTGGAAAAGCTAATTGGCGTTCCCTTCCTTCTGAGCCCGGCTGTGTGCCCATACATTGGTTTACGCCCACATATGGGGTACCTTTGTACTCAAGAGAACCTGCGTTACAAATTTTGGGGTGCTTTTTCTCTCACGTTCCTTTTGAAAATGAGAAACTTTAATCTAAACGTATATATTATTGGAAAATTTAAATTTTCCATTTTTTTACTGCCTAATTGTGAATACTTTCCTCCAGCCCCTGTAGGGTTAAAATGCTCATTATACCCCTAGATTAATTCTTTAAGGTGTGTAGTTTCCAAAATGGGGTCACTTATGGGGGTTTTCAGGATACCAGACTTCTAAATCCATTTAAAAAAAGAACTGGTCCCTAAAAAAAATCAGTTTTGGAAACTTTCACGAAAATGTGATAATTTGCTGATAAATTTCTAAGCCCCATAACACCCTAAAAAAGTAAAATATGTTTACCAAATTATGCCAGAATAAAGAGGACATATTGGTAATGTGACTTAGTAACAAATTTATGTGCTACGACGTTCATTTTTTTTTTAAGCAGAGAATTTCAAAGTTCATAAAATGCTAATTTTTAAAATTTTCCATGATATTTTGATGTTTTTCACAAAAAACACACAAAGTAGTGACCAAATTTTGCCACTAACATAAAGTGCCATATGTCACGAAAAAACAATCTCAGAATCGCTAGCATACGTTAAAGCATCACTGAGCTATAAGAGCATAAAGTGAGACAGGTTAGATTTTGAAAAATTAGCCTGGTCATTAAGGCCCAAACTAGCTGCAGCACGAAGGGGTTAAGCAACTTTTTAATTGGGTTTATTAGGCAAATATGCCATTACCTGCATTTAAAAAGACTTTCCCCAGGTCCCCCCCTCCCTCCTCTCTTTCATTCACTGATCATTATCAGGAAATCTCGACTGTTTTACATCAGTCGTGCCCTGTGTAACCTATGGAGAAGGGAAGGGGGAGGACTGAGATTAGTCCCTAGCAGAGAGCAGAGAGCAGAGAACAAAGGATTACACAGGGGGGCCTGTGTGATAGCCGGTATTCAGAGGTCAGAGAGGTCAGTGCTGACTTCAGAGGAGATAGCCCGGTGATGTAGCTGTAAATTAACTCTTTGTTGTCCTGTTTTGGTGCTTCATCTCCCTCAACCCCTTCCCTCTCCATAAGAGAACTATGAAGACAAGGGGGAGAGCTTCAAACTTTTTCATGATAAAAATGCATTTTTCGGCTAATAAACCCAATTACAAAGTTTCTTAAAATCGTCTGTACTATTGATTTCTGCAAAAAAAAAATTAAATGACTGACACTTGAAATCTGTCATTACAAAAAACTGGTGTTGCAAAAAATAAGGGCTCATCTCATATGAGTCTGTAGTTGAAAAAGTGCAAGCACTCTGGACTTTTAACACGGGGAGGACAAAGTGAAGTTTATATGGGGCTTCCAGCTGTTCTGAAGGTTTATAGCATACAAGTACTGTATATCCACATCATCAGGGGCATTGCTAGGGTCCTAAAACATCCGGGGCATGGGCCCTCTGAGTGCCGTCATAAGCGGATAGTAATAATGCCCCCTGCTGTGCCCCCATATAGTAATAATGTCCTCCTGCTTTGCCCCATATAGAAATAATGTCTCCTGCTGTGCCCACATATCGTAATAATGCCCCCTGCTGTGCCCTCCATATAGTAATAATGCTCCCTCTGCTGTGCCTCCTATATAGTAAGAATGCCTCCTCTGCTGTGCCTCCTATATAGTAATAATGCCCCCTCTGCCGTACCTCCTATATAGTAATAATGCGCCTGCTGTACATACCATAGTAATAAAGTTTCCCTCCTGCGTGCAGTTAACTCGACCGCCATCCCCACACCCACTACCCCACCTGACCCCCTCCACCCACACACTACCCCACCAGACCCCCTCAACCCACACACTACCCAACCTGACCCCCTCAACCCACACACTACCCCACCTGACCCCCTCCACCCACACACTACCCCACCTGACCCCCTCCACCCACACACACTACCCCCCTGACCCCCTCCACCAACAAACACACTATGCCATTTGACCCCCCCCCCACACACACACACACACACACACACACTACTCCACCTGATCCCCCCACACAGGAGCTGGCTGGCGAGTTTTAGCCTGGGGGGCAAGCACACAGCACTGGCCCATGAGTTACGGCCAATCACTAGGGTACATTTGCCCCCGTGCACTATACGGGGGGTGGGGGGTGGCAAATGATACTGCTATACCATGATCACATATCACTGCCACATAATGACTAATACCACCACACTGTATACAATACAATATATATACAGACCATCTATACCCCCATACAGTGAGCATATTATAGCACAGATATACATCCAGTGTCTCACAAGTGACCTCTTTGCTGATTCGAGTCTTCCTCTTCTGTTGTCTCTCCCACTTGGCCCAGGCTGTCATGATGACTTCTTCTGGTCATATGGTAGCTAATGCCCCCACAGTACCCCATATAGTAGCCAATACCCCCACAGTGCCCCGTATACTATCCAATCCCCCAATAGTGCCCCATATAGTATCCAATACCCCCATAGTGCCCCATTTATTATCCAATACCCCCATAGTGGCCCATATAGTATCCAATCCCCCCAAAAGTGCCCCATATAGTATCCAATACCCTATAGTGCCTGGTATAGTATCTAATCCCCCCAATAGTGCCCCATATAGTATTCAATACCCCCAATAGTGCCCCATATAGTAGCCAATACCCCCCAATAGTGCCCCATATAGTAGCCAATACCCCCATAGTGCCCCATATAGTATCTAATACCCCCCATAGTGCCGGTATAGTATCTAATCCCCCCAATAGTGCCCCATATAGTAGCCAGTACCCCCATAGTGCCCATATAGTATGCAGTACCCCCATAGTGCCTATATAGTATCCAGTACCCCAGCAACTCTGCCCCATTTAGTAGCCAATACCCCCCAATAGTGCCCCATATAGTTTCTAATACCCCCAATAGTGTCTCATATAGTATCTAATGCCTCCAATAGTGCCTCATATAGTATCTAATGCCCCCAATAGTGCCCAATATAGTATCCAATACCCCCCAATAGGGCCCCATATAGTAGCCAATCGCCCCAATAGTGCCCCATACAGTAGCCAATACCCCCATAGTGCCCATATAGTATCCAGTACCCCCCAATAGTGCCCCATTTAGTAGCCAATACCCCCAATAGTGCCCCATATAGTAGCCAATACCCCCCAATGGTGCCCTATATAGTTTCTAACAACCCCAATAGTGCCTCATATAGTATCTAGTGCCCCAAATAGTATCCAATACCCCCACAGTGTCCCATATAGTGTCCTATACCCCCATAGGGCCACATATAGTATCCAATATCCCCCCCAATAGTGCCCCATATTACCAATGCAGCCCCTCCCCTCTGTGCAGTGCCCTTCTAGTGACACCAGCCCAGCCCCCGCACTTCCCCACCAGAAAAAAAACAAACAAACAAAACCTCACCTGTCACCCGTTCCCAGCAGCTCCTCTCCCAGCAGCGCACGGTATCCTGTGATCTTCCGGCGCAGGCAGCATAGTACAGAGACACTGCTTGCGTCACATGCCCCTGCAGCCTCTATCATTCATGATAGAGGCTGCCTGACACATCCGGCGCAGGCAGTGTCTCTTTACTATGCTGCCGGCACCAGAAGATCACAGGAGACCGCGCTTGCTGGGAGAGGAGCTGCAGCCGCTGCCCGTTCCAGAAGTGTTTGGCAGCTGCGGGCGGCCTCCTTTTGACAGCGTGGTGGGGGGTGGCCCACTGGCAGCTGAGCCATATGCCCCACTGCCTCCACACACTATTTATACATCTCCCCCGCGCTTCCTCACCTCGACAGCCTCACCTAGTGCCCGCCCGACGTGTCCCTCCAATCAGCGCAGAGCCGGAGAACCACGACCCGCAGCAGCGGCCCTGCACTCCCGCTCTGTGCTGATTGGATTGGAGGGACACGTCGGGCGGGCAGTAGGTGAGTGATGGGGCAGTTGCGGCCATCAAAACAGCCGCATCTGGCTTGCAAGGCCCGAGCAGCAGAGATCCGGGGCAGCAGGCATTTTATCCGGGGCATGAGCCCCGAATAAAACTGCCTGGCGACGCCACTGCACATCATTATGTACTGATCATGAACAACAGCATGTCTTACACTCCAGAGCTGTATTCAGAGTTCTGAGCTGACTATAGGGTACAATCAACCATTCAAATCCGTTAATTCTTTGAGATATATTGATTTATTTTGGAGCAGAAACATAGTACAGCAGTTCCACAGTTAAAAATCTGCAGCATGAAATGTTCAGTTGATAAGATAAATGTGAATGTACACCGAGGGTCCTTTTACATGGCTCGACATTGGGGCAGTGCAAGCAACCAAATAAGCAGCGATCAGCGAAACTGATCCTCGTTTTAAGTGCCTTTTTAGAGTACAATAATCAAGCAACCAGGCCACATGAACAATACTTGTATGCATATATCTGTGCTGTCAGTTTCCAGATCACACATGCAGTGCATACATACCAAGTGAGCTGCTCTGTGATCCGGCATTTTGCTCTGCCGTCCAGCTCTCTGGCTGCCGCCCTCTACCTCCTCCACCTGTCAATCATTCTGGAGGAGTGGGGTGGCCTGCCGGGTCACCCCTTTTGCTATCGTACGAACACGTTCTATTTACACAGGGAGATGTGTGGCGGATAGTGATACATTTTAAAGCAGTCCAAAAGCTGGTTTCCCGATCATCACAATTTTACACGGCCAATTATCAGCCAGAGGAGTGTTTCTAGCCATTAGGGTATGTTCACACATGCAGATTTGCAACTGAATATTTATACACTCAATTGTTTTATTGCAGAATCACTGCACATTTCCTGCAGTTTATTTGCAGCAGATCGGGAGGTCATTAGACTGAGCACATTTTTACATTTACTTTAAGGGTACGTTCACACTTACCGGATCCGCAGCTGATTTTTTGCTGCGGATCCGCAGCAGATCTGCAGCAGATTTCATTTAAATAACTGAACACAACATCAAATCTGCACCATCAAATCTACTGCAGATTTGCTGCAGATCTGCTGCGGATCCTGTAGGTGTGAACACACCCTTAAATGTAGTGTTAGAACTCTGAATACCCGATGCAATAGTGTTTATTAAAATATTTGAGTAAATTTTAACCTTTTTATGTTTTGATTTTAAGGTCTAATGTCAGAATTGATATTCCAAAAAACTTTGATCATATCCATGTATCGCAATGCAACAACAGTAAGTACAACTATTTGTAATTAGAAATTAAGCTTAAAGTCACATCTGTAAGAGTATATTTGGTATGCCATATATCTTTAATATTATATGGAACTTAAAGGGGTAGTTCACCCAAAAAAATTTTCTTTCAAATCAACTGCTGCCATGAAGTGCCAGAGATTTGTAATTTACTTCTATTAAAAAATCTCAAGCCTTCCAGTACTTATCAGCTGCTGTATGCCCAACAGGAAGTTGTATTATTTCCAGTCTGGACAGCAGGAGAGGTTTTCTATGGGGATTTGCTCCTTTTTTGGACAGTTCCTGACATGGACAGAGGAGGCAACAGAGAGCACTGTGTCAGACAGGAAAGAAAACACCACTTCCTGCTGGACACACAGCAGCTGATAAGTACTGGAAGACTTGAAATTTTTTAATAGAAGTGAATTACAAATCTCTGGCACTTTATGGCACCAGTTGATTTGAAAGAAAATTTTTTTTGGTGGACTACCCCTTTAAAGCAGCAGTATTTAAAATCTTCAATTTGGGGGGAACTCTCTGAGGTTACTTATGACATTTGGGGGAACTCTCACTGTCACTAGTGCTTTGTGGAGTGACTCTGACTGTCACTGTAGGTTTGTGTGGGAACACAATAGCAATGACTTTTGAGTTATGGAGTAACTCTGGCTACACACTTGGTTTACTAGGAAGCTCTGACTTTCACTACGGGGGTACTCTGAGTATCTCTTTTGATTTCTAAATGACCCCTTGTGATAACATTTCACTTACAAGGGGGCTCCAGATTTCATTGCTAGTGTATGGGGAAGATTAAAATCTATGCCATCTATTGACTAGAGATAAAACAGGTGTATTTATGCCAGACATCACTGTAAATTACAATGGTACCTCTGTACTCAACCACAGTGTACCTCACTACTCAAGCAAAGTGTGTATGATTTTGCCCATACTAACCAATTACAGCTCAGCTATTATTTCATAACTGTACAAACCTGGAGGACAGAAATGGCTGCACATCGCACCCATGGTTAATATGAAAGCCTGTTCAGCTACATTAAAAATCAACATCAGAAGTTAGTATATAATTTGATCAAACCACATCGCCTCATGTACTATGTGCGGTTCTCTGATACACGAGTCCCTAACCAAACAACACAGTGCCATTCGCAAACGCCAACCCCGCAAAGCAAGCAGAAGCATTGACGGGGGGCCACAGAATAGCCCTGCAACACCACTGTCACAGGACCAAATCGATAGGACCCCCCCAAACCCTGTAGGCGCCGCCGGAGGAGAAGGTGGCCGCCAAGCAACACAAGTGTGAACAAGGTGTTACTACTCACCATTGCACCAGCAGGTAGAATGGGAGAAATAGGAGGTTCTTACCATATGTGCACAGGTGCTTCCCATGTAATTTGGATTGCATGGGTCTTACAAGGGAGGAGTGCTAGCCACAAAGGAAAAAAAAAGGACAGGAATAAATAAAATGCACAAACCTGGAGGACAGAAATGGCTACACACCGCACCCATGGTTGATACGAAAGCTTGTTCAGATACATTAAAAGCATACATCAGAAGTTAGTATATAATTTGATCAAACCATAAAACCTCATGTACCACGTGAAGGTTTTCAGATACACATGAGTCCATACACTAAACGACACTGGAAGGGGGGGCCATCCTGTGGCCCCCCCTCACTGCTTGCGCTTGCTTGACGTGGTTGGCATTCGCTGACCGGCACAGTGTCTTTTAGTGTATCAGAAGACCCGCACCCGCACATGGTTTGATTAAATTATATACTTACTTCTGATGTTGGATTTTAATGTAACTGAACAGGCTTTCATGTCAACCATGGGTGTGATGTGCAGCCATTTCTGTCCTCCAGGCTTGTGCATTATTTCATAAATTGCTTTGCTAAGATGAAAGCTGTCAGTATCATATATTTTTTTTTTTTTTTTTGGGGGGGGGGGGATACATAAAATAAACATATAAAAAATGTGATTTGAATGAACCAAATTATTTTTTGAAGTTCATCCAAAATGGCAGCTGCACATTGTACATTACACTTAAGCAAAAGCACGGGTGCAAGGGAGTGTCCATAATTCTTTGCAGCTGGACAATGGGCTGCAAGGCACCCCTCCTGCGACATCACACTTTCTCTTTCTCTACGTATATTGTAGAAAGTCAGCTCCTGTGCAGTGAACTGAAACCAATATACAATACGATCCCAGCAGCACAGGATATAGCACAGGGTATCGCCACAAGATATAATAACAATTATAGAGTGGGTGCACGTCTCACCAAACTGGACCCAGGTTGGCCAAACATCCAAAGAAACAGCACTTCCAAGTGAGGTTCAGAGTTTAATACATACCAGTGCAACGTTCTGGCATAAAGCTACATAAGGCTTCTACATAAAGCTTTTATAAAGTCAATTTGTGTGCTAGTATACCCTGCAGCATGTATTCTAAAATGTGGCATGTTTTTTTTCATGGTATACATTAAAAATATATTTTACCAATAGTCCAGGAGGGTATTTTTATATACAATATACGGCTGCATTCACACTACGTATATTTCAGTCAGTATATGTATATTTTAGTCAGTATATTTCAGTCAGTATTGCAACCAAAACCAGGAGTGGATTAAAAATACAGAAAGGATCTGTTCACACAATATTGAAATTGAGTGGATGGCCGCCATATAACAGTAAATAACGGCCATTATTTCAACATAACAGCCGTTCTTTTAAAATACCAGCAAATATTTAAATGGCGGCCATCCACTCAATTTCAACATTGTGTGAACAGATCCTTTCTGTGTTTTTAATCCACTCCTGGTTTTGGTTGCAATACTGACTGAAATATACTGTTTGAAATATACGTAGTGTGAACATAGCCTACAGATGTATATACAGTATGTGTGAGATCATATATACAGATGTATATATGTGTGAGATCTCTTTTTTCCAAATAATTTTTATAAACCCTTGTTCAATAAAATTGACCCACTTTTCTATTTATAAAGGATAAATATTTAATAGCATTACTGGTGACTTACACACATCTGACACTAGGGTCTCAATGCATTTTGCCCATCACTTTGGGCTCATCAGGGGACTGACAATAATCAAGCAAGAGAGTCATACCTAAGGGCCAATCTAAAATACAGGGGGAGATTTATCAAACTGGTGTTAAGTAGAATTGTCTTAGTTGCCCCTAGCAACCAATCAGATTACACCTTTCATTCCTCACAGATTCTTTGGAAAATGAAAGGTGGAATTCTACTTTACACCAGTTTGATAAATCTCGCCCACAGTGTTTTTAGAATACATGTCTCAGTGATACTTTACTTAGAATACATATAAATAAAGGAATTGGTATCTTATTTTTTGATTCAGTGAGTCACCTACCGGGTGACCTCAGATGGCCTGTTGTAAAACTGTGTCTGGCAGTAGAATAACTGTTATTGCCAATAACATTTATTCTTTTACAACAGGCCACCTGACAGCTGACTGATACATTTAACTTTACCCAGGAGAGCTGTGGACATTGTGTGGATCACCGACGTACAGTCATTGTGCACCAGTGATTCTCTGCCGTCTACAGCTCTAAACCAGTGAGCCATCTGTCAGGAGATCGTATGGACACCCATGGTGTTGGTGAGGTGCAGTAGAAGACAACTAACAGGGAGACTTCTATCTGTTGAGCACCTGGCACTGGTTCACAGTTCTGGCACTGTAAATTTGTCCTCTAGTACATAGCTAGTAGTGTCCATTAGAGTCTTCACAAAAAATAGTCACCAAACATCATCCTTTTTAAAAGACAGTAGTAGCAACCACTGTAGTAGCATGTTATTTTACACACTAAACCCCATCAAAACTACCACCCCATAATAATAGGCAGTTTTTCTGCTACATACAGCTTTAATGACCCAGCCCTTTTCTTAAACTGCCCAAAGGGTGAAATCCATCTGAGGCTCTCTAACTGCCCATTTTTGGCAAACCACTTATGCAGGGCCAAGAGCTAACCTCAACCTGTGACCTATAAGACATGTGGGCATCCTCTCATGGTGACAACACACCCAGCTGGGTTATGGCAGCAGCCTACCATCCCCGTAGCCCTTGGATAGGGGTGTACTCCACCTCTTCATCAGGTTCCAGGTTATGCATTTGGTCTGGTAGGTAGTCCCTTTCATGGAGCTCCTGGCAAAAAACAGGGCACGACCATGTACTAGCTCTTTTACAAAGCCATACTCTTTACATTTGTTGGTATCCTGCACGGTTACCTTCCTCCATTCAGGACACGCTTCACCTGGGTGTGCGGGGGTTCCACATGTCTACTGATAACTCACTCCTGCTTCTTCCTCTGTCCAACCCATCTACGATAGGTTAGGGGTGAAGTAGAAGGTCCTGGTGCAGGAGAGGGTAATGCTTATTTTGGACTGCTGCACACTGACAGCTTGATGGTCTCTCTGGACTTCTAGATGCAATTTTCTTACTTGAACTTATATGCCCAATACCGCCTCCCAGTAGGATGGTGGTGGACTTTGATAAAGAGGCTTCTCATCCCAGCCGGACTCGACTGCCTCCCTTTAGCATGGCAGTGGTGGAAAGGGACATGGTGGCATACCCTCCTACTCTACAGGGCACCCTATAGGGTATAGTGGATGCCTGGGCTCCTCATCTTCTTCAGGCCACCCCATAAACAATCATGGACAGCCGGTAAGTACCTCACTCACGACCAGTTGCACACCGCTGCCAACCTGCCGCCATACTTTTCTCTCCTGTGGTTTCACTTTCATGCAGGCTTGGAAACACAGGGGCAGAGATGCAGCTCCACAGGGACGGAGATGCAGCATTCTAAGGCTATGTTAACACAACGTATGTTTTCGCAATCGGCAACAACGGCCGTACTTTGTACGAGAACATACGTTGCCTTGCTTTCTATGGGATCCCTCGCGGCGCCGCAAAGAACTGACATGTCAGTTTTCTACAGCTGCTATTCATTGAATAGCGGCTGTAGAAAACCATGTCAGTGCACACTTTTGAGCGAGCGGCTGTAGCCGCACGCTCAATAGTGTGCATTGGAGAGTTCTGATGCAGGCGCGCAGAGATGCGCCCGCATCAGAACTCTGCGACTGCCACTGCAGTACCAGCTAGGATGATATTTTTAGAGACCGGCTGTTCCATGACCCGGCCGGGTCACTGTACGGCCAGTCTCTCACGTTATGTGAACATAGCCTAAAGGTGTTTAGTAGGCTTTTATGGTGTTAGTTTTTGTGGTAGGGTTATGCCACAAAATTGCACGCAGATGCGCTCAAAACAGCTGCTTTAACACATAGAAAGCAATATGACATTAAAAATCACTTTTCGCTGCAAAAGACTCAAATTGTCCAAGATAGCAATAGACCCACAATTTAGCAAATCTGCTTAACCAACCTTTTGAAAAGTTTGCTCATCTCTAGCAACAAGTTTTTCATGAATTAAAACGACTCTGTACCCACAATCAGTCCCCCCCAAACCACTTGTACCTGGATAGCTGCTTTTAATCCAAGATCTGTCCTGGGGTCCGTTCGGCAGGGGTTCCATTTATTGTCCTAAAAACAACTTTTAATCTGGCAGCGCTGTGTCTAACGGCCGGAGCTAACATTTGTATATGCATTAGGCTGGCACAACCTCTCTGTCCTTCCTCCTCACCCTCCTCATCATTAGGAATGCTCCAGGAACATTTACTGCTGTTTGAGCTTTGCACAGGTGTATTAACGATCCAGCCCATGTTCATTATATATACAGGTGGGGAATAGGAAGCAATCTGCCTGGAGCATTCCTAATGATGAGGAGGGTGGGGAGGAGGGACAGAGAGGTTGTGCCAGCCTAATGCATATACAAATGTAAGCCCCGGCCGTTAGACACAGCGCTGTAGGATTAAAAGTTGTTTTTATGACAATAACTGCATCCCCTGCCGAACGGAAGGTACAAGTGGTTTGGGGGTTAAGATTGTGGGTACAGAGTCGCTTTAACACCTGCTCGTACAGTTTGATACTGGATATACCTGAATATTGTGTCATTTTCCTCATGTCACCACTACCCGTGCAAGTAGAAACCGAGCCTGCTGCACAACATCCTGTCAGGGCAGGCCCAAGGTATTTGGGTGCTCCAGGCAGACAAGGCACTAATTTGTGATAATAATGTATACTTTTAAAAGGTACCTGTTGTTGTAACTTTCAAAATCAACAGGTAGTGTGAAATAAAGTAAGTTTATACATTCATAATTTCTTCTTTTTTTTTATCATGCTTTAAAACAAAGCTATACTTGTATCTAGGTCCAGTCTCCCAAAGGCAGCTTTTTTGTCTTGTGCTGGTTGAAATCTACTAAATAACACCACTATACAATGATCAAATATTGACCACTATACCGTTTACCTTCTCAAATCCAATGCAAAAAAAACAATAAAACCAGTATACAAGGGGCTGTACTCAAAAACATCCATATGCATGGCCTCATGAATAAAACTGATATTTATTATACCCATTAAAAATTACACAAATTATTCAAATTGTGGCAGGAGATTACAAAATAATATCAGACCAGCTGTAAATGTAACAATTCATAGTAATCTATATATAAGAACATTATGAGTAATCGCCATGACCCCCTGAAGAAGTGGCGGTAATGTGAAATGTGTGCTAGGGGTTGGGACCAATACAGCTAAAAAATGGGAAAGGGAGGACAGGTGGACTTGCGGGTGCGTACGCCCTTGGAACAGCCGTTTCACGCCCATTGGCGCTTTATCCTGCCGAGGAAGATCCGTAGTAGGACAGTTTCTCTAATTCTGTATTCTTACACATCTGGAGTGTAGAGTCGAGCTGTGCAAATTTCCTCATTGGTAAATACCCATTTAAGATACATATACCAGAGTTGTATGAAGTGAGGTTTAGTGACCGGGTGGGGCACTATCAATTTCCTTTAAAGCAGTGAGATTGTATTTACTCAAACCACACAATCAGTCTTTGAAAGTTGGGGTGTTTGCAGGCCTGTATTTGGAGTTCATGCTGCCCTAGGACCCTTAAGTGCTGTCATGCCCCCCCCCCCCTACTGTTAGAAAGGATGGGAGGGGAGGTGCAGCAGGGAAGAACTGGTTGTGGCCCGCAATATGTTTTTTCCACTTGCTTCGGGATACCACTGCCAACTGAGTTAACCACTACAGCAATTAGGTGAGCAGACATTTTTTCTATTTTTGCCCATGAAGAACTGATAACAGCCTGGTGCCCACAACAAACCCCCCTCCCCCTGAATGTATATGCACCAGGTTCTGAGTAGTACATAGGGTGGTAAGGGTTGGCTACTGTATCATAGAGGATCCCCTCTATCCCCATATACTGTTCAGGGCCTGGTGCCCCCCTTTTTATGTACAGTCATGTACAGGGGGTACTACAGGATCCCCTCCTCCTGCCTGTATAGTGTTCACAGAATACAGGGAGGGGGTACTGTATCATACAGGATCCTCTCCCTTTAAATTCTTCACTAGGCCCTGAACAGTATACTGAGGGGGGGGGGGGGGGGGGGTTACTATTTTATACAGGATCCCCTCCCTACATACTGTTCATTAGGCCCAGAACAGTGACAGGATCCCCTGTATGATAAAGTACCCTCCTCTTTACCATATACTGCTTAGCGCCTAGTGAACAGTAAATAGGGAGGGGGGAAGGGAATCCTGTATGATACATTATCATCCTCCCCACACATAAGGGAGGGGGGGAGCTGTATGGGCACCAGGCCTGAACGTATATAGGGATGGGGGTTTCTGCATAATAGAGACCCCCACCACTCAGACTATTACTTTATCTGTGGTGGTTACCAGGTTGATGATGGTGGTTAGCCTGGTGGTGAGCTCAGCCAGAGGTGGTGTTTGTTGTGACGCCATTGCTAGTCAAGCACACAGGTGTGATGTGGATACCTGCTTGTTTGTATGGCTGGCTTTGTTCCCCAAATGGTCAGTAACCTGCTGGGTTGTTGCGGGTCACTTGGGCTTTTGTCCTGAGTGGCAGCTGACCCACCCGGACTGTCGGCACCGTTACCCACAGAAGGGGGGAAAAATAGTCCTGGTAGTATAAAAATATAACAGCTTTACTGTAAGACTTTTCAGTATAACAGTACACGTTTCCACAAGTAAATAAATCTTTACACACTCTTGAATGCTAAACCTTAGTGCTTGGAGGAGGAAAAGGTTGAGTAGAGGAGTTTGCCAGAGGAGCCCCAACCCAGTGTAGCTGTGTACTCTCTGCCCTCTGGTATCGTAGAACTCGTCCCAGTAGGGTAGTACAAGCCCCAGCTGTGGTTATCTGGATGTAGCTAAATGTCCGAGGTTTCCCAGTTATTTGCACTGCGCAATAGGATACGTACGCCTTCTTTACTGGCTGCTTTGCCCTAAGAAAGCTAGTTCCTCTCTTGTTCAGGATACTGCCCTGCTCTTTTTAGACATGTTCCTGGCATGGGTCAGTGTGTTCCTTGGTGACTAGTCTCCCTTGGGTGATATAGTGGTAGCAGTTATAGAACTGTTGGTCTCTAACTGCATCTGTTCACTTCAGTGGCTAGACTAGACTGAACTGCTGTCCCTGACAGGGGTCCTGGCATCAGCCAGGCCCTGGCTTAAATTCTGCAAGAACTTGGCTTTTGTGTGTCCTGTCTCCCTGAGATTCTGGATAAGACTCACTGTTCTTCCTCCACCAGTGAAACTCCTCCTACAGGGGCCTTTTGTATGCCTTCCTATGAGTGGTGGGGATGAGTGTGCACAGGAGAAATAAGAAAGATAATAGGTAGGAAAGAAAAAGGCTACTTCTATTGCACAGCATGGAACACATTGCACACACAAAACATTAACCAATTACCTTCCTCAGCTTTCCATATAAAAAATTAATACAAAAAAAAAAAGGACACCTAGTGGGGAAACTTAATACACTTCATCCACCACTGAAAGAAGGCTTTAAGACAGGTGCATAAAAGAAGAGAAAAAACACCAGTGGTGGGACACCACATACAACAGGGAGCAGCAGTCCTGCAGAAGGGATTGGCCTGTCTTCGCCCTCTTATCTGGGCAGTGGGCGGTCCCAGCTCTGCTTCTTGCTTCATTGGTGGAGCAAAGGAGCTGCTTGTGCTCGCTCTGCTGTCTGATCCACTATTGGGGCAATTTGCTGCAGGTATTAGCTAGGAAGGTATTCAATATCAATTTAGGAATCACCTCCATGATTGCAATGTAAGGAAGTAAAAAAAGGTACTATTTACGAGCGCTGTCTACAGGAATATCCACAGCAGCCAATATCAGAGTAAAAAGGAATTCTTATTGAAAAAGCACATCTATAATTCGTTTCAGGAGTTTGACTTCCTTCATCAGATCAGTCAGATAATGCAGATAATGTTATCTGATGGAGGGAATCAAACTTCTGAACCACATAATAGATGTGCTTTTTCAATATAAATTCCTTTTTATTCTGACATAGGCTACCGAGGATATTCCTGTGGACAGCACTGGTAAATAGTACCCTTTTTAAAAACTTTTTAAAATTTACTACACAGGCCCCTTTTGGGAGTATCCCGTTTTTAGCTTTTGCAGTTCTTGATGTCCTAACCACACCTTCCACAGCATCCTGCAGACCACACCGACACTGGTACCCCCATATTGGGGCAAATTGGTGAGCAGACTGACATCCCCATCCTACCTCATAAGGTTTTACAAGAAGCGCAGGGCCTTTCCTTTCTTTCTCTTTCTACATGACTGCAATGTAGCAGTGATCAAGGGGGTTAATTATATCCAACTGTAGAAGAGAAGAGTGATAAGGTACTTAATGGTTTCCATACCAAGTCTTATCCAGTAAATATGTGGTGTAGCAGTGATAGATAGATGCTATCAGTTTTGCTGTACAGCTCAGCCAAAGAAGGTATAGTTGTGACACCAGTGCTAGTCCAGCACACAGGTATGATGGTAGGACCTGCTTTGTGTTGTGGCTGGCTGTACTCCCCAAAATGGTCGGTGACCTGCCGGGTTTTAGTGGGTCCCTTGGGCTCTTGTCATGGTAGTCCTGGGTGGCAATTAACCCACTCGGATAATCTGTACCGCCACCCACAGAAAGGGGAAAAATAACCAATGGTGTGAGGCTAGTGTGTATGGGTGTTGGTGGATAGGAAAGGATGACTGAGTCCCAGTGATATAAAAATATAACAGCTTTACTGGGCAGTCTCTTAGTACAATACACTTTGTGTAAAAAAATTTTGTAAAATAGATAAATTTTTGGTTTGTGCTTGAGGAGGTTCTTTGAGAAGTAGAGTAGAGAGATAGTTGCAGCAGTGTTTGAAGAGTTGAAAGTAGAGTAGAGGAGAAGAGTTTTTTGAGGGAGTCCTAACCCAATGTAGAACGTGCAGTTCCACATTGTGTTAGGACTCCCTCAACAAACTCTTCTCCTCTACTCTACTCTTAACTCGGCCGAACTTGAGAGAATACTTTAGAGTGAGAAATTACTTGTACCTGTATATAGACTGTTGTCTGACCACCTTGTGCACTATAGTGTATAGTAACCCATCCTAATATGGTGATACAAGTCCCAGTTGTGGTTATCTGGGTGAAGCTAAGCTCCTGCGGGTGTCCCAGTCACCTGCACTGCGAGATAGGATACGTACACCTTCCTTTAGAGCAGTGCTTCTCAAACTTTTTGTTCTCGGGCCTCACTTGGCGTTCCATATTGATGCTCGGGCCTCACCAACAAACACTACTATGCATTGCCTGATACCACCATGTAGTACACATTATATCCCAAAGCAGCAGCAAAGTGCAGAAATAAATACTGCTCCACCTGCAGTAACACAACACCACATACTGCTCCACCTGTAAACTAGCACCACAGTGCAGCACTCCTTCCTCTGTGACCCAGCCCTCTACTCACCTGCCAGCTTCCCCACACACACACACACCAGCATGATTCCATTCTTAGCGTCCTCTTTCTGGTGCAGCTCTCTTTCTCCTCCTTACCCCATTTCTGTGCATGCAATGCTCCTGGCACTGTCAGAGTGTGCCACAAATAGTTGATAATCCCAATGGTGTTCCACAAATAATTAATAACCCCACTAGAGCCCAACAAATGGGTAATTTTACACATGTATACACACAGATATCACAGTCATCATCACACATGCATGTATACACATGACATCAGCACACATGTATACACACAGATCAGCACACGTGTGTGTGTGTATATATATATATGTGTATATATATATATATATATATATATATATATATATATATATATATATATAGGTAAAGAGGTGGACGCGGCACTCGAGAATAATGATGCGGTTGGTGCCAGCAGTATATACCCTTGAGGACCGTGGGTATAAATGCATACAATAGAAGAAAATCACTGCGGCACTCCAATACAGTTCGTGTTCAAATGGTTTGGTTTATTTCTCCCACAAAGTGCATTAGCGACGTTTCAGCTCAATCCTTATGAGCTTTTCTCAAGCTATGCAATATACATGTGTAACATCAAGCCTTAAATGGGTACAAATTGATTACTCCCACATATCACATGATCAATACAAAATGCAGTGAAAAAGACATAAATCGCATCTGAAAATTACAAGTATACAAAACTTAATTAGCGTGAAATGAGACATGATTGCCATGTCATGAGGTATAGATATCCAAAGCGTGCTATAGTGTCCATAAATGATAAAAGTCCTTTAGACATTCACAATTGAAGACAGGTGGGATGATCACTCACCAGATCACGTCAGAAGGCCAAACAAGGATGAAGGCATAAACACGAGACATGTGGACAAACTGGTGGACTCGGCTTGTAAACAAGGTTACAGCGCATGCGCCAGTTGGAGCCGACCAGAATGGATGACGTGGCGAGGTCGGATAGGCACAGAGGCGTCATGTGTAGCGTGACGTGTGGCGTGACGTAACCCATATGGAGATCAACGGGGCAGCTTAGCAGGTAACCATGGAGACCAGACGCTGTAGCCGGACTTCACAGGGGTTTAACCCATTGCTGGTGGACGGCATCTCTTCAGTCACCTAACGGGAATCATAATAGCCAAGGAAACATGGCCCGATAAGCGGGTGGGTTCCTGCATAGGGCTGCGCCCTCAGACCAATGTCAGCCCCAGACAATCCAGGGTTGTCGCGATTCCTGTATCGGCCTCATCCCAGGGACTGTAGTATAGCCAATTACCTCGCACCGGCCCGTCTGATTCAAATAACAGGATACTGCTTCATTGCCGCTGTCACAGCCGCACCATGTGAATGGCGTTGTAGAAATGAAAATCCAGAAAATACGATAAGGCCAAGACGTTAATCAGGTGAGTGTCCCACTTTGCTTCACTGAGAAAACAGCTTGTTACTACAATGAAAAACAAAAGATATATAGTAAACATATTATGGCATATTGTTAATGATAATCAAACAAAAATATTTTTACACATGTATAACTGGGACCAGAAATAAGAAAGGGGAGAGATAACTGGAGTCACAGCCACGAGGTGAAATAATATCAAATGTTAGCAAAGAATAAAATTTACCTGCAATAACTCGGTAGAATTTTAAAGTCTACATTGAGACCATTCGGTTTCAATGTATTAAATTTGTCAATCCAAAATAATTCCCTTCTTTTTAATGATACTTGTCTATTGCCACCTCTACGTGGTACTGGTATTTGCTCAAATACAATGGCTTTCAGATCACTCTCTTTGTGTCCCTTTTCTAAAAAGTGCTTTGAGACAGGTAGGTCAGTTCTCTGTTTACGTATACTGTAGCGGTGTTGTACAAGACGAGTCTTGAAGTCCAATGTCGTCTCCCCAATGTAAAGTAAACTGCAGGGGCATATCAGGATATAGACCACCCAATCACTCTCACAGGTCAAATGTTGCTTAATTTGTACGACCTGTCCTGACGTAGGGTGTGTGAACTTATCGCACTTAACAATGTGTCTACAGTTCACACACTTTCGACAAGAATAACAGCCATTTTTTAAAGGACCTAAGAGGAACTGTGTGCCTTTTTCTTGGTGTGTGGCTGTCTTGACCAAGAAATCTTTGAGGTTTTTCGGTCTCCTGTAGGACATGAGGGGGCGGTTGTTAAATTCGGGGATAGCAGGGAAACTATTACCCAAAATTTTCCAATGTTTACATAGGATTTTTTCTATGTGTTGGCTCATGCCACTATATTCACTCACAAAGGGTATACGCGATGTATTGATCTTTTTGTCTTTTTTTCTTAGGAGTTCCTCCCTGTTCGTCTCCAGAGTCTCCCTCTTATACCTTGCGGTAAGTGAACGTGGGTAACCCCTGTGGTGAAAGTCCTCTGCATATTCGTCTATGGTTTTTGCTAGTAATGTCTGATCCCCTACTATGCGTTTAACTCGCATAAATTGACTTTTGGGTAAAGATTTCATGGCACTCTTAGGGTGATTGGATTTGTAGTGTAGTAAGGTATTTTTGTCGGTGTCTTTCTTGTATAGTCGAGTATTAAAATGTGTTCCATCTCTGTACACCAGTGTGTCCAAAAATTGCACATGAGTTGTCGAATGATTCAGGGTGAGTTTAATGTCGGGGTCGATGGAGTTGAGATACTCAAATAAATCAAGAAGCTCCTCCTCCGAACCCCTCCATGCCAAAAAGATATAGTCGATGTATCTCCACCAGCCCACAATGTTGTGGGCATGGTGGGACACATCGACGTAGGCTCCTTCAAGGTGGGCAACAAAGAGGTTGGCGAAGGCAGGCGCCACATTAGACCCCATTGCCTTTCCCTTACATTGCAAAAAAATTTGGTTGTCAAACATGAAAAAATTACCGTAATGCAAGTCCCCTCCTATTTACAGGACACGACACATTTTCTTACTAAAGTGCAGAACTTACGTTCTGAAGAAGTCACATTCATAGCTTCAATGGACATCGCTAGCCTTTATACTTCAATTGCACACACTAAGGGTATCCAAGCGGTAGCGATAGCATTACAAAAAACAACATACTCTGACAGTTGCCAACAATTTATGCTCTCTCTATTGGAGTTAATCCTTACAGGTAATTTTTTCATGTTTGACAACCAAATTTTTTTGCAATGTAAGGGAACGGCAATGGGGTCTAATGTGGCGCCTGCCTTCGCCAACCTCTTTGTTGCCCACCTTGAAGGAGCCTACGTCGATGTGTCCCACCATGCCCACAACATTGTGGGCTGGTGGAGATACATCGACGATATCTTTTTGGCATGGAGGGGTTCGGAGGAGGAGCTTCTTGATTTTTTTGAGTATCTCAACTCCATCGACCCCGACATTAAACTCACCCTGAATCATTCGACAACTCATGGGCAATTTTTGGACACACTGGTGTACAGAGATGGAACACATTTTAATACTCGACTATACAAGAAAGACACCGACAAAAATACCTTACTACACTACAAATCCAATCACCCTAAGAGTGCCATCAAATCTTTACCCAAAAGTCAATTTATGCGAGTTAAACGCATAGTAGGGGATCAGACATTACTAGCAAAAACCATAGACGAATATGCAGATGACTTTCACCACAGGGGTTACCCACGTTCACTTACCGCAAGGTATAAGAGGGAGACTCTGGAGACGAACAGGGAGGAACTCCTAAGAAAAAAAGACAAAAAGATCAATACATCGCGTATACCCTTTGTGAGTGAATATAGTGGCATGAGCCAACACATAGAAAAAATCCTATGTAAGGCCCCCTTCACACGTCCGGAAAAACCACCCGGATTTCCTATCAGGAAATCCGGACGGATTTCCGGACGCATAGACTTTCATTGGACACGGACACCCTTCCGGAATTTTCCGGAGGGCTGTCCGTTCCGGAAAATAGGACCGGATTTTTTAGAACCGGTCCTATTTTCGTCCGGAAATCCGGCCCGGACGCCCCCATAGGAGACTATGGGAGCGCCCGGGCCCCGGACGATTTCCTGATGCACATCAGGAAAGCGTCCGGAGTTCCACTCACCTTCCGCCTCTGCTCCTGCTGCCTCTTCTCTGCCTCTTCATTCGCAGGTACCCCCGGCAGCCACTCGCGGCACCCCCGCACCCCCCCCGCGGCACCCACGCACCCCCCCGCGGCCACTCGCGGCACCCCCGCGGCCACTCGCGGCACCCCCGCACCCCCCCGCGGCACCCCCGCGGCCACTCGCGGCACCCCCGCACCCCCCCCCCGCGGCCACTCGCGGCACCCCCGCACCCCCCCGCGGCCCCTCGCAGCACCCCTGCACGCCCCCGCGGCCACTCGCGGCACCCCCGCACCCCCCCCGCGGCCACTTGTACTTCTGCAGCCTGTGGCCATCCAGGTGGCAGAAGTACAACTCCCACCATGCCTTGCTGACAGGTCATGATGGGAGTTGTACTTCTGCAACCTGGATGGCCACAGGCTGCAGAGGTACAACTCCCATCATGTACTGCAACCTGGGTGACCACAGACTGCAGAAGTACAACTTCCATCATGACCTGTCAGCCAAGCATGATGGGAGTTGTAATTCTGCAAGCTGTGACCATCCAGTTTGCAGAAATACATGTCCTATTTTTTTTCTCATCAGGAAATCCTGAAGGTTTTTCCTGATGGTTTCCTGATGGTAAAAACGGATTACTGTCAGGAAATCCTGATACTATCCTGATGACATTTAAGGCCTCCTGATCAGGATTTCCTGACAGTAAAAACTGACACGGACGTGTGAATGGGGCCTTAACATTTGAAAATTTTGGGTAATAGTTTCCCTGCTATCCCCGAATTTAACAACCGCCCCCTCATGTCCTACAGGAGACCGAAAAACCTCAAAGATTTCTTGGTCAAGACAGCCACACACCAAGAAAAAGGCACACAGTTCCTCTTAGGTCCTTTAAAAAATGGCTGTTATCCTTGTCGAAAGTGTGTGAACTGTAGACACATTGTTAAGTGCGATAAGTTCACACACCCTACGTCAGGACAGGTTGTACAAATTAAGCAACATTTGACCTGTGAGAGTGATTGGGTGGTCTATATCCTGATATGCCCCTGCAGTTTACTTTACATTGGGGAGACGACATTGGACTTCAAGACTCGTCTTGTACAACACCGCTACAGTATACGTAAACAGAGAACTGACCTACCTGTCTCAAAGCATTTTTAGAAAAGGGACACGAAGAGAGTAATCTGAAAGCCATTGTATTTGAGCAAATACCAGTACCACGTAGAGGTGGCAATAGACAAGTATCATTAAAAAGAAGGGAATTATTTTGGATTGACAAATTTAATACATTGAGACCGAATGGTCTCAATGTAGACTTTAAAATTCTACTGAGTTATTGCAGGTAAATCTTATTCTTTGCTAACATTTGATATTATTTCACCTCGTGGCTGTGACTCCAGTTATCTCTCCCCTTCCTTATTTCTGGTCCCAGTTATACATGTGTAAAAATATTTTTGTTTAATTATCATTAACAATATGCCATAATATGTTTACGTTGATCTCCATATGGGTTACGTCACGCCACACGTCACGCTACACATGACGCCTCTGTGCCTATCCGACCTCGCCACGTCATCCATTCTGGTCGGCTCCAACTGGCGCATGCGCTGTAACCTTGTTTACAAGCCGAGTCCACCAGTTTGTCCACATGTCTCGTGTTTATGCCTTCATCCTTGTTTGGCCTTCTGACGTGATCTGGTGAGTGATCATCCCACCTGTCTTCAATTGTGAATGTCTAAAGGACTTTTATCATTTATGGACACTATAGCACGCTTTGGATATCTATACCTCATGACATGGCAATCATGTCTCATTTCACGCTAATTAGGTTTTGTATACTTGTAATTTTCAGATGCGATTTATGTCTTTTTCATTGCATTTTGTATTGATCACGTGATATGTGGGAGTAATCACTTTGTACCTATTTAAGGCTTGATGTTACACATGTATATTGCATAGCTTGAGAAAAGCTCATAAGGATTGAGCTGAAACGTCGCTAATGCACTTTGGGGGAGAAATAAACCAAACCATTTGAACACGAGCTGTATTGGAGTGCCGCAGTGATTTTCTTCTATTATATACACACACAGATCAGCACACACACATATATATATATATATATATATATATATATGACAGACACACACAGATCAGCACACACACATATATATATATATATATATATATATATATATATATATATATATTATATATACACACACACACACACACACACACACTTACTTAAGGCCCTATTCCACCAACAGATCTGACGACAGATTATCTGCCAAAGATTTAAAGCCAAACCCAGGAACGGACTATAATTAGAGATCAGGTCATAAAGGAAAGACTGGATTTCTCCTCTTTTCAAATCCACTCCTGAGTTTGGCTTCAAATCTTTGGCAGATAATCTGTTGTCAGATCTGTTGGTGGAATAGGGCCTTTAGCAGCATGGGCCCTTGAGCTTCCCTGCAGAGTATCTTCTCCTCCTCACACAGCGGCTCCGGACCCTCCCTCTCCTTCTTCGACATCCTAGCACAGGAGGAAGCAGCTAGAGGAGATAGTGAGGGGCCCAGGGGGGAGTAAGGAGGGGGCCCTGTGTCTCTACTGCTTTCTGCCTGTGCGGTGCACGTGTCAGGAGCTTGGATGCAGGGAGGCTGGAGGGCCGGGTCCCCCTGGATCCCTGTTTGATAGCATCTTCCTGTTTCCTCCCCAGCGGGCTGCTTTGAGAGTCCGCCCTCTTCTTCCTGGCCGATCACGTGACCCTGCTCCCACCACTCCTGTGCTGCTGCTGATGGATCCCTGGCTGAGCGGGCAGCTATCAGCAGTGACTGGGGCTTCCCGACTCCAGGCAGGGACCTCGCGCCTCACCGGACTGTGGGCTGTGCCTCACCAGTGAGGCGCGCCTCACAGTTTGAGAAGCTCTGCTTTAGAGCTTAGTCCTGTCCAGGCTAGTTCCTCTTGTATCTCATTATACAGCCCTGCACTTTTTTGGCTGGTTCACAGTGTGGGCTAGGATGTTCCTAGACTCTTCTCCTTTTGTAGTGTTTAGCACTGCATAGAAGATATAGTTGGAATACTAAAAAAACTGGTTGTCTCTAGCTGCATCTGTACTGGCTGGCTGTTCACCAAGCTCCCCCCCAACCCACTGTAACTATGGCGGCACTAGCTTTAGTCTTTTTCTTCCACAATGCAGCCTGTAAAGGACCTATGGTGACATCATTGTCACATGATAAGGTCCTTCAGTATGTTCTCTAATGTTACTGCATTGTCTACTGGCTGCAGTTTTGCCCTGATTTGTGCGAAATTGCGTTAAAAAGCAGTGATTTTTATGTTGGGTATTAGTATGTCAGGCGTGGTAGATCAAACTTCTTGGTTGTATAGAGAATAACAGAAAAGTTTGAATTCTTCTGCTATGCCATGGAAAGTCTTAAGGGCGTGGCAGTAGTTATTCATTGCATTGCGTTTCAGGTATGTCATCATATATAGTATTGAGATGGTGTAGCGCCAGGGACTGTTTATGTAAAGTTTCTAATTGCTGGATCTGTTGAAGTATTTATTTTATTTTTTTAAGAGTTTATATCTTTGGGGAGGAAATTAAATTCAACATAGAACCATGGTTGATGTATAATATTCTTCCTTTTTGTGTGTGTGTGTGGGGGGGGGGGGGGGGGGAGGCGGGATTTTGTTGAGAATAGTTTAATCTATTCACCACTTTGGTGTTTTTTTAATGCAATTTTAAGAGACATATCTGTCTTAGGCATTGGAAGAGGTTTTCCTGTAAGAGTAATAATCGCCTTAGACCTTTTTGGGTAGGAAAATAGTTGGTGTCTTTTTGGGGGATAGTTAATCCGTTTGTGACATTGTATGCCACTAATGTAAATGTAGCCATGTTTTAAATTAGATACACAAACAGAACGCTATGGGGAAGATTTATCAAACAAAGTGTAAAGTGAAACTGGCTCAGTTGCCCCTAGCAACCAATCAGATTCCACTTTTTATTCCTCACAGACTCTATGGAAAATGAAAGATGGAATCTGATTGGTTGCTAGGGGCAACTGAGACAGTTTCACTTTACACCATGTTTGATAAATCTCCCCCATTGGGCGTAGTTGAAATACAATGTTCAATGTTCCTTTATTCACATGATTGATTAAAAAAACATGATATAATAAAATACAGTATACTATATGAAAAAGTGTTTTCAAAAAATGACAAGTTACTAATATAAAATAAGATCGTGCAGACAAACTATTGGGATCTAGGGTGCCGGGATTGATATATAGGATTCCTCACATTTACATCTAAGCTTGATCGTATTTATTCCCCTCAGAAAGGTATCAAAACCCCTCCAAAGGACCCATCTAGCATACCCTTAGCAGACATTACACTCAGCCATGTTGTTGCACAAGGTGGAGCTGTCCCAACTAGAGATTAGCAGATTTCGCGAACTTCGGGTTCGTATGAACCTGAACTATCGGCATCTGACTCCTGCTGTCTGCCGGCTCCGTGCAGCGGGTGAAGCCTAAGGAACGCCTAGAAAACTGGGATACAGCCTATGCTAGGGATGGCTCCTTTAGTGTGCAGCAATATGGGTGAGTGCAATATGGCCTGAGGTTGTGATAGTAATCAGTTATAGACTCTTTGGCACTACATAAAGAATGATATAGGGAGGCACTGTGAGACTTGTTATAAGAATCTAATGTAATAAGATTATGTATATCCCCATTATGCCATCTAGCTGGAGGTCATGATAGAGTGTGTTTGACAGCCACAGCACTTTTAATGAGTTATATTAGCGGACAACATTTTTTAAAATATTGTGTTCTTATGTTGTGGTAATTTTTCAATTTATTTTATATACAATATATGATGCTTGTATTGGTATCTTTTTAATATATAATAAAAATATAAATTGATTTTTATGAACTATGTGCATCGTTTTTCTTGTCTAATAATAACAATGATAGGTGCAGACAGGAGAGCGAAGAAGTGTTAATCTGTGAACGGAAGAGAGTGGAGTATTGGAGCGTCTTGAGGCCCCTGCTCAATTTAGTACTGTACTCTGCCCGGGATAGCATAGCTGGGTGTTGTAGAGAAGAAGAGAAGATCCTTGTACTTATGTTTACTGAATCGCCTAATGCCTTACAGTGTTGAGCTAACTGTCCTGTGAGGGTAGTACGAGGCCCCAGGTCCCTGCGCTGGGTTAAGAAGACTTCCTGAAAGTTTCCAGGATAGCCGTGCATTACGCAGTGGAATATGTCGGCTAACTGCAGCTTTTTTTCCACTGGAGTCAGTGCCTAACACAGTGCACAAGTGTATAAACTGATGGAACACATTATTGGTAATCCGTTTGAATGGAACCCGAGTTTGGCTTTATTAGGCTTAGGAATGGAGGATTGGATACTACCTAATTTGACTATTGCTATGCATGTATTATTAGCTACTAGGAACTGTATAGCAAAAAACTGGAGCGATATTCTTCCGACTGAGTGAAATCATTAATACGGTTGGTTATAGCAGTCTATAGCCGCTTGGTTGGGAACTATAGCTAAGGTACGGCCTAATTGGTTTGAATGGACAACTCTTCCTCCTGCCTCTATTTCTATGTGGGTAGGATCTCCACCTGTGCTCAACACAAGCACTCTAGTTCCAGGTTCCAGGAAAATCTGTTATGGATGAATAAGTGGTACTGCAACAGGATACCTAAAGCTTAACTCTCTCTGTACGAAGATTAGTGCCTGTATGTCCTTTATTTATACACCTTACTAAAATACCACTCTGCTACCCTGAAAAATGTCATAATGCAGGAAAGATGTTTGTACTGTAAGTTTTTCTGGCAACTTCGTTGTTGCCTGTGTGTTTATTCTGTTATAAAAATGCAAAATCTACAATAAAACTTTTAATAAAAAAAAAAGAAAAAAGAAGCTTAGTGCAGCACCTTGTGCCGGGGCACTACATATATACCTTCCTGGGGCTATATTTAGATCAGTGACAGCTATATAAACCATAGTAAGAGACATAACAGTGATTTACTGTAAGGGGATGTGGTCTAGAGAACAATACGACACTAGTTCTTACTAGTTCTTATCCATGAGCCTTAGTGGGTTAATATACATAAAACTTAACATCTTTTGGCATTGTAAAATATTTAAGGTTTGTAGAAGTAGGCAAATGAATGTAACAAATTTACTACTAAAGAAAAGATGTATCATAGTTTAAAACATGATGTGAATAAAAAACCTTGAATGGGTGTAACGCCTGGAGTAGTGGATCCACTGGACCGACACCAGCGATGGCACTAACCTCACCAGGGGGCGGAGTCTAAGGGGCCGCTGGTTTTCACCAGAGCCCGCCGCAAGGCGGGATGGACTTGCTGCGGCAGGCGACCCCCAGGTCGCTACCCCTGGCTTGGTTGCTGGTGTCGGCAGGCGAGGCGTGGCAGGAGATGGCACAGGCAATGGTCTGCACGTGAGAGCGCACGTGACAGGCTGAACACGGGAACAGATGGAGTGACAGGGGAACAGGAACCAGGAACAGGGACTAGGGACCAGGTAACGGATAGGACTCAGGAACAGGGACTAGGACCAGGTAGCGGAATAGGACACAGGAACAACAGGGGGCTGGGCCAACGCTATGGGAAGCATGTAGAGGCTTCAACACTAAGGACAGGGCATGCTGGGATTTATAGGGGAGTGATTGGTGCCACTAACCAATTAGGAGCGCACTGCCCCTTTAAATCTGAGACAGCCGGCGCGCGCGCGCCCTAGGAGGCGTGGACGCGCGCGCCGGCCGGCACAGACCGCGACATGCACGGAGGAGAGGTGAGGCGCCCCAGGGGCCGAAGCAGCAGCAGCGCCGGGTCCCTACACAAGGACCCCGGCGGCTGCACGGGACAGGAGGCGGTCGCGGCGGCCACCCGGGACGCAGGAAGCCGCCGCGGCCGTGACAATGGGTATTTCCTGAAGTGCTGTGGAGGTTAAATTAAAGTCCTGGATGATTTCCTTGGAAGTAAGTTGGTTGGTACTTTTCTTCGCTCCTTTTTTTGCTTTAGTGTATTGTATTACCAAGGTAAAGTCAGTTGTAGTAATGGTAAAGAGCTTAAAGGGAATGTACCATTAAGTATATTGCCTTTTTTTCTTTACTGTATCAGATCGGCAGTGGCGCGGGGATCCCAGTGGCACGGTCCTTTTTTTGAAATGCCACCCGGTTCCCGTAGTTGGCGCTGTTCTTTTGCCGTGCACTGGCTCAACCCTATACACTATGCCTAGTGTGGTGATATCCCCTCCCCTGTGTGACGCGGCTCCATTAAAATCAATGGAGCCATATCACAGAGGGACAGCAGGCCCGCCCCCAGTGCGTAGAGGCAGACCGGTGCACAGCATAAGAATGGCGCCGAGCACAGGAACCAGGTGGCATTTAAAAAAAAACTGCGGCCCTGAGATCCTGACATTGGTGCATTCACATTAAGTCGTGGACAGCATGAAATGTGCTGGTACACTTTTTCTAGAGGTCTACATATTCAATGATGGTGATCTGCTTGTCGTCATGAATAAAGGAGATTGCAATTGAAAAGAACTCAAACGGGAATCTTTTATTGTGAAGCCAGTCAGAGGCTGGAGTGTCCATCTTATGAATAGAGTAGCTGGTGTAAGATCTGGAAAAATGGTGATATTAGAGTTTTCAAACTTTTTTGTAGATTCAAGTTCCCTGGGTTTCAGCAGTACAGTGGTACCTTGGTTTAAGAGTAACTTGGATTAAGAGCATTTTTTAAGAGCTCAGTGTTTCAAAATTGTAAATTGGTTTAAGAGCATCGCTTTGGTTTAAGAGCTCCCTGTACTGGGTGGAAGTGGGAGTGGGGGAAGAGCATGGTCTGCAGAGCAGGGTCTACAGAACTATACTCTGACCCAGGAATTTTCCCTCACCTTCCAAATCATAGCATATTTACTTCAGGCTGGGGCTTGCATCAAGGGGCAGGGAAAGGAATCTCTTCATAGCCTTAACCCCTCTCTCCCTGGACAGAGAGCACTGCATTTATGTGCCCACAACTGCCCTGCTCATTCCTTCATACTCCCATCAGTCTCTGTCAGTGCTTGTGTTTCCTATCCTCTCTATTCCTGCTATAATGTGCCTGCACTCACACTTAGCTATACACACTGCTGTATATAAAGTTTCTTTCTCTGTCCTCCTGCACAGCTCTGTGATGCTCACTTCCAGATTGGTCCATGCTAAACACACACACCTTCCCCATTGCTGTCATGTGGCCACACAGACCTCTGACTGCAGCCCTGCTTCTCTATTCTAGCCTGTTGTACTATGCTACTGCATTATTGGGATCTTTATCTCCATTCTGTATCTACAAAATGCTTCTGTTTTTTCAGGTTTATTCACTTACTATACATTATACTCCACATGCTGATTGCTATACTGTACAATAACTTATAATATGACACTTGAAAATAGAAGAATCTTGAGAGTGCACTCACCATAAAAAGCTTTTCTTTATTGATTCCTTAAAATCGCATACTTAGCAGACGACGGCGCAACACGCCAGCACCCTCCACTGATCGTTACAGCTGTTTCGTGCTAATTACAGCACTTCCTCTGACGTCCAAGGACGACCAGGACGACCAGGACGTCAGGACGTCAGAGGAAGTGCTGTAATTAGCACGAAACAGCTGTAACGATCAGTGGAGGGTGCTGGCGTGTTGCGCCGTCGTCTGCTAAGTATGCGATTTTAAGGAATCAATAAAGAAAAGCTTTTTATGGTGAGTGCACTCTCAAGATTCTTCTATTTTCAAGTGTTTTATGGACCTGTATTTCCGAGATGCTTGCACCTCCAGAGCAGCGTTCACTATCCGGTTCCCCTTAGCCTGCTATAACCCCGTCCCAGGTGTCTTGTAGTGCCGACCGCTTTAGCCTTTATACATACAACTTATAATATGACTTATTCAGCTTTTTCTCATTGTGTGTTTTATCTGTTCTACATGGTTCCACACATGGGGTGTGGAACCAATTGTCTGCATATCAGTGATTTCTTATTTGCTTTGGTTTAAGAGTGGATTTGGATTACAAGCACGGTCCTGAAACGAATTACGCTCGGAATCCAAGGGGCCACTGTATTTGGTCTTTGCCACAGAAATTTAAGAAGCACAGATAACACCTTTTGAAGGTCCTGAAGGCTAGTGTTCTATAAGATCTTTCAGTTGTATTTGCAGATGTTGGATCTTGGTCTCGTATAGAGATGCAGATTTTTTGAACCACTTTTGGGACTGCCTTAGGTGCCACTTTCTGGGATTTCTCTTTAATAAGAGTTTTTTTTAGCATCTGTGGTTTTCCTGATCCTCTAAAGATCGGAATAGGTGATTCATTTGGACTTGGCAGGCTGCAAAGCATTTAGTGGATGTAGGGTTGTATTCCAATAATGATAAAAAAGAGATGTAACAAGCAGGATTTCCTATATGGAAGAGGTCCTCAAAAATTCGGGTAGTATGCTCAGGAAAAAGGTATGTAACTTTTATAGGAGTTATTTCAGAGGTGGACTGCAAGTTGTTAGGTAGGTAGGACTCCTCATATGGTAGAGATAACTAGAGATCATCAAAAATTAGGCTAATACCCAGGGGCATAGCCAGGAATAATGGGGCCCCATAGAAAAAAACTGTACTCCCACCCCCCCTTGTAGCCAGTGGCATTATGCTGCAAATGGCCACAAGAGAGTCTGGCACAGAGAGGAGCCAACAGCGCAGTTTTTAACCATGGGCAGCCGGCCGAACAACCCATATTATAATGCACCACTGGCTTGACAGGCCCCCTTAATACACGGGCACCAGGGCAGTTGTTTGGTCTGCCTTCATGGTAGCTACACCTCTTGTAATACCCTTAGAGAAAGAAATGTACAGTATTTACTTTGCAGAAGGCAATTTAGATGAGAACATATGTAGTATTCTTTTGTTGCCAGTAGATGGTGCTGGGGGTTAATAAAAAGGTTGTAGTTGCGTGGAGCTAATGTTTAGTTATAGTTGGTTTCAATATGGTGATTGGGTGCTCCTTACTCTTTATAAATTTCCATATAGTCCACAGTAAAGTTGGCAAGTGTCTCTCTTGTAATAATTCTCTGTTATAAACAAGTGTTGCCTCTCTGTACTTCTCCCAATATAGTGGTTCAAATCTGCTGCAGTGAATGAGCCTTTTGTGCTCCTGTTTTATGCTATATTTCCTGCTGCGTTCTGCAGCTGACAGGTTGCGATGTAGTTACGTGTACTGCCATGTATGCAATTTTCAATGGGTATAATAAATATTAGTTGTATTCATGAGATGATGCCTATGATGTTTTTATGTATTTGATATGAATGTGGACATAAAATTGTGTATTTAGCTGGTTAACAATACCAGAGAGTTTGGTTTTGTCCATTGGAACCATTGTGTACAACAAGGGGCACATAATACTGCCATACCATGACCGCCACACAGTGACTGAATAATACTACCATTATTCACTAAACAAAAACCAGTATATCAAGACCAGCCTTACCAATTATACCACTTTACAAGTGTAAACAACAACACATGACAATATTACCCCCAAACAGTTACCATATCATTGTAAATACACAGACCCAAAAAAATCTTTAACATACAAACTGGTATAAATGCCCACAGTAACAAATCACAGCTCAGATTTCTGGTCTGGAAAAATGAAAGCTGAGCTGTGATTGGTTGCTGTGGGCATTTCACACCAGTTTCTGTTTTACAAAGTTTGATAAATCTGGACCATAGACCTCACATAGGTGATTACATACAGTCATTTCTGTACCTTTTCTTATTCCTCTTGCCCAGATCGCCATGATGATTTCTCCCATCCATGTGTCTGCAGAATCTGTCAAACATCTTAGGTTCTGCACATTTTCCAAAAATATTTTCACCTCTCTTGGCAGCTAGATGCCCCTTTGTTATCTGCCCCATTACGTAACCAAGTGCCAACCTGTAGATAGGTGCTACAAGCTCTAGTTTTCTAGAAAAAAAAAATACCGCCATGTGTCATTCAACCTGTAACTTTGCAACTGTTGCACAATTACAACTCTCTTCATGCACAGTCAAATGGGACTTATTTTTGGTCATGAATAAATAAATAAATTGTTAATTTAGAAAAAAAAATTGGGGTCCCCCCATTTTCCGTAACCAAACAGGTACAAACAAAGCAGTAGTAGAATAATGTTACCAGGGTTGGGGGGACATTTATTTTGGCCCTCCACCGCCTAATAATACAAGCTTCCTACTGCCTAAGGCACAACCTGCAACAACGCTAAGCCCTGGCTTAGTAATGGACGTCATGGTCACATGGCTGTGTCAGTACAGTCCAGGGCCGGACTGGGACTAAAAAGCAGCCCCGGCAGTCAAACCCTTCCAGCCCACATACAATACCCCTGGCGCTCATTTGCAGTGCTCTCATAAGGTATGAGTAATCGAGCAGCCGGGCCTTAAGAACGATCACTGTATTTTTTATGTGGCCATTGAAATATATTGCTATTGTCCAGTAAGATGTGCAGGTGATATATTTTACTGCCTGCACAAAAGATAAGATCAGCAAAGGTTTCTGTGTTAAGGACCTAGACAGGCCGATTATCAGACGAAGCCGCATTTCTAGCAATGTTCCTTGCCAATAATCGTCCCACGTACCGGCCTTAAAGGGGTACTCCGGCAAATATCTTGTTTTTTTTAAATCAACTGGTGTCAGAAAGTTATACAGATTTGTAAATTACTTCTATTTAGAAAATCTCAAACCTTCTAGTACTTATCACCTGCTGCATGTCCTGCAGGCAGTAGTGTATTCTTTCCAGTCCTCCAGTACTTATCAGCTGTTATTTGTCCTGCAGGAAGTGGTGTATTCTCTCCAGTCTGACACACTGCTCTCTGCTGCCACCTCTGTCCATGTCAGAAACTGTCCAGAGCAGCAGCAAATCCCCATAGAAAACCTCTCCTGCTCTGGACAATTCCTGACATGGACAGAGGTGGCAGCAGAGAGTACTGTGTCAGACTGGAAAGAATAAACTACTTCCTGCAGGACATACACCAGCTGATAAGTACTGGAAGACTGGAGATTTTTAAATAGAAGTAAATTACAAATCTGTATAACTTTCTGACACCAGTTGATTTGAAAGCAAAAGATTTTTGCTGGAATACTGTACCCCTTTAATACAGAGCGGAATGCAAGCTGTGGCAAACTCCTACTTACTAGGTCAGAACCCTTGACACTCATTTCAATAGGTGACCTCCACCATCATCACAAGAAGGAAAAAAAGGACCACAGAAACTAATCAAACAGATAGGAATAAGTGTTCACTACCACTACACAAAGAACGATATAACACATAGTACATAGATGCACAGTATGAAAATATCACATTGTCGACTGTAGTACAAAATTCAGAACTGATCAGATGCACCAAGCACTATGTATACTATGTTCCCACACAGTATTTTTGCTTAGCATTTTGGTCATTTTTTTTGCAACTGCCAGTGTTTTGAAATAATGGCCATTATTTGCCATTATATGGCGGCCATCCACTCAATTTCAACAGTGTGTGAACACAGCCTTTCTGTGTTTTCAATCCATTCCTGGTTTTGGTTGCAAAATACTGAGCAAAATACTGTGTGGGAACATAGCCTGATAGAGAATCTGCCAACTTTTCTAACCGTTCTGCTTTAGGAAATACAAGTATGTAAATGTATTATCCAATAATGATTCCAGAGCATCTTGTTCCTCTTTTATTCATCCTGGAAATATATGAATGTCTGGATATAAATATTCTCATAGGGCCGTGTCCCACACAGTACAGTGTCCAGGGACAGGAGCATGGCAACACCCAATAGTCCTGGACTACTCAGAGACCATCTGTAGTTATTCTGTATAACTGTATAACTAGTTAACTACTGGAGCTGGAGCCTCATGGTTAAAATGAACAGATTGTGTTACAAAAGTCTCCATGTAGTGCGGACCTTATATTCGACGTTTCCAGGAGGAATAACAGAGGGACGTTACAACAGAGTTCTAAGTAAAAATGCTCCAGAATTATTGTGCTGTGGGAAATAAAAAGATTTATTGTACAGGACAGGTGAGGAGAGGGGACAGGGTCTCTGTAATCCTTTCTATTTCTGTTTCCTTTTTCACCTGGCTCCAACCAACATGACAATATTTTTCTTGCTGAGGCATTTTTGGCCCCTCATTTTTGTAGCCACAGCTCTATAGCTACACAGGAAGGGGATGTGCACACTACAAAATTTGGGCAGAAGTTTCAAGCGGGATCCGTTCGGCGCCCTCCACTTAAAGTTCTTTCTCTCTCATAGACTCAATTATATTGACATGTCAATTCTTCGGGTGGATTGAGCTTCAGAATATCATTGAGTCTATGGGACAGGCAGAACTTCAAGCAGAGACTGCCAAGCGAACTCTGCTTGAAATTTCCACTCCAATTCCCAGGGTCACTTATCTTCTGTATGGATGTGGGGGGCAGAATTTCAGCCCCTATTCCTCCTGTCAATTTGTAATTGATCCCATAAAACACTGCAGTGCGACTAACTCTCCTCCTTCTGGGAGGCCTGGGGGCGGCCTGAGGGAGCTGAGCTGGCTGTTTGAAGACTTGGGTAGTCCGGCATTGTCCTAAACTGTATCGCGGGGCGGGGCTAACTGTCAGGGGTGGAGCCAATCGGGCCACATTGAATACATACCAGTGCAGAACCTTGTATGAAAATCGCTTCTGCACCTGTCTGGGGCTGGGAATCAGAGGAGAGCAGCCCCTACATGGACCTACCAACTGGCCCAGGGGACTCTGCCTGCAGGGGAGCTCACTGCCTCAGTGTTCCCACAGCTCCAGCCAACACTTCTCTTCTCCCCTGCTTGCCTGCAGACATGTGAGTAGTCTGCTAGTGGCGCAGGGCCGGCTGTCTGCTGCCTAACTGCATTCAAAAGATGATCCTCTCTTCCTCCTCCTCTGAGCCGCCAGCGACTGCTCTGCAGCGTCCAGCAGAGTGCGAACCTCACTGCTGTGACAGGATGAGACTGAGCAGCCCCCTCAGAAGATTTCTAAGCAGCGCAGTGGCGTGCAGCCGCTGCACTATTGGTTTATGTTAATACAGGATTTTAAAATGCGAACTAGGCGGCCCCAGAGGCTTGAGAAAGGCACCTATGGATGCTGGTGCCGAAACGCGTTGCCGCTATCAATAAATTATTTGTTTTTATGACTAGTTTGATTGGGAGTTACTATTCTGGTAACCGCATATGCGGCTATGTACCATTGACTACCCGGTCCTAGTTTTTATCTGCGCTTGGCACTTTAGAAGATCATTGTTGGATCCCTAAGTCCTTGAGGGATTCCTTTGCTGCTTGTCTATGTGCTCCACACGCTGTGTGGATGATCTTGTGCTGAGCTGCGGTATTTGATTGAAGCCCTAGATAGTGTTGTGCCTATCCTTTGCACAACACAATAAGGTGAGTGCATTGGGGATTGATCTCTGCACCGCTGTTATAAACCATCAATGTAAGATTGCACTAGGAAGCGCCTTTTTTTCCCCCCTTTTTTCTCTTTCTCCCATAGAGAAGCAGTATCACAATGAGGCAGGCGGGATTCCGCAGTGGGGAGTTCTGTTGTGGAATTCTGCCTGTTTTACTCAGTGTGAACATACCCAGGGCCGTATTAACAGCTGCTGCTGCCGCCCTAGGCACTAAACCTGAAGACGCCCCATCTTGGGGAGCGTGGTTTTGGAATCGCGTTTTTCATGGTTTTTAACTGCTTAAAACATAAACAAATTTCCACATTGAATAAATGATTAGAGCCATCTCCATATTGTCTGAGGGAATTCTCACCACAGGATTGGTAGGTAATAGCTCGAGGCTTCACATTTACCACCGCTACACCAGACCTGACCAATACCGCCATACTGTGACTGGATACCCTCCCCACCTCTCAGAGTTACTGGCATGTCTGAACGGGAGGTGGGAGATTAATTAAAAAAAAAATGTTTCCTTCCCCCTGCTCCCTGGTGCTGCCCCCCTGAAAGGTGCTGCCCTAGGCACCGGACCACGAGTGCCTAGTGGTAAATACAGCCCTGAACATACCCTTAAATATTTTTGGCACTCCTGGCATTCCAATGATGCATGATGCCGGGAGGTCTGTCAGTCCTGAACTTTGCCTTAAGGCTCATACACATGAGGTAAAACATGCACAAACCTGACAATGACATTTATGTGAGTTAGGTATGTTGTTTTTACACATGCCAAAATCCTATGTTCTTATGAGGGATAAGCACTCACAAAATGTCACAAAATCTCACAGTGGCTTATTCCCCTCTCCACTTTGAGAACCTAAGCGTACATAGCTAAATCGAGTTTACATGTATGTTAATTAGTGTTAGTCTCATACTGAAGGTGGCCATATACCTTCTATAACTGACAGACAAACACAACCTTCTTTTATCAGCAATTAGTTACCTGATTTGTAATGTATTTGATCCTCTGGATGCAGAGCCATTGTTAGGACAACATGATGTGTAGGTAGGATAATGCTGTCATGGTTATTATTGTGACTGTTGTTTTTAACAATTTTAACAGGTGTCAGTCCCAAAAATGAAAAATGCAAAATTGGATCAAAGTTGGAGTATCCCAGTGGATATGTTATGAAGGACGTCTGGTACCCGAAGGGATGCAGTACTTTGTCATACAAAGCCTTGAATGATCTTCAGGATTGCTTCAAGAGAAAGTTTATTTATATTTTTGGAGACTCAACGTTAAGACAGTGGATGTATTATTTTAATAAATATATACGTAAGTTTTTGCCATACTACTACTTCTACTACTACTACTTGTTTATATAGCACTAGAGCAATTTACAGTTACATAGTTAATAAGGTTAAAAAAAGACAAGAGGTTCAACCTAAAAAACTCCTTAGAGAGAATAGAACACATACAGGTGGGTGAACCAGTAGCAAACCAATCTCTGAATGTCTAAAGACATAGACCATAGGAAGAACCTGCTGAATAAGAGTTGGGGGGGAAATGATAATAGTAGGGAAGACCAATTAGGAATTGTTATACACCTGCCTGAAAATGTGTTGTATACATGCTGTGAATGGTGGATTTAAAGGGTATTTATTAATAAACTTCCAACATGTCATAGCGACATGTCAGAGGTTTGTATCTGTCAGGGTCTGGGTGCTGAGACCTCCACCTGGACCCCGATGCAAACCTCTGACATGTCGCTTATAAATGATAGGACGGACTTTGATTAATAAACAGTAACATCTTGAACTCACTCCTCAGGCCTTTAATGCAAGCACTCATATCATCTCTGACCTCTGTGCTGAAGACCTGTTCATCTAAGGTCAAAGCTAAAATTGATTGGCAATCTCCATTTTGTAGGTTAGATTCCCCCCCCCACACACACACACACACTTTGGGGGACATGTATCAAGAAGAAAAGGTGCACTTTTTTGCAGAAAGTGCCGATTTGCGAATATTTTATTCGCAAAATGGCCATTTGCGAATAAAATATTCGCAAATCGGCATTTTCCACTGTATACGCCGGGGGGCGGGAGGGGGCGGAACGGGACGGAACGGGCGGGGAGGGGGCGGACTCAGAGTCTGCGTGATTCATTATTGTTTCCGCCTAAAGATACGCAGAAAACCTACTCCAGCTCTCAGAAAGCGCAGAAAACTTCAGACTTAATAAATGTCCCCCTTTGTCTCCATCCCTGTCAGGTTTTGCATTAAGGGGGTATTCCACTGAAACATAACTTTTCATATGCACAAGCCAAAAAGACAGAAATGGCTGCACATCATACCCGTGGCTGACACGAAAGCTTATTCAGCTACATTTAAAACCAACATCAGAAGTTAGTATATAATTTGGCCAAACCATATTGCCTCATGTACCACGTGCAGGTCTTCTGATACACATGAGTCCCAAACCAAAAAACCTCACTGTGCCGGTCAGCGACCACAATTCCCGCAAACCGTGCGCAAGCAGAGAAGGGGGGCCAATGAATGGCCCTGAAACCCCATTGTCACAGGACCAGACCCTAAAGGGCCCCCCCCCCCGAACCCCGCAGGCGCCACCGACGGAAAAAGTGGACGCCAAGCAACACAAGTGTGAACAAGCTCTTACCTCTCTCCATTCCTCTGCAGGTAGAATGGGAGAATACTAGGAGATCCTCCCCTTATGTATACAGGGGAGGGTCTCCTAGTATTCTCCCATTCTACCTGCAGAGGAATGGAGAGAGGTAAGAGCTTGTTCACACTTGTGTTGCCTGGCGCCCACTTTTTCCGCCGGTGGCGCCTGCGGGGTTTGGGGGGACCCTTTAGGGTCTGGTCCTGTGACAATGGGGTTGCAGGGCCATTCCGTGGCTTCCCTTCTCTGCTTGCGCACGTTTTGCGGGGATTGTGGTCGCTGACCGGCACAGTGATGTTTTTTGGTTAGGGACTCGTGTATCAGAAGACCTGCATACATGAGGCAATATGGTTTGGCCAAATTATATACTAACTTCTGATGTTGGTTTTAAATGTAGCTGAATAAGCTTTCGTGTCAGCCATGGGTGCGATGTGCAGCCATTTCTGTCTTTTTGGCTTGTGCATAACTTTTCATATGTTGCTGCCCATGGTTAGATTAACAATTCCTTACATACTTGTAGTATCTATTCAGTCTCCATCCCCCAGTTCCGAGCTGCTTTCTGCTGAAGACGCAAAAACAGTGTGTGAGCTTTTCTCTTCATCCCCACTCCCCTCTTCTCTCCCTTCCGAGCTGATGTAAACAAGTCCCTATCTGCAACTTTATAGTAACTTAGTTACTCTACATTCTACAACCTTCATCTACTTCATGGTTGGCCTGCTCAAGGTTTCTTGGCATCCACTGTTCTTTTCGCAGGCCTCCTGCGAAACAAAACCTGTTAGGGTCTTGTTAATGATCGGATCAGTGATCGTTCTCCTGCAGATCTGCAGAATTCTTTTGTGAGTATGAATATTTCCTGTGAAGACCCACATAAGCAGAGTCCAGTCTAATTGAACCATATTTCTACCAGAGAACCTTAGAACCCAGCTTTTCATTTCTGCTATCAGCAGTATGGATACAGGGATGTTGACCATCTACTCTTACTTTCAAGCATAAATGCAGTATTTTTTCTTTTTAGTACATCCAGTTATGAAAGCACCACCTGGAGATTGATCCCATTAGGCCTAATAGGAACAAGAAGCACAGGTTAAAACAGGCTCCTCCCCTCAGTGTTTTTTTCTGTTCAGAACAATCATAAAGGCTTCACCTCTCCTGGTCCTATGACTGGCGACTGGATCAGAATGCTGCCTAGCCAGGCGGGTGAGGGTGCTTTGACCTTGCTCTCTCCTCCTTCTTTTCCCACATCGGGTTGGGTGGCTCTGCTTTGCCTCTTGATGCAGCTACTCCCTTGCTCCAGGAGTTTACACAGCAGTGGTACAGCGCATAGAGCTGTTTGCCAGGCCTTGGGCGCACGTTTGTTCTTCCCCTGGCTTCTTTTGGCCTTGGATCATGGTGGCGTCTGACGTGACCCATCTGTGCCACCGCTAGGGATTCTGAGACTGAAAGCTCCTCCCCCAACATGCCTCCATCCATCCCAGAATGCTGCCTTAATTGGATCGTGAGAAGGGTGGGGGATCAATCGTTTAATGCCATGTTGGAACACCTGATCTGATGTCTGGTGTATTTAACCCCTTGCCTCCGCAGCCTGTTTTGTCCTTAATGACCAGGCACATTTTTCAAAATCTGACCTGTCTCACTTTATGCGCTTATAGCTCAGTGATGCTTTAATGTATGCTAGCGATTCTGAGATTGTTTTTTCGTCACATATGGCACTTTATATTAGTGGCAAAATTTGGTCACTACTTTGTGTGTTTTTTGTGAAAAACATCAAAATATCATGAAAAATTAGGAAATTTAGCATTTTATGAACTTCTGAAATTCTCTGCTTCTAAAAAAGGAAGTCATAGCACATAAATTAGTTACTAAATCACATTACCAATATGTCCTCTTTATTCTTGCATAATTTGGGAAACATATTTTACTTTTTTAGGGTGTTATGGGGCTTAGAAATTTATTAGCAAGTTATCACATTTTGTGAAAGTTTCCAGAACTGTTTTTTTTAGGGACCTTTTTTTAAATGGATTTAGAAGTCTGGTATCCTGAAAACCCCCATAAGTGACCCCATTTAGGAAAATAGACACCTTAAAGAATTAATCTAGGGTTATAATGAGCATTTTTAACCCTACAGGGGCTGGAGGAAACTATTCACAATTAGGCCATAAAAAAATCGAAAATGAAAATTTTCAAATAATATATACGTCTAGATTAAAGTTTTTCATTTTCAAAAGGAACATGAGAAAAAAAGCATGCCAAAATCTGTAACGCAGGTTCTCCTGAATACAATGGTACCCCATATGTGGGCGTAAACCACTGTATGGGCACAGAGCCGGACTCAGAAGTGAAAGAGCGCCAATTAGCTTTTTTAATACAGATTTTGCTGAAGAAATTTCTGAGAGCCAGGTGCATTTGCAGAGCCCCTGTAGTGTCCGCAGAACAGAATCCCCCCAAAAGTACACCCCTCAGAGAATTCATCTTTGGGTAGGATGAGCATTTTGACCCCACAGGTATTAGAGTAAGTTTTCAAAATTAGACAGTAAAAATGAAAAACACAAATTTTTCCAATAATATGTTCGTTTAGTTTGAAATTTCTCAATTTCATGAGGAACAAAAGAAAAAAAGTACTGCAAAATTTGTAACGCAGGTTCTCCTGAATACAACGGTACCTTATATGTGGGCATAAACCACTGTATGGGCACACAGCGGGGCTCAGAAGAAAAGGCTTTTTTAATACAGATTTTGCTGAAGAAATTTCTGAGCGCCAGGTGCATTTGCAGAGCCCCTGTAGTGTCCGCAGAACAGAATCCCCCCAAAAGTACACCCCTCAAAGAATTCATCTTTGGGTAGGATGAGCATTTTGACCCCACAGGTATTAGAGTAAGTTTTCAAAATTAGACAGTAAAAATGAAAAACACAAATTTTTCCAATAATATGTTCGTTTAGTTTGAAATTTCTCAATTTCATGAGGAACAAGAGAAAAAAAGTACTGCAAAATTCGTAACGCAGGTTCTCCTGAATACAACGGTACCCCATATGTGGGTATAAACCACTGTATGGGCACACAGCGGGGCTCAGAAGAAAAGGAGCGCCAATTAGCTTTTTTAATGCAGATTTTGCTGAAGAAGTTTCTGAGCCCCAGGTGCGTTTGCAGCGCCCCTGTAGTGTCCGCAGAAGAGAACCCCCCCAAAAGTCACCCCATTTTGGAAAGTGCTCCCCTCAGAGAATTCATCTTGGGGTGTGGTGACCATTTTGACCCCACAGGTATTAGAGGAAAGTATTTAAAATTAGACAGTAAAAATGAAAAACTCATATTTTTCCAATAATATGTTTGTTTAGTTTGAAATTTCTCAATTTCACAAGGAACATGAGAGAATCCGCACCCCAAAATTTGTAACGCAGGTTCTCCTGAGTAGAACGGTACCCCATATGTAGGCATAAACCACTGTATGGGCACACAGCGGGGCTCAGAAGGGAAGGAGCGCTAATTAGCATTTTCAATGCAGATTTTTCCGAAGAAGTTTCTGAGCGCCAGGTGCGTTTGCAGCGCCCCTGTAGTGTCAGCAGAATAGAACCCCCCCAAAAGTCACCCTATTTAGGAAAGTACACCCCTCAAAGAACTCATCTTGGGGTGCAGTGAACGGTTTGACCCCACAGGTATTAGAGGAAAGTATTCAAAATAAGACAGTAAAAATGAAAAACTCGAATTTTTCCAATAATATGTTCGTTTAGTTTAAAATTTCTCAATTTCACGAGGAATGGGAGAAAATACGTACCCCAAAATCTGTAACGCAGCTTCTTCTGAGTAAAACGGTACCCCATACGTGGGCATAAACCACTGTATGGGCACACAGCAGGGCTCAGAAGGAAGGGAGCGACCAATTTGCTGGGGAAAAAACGCAGCTAGTAATAGTTATTAGAATAGCGCAGTTACTAAAATACAATAAAAAATTAGATTACAGGTAATGTGGGGTGGTCACGGGCAACCTGGGGTGGTTAAGGGCAACCTGGGGTGGTTACAGACCATCTGGGGTGGTTACGGGCAACCTGGGGTGGTAACGGGCCACGTGGGGTGGTTACGGATAAACTGAAGTGCTTATAGGTAATCTGGGATGGGTACCTGTAATTTGGGGTGGTTACAGGCAATCTGGCATGGTTACGGGCAATCTGGAGAGTGTCACTGGCAATTTGGGGTGGTTGGAGGCAACGTGCGGTGGTCGGGGTCAACGTGCGGTGGTTGGGGGCAACGTGCGGTGGTCAGAGGCAATCTGAGGGGAATTACGTGTGATTAGGGGCAACCTGGGGGGGTTACAGACAATCTGCGGTGGTTACAGACAATCTGGGGTGGTTACGGATAAACTGAAGTGCTTATAGGTAATCAGGGGTGGGTACATGTAATTTTGAAGTGGTAATGCCCGGTACCGGCGGATCGCCGCTATAACGGTAATAGCGGCGATCTGCCGGTATCGGAAGACGAGGGGAGGGGGCCGGGGGACACACTGTTAGTGGCGGTGGGGGGAGGCAACGTTCTGCAGCCTCCCCCCGCTGCCCGATCGGCGGGAGGACACAGAATCTCCCCATAGACGCTGCGGTCGCATTGACCGCGGCGTTTATGGGGTTAACTGCCTGGGGGCAGAGGCAGCAGGAGGAGGCTGTGTCACACAGCCTCCTCTTGCTGCTCGATCTTAGATAGGGTCAGCGGGGGGAGGCAGGGAAACCATGACGTCCAGGGACGTCATGATGCGTTCTGCCACTGCTTTTCATGACTTCCCTGGACGTCATATGGGGGGAAGGGGTTAAGTAAGATGTTTCTTTCCAGGCTATCTTTCTCTGTCACCATGGAAGGTACAATCCACTTGTAAAATGACAAGCTTCCAGACTCTTATACCAAGCCGAGCTTGCATGACAAAAATTGTGCAACAGGAATTCCCATCCCTAGTCAAACAGTGACGCAAATGATCATTTACAAAGTAATGGCTTCAGTGTCTGCAGCCAGGGGCGTAGCTAGGGGTTCAACCTAGAGGGGGCGGGTGAGTCTGAGTGGGCCCCCAACCAACGATCCCATAGGAAACCTTATCAGGTGACAAAGCTTTCTGAATAATAAAGGATATATTCTTCTACATTACTTAGTGAATATGGATAAAGAGCAGTGTAAGAGGCTTCTACATTGCGCATATAGAACCACAAAGAAATTAAAGGGCTTATCTAAGATTAGAAAAATATAGCTGCCCTCTTTCAGAAACAGCACCACTTTTGTCCTCAGCTTCTGCTGGTCACTGCTGTGTGTGTGTGTGTGTGTGTATAATATATATATATATATATATATATATATATATATATATATATATATATATATTGTGGCATGGTGGGGCTGTAAGAGGCAATTCTATGCCTCTGGAGTGGGAATTGGAGTTCAGGTGGAGCTCCTGCTCCAGATACTCCTCCACTCCAGTCCAAGAGCTAATGAGGCTCTGAAACCACCTGGTGGAGCTCTATTAGAGACTCCAGAGCTTCCCAGGTGATGGCTCCCAGGTGAAGACTCCCAGGGTGGGAGAACACAGGCAGTGCTAGGCCTGTGGGAGCTGCAGACAAGAAGTCTGGGTGAGACCAGTGGAGCTGGTGATATTGGGCAGTAGGCTCATAAGTGACAGCTAGGGAAGCTGTGGTGTTAGTCAGTGGCTAGACGGCCTAGGTTTTATTTTATTGGCAGTGTTGCCTATGTCTTGTGTTTTTTGAACGGATAAATAAAGCTGACTGAGGTCAGTATAAAGCAAACAGCACTGACTGGACTGCAATTTGTGATGTGCCAACCATCTCAGGCCCAGGAGATGGCGATCCCAGCGAGTGAGTAACCCCCAGATTGTCACAATATATATAGAAAAAAGTTGGGAAGACAGCGTCCTTTTGTAGATTAAAAAGTTTTCTTTATTTTGCCATAAAGGGGATTCCGCTGTTTCCACAAGGAATTGTAGTATATATATATATATATATATATATATATATATATATATATATATAGAGGGAGAGAGAGATATAGAGATATATAGATAGATAGCCATACATATATACAGCAGTGACCAAGTGACCAGCAGGAGGTAGCCATATACATACAGCTGTAGCCATTAATATAAAGCAGTGACCAGCAAGTGGTACCCATATATATAGATACAGCTGTAGCCATTAATATACAGCAGTAACCAAGTGACCAGCAGGAGATATATAATTTGGTGACCCCCTGAGGTGTTATGTCGGAGGAACGGCTGGTCACTTGCTAGATGGTGAGGTGTGACGCCACTTCTGTGGTGGTTGGCCAAGATTTAGCTGGACCCTGAGATGTGTCGTGACACCAATGCCGGTTGGGCACACAGGTATGGTGGCACACCTGCTTTTTATTTTAAAGGGACGGTTACACCTTGTTCCCTTGTGGTCAGTGACCTGCCGGGTTGCTATGAAGTCCCTTGGGTTGTTATGAGAGTGGGCGTGGTGTAGTTACCCTCCCGGACTATCGGTACCAACACCAACAGAAAGGGGAATTGTCCCAAAAAATCCGTCCAGGTGAGCCTCAATGAGGAGGTCTTTCAGAGCCTAATGATATAGTGGGCATCTAAGACATGGGATGCTTCTTTAAGCTGACCCCATGGGACAGTTCAGAAGCAGTAAATGCTCTGCATCAATCATGGACCTTCAATCTAGCGTATGCATTTCCTCCTCTCCCTCTAAGGGCCCTATTACACGGAACGATTATCATTCGAAAAATCGTTATATCGTTCAAATTAAAATGATAATCGTTCTGTGTAATTGCAGGCAACGATCGAAAAATAGTTCGTATGTCGTTGATGGTTGATTTAGATCTGAACCTAAAATTATTGTTAATTGTTCGCTGTAATTCCACATTCGTTCACTCAAGTTCCGCATTTGTTCACTAATCGTTCAGTGTAATTGCACATTGTTTATTGTTTTGCTGGGATCAGATGGAGTAAACGATGGTAGTAACGATCGCAGTAACGACCATAGATAGGTCAGAAGATTATTCAGAGTGGTAGAAAGAATGAAGCCAATAATCTCTGACCTTACTCCTCCCTGGCTGAATCTGAATCTTGTGTTACAAAACCTGAGCCTAAAAGCCTATGAACCCCTGGATGAAGCATGTACAAAATGTTTACCACTCACAACATTTTTGATTGCAATAACTTCTGCAAGACGAGTCTGTGAAATCCAGGCTCTATCTATGGAAGAGCCTTACTTAAAGGAGAAGTCAGGCGAAATTTTCTTATTAAAGTATTGTATTGCACCCCAAAAGTTATACAAATCACCAATATACACTTATACAGGAAATGCTTATAAAGTGCTTTTTTTCCTGCACTTACTACTACATCAAGGCTTCACTTCCTGGATAAAATGGTGATGTCACGACCCGACTCCCAGAGCTGTGCGGGCTGTGGCTGCTGGAGAGGATTATGGCAGAGGGATGCTCAGTGTCCCTCCAGTGCCCTGTGTCTCTCAGTGTCCCCCTGCCATCATCCTCTCCAGCAGCCATAGCCCACACAGCTCTGGGAGTCGGGTCATCACATCACCATTTTATCCAGGAAGTGACATCACCATGTTATCTAGGAAGTGAAGCCTTGATGTAGTAGTAAGTACAGGGAAAAGAGTACTTTATGTGCATTTCCCATAATAAGTGTATATTGGTGATTATTATACTTTTTGGGGGACAATACAATGAAAATGTCGCTAGACTTCTCCTTCTCCTAACTATTCTAGGTAAATCCTTCTTTTCTCCCAAAAGTGGTCTCAAACTTCTACAGGTCACAGGATATAGCGTTGCCTTCCATTACTTTCCCAAAATTAACAAAAAAGCATGCTTGCAAACTCTGAATGAACGCAGAACTGTCATTACCTATTTACAGGCAACCAGAGAATGGAGAAATTATTCAAATTTAATTCTTCAATTTAAGGGGCCTAACAAAGGCAAAAAGGTTTCCAAAGAATCTATTGAAAGGTGTATGAAGACAACAATCTCTGAAGCTTAAAAGTCTGCTGGTAAAGAAGTACCTAACAATCTTAAAGGGGTTATCCAGCGCTACAAAAACATGGCCACTTTTCCTCCTACTGTTGTCTCCAGTTCAGGTGAGGTTTGCAATTAAGCTCCATTTACTTCAATGGAACTGAGTTTCAAAACCCCACCCAAACTGGAGACAACATTAGGGGGAAAGTGGCCATGTTTTTGTAGCGCTGGATAACCCCTTTAAAGCTCACTCCACTAGAGCTATGTCAGTCTACTGGGCTGAAAAATCTGCAGCTACCTTAAACAGTTAGTCGAGCCCCAACGTGGTCTACACCACACACCTTTAAATTTAATGTAGCCCCGTCTCAGGACCTAATGGTCCTTTTACATGGAACAATTAACCTTTAAATCGATAGCAATCGCATTTAATCGCATATCTGCTCATGTAAATACAGCTAACGATCAAGCAGCGACCAAGTCCGTAAATTGTCGCTTGCCTTTTACTGATATTTTCTAGATTCTTTTATTTGAACAGTCTTTACTGTGTAAAAGCAAAATTGATCAGTTGAATGATGATCAAACGATCGAAAAATAGATTTTGCAACAATTCATCTGTTCATCTAAACAACGTTCACTGGATAAATAAAATTGTTGCTTTAAAGTTGTTAAAGGGTATATTCACACAGGCGGGCTCGCAGCGAGATTCTCGCTGCGAGCCCGGCAGGTCCTGGCAGTTCCCATACACTACATACTTGCTGCGGTCTAAACGACCGCAGCGAGTATGTAATTATACCGCCCTTAACCCCTTCTGCTCCCGCCCCCGGCTCCCCTGCTGTAAGCATACATTACCTCTCCTTGCTGCACGGGTCCGGCGTCCTGCTCTCCCGCCCGGCCAATCAGTGGCTGTGGCTGGGAAACACACTAATTGGCCGGACAGGAGAGCAGGACGCCGGACCCGTGCAGCAAGGACAGGTAAAGTATGCTTACAGCGGGGGAGCCGGCCAGGAGCAGAAGCGGTTAAGGGCGGTATAATTACATATTCGCTGCGGTCGTTTAGACCGCAGCAAGTATGTAGTGTATGGGAACTGCCAGGACCTGCCGGGCTCGCAGCGAGAATCTCGCTGCGAGCCCGCCCGTGTGAATATACCCAAACAATCACTTAAGAAATGTATTGCTCCATCTAAAAGGACTATAACTTCCAAATAGAAAATGCTGCAAGCGGTGGCCCTCCCTAAATTGATAATTTGTCATGTCTCCAGGTGGTGCTGTCATGACTGCACATCCTGAAAAGCCAACACTATATCTGAATAACAGTCTGTATGATTGTTGGATTTTTGCAGAACTGTTCAGGAGTTATATTTGTTTCACGAAATCCTAGTATCAAAAGTCATTTGTCTGAATTTACTAGCACTGGGGTTCCATAGGAGTGGCCTGGTCTGCCTTTATATAGTAGCTATGCTACTACAGCTACTCTTTTTCCTCCTGGATCTTTCTGCAGCATTTAAAGTGATACTGCTGATTTCTGTATGAGGGTATCGCTACACAGCTGTAAAGCCCTGCCCAGGTGGCACAATCCACCAAGAAATCTATTATAAAGTAATGTATGAAGTCCTCATACAGAAAGGGGGTGACAGTATCACTTTAAGGTTATGATCACACAACGTATGTTTTGTGTAAATCACGGCCGTTGTTGCAATTTGCAACAATGGCGGTGATTTACACAAAACATACAGTATGCTGTATTGTGAATGAATGGAATCCCTCCGGAGCATATACACATAGCATACGCTCTGGGCGTGATTCCATCCGGCCGCACGGAAAACTGACATGTCAGTTTTCTGCGGTCGCTATTCATTGAATATTGGCCGCAAAGAACCTGTCAGTGCACACAATGGAGCGTGCAGATCCAGCTGCTCACTCCATTGTGTGCAGCAGGGAAGTCGAATGCAGGCGCACACTGGTGTGGTCGCATCCGACAGAAATGAAAATCATCCGGCCGATACTGCAGTACCAGCCGGGATGATCTTCAGTAACACAGGCCGTTCTGTGACACAGCAGAATGGCCGGTGTTATACCATGTTTTATTTAGAGGGAATTCCAGTGTTTTATATTGTTAAATACAGTTCAGAACATGTTGAAATTTAGTGGATGACGGATACTGAGCAAAAATACTGTGTGTGAACATAGCCTAAACCTCAGTCACTTGCTGTCACATGTCCTGTGTTGAGACATACAATAAATAAATAGCCTGTCAACGACTATAAGGTCTTACAGCAGATAGAGATTTCGAACCACAAGAATTAATTTATATACTTATTTAGGAAACATTATTGCTTCCTGTCAGCTCAGCAGAGGCAGGCTTATATTCATTCACATTGACCTAGAAATTTCTGCAACAAATCTTCCATGTGTGAATTCACCCATAGAAAATGTATACATAGAAAAGCATGTACTGCATATAATACTTATAAATAATTCCATGCATTTATTTGCTGTTATACTTTTTTTTTTTTTTTTTTTAGCAATGACTGAATTCCCTCTCACGCATGATAACTGGTCACATCAGATGTTATATTTGGATCTTAAAGACAATATGAAAATCTTTTGGAAGAGGCACACCTTCCCTTTTATTACTACTTCATATGGATCATGGAAAGAGGAGCGCACCATCACTCGTGAAATTGATTTAATTGCAGGTGATGAGCGGACTGTGATTGTGCTGAATATTGGGGTGCATTTCAGAGCCTACCCCATTTATTACTTCATTAGGAGAATATATAACATCCGCCGTGCCATAGAGCGTCTGTTCCTTAGAAGCCCAGACACTAAAGTGATCATCAAGACTGAGAATACAGGCCCCGTAATGACCAATTTTGAAACAACAGATGACTTTCACGCTGCTGTACATTATGTTATCATGGAAATTGTCTTCAAGGACCTCAATGTTGGCTTTGTTAATGGCTGGGATATGACCAATGCATTTGATACAAATGAAATTCATCCTCCAGAAACTTTCATTGGGAATGAGGTTAAAATGCTGATGACATATATCTGTTAAAGAAATTGTGGGAGATTAATTAAACTGGGGTAAAGTTTTCATTTTCATTCCTCACAGAGTCTTTGAAAAATGAAAGGTGGAATCTGATTGGTTGCCAGGGGCAACTACAACAATTCTACTTTACTCTAGTTTGATAAATATCCCCCATTGTCTTTATTATTATATAATATATGCATAAAATGAAAATAAAAGCAAATAAAAAATGGAAGTACATGATCCCAAAGTGCTGGCATATCTCCTAACATCCCACCTGCCCTCGTGCTTCATTGGTTTCCCAGAGTTCTGAATGGTAACCCCTTGCCGTAAAATGACATTTGGGAAACGTCATGTGAAGCAGGTAGTTCCTACAACATGACTTTTCCCAAACGTCATGCTTTCCCTGCCTCCCCCCTGTGTCCCTAAGTGAAATCGGGCAGCAGGAGGAGGCTGTGTCACACAGCCTCCACTTGCTGCCACTGCCCGGAGGGGTGGCGCGCTCCCCCCGGGCAGTTAACCCCATAGACGCCGCAGTCAATGCGACTTCAGTGTCTTTGGGGAGACTTGTGCTCTCCCGCCGATCGGGCAGCGGGAGGAGGCTGCGGCACGTTGCCTCCTCCCGGCGCCACTTCCTGATTCTTCCCCTGGCCCCTCTTCCCCTTCGGTCTCCCCCCCTGGATCTGCAACCCCCCCACACACACAATCAGCGTCCTTCCCCGTTCTCCGCTCCCCCACCCGGATCAGCGTCTCCCCCTTGTTCCACTGATCGTTTGAATCGTTTGAATGAGCAGTCAGTGTGTAACACTGACTGCTCATTCAGTATACAGTGTAATGCATTACAGCACTCATCATGTGCTGCAATGCATTATACTGTATATACACCTGTAAAGTAAAAAAACAAACACAAAGCACCCAAACAAATAAATAAATAAAACAAATAAATTAAATAAATAAATACACAAATAAATAAATATACACATTTTCTATCCCCTTTTATAAATGATCCCCTATAAATAAAGTGCACATATTTGGTAACGCCGCGCCGCGTCCATAACATTAATTATCCCGCCCGAATAATGCCAATAAAAAAATAACCAAAATTACAATTGTTTTGTTAATCCCGCCCCCTAAAAAATATAGAAAAAAGCTATCAAAACGTCACATATACCCAAAAGGTGTACCACGAAAAACGTCAGCTTATGCCGCAAAAGAAAATCCCTCACAACTCCATTGGCGAAATTTAAATAGTACAGATCTTGCAATATGCAAGACACCAACAGTTTTTATAGTATAAATGCCATAAACTATAATAAAAGCTATATAAAATGGATACCACTGCAATCATACCGACCTGACGAATAAGATAACATGTCATATGTGATGTATAGTAAATGGTGTACAAAAAAATTGTGAAAAACTGCTGCTAAATTGTGGGTTTCTATTAATATAACCTCATAAAAAAATTAAATAAATAATGATTAAGGTGTCACATGTCCCCCAGAATGGTACAGGTAGAAACGTCAACTTGTCTTATACAAATATTTTGTCACCCCAAGGCCTCTGTGACATAATATAATGGCTATAAAAATATGAACTAAGAAAAGACCCCAAAAATACACAAGGCATCTGTCATGTTTGAGGCCTGTGGTTGAGTCAGGTGACGCACTGCGGCCACATATGGGGGATTTCTAGAAATATTGAAACATATGGAATAAATATTGAGTTCCATTTCTTAGTATTTGCTGTGTTAGAGGAAAAAATAGATTGAAATGGAATATCTGCCAAAAAAAATTAAAATGTTAAATTTCCCCTCCAACTTGCTTAAATTTCTGTGAAACACCTAAAGGGTTAATACACCTATGAAATGTTACTTTGAATACTTTGAGGGGTGCAGTTTTTACAATGGAGAGATTTATGGGACTAACATACAGGCTCCACAAATCCACTTCAGAACTTAACTGGTCCCTAATAAAATCAGAATTTGAAATTTTCCTGAAAAATTTTGAAGCCCTCTTAACATCCTAAAAAGTAAAATGACGTTCACCAAATGACGTCACCATAAAGCAGACATGTTGTAGATGTTGCATTAATAACTAGATTTGCATTTCCAGGAAAATACATAGTGCTTGAAAAGACCGCCCCTTTACCAGTGACTTCCCTTTAAGAGAAACTTGGATCCCATTCCTTTAAGAGCGACATGGCTCCCGTCCCTATAAGAGTGACTTGGGTCCCATACCTTTAAGAGCTACATGGATCCCTTTAAGAGCTACATGGATCCCTTTAAGAGCGACTTGGATCCCTTTAAGAGCGACCTGGGTCCCTAAAGGGACCCAGGTCGCTCTTTAAAGGGAATCATTTCGCTCATAAAGGGACCCAAGTCGCTCTTAAAGGGACCCAGGTGGCTCTTAAAGGGACCCAGGTGGCTCTTAAAGGGACCCAGGTGGCTCTTAAAGGGACCCAGGTCGCTCTTAAAGGGACCCAGGTCGCTCTTAAAGGGACCCAGGTCGCTCTTAAAGGAATCCAGGTCGCTCTTAAAGGGACCCATTTAGCTCTTAAAGGGACCCAGGTCGCTCTTAAAGGGACCCAGGTCGCTCTTAAAGGCACCCATTTTGCTCTTAAAGGGACATATTTCGCTCTTTAAGGGACCAAGGTCGCTCTTAAAGGGACCGATTTATCTCTTAAAAGGACCCAGGTCGCTCTTAAAGGAACCGATTTTAATCTTAAAGGGACATATTTCGCTCTTAAAGGGACCGATTTTGCTCTTAAAGGGACATATTTCGCTCTTAAAGGGACCCAGGTCGCTCTAAAAGGGACATATTTCGCTCTTAAAGGGACCCAGGTCGCTCTTAAAGGGACCGATTCTGCTCTTAAAGGAACATATTTCGCTCTTAAAGGGACCTATTTTGCTCTTAAAGGGACCTATTTTGCTCTTAAAGGGACCCAGGTTGCTCTTAAAGGGACATATTTCGCTCTTAAAGGGACCCATTTTGCTCTTAAAGGGACATATTTAGCTCTTAAAGGGACCCAGGTCGCTCTTAAAGGGACCAAGGTCGCTCTTAAAGGGACTGATTTTGCTCTTAAAGGGACATATTTCGCTCTTAAATGGACCAATTTTGCTCTTAAAGGGACCCAGGTCGCTCTTAAAGAGACCTAGGTTGCTCTTAAAGGGACATATTTTGCTCTTAAAGGGACCCAGGTTGCTCTTAAAGGGACCCAGGTCGCTCTTAAAGGGACCTAGGTCACTCTTAAAGGGACATATTTTGCTCTTAAAGGGACCCAGGATGCTCTTAAAGGGACCCATTTTGCTCTTAAAGGGACATATTTCGCTCTTAAAGGGACCCAGGTCGCTCTTAAAGGGACACAGGTCGCTCTTAAAGGGACACAGGTCGCTCTTAAAGATACCCAGGTTGCTCTTAAAGGGACCCATTTTGCCCTTAAAGGGACATATTTTGCTCTTAAACGGATCAAGGTCGCTCTTAAAGGCACCGATTTTGCTCTTAAAGGGACATATTTCACTCAAAAATGGACATATTTCGCTGTTAAAGGGACCCATTTCGCTCTTAAAGGGGCCCAGGTCGCTCTTAAAGGGACCCATTTTGCTTTTAAAGGGACATATTTCGCTCTTAACGGGACCCATTTTGCTCTTAAAGGGACACATTTAGCTCTTAAAGAAACATATTTCGCTCTTAAAGGGACCGATTTTGCTCTTAAATGGACCGATTTTGCTCTTGAAGGGACATATTTCGCTCCTAAAGGGACCCAGGTCGCTCTTAAAGGGACCGATTATGCCCTTAAAGGGACATATTTCGCTCTTAAAGGGACTCATTTTGCTCTTAAAGGGGCCCAGGTAACTCTTATAGGGGCCCAGGTTGCTCCTAAACGGACATATTTCGCTCTTAAAGGGACCAAGGTTGCTCTTAAAGGGACCGATTTATCTCTTAAAGGGACATATTTCGCTCTTAAAGTGACCCATTTTGCTCTTAAAGGGACACATTTAGCTCTTAAAGGGACATATTTCGCTCCTAAAGGGACCAAGGTCGCTCTTAAAGGGAGCGATTTTGCTCTTAAAGGGACATATATCGCTCTTAAAGGGACCCAGGTCGCTCTTAAAGGGACATATATCGCTCTTAAAGGGACCAAGGTTGCTCTTAAAGGGACCGATTTTGCTCTTAAAGGGACATATTTCGCTCTTAAAGGGACGCAGGTCGCTCTTTAAAGGACCCATTTTGCTCTTAAAGGGACCCAGGTTGCTCTTAAAGGGACATATTTCGCTCTTAAAGGAACCCATTTTGCTCTTAAAGGGACATATTTCGCTCTTAAAGGGACCCAGGTCGCTCTTAAAGGGACCGATTTTGCTCTTAAAGGGACCCAGGTTGCTCTTAAAGGGACATATTTCGCTCTTAAATGGACCCATTTTGCTCTTAAAGGGACATATTTCGCTCTTAAAGGGACCCAGGTCGCTCTTAAAGGGGCCAAGGTCGCTCTTAAAGGGACCGATTATGCTCTTAAAGGGACATATTTCGCTCTTAAAGGGACCCATTATGCTCTTAAAGGGACACATTTAGCTCTTAAAGGGACTCATTTTGCTCTTTAAGGGGCCCAGGTAACTCTTATAGGGGCCCAGGTGGCTCCTAAACGGACATATTTCGCTCTTAAAAGGGACCAAGGTCGCTCTTAAAGGGACCGATTTATCTCTTAAAGGGACATATTTCGCTCTCAAAGTGACCCATTTTGCTCTTAAAGGGACACATTTAGCTCTTAAAGGGACCCATTTCGCACTTAAAGGGACCCAGGTCGCTCTTAAAAGGACCCATTTTGCTCTTAAAGGGACATATTTCGCTCTTTAAGGGACATATTTTGCTCTTAAAGGGACATATTTTGCTCTTAAAGGGACATATTTTGCTCTTAAAGGGACCCAGGTCACTCTTAAAGAGACCCATTTCGCTCTTAAAGGGACCCAGATCGCTCTTACAGGGACTCATTTTGCTCTTAAAGGGACCCATTTCGCTCTTAAAGGGACCCAGATCGCTCTTAAAGGGACCCATTTCGCTCTTAAAGGGGCACAGGTCGCTCTTAAAGGGACCAAGGTCGCTCTTAAAGGGACATATTTCGCTCTTAAACGGACCAAGGTCGCTCTAAAAGGGACGTATTTCGCTCTTAAAGGGACCCAGGTCGCTCTTAAAGGAACCGATCTTAATCTTAAAGGGACATATTTTGCTCTTAAAGGGACCGATTTTGCTCTTAAAGGGACATATTTCGCTCTTAAAGGGACCCAGGTCGCTCTGAAAGGGACATATTTCGCTCTTAAAGGGACCCAGGTCGCTCTTAAAGGGACCGATTCTGCTTTTAAAGGGACATATTTCGCTCTTAAAGGGACCGAGGTCGCTCTTAAAGGGACCCATTTTGCTCTTAAAGGGACCCATTTTGCTCTTAAAGGGACATATTTCGCTCTAAAAGGGACCAATTTTGCTCTTAAAGGGACCCAGGTCGCTCTTAAAGGGATCCAGGTCGCTCTTAAAGGGACTGATTTTGCTCTTAAAGGGACATATTTCGCTCTTAAAGGGACCAATTTTGCTTTTAAAGGGACCCAGGTCGCTCTTAAAGAGACCTAGGTTGCTCTTAAAGGGACATATTTTGCTCTTAAAGGGACCCAGGTTGCTCTTAAAGGGACCCATTTTGCTCTTAAAGGGACCCAGGTCGCTCTTAAAGGGACCTAGGTCACTCTTAAAGGGACATATTTTGCTCTTAAAGGGACCCAGGATGCTCTTAAAGGGACCCATTTTGCTCTTAAAGGGACATATTTCGCTCTTAAAGGGACCCAGGTCGCTCTTAAAGGGACACAGGTCGCTCTTAAAGGGACACAGGTCGTTTTTAAAGGGACACAGGTCGCTCTTAAAGATACCCAGGTTGCTCTTAAAGGGACCCATTTTGCCCTTAAAGGGACATATTTTGCTCTTAAACGGACCAAGGTCGCTCTTAAAGGGACCGATTTTGCTCTTAAAGGGACATATTTCACTCAAAAATGGACATATTTTGCTGTTAAAGGGACCCATTTCGATCTTAAAGGGGCCCAGGTCGCTCTTAAAGGGACCCATTTTGCTTTTAAAGGGACCTATTTCGCTCTTAACGGGACCCATTTTGCTCTTAAAGGGACACATTTAGCTCTTAAAGAAACATATTTCGCTCTTAAAGGGACCCACGTCGCTCTTAAAGGGACCGATTATGCTCTTAAAGGGACCCAGGTCGCTCTTAAAGGGACCCATTATGCTCTTAAAGGGACACATTTAGCTCTTAAAGGGACTCATTTTGCTCTTAAACCTGGGCCCAGGTAACTCTTATAGGGGCCCAGGTCGCTCCTAAACGGACATATTTCGCTCTTAAAGGGACCAAGGTCGCTCTTAAAGGGACCGATTTATCTCTTAAAGGGACATATTTTGCTCTTAAAGTGACCCATTTTGCTCTTAAAGGGACACATTTAGCTCTTAAAGGGACATATTTCGTTCTTAAAGGGACCAAGGTCGCTCTTAAAGGGAGCGATTTTGCTCTTAAAGGGACATATATCGCTCTTAAAGGGACCCAGGTCGCTCTTAAAGGGACATATATCGCTCTTAAAGGGACCAAGGTTGCTCTTAAAGGGACCGATTTTGCTCTTAAAGGGACATATTTCGCTCTTAAAGGGACGCAGGTCGCTCTTTAAAGGACCCATTTTGCTCTTAAAGGGACCCAGGTTGCTCTTAAAGGGACATATTTCGCTCTTAAAGGAACCCATTTTGCTCTTAAAGGGACATATTTCGCTCTTAAAGGGACCCAGGTCGCTCTTAAAGGGACCGATTTTGCTCTTAAAGGGACCCAGGTTGCTCTTAAAGGGACATATTTCGCTCTTAAAGGGACCCATTTTGCTCTTAAAGAGACATATTTCGCTCTTAAAGGGACCCAGGTCGCTCTTAAAGGGACCAAGGTCGCTCTTAAAGGGACCGATTATGCTCTTAAAGGGACATATTTCGCTCTTAAAGGGACTCATTATGCTCTTAAAGGGACACATTTATCTCTTAAAGGGACTCATTTTGCTCTTAAATGGGCCCAGGTCGCTCTTAAAGGGACCCAGGTCGCTCTTAAAGGGACATATTTTGCTCTTAAAGGGACCCAGGTTGCTCTTAAAGGGACCCATTTTTCTCTTAAAGGGACATATTTCGCTTTTAAAGGGACCCAGGTCGCTCTTAAAGGGACCCATTTTGCTCTTAAAAGGACATATTTCGCTCTTAAAGGAACCAAGTTCGCTCTTAAAGGGACCGATTTTTGCTCTTAAAGGGACATATCTCTCTCTTAAAGTGACCCATTTTGCTCTTAAAGGGACACATTTAGCTCTTAAAGGGACATATTTCGCTCTTAAAGGGACCAAGGTCGCTCTTAAAGGGACCGATTTTGCTCTTAAAGGGACATATTTAGCTCTTAAAGGGACCCAGGTCGCTCTTAAAGGGACATATTTTGCTCTTAAAGGGACCCAGGTCGCTCTTAAAGGGACATATTTTGCTCTTAAAGGGACCAAGGTCGCTCTTAAAGGGACTGATTTTGCTCTTAAAGGGACCGATTTTGCTCTTAAAGGGACATATTTCGCTCTTAAAGGGACCCAGGTCGCTCTTAAAGGGACATATTTCGCTCTTAAAGGGACATATTTCGCTCTTAAAGGGACCCATTTTGCTCTTAAAGGGACCCATTTTGCTCTTAAAGGGACCCAGGTCGCACTTAAAGGGACACATTTTGCTCTTAAAGGGACCCAGGTTGCTCTTAAAGGGACCCATTTTGCTCTTAAAGGGACATATTTTGCTCTTAAAGGAACCAAGGTCGCTCTTAAAGGGACCGATTTTTGCTCTTAAAGGAACATATTTCTCTCTTAAAGGGACCCAGGTTGCTCTTAAAGGGACCCAGTTCGCTCTTAAAGGGACATATTTCACTATTAAAGGGACCCAGGTCGCTCTTAAAGGGACCAAGGTCGCTCTTAAAGGGACCCATTTTGCTCTTAAAGGGACATATTTCGCTCTTAAAGGAACCAAGGTCGCTCTTAAAGCGACCGAATTTTACTCTTAAAGGGACATATTTCTCTTTTAAAGGGACCTAGGTTGCTCTTAACCCTTAGAGGACCCGGCCAATTTCAATTTTTAGCATTTTCATTTTTTCCTCCTTGTGTTTAAAAGGCCATAGCACTTGCATTTTTCCACCTAGAGACCCACATGAACCCTTATTTTTTGCGTCACTAATTGTACTTTGCAATTACAGGCTGAATTTTTGCATAAAGTACACTGCGAAGTCAGAAAAAAATTCAAAGTGTGGTGAAATTGAAAAAAAAAACGCATTTCTTTTATTTGGGGGAAATGTGTTTTTACGCCGTTCGCCCTGGGGTAAAACTGACTTGTTATGCATGTTCCTTAAGTTGTTACGATTAAAACGATATGTAACATGTATAACTTAAATTGTATCGGATGGCCTGTAAAAAATTCAAACCGTTGTTAACAAATATACGTTTCCTTAAAATCGCTCCATTCCCATGCTTATATCGCTTTTATCCTTTAATCTATGGGGCTGTGGGAGGTGTCATTTTTTGCGCCATGATGTGATCTTTCTATCGGTACCTTGATTGCGCATATGCGACTTTTTGATCGCTCTTTATTACAATTTTTCTGGATTTGATGCGACCAAAAATGCGCAATTTTGCACTTTGGGATTTTTTTCCGCTGACGCCATTTACCGTGCGAGATCAGGAATGTGATTAATAGTTCGGGCGATTACGCACGCGGCGATAGCAAACATGTTTGTTTACTTTTATTTATAACCTGGGAAAAGGGGGGTGATTCAGACTTTTATTAGGGGAGGGGGCTTTTTACTATTAACAACATTTTTTTTTTTACTTTTACACTTATACTAGAAGCCCCCCTGGGGGACTTCTAGTATAAGTGCTTTGATCTTTCATTGAGATCTCTGCAGCATAGATATGCTGCAGAGATCCATGAGATAGGCACTCGTTTGCTTTGGGCTGCTGCAGCCGGAAGTAAACGAGTGCCGAGTCGGGGACGGCGCCATCTTGGAGCGGTCCCCGGCCGGCTTCAGTATCGGAGATCGCTCCTCCGGGACAAAGTCCCGGAGGAGCGATCTCCCCACTATACCACCACGGATCATCTGCAGCCGGTAATCGGAGGCAGCTGTCATCTTTGACAGCTGCCTCCGATTACCTGATTAGCGGGCACGGCGATTGGACCGTGCCCGCTAATAGCCGCGATCCCGGGCTACATGAGGCGCCCGGGATTGCGGCGGTTCAGAGCGCGGCCGCCGCGCGGCCCCGCTATGAGTGCGGGGAGGCGGTCCTGGATGTAAGGTTACGTCCAGGGTCGCCTAAGGGTTAAAGGGACCCAGTTCGCTCTTAAAGGGACATATTTCGCTCTTAAAGGGACCCAGGTCGCTCTTAAAGGGACATATTTCGCTCTTAAAGGGACCCAGGTCACTCTTAAAGGGACATATTTCGCTCTTAAAGGGACCCATTTACCCCCTCAAGGGACCCAGGTCGTTCTTACAGGTACTTAGTTCGCTCTTAAAGGGACCCATTTAGAGCGGCTTGGGTCCCTTTAAGAGCAACTTGGGTACCGTTCCTTTAAGAGCGGCTTGGGTACCGTCCCTTTAAGAGCAGCTTGGATGCCGGTCCTGCTACATGGCTGCCTCAGCTCTGCTATTTTACTGACTGACCTCTGCTACTTATAATGGTAAAGACCATTGCTCGGTTACCATGACAATCTTACTCATGTCAGGGAGACAAAATGGTTAAGGACCTTCCATATATTACATCTTCTATTGGCCAATAGTGGACATGTGACTGTGGATGGTGTGATACAATGCATGACGAGACCGTAGAGTTCCTATTGGCTGCTATATTTAAGCTATTTGCATATGTGCTGTGATTGGCTGTCAGCAGTTAGAGTGTGGCCATTATTTGCAATGGGCCATTATTTTCTATAGGAAATTTGGGGTCTTTAAACGTAAATTTCTTAAAAACGACAAATCTGATCGAAACGAAAAATAGATAGCACACCACACACCGCCGAGGGCTTCGAAACGCAGTTTGAACGGAGTCTGTGCGCAAAGCGGTTCAGGCTGTATTACGCGCAGAAAAATGACTGGAAGAAGAAACGGAAGAAGAAGAAGAATACGGATTACAATATAGTGCTTTTCAAGCACTATAATGAGTTCATGTGGCATGACTATTTTTCTTAGAACAAGAGAGTTTTGAATATAAAGGATTGTAAATTTTTCAGATTACCACCAAAGTTTACCACAAACATAAAGAGGAATATGTCACGAAAAAAACAATCTCAGAATAACAGCAATAGTTAAAATCATCGCAGGGTTATAACTACATAAAGAGAAACAGGTCAGATTTGAAAAATAGGCCATGGGCATTAAGGCCAAAACAGGCTGAAGAGGCAAGGGGTTAAAGTGTAACTGTCATTATTTTTTTATTTTTTTTTGTAGAAATGAATAGCTCAAGCAATTTTATGAAACTCTGTAATAGCTTTTATTAAACAAAAAAGCCTCTTTCTATACTCAAAAAGCTGTTTTGAAGCCCCCACCCCTTCCCCCTCTTCTTACCTGTTCATTATCAGGCAAAGCGGTCTTCATTACATGCACAACGTGAAGACTGGTTTGCTGAGTCCATTATAACCTGGGGAAGGGTGAGGGGCCGAGGGGGTTTAGTTAGCAATAAAAGGAAAGAACCAGCTTTGCTGTTCGGAGACTGGGAACATAAAACACTGAATTCATGGGTCAGAAAGGTCTGAAAACTTGATTAGATAGGTTTGCAGGATAAAATGCTCTGCAGGGCTGCTTTTTCTCCTCTCTGTGCTCAGCCCCCCCCCCCTGACCCTCCCCTCTTCATAGACCATAATGGACACAGAAATCCTGCTTCTTCTGAAGTAAGGGGGGAGGCTGCAAAACTGCTTTTTGAATACAGAAGGAAATTCTCTTGGTTAATAAAACCTAATAAAGAGTTTTTTTTTTCTTTAAATCCTTTGTACTGTATTTGTTGATTTCTGAAAAATTACATTTAAATGACAGCTACCCTTTATATCTTCCTATTTAAATTTCTATGCCTATTTAAAGCTGCCAAATTAAATGTCATTCTACCCTGTAAAAAAAATTACAAAATTTATAGAATTACTGTACAACACATTATTCTGATTTAATAAAGATACATTTCATAGATGACACAAAATGATAATGATGCTGTTGATACAAAACATTTATGATTTTTTTATTATCAAGCCTAATATTTATAAAAAAAAATTTAAAACCATAAAAGGTCTAGCTTTCCTAGTCCAGACTCCAGATGCCAGCAACCAGGCAAAATTACTGAGAGCCACTTTCCTTTAAAGAACGTCTTTATCCCAACAGGAGGGGCCTGTCCTACAGAGCCAACCACACCCACAGCCATTTTGATCATAGCCTGCAAATTCTAGTTGTATATATCCATGTTGAAGCAAGATAAAGGCTGGGCACACCACCCTCAAAGTCTACATGTCTAAAGGGGAAACCTCCTACAAAAGGCATTAATTTGGCTAGCGCCCTGTTTAAAGGGGTACTCCGGCGGGGGGGGGGGCATTTTTTTTCCTGACACCGGGGAGGAGGTGGCTGAGGGAAACTACTCACCTCCCCGGCTCCAGCTGCGGGTCCCGCATCGCGGCGCTCCAGTCCCCGGCCGCTTCCTGGTGTCTGGCGCGGGCCCGAGACGATACGTCTCGGGTCCGATCAGCCAGTCAGTGACGGAGGCGGGATCCGTTTCAAGTTCGCTCAGATCCCGCCTCTGTCACTGACTGGCTGACCCGCTTTACCCGCCAGACATTATACATTACCGGGTCCCCGTTCCTGCTTGCTTCGGGGCTCCCGATGTCTTCACGGCCTGCCCGGCCAATCAGTGCGCTGCGGCGGGCTGGCTCCTGTATGAAAACCACCAAAACTCAGTGTCCCCAGTGCTAAATAGAGATGATCGAACATCAGAAAATCTTAGGTTCTATAGAACTCGAACCTTCCGCATTTGATTCTCGATGCCTTCCCGGTCCGTGGGGAAGAAGGAGACAGCCCAGGTACCGCCTGGAATTCTGGTACTCTGCCTAGGTAATAGTCTGACGCAGCTAGAAATGATCGAACATCATTTCTAGGTAATAGGCTGACGCAGCTAGAATGATAGAACATCGGAAAATCTAACCTTGTCGAACCTTCCGCATTTGATTCCCGATGCCTTCCCGGTCTGTGGGGAAGGAGGAGACAGCCTGGGTAGCTGATCATTCCCTTCAAAGCAAATATACCACTCGGTACATTGCTTGTGTTTTTTTACCTGAATGGACTGGCGCAGACATGGTGATGCCAGTGGCGCTGTTCACGTGCATGGCGCAGGTCTTTTCCTAGGCATCGGGGACAGCATGAAACACTCGTAGCATCCCTGCCACCGCCAGTGGGCCACAAGCCCCTCTATGTGAGGCAGCTCCATAGACTATAATTGAGCTGCGTCAAAGAGGGGAGGAGCTATCAGCAGGTCCGCCTCCAGTGCTTCGTGCCGGCCATGGTGCTTGGGAATAAACCGGTGGTGTGTACGGGAAATAGGCGGCAGAGGCCAAAAAGGACCACACCACTGGCATGCCTGTGTCAGTGTCAGTCTATTCTTTAAAAAAAATTAAATTTGCCTAGTGGTAAATTTGCTTGAAATTTCATCTGCTACATGTAATTTACATGTGTTTATTATGTGTAAACAATCCAACCCTACTAATGTTTTCTGCAGCACCCTATCCCTTTTGCCACCTGACTAAACTTTGCAAGACAAAGTTCAGAGAGTGTTTTGAAAATAACCTAGACCCTTAAATAAAAAAAAAATTGCAGTGCAATCTAAGACTAGGTTCACACTGCGTCTTTGCAATACGTTTTTTGCAAAAACGGATGCATGTGTGTCCATTTTTCCATTGACTTCCATTGTAAAAAAAAACGGATCAAAACGGATCCGTTTTTTTTGACGGACACAAAAACGTAGCTGACACTACTTGTGTCCGTTAAAAAAACGGATCCGTTTTGATTCTTTTTTTTACAATGGAAGTCAATGGAAAAACGGATCAAAACGGATGCACACTAATGCATCCATTTTTTCCATCCGTTTTTTTGCAAAATTGGATGAAAAAAACTGATTGCAAAAACAAAGTGTGAACCTAGCCTTTAGTTACTTACAGTTCAATGGCCTTGCATAATGTATCTGTAACATGTTGTTATGGAGTAAACACTTTTAATCAATGTGGCAAGGAGGAGCTGTGACCCTCCGAAACGTTCACAGGAGCGTGGCGTGCCTGGAGCATCCGGGAACTGTGAGCATCAGCTGTAAGCCTATTGTACGCTGCATCTTTTGTGAGTAATAAACTTTATGAATGATGGATGAATACCCCATAAGTCATTATTTGCCCGATGTATATGTTGGACGAGCTGAAGATACCTTCAATTGAGATGACAGCGGAATGGTGAGAACCCGATTCTTTTACATCCATACCTTTTGTACTATTTACTAAAGACTTAGGCCCCCTTCACACGTCCGGAAAATCTGTCCGGATTTCCTATCAGGAAATCCGGACGGATTTCCGGACTCATAGACTAACATTAGACACGGACACCCTTCCGGATTTTTCCGGAAGGGTGTCCGTTCCGGAAAATAGGACCGGATTTTTTAGATCCTGTCCTATTTTCGTCCGGAAATCCGGCACGGACGCCCCCATAGAAGTCTATGGGAGCGCCGGAATCACGGGCATTTTCCTGATGCATATCAGGAAAGTGCCCGCGATTCCGGACTGGTAGAGAGCCAGCCCCGGCCGCCGTCCGATCACCCGCACACCCCCATCCCCCCCCCCCGCACCGCACCGCACACTCTGGCCGGCCAGAGTGCGGTGCAGATCCCCCCACCCCCCGCCGCCGCCGCCTAACCCCCAGTACCCGCTAGCCCCCGACAACCACCCCGCGCCCCCATACCCGCCGCCGCTCACCACCGGAACACCGCCCCCCCCCCCCCGGGAACTCACCACCGGGCCGCCCGCCGGATGCTCCACACCTCCGACCGCCGCCGCTGCCCGGACCTCAGCACTGCACTCTGACCCGGACCCCAACCTCGCGGCCCCGACAGAGCAGGATCCGGGACAGGTAAGATTACCCCTTAGGACTACTACTCCCACCATGCTCTGCTGGCAGGCCATGATGGGAGTTGTAGTTCTGCAGCCTGTGGCCATCCAGGTTGCAGAAGTACAACTCCCATCATGGCTCTGCTGGCAGGCCATGATGGGAGTTGTAGTTCTGCAGCCTGTGGCCATCCAGGTTGCAGAAGTACAACTCCCATCATGGCTCTGCTGGCAGGCCATGATGGGAGTTGTAGTTCTGCAGTCTGTGGCCATCCAGGTTGCAGACGTACAACTCCCATCATGCCTTGCTGAGAGGCCATGATGGGAGTTGTAGTTCTGCAGTCTGTGGCCATCCAGGTTGCAGACGTACAACTCCCATCATGCCTTGCTGACAGGCCATGATGGGAATTGTAGTTCTGCAGTCTGTGGCCATCCAGGTTGCAGACGTACAACTCCCATCATGCCTTGCTGACAGGCCATGATGGGAGTTGTAGTTCTGCAGTCTGTGGCCATCCAGGTTGCAGACGTACAACTCCCATCATGCCTTGCTGACAGGCCATGATGGGAGTTGTAGTTCTGCAGCCTGTGGCCATCCAGGTACACGGGTACCTGTGATTTATGTTGGCATACTAGACAATTTTATCTCATCAGGAAATCCTGAAGGTTTTTCCTGATGGTTTCCTGATGGTAAAAACGGATTACTGTCAGGAAATCCTGATACTTTCCTGATTACATTTGAGGTCTCCTGATCAGGATTTCCTGACAGTAAAAACTGACACGGACGTGTGAATGGGGCCTAAACATTATATTAAGGTAAACATTCTCTTTTGGTTAACATTTGTCATTCTATAGTACTACTTGGTGTTATGGGAAGTGTAACTATAAATGCCAAAATATATGTTTATACTTCCCATAACCTTTGCAATGACTTTACATCACCTGTTATGTTTTTGACCCTTTTTTGGGCTTTTGGGTGCCTTTTGCCTAAGCATTCATGCACACTTTTTCCGTTCCGTACCGGAAATGTATGTGCAAAACCTATATAGGCCCCAACCCCTGCAGGGCAGTATCTACAATATGCCGCTGTGAGTCTTACAGCTGTATGAATGATGGCCCTATTTCACGGGTCGTTTAGAGGAGCAAACGAGCGTTCTCAGCGCTCCGGGCAGCTCATAGGATACAGCGGCGTCTGCTGCCGATGCTCCTATTCAACGGAGCGACGGCAGCAGATCCTTGCTGTATCAGTCGCTTGTTTTTTAACATATCGGCCGAATACGGACGATCATCGTTCCGTGGAATAGGGCCTTGAGTAACTCTGTAACTGCAGAGCCACGCGCCTCTGCGACTACATGGTGCATCATATTCTTACAGTTCTTCCACTCAGAGAAGCATATTGGAGATGTTGCCATGCAGGTTTTGAGGGAGGAGGGGGGCCATTGTAGGCTTTACAGGTCTGTATTTCATATGGAGCATATAAAGTGTGAATGCATTCTCAGGTAATTGCTGATCTTTATAAATAAGAGATGTGCCTGAATGCTGTATCAGTAGTAACGCTCTTCAAGCTACATTTGGCTTCACACTTACTTTAACGTTTGATGGTTCATTTATATGACAAAAAGTATAACAGAATGTCTAACATAACAGTATTGTCACAAGGTCAATACATGTTACATTGCATGGCATTACCTATGGAAAATGTAAACTGAGTTTAGTTGTTTTTGTTAAACATAATAGTTATGGAAAGTTTAATGGCAAACACACTACTTGATAGTTCAATGTGCACTTGCAATGTGCATTGTGCATTTTGTTGTCTTTTTTATAGGTCACAATTAGAATCTTGTTTAGGCAATAATCCATCAGAAATAGGGCAATGCGGCACTTGCTTGTTTATCCACAATACTTTATTAGGCCATATTCACAAGAGACAATACAAAAGACTAGGCAACGAACGTTTCACACATAATCACGCTTCATCAAAGCCCTTATGTCATATCCTCCACCTGATGTTCTTAAAGGTATAGTTACTACTATTTACTATTTACTACTATTTCTACTCCCCACGCATGTACCGCACGCTGGGGACACGCTGCTCCAGTGATGTCATCCGGCCCTTCATCCATTTGAGGGATGGCCGCAGCGGTTCCACGCTTCTTCGGCACCTCTCTCCTCTCTCCCCACTCGAATTATATCACCTGGCCTTCCCCACAGCCGGCGATATCGGCACCCAGCTGGTGAGTATTGTAACACGGGAGATGGTGGCAGGGGGGGGGGGGGTTGGCAGTGTGCGTGTGTGTGAGGATGGGGGGGTGGCAGTGTGTGTGTGTGTGTGTGAGGATGGGGAGGTTGGCAGTGTGTGTGTGAGGATGGGGGGGTTGGCAGTGTGTGTGAGTGAGGATGGTGGCCAGGTGGATACTGTGTGTAGGGGGAGGGGGGTCAGGTGGGATAGTGTGTGTAGGGGGGTCAGGTGGGATAGTGTGTGTAGGGGGTTCAGGTGGGATAGAGTGCAAAGGGGGGTAAGGTGGGATAGTGTGCGTAGGGGGTCAGGTTGGGTAGTGTGGGTAGGGGGGTCAGGTGGGGTAGTGTGTGTGGGGCAGGTTTATTGCAGGCAGAGGCAGGCATTTTGTTGCTATGGTGGGTACAGCAAGTGCATTATTACTATATAGGGGTTACAGCAGTGGGAGCATTTTTACTATGCGGGACACAGCAAGGGGCATTATTACTATATGGGGGCAAAGTAGGGGCATTTTAAAATGTGGGGAACAGCAGAGGACATTACTATATTTAGGTGCACCGCAGGAGAATTATTACTATATACGGGGCACAGCAGGGGGGCATGATTACTATATTGAGGACACAGCAGGGGGCATTATTAGTATTTGGAGGGCACAGTAGGAGCATTATTACTATATAGGGGGCACAGCAGGGGGACATTTTTACTATATTAAGGACACAGCAGGGGGCAATATTAGTATATAGAGGGCACAGCAGGGGAGCATTATTATATGGGGGCATTATAACTATATCTGGATGCACAGCAGGGGACATAATTACTATATGGGGGCATACCAGGGCACATTATTACTATATGTAGGGCACAGGGGGTATTATTACTATATGGGGGCACAGTAGGGGCATTTTACAATGTGGGATAGCAGAGCAGGGAGCATTATTACTATATTTGGGTGCAGAGCAGGGGGCTATTCTATATGGGAATGCTGCACAACAGGGGGGGTATTTTATATGGAGATGCTGCACAGCAGAGGGGGGCATAAACTATATAAGGTGTGTTGCACAGGGGGCCATTTACTACATGAGGACTGCTGCATGGGGACCTATACTATATAGAGGCACATTTGAGGCCTATTATTTATGCCCCAGATGTTTTAGGACCCTAGCAACTCCCCTGGTGGCCGCATTTATGGTTACCAACTGGTAATTGTCTTGTTAACCAGTTCTCAACCAGTGTCTCATTAGAATTAATATTGCCCCGGACCAGCTGATCTTGTAAATTAGTACTTCTTTTAAGGTGACTAACGGACAATCCTGTCTAAATTCACCCAACACTTCATCCCTCTGCAAAATATGCCAATTTCTATTAAGGACAGCAGGGAGGACCTGATCCATAGGACTATGTCTAAAATTAAACATGCACCCCTGAGACTGCGTTTTTCTTGTAGGTTTTTTATTTAGGGTGTGACTATTAACATTCCCTTAACTGTTTCCCCCTTCTGTTGTTTCCCTTTCTCTATATGTCTGATGGTTCCTGCACTATATGTTTACTTGCATCAGACATTGGCGTTGTTACTGGCTTATCCTGTATTTCTAACTATGTACAATGGCTGGACCATGGACAAATAAAGCACTTATGCCTGGTGTCAACGAAAATTATAGTCTGTAAGCTCCAACTAGCAGGTCTCGTTTATACTTTGTATTTTTGTTATTTTTATTTATTATGTTCTTATTTATTCCAATTTAACTGTGTATTATGTACCTCTGTACTGTATGCATAGAAAAAAAAAAGCGCTGCGGAATCTGTTGGCGCTATGCAAATAAATGTATTATTATTATTATTATTATTATTATTATTATTATTATTAAGGTTTCTAGCTCTATTTAGTGTCTTATTCACATTTTCTATAGCGTACCCTCTGGCTATTAAACGATCACTTAAATCAGATGCTTGTACCTCAAAATGTTTGTCAGTGTTATTTATCCTACGTAATCTGACAAAATGTCCGTAAGGGACCACATCCCTAACGTGTTGGGGGTGGTAACTATCAAACTGTAGCAATGAGTTTGTTGCGGTCGGTTTTCTATAGCCACTGATTTCCAAAGAATCATTAACCACCTCCAAACTGACATCTGAAAAATTTTAATTTGGAACCACCAAATACAGTCAATCGCATGTTGTGTGAATTAGTGTTTAGGTATCCCACAAATTCTAAGAAGCGTTTTTATCACCCGACCATATAATTAGGATATCATCTATGTACCTTAAAAAAAGACTTATATGACTAGCAAAAGGGTTATTCTCATCCTCTAAATCTGCTAAAAAAAATAGAAAAAGTAGGAGCCACCGGGGTTCCTATCGCCATCACAGCCCGCTGGCAGTACCACCTGCCAGTGAACTAGAAACGAACTATGGGACAATACAAAAGAAAGCAACTCACAAATTTAATCTACAAAAAATGCATAACGGAGTGTAGAAATCGACGCCAGACCGCCTTTACACCCGCATCCTGAGGGATGCTGGTGTTCAGGCTCTCCACGTCAATGCTCACCAAGCATCTCCAAGATGCTTAACCCCTTAAGGACCGGGCCTGAAATGGCCTTAAGGACCGGAGCAAATTTTATGAATTTGACCAGTGTCACTTTATTCATTAATAACTTCGGGATGCTTTTACCTATCCGGCTGATTCTGAGATTGTTTTCTCGTGACATATTGTACTTCACATTTCTTGTAAATTGGAGTCGATACTTATAACGAATCTTTATGAAAAAACTCAAAATAGCGTGAAAAAATGCATTTTTCCAACTTTAAACCTTTTCTGCTTATACAGAAAATGGTTATACCACATAAATTATATATTAAATAGCATTAGCAACATGTCTACTTTATGTTGGCGGCATTTATTAAACTATATTTCATTATTTTTAGACAATAGGAAGCTTAAAACATTAGCAGCAAATTTCCAAATTTTCAGTAAAATTTCAAAATCAGATATTTTTAGGGAACTGTTCAGGTTTAAAGTGTATTTGAGGGGACTGTGTGTTAGAAAGCCCCACAAAGCACCCCATTTCAGAAACTGCGCCCCCTAAACTCTGCAAAAGCACATCCAGAAAGTTTTTTAACCCTTTAGGGGAGTCACAGAAATAAAAGCTAAGTGTGTAAGAAATTTGAAAATTTTAATTTTCTGTGCAGAGATTTTATTGTAATCCAATATTTTTCATAATTATAAACCTATTACCAGAGAAATGCACCCCAATATTGATTGCCCCGTTTCTGCAGTTTATAGAAATACCCCATATGTGGCCCTATTGCGCTATTTGACGCAACCACAAGCCTCAGATATAAGGGAGCGCCTAGTGAATTTCAATGGCTCCGTTATTTTTGGTCATTTTTGACTGTACCACTTCAGGTTGGCAGAGGCTGTGGGGTGCCAAAACCTAAAAAACACCCCTAAAGGGACACCATTTAGAAAACTACACCCCTCAAGGAATGTAACAAGGGGTGCGGTGAGCATCTGGACCCCACAGGTGCTTCACAGATTTTCCAAACAATATGGCTTGAAAAAAGACTAAAGTATTTTTTACACTAAAATGTTGTTCTAGCCTTCAATTTTTCATTTTCACAAAGGGATAAAAGGAAAAAAAAAACACAAAACATGTAGCGCAGTTTCTCCCGAGTACGGAAATACCCCACATGTGGACATAAAGTGCCAAGCGGGCGCAGGACGAGCCTCCAAAGGGAAGGAGCGCCAATTGGCTTTTGGAAGCTGGATTTCACTGGAATGGATTTCAAGGGCCATGTCGCATTTACAGAGCCCTTGTGCTGCCAAGACACTGGAAACCCCCCACAAGTGACCCCATTCTGGAAACTACACCCCTCAAGGAATCTAACAAGGGGTGCAGTGAGCATATGGACCCCACTGGTGACGGGCACAAATGTGGAAAAATGTGACGTGAAAGTGAAAATTTTCATTTTTTCACTTTCATGGCACAAATGTGCCCGTCATCCAGGGGTCCATATCCTCACTGCACCCCTTGTTAGATTCCTTGAGGGGTGTAGTTTCCAGAATGGGGTCACTTGTGGGGGGTTTCCAGTGTTTTGGCAGCACGAGGGCTCTGTAAATGCGACATGGCGTTCATCATCCATTCTAGCCAAATCCAACCTCTAAAATCCAAATGGCGCTCCTTCCCTTCGGAGGCTTGCCCTGCGCCCACATGGCGCTTTATGTCCAGATGTGGGGTATTTACGGACTCGGGGGAAATTGCTCTACACATTTTGTGTTTTTTTTTCTCTTTTAACCCCTTGTGAAAATGATAAATTCAAGGCTAGACCAACATTATAGTGTAAAAAATTTAATATTTCATTTTCACGCCACATTGTTCCACATTTGTGCCCGTCACCAGTGGGGTCCATATGCTGACTACACCCCTTGTTACATTCCTTGAGGGGTGTAGTTTCCATAATAGGGTCACTTGTGGGGGGTTTAACTGTCTTGGCAACACAGAGGCCTTTTGAATGCAACATGGCCCCTCGAAATCCATTCCATCCAAATCCAGCCTTCAAAAACCAAATGGCGCTTCTTCCCTTTGGAGGCTTACCCTGCACCCGCATGGCGCTTTATGTCCACATGTGGGGTATTTCCGTACTCAGGGGAAATTGCTCTACACATTGTGGTTTTTTTTATCTTTTAACCCCTTGTGAAAATGAAAAAATCAAGACAAGATCAATGATTTAGAGTAAAAATTAAAAAAAAATTACACTAAATGTTGGTCTAGCCTTGATTTTTTTCCATTTCCACAAGGGGTTAAAAAAGAAAATGAACACAAAACGTGTAGGGTAGTTTCCCCTGAGTACGAAAATACCCCACATGTGGACATAATTTGCCATATGGGCACAGGGCAAGTCACCAAAAGGACAGAGCGCCATTTAGAGGCTGGAATGGGGGATGGAGGCCATGTCGCAATTACAAAGCTCCTGTGCTGCCAGAACAGTAGAAACCCCCGACAAGTGACCCAATTCTGGAAACTACACCCCATAAGGAATCTAACAAGGGGTGCAGTGAGCATATGGACCCCACTAGTGATGGGCACATGTGTAGAACATGTGCCGTGAAAAAAAAAAATACAATTTTTTTCATTTTCACGTCCCAAATGTGGCCGTCACCAGGGGGCCATATACCCGCTGCCCCACTTGTTAGATTCCTTATGGGGTGTAGTTTCCAGAATGGGGTCACTTGTGGGGGGTTTCTACTGTCCTGGCCGCACAGAGGCTTTGTAATTGCATCATGGCATCCTCTAATGGGAATGGCGGCCATACCTATTTAGCTGGGGAAAAGGGACAATTCTGATTTATTTGGGGGTATTAGGCCAATTATTAGTTTATAAGGTTGGAAAGGACAGGTGTCCATCAAACTCAACCTGTGTTGATCCAGGGGAAGGCAAAAAACCCTCGTAAGGCAGACGACAGTAGCCTCATCACAGGGGAAAAATTCCTTCCCGACTCCATAATGGCGATCAGAATAATCCCCGGATCAACGTGACCCCTGAAATAGGAATAAGGGACAGAATTTAGATAATGTAGAACTCCAATGACGTGTGGTGCGCCTTGGAGCGATCCAGTATGCAGAGGCCGGGGGGATCAGGACAGGTGTCACACTGGAAAATGGTGTCCTTCCTGATCCCCCTGTTACACCACACTCTGCACTTCTTCTGGGGTCTCCCGTTCTCCAGTGTGGGGGACGTCACCTGGAAAATGTTGTCCTGGTGCGATACGGGGTCCTTCATATCCAGAAGCGCTGGGTCCGCTGCATGGCTGCTAAATATTAGGGCTCTATTACTACTTCTGATATGTTCGGATCGTGCCGCAAGCTACAGTAGCTCGGGCAGCGAGGGACCGGAAGAGGGGGTGCTGGTATAAGAGTTATCCCCGTACAGGTGGTGACCTTTATCCAGCAGTGGGAAGATCAGTTCCCGGACGATCTTCCCACTAACTCCGAGGATGGGGGGGAGGGGGCATCTGGGGGCTGGATTCGGGTGTCCCTTCCTTCATACACTCTAAGGGTACGTGCACACTGCGGAATCGCGAAGGATAACCCTTTGTGCATTCCGCAGTTGGCACCCACCGGCGGACTGATGCAGGCGCACATCTCCACACGTGTCATAGACTCCATTCTATGCACGGGCGGATTCCGCTCTGCGTCCAACATGTTGATGGAATGACTGATGATGGAATCCGCCCGTGCATAGGATAGAGTCTATGACACGGGCGGAGACGCGCCCCTGCATCAGTCCGCCGGCGGGTGCCAGCTGCGGAATGCACGAAGGGTTATCCTTCGCCATTTCGCAGTGTGCACGTACCCTAAATCTGTAAGTGTACCCTGAGGTACTCTCACAGAGTTTGTAGAATTTCACGCCATACCGTCATCTCTTATTGGGACGGTACTGGCGGAAAAGACGTGTCTGGGGGGCAGCGTACGCTACGCTACTCCCAGACACGTCACTGGATGATGAGGAGGATGAGGATGAATGGAGGAAAGAAGGATCCCCCCATTCATCCTCACTGGCTGTTTCGGTGTCGGAGGCAATAATAATGTATGCGTCCGATACCGAAAACACCCTGGGGGGCCATCTTTATATGGGGATTGGTATATGGGGTATGTAGTGGTGTAGTGTAAAACTTTATTCAATGTAGTGTGGTGTAATGTAGTGTTTTTTTACGTGTTTTTTACAGTAAGTATACAAAAAAAAACTACGCCAAAAATGGTGTTGCTGATGAATGCCGCACTTATGTTCGGCACTTATCAGCAGACCGTGGCAGTAGGATATAAAAAAAAAACACCCTACGCCAAAAAGGAGGAGTTGCTGATTAGCAGCGCACTTTCGTGCGATGCTGATCAACACTCAGCGGCGATAGGGTGCGGAAAATAGAAAAAAAAAAAATTGGGAAAAAAAATTTTTTTTTTACTACATTCTGAACATCCCTGTAGTGGCTGATACGTGTATTACACTTATCAGCCGCTAGGGGGCAGCAGAGCGCAATATCCGAAAATAGACGACGCTGGAGCCGGAAAAATACGAAAATAGACGACGCTGGAGCCGGAAAGAGACGATCGGGACTCACGGAAGAAGCCGAAGATGAAGAGGACGCCGGGAACCCGGAAGACGCCGATCAGGACCCCGGGACAGGTGAGTAATGTACAAATACCTGCTCCGGACCCCTCAGCTACCTAGCTGAGGGGTCCGGAGCAGGTATTTATTACTTGTGGGGACTTTGATCGCCGTGAACGGCCGGCCGGCTGGCCGGCCGTTCACGGCGATCGGGACGGTGGTACCGTGACCACCATTACTTTTTACAGTAATGGCGGTCGGTGCCGTCCTCGGACAGCACCGACCGCCATTTTTTTCCGGGTCATCGGGCCACCGATGGCCCGGAAAGGTTCCGATCGCCGCTATGGGCTTATCAGCCAATAGCGGCGATCGTCGGCATGGGGGGGGTTAACAACCCTCCATGCCGACAGGGAGAGATTGCCTGCTATGTATTATAGCAGGCTATCTCCCCCGATCGGGACCCGGCCGGCCGCGGCGCCCGTTTAAAGGGATGACGTACCGGTACGTCATGGGTCCTTAAGTGACAGTGATCCATGACGTGCCGGTACGTCATGGGTCCTTAAGAGGTTAAAGCGTAACTGTCATGTTTTTTTTTTTTATTGCAGAAATCAGTAGTATAAGCGATTTTAAGAAACTCTTTAATAGGTTTCATCAGCCAAAAAAGCCTCCTTCTGTACTCAAGAAGCAATCTCCCAGCCTCCCCCCCTGACTTCTTATCTGTGCATTATCAGGCAAACACATCTTCATTACAGAGAAGCCAGTGAAGACGGGCTTTGCTCTCTCCATTGTAAGCCTATGAAGGGGGGAGGGGCTGAGGGAGATGAGGGAGCAGGAAGAGGTGACATGAGGGTCAGCTGTTTGTATACTCTCTGGGCACCTAAACCGCAGGATTCTGGAGTCAGAAAGGTCAGTGCTTATCTATGAACTTACTGAGAGAAGATTGCAGGGTGTTGTGCTGTGCAGGACTGCTCTGTGCTCAGTCACTCCTAACAGCCCCTCCCCTCTCCATAGCCACATAATGGAGACAGAAATCCTGCTTCATCTGATGTGAGGGGGGAGGCTGGGAGATTGCTTTTTCAGTACAGAAGGAAACTCTTTTAGTACATAAAACCTATTACAGAGTTTCTTAAAATCGCTTGAACTGTTGATATTTAATGTTTTCAGAAAAATGACCCTGAAATGATAGTTACGCTTTAAGGCTGCATTCACACGTTCCGTGTTCCGGAACATGGACGTGCAATGCCTGTAATGGACTTCTCCCCTCGCCCCGGGCAGCATCTGTGATAAGATGCTGGGAGCGGGGAAACTGTACAGATATGTGCCGCGCTGTAACGACAGAGCCGTGCGGGTGCCTTACTACAGCGAGGCACATATCTGTAAAGTTCCCCCGCGCCCAGCATCTAATTATAGATGCTGTCCGGAAGGGGGGAGACGTCCGTTACAGGCATTCCACGCCCGTGTTCCGTGCGGAACACGGAACATGTGTATGTAGCCTAACAATTCCTTTGTATCCTTACATGTACACTCTGGATTTGTGCCTAGGAGAGGGCGGAGGACCCAATCCAATTTGAATTTTCGGGATCCAATACCAATAAGGATATTTAGGATGCTCTATCAATAATTTCTCTGCAAATCTATGAAAAAAATGCCCATTTCTACCCCTTCCTCAGCAGCGTTCGTACCTTATCTTTATACTCCAAAACAGGATTATTCTTTAAGGGTTGATAAGTTGTCATGTCACCCAGTTGGAGATCAGCTTCCTGCATGTAATATTGTAAGGGAATAAGCACCCCATTACCCCCTTGTCCGCCGGCCGCACTACGATGTCCTTTTTAGCCTTCAACCATCTCAGGGCTCGGTGTTCACCCGCAGAAAGGTTAGACCTGTCCTTAGGGTAAATCAACACTTGAACATCATGCAGGACACTGGAAGTAAATACATCCAAGTTGCCGCCAGCAGGCAAGGGGGGGTTAAAGGAAGATGGAACCCCACCCAAAAAGGGGGTACTACGTGTATCACTTGCTATAGATTCCCTATCTTGCAATTGCATGAGTTTCCACTATCTGTTGATCCTGATCTGTAAAGGACGGACATAAGCTAAAACCCAGAGGTCCAATGGATATAGGTTCCTCTCCCACCCAATTATGATCTTCTGAATTACAACTCTTAGTAGCAAAAAAAGTGTTAAAGGTTAAGCTTGTATCTGAAATACTTAATTTGACTGACTATACATTATCCCAAGAATGCATTTCTCTTCTGAAAAAGGGGCTAAACTTCTGCTTATATCAGAAATTTGATTTAATTGAGTTTTAATCAGATTTACATTGGGGGCTTTAGAAAGCTTAACCCTAAACACTTTTTTGCTACTAAGAGTTGTAATTCAGAAGATCATAATTGAGTGGGAGAGTTACTGAACCAATTTCCAAATATTTGGATTGGGTCCTCCGCCCTCCCCTAGGCATAATTCCAGCAAAATCATAAGGATACAAAGGAATTGTTAAGCATCTTGGAGACGTTTCCTTGGAACACCCCAGTTTTTCTTTGGTGAGCATTGACGTGGAGAGCCTGTACACCTGCATCCCTCGGGATTGCTACACTCCTGTTCACATGATGCGCTTTTTGTAGATTAATGCAAAGGAAAACTGGCAGTCCAGCACTTAAAGCAGTAGAGTAAGCTTTATTTCTCGGATGTACAGAGTACAAAAATCCAACCAACACCTAAATGCAGTGACCCCACAGGACGCGTTTCAAGCGCATGCGCGCTCTTGATCACCCAACATTCCCCTGTGTACAACTCCTTTAAATATTCACCTAATCAGGTGTTTAAACAGGTGCACAAAAGAACTTCATAAAAGAACAATGAAATATGTTGCGATTGTATAGCACAGAAAGGCACATAAATAACCCATGCACAAAAGATAGTTATACATTTACAAAATACATATAATTAACAATGTAATATTAACCATCTATCTATAAACATTGCATGTTCAACAATACTATTTGCATGAATCAATAAATAAATGCCCTGATTGCGTGTGAATAAATCGATCTCTAAATAAAAACTGTAATGATATATTTGTCAGAAAAAGGACTACCAATAAGTAAAAGGAGATGAAATAAGATGAAATGAGCAGAATGATGACATTCAAAACAATAAAACATTAATATGACATGCCACAATGTCAGGTATATTGTGATGAAATGAATTATTTCTATCACTAGTAAGCATAAAATTGCTATACTGACCATGTGTGCAGCCACAAAAACTCATATATATGTAATGTTAGTTTGAATATGTGTCTATACAAGGTATGAAATGCGGAAAACCAAAAGAATAAAATATGAAAAACAACAAAAAGAATAAATAAATAAAACAGTAATCATAATGAAGAATGAATGAAATAAAGGAATTAAGGAATTAATTTAGGCATAAATTTGATGGCATGGGCATCCGTATTGGAATAGCAATGTAGCAACATGAAAGCCATGACCATCAATAATGGTACATGAACTCACGACGTACATTCATGCCATCAGGAGCTCTAGTTCCCAAGACATGTTGCCAATAAGCTTCCCGATTTCTAAGGTGTTTTTCTATGTCACCCCCTCTGACTTTGGGGATCACTCTTTCAATGCCATAAATTATGAAGCTAGTGCACTTCCTGTCATGACGCTCCCGATTCATGGCGAAAAGGATTCCCTGTGATGTCATTGAGATGTTCAAGTGCACGTGTTTTCATTTTTCTAGTGGTGCAACCTACATATTTTGTATTGCACTGTGAACACTCAATGACATATACAACATTTGTAGAGTTACAGTCTATCCTCTGTTTGATGTTATATAGTTTAGTATTAGAATCATTTGAAAAGGTGGTGCAAACCCTGACATATGTGCAAGTACGACACGGGTAACCACCACACTTAAAAAATCCATGTTTCTGTAACCAAGTGGGAGTTCTATTTTCAGAGATAACAAGACTTTGGGAAAGCATCTCACCCAAGGTTTTGGCACGCTTGGGGACAATGGCAAACCCTTGCGCCAGGATCTCTGATAATTTGTCATCCTCCTTTAGAATGTGTACATGATTCCTGATAATGTATTTGATTTGTTCAAAAAACGGAGTGTACACCATGGATAGAACGGGTTTAGTTTTCATTTTTTTATTTGTCTGATTGTCAAATGAATTTTGTTTGGGTGCAATTAACCTGTCACAATATTTTTTAGAGACTACATATTTGGCTGTTGTAAGATGGTGATTGGCATAACCTCTCATTTTCATCCTATTTTCCAGTGCCTCCGACTCTCGTTTAAATTTGTCACTATCCGTACAATTCCGCTTGAGGCGTGTGAGCTCTCCTATGGGAATAGCACGGATAGTGTGGGGGGGATGATTACTGTCAGCTCTCAGCAGCGTATTTCCCGAAATGGGTTTACGATATGTGGAAAAATTAATTTTACATGAAGGTGTGCCAAGTAACTGTAAATCCAAAAATTCTATTGGGAATCTCTGTAAATTATGAGTGAATCTCAAATTGAAAGTATTAGAATTTAAATAATCCAAAAACAATGGGACGGGAGAAACATCTCCGTCCCAAATGATGATGACGTCATCAGTGAATCTCCCGTACCATTGCAAATGTGAATGAAAAGGATTTGAATCAGAGAACACAAACTGTTCCTCCCAAAACGACATGGTCAAATTTGCTAATGAAGGGGAGTGTCTAGCACCCATTGAAACTCCGCTTTTTTGCAAAAATAAATTGCGATCAAACATAAAAATTGTGACTCAACAAAAATAAAGTGATGTCCAAAATAAAATTATTTAACTCATTAGTGTAATTCCCATACTTATTCAAGTGAAATTCCAATGCCTGCAATGCAACATGCCAGGGGATGCTGGTATAGAGCGAAGTGACGTCACATGCCAACCAGTGCCACTCCGGTTGCCATGTGACGTCACTCAATGCAGTAAGAACATCTCTAGAGTCCTGTAAGTAACCCGGACTCGTTTGACTAAAGGTTGCAGCAAACAATCAAGCCATTCAGATAATCGCTCCAATAAGGAGCCTGTACTGGACACAATAGGTCGCATAGGTGGTGGTACTATGCCCTTATGGGTTTTGGGCAGGGCATACAAAATAGGTACCAAGGGATAATCCATAATGAGATATTCCGATTCCCTCTTACTGAGTATGCCCTGTTCCAACCCATGATTCACGTTTTTTTGGAGTTCGTCACGAAATTGTTTTTTGTAGATTACATTTTGAGTTGCTTTGCTTTGTATTGTCCCATAATTCGTTCCAGTTCGCTGGCAGGTGGTACTGCCAGTGGGCTGTGACAGCGATGGGAACTCTGGTAGCTCCTACTTTTTCTAATATTTTTTTGGCAGGTTTGGAGGATGAGAAGATTTTTAACATCAATAACCCTTTTGCTAGTGATATAAGTCTTTTTTTAAGGTACATAGATGATATCCTAATTATATGGTCAGGGGATGAAAACCGCTACCTGAAATTTTTGGAATACCTAAACACTAATTCACACAACATGTGATTAACTCATGTGTTTGAATTTTTAGATGTCAGTTTGGAGGTGGTTAATGATTCTTTGAAGATCAGTGGCTATAGAAAACCGATGGCATTACCACTCCCAACACGTTAAGGAAGCGGTCCCTTACAGACGATTTGTCAGATCACGTAGGATGAATAACACTGACGGACAATTTGAGGTACAAGCATCTGATTTACGTGTTCGTTTAATAGCCAGAGTGTACCCTATAGTAAGTGTGAATAAGGCACTAAATAGAGCTAGAAACCTTAATCGTCACACCCTTATTGAACAACCTACAAGAAAAATGCAGTCTCAGGGGTGCGTGTTTAGTTTTAGACATAGTCCTATGGATCAGGTCCTCCCTGCTGTCCTTAATAGAAATTGTCATATTTTGCAGAGGGATGAAGTGTTGGGTGAATTTACTCAGGATTGTCCGTTAGTCACCTTAAAAGAAGTGATAATTTACGAGAACAGCTGGTCCGGGGACGTATTAATTCTAATGAGACACGGGTTGAGAACTGGTTAACAAGACAATTACCAGTCGGTAACTATAAATGCAGCCACTGTAATCAATGTAATAATCAAATAATACATTGAATAATAATAATAACAAAGTAAAGTGTATACAGTTGGGAGGAGTAGAAAAAGTATTGAATAGCTTTATTACATGCCGGTCATATGTGGTTTATGCAATAATATGTACATGTGGTTCCTTGTACATAAGAAAAACTATTAGACCTATGTGCGAAGATTTGTTGAGCATCAGAGATCTGTAGTAACGGTAAAAGGATGTCCCCGATTTATATATCACATACGAACTGTACATAAAGGTGACGTGTCACATGTGAAGTTTATGGGATTGTACAAGGTGAAACCAATGAAGATAGGAGGGGATCAACACAGAGTGCGTTACAGAAAGAAAAGGAATTTATTATAAGAACTGGAGCGTTGGGATCGCTAGGCTTAACCCTTTAAGGATGGAGACAATTTTCGTTTTTGCTCTCTCATTTTGTCCTCCTTGTGTTTAAAAAGCCATAGCGCTTGCATTATTTCACCTACAGACCAATATGAGCCCTTATTATTTGTGACACTAATTGTACTTTGCATTGACCAACTTCATTTTTCCATAAAATATGCTGCACAACCGGGGAAAAAATAGTTTGTACAATGAAATTGAAAAAAAAAGGGCTTTTTTTTTTTTTTTTTTGGGGGGGGGGGGGGAGATTTGCGTTGACACTGTTTGCCCCATGGTAAAATTAATATGTCATTTATGTTCCTCAAATCAGTACAATTACAATATGTAACTTGTACAACTTTTGTTTTATTTGATGGCTTTTAAAAAATGTAAATCTTTAAAAAAAAAAAAAAAAAGTTCTTCAAATTGCTCTATTCCCATCTTTATAACGCTTTTATCCTTTGGTCTATAGGGCTGTGTGAGGTGTCATTTTTTGTGCCATGATGTGTTTTCTATCGGTACCTTGATTGTATATATGGGACTTTTTGATCGCTTTCTATTACAATTTTTCTGGATTTTTCTGGATTTAATGTTACCAAAATCATCAATTTTGCACCTTGGCGGGTTTTTATGCTTACGCCATTTAACGTGCGAGATCGGGAATATGATAGTTTAATAGTTCAGGCGATTAAGCACGCAGCGATACCAAATATGTATGTTTATTTATTTAATTTTATTTATAAAATATGAAAAGGGGGGTGATTCAGACTTTTATTAGGGCACGGGATTTCTTATTGATGAGAAAACCTTTTGTTATTTTTGTAATTGCAACTTTTAGTCCCCCTGGGGGACTTTTATTATTACTGCAGTGATCTCTTATCTGCTTTGACAGCTGCATCTAATTAGCTGGCCACGGCGGCTAATGGTGCGTTTACACAAAACGATAATTGGCCCGATCGTACGATTAACGATGTCGGAGAAACTATTTTTTTTCATAACGATCAGCGTTTAAACGGTACGATATATCGTACGGAAAATTCGTTTTGCGATCGTTTTGCGATCGCTTAAGCCTATCTCACACATTGGTTAATCGGCGAACGACTGTTCACACGGAACGATCTGCAAATTTTTTTACAAACGACGATTTGATAACATGTTGAAAGGTCAAAATGAAAGATTTCTCGTTCGTTGTTCGATCGTTTGCTGCGTTTACACGTACGATTATCGTTCAAATTCGATCGTTATCACGCAAATCCACACGATAATGGTTACGTGGAAATGCACCTTAATGCGCGTGGTCCCGGGCTGTATAAAACAGCTGGGTGCAGTGTGCTGCAGAGAGGGACGGCGGCGGGAGCCCTCTCTGCATCCCCTTAACGGCGACATGATGGGTATACCCTTCATGCGTCATGAACGCTGAGATGTTAATTTATGGTTATAAATAATATGACTGCGTATTAACACATATTGTGACTACTTTACACTAATACCTTTGTTAATTTGCCAAAAATAGGACCTCTAATAACCAATATCCATATACATCAGGATAATATACATAACCTACAACTAAAAGATGCTGGACAAAATACTAAATTTTATCAAAAAATACTTTATTATTACATACAGAAAATATATTTTAAAAACATATTAAAAAAGGGAGCAGAAAATCATACAACACATACATCAGATGGTATACAAGGCAGAAAAAGTTGATATGATATGTTCTATATACTGAACAGATGATGGTATATCACTTGACCCACAGAGGTGCGGAAAGTGCACACAAAAAAAGGGTGTACTAAAAGATAATAATACTTAGTATATAATGCTGCAAGTGCAGACTAAGGTGCAAGCTATGTGCAATCTCAATAATAATGCAAAACAAAAAAATAAAAAGGAAGAAGAAATATATATATAGAAATATATATCACAAAATAATACCTCAGACCTCTGGGTGTAAAAATGTCCTGCCTAGTACTACCACTCACCCAACGCTGCGTTTTAATATGTTTTTAAAATATATTTTCTGTATGTAATAATAAACTAATACCTTTGTGACATACTTGGTAAAGATTTTTGTTTTTATCTTGCACGTGTATTTTATGTGTAACTATACCTTTAAGAACATCCATATAAAAGGGTCAGGTGGAGAATATGAGGTAAGGAGTTTGATGAAGCGTGATTAAGCGTGAAACATTCGTTGCCTAATATTTTGTATTGTCTCTTGTGAATATGGCCTAGTAAAGTATCGTGGATAAACAAGCAAGTGCCGCATTGCCCTATTTCTGATGGATTATTGCTTGGATTTTGTTCAACTTTTGGGCGCAGAGCACTTCTAATTACACGGAGGTGTCCGAGAGATTCATGACAGCGGTGGTCTCCTAAGACTGGTGAGTGGATAGGGCCGATACCTAATCCTTCTGGATTTTGTTAGTTTACCATGTTCAGGGTTTGCACAAAATGCTGACTTTGAGCCTTTATCTTTATAATAGCCCTGAAGTTGTCTGCAGTCTCTCTGTGACCATCAATATTTAAGATGTTTTTTTGCATTATTGCAGGTGATTTCCGCATCTGCTTCAGGCCGGGGTCTGCGCCGTAATGGCGCTGATCCCGACTCGGCACTCTATTGCTTTCGGCTGCAGCAGCAGAAAGCAATAGAGCACAGATCTCATTAATCTTTGCAGTATATCTATACTGCATAGATCTCAATGAGAGATCAGAACAGTCATACTAGATGTCCTCCAGGGGGACTTCTAGTATGTGTGTAAATAAAAAAAAAGTTTTTTTTTAATTAATACAAAATCCCCTCCTATAATAAAAGTTTGAATCACCCCCTTTCCCCATTTTAAAAATATAAATAAACATATTTGGTATTGCCGCGTGCATAATCACCTGAACTATTATATTATCATATTCCTGATCTCGCACGGTAAACTGCGTAAGCATAAAAAAATTCCAAAGTGCAAAATTGCGCATTTTTGGTCGCATCAAATCTAGAAAAATTGTAATAAAAAAATCTAGGTACCGATAGAAAGTACATATCATGGCGCAAAAAAGGACACCTCACAAAGCTCAAAGGATAAACGTGTTAGAAGCCTGGCAATAGAGTGATTTTAAAGGAACATAAAGGAACATATTTTTAAAAAAAAGTTACATTTCGTTGTAATCATACTAACTTGAGGAACTTCATATACCTATATATGATCCAATGGGTGTATATCCCGGGGTCCTTATGCACACTACAATGCCTAAACCAAAAAAAGGAAAGAAGAGGGGGAAATAGACCCACCCCACTAACCAACCATGCAGGACCAAAAAAAAAAAAATCACAAAATTTTTCTATATCATATATCTTTATTAGTATGTATGAAAAGTATATTACAAAACAAAATTTAAAATATTTTTACATAGTAAAGGAGCTGACACATAAACAGATCCCCAGAACAATGGTGGTGGTAAATAATATAGAGCAATATATGTACAAAATACAAAAATAATGAATTAATTTACACAAACGAAGCACTGGGCATTGGGCATGTGATTAGCTACGTTTAAGCATAGTGCTTAATAAAGTGCATACAAAAAGACCATAAAATACATGTCAAAATACTACCCATATGTCCTTAATGCAACGACCACCATACCACTCACCCGACGCGCGTTTCGCGTACTTGCTTTATCGAGGGTGATGTCACAAGTGGTAGGCTTTCCTCATTTATATTATGGTCAACCAATCCATAGCTTACCCCCCATGTGTTGTGTGTAATCCATTCAAACTCGGAAAACCCGGAAGTGATATCACTTCCGGGACCAACGTCACCAAGTCATGTGATAACCCATCATAACGGGGGAGATTAAAGAGAAAGAAAAAGGACAATATATCCGTCAATTCGTGTGTTTATATGATCCCTCACAATGTTCTGGCATCGCATATAGTAGATTGGCATAACTCACATACCCATCATATATCGCACAGACGTCGGACCGGAAGTGACAACATATCACATGATCATTATCATCTGATCATAGCAAACGCCGGACCGGAAGTGTCTGTAGATCACATGGACCTGTCACCTGATCCGAAGAATGACGCCCTAAACCGGAAGTACCACGAGCTCAATCACATGTGCGGTCAGGTGAACCGGATATGTCACATGACCACAGGCGAACCCAACATATCACATGACCGCACATGTGAAAAGTAAGCATATATAATTGCAGTATTTTTCAACAGGGGTAGGACTAAGGCTAATACTAATATCGGGTCATATCAATTCAAAACAATAAAAAATAAAAAAATAAAAAAACAATACAAAAAAGTAAATTAATCCCCGAAGTCATGTGACCACCCAGTCACATGACCGCGGCATCACACCAATACATCAAAGAGGTATATCCTCCACATCTTAAAGTGACCGTGCGCATAAAACCAAAGTGCTCAGTGCCAGTGAAAGTGCCATGCAAAAAACGTGATGTGATAGTTAAATACAAACCTAGATAAAATAATAAATAATATATTTATTATAATAATATATATATATATATATATATATATATATATATATATATATAAAAGTGCATGTGATTGTATATAAAAATGAAATATAATAATTAATGTGCGAATAATTAAAAATACGTGTAGAAGTGAATAAGTGTGTAATGTGATAATAGTAATAAACCATGCACATTAGTACATGGTAGAATAATGTGAAAAAGGTGAACTGTGTTTACACAATTAATTAGTGTGTGTAATAATATAAATAATAATAAACCATGCACTTACGTACATGGTGAATAATGAAAGGTGTGTGTGATGATGATGATAATAAATGAAAAAAATATTGAATAAATAAAAATTAAATATTAAATATTGGAAAAAATGAAAAAAATAAATATATAAAATATATATAAAAAATAATAAAAATAAATAAAAAGGAATTTTTAACAGTGTAATGCATGATGGCAATAAAGTGCATATGAAAACATGCCATAAATCAACATGTATAAAAAATATAAACAGTATCATAGGATGATATCAGCATCTATAATAGTAATAGTAATTTTTAACATATTGCATCGAAACCCAAAATACATATTGCACCAAAGCCCAAAATACATATATATAGGTATAAATATAATAGTTAACACACACACATATATATATATAAATATACATAAAAAATCCTTTACATAGTATGAATGTACATCATGCCCAATACCACAATGCCTACCAATCAGATGACAGATATACCAAAAAAAGGGGGATAAGTACGTATTATAACATAGCCAATACCATTATTAGAGAGAAGAGAGGGATAATAAATATAAAACCGAATATTGTGCATCTATATAACATCATCATAGAAGTATGTGATGTATAGCAATAGAGGACCTTATAAAGTCCAGAACCGATGTTTCTGTGTCCTATTTCTTTAAGAGTGGAGTAGGGAAAATTAACCAACCTTCAAACCTGAACCTAAAAATGACAAATATAAAAATATTGAAACCATAAAACACTATCTTTATTGAATAACGCTAAAATGTCCCAAAAGGGACAATGTTAAAAAGAAGAGAAAAGATAGTTTGGTTAAAATTAAGAACAATAAGACTTAAAACAAGTAAGAGGAAAGAAAGGAAAAGAAAAAAGAGAGAAAAGCCCCTTACTTGGACGGAAGCGGAACAATGATTCAATGATTCAAACTATTCGGATTTGGACTTTCACGGACTACTTAAGGAACATATTTTTTTTAAAAAAGTTACATTTCGTTGTAATCATACTAACTTGAGGAACTTGTAAAACAAGTCAGTTTCACCCTAGGGCGGTGGCTTACTGGTTAGCACTGTAGCCTTGCAGCGCTGGGATTCTTGTTTCAAATCCCACCAAGGGCAATATCTGCAAAGAGTTTGAAGTGTTGAAGTGTTTGCGTGGGTTTCCTCCCACATCCAAAACATACAGATAATTATGTTTTAAATTTAATATACCTATTATCAAAACCAATGGACTTTGCAAGTGCCAAAGATTTGTAAGTTTCTTCAAATTAAAAATCTGGTGTGTTCAAGTACTTATCAACTGCTGTATGTCCTGAAGGAAGTGATATTTTTTTGAGAGCAGGAAAGGTGTTATATTGCGATTTGCTATTTCTCTGGCCAGTTTCTGTCTCGGACAGGGATGGCGGCAGAAAGTACTGTGTCTGTGTCTCCTTTTCAAAATAAGGTACTTACCACGTACAGTAAACTCAAATTTAATTTACAGATGAGACCGCACTTTACGTTCCCATCAAAGTCCAGCCTGTCTCAATCATTGAATAGGACAACTCACATGCACATTGCTTTCCCTTAAAAGCAGTAACCAGTCTATTCTCTCAAAAGAGAGCATGAGACCTCCTCTTTAATTATAATGATGGGTGCGACTTTGGGTCAGGTGTGCAGCACAAGCTCCAGAACAAATAGTGGCCCATTCAGACTATGGAATTTGTGGCGACATTCGGAGTGGAGTCCCCTGCTGCGTACTCAGCTTGGAATCCTGGCTGCCTATGTGTTCAATGGAAGGCCTTGCGTGCCTCTGCTCTCTAGCATTCTGCTGAAAGAATTGACATGTCAGTTCTTTCAGCCAAATGCCATGGAGAGTGAAGGCACACACGGCCTTCCATTGAACACAAAGGCAGCCAGGATTCCAAGCTAAGTCAGCGGCAGGGGACTCTACACAGAATTTCTGCACAAATTTCATACTGTGAACATGCCCTAACACTGGAATTCCTCTGTCAACACCAAAAATAGCCCTGCGAATAATGTCCTAAAGTGCAACAATATTTAAAACCACCAAAGAAATTGCACACATAGATGAAAATGTATAACAAAGTCTTTATTTCAATAATCAATTCATAAAATCACATAAAATAAGATATGGGATAGAACACAGAGGTCAAAACCAGAGGGGAAGGAAGAAATCAGTGTGGTATATCAAGAAGCACAATTAAAGAGGATGTACCACCAGGTACATCCTCTTTAATCTGACACAGGGATAGAATGGCGCCGTCACAGGCAAGCCGGTGCCGCGGTCCATTTTTCAATCTGCGGCCAGGTTCTCGTGTAAGGCACCATTCTATCCACGGGTCCTGTGCCGATGCTCAAGCACTGGAGGCGGGCCCGCCCGCCCCCAGTGGGAGGGAATTCCTTCCCCTGTATGATGTGGCTCCATTGATTCTAACGGAACCGCGTCATACAGGGGAGGGAATTCCCTCCCACTGGTGGCGGGTCGGCCCACCTCCAGTGCTTTAGCACCAGCCCGGGACCCACGGATAGAACACTGCCGTACATGGGAATCAAGATGTAATTAAACCAGTGATATAATTATTTAGTAAATGAAATAAATTAGGCTACAGGGGGACTGTATGTAACCCCTACATAAATGAATTAAAAAATCACAATAGGGTTTCTAAAAAAAACAAAAATTAGGATAACGGAAATTTTTTTTTTTGTGCAGCCATACAAATGAAATAAGCGAATTAAGCACCAAACCCACCTTGTCCAGGACAAAAGCCCGACGGACGTTTTGCTCACTTCATCAGGAGCTAATGAGCTCCTCATGAAGTGAGCGAAACATACGTTGGGCTGTTGTGCCAGATGGGGTAAGATTTCAGTGTGGGTTTGGTACTCACTTTGGGTTTGGTGCTTATTTCATTTGTATGGCTGCACAAAATTTTTTTTTGTTACCCTAATTTTTGTTTTTTTAGAAACCCTATTGTGATTTTTTGATTCACTTATGTAGGGGTTACAAACAGTCCCCCTCTCTAGCCTAATTAATTTCATTTACTAAATAATTCTAGCACTGGTTCAATCACATCTTGATTTTTGGCTTTCCAGGATGCCATACAAATAATCATCACCAGATGGTGGTGTTGTACAGACATCCATCATAGTATGCCATTCTTTATTAATTGTGCTTCTTGATATACCACACTGATTTCTTCCTTCCCCTCTGGTTTTGACCTCTGTGTTCTGTCCCATATGTTATTATAGTGCTTGAAAAGCACTATATTGTAATCCGTATTCTTCTTCTTCTTCCATTTCTTCCAGCCATTTTTCTGCGCGTAATACAGCCCGAACCACTTTGCGCACATACTCCAATCAAACTGCGTTTTGAAGCCCTCGGCGGTGTGAGGTGTGCTATTTTTCGTTTCGATCAGATTTGTCGTTCTTAAGAAGTTTACATTTAAAGACCCCTAATTTCCCATAGAAAATAATGCCCCATTGAAAATAGTGGCCACACTTTAACCGCTAACAGCCAATCACAGCACATATGCAAATAGCTGAAATATAGCAGCCAATAGGAACTCAAAGGTCTCGTCAGGCAATGTATCACACCATCCACAGTCTCATGTCCACTAAGAGACGGTACACAAGCCGCTCTTAAAGGGATGGTACCCAAGCCACTGTTAAAGGGACAGTACCCAAGCTGCTCTTAAAGGGATGGTACCCAAGCCGCTGTGTAAGAGGAATTACATAAGTCACTCTTACAGGGACAGTACCCAAGGCGCTCTTCAAGGGATGGTAACTAAGTCGCTCTTAAAAGGATGGTACCCAAGTCGCTCTTAAAGGGACGGTACTCAAGTCGCTCTTAAACGGACCAAAATCGCTCTAATTGGGTCCCTTTTAGAGCGACCCGGGTCCCTTTATGAGCAACCTAGGTCCCTTTAAGAGCAAAATAGGTCCCTTTAAGAGCAAAATATGTCCCTTTAACCCCTTAACGACATCGGGCGTAAACTTACGCCCTCGCGCCCTGGTACTTGGCGCATCAGGGCGTAAATTTACGCCCGATGTTTCCCCGATCGCTGCGTGTTCACACACAGCGGTCGGGGAAGATGGCTTGCTATAAATCATAGCAGGCCATCATAGCTTAACACCCCCCGTGCTTACGATCGCCGCTATTGGCTGATCAATTCAGATCAGCCAATAGCGGCGATCAGAACCTTTCCGGGTCATAGGTGACTCGATGACCTGGAAAAAAATGGCGGTCTGTGCTGTCCGAGGACGGCACCGACAGCCATTACTGTAAAAAGTAATGGTGGTCACCGTGCCACCGGCCCGATCGCCGTGAACGGCCGGCCGGCCGTTCACGGCGATCGGGCCGGTGGCATGCGATCAGAGTCCCACAAAATAATAAAAACCTGCCCTGGACCTCTCAGCTAGGTAGCCGAGGGGTCCAGAGCAGGTATTTGTACATTACTCACCTGTCCCGGGCTCCTGATCGGCGTCTTCCGGGTTTGCGGCGTCCTCCGTCATTCCGTTCGGTCTTCGGGTCTTTCCGGCGGTCCCTGTCGTCTTCTTTCGGCTATTTTCGGCTCCAGCCTCGTCATTTTCCGGATTCTGCGCTCTGCTGCCCTCTAGCGGCTGATATGTGTAATACACTTAGCAGCTACAGGGATGTTCAGAATGTAGAAAAAGTTGTTTTTTTTTTTTCCAAATTTTTTTTTTCTATTTTCCGCACCCTATCGCCGCTGAGTGTTGATCAGCATCGCACGAAAGTGCGCTGCTAATCAGCAACTCCTCCTTTTTGGCGTAGGGTGTTTTTTTTCTATATCCTACTGCCACGGTCTGCTGATAAGTGCCGCACATAAGTGCGGCATTTATCAGCAACGCCTTTGTTGGCGTAGGTTTTATTTTTATACTTACTGTAAAAAAACACGTAAAAAACACTACATTACACCACACTACATTGAATAAAGTTTGACACTACACCACTACATACCCCATATACTAGTCCCCGTATAAAGATGGCCCCCAGGGTGTTTTCGGCGTCGGACGCATACGTTATTATTGCCTCAGACACCGAAACAGCCAGTGAGGATGAATGGGGGGATCCTTCTTTCCTCCATTCATCCTCATCATCCAGTGAAGTGTCTGGGGGTAACGTAGCGTACGCTGACCCCCAGACACGTCTTTTCCGCCAGTACCGTCCCAATAAGAGATGGCAGTATGGTGTGAAATTCTCCAAACTCTGTGAGCGTACCTCAGGGTGCTCTTACAGATTTAGGGTACGTGCTAGGGTACGTGCACACTGCGGAATCGCGACAGATAACCCTTCGCGCATTCCGCAGCTGGCACCCGCCGGCGGACTGATGCGGGCGCATGTCTCTACCCGTGTCATAGACTCCATTCTATGCACGGGCGGATTCCGTCGTCCATCCAAAGAATGAATACGTTGGACGAAGAGCGGAATCCGCCCGGGCATAGAATGGACTCTATGACACGGACGGAGACGTGCGACTGCATCACTCCGCCGGTGGGTGCCAACTGCGGAATGCACGAAGGGTTATCAGTCGCGATTCCGCAGTGTGCACGTACCCTTAGAGTGTATGTAGGAAGGGACACCCAAATCCAGCCCCCAGATGCCCCCCACCCCCATCCTCAGAACAAGTGGAAAGATCGTCCGGGAACTGATCTTCCCACTGCTGGATAAAGGTCACTACCTGTACGGGGATATCTTTTATACCAGCACCCCCTCTTCCGGTCCCTCGCTGCCCGAGCTACTATAGCTTGCGGCACGATCCGAAAATATTAGAGGCCGTAATAGAACCCTAATATTTAGCAGCCATGGAGCGGACCCAGCGCTTCTGGATATGAAGGACCCCGTATCGCACCAGGACAACATTTTCCAGGTGACGTCCCCCACACTGGACAACAGGAGACCCCAGAAGAAGTGCAGGGTGTGGTGTAACAGGGGGATCAGGAAGGACACCATTTTCCAGTGTGACACCTGTCCTGATCACCCCGGCCTCTGCATACTGGATCGATTTAAGGCGCACCACACGTCATTGGGGTTCTACATTATCTAAATTCTGTCCCTTATTCCTATTTCAGGGGTCACGTTGATCCGGGGATTATTCTGATTGCCATTATGGAGTCGGGAAGGAATTTTTCCCCTGTGATGAGGCTACTGTCGTCTGCCTTACGAGGGTTTTTTGCCTTCCTCTGGATCAACACAGGTTGAGTTTGATGGACACCTGTCATTTCCAACCTTATAAACTAATAATTGGCCTAATACCCCCCAAATAAATTAGAATTATCCCTTTTCCCCAGCTAAGTAGGTATGGCCGCCATTCCCATTAGAGGATGCCATGATGCAATTACAAAGCCTCTGTGCGGCCAGGACAGTAGAAACCCCCCACAAGTGACCCCATTCTGGAAACTACACCCCATAAGGAATCTAACGATGGGGGCAGCGGGGATATGGCCCCCTGGTGACGGCCACATTTGGGACGTGAAAATGAAAAAAATGGTATTTTTTATTTTCTCAGCACATGTTCTACGTAAGTGACTGTCACCAGTGGGGTCCATATCCTCACTGCACCCCTTGTTAGATTCCTTATGGGGTGTAGTTTCCAGAATGGGGTCACTTGTCGGGGGTTTCTACTGTCCTGGCAGCACAGGAGCTTTGTAATTGCGACATGGCCTCCATCCTCCATTCCAGCCTCTAAATGGCGCTCTGTCCCTTTGGTGGCTTGCCCTGTGCCCATATGGCACATTATGTCCACATATGGGGGATTTTCGTACTCGGGGGAAATTACCCTACACATTTTGTGTTCATTTTCTTTTTTAACCCCTTGTGGAAATGGAAAAAAATCAAGGCTAGACCAACATTTAGTGTAATTTTTGTAAAATTTTTACTCTAAATCATTAATCTTGTCATGATTTTTTCATTTTCACAAGGGGTTAAAAGATAAAAAAAAAACATTTAATGTGTAGCGCAATTTCCCCTGAGTACGGAAATACCCCACATGTGGACATAAAGCGCCGTGCGGGCGCAGGGTAAGCCTCCGAAGGGAAGGAGCGCCATTTAGTTTTTGAAGGCTGGATTTGGATGGAATGGATTTCGAGGGGCCATGTTGCATTCAAAAGGCCTCTGTGTTGCCAAGACAGTTGAAACCCCCCACAAGTGACCCCATTATGGAAACTACACCCCTCAAGGAATGTAACAAGGGGTGTAGTGAGCATATGGACCCCACTGGTGACGGGCACAAATGTGGAACAATGTGGCGTGAAAATGAAATCTTACATTTTTTACACTATAATGTTGGTTTAGCCTTAAATTTTTCATTTTCACAAGGGGTTAAAAGAGAAAAAAAACACACAATATGTGTAGAGCAATTTCCCCCGAGTCCGTAAATACCCCACATGTGGACATAAAGTGCCATGTGGGCGCAGGGCAAGCCTCCCAAGGGAAGGAGCGCAATTTGGATTTTGGAGGTTGGATTTGGCTAGAATGGATGATGAACGCCATGTCGCATTTACAGAGCCCTCGTGCTGCCAAAACACTGGAAACCCCCCACAAGTGACCCCATTCTGGAAACTGCACCCCTCAAGGAATCTAACAAGGGGTGCAGTGAGGATATGGACCCCTTGATGACTGGCACATTTGTGCCATGAAAGTGAAAAAATGAAATTTTTTACTTTTACGTCACATTGTTCCACATTTGTGCCCGTCACCAGTGGGGTCCATATGCTCACTGTGCCCCTTTTTAGATTCCTTGAGGGGTGTAGTTTCCAGAATGGGGTCACTTGTGGGGGGTTTCCAGTGTCTTGGCAGCACGAGGGCTCTGTAAATGCGACATGGCCCTTGAAATCCTTTCCAGTGAAATTCAGCTTCCAAAAGCCAATTGGCGCTCCTTCCCTTTGGAGGCTCGTCCTGCGCCCCCTTGGCACTTTATCGCCACATGTGGCGTATTTCCGTACTCGGGAGAAACTGCGCTACACATTGTGTCTTTTTTTCCTCTTATCCCTTTAAGAAAATGAAAAATTGAAGGCTAGAACAACGTTTTAGTGTAAAAAATAAATTTTGCTTTTTTCACGCCATATTGTTCGGAAAATCTGTGAAGCACCTGTGGGGTCCAAATGCTCACCGCACCCCTTGGTACATTCCTTGAGGGGTGTATTTTTCTAAATGGTGTCCCTTTAGGGGTGTTTTTTAGGTTTTGGCACCCCAGAGCCTCTGCCAACCTAAAGTGGTACAGTCAAAAATGACCAAATATAACGGAGGCATTGAAATTCACTAGGCTCTCCTTTGTATCTGAGGCTTGTGGTTGCGTCAAATAGCGCAATAGGGCCACATATGGGGTATTTCTATAAACTGCAGAAACGGGGCAATAATTATTGGGGTGCATTTCTCTGGTAATAGGTTTATAATTATGAAAAATATTGGATTACAATAAAATCTCTGCACAGAAAATTAAAATTTTCAAATTTCTTACACACTTAGCTTTTATTTCTGTGACTCCCCTAAAGGGTTAAAACACTTTCTGGATATGCTTTTGCAGAGTGTGGGGGGTGCAGTTTCTGAAATGGGGTGCTTTGTGGGGCTAACATACAGGCCCCTCAAATACACTTTCAACCTGAACAGGTCCCTAAAAATATCTGATTTTGAAATTTTACTGAAAATTTGGAAATTTGCTGCTAATGTTTTAAGCTTCCTATTGTCTAAAAAAAATGAAAGATCGTTTAATAAATGCCGCCAACATAAAGTAGACATGTTGCTAATGCTATTTAATATATAATTTATGTGGTCTAACCACTTTCTGTATACGCAAAAAAGTTTCAAATTTGGAAAAATGCAGTTTTTCACATTTTTTCACATTATTTGGGTTTTTTTCATAAATATTCGTTATGAGTATCGACTCCAATTTACCAGAAATGTGAAGTACAATATGTCACGAGAAAACAATCTCAGAATCAGCCGGATAGGTAAAAGCATCCCGGAGTTATTAATGACTAAAGTGACACTGGTCATATTCATAAAATTTGTCTCTGTCATTAAGGCCATTTCAGGCTCTGTCCTTAAGGGGTTAAGAGCAAAATGGGTCCCTTTAAGAGCAACCTGGGTCCCTTTAAGAGCGACCTGGGTCCCTTTAAGAGTGACCTGGGTTCCTTTAGGAGCGATCTTGGTCCCTTTAAGAGTGAAATGGGTCCCTTTAAGAGCAACCTGGGTCCCTTTCAGAGCGACCTTGGTCCCTTAAGAGCGACCTGGGTCCCTTTAAGAGCTAAACTGCCTCTGAACCGCCGCAATCCCGGGCGCCTCATGCAGCCCGGGATCGCGGCTATTAGCGGGCACGGTCCGATCGCCGTGCCCGCTAATCAGGTAATCGGAGGCAGCTGTCTAAGATGACAGCTGCCTCCGATTACCGGCTGCAGATGATCCGTGGTGGTATAGTGGGGAGATCGCTCAACGTCCCGGAGGAGCGATCTCCGATACTGAAGCCGGCCGGGGACCGCTCCAAGATGGCGCCGTCCCCGGCTCGGCACGCGTTTACTTCCGGCTGCAGCAGCCCAAAGCAAACGAGTGCCTATCTCATGGATCTCTGCAGCATATCTATGCTGCAGAGATCTCTATGAGAGATCAAAGCACTTATACTAGAAGTCCCCCAGGGGGGCTTCTAGTATAAGTGTAAAAGTTAAAAAAAAAAAGGTTGTTAATAGTAAAAAGCCCCCTCCCCTAATAAAAGTCTGAATCACCCCCCTTTTCCCAGGTTATAAATAAAAGTAAATAAATAAATAAACAAACATGTTTGCTATCGCCGCGCGCGTAATCGCCCGAACTATTAATTAATCACATTCCTGATCTCGTACGGTAAACGGCGTCAGCGCAAGAAAATCCCAAAGTGCAAAATTGCGCATTTTTGGTCGCATCAAATCCAGAAAAATTGTAATAAAGAGCGATCAAAAAGTCGCATATGCGCAATCAAGGTACCGATAGAAAGAACATATCATGGCGCAAAAAATGACACCTCCCACAGCCCCATAGATTAAAGGATAAAAGCGCTATAAGCCTGGGAATGGAGCGATTTTAAGGAACGTATATTTGTTAACAACGGTTTGAATTTTTTACAGGCCATCCGATACAATATAAGTTATACATGTTACATATCGTTTTAATCGTAACAACTTGAGGAACATGCATAACAAGTCAGTTTTACCCCAGGGCGAGCGGCGTAAAAACACATTTCCCCCAAATAAAAGAAATGCATTTTTTTTTTCAATTTCACCACACTTTGAATTTTTTTCTGACTTCGAAGTGTACTTTATGCAAAAATTCAGCCTGTCATTGCAAAGTACAATTAGTGACGCAAAAAATAAGGGTTCATGTGGGTTTTTAGGTGGAAAAATGCAAGTGCTATGGCCTTTTAAACACAAGGAGGAAAAAACGAAAATGCAAAAATTGAAATTGCCCGGGTCCTCTAAGGGTTAAGCTTGAAATTGGTCCCTTTAAGAGTGACCGGGGTCCTTTAAGAGCGACCTGGGTCCCTTTAAAAGCGAACTGGGTCCCTTTAACAGCGACCTGGGTCCCTTTACGAGTAAAATGGGTCCTTTTAAGAGCCACCTGGGTCCCTTTAAGAGCTAAATGGGTCCCTTTAAGCTTGAAATGGGTCCCTTTAAGAGCGACCTGGGTCACTTTAAGAGCGAAATATGTCCCTTTAAGAGCAAAATGGGTCCTTTTAAGAGCGACCTGGGTCCCTTTAAGAGCAAAATGGGTCCCTGTAAGAGTGAAATGGTCCCTTTAAGAGTGAAATGGTCCCTTTAAGAGTGAAATGGGTCCCTTTAAGAGTGAAATGGGTCCCTTTAAGAGTGAAATGGGTCCCTTTAAGTGCGACCTGGGTCCCTTTAATAGCGAAATGGGTCCCTTTAAGAGCGAAATATGTCCCTTTAAGAGCAAAATGGGTCCCTTTAAAAGCGACCTGGGTCCCTTTAAGAGTGAAATGGGTCCCTCTAAGAGCGACCTGGGGCTGTTTAAGAGCTAAATATGTACCTTTAAGAGCGAAATGGGTCCCTTAAAGAGTGAAATTGGTCCCTTTAAGAGCGACCTGAGTCTCTATAAGAGTGATCTGGGTCCCTTTAAGAGCGACCTGGATCCCTTTAAGAGCGACCTGGATCCCTTTAAGAGCGACCTGGATCCCTTTAAGAGCGACCTGGATCCCTTTAAGAGCGACCTGGATCCCTTTAAGAGCGACCTGGATCCCTTTAAGAGCGACCTGGGTCCCTTTAAGAGCGAAATGGGTCCCTTTAAGAGCGAAATGGGTCCCTTTAAGAGCGAAATGGGTCTCTTTAACCCCTTAGTGACCGCCGATACGGCTTTCTACGGCGGTCACTAATGGGCTCTATTCTGCAGCCATCAGCTTTTTACGGCGATGGCTCAGAATAGAATAGCAGCGCCGGTAAGGGTCACAGCCCCCTCCTTTCAGCTACCGGAGGTAGCTGAGAGGTTGGGGCACAGTGTGGGGACAGTTATTTTAGGTCCCCGTACCGACGATCGCCGTTATACACGTTATAACGGCGACCGCCGGTAACCGCGATTACCGGCGCGCCTATAGTAAAAAAAAATGTTTATCTCCTCCGCCGTGAATCCACGGCAGGAGGAGATAAAAATAGTGTCCAGGAACCCCCCCCGACAGCACGATCCCGCCGGCGGTTAACCCCCTCACCCCCAGCAGCTGTGGCACAAATCCAAGATGGCCGCCGCATGCTGCTGAACACTGTATACAAACAGCAAAGCTGTCTGTATACAGTGTGGGTGATCGGGGCACTCAGTGACCATGCTCTCCGGTACCAGGGGTACCCGAGACCATGGGGCACTGATCGGTGACCCCTGCATTCAACAGCGATCACCAGTATACACTGTATACTGGCGATCGCTGTGTCAGCCTGCTGCAAGCACTTTTTATCTCCTTTCAGCATAAGTCTTTGCTGAAAGGAGATAAAAAGTGCCCCCAAAGTCTGATGTGGCCCCCTGTAGCCCCCGATCGCCCCCTGTGGCCTCAGATCTCCCCCTGTGGCCCCCGATTTCCTCCTGTGGCCCCCGATCTCCCCATGTGGCCTCCGATCTCCCCCCCAAGTGCGCCCATGCTCCCTAAGGCCATATAGTGCCCCCAAATGTCCCCCCAAGTCCCCAAATGCAACCCCCCCCCCTCATGCCATCCAAGATGGCGATGGCTCCTTACCTCCTCCCCCTCCCCTCGGGTATCCAAAATGGCGCAGGCATGCGCAGTACAGGGAGGCAGAATGCCTCCCTGTAAATAGAAACTGCAGGGGACAATTTTCATTGGCCCCTGCTCTATGATCACTGTGATATAACCTATCACAGTGATCATAGGCTACATATTTACAAAATACAGCACAGGGGATGTGCTGTGTCTTTCTCTCCTCTCACTGTAGTTGCTTTGTGAGAGGAGAGAAAGAGCTACAAACCCTGTGCTGTATTATACTGTGAAAAAACACCACACACATTATATATATATATATATATATATATATATATATATATATATATATATTATATATATATATATATTTTTTTTGCTAGTAATTTCGCTTTTCTAATTGCGGTTACTAGCTGCGGTTTACCGCCGTATCACGTGATATTATTTGGTTACTAACTAAATATACCCCATAATACCCTCATATTACCTGTAATCACCCTCAGATTACCTGTAATAACCCCATATAAATATGACCCCATATGATCTCATGTGCTCTAGCAGCTCGGACAGTGAGACAGAGACTGCCTCAGAGGCAGAGTTTTCGTCTGAGAGCGAGACGTCTTCCGTCTCTGGACCCCCCCAGTCCCATGCAGGTGGGCTCAGCTGCTAGGCATAATCCATCAGGAGCAGGGCCCAGCCATGCTGTCCCTCGCTCACTGTGGGATCAGGTGGAATTATTTTCCCCCCAAATTCCCCCATTTGTGGCGACCCCTGGCATTAATGTGGATGTCTCAAATTTTACCCCTTATGATTTTTTCCATCTCTTCATAGGGGATCAGGTCCTGGAATTAATCGTCCAGCAGACCAACCTTTATGCTAGACAAGTTATCCTACAAAACCCCAGGTCTAGCTATGCCCGGGCATGGGTTCCCACCACTGTGCCCGAATTCAAAAAAATCTTGGGAATTACTCTGAATATGGGTTTAGTTAAAAAAACATCTGTACGGTCCTATTGGGTAACAAATGTGACCAACGCCACCCCCGTCTTTGCAGCGGTTATGAATCGTACACGCTATGAGGCCATAATGCGCTTTATGCACTTTACAGATAATTCCCTAATTCCCCCCAGAAGTGACCCAGCCTATGATAGGCCCTTTTTTCCCTTCTTCAGCATTCTTTTTTTAACCTCTATACCCACTCTCTAAACTTGTCTGTAGACGAGTCCCTTATGAGTTTTAAGGGCCGTCTATCCTTCCGGCAGTATATACCTTCCAAAAGAGCCCGTTATGGTGTTAAGCTCTATAAAATTTGCGAGAGCTCTACGGGCTACACCTGTGGCTTTTTTATATATGAGGGCAGGGACCACCACCTCAACCCCCCCGGCTGCCCAGAAGGAATTGGCATCAATGGGAAGATTGTCTGGCAGCTCATGGAGCCCTACCTACAAAAGGGCTATCATGTCTATACAGACAATTATTATACCAGTGTACCCCTTTATAAAGCACTCCATGAAGCCAACACAGGTGCCTGTGGGACTGTTCGTAAGAACAGGACTGGTCTCCCACAGCAGCTGGTGTCATGGCGATTGGCGAAGGGACAGTCACTTTCATTTGCAACTGACCAACTGCTGGCAGTTAAATGGAGCGACAAGGAGGTCATCTTGCTGACTACTGTGCATACGAGCACCACAGTGGCAGTCACAGAGAGGGGATCCACCACACAGAAACACAAACCATTATGTGTGATGGATTACAATGTGCACATGGGGGGGGTGGACTTATCAGACCAAGTCTTACAGCCCTATTTGGTCAAGCGAAAAAATAAGGCTTGGTACAAGAAGGTAGCCATGTACCTCATCCAGATGGCTACATACAACAGCTACGTGCTCTATAAAAGACAAGGATCACTCAGCTTTCTTCAATATCAGGAGAATGTTGTTGAGCATCTGATGTTTGAGGAACCCCCTTCTGCAGACACCTTTCAGTCTGAGAATGTTGAGCGGCTCACTGGGCGCCACTTCCCTCACCATGTCCCTGAAACCCCAAACAAAAAATACCCCCAAAAGAGGTGCCGGGTGTGCCGTAAACATGGTATAAGGCAGGAGACCCGGTTTTATTGCCCCATGTGTCCCTCTGAACCAGGCCTATGTGTGTATCCCTGTTTTGAAAAATACCACACCATTGTCAATTATTAATTTTAACAAAAATGCCAAACAAAACTGGGATGGGGGCATTCTTTTAGGTAATCAATTTCATTTATTCTAATTTTTTGCTTGAGTTTATGGGCTTTCCAAGGGAGGGAGGGATTCTTATGGTGAGGTTGTATTTTATTTTTTTTCTATTTTTCAGACTGTAAAATTAATTTTACCATTCACTTTAATTTTCCAATTTCACTTTTATTACTCTAAACTTCTTAATTAATTCCAGGACTTAATCACTCACTCACCTATATGACAAATTATTGTGCAGAAGACAACATCTGTCTATTTCGAATAAGGAACCCCCCCACAAGTGTTCTTGTACTAAAAATTAAATGCGGCCCCAGCATTTGGAAGTAGATAAATCCAACAAATGTGGCCATGCCGCCTCTGCATTGAATTATTTTTTTCACATGACTATGTCTTGCCACATAGAGCTGTGACATTCTTACTGCTGTACCATGATAAGGGCATGATTTTTGGAGGATCTACAGTAATCTAGATATTCCTTACCAATACACCATGGGCTATGTAACAATTTTGTTCAGATTTTAACTGGACATCATACAGACTAGACTAGACTTAAAAAAATATGAAAAAATAAATTGGGATAGTAGTCCTTTACTGTTCATTCAATGGTTTTGGACACTGCTCCTATGTATACTTGAAGCGACTGGTTATTTGGCGAACTTAGCAGTTTCTACCTTGCGGCAGGAACTTGCTAGGTTTACCGCATCACTTGGCATGTTTGTCCTTCATAAAAGGATTGACATTGCTAAAGAGATTTACAACTGGTCACTTAAAAAAATACCTTTCATGACAGCCCTGTAGGTGTTCTGTTCTCTTGTAAGCAGCCTCGAGTTTGCAACATAGCTGGATACATTTTCCACATTTTTTTTTGTTATGCCTGTCACGCCAGTACATTGTATGTTTTTCCTCTATTTTATATCTGAACATTGTCATGGCACAGCTGTTGAACGTCAGTTATGACAGCAGCACAAATGGGGAAGATCCTATCTTCCTGCAATGGTAGGACAGATGGTACTAATAAAAGATTGATTAGGAGCCCTATAAGAAGGCCATACAGACCCCTCCTCCTTGTGTCAATTCTAACGACAAAAAAATTTAAAATTCATAATAAAATCTTAGTTAATAAGGCATTAAAACAATCAAGTTATGCTGCATAAATAATAGTTTGTTTAAATCAGGGTGGGAAGTCTGTGCTGCTGCTTCGGACTACAGAAAAGAAAATTTACGGTGAGTAAAAAATTATCCTTTCCCTTACGTCCTCAGCAGCAGCACAAATGGGGATATAGCAAGCTATAAAAAACAGACTAGGGAGGGCCATTACATTACAGAAGACAGAATGGCTGAGCCAAAAACTGGTTGACTCGTGAATATCTAGTCCATAGTGCTTTACAAAGGTATTGACGGACGACCATGAAGCAGTCCTGCATATTTGTTTCAAGGGTACAGATCTTTTTTCAGCCCATGTGGATGATATTGCCCTCATTGAATGTGCCTTGATTGCATCAGGTACTTGTAATCCAGCTTCTTGGTAGCATATGGAGATTACTTCCCTTATCCATATGGACAGAGAAGCTTTGGATGACTTGCATCCTTTGTTTTTCCCTGCAAAGGATAAAAACAAGTGGTTAGATTTCCTGAAGGAGTTTGCCCGTTCAATATACATGCTCCAAGCCCTTCCCACATCTAAGGGATGAAGCTCCTTCTCTCCCGTGTTGGCAGGAGTAATGGATTGTAACAATGGAAATGTGGAAGAGAGGTAGGTTCTGTAGGCAGTTGTGGCTCTGGACTGCAGAAGAGTGGTCACCACTTTGACAGCATATCAATTCCCACCTTGTTGGCGGCAGTCAAACTTCAGACAAGCCTGCCCTCTTGAGTTATTAACTGAGGGTATACAGAAGCCTCCAGATTATTCCTATGGAATTAGCGCCATGCTTTTGGATAATAAGAGGCCATCATGAAACCAGAGACTTGCTACTTGCAAGATTTTTAGACTCTGCCCACACCTGGCAGGGACGCTGGGAGTAATCTCTGCTACTCTGTCAGTAGCTGGGGAGACTGGGAGAGTTCCCAGAAGATTCTTAGGCAGGGGGCTCACCATTGTGAACCATGCCCTCTTGGGTCAATAGGGGCAAATGAGGCTGACCAAGGCCCAACCTTGTCTCAGATTCTGCAAGACTCTGGGCTTTTTAGGAGTGAGGAAAAAAGGTTTTCCAATTTGAACCTTGAATAGGAATAGGTCTATTCTCCATGCGATTTACCAGAAAGCTTCTGGTCCAGAGACCGTTCCTCCGACAGGGTTACATCGCAGCATAGATTGCCAGCAGACAAAATGCCTCTGCCTCCAGTAGTAATGCTACTGATTTAGTGCCCCTATAAAGATCGATATGCGCCATCCTAGATGCAGTTTTCATCAGCTTACCATAGATTGGTGTGCTGGAGTGGACTAGTATTCCCTTCATATGTTGGATGCCAGCAACATCTCTAATGGGGATTAAGGCTCCTTTGCTCGTTGCTCCTGCATACAAGCGCCCTACTGTGTGCTTGATACATCAATGGTTTTCTCTACCCACTTCATTGGGAGACTGCTGCCATTGAGCAGGGAAAGCTATCCTTGTCTCTGGGTGTTATTTCCAGTGTAGACCTAAGACCCAAGGGTATCAGATGAAGTGACAGCAACTGGGGAGTGCTGAGAACCCCGACTTGTGTCAACTTCTGTAATCTCTCTGGAGGAAGAGAGAGTCACAGACTGGGGATCTATTCTCCTCCCTAGGAATTGTTCCATGCCAGAAACAATGATGAGCTTCAATTTTCTCAGACAGTCAAAGTACAATAGACATTACGTGGTGACTGTAGATGGAGCCAAGATGATTCCAGACAGAAGGGCTGTAAATTGAAAAGAATTCCAATTGCCTTGTACAAAGGGTCTTAATGTAAAGGAATATGCAGCTTTTGTCTGTAGACAGGTACATGCGGGTATACATGGCCAGATAACGTCCTTCTTCTAGGAGGGAACTACAGAGCATAGATCCTCCATACAACTGCTTTCTCAGAGAAGGCTGTATACAGATACATGCAGATATACCTGGTCACATAACATCCCTCTCTAGGAGGGACCCACAGGTCATAGATCCCACATACAGCACCTTCCTCAGAGGAGGCCGTATACAGGTATACACGGTCAGATAACTTCCCTCTAGGAGGGACCCACAGATCAAAATTCAATATGGTAGCCTTTCCTATCATATAACACTGGTACAGACCTCTCTCATTATGGAAATAAATTATCAGAAAAGACGTAGTCACAAGTTCTTGTTCCCATCCCCAAGGCATCCGAGACGTCTGGTCCTTCTTGTGCAGGATTCTTTCCTTTACCTTCCGTACTAGAATTCCTACGGAATGGGGAACAAAAGTAGAAGTTCCTTCTCTTATTATTAGACTGGGGCAGATAATGGACCTGATCATAAGAAAAAAAGAACTTTCATGAGAATGTCCAATACAGATCCAACTCTCTTTATATTGGAGTGAACATCTGCCCCCTTTCAACAAAGGACCAGTCTCCAAACCGTGGGGATCGGGCAGCCAAGTATACTGCTCAGCTATAGTAATATAGACATTTATTTTATTCATTATTATCATTATTATTATTATTATTATTATTTTTTTTTTTTTTTTTTTTGAAAATTACTAAGAAAAATTTTTTTGAACAAGGTCTTTGTGCGTCTGAAGGAGCCATGACCTCGGACTTCATCCAGTTCAGCCTGTAGATTATCATTCAGATGTAAAATCTTAAGCAGTCATTGTCTCTTCTGAGAAAAAGTTGCAATCCACAAATGAATTCCCTGCCACCTGAAAGTGGAATCTTGCAGGATCTGTACGCCAAGAAAGCTTTTTCCCCTCCAGAAGTTCTGTTACCAGAATCCTGCTACATCCAAGGATGGAAATTGTGCCAGACTGACCGGCCGACTAACAGACTAGTGCAGAGTGCCTGGAATCAGACACACAGGTGCACTGAATATGCAACCAGCAATCCTAAGGCGGTGTTCACACATAGCAGCTTCATAGCTTTACTGCATCCTTCAGTACACAGAAGCTCCATAGGGTCACTGCATCATCTGATATCAGTATTACAGAGAGTAGACAGCAGGTGTACACAGTATTACAGAGTAATTATACTGCAGGTATACACAGTACACATCCAGCATCTCTAAGCATGTAGCTTCATAGGTCACTGCATTACCTGATAACAGTACTAATCAGATAGTACACAGATGTACACGTCTACAATCCTAAGGCCATGTTCACACACAGTAGCTTTACTGTATTCTTAAATAGCAGCACTGGAGCAGCGCAAAAAAACTCCATAGAATCACTGCATCATCTGATGGCGGTATTAGGGAAAGTAATCAGATAGCAGGTGTATCCAGTACACATCCACCAGCTCTAAGCATGTGCTCACACACATAGCTCCATATGGTCACTATATAATCTGATAGCAGTATTAGGGAAAGTAATTACATAGATGTATCCAGTACACAACTAGCAACTCTGAGGCTGTGTTCACACACAGTAGCTTCACAGGGCACTGCATCATCTGATAGCAGTATAGTGAAAGAAATCAGACAGCAGGTGTTACACAGTACACTACAATTCTAAGGCAATGTTCACACATAGTGGCTTCATAACTTCACTGCATTCTTAAATAGCAGCACACAGAAGGTCCACATGATAACCATCATCTGATAGCAGTATTAGCGAAGGTAATTAACCAGCAGGTGTACATAGTACACAACTAAATTCTAAGGCAGTGTTCACACACAGTAGCTTCACTGCATTCTTAAATAGCAGCACACAGAAGGTCCACATGATCACTATATCATCTGTTAGCAGTATTAGTGAAAGTTATTAGACAGGAGGTATATCTACCACTACACAATAACTCTAAGGCTGTGTTCATACACAGTTTTATAGCTTCATTGTATCATCTGATAGAAATACTGGAAAAAGTAATCAGACCGCAGGTATACACACTACACAACTACAATTCTAAGGCTGTGTTCACACACACAATTTCACTGCATCATCTGGTAGCAGTACTATAGAAAGTAATTAGGCAGCAGGTGTTCACAATGCACAAATAGCAGCTCTAAGGTTGTGTGCACACACAAACACACAGTTTTATAGCTTCACTGCATCATCTGATGGCAGTACTATAGAAAGTAATGAGGCAACAGGTGTACACAATTAGCAGCTCTAGGGCTGTGTTCACATACCGTTTCAGAGCTTCACTGCATCATCTGGTAGCAGTGCTATAGAAAGTAATCAGGCAGCAGGTGTGCACACTGCACAACTAACAGCTCTAGGGTTGTGTGCACACACACAGTTTTATAGCTTCACTGCATCATCTGATGGCAGTACTATAGAAAGTAATTAGGCAACAGGTGTACACAATAGCAGCTCTAGGGCTGTGTTCACACACATACACAGTTTCATAGCTTCATTGTAGCAGTACTGGAGAAAATAATGAGACAGCAGGTGTACTAAATACACAACTAGCAGCTTTAAAGCTGTGTTCATGTACACACACTATAGTTACATAGGTCACTCATATAGTGAAGCAGTCTAACAGGACTTGCACAACCAATGTTAAAAAAAGTAAAAGACATTGAAACGAAACATTTGAGGCGTAAAAGCCTCATAAATTATATATATATATATATATATATATATATATATATATATATATATATATATATATATATCTCCATCCAATAATCCTCCTGACACACATGCCAGGCTTCCAGCTCAAAAGAAAAAGCAGCATACTGTATCTTACCTTGCTGAAGTATCAAGAAACATTAGCAGCCGCCCAGGTGAGGACACAGGTCTGGCAGCACCATGATACTTACTGCAGCAGCCGCCCAGGTGAGGACACAGGTCTGGCAGCACCATGATACTTACTGCAGCAGCTTCATGGCTTCCCTCACACAGCGGCTCAATACAGCAGAGAAGCTGAGTGATAACTCTACTAAAAAGTAAATAATCTCCTCTCTGATACAGCAGAGCAGGAAAAACAACATTTTTATAAATTTCCCCTCTCCACATGACCATGTGGAAAGGAAGAATCTTTGGAAAGGAAAGTCAGACACAAACATAGGCCTGAGCCTGCTTCCCTCTCCTACCACCTGTCCCACAGGAGGACAGAAAAAAACACAAGGAGGAGGGGTTTGTATGGCCTTCTTATAGGGCTCCTAATCAATCTTTTATTAGTACCATCTGTCCTACCATTGCAGGAAGATAGGATCTTCCCCATTTGTGCTGCTGCTGAGGACGTAAGGGAAATATATATATATATATATATATATTATATTTTTTTTTTTTTTTTTTTTTTTAACAAGGCATAGTCATATGTACCTAGATGTGTTTTTGATCATGTTGGCACATCAAGAAAATAAGAAACAGTAAATAATTTAGTTAAAAATAGCTTTTCATTGAAAATGCTAAATGGCGCTCCCATCCTTCTGAGTCCTGGTGCATGCCCAAACAGTGGTTTATGCCCACATATAGGGTACCGTTGGACTCTGCACAACGTGCCTTACAAATTACAGGGGTATTTTTTGTCTCCTGTTCCTTGTGAAATGAAAAAAAAAAAAAAAAAAAAATCACATATAATTGAAATAAAAGTTTTTTTTATTGTTACAGCCTAATAATAAATGCTCTCCTCAAGCACCTGGAGGGTCAAAATACTCACTAGGCCCCTAAACAAATTCTTTGAGGGGTGTAGTTTTCTAGATGGGGTCAATTGTAGGGGATTTTTACATAACTGATACTACAGAGCTCTTCAAATGTGACATGGTGCTTGTAAGATAGTTCTACAAATTCTCAACTGAAAATGGCGCTCCTATTCTTCTGAGTCCTGCTGTGTGCCCAAACAGTGGTTTATGCCCACATATGGGGTACCGTTGGATTCCGCACAACCTGCAGAACAAATTTTGTGGTGTTTTTTCTCTCTTGTTCCTTGCGAAATGTAAAATTTTTTAACTAAATGAACACGTAATTGAAAAAAAAAATGGTTTTTCATTGTTACATCCTAACGCTGAATACTTTCTTCCAGCACCTGTAGGGTTAAAATGCTCACTATACCCCTAGATGAATTCTCCCAGGGGTCTTTTTTCCAAAATGGGGTCACTTGTGGGGGGTTCCACTCTTCTAGCACTACAGAGGCACTACAAGTGCACGTGGCACTCAGATACTTTTTCTTCAAAATCTGCACTGAAAATGCTAAATGGCGCTCCCATCCTTCTGAGTCCTGCTGCGTGCCCAAACAGTGGTTTATGCCCACATATGGGGTACCGTTGGATTCCGCACAACCTGCGGAACAAATTTTGTGGTGTTTTTTCTCTCTTGTTCCTTGCGAAATGTAAAATTTTTTAACTAAATGAACACAAAATTGAAAAAAAAAAAGTTTTTTCATTGTTACATCCTAACGCTGAATACTTTCTTCCAGCACCTGTAGGGTTAAAATGCTCACTATACCCCTAGATGAATTCTCCCAGGGGTCTATTTTCCAAAATGGGGTCACTTGTGGGGGGGTTCCACTCTTCTAGCACTAGAGAGGCACTACAAGTGCACGTGGCACTCAGATACTTTTTCTTCAAAATCTGCACTGAAAATGCTAAATGGCGCTCCCATCCTTCTGAGTCCTGCTGTGTGCCCAAACAGTGGTTTATGCCCACATATGGGGTACCGTTGGATTCCGCACAACCTGCAGAACAAATTTTGTGGTGTTTTTTCTCTCTTGTTCCTTGCGAAATGTAAAGATTTTTAACTAAATGAACAAGTAATTGCAAAAATAATTTTTTTTCATTGTTACATCCTAATTGCTGAATAATTTCTTCCAGCACATGAAGGGTCAAAATGCTCACTGTACCCCTCTATGAATTCTTTGAGGGGTCTATTTTCTAAAATGGGGTCACTTGTGGGGGTTCCTAGAATTTCAGTCTCTTGGATCCTCTTCAGAAATGAACTGGTACCTAGAAAAATTGCGTTTTTGAAAATTTGATAATTTGCTGATAAACTTCAAAGCCCTGTAACACCCTAAAAAAGTAACATATGTTTATGAAATGGTTCTTCAATAAAGTAGACATATTGGTATTGAGACTTACTAACTAATTTATGTTATATGACTTTCTTTTTTAGAAGCAGATAATTTTAAAGTTTGTAAAATGCTAATTTTTTCAATTTTTTCACGATATTTTGATGTTTTTCACAAAAAAACACAAAAGACAGTGACCAAATTTTTCCTCTAACTTAAAGTACAATATGTAACGAAAAAACAATCTCAGAATCGCTAGAATACGTTAAAGCATCACTGAGCTATAAGCACATAAAGTGAGACAGGTCAAATTTTGAAAAATGAGCCTGGTCATTAAGGCTCAAACTAGCTGCAGCACGAAGGGGTTAAGAGCAACCTGGGTCCCTTTAAGAGCGACCTGGGTTCCGTTAAGAGCGAACTGGGTCCCTCTAAGAGCGAAGGGACCCACATTGTTTTTAAAGTGACCCAGGTCGCTCCTAAAAGGACCCATGTCGCTCTTAAAGGGACAGGAGCCAAGTTGCTCTTAAAGGGATGGGACCCAAGTCGCTCTTAAAGGGACGGCACAAAGGATTAAAGTTAAAAGGAAGTCTCTGGTAAAGGGGCGCTCTTTTCAAGCACTATGTATTTCCCTGGAAATGCAAATCTAGTTTTATGTGATTTTATGAATTGATTATTGAAATAAAGACTTTGGAATTCCTCTGTACCTTTTACAATATGGCTCCAGTCATGCAATTTAGACAGGTAATTCATACAACAGGGTTGAACAGACTGGGAGAGGCATAGAGTTCCAAGGCCATAAAAGGCAATTTTACTTCGCCTAAACATAAATTGCAAATTACATTTAAAAAAATATAAATAACATAAAACATTGAATTACCTTTTAATTCAAGTATAGTAGCAAGATCGCTGCGATTGGCTGTTCAGTATTGAACAGCCAATCGCAGCGACCGTTGTTATGGGGGAGTAAAGCTGCCCCCACTGTGAACCAGGAAGATGGCTGCTGTAGAAAACAGCAGCCAGCTTCACCAGAGCGCAGCGCAACATTGCGCGGCGCCTGTTTAAAGGGCCTACATACTGACGGGAGCCTCAAACACAGCCGCGGCGCCTAGCACGTTATGTATGCTCTGGGCCGGGGGCGGCGGGGGGTTAAAGGGTCCGGCTTCTGCTGCGGATATGTAACCCCATAGACCTTCACACTACATGGATCCACAGCAAACTTGCAGCGTGAAATCCGTTTGGGATCTGGTATGTGTGAAGCTACCTTAAGGGTAGCTTCACACGGGCGGGCTCGCAGCGAGATTCTCGCTGCGAGCCCGGCAGGTCCTGGCAGTTCCCATAAACTACATACTTGCTGCGGACCGCAGCGAGTATGTAATTGTACCGCGCTTAACTCCTTCTACTCCCGCCCGGCTCCCCCGCTGTAAGCAGCATACATTACCTGTCCTTGCTGCTCGGGTCCGGCGTCCTGCTCTCCCGTCCGGCCAATTAGTGTGTTGCCCAGCCGCAGCCACTGATTGGCCGGGCGGGAGAGCAGGACGCCGGACCCGTGCAGCAAGGAGAGGTAATGTATGCTGCTTACAGCGGGGGAGCCGGGCGGGAGTAGAAGGAGTTAAGCGCGGTACAATTACATACTCGCTGCGGTCCGCAGCAAGTATGTAGTTTATGGAAACTGACAGGACCTGCCGGGCTCGCAGCGAGAATCTCGCTGCGAGCCCGCCCGTGTGAAGCTACCCTAAAGGTCTTCATACTTTGGGTGTGGTTGAAGTCGTAATTCATTGTTCCCTCCTGTAGTCCTGGTTACTAACAATGATGTACTATTTAAGAGACAGGAAAAACCAACAGAGGTTGTCTTTACTGGTTAATGTACTGTTTAAAAGATAAATACTACTCCATTATTTGCCTACGCCTTGTATTTCAAGTTACTTTCACACCCCTCTGACCTTTAACCAGGAAGAATAAAGAGTTTTCAATATTCTTTATAAACCATAGAAAGTCATACTGCTAATCATTTGTGTAGCACCTGTGGAAGATAGCAATACACTATCAAAATGCATTTTCAGCACATTTTTAGTTTGTGATTTTAAAGCCGTAATTTAAAGTTTGTAGCCTTTTTAAGACTCAATGTTTTTGTAACACGATTTTTAGCATACAAGAAGTGCCGGGACCAAAGAAGATAACTCTGTGGATTATTTTTACTTTTACACAATCTCTACAAAGTGACAGAGGAAACCTTCAATCCAGGAGAGACTGCAAGCCAAGTCACCACGTCATCCGTGCTGCTAAGGTTAGTCAATTCCATGCTTTATATTTTATCATTGATTGTGCTAAGAGGGCAGTGCCCCTTCCCTTTCTCCATCTTCCCCTTCATAGCTCACTGGATTAACAAGTTGGGCCAACTGTACCAAATAAAATTACCTCAATATTCTCACCCTCACTGGTTGTTTTTAAATCATACAAATCCACAAGTCAGCCACATTTTTATTTTTATAGCACCTTAAAGGGCTATTCTCATCTCCCCCTTTTTTGTGATTTATAATTTTATTGAAAATTTTTCAAATTTTTAAAACAAGACAGAAGGAAAACATAAAGGCAATAACACGTTGCGCACTAAACTTACAAAGCATCAAAAATAAGATGTCTCTTTTTCATAGCAACGATCATACTCATCTCCCCCTTTTTAGACTAGGATTAAGCAATGCTGAGCTGGAGCAAAGAGTGGTGGTCAGGAACCTAGACAATGAGGAAGAAAAGGGACAAAATGCTAAAGCAAACTGTTTTACTATTGAAAAGCAATGAAAAAAATTGCTAACTTTTGTATTATCTTTAATATATTAAAAGTGTAAAACACAAGAATACCTCTTCATGGAAACAATCTAGCAATTTGTTTTCTAGATTAGTATTTCTACATTTCATTACTGCATGCAGGAAGGCTGAACTGTCATGAGATCCATTCTGTGAGAGAAGAACTGCATAATCATCATCATCAGTAACTCTAATGTTTCTCTCTGTGGACAGCTTATGTGGATTAGTCCATGTAGTTTCTCTATATAAGAAGTTCTGGCAGAAATGGTATGTTGACAACAATGAGAGTACAGAAACACATGTATTTTTTTTTTTTTGGGGGGGGGGCAATACTAGCGGAATAAAATGTTGGCTGACTAGCTGTATAAAGAGTGAAAAAAAATTACAGACAAGTTTTCTTTTGAGCTTTTGTTTTTTCCTCCTTATATTGCACTTGCATTTTTTCACCTACAGACTCACATGACCCACCGGGAAAAAAAATAATTTGTGTGGTGAAATAAAAAAAAAAAATGTAAACTTTTTTTTATTTTGGGGGGTTTCGTGTTTACGCCGTGTTTCGTGTTCTTCAAGTCGGTACAATTACAACAATAGGCAACTTGTACAACTTTTATTTTATTTGACAGCTTTTAAAGAAAATTAAAACATTTAAAAAAAAATAAATGTCCCTCAAATTGCTCTATTACTTAATTAATTACTAATTAATAGTTCGAGGGATTCCGCAAGCAATGATGCCAAATATGTTTATTTTTTTATTTTTATTTATTTAAAAAATGATAAAAGGGGGGTGATTTAAACTTTTTCTATGGGATAGGAGATTTTTTTTTTATTAATGAGAAAACTTTTTTTTTTTACACGCACATTATTTAAAGTTCACCAGGGGGACTTCTAATCACAGCACTGATTTCTCATAGAGATCAATGCAGTATACATATAGGGGGAGATTTATCAAAGGGTGTAAAATTTAGACTGGTGTAAACTGCCCACAGCAACCAATCACAGCTCAGCTTTCCTTTTAGCACTGCGTAAAGCTGAGCTGTGATTGGTTGCTGTGGGTAGTTTGCACCAGTCTAAATTTTACACCCTTTGATAAATCTCCCCCGTAGTGTAGTAAAGTACAGTGCTGAATTACAATGGACTGCTGGAGCTCCATTCTCATCGGGTGGGGATCTATAGGCATTTAAATGCAGCTGTCAGTACCAGGTGAATATGCTTGCACAATATTTGCTTTTTCTGCGACTTTTTACTTAGATGCATTAAAGGGGTATTCCCCCAAGAGCTAAAAAAAATGAAATGCTCCCAAACCTAGCTGGCCTTACTCACCAAGCCTCCCTGAGTATTTTGAGCCATCTCCCATCTTTCTAGCTGCTGCCGTTCCTGAGTTACAACTTTTTCTAAAACATGGTCTATATCCAAGATAGGAAACTACATTTCCCATCATGCAATGCTTCTGCCTGATGATGGTGAAGTAGCAGAGCTGAGACAATGAAGGAGATGATGACAGTGTAGCAGAGCTGAGATGGCGGTGTCGGTGTAGCAAAGCTGAGTTGGAAGTGACGGTGTAGCAGAGCTGCGTTGGCGGTGACAGTGTAGCAGAGCTGAGTTGGCGGGGACGCCGGTGTAGCAGAGCTGAGTTTGCGGGGACGCTGGTGTAGCAGAGCTGAGTTGGGGACGCCGGTGTAGCAGAGCTGAGTTGGCGATGATGCGGGCGATTGTGAGGGGCGGAGCTTGTCGCGGGTGATTGCGGGGGGGGCGGAGCTAGTCGCGGGCAATTGCGGGGGGCGGAGCTTGCCCTGGGCGATCCCGGGGGGCGGAGCTTGCCGCGGGGGGGGGGGGGCCGCGGGTGAGTGCGGAGGCTATGCTGCGGGTGAGTGAGGGATGCCATGGGTGATGGGGGGGGCGGTCGGTTGTGGGGCGGGGGGCTGTGTGCTGCGGGTGAGTGCTGGACGGTGCGCCCGGGAGGCTCTGGACACAGGGGGTGAGCTCTGGGCTGGGGGTGACCGGGTGGCTGCTGTTAGAGAGGGAGACATCTGCACTGATCACTGTCTCCCTCTCTAACAGCAGCCACCGCATCAGTGTTCTCAGTCACTTCACTGTGCTGGGACTGAGGACACGTGATGCCGACACGGAGGGTGGGGGCCAGGAGCAGGGAGCGTGTCGGTGTGGCCTGAGGTCTGATGATTCTATGCAATCCATGGAGGTGAATGCAGCTGGATAACAGCAAAACTGTGCAGAATCGATAATAACTTTATATTGGAAAGATGGAAAGCTACGGGTGGGCAGCGTATTAATGCAAAAATAATTTTGGGGGGAATACCCCTTTAACTATGGCAGTGCTTTAATTTAATAAATCAGTCACAGTGTGGAGGTGCCAGTGCCAGTGCCAGGCCACTGGGTCAGTATGAGGGGTTGAAGAGGGAGACTGGTGCTGGGCAATTACCAGCATTAACTGGATTTTGGTCTTTCTGGGCATAGCTACACAGCTGAGATTGAGATACAGATTTATTCGCAGTACACACATTTGTTTGAGCATTGTGCAATATACAGATACTTAGGGTCCTATTACACAGAGCGATTTTTAACGATTAACGACTAACGATAAACGATCGCAAGCGAGAGTGTTTATCATTAACTTGAAATCGTTTACCATATTACACAGAACGATGGTTGCGATCGTTATTACGATCGTTATTGCGATCGTTTATTCCTTCTGATCTCAGGAAATCTCAGGAACTTCATCGAACGAACGTGGAATTACAGCGAACGATTAGCAAACGATTAACGATAATTTTAGGTTCAGATCTAAATCAACGATCAACGACATATGAACGATTTTTCGATCGTTTTCTGCAATTACACAGAACGATTATCGTTTAAATTCTAAAGATATAACGATTTTTCGCACGATAATCATCCCGTGTAATAGGGCCCTTGAGTGACAGTGACAGGGATTCACCTATATTATGCTGCTATTTGGTCTCCTTGTCTTGGGATTGTGCAATATACTTTGCTGCTGTATCGAGGTACTGTATTTCACATGTGTGCAATATTTATAGTGCTGCTAATGCAGTTATACTGTATACCTTATACATATGCATTAATTTAGCTGGTTATTTACTATTTGTCATTAATTTACATGGTAGACAGTATTTTGTGATTGTGCAATACATATATACTTTGCTGCTGTATCGTGGTACTGTATCTTACATGTGTGCAACATTTGTAGTGCTGTTAGTCCAGTTATACTGTATACCTTATGCATATGTAGTAATTTAGCTGGCTATTGACTATTTGTCATTTATTTACATGGTAGACAGTATTTTGTGATATATATTTTTTTAATTTTAATAATTTTTTTATTTCCAAAGTGACATTTCCAAGCATAATACATAATATACTGTACTCGAAAATGAGTAACAAAAAACAATACATACATCCATTTAATATATGAATACCAACCCTCCCCCCCACCCCCGAACTGAAGGGAGAGAGAAAAAAAACCCACAACTAATCCAATCTCAAAACGTTCCGTTGTGCTCTTACTTTAACTCCTTTTCAACAATTTCTATAATAAAATATCTCGTAGTTTTTAACCTTTTTAATCATGCTTTCCCATTTATCTATAGCAGGGATATCCTTCATTAACCAATTCTGCATTATAACTACATGTGCAAGCAAAAGTATCTTACTAATAATAATTCGGTGTTTAGTGTTCTCCAAGATATTGCCTAAAACACACAAATCCGGAGAGAGATCCAGGGGCGTACCCAAAGAGTCATGAATTCTATTGTGCTGATAACTGGACATGTCCATAACAAATGATAAAGATCAGCATCTTCCCCATCACATTTCAGACATCTTTTCCTAGAAGCACCCCCTTAAACTTATTCAGCAGTCTAGGTGTGTGATAAAGATCATAATTGATTTTTATCTGTATCAATTTATGATTTTCACTACTAGAGGCAACGACTACATTCTTATTAATTCGTTCCCAGTCCGCTCCAGAGTGTAATTCAAGTGCGTCTCTCCAGTACTTTTTATGGGGTCATTGGTTTTTGTCTAAATAAAATATATGAATTATCTGAATATTGTCTTGTTTTTTGGGAAAAAAACAAAAACAATATTATATATATATATATATATATATATATATATATATATATATATATATATATATACACTACCAATCAAAAGTTTGGGGTCACAATGAAATGTCCATATTTTTGAAGGAAAAGCACTGTACTTTTCAATGAGGATAACTTTAAACTAGTCCTAACTTTAAGCAGGTACACTCTATACATTGCTAATGTGGTAAATGACTATTCTAGCTGCAGATGTCTGGTTTTTGGTGCAATATCTACATAGGTGTATAGAGGCCCATTTCCAGCAACTATCACTCCAGTGTTCTAATGGTACAATGTGTTTGCTCATTGGCTCAGAAGGCAAATTGATGATTAGAAAACCCTTGTGCAATCATGTTCACATATCTGAAAACAGTCTTGATCATTACACAAGCTACAAAACTGACCTTCCCACATTTGTGGGGTAAATTAAACGCTCAAAATGGCCAGAAAAAGAGAACTTTCATCTGAAACTCGACAGTCTATTCTTGTTCTTAGAAATGAAAGCTATTCCATGCGAGAAATTGCTAAGAAATTGAAGATTTCCTACAACGGTGTGTACTACTCCCTTCAGAGGACAGCACAAACAGGCTCTAACCAGAGTTGAAAAAGAAGTGGGAGGCCACGTTGCACAACTAAGCATGAAGATAAGCACATTAGAGTCTCTAGTTTGAGAAACAGACGCCTCACAGGTCCCCAACTGGCATCTTCATTAAATAGTACCCGCAAAACACCAGTGTCACCAGTGTCTACAGTGAAGAGGTGGCTGCGGGATTTTGGGCTTCAGGGCAGAGTGGCAAAGAAAAAGCCATATCTGGGACTGGCCAATAAAAGAAAAAGATTAAGATGGGCAAAAGAACACAGACATTGAGGAAGACTGGAAAAAAGTGTTGTGGACGGATGAATCCAAGTTTGAGGTGTTTGGATCACAAAGAAGAACTTTGTGAGACGCAGAACAAATGAAAAGATGCTGGAAGAATGCCTGACGCCATCTGTTAAGCATGGTGGAGGTAATGTGATGGTCTGGGGTTGCTTTGGTGCTGGTAAAGTGGGAGATTTGTACAGGGTAAAAGGGATTCTGAATAAGGAAGGCTATCACTCAATTTTGCAACGCCATGCCATACCCAGTGGGCAGCGCTTGATTGGAGCCAATTTCATCCTACAACAGGACAATGACCCTAAACACACCTCCAAATTGTGCAAGAACTATTTACAACAGAAGCAGGCAGCTGGTATTCTATCGGTAATAGAGTGGCCAGCGCAGTGACCAGATCTGAACCCCATTGAGCTGTTGTGGGAGCAGCTTGACCGTATGGTACGCCAGAAGTGCCCATCCAACCAATCCAACTTGTGGGAGCTGCTTCTAGAAGCGTGGGGTGCAATTTCTCCAGCTTACCTCAACAGATTAATAGCTAGAATGCCAAAGGTGTGCAATGTTGTAATTGTTCCAAAAGGAGGATTCTTTGACGAAAGCAAAGTTTGATGTAAAAACAATGTGTAGGGATCTTCCCGGGGGATGGTGTGATTTGACACAGTTCACAGCAGACTTGGCTTTGAAAATAATAGCTTGGCGTTTATTTGTGGCATAAACAGTCCAGCAAAATAAATACAGCAACACCGTGCTTTAAGAATAAAACAAAACTTCCTGCCCGTCTGGGCACTTACTAATACACAGGTCACCTTTCTGACACTTCCATAGGCGGTATCGCGGGGTATGAATAGGCCCCAGCAGCGACAGTACTCCTTGCTCCCAGGAAACACAGCATGCAGGCTGTTCACCCCTGGCTGAGAGCCTTCCTCTGCAGCTCTGTGGAGCTTTTACCCTGTTGCAGGCTCAACAGGGCACACCTGACTGCAACACCCGAACTGGTTTGGCGGGAAGGGAATAGCAGGTCCCACTACCAACCTACCCACCATTCCAGTAAATCCAGGCCCGGAAAATGGGAAGAACAACTCAGCAGCATAATACTGCTGAGTGACAGATCTCTCCTGGATTCACCATCTCACCATATGCAGTAGCCCCTCGAACACTTTTCCAGTGACACTTCTACAAATGTTATTTCAAATACAAATCATTATTTCCATTTCTATATTATTTTCATGTCTGTCCCAAATAGACTTCCAAACGCCTGAACCGTTTGACCCCAAATTTGGCCCACAGATACATTGGGTGCCCGGGAAGGTTTTAGCGAAGGTCCCGTCCCCGCCAGATGTACAGAAGGGGAGGCGGAAGAGCTGCGCCTCATAGAGATGAATTGGAAAATCTCCTCACTGCAAACACAGGTGATATAATTAGCTGCAGCAGACACGGCAGTTGGAGCCTTAGCAACCAATAGGATTACTGCTTTCATTTTCACAGGGAGCAATGGTTGCTAGGGAAGCTGCCTCACAACATCCACAGTAATAACTGGTAGACCCCCTACTCCATCTATACAGTACATGTATACAGGACCCCCTACTCCATCTATACAGTACATGTATACAGGACCCCCTACTCCATCTATACAGTACATGTATACAGGACCCCCTACTCCATCTATACAGTACATGTATACAGGAACCCCTACCCCATCTATACAGTACATGTATACAGGACCCCCTACTCCATCTATACAGTACATGTATACAGGACCCCCTACTCCATCTATACAGTACATGTATATACAGGGCACTACAGGACAGGTATACCAAACTGTGACTGGGTAACACTGCCACACCAGACCTGACCAATACCGCCATACTGTGCTGGATAACACCGCCATACCAGACCTGACCAATACTGCCATACTGTGCTGGATAACACTGTCATACCAGACCTGACCAATACCGCCACACTGTGACTGGATAACACTGCCATACCAGACCTGACCAATACCGCCATACTGTGACTGGATAACACTGCCATACCAGACCTGACCAATACCGCCATACTGTGACTGGGTAACACTGCCACACCAGACCTGACCAATACCGCCATACTGTGCTGGATAACACTGTCATACCAGACCTGACCAATACCGCCATACTGTGACTGGATAACACTGCCATACCAGACCTGACCAATACCGCCATACTGTGACTGGATAACACCGCTATACCAGACCTGACCAATACCACCATACCGTGACTGGATAACATTGCCACACCAGACCTGACCAATACTACCATACTGTGACTGGAAAAAACTGCTATACCAGACCTGACCAATACCGCCATACTGTAACTGGATAACACTGTCATACCACACCTGACCAATACCGCCATACTGTGACTGGATAACACTGCCATACCAGACCTGACCAATACCGCCACACTGACTGGAGAACACCGCCACACCAGACCTGACCAATACCGCCATACTGTGACTGGATAAAACCGCCATACCAGACATGACCAATACCGACACACTGTGACTGAATAACACTGCCATACCAGACCTGACCAATACTGCCATACTGTGACTGGATAACACCGCCATACCAGACCTGACCAATACCGCCACACTGTGACTGGAGAACACCGCCACACCAGACCTGACCAATACCGCCATACTGTGACTGGATAAAACCGCCATACCAGACATGACCAATACCGACACACTGTGACTGAATAACACTGCCATACCAGACCTGACCAATACCACCTTACTGTGACTGGATAACACCGCTATACCAGACCAATACCGCCATACCCCCCTCGAAAAGACACCAGATTTTCTGGCAAGTCTGAACGGGAGGGTACTGCCCCTCTGCAAGGTGCTACCCTACGCACCAGACCATGGGGGCCTAATGGTAAATACGACCCTGCAGGTATACAGGACACTGACACTTTATACCCAGGCAGCGCCGGGTACATTTTCTAGTATATATATATATATATTTTTTTTTTGTAGGTTCATATATTAGATCAAAACTTCAATTGGTTTATCTACTGTAGGTATGTTTGGTGTTTTTATACAGTTAACACTATAGATACAGTATTCCCTGTCCGGATAACCCATTTAAGGGGTTAAGCTATAGTATACAGTAATAAAATATTCTGTTTATCCTGTAGAAGTCAATGTTCAATTTTACATTAATCACAAAAGGTAGTGTGAACCTTGCCCTATATAGTACATAAAGTGTTTAAAGGGCCATACCAGAAATAGCAGACTCATATTATATTGATTTATGGTGTGTGAAGTGATAAATATTACAATGAGGAAACCTTGGTTTTGAAATTGTTCCAAAGCTCAAAAGGTTAAAGGACAACTCCCACGAAAAAAATTTTTCGCTTATTTAACACACATTACAAAGTTAAATAACCGATCTGGCCCCCTTCCTCCACTTTCGACCCCCCTCCACATGCGCACCAGCAGCCTTTTCATTGGCTGGAGCGCATCACATGGCTTCCAGCTTGCTTAGCCCTGATTGGCTGAGCTTGCTGGAAGCCATGTGATGCGCTCCAGCCAATGAAAAGGCTGCTGGTGCGCAAGCGCACTGGCAGCCTTTTCCATCCCCTGGACCCGGAAGCAAGAGACATCGCTAGAAGGCAGACAGCAGTGACGGAGAGGCGGACGGCGGGAAAATCGAGTGGAGATCGTAATCGGAGGGATGGTGAGTATGGTGTCTGTGTGTGTCTGTGTTTTTTTTTTTTTTTTTTTTTTTTTTTTTGGGGGGGGGGGGGGGTCCTGCAGGAGTTGTCCTTTAAGTCCAGTCAAGGAAGGGAAAGAGGGGAGAGCCATTAGCACTATAAATACATTTTTATCATCTACTAATGTTTCAGGGAAACTTCGTACTGCAAATAAAACTGGGACAGAGACAACAACATTGATACATAAAATGTGCTTTGTTTTATTTCATTGTGGTTTATCCATATGTTGTATTCATGCTTTAATAAACATTACATTAAAAGGAAAAATCACCCAACCTTTGGTTGATATAATGTGATACCATCTGTAATCTGCTATAATAGATCTACAGATTTACAGTAAATGCTGAATACAATTTTTTTCTTGTAATCTCTTTTTCCTGGCAACTAATGAAAACGATTAGCTGGATGCATTTTTTCTTATTAAATTGATCAAATGACTATTTAGTAAGCTATCACTCATAATGAGTGCATGATATGGTCTTCTAATAGCAGATACTCACTTATGCGCAAAAAAAAATGTTTTTTAGAAAAATGCACCCAGAACAACCTTTCTTGCAGCAAAAGGCTATGTTCACACATAATGTTTTAGTAAAGAACCGATGCTGATTGCAATGGAATCAGCGTCTGTTCTTTACTGCAGGAGCAATGCCGCCCGCTGTTTTTACACAGCAGTTTGCTAATGACCGTTCTTTAGAATAATGTACCTGCCTTTTATTTCCGGACGCTGTTCAGTGAACCACAACTACACATTACATTAAAGTGAATGGCTAACTGATTTGCATGCGCACTCAACGGTGCCGCAAGTCAATTGTAAGAAAAGAATACTCCTGCAGCCGATGTCGGGTTGTGACATCACAATTTTATCCAGGAAGTGAAGCCTTGATACAATAGTAAGTGTAGGAAAAAAAAGCACTTTATGTGCATTTCCCATAATAAGTGTATATTGGTGATTTGTATAACTTTTGGGGGCCAATACAATACTTTGAAAAAAAAATTTCACCAGACTTCTCTTTTAATTACATTTCCGACCACATTGTATACACACTTTGTATACACTCCGGCCAGGATTTAAAAAAAAAACATGTCAGTTTTGTGAAGCCGCTATTCATTGAATAGCAGCTGCATAACACTGATAGTTCACACAATGTAGAGTGCAGCTCTGGTGCTATGGGTAATTGGGATGCAGGCACACCAGAATGCGTCTGCATCCTAATTCTAAAAGATTCTAAAAGCATTTAAATGCAACTGTAAGGTTTGACAGCTGCATTTGAATGGTTAATTAGCCGGTGTTGGAGCCCCTCTCCTCAGACTGATGTAAGTACTCGTAAACCACTGATCGACTCCATCATTCTAAAGAAGGAGCATGCGCTTACTGGTACAAGGGAGGAATGTATTAGCCTGGAGAGAGGAACCTTGCAAGTCCTGGTTTCCTGAGAAAGATAGTCATGCCACATAAAGTTATTATTACTGCAACATCTACAACATGTCTACTTTATGGTGACGTAATTTGGTGAACTTCCTTTTACTTTTTAGAATGTTAGAGGACTTTGAAATTTTGCAAAGATTTTTTAAATTTTCATGAAAATTTCAATTCTGATTTTATTAGAAATTCAGTTCAGTTTTTAAGTGGATTTGTGGGGCCTGTATATTAGTTATCCACATAAATCACTCCACTGTAAAAAATGCATCCGTCAAAGTATTCAAAGTAACATTTTATAAGTTTTTTTAACCATTTAGGTGTTTCGCAGAAATTTAAGCAAGTTGGAGGGGGGATTTAAAATGTTATTTTTTGGCAGATATTCTATTTTAATAATTTTTTTTGTCTCTAACACAGCAAATACTAAGTGAGAAACACCACTCACTATTGATTCCCCTTATTCCAATGTTTCCCCCATATGTGGCCGCAGTGTGTCATCAGGCCGCAGCCATGACAGAGACCTGGTGAAATTTGGGGCCTTTTTTTCCAGTTTTTTTCTAGCCATTATACCATGTCTAAGAGGCCTTGCGGTGCCAAAATATTTGTGTAAGACAAGTTGACGTTTCCATTTGTACCATTTTGGGGGACATGGGACACCCTAATCATTTTTTATTACATTTTTTATGAGGTGGTATGAATAAAAAACACAACAGACACAGCTGTTTTTCATCTTTTTTTGTACGCTGTTTACTATACGTTACATATGACATGGTATTGTGATTCATCAGGTCGGTACGATTACAGCCATACCCATTTTATATAGCTTTTGTTATAGTTTATGGCATTTATACTACAAAAACTGTTTGTGTGTTGCATATTGTAAGAGCAGTAATATATATATTTTTTTTTTCGCCAAAGGAGTTATGTCAGGGCTTTTTTTTTTTTACGGCATAAGCTGACGTTTTTAGTGGTACACCTTTTGGGTACCCATGCCTCAGTGCGCATTAAGCAGCGTCTGGGTTGCTATGGTTACCCCCGGAGCCTAAGTGAACGCTCGCGCGGCTCCGGCAGGGGTCGGAAGGAGGAGATCTCCTGCTGCTCAATCGTCGTTAGGGACAGCGGGGGAAGGCAGGGACACCATGATGTTTGGGAAACATCATGTTGTAGGAACTGCCTGCTTTACATGACGTTTCCCAAATGTCATTTTGTGGCAAGGGGTTAAGTGGCTTTTGAAGTTTGTGTCTGTTGCTGTATCTAAGAAGAGGAGCATGCTGGGAGTTGTTGTCCTACCACACAGAGCCACACAGGAGTATGCTGGGAGTTGTTGTGCTACCACACAGAGCCACATAGGAGTATGCTGGGATTTGTTGTCCTACCACACAGAGCCACATAGGTGTATGCTGGGAGTTGTTGTCCTACCACACAGAGCCACATAGGAGTATGCTGGAAGTTGTTTTCCTGCCACACAGGAGCATGCTGGGAGTTGTTGTTCTACCACACAGAGCCACATAGGAGTATGCTGGGAGTTGTTGTCCTACCACACAGAGCCACATAGGAGTATGCTGGGAGTTGTTGTCCTACCACACAGAGCTACAAAGGAGCATGCTGGGAGTTGTTGTCCTACCACACAGAGCCACAAAGGAGCATGCTGGGAGTTGTTGTCCTACCACACAGAGCCACAAAGGAGCATGCTGGGAGTTGTTGTCCCACAACACAGAGCCACACAGGAGTATGCTGGGAGTTGTTGTCCTACCACACAGAGCCACAAAGGAGCATGCTGGGAGTTGTTGTCCTACCACACAGAGCACTAACACACAGAGCACCCACAAACTCCACTAACACACACAGACAGAGATAGATATACTCACAGTCACACTGCAGTAGTGGAGGATGTCTCTGCCCATGAGGAGAAGCAGGTAGAGCGAAGGATCAAACTGCTGATGTCTCCGTCGGGGGAGGGGGCGGGGTTATGGGCCTCTGTGAGCTGGGAGACGCTGTGGGGGGCGGGGGATGGGGGCCAGGCTGCAGTCACATGTCCGGGGAGAAGAGCTTCCTCGGCTGCTGTGCTGAGGCAGGGGACGGATATATGGCCTCAGGGGGATGCAGGTGGCGCCCCCTTCCTGCCGGGAGTGCACAGCGCCCTGTGAAGCCGCACTGCTCGCACACCCCTAAGGCCGGCCCTGGGTGTGACTAGTCAGAGCTGTCAGCATGATTGACAGGGAAAGGGGCCAGTAAGAAGCCTCCTTTCCTGTCAATCATTCTGCGCAGCACACTGACAGGCAGACAGCCGTGACTGGTTCCCAGCTCTCTGCATGTCTCGTGCACCAAAATAAAAGACTTAGGGCCCCATTACACCAACAGATTTCTGACCAATTTATCTGACAGATTTTTGAAGCTAAAGCCAGGAATGTATTTGAAAAGAGGATAGATCCCACTATTTCCTTTATGACCTGTACTATGTTTATAGTCTGTTCCTGGTTTTGGTCTAAAAAATCTGTCAGATAAATTGGTCAGATATCTGTTGGTTTAATAGGGCCCTAAGGGTACTATTACACCAAGTGATTTTTTGACGCCTAACGATAAACGATCTTAAACGAACAGTACAGCAAACGACCCAAAATCTTTCACCCAATTACACGGAATGGTGATCGATATTTATGATCGTTCTTGCGGTTCTTAGTTGTTGCTATTGCGTACCTTTTAGCTATGACCAAACGATGTGCGAACGATAAAAATAGGTCCAGATCCTATTAAACGAACAATGATTTCTCATTGGTCCTTTAACTGTTGCCTGCTATTACACTAAACAATCGTTCAAATCCGAAAGATCTAATGATTTTTTGAACGATAATCGTCCCGTGGAATAGGGCAGCAGTTTATGTTTCTAAAGAAGACACAGAACACATGGTAATGCTACATTTTAGCACATCTTCTGGGTGTTACTAGTACTGCAGCTTTATCTGGAACCTGAATCAGTTGACTATTTTTCAGTTTCCTTTGTTTGTTACCAAAGGAAAAATGGTCCTAAACAAAAGAAGTCATAGTAATCAGGAAAATAAATCAAGCAAAAAGTTAGAAAAAGAAAAGTATCAAAACAATGAATAAAGCTGTTTTACCAAAATGATATGCTTGAATTGAACATTCCTTTGATGCATTCTTGGGCACTGTCCGTATAAAAAACTGATTCTGTAGAAGGACTGAGAGGATTAACCTGTTGGACAAGGTATTCAGTATAGGGAAAAAAAAAAAAAAAAAGCACTAACAAGAAAACAACCCTAAAACCCTAGGTTAACACAATGGGGGACATATATCATTTAGGTTTTTCTCTTGTGTGCCCTCATTACTTTCAGGGTTCTTTTGTGTGTATGACTTGTTAACCTAAACATTCAGGTTATTCTCTTTGTTTTGACACCACATGATTAATGACCTCCAGCCTGAAAAGAAACATAAAAAGCACTAGAAAATAGAAATTCACACGATAAACAAACTGATCTGTCAGTTACCAATTCTCTAATACATTCAGATATGATACGTAATGGCACATTATGCTGTACTATTTGGATTAGAGATGAGCGAACCTGGAGCATGCTCGAGTCGATTCGAACCCGAACTTTCGGCATTTGATTAGCGGTGGCTGCTGAAGTTGGATAAAGCCCTAAGGCTATGTGGAAAACATGGATATAGTCATTGGCTGTATCCATGTTTTCCAGACAACCTTAGAGCTTTATCCAAGTTCAGCAGCCCCAGCTAATCAAAAACCGAACGTTCGGGTTCGGATCAACTCGAACCCGAACCCGGTTCGCTCATCTCTAATTAAGATTGATGGCCATTTTTCTTGGACAGCCGTCATTTAACAGCAAATAATGGCCCTTATTTTATAACAAGGTTCGTTTGAGCATAGCCTTAGGCTGCGTTCACACTACGTATATTTCAGTCAGTGTATGTATATTTCAGTCAGTATATTTCAGTCAGTATTGCAACCAAAACCAGGAGTGGATTAAAAACACAAAAAGGATCTGTTCACACAATGTTGAAATTGAGTGGACGGCCGCCATTTAATGGCAAATATTTGCTTGCTGTTATTTTAGAACAACGGCTGTTATATTGAAATAATGGCAGTTATTTACTGTTATATTTTAACATTGTGTGAACAGATCCTTTCTGTGTTTTTAATCCACTCCTGGTTTTGGTTGCAATACTGACTGAAATATACTGGCTGAAATATACGTAGTGTGAACATAGCCTTAAAGTGTAAATATCATAACTTTGCAGAAATCAATGATACAGGTAAAGATAAGAGCTGCCTAACACCCCTTTGTATCTGTTCAAAGCCGTCTACAGCAGTGTAAAGACGGGTTTGCACTGCCCATTAAAGCCTTTGAAGGGGGAGGGGCCAAGGGGGATGAGTGAGCAGCCAAAAAGAAACCTGTGCAGTGTGCAGACTTTCTAGCTGGAGAAAAGGCTGGATTCATATGTTAGACTGGGAACTTCTAAAGATTTGCAAGAGTACGGTAGGATTGCGGAATCTTTTTTTAGCGCCCATATAGTTTTTAGGAGGCATCACAGAGGCTATGTTGCATCTACCCTGAAGCACATATAGAGATGGAGTTTGCAGTGGGCTTACTAGGGGAAAAAAACGGCATGAAATAGTGGTGGAATGGCCAGATATAGTCCTGATCCTCATATAATTAAACAGGAGAGTGCATTCTGAAGTCACCTGAAATGAGTTACATTTCAAGCAACAGTGGAAGGGCAATCTGATACCAACTCCATAATAGCCAGAAGGGTACATTTGTCCATAGATTGTATATTGGGGTATTAACACCTTTTTTTGTTGTTTTTACAAGATGTCTTTTGCTGTTTCTTTATGTCTCCTTTGTTCACATTGTGACTGTTTGTGATTGAGTTATTACAGGATTAGTCTCTATGTTTCCTTCCTCACATGTCTCTGTGAACTCTTTATTTTATTTTCTCTTTTGTTAGTTTTGGTTTGTTACCTGTTAATGCCATTGAAAACTGTGCTGTAAGTGGCCATGGAAGCCAGGCTTGGAACAGAGACCAGGCATCTCTGTTGTTTAAGTGATATTGTTTCAGGTTATGTTCACACACAGCATTTAATTAGCAATATTTTGCAATTTGCCATAAAATGTGGCTAAATAAAACCAGTTAAATGCTATGTGTGAACATAGCCTCACAATTAGACAAAGTAATTCTGCGTTTACACGGAGCGATTAGCGTTCGAATTTTCGCAATAACGATCGCATTTGAACGATCGTTTTGTGTAAACACAGAAAACAATCAAGCGATGAGCGAAAAATTGTTCATTTTTCAACATGTTCTCAAATCGTCGTTCATCGTTTGCTAAAAATTCGCAGATCGTTTCGTGTAAACAGTCTTTCAAAGATTCACCCTATGTAAAAGATGGGCTTAAGCGATCTTAAAAACGATCGCATTAACGATTTTTCTAACCATTTATTCGTCCAAACGCTGATCGTTATAAAAACCAAATCGTTGCTTCAAAATCGTTAAACGATCGATTGGGCAAATTATCGCTTTGTGTAAACGCAGCATTATGGTGACTTATTTGTATTATATTCCCCAATAACTTTACACACCTGCAGCCTGTCCTGGATGGTGAATGGGGGATTATCAGATAAAACCACAGTGTCCATTGCACCACTCCCATCCACAGATGAGACAGTGCAGACATTTGCTGTGTTACATCTACACTTGTGAAGATAAGGTCAGGATGTCCTGCTCTTTGCTAATTAGCTGGGATTTTGCTTTAAATAGGCTCACTTGCAGTGGCTTTACAAGGCAAAATACATACTGTATTGGTATCTTAAGAATTATGCATATGTGACTTGGCGCCCTAAATTCTATAGGGCTGAGACACTGTGTAAACAAGAGATGTGTGGCCAGTTACAATGCATGCTAACTTGTTCCTGATCGTGGACGTATAGATGAAAACTGTATGTATAAAACAGGTACAGAAGCTGGCAAGTTTGAATCACAGCAGTTAACCCTATAAATGCTGCGATCAGTAAGATTATAGGGCAGAACAGAGGGAGAATTTTGTTTACCTGATTGTTGCTATGACAACCGGAGACCTCCCTGAGGCCTCCAGTGTCATAGCTACCGTGGCTGATCAGGCTGAGCCCTAATGGTGCATTTACACAGATTTATCTGACAGATCTTTGAAGCCAAAGCCAGGAACAGACTATAAACAGAGATCAGGTCATAAAAGAAAGACTGGGATCTAGGATAAATCTCTCTGTGTAAACATTAGACTATGTTCATACAACATCAAAAATAGAGAAAAGGCGGCCGATTTTGATATTAAAAAAAACAACAGTTTTTGCCACGATTTAACTGACTGCAAAGGTAGTGCGTTAAAGTCAATAGAAAGACGGACGTCCAATGCACACAATGTATTGAATAAGGGACGTTTTTACCACGGACATCAAAATAATGAACATGATCATTATTTTCGCATGTCTTTTGCAAACAGCGGACATTTTTTATTAAGGCTAGGGAAGGCTAGACAGTTAAATGATGTCCATTATTTTAGACTCAAAATTACATACGTCATTTTAAACAGAGCTGAAAAAATGTGTGAACTTAGGCTGAGTCTGATCGGCTTTGCCTATGACAGGCACATTACATTGCAATGCAGATCAACACTGCAATGTAATGTGCCTGCCATTAGGCAATGAGGAAGTTTCTATGGTGGGACAGTAAAACAATAAAATGTAAAAAAAAAAACACATAATCCACAAAGCCCCCAAAGCAATAATAAAAAAAGAGAAGGAAGAAAAAGTACACTTATTTAGTATTGCCACATGCGTAATTATGCTAGCAATAAAATTGTTTGACATTCCTCCCTTAAAGAATGAACAGAGCAATGTCTCATTGTGTTTAATGGGATTTCCACTCTGCTGTTCACACTGCAGAATTTCTGAGCAGAATTTTCTGCCGCAGATCTGCTTTCTGCCCAAAGAAGTGACATGTTACTTCTTTTGGGTATATTCACACGGGCGGGCTCGCAGCGAGATTCTCGCTGCGAGCCCGGCAGGTCCTGGCAGTTCCCATACACTACATACTTGCTGCGGTCTAAACGACCGCAGCAGTATGTAATTATACCGCCCTTAACCCCTTCTGCTCCCGCCCGGCTCCCCCGCTGTAAGCATACTTTACCTGTCCTTGCTGCACGGGTCCGGCGTCCTGCTCTCCCGCCCGGCCAATCAGTGGCTGCGGCTGGGAAACACACTAATTGGCCGGACAGGAGAGCAGGACGCCGGACCCGTGCAGCAAGGACAGGTAAAGTATGTTTACAGCGGGGGAGCCGGACGGGAGCAGAAGGGGTTAAGGGCGGTATAATTACATACTCGCTGAGGTCGTTTAGACCGCAGCAAGTATGTAGTGTATGGGAACTGCCAGGACCTGCCGGGCTCGCAGCGAGAATCTCGCTGCGAGCCCGCCCGTGTGAATATACCCTTTGGCGGATTCTGCTAGAGAAATCCTATAGAACAGTGCTTCTCAATTCCAGTCCTCAGGCCTCACCAACAGGTCATGTTTTGAGGATTTCCTTAGTATTTCACAGGTGATATAATTATACTCAGTGCATCAGGTATTATCACAGGTGTTCTTTGTGTGGGATATCCTCAAAATATGACCTGTTGGTGAGGCCTGAGGACTGGAATTGAGAAGCACTGCTATAGAAGTCAATGGGAGCTTGAATTCTGCTTAAAGCGACTCTGTACCCACAATCTGACCCCCCCAAACCCCTTGTACCTTCGGACAGCTGCTTTTAATCCAAGATCTGTCCTGGGGTCCGTTCGGCAGGTGATGCAGTTATTGTTTTAAAAACAACTTTTAATCCTACAGCGCTGTGTCTAAAGGCCGGGGCTTACATTTGTATATGCATTAGGCTGGCACACCTCTCCTTCCCTCCTCCGCATAAGGAATGATCTAGGAACATTTACTGCAGTTTCAGCTTTGCACACATGTCTTAACTATCCAGCCCATGTTCATTATGCACAAGGCTGGGGAATAGGAAGCAATCTGCCTGGAGTATTCCTAATCATGAGGAGGGTGGGGATGAAGGACATAGAGGGTGTGCCAGCCTAATGCATATACTAATGTAAGCCCCGGCTGTTAGACACAGCGCTGCAAGTTCAAGGGTACAAACACACACAGCAGATACGCAGCAGATTTGATACTGTGTTCAGTTATTTAGATCTAATCTGCTGCGTATCAGCTGCGCATCTGCTGCGTATCGCAGCAGTAAATACGCAGCGTATATGCTGTGTGTGTTTGTACCCTTAGGGCCCTTGCACACTGAGCAATTCTCGAGGAATTGTAGCTGAAAGATTTCTGCTTGAAATTCCTCGCCTAGGGTATGTGCACACGGAGCAATTCTCGCGGAATTCCGCCCGAATTACGCCATAAAAAGCGGGCGGAATCCGCGTGGAATTCCGCCCTTGTAAATACAACATTGCTCCTTCCATAGAGAACAATGGGATTTCCGACTGCCCGTGCACACAGAGAAAATTTCCGTCCGGAATTCCGCGCGGATTCCGCGCAGAATCCGCATTCCGCCCAAAGAATGTACATGTCAATTCTTTGGGCGGATTCCGCTAGAGGAATCCTATAGAAGTCAATGGGGTTTGAATTCTGCTGGTAATTCCGCTTGCATTCCGCTTGATTTCCGCGCGGATTCCGCTCGAATTCTGCTCGAATTCCGCCAGAGCAGAATAGGCGAGGAATTTCAAGCAGAAATTTTTCAGCTACAATTCCTCGAGAATTGCTCAGTGTGCAAGGGCCCCTATTCTGCTCTGGCGGAATTTGAGCGGAAATCAAGCGGAATGCAAGCGGAATTACCAGCAGAATTCAAACCCCATTGACTTCTATAGGATTCCTCTAGCAGAATCCGCCCAAAGAATTGACATGTACATTCTTCGGGCGGAATGCGGATTCTGCGCGGAATTCCAGACGGAAATTTACTCTGTGTGCACGGGCAGTTGGAAATCCCATTGTTCTCTATGGAAAGAGCAATGTTGCATTTATACGGGCGGAATTCCACGCGGATTCCGCCCGCTTTTTATGGCGGAATTCGGGCAGAATTCCGCTAGAATTGCTCCGTGTGCACATACCCTTAGGGTACAAACACACACACCGTATACGCAGCAGATACGCAGCAAATACGCAGCAGATCTGCAGCAGATTTGATGCTATGTTCAGTTATTTAGATCTAATCTGCTGCGTATCTGCTGCATATTTGCTGCGTATCGCAACAGTAAATACGCTGCATATACGGTGTGTGTGTTTGTACCCTGAGGGTATGTGCACACTGAGGAAAAGGTGAGGAATTCAGCTTGAAATTCAGCTTGAAATTCAGCTTGAATTTCCTCCTGTAAAATATGTACAGAGCAAAGTCCCATTGTGTTCAATGGGTTTTCTGCTCTGTTGTTCACACTGCAGAATTTCCGAGCAGAATTTTCAGCTGTAGATCTCCTAGAGGAATCCTATAGAAGTCAATGGGGGGCTTAAATTCTGCCTGAATTCTGCCTGAAAACTTTCAGCTACAATTCCTCGAGAATTGCTCAGTGTGCACATACCCTGGGTACAAACCCACTTGACGTATTTGCTGCGTGAATCAGTCTTAAAAATAAGCAGGCAAAACGCAGGTTGGCTTTATACAATTGTTCTGCGTTAAAATACGCAATTGCGTATTTTTGAAGCGTGAAGCTACATACGTTTTTCGCACAGGTTGTTAACAACTTGATGCTTTGCTAACAACAAGCTTCACGCTTCAAAAATACGCAATTGCGTATTTTAACGCAGAACAATTGTATAAAGCCAACCTGTGTTTTGCCTGCTTATTTTTAAGACTGATTCACGCAGCAAATACGTCAAGTGGGTTTGTACCCTAAGGGTATAAACCCACACACCGTATACGCAGCAAATACGCAGCAGATGTGATGGTGAAGATTTGATGCTGTGTTCAGTTATTTAGAGCTAATCTGCTGCGTATTTGCTGCGTATCGCAGTAGTAAATATGCTGCATATACGGTGTGTGGGTTTATACCCTAAAAGTTGTTTTTAAAACAATAACTGCATCACCTGCCGAACGGACCCCAGGACAGATCTTGGATTAAAAGCAGCTATCTGAAGGTACAAGTGGTTTGGGGGGACAGATTGTGGGTACAGAGTCACTTAAAAATTCTGCTTGAATTCCACTCAAAGGGTATGTGCACACGGAGCAATTCTCGCGGAATTCCGCCATAAAAAGCGGGCGGAATCCGCGTGGAATTCCGCCCGTGTAAATGCAACATTGCTCTTTCCATAGAGAACAATGGGATTTCCGACTGCCCGTGCACACAGAGTAAATTTCCGTCCGGAATTCCGCGCGGATTCCGCGCAGAATCCGCATTCCGCCCGAAGAATGTACATGTCAATTCTTTGGGCGGATTCCGCTAGAGGAATCTTATAGAAGTCAATGGGGTTTGAATTCTGCTGGTAATTCCGCTTGCATTCCGCTTGATTTCCGCTCAAATTCCGCTCGAATTCCGCTCGAATTCCGCCAGAGCAGAATAGGGGCCCTTGCACACGGAGCAATTCTCGAGGAATTGTAGCTGAAAAATTTCTGCTTGAAATTCCTCGCCTATTCTGCTCTGGCGGAATTCGAGCGGAATTCGAGCGGAATTTGAGCGGAATTTGAGCGGAATCCGCGCGGAAATCAAGCGGAATACAAGCGGAATTACCAGCAGAATTCAAACCCCATTGACTTCTATAAGATTCCTCTAGCGGAATCCGCCCAAAGAATTGACATGTACATTCTTCGGGCGGAATGCGGATTCTGCGCGGAATTCCGGACGGAAATTTACTCTGTGTGCACGGGCAGTCGGAAATCCCATTGTTCTCTATGGAAAGAGCAATGTTGCATTTACACGGGCGGAATTCCATGCGGATTCCGCCCGCTTTTTATGGCGGAATGCGGGTGGAATTCCGCGAGAATTGCTCCGTGTGCACATACCCTAGGCGAGGAATTTCAAGCAGAAATTTTTCAGCTACAATTCCTCGAGAATTGCTCAGTGTGCAAGGGCCCAAAGGGTATGTGCACACTGAGCAATTCTAGAGGAATTGAAGCAGAAAGTTTTCAGGCAGAATTCAAGCAGAATTTAAGCCCCCCATTGACTTCTATAGGATTCCTCTAGCAGATCTACAGCAGAAAATTCTGCTCGGAAATTCTGCAGTGTGAACAACGGAGCAGAAAACCCATTGAACACAATGGGACTTTGCTCTGTACATATTTTACAGGAGGAATTTCAAGCTGAATTTCAAGCTGAATTTCAAGCTGAATTCCTCGCCTTTTCCTCAGTGTGCACTATTTCAGCTCCTATTCTGCTCAAACAAAGCAGAGGAATTTCAAGCTGAATTTCAAGCTGAATTTGAAGCTGAATTCCTCGCCTTTTCCTCAGTGTGCACTATTTCAGCTCCTATTCTGCTCAAAGCAGAGGAATTTCAAGCAGAAATTCCTCGTCTTTTGCTCAGTGTGCATGAGTGTGCTGTAGATCTGCTAGATCAGTGCTTCTCAATTCCAGTCCTTAGGCCTCACCAACAGGTCATGTTTTGAGGATATCCCATACAGAGGACACCTGTGCTAAAACCTGACACACTGAGTATAATTATATCACCTGTGAAATACTAAGGAAATCCTCAAAACATGACCTGTTGGTGAGGCCTGAGGACTGGAATTGAGAAGCACTGTGCTAGAGGAATCCTATAGAAGTCAATGGGGGCTTAAATTCTGCTTGAATTCTGCCTGAAAACTTTCTGCTTCAATTCCTCGAGAATTGCTCAGTGTGCATATACCCTATGTTTAGAAGGCCATGGTGCTTGCATTTTTTCAGCTACAGACCCACATGAGCCCTTATTTTTTGCTACACCAGTTGTACTTTGTAATGACACACTTGGTTTCCCCATAAAATATGCTGCAAAACCGGAAAAAATCATTTACGCTGTCAAACTGAAAAAAAAAGGATTTTTTTTTTTTCATTTCAGGGATTTTCGTGTTTACGCTGTTTGCCCTATGGTAAAACTGACATGTTGTCTATGTTCCTCACATTAGTACGACTACAACAATATTCAACTTGTATAACTTGTTTTAATATATGCAGGGCCAAGAGAGGGAGTTTTGGTGCCCTAGGCAGAGAAGGCTGATGCCCCCCCCCCCCCCCGGTGTATAGCCCCCACAGTATACAGTACAGTATAGCCTCCTGGCTGCCCCCACGTAGTGTATAGTCTCCACACATCCCAACATAGTGTAGCCAGGGCCGTTTTAATACACTGGTGGGCCCAGTGCACAGACCTCAAGAGTGGGCCCCCTCTCCTTATAAAGCTTAACTGAATTATATTTATCAGGTATTATCACTGGTGCATTATACTCAGTGCATAAGGTTTTATGACAAGTTATAAAAAGGGAGTATGGCCGGGGAGCATTGCTATGTCAGGTACAATACCCTAAATCTTTATGAATAATGGAGAGTGAAGCTAGTGGGGGCACGTACAGACCTAATATCACCACTGGAACAGTTTCTGGCTATAACAGGTTCCCACTGTAGGGAGTATGGGTGTGTAAGCTCTTGTGTCCCCCCAGTCGTCCTCCTACAGACTAGGGGCACAGGAGCTTACAGACTAGGAGGAGGACTGGGGGGGGGGGACACAGGAGCTTACAGACTAGGAGGACTGGGGGGACAGGAGCTTACAGACTAGGAGGACTGGGGGGACACAGGAGCTTACAGACTAGGAGGACTGGGGGGGACACAGGAGCTTACAGACTAGGAGGACTGGGGGGGACACAGGAGCTTACAGACTAGGAGGACTGGGGGGACACAGGAGCTTACAGACTAGGAGGACTGGGAGGGGGCACAGGAGCTTACAGACTAGGAGGACTGGGGGGGGCACAGGAGCTTACAGACTAGGAGGAGGACTGGGGGGACACAGGAGCTTACAGACTAGGAGGACTGGGGGGACACAGGAGCTTACAGACTAGGAGGACTGGGGGGACACAGGATCTTACAGACTAGGAGGAGGACTGGGGGGGACAGGAGCTTACAGACTAGGAGGACTGGGGGGGACACAGGAGCTTACAGACTAGGAGGACTGGGGGGGGGACACAGGAGCTTACAGACTAGGAGGACTGGGGGGGGGACACAGGAGCTTACACACTAGGAGGACTGGGGGGACACAGGAGCTTACAGACTAGGAGGACTGGGGGGACACAGGAGCTTACAGACTAGGAGGACTGGGGGGGACACAGGAGCTTACAGACTAGGAGGACTGGGGGGACACAGGAGCTTACAGACTAGGAGGAGGACTGGGGGACACAGGAGCTTACAGACTAGGAGGAGGACTGGGGGACATAGGAGCTTACAGACTAGGAGGAGGACTGGGGGGGGGACAGGAGCTTATGCGATGCCCTGGCCCCTGAGGGCCACTTCCGCAGTGCTGGTGTTATGAGCGGGCACTGACCGGGGCAGCTGCAGGGGTTATACTTGTCACGGTATAGGCCTGAGGGCGGCACAGCTGTAGGGCCGGTCTGTGGAATCTGCGGGTGATGATGGGCATGCGATTCTTCGCTGCACTTAGTCAGGGCACCAGTTAGTGGACACCAATGCCAGGGTTCAGTAACAGCGGTTTTATTATAGATAAGGTAACTAGTAGCAACAGTTCTGTCCGGATGCAACCGGGTATATAGCAGGCTTTGACAAATAAAGCAGGAGTGGTGCTGCATAGGCTGTGAGAATACGTGCCGGATGATGGGAGTAGGAGTATGAGAGGAATAGCGTTGCTGGGTGGATTAGCTTGAGAATAATACTTGCTGTGAATCCTTGCAGCGATGAGGAGAGATAACGGAATGACACCCAGATGAGAGAGAAGAATCCGGTCACTTGAGCAGGCAGATACAGCCGAAGACTTGAATACAGCAGCAGAATCAGTCACTCTTCTTATGGTGAAGAGGCTGCAGAGAAGAAGCCCAACTCCTCTGAGGCAGGAGAGGGACGACACACATCCTCCTTGCTTGGAAGCAGGGGGAAGACCACTTTGTTAGGAGGAAGTGGGAGGTCACATGGTTGCTCCTGGCCTGAGCTAGTCGGCCATTGGAGGAACCATGGTTACCGGTCACGTGATCAACAGCCTTGCATACCACTGTACACTGTAATAATACACAGGAATACATGACAATACACATGAAAATGAACATTACAAGAGAATACTAGGGGAAAACCAGCAGCAGTTGCAGTGCAAACACTTACCAGAACAGGCATTGACACAGCAATAGAAATGGCCATAATAGGAGTAGTAGTCTGTATGTTCTGGGACACTGCACTTACAGACTAGGAGGACTGGGGACACAGGAACTTACAGACTAGGAGGAGGACTGGGGGACACAGGAGCTTACAGACTAGGAGGAGGACTGGGGGGGACAGGAGCTTATAGACTAGGAGGACTGGGGGGGACAGGAGCTTACAGACTAGGAGGAGGACTGGGGGGACACAGGAGCTTACAGACTAGGAGGAGGACTGGGGGGACAGGAGCTTACAGACTAGGAGGAGGACTGGGGGGACAGGAGCTTACAGACTAGGAGGACTGGGGGGACACAGGAGCTTACAGACTAGGGGGAGGACTGGGGGGCACAGGAGCTTACAGACTAGGAGGACTGGGGGGACACAGGAGCTTACAGACTAGGAGGACTGACTCAGACCTTCTAGTCTGTAAGATCTTTTGACCCCCATCATACTAAGACTAAGATCCTGGGAAAGCTGGGTGGCCTCAGTCATACAACAATATAAGATGCAGGAAAGCTGGGTGGCCTCAGTCATACAATATAAGATGCAGGAAAGCTGGGTGACTTCTGAATGGCAGTAAGTGTTAAAATACCACATGTGGTCTGTGGCGGGGGCTTGAGACCAGGGGGCGGGGCTTACCGGACATACTCCGGACAGGTACGGTGAGCAAATCCTCTGTCAGTGGGCCCCCAGCTTCAATTCCCCCCCTCCCCCCACCTGGCTACTACTTACATGCATGGTGCAGGTGCTGCTCCCTGGCCTCCACACACTCTGCCTGGGGAGAGGCTGGATGCTTGTACAGTCGGCACTGCCTCCTGGGCTCCCCCGCAGACAGGGCCAGCAGAGCATGGAGTGCAGCCTGTAGCTGCTTCCTGTAAGACCCGGTCACTCTGTCTCACAGGAAGCAGCTACAGTCCTCCTCCTTCCGACCACCACCAGCCCTGCACTGCTACAGGTGTCACAGAGCGCCTACACTTGTGTCTTCAGCTCCTTCCCCTTCACTGCTCTCCTCAGCCGGGGGGCCCCTGTCACGTGATCTGAACTAGGGGGCCCGGTGCACGTGCACCATATGCACCTAGGTTAAAGCGGCCCTGAGTGTAGCCCCACAGTGTATAGCCCCCACATACAGTACAGCCTCATTGCAGCCCCCAGAGTGTATAGCCCCCACATACAGTATAGTCTCCTGGCTGCCCCAACATAGTGTATAGCAGGGGTTCCCAAACTTTTTACACAGGGGGCCAGTTCACTGTCCCTCAGAGCGGTGGAGGGCCGGACTATATGCTGCTGCTTTATCTGGTCCGCGGGGAACTGTTGCTGCTGGAGGATGACACTGTTTCTGCCTATGATGAGGAGGTGGAGTGGAGGATCATACTGCTCATTTGTCTCTGGTCTGGGGGAGGAGCATTGGGGGTGGCTTAGGATAATGGAGTTGTAGTTCTACCACAGCCTCACAGGAGCATGCTAGGAGCTGTAGTTCTACCAAGGGGACACGGACATGCTGGGAGCTGTAGTTCTACCTCTGTCACACAGGAGGATGCTGGGAGCTGTAGTTCTACGACAGCCCCACAGGAGCATGCAGAGAGCTGTAGTTCTACCACAGCCCTTCAGGCATGTTTATTTATTTATTTTTTTATCTATAAAATGGGAAAAGGGGGGTGATTTAAACTTTTATTGGGGGAGGGGATTTTTTTATTAACAAAAAATATATATATATTTTTTTTACACTAACTAGACTTCTGGGGGACTTCTATATACACAGCTTTTATCTCCCATAGAGATCAATGCTGTGTATATACACAGCACTGATCAACAAGATCAGTCATACATTGCTTTGGGCTGCTGACGATGAAGATGATTATGATAATATAAGTGTCACTTTCACAGGTGGTATTACCCCTTTGAGGACCAAGCCCAAAATGACCTAGTGGACCGTGAAAATTTTCATTTTTTTCCTCCTCCCTTTCTAAGAGCTCTAGCACTTTCAGTTTTCTATCTACAGGGCCATGTAAGGGCTTGTTTTTTACAGGAATAGTTGTACTTTGTAATGACGTCTTTCATTCTACCATAACATGTATGATGGAACCCCAAAATTATTATTTATGAAGATGTAAATTGGTGAAATCATAAAGAATGCAATATGGTAACTTTTGGGGGTTTCCTGTGTTGATGTAATGCATTATATAGTAAAAGAAACATGATACCATTATTCTATAGGTCAGCCCGAATACAACCATATGCAGGTTTACACAGATTCTCCAATGTTATATAAATATATATTTTTTCTCTCCTCACCTTCACGACGGCACCATAGGAGGAGGAGTTGTACCCTAGGGACAGGAAAAAGCACGAGAGGTTAAAAGCCCCTCCCCTTCCTCCCAGCACCAGTGCTTTTTCCTGTCCTGCTAGGGCAGGCACGAGAGGGGGGGATCCGAGTGAAGGTGAGAAGAGATCCCCCAAGAAGAGGAACAAAAGGGGCAGGGGTCGATCGGGGCTTAGGTCTCCTTCCTCCCCCATCCCCTTACCAAATGGATCCGTCGTCTCATCGAGACCTCGCTCCAGATTGGAACTTGCGCGGGCGGCACGGGCCGCAGGAGCTCCGGCAGCGTGAGGTAACCCGGAGGGGGGACTACTCTCCTACTGCAACGTGGTCTGGCGGCCTCCGGAGGTAGGCCGTAATCCGTCCGGGACTTCCGGAAGTACGTCATGACGTCACGTCGTCACGCCGGACCACGCAGGTGACGCGCACACGCCGGAAGCTGCGTCACTGCACTTCCGGGTCCGGCGCCATCATTCAAAAGGATGGCGCGAGCGGTTCGGATCGTCTTCTATGGAGATGGATTCCTCCGCTTCAGAAGGGACTGCCTCGGCGGTAACTGTAAGTAACCACCCTCAGTCATGCTTCCGTGTGCCGATCTCTGCATACTCAGTACGCTTCCAATGCCAGCTCTGCATAGGGGTCTACTTTGTTCTTTTCACTGTCTGGTTCACCCTATATATATATCTTTTCACTGTCTGGTTCACCCTATATATATATATATATATATATATATATATATATATATATATATATATATATATATATATATATATATATATATATATAAACATTCAGGGGTCACCAAGGGTGATAAACGCACTATATATATATATATATATATATATATATATATATATATATATATATATATATATATATATATATATATATATATATATATATATATATATATATATATAATGTGTAAGAGGTGTATTCTCATAGATTCTCGGCTCTCATATTATTTAGGAGACTAAAGAATCTACAGCTGCATCCTCATCGGCGGGGAAAAAAGTAACTCCTACAAAGAAATGTGTGTGAAGAAATGAAGTGTCATGCAAAAGCAAGATCCCATCCAACTATAAAAAGAACATATGTGCAGGATGCATAGGGGATATTATTAAGAAAGATAGATCCTCCTTCCTCAAAGATATTAGGAAAATGATGAGGGACGAAATCTCAGCATCCATAGCCAAGACTCCAGTAGTCTCTCCTCCAGCTACTATGCCTCTGGCTATTCCTCCTCCAATTATCCTGCCCCAGGACATACCTCCAGCTGTCCTTCCTACTCCTCCAGCTGCCTCTATGGGGGATACTACCCCAATAATACCTCAATTAATGGACCCTGATCCCGTGGCGTCAGGCTCCATAGATTCAGGATCAACTATATCCATGACTTCCTCCAAACGTAAAAGGCATTCATCAGCCTCTTCGGGTGAATCTGGTCAGATTTCTGAATATCTAGATCTGATGCCAGACGAAACTGAAGACAAAGAGGAAGCCAAGAAATATTTATTTTCCTCTGACCATACCCTCCCACTCCTTAGGGCAGTAAGGAGTGCTTTGGGATTCGAGGAGATCCAAGAGGAAGTCACAGCGAAAGATCAGATGTTTCAGGGTCTTAAACCTAGGAAAAAGCTGGTCTTTCCGGTACACGAGACACTACAGTCTCTTATTTCAGACGAGTGGTCGGACCCGGAACGAAGGTTACGGGTCCCAGGCGAAATTAAAAGACGTCTTCCCTTTAGTGAAGAAGATTCCACTAATTGGGGAGAAGTTCCTTTAATTGATGCACAAGTTGCCAAAGTCACTAAAAAGACCCTTTTGGCATTTGAGGATTCTTCGCAATTAAAGGACCCTATGGACCGGAAGGCAGAGAGCCTACTTAGGAGATCCTGGGAGACAACATCCTACTCAATCAAAAATAATATCGCATTACACTTGTGGATAGGCCAATTAGAAGAACACCTGAATAGTGACTGTTCTAGAGGGAGAATTGTAAACTCTCTTCCCTTATTAAAGGACGCAACGGCCTTCCTATCTGATGCCACGGCAGAGTCTGTTAGATTTGCCGCAAAAGATGGGGCTCTAACAAATGCAGCACGTAGGGCTCTCTGGTTAAAAAACTGGACTGGAGATCCCACATCAAAAGCAAAACTCTGTGGTATTCCCTTTAAGGGAAAATACGTATTCGGATCTGCCCTCGACACAATTATTGAGAAGAGTGCAGATAAGAAGAAAGCAATCCCAGAGAACAAAACGCCACAGAAGAAAGAACAGTTTAAGAAACCTAGATACCAAGAGTCGTATCGTGGCAAAGGGAAAGGAGGCCGTTGGAGCTACCCGAAGGGGGGCAGAGGGAAAAATATTTTTTACAATCCCCGGCCCTCCCAAGATAAGCAATGACCTCTGTGCAGTAGGGGGGAGACTGGGGGAGACTGTCGGAGTTCTCAAAAATCTGGAATATCATCACAGAAAACAACTGGGTTTTAAATATCATCAGGGACGGCTACCAAATAGAGCTTACTCATCCCCCCTTCAAAAAGATTTGTCATATGCCGACAGTCTCCAGGTCCCCTACAAACAGAGATGGTGGCAAGCGTTCTGAAACTCCACCAAATGAAAGTGATTTCCCTGGTCCCTCGAGAAGAGAGAGGGTCGGGACATTATTCAAGTCTCTTCCTTGTGAGAAAGCCGAATGGATCATATCGTCTAATAATAAATCTAAAACCACTAAACAAATACGTAAAGTATATAAAGTTCAAGATGGAGTCAATAAAATCCACCACTCCATTAATAGCCAAAAATGCCTGGATGGTCTCACTAGACCTCCAGGATGCATACTATCATGTGCCAATTCATGTCCAGTCACAAAAATATCTAAGATTTGCCATAATGATAAACAAAAAATTATGCCATTTCCAATTCAGGGCCCTTCCCTTTGGGATATCATCAGCGCCCAGGATATTCAGCAATATTATGTCAGAAGTAATATCCTTCCTCCACATACAGGGCATAAATGTAGTGGCATATTTAGACGATCTACTAATAGTAACGGAGTCCCAGGAGAAAATACAACGGGACCTAGAAAATACTCGCAATCTACTCCAAACATTGGGGTGGATTATAAACGACAAAAAAATCGGACTTAGTCCCATCCCCCAGGAAAATCTTCCTAGGGATCCTCCTGGATTCAGACCTCCAGATGTCATTTCTCCCAGAGGAAAAAATAAAAGATCTAAGGGAGAAAATTCAAAGGTTCAAAGGGAAGTTACACCCCTCAGTCCGGGAAGCAATGTCCGTTTTAGGGTCAATGACAGCCTGTATTCCGGCGGTGCCTTGGAGCCAGGCTCACTCCAGGACCTTACAATCTCAAATACTGAAGGTCTGGAACAAAAGACCCACAGGTCTCGAAAACCAATTTTCTCCTCTCGCCCTATGACGGCACCCCTGGAGAGGACTACCTCCTCCCATTGGACAGGAAACAGGACCACTGGACCTTTAAAAGAAGCTCATCGCCCCACACACGCCAGTATCTGTTTCCTGTCCCATGGGAGCAGGACGGGCAGGTGGGTCTCCACCTGCATGTTGGACTTTTTTTCTTTTTTTAGAAAGACTGGGGCACCCGGCTAAGTACCTGCATGCCGACATCCCTGGCTGTACAAGACTCCGCTACTGGAGCCACAGCCGAGTCTGTGCCTTAGAGCCCCCCGCACCTCCGGAAGAGGATCCCCGTGCTCCCCTTGCGCCTCCAGGACCGGGTGGTGTTCTCCGGCTGTATTCCGGCAGTGTGGAAGGCGTGTGCGCGGCGCGCGCGCGTCCGGTCGGCTCACGTAGCCGGTTGGCATGTGCGCGGACGCGCTGACGTCACGCGCTGTCCGAGTCGCGGCCGGATGACGTCAGCCCGGGATCCCTGTGAGTTGGGATTACCCGTGGGCCTTGACTACGCCATCCGGGCTGCGGCCTGTTGGGGGGGGGGAGAAAATCCCCCTGCACGGGAGGGTGAGCCGCATCAGCGCCGCGGCTGGGGGGGGCGGGGCCAGCCAGCTTTCGTTTTTGGCGCCAGATATAAAATGGAGGCTGGGCTTGGGCTCAGTGTATTCCAGAGATCTGGTATACTGGAGTACCTTTCCAAACGGTATTTCTGCGGTGGATCCTGGTGGCTATCGTTAGCGATTACTATGGAATCCCAGGGCGCTGAGACATCTGAGAACCCTCAACCTGCGGCTGCTGTGGTATGGTTGGGTAAGAGGGGTTCCCCCCATAGAGTGCTTCACTTTTATGCTGGTATTGATTGATATTGTTTTGTTTGTAATAGGAGGAGGCTAGGAGAGCTAAAACTAAACCTAGAGAGTGCCCCATCTGTAAGAAACGGCTAAGTAGTGCTTATACTAAGGCATTATGTGGCGGATGCATGAACAGGGTCCTGGATGATCAGGGGCCAGCATTTTTGAGAAGCATGAAGGGGCTTATTAAGAGACAGATTCGGGTACGTGTACTTTTTTATGTCTCTTATATAGACGGCTTACTCATCCATCCTTAGAAGAGTTCTGTTTCTTCCCAGGCCTCTCTCCCTTCCACTTCCGCTCTGGCCCCACCTGAGGTTATTATCCCTGTGGATGAGGCCCCAGTTGAGGTGCCGGGTCCGAGTGGTGAAGCCCCGCCCTCTCAACATGATGAGGAGGAAGAAGAGATAGAGGGAGATGAACAGTTGTCGGGTCTGGAAGAGCCCGGAGAACTTCTTAATACCGAGACCCAGGTGGTAGAGACGGCTAAGAAGCTCATGCCAATTGAGATGGTGGACAGTATTGTTAAAGCGGTTAGACAAACTATGGCCATAGAGGATAACCCACAGCCTAGAACCATACAGGACATCATGTTTGAAGGCTTAGCTCCTAAACAACGTCCGGTTTTTCCCATTCACCAGAGTATAAAGACTCTGATCTCCAATGAATGGTCCCGTCCGGATAGGAAATTCTTTGTTCCCCGGGCTGTAAGTTCACAAAATCTTCAGGCTTCACAGAGTTGTTTCTTGTGACGATATCCATTTGTATTTATTTGATTTTTTCTTTTCAGTACAAGAGGAAATATCCCTTTAGCACTGAAGAGTCAGTAACTTGGGAGACTGCACCTAAGATTGATCCTCCAGTAGCAAAGTTAACCCGTAAAGACGCCTTACCATTTGAGGACTCTGCATCTATGAAGGACCCTATGGATAAGAGGGCTGAGGTCTATTTAAGAAAGAACTGGGAGGCCACCACAGCCACGTTTAAGCCTCTTATTGCAACAACCTCAGTGGCTAGAGCTACGGATATCTGGGTAGCACAGCTAAAGGAGCAGATCATATCTGGGGCTAGTAAGGAGCAGTTACTGGCCAGTTTTCCAATTATTGAAGGATCCTTATCCTTCATGGCGGAGGCATCTGCAGATGCATTGAAGCTATCTGCCAGATCGGCAGCCCTTTCCAACTCAGCACGAAGGACACTGTGGCTTAGAGATTGGAAGGGAGATGTAACTTCCAGAGCCAAGCTCTGTGCGGTTCCTTGTGAAGGGGATCTTCTGTTTGGGTCGGCCCTAGAGAAGGTGTTGGAGAAAGCCTCTGACAAGAAAAAGGGCTTTCCTCTGGTCTCTACTCAGACTTCCAGGCCTTCTAGAGGTAGAGGCAGAAGAGGTAGAGGAGGTGCCCAAGTCGGAAGAAAGGATTGGAGACCCCCTAAAAAAGGTAGAGGTCTCATGTTCTCAGGTGGTGACACTTCTAAGAAACCGTCACAATGACGCCATATTCCTGTGGGAGGGCGATTAAGTTCTTTCTGTTCTGAATGGTGTTAGATTTCGAACAGTAATTTTGTTTGCAACATAATAAAAGATGGGCTTAAGATTTCCTTTTTGTCTTCCCCAGGAGAAAGTTTCATTATTACTAACCTTTCCTCTAATCCAGAGAAGCAGGCAGCAATGGTATCTGAAGTCAGATCACTGGTAGACAAGAGAGTATTAGTCCCTGTTCCGGAGGAACAGAAGGGCAGGGGCTTTTATTCTACCCTTTTTTTGGTTAAGAAGCCCAGTGGTTCCTTTCGAACCATAATTAACCTTAAGCCCCTAAATCAGGTTCTCTCTTATGAGAAGTTTAGAATGGAGTCCATTTCTTCTGCCATTCTAAACTTATCTCATAATTGTTTCATGGCTACAATAGATCTGAGAGACGCATATTACCATATACCCATTCATCCGGATCACCAGAGATTCCTCAGAGTAGCTGTGAATGTGATGGGATCAGTGCTTCACTACCAATATACGGCCATGCCCTTTGGTATCTCACAGGCCCCAAGGGTCTTTACCAAGGTCATGGCGGAAGTTATGGCCCACATCAGAGAAAGGGACATTGTCATAATCCCATACCTGGATGACTTTTTGATAGTTGGTGATTCTATTCCATCTGTAACATCAGATATTGAAGTAATAGAGGAGGTGTTCTCCAGGCTTGGGTGGGAGATAAACGAAGAAAAGTCTAATAAGACCCCATCTCAACGTTGCAAGTTTTTGGGGATCTGCCTAGATTCAGTATCCCAACGATCCTTTTTGCCCGAGAACAAAATAACTTTAGTCATCCAGAAGGTCCAAGAGCTTATAGATCACCCCGAGGTTACGATCAGAGGAGCTATGTCTGTACTAGGCCTTCTCACCTCCTGCATACCAGCAGTTCAGTGGGGTCAATACCATTCGAGAACATTACAATCTCAGATATTAGAGGTCTGGAGCAGACAAAGGGACAATCTAGACGATTTATTTGTTTTGTCTCCACAGACTATCAGGTCCCTAGCCTGGTGGATAGAGAAGGACAACTTAAACAAGGGGCTGCCATGGAACATTCAAGACCCCCTAACGATAACAACAGACGCGAGTCCGTACGGATGGGGGGCCCACTCAGACTCCCTGGTGCTCCAGGGGAGATGGAACCCAGAGCATTCCCAGGACTCTCAGAACATCAGAGAGCTAAGGGCAATATTTCTGGCGTTAACACAGTCCCTTCCTGTAATTCAGGGAAGAAATGTAAGAATCCTCACGGACAATGCCACGGCTGTGGCATACTTAAACCACCAGGGGGGCACCAGGTCAGTAGAACTGATGAGACTCTCTCACTTCATTTTCAAGCTAGCGGAGCTCCACCTTCTCTCCCTGTCAGCCCTGCATCTCAGGGGAGTGGACAATTGCACAGCAGACTTCCTAAGCCGACACCAACTTCATCAAGGGGAGTGGGAATTAAATCAGGAGGTATTCCATCAAATATGCCAGCTATGGGGTGCCCCACAAATAGACCTCTTTGCCTCCCGACAGAACAGGAAGATCCGAGCCTTCTATTCCCTATGCCAGTCGGACAGGCCGTTGGCTCTAGACGCTCTAGCACAATCATGGCAGACAGGCCTTCTATACGCCCTCCCTCCGATACGACTGCTGCCCCGAGTCATCAGGAAGATCAGACAGGACAGGGCGCAGGTTATACTGATTGCACCATTTTGGCCCAGGAGGGTGTGGTTCACCTGGCTACGCAAGATGTCACTAGCGGATCCCTGGATTCTACCGGAGCGAACAGATCTCCTGAACCAGGGCCCAGTATACCATCCAGGAGTAAAGAGTCTCCATCTGACGGCATGGCTTTTGAGAGGCAATTATTAAGAGGCCGGGGACTCTCAGAGGAAGTAATATCGACTTTGCTTGCCAGCAGAAAGAGAGTCACTTCGGAGATTTATTTCAGAATATGGAAGACCTTTCTCCGTTTTGTGGATCACCCTGTCAATGTCCTAGAACCACCCAATATGCCTCTGATTTTGAACTTTCTCCAAGAGGGTCTCAATAAACATCTTAGACCCAGCACTATTAAGGTACAAATCTCTGCCCTCAGTGCCCTATATGAAGTTAGACTGGCAGAACACCCTTGGATCAAGCGTTTTATTAAAGCGGCAATGAGACTTTACCCTTCCATAAAAACCAGACTTCCACCATGGGATCTAAATTTGGTTCTATCGGGATTAACATCAACCCCATTTGAACCAATATCAGAAATCCACATCAAGTTCCTTTCTTGGAAGGTGGCCTTTCTCTTGGCAAATTACTTCTGCTAGAAGGGTGGGAGAAATCAGAGCCTTCTCCATTACTCAGCCTTACATGGTTATCCGAGACGATAGAATCACTCTCTCCCCTGACCCGGCCTTCCTTCCTAAAGTTGTATCGGATTTTCATAGATCACAGGAGGTTATATTACCATCTTTTTGCGTAAACCCATCTAATGACAGAGAAGCATCTTTTCATTGTTTAGATGTTAGACGAGCTATAATACACTATCTCGAGGTCACCAAGGACTGGAGGATAGATAATAACATATTAATAACTTTCCAAGGGAAGAATAAGGGCAGGGCTGCCACCTCACAAACAATATCAAGGTGGATTAAACAAGCCATTAAGGAATGCTATAGAGTCAGTGGTAGAGAACTTCCTAACTCCATAACCGCACACTCTACTAGATCTGTATCTACCTCGTGGGCAGAGAGGGCTGCAGTCTCAATAGAGGACATATGTAGAGCAGCTACCTGGAGTTCCCCGCATACATTTTTTAGACACTATAGTTTACAACTCTCTCCTTCGGAGGACCTTAGATTTGGTCGTAGAGTCCTACAAGCAGTGGTCCCCCCCTAGGCGAGTATTCCTAGTCTAGTCTCCAGGGGTGCCGTCATAGGGCGAGAGGAGAAAATATAAAATTACTAACCGGTAATTTTTTTTCTTTGAGCCTATGACTGCACCCCGCCTAAACCCACCCATAGATGACATAACATAGTTAAGTTTATTGATCATATGTATATATGTATATAGATATAGTTATAGGGGAAAGAAGATATTTCTTCTATAATTCAACACTTAAGAATTAAGTTTCATAGCACATGTTACACTTGTTGCCCTGTGGTTTTTTCTACATGTGTGTTTGTTAAGCCTTCGCTCCTAGGTTCTTGCTGACAGACTGGCGTGTGTGGGGCGATGAGCTTCTTTTAAAGGTCCAGTGGTCCTGTTTCCTGTCCAATGGGAGGAGGTAGTCCTCTCCAGGGGTGCCGTCATAGGCTCAAAGAAAAGAAATTACCGGTTAGTAATTTTATATTTTTCCTTACACCTCAGGTCAGACTTTCTCTCCGCTGGTGGCTTTCCAGACAGAACCTAGAAAAAGGGACATCTTGGAGTCCTCAACCAAAATACATCATGAGAACAGACGCAAGTCAATCCGGTTGGGGGGCCCAGGTAGGAACACATTTCTTTCAGGGTACCTGGGATCAAGAAACCCTGAAACAATCCTCAAACCTGAGAGAACTCAAGGCAGTTCAGATATCTTTAACATCGGCTGTAAATATCTTGAAGGGTGCTCATGTACACATCCTATCGGACAACATAACTACCGTGGCACACCTGAGACATCAGGGGAGCGCCAAGAACAACCGACTATGGAAAATCTCACAACAAATATTTTCCTGGGCAGAAACCGATCTTTTGTCCCTTTCTGCAACACACCTAAAGGGGACAGAAAATACCCAGGCAGACTTCCTCAGCAGGAACAAGGTTCACCCGGGCGAATGGTGCCTGAAAGACCATCTATTCCAACAACTAGTGGAATGTTGTTAAACTCATGGTGTCAGACTCCTCCCCAGTTTCCAGCGGAACCAAACATAGCCCAGATCTTGGATTTCCTACAGGCAGGTTTGTCTAAAGGCCTCAAACCAGCTACACTAAAAGTCCAGGTCTCGGCGCTATCAGCAGTCTATGATACAGATCTAGCTAATCACCGGTGGATCAAAAGATTCATTCGTGCGGCTACAAGAATAAATCCTACAGTAAAAAACACACATCCACCCTGGGATTTAAATGTTGTTTTGGAAGGACTAACAAGGGCTCCCTTCGAACCTATTGAGGAAGCAAATCTAAAATTCCTCTCCCAGAAGGCAGCTCTTTTAGTGGCTATCTGCTCTGCCAGGAGAATAGGGGAGATTCAGGCCCTAACCATAAGGAAACCTTACTGTACAATCTCAGAAGACCGTATAGTTCTAAAAACGGATCCCTCCTTCCTACCTAAGGTGGTCTCAAACTTCCACAGGTCCCAAGACGTCATACTTCCCTCCTTTTGCCCAAATCCAAAAAATCAACTAGAGAGGAAATTTCAGACCTTAGACGTCCGTAGAACAGTCCTACAATATATTAAGACAACCGCACCTTGGCGAATAGACGAAAACCTCTTCCTACAATTCCAGGGGAAAAATAAGGGAAAAAAGTAATCCAAGAGTACTATTGCCAGATGGATCAGAAATGCCATTACACAGGCCTACCAGTCTCAAGACCTTCCTTCTCCAATTAAAATACGAGCCCATTCCACGAGATCAGTCTCAACCTCTTGGGCCGAAAGAGCATCTGCTTCGATAGAACAAATCTGCAAAGCAGCAACATGGTCGTCTCCTCATACATTTATGCGACACTATCGGCTGCAACTACAAAGCGACGAAGACTTGGTATTTGGCCGCAAAGTTCTTCAAGCAGTAGTCCCTCCCTAAGGTAAAATGTTGGTATTACTCCTATGGTGCCGTCGTGAAGGTGAGGAGAGAAAATAGGATTAGTCCTTACCGGTAAGCCGGTTTCTTCGAACCTTCACGACAGCACCAGTAACCCTCCCTAGTATTGTATATGATATATGATACTCACGTGGTGCTAGAATTACTGTTACAAAGGCACTGGTGCTGGGAGGAAGGGGAGGGGCTTTTAACCTCTCGTGCTTTTTCCTGTCCCTAGGGTACAACTCCTCCTCCTATGGTGCCATCGTGAAGGTTCGAAGAAACCGGCTTACCGGTAAGGACTAATCCTATTTTTATTAAATCCTTTTTTTTTTTTTTTGCAATTAATAATTATTAAAATGGACCTATTGTGACGCTTATAACGGTTTTAGTTTTTCACCTACAGGGCTATATGGGGTGTCATTTTTTGCGCCATGATCTCTAGATTTTATTAATACTATATTTGTGAAGCTCAGACGTTTTGGTCACTTTTTAATACATTTTTAATATATAATGTACCAAAAAATAGCTAATCCTAGCGCTTTTTTCACTCTTTTCGACATGACGATTGTTATATTTTAATAGATCGGAAAATTATGCACGCTACGGTATATAATGTTTATTTATTTTTATATGTTTTATTTATATAATGGGAATGGGGGGGGGGGGTGATTTTACTTTTATTGGGGGAGGGACTTTGGGGTACTTATAAAAACTTTGTAACTTTTTTTACACACATTTTAAGTCCCCCTGGGGGACTTTTACCTGCAATACTTAGATTGCAGACACTATACAATGCTATGCCATAGGCATAGCATTGATCAATGTTATAGGCGTTCTGCTCATTGAGCCTGCCACAGGCTCATTTAACAGAAAGCCGATCAGACTGCACGGAGGCAGGTAAGTGACCTCAGGAGCGCGCTTCATAGCTCAGGACATACCGGTACGCCCAGGGTCGTCTGAGGACAGGCAGCCATGGCGCACCGGTACGTCCTTGGCCGCCTAGGGGTTAAATCCAATTTTCCCCCCTTCTGTACAGCCTGGCAGTAGCCTGGACCTCTTCCAAATTCATGTTCTGGAACAGTTGAAGGCTTTGATACACCCTGTTGACCCCCCCCCCCCCATTTAAGAAATGAACAATTGGAAGTTCTAAAACGGTCGAAAAATACAGAGGACTTTATAATAAAGAGGGCAGATAAGGGGGGGGGGGGGGATATGAAAGACAGATTACATGAATGAGGCTTATCGCCAATTAAATAATTGTACCACCTAGATCAAACTTAAGGCCCTATTCCACGGTCCAGTGCTCGTTTGCTCCTCGTTCCCTGCTCTCTGCCGCTACTACATGCTGCGGCAGCAAGCTGGTGAGTGCGGGAGCGGCTGCATCGGGGGCTACCTGGGTGATCGCTAGATTGTCCGGGCAGCCCATAGAGGATAGCGGCAGTCTGCTGCCGCTGCTTCTATTCAATGGACCGACAACAGCAGATCGCTGCTATCACAGTCGTTTGTTTTTTAACATGTTTGAAAAACAAACGACGCAACAATCAGCCAACATGAACAATGTCGGCTGATCGTTGCCTGCTATTCCACCGGACGATTACCGATAATCGTTCCGTGGAATAGGGCCTTTACCGGTGACTGAGAAGATACAGGGGCACCTGTGAAAATTATTGCGCAGGCAGGTGGAGAAGTGTGTGCTATCTAAAATAAAACTTAGGGCCTTTACCGGTGACTGAAAAGATACAGGGGCACCTGTGAAAATTTTTGTGCAGGCAGGTGGAGAAGGGTGTGCTATCTAAAATAAAACTTAGACATTATTAACCATCCGCTCACCCAAAATCCTTCATATGGTATCATGTACCGAAGATTCATAAGCGACTGGAAAGGCCTCTTGGACATCCGATTGTGCCTGGGATAAGCTCCTCCACACAGTCCCTATGCAAACACATTGGTTGGTTGTTACGGCTCATTCTATCTAGTGTTCCTGCACTTATAAAAGACACCAGTGATTTTTTTGATTGCTTTGGAAGAGGTAGGCTCTGTGGAGGGGATAATCATGGGCATGATCGACGTTGAGAGTTTACATACAAATATGGGAGTGGATCAGATAGCAGCTTTCCTGTACAGATAAATGTGAGGCATATATAAACTTTAAGGCTATGTTCACACTGCGTATGAATCCGTCCGTAGTGGGAACCGCGAATATACGCACGTAGTTTTGAGGTTGATGCGTTCGCTTGAAAGTATACAATATACGCCCGCACAGTGCACACTACGTATGAGCTTACGGCCGGATCGTATACGGCGCCGTGAAAAATTAACAAGACCATTGTTTGAGGACAGAAATGTTGAAACTCACGGCCGTGGATTTCCATGCGGTCCCGTACGAAGGACTTATTTCAGCCAAATTGAACTTGATTTTTCGATCCAAAAGGTTCTGTGTGGTTTACGGGGCTGGGCAAAGATTTTCAAGTAAATGACCTGCCTCAGATCGCTTCGAATCAAGCTAGGGAAGCATAACTGTACTACGGGCGTATGTTCGCGGTTCGTACGCATCCGGCCACATGTCGATTTTTTTTTTTTTTTTTTTTTTTTTCCCCACGCCCGTAGTTTCAGCCGCACATGTACGGCGGCGTACGAACTACGGACGGAATCATACGCAGTGTGAACATAGCCTAAATGTGATGCAATGTCATTCATTTTGCAGAACAGCGTGTTTCAGTTTGATAGTAATTGGTTTATGCAGAGCGAAGGTATTTAGCAGCACTGGAGAAAAATATGATTTTTTTTTTTCTGTGTTTAATCCATATGCAAATAAATCAGTCAGATATCACAGATTCATGGACGTTGTTTTTGTAATGTGGAAGGGAACAACAGAGGAGTTTTCTGAATTTGTCCAATATCTTAACAGTAATTGCACGAACATGAAATTCACTTGTAAATGTAGCAAACATGAAATAGAATTCTTAGATGTTTTTGTTACTGTACAAGAGGAAAAATTTGTTACTACTAGTTATTGTAAGCCGACGATTACAAATGCATTTCTACATTATAGTAGTTATCATCCCGAACACACTAAGAGGGCTGTACCTTTTGGACAGTTCCTGAGATTACAGAGGATCAACATTAATGATGCTACTTACCTGAAAAAAGCTGATGAATTAGTGAGCAGATTACTGGTCAGAGGGTACCCGAGAGAAGAATTGGCATAAGCAAAAGAAAAAGCATTTCAGAAAGATAGAAAATCCCCGCTATATAATAAAAATAAATACCCAAGCAAAAAAAATGCATACAAACCACAAGATATGACACCCCGTTTTAGTTGTGTTTTCTTTTAAATACTCTCCAGTAGCAAAAAGAATTTCAAAAAGTAATTAGAGATAATTGGTACCTTGTGCAGTGAGATCCCATTTAGGGTATAAACCCACACACCGTATATGCAGCAGATATGCAACAAATACGCAGCAGATTTGTTGGTACAGATTTGATGCTGTGTTCAGTTATTTAGATCTAATCTGCTGCGATTTTGCTGCGATTTTGCTGCGAGTTTGCTGCGTATCGCAGCAGTAAATACGCTGCATATACGGTGTGTGGGTTTATACCCTTAAAGACATTTTGGCGCGCAGTGCAGTAAATACAACAGATAATAAAATAAAAAATTGGTTAACATTGTCATCCCCTAAAGGGAATTTCTGATGCAGTAATTGTGCATGGTGTGAACACTTCCAACCAGACAATGAACCTAACGTTGGGGCCCTACTTGACACTACCCTCACTGCTTCCTTCGTCATATTGTAAAGTATTTTTAATTATTTGTCGGATCTTTTTAAACTGTTTGCTATAGGTGGTAACAAATACAACACTATTATTCTTCTGTCTTAGTTTTTTATGTATTTTAGTTTTTTCTGTGCCCATGTCCTAACATAATAATTAATCTCTGGTAATTTCCGATACTTTATGTATGGCCTGATCTTAGGTCTCCTGTGTGAACGATCTTTCCCTAAATCTGTCTTGTAATTTCTCCAATTCTAAACTATAAGTGTCCTCTCTGCTACAATATCTTTTCCTTCTTAAACATTCCCCATTTTGGATAACATGTGGTGGGTGACATGACGTGGCCATCAAAATGGTATTACCAGCACAATCCTTTCTGTATGGCATGACTTCTATATAGGTATTATCATTGTTAGCCACCAGACGTATATCCAAAAAAGACTGTTCTTGAGTTCAGTTTTTTCTAAAAACACTTCCCTCCTGAGCCTTATTTAGACCTTTAACATATTTAAAGGTTTCGATCATGTCCCCCCTTTCCCTTCTTTCCTCCAGACAACACAGATTCAAATCTTTAAAGAGGATGTACCATCAGGTACATCCTCATTAATCTGACCCAGGGATAGAACGGCGCAGTCACAGGGAAGCTGGTGCCGCGGCCCGTTTTTTGAACCGGACCCAGTGGGGGGAATGCCCTGCCCCTGTATGACACGGCTTTATTGATTCTAATGAAGCCGCGTCATAGAGGGGAAGGAATTCCCTTCCACTGGGGGCGGGCCAGCCCACCTCCTTTGCTTCAGCTCTGGCCTGGAACCCGTTGATAGAATAGAGCTGTACACGGGAACCGGGCCGTGGTTCAAAAAACGGACCATGGCACTGGTTTCCCCGTGACAGCGCCGTTCTATCCCTGGGTCAGATTAAAGGGGATGCTCTTTAAGTCTTTCCTGCTATGTTTTATGTCTGACACCCTCCACCATCTTTGTAACCCGTCTTTGGACCCGTTCTATTTTATTAATATCCTTTTGTAGGTGAGGTCTCCAAAACTGGACGCAGTATTCCAGATGTGTTCTCACTAAAGCTCTATACAATGGGATCACAATCTCCCTTTTCCTACTGTTTATATCTCTAGTGATACAGCCCAGCATACAATTGGCTTTCCCTACCACCTGGTTGCACTGTTGACTTATTATAAGGCTGTTAGAAATCATTATCCCCTAATTCGTCTCTTTAGAAGTCTTTTCCAACACAGAACATCTGTCTACACATCCTCATTTTCTACCCACTATCAAATTTGAGTCCATCAAACTGTATCAAGTTTGTACTGTGTGTTGACCATGTTGGCTTCTAACATAGCAGATGGTTCTCATCAGTGTCAGGTCTCAGTACTGTGCACGATCATTTCCTTCTTCATGAGACTTGAAAACCTTAATCCTGCTTGCCAATCTTTACTGCCCTATGCTTACAGACGGAGGATCGGAAGTGTTTTGTCCAGCATAAATGCACAAGCCTGGAGAACAAGAAAATGGCTGCACATCTCACCCATGTTTGTTACTTAAGCTTTTCAGCTACATTAAAAACCAACAGAAGTTAGTGTGGAATGAGGTGGGAGGTGGGAGGCCAGCGGACTGGGCACACTACATCATAGTTTTATGATTTTTTTTTTTTTTTTATTGCATGTGGTTTACTGGATTGCATTTTGCACATACTCTGTTAAGCCTACTGTAAGCATTTGAGTAGTGACACTTGCACTTTACTATTATTATATGCATTTATGCTGATGAGTTTACAGAACGGCCATTCATTATCTGCACATGCACTTTATATTTCTCATGTCCCAGTAGTGGGGTCTCCCACCTCCCAGGTCTTGTTTTTAACTCATTGTTTGTGGTAGATTCAATATAGTTTTGTTATATTTTTCCAATACATCAGCATTATATTTTATTACTCTTGGGCTCAAGTTGGTTAATAGGTGTAGACTGTTGAAACTGAGTCGATGGCCGCCATTTAACGGCAACGACTGTTGTTTTAAAATAACGGCAATTATTTGCCATTAAATGGCATCCATGCACTCAATTTTAATAGTGTGTGAACATAGCCATTCTGTGTTTTCAATCCACTTCTGGTTTTGGTTGAAAAATACTGACCAAAAATACTGTGTGGGAACATAGCCTGATTGTTATTTTTCAGTGAATACAGAGATGCTTATTTTTTATTTAATTTAACTTTATTCAGCCGGGTGTAAGGAAAAATAAATACTATGTAAAAAATATTTTACAGTATGTATGTTAAATTTATGAAATTCTGTTTTGTCTCATGCAGAGATAATGGACTCACTACTAAACTATAAAGGCCTTGTGATATCACTGGTTGTATTCTGTTTGTTCCTGAGCATTATTTATTATGAACGCCTAAAAAAGGTAGGAACAACTCCTATACACAGTGTCTCTATAGAATGATGTCTGTACATGTTTTATATTACTAATACACAGAATTTGCAACTCATTTACATATATTTACACACACACACACACATTATATACACACTCATATATATATATATATATATATATATATATATATATATATATATATATATATATGCGATAAGGCGGCACTCCAGGAATAGTGAATAATAAAGTGGATTTATTCACCACCCATAATGTGCGGTACAACGTTTCAGTTCCTCGATGAAACCTTTTTCAAGCAACACATACACATGTGAAGAAAGGGGCTGGTATTTAAAGTCCATAAGCTCAGCCCATATACAATGACGTCATGATTACATGATTATACAAACAATCTTCAAAAACAGTGATTACAGTGTATAAATCCCCCCTTACACAAAATATCATATACAGTGTTAGTGACTATTCATAAAGGTAAAGTCCGATCCTATCCCAATGCGATGTAGTCCACATAATTCATAACAAGTTCATCTCCTGTATACTAAAGGGTTAATGGAGGGAGGCCATCTCTCACCCGGTATCCTGAATAAACAGCTGCTCCTCCACGTGTTGTTCCTTGCCGATCCAAGTTTGTAAATAGAGGAACTGCTCATGCGTGGAGGGGTGCAATCAGAGGACTCGTAAGGATGGGCGTCATTAGACACAGCCAGTGTCAAGGAACCGCGCGTGCGCTCTCCACACAGTGTGACTGCCCTCACTCCTAAGCAGTGTTTGGAGATTGCGCATGCGCTGTAAGCGCTAGGCATCCACAGAGGCCATCTTTAATAGGGTCAGTATTACCCATACATTGGAACTGAAAAATAATAATAATAATAATAATAGGGATCGTCCTGTCGTGAGGTGGACATGTCCAATACTGGTCCCCGCCCTCTATAGGTGTCGCACTCGGGACCTCAGGACTGGTTGATCCCTGATCGTTCCGGCAATCAAAGTTACCTAGACCAGGGTCTTCCCCACTCCACGGGAACAGGACTGCATTTCCATCAAGTAGTGTAAACAGTGACCAAAGAGTTGCAGTTCCATATTATGGCACCCATCCAAACTCTGTCCGTAAATAAAAGCAAGATAGATCTATATTACAGGTGAGTGATCGGACTCCATCCATCAATGAAGATCTGAAACAAATCAAAACATCCAATAAGTGTAAGCGATATACATAATACAGCATCTAATAGGAGCGGACATAATGTGTAAAAATAGGTGTGAATAGTGTGAATATACATAAATACAATTTTTATATACAAATATTATATACAGTTTTTTAATCATGAAACCTATTTCTACCAATCATGTCAAACAACCCAGGGGGGGGGGGGGGGGGGCTCGGGCAAGGATTACATAAACAATCTCAGGGAAGAATCAACATTCAAACCTTTCGGATATAGTGTATTCAATTTTGATATCCATTGTGCCTCTCTCTGTTTCAACTGTCTCTGACGATCAGCTCCTCGTCTAGGGGTCGGTATATGATCAATAATGCAAAATCTTAACTGGTTCGTGGTATGACAACATTCCTTAAAATGGTGGGGGACCGGCAGTTCACACTTCTCTGTACGTATAGAAGATTTATGATTGAGTCTGGTTCTGCATTCTGTGGTGGTCTCCCCTACGTATAAGCGGGGGCATGGGCACTGTAAAACATAAATTACATAATTAGACTTACAGTTTAGGTGGTATTTTAGCTTGAACTGTTTTTTTGTCACCGGGTGGGTGAAAGTATCAACCTTTAGCATCAAGGAACAGTTATCGCAACCCAGACAGGGAAAACTGCCTGGCTTGAGTACAGAGGCTAAATCTAAGTTCTCCCGATGGCAGTCAGCATGGACCAATTTATCTCGAAGGCTTGGGGCTCTCCTGTACGAAAACAGTGGAGGAGATTTGAAGATGGGTATCTGCGGATAATAATTAGCTACTATACTCCAGTGTTTTTTAATAATTTTAGACACCTGATGGCTATGTTGGCTGTATGTGGACACAAAGGGGATCCTCTCTGGGGTGGCACTTTTACTAACTGTCCTATGTGTGTAAGTCTGTACTTTTTGTACACTCCTAGTTATTAGTTTTTTGGGGTACCCCCTCTCTGAAAACTTCTGTCCCATCTCGACTATCCTGTCCTGGAGAGTAGTTGGGTCATCCACGATCCTTTTAACACGTAACAATTGACTAAATGGTAGAGATTCCACCATTTTTCTGGGGTGTACACTGTTATATCTCAAGAGATTATTTTTGTCAGTGGGTTTAAGATAGATGTCTGTATGTAGTTTAGTGCCCCCCACCGATACCCATGTGTCCAGAAATTGAATACCCTCTTGTGAATAGTTCATGGTGAACTTGATATTGGTATCTGCCCTATTCAGGTCCTCAAAAAATTCAAGTAGCTCAGGGGTGGACCCCACCCACACGAGGAAAATGTTGTCTATGTATCTCCACCACCCAAGCACCTTGCCGAAGTGGTGGGACAGATTCCTCGAAGTCGGCCATGACTATATTGGCATTGGCCATATTTGACCCCATAGCGGTCCCTTTTTGCTGGATGTAGTAGTCCTCCTCAAAGAGAAAATAATTACAAGATAGCAAAATTTCAAGTAAATCCATCACAAATTCTTTACCTATTGGAGATACGGGTGATCCCTGTAACACTCTCTGAATACACCCAAGGCCCTGAGTGTGGTCAATACAAGTGTAGAGACTTGTTACATCAAACGATGCCAATATTGTCCCTTCTGGTATCACCAAACCTCTGATCTTATCTAGGAAGTCAGCCGTATCACGAATATATGATTTTGCCCCTGTTGCGTATTGTCTCAGTTCCTTGTCAATAAAGATTGCCGCTGGGCTGAAAATAGAATCAGTTCCAGAGACAATCGGGCGGCTGGGGGGATTAGACAATGATTTATGAATTTTCGGCAAAATGTAAATCAAAGGGGTTATTGGTTGCACTGGAAGTAAAAATTCATGTAATGCCTGATCAATAACATCAGCAGCAAATGCATCGTCAATTAACAACTTAAGTCTCCTCAAGATCATTGGTTTGGGATCTGAACTCACTCGTCTATATACACCCTCCTCATCCAACTGGCGAAGTATCTCTTGTCTATATGCGGTCTTGTCCATAACGACGACAGAGCCTCACTTGTCGGCTGGCTTGATGACAATGTCGTCGTTATGGACAAGACCCCTCAATGCATCACTCTCAATGAGGCTGACATTGGTATGTCCCTGTCTGCTTCCCTGAATGTCAGTTTTCAATACGTTGAGGTCACGTTTAACCAAAGTAGTGAAGGTGTCAATGGCTTCAGAGGATATAGGGGGGATGAAATCACTCTTATTGGAGAGACCCCATTCTTTGAGTCTAAACTCTGAAACACCTACCCTCCTGCCCACTCCCACTTCGGGTTTATCAGAGAACCACACCTTAAGTTTAATGTTACGCAAGAATAACAATAAATCAACATCCAATTGTAGCCAATCTATGGGAGCAGAAGGACAGAATGATAAACCATGATTCAACACTTTGACCTCAGTCTCTGTTAGAGTATGGGAAGATATATTTACCACCAATGATGGATGTGTGGATTCAGAGTCCGTTACATTTTGTTGGTCTTGGTTGTTCTGCTGCTGCGGACCGGCTGGCTTACTGTACCTTCCTCGACCACCTCTTCTGATGCGTCGCCGCCCCCTGCTTGATCCATCCTGTCCTGGGACAAAAAAGGAGCCTGTGTGGTCTTCTTAGAAGTCGTCTTACTTGGTTTGAGAGAATCCCGTTTACGCTGGGACTTATCCATCCGTTTGCTCTCATGTTGCCACTCATAAATAAGGCCCGATTTGTAATCTTTGCAAGTCACGATGCTACTTGTGTCTTTTAGTTTCCTCTAGTTCAGATTGAACAATATATATATTATTTGTTCAGGATATGTATGCATATAACAAGTATTGAGTTTTATACATATGTTATTGATTTATCATACGATAACAATAAGCTGTCTAAGCTCTGCAGTTCCTGATTATTAGCGCTATATACAACGGGGTCCCATACCCCTTGTACCATGGGTCTCCAAACTGCGGCCCTCCAGCTGTTGCAAAACCACAATTCCCATCAGCCCGGGCAGCTAAAGCTTTGGATTTGGCTCTCCAGGCATGATGGGAAATATAGTATTGTAACAGCTGGAGGGCTGCAGTTTGGAGACCCATGCCTTGTACTGTATATTCTTATGTTCAGTACCCGAGGGATGGGTTCTACCAGGGCCGTTTCTAAAGGCGAGCGGGCCGGGTGACCGCACGGGGCGCCGACAGCTAGGTGGCACTGGTGGCTCCACTGAGCTGCGCGCACCCCCGGCCGCTCACCCCATCAACTAGCTCTGTGACCCAATGCCTCTGTGCCCCATCACAGGGCAAGACTGGTGCCCGAACGTTGTTCCGCCCCGCCGCCCGGATGTAGCTCCGCCCCCCACCCGAACGTAGCTCCACCCCCCATGGACCGGCCGGACCCTGCAGAGCACTCTGCAGGCCGCTGCATACATCTTCTCCCTGAGCAGGCGCAATGACGTCATATCACTGCGCCTGCTGAAGAGAGAAGATTTGTGCAGGGGTGATGGCGGCCTGCTCCTTGCAGGCTGGAGAAGAGGAGAGAGGGACCTGCTGTATGCTGGAACAAGGTGAGTATAATGTTTTTTTTTTTGTTTTTTTTTGTGTGGACAAAGCATGGGGGGATTATTACTATGGGTGGGGGAGCACAGGGGGGCTTATTACTATGGGTGGGGGAGCACAGGGGGGCTTATTACTATGGGTGGGGGAGCACAGGGGGGCTTATTACTATGGGTGGGGGAGCACGGGGGGGCTTACTATTATGGGTGGGGGAGCACGAGGGGGGGCTTACTACTATGGGTGGGGGAGCACGGGGGGGCTTATTACTATGGGTGGGGGAGCACGGGGGGGCTTATTACTATGGGTGGGGGAGCACGGGGGGGCTTATTACTATGGGTGGGGGAGCACGGGGGGGCTTACTACTATGGGTGGGGGAGCACAGGGGGGCTTACTACTATGGGTGGGGGAGCACAGGGGGGCTTACTACTATGGGTGGGGGGAGCACAGGGGGGCTTACTACTATGGGTGGGGGAGCACAGGGGGGCTTATTACTATGGGTGGGGGAGCACAGGGGGGCTTATTACTATGGGTGGGGGAGCACAGGGGGGCTTATTACTATGGGTGGGGGAGCACAGGGGGGCTTATTACTATGGGTGGGGAAGCACAGGGGGGCTTATTACTATGGGTGGGGGAGCACAGGGGGGCTTATTACTATGGGTGGGGGAGCACAGGGGGGCTTATTACTATGGGTGGGGGAGCACAGGGGGGCTTATTACTATGGGTGGGGGAGCACAGGGGGGCTTATTACTATGGGTGGGGGAGCACAGGGGGGCTTATTACTATGGGTGGGGGAGCACAGGGGGGCTTATTACTATGGGTGGGGGAGCACAGGGGGGCTTATTACTATGGGTGGGGGAGCACAGGGGGGCTTATTACTATGGGTGGGGGAGCACAGGGGGGCTTATTACTATGGGTGGGGGAGCACAGGGGGGCTTATTACTATGGGTGGGGGAGCACAGGGGGGCTTATTACTATGGGTGGGGGAGCACAGGGGGGCTTATTACTATGGGTGGGGGAGCACAGGGGGCTTATTACTATGGGTGGGGGAGCACAGGGGGGCTTATTACTATGGGTGGGGGAGCACAGGGGGGCTTATTACTATGGGGAAGCACAGGGGGGCTTATTACTATGGGGGGGAGCACAGGGGGGCTTACTACTATGGGTGGGGTGGGGGGGGCGCTTTGAGCAGGATTCGCCCTGTAGTCAAAATTACCTAGAAACGGCCCTGGGTTCTACTCTCTGGTAGAACCATTAGCAGAGCAAGCAGTGATAGCAATTCCTGCTCACTGTGCAGAGGCTGCTGCGCTCTGTGATCATATCGGGCAGCCCCCACCTCCCCATGTATTGTATAGAAGAGTATACAGAGGAAACAGGGAGGGACTATGTAAAGGAAAAGTGATGCATTTATTTTAAAAGTTATATTACAAACTTTTATTAAAGCAATGTATTTTGCTGAGTTCGCACTGCGTTTTTGCAGTCCGTTTATTTATCCATTTTATGCAAAAGACGGATGAAAATCAGATAAAAATGTATTTATGTGCATCCATTTTAATCCTTTTTCCGTTGATTTCCATTATTAAAAAAAAATAGATTACGTTAAAATGTTTTTTTAACGTAAACGAAAACGTGGTCAACCACATGTAGAAAATTGGATTGATATAATGAATAATATAGTTTTATAGATTGGGTCGTTAAAGACGTGGTGATATCAAACATGTATAGGTTTTGTGTTTTTTAGGTGTTTTTATGTAACGGTTTATTATATATGGGGAATATAATGCATTTTTTTTTATTGGGGGGCAATCTACACAGCCATGCCTCTTTAGCAACCCCAGGGGCCTTCACAAGGTCCAGGAGATTGCTAGAAGACATGATTGGAGGCCTGGACCTTGAAGCTGGATCAGTATGCTGGCGCCCACCATCGGAACCCATTACCTCCTGCTGTCATGACTTGACAGCAGCATATAAAGGGTTAATACTACCTGGAGCGGTAAATTACTGCTCTGAGTAGTTGCAGCAGGAGGTCTGCTGTTATACTTACAGCTGATCTCCTGTGGTACCTACGCTTGCACTGGTAGCATTTATATTGTCAACGCCGTAAAAAAGCTGATAGGGACAGAATAAAGCCCAGTAGTGACCATCGTAAAAAGCTGATAAGGTGGTCACTAATGGGTTAATATTCCCACGTTATATTGTTTTTAACAAATTTATATCCGTGAGTGAAGTGTTTTAAACCCCGAGTGATCTATGTAATACACTTGCTAATCTTGGCAGCCACTGTCTTCTTACTGTAATTGGAGATATCAGTAGTAAGAGTATGTTTACTAAGGACCTACTAAAAATAATCAGATATTCCCAGTTGTGTGTATATGTATACATGCAGTTATTCATACAACTATCAAATAATTATATGCCTGTAGGTATATACCATGCCCAGACTGATACTCTGGCAGGCCAGGCAAATGCCCAGTGGGCTGCCTAGATTTGCCAGTCTCTGGGGGCCGCCTGGGCTGTAAAATTAAATGCTGCATTTAAAAAACAAAAAAGTAACATTTTTCAGGCTGCCTATTCAGCTGCTGAGGACCCCACTGCAGGACTGAAGGCCAATTTCAGACACTCCCTGTCTCAAATGGCACTCTGTGATCACACATCATTGGAATGAGTGTGTGCTGCACAGGTAACGCTGTGCTGACAGCCCGACCCTAGGAGGATAAGGAGGAGGAGATCTACTGCACAAAGTCTTCTTGCTGAGGCTTACAAGAGATAAGAAGACAAAATACCGGGGTTACTGGGCCGTCCCGTCCCCGTGAAGGAGGAAGCTCGCCCCCCCCCCCCCCCCCACACACACACACACACTGCCAGGCAAAAGACAGGAGAGGAACACTTTGTAAGTGCCTCTATGTGTGTCTCTCTCTCTGTATTACTAAATATGTGGCTGTCTGTATGTGTATATAAGACTATGCTAGAGATGAGTGAACATGCTTGTTACTCGGACGAGCATCTCGCAATACTCGACACAATGGCATCTTCCTCTTCCTGTATGTTTGACGGCTTTTTTTCAGCAAAATATCATGCAGGAAAGTCTTTGGGAGCTAGTAGTATCACATGGCATGTCGATAGCAACGATTGGCTGGCCAGATCAGATGACCTGGCATATAAGAATCAGGTCCCGCGATGCTCGCTTCAGCGCAGGTTGGATGAGCATAGGGAGAGAGCTGCTGTATGTCAGGGAGAGTGTTAGGCAGGGAATTAGTGTGCGGTTAGGCAGGAATCTCGCACAAAGAACCCAACAGTCCTTGTAAGGGCCTAAAATTTTCAAAACATAGGTTTTTTTTGCTACTCTTGGCTGCTGGCTTGGACTTGTAGTGCAGCTGTCAGTAGTCAATTTTTTCTGTTGCTGACATTACCTTGGCTGGCTGGGATCTGTAGTTCAGCTATACCTATCCTCACTGTGCAGTGTCCTGTGCAACGGGTGCCTTAAAAAAAAAAAAAAGAACCACTACCAGTTACACACATACTCTATACGTCTACCCACAAAACTGCTGTCAGTAATCAATTTTTCCTGTTGCTGACATTCTTTTGGCTGGCTGGGATCTGTAGTTCGGCTATACCTATTCTCACTGTGCTGTGTCCTGTGCACGTGGGGAGAGAGACAGGGATCAGCGAAGTACAGCTACTGCATCAGTGTGTCCAAGGCTGTATTTTAACCCCTGATTGACATAATTTAAATCAGGAGATTACTGGCCCGATTACAGGAACATGGGGGAGAGAGTCGGGAGCCCAGAATTTGGCGTAATGGTGCGATTAGCTTGCCCCAGAGGCATCCATGCATGTTGTCCCTGCTGTTTCCTGTCCATTTACGTGTTGTTTCCATCATTTTCTGAGGTTTCCAGGTTTTCACGCAACCTTCCCTGTGCAGAGCTTTGGTCCCCTACAAAAATACTGAGTTTCCCATTGACTTCAATGGGGTTCGTTACTCAAAACGAGCACCCGACCGTCAAGAAATATTCGTCTCAAGTATCAAGCACCCGAGCATTTTAGTACTCGCTCATCTCTAGTGTGTATGTTTCTCTATGGTTATATATGTGGCTGTCTGTATGTGTACATGAGACCCGTATGCATGTGTGTGTATGTCTCTCTATGGTTATATATGTGGCTGACTATATGTGTATGCGTAAGTGTATGCATGTGCCTGTGTGTACAGCATGTGTGTGTATGGGTACATATGTGTCTAACTGTATGTGTGTATTTGACTGTGTGTATCTCTGTATGTATGTGCCTTACTGTATGTGTATATGTGACCGTATGTATAGGCTATTGTGTACAGTGTGTGTGTGTGTGTGTCTCTGGATGGGTATATATGTGCCTGACCATACGTACATATGTAACTGTATGTGTCTCTATGTATGTATGTATGTATGTGCCTGGGTGTATATACAACATATATGTATATCAATATATTAAAATATATATACTGTACCTGAATGTATACTTGTGTCTCTATGTGAATATGCAACTGTATATATGAGACTGTCGCTGCAGCACACTTCGCACCACAATTGTTCATTTTTTTTTTCTTTTTTTTTTTTTTTAATTTACTGGGGGGGGGGGGGGGCTCATATTTTGTGGGGGCTGGTAAGGTGCTTTGTATGCCAGGGCTGCTTTTTAGTCCCAGTCTGGCCCTGGTATACACATGCACTGCATCTTCCCACATTTGCGTCATTTTTATCTGAATCCTTATATAAAATGAAAAACATCCCACCATAAAAATGGTTCTGTAGAAAACTAAAACTTTTAGTTAACAATTTTACTCAAAATTCTGATTGACTAGTGTTGATCGAACTGTTCGAAAAACTTACGTTCGAGTCGAACATCTCGATTTTCTCGAACTCTGCAAGCTCAAGGACTTAGCGAGAAGCGTAGACTTGGATAGCATTTCCCTCTTCATAGACAGCAATACTTAGATTTGGTAAAGCTGGGTGACCTCCATTATTTTCTTATTCACACTCCGTGCCCAAAAGTCCATTTTTGTCAGTTTTTATTGCTGAATAATAGTATAAAAAAATGCCTTTCCATCTGTCATACACATCAATCAGTCATACATAGGAGTTGCTTAGTTAAAAGTTTATTTTTGTCGGTTTTGGGGGTGAAATACCGTTCAAATATACTGTGTGTTATTGTCATATAGATATATTTAGACCGTTTATTATTGTCCTATATATACAGTGATGCCTTGAATTACGAGCGTAATTCATTGCAGGACTGTTCTTGTAATCCAAATCCACTCATAGGGTGCTAACACACACGACCTGCAGCAGATTTGATGGTGCAGATTTAATGCTGTGTTCAGTTATTTACATAAAATCTGCTGCGTATCTGCAGCAGAAAATTCACTGCGATACAGTGTGTGTGAAGCTACAGGATGGAGCTGCAGATTCCCATAATGGCGGAGTTTGAGTGCAGGCAGAGTATAGTAGCAGTGTGTATAGTTGAGTGTGAGTCCAGGCACATTATAGCAGGAATGGAGAGGATGGGAAACACAAGGGCTGACAGATTGCAGGAAGCATGAAGGAATGAGCAGGGCAGATGTGGGCACAGTATAGCAGCACTCTCTGTTCGGGGAAAAAGGGGTTACAGCTATTACCCCCACAGTCCTGTCCTCTGATGCAAGCCCCTGCCTGAAGTGGATTTGCTATGGTTTGGAAGTTGAGGGAGACTTCCTAGGTCATAGTACAGTGCTGTAGACCACCCTGTTCAGGCCATGCCCCTCCCCCACTCCGCCTCCCACCCAGTACAGGAAGCTCTTAAACCAAAGCAATGCTCTTAAACCAAGTCACAATTTAAAAAAAAATTGAGCTCTTAAACCAAAACACTCTTAATCCAAGTTACTCTTAAACCAAGGTTCCACTGTATACACTGTGTGTTTTTGTCATACAGATTTATATCCAGGAAATAGAGTTCTCTCTGTTGCTAAATCCTTCTCAATGGCAAAAAGTGTAATTTTCATAGGGGTAGCCCCCCAAAATCATTTTTTGCATTAACCTCTTGGGGAGGCTTCAAAATTCACTAGGCACTCATTTACATCTGAAGCTTGTGGTTGCGTCAAATAGCGCAAGAAGGCCACAATAAAAATTGTGGTGCATTTCTCTGGAAATAGGTTTTCTATTATGAGATATTAGATCACCATATAATTTCTGCAAAGAAAATTACAATTTTCTATTTTCTCACACACTCAGCTTTTATTTTTGTGACTTACCTAAAGGGCTAAAAAACTTTCTGGAATTGATTTTGAACAGTTCGGGGGATGCAGTTTCTGAAATGGGGTGCTTTGTGGGGCTTCATAATAACTAGAGATGAGCAAACTTTTCAAAAGTTCGTTCCGACCGGACTTCCGGATTCCTTTGAAAAGTTCAGTTTGACCGAATTTCGGATTTCTTCGGATTTCATAGTTTAAAGCATCTATATGATACGAGGGAAGTGTATTTGGTTGAATTTAGGGCTCTACAAGTCAGTAACATCATTATCTTTTCAATCCTTTGCAACCGTGGGTCAGCCCGAAAGCAAATCAACATGCGCTTAGCCATTTCCACCAGGGACTGGGAAGGAATAACTGCCTCCTTCTCCACAGCATACTGCCAATGGGTACTGCCTCCATGCTCCTCATCCTCCTCATAGCCCTGCATATCCTCCTCTGGCCCCCTCTGGTCTGGCAGGAAGGCTCATCTCCTTCTCCTCCATCTGTCTCCCCTAAGATGGTGTCTCCCAATGGTACACAGGCTCTGCACACTATAGAAGTGATTACAGTGCAGTTACTAATGACTCACAGGTGACGTCTTCTCCGATTGCCGTCGCTCACTTTTTGCTTTCTTCTCCATCTGGTGCAGCCATAATAAAGACTTCTCCGACCACAACTCGTCTGCAAGCGGGCAGGGCGGGGTGACTGGGGAAGGGAGGCAGCTGGGGGTAACTGGGTAAAGGAGCTGGGGTGACAGGTGGAGAAGCTGGGAAGAAGCTGGAGTGACGGGGAGCAGGAGCAGCTGGGGAACAGGGGGAGAAGCTGGGGCGATGGGGAGAAGATGGGAGGGCAGGTGGGGTGGCAGGGGGAGGGGGAGAAGCTGGGGAACAGGGCGAGCAGCTGGGGCAACGGGGAGGGGGAGCAGCTAGGGGTGGCAGGGGGAGAAGATGGGAGGGCAGCTGGGGTGGCAGGGGGAGAAGATGGGAGGGCAGCTGGGGCGACAGGGGTAGAAGCTGGGGCGACAGGGGTAGAAGCTGGGGAACGGGGAGAAGCTGGGGCGACAGGGAGAAAACGGGTGCGACCGGGGGAGGGGGAGCAGCTGGGGTGACAGAGGAAGGGGGAGCAGCTAGGGGTGGCAGGGGGAAAAGATGGGAGGGCAGCTGTAGTGGCAGTGGTGAGAAGATGGGAGTGCAGCTGGGGTGGCAGAGGGACCAGCCGAGGGGGTCAGAGGGACCAAGCGGGGGGGGGCAGAGGGACCAAGCGGGGGGGGGGCAGAGGGACCAAGCGGGGGCAGAGGGACCAGCCGGGGGGGAAGGGGCAGAGGGACCAGCCGGGGGGGGAGGGGGGTGGCAGAGGGACCAGCCGGGGGGGGGGGGGGAAGAGTGGCAGAGGGACCAGCCGGGGGGGGGGGGGGAGAGTGGCAGAGGGCCCAGCCGGGGGGGGGGGGGGAAGAGTGGCAGAGGGACCAGCCGGGGAGGGGGGGGAAGTGGCAGGGGGACCAGCCGGGGGGGGGAGGAAGTGGCAGAGGGACCAGCCGGGGGCGTGAGCTTCCGGCACAGACTGTCACACAGGCCGTAAGCTCACAGTGCAGCTTCGCGATGCCCGAAGTTCCCTGCTCCGCAGCGGCACTCCTCCCCCCCGCTGGGCTCGATCCCGACACTGGCTCACTCTCGGCACCCCCCGCTGGGCTTGATCGCAGCCCGGGGGGGAGGGGGGGCAGGGTGCCGCCGGTAAGCACTGCCCGCGGCACTCCTCCCCCCGCTGGGCTCAGTCCCGGCACCGGCACAATTCGCAGCTCAATCGCATCGCTTACCGGCACAAGGTGCTTCCCGGCGGCACCCCCCCCTTTATAAATATGCACAGATCTCTCACCATCTCAGCTCTGCTACCCCATGTCGCCATCTCAGCTCTGCGACACCATGTCGCCATCTCAGCTCTGCTACCCAATGTCGCCATCTCAGCCCTGCTACCCCAGGTCGCCATCTCAGCTCTGCTACACCATCTCAGCTCTGCTACACCATCTCAGCTCTGCTACACCATGTCGCCATCTCAGCTCTGCTACACTGTCGCCATCTCAGCTCTGCTACACCATCTCAGCTCTGCTACACCATCTCAGCTCTCCTACACCGTTATCACCATCTCAGCTGCTACACCATGTCACCATCTCAGCTCTGCTGCACCGTTATAACCATCTCAGCTCTGCTACACCATCTCAGCTCTGCTACACCATCTCAGCTGCTACACCATGTCACCATCTCAGCTTTGCTACACCGTTATAACCATCTCAGCTCTGCTACACCATCTCAGCTCTGCTACACCATCTCACCATCTCAGTTCTGCTACGATAGGAAAAAATGTGTGCATCTGCAGCTTCATAAAATTCAGTAGCTTTATTCATCGTCACAAAACATAAAATAACAAAGTAGTTAAAAGACACGCCGACGCGTTGCAGGGTGAGAACCCCTTAATCATGGCAATCATAGCAAGGTTACAACTGATTTAAATACAGATCGGATGTAAAGTTGAACTGAAATGGACCGCCCACCAAAAGGCTACATACACCTGAACGTCCGTCCCAGGTAAGTCACATGACTGTTTACAACACACATGAAATTTTTTTTAAACAAAAACATATTAAACAGACATAAACTCAAAAGTGTAACAAACATGTTAGTTCAATAAATGTAGTATAAGTCAGTTCTATAATTTAACCCTTTCGAGAACCTGGTATTAAGATTAAGGATCCACAGCGCCTCCCTTTTCCTAACCATGCGTGTCCAATCACCCCCGCGTTTGGGTCTATTGACCCTTTCAATCGCGGAAACTTTTAGACCGCTCGTGTCCCCTGCGTGACACTCAACATAGTGTCTAGCAAGGCCTGAGAGTGAGTGAGTGTTATGGGATGAAATGGACATTTTAATATCAGATAGGTGTTCTCCAATACGGGTTTTGAGTTTCCTGATACTGGACCCCACGTACTGCAAGTCACACACCGTGCAGTGTGCAACATACACGGTGTGGGAGGAATTGCAGTTGAGAAAGGAACGGATCCTGAAATCGCGGCCCGTACTGGATGACACCACTGTCGGCTTTTTAATCACGTAGCGGCACATACCGCATCGCGGTACCGCACATGGAAAAAAGCCCGTGGTTTTAAGCCAATTTTGTATATATGGCTGTGAACCGTTTCCAATGTCGCTTGGAGACAACAAATTACCCAGAGTTTTTTTTTTTAGAAATGTAATTTTTTATAAGTGGTTTTTCAATATAAACATATAAAAGACAACAGGAAAATTCCAAAAAGCAAAGTAATCAGTCACATACAGTAGAGACCAAGTGGCCCAGGACGGGTCACCATCTATATATCAAAACTAGAATATAGGCTGTATGTAGCATTGTAGTAACCTATAGTAGCTTCGAATCAACGGACAGACACTCACTCACCATCAGACAAACTGAACTTCCGGAAGAAGACCAGCCATGACATGCACACAAGACAGGGGGGGGGGGACAAAGGAAAAAACAGAAAGGGAAACAAGGTTAGGAAGCAGAATTCTGTCAGTTACAATCGAACAGGAGGATAGTGTTCATCCCAGGGAGCCCATACCTGATCAAATAACTCCATTTTGTTGTTTAGAGAGGCAGTGAGGCGCTCAAGAGATCGTAGTTCTTTCATTCTATCAACTAGGCATGAGAGGGATGGAGGGGAGGTCTGCTTCCAGGACCTAGCAATTAAGGACTTAGCTGCAGTCAGTATTACTAAAAGTAGTTTAGAGGCTTTTTTCCTCAACTGTTTAGGGGTCAGGTTTAACAAGCAGACTACCGGGTCTATACTGATGGGATAATCGAGAATTCTAGTAGCAAGGGAGCAGACCTCCCCCCAGAAACCAGTGATCAATGAACACTCCCAAAATATATGGAACAATGTCCCAGTAGCTCTATTACACCGCCAACACAGGGAAGAGATGGAGCTATTAAGTCTATTGAGGAGCTCGGGGGTATGGTACCAATGCATCATGACCTTATAGTGTGTCTCCTTGTATGTAGTACATATGGAAGAAGTAGCCGCCCTATCCCAGATAATACTCCAGCACTCGGGAGAAATCACTCTGCCCACAGCAGCTTCCCACCTGTCCATATATTTATGTCGTACGGGAGCGTCAGATGCAGGGGAGTTAAGAATGCTATAAATAGCTGAAATCAGTCCAGTAGTCGAAGTACCCATGCGTACCAGTTGTTTGAACGCCGTCGGTTTAGCAACCGTAAGCGTCCCCAAGCGGCGTAGCATGAAGTGACGAATGTCCGAGTAGAAGGATCTATGCTCTACCATAAGTTCCTTCCTATCCACCAGTTTTTCAAAGGGGAGTAAAGTACGACTCACAGGGTCTACTACGTCTGCGAACTGGAACAGCTGCCTCGTGCCCCAGGCCCGAACAATATCGGAGTCAAGACTCGAAGAAAAGTCTGGAAAGAGTAGGAAGGAATTGAGAGGGGAAGCAGAAGAGGAAAGGCCGAATTTCACAGCACAGGAGGCCCACACCGATAAGGTGAACCGCATAGGACCCAGGAGAGACAAGTGGGAGTGAGAAGGAGGAGAGACATGCCATAGAAATGAGTTGGGATGATATGGTGCAAACCAGATTTTTTCTATTTCCACCCATTTTTTATAGGCGTGGTATTTTGACCAAGCCGTTATTTGCCTCAAATGGGCAGCCCAGTAGTAGTGGAGAATGTTTGGTACTGCCAGACCCCCTTGCGTCTTACTACTAGTCATTACAGATTTAGGAATACGAGTGCCAAATGAACTTAAACATGGCACTCTGCATCGCTTTCAGTTCATACTGAGGGACTCTAACTGGGAGGGTCTCAAAGAAGTAAAGGAGCTTGGGCAAAATAGACATTTCGACCGCTGCTATACTTCCTAAGAAGGAGATATAGTGGCCTGACCACTTAGTCAAAAGGGATTTTAATTCTCGAAATAAAGGGGGGTAATTCACACCATACAGGGCCGAATATTTGGGAGTCAAACGAACACCCAGGTATTTAATAGAGGATGAAGACCAGCGAAACTGAAAGGTGGATTTTAAGTGGGCCACCACCTCATCAGGCATGTTAAGGGCCATTGCTTCAGACTTGGCCGTATTGACCCTGTAGCCGGAAAGAGTCCCAAAAGCTGTCAACAATTCGTGCAGAACAGGTAAAGTGGTGAGTGGTTCCGACAGGGTGAGGAGAACATCATCAGCGAACAACATGATTTTATATTCCTTGCCTCTGACCAAGACTCCCTTAATATCAGGGCAGTTCCGGATGGCAGCCGCCAGGGGCTCAATGCATAAGACAAACAGTAGGGGTGATAGTGGACAACCCTGGCGAGTGCCATTCGAAAGAGCAAAGGTTTCGGAAAGCATATGTGGGAATTTAAGTGTTGCCAAGGGGCATGTATAGAGGGACTTAACCGCAGTCAGAAAAGGCCCCGAAAGCCCAAAATGGGCTAAAGTGTTAAACAGGAATGGCCACCCAAGGCGGTCAAATGCCTTTTCAGCATCTAGACTCAAGACCAAGGCCCTATCTGACTGCAAATTAACCGCATCCACTAGGTCAATTGCACGCCTGGTGTTGTCTCCACCCTGCCTGTTTGTTACAAAACCCACCTGATCCTTGTCCACTAAGGACGGAAGCCAAAAGCTCAGGTGGTTGGCAAGAATTTTCGTAAAAAGCTTAAGGTCCGAGTTCAGGAGGGCTATGGGCCTGTAGTTACCACACTCCTGGGGATCTCTGTCCGGCTTAGGGATCAAGGTAATATATGAATGAAGCATTGGAGGAGGGATAGGAGACCCCTGAAGGAAGGAGTTAAAGAGCGATAGCAAGCGTGGAGAAAGTTCAGAGGAAAAGGTTTTGTAATATAGATATGTGAAGCCGTCAGGACCCGGTGAGCGACCGGAGGGCAGCGCTTTGAGGACTTCAGAAAGCTCCTCAGTGGTAATTGGCGAATTTAGGTCTTCAACCGCCTGAGGGGTAAGAGACGCAATTACCCAGAGTTTGACCTCTACGTGCAACGTATCTCACCCCGTTGCTTAGGATCTGTTCACACTTAGGATCACAAAAAAGTAGTATTTTTTTATAATATTCCGTATATCATTGTATTGTGGACTATAATTCGTTGAGAAAGTAATGTCACATTTATCATTAACATTTTTAGTCTTGCGCGTGTGTGAGTTATCACCTCTATCTTGTAGATGGTACTCCCTATCCTTCTGTTCCGCTATGTGACGAGTCCTCTTAATGACATGATTTTTATATCCCCTGGCCTGGAGTCTCAACTCCAGATGTTGTGCACCCATTAGGTAAACCGCACGATCTGCACATGTGCGGATAAGTCTAATAAATTCCCCAATTGGGAGATTCCTGGTGACATGGGGGGGATGACTGCTTCTGGCATGCAGCAAACCATTACCCGCAGTGGGCTTGCGGTACAAGTCAGTCGCAATTTTACCATCCTTAAAGTGCAATTTAACATCCAGAAAGGAAATGGACTTTGGCTCAAATTGTGCCGTGAATTTTAAATTAAGAGTATTGGCATTAAGATAACGCACCAAATCTGTGGCTTGACTCTCTGACCCTTGCCAAACCAGGAGGAAGTCATCTATATAGGGCCCATACCAGGTGATGACACCTAAATAAGGGTTATGGACGCTATACAGAACGACCTCCTCCCAGTAGGCCATATATATATTGGCCAGGGAAGGTGAAAAACTAGCGCCCATCGGGCAACCAAGTATCTGCAGGTAAAAATCATCAAGGAATTGAAAAAAATTGTTGGTCAAAAAAAAACGTGTAACAGTAAGGATATAATCCGATAACTCCCTGCCGTAGTTGCTATACTTGCCAATGTGGAAAGCCAGGGCCTGGATGGCCATGTCATGGGGAATATTAGAGTAGAGAGCTACAACGTCACAAGAAAGCCATGACGCGTTCTCCATAGTAGGTAGTTTTTCCACACTGGCAAGCAAGCTTTTGCTGTCTCTGACATATCCCATCGTTCTTACTGCAAGAGGTTGGAGCAGGTCATCCAACCAAATGCATAATCTTTCTAAGAGAGAACCTATGCCAGAGACAATGGGGCGTAGAGGTGGTGGAAACTGATTCTTATGGGTTTTTGGTAAAGCATGAAAGATGGGCACTACAGGAAAGGGAGGCAATAAATATTGTCGTTGTTTGTCATTCAAAACCCCCACCTCTACGCCAGTGTCTAGTATATCAATAAGGCGGAGTCTCACTGCATCGGTAGGGTCAGTGGATATACACCTATATGTAGTGGGGTCATCCAATATACTTTTAACTTCCCTGATGTAAAGCTCTCTATCTAGGACAACTACCGATCCTCCTTTATCTGATTTTCTTACGACAATGTGGGGGTTATCCACAAGGTCTTTTAGAGCGGCTTTCTTTTTTAGTAAGGTTATCTTTATTGGGATGTGCGTCAACACCGGGTCTATTGCTCAGCTCTGTAAGAGCTTCTTCGACCTTGTGCTGAAACACATCCATAGCCGGTATCCTGGACTGTATAGGGTAATACGTAGGGTTGGGTATAGTGAGGCGATTGCCTGTGTCCGTCAGCGGATTCGACAGAGACAGTGTCAAACTGTAAATCAAGTAAAGATTGTATGCACCTCTGTTCTGTAAACAATAGATCCAACGGGGTAGACCCTAGACCTACAGGATTAAGGTCCGGTATGGAAGGACCCGACACACATCTGTTGGCGGAGGACCCATCAACAAGGGATGTTTCTGGGGCATCCACCAAAAAATGTCTTTTTATAGTAACCAGTCTCATGAATTTATTTACATCCTGGATTGTATTAAACAGATTAAACCTTTTGCTCGGTACAAAAGAAAGTCCTAGTGACAAAACATTCTCTTGATCATCTGACAAACAACATGCAGAGAGATTGATCACATCAAGACTAGTGGAGCTGAGTATCTCCTTCTGTGGCCTCCCCACCCTCTGTAACCTCCCCCTCCCCCTCTGGTGTTTCCTCCCTGCACGCCTGGGCCTGGATCGTTTTTTGATTGTCCCGTACCAGCTACAGCCTGTGAGCGTGTAATCGGGGGATCACGAGGAAATTTCCTATTTTTATTTTTGCGACGGGCACCACTGGGGGGGACGTTACCTCTGGAGTTAGCTGATGTCTCAGAGTCCTCCTGTTTGGAATAGTCCGTCTGGGTGTCCGTGGTGTCTTCCTCGGAGGTAGCAAAAGACACAGTTTTCGAGTGTCCCGCAACAACATTGGGATTTTTCAAAATGGACGCAGCTTGGCGTTGCTTTCGCCTGAACTCCCACCATGTATAAACCATATCGGCTGAGTAATCCTTAAGATCTCTATCAAACTTGGCCCTTTTTCCTTCTATGATGGTATTTTCCGTATCGGCAAGAAATCTGTTGGTAGCCTCCATCATCTGGGCATAGTCCGGCATAGTGTAAAATGCTTGTAATTTAGCATCCATATCGGTAAGTTCATTATCCATATCTGTCAGTTTTTTTTGGCCCTTGGTTATAATAATGTTCATAAGGGTAAACGAACAGATCGTCAATGCATTATTCCACTCAGTGGCATATTCCTCCCCCTCTGTGGGGTTGGGGGGTTTTCTAACTCTGAGGCCTCGTGGAATCATTTTTCTCTCAACATATTCCTGGAGAGTGGTGACATGCCACCATAGCTTCAACTGTTTCACTTTGAGTTTCTCATATATCCAGATGGTCTTGCGCATGTCACCATTAGATTCATTATTGCTTGAGGCAGAAAAAACGGACGCAACCTTTTGGCGGCGTTCCGCACAGTCCATTGTAGTCTGTGTAGACATGGTATGTGAACGCAATATTCAGATGCTACACCATCTCACCATCTCAGCTCTGCTACATCATTATCACCATCTCAGCTCTGCTACACCGTTATCACCATCTCAGCTCTGCGATGCCATCATCATCTCAGTTCTGCTTCGCCATCATCACCATCTCAGCTCTGCTACACCATCATCATCAGTCATAAGCATTGCATCATGGGAAATGTAGTTTCCTATCTTGATTATAGACCATCTTTTAAAAAACTTGTAACTCAGGAACGGCAGCAGCTAGTAAGATGGGAGACTGCTCAAAATACTCAGGGGACTTGGTGAGTAAGGCCAGGTTTGGGAGCATTTCATTTTTTATGCTCTTGGGGAGAATACCTTAAAAGGGTATTCCCCCCAAGAGCTAAAAAAATGTAATGCTCCCAAACCTAGCTGGCCTTACTCACCAAGTCCCCCTGAGTATTTTGAGCTGTCTCCCATCTTTCTAGCTGCTGCCGTTCCTGAGTTACAAGTTTTTCTAAAAGCCGATTTATATCCAAGATAGGAAACTACATTTACCATCATGCAATGCTGCTGCCTGATGATGGTGAAGTAGCAAAGCAATGAAGGATATGATAATGGTGTAGCAGAGCCGAGTTGGGGGGGGGTGACTGTGTAGCAGAGCCGAGTTGGGGGGGGTGACTGTGTAGCAGAGCCGAGTTGGGGGGGGGTGACGGTGTAGCAGAGCCGAGTTGGGGGGGGTGACGGTGTAGCAGAGCCGAGTTGGGGGGTGGTGACGGTGCAGCAGAGCCGAGTTGGGGGGGGTGACGGTGTAGCAGAGCCGAGTTGCCGGTGACGCGGGCGGCGGAGCTTGTCGCGGGGGGGGGGGGGGCGCGGGTGAGTGCGGAGGAGGCTATGCCGCGGGTGAGTGAGGGATGCCACGGGTGATGGGGGGGGGGCTGTGTCCTGCGGGTAAGTGATGGACACAGCCCTGAGGCTCTGGACACAAGGGGTGAGCTCTGGGCTGGGGGTGACTGGGTGGCTGCTCTTAGAGAGGGAGACAGTGACAGATGCGCTGATCACTGTCTCCCTCTCTAACAGCAGTCACCCCATCAGTGTTCTCAGTCACTTCACTGTGCTGGGACTGAGGACACGTGATGCCGACACGGAGGGTGGGGACCAGGAGCAGGGAGTGGTGTTGGAGTGGACTGAGAGCTGATGATTCTCTGCAATCCGTGGGGGTGAATGCAGCTGGATAACAGCAAAACTGTGCAGAATCCTTAATACATTGATATTGGAAAGATGGAAAGCTACAGGTGGGCAGCGTATTAATGCAAAAATAATTTTGGGGGGAATACCCTTTTAAGAGGGTAATAGCCCACCTATAGCTTTCCATCTTTCCAATATCAAAGCTGGGTGACCTCCATTATACTGACTACTATACAAGATGCTAGGAAGGCTCATCAATTTTAGTCAGTTTTTATTGCTGAATAATAGTATAAAAAAAAGTCTTCCTGTCTGTCATACGCATCAATCAATTATACATAGGAGTTGCTTAGTTAAAAGTTCATTATTGTCAGTTTTGGGGGTGAAATACCATTCAAATATACTGTGTGTTATTGTCAGACAGGTATATACATACCATGTATTATTGTCAAAATATATATATATAATATACACTCACCGGCCACTTTATTAGGTACACCTGTCCAACTGCACCTTACCACTTAATTTCTAATCAGCCAATCACATGATGGCAACTCAGTGCATTTACGCATGTAGACATGGTCAAGACAATCTCCTGCAGTTCAAACCGAGCATCAGTATGGGGAAGAAAGGTGATTTGAGTGCCTTTGAACGTGGCATGGTTGTTGGTGCCAGAAGGGCTGGTCTGAGTATTTCAGAAACTGCTGATCTACTGGGATTTTCACGCACAACCATCTCTAGGGTTTATAGAGAATGGTCCGAAAAAGAAAAAACATCCAGTGAGCGGCAGTTCTGTGGGCGGAAATGCCTTGTTGATGACAGAGGTCAGAGGAGAATGGGCAGACTGGTTCGAGCTGATAGAAAGGCAACAGTGACTCAAATAGCCAACCGTTACAACCAAGGTAGGCAGAAGAGCATCTCTGAAAGCACAGTATGTCGAACTTTGAGGCAGATGGGCTACAGCAGCAGAAGACCACCCGTTACCAGCATGGTGTACCTAATAAAGTGGCCGGTGAGTGTGTATATATATATATATATATATACACACTCACCGGCCACTTTATTAGGTACACCATATATATATACACTCACCGGCCACTTTGTTAGGTACACCATGCTAGTAACGGGTGGTCTTCTGCTGCTGTAGCCCATCTGCCTCAAAGTTCGACGTACTGTGCGTTCAGAGATGCTCTTCTGCCTACCTTGGTTGTAACGGTTGGCTATTTGAGTCACTGTTGCCTTTCTATCAGCTCGAACCAGTCTGCCCATTCTCCTCTGACCTCTGGCATCAACAAGGCATTTCCGCCCACAGAACTGCCGCTCACTGGATGTTTTTTCTTTTTCGGACCTTTCTCTGTAAACCCTAGAGATGGTTGTGCGTGAAAATCCCAGTAGATCAGCAGTTTCTGAAATACTCAGACCAGCCCTTCTGGCACCAACAACCAAGCCACGTTCAAAGGCACTCAAATCTCCTTTCTTCCCCATACTGATGCTCGGTTTGAACTGCAGGAGATTGTCTTGACCATGTCTACATGCCTAAATGCACTGAGTTGCAGTCATGTGATTGGCTGATTAGAAATTAAGTGGTAACGTGCAGTTGGACAGGTGTACCTAATAAAGTGGCCGGTGAGTGTGTGTGTATATATATATATATATATATATTATATCTATCTCTATGATAGGAAAGTTGGGTGACCACCATTATAATGACTACTATACAAGATGCCAGGAAAGCTGGGTGACCTCCATTATTCTGACTACTATACAAGATGTTGGGAAAGCTGGGTGACCTCCATTATACTGCCTATTATACAAGATGTTAGGAAAGCTGGGTGACCTTTATTATACTGCCTATTATACAAGATGCTGGGAAAGCTTGGTGACTTCCATTATACAAGATGCTGGAAAAGTTGAGAGACCTCCATTATACTGACTACTATACAGTTATCCATTGAAAGGAATGAAGTATTTTACCCTCTTTTTTTCTGTCATTCTTAGAGCCAAATTTTCTTTACTAAGTTGTTCCATGTATCCAGTTTACTCTTCTGGATTGTAATGCCAGCTTCTCCTAACCTGTACAGGTATAAAAAATACCCGAACATCTCCCATTGACTTTAATGGGGTTCAAGTCGAACCTCGAACCGAACACCACTACTGTTCGAGGTTCGACACGAACATTTTACTATTCGATCATCACTAATTATGACATCATTATAACCACATGACTAAAATAACCCTCTTATAGCTAAAAGATCATGTATCTCTGAAATGTGTCCTTGGATATATTCAGATAAATGTCATTATGTTCCATATTTTCCAGCATATAGGGTGACTGGGCGTATAAGACGACCCCTGACTTTTACAGAGATCGTCAGGGTTTCGCCTTATACGCCGGAAAATGTTAACCCCTGCCTGACCGCAGCCCTGCTGCCGTCAAGCAGGGGTTAACTGCAGCCAAATTATTAAAACAACAGTTAACTCAGTTAACTCACCTGGGCCTGTTCCCGGCCTCCGTGCTTCTTCTTCTCCGCTCCCGTTTCAGGCACAGCCAGTGTGACGTACACTTACTGCGTCGGGGATGCCGGAAACTCTTCCAAACAGCCAAGCTTCTAATTGGAGACGCTCGGCTTTCCCTGAGAGAGCTTCGGAAGAATGACAGAGGCTTCGTGGGGCTCCGAAAGTACCAGAATGCTCTATCATTCTTCCAAAGCTCTCCTGAGCAGCCGAGCATTTCCGATTAGACACTCGGCTGCTCGGGAGAGCTTTGGGCATCCCCGGCGCAGTCAGTGTATGTCACACTGGCTGCGGCGGGAACGGGAGCGGAGAAGAAGACGCGTGGAGGCCGGGAACAGGCCCAGGGGAGTTAACTGTTTGGGTTTTTTTAAATGGTCACCCCATACGATGGGGATGTGGGCCATTTTGGAGCCCCCCCACCATATGGGGTGACCATACCTGGCGTATAAGACGACCCCGACTTCTGACAAGATTTTTCGGGGTTAAAAAGTCATCTTATACGCCGGAAAATATGTTAACTTTATTTTTTTTTTACTATAATGTCTGATAATATACTGGCTAAAACATTGTGTAGTTAATATTTTTCACTATGCTACCTTCTGTAAAAAATTATAACAACTAAGACACTTTTTCTTAGTCACGTGATTTGTCTCAATTGTTTTGTCAAATCACACACACCATTACACACGTGCCATACTCATACCCTTACTGAGCAGCTGCAATAACATGTCACATACGTCACTTATAGAGATGTTCGAGTACTAGAATGTTGGGGTGCTCGTTATTGGGTCGAATTTTTCCCGATGCTCGGGTGCTCGATTCGAATAACGGACCCCATTGAAGTCAATGGGAGACTCGAGCATTTTCACAAGGGACCAAAGAGCTCTGCACAGGGAAGGTTGCGTGAAAACCTGGAAGCCTCAGAAAATGATGGAAACACCACGGAAATAGGCAGGAAACAGCAGGGGCAGCATGCATGGATGGGCCATTACGTCAAATTCTGGGCAACAGCCTGGTTAGATGAGGTAGCAGGTGAAACCAAAAATTCAGCCTGACACAGCATGGCAGTGACAACAGAGTAACCAAGTTAGATGAGATAGCAGGTGAAGCACTCAAAAATTTAGCCAGACACAGCGTAGCTGTGACAACTGATTGATCGAGTTCGACTGAGGTAGAGGAGTCATCAATGAGATTACAGTCAGAAGGCTGTAGTTAACCCTCCTAAAAAATTGATTGGAGAGAGGGCCTATAGGTGGCCCTCCGTAAACATTGTTTGAAGAGAGCCAGTTGGCCCCCTGAAAAATTGCCTGTTGGCTCAGCGTTTGTGTAAGAAGAGATGGAGGAGGAGGAGGAGAGGATACATGAAGAATCTTCATTTTGAGCTGCTTTCCCCCTGTGGAGAGTTGAATTCTGGTGAAATTCAGGCTTTATTCATTTTAATAAGCATAAGCCTTTCAGCGCTGTCAGTCGACAGGCGGGTACGCTTATCATTGATCATGCCACCAGCTGCACAGAACACCCGCTCTGACAACACGCTAGCGGCAGGGCAGGCCAGCACCTTCAAGGCGTACAGCGCCAGTTCGGGTCACGTGTCCAGCTTTGCAACCCAGTAGTTGTGTGAAGCAGAGTGATCACGCAGGACGTTGTTATGGTCAGCTAGGTACTCCCTCACATCTTTTTGAACAGCTCCCCCATATTCTGTCTAGACTGGGGACAGCCTAACATAAAGTCAGCCATGTGTGCCAGAGTCCCAACACGCAAGAATTCCCTCTCCTTAATAGGCTGACTCTCCATTTTCTCCAACTCCTCCTCTTCACCCCATACACGCTCAACAGATAAGAAGGAATGAGCATAGGTACTCTCTTCGGTCTCGCAAACAGTCTCCTCCTCCTCCTCCTCCAATACGGCCTGATAAACAGACCTGAGGGTGGTCTGGCTATCAAGCAACGTATCTTCTTTCCCCATCTCTTGTAACAAGCGCAAAGCCTCTGACTTCATGCTGAGCAGTGAGTTTTCCAGCAGACAAAGCAGCGGAATGGTGGCGGGATCTGTGTTGACTCCTTAAAGGGGCTTAACACCTGACATACATCAGACATCCACGTCCACTCCTGATTGTAGACTTGAGGAAGCTGACTAACCTGACTACCAGTTCTTTTGGAAGTTGTCATTTGGCAGTCTACAATCGCTCTGCGGTGCTGGTAAACCCTGGCTAACATGTGTAACTTGGAATTCCATTGTGTAGACACATCACCTAAGCTCATCAGTTTCAGCAGCGCCTGTTGCCGCTTAGCAACGGTGCTGCTGCGCCTAGAGCTACCAACTGAAGGCGCTGTGCTCCCGGATGGTAATTGAGAGGAGGAGTTGGAGGAAGAGGCATAATAAGCCTGAGAGACCGTGATTGAGAGAGGCCTCTCAATCCTCGTGGGCAGCACATGAGCGGACCCAGGGTCAGACTCTGTGACAGCTGCTACCCCATCTAACTTGGTCACTCTGTTGTCACCACCATGCTGTGTCAGGCTACATTTTTTGGGTGGTTCAGCTGCTACCTCATCTAACTTGGTCACTCTGTTGTCAACCCCATGCTGTGTCAGACTACATTTTTTTGGTGGTTCAGCTGCTACCTCATTTAACTTGGTCACTCTGTTGTCACCGCCTGTGTGGCACAGGTTGCACACCACAGTCCGTAGGTAATCCTCACTTTCTTTAAGGGAGAGAAGAAGAAGAAAGCGGGCACCGGCGCCTCGTGTGATACCTCAATACACCAAGGATAAGGATTATGTGAGAAGGTGCTCACCTGGATGCCACTTGGGCTTTGTGCATATCACCCCTCAACAGGGTACAAATCCGAATCCAGGGTCTTGTTTTGTGACAGTCCACTGTATAGGGGCCTACTACCTCTAGGGACTGCTAATAGGGGAAGCATTACACATGGCTGTAGTAGATACTGACCTCTAAATCTTTCGGCCACTTCTCTATGTGGACAGCACTGACCGTGAATACCTTAATTCCTTTTTATTTTATTCACTTTCTTTGAAGAACCTCCAGACTTATCTAGGCCTCGACACAGGAGCTTTACTCTGTGAAACAGTTGCTGATCCACTTGCTCTGGCCCTGCTTCTCACTCTGGCCACCCCATTGCCTCTTTCAACCTGTTCTGGTGCTGCACTTATCTCACCCTCAGAAGCACTGTCTTGATTAGGCTTACCAACCCAGCTCGGGTCAGTCACCTCATCATCCACCAGCTCTTCCTCCAAATCCTCACTCTGTTGCCCCCTCGGACTTACTGCCTTGACAGCAACGTCACTGTCTGACAACCGTGTCTCCTCATCATCCAACACCTCTTCACACACTTACTTGCAAGTTCCCACTCTCATCACCCACAGACTGCAAAAGTTTGATATTTTGGGCATCGGGATAGAGCAACTGCTCAGGTTGCTGCTGAGCAGTGGTTTGTGACTCTGGGAAGGGTCCTGAAAAGAGTTCCTTGGGAGTATACCGCATCTGAATCCCTAATTTCCATGGGGGGGCTGGGGGGAAGGAGTTTGAACTGGAGGAACCACAGTTCCGCTCCCTTGGCTGGCGTGGGTGAACAGTGTTTGGAAGACTGGAGTGAATGTAACTGAGAAGACGCACTGAATTACTGGACTGGAGTGAATATAACTGAGAGGACACACTGATTCACTAGACTGTTGTGAATAGTACGGAAGAGCACGCACCAGTATTTGGCAAGCCTAAAATGTACCGCTAAAATGCTTTGATAACTAACAGACAGCACTCACCAGTATTAGGCAAGCCAATAATATACCACTAAGGTGTTTAAAAAAAGTAAGTTGCAGTATGCGGCCAGGATAGGTGTAGATGCACTACAGGTCCCAGCAAGCCAAGAGTACTGGGAGAACTTTTGGTGTAGTCTATGGAGTCTGTATGTACCAGGTGCTATTTGTTTTAGAGCACCCGTTACACTGCACAGCCAGGATAGGTGTAGCTGCACTACAGGTCCCAGCAAGCCAAGGGGGTTCAGAGAGGGGTCGCACTAGGAACCTGCTCTCAACGGGGCTGCTGATAGCAGGTGGAGAGCATCTCTATTAGCCATCATGGTCCCATCGCCGCACAAGCTAATTAAGCATTTAAATGCAGCTATCAAACCTGACTGTTGCATTTAAAAGCTTTGCATGTCCCTGGTGTCTAGTGGGTCGGATCTACTCGCGATGCTATCGCAGAGGGAACATCTGTTCTTCTGCCCGGGCTGGGCCTCCGCGTCGCACTTATGCTGACCCCGGTACGGCAATACATTGCTTTGGGCTGCAATGTGTCACTGATCTAATGGATCAGTGCTGTGTATATAGAAGTCCCCCAGGGGGACTTCTCGTTAGTGTAACAGTTCAAATAGCCCCCCTTTTCCTACTTTATAAAAAAAATAATAATAAAACAAACATGTTTGCTATTGTCGCCCAAACTATTAAATAATCATTCCTGATCATGCACGATAAACTGCGTAAGCGCAAAAAAAGCGATTGTGCATTTTTGGTCGCATTAAATCCAGAAAAAGTAAATATATTCTAGGTACTGATTGAAAGATCATGACACAAAAAAAATTACACCACACATAGCCCCATAGACCAAAAAATAAAAGCGCTATAAGGATGGGAATAGGGAAATTGAAAGAAATTAAATAAATAAATGTTATACAAGTTGCATATCATTATAATCGTACGGATGTGAGGAACATAAAGAACATGTCAGTTTTACCTTAGGGCAGTGATGGCTAACCTTAACACTATAGCTGTTGCAAAACTACAATTCCTACAATTCCTATCATACCTTGGCAGCCAAAGCCATATCTTTGGTTGCTCAGTGATTATGGGAATTGAAGCTTTGCAACAGCTCAAGTATTAAGGTTAGCCAACACTGCCTTAGGGCAAACAGCAATATTAAAAAAGAGATTTAAGAGTCTCGAAACACAGAACTAGCCAGATAACCCTCTGGGAAGGACCCAGCCAAGAGGAGGCTCCTGTAGAGAAACCACCAGAACCACGATATTAAGTGGCCCTATAAGTAAATGTAATGACAAGGGAAAACAGCGTAAACATGAAACTCCCTGAAATGAATACAAATGATTTTTTTCCGGTTTCAATTGGTGTCGTACAAAAATTAGGGCTCATGTAGGTCTGTAGGTGGAAAAATGCAAGAGTTATGGCCTTATAAACATAAAGAGGAAAAAGCAAAAGTGCAAAAATGAAAATTGGCTTTGTCCTTAGGGGTTAAAGACAAACTATATAGACAGAGAATAGACAGAAAAGAGAAAACATGGACACAAATGTATGTATCTATGTCATATATCTCTAAGGACATTCCATCAATCACCTCCAATCCAGTTTCCCATCAATCACCTGTCTTTGCACCTGCCTTCATGCTTCCACTGAATGGGAGATAAAATAACATGCAACAGTTCATTGTTTAACGCCTTCAAGACAGGGCCCTTTGATGCACGGATGTCCGGGTCAAATTAATGCAATATTCCTCCTCACCTTCTAAAAGCCATAGCACTTGATATCATATTGGTCTAACAGAAAAATTTTGATCGCTTTTTATAAATTTTTTTCTGATATAAAGTTAAATAAAATCAGCAATCCTGGTGTTTTTTTTTTTTCATTTATGACACTCACTGTGCTGGAACAATATAGTTATATTTTAACCCTTAGAGGACCGGGCCAATTTAAATTTTTGCGTTTTCATTTTTTTCCACCTTGTGCTTAAAGAGGATGTACCATCAGGTACATCCTCTTTAATTTGACCCACGGATCGAACAGCGACATCACGGGGAAGCCGGTTCCCATGTACAGCGCCGTTCTATCGACAGGTCCTGGGCCGGTGCTGAAGCACAGGAGGTGTGCCGGGCCGCCCCAAGTGAGAGGGAATTCCCTCCCCCTATGACGCGGCTCCTTTAGAATCAATGGAGCCGCGTCATAGAGGGGAGGGAATTCCCTCCCACTGGGCCGACCCGTCTCCTGTGCTTCAGCACCGGCCCAGGACCCTTCGATAGAACGGCGCCGTTCGATCCGTGGGTCACATTAAAGAGGATGTACCTGATAGTACATCCTCTTTAAAAGACCATAGCACTTGCATTTTTTCACCTAGACACCCACATTAACCCCTTATTTTTTGCGCCACTAATTGTACTTTGCAATTACGGGCTAAATTTGTTCATAAAGTACACTGCAAAAGCAGGAAAAAATTAAATGTGTGGTGAAATAAAAAAAAAAAAAAAGAGGGTTTTTGTTTTTAAGCCATTCGCCCTAGGGTAAAACTGTCTTGTTATATATGTTCCTCAAGTCGTTACGATTACAATGATATATACCATGAATAACTTTTATTTTATTTGATGACTTGTAAAAATTCAAATCATTGTTAACAAATATATGTTCCTTAAAATCGCTCTATTACCATGCTTATAATTAGGGATGAGCGAACTTTTGATTCAGCCGTTATAGCAAGGTTCGTTTAAGGTTCGGTTCGTATGAATCCAAACTTCATGAAAGTTCGCTGGATCGCTGAACCTAAAATGAACCTTGCTATAACGTCTGAATAATTGCAGCTACAGTAGTGGGAGTCTTATAGGGTATCGTTTAGTTTAGTTGCAGTTGCTAACCATCACCTCTTTCCGCTCATATTACCTTGTACATTTATTGCATAATCGGATGTGGTACAACTTGAATTACGTAATAACCTTGTCTCAATTATCAATTTATATCTATTTGTATACATCTTAATATATTTTTATACTAGAAAATGTACCCGGCGCTGCCCGGGTATAAAGTGTCAGTGTGTTAATTAGATTTGTTCTAAGGTGCCCAGGAGGCCAAGCTAAAGGTATTGTTTCATCTGAGTTAATCAGTGGAATTAGTGTATACCTGTAGTGCATAGTTCGAGGGGTTCTGTATACCCACAATGTATAGTTTTTAGGGGTCTCGCATATCTGTAGTGCATAGTTGGGGGGGCTGTATACCTATAGTGTATAGTTGAGGGGGGTCCTGTATACCTGTAGTGTGTAGTTGGGGGGGCTGTATACCTGTAGTGTATAGTTGAGGGAGGTCCTGTATATCTGCAGTGTACAGTTGGTGAAGGTCCTGTATACCTGTACTGTATAGTTTGGGCGTCCTGTATACCTGTAGTATATAGTTGGTGCTGTATACCTGTAATTTATAGTTGGTGGAGGTCTTGTATACCTGTAGTTTATAGTTTGAGGGTCCTGGATACCTCTAGTGTATAATTGGTGGAGGTCTTGTATACCTGTAGTATATAGTTCGGGGGTCCTGTATACCTGTAGTGCATAGTTTGAGGGTCCTGTATAACTATAGTATAGAGTTGGTGGAGGTCCTGTATACCTGTAGTGTATAGTTTGGGGTCCTACATACCTGTAGTATATAGCTGGTGGAGTACCTGTATACCTGTAGTATATAGCTTTGGGGTCCTGTATACTTGTAGTATAGAGTTGGTAAAGGTGCTGTATACCTGTATTATAGAGTTGGTGTAGGTCCTGTATACCTGTAGTGTATAGTTTGGGGTCCTATATATCTGTAATATATAGTTGGTGGAGGTCCTGAATACCTGAAGTATATAGTTGGTGGAGGTCCTGTATACCTGTAGTGTATAGTTTTGGGGTCCTTTATACCTGTAGTGTAAAGTTTGGGGTCCTGTATACCTGTAGTATATAGTTTGTGGAGGTCCCGTGCACCTGTAGTGTATAGTTTTGGGATCCTTTATACCTGTAGTGTCCTGTATACCTGCAGGGTCGTATTTACCCACATGGCAGTGTTATTCAGTCACAGTGTGTCGGTATTGGTCATGTCTGGTGTGGCGGTGTTCTCCAGTCACAGTGTGGCGGTATTGGTCAGGTCTGGTATAGTGGTGTTATGTGCAAGATAAGTAACAGCAAGCTCACCGGACACCACCGCTGCGCACGGTCCACACTCCAACAGTTGCTTGTGATTACTCCAAAACGATACACCGGACCAGCGAGTTGCAGTTGAATAGTTTATTTGTACGGACCCATAAGACCACAGGTATAACAGCAGTATTCACACACAGATGTCAACGCGTTTCTGATGCTATCGCATCCTTAATCATGACAATTGTAACTATGTGTGGAGCTAGCTTTTAAAGTCTAAGCTCCACCTCTCCCTGATGTCAGAGCATAATAAGTTACACATGTTGTATGGGTAAAGTAAATTAGAACCAACATAAACACTTAAAAACAATGCTACCGGAAAATACTAAACTAGAAGTGCCAAAAATTTACACTATTTACAAAGGGCTGAATTGTGTCTCACAGAATAATGCAACATTTGTCAACTTGTAATCATGTTAGATGCATAAGATCACAACAGTTATAAATTTAATAATACAAAAGTAGCTCACGTTTCAGGTTCAGGCCATTGGGAAAATAGGTTTGAAGCTGAAATATCCAAAAAGCTTCCCTCTGTTGTAGTCTGCTCCTTCTGTCACCACCCCTCGCTAGCATAAAAGCACATAGAATCTATTTTGCCCCCATGATTGTCCACGAAATGTCTGGATGCACCCGACAGATTTCTAGTTGTGCTGTGCCTAACATCATATATATGTTCTAGTATGCGTGTACGGAGACGTCTGGTTGTGACAAAGGTGGTATGATAGTTGTGATGGATGAAGATATGTACAAACAGCAAATGCTGCTACTGGTTGCGGATAGATCTACATATTTACCTCTAGCCAGTAATCCATCAATGAGGTTTGAATTGGAGCTGAAAAAACTTTTGCAGGAAGGGGCTGCACTGGGGGTATTAAATGAAAGAGAAGTCGAATTTTTGTGTCCCAAAGACCCGATTACTCCCCAAAACTCACAAAGGCCTCAATCCACCACCCATGAGACCCATTGTGTCAGGTAGGGGATCGCTGGGTGAGCGGTTGTCATCTTGGTTAGATGATTTGTTACAGCCGTTAGTCCAGCGCACCCCAGGTTATCTCAAGGATACGGGGGCCGTATTACAGGCTTTTGCAGGTTTTGAGTGGAAAAGTGACCTCCATTGGCTGGGCATGGATGTGGTGTTATTATACACCAGCATTCCCCATGACCTAGCAATGGAGGCGCTTGATCACCACCTGAGAAAACATAGTCTCTATGATGAAAATTTACAAATATTTATAAAATCGGTAGCTTGGTTTCTGATGACACATAACTACTTCCAGTGCTATAACGTGTATTACCTTCAGCTGGCCGGAGTTTCCATGGGAGCTAAACATTCACCTTCTATGGCAAATCTAGCTATGGCCTTTTGGGAAGAAAAGTATATATATACACACAACAACCCCTTTGCAGACTATATACTGTGGTATGGCAGGTACATAGACGACCTGCTGGTGGTCTGGACCGGTCCAGTACCTGCCGTACCACAGTTCCTGGATTATGCCAACTCTAATCCCTGGTCTTTAAAATTTACCCACACACCATGATACACAGATTATATTTCTGGATCTGGTATTAGAAGCAATCCCGAATAAGATGGTGGTTACTAGTACTCACAGAAAGCCCATTTCGGGTAATGTTACTCTTCATGCTGACAGCAGCCATCCGCTTCATACGATCAAATCAATCCCTGTTGGGGAAATGACACGTATGAAGCGTAACTGCAGCACGGATGATGCATTTAACAAAGAATGTGACATCAGTGAGGCTAGGCTTCGTCAGCGGGGCTATCCACAATGGATGTTACAAAGGGCCAGAAATAGAGCGAGCAGTACGAATAGGCAAGACATGTTAACTAGAGGAAGTAAGGTAAAAGAATGCAACAAGAGATTCAACAAACCAGTATTGGTCACAAGGTACAGTCCACAATTTAACAACATAAAAAGTATTATCCAAAAAAATCTCTATATTCTACACGGGGATCCAGTGTTAGGTGAGATTTTAAAAGAGGGGTGCAACGTAGTCTCACAACGTGCTAGGACTTTGGGGGATATTTTTTCCCCTTCAGTGCCAAGGACAAACATACCCCCACAAACATGGCTCTCATGTAAGGGGTTCTACAGATGTGGGAAATGTAGTGTATGCCAGTATGCCACACAAAGCAAATATTACAGCGACGGTAACAATAAGCAAAGGTTTGCTATTAAGAAATGTCTAAACTGTGATAGCGATTTTGTGGTATACATCATATATTGTACGGTATGCAATATTATGTATGTGGGATGCACAACCAGACGTCTCTGTACACGCATACTAGAACATATATATGATGTTAGGCACAGCACAACTAGAAATCTGTCGGGTGCATCCAGACATTTCGTGGACAATCATGGGGGCAAAATAGATTCTATGTGCTTTTATGCCATAGAAAAATTTCCACCGCTAGCGAGGGGTGGTGACAGAAGGAGCAGACTACAACAGAGGGAAGCTTTTTTGGATATTTCAGCTTCAAACCTATTTTCCCAATGGCCTGAACCTGAAACGTGAGCTACTTTTGTATTATTAAATTTATAACTGTTGTGATCTTATGCATCTAACATGATTACAAGTTGACAAATGTTGCATTATTCTGTGAGACACAATTCAGCCCCTTGTAAATAGTGTAAATTTTTGGCACTTCTAGTTTAGTATTTTCCGGTAGCATTGTTTTTAAGTGTTTATGTTGGTTCTAATTTACTTTACCCATACAACATGTGTAACTTATTATGCTCTGACATCAGGGAGAGGTGGAGCTTAGACTTTAAAAGCTAGCTCCACACGTAGTTACAATTGTCATGATTAAGGATGCGATAGCATCAGAAACGCGTTGACATCTGTGTGTGAATACTGCTGTTATACCTGTGGTCTTATGGGTCCGTACAAATAAACTATTCAACTGCAACTCGCTGGTCCGGTGTATCGTTTTATAGTGGTGTTATCCAGTCACAGTATGGCGGTATTGGTCAGGTGTGGTATGGCAGTGTTATCCAGTCACAGTATGGCGGTATTGGTCAGGTCTGGTATGGCAGTGTTATCCAGTCACAGTATGGCGGTATTGGTCAGGTCTGGTATGACGGTGTTATCCAGCACAGTATGGCGGTATTGGTCAGGTCTGGTGTGGCAGTGTTATCCAGTCACAGTATGGCGGTATTGGTCAGGTCTGGCAGTGTTATCCAGTCACAGTATGGTGGTATTGGTCAGGTCTGGTATGACAGTGTTATCCAGCATAGTATGGCGGTATTGGTCAGGTCTGATATGATGGTGTTATCCAGTCATAGTATGGTGGTATTGGTCAGGTCTGGTATGACAGTGTTATCCAGCACAGTATGGCGGTATTGGTCAGGTCTGGTGTGGCAGTGTTATCCAGTCACAGTATGGCGGAATACTGCTGTTATACCTGTGGTCTTATGGGTCCGTACAAATAAACTATTCAACTGCAACTCGCTGGTCCGGTGTATCGTTTTATAGTGGTGTTATCCAGTCACAGTATGGCGGTATTGGTCAGGTGTGGTATGGCAGTGTTATTCAGTCATAGTATGGCGGTATTGGTCAGGTCTAGTATGGCAGTGTTATCCAGTCACAGTATGGCGGTATTGGTCAGGTCTGGTATGGCAGTGTTATCCAGTCACAGTATGGCGGTATTGGTCAGGTCTGGTATGACGGTGTTATCCAGCACAGTATGGCGGTATTGGTCAGGTCTGGTGTGGCAGTGTTATCCAGTCACAGTATGGCGGTATTGGTCAGGTCTGGCAGTGTTATCCAGTCACAGTATGGTGGTATTGGTCAGGTCTGGTATGACAGTGTTATCCAGCATAGTATGGCGGTATTGGTCAGGTCTGATATGATGGTGTTATCCAGTCATAGTATGGTGGTATTGGTCAGGTCTGGTATGACAGTGTTATCCAGCACAGTATGGCGGTATTGGTCAGGTCTGGTGTGGCAGTGTTATCCAGTCACAGTATGGCGGTATTGGTCAGGTCTGGCAGTGTTATCCAGTCACAGTATGGTGGTATTGGTCAGGTCTGGTATGACAGTGTTATCCAGCACAGTATGGCGGTATTGGTCAGGTCTGATATGATGGTGTTATCCAGTCACAGTTTGGTATACCTGTAGTGCCCTGTATATACATGTACTGTATAGATGGAGTAGGGGGTCTACCAGTTATTACTGTGGATGTTGTGAGGCAGCTTCCCTAACAACCATTGCTCCCTGTGAAAATGAAAGCAGTAATCCTATTGGTTGCTAAGGCTCCAACTGCCGTGTCTGCTGCAGCTAATTATATCACCTGTGTTTGCAGTGAGGAGATTTTCCCATTCATCTCTATGGAGCACTCTTTCCCCTCCCCCTCCTCTCCTGTACATCTGGTGGGGACGGGACCTTCGCAATAACCTTCCTGGGCACCCTATGTATCTGTGGGCCAAATTTGGGGTCAAACGGTTCAGGCGTTTGGAAGTCTATTTGGGACAGACAGACTTTCATTTTTATAATATAGATAACTGGTTTAGAGGACCTTATTCGTTTTCTCTTATTGCAGAAAAAAGCCTTGCTGCGGTCTTGTACACAACATAAGTTTTTTGTTACTATATTCCGAAAACTCAACATCTTAGATGCTTTTATGCTCTGTAAAACTCATGGTTGTGCATCTGCTATTCAGGGCGTTCGGGATAAAGGACCATGTTAACAGTGGAAAACGCTATTATGATCCCTGATATCCCTGATATAAAACCTTTGCTAAACAGCTCTGCCGGACTAATATATAAATTATACTGAACAGTCTTGATGGTTAGATGGTGATAGGCCGGCAATATAACCTTGTTAGCCGTGCCAAATAGTAAAACAGTCATAAGATAACTACAGAGTGACGTGTTTAGAAAGCTGTATACAGCCAGCGACAACCATCACCGCTACACGTGTGGTACCACTTGAAATAAGTAGTTATCTAATGACTGTTTTACTATTCGGCACGGCTAATGGTGCGTTAACACGAAACGATAATTGGCCCGATCGTACGATTAACAATGTCGGAGTAACAATTTTTTTTTCATAACGATCAGCGTTTATACGGTACGATAAATCGTACGGAAAAATTTTTTGCGATCGTTTTGCGGTCCTTAAGCCTATCTCACACATTGGTAAAATCGGCGAACGACTGTTCACACGGAATGATCGGCGAATTTTTTGCGAAAGACGATTTGATAACATGTTGAAAGATCAAAATGAACAATTTCTCGTTCGTCGTTTGATCGTTTGCTGCGTTTACACGCACGATTATCGTTTGAATTCGATCGTTATCACGCAAATTCGCACGATAATCGTTACATGTAAACGCACCTTAACAAGGTTATATTGCCGGCATATCACCATCTAAACACCAGAAATTGATGATCAATTACAGCTATTTGGATGAATGTAATCTTATGATCTTGTGCTCCTAATCAGATGAATAATTTCCTCATTTACAAACATTCATTTACTGTTTACAATCAATTATTGTTTACCCTCAATCAAGCTACACTACCTTTATAATTTACATCAGACAGTCTCTAGTCCTTCTTTTCATTTTTTATATACATTTTTATATTTTTCTATTTTGCACATTTTAGCATTGATTTTTATTATTTTTATTTTAACCCTTTTCTCTCCAGATTTGTTTTACATGTTTATGTATTTTTCTGTCTATATTTATTACTGGTCTCTGGTACCAGATAATTTTCTCAGTGCACATTTATGCTTGTTTTTATGTAAATAAATGGATTTCTGCATTTTTTACTTTAAACCTAATATTGTCTCAAATATCTATTCATATATATCTTAATTTATTCTTTATATAACCTTTTTAGAGGACCTTACTGGTTTTTTCTTTGTTCATATTTTCACCCTTGGAGTATAGGGTATCAAGGTTAACCTCGACTAGTTATAGGCAGTAGAACTCACACTACTATTTTTTTCTGCTTTCATAGATATACAATAGCTATATAAACTTGGGATAACCATACATGATATTTTATTGGATATCTGTGCAAAGGGCCAGACACAGCCAGCACAATTTGGCTCTATATATATATGCGAGTTCCATCTGCTACGAATGATTGCATTATATGAACCTATATGTAAGTGAGTTCTATTTGTGGCAAATGTTTGCAATATATGAACTTAGCAATTTTAGACATTGTATGTCAGGGCCCCTGGGAACAAAGGGACAGGACAAGTGGGCCCTATGGCTAAGACCCCCCACACTATCCCTACCTACTTGCCACAATCCGCCCTAAGATGGCGGCGAGCAACTGGGCGGCGATCCCTGCACTCAAATAAGTGCAAAACACAGACAAGACACAGTACAGGAACAAGGTACAATGACAGTAGACAAAGCAAAGTCACACAGAAGGACAGGAAAAATAAGGCAGCAAGGAACAGGGGACCAAACCAATGGAGGACAAAAGCCAGAGATGCAACAAGGTAATGGTGGAGCCAAAGCCAGAGATGAAACAAGGTAACGGTGGAGCCAAAGCCAGAGAATGTAGCAAGATGAACTGGAGAAAGTGCAAGGAACACTGAGGACAAGCGAAGCACACTGAGGACTAAACAACAACAGAACCAAAAGACAAAGAATGGCAAGAAACAGGCAAAGGGAACAGGAAACCAAGAAAACAGGCAGTATAGCAAAGGCTGGATCTAGCTGTGCAGACAAGCTGGACAAAGCTATCAAGAGCCCAGAGTGAAGGGAGAGACCAAGCTATAAGGGAACAGAAGTCCCGGACTCCAAGCTGATCAGGAGAAACACACAAAGCCAGAGGTGAGGAGACCTGTCAATCACAACACAGCAGACACAAATAGTGAATAGACCTAAACTAGGAAAGTACAGGGAGAACTTAGAAAACATGGACTGGATCACAAAAGACATAGGCAAAGAACAGAACAAAACCAGACACGGACTTAATGCCAAAAGCGTAGCCTTTGGCGCAGAGGTCAAATCTTCGCAACAGAGGGTGGCACTGATGCCTTTTCAGGCGCGATCATGACATTGTTTTATTGTTTATATGTTTTTAATTGTGTTTTTATTTTTCTGGTATTTAGCTATATAATAAATAATCAATTGTATTCCACATTATCTGTCTGACTATATAAGAACTACATTCACACTATTCCACCTTCACACTATTCCACCAACTTCTAGAGAGCCTACTTATTTTACTCATTTTTTTTTTTTTTATTAACAGTATATTTAATTGCAAAAACATTTATTCGTTTTAATTAAGCTATTGAACAACGAAAATAACTTTTTTAGAACAAAACTTTGTTTTATTAATTAAATATTAACCATTACTTGGTGGGTTTTATTGTCTGGGATCGCTAACCCCAGTAATACCGTTCCCTGTAATACTGCTTCCCTGCCTTCCCAGATGAATTCCAGAGGTGTTTGCATCACTTTATAAAGATGTCTTTTGCTGCGTTTACACGAAACTATTATTGGCCCAATCGTACGATTAACGATGTCGGAGTAACTGTTTTGTTTTCATAACTATCTGCGTTTAGACGGAATGATACATCGTACGGAAAATTCGTTTTGCGATCGCTTAAGCCTATCTCACACATTGGTTAAATCGGCGAACGACTGTTTACACAGAACGATCTGCGATTTTTTTTTTTTTGCGAACGATGAAGGACGATTTGAGAACATGTTGTAAAATCAAAATGAACGATTTCTCGTTCGTTGTTCGTTCGCTGCGTTTACATGTACGATTATCGTTCTAATTCCATCGTTATCGCGCAAATTCGCACGATAATCGTTACGTGTAAATGCACCATTAAACTTGTCTATTCTGTGATTTTATTTGTTAGTTTAACCAAATTCGTTACAAACTTTCTCAAAGTTCGGTTCGGTGGTGAACCAAACTTTTTGCATAGTTCGTAACGAATCTGTTTCGTTACGGTTCGGTTCACTCATCCCTACTTATAATACTTTTATCCTTTGGTCTATGGGGCTGTGTGAGGTGTTATTTTTTGCGCCATGATCTGTACCTTGATTGCACATATGCGACTTTTTGATCACTTTTATTGCAATTTTTCTGGATTTGATGCGACCAAAAATTTTGCACTTTGGGATTTATTTTGCGCTTAACCGTGCGAGATTAGGAATGTAATAAATTAATATTTTGGGCGATTACGCACGCTGCAATACCAAACTTTGTTTGTTTGTTTATTTATTTTTATTTTTTGGGGGAAAAGGGAGGTGATTCAAACTTTTATTAGGGGAGGGTTCTTTTTATTAATAAAAAAACTTCTTTTTTTTTTTTTTTTTACACATATACTAGATGTCCTCCTGGGGGACTTCTAGTATAAGTACACTGATCTCTCATTGAGATCTATGCAGTATAGTTATACTGCATAAATCAATGATATCGGCACTCGAATGCTTTTGGCTGATGTTGCCGAGTCGGGATTAGCGCAGACCCATTACGGCACAGACCCATTACGGCGCAGACCCCGGCAGGTACTGGGGATCACCTCTCCGCTATTGATTCGTGGGGTGGTGATGCCCCCACTAGACACTAGGGAACAGGCTGCATATAGTAATCAGATGCAGCTGTCAACTTTGACAGCTGCATCTGATTACTTAATTAGTGGGCACGGCGATCGAACTGTGCCCGTTAATAACCATGGTCCCGGGCTACAAGCAGCACCCAGAAACACCCCTAGGCGGCCCAGGATGTACGGGTAAGCCCAGGGTCGTCTAGGGGTTAATATATTGGATGATTCCGCATGCTGCGATATGTAATATGTTTATTTATTTATTTTTATTTTTAATATTGGGCAAGGGGTAGCATAAATCAGTGTTATCGGCGATCTATGCATAGAGCCTGCCTGAGAGTAGACTCTATGCACAGATCACCGAACCGACAGGACAGAAGCTTGTTTTGTCACTGTGTACCTTAAATACTGTGATCGCTATAGATCGCAGCGTTTAAGGGGTTAATGAGACAGCTGTGGGATCGCAGCTGCCTCTCACTATCTCTGGCCCCGGACACACTGATGTGTGCGGGACCGCTCTCATTGCAGCGGTCCCGCACTCATCAGTAAGCTCCTGAAGTCAGCAACATGTATGTACATTCCTACTGCACGGGGTATGTGCAATAGGAACGTATATATACACGTAATACTGATGGGAAGGGGTGAAGCATATGCATCCTCTATTACATTACAGAAGGATGCTCAAATTCTTTTACGTGGAGACTCTATAATGAGAGAAAAAAACATGAGAATCACATATCACAAAATTAATTGTGATTCCAGAAATAATCTATAATGTTATAATAGGTGGAAAAATAATAGATACACTACAGAAACACTGTACGTATTTTTTCCTTGAGATGTGAGGAATGACTCATATACTTATTAATAACTTTCAACTTTTCAACAGAGAATTCTAAGGGGAGAAAGGTGTAACCTTAAACTAACTTATGATTCTCTTCCTATTCTCTCAGGGTCAGATTTATAATCACAATGTATTAATTTGCATTGTCTCCCCCCTCTTTTCATCTCCCTTCTCCTTCCTTTTATAGACTGATGACAATAGGTTGCCTCCCCCCCCTTTTTTTTTCCTCTGTCTTCTCAATTCCTCATCCCCCCCCCCCCCTCCTTTCCTGCATCCTACTTATGTTTATCACAGTTAGTTTAGTTTATGATACTTGTTGATTTTATAACACACGGCCCCCGACTTCTGTGGTTGGGCCTCCATCTCAGACTTGCTGTTGCTGAAGCTTCTTTATATCTTATGACCAGTTTGAATCACTTATGCAACAACCTTTGTAATACTATGGCCTATCTTTTTTCTGTTACTCATATTATTGGCCTATGTGGACAGGCCTTTTTTGTGGTTTAATGTAAAAAATTGAAAACCAATAATAAAATAATAATTTGCATTGTCTCCCATATTACTGCTAACGACAGAATAACTACTTTATACTCCATATACTAAAGACAAAAAAATGATTTTGTACAAAGCCGGGTCATGTTAATTTCCCAGCGTGTTACATGGCATCATGGTGTGACTGGACTGTTTCTTGTTCATCAGTTTTGGCTAATTAGGTTTCTATATATACTAGTTCATGCTGCGTTTACACGGAATGATTATCGGGCGAATTTGCAAGATAACAATCGAATTCGAACGATAATTGTACGTGTAAACGCAGCAAACGATCAAGCGACGAGCGAGAAATCGTTAATTTTGATCTTAAAACATGTTCTAAAATCATCGTTCGTCATACGCAAAATACTCGCAGATCGTTCCGTGTAAACAGTCGTTCACTGATTTTTCCTATGTGCAAGATAGGCTTAAGCGATCGCAAAACAAATTTTCCGTACGATATATCGTTTCGTCTAAACACTGATCGTTATAAAAAAAAAAATGGTTACTTTGAAATCGTTAATCGTAGGATCGGCAAATTATCATTCCGTGCAAACGCAGCATTAGCATTGCTTTTTGTACACTCTAAAAAAGGGTTACCACCTACAGCTATTTCAAAACATTTAAGGCTGTATTACACGGCATGATGACGAGCAGCGGGAGGTGCTGCCTGAACGATCTATGGATCGCTCGGGATCCCCATTGATGTCAGCAGAAGTCTGCTTTAAAATTGTGATCTTTCAACATGTTAAAAGATCCCAATCAGCAATTTCGGCTGATCCATGACCTTGCAACGTGTCCAGATCAGCATTGCAATGTAATGTACCTGTCATCAGGCAATCACATAGTGAAGCCCCCGTGATAGGACAGTAAAATAAAGTAAAAGTATAAAAAAAATCACACATAAATAAACAAACTACAGAACACCCATATTTAGTATCACTGAATGTGTAACAACGTTTGCAATAAAATTATCACATGATTAAAGGGGTTTTCCCTCCAAAATCTTTTTTACACTATGTAAAAGCCCACCCACATCTTTGCATATGTGCCAATACAAGTTATTATGTGTTCTGTGTACTTTTGCTGCTTTTCCTGCCTATTCACCCCCCTTTCATGCAGAGAATGAGCTCAGTCCAGTCCACCCCGGCACGCTCCCTCCTCCTGGCCCCCACCCTCGGAGCCGGGGTCACGTGTCCTCCCTCTGTTCAGTAGGCTTAAGTGAGGACACCTGACAGCTCCTGCTGCCGATGTCTGTCTCCACCTCCCTCATCCTCCTCACTGTGTCGCCTGTTCTGGTCTCTCTCACAGCACACACGACCCCCTCTCCTCACTGTGTTCAGTAGCTCCGTCCCTGGCAGCTCTCATGCCTTCCCCCGATGCTGATAACAGTTCACTTTTCCCTCTGTGTGTAATGGCCCTATTACACCAACAGATCTGACGACAGATTATCTGCCAAAGATTTGAAGCCAAACCCAGGAGTGGATTTGAAAAGAGGAGAAATCCAGGCTTTCCTTTGTGACCTGTTCTCTGTTTATAGTCTGTCCCTTGGTTTGGCTTCAAATCTTTGGCAGATAATCTGCCGTCAGATCTGTTGGTGGAATAGGGCCTTTAACCCGGACCCTGGCAGCTCTCCCCCTCCTTATCAGTCTGTCATTCACAGTGTGTCTGTGTGAAGCCCCTGACTCGTGTCATTTCCATAAAGCTTTGAGTGTTAGCTTTTAGGGACCGGACTGAGGGGAGACAGTGATAAGCATGGGTCAGGGTGGGGTTGTTTACTGTCATGGACCAGGCTACATAGCCCAAACCGTGATCCTGCAGCAGGGCTGGGAAGGGTGTCAGCAGTCAGAGAGACCTGACCAGGAGCTGCTTTAGATCAGTCTCCCTCTGTGACTGCTGTATGCAATGACACCTAGCCCCCCCAAACCCCCCCAGTCTCCCCTCACTGTCACAGTCATGAGTTTAATGTGCAATGTAAGAATGAGGAGCAGTGGACAAGAAAGAAAGCTAAGGGAGAAGAACTGCATGATGGGTAATGTAGTTCCTGGGCCAACGCCATCTTAGATATAAACAGGCTTTTTATAAAACCTTTAACCCAGGAACAGCAGCAGCTAGAAAGATGGGGGACAGCTCAAAATACTCAGGGGAGCTTGGTGAGCAAGACCAGCTAGGTTTTGGAGCATTTTTTAGTGCTTGGAGGGAATACCCCTTTAAACCCACACAGGGATCGAACACAATTTTTAAATTCGAAAAATGCTAATTTTGTTATTTTTTCATGAAATGTGGGCAAGAAAATTGTATGGATGTTGGCCAAAATTTACCACTAACCTAAAATAAAATGTCATGTCTCATGAATCACATAAATGAGTTATAGCATCATGTGGCTATGACTGCATAAAGTGAGGGTCTGATTTAAAAAATGGGCTCTGGGCCTTTCCCGCATAAGAACGTAAATGTACATTCAGAGAGGAGATCCCTTCTGCTTATCTTGCCGGGGCAGATTTTGCAACTCATTACTGAGGAAGGAATAGAGCATTATTTAGAAATGCATTTAATAGTTACAATTAGTGGTGATTATACTACAATACCTACTATATGGGTTTCCAATGAAAAATCCCCAATGGTAATTTAATCCACACACTGGAGGACACACGAACAACTTCATTAGTGCACTAATTACTGCAGGAACGCCCAATACAGGGTGAATACCTAGTCACATGGAGAGAGGCTATTAAACATCCTCCACATCCCCAAGGGCAACAACCTTTGAGACCACTGCTTCAATGCTGAACCAAAGGAAAGGTACCCTCTCAGACGCTACAAATTAGCATGGCAGCCATAACCTAATATACCCCCCCCCCCCCCCCCCCCCCGATCTTCTACGGCTGTAGTAACAGCTACAGGATTGGTGAGAGGTGGATTTCCACCAACTTTTTATTTCATTTATTTACACCCTTATGATATCATCTTCAACAGAGACTGTTGCTCATAAGTGAATTATACATTATTACCATTAAATAGAGGACGAGCACCGCAATTCTTTCTAATACAGTGTCAAATATGGACAATATCTGCGACTTGCAAGGGCCCTGTAAAGCCGCTAATGGACATTAATATATACCTTTATATACATGAATTTTTATTATTCATTTTATTATTTTTTATTATTCACCATGAGACCTATATTTAGAGCAGGGGTCTCAAACTCAATTTACCCATGGGCCACTGGAGGTAGAGTCTCGGTGAGGCTGGGCTGCATCAGGTTTTCCACAAGAAAAGTTCTTACAAAAACATTCCAATGTCATCAAATGTTTTTATCTTTTCATCTGTTAAAACCACATATAGTTGCTGACTAGAGAAATGTAACTATTATTATTATTTAGATTCAAATGTCTGTATTGACAGTTCCTTAACATTTAACTTTCTGAACATAAATGGAACAAACACACACACACACACACACACACACACACACTGCCTGACCCCCACCCCACACACACATACACTGCCTGACCCCCACCCCACACACACACTGCCTGACCCCCACCCCACACACACACACACTGCCTGACCCCCACCCCACACACACACTGCCTGACCTCCACCACACACACATACACTGCCTGACCCCCACCACACACACACACACTGCCTGACCCCCACCACACACACACACACCCTGCCTGACCCCCACCACACACACACACATCTTTTGCATTAAAGGGGTACTCCAGGTTGGGGGGCCCCCATCCCGGAGTACCACTCCAAGAAACCAGCAGGCCAAGTTTTCCCTCCCCCCTGTGGCCTCCCCCATGTCTCCTCTCTGGCCTCCTCCTTCTCCCCACCGGCATCCCTCTTCTCCCTTTCGGCATCCTACCTCTCCCCACCGGCCTCCTCCTTCTCCCCACCAGTCTCCACATCCCGGGCGCCGCGGCCTCCTCACCTCGGGTAGCAGCGGCAGCCTCACACACCGCCCAATCACAGGTCCAATCACAGGTAATTTTCGATGTAGTGGCTGTAAGGCTTGTGCATACATGAGACGTACTAAAACTAATGTGGCGTCAACTACAGGCCAAGTGTTCCAGATACGTGATTTTGTCAATTGTCGCTCAAGGGGGATGGTGTACTTGGCGCAGTGTACATGTCCCAAGGATTACATTGGGAAAACTCTCCGTGAATTTAGGAGACGAATTTGTGAACACATCAATGACGTCAAAAACGCCAGGAATACCCCCATTGCCCGTCATATGAGGGAGGTACATGGGGGTGATACCACCCAACTTAGCTTTGCGGCGTTGGAGGTCGTCCGACCGTCAATTAGGAAAAGGGATTTTGATAGGAGACTCCTCCAGAAGGAGAGTCAGTGGATCTTCAGGTGTAGATCCACGTCCCCAAATGGACTGAATGAGGCATTGTCTTATGCATGCTTCATTTGATCTACCTGCCTATTGTTATCAGGACCAACTCTGGGTCCTTTACATGTTGATTCTGTGTTGACCTTATTATATACCAATGTCCTGTGTGGTATCAGCACGGGAATGTGCCACATGTATTTAACAAGATTTTGAGCCTATACTCCTCGGTTGGATAGGCTAAGATTATCAAATATTGCATCTGGGTGGCGTCTTGAGGTATACCACCCTTCTTTTTTTCGTATTGAGATTTACCGCTTTAACATTATTCACATTGTCCATTTTGTCATGCGTTATGTTCTTTGCCGGTTCTAGTATCATGTATCTCCGTTGCTTTTTACCCCCCGCAGAGTGTTTCCCCTTCCCCTACGTTAGGGTATGGATGGTGTGAATTGGACTACTCACCCCCTTACAGACAGCGCCCTCTCGGGAGGGAAGGGGTGTCTAGATTAGCACTCGGACAATGAGGAGGGTCTCTTGGAATTGTTTTTCCCTCATCCGTTGGGAATTGTCGCCCGCTTGTAGGACGCCATTTTGTTGGTTGTACACGGAACCCAAGTGGCTATCGTGGCGCTCCTTCGTCACGTGAGGGGCAGATCGGCCCTGTGACGCATCTGCAGTACGGCGGCACGGAGAGCCCACTCCCTTTTGATTACATAGTCGAGGGGTGGATTGGTCCGAGATAAGTGACCAAAAAGGTGGGCCTCTGGGAGATCTCGCGATACGAGACACCGCCCACTGACGTGTATGGGAGGGCGGGACCTCCCCTTGAAAACAGTGCGGGAAGAACTTAGAACTGTAGACGCATTACCATCAACTAGCGTCTATCGTGTCCATGCAGTGATTTTTGACTGCGGACGATTATCAATTTCCTATCATCGCGTCTCCTGACGATTTAGGATTGAAACGCGTTGAGACTGACACCTGGGGGAATCGATGAGTATAAGAGTCTATCTGTCCACCCGATTTTACCCAGATGTATCAGTGATTTTTATTATCTGTTGGTTAAGGATTTTTGGTTATGCCAATGTGTTGGACTGTTATGGAAATGATGTCTCCTGAGTTATCGGAGCGTATCTTGAGAGATGTGGGTGTCTACCAATGAGATATAACAAATGCACTCATTCCCAAGGTGTCATTGTGTGTTAATAGAGCCCCAAGTGTCAGTTCACATTACTAGTTTATCGGCACCATCCCTGTATATCTGGACCGTGCGGTCTGGCAGTGTGGCAGCCTGCTATGTCATTGTAGGTTCCGGTTAGGGTTTTGGTTTGGACAACATCCAAGTGCTTTAGTGGTGTGTGAATTAAGTGTGCTCTGATTATTTATTTATTTTTTGACTCACTGGGGTCTATAGTTTTATCTATTTGCTCCTTTATAGTTATTGCAGGGGTCATAAGACACACACATCCATACCTAGGAGACACGTCGGTTCACACCTCTAGGGATACATAGAGTCCCACATCGGGCCGGCGACATACTATATTATATGTTTACATTTATTAACCTATGTGTGTATGTGTGATCCTCCCTGCATTCTATGACTCTGCCCTATGTTTGTGAGACCTAACCCATTCCTCTCTCCTGAGTAGGTATTGTCTGTGTCACTAGTACATATCAGCTTAGATAGCTATTACCTAGTGAGACAGCCTAGCACACTTTATCAGTGTAGGGTTGTATAGGAGTATAGGTTAGGTTCCTGAGCGGGGCCGTCCTTATCAGGGCGTCTACTCCGCCTAGGGCAGGGTATAGAGGGAGAAGGGAGTATAGGGTGTATTAGGTCCTGCCCCTCATCATTGACCTGAGCCCCTTCCTGACGCCCGGACCCACACACTATTGGGGTACACACATTAGGGATCTTCCTAGCGTACCCACCATTTCTTGGCATACCCATGTCTGTTATAACCACTGCGAATGCAGTTTGGTTAGAGTATATTGTTGTGTGTATCTATATGTGATTTTTTTTGCGGATATTTAATAAAAGTTAGATTTTAGAATTCCCTATTTTTTGATTTTGAAGTTTCTTAGTTGGGGGAATACCAGCATCCATTCTGGCAGTGATTTGGACTCACACACTGCCCACCCGACGTAGCGCCCGGACATCCTTGTCCAATCAAATCAGCGCAGGGAGGGAGCGTGTAGCCGCTGCGGCTCCACGCTCCCTCCCTGCGCTGATTTGATTAGACAAGGATGTCCGGGCGCTAAGTCGGGTGGGCGGTGTGTGAGGCGGAGGGACAGCCGCGGCAAGATGCCGGGAAAAAAAAGATTCGGGGCGGCAGGCATTTAACCCGGGACTGGGCCGCACTTACAGTAAAATTACCATTGAGGTGGGGGCCGCAAACTAGTGTCCCGAGAGCCGCAGTTGGCCCGAGGGCCGCGAGTTTGAGACCCCTGATTTAGAGTATTCTTTGGAATGTTGTTAAGCTATATGTGTTTTTATTCATATTGTATTTTTTAACTATATTGTATTCTATTATAAGTTGTATTTTCCAAGAAGGGTACATTATATTACCCATTCGTGTATATATATGCTATATGCAGATTATATGTTGATACATATGTTTTAGGAATGGTCTGAACCTGCCGAGGTTCGGGTTCGTGTGAACCCGGACTCTCGGCAATGATTCCCGGTGTCTTAAACCTCCGTACAGCGGGAGGACTGCCTGGAAAACCGGGATCCAGACACAGCCATAGGCTGTATCCCAGTTTTCCAGGCGGTCTCCCCGCTGTATCCACCCTCTGGACGGAGGTTTAAGAGAGTGGGAATCATTGCCGAGAGTCCGGGTTCGTACTTACCCGAACCTTGGCAGGTTTGGACCATGCCTAATATGTTTAATACCCTAGTACATAATCAATAACTCGTCTATTACTCATTATTCATACAACTCACTGTAAGGAGTTTTGCTAGAGAGCCTACTACTTTGACATATAGATCAAGGTACTAATAGAACAAATCATGGCACAAAAAATGACTACTCACAGGCGTTAACATGAAACACCCCAAAATGAAAACAAATACCTTTTTTTTTTTTTTTTATTTCACTGCACAAATAATTTGCTTCTGGTTTCACGGCATACTTTATGGAAAAATTAAGTATGTCATTGCAAAGTACAATTGGTGTCACAAAAAAATAAGGGCTCATGTAGGACTGTAGGAGAAAAAATGTAAGCGCTATGGCCATTTAAACACGCTGAAGGGAAAAAAGAGTGCAAAAATTAAAATTAGCCTGGTCCTGAAGGGGTTAAGGCACTTTCTGGACCAGCCCTGAAGGGGTTATTGGTGATGTGAGTGTTGTTGTGTATACACATTTGCAAATCGAAAACTGACCAGGCAGGTTTGGAAAGGAGCAGCAATAATTTTGAGGGCTCGGTTATTTGTCCAGTTAGGAGAGTGGCAGTTAGTTAGACCATAGGGTGGGAAGTCTATTTTTACACATATGGGTGGGACTTAATATCAATTTACCTTCCTTCGTTCCTACGCTATGTTCACACATGGCTTTTTTAGCACTAATTATGCGGTTTAGGTTTGCAATCGCTGTAAAATAGCGATAATTTTGCAGCAATTCTGTCAAAATAGCTGCAAAAATAGCGATATTTTACAGCAATTGTGCAATTCACAGCAAAATAGCATCAAAATGCCCGCAAAAATGCATGATTAACAATAAAAAAAGCCATGTGTGAATATAACCCAAGGCTCTGGTTGCCTTTAATTTGAGTGAGTATTCATTCTTAATAACTGGCACTTAACCCTCACAGGTAGGTCCAGGGTTCCAACATATTCCAACGTACTCCAAAAACACAATCACCTAGCACTTCCTCCCTATATAATATATTCTCACAATCTCATAATCCATTCTACAAAACACATTTCTTTTAATGGGTCCCAAATAAAAGTTACATTTTAGTGAAGTTTCTCCTGGGCCTCTGTGCCTGTGGGTTAGGTTAGAATCAATATTTATTCTCAATGCTCTTGTTTCATATTGTAAGTATGATAGGAAAGATCAATTGTTGGGAATATAACAGGTTTAACCTCTATATCAGACCTCACCTATTGCTTTACTTTGGGGGGAAAAATTAAATAAACTGGTGTAAGAAAGTTATATAGATTTTTAAGTAACTTCTATTTAAAAAAAAAACCTCAAGTCTTCCAGTACTTACCAGCTGTTGTGTATCCCACAGGAAGTGGTGTATTATCTCCAGTCTAATGCGTTTACACAGAGAGATTTATCTGACTGAGATTTCTCCTCTTTCAAATCCATTCCTGGCTTTGGCTTCAAAAATCTGACTTTCTTTTATGACCTTTTCTCTGTTTATAGTCTGTTCCTGGCTTTGGAAGCCAGGGGCAGTGTTAGACTGGAAAAAATATACCACTTCCTGCAGGGTATAGGGCAGCTGATAAGTATTAAAATGCTTGAGTTTTATTTACAAATCCATATAATGAGTTGACCTTTAAAAAATAATTTCTCCAGAGTAGCCCTTTAATCATTCATATTTTTCAGGCTCTCCCTCGGTGGCTTTTGATAGTTGGCTATGCATTTATTTTTAGGGGCTCAAAGTTGTTCAAGGAGGACAGTTTATGGTAAGAATTTGGGGTTTAAGGGTGTCTTTACACAGAGAGATTTATTTGACAGATTTTGAAGCCAAAGCCAGGAATGAATTTGAAAAGAGGAAAAGTCTCAGTATTTCCTTTATTACCTGTTCTGTTTATAGTCTGTTCTGGGCTTTGGCTTCAAAGAATTGTCACATAAGTCTCTCTGTGTAAAGGCACTGTAAACGTATCCAATTATTTGTTTATAGGTTAAGGATTGGTGGTCTCAAATTGAGAAAAATAATTCCACAATTGTGGAGGTTGCTGGAGGTTTGGCCTCTGTATTACATGTAAGTGGAAATGACTTGGGTCCCTTGATCTACTTTGGGGGATGCAGGGATGAAAGTTCTTGTCACATACACACTTACTAGCACGTGACGTGGATGCCACTGCAAGGGGTTAATCTACTTCCACTCACTCAATCTTGTACTCACCTTCCACTCAGGTGGCAAATTGAGCATAAATCACACCTCAAAACAGTCCCAGCACCTCAACACACACACTGCCACCACCTTTCAAATTAAGTGTGAAAGGACACTGTCAACCCACAACACCACTCACTGGCACTCACAGGGTTAAAACACAACATCCAAAGGCTATGGATTCTTAGAGCATACAAGGACCAAACTTAAATTAAACTTACTAATTAAAGTTTTAAGCTTTAATAGACAAAAGGTACAGTGCTTACAAAAATAAAGGTAAATAAGATGACATACATACATACATGCAATAACGGTATAAAATAAAAGGGAGAAATAAGCAGAAACTATCTAACACTAATGGTGCGTTTACAGAGACAGATTTATCGGACAGATCTTTGAAGCCAAAACCAGGAACAGACTATAAACAGGGATCAGGTCACAAAGGAAAGACTGGGATCTATCCTCTTCTCAAATCCATTCCTGGCTTTGGCTTCCAAAATCTGTCAGATAAATCTTTCTGTGTAAACTCACCCTAAGGGCCCTTTTACACAGAAAGATTATCTGACAGATTATCTGCCAAAGATTTGAAGCCAAAGCCAGGACTGGATTTGAAGCCAAAGCCAGGACTGGATTTGAAAAGAGGAGAAATCTCAGGCTTTCATGTGTGACCTGATCTCTGTTTATAGTCTGTTCCTGGTTTTGGCTTCAAATCTTTGGCAGATAATCTGTCAGATAATCTTTCCTTGTAAAAGGGCCCTTACAATAGTTGTTGCCTTCCCAGGGGGTAGGAGAAATCATGGATCGCAACTGCCACCCAGTTTTGCTGTTGCCACCATATTTTATACAGTCAAAATCCGGCTTAGATTTTATGGCCGACCATCAGGTGATTAGGATAATGAGTAGAGATGAGCGAACCGGGTTCGGGTTAGAGTCAATCCGAACCAAACGATCGGTATTTGATTAGCAGGGGCTGCTGAACTTGGATAAAGCTCTAAGGTTGCCTGGAAAACATGGATACAGCCAATGACTATATCCATATTTTCCACATAGCCTTAGGGCTTTATCCAAGTTCAGCAGCCACCGCTAATCAAATGCTGAAAGTTCGGGTTCGGATCGACTCGAGCATGCTCGAGGTTCGCTCATCTCTATTAATGAGTTGTCTCTAATTGGCTTCCTCGTGTCTGACGCCGCCCGAGACGCTACGTCTCAGGTCCACTCAGCCACTCAGTGAAGGAGGCCGGATCCGTGTCAAGGTCACTCAGATCCGGCCTCCTTCACTGAATGGCTGAGCGGACCTGAGACGTAGCGTCTCGGGCGGCGTCAGACACCACGAAGCGGCCGGGCACCGGAGCGCCGCGATGCGGGACCCGCCGCTGGAACCGGGGAGGTGAGTGGACGTCTTTTTCCTCAGCCACCCCCTCCCCGTTCCCTTAAAAAAAGTGCCCCCCCCCCCGTCGGAGTACCCCTTTAAAAGTTAAAATTTTTGTGCAATTTTTCAATTATAATTATTTTTCTTTAATTTAATACATTTTTCTGTTAGAACCTGCTGTGTTACAGAAAAATAAAAAATTAATCATCACTGACTGTGTGGGTAGTGGGAGTGCTCACTGGGCTGCTACTGAGCCCTGATAAGATCTTACACAATATGCCTGCTCAGGTCACACTATTAGCTTTTACTATAAATTTTAATTTAACAGTGTGCACTCCGGAAACAGCAAATTGTTCCTAGTAAGCATTTTCTGTTAAGAGAGAGAGAGAGAGTGTGTTTGTGTGTGTGTCTGTGTGTATGGTGTAAAGTGAAACTGGCTCAGTTGCCCCTAACAACCAATCAGATGCCACCTTTAATTTTGCAAACAGTCTGTGAGGAATAAAAAGTTGAATCTGATTGGTTGCTAGGGGCAACTGAGCCAGCTTCACTTTACACTACATATACTACACTTTTCACTTTACACTACATATAGTATGTGTGTGTGTGTGTGCATGTCTATATATAATATAGTCCATGATTCAAGCTGAGCGGTCACGTGTCACGATCACGCGTAGCGTGACGCGCTCAGTCAAATGACGCCTTACCCGGAAGCCACACCATGATCGGACCGCCCGACATGCGCCATTACATGCATAAGGTATCACAAATGGGTCCTCATATGGATTAAATGTAGATAATTATGGGGGCGGGGGTTATATAAATAGGATGGATCTGGTCAGTATAGGCATGCTCCTTGACAAAGGTGGACACCGAAACACGCGTCGGAGCATGCGGCTGACAGGATAGCATATGATCTAAAGGTAAAAAAGGAGGGTCTGCATGTATGTTGCATCGGGGTTTATGGTACGCTATATTATTTATTTATGCACTAGTCACTTTTAAAACAGAAACTTTTCTGTTTTTAATTAACAAAGATTTGTAGTTAAATTGTTGTAGCGTGGCATTTATTTCTGTGAATAGGTTTTGTATATATAAGAGAGAGAGAGAAAGCTAGAACAGCATCCCTTCTTCAAAGTATTAAAATCTTTTCTGCGCTATTTGCATACCAAACCATACCATTCGCAGTACAGGTTAGATGTATACAATAGATAATATGTTGACTACACTTGAACTGCTAAATACTTTTTTTTTTAAAGTTTAACCACAAATGGTGTTGAACACAATGGCATAATGCGTCTATGTTATTTCTATAGTGTGTCTTCCCTAACCTTAACATGCGATGCACAAATGGGATAGAGCGCCAAACTATTTAGAGCAATAATAATAGAGTAATGTGTTAATCATTAATTTGGCAGTAGATACATCCATATTCCTCCTTGATGACCAAAAAGTCACATACACAAGGTAAGTGGGGTTCTATAGATATGTTTGGTGTATGCATTACAAGCTTTCCAAGTGCATATGCCAAACATTCAATGCAAACAGGAAGACACATTGGTAGCAGGTGCTGGTGTTTGGACAGTCCTATAGACTCTGCCACACGAAGACAACAGTATTATAGATGTTACATGATCAGCGTTAAAAACTTTAAGGTATTTCTTCGACTGGAAATGTAGAGCGACTGCACCCTAGCTGCTATTCTGTCAGCGTATTTAATAAAAAAAAGTGACATATGAGCGTCAACTACTAAAGAAACTAACTGAAGAGCAATAACCAAGATGGCTGCCTGTCCTGTTTCCATTTTTGTAAAAATTCACCTTCACTCACACTAGAAAATTTGTAATATTTCTGTAAGAAAAAGGAGCATAATTACTAAATAGGGGGTTCCTATAACTTCCTATGCACTAATATAAGGCCAATAAATCCTCCCTCGTTTTGCCATGGTGAAATAATATATGTAATATAGATAAATTTGTGTTTTAAGAGAGCGTTTTTTTTTTTTTTGTTCAAATTTCTTTATTTTTCCAAAAACAAAACCACTAACAAATACATTAACACATAAAAAAAGGAGTCAGAGGAAATAACATATACTATTATCCACACCCTCTCTAGTTGGTGGTACCTCCTTTCAGTATATTCATTTGTTTGATATCCTAGGCAAGGCTATCCAGCAATTTCCATTCAACAGTTCCCAGAAGGCAGGTCTGGTTTCACCGGTCCTACACACCCTTTATTATATTACTGGACTCAATACCAACTTTATTCTGCCACCCTGCCCCTTGCCATATTCTACTTTAACTCTCAATTAGTGCCCCTTTTTATCTATCAGATTACAAGAAGGAAAGAAATGAAATTACCAAGACAGGGTCATCACCATCCATTCTTCAGATTCATTCCTCCACATCCCATATATATATGTGTTAGGATGACACAAGGACATGTGATCCATGAAGCTGGCACCTTCCCCACTGTCCCTGCCTACTTGCTACTAGCCACTCCCCATGAACATGCAACCATGCTCCTTTTTCCAACCCTTTGCTTGAGCAGCACAGATGGCAAAAAGTTGCAAAATGTTACCATGAGTTTTCGCATTAGCCCGTAGAATGGCTAACACTGAACCCCCACTTATTACCCCGGTACCCACCACCCCAGGGGTACCAGGAAGAGACAGATACTGTAAGCATGGAGCATCAGAAAATGAGGATCCGGGACTGGCTGGCAGAAGGCTGGTGCTTAGGCTGGCGATGGCAAAACAAATGGTCAAATGCTGCTGCTTGGTTTTGTGTCTGGCTGGTTAGTGCAATAAATAAATTTAAGGCTATGTTCACACTACGTAAAAGTACGGCCGTTGTTGTATCGTATACGCTCCGGCCGGGTCCGGCCAGGTGACTAAGTCGGGTCACGGAACGGCCAGTCTCTTCACATAGTGTGAACATAGCCTTAAAAAGCGTGGGGTCCCTCATATTTTTCATAACGAGCCAGATATAAAACCAAACAGCAGCAGCCTGAAACTATCAGGGTGGCAAGGGCCATTCTAATAATACCAGCCTGCTGTTGCCCAGTCCCACATCAACATTTTTTGACGCTCCAGGCCTGACGGTATCTGGCTCTTCCCGGTACCCCTGGTGGTGGGGGCTACCCGGGGTAATAAGAAGGGGGGGGTTAGTGTTAGCCTTTCTACCAGCTAACACTAAGCCCTGGCTCAGTAATGGATGTCATCTATTAGACGACTTCCACTACTAAGCCAAAAATAAAGAAATACAATAAAAAGTTTTTATTGAAATAAAACTCCCCAGAGAACCCTTGTTGACCCTTTTATTATATATAGAAAAGTAGTAATCTTCTTTCCGAAGTAATCTGGTCTTCTTAATTTCAACCTGTAAAATAAATAGACAGTTTCACTGAGTAGCAACCAGTAGTCTACTGTCTTGCCCCCCCCCCCCCCCCCCCCACACACACACACACAAATCAAAAGCATTCCTTCTCTTACATCTACCTGGCCGGACCTGTATACAGCTCAAAGTATTGCTTTTGATTTTAGCTGTAGAAGGGTAGTTAAGATTTTATAGCGCTACAAAAAGTAGTTTTAAGGGTCAGTTCACACGTACAGACTCGCATCGTAAATCTCACTGCGAGTCTGTCAGGTCCTGGCAGTTCACTGTCACTACATACTCGCAGCTGTCTGAATGACTGTTGCGTTTATGTAATTATGCCGGCCCCTTAACCTCTTCCGCTGCCGCCCGGTTCCCGCTCTGTATACATTACCTCTCCTTGCTGCACGGTGTCCCAGCGTACTACTCTCCCGCCCGGCCAATCAGTGGCTGCGGCTGGGCAACACACTGATTGGCTAAGCGGGAGAGCAGTAAGCTGGGACCCTGTGCAGCGAGAAGAGGTAATGTATACAGAGCGGGAACCGGTTGGCAGCAGAAGGGGTTAAGGGGCCGGCAGAATTACATACACGCAGCGGTCATTCAGACAGAGTTTAACCCTAGCCTTACTGCCAGTTTTTAGATATTGATTAAAAATTAGCTCTAACTTAACCAATTTATTTATTTTTTCTTATAAGTGTGAAAGACCAACCATTCCATTACCTATATCAAGTGCAAGAGTGGAGTACGAAAGTGAAATTCAAAAGACTGTAAATAGAATTTACCAAGAAGTAAATCGAACAATTCCCAGGACAAATATCACTGACACATTAAAGACGAGCAGTGCTAAACATAGCAAAGTCTTCCTAAAATATCCTAAAGACTCCTACTGTGTAGGGGACCAATTAATACTCGAAGTTACCATGTATGACTACTTGGGCCAAAGGAAAACCTATGGAGGAGACTATTTAAGGGCAAGAATGTCAACAACCGAGCTTGGAGCAGCATCTTCTGGGAAGATTGAGGATTTCAATAATGGCACATATCATGTCCATTTCATCTTATTCTGGGAAGGTAGAATCAATGTTATGGTGTTTATGATGCATCCAAGTGAAGGGACATCAGCCCTGTGGACTTATAGAAATAATTGGCATGGCTATGTAGACCATCAGGGCATGTTTGAAGCACCTAATCAAAAACATGAAACAGAATGTGGATTTGACCTTGACAAAAGCAAAGAACTGTGCGACTACAAAGATGAAAGAGATGAAGAACATTTCTATTGTATCAAGCCTGATAAGTTAAGCTGTGATTCTCTTACTCAAGTGAAAAGTTGGTGGAGGCATGACAAATCCCTTTTTACCAGTCTTGAAAAGAACTTATTTGAGAAGTAAGTCATCTTGCAACATGTTTCACCTTCACTGTAATGTCAATTGTTTTAGGCTTCTGATGTCATAATATGTAGAAGTTTTAGAAAAAGAAACAGCGCACTGCGCACATAGCGTAAAGCTGCAGCAGATTGTGTTATAAAGTAGCTAAGATTCGGTGTTGCTCACCTGCGGCTGTGCTTTGAGCAGGACACCGCTTGAAGCTTGATTTTTACAACTAGAGCAAGATCTCACTTATCTGAGGCACAATGCGGGATGTCTCCAGAATTCAGGCGCAGAGGGTGGAAGGAGTCGTAGTATAAAAATTAATTCCAATAAAGATGTATATAATTTTTACACTACAATTCCTTCCATCCATTGGACTACTACTTGTGGCAAAGCACCTGAACTCTGGAGACATCAGGCATTATGACTCAGATAAATGAGATCTTGCTCAATATGTAGAAGTTCATATACAGGTATGCCTAAAGAACGGTATGTCGAGAGTCTGAGAAATGGACTCTAAACCTCTGAAGGTGTCCTATAAAATCTGCCTTTAGGGTAGCCTCACACATACCGTATTGCATTTGACAGTGCAAACTTAATGCTGTGTTCATTCATTTAATCAAATCTGCTGCGGATCCACAGCAGAAAATCCGCTGTGTTACGGTATGTGTGAAGCTACCCTTAAGATGTTAACCGTAGATGAAGCAAATTGAGAGGATTTGGCTTGTTTTTCTAGCACATCCCACAGATTCCCAATCTAATTGAGACATGGGGAATTTGGAGGTCAACACCTTGATCTCTTTGCCATAGTGCCTGTGGGGTAAGAGTAGGCTATTGTTTTCTCATGTAGCATAGGAATATAAAACAGGTACAAAAACCAGGAATGGTGTCCTAGAAAACAAAGAAGAAACAACACACTTGAATTTGTAATTAAACAGACACTGCACAAAAATGACAGAAAACTCTCTATGCGCTTGTTTTTATAACAAATAGTGTACCTGTTGCAAACCTATCTCTTCAGTTAATTCCCCTCCATTGCAGTTGCGGAGGTGCAATGTGGTTGCCATGGCTGCTGTGAATGAAACTGGGCAGCCAGCCAGCAGACGGAAGAGTCTGTCTTCATCTAGCTGCAGTGACACTGGGCCAAGAAATGTATAGTATTTTGGACAATCATAAACAGTCTGTCACTCACATCTTGTTGCTGGTGGGGGTGTGTGTGTGTGGGAGAAGTCAGGTGAATTTAAAAAATTTGTCAGCTGTCAGAAGCAGAGGGGAACATAATAAACAATCACTACTTACCTTTACCCTCGCCATTGCAGAACTCCCGCCAGGCTATGGGATCTTCTTTGACTACAACTTTAATGGACTGCCTGCTCAGCCAGTCAGTGACTTGGTTGGGACATTGTTGCAGTCACTGATTGGCTGATGGGGCAATCAATCAGCCAGGTTGGGTATTTTCTCTTGAGTCATAAAAACATAGGAAAATGCCTTCCGATGGGGCACCCGGAGCCTGTGACACAGCGCTTTGTGGGCATGGGGAAAAGTAAGTATTGACTAGTGTTGCACGATGCACCGAAATATCGATACTACTATCGATATTTCGGGCAGAAAAACTGTTCGGTACCAGGATTTCCTGGTATCGATACTTTATGTTAAGCTGCATAATAGCGCAGCTTAATATAAAGTACAGCGCAGAGACCACGGCCGGCAGCTAGCTGAGCGCCGGCCGTGTTCTCTGTGTGCTGCCCCCTGGTGTCCCCTCCTCCGCCCGCGCGCTCTCTGCTCCCGGTGGCGCCAACTTCAAATAACCGGCACATAGCGATCGCTAGTGCCGGCTATTTTACAGGGTAGATGCCGCTGTCACAACTGACAGCGGCATTTAACACCCCCCCCCCACCAGAGCCACTCTATATGCAGCAGAAGTCTGCTGTATATGGAGCGGCCCCCACTGCTAATGACTGCAGCCCGCGATATTACGGGTGGCAGTTATTTAACTATTCCCCCGCTGCGGCTGCGTCCTTCCAGTCCTGCCCCCCATTGTCAGCCCCGGAAGCCACCTCTGCACCGCCAGTCCAGCCCTTCATCCACCCCTCCCCTCCGTCCCCCGGGACCCGCCGCTGCACTTTGCGGTCCCTCACACCGGCCAGTCCCCTCCCAGCATACCTGCTTGTGCACAAGAAGGTATGCTAGGAGTTGTAGTGCACGGAGGTATGCTGGGATCGGGAGGCTGCTGCTGCACAACTACAACTCTCACCATACCTTCTAGTGCACTACAACTCTCAGCATACCTCTTTGCACAAAGAGGTATGCTGGGGGTTCTAGTGCACAAGAAGATGTTGGGAGTTGCAGTTGTGCAGCAGCAGCCTTCCGACACAACTCCCAGCATATCTCCTTGTGCACTACAACTCCAAGCATACCTTCTTGTGCACTACAACTCCTAGCATATCTTCTTGTGCACAAGGTATGCTGGGAGTTATAACAAACAAGGAAATATGTTGGGAGTTGTAGTTGTGCAGCAGCAGCCTCCCATCACAACAACTCCCAGCATACCTCTTTGTGCATTACAACCCCCAGCATACCTCTTTGTGCACAAGAAGATATGCTGGGAGTTGTAGTGCACAAGAAGGTATGCTGGGAGTTGCAGTTGTGCAGCAGCAGCCTCCTGACACCACAACAACCCCCAGGATACCTCTGTGCACTACAACTCCCAGCATACCTTCTTGTGCACAAAGATGTATGCTGGGAGTTGTTGTGTTGGGAGGCTGCTGCTGCACCACTGTACCTCCCAGCATACCTTCTTGTGTACTACAACTCCACCATACCTCTTTGTGGACAAGGAGGTATGCTGGGAGTTGTAGTGCACAAGAAGGTATGTTGGGAGGTACAAGGGAATTAAAAAGTGTAAAAAAAAAACCTAGGGAAATCCTACTGTGCTGATCCAGGGGAAGGCAAAAACCCCTATGAGGCAGATGACAATTAAAAAAATTTCAGAATAAAAGTTCTAATAATCCCCCCCCCTTTCCCTTTTATTCATGTCAAAAAATAAACATTTGGCATCATTGCATGCGGAATTGTCCGAACCATTAAAAGTAACAAAAAAAGTGATCAAAAAGTCACATAAATAAAAATGTGGTGCATGGGGGCATCATACCCACAGTCTGGGTGAGGGGGGGGGGGGAAATCATTATATTTGTATTTTAAGTGCTTTTATTCAAAAGTATCGAAATGGTATTGAGTATCGGAAAAAAAAAGATGGTATCGGTATCGAACTCAAAATTCTGGTATCGTGACATCCCTAGTAGTGACTGGTTATTATGACTTCTCCTTTAGGCCATGTAAAAACAACGGCTATTGTTGTGCAAACAATGGCCATTATTTAAAAGATAACGGCCATTGTTATTAAATATGGCTATTGTTTTTATAGAATATGAACATAGCCTTAAATGGTTATCTGTTCACAGGAGACAATAGTGATTGTTTGTGCTTTTGTATCACCAGCATTCCTGATCTCCTGAGTATTTTCTTGCCTATTGTTTTTACTTCATCCTGGTTTTCTGATTTTGTATGTGTTTGGCCTTGGCTCTGAGAAAGCCAATAAGGGTTACATTTGAAAACCACCAGAAGGGACATTTAAGACCCTTAGTGTCACCTAATGGGGAAGATTTTTATGTTGAAAGGTTTGTAGCCCTTTATAGATTACCTGGAGCTGAATAAAACTATTAAAAAAATCAATACCCTTCGCCCCAATTCCAGATCTGTTTAATCAGGTTCAGTGTGCAAAGTGGTTAGGGGTACATATATTATGATTTGTATTAGAAGGGGATGAGACAAAAAACACACTAAACACCCCAGAGGGACATTTCAAATACCAGGGTATGCCCCTTGTTAAATATATCTTTCAATGTCATTGTATGGTGGTGTACCTGAATGACATCCATATCTACTCTGCTAACTGGTCTATGTATACTAAGCACATACTCCATGTGTGGTGTCCAACCACTGGTGTTTTTTCTCTTATGCACCTGTCGCAAAAGTTTCAGGTTAAGTGTAGAGATGAGCGAACCTCGAGCATACTCGAGTCGATCCAAACCCGAACTTTCGGCATTTGATTAGCGGTGGCTGCTGAACTTGGATAAAGCCCTAAGGCTATGTGGAAATCATGGATATAGTCATTGGCTGTATCCATGTTTTCCAGACAACCTTAGAGCTTTATCCAAGTTCAACAGCCCCAGCTAATCAAATACCGACCGTTCAGGTTCGGATCGACTCGAACCCAAACCCGGTTCGCTCATCTCTAGTTAAGTGGTGTTGAAGGTATTTTTTTATAGTTTCACCACTAGATGTCAGTAACCTTCTGTTTGTATTTCTATGTATTGCACAGCTGAGGAGGTTCATGGGTTAGTGTCTTATGTGTACCATGTGCTTTTATTGACCAATAGGAGGGGCTCTCTACTTCTGACCTATTATCTTTCTTCTTTATTTTTTACACACTCTTTCCCACCACTCACAGGGTAGATTACTTAGCTCCTGTAGGAAGTCTAGTCTAAGACACGAGTGTGTACAGATGTGGTTAGAAACAACCAGTTCTTTTAGTATTCCTACTATATTTACTATGCAGTGCTAAACAGTAAAAGGGAGAAAAGTCCAGGAACACCCTAACCCACATCGTGAACCACCCTTAAAAGTGCAGGGCCGTATCCTAAGAACTAGAGGAACTAGCCTGGATAGGACAAAACTACCAAAGGAAGGTCTATGTATCCTATCCCGCAGTGCAGGTAACTGGGACACCCCCTGAAAATTAGCTTCACCCAGATAACCACGGCTGGGGCTTGTATCACCCTATTAGGATGGGTCACTCAACACTGTAGGGCACAAGGTAGTCAGACACAGTATAAACACAGGTCCAAGTAAACTTCTCACTTAACAAGTATTTCTTCAAAGTTCCAGCAGAGTACACTGCTACATTGGGTTGGGACTTCCTCAACAAACTCTTCTCCTCTACTCTCAAATTCACAAACAACACTACAACTACCTCTCTTCTCTTCTACTTCCTTAGTCACCTCCTCAAGCACAACCGAGTTAAGCACTAAAGTCTATGTAAAGATTTCTCTATTCTACCAAAGTGTGTTTTAGTACTGAAAGACTGCACAGTAAAGCTGTTCTATTTTATATCACTGTGACCCCGTCATCCTTTATACGCCCCAGTACCCATACACACAAACCGGACACCTTGGGTTATTTTTCCCCTTTCTGTGGGTGGCAGTACTGATAGTCCTGGTGGGTCAGTTGCCACTATCTTTCCCTTTTTTGACTTACGGTTTATTCCCACATTCCGTGAAACACAATCAGCAGTGGAAGTCTGTGCAGTGGAAGCCCTGCAGTGAATTCTTTCCCTGCCCGGCATGATGTATCATGATGTATCATGCTAGCAGCAGGGGAAGTGTTTGAATATTCATGGCTGCAGAAGATCGGGAGGTAAGTTTATATTTTGTTATGTTTTCATGTTTTTCATTTGATTTAGCACATTTTTACATATATTTTTAAATGTTAAATTAGAACACTGAATACCCCTTTAAGATCCAGTAAATGTTTATGAAGATATTTGAAAAAAATCGTAATCTTTTTATGTTTTGATTTTAAGGTCTAATGTTAGAGTTGAAATTCCAAAAGACTTTGATCGTATCCATGTATCGCAATGTAACAACAGTAAGTACAACTATTTGTAAGCAGAAATTAAACTTACTGTCACATCTGTAAGAGTATATTTATTATATCACTAGAAAATGTACCCAACGCTGCCCGGGTATAAAGTGTCAGTGTGTTAATTAGATTTGTTCTAAGGTGCCCAGGAGGCCAAGCTAAAGGTTTTGTTTCATCTGAGTTAATCAGTGGAATTAGTGTATACCTGTAGTGCATAGTTGGAGGGGTTCTGTATACCCACAATGTATAGTTTTTAGGGGTCTCGCATATCTGTAGTGCATAGTTGGGGGGGCTGTATACCTATAGTTGAGTGAGGTCCTGTATACCTGCAGTGTACAGTTGGTGAAGGTCCTGTATACCTGTACTGTATAGTTTGGGGGTCCTGTATACCTGTAGTATATAGTTGGTGCTGTATACCTGTAATGTATAGTTGGTGGAGGTCTTGTATACCTGTAGTTTATAGTTTGAGGGTCCTGGATACCTGTAGTGTATAATTGGTGGAGGTCTTGTATACCTGTAGTATATAGTTCGGGGGTCCTGTATACCTGTAGTAAATAGTTTGAGGGTCCTGTATAACTATAATATAGAGTTGGTGGAGGTCCTGTATACCTGTAGTGTATAGTTTGTGGTCCTATATACCTGTAGTATATAGCTGGTGGAGTCCCTGTATACCTGTAGTATATTTGGGGTCCTGTATACTTGTAGTATAGAGTTGGTGAAGGTGCTGTATACCAGTATTATAGAGTTGGTGTAGGTCCTTTATACCTGTAGTGTATGGTTTTGAGGTCCTGTATACCTGTAGTGTATAGTTTGGGGTCCTGTATACCTGTAGTATATAGTTGGTGGAGGTCCTGTATACCTGTAGTATATAGTTTTGGGGTCCTGTATACCTGTAGTATATAGTTTTGTGGAGGTCCCGTGCACTTGTAGTGTATAGTTTTGGGGTCCTGTATACCTGTAGTGTCCTGTATACCTGCAGGGATGTATTTACCCGTATGGCAGTGTTATTCAGTCACAGTGTGTCGGTATTGGTCATGTCTGGTATGGGGGTGTTATCCAGTCACAGTATGGCGGTATTGGTCAGGTCTGGTGTGGCGGTGTTATCCAGTCACGGTATGGTGGTATTGGTCAGGTCTGGTATAGCGGTGTTATCCAGTCACAGTATGGCAGTATTGGTCAGGTCTGATATGATGGTGTTATCCAGTCACAGTATGGTGGTATTGGTCAGGACTGGTGTGGCGGTGTTACCCAGTCACAGTTTGCCGGTATTGGTCAGGTCTGGTATGGCAGTGTTATCCAATCACAGTATGGCGGTATTGGTCAGGTCTGGTATGACAGTTTTATCCAGCACAGTATGGCGGTATTGGTCAGGTCTGGTATGGCAGTGTTATCCAGTCACAGTATGGCGGTATTGGTCAGGTCTGGTATGACAGTGTTATCCAGCACAGTATAGCGGTATTGGTCAGGTCTGGTGTGGCGGTGTTATCCATTCACAGTATGGCGGTATTGGTCTGGTCTTGTATGACAGTGTTATCCAGTCACAGTATGGCGGTATTGGTCAGGTCTGGTGTGGCGGTGTTACCCAGTCACAGTATGGCGGTATTGGTCAGGTCTGGTATGGAGGTGTTATCCAGTCACAGTATGGCGGTATTGGTCAGGTCTGGCAGTGTTATCCAGTCACAGTATGGCGGTATTGGTCAGGTCTGGTGTAGCAGTGTTACCCAGTCACAGTTTGGTAATACCTGTTGTGCCCTGTATATACATGTACTGTATGGATGGAGTAGGGGTCCTGTATGTACATGTACTGTATAGATGGAGTAGGGGGTCCTGTATATACATGTACTGTATAGATGGAGTAGGGGGTCCTGTATATACATGTCCTGTATAGATGGAGTAGGGGGTCCTGTATATACATGTACTGTATAGATGGAGTAGGGGGTCCTGTATATACATGTACTGTATAGATGGAGTAGGGGGTCCTGTATATACATGTACTGTATAGATGGAGTAGGGGGTCCTGTATATACATGTACTGTATAGATGGAGTAGGGGGTCTACCAGTTATTACTGTGGATGTTGTGAGACAGCTTCCCTAGCAACCATTGCTCCCTGTGAAAATGAAAGCAGTAATCCTATTGGTTGCTAAGGCTCCAACTGCCGTGTCTGCTGCAGCTAATTATATCACCTGTGTTTGCAGTGAGGAGATTTTCCCATTCATCTCTATGGGGCGCCTCTCTTTCCCCTCCCCCTCCCCTCCTGTACATCTGGCGGGGACGGGACCTTCGCAATAACCTTCCCGGGCACCCAATGTATCTGTGTGCCAAATTTGGGGTCAAACGGTTTAGGCGTTTGGAAGTCTATAGAGGACAGACAGACAGACAGACAGAAAGACAGACAGACAGATTTTTATGATATAGATATATCCTTAAATGGGTGCTCCAGAGACTTTTTTGTTTTTAAATTTTGCTAATACATTACTTTAATGAAGTTATATTATTTTGTCATAAAAGTCGTTTAAAAAAGAAGGATCCTTTTTTTTTTTTTTTTTTTTTTTAAATCTACCATTTAATTGCCATTTAGTGGCAGAAGTGCGGGCAACACAGGCCTCTCTGCTAATGTTTGTGTCGGGAGATGAAGGGCTTTCTAATTAAGGGCCGCTGCACAGTGATATGCAAGGCAAGTACTTTATATTACAATATACAGTGCCTGGGGGGGGGGCTTGGGCTTCTTGGGATTGCTTCGGGGGTTCCCAGTGTCTAGACATCCCTCTCAGCCACTGATTGGCTGAGCGACAGGAGATGCTGGGAACCCCTGAAGCAATCCTGCATCAGTTATGGATTCTCATTAAGAATGACAGCTAAGAATCCACTGCGGACTTCACTGTGAATTCGCAGCGTGAAATCACCTGCGGATCAGTCGTGTGTGATTCTAGCCTATAAGAGTACACAATACACAGTACTGCTTTCTTAGACTGCTGATTCCTTCCAGATTTGCTTGTTGTATAGATACATACAGTAAATAACGGACGCATTCTGGGTGTTTTACATAATCAGTTTATCCTTTATAACAGCTCCACACAGGTTGTTACCCAGCTTTCCCAGACCGCCATATCTGCCTATGTCCCCAATTCTCATATTATAGGATAACTAGTCAGATTTGTTATTCAGGAGACAGGAAAAGCTGGGTATTAATCCCTGGTAAGATGTAATTGACAAAGCTACCATGTAATGAGAAAACTGGTGAATTCTTAATCTATTTAGGCAGATTTACCTTTCAAGCCAGTAACAGGAGGTGTAATATTGACGGTTAAAAAAAAACTTGCCCCTTAGCTCACACTATTTTCCATTTGCACAGACCAGGTCTTCTAAATTTTTTTGTACCTGGGCCTCACAAGGCAATCCATGTTAATGTTGGGGCCTCAGCAACAAACACCCACTACCACACAGCTCAAAATACTGCCACATAGTGGACATAATATCCCATAGTAATGCCAAACCAGCACCACAGTGCTGCAATAAATACTTCTTGACCAGTGAACCATGTTGTGACAACAAATACTGTAGTAAGCCAACATTAGCCAGAAAGCATAGGAACTAAGAAGTGATGAGCCGGTAGTGTGTCAAAAAAAAGGTTGATTGTGTGCATACCAAAATTCTGGGTGTTATTATTTCACAATAGGGTGCTATATAGTATGGGGTTTCAAGCATTTCTCTTAACTAGTCCACTTAACTCATAGGTAAACAGTTTAGACCATAATCGTTTGTAAACATCAGACCAGACCTCACCAAGGCACTCTCCTAACCCCTTACCTGGTACGTCATGGTGCTGCTAGGGGGTTCAAAGAAGAGGTACCCTGCTCTGAAAAGCGTTGCTCCCGGATGCCATCAGCAGCAGGGGAGCACTGCCATTAGCCGACGCGGGCCGTTCCCATGTCGGCTAATCAAGCATTTAAATGCAGCTGTCAAAACTGACAGCTGCATATTAATGCTCTATTAACACCATAACTGGTGTGCAATGCGATCGCGGAGGGGTGATCCATGCTTGTGGAGGAGCAGGAGGTCACCGCCAGCAGTCCATAGTAATCCAGTGCAGATAACCTAGATCAATGCAGTACATTGATCTATATTAGCAATCAATGTACAGTCATGGCCAAAAGTTTTGAGAATGATACAAATATTAATTTTTACAAAGTCTACTGCTTCAGTTTTTAAAATGGCAATTTGCATATACTGTACTCCAGAATGTTATAAGTGATCAGAGTGACAGCAATTACTTGCAAAGTCAATATTTGCCTAGAAAATGAACTTAATCCCCCAAAACAAATTTCAACATCATTGCAGCCCTGCCTTAAAAGGACCAGCTAACATTGCTTCAGTGATTGCTCCATTAACACAAGTGTGGGTGTTGATGAGGACAGGGCTGGAGATCAATATGTCATGATTAAGTAAGAATGACACCACTGGACACTCTAAAAGGAGGCTGGTGCTTGGCATCATTGTTTCTCTTTTGTTAACCATGGTTATCTCTAAAGAAACACATGCAGTCATCATTGCACTGCACAAAAATGGCAGAGTATCGCAGCTAGAAAGATTGCACCTCAGTCAGCAATCGCATAATCAAGAAATTTAAAGAGAGAGGTTCCATTGTTGCCAAAAAGGCTCCAGGGCGCCCAAGAAAGACCAGCAAGCACCAGCACCATCTCTTAAAGTGTTTCAGCTGCGGTATTGGGCTACCAGCAGTGCAGAGCTTGCTCAGGAATGCCAGCAGGCAGGTATTGACTTGCTGCATTAACTCAAACAAACTGACACACATAAAAACCACAGGGCAGCAGATCATGAAAAATATATGTGTCATTCTCAAAACTTTTGGCCATGACTGTAGTATATATAGATGTTCCCTAGTAAGACTTTAGTGTTTTAGTGTTTAAAAAAAGTTTTCTTTTATTAATAAAAAATCCCATTCCATAATAAAAGTTTAAATCACACCCTTTTCCCAATTTTATAAATAAAAAAAAATAAAAAAAAACATTTGTTATCGCCGTGTGTGGAATCGCCCGAACGATTAAATTATCACATTCTTAAGTGCAAAATTGGCAATTTTTGGTCTCATTAAATCCTGAAAAATAAAAATGTAATAAATATGTAATAAAAATGTAATAATTGTAATAAAAAGTCATCAAAAAGTCGCATATAAGCAAGCAAGCTACTGATCAAAGGAATAGATCATGGTGTAAAAAATTACTCCTCATATAAGCCCTATAGACCAAAAAATAAAAGCATTATAAGGATGGTAATAGAGAAATTAAAAACACATTTAGAAAAAAAGAAAAGAGGTTTTAATTTTTTAAAAGCAGTCACATAAAATAAAAGTTTAAAAAGTTGCATATCGCTGTAATTGTTCTTAGTTAGGGAACATAGATAATTTGTCAGTTTAACCATAGGGGGACAGCGTAAACACGAATCTCCCTGAAATGAAAACAAATTAAAAAAAAAATTTTGTGCCATGATGATAGTTGTTATGACAGCCAGACATCATTTTTACATATTGTGAACCTAGCCTTAAAGGGGAACCATGCAAATGAACTTGCTGCTGCTGTGTATCTTTCTGCTGTCAATTCCATTGTTTTTCAGCAATTTGATTCAAAATAAATATCATAATCAGCTCCTTAGGTGCACTGGGGGTGTTTTTGGCCCCACAGAGCACCCCTCTCAGCCTGCCGACTCTTTCACGGATGCCTACTTTGCATAATGGCCGGTACCAAGTTTAAACAGCTGCTGCTCCTGCATCTGTCCCCACCGCAGCTGTTCTCCCCCAGCTCGGGGACATCTCCCCTGGCATGCCCACATGCCCTCTGCCTGTATAGCAGGCGTCACCGAAAGAGGCAGCGGGCAGGCTGAGGGGGTTGCTTTGTGGGGCCAGGAACACCCCCAGTGCTCCTAAGGAGCTGATTAGCATATTTGATCTTAATCAGATTGCTCAAAAATGGTGGGACCAACAGTAAAAAGAAGACCGTCGCCACAAACATCAGCTACAGAGCAGCAGGGGGATATCAGCAGGTTCGTTCCCCTTTAAAATGAAGTACATTTTCTCTTAAAACAATCTCATAATCAATATGATAATTTTAGGTTTCACCATGTTATTAGCAGATAGAACGTATTTACACTTCCACTAGTATCATTTACAATTATACTCGGTCACAGACCCATTACACAGTTTGTTGAATCCAAACTGTGACTGAAGGAGCCTATCGATTTGAGATTCCGATTGCTTCGGCTTAAGCTTGGTTCATTTTAAAAGTAAGGGTCCTATGACACAGAGCGATTTTTAACGATTAACGACTAACGATAAACGATCGCAAATGAAATTGTTTATCGATAACCTGAAATCGTTCGCCATATTACACAGAACGATAGTCGTTAGATACGATCGTTATTGCGATTGTTTATTCCTTCTGATCTCAGGAAAACAATGAACAATGTGCAATTACACTGAACAATTAGTGAAAAAGTGCAGAACTTGAGCGAACAAACGTGGAATTACAGCGAACGATTAACGATAATTTTAGATTCAGATCTAAATCAAAGATCAATGACATACGAACGATTTTTCGATCGTTAACTGCAATTACACAGAACAATTATCGTTTAAGTTCAAACGATTTAAAGATTTTTCGCACGTTAATCGTCCCGTGTAATAGGGCCCTAAGACTAGTGCTGCATACTTCATCATCATTGTTGGCAAAAGTGACAGAAACCCTGATGGAGGTTCTGAACTCAGCTAGGAGCTCTAAAACAGTTTAAATCTTTGTGCTACTATTCTGACACTGTTTCTGTACAGTAGCGGTAATATTTAAAACTCTTCGGAGCTCCCAGTTTCATCATGAAGGATGATGTCAGCAGTTCCTAAGTCTGGTCTGCAGAATAAAGTCTGTGCATGGACCATATATTGCGGACATGTAATTGACATGTATGTCTGAAAGGTATAGAAGGTCTATGCCCACAGTTAGTGTCGGATGTGCACAACGTCCTCTTTCGGGTTACCTGATTTGAAATGTATTTGATGCTCTGGTTTCATTTTCTCGCTTTGGGTACGTGCACACTACGGATTCCTGAAGGAAAACCCGTTGCGGATTCCGCAGCTTGCAACCACTTATGGATTCTGGCCTGCTGCAAGCCTTTCCTCTCATGCCATAGACTCCATTCTAAGCACGGGCGGATTCCGCCGTCCGTCATAAGAATGGATCTGCCTTTACATCTATGGCGCAGATGGAAATGTGCGTGGCTGCGAGCTGCGGAATCCGCAACGGGTTTTCCATCTGGATTCCATAGTGTGCACGTACCCTTATTATGCAACTGTCATCTATAGACTCCTCTAGACTGCTGAGCCATAGTTCAGAAAACATGATTTCCAGGTATGATAATGTTCACAAGGTCATTGTTGTGACTTTTTTAACGATTATTTTTTTTACAGGTGTCAGTCCCGAAAATGGAAAATGCAAAACTGGGGGAAAATTGGAGTATCCCAGTGGATATGTCATGAACAATGTCTGGTACCCAAAGGGATGTAGTACTCTGTCATACGGAACCTTGAAAGATTTGAATGCATGCTTCAAAAACAAGTTTATTTTTATTTTTGGAGACTCAACGTTAAGACAGTGGATGTATTATTTTCAGAAATATATACGTAAGTTTTAATCATACTACTGCTACTAATATTTTTTTATATATATAGAGCCACCATATTACACAGCACTTCTACAGGTACATATACAGACAAAAATCAGACACTACAAGATTATACACAAATCATTTAACAAGAGGAGTGAGGGCTTTACAATTTATGAGGATTAGGGCTGATGCTAAAACCAGAAAGTGTTTATTTTTATATGGTTGAACCAGCTTTTATAGAGAGAACATGTTTGAAGGACAAGGATCAACTGATGATTGGCTCTTTGGCTGATTGTTGTCTTTATTACATGAAGCGATCATCTGCGGAATCTGGCAGGAATTTGGTCTTAGGGTCCATGGAATCCCATCTGCCTCAGTGGGATGCCTCATGCAACTTCACTCTCCTCTCTGGTCAAGTAATTGAGGCATCCCATTGACACACTGAGGCAGGCGGGATTCTGGCACTTTTACTCAGTGTGAACCTACCCTTAGAAGGATTTAGTTTAAGGCATAGGGAAGACATGATGTAATAGGCAGTAGACAGATAATGGTGTTTAGTAGAAGTGCAGGGATGATGTCATGGAAAGAGGTATATAGTTTGGTTTTATCAGCAGAGAAAATGGTGCTGAAAACCAAATCAGCTGATAGTTGTTAAATGGGGCATGTGTAAAGAAAAAAAGAGAGTATGACCCAGGACTGATCGCTAAGGAACCCCAAATGTAAGAGGAAGAGGAGAAGTAGAGCCAGTAAACATTACATTGAAAGGGCAGACAGAGAGGTAAGAAGAAAACCAGGAGAGAGCAAACTCCTTTAGGGTATATTCACACGGGCGGGCTTGCAACGAGATTCTCGCTGCGAGCCCGGCAGGTCCTGGCAGTTCCCATACACTACATACTTGCTGCGGTCTAAACGACCGCAGCGAGTATTTAATTATACCGCCCTTAACCCCTTCTGCTCCCCCGCTGCGTATATACTTTACCTGTCCTCGCTGCACGGGTCCGGCGTCCTGCTCTCCTGTCCGGCCAATCAGTGTGTTGCCCAGCCGCAGCCACTGATTGGCCGGGCGGGAGAGCAGGACGCCAGACCCGTGCAGCGAGGACAGGTAAAGTATATACACAGCGGGGGAGCAGAAGGGGTTAAGGGCGGTATAATTACATACTCGCTGCGGTCGTTTAGACCGCAGCAAGTATGTAGTGTATGGGAACTGCCGGGCTCGCAGCGAGAATCTCGCTGCGAGCCCGCCCGTGTGAATATACCCTTAGGGTAGCTTCACGTGTACTGTATCACAGCTGATTTGATGGAGCAGATCTGCAGCAGATTTGGTCTAATTAACTGAACACAGCGTCAAATTTAACCATTACATTTTTTGCAACCTCTGCTGCGGATCCTCAGGATCCTCAGCAGATTTGATGCTGCGTTCATTTATTTAGTCAAATCTGCTGCTGATCCACATCATCAAATCTGCTGCAGATCCTGTACATGTGAAGCTACCCTTAAAGGGGTTAAACAGACAGGGCAAACAGTATCTACAGTGTTACAAGTATATATCAAACAATAAAACAATGCTGTGCCACCCCAGCCCTCTGAGATTAGGTGGTCTTGAAAGTGTAGGCGGTCTCGTTTCTTGTGAACACCGGAGACCCATAGGTGGAAACCAGGAGAGCACAGAGAAATAAGCACCGCTTTATTATTTCCTCATCTTGTAAATTAGTCCACCACGGGTTTTACACCTTTCCTGGCCTCAATCAAGAAAGAACCAATCAGAAAGAAACCCTTACACATGAATACATTTGGCCATCATCTTATAAACATTACTATTTTTGCTGTTGATAAAGATGCCAAGAAGGCATCGAAACGCGTCCAGCTACCACTAACTCTGATATCAGTTCTTTACTATTTTTGCTAATATTGCAGAATTTGTATTTATTTTAACTCCTACCATCCAAGTGTCAATCAGTGCTTTCAGCGTAAAAAAAACTGAGGTCCCGTGGGCAATACCGGCATCCACATATGCGCAAGCCCTTTATCCCATATATCAAACGGCATGCAGCGCTGCCAGCCCTTTGACAAACAGAACGGGAAAAGGAACTCAGGAGAACCACAAGCGGGATCTCAGCTACTGAACCGCATCTCACTGAGAAACAGTCAGCCAATGCCGGACGGGTGAGAGGTGTATTACACACCACACTTTTAAAACCTCTGCGTAAGGGCCCTATTCCACGGGCCGAGCAACGATGTAAACGAGCGCCAATCTTCTAGATCGGCGCTCGTTTACTGGGCCTATTCCACGGCCCCGATGATCGTTAAGCGAGGGCTGCAGAGACATAGCTACTGATGTCCTTGCAGCCCTTGCAGCAATACATTACTTGCAGGGCTTCTCCTGCACTCCGTCTTCCTCCCCGGGTCCCGCTCGGGGCATCAGCAGCTCCGGAGCGGCCTGACTGAGCTGTCAGACCGCTCAGCCAATCACTGGCCGAGGCATTCCCGGCCAGTGATTGGCTGAGCGTCTTGACAGCTCAGTCAGGCCGCTCCGGAGCTAATGCTGCACGAGGGACCCGGGGAGGAAGACGGAGTGCAGGAGAAGTCCTGCAGGTAATGTATGCTGCTCTGCGCACCGCTATTCCACCATAGCGATGCGCGGATGGCAAACAATGATTTTAGGTTTAAACCTGAATGAACGATCAGCCGATGACACGATCATTAGCTGATCGTTCTCTCTATTCCACTGAGCAATAATCTGCCGAATGGGGCCGATTATCGCTCCCGTGGAATAGGCCCCTAATGAAACAGTATCTAAAGACTATAACGATAAATACTGCCACTACACTAATTAACGCATAGAAGGTTATTTCCACCCATTTAGAGAGATACAATCTTCTGCTGCAGTAAAGAATCGCAGATACAGCAGGAATCCAACTAGAGCAACTACTCTATGCAGCCAAACTGACACAATAACTTGGATAAACTGTTTCTATATATGAACTCTTTTATTATAGTGCTTGAAAAGCACTATATTGTAATCCGTATTCTTCTTCTTCTTCCGTTTCTTCTTCTTCTTCCAGCTATTTTTCTGCGCGTAATGCAGCCCGAACCGCTTTGCGCACACACTCTGTTCAAACTGCGTTTTGAAGCCCTCGACGGTGTGTGGTGTGCTATCTATTTTTCATTTCGATCGGATTTGTCGTTTTTAAGAAATTTACATTTAAAGACCCCAAATTTCCCATAGAAAATAATGGCCCATTGCAAATAATGGCCACACTCTAACGGCTAACAGCCAATCACAGCACATATGCAAATAGCTGAAATATAGCAGCCAATAGGAACTCTAAGGTCTTGTCAGGCATGTATCACAACATTCACAGTCACATGTCCACTATTGGCCAATAGAAGATGTAATTTATGGAAGGTCCTTAACGATTTTGTCTCACTGACATGAGTAAGATTGTCATGGTAACCGAGCAATGATCTTTACCATTATAAGTACCCAGATCGCTCTTTAAGGGACCCAAGTTGTTCTTAAAGGGACCCAAGTCGCTCTTAAAGGGACGGGACCCAAGTCGCTCTTAAAGGGACGGGACCCAAGTCGCTCTTAAATCGTCCCATGTAGCTCTTAAAAGGATCCAAGTCGCTCTTAAAGGGACGGGACCCAAGTTGCTCTTAAACGGACGGGACGCATGTTGCTCTTAAAGGGACCCAAGTCACTCCAAAAGGTATGGGACCCATGTCGCTCTTAAAGAGACCCATGTCGCTAGAGCGACCTTGGTCCCTTTAAGAGCGAATCGGGTCCCTTTAAGAGCGACCTGGGTCCCATTATGAGCGACCTGGGTCCCATTATGAGCGACCTGGGTCCCATTATGAGCGACCTGGGTCCCATTATGAGCGACCTGGGTCCCATTATGAGCGACCTGGGTCCCATTATGAGCGACCTGGGTCCCATTATGAGCAACATGGGTCCCTAAAAGAGCGACCTGGGTGCCTTTAAGACCGATCTGGGTCCCTTTAAGAGCGAAATATGTCCCTTTAACCCCTTAAGGTCAAAGCTTATTTTCGTTTTTGCGCTTTTGCTTATTCCATTTTAAGTTTAAAAGTCCATAGCGCTTGCATTTTTTCACCTAGAGACGTATATGAGCGCTTATTTTTTGCGAAACCAATTGTACTTTGCAATGACAGGCATTATTTTTCCATAACATATGCTGCGAAACCGGAAAAAAATCATTTGCGCTGTCAAATTGAAAAAAAAAAACGAATTTGTTTTGATTTCGGGGAGTTTTGCATTTACGCCGTCCGTCCTATGGTAAAACTGACTTGTTATGCATGTTCCTCAAGTCGTTACGATTACTATGATATATAACATGTATAACTTATATTGTATCGGATGGCCTGTAAAAAATTCAAACCATTGTTAACAAATATACGTTCCTTAAAATCGCTCCATTCCCAGGCTTATAGCGCTTTTATCCTTTGGTCTATGGGGCTGTGTGAGGTGTCAGTTTTTGCGCCATGATGTGTTCTTTCTATCGGTACCTTGATTGCGCATATACGACTTTTTGTTCGTTTTTTTATTACATTTTTTCTGGATTTGATGCGACCAAAAATGCGCAATTTTGCACTTTGGAATTTTTTTGCGCTGACGCCGTTTACCGTGCGAGATCAGGAATGTGATTATTTAATAGTTCGGGCGATTACGTGCGCGGCGATACTAAATATGTTTATTTATTAATTTATATTTATAAAATGGGAAAAGGGGGGTGATTTGGACTTTTATTAGGGGAGAGGATTTTTTATTAATAAAAACACTTTTTTACTTTTTTTTTTTTTACTGTAACTAGAAGTCCCCCTGGGGGACTTGTATATAGACAGCACTGATCTCTCATAGAGATCAATGCTGTGTATATACACAGCAAAGATCGATTAGATCGGTCATAGATTACTATGGCCTGCTGCAGGCCATAGCAATCTATTGCCGAGTCGGGATAATCGTCATTCCGATGCTGAGGCCCGGCACGGGCAGAAAAAGTGATCTCCCCCCCGCGATCGCATCGCGGGGGGGAGATCCGTCCCACCAGGGACGTGAGGTCTGAAGCCTCTAAGTGCAGCTGTCAGGTTTGACAGCTGCACTTAGAGGCTTAATTAGCCGGCGCGGCAACGGGACCCGCGCCGGCTAATAGAGGCACTGCCCGGCTGACATGTGCAGCCGGGCAGTGCCTCTATTAGCCGGCGGGACCCCGCTCTGAACACCCTGAGCGGCACCATGACAAATCAGATACGTCATGGGTCGCTAAGGGGTTAAAGAGTGACCTGGGTCCCTTAAAGAGTGACCTGGGTCCCTTAAAGAGCGAAATATGTCCCTTTAAGAGCAAAATGGGTGCCTTTAAGAGCGAAATGGGTCCCTTTATGCATGAAATTGGTCCCTTTAAGAGCGACCTGGGTCCCTTTAAGAGCGACCTGGGTCCCTTTAAGAGCGACCTGGGTCCCTTTAAGAGCGACCTGGGTCCCCTTAAGAGCGACCTGGGTCCCTTTAAGAGCGACCTGGGTCCCTTTAAGAGCGACCTGGGTCCCTTTAAGAGCGACCTGGGTCCCTTTAAGAGCGACCTGGGTCCCTTTAAGAGCGACCTGGGTCCCTTTAAGAGCGACCTGGGTCCCTTTAAGAGCGACCTGGGTCCCTTTAAGAGCGACCTGGGTCCCTTTTAAGAGCAATATATCTCCCTTTAAGAGCAAAATGGGTCCCCTTAAAAGGGACCTGGGTCCCTTTAACAGTGACCTGGGTCCCTTTTAAGAGCGAAATATGTCCCTTTAAGAGCGACCTGGGTCCCTTTAAGAGCGACCTGGGTCCCTTTAAGAGCAAAATATGTCCCTTTAAAGGAGACCTCACGACCCCCCGTTACACCCCCCTATACTCACCTGATTCCGCCGGGTCCCGCTTCCTGATCCGGCCAGGTCACGGAGATATGAGCGCGCGAAGCCCCGCGCGCGCGCTCACAGGAGAGTCCGACTCTTATAGAGAATGAATGGGGAGTCCGATGCTCCATTATTCTCTATGGGCATCGGACTCTCCTGTGAGAGTGTGCACCAGGCTTCGGGCGCTCATATCTCCGTGACCCACCGGATCAGGAAGTGGGACCCGGCGGGATCAGGTGAGTACAGGGGGGTGTAACGGGGGGTCGAGAGCCTGTCACCCCGGCACGGGGGGGTAACAGGTCCTCTTTAAGAGCGACCTGGGTCCCTTTTAAGAGCGACCTGGGTCCCTTTAAGAGCGACCTGGGTCCCTTTTAAGAGCGACCTGGGTCCCTTTTAAGAGCGACCTGGGTCCCTTTTAAGAGCGACCTGGGTCCCTTTTAAGAGCGACCTGGGTCCCTTTTAAGAGCGACCTGGGTCCCTTTTAAGAGCGACCTGGGTCCCTTTTAAGAGCGACCTGGGTCCCTTTTAAGAGCGACCTGGGTCCCTTTTAAGAGCGACCTGGGTCCCTTTTAAGAGCGACCTGGGTCCCTTTTAAGAGCGACCTGGGTCCCTTTTAAGAGCGACCTGGGTCCCTTTTAAGAGCGACCTGGGTCCCTTTTAAGAGCGACCTGGGTCCCTTTTAAGAGCGACCTGGGTCCCTTTTAAGAGCGACCTGGGTCCCTTTTAAGAGCGACCTGGGTCCCTTTTAAGAGCGACCTGGGTCCCTTTTAAGAGCGACCTGGGTCCCTTTTAAGAGCGACCTGGGTCCCTTTTAAGAGCGACCTGGGTCCCTTTTAAGAGCGACCTGGGTCCCTTTTAAGAGCGACCTGGGTCCCTTTTAAGAGCGACCTGGGTCCCTTTTAAGAGCGACCTGGGTCCCTTTTAAGAGCGACCTGGGTCCCTTTTAAGAGCGACCTGGGTCCCTTTTAAGAGCGAAGGGACCCAGGTCGCTCTTAAAGGGGGGTGGGAGCCAAGTCGCTCTTAAAGGGGGGTGGGAGCCAAGTCGCTCTTAAAGGGGGGTGGGAGCCAAGTCGCTCTTAAAGGGGGGTGGGAGCCAAGTCGCTCTTAAAGGGGGGTGGGAGCCAAGTCGCTCTTAAAGGGGGGTGGGAGCCAAGTCGCTCTTAAAGGGGGGTGGGAGCCAAGTCGCTCTTAAAGGGGGGTGGGAGCCAAGTCGCTCTTAAAGGGGGGTGGGAGCCAAGTCGCTCTTAAAGGGGGGTGGGAGCCAAGTCGCTCTTAAAGGGGGGTGGGAGCCAAGTCGCTCTTAAAGGGGGGTGGGAGCCAAGTCGCTCTTAAAGGGGGGTGGGAGCCAAGTCGCTCTTGAGACGGCACCCAGGATTAAAGTTTCTCTTAAAAGGAAGTCACTGGTAAAGGGGCGCTCTGGAAGTCACTGGTAAAGGGGCGCTCTGGAAGTCACTGGTAAAGGGGCGCTCTGGAAGTCACTGGTAAAGGGGCGCTCTGGAAGTCACTGGTAAAGGGGCGCTCTGGAAGTCACTGGTAAAGGGGCGCTCTGGAAGTCACTGGTAAAGGGGCGCTCTGGAAGTCACTGGTAAAGGGGCGCTCTGGAAGTCACTGGTAAAGGGGCGCTCTGGAAGTCACTGGTAAAGGGGCGCTCTTTTCAAGCACTATGTATTTCCCTGGAAATGCAAATCTAGTTACATATAAACTATTTTTATACATGAACTCTTTTATTACGAATTTTACACTAAACGTATGTTGTAGAGCTAAACATTAATTTACAATTTTGATTTTTTTTTTATTCTTTCTGTTTTTTTGCATCTTTGCATGATATTTTTATTTTATTTATTATTCTGATCAATCAACAGATTTGTATGTCTCTAGATTCGTAGTGCACTAATATTTAGTATATTATGCTGTATATGTATGACTTTTATTAAATGCTAAATTGTTTTCCATATATTTATTACATTACATATTTACTTATCTAACTTGCCTAGAGGACCTTATCTTGCTTTTTTCTTATGCTCCGTAATTTGTCCAAGGTGTCAGATCAATATCACAATATTTCAGAATTATAGCCCTTCCAACTTGAAAGGGTTAATCACTGACACCAACTTAGCTCCCTTATTTAAAAGAAAGCAATTAATGTTTCAAACTGATGACCCTGTTAGATAGCCGTTCAGGCAATAAGACACTTGGTAACGTTCATATACTGTATCCATCCTTACTATCCATCTGCCTTTATTCTCCTGTGCAAAGTGGTAAAGAGGCACCTGAATTTCTGCAACCTAGAATAGCTAAAATATTTGGCATTTTGTAGATAATAATAGACATATAGCAAGGTCCATTCCACAGTTTTAGAGTCTGCCAGAATGATGTCCTCTGGTCCTGATCACTAGCTCGTACTGATTACTGGCTTCTAATCTCTTACCTGTCCGTTTGACGTGGTCTGCCTGACTTCCCTAGTATAGTGGAAGTCCTTTGCAATTAGTGTAGGGCCTGTCACCCAGTTGGGGGACAACAGTAAAGGTCCCTTTACACACAAAGATATCCGACAGATTTTTGCAGCCAAAGCAAGGAACAGACTATAATCAGAGAACAGGTAATAAAGGAAAGACTGAGATTTCTCTTCTTATTAAATCCATTCCTGGTTTTGGCTGTAAAAATCTGCCAGATATCTGTCAGATAATCTGTGTGTGTAAAGGGACCCTAATGCTAAGTTTACACGAGGCGATTATTGGCCCGATCGTACGATTAACGATTTAGAAGTAACAATTTTTTTTAGAACGATCAGCGTTTAGACGGTATGATATATCGTACAGAAAAATCGTTTTGCGATCGCGCGCCCGCAGCCCGGCACGACGGTCAACCGCAGCCCGGCCCCACGGTCAACCGCAGCCCCCTGCGCTGCCCCGACCGCCACCCCCGCCGCTCCGATCGCCCCCATCGCTGCCGCTCTGATCGCCACCCCCGCCGCTCCGATCGCCCACCCGCTGCCGCTCCGATTGCCACCCCCGCCGCTCAGATTGCCACCCGCCGCCGCTCCGATCGCCACACCCCCGCCACCGCGGCTCCGATTGCCGCCCCCCTGCCGACGCGGCTCCGATTGCCGCCCCCCTGCCGACGCCGCTCCGGGAATTTCAAACGGCTCCTCTTCAGCCAATCAGTGCTGCCTTGCATTGATTGGCTGAAGAGGGGAGCCGGGAATTTCAAACGGCTTCTCTTCAGCCAATCAGTGCTGAAGAGGAGCACTGATTGGCTGAAGAGGAGCTGTTTGAAATTCCCGGCTCCCCTCTTCAGCCAATCAGTGCACTGAAGAAGGGAGCCGGGGATGTGGAAGACCTGCTACGCGGAGCAGGTAACGTATGACCGTGGGCCGGCGGGCGATCGGAGCGGCGGGGAGGGGGATGCGATCGGAGCGGGGGTGGGCGATCAGAGCGGGGGTGGCGATCGGAGCGGGGGCGGCAGGGGGTGGCAATCGAGGCGGGGCTGCGGATGAGCGGGGGGGCGGGCTGCGAGCGGCCGGACTATCGCGCGACGACTGTTTACACGGAACGATCAGCAAATTTTTTGCGAACGACGAACGATGATTTAAGAACCTGTTAAAAGATCAAAATGAACAATTTCTCACTCATCGTTCGATCATTCGCTGCGTTTACACGTACGATTATCGTTCGAATTCGATCGTTATCGTGCAAATTCGCACGATAATCGTTCCGTGTAAACCCAGCATAAGGGTCACAGAGAGGTTTATCTAACAGATTTTTGAAGCCAAAGTCAGGAATTGATTTGAAAAGAGGAAAAATCGCAATCTTTCCTTTTCTGTTCTCTGTTTACAGTTTGTTCCTGGCTTTGGCTTCAATGGTCTGTCAGATAAATCTCTGTGTAAAGGCACCCTTCAGGTGGAATGTAGGCATGGACATTAGGGTGGGTTCAGCCTATAGCCGCACTGTCATTCTACTCTTTACGAGGCTATTCATCCAGCCCAGATAACGCACCCGCTGCCTGGGCCTTAAAACAGGAGTGCGTAAATGTACGCCCTGCCAGGGTATGAAGCGGGCTCAGGAGCTCAGCTCGCTCCATAGCCGTTGAGGAGTGGCTGCTATCTGCAGCCAGGCCCTCACCCTCAATGGTGATGGCCATTAACCCCTTAAACGCCACAATCGCGCAGCAGCGTTTAAGTGGAAGTGACAGGAGAATCTCCTGTCACTTACCGATCGAGACATACTGCGGGGGTCCAAATCACATGGCCTGACTTCCGGAGGTCTGATACCTTCCTCCGTGCAGTCAGGTCTTCAGTCTTCTGATTATTATTGCCCCGTGAACGGTGTTAACAAACAACCGTAAAAAAAGCAGAGATTGCTTTTTTTAAAACTACATTTTATGTATATAAAAATCAACAAAAAGCGATCAATGCGTTTTATCTAGGAAAAAAAAGTTACTAATAAAAACTAGAGATCTTGGGGCAAAAAATGATGCCCCATACGACCCCGTAGGTGAAAAAATAAAAGCACTGTAAGAGTCACAATAGGGCCATTTTAAATATACCTACAGTATTTGCAAGAAAAAAAGTTTTACTGCTAATATAAATAGTTAAACGTTAGAAAACCTATGTAAATATGCATATCACTGTGTTCAGACCGACCTATAGAATAAAGAGAAAATGTCAGTTTTACTGAAAAGTGCATTATGTAAACACGGAAGCCCCCCAAAATTTGCTGAATCACACTTTTTGATCCAAGTTCACCCCATAAATAATAATTCGGGGGTTCCGTCATTCATTTTATGGCAGATTGAAAGATGCCATTACAAAGTACACCTGCTCCTGAAAAAAAAGCCCTTCCTTGGCCTGGTAGCTGGAAAAAGAAAAAACTACTTTCAAGCATAAAAGTTGTATCTTCCTTGTGTCATAAAAGACTGTATGATGTGTATGATGTCGGAATTTCACATCACTCTGCCATGTCACATACACAATAACACGTCTGCACTATACTGCTATATCTGAGCCATACAGTCTTTTTCAAACACAGTTGGTCTATCAACCCCAAGAACTCTTAAATTTTTTAAGATCTTGCACAGAATGTTTTTTTCCCTTTAAAGGGGTTTCCCAGTATTTAAAATGTTTTTTTATAACACTTTATTTAGAAAATTTTTCAATAGAAAATTGCACAATACAAGGGGATGCGTTACAGGTACAGTAGAGTACAACAGCATGTGTATTGAGCAGGGGAGGGGAGGGGGAAGGTAAAATGGGGATAGAGTAGGGGGCGGGGGGATAGGGCTTATGGTGGGAGAGGGGGAGGGGAGGGGGGGGATGGAGGGTAAGGGAGGAGAAGTGGGTAGGAGGGCACCACTAAACACCAGTAGCGTAACATGGGGAATACAACAAAGAAATCATCGTACAGTCCGGGTTATTCCACCTATTACTCTAGACAAACTCTAATCCTAATACAGTAAAAAGAGAACCTGAGGGCATTCATCAAAGATGCTGGTCCTCCCATGCATCCCATTTAACTAGGAATGAGGGGTAGGCATTTTGGCGCCTGGCCACCAGACCTTCCATAGTATGGTTATGGTTCACTACAGCGACAATGCTTTCTATTGTGGGGATACTTGTAGACTTCCAATTCCTGGCTATAGCTGTACGTGTGGCTGTAAGAAAGTGGAATATGACCGTGAGTTGGGAAGCGGAAAGGTCATCCAGTCCCATGGACAACAGTGCCACCTCCGGTCCCCACGGCAAGTTAAAGTGTACTATTGTTTCCAGTTTAGTGCGGACCCTGGACCATAGATCCTTCACGGCCTTACACTGCCACCAAATGTGCAATAATGTACCAATTTGGGCCCCGCATCTCCAGCATAGCGGGGAGACGGAAGGGTATAGTTTAGATAATCTATAAGGTGTATAGTACCAGCGGTAAAGGAGTTTTCTGGATGCCTCCAGGTGATTCACACACTTGGACACTTTATAAGGTAATTGAAAGGCAAAGGCCCACTGTTCAGCAGTAAAGGATCGTCCAAGGTCCAATTCCCATTTGGTCTGGAAAGGAAAAGTATCGGGGCAAGACAAGGATATGATGTGCAGGTAAGCTGCAGAAATGCCCTTACATTTGTTAGCAGGGTTCAGGAAGTGTTTCTCATATAGTGTTGGAGGAGTGTCCCACGGCCAGTCCAGGGAAGAAAGAAGGTGTCTTATTTGTAAGTATTTGTAAAATTCACGATTGTTAAGATTAAATCTATCAGCTATATCCCTAAACTGCATTAAAGTCTGCCTTTCTGAAATATCCCGTACAGTGCGTATGCCCACATCCAGCCAAGCCCGAAGGTCAATATTGTCCAGGGAGTTTTGGATGGCTACCAGTGGTATGTCCTTAAGTCGGGCTGGGCAAAGGTTTCTAGTAGGTGACTCCATAAGCCACATCTTAAGGCCTGCTTTAACAGTAGGTGTGAAGGATAGTTGGGTGGGGGGTAAGATGCGTGAGGCCCAGAGCCAGTCTGACATGGAAGTTACCCCAAGAGAACGGGCCTCCATGTCTACCCATTTAGTTGCCATAGAGTTACTGTGCCACCATGTGCGGATCTGATCCATCATTACTGCCCTATAGTAGGAAAGGAGACAAGGGCATCCCAACCCCCCTAAGCGAGTTGGTGCGTAGAGAACCCGTGCTGCCACTCTGGGTCTGGAGTTATGCCATATAAATTTCATGAGGATGTTTTGCAATTTACGAATAACAGGGAGAGGGATCACTACTGGCAGGTTGCGGAATAGGTATAGTATTTTAGGTAATAACATCATCTTGGCCACAGCTATGCGACCAACCCAAGATATTGGCAACGTGGAGTAAGATATTATGTCGGAGTTGAGTTGGGACATAAGGGCTGTGCAATTCAGGGAAATGAGTTTGTTTGGTGATTTGGTTAGTAATATTCCTAAGTAGGAGATGTTACTGTCTGACCATTGGAAGGGGAACTGTAGCATAAGGTCCCGTTTAGATGTGGGGGTGACATTTATATCTAAAATAACTGATTTTGTAATATTGAGCTTGTAATAGCTCACAGAGCTGAATTTTTCTATGATACCCATTACGGCGGGGAGGGACTTATGGGGATCGGTGATGGAAATGATCACGTCGTCCGCAAACAAGCCCACGCGGTGATCAAGTCCATCCAAGGTTATACCTGTCAAGTCAGTGGACAATCTGATATGCTGGGCAAAGGGTTCCATCACCAAGGCAAAAATCAGAGGGGACAAAGGGCACCCCTGACGGGTGCCATTGGTGATGTAGAAGGGGGCAGAGAGGGAGCCAGCGCTCAGCACTCGTGCTTTAGGGGAGGAGTAAAGGGCCATAATGGCAGTAAGCAACCTGGGAGGCATACCAAAAGTCTCCAGCACAGCCCGGAGGTACCCCCAGTGCACTCGGTCGAACGCCTTCTCCGCATCCAAAGAAAGGAGCAGAGAAGGCGTTCGAGCGGAGCAGGTCCTGGAGATAATGTTAATAAATCGCCGGGTACCATCCAACGTCTGGCGACCTGACACAAAGCCAACCTGGTCGTTATTAATGACAGTTGGGAGAATATCCACTAACCTTGATGCCAATAGTTTTGAGTATAGTTTAAGATCCGTATTTAATAATGAAATGGGCCTAAAGTTAGCAGGGGTATCGTCTGTTTTGCCAGGTTTTGGCAATGTGACAACTATAGCCTCTAGCATTTCTGTAGGGGGACGGTGGCCTAATGCGAAATCATTAAAGAGACGGGTTAAATAAGGTGCCAGGGTTGGACCATATAATCTATAAAATTCGTTAGTCATTCCATCAGGGCCTGGCGATTTGTGCGGTTTTAGGGATCTGAAAAGTTTACATACTTCCTCTCTAGTGAACTCAGAGGCAAGTTCTTCTCTAACGGACAGTGGAAGGGAGGGAAGATTGGCATCCCGCAGGAAGGAGGATATGGCCTCCTCGGTTGGTTGTGGAGTTTGGGTATTATCTACAAGATTATAAAGGGTGGTATAATATTCAGCAAAGCAATTTGCCATACCCTGAGGGTCAAACACATGCGTTCCATCGGGTTTTATAAGATAGGGAATGCGCATTTTAGCTGTTTTGTGCTTGAGTTGTTTAGCGAGAAGGGCTCCAGCCCTGTTGCCCTGCCAGTAATGAGACATTTTTAAACGACGTAGGGCCATGTGGAATTTGTGCAGGTTTAGTGAGTGTAATTGTGCCTGTTTGAGCCTAGGAATGTCTGTGTCCATCAAGTGCGTTTCCTGAATACATAGGATATCTACTTTAGACACACGGGCTTCATTCCAAAGCATTGATCTTTTGTAGGGGGAGTTTAGCCCCTTAGCGTTAATGGAAAGAATTTTGATCCCCATTGGGAGGTAGGGACCTGGATGCCGGAGGTCGGCCCATACAGCGTATGCGCCATGCGGTCACAGGTAGGAATGCAACGGAGAGGACATTTAGCATGCACTGTGAATGGGGGTGGTACAGACCGGACAAGAACAAACAAAACATTACAACAAACAACAAGTCCTGTTTGGTACTTGGGACAGTGTCCAGAGAATCGTATAGGGGGAAGTGTATGTAAACGTACAGGGGGGAAGAAAAGGGCAACTTACAAAACGTCATTTAACCATATAAACGGCCAATATAGAAAACAATAGGCCCCTCTAGTCAAGTGCAAAAAAGAAAAAGAAAGACGATGAACAGGAAAAATTGCACCTGGGTCTTAGAGGTAGTTCAGCAGTTAAGATACTGCGGATGTCGGCAGTAGGTCAACGCTGAAGATTCATCTAGCGGTACGTTTCTTCCTAGTCACAGTGATCCACTCCTCCTGGATCCTGGCGCTTCGTCCAGTTGGGCGCGTTTCAGCTGCATCTTCCTCCTCCAGCAGTCCCCAGTCAGTGCATAAACGACGTAGCGCTGCCGGTGTCTGTGCCACATGCTTGCTTCCTTTATAGGAGATTATCAGCTTCACAGGGAAGCCCCATTTATAGGCAATGGCGTTATCCCTGAGTATTTTGGTTCCCACAGCAAATTCTCGTCGTCTGGCAAGCGTTGCCGCTGATAAATCAGTAAAGATCAAAATATCTCTGAAGAGCTCAGGTAAATCTGGGTTGCATCTCGCTGCATTCATTAGCTTTTCTTTAGTACGGAAAAAGTGGATCCGCGCTATAGTGTCTCTTGCTTGCCAGATTTTTAGGCTTAGGAAGCCTGTGTGCCCTGTCAATCAGGAGATCAAGCGCTTCAGCCTGAGGTAAAAGTGCCACAAAATAATCTGTGAGGAAATCTTGCAAGTCCTCCTGCTTCACTGCTTCAGGAATGCCCCTAAAGCGCAAATTATTGCGCCGAGACCGGTCCTCCATATCGGCAATTTTTTGTTGTAGTGCCGCAATTTCATCCTCCATATTGTTTGTAGTGTCCACAACTAAGTTGTGGGAGGTAGAGAACTCCGCCATCTTTTCCTCAATATGGGCAGTGCGACCTCCCAGGGACGAGATCTCTTTTTGCATGGTGGTGATGGCCGAGTGTATCTCCGCATGAAGGGAGGCTTTGAGATCTGCCATCATAGCTCTCATCATAGGCTCGGTGACTGGGGCAGCCTGCGCGGAGGGATGATGAGGTGATAGCATGTCTGCTGCTGTGAGGTGGAATGGCGCCAACGCTTGGGATGAAGTGTGGCCTCGCTTACCCTGTGCGGGAAGATCAGTGCGGGGTCCGGTCTCTGTGGCGAGCCGCTGCGGGGAAGCTCCACTATCCGCCGGGGAGGATGGCGATGCCGACGGGGAGCTGCTCGAAGCAGGAGAGAAGGATGCAGGGAGCCGGGGTGCACTTAGCTGTGAGGAGGAGAGACCCGCCGCGCCATCTTGGGAGCCGGGCGCTGCTGGAAAGAAGTGAGTGAACTTCATCGGGCTCTTCTTCTTTTTCCCTCTGGTCCGCATAAATGTCGGGTAGCTTGTCCCGTTTACGTACGGGGTAGTCAGTGAGCGTTTTGTCGGGGCTGTTAGCCGTTATGAGTCGCTTAGGCCGATACAGAGAGCGGAGCTCCTAGTCTAAGCGTCCACCGCCATGCGCTGCTAGCCACGCCCCCCCTATTTAAAATGTTTTAATACAGTTGAGAACATTGTAAAATATGAAAGTCAATCATTTGTTGTCACTAGTGACTAGCAAATATGTTTGTATATGTTCGTACGAATATGATGCTAATAGTTTGTGTTCACTGATCACAAACAATTTGTTTGATGATAAGAATGGTTATAACCAGGGTCGGGACAAGGAGTTTTGGTGCCCTAGGCAGAGAAGGAAAATGGCGCCCCCCCCCCCAGTGTGGACTGTACACTATGCGGGGACAGCCAGGAGGCTATACTGTATGTGGGGGCTAATACTTGGTCATCACAGGCTCTGCAGAGTATTACCACACTGCAGACTATATGGGAGAGTCCAGTATGTGTACTGTACCCCCTGAATGTAACAGGACCATGTATACTGTACCCCCTGACTGTGTAACAGGACCATGTATACTGTACCCCCTGACTGTAACAGGACCATGTATACTGTACCCCCTGAATGTAACAGGACCATGTATACTGTACCCCCTGAATGTAACAGGACCGTGTATACTGTACCCCCTGACTGTAACAGGACCGTGTATACTGTACCCCTGAATGTAACAGGACCATGAATACTGTACCTACTGACTGTAACAGGACCATGTATACTGTACCCCCTGACTGTAACAGGACCATGTTTACTGTACCCCCTGACTGTAACAGGACCATGTATACTGTACTCCCTGACTGTAAATCACTGGTGTCAGGGGGATTAGCCTGTACACAATAAACAGAATATAAGTGTTCACCAACCTGTGGCTCCCGAGCTGTGGCAGGACTACAACTCCTATCATGCTGTGACTGTTGTAGTTTTGGAGCAGCTGGTGACCCACAGGTTGGGGAACAATATGGGAAGTGCTGTGTATAGAGGATCAGTGCAGGGATATGGGTCAGCCCTGTGACCTAGGTGATCTCCCTCTCCCAGCATTCCCAGCTCTCCCAGCACTCCCAGCATTCCTACACCTAAAGAATGATGAGTCAGTCAATGAACTCACCAGACAGCAGCCCAGCAGTCTGTACAGCCTCCAGCAGTCAGACAGAGAAGAGGTCACATGGTGAGGAGGGGGCGGAGCCTCTGTAGGTCCTGGCAGGTCCTGCAGGTCCTGGCAGGTCAATGATTTTTTTTTTATTTAAGAAATTGAAAATGCGCCCCTGTAACTTACCACTAGATGGCGCCCTAGGCCATCGCCTACCCTGGCCTACCCTTTGTCCCGGCCCTGGTTATAACGATCATTTTTGAACATATACAAACTTGCGAACGTACACAACTGCGTAATTTATGCTTTGCACCTGATAATCTGTGTGCATGTGTGTAGACTGAAACGTACGCTTCTACTGTATCTTTGTTATTTGTTTGTGAATGTTCGGTGAACACTTTTTATGTTCCGTGTTCGAGATCCGAACTGAACATCACATCACATAGTTGTCACATGTCCTATCTTGCATTGGACAAAGAATTAAAGGAGAAGTCCGGCAAATTTTTTATTAAAGTATTGTATTGCTGCCAAAGTTGTACACATTACCTATATATACGTATGACGGGAAATGCTTATAATGTGCTTTTTTCCCTGCTCTTACTACTGCATCAAGGCTTCACTTCCTGGATAAAATGGTGATGTCACGGCCCGACTCCCAGCACTGTGCGGGCTGTGGCTGCTGGAGAGGATGATGGCAGGGGGACACTGAGGGACACAGGAAACTGGAGGGACACTGAGCATCCCTCTGCCATCATCCTCTCCAGCAGCCACAGCCCGCACAGCTCTGGGAGTCAGGTCGTGACATCACCATTTTATCCAGGAAGTGAAGCCTTAATGCAGTAGTAAGTACAGGGAAAAAGCACTTTATAAGCATTTCCCATAATAAGTGTATTGGTTTTTTTTTTTATAACTTTTGGGGGGGCAATACAATACTTAATAAGAAAATTTTGCAAGACTTCTCCTTTTAACAACCAGTAATTCACTCTGTTTTCTTCAACGACAGTATCCCTACCAACAGATTTTGAGAGGCTTTGCAAGGCTGGGGTGTCCACCAAAGGCCTAATCTCGGATATATACAGATTGATTAAGCAGCCGCCACCAGATGTAGATGTGAGGTATCCCTACATGGACACATGGGAAGGCCTTTTCGGGAGGCGTTTGCCTCAGAGCATTTGGAGTGTGATATGGGACAGAGCGGCTAAGACTTCTATCTGGGTGACATACAAGGAAAATCAATATAAAATAATGTTGCTCTGGTATTATACTCCAAGAATTCTGCATGCAATGAACCCAATGATCTCCAATTTCTGTTAGAGATGTCACCAGACGGTGGGCACCTTCCCACACATCTATTGGCTTTGTCCTCTCATCTCCCCGTTTTGGCGGATGGTTAAGGGCCTAATTAAGGATGTGTCAGGAATAGATATCCCCTTGGATCCGGTATTCTATCTTTTCAACGTTACATCAGTCAAACTGAGACGCCATACTCTCAAACTGCTGTTGCATCTTCTCACGGCAGCAAGGTGCCTGATAGCAAAATATTGGAAAGCAATAGCACCACCTTCTAGAAGTGACTTATATGCCAGAATCCTAGATGTAAGGAACATGGACCTTCTAACAGCCAGATTAGACAACAAACTGGACCTGTTTAAAAAAGTCTGGGATTCATGGGATCTCTATTGGGTGGAGAGGAATACTGACCGCTCCGACCCCCCTGCCTCTTAAACTAGTCTAGTTGGATGTGGGCTCTACCCTTACCCCTCCCCTTCTCCCCCCTTCTTTTCTTCCCTTCTGTGTACTGTCTGTTGTCTTTATGTAGTCTAGATTCTTATGGTATCATTAGGAAACTGCCATACGCCCTATCATCGGAGCTCCGACATTGTCGCTCTGGTCCATCTCTCCTCTTTTGCTATTATTGGGGACAATGTCTTTGTATCTCTGAGTATTCGGGCTGTACTGGGTTACTATCATATGTACAATGATCTTTTTTGTTTCGATGTATACATTGTTGAAAAATTTCTTTTGAAAAAATTTAATAAAAATACAATTGTTAAAAAAATAAAAAATAACAACCAGTAATTCATCCAGACACGCTGTAATAGGAACAGTAGTGTTAATCTTTACAGTGTGACTATAATGTGTAAGCATATAGAGGCAGGAAGCTGTGAGAAATAAATTAGGTAACATTATTGCTTCCTGTCAGCTCGGCAGAGGCAGGCAGGCTTACATTCATTCATTCATTCATTCATTCACATTGGCCTAGAAATTTCTACAACAAAATGCCATGTGTGAATTCACCCTTAAATACACCCTAAATATATTCATAGAAAAGCATGTGTATATCATACTTATGAACTAATTCCATACATTTATTTGCTGTCATTCCTCTCTTTTAGCACTGGTGTCATTTAATCTCTATGAAGATAACTGGTCACGTCAGCTATTATTCTTGGATGTTACAAACAACCTGAAAATCTCTTGGAAGAGACACAGCTTACCTTTTATTAGCAGTTCATATCAATCATGGAAGGAGGAGCGCACCATAGCTCAAGAAATCAACTTAATAAGAGGAGATGGGCGGACTGTGATTGTGCTGAATATTGGGGTGCATTTCAGAGCCTACCCCATTTATTACTTCATTAGGAGACTATATAACATCCGCCGTGCCATAGAGCGTCTGTTCCTTAGAAGCCCAGACACTAAAGTGATAATCAAGACTGAGAATACAAGCCCCATGTTGATTAATTTTGAAACAATGAGCGATTTCCACGCTGCTGTACATTATGTTATTTTGGAAATTGTCTTCAAGGACCTCAATGTTGGCTTTGTTAACGGCTGGGATATGACCAATGCATTTGATACAAATGAGGTTCATCCTCCAGAGAAGGTCATTGGGAGTGAGGTTAAAATGCTGATGACCTATATCTGTTAAAGAAACCGCCATGTATCTGTTAAATCTCCTGCTGCTTCATTGATATCTATATAAATTCATCAGGGGGGGGGGGAGACTTAAAGTACCTGGGCTTAAAGTGCTAGCAGGCATGTATCACTATGTCCCACTTGGCCTTCTGCTCCACTGGGATTATCAGTTTTCCTGAAATCTATCTACTTGGTCTATATCTGCCATATAGAGATGAGCAAGTAGTAAAACTACTACTCGAAAGCTTGAAATTTGAATCAAATAGATTGTGGTGCTCACAAATTCGATTGAATATCGAAACCCATTGAAGTCAATGAGAGATAAATTCTTGGAAACCTAAATTCACCAACTCCACAATGACACCTCAGATATGGATGCAAATACCTGGAATGCCACTGGGACAGCAGGGGAAGCATGCCTGGGTACATCTAACACTCCCAATGTAGAGCTCCTCTGCTGGTGGAATTCTTCAGCAAATAAAGAGTTAATGCTGTTCAGACTGTGCGCTGGGGTGGGATTATTCTCAGAGCTTTCCAGTGCAGTGATGGATACTTAAACTACAAGACCCATGATCCCCCAGGGGCAGTGTGGGAGGAGCTGGGAGGAGAGGAGGAAGAGGATGCTGGGGATGCAAGGACAGTGTGTTGGGATGCTGCTGGAAGCAAGTGAAGAGACCCCTGTGCTTTCTCTACTAAAAGACATTTATCACCCCATAAAGCACCTGCAAAGAACCTGCCTGTTATCAGACACATGCCCGGGCTGTGAGCAGGGCCGCCATCAGGAATTTCGGGGCCCCATACAACCAAAGTTTCTGGGCCCCCCACATTAATAAAAAAAAAATTGTGTGTTCGCCCCACGCCTTGCTGGGAGGTATAATTTGGTTCAGATCAATTCTAGAGAACTGGCTCATATACCCCATTTTCTGCAGTGGCTTAAAATGTAACCTCTGTTATACAGTTATAAAATTGTAGAAACTAAATGTGAACAAGGTGCAATTCAAATAGACACTTACTTGTATAGCTGCCTCTTGTGCTCTGTATGCAGTGCATTATATTCACCCCTGCAACGTACAGTTTATAGTGTGTCTACAAGCCCAGCGGGGCTCATTATGATGGAGACTAAAACTTATACAAGAGTGGGGTAGGGGTTCCCCTGTATTCAGAATGCTGTTGAGTACTAGGCAATGCCCCGTTTAGGGTTATTGAATTTCGAGGGTCTAGGGGGCTGTGTGATTTGTATATGTTCACCAATATCCCCCCCCCCCCCCCCGGTATGCTCACTAACATAGAATATGTTGATAAGGCTAATATAATGAGGCTGTTCCATGTTAGTGAGCATATACAAATCACACCCCCCCCAGGCAGACTAGTTTAGCTCACCCAAGCCAGTGATAGCGAATACATGGCGGTGAGAACGCTTTCTAGGAGATCCTGTTTGTGCAGCAGAGGTGTCTTTATCCTGCTCTGCATAGACCCTCGAAATTCAATAATCCCAGACGAGGCATTGCCTAGCACTCAACAGCATTCTGAATACAGGGGAACCCCTACCCCACTCTTGTATAAGTTTTAGTCTCCATCATAATGAGCCCCGCTGGGCTTGTAGACACGCTATAAACTGTACGTTGCAGGGGTGAATATAATGCACTGCATACAGAGCACAAGAGACAGCTATACAAGTAAGTGTCTATTTGAATTGCACCTTGTTCACATTTAGGTTCTACAATTTTATAACTGTATAACAGAGGTTACATTTTAAGTCACTGGGGAAAATGGGGTATATGAGCCAGTTCTCTAGAAATTATCTCACACACAGATACCAGCACACATGTATACAGACATACAGACACCAGCACACCAGGGCACGATGAAGTTTGAACTTCTGCAACCTGGAGAAATCACCTGATATCACCTGCAGTCCTATGTAACACCACATAACACAGTGGTATCTCTGAGTACAGATAATGTAGTAGATTTCACCTGCAGTCCTATGTAACAGCACAGATAACACAGTGATATCTCTGAGTACAGATAATGTAGTAGTCACCTGCAGTCCTATGTAACAGCACAGATAACACAGTGATATCTCTGAGTACAGATAATGTAGATGTCACCTGCAGTCCTATGTAACAGCACAGATAACACAGTGATATCCCTCTGAGTACAGATCATGTAGTAATCACCTGCAGTCCTATGTAACAGCACAGATAACACAGTGATATCTCTGAGTACAGATAATGTAGTAGATGTCACCTCAGGGCGCCCCTACTAAATGATGTTCTACAAAATTAGAAAACCGTCATACAGGGACTCACAGGTGACGTCTTCTTTGATCTGAGGCGTCACTTTCCCTTTTCCTCTCCATCCGGCCCAGACCTCCATGATGATTCCTTCCAGATACGTTTTATCTTTTCAGAACCTGCGAGAAAAACAATTTAGGCTCCGCCCATTTCTAGCAACTTCCTTCCCTTTCTCCCCCCTGTAGGCTCCCATAGTAACTGCGCTGTGTGGGATGCCCCCTGTATGTAGGATTCCCTGCTGTGCCCCCATGAACTAATAATGCCCCCAGAGGTACCCCCATGCACTAATAATGCCCCCATGAGTTAATAATGCCCCCAGAGGTGCCCCCATGAGCTAATAATGCCTCCAGAGGTTCCCCCATGCACTAATAATGCCCCCAGAAGTGGCCCCATACAGTAATAATGCCTCCAGAGGTGCCCCCATGAGCTAATAATGCCCCCAGAGGTGCCCCCATGCACTAATAATGCCCCCAGAGGTGCCCACATATACTAATAATGCCCCCAGAGGTGCCCCCATGAGCCAATAATGCCCCCAGAGGTGCCCCCATATACTAATAATGCCCCCAGAGGTGCCCCCATACACTAATAATGCCCCCAGAGGTGCCCCCATATATTAATAATGCCCCCAGAGGTGCCCCCCATGAGCTAATAATGCCCCCAGAGGTGCCCCCATATACTAATAATGCCCCCATGAACTAATAATGCCCCCAGAGGTGCCCCCATGAACTAATAATGCCCCCAGAGGTGCCCCCATGAACTAATAATGCCCCCAGAGGTGCCCCCATACACTAATAATGCCCCCAGAGGTGCCCCCATACACTAATAATGCCCCCAGAGGTGCCTCCATATACTAATAATACCCCCAGAGGTGCCCCCCTATACTAACGATTGCCCCCAGAGGTGCCCCCATGAACTAATAATGCCCCCAGAGGTGCCCCCATATACTAATAATGCCCCCAGAGGTGGCCCCTATGAACTAATAATGCCCCCAGAGGTGCCCCCATATACTAATAATGCCCCCAGAGGTGGCCCCCATGAGCTAATAGTGCCCCCAGAGGTGCCCCCATATACTAATAATGCCCCCGGAGGTGCCCCCATGAACTAATAATGCCCCCAAAGGTGCCCCCATATACTATTAATGCCCCCAGAGGTGCCCCATGAACTAATAATGCCCCCAGAGGTGCCCCCATACACTAATAATGCCTCCAGAGGTGCCCCCATGAACTAATCATGCCCCCAGAGGTGCCCCCATACACTAATAATGCCCCCAGAGGTGCCCCCATGAGCTAATAATGCCCCCAGAGGTGCCCCCATATACTAATAATGCCCCCAGAGGTTCCCCACATGAACTAATAATGCCCCCAGAGGTGCCCCCATACACTAATAATGCCTCCAGAAGTGCCCCCATACACTAATAATGCCCCCCAGAGGTGCCCCCATACACTAATAATGCCCCCCAGAGGTGCCCCCATACACTAATAATGCCCCCCAGAGGTGCCTCCATACACTAATAATGCCCCCAGAGGTGCCCCCCATGAGCTACTAATGCCCCCATACACTAATATTGCCCCCAGAGGTGCCCCATACACTAATAATGCCCCCCAGAGGTGCCCCCATACACTAATAATGCCCCCAGAGGTTCCCCCCATACACTAATAATGCCCCCAGAGGTGCCCCCCATGAGCTAATAATGCCCCCAGTGGTGCTCCCATACACTAATAATGCCCCCAAGGTGCCCCCATACACTAATAATGCCCCCAGAGGTGCCCCATACGCTAATAATGCCCCCAGGGGTGCCCCTATACACTAATAATGCCCCCCAGAGGTGCCCCCATACACTAATAATGCCCCCAGAGGTGCCCCCATACACTAATAATGCCCCCAGAGGTGCCCCCATACACTAATAATGCCCCCAGAGGTGCCCCCATACACTAATAATGCCCTCAGAGGTGCCCCCATACACTAATAATGCCTCCAGAGGTGCCCCCATACGCTAATAATGCCCCCAGAGGTGCCCCCATACGCTAATAATGCCCCCAGAGGTTCCCCCATACGCTAATAATGCCCCCAGAGGTGCCCCCATACACTAATAATGCCCCCAGAGGTGCCCCCATACACTAATAATGCCCCCAGAGGTGCCCCCATACGCTAATAATGCCCCCAGAGGTGCCCCCATATACTTATAATGCCCCCAGAGGTGCCCCCATATACTAATAATGCCCCCAGAGGTGCCCCCATATACTAATAATGCCCCCAGAGGTGCCCCCATACACTAATAATGCCCCCAGAGTTGCCCCTAAAAAAACAAACATCCTACTCACCTAATCGGCGCTGTGCAGGCAGCAGCTCTTCCTCCTTTTCTGGCTCCATCTTGCGAGCCGCAGGGACGGGACTTCCGGCAGGCGTGATGACGTCACATGATCATGCCTGCCGGAGAGGTCACGGCCCGGCCTCCCATAGGCTGCTGGTATGAAGTGCCGGCAGCCTATGGGAGGGAATACAGGAGGAGGACGCTGACAGATCCATTTTTAAGCAGGAGATAACAGTACCACATACTTACAGGAGCCACATCACATGCAGCCCCAGTGTTCTACATATAACCCTGCAGACTGGAGGGAAAATACAGGGAATAAATACAAGTGCTGTGAGGTGTATGTGTGACAGTGAGGGGAATAAGTGACAGCCTGCAGCCTGAGGTTTCCCCACCTGCATGTAAAGAGAGAGAGACTACAGCTAAAGCCTATCAGTCCCCTGCACTGTTATCTGTGGGAGCTACTGGATTTACAGCTGTGCACATGCTGGACTTCTCTGGGTTTTGGTACTAGAGGACTCTGGACACATTTTTCCTCCTTAAACCAGTTCTTTTTACTCTTACCTCAGACAAGAACCTCTGAGGGCATTTTTGAATCAGTTAGATCATAAAATTACAGTTTATTGTGTGATTTAATGTCTATGCATGTGTAATTAATAACATTACCTTAAGTTCATTATTGCTGGTTAATTAGCAAATCATTTTCTTTTGTTGCTGTATGCTAATTGTCTATTGTGTTAACTGCTCTAAGGACAATTCTACTAACCTGTCCTAATAAATGTGTTTTCCTGCTGTCAAAGAAAACTGTGTCAGAGAGTTGGGGAATATTTGGGGTGTCACCAAGGTTTCAGGCAGGGGTCCCATCCAATTAGTATAATAAAGCTCCACCTACGGGTGTGCTACACCAAGATGGAGTATTCCACCACCTTTACAGCCTCTCAATAATACACTCCAAACACAACATAACTTTACTTTAATATTCAATCAAATAGCTACTTGATTGAGTACTACTCACTCATCTACTGCCATATTAGTTGGCCTCTGCCTCTCTCCGAAAAATACATGATAAAACTCCATTAGAAAAAATGATGGACTCCCCTCACTTTATACTAAATAACACATATACACTTTACAGATGAAACAAAGTGACAATGATGGACCATAGCATCTTTTTTCCTTCCTGATATTTGATATATTTGTATGCAGGGACAAAGTAAAGAGAACCAATCACCTCCCTGAGTGAGAGTTAGTACTGGCACCTTACAGCTGCCGGGCTCCAGCGGTGCAGCAAAATCAAAGCTGAGTTTTGTATTAAAGCGTAACTGTCATTTCAGGGTCATTTTTATGAAAACAATAAATATCTAGAGTACAAGCAATTTAAGGAAACTCTGTAATAGGTTTTATTTACCAAAAGAGTTTTCTTTGTACTGAAAAGCTGTTTTCCTAGCTCCCCCCTGACTTCAGAAGAAGCAGGATTTCTGTGTCCATTATGTGGCTTTAGAGAGGCTGAGAGGAGTACGTGAGCACGGAGCAGTCGTGCACAGCACAACACCCTGCAATCTTCTCTCAGCAAGTTCCTAGATAAGCACTGACCTTTCTGACCCCCGAATCCAGCGTTTTAGGTGCCCAGACAGTCTACAAACAGCTGACCTTCATGTCACCTCTTCCTGCTCACTCATCTCCCTCAGCCCCCCCCCCCTTCATAGGGATATAATGGACACAGCAGAACCTGTCTTCACTGGCTTCTCTGTAATGAAGACGGATTTGCCTGATAATGCACAGATAAGAAGTGAGGGAGTGTGTGTGTGTGTGTGTGTGTGGGGGGGGGGGGGGGGGGGGGGGGGTCGGCTGGGAGATTGCTTTTTGAGTACAGAAAGAGGCTTTTTTGGCTAAAAAAACTATTATATACAGTTTCTTAAAATCGCTTATACTACTGATTTCTGCAAAAGAAAAAAAAACAATGACAGTTACGCTTTAAGTTCCCAGAGCTATGGCTGGCAACCCTCCTGCCTATTTACCGGACGTCGGAATGGATGATTAAAGATGAGGATTTAGAATATGTCGCTCCAAGCAAAGCTATGCCCTGGCAGCTGTAAGGTACTCATGCCAACTCACTCTCCCTCGGGGAGGTGATTGGTTCCCTTTAAGGTACCCGGGGGCCAGGCAGGATTGGGACAGGCTCTATTGGTGTCCAAGGCAAGGGCTTTAAAATGCATGAGTATGATAAAATATTTCATGCAGCTATGCTGTAGTTACATATTGCTGAAATAGTGGATTCTTAAAAGGGTAGTGCGGCGGTAAAGAATTATTCACAGAATAACACACATTACAAAGTTATACAACTTTGTAATGTACTGTATGTTATGTCTGTGAATGGCCCCCTTCCCCGTGTCCCACCACCCCCACCCGTGTACCCGGAAGTGTGGGGCGCTATACATTACCTGTCACGTGCCGACCGCCGTCTCCGATCTTCAGTCAGTGACGTTTTCTTTGGCCGGCCCGCGAACAGCTCCGACTGTTCCGAATGCCGGCCGCCCTCTGCAGCGTCATCCGAGGCTCAGCCGCGATTGGCTGAGCATCGGATGACGCTGCAGAGGGCGGCCGGCATTCGGAACAGTCGGAGCTGTTCGCCGGCCGGCCGAAGAAGACGTCACTGACTGAAGATCGGAGACGGGGGTCGGCACGTGACAGGTAATGTATACACTTCCGGGTACACGGGTGGGTGGGACACGGGGAAGGGGGCCATTCACAGACATAACATAGATTACAAAGTTGTATAACTCTGTAATGTGTGTTATTCTGTGAATAATTCTTTACCGCCGCACTACCCCTTTAATATTGAAAAACCTTTATGGGTGATTGTGGAGAACTTACAGAAATGCTTAATAATTCTGTACGGTTACACAGAATATTTTTAAAATCAGAGCCCTAGAGATGAATGTTTGAAGACCATATTTTAGGGTGAGTTCACATGTACTAAATTGCAGCGGATTTCACACTGTCAGTACTGAAATTTTTTATGGGTTTACATACTCGCAGCAGATTTTTCATTCCACTGCAAGTATGTAAAGCCCTGTCCCCCTTAACCCACCGCTGCCTATTTAATACTCTTCCCGTTTCTTTGGCTCCTGGCTCCCTGACATACCGCTCAGCCAATCGGTGTGCTGTCCCTCCGCAGGCACTAATTTGCTGAGTGGGATGTCAGGGAGCCACAGAAACAGGCTGGAGCGTAGATGGGTAAAGTATTCACCAGGCTGTGGTGGGTTAAGGGGAACGGGGCTTTACATACTCGCAGCGGAATGAAAAATTTACTGCGAATATGTAAACCCATACAAAATAACAGTACCGAGAACCACAGCGGATTGTGAATCGGTATGTGCAATCCCACCCTAAAACAGTTTTACCATGAATATACATAAAAAAGTTAGGACTTGCACAAGTAAATACATATGAGAAAAAGTGTGAAGAGAGAAAGATTAGATAGATAGATAGATAGATAGATAGATAGATAGATAGATAGATAGATAGATAGATAGATAGATAGATAGATAGATAGATAGAGATGTTTAGATGTTTGTTTGTGCAGTTGTCAAAAAGGTTAATGCTATCTGCAAAAATAGTTTTTTTTAGAAGCTACCCCTAGTGGCTGATGCTTGTAGACATTTTTTAAATAGTTTATTGAACAGATCAGTCAGCATCTTACAACACACAGATCCCTCACAGGATCTGTTTGGTTGTTCATTAAGAAATCTTGCCCAAATTTTCTTTTAATTTTAGTTTGTTTTTCCTACAGAATCTGCTGTGTAGTCAGTGAAGGGCAGTATGACTGGAAAAGACACTGGTGCTCTAAACTGCCCTTACTGTACTCACAGTATTGACTTCATTGTCAGACCTCTACAGTTCACCTCTCAAGTTAAAATGTTGAAAGAACAATTTAAAAAAATCTCACCTGCTCAGGCTGCTGGACCATCTTCATCCTCCTCCTCCGCAGGGCAGGGGCTGATGAGTGACGTCATAGTACCTGCAACATGGGCAATGGTCACAATCTGATTGTCCAACACTGAGACTTCAGGCCCTATTACACAGACAGATTTATCTGAAAGATTCTTATAGCCAAAACCAGGAATAGATTTGAAAAGAGGAAAAATCTCAGCCTTTCCTTTATTCCTGTTTATAGTCTGTTCCTGGCTTCGGCTTTAATGATCTGTCAGATAAATCTGCGTGTATAATAGGGCCCTTACACTGAGAGCTTTCAGCTGCATATGTGCATACAGTTGAAAATGATGCTCGTTCGTTCAGGAATCCTGGGCAAGTTTTTCTGGATTCCTCATTTATAAACAAACACAGAGTAAACTTTAATGGGGGCAATTGTATTTCTGTCCTTGACACCATTATAGGACTGGGCCCCAGGTGGTAATTCATTTTGCCTTTATAGAAATCTGCTGCTACATCTTCAGCAGGAGGTTGTGCTCCCAACATTTTGAATTTGTATAATAATAGGGATAATAAGTACACAGAAGCGGTGCCCATGGGCTCATTTAGGATCCCAGTGATGACTGGCGGCCAGGTTCCTATTTGAACTGTGGCTCTGGGTTCTCGGCGTGTGGGGGGGATTTATGGAGACCGGAGTACTCCTACACCGGTCTTAAATTAGGTAATTCCCCCTTTTCTCTGACAGAATTACTAAGAGACGCACACCTTTTAGTGAACCCGGGGGAAGGAGCGAATCCGCATCAAATTCATAGTTAAAGTGACTGTACCACCAGGTCCAGGCTAAAGCACTAGAGGCGGGCCGACCCACCCTTAGTGGGAAGAAACTCCAGCCCCTCCATGACGTGACTCCATTAGAATCAATGGAACCCTATCATAGAGGGGCTAGGGTTTCCTCCCACTAAAGGTAGGTCGGCCCGCCTCCAGTGCTTCAGCCTGGGCCTGGTGGTACAGTCACTTTAAATCAGAAGGTGGTGTGACAAGAGCATAGGACATGGGTTTTAAAAAATCAGGAGCATAACAACCCCCCTAACACACACACACACACAGACACAAAATATTCAAATGTATTGGTACAAAAAATATAGCTTTGAGCTGAGGCAGCCATGTAGCAGAGCCGACACCCGCACTACGTAGCAGAGCTGAGCCAGCCGTGTAGCAGAGCTGAGGCAGCTATGTAGCAGAGCCGACACCCACACTTTATAGCAGAGCTGAGGCAGCAGTGTAGCTGGATGATATACAAGTCTCTCTTAAAGGGACAGTACCCAAGTCGCTCTTTAAGGGACTGTACCAAATTTGCTCTTAAAGGGAGGGTATCAAGGGTTAAAGTTTCTCTGAAAAGGTAGTCACTGTTAAAGGGGCGCTCTTTTCAAGCACTATGTATTTCCCTGCAAATGCAAATCTAGTCTTATTTGTTATACAAGAGCAGCATAATTTGTTTTCCTCCCCCTAATATGCAGCAAATGTTCCCACCTGTGTCTCACACTTCAAATGTCTCCATTCTCCTCAAGCTTTTCCCCAAAGAGTCTTTAGTCTCTTAAATTCCTTTCTGGCCGTATTACACAGCATGATAATCAGGGCAAAGCAAATGCCGACCGGTCTGGTTACCGCTCGCTGCAACGTGAAACGTGCTGCCATTTTCTATGTCTACGTATTGACTTTGCTGGTATTTTAAACCTTTTAAGGATCAAGGCTCAAGCCCCCCCCCCCCCTTTTTTTTGTTTGGGCAGGGGGAGGAGGAGAAGGAGGAGGAGGAGAAATTTGGTCAGATGCTGATGAATTTATCTAATCTTTATTTGATTAGAGGCCGTACAGATATTATCCAATTTAAATTTTTAAGTTTAACAGAGATAAATAGGATAATACAGTGCACAACAGTGCACAATGTGGGAGATTTATCAAACATGGTGTAAAGTGAAACTGGCTCAGTTGCCCCTAGCAACCAATCAGATTCCACTTTTCATTCTTTACAGACTCTTTGGAAAATAAACGGTGGAATCTGATTAGTTGGTAAGGGAAAATGAGCCAGTTTCACTTTACACCATTTTAAAGCAGTATAACCTGTACATAAGTATGTAATGAGCAAATGATAGATGTTATCCAGACATAAAGCTCAAGGCAGTTATACCATTGTTATTCTGGGTAAATGAGGTGGGAGGTGGGAGGGGTGGATAAGAGGTGAAGGGGTATTGGTCTGAGACCAACCATTTACAAAAAGGCACTTACTGATCCGAGGCAAAGTAAAAAGTGTTTTTTTTTTGTAATATTGGCACTAGCTCACACAAACCTCCTCTCAAGAGGACTATAAGGAGTATGTAAAATAATCTTGACCTAACAACTAGTTGATATTCCATAGGGGGAGGGACTGTGGGCAGATGGAGGGAGGTGAGAGATGCCAATCCAAACCTGAATCATCTTCTGTGAGAAAGGATTTTTTTCTAAATGTTTTCCAAGGGGGCCAGACCTCACAGAACCAAGCGTGGGTACTATTCTTCCAACTGGCTAGTTCTTCCATTCCCATAGTACATGGGAATCATCAGTAGATATACAAGGGAAACTTGAAAAAGTATAGCACCCAAAGGCACACACAGTATGGTAACGCCTGGGCCAATAGTACTGATGATTCCCATTTACGTTGGAAGGAAACGCATTGTCAGGGAAGGACAGGAAGGCACAAGGACAGGTGAGCCCTGAAGCTGGCACCCGCCCCACTGGTTCTACCTACTTGCCCCAGATGCCCTAGATGGCAAACGGACAACTGGACGGCAGTCCCTGTACTTACTAAGGTGCAACACGAAACAAACAAGACAGACACACACAATAAGAGAGAGGTCAGAATTCCGGGTCAATAACAGTCGAGCGGCGAGGTACAAACACAAGTCCAAAGGGTAGTCAGAAATACAAGCCAGAGGGTCAGGTAACGGGAATAGCAAGGTCAGGAAAGATCAAGAAAACACTAGGGATACTAGGCTCTATCGCAGGCAAGGACTGAGACACAGGGGAAGGAACTTATACAGCCTGGAGTCCCAGCCCCCTAACACCATTGGAGCTGAGACTCCAGGCAAACACAGAGCGATGTATATGACTGGAGCCTACTGCTGTCAGTCACCATCCCTAACGCCGCTCAGCTGGGGAAGAATGAGCCCCAGCCGCGGCTAGCAGTGGGTGTTCACAGCAGGCTGACTGCCAGGGACGCTGCCGACGCGCCCCTAGCAACCAGCCCTGCACTAAGGACGCCGTCGGCGTCTCCTGAGCCTGGCCGCGCGCTCCCACAGAGTGAGAGCCGGGAGCGCGGCCGGCCGTAGTGAAATAACAGTGGGCCGGCTGCTAGGGACGCCGGCGGCGCGCCCCTAGCAACCGGCCCCGCACGTCACCAGGGACGCCGGCGGCTCTGCTCAGAGTCCGGCCGCACGCTCCGGCAGAGCCAGGAGCCGAGCGCGCGGCCCAGACCCTGACAGAACCCCCCACCTTGAGGAGGGGCCTCCGGACCCTCACAAGAGCCTCCAGGTTTGGTAGGATGTTCCTCATGAAATTTTTTAATCAACACTGGGGCATGAAGATCCTGTGTAGTGACCCATGTGCGCTCCTCTGGCCCGTATCCCTTCCAATGTACGAGATATTGTATGGTTCTGCGGATTCTCCTAGAATCTAAAATTCTTTCGACCTCATACTCTAGCTCGCCTTGAACCACCACTGGAAGAGGAGGGGAACTGGTACTAGTTGGAGGAGTATATTTCTTAAGGAGGCATTTGTGAAACGCAGGATGGACTTTCAAAGATTGAGGCAATTGCAACCTAAAAGACACAGGACTTATAATGTCTACAATGGGAAATGGACCAATATACCTCGGGGCGAGTTTATACGAAGGAACTCGGAGACGCAGGTTTTTTGTAGATAGCCATACTTTTTCACCCACCACATACTGGGGACCGGGGCGGCGTTTCCGATTAGCATATAGAATTTGTTTTTCTTGGGAAACAGTTAGAGTCGCCAGACTCTCCGCCCAAACTGTGCACAGTTTTTTAGTAAGTTCATTAGCAGAAGAAAAGTGTGTTTCTTGATTTGGGACAGCAGAGAACCTGGGATGGTAGCCATAATTGCAAAAGAACGGAGTTAGTTGCGTGGAAGCATTTACGTGATTGTTTAAGGCGAATTCCGCCATTGGTAAGTATTCTGACCATGTAAGTTGATTATCGGAAACAAAACACCTTAGATACTGCTCAAGGGATTGATTGGTCCGTTTCGTCTGACCGTTGGTTTTGGGGTGAAATGCTGAGGAAAAAGATAGTGATATATTTAACAGTTTACAGAAAGCTCTCCAGAATTTTGAAACGAATTGTACCTCTCGGTCCGAAACTATGTTGGTAGGTATTCCATGTAGACGAAGGATATGCCTAACAAACAACTTGGCGAGAGACCTGGCATTGGGAAGTTTTTTCAAAGCAATAAAATGACACATTTTACTGAACCTATCAACCACTACCCAGATTACTGTCTTTCCTAGAGAAGGAGGAAGATCAGTAATGAAATCCATTGACCGGTGAGACCATGGGCGGCCAGGTAACGGTAGTGGTTGGAGTAGACCTTCAGGCAATGACCTCTGGGTTTTAGCCCAGGCACACGTCTCACAGGACTTTACATATTCCCGTACATCCCTCTGCCATGAGGGCCACCAGCAGGAGCGGGACAAGAGATAAGCAGTACCGGCAATACCAGGGTGGCCAGCAAGTGTAGACGCATGAACTTCCTTCAAAACTGCTAACCTAAGGTGTACAGGAATGGACAGCTTTTCAGGGGGTACATTAGCAGGCGCATCATTTTGAAATCTCAAAATTTTTTCTTTTAAGTCAAGGGATACACTAGCGACCACAATACCTGGGGTTAAGATATTTTTGGTTTCCTCCTCAGGCATATCATTCGTCCCAAAGCTCCGAGATAAGGCGTCAGCCTTTACATTTTTGGACCCTGGACGGTGTGTTACCACAAAATTGAACCGGGTGAAAAACAAGGCCCAACGCGCTTGACGTGGGTTCAACCTTTTGGCTTTATCCAGGTATAACAGGTTCTTACGGTCCGTTAGAACCGTTATTTGGTGCTTAGCACCCTCCAGGAAATGCCTCCACTCCTCAAAAGCCCATTTGATGGCCAACAGCTCTCTATTACCAATGTCATAGTTGACCTCGGAGATGGAGAATTTCCTGGAGAAGTACGCCACAGGTCTCAGATTGGTATACGGTTCCCTTCCTTGGGACAACACTGCTCCGACTCCGAACTCTGACGCGTCTACTTCTACCACAAATGGTGAATCTAGGTCAGGATGCACCAGTACAGGAGCAAATGAAAAACTATGTTTAAGCTGGGTGAAAGCTAGGTCTGCCTCTATAGGCCAGGAGGTTGGATTCGCACCTTTTTTCGTTAATACGGTTAAAGGCTTGACAATAAGTGAGAAATTACGGATAAACTTCCTGTAGAAGTTTGCGAAACCTAGGAACCTTTGAACCTCTTTCAAGGTGGTGGGCTTTGCCCAATTAAGTACTGCTGACACCTTCTGAGGGTCCATCTGTACAGATTCTGGAGTTAAAATATATCCTAAGAATCCAACCTCCTTAACCCCAAATAGGCACTTAGATAATTTAGCACAAAGGGTATTCTCTCGGAGTCTAGATAAAACCTCGCGGACATGTTGAACATGGGACTCCCAATCAGGGGAATAAATAAGTATGTCATCCAGATAGATTACTACATATTGACCAAACAGATCACGGAAAAGATCGTTAACAAATCTTTGGAAGACGGCAGGGGCATTACTTAACCCGAAAGGCATTACCAGATACTCAAAATGTCCCTCGGGCGTGTTAAAAGCCGTCTTCCACTCGTCCCCTTCTCTGATCCGAATCAAATTGTAGGCGCCCCGTAGGTATATTTTAGAAAACCAGTGGGCACCTACCACCTGGTTCAAAAGATCTGGGATCAGGGGAAGGGGATGTTGATCTCTGATGGTGATCTTGTTGAGTTCCCTGTAGTCAATACAAGGACGCAGACCACCATCTTTTTTTTCCACAAAAAAGAATCCAGCGCCCATAGGGGACACTGAAGGCCATATATGACCCTTCCTCAGACTGTCCTGAACGTACTGGCGCATCGACTCTCGTTCCGGAGGAGACAAGTTAAAAAAGCGGCCCTTGGGAAACTTGGCCCCGGGCACCCGGTCGATGGCACAGTCATACGGACGATGAGGAGGTAAGGCGTCGCAATGGCCTCATTAAACACATCAGAAAAATCTGAAATAAAATCAGGAATAGGGGAATCAATCACTGTACACATAATAGGATTCACTTGTAACAAATGAGAGTCACAGGAGCCACCCCACTGAACCAGCTCTGTGGATGTCCAATCAAATACCGGATTATGTTGGCGCAACCACGGTAGACCCAGTATGATATCAGCGGCCAATTCATCTAACACAAAAAATGAGATCTCTTCACGGTGAAGACACCCAACTTGCATTAATATCTCCGGAGTGCGATATTTCACTGACCCGCCTCTCAGAGGGGCGGAGTCAACCCCCGCCACTGTGAAAGGAGTACTGAGAGGTATCAATGTTAAACCCAATGAGTCTGTTACAGAGGTACGGACGAAATTCAGGGCGGCACCTGAATCAACCATGGCAGAACATGAAATTACAATATTGTTGAACACCAGTGTAACCGGTAAACAAAAATTATCAAACTGTCTAGGAGGTACCTGTGTGCCTGAGTGACCCTCCGGATTATCACTCAGGCACTGAAGTTTTCCGGCTTCCGAGAAGGCTTGGTGGGACAGTCTTTCAGGTAGTGCCCCGACTTTCCGCAGTAAAGACAGAGATCATAGGTTCGTCGGAATTCGTAGGAGGGGGAAGTGACTCTGTCACCTTGGGGAACGGTTTAGGAAGCTGACTGACCCCTCGACTGTACTGTGGTCACCCCCATTTTTTATCGCTTTCTTTCCTCTGAGTCTCCGGTCAATACTAATAGCCAACGTCATATATGCGCTGAGGGAATCAGGAGTGGGATGACTGACCTTGGCATCCTTGATGGAATCCGTGAGACCCTGTCGGAACAGGGTGTTCAGAGGGGAATCCTGCCATCCAGTCAGGGTGCACCATTGGCGGAACTCCGAGCAGTACTCTTCCGCAGTGCGACGGCCCTGCTGAATGGACAATAGGTGGGATTCCGCTACTGCAACACGGTTTGGGTCATCGTAGATCTGAACCAGGGAGGAAAAGAACGTTTCCACCGAATTCCACTCTGGAGCTTCAGGGGAAAGGGCTAAGGCCCAGTCCTGAGGGAGCCCTTGAAGGAGGGAGACAATTAGTGCAACCCTTTCAGCATCTGAAATAAAAGGGTTAAAACGAAAATACAAATAACAAGACTCCCGAAAGGTACGGAACTTGTCAGTACTTCCACTAAATCTATCGGGTAGTATCATTTTGGTTTTATGCTTAACTACCTGGACAGGTGCTGACTCCGGGTTCTGTGTCACCGGGCGGGATGAAGTAGCCTGAGACAGATTGTCCACACGATTAGACAATTGGGCTACTAATCCAGCCACACCTTTGAGCTGAGTATTCAACTCGTCTAGACGGTCAGCGACCGAAGTATCGGTACTCATGCTGATCCGCCGGGAGTGACGTCGGTTAGGGCCTGCGATAATGTCAGGGAAGGACAGGAAGGCACAAGGACAGGTGAGCCCTGAAGCTGGCACCCGCCCCACTGGTTCTACCTACTTGCCCCAGATGCCCTAGATGGCAAACGGACAACTGGACGGCAGTCCCTGTACTTACTAAGGTGCAACACGAAACAAACAAGACAGACGCACACAATAAGAGCGAGGTCAGAATTCCGGGTCAATAACAGTCGAGCGGCGAGGTACAAACACAAGTCCAAAGGGTATTCAGAAATACAAGCCAGAGGGTCAGGTAACGGGAATAGCAAGGTCAGGAAAGATTGCGAGGTCAAGAAAACACTAGGGATACTAGGCTCTATCGCAGGCAAGGACTGAGACACAGGGGAAGGAACTTATACAGCCCGGAGTCCCATCCCCCTAACACCATTGGAGCTGAGACTCCAGGCTAACACAGAGCGATGTATATGACTGGAGCCTACTGCTGTCAGTCACCATCCCTAACGCCGCTCAGCTGGGGAAGAATGAGCCCCAGCCGCGGCTAGCAGTGGGGGTTCCCAGCAGGCTGACTGCCAGGGACGCTGCCGACACGCCCCTAGCAACCAGCCCTGAACTAAGGACGCCGTCGGCGTCTCCTGAGCCTGGCCGCGTGCACCCACAGAGTGAGAGCCGGGAGCACGGCCGGCCGTAGTGAAATAACAGTGGGCCGGCCGCTAGGGACGCCGGCGGCGCGCCCCTAGTAACCGGCCCCGCACGTCACCAGGGACGCCGGCGGCTCTGCTCAAAGTCCGGCCGCGCGCTCCGGAAGAGCCAGGAGCCGAGTGCGCGGCCCGGACCCTGACACGCATCTGGGTGTTAATATAGAGACATGAAATAGGGACACAGTAGCTGACAGTTTTGCTTTTATGGGTAAGTGCTCCGCTAAGGGCAAGAGCAAGGGAACAGTAATTAGGGGTAGTCTTAGGGTCCCATTCCATGGGCCGAGGAGGGCCCGATCAACAATGTAAACGAGCGGCGATCTGCTAGATCGCCACTCGTTTACTGGGCCTATTCCACGGCACGATGATCGTTGAGCGAGGGCTGCAGGGACATCGTTACTGATGTCTTTGCAGCACTTGCAGCATCATACATTACCTGTCCAGGCTTCTTCTCCGCGCTGTCTTCATCCCCGGGTCTCGCTCGCTCTATCTTCAGAATGGCCGGTCAGCTGACAGGCCACACTCAGCCAATCACAGGCCGCGGCGGTCCCAGCCTGTGATTGGTTGAGTGCTCTGTCAGCTGACCGGCCATTCTAAAGATAAAGCGCACGGGACTTGGGGATGAAGACAGCGCAGAGAAGAAGCCTGAACAGGTAATGTATGATGCTGCTGCTTGTCAAATCTCCGGTCGCCCACTATTCAACCGTAGCGATGCGCAGTGGGGGAACGATGATTTTAGGTCTGGCCCTAAATGAACGATCAGCCGATGACACGATCATCGGCTGATCGTTCTCTCTATTTCGCTGAACGATAATCGTCCGAATCGGGCCAAATGGGGCCGATCCGGCCGATTATCGTTACTGTGGAATAGGGTCCTTACTAGCAGGGTGGTCTGCTTTACTGCTTTAGGTAATCTGTACAACTGTGTGGTTAGCAACCTAACTCCGTGTGTTAACACACTCTGTGTGTTAATGGGGCTATATATAATTTATATTTACTTTTGTTCAAGTGGGCTGTTTTTAGTGCATATTAATAAAAGGTTTATTTTAAAGGGAGGAGTATCTAGGTATTTGGTAAAAGCTGTTTCGCAACCATCAGCATTTAAGTAGATAAGTCATGTATTTTAGGTTGAGGAGAGAAAAAGCTCAGAGCAAGATAAGAGGAGATTTCAGGTAACAATTATCAGGTGAGATTTTTTTATTTATTTTGCTTTGCATTTATTATGGTGCAAGAACATTTCCGTGTCTGAGTGAGGGAAATTCGGTCAGACGCTGATATTTTTTTTGAAGAGTGTCATTACAAAGTGTCATTACAAAGTACAATTGGAGGAATAAAAGGAAAGTACAAAATTGAAAATTGGCTGCGTCATAAATTGGTTAAGGTCTGAACAGCCTCTAATCACATGAAGATTAGATAAATCCATTTAATCTTCATGTGATTAGAGGCTGTACAGACATTAACCAATTTATGACGCAGCCAATCTTCAATTTTGTACTTTTGTTTTATTCCTCTAATTGTACTTTGTAATGACACTCTTAAAAAAAAATCTATTTGTATCAAGTCAGTACGATTACAACAACACCCAATTTATTACTTTTATTATTTACTACTTACTTTACTACTTTAAAAAAAATGTACTTAAAATTGTTCTGACCTTTAATACACTTTATTGTTTGGTCTATGGGGCTGCTTGATGGTTCATCTTTTGTGCCATAATCTGTAGTTGCATATATTTGACTTTTTGATGACTTTTTTATCTATTTTTTTCTTAGATGTGATGTTACCAAAAATATTCAGTTTTTGCACTTTAACACGTTTGTTTTGTTTTATAATTATTTATTTTTTGTTTACATTTTTTTATTCGAAAAATAGGAAAAGAATGGTGATTTAAACTTTTATTATTTTTTAGCATAGTTGTGTAGTCCTTTTAGGGGACCTAAATTGCTCATAAAGATCTGAGCAGTACATATGTAGGCATCATATAGGCACTGGATTGCTTCATCCTGCTGGAAAATGAAACAATTGGTTATCTACACCCATAACCAGGGCCTAGCAGAGGCCTTAGGCAGACTTTACAATGAATCAGCTTCCAGCCACTAAACCACTGATTACAGGCATTTGAGCAATTACCCCTTCACGTCAGTGTCGGACTGGGCCACTGGAGGACCAGAGGCACACTTACATGGCACACTTACTCTAGGGGAAGCAGGGCAGGGGTCCCCAACAATAGTATAGTGCTGCCGATCGATGCTGTCATCTGACTGGGCAATCACTTACCCAGTCAGATGACAGCATCAGTGTTGAGTTGCTCCCCCCAGGACTGGCGTCTCTGATTAAAACTGTATGTGCTTTCGCTGCCTATGAGCGCATACAGTTCCTGCAAGCACTGTGATTGACCCAGCCAGGAGGAGTCATAGGGTCTTCGCTATGTCAATCATTCTTGTGGCCGGAGGCAGCATTATGCCTCCGGCAACAAGAGGCTGCTCTTTGCACCAGCACACAGCACGCATGAGTGACGTGCCGACGTCACTCATGCACTTGTGCGAGGGACGGCGGATCAGGACCATCTAGCAATCAGGCAGTCCTTTCAGCCTCCTTACCCTACAGAGAGAAGTGTGCCAGAGTTGATGCGCTGGCGCTGATCCCCAGCCCCTGTGACCCCAAGCTGCTCACCCTGCCTTGAGACCCCCAGCTGCTCAACCTGCCCTGTCACCAAAGCTTCTCTCCCTGTCCCTGTGACCCCCATCTGCTCCCCCTGCCCTGAGCCCCACAGCTGCTCCCACTGTCCCTGTAATCTCAGCTGCTCCCCCTGTCCCTGCCACCCCCAGATGCTCCCCTTGTCCCTGCCACCTCCAGGTGCTGTCCCTGCCACCTCCAGGTGCTGTCCCTGCCACCAACAGCTGCTCCCCCTGACCCTGCCACCAACAGCTGCTCCCCCTGTCCCTGCCATCCGTAGCTGCTCCCCCTGTCCCTGCGACCCACAGCTGCTCCCCCTGTCGCTGCCACCCCAGCTGTTCCCCCTGTTCCTGCCACGCCCAGCTGCTCCCCCTGTCCCTGCCACCTCCAGTTGCTCCCCCTGTCCCTACCACCCCCAGCTGCTCCCCCTGCCCTGTAACCCCTAGCTGCTCCCCCTGTCCCTGTGACCCCCAGCTGCTCCGCTGTCCCTGCCACCCCCAGCTGCTCCCCCTGTCCCTGTGATGCCCAGCTGCTCCCTCTGCCCGTGTTACCCCCAGCTGCTCAATCTGCCCTGTCACCAAAGCTTCTCTCCCTGTCCCTGTGAGCCCCATCTGCTCCCCCTGCCCTGAGCCCCACAGCTGCTCCCACTGTCCCTGTAATCCCAGCTGCTCCCCCTGTCCCTGTGACCCTCAGCTGCTCCCCCTGTCCCTGTGACCTGCAGCTGCTCCCCTTGTCCCTGTGACCCCCAGTTGCTCCCCCTGTCCCTGCCACCCCCCAGTTGCTCCCCCTGTCGCTGCCACCTCCAGGTGCTCTCCCTGTCCCTGCCACCCCCAGCTACTACCCCTGTCCCTGCCATGCCTAGCTGCTCCCCCTGTCCCTGTGAACCCCAGCTGCTCCCACTGTCCCTGTGACCCCCAGCTGCTCCCCCTGTCCCTGCCACCCCCAGATGCTCCCCCTGTCCCTGCCATCCCTAGCTGCTCCCCCTGTCCCTGTGACCCCCAGCTGCTCCCCCTGACCCTGCCATCCGTAGCTGCTCCCCCTGTCCCTGTGACCCCCAGCTGCTCCCCCTGTTCCTGTCACCCCCAGCCGCTCTCCCTGTCCCTGCCACCCCCAGCTGCTCCCTCTGTCCCTGCCATCCCTAGCTGATCCCCCTGTCTCTGTGACCCCCAGCTGCTCCCCCTGACCCTGCCATCCCCAGCTGCTCCCCCTGTCCCTGCTACCTCCAGTTGCTGCCCTGTAACCCCTAGCTGCTCCCCCTGTCCCTGTGCCCCCCAGCTGCTCTGCTGTCCCTGTGAAAGGCATCATATAGGCACTGGATTGCTTCATCCTGCTGGAAAATGAAACAATTGGTTATCTACACCCATAACCAAGGCCTAGCAGAGGCCTTAGGCAGACTTTACAATGAATCAGCTTTTAGCCACTAAACCACTGATTACAGGCATTTAGAGCAATTACCCCTTCACGTCAGTGTCGGACTGGGCCACCGGAGGACCAGAGGCACACTTACATGGCACACTTACTCTAGGGGAAGCAGGGCAGGGGTCCCCAACAATAGTATAGTGCTGCCGATCGATGCTGTCATCTGACTGGGCCCTCACTTACCCAGTCAGATGACAGCATCAGTGTTGAGTTGCTCCCCCCAGGACTGGCGTCTAAAACTGTATGTGCTTTCGCTGCCTATGAGCGCATACAGTTCCTGCAAGCACTGTGATTGACCCAGCCAGGAGGAGTCAAAGGGTCTTCGCCGTGTCAATCATTCTTGTGGCCGGAGGCAGCATTATGCCTCTGGCAACAAGAGGCTGCTCTTTGCACCAGCACACAGCACGCATGAGTGAAGTGCCGAAGTCACTCATGCACTTGTGCGAGGGACGGCGGATCAGGACCATCTAGCAATCAGGCAGTCCCTTCAGCCTCCTTACCCTACAGAGAGAAGTGTGCCAGAGTTGATGCGCTGGCACTGATCCCCCAGCCCCTGTGACCCCAAGCTGCTCACCCTGCCTTGAGACCCCCAGCTGCTCAACCTGCCCTGTCACCAAAGCTTCTCTCCCTGTCCCTGTGACCCCCATCTGCTCCTCCTGCCCTGAGCCCCACAGCTGCTCCCACTGTCCCTGTAATCTCAGCTGCTCCCCCTGTCCCTGCTACCCCCAGCTGCTCCCCTTGTCCCTGCCACCTCCAGGTGCTGTCCCTGCCACCAACAGCTGCTCCCCCTGTCCCTGCCATCCCTAGCTGCTCCCCCTGTCCCTGTGACCCCCAGCTGCTTCCCCTGACCCTGCCATCCGTAGCTGCTCCCCCTGTCCCTGCGACCCACAGCTGCTCCCCCTGTCGCTGCCACCCCCAGCTGCTCCCCCTGTTCCTGCCACCCCCAGCTGCTCCCCCTGTCCCTGCCACCCCCAGCTGCTCTCCCTGTCCCTGCCACCCCCAGCTGCTCTCCCTGTCCCTGCCACCTCCAGTTGCTCCCCCTGTCCCTGCCACCCCCAGCTGCTCCCCCTGCCCTGTAACCCCTAGCTGCTCCCCCTGTCCCTGTGACCCCCAGCTGCTCCGCTGTCCCTGCCACCCCCAGCTGCTCCCCCTGTCCCTGACTCCCTAAGCTGCTCCCCCTGTCCCTGACACCCCCAGCTTCTCCCCCTGTCCCTGCCACCCTCAGATGCTCCCCCTGTTCCTGCCCCCCCCAGCTGCCCCCCCCCCCTTTGCCCCTGTCACCCCCAGCTGCTCGTCCTGCTCCTATCTCCCCCAGCTGGCCCCTTAACCACATAACTCCCAGCTGCCTCTCCTGCCCCAGTCACTCCCAGCTGCCTCTCCTGCCCCAGTCACTCCCAGCTGCCTCTCCTTCCCCAGTCATCCCCAGCTGTGTCTTCTGCCCCAGTCACCCCCAGTTGTCTCTCCTGCCCCGTCACCTTAGCTGCCTCTCCTGCCCCAGTCACCCCCAGCTGCCTCTCTTGCCCCAGTCACCCCCAGCTGTCTCTCCTGCCCCAGTCACCCCCAGCTGTCTCTCCTGCCCCAGTCACCCCCAGCTGCCTCCCTGCAGATGAGTTGTGGCTAGAGACGTCTTCATGAAAGAAAAAAGTGAGTGACTGCAGTCAGAGAAGATGTCGCCTGTGAGTCAATAGTAATTGCACTGTAATCACTTATATAGTGTGCATTGCCTGTGTACTATTGTGGTCTAAATGGGTCAGTGTATAGTTTGCGCTAGTGCACTGACACAGCCCTGTGGTCACTACAGTACACTGTACAGCGCCAGCTTTTTAACTGCCTAGGAGCTCCCAACATCATTAATTATCAGGATGCTGGGAGCTCCCAGGTCCAGTCCGCAGAACACCGTCCGTGCACGGGTGGAATTCTACAGATGTGTGTGTTAGTAACTATGTGGTGGTAATGGTGGTGGTCATGGTGAGGTTATACTATTTGTTTCTGCTGGTATAATTGGTCTTGGTATACTGGACTTCAGTTATGGTATGGTCGTATTAGTTACTATATGGTGATGGTGGTGGTCACAGTGGGGTGATAATGTTTGTTTCTTATATACTGGTATTATTGGTAATTTTGTTCTTGATTGTTTGGTTACTAACAGTGTGACAGTATGGTAGCAGTGTGACAGTATGGGGATAATATAATAACGGTGTGACAATATGGTGATAATATGGTAGGGGAGTAGATGATTTTGTTCTATCCCCTATTGGTGATGTTCTGGGGTCACCTACACTGAGTTCCCACAGATCTATGTATTCTTATATGCCACAAAGCATTCAGTGTATAATGCACCTAGGACCCAACTACAACAGCTGCAGGCACTACAACTTCCAGCATGTACTGACAGTCTGCAGCCCTCAGGATATGCTGGGAGTTTTAGTGCACTGTGGACAGATGTATTGCTGGACCTTAAGGGCTGATGGTTGTCACCTACAGATTGCAGCCACTGAAAGCCTCTGCACATAGTGATTTATTAAACTGTTTATGCCGGAACGAGACGTGCCTGCTTGTGCATAATTGAGTATGCATAAGAAGGAGTGCACTTTCACAACCAGCGTGCAGGTGGGGTGGTGCACTGAGGGGGGGAGGAGCTTCCCCAGTGCATTAAAGGAACTAATTAGCATTTTTATTTTGGATCGAAGTGTGGCAGCAAAACAGCGGCACCTGCAAAAATAAGGAGACTTGCGCCGGAATGAGGAGCTAGGCAGCTACAGTGACACATCAGCAGGACGGTCATATGGACGAGCAGGGGCGTAGCTAGGATTCATGGGGCCCCATAGCAAAAAACGGTACGGGGCCCCATGAATCCTGTACGCTCCCCTACCCCCCCCTCGCCAAACACAGACAATGACGCACATATACACACACAGAGGCACCATTAACATATATACAGATACGCCACTGACATACACACATATATACTCTGTAATGTGATTACACTAGTGCAGATGTATAGACCATGAGTAGATTGTACACAGGGAAATCTTCTCAGTGTAATAAGAAATACTCAACCAGAAATAAAAGAAAATGCAGCAGATATTGGTGGTGGGTTCTTTTATTAGAGCCCAACATTAATAGAAGCTGCTGCAGAACATCTTTGGGAGCTGACCTGTCAATCACTTGAGACACTGCTGACATACACACACATATACACCTTTGCTACAGACATTGTAGACATACACAAACACACACATATACACCAGTGTTACAGACATTGCTGACATACACACACACACACACACACACACATATACATACCTCCCAACCGTCCCGGAACGGCCCCCCGTGTCCCGCAATATATGTGGCCCCAGCGAAAAAAACAATAAACCAGTAACTCACCTGTCCTCCGGTCCCAGCAGCTCCTCTCCCGGCAGAGCGCGCACTCCTGTCATCCTCCGGGGCGGGCAGCGGGGTACAGAGTCACTGACTGTGCCGGAAGTAATTCATATAGAGGCTGCAGGTCACTTCCGGCACAGTCAGTGTCTCTGTACCCCGCTGCCCGCCCTGGAGGATGACGGGAGTGCGCGCTCTGCCGGGAGAGGAGCTGTTGGGACCGGAGGACAGGTGATTTACTGTTTTTTTGTTTTTTCCGCTGGGGCCACACTAATGGGGGGTATTGGCTACTCTGTGGGGCGCTATATGGGGGCATTGGCTACTATGTGGGGCACTATATGGGGGATTGGCTACTATGTGGGGCACTATATGGGGGATTGGCTACTATGGGGCATATATGGGGGATTGGCTACTATGTGGGGCATATATGGGGGATTGGCTACTATGTGGGGAATATATGGGGGATTGGCTATTATGGGGCATATATGGGGGATTGGCTACTATGTGGGCATATATGGGGGATTGGCAACTATGTGGGGCATATATGGGGGCATTGGCTACTATGTGGGGCATATTTGGGGGCATTGGCTACTATGTGGGCACTCTATGGGGGTTTGGCTACTATGTGGGGCACTCTATGGGGGATTGGCTACTATGTGGGGCACTATATGGAGGGATTAGCTACTATGTGGGGCACTATATGGGGATTGGCTACTATGTGGGGCACTATATGGGGATTGGCTACTATGTGGGGCACTATATGGGGGGATTGGCTACTATGTGGGCATATATGGGGGATTGGCTACTATGTGGGGCACTATATGGGGGCATTGGCTACTATGTGGGGCTCTATATGGGGGATTGGATAATATGTGGGGCACTATATGGGGGCATTAGCTCCTATGTGGGGCACTATGTGGGGATTGGCTACTATGTGGGGCACTATGTGGGGATTGGCTACTATGTGGGCATATATGGGGGATTGGCTACTATGTGGGGCATATATGGGGGCATTGGCTACTATGTGGGGCATATTTGGGGGCATTGGCTACTATGTGGGCACTCTATGGGGGTTTGGCTACTATGTGGGGCACTCTATGGGGGATTGGCTACTATGTGGGGCACTATATGGAGGGATTAGCTACTATGTGGGGCACTATATGGGGATTGGCTACTATGTGGGGCACTATATGGGGATTGGCTACTATATGAGGCACTATATGGGGGGATTGGCTACTATGTGGGCATATATGGGGGATTGGCTACTATGTGGGGCACTATATGGGGGCATTGGCTACTATGTGGGGCTCTATATGGGGGATTGGATAATATGTGGGGCACTATATGGGGGCATTAGCTCCTATGTGGGGATTGGCTACTATGTGGGGCACTATGTGGGGATTGGCTACTATGTGGGCACTATATGGGGGGATTGGCTACTATGTGGGGAACTATATGGGGGGATTGGCTACTATGTGGGGCACTATATGGGGGCATTGGCTACTATGTGGGGCACTATATGGGGGCATAGGCTACTATGTGGGGCTCTATATGGGGGCATTGGCTACTATGTGGGGCACTATATGGGGGCATTGGATACTATGTGGGGCACTATATGGGGGATTGGATTCTATGTGGGTGATTGGACACTATGTGGGGCACTATGTGGGGGATTGGACACTATGTGGGGCACTATGTGCGGGATTGGATACTATGTGGGGCATATATGGGGGCATTGGATACTATGTGGGGCATATATGGGGGCATTGGATACTATGTGGGGCACTATAATGGGGGATTGGATACTATATAGGGCATTTTTTGGGGGATTGGATACTATATAAGGCACTATTCAGTCAGCAGCATGTGGTGACTGTAGGGGAGTGGCTATGGAGGGTTGCTATGGGGGCGTGGCTATGGAGGGTCACTATGGGGGCGTGGCTATGGGGACCGCGGAGCACATGTCCCTCTTTGCTCTTTGCAAAAGTTGGGAGGTATGCATATAGCCACAGATACATACACATACTGACATATACATATATACACAGATACATATATACACACACTGACATATACATATACCCACAGATACATATATACACTCACTGACACAAATACACAGCACTTACAGCTCCCAGGCTTCCCCCTCCTCCTCCTGTAGTCCGGGCTGATCTTCACATAGAAGTATTCAGGACGTTTGGGTCATGTGACCCGAAGGTCCTTCACTCCTCTCCTGTGGCGTGCAGGACCTGGTAGGTCCTGCTCCTCTGTTCAGCCCGCTCACCCGGCACTACAGTGAGGGGGCTGAACAGTGCAGTGGGGTTTCCTCTTCCGCTCTGGACCCCTGGGGGTACAGTGGTCGGTACCTAGCATGAAGGCAGGGCAGGCTTCCTCGGGCCCCCTTCCTGCAGGGGCCCCATAGCAGTCACCTTCCCTGCCTTCATGGTAGCTACGCCACTGTGGACGAGCCTGCTTAACTTCATCTACAGAATGCTACATATATTGACAGTCATACACACAGGTTATATATTTGTACACACACATGCACTTGTGCACTTTACATACTAATATACTATATATATTTATATATATGTATATACAGTATATATATATATATATATATATATATATATATATATATACAGTGGCGGATTATAATATGGGCGGTTTGGGCGGCCGCCCAGGGCCCGAGGCTCCGGGGGGCCCATGCCACGCCGCCCACATTATAATCCGCCACTGAATCTTAGTCCCCCGGCTGATGCGAGGCTGCCGGGGGTGTCCTATCCCATCAGAGAGATCCCCTTGCGCTTGTGGCTGTGACTTCCGGCGCACGGGGAGCTCTCTGAGGCGCGCGCTGCCGGGGATAGGGCGGGACAACCCTGGCAGCCGCGCATCAGCCGGGGACAGACCAGGAGGCGTGAGGCTCGACGGGGGAACGGACGGCAGGTGAGTTGTGTTGTTTTTTTTGGGGGGGGGGTTGTTTTGTTTTATCTGCTGTGCACAGGGGGGGGGGAGAGAGAGGGGGACAATCTTTAAGGGAGGGGGGAGAGGGGGACAATCTATAAGGTAGGGGGGAGAGGGGGACCATCTATAAGGGAGGGGGGAGAGGGGGACCATCTATAAGGGAGGGGGACCATCTATAAGGGAGGGGGGAGAGGGGGACCATCTATAAGGGAGGGGGACCATCTATAATGGAGGGGGGAGAGGGGGACCATCTATAAGGGAGGGGGGAGAGGGGGACCATCTATAAGGGAGGGGGGAGAGGGGGACAATCTATAAGGGAGGGGGGAGAGGGGGACCATCTATAAGGGGGGGGAGGGCGACAATCTATAAGGGAGGGGGGAGAGAAGGACCATCTTTAAAGGGGGGGAAGAGGGGGACCATCTATAAGGGAGGGGGGAGAGGGGGACCATCTTAAAAGGAGGGGAAGAGGGGGACCATCTATAAGAGGGAGGGGGACCATCTTTAAAGGGGGGGAAGAGGGGGACCATCTATAAGAGGGGTACCATCTATAAGGGAGGGGGGAGCATCTATAAGGGGAGGAAGAGGGGGACCATCTATAAGGGGGGGAAGAGGGGGACCATCTATAAGGGAGTGGGGAGAGGGGGACCATCTATAAGGAGGGGGAAGAGAGGGACCATCTATAAGGGAGGGGGGAGAGGGGGACCATCTCCTATAAGATCAGCACCCTCCTCTCCTGACATCCTCTGTGCTGCTGTGACCTCCCCTATAAGATCAGCCCCCTCCTCTCCTGACATCCTCTGTGCTGCTGGGACCTCCCCTATAAGATCAGCCCCCTCCTCTCCTGACATCCTCTGTGCTGCTCGGACCTCTCCTATAGATCAGCACCCTCCTCTCCTGACATCCTTTGTGCTGCTGTGACACTGTGTCCTCTCCTATAGGATCAGCACCCTCTTCTCCAGACATCCTCTGTGCTGCTGGGACTTCTCCTATAGGATTAGCACCCTCCCTCTCCTGACATCCTCTGTGCTGCTGGGACCTCCCCTAGAAGATGAGCCCCTCCTCTCCTGACATCCTCTGTACAGCAAGGGACCAAACATTATGTTTATTGGGGACAGCATGGGGGGGGGGGGGGGGCAGTAGTGGATTATAATGTGGGTGGATTGGGGGGGGGGGCCCAGGTTGGGTGGACAGCCCGGGGCCCAGGGTACATTTAATCCGCCACTGTATATATATATATATATATATATATATATATGTATACACACACACACACACACCAACAAATCACTGGGCTACATATACATTTTTTTTTTATTTCCTTGAGAGCGGACTCCTCCAACCAAGGGGTGTAATTCAACAAACCTTCCCTCATCCAGTCTGGACCAGTGTAACGCCTGGAGTAGTGGATCCACTGGACCGTCACTAGCGATAGCACTAACCTCACCAGGGAGCGGAGTCTAAGGGGCCGCTGGTTTTCACCAGAGCCCGCCGCAAGGCGGGATGGACTTGCTGCGGCAGGCGACCCCCAGGTCGCTACCCCTGGCTTGGTTGCTAGTGACGGCAGGCGAGGCGTGGCAGGAGCAGCAGGCAGAGGACTGTAGACGTGCTCGCAGGTGGCGGACAGGACTCAGGAACAATGGGAAGGCAGCGGGCAAGGACTAGGGACAAGGACTGAAGACAGGAACAAGGGACAAGGACTAAGGTCAGGAACAACAGGGAGCTGGGCCAAACGCTATGGGAAGCATGTAGAAGCTCCAACACCTGTAGTGGGGCAGCGCTGGAATTTATAGGGTGTGATTGTGTGCATACACCAATTAGGGGCGGACTGGCCCTTTAAATCTGAGACAGCCGGCGAGCGCGCGCCCTAGGAGGCAGGGACGCGCGCGCCGGCCGGCACAGACGGAGACAGGAGCGGGGCGAGGTAAGGCGCCCCTCGGGGCCGAACATGTAGCAGCGCCGGGTCCCCGCACAAGGACCCCAGCAGCTGCATGGGGCAGAGGGAGGTCGCGGCGGCGGCCCGGAGCACGGGACGCCGCCGCGGCCGTGACAGTAGCCCCCCCCTTTGGCCTCCCCCTCTTTCTAGCCTGCAGGAACCTCTTGATGAGATCTTCGTCCAGGATGTTAGCCTCGGGTTCCCAGGACCTCTCCTCAGGAACAAATCCTTTCCAGTCCACCAGGAAGAACCTTCTCCCTCTGACAGTTTTCATGGCCAGAATGTCTTTAACAACGTAGACGTCATCAGAGACGGCTTGTGGAGCAGAGAACGAAGATTTATCGGAGAACCGGTTGAGGACCACTGGCTTTAAGAGGGAAACATGGAAGGCGTTCGGAATCCGCATAGTAGGGGGTAGGCGGAGTTTGTAGGTGACAGGGTTGATGCGTTTTAGCACCGAGAAAGGACCGAGGAATCGAGGACCCAACTTGTAGCTGGGAATCTTGAGTTGGACATATTTGGCCGAGAGCCAGACTTTGTCACCTGGGAGAAAATTTGTGGCGGGTCTTCTTCTCTTATCCGCCTGGCCCTTCATACAGTCAGATGCCTTGAGCAAAGATTGTCGAGTCTGTTCCCAGATAATAACTCCTCCACGGCTGGGACCTCAGAGGATGGAGAGAGAGGCAGAGGAGGACGAGGGTGATGTCCATAGACCACATAGAAGGGTGACTTGCCGGTGGAACTCGAGTCCAGATGGTTGTAGGAGAACTCCGCCCATGGAAGCAGACTGGACCAGTTGTCCTGGCGAGCGGAGATGAAGTGTCAAAGATAATTGCCAAGGACCTGATTGACCCTTTCCACTTGCCCATTGGTCTGGGGATAATAGGCCGATGAGAAGTCCAGCTTCACTTGGAGTTGAGAGCAGAGAGCACGCCAGAATCTGGTGACGAATTGTGAGCCTCTGTCAGACACTATATGAAGAGGAAGACCATGTAGGCGGAAGATATGCTGAAAGAACAGCTGGACCAGGCGAGGAGCTGATGGTAGTCCAGGAAGAGCCACAAAGTGGGACATCTTGGAGAAGCGGTCAGTAACAACCCAAATGACAGTGTTACCAGCAGATGGAGGCAAGTCTGTGACAAAGTCCATGCCTATATGGAACCAGGGGCGGTCTGGAACTGGCAAGGCCTGAAGTAGGCCGGCAGGTTTTTGACGGGAGGACTTGTTTCTGGCACAGATGGTACAGGAAGCCACAAAGTCCTTGACATCTTGGAGTAGGCTAGGCCACCAGTAGTGGCAGGAGATCAGTTGCCCGGTCTTTAGAACTCCCAGATGCCCGGCCACCATAGAGGAATGACCCCATTTCAAGATGCGTCTTCGAAGAGCAGGGCGCACATAGGTCTTACCGGGAGGCAATCTTTGAAGAGTGGATATGGCGACTGGCACTAGGCGATCGGGAGGTATAATGTGGCGAGGAGAGTCCTCTTGTCCCATGACATTAGATGCTCGGGAGAGAGCATCGGCTTTCACGTTCTTCTCAGCCGGACGGAAATGGATAACGAAGTTGAAACGTGAAAAGAAAAGTGACCACCTGGCCTGCCGGGGATTGAGACGTTGGGCCGATTGGAGGTAGAGAAGATTCTTGTGGTCCGTGTAGATATTTACCGGATGCCTAGCCCCCTCTAGGAGATGACGCCACTCCTCCAGTGCCAACTTAATCGCCAAGAGTTCTCGGTCGCCAATAGTATAGTTCCTCTCGGCAGGGGAGAAAGTCTTTGAGAAGAACCCACAGGTTCGGGTTTTGCCTGATGCGTCCCTTTGTGAGAGGACGGCTCCAGCGCCTACTGAAGATGTGTCGACCTCAAGTGAAAACGGCTTGGTGGCATCCGGGCGAACTAGCGCAGGAGCAGAAGCAAAGGTTGACTTTAGGCTAGTGAAGGCTTGCTCGGCCTCAGGTGGCCAGTGCCTGGGATCCGCCTTCTTCTTAGTGAGAGCCACGATGGGTGCGACCAGGGTAGAGAAGTGTGGGATGAACTGCCGATAGTAGTTGGCAAATCCTAGGAGGTGTTGGATAGCTCTGAGTCCCACAGAACATGGCCACTGGAGAACAGCTGAGAGCTTGGCCGGATCCATTTGTAGACCCTGGTCGGAGACGATATACCCAAGAAACGGAAGACTGCGCTGATGGAAAACGCACTTCTCTAGCTTGGCGTACAAATGATTGGCCCGTAGTCTTCGTAGGACCTGACGTACTTGTGTAACGTGAGTCTGCTGGTCAGGGGAGAAGACCAAAATGTCGTCAAGATAGACAATGACGCAGACATAGAGGAGGTCACGGAAGATGTCGTTAACGAATTCCTGGAAAACCGCTGGGGCATTGCATAGGCCGAATGGCATGACCAGGTATTTCTAGTGCCCATCTCTGGTGTTAAAAGCGGTCTTCCATTCGTCTCCTTCACGAATACGCTCCCCTGAGGTCCAGCTTAAAGAAGATCTTGGCTCCACGGAGACGGTCGAATAGTTCAGGGATAAGTGGAAGAGGATAACAGTTCTTGACTGTCACCTTATTTAGGCCCCTGTAGTCTATGCATGGGCGAAGAGAACCGTCCTTCTTCTGCACAAAGAAGAATCCTGCGCCAGCAGGGGACGTGGATTTGCGAATGAAACCCTTCTGTAGGTTCTACCGGATGTAGGAAGACATGGCCTCAGTCTCGAGAACGGAGAGAGGGTACACCCAACCTCGTGGAGGAGAAGTTCCAGGAAAAAGGTCTATGGGACAATCATATGTCCGGTGAGGGGGTAGAGAGTCCGCCTCTTTGGCAGAAAAGACGTCAACCAAGTCTTGGTATTCTGCCGGTAGGCCGGGTAGAGGCTTGACGGAGTCAGGTGACATCATAGAGCACTTGGGCTGAGGAAGCTTCAGACACCGGTTAGGACAGTCCAGACCCCAACTGAGAATCTCCCTGGTTCTCCAGTCTAGCTTAGGGGTATGTAATTGCAGCCAAGGTAGACCCAGCAGGATGTCGGAAGAGGAATGGCGCAAGACGTAGAAGGAGATCTTCTCCTGATGTAAAGCGCCCACCTGGAGGACTAGAGGTGCAGTCTGGTAGAGCACAGCTTCAGCAAGAGTCTCGCCCGTGACCGAGGAGATAGACAGGGATCGGGCTAGCTGGATCAAGGTAGCTGCAATGAAACTGCCCGCAGACCCGGAGTCGATGAAGGCAGTAGTCTGGTGAATTTGTCCTGAAACTGGCATAGACAATCTTGGAGAGGTGGCATTCACACATAGGGAGGCCTCTCCTACCAGACCTAGGTGCAAGCGTTTCCCTGACACTGAGGACGTTGGGGACATCTCTGCAGGAAGTGATCAGAGCCACCCCAATAGAGACAGAGATTCAGCTCTAGTCAGCGAGCCCTCTCATGAGGAGTCAGGCGAACTCGTTCTACTTGCATGGGAACCTCAGGAGTCGACTGGGGTACAGGAGCAACAGGATTCTGGAAAACCGGTGCCAGGCGGTGATGGCGACGGTTCAGGCTTAGTCGCCGTTCTTGCCGGACCTCCTCCTCTCTCTCGGAAAATCGGTTGTCGATTCTGGTAGCCAGTAGGATTAGATCGTTCAGAGATGTAGGGAGGTCGCGGGCGGAGAGCACGTCCTTCACCTGACTGGATAGGCCCTTCTTGAAGGTGGCTATTAGAGCGGCCTCATTCCAGTCTAATTCAGCTGCCAGGGTGTGGAACTGGATGGCGTAGTCACCAACAGAGGAGCTCCCTTAAGAGAGGTTGAGGAGAGCAGTCTCAGCTGAAGAAGCACGGGCAGGTTCCTCAAAGACGGAGCGAAACTCGGCCAGGAAGGTTTGGATATTGGCAGCAACAGGATCATCTCGGTCCCACAGTGGCGTGGCCCAGGCCAGAGCTCTACCCTCCAATAGGCTGATGATGAAAGCCACTTTAGAGCGCTCGGTGGGAAACTGACCACTTAAGAGTTCAATATGCATGGTGCATTGAGTCAGGAATCCCCTGCACAACTTGGGATCGCCTCCATATTTACTCGGGAGAGCCAGTCAAAGTCTCGAAGAGGCTGCAGGAGGTGGTGAGCGCTGAGCTGTAGTATGCTGCTGTAAGGCGGCAGTCAGTTGCTGGATCTGCTGCGACTGTTGCTGGATTTGTTGAGCCTGTTGAGCGACCACTCTGACTATGTCACGGAGATCAGGCACCTCGCCGGGATCCATGGTTGGAGCCTACTGTAACGCCTAGAGTCGTGGATCCACTGAACCGTCACTAGCGATGGCACTAACCTCACCAGGGAGCGGAGTCTAAGGGGCCGCTGGTTTTCACCAGAGCCCGCCGCAAGGCGGGATGGACTTGCTGCGGCAGGCGACCCCCAGGTCGCTACCCCTGGCTTGGTTGCTAGTGACGGCAGGCGAGGCAGGCAGAGGTCTGTAGGCGTAATCGTAGGTGGCGGACAAGACTCAGGAACAATGGCAGCGGGCAGGGACTAGGGACAAGGACTGTGGACAGGAACAAGGAACAAGGACTAAGGTCAGGAACAACAGGGAGCTGGGCCAAACGCTATGGGAAGCATGCAGAGGCTCCAACACCTGTAGTGGGGCAGGGCTGGAATTTATAGGGAGTGATTAGTGCAACTTCCATTTAGTGGCGGACTGGCTCTTTAAATCTGAGACAGCCGGCGCGCGCGCGCGCCCTAGGAGGCGGGGACGCGCGCGCGCCGGCCAGCACAGACGGAGACAGGAGCGGGGCGAGGTAAGGCGCCCCCGGGGCCGAACAGGTAGCAGCGCCGGGTCCCAGCACAAGGACCCCGGCGGCTGCATGGGGCAGAGAGAGGCCGTGACAGACGCCTTACCTCGCTATCCCGTCCCTGGCCATCACTACTTTTCCTGCTTTACACCAGCATGTGTCCCATCATCGGGCGGGTCCTAAGTTACGCAGTTAGCGCAAAGGTCCACTTAACTTGATCAGGTCCACTGATGCAGAGCCTGCCTCACCATTACGGGACTCTCCTGCTATTCTATCTCCTGTTCTGATTCTACAGCAGGACTCCTCTGCCTCTGCTCCTCCACCAGCTACTGTTAAGGGGGACAATGCTCTCTCTCCAGAGGCTCCTGAATTCCATAGCCTTATTTGTCAGCCAGTTCTTGGAGATAGTCCTATTATGCAGCATCCCCAACTACTGCCATCATCTTTATCTACAACTTGCTCTACAGCTGCATTAAGCACTGCTGCTCTGAGAGGGGCGAGAGACAGACATATGGATTTGCTTCAACCATCAGACACTGTACCAACCTCCCCCTTCCTCAAGTCATTGCTATTATCATTCCGGGACTCACTTTTGGAGGGGGTTGACCGGATTGTTTCCTCCTTTGTTTCATCCTTGAGAGCGATGGAAGATAGGCTCCTGCTAGCCGAGACTAAACTAGGAGAAATCATTTCCTTCCACAACTCATTGTCAGATGTTTGCCGGAGGTTGGATGAAGAATCTGCTCGCCTAAACAGCAAAATTACAGCCCTAGAAGACTACACCAGGTGCAATAAATTAAAGCTGCGGAATGTCCCTGAATCTATTGCTCTTCCAGACTTGTCATTGTATGTCCAGTGTCTCCTTAAGCATGTCTTGCCTCCTTGCCCTAAAAGAGAACTGGTGCTGGATTGGGTCCGCCGGGTCCCTAGACCCAAGCATCTCCCCCTTGACTCCCCAAGGGACGTCATTGTCCGCGTTCACTACCTACATGTTAAAAATGCTTTTTTGACTGCCACTAGACGGTTGGACAAGCTTTCTGGCGATTATCAGGATGTTTCAGTATTTTAAGATCTTTCCCCGGACACATTGAAACTACGCAAATCCTTTGCTTGTCTAACTAAAGTTTTAAGAGACGAACGTTTGCCCTACAAGTGGATTAATTCCGCACACCTATTGATGTACCTCAGAGATAGCAAACACATTGGGAGAGATTTATCAAAGGGTGTAAAATTTAGACTGGTGCAAACTGCCCACAGCAACCAATCACAGCTCAGCTTTAGGCAGTGCTGAAAGGAAAGAGGAGCTGTAATTGGCTGCTGTGGGCAGTTTGCACCAGTCTAAATTTTACACCCTTTGATAAATCTCCCCCATTGTTGCCAGCCCAGGGGAGGGTCTACAGCTACTGGATGCTTGGAAATCTTCTCATGGTCACCGTTGACTCAGGACAGATTGTGGGATCGCTCTGTAGTATCCATGCACTCACGACATGTATCAATAATCCTCTGTGACATCGGCCGAACTCTGAGCCCCTACCCTTGCAGCGTATCTAATCTGTGTATTAGTACTGCAAGCTGCTTTTGTGTTTTCATATAGCTGCATTCTTCAGTTATGCTTTAGGTATTCAATAGCTTGAATTGTGACAGTGTTTCTGTTTGACAGTGTTTGTGTTTATAGTGCTGTTTTGTAACACACCTGCATTTGTGTGTCTCCTATTTCCTTTTAATGCAACCTGATGCCTTTAATTGTGTATCACTTACCTGCGTAAGAGTGCTTAGGTGCTTTTGCATCACATCTGCCTATCACTGTAACCTGCATATAACTCTTCTTATACACACTGTGTATTACCTTCCTTCATTAGATATTCCTGCATTGCGCACTTGCTCTCACACTTCCTACCTGCGATTTATTTGATAGCTAGAGATGAGCGAACCGGGTTCGGGTTCAAGTCGATCCGAATCCGAACATTTGGCATTTGATTAGCTGGGGCTGCAGAACTTGGATAAAGCTCTAAGGTTTCCTGGAAAACATGGATACAGCCTATGACTATAATGACTATATCCATGATTTCCACATAGCCTTAGAGCTTTATCCAAGTTCAGCAGCCACCGCTAATTAAATGCCGAAAGTTCGGGTTCGGATCGACTCGAGCATGCTCCAGGTTCGCTCATCTCTATTGATAGCTCATTTGTTATAGCTTATCTCTGCATTCCTCTGCACATGTTTCATTAGCCTTTAATGATGATTGCCATTCCTGGGCAAGTGTTCGCTTAGGAAACTTCCCAGCTTTTCCTGCAATTTTAAAGTAACTGTACCACCAGGCCCAGGCTGAAGCACTGGAGGAGGACCGACCCACCCTTAGTGGGAGGAACCCCTAGCCCCTCTATGATAGGGTTCCATTGATTCTAATGGAGTCACGTCATGGAGGGGCTGGAGTTTCTTCCCACTAAGGGTGGGTTGGCCTGCCTCCAGCACTTTAGCCTGGGCCTGGTAGTACAGTCACTTTAATAGTCACTCATACCCTAAGGGTCCGTTTACACACACAGATTATCTGACAGATATCTGACAGATTTTTGCAGCCAATGCCAGGAATGGACTATAAACAGAATAAAAGACAGCGCTCCATAGCATAGTTCTGACAGGTAGAAAAGGTGAGTCAGTAATGGAGGTTCTCACCTAGTGGAGTTGTCCTAACTGCAAGGCACAATTCTTGAGTAAGCATGCAAACAGGACCGCTGCCACTCCCATATGATCCTCACAGGAAAAAACATACGACAATACACCTCCTCTCCAGGTATGGGTCAGCTGGGCGCAGGTCCAATGGGAATGAAAAAATGTTAACCATAAGGTAAAAATAAATAACCACATTTATTAATCAGACACAACGCGTTTCGAGACCAGTCTGGTCTCTTTATCAAGTGTCATATACAGCAATGAATGCTACTAAAATTATATATATAGATATCCCATGTATCCCAGCACCACTCATCAGCTGGGTGGGGCTGCAGATATTAACTCCAGGTTAACCAACACAGTAAAATAAATGAATAAATAAACAAATGTTAAAAGAATAAATTCATACATACACACATTTATAACATTAATGAATCAATTCATTACAACCTACAATAAAACATCTATAAAAAGTGATGTGTATAGCAAAAAAACAAAACAAAAAAACACTGATGTCTGAATACAACTCTAAAAACAACTTCCCCACCCTTACTGAGTAGAGACTCATTACTACTTTGGATCCTCTATTGTTTCATTTAACTCTTGAGGGGCCAGTGTGCACAATTTAAAAATCCAAAAAGACTCCCTGTTTATCAGCTGCTTATACCTGTTCTGTTTCTCACTGGGAATGTGTTCCAGAATGGTAAGTTTCAGTGCAGTAGGGTCACTATGATGTTTTAATAAGTAGTGTTTAGACAAACTATGTAATAAAAAACCTCTCTTGATGTTGGAACAATGTTTGTTCATACGTGGGAATAGGAATGGACTATAAACAGGGAACAGGTCATAAAAGAAAAAAATGAGATTTCTCTTTTTTCAAATCCATTTCTGGTTTTGGCTGCAAAAATCTAGCAGATATCTGTCAGATAATCTGTGTGTGTGTGAACGGACCCTTAGCCTAATATCATTTCCAGCATTTCCTTATGCTGCATCCTCGCTTACACAGCGTTTGATATATCTTACCACACTTATTTTATCTATCATAACCTGCGTTGTTTTATGTGATCTGTTCCACCCACATCCCTCCTGCCGAGGGTATGTCCGGCTTTCTCCTGTAATTTATACACGTATTATCTACCTGCTCAGTTCTCCGAGATGGGGATTATTCCCTGCTAGGATGTGTAAAATTTTTCTGTGAAAAATCTCAATAAAAATTTATTGAAACAGAAACTTGGCATTTCACCTTTAAATCATAATCTTGCTATTTTAGTTCCTTGTGTTGTCTATCTCATACCATTTTATTTCTTGATACAAACTTGATTTGGGTGTCTTCTGCCTTTCTTTGATTTTGTAGCTGATGAAAGGCAGAAATCAGTAGGTAAGTAGAGGCCACTCTATTGGCAGTTTTTTTTTTTCTTTTTTTAATTTCAAATTAAATCAAATTCAATTAAAATGTTAATTACATTTTTTAATTTTTTATTAAATTGACTCAAAAATGGTCATTTTGGAGGCCTCACCTCAGGGGCACAAAATCAATTTTTGGAGGGCTTACCTCAAGGGCCTTAAAGGAGTACTACCGCGGCGCCCTCCAAAAAAAAAAAAAAAAAAAAAACACAGACACACACAGGAAATATACTTAGCATCCCTCTGGTGATGATCGCTGTTCGATGGCCAAGATGGCACCTGGGAGAAGAGGACAGGGTCGAGAGTTATTTGGTATGTATATTTTATTTAACTTCTGGGGGGGGGGGATGGAAAGACTAGGGCCAGACCCTTATTAACACACATTACAAAGTTATACAACTTTGTAATGTGTGTTAATTAAGCAGGAAAAGAAAATCGCTGCCCTACCCCTTTAAACTCCATTTTTGGCACGCTAATCTTTTTTTTTTTTGTCTCTGCTCCTCGGGAGTCGGGAGCTCTAATTTTCTTTCCTTATGCCTTTAGTTCGAAGAACACACAGTTTAGCAGGCAGGATCAATCAGGTATGCAGAGGCAGTAGTAGTGGGTGTTTTATTTTTTTCATCAAATTCAAATTAAATTTTAATGTCTTTTTTTTTTCTTTAATTAACCCCTAGACGACCCTGGACGTAGGGTTACGTCATGGAAGTCTGTCCCCAGACGACCCATGACGTAACCTTACGTCATGGGTGTTATTCCCGCTATGAAGCGCGCTCCGGAGCGGAGCGCGCTTCACAGCAGGTGGGGGCCGGCTGCAGTGAGCAGCCGGGACCTCACCAGTAATGACACGCTGCAGCGATCGCGCTGCCGCGTGTCATTAACCCCTTAAACGCCGCGATCGCGGCGCGACCGCAGCGTTTAAGTGTAAGTGACAGGGGGAGTCCCCTGTCACTTACCGATTGGGACCCCCGCAGTGTGACTGCGGGGGTCCCGATCGTTGAAACGGACTGCTGGAGGTCTCTTACCTGCCTCCATGCGGTCCGATCGGCGATCTGCTACACTGAGCCTGCACAGGCAGGCTCAATGAGCAGATCGCCGATAACACTGATCAATGCTATGCCTATGGCATAGCATTCATCAGTGTATAAATCAAAGTAATGTATGTACAAGTCCCCCAAAGGGACTTCAAAAGTGTAAAAAAAAAAAAGTTCAAAACACTAACACACTACCCCAAAACCCCTCCCCCAATAAAAGTCTAAATCACCCCCCTTTCCCATTATATAAATAAAACATATAAAAATGAATAAATAGATAAACATATAATATACCATAGCGTGCGTAATTGTCCGATCTATTAAAATATAACAAGCGTCATTGCGACCGGTAAACGGCGTACACGAAAAGAGGGGAAAAAGTGCGCAGATTACCGATTTTATGTTACATTATATATTTAAAAAAATCTATAAAAAGTGATCAAAACGTCCGATCTTCACAAATATGGTATTAATAAAAACTAGAGATCATGGCGGAAAAAATGACACCCCATACAGCCCTATAGGTGAAAAAATAAAACCGTTATAAGCGTCACAATAGGCCCATTTTATTAATATTTAATTGCCAAAAAAAGGATTTCATAAAAAAATACATATATAACATTAGAGAATCTGTGTAACCTGCATATGGTTGTGTTCGGACTGACCTATAGAATAATAGTGTCATGTCGCTGTTACCATATAGTGCATTACGTAGACACAGGAACCCCCCAAACGTTACCATATTGCATTCTTTCTTACGATTTCACCTATTTATATCTTCATAAATAATATATTTGGAATTCCATCATACATGTTATGGTAAAATGAATGATGCCATTACACAGTACAACTATTCCTGTAAAAAACAAGCACTTACATGGCTTGTAGATAGAAAACTGAGAGTGCTAGAGCTCTTAGAAGGGGAGGAGGGAAAAACGAAAGCACTAAGATCAAAATTTGCGCGGTCCACTGGGTCATTTTGGGCCTGGTCCTCAAAGGGTTAAAAGCGCCTAAAAATAAATAATATCCTGGTTTGCCAGGGCTACCGCATTTGCCCTCTTTTAGATACTCTTTTAGGGTGCGTTCACACCTACCGCATCCGCAGCTTATTTTTCCGAGGAAATCCGCAGGTCTGTTAGTGCAGATTTCAACCGGCGAGAAATCCGTGTATGTGTGCGTTTTGCGTTTTTTCCGCAGCAAGTTTATCGCAACTGAAATGTCCGTTTAAAATGTCTCTCATTCTAAACGTACATTTCAGTTGCGATAAACTTGCTGCAGAAAAACCACAAAACGCACACATACGCGGATTTCTTGCAGGTTGAAATCTGCACTAGCAGACCTGCGGATTTCCGCGGAAAAATAAGCTGCGGATGAGGTAGGTGTGAACGCACCCTAAAGGATTTCAATTGTAAATATTTAAATTCCAGGGTCTCTTAGGAAGACGGTATTGTTATCAGTTCTCCTGTAACCCCCAGGATATTTCTAGGGCATCAATTTAAATTTTTACATGGTTTTTATGAGAACCACACCCCTTTATGTGTAGCACGTGTCTGACAACATCACACAAACAGGAACACGCACACAATGACAGTGGTAGGTGCGATTTGATTCCCCCCTTGCCTATGCCATCTGTAGTTGTCATAGGCAATGTGAATTAAAGGGGTGCATGAAAATGTTTCTTTTGCTTAAAGGGAACCTGTCACCCCCTCGTGCCAGGGCAGAGCCCGGCCGTCCCCCCTGTGCAGAACCATATACTTACCTCTTCCACAAAGTCCGGCTCCTGAAACCGGTCCTGCCGCCGAAATATTCCCGTCCGAAGCCGCGCACGCGCTCACCAGAGATGAGTGAGTCAGAGATGAATGAGATGAGTCAGAATTTGTTGGTTTTTGTTTGTCCACCCGTCTCTTGATGACTGACCACAAGTTCTCAATGGGATTAAGATCTGGGGAGTTTCCAGGCCATGGACCCAAAATATCTATGTTTTGTTCCCTGAGACATTTAGGTATTACCTTTGCTTTATGGCAATGTGCTCCATCATGCTGGAAAAGGCATTGTTGATCGCCAAGCTGCTCTTGGACGGTTGGGAGAAGTTGCTTTTGGAGGACATTCTGGTACCGTTCTTTATTCATGGCTGTGTTTTTAGGCAAGACTGTGTGAGAGCCGATTCCCTTGGCTGAGAAGCAACCCCACACATGAATGGTTTCTGGATGCATTACAGTTGGCATGAGACAAGACTGGTGGTAGCGCTCACCTCGTCTTCTCTGAATTAGCTGTTTTCCAGATGTCCCAAACAATGGGAAAGGGGATTCATCAGAGAAAATGACTTTACCCAAGTCCTCAGCAGTCCACTCCCTGTACCTTTTGCAGAATATCAGTCTGTCCCTGATGTTTTTTCTGGAGAGAAGTGGCTTCTTTGCTGCCCTCCTTGACACCAGGCCTTGCTCCAAGAGTCTCCGCCTCACAGTGCATGCAGATGCACTCACACCTGCCTGCTGCCATTCCTGAGCAAGCTCTGCACTGCTGGTAGCTCGATCCGACAGCTGAAACACTTTTAAGAGACAGTGCTGGCGCTTGCTGGTCTTTCTTGAGTGCCCTGGAGCCTTTTGGACAACAATGGAACCTCTCTCTTTGAAGTTCTTGATGATGCGATAGATTGTTGACTGAGGTGCTATCTTTCTAGCTGTGATACTCTTTCCTGTTAGGCAATTTTTGTGCAGTGCAATGATGACTGCATGTGTTTCTTCAGAGAACCATGGTTAACAGAAAAGATGCCAAGCACTAGCCTCCTTTTAACCGCCTTTTTTACGGCGGTCACTAATGGGCTTTATTCCGATGCGTACACCTTTTAACGGCAGACGCATCAGAACAAATCGCCGCACCGGCGGCGGCAGCAGAGCTGGGGATCAGCTGTCAGTGTGACAGCTGACCACCCCTCTGAAATTGCCCAGAGTGGAGGATTCTCCGCTGCGGGCAGTTTCACCGGTTAAATGCCACTGTCAAACCATGACAGCAGCATCTAATGGGTCCCGGTGGGTCTGGTAGGCGCAATGGGCCACTTTCATAATTGCGATCCGGTCCTACGATGTCTCCATGGTGATCCCGGGGTCCAAATGAAGGCCCCCGGGGTCACCATGGAGATGCCTCATGCTGACAGGGGTGGCCGTGGCTATTGCCTGTCAGCATTAGGCATGATACAATACACTGCAGTACATTAGGTACTGCAGTGTATTGTATCAGTGATCCAAGTATTTTACACTAGTGTACGGTAATGTACACTAGTGTAAAAGTAAAAAAAAGGGAAAAAATGTGCAGCAAACACAAAACATCCCCCCCAGCCCCCCCAATAATAAAAATGCATTACATTCCCCATACACAATAAAACATTACATAAAAGTGATCAAAAACACAAATCCTATTGTTACGTCCGTAACGACCCAATCTATAAAACGATATCAATAATTATACCACACGACACACGCTGGGAAAAATAATAACGGCGGCCACCGGTAACGGGCATTGCCAGAGCAGCTAGACGCTTTCATCTCTTCTCACTGTGAATCCACAGTGAGAGGAGATGAAAACATGTCCCCCCCTGTCCCCAGAATTAATCCTAGTGACCTGGTCACTGACCCTCCCTCCCACCCTCCTGGTCAGACTCTGTTCACAGTGATGGATTTCTAAAAATGATCAAAGCTCCATTCTCTCCACCACCGGAGGTGGCAGACAGCATGGGGCAATGATCGGGGACCACCCGGTGTGGTCCCAGTACAAGCGATCAGCGGTATATACTATATACCGCTGATCGCTTATTCCAAATGGTGCCGGCACTTTTTTACCCCTGTCACCAAAGTCAAGTGCCCCGGATTACCTGTAACCACCCCAGATTACCCGGAACAACCCCAGATTACCTGTAACCACCCCAGATTGCCCATCATAACCCCATATTGCCGTCACCTCCCCAGATTGCCTGTAACCACCTCATATTGTCCGTAACCCCCCCAGATTGCCCGTAACCCTCCAGACAGCCCGTAATAATCCCAGACAGCCCGTAACCATCGCAGACAGCCCATAACCACCACAGATTGCCCGTAACCACCCCAGATTGCCACAGACTGCCCGTAGCTACCTCAAATTGCTCGCAACCATCCCAGATTGCTTGTCACCTCCCCAGATTGCCCGTTACCTCCCCAGATTGCCCTTCGCCTCCCCAGATTGCCCGTCACCTCCCCAGATTGCCTGTCACCTCCCCAGATTGCCCGTCACCTCCCCAGATTGCCCACCACGACCCCAGATTGCCCGTCGCCACCCCAGATTGCCCGTAGCCACCCCAGATAGCCAGTGAACACCACCAGATTGCCCGTCACCACCCCAGATAGCCAGTGAACACCACCAGATTTCCCGTCACCACCTCAGATAGCCAGTAAACACCCCCAGATTACCCGTATCCACCCCATATAGCCAGTAAACACCCCCAGATTGCCCATAACCACCCCAGATTGTCCGTAACCAACCCAGATAGGCACAGACTGCTTGCAACCACCCCAGATTGCCCATAACCACACATGATTGCCTGTTGCAACCACAGATAGCCAGTAAACACCCCGAGATTGTCCATTACCACCCCAGATAGCCAGTAAACACCCACATATTGCCTGTAACTAAAATGACACTCTTTTTCTTCTGAGCCCTGCTGTGTGCCCACACGGTGGTTTATGCCCACATATGGGGAACCATTGTACTTAGGAGAATCTCCTTTACAAATGTTGGGGTGCTTTTTCTCCCCTGTTCCTAGTGAAATTGAGAAATTTGAAACTAAACAAACATGTTATTGGAATTTTTTTTTTTTTTTTTTACGGTCTAGTTTTGAATACTTTCCTCCAATACCTGTGGGGTCAAAATGGTCACCACACCCCAAGATGAATTCTTTGAGGGGTGTACTTTCCAAAATGGGGTGACTTTTGGGGGGTTCTATTCTGCTGACACTACAGGGGCACTGCAAACGCACCTGGTGCTCAGAAACTTCTACAGAAAAGTCTAAACTGGAAATGCTAATGCTCCCTTCTGAGCCCCGCTGTGTGCCCATACAGTGGTTTACGCCCACATATAGGGTACCGTTGTACTCAGAAGAACCTGCGTTACACAATTTGAGGTGCATTTTCTCTTATGTTTATTATGAAAATGAGATACTTTATTCTTAACAAATATATTATTGGAAAATTTCTATTTTGTACACAACAGTGTATATATGCTACACCAATTAGCAATACAAAACAAAAGATAGGATATGCTTATAACAAAAGGTGTTTATTCAATATACAACCATCACCAATATATACAATTATGTACAGAAATTCGATTTCTCCGAAACAATGATTAATTTAGTAGGAAATAATGCAATAATGTGCCTAATTTTCCCTACAAAAATCATTTAGTCTTGTCCGGTCCAGTCCAGTCCATTCCCTGATCTGGCCGAGGGACCAATCACCAGAAACGAAAACACTATTTGCAGTACACTGTACAAATGTTACAGTATCAATGTTCACCAGCGTTATAAAGTATATCAGGTCGAGCAATGACTATACCAACAGACCCATCCATCTATTAGTCAACTTGGTCCCTGTGTCAACAGCAGTAGTCGTATTTGCACTCTAGTCCTTAGACATCAACACCTCGACCGAACGCGTTTCAGCCACCCGTTATGGTGACCTCATCAGGGGTCGCCGAGGCATGCAATAATATCAATTACATTAAATTGCAATGTTAATTAGTTGTGTTATGTCACAAATCGGGATAGCTGCGGGTTATGGCTACTCACTGTCCGGAGTATGGCTAGAGGGTAGGTCACATGTAGCAGTGGCTGATATGGACCAAACTCCCTCCAAGCTCCTATATAAAGGTGAGTGCCCGGAGGTCCGGAAGGTGCCCGCGGAGCTGTGCTTTTGCTATGTGTCCTGTGGCTCTGCAGTGCCACTGCTGCCGACACAGGGACCAAGTTGACTAAAAGACGGATGGGTCTGTTGGTATAGTCATTGCTCCACCTGATATATTTGATATACTTTATGAAGCTGGTGAACATTGATACTATAACATCTGTACAGTGTACTGCAAGTAGTGTTTTCGTTTCTGGTGATTGGTCCCTCTGATGGATCAGGGAACGGACTGGACTGGACAAGACTAACTGATTTTTGTAGGGAAAGTTTAGCACGACATAGTGCATTATTTCCTACTGAATTAATCATTGTTTCGGAGAAATTGAATTTCTGTACATAATTGTATATATTGGTGAAAATTTCTATTTTCCATTTTTTACGTTCTAATTGTGAATACTTTCCTCAAGCCCGTGTAGGGTCAAAATGCTCATTATACCCCTAGATTAATTCTTTAAGGTGTCTAGTTTCCAAAATGCTGTCACTTATGGGGGTTTCCAGTATACAAGCCTCCTAAATCAACTTAAAAAAAGAACTGGTCCCTAAAAAAAAATCAGTTTTGGAAATTTCATGAAAATTTGATAATTTACTGATACATTTCTAAGCTCCGTAAAACCCTAAAAAAGTGAAATATGTTTACGAAATGAAATCAGAATAAAGAGGACATATTGATAATGTGACTTACTAACTAGTTTTTGTCATGTAACTTTCTTTTTTTAGAAGCAAAGAATTTCAAAGTTCGTAAAGTGCAAATTTTTCATGATATTTTGATGTTTTTCACAAAAAAACAGACAAGACAGTGACCAAATTTTGCCACTAACATAAAGTACCATATGTGACGAAAAATCTCAGAATCATTAGCATACGTTAAAGCATCACTACGCTATAAGCGCATTAAGTGAGACAGGTCAGATTTTGAAAAATGAGCCTGGTCATTAAGGCCCAAATAGGTTTGGTCCCTAAGGGGTTAAAGTGTCCAGTGGTGTCATTCTTACTTAATCATGACAGATTGATCTCCAGCCCTGTCCTCATCAACACCCACACCTGTGTTAATGGAACAATCACTGAAACGATGTTAGCTGGTCCTTTTAAGGCAGGGCTGCAATGTTGTTGAAATGTGTTTTTTTGGGGGATAAAGTTCATTTTCTAGGCAAATATTAACTTTGCAAGTAATTGCTGTTAAGCTGATCACTCTTTATAACATTCTGGAATATATGCAAATTGACATTTTAAAAAAATGAAGCAGTAGACTTTGTAAAAATCTATATTTGTATCATTCTCAAAACTTTTGGCCATGACTGTATTATTGAGAGACAGTGATATTGGCGTAATACTGCAACTTGGGCATGTTAGATGCACCCAGGCATGAGTCCCCTATTGCCCCAGTTGCATTCCAGAGGTGTGTGCATCCATTTCTGAGGCTTCATTGAGGACTTGGTGACCTCCAAGTAATCAAATTTAGGTTTCCAAGAATCAAGCATTTTTCGCCCATAGGCTGGGTTCAAACACAGTTTATTTCAGGCAGTATTTGGTCCTCATGTCAGGTCCTCATAGCAACCAAAACCAGGAGTGGATTGAAAACACAGAAAGGCTCTGTTCACACAATGTTGAAATTGAGTGGATGGCCGCCATATAACAGTAAATTACTGCCATTATTTCAATACAATGGCCGTTGTTTTAAGATAACAGCAAATATTTGCCATTAAATGGCCACTGTAATAGGGTTCAATATTTGATCAAATTGTCGAACATCGCTGTCCATTCTAATCGAATTTCAAGCTTTCGAATACTTCACTACTCGCTCATCTCTAGTCATCAACAGTCTGCCCACTCTGTTAATGTACACAAAGGGGGAGATTTATCAAACTGGTGTAAAAGTAGAATTGTCTTAGTTGCCCCTAGCAAACAATCAGATTCCACTTTTCATTCATCACAGGTCCTTTGGAAAATGAAAGGTGGAATCTGATTGGTTGCTAGGGGCAACTAAGATAATTCCACCAGTTTGATAAATCTCCCCCCAAATGTTGTATCTGTGAAAAGGAGTAGTAGATGTGTGATACTCTCCACCGTGTCCTGGACAGACAGAGCATAAAGTATTTTTAGAGTGACAACATGGTTGACAGCAAGTTGTAATAAAACTAAGCTTTTATTTAATGTTGTAAAATCAGTAACATAAATGGACGAACATAACAAACAATTCCACAGTGCTCTCTGTGGAGGATCAAGGATGGATAGGCCTAAACCCTAAAGAATCCCTGCCTATAACTACTGTGGACCGCCTGGTGTGGGCGTCTCTTGAGCCAGGCGGGAATGTTCCTATATACCCTGAGAAGATGATATATTGTGAGAAGAATACAGGTATGTGGTTTCATGTGACCTTAAGTGTTCAACTATAAAGCGGGATGTATGCCCTTTTAGCCATTAGTGATAAAGAATATTGTAAATTATTGCAAAATATTTGACATCTATTTTGGTCAACCCAATGATGTGTGGAGTTGTTGTTGACCCTGTTTCCAAACTGATTTTACAAAACCAAATAAAAGCTAAGCTATGTGCTGTCAACCATGTTGTCACTCTAATAATACTTTAAGCTCTGCCCACTCTGTTATTAAGAGGAGTTTGTTACTTATAATCAAAGGATTTGTCCGTCTACTCAGTTATTAAGTGGAATTTGTGACTAACTATAACCACAGCATCTTATTATAATAAGACATATAATAATTATCGGTTCATTCTGTGATTAAGAGGAAGCTGTACTAACCACAACTAAAGTTACTTTCTGGTTATTCTGATATTGAGTGGATTTTGTGACTAACTACAGTGGCGTAACTAGAAATGGCCGGGCCCCATAGCAAACTTTTGATTGGGGCCCCCCAGCCCCACCCCCCGACCGACCACTACACCATCAAAACACCCAGATCTACACAGGCTCTGTACTCCATATAAATTACAGTGCAGTTATATTAAGTAACTCACAGGAGACGTCTTCTCTCATCTGAGTTCTTCCCTTTTCATCTTCTTCTCCATCTGTCCTGGGCCATTATGAGAACTTCTCCGAGCCACGAATCCACAGAATCTGCCAGACAGACATATTAGGCTCCTCACACTGGCACCATCCTCATCTCAACCAACTGCACATCTGTATTGGCCCCTTTAAGCCCTCTTTCAGTGGGTAGCCCTGACTGTAGTATATGAATATATATATATCCCTTATAGTATATGCCCCCCTCTGTGTAGACACCTTATAGATGGTCCCTTGTTCAGTCTTCCATATATGTGGCCCCCATGTGCATGTATGTGTAATACCTATACATAGTAGATGACAACCTCTGTGCATCATCTATGTCAGGGATAAGGAATCTTGGCTCTCCAGCTGTTGCAAAACTACAACTCCCATCATGCCTGGATAGCCAAAGCTAAAGCTGTAGTTTTGCAACAGCTGGAGAGCCAAGATTACCTCTGTGTAGTCCCCATATAGATGACCCCTCTGTGTAGTCCACTATAGTAGATGCCCCCCCCCGTGTAGTTTCCCTTATAGATGGCCCCTTTGTTGTTCTCCTTAAGATCCATCCCCCATATAGATAGCCTCCTTATGTTGCCATTCCCCCATATAGCCGCCTTATGTTGCCATTCCCCCATATAGCACATAGCCCCCTGTGTTATCCATTCCCCCATATAGCACATAGCCCCCAGTGTTGTCCAGCTCCCCCATATAGCACATAGCCCCCAGTGTTGTCCATACCCCCATATAGCACATAGCCCCCTGTGTTGTCCATACCCCCATATAGCACATAGCCCCCAGTGTTGTCCATACCCCGTATAGCACATAGCCCCCAGTGTTGTCCACACCCCCATATAGCACATAGCCCCCAGTGTTGTCCATACCCCCATATAGCACATAGCCCCCAGTGTTGTCCATACCCCCATATAGCACATAGCTTCCAGTGTTATCCATTCCCCCATATAGCACATAGACCCAGTGTTGTCCAGCTCCCCCATATAGCACATAGCCCCAAGTGTTGTCCATACCCCCATATAGCACATAGCCCCCTGTGTTGTCCATACCCCCATATAGCACATAGCCCAAAGTGTTGTCCATTCCCCCATATAGCACATAGCCCCCAGTGTTGTCCACACCCCCATATAGCACATAGCCCCCAGTGTTGTCCATACCCCCATATAGCACATAGCCCCCAGTGTTGTCCATACCCCCATATAGCACATAGCCCCCAGTGTTGTCCATACCCCCATATAGCACATAGCCCCCAGTGTTGTCCAGCTCCCCCATATAGCACATAGCCCACAGTGTTGTCCATACCCCCATATAGCACATAGCCCCCAGTGTTGTCCATTCCCCCATATAGCACATAGCCCCCAGTGTTGTCCATACCCCCATATAGCACATAGCCCCCAGTGTTGTCCAGCTCCCCCATATAGCACATAGCCCACAGTGTTGTCCATACCCCCATATAGCACATAGCCCCAGTGTTGTCCATACCCCCATATAGGACATAGCCCTCAGTGTTGTCCATACCCCCATATAGCACATAGCCCCAGTGTTGTCCATACCCCCATATAGGACATAGCCCTCAGTGTTGTCCATACCCCCATGTAGCATATAGCCCCCAGTGTTGTCCATACCCCCATATAGGACATAGCCCTCAGTGTTGTCCATACCCCCATATAGCACATAGCCCCAGTGTTGTCCAGCTCCCCCATATAGCACATAGCCCCCAGTGTTGTCCATACCCCCATATAGCACATAGCCCCCTGTGTTGTCCATACCCCCATATAGCACATAGCCCCCAGTGTTGTCCATACCCCCATATAGCACATAACCCCCAGTGTTGTCCAGCTCCCCCATATAGCACATAGCCCCCAGTGTTGTCCATACCCTCATATAGCACATAGCCCCCAGTGTTGTCCAGCTCCCCCATATAGCACATAGCCCCCAGTGTTGTCCATTCCCCCATATAGCACATAGCCCCCAGTGTTGTCCATACCCCCATATAGCACATAGCCCCCAGTGTTGTCCAGCTCCCCCATATAGCACATAGCCCCCAGTGTTGTCCATTCCCCCATATAGCACATAGCCCCCAGTGTTGTCCATACCCCCATATAGCACATAGCCCCCAGTGTTGTCCAGCTCCCCCATATAGCACATAGCCCCCAGTGTTGTCCATACCCCCATATAGCACATAGCCCCAGTGTTGTCCATACCCCCATATAGGACATAGCCCTCAGTGTTGTCCATACCCCCATATAGCACATAGCCCCAGTGTTGTCCATACCCCCATATAGCACATAGCCCCAGTGTTGTCCATACCCCCATATAGGACATAGCCCCCAGTGTTGTCCATTCCCCCATATAGCACATAGCCCCCAGTGTTGTCCATACCCCCATATAGCACATAGCCCCCAGTGTTGTCCATACCCCCATATAGGACATAGCCCTCAGTGTTGTCCATACCCCCATATAGCACATAGACCCAGTGTTGTCCAGCTCCCCCATATAGCACATAGCCCCAAGTGTTGTCCATACCCCCATATAGCACATAGCCCCCTGTGTTGTCCATACCCCCATATAGCACATAGCCCAAAGTGTTGTCCATTCCCCCATATAGCACATAGCCCCCAGTGTTGTCCACACCCCCATATAGCACATAGCCCCCAGTGTTGTCCATACCCCCATATAGCACATAGCCCCCAGTGTTGTCCATACCCCCATATAGCACATAGCCCCCAGTGTTGTCCATACCCCCATATAGCACATAGCCCCCAGTGTTGTCCAGCTCCCCCATATAGCACATAGCCCACAGTGTTGTCCATACCCCCATATAGCACATAGCCCCCAGTGTTGTCCATTCCCCCATATAGCACATAGCCCCCAGTGTTGTCCATACCCCCATATAGCACATAGCCCCCAGTGTTGTCCAGCTCCCCCATATAGCACATAGCCCACAGTGTTGTCCATACCCCCATATAGCACATAGCCCCAGTGTTGTCCATACCCCCATATAGGACATAGCCCTCAGTGTTGTCCATACCCCCATATAGCACATAGCCCCAGTGTTGTCCATACCCCCATATAGGACATAGCCCTCAGTGTTGTCCATACCCCCATGTAGCATATAGCCCCCAGTGTTGTCCATACCCCCATATAGGACATAGCCCTCAGTGTTGTCCATACCCCCATATAGCACATAGCCCCAGTGTTGTCCAGCTCCCCCATATAGCACATAGCCCCCAGTGTTGTCCATACCCCCATATAGCACATAGCCCCCTCTGTTGTCCATACCCCCATATAGCACATAGCCCCCAGTGTTGTCCATACCCCCATATAGCACATAGCCCCCAGTGTTGTCCAGCTCCCCCATATAGCACATAGCCCCCAGTGTTGTCCATACCCTCATATAGCACATAGCCCCCAGTGTTGTCCAGCTCCCCCATATAGCACATAGCCCCCAGTGTTGTCCATTCCCCCATATAGCACATAGCCCCCAGTGTTGTCCATACCCCCATATAGCACATAGCCCCCAGTGTTGTCCAGCTCCCCCATATAGCACATAGCCCCCAGTGTTGTCCATTCCCCCATATAGCACATAGCCCCCAGTGTTGTCCATACCCCCATATAGCACATAGCCCCCAGTGTTGTCCAGCTCCCCCATATAGCACATAGCCCCCAGTGTTGTCCATACCCCCATATAGCACATAGCCCCAGTGTTGTCCATACCCCCATATAGGACATAGCCCTCAGTGTTGTCCATACCCCCATATAGCACATAGCCCCAGTGTTGTCCATACCCCCATATAGCACATAGCCCCAGTGTTGTCCATACCCCCATATAGGACATAGCCCCCAGTGTTGTCCATTCCCCCATATAGCACATAGCCCCCAGTGTTGTCCATACCCCCATATAGCACATAGCCCCCAGTGTTGTCCATACCCCCATATAGGACATAGCCCTCAGTGTTGTCCATACCCCCATATAGCACATAGCCCCAGTGTTGTCCATACCCCCATATAGGACATAGCCCTCAGTGTTGTCCATACCCCCATGTAGCATATATCCCCCAGTGTTGTCCATACCCCCATATAGGACATAGCCCTCAGTGTTGTCCATACCCCCATATAGCACATAGCCCCAGTGTTGTCCAGCTCCCCCATATAGCACATAGCCCCCAGTGTTGTCCATACCCCCATATAGCACATAGCCCCCTGTGTTGTCCATACCCCCATATAGCACATAGCCCCCAGTGTTGTCCATACCCCCATATAGGACATAGCCCTCAGTGTTGTCCATACCCCCATATAGCACATAGCCCCAGTTTTGTCCATACCCCCATATAGGACATAGCCCTCAGTGTTGTCCATACCCCCATGTAGCATATAGCCCCCAGTGTTGTCCATACCCCCATATAGGACATAGCCCTCAGTGTTGTCCATACCCCCATATAGCACATAGCCCCAGTGTTGTCCAGCTCCCCCATATAGCACATAGCCCCCAGTGTTGTCCATACCCCCATATAGCACATAGCCCCCTGTATTGTCCATACCCCCATATAGCACATAGCCCCCAGTGTTGTCCATACCCCCATATAGCACATAACCCCCAGTGTTGTCCAGCTCCCCCATATAGCACATAGCCCCCAGTGTTGTCCATACCCCCATATAGCACATAGCCCCCAGGTTTGTCCATACCCCCTTATAGCACATAGCCCCCAGTGTTGTCCATACCCCCATATAGCACATAGCCCCCAGTGTTGTCCAGCTCCCCCATATAGCACATAGCCCCAGTGTTGTCCATACCCGCATATAGCACATAGCCCCCAGTGTTGTCCAGCTCCCCCATATAGCACATAGCCCACAGTGTTGTCCATACCCCCATATAACACATAGCCCCAGTGTTGTCCATACCCCCATATAGGACATAGCCCTCAGTGTTGTCCATACCCCCATATAGCACATAGCCCCAGTGTTGTCCATACCCCCATATAGGACATAGCCCTCAGTGTTGTCCATACCCCCATGTAGCATATAGCCCCCAGTGTTGTCCATACCCCCATATAGGACATAGCCCTCAGTGTTGTCCATACCCCCATATAGCACATAGCCCCAGTGTTGTCCAGCTCCCCCATATAGCACATAGCCCCCAGTGTTGTCCATACCCCCATATAGCACATAGCCCCCTCTGTTGTCCATACCCCCATATAGCACATAGCCCCCAGTGTTGTCCATACCCCCATATAGCACATAACCCCCAGTGTTGTCCAGCTCCCCCATATAGCACATAGCCCCCAGTGTTGTCCATACCCTCATATAGCACATAGCCCCCAGTGTTGTCCAGCTCCCCCATATAGCACATAGCCCCCAGTGTTGTCCATTCCCCCATATAGCACATAGCCCCCAGTGTTGTCCATACCCCCATATAGCACATAGCCCCCAGTGTTGTCCAGCTCCCCCATATAGCACATAGCCCCCAGTGTTGTCCATTCCCCCATATAGCACATAGCCCCCAGTGTTGTCCATACCCCCATATAGCACATAGCCCCCAGTGTTGTCCAGCTCCCCCATATAGCACATAGCCCCCAGTGTTGTCCATACCCCCATATAGCACATAGCCCCAGTGTTGTCCATACCCCCATATAGGACATAGCCCTCAGTGTTGTCCATACCCCCATATAGCACATAGCCCCAGTGTTGTCCATACCCCCATATAGCACATAGCCCCAGTGTTGTCCATACCCCCATATAGGACATAGCCCCCAGTGTTGTCCATTCCCCCATATAGCACATAGCCCCAGTGTTGTCCATACCCCCATATAGCACATAGCCCCAGTGTTGTCCATACCCCCATATAGGACATAGCCCTCAGTGTTGTCCATACCCCCATATAGCACATAGCCCCAGTGTTGTCCATACCCCCATATAGGACATAGCCCTCAGTGTTGTCCATACCCCCATGTAGCATATATCCCCCAGTGTTGTCCATACCCCCATATAGGACATAGCCCTCAGTGTTGTCCATACCCCCATATAGCACATAGCCCCAGTGTTGTCCAGCTCCCCCATATAGCACATAGCCCCCAGTGTTGTCCATACCCCCATATAGCACATAGCCCCCTGTGTTGTCCATACCCCCATATAGCACATAGCCCCCAGTGTTGTCCATACCCCCATATAGGACATAGCCCTCAGTGTTGTCCATACCCCCATATAGCACATAGCCCCAGTTTTGTCCATACCCCCATATAGGACATAGCCCTCAGTGTTGTCCATACCCCCATGTAGCATATAGCCCCCAGTGTTGTCCATACCCCCATATAGGACATAGCCCTCAGTGTTGTCCATACCCCCATATAGCACATAGCCCCAGTGTTGTCCAGCTCCCCCATATAGCACATAGCCCCCAGTGTTGTCCATACCCCCATATAGCACATAGCCCCCTGTATTGTCCATACCCCCATATAGCACATAGCCCCCAGTGTTGTCCATACCCCCATATAGCACATAACCCCCAGTGTTGTCCAGCTCCCCCATATAGCACATAGCCCCCAGTGTTGTCCATACCCCCATATAGCACATAGCCCCCAGGTTTGTCCATACCCCCTTATAGCACATAGCCCCCAGTGTTGTCCATACCCCCATATAGCACATAGCCCCCAGTGTTGTCCAGCTCCCCCATATAGCACATAGCCCCAGTGTTGTCCATACCCGCATATAGCACATAGCCCCCAGTGTTGTCCAGCTCCCCCATATAGCACATAGCCCCAGTGTTGTCCATACCCCCATATAGCACATAACCCCCAGTGTTGTCCAGCTCCCCCATATAGCACATAGCCCCCAGTGTTGTCCATACCCCCATATAGCACATAGCCCCCAGTGTTGTCCATACCCCCATATAGCACATAGCCCCCAGTGTTGTCCATACCCCCATATAGCACATAGCCCCCAGTGTTGTCCATACCCCCATATAGCACATAGCCCCCAGTGTTGTCCAGCTCCCCCATATAGCACATAGCCCCAGTGTTGTCCATACCCCCATATAGCACATAGCCCCCAGTGTTGTCCAGCTCCCCCATATAGCACATAGCCCCCAGTGTTGTCCAGCTCCCCCCATATAGCACATAGCCCCAAATGTTGTCCAGCTCCCCCATATAGCACATAGCCCCCAGCGTTCTCCAGCTCCCCCATATAGCACATAGCCCCCAGTGTTGTCCAGCTCCCCCATATAACACATAGCCCCCAGTGTTGTCCATACCCCCATATAGCACATAGCCCCCAGTGTTGTCCCCTCTGATAAAAAGAAACAAAACACAACTCACCTAACCACACGCTCCCCCGTCGCCGGTCTCCTCTTCTCTCTTCCTCCGGCCGATGAGCAGCTCCCTGCTGAAGTCCCGGGCAGCGGCATCACTCAGCTCAGTGTGCGCCGCGGCAGCTGGGACTTCCGGTACAGGAAGCGCAAAACGGAAGTCCCAGCCGCCGCCGCGCACACTGAGCTTAGTGATGCCGCTGCCCGGGACTTCAGCAGGGAGCTGCTCATCGGGCGGGGGCCGGGACGAAACTTTTGTGATCGCAAGCAAAACGCTGCTTACGGTCACAAGAGTGATTGACTGCGCGGGAAGCCTATGGCTTCCCGCGCGGTCAATCGCAACACTGAACACCTGTTTGGCCCCCTCGGCCCCCGGGTGCTTCAGGCGGTCAGCTCCGGGGGGCCCAGGCCACGGGCCCCGTAGCGGCCGCTACGGCTGCTACGGAGGTAGGTCCGCCCCTGACTAACTATAACCTAAGTGATTAACAGAAAAAAAAGGAAAAAATTGGTCAGCACTCCTAGAACACTGTTCACACTAGACAGGAGCACGTTGCCATGACTGAAATTGCAAACACACAAAAACACAGAAAAATGCAACAGCTCACCGCAACAGCAAGATACAGACCCACCATAGACATGAAAATAATTAAAAGCAGCCCCCCCAACTGCCCAAAAAATTCCCACAAAAATAATGAGTCTCTTGGTTACTATTTGCAAACAGCGTAAACTGCCTCACCACGATAAGGTGGACTCATATAGGCAGACCCTACACTGTATGTACACTATGGCCTCTCCATGGCGTATAATACGCCTATGCTCTGGGCATGCAAGATCCGTCTAATACCTGCAAAAATAATTGCATCACCTGGGTGAGACAGGTGGAGTGCATGACCAAATAGAGGCAGCCACTCCCCCAACTGGAAAACAGAAAAAAAAGGAAAAAATTGGTCAGTTGGGGGAGTGGCTGCCTCTATTTGGTCGTGCACTCCACCTGTCTCACCCAGGTGATGCAATTATTTTTGCAGGTATTAGACGGATCTTGGATGCCCAGAGCATAGGCGTATTATACGCCATGGAGAGGCCATAGTGTACATACAGTGTAGGGTCTGCCTCGATATGAGTCCACCTTATCGTGGTGAGGCAGTTTACGCTGTTTGCAAATAGTAACCAAGAGACTCATTATTTTTGTGGGAATTTTTTGGGCAGTTGGGGGGGCTGCTTTTAATTATTTTCATGTCTATGGTGGGTCTGTATCTTGCTGTTGCGGTGAGCTGTTGCATTTTTCTGTGTTTTTAAGTGATTAACAGTCTGCACACTCTGCTATTAAGTGGGAATTGTGACTAACCACAAAATTACTAATGGTCTGTTTACTGCTATTACGTGGAACCTGTAATTAAGTACAACCGAAGAGACAATTTATCTGTTTACTCTGCTGTTAAGAGGAATCTGTGACTACAGTGACTTTTGTCTGTTCACTCTAATTAAGTGCAATTTGTGATTAGCTATAACCAAAGTGGCAAACTGCTTGGAATCTGGGACTTACCAAAGTGACAAACGGTCTGCTCACTCTGCTATTAATTGAAATCTGTGAATAGTAAAACCAAAGTGACCATCTGTATGGTCATTCTGCTATTAAGTGGACTCTGTGACTAATTATAACCATAGTGATTATCTGTCTGCTTATTTTTGCTGTATTCTCCACTATTTAGTGGACTAAGGGCCATATTACAGCAACAGATTATGTAACAGATTTTTTTAAGCCAAAGCCAGGAATAGATTTGAAAAGAGGAGAAATGTTGGTCTTTTCTTTGTTACTAGTAATGAGTGAGTACTAAAATGCTCAGATGCTCGATACTCGAGATCAATATTTTCCAATGCTCAGGTGCACGTTTCGAGTAACAAACCCCATTGAAGTCAATGGGAAACTTGAGCATTTTTGCAGGGGACCCAAGCTCGGCCCAGGGAAGGTTGCGTGAAAACCTGTCAACCTCAGAAAATGATGGAAACACCACGGGAATGGACAGGAAACAGCAGGGGCAGCATGGATGGATGCCTCTGAGGATGCCTAATAGCACCATTACGCCAAATTCTGGGCAACAGCCTGGTGGTTTACCTTAAGACAATAGTGGTGACCCAGACCAAGATGGGCAAGGCCAAGGTCAAAGGCCTGAAGGTCACTTTGAAGGTTAAAGGCCTTGGAGAGTGTTCCCCTGCCTGTACCTGACAAGCTGATTGCTCCTCTCCCCCCATTAATAACTGACTTGTCTTTTTAAGTTACTAGACTAACCAGGGCTGGGGCATGACACCCCCTGACTACTTTCGCAGTTATGGTAATTTTCCCAGTATCATGTCACACACCACTTCTCCCCACCGCTTCTGTTCTAGCAAACGAATTTAAAATTATTTATTTATTTATTTGAAGTTTGAATTATAATTTGATTTTGAGTTTGAATTAAAATTTGAGTTTGAATTTGAGTAGCATTTGAGTTTGAATAGCGCTTGAATAGAAGTCTATTCGATTTGAAATTTTTAAAATTGTAAAGTGGCCTTTACCGAGCTGCTGACTTCTGCCTTTGAAACAGCTACGAAATGAAAGGATGGCAGAGGACACCCACAGCAAGTTTATATCCACAAATTATATGGTTCGAAACGGACAACACAAGGATCCTAAATTAGGATCCACCATTTTCACTGTCTGTTCCTTTTAGCTGTGGCGTATATCTTGGAGATACAATAGATGACCTGACAGCCCTGCAAAGTAGCACTTGAATCAAAGTCAATTTGATTTGAAAATTAGGCCTGACACAGCATTGCGGTGAGAACTCAGTAAACAAGGTAGATGAGGCAGCAATGCAACCTCCCAAAAATTATGCCTGACACATCATGGCGGTGAGAACTCAGTGAACAAGGTAGATGAGGTAGGCGTGGAACCTCACAAAAATACACGCTCAACATACACGCTCAACAGATAACAACGATTGAGCATAGGTACCCTCTTCAATCTCTACAACAGTCTGCTTCTCTTCCTACTTCTGTGCATCTGGGTGAGTGGCAGTGTATTTGCGCTTCCATTCAAAGGTCTGTTGTAGGGAGAGTTAAACGCTGCGCTTGGACACCTTGCTGGAGGGTGTGGAGCATAGTGAAGGTGAAAGTGTGGGTGTAGGGTGGGAGTCGCTCGTGCCTGGGGCCTGGGCGAGGGGACTGACAGAGCCAGCATGTGACACAGGGGAAGGAGCAGGGGTATGACTTGCAGTAACTGAACGGCCTTGGTTCCACTGAGTGGGGTGTTTAGCACTCATATGCCTGCACATCAGTGAACAGTTGCTAATCTACTTGCTCTGGCCCTGCTTCTTCCTCTGTCCACCCCTCTTCCTCTTCCAACCTGTTCTGTGGCTGAACTTGCCTCCCCCTCAGAAGCACTGTCTTCACTAGGCTAACCCACCCAGCTCAGGTTAGTCACCTCGTCCTCATCCACCAGCTCTTCCTCCAATTCCTCACTCTGCTCCCCATTTTGACTTAAAGCATTGACAACAAAGTCACTGTCTGACAATCAGGTCTCATCGTCATCATCAGACACCTCTTCAAACCCCACTTGCAAGTCCCCACTCTCATCACCCACTGACTGCGTGAGCTCCATAGTTTGGGCATCGGGACAGATCAACTGCTCCGGTTGCTCAGACTCAGGGAAGGGTCCAGAAAAGAGTTCCTGGAGGCATGGTGGTTGGGAAAGGAGGCGGAGCTGCTGGAGCAAGGATTCCACACCCTTGGGTAGCATGGGTGGACTGCGTGGAAGACTGGCTGGTGGATAAGTACTGGACACATTATCCGCTATCCACGTTATCACCTGTTCACACTGCTGCGGTTTCAATAGCGGTGTACCCTGAGACCCCGTAAGTTGCAAGAAGAAGCTAGGGAGTGAATGTCTGTGGTGTGCCACTGCTCCCTCCTCAATGGTTGCTGTGTCACCCTGCCCAAAACTACGGCCTCTGCCCACTGCATCGCTTTGAACCCTACGCCCTCGTCTTCGACCCTTACCCCTGGGGTTCACCATTTTATGGACACTGCACAGTCAAGACTGAGATAGCTGCACTACAGATCACAGCAAGCCACGGAAATGTGTTACTCAGACTACTTTTGGAGGTAGTCGTATAGAGTTTGTGTGTAAGTGGTGCTATATGGTATATGCCACCTCTTACACAGGACAATGAGCAGTGAGGTTGGATATGGCTGCACTAACAAAAGAAAGCAACCCTGCAGACTGGCTGCAGGTGACAACAGATAATGGTCAAACTAGTTTTTGGAGGTTGTTGTATAGAGTCCGTGTGTAAGTGGTCCTTTGTGGTGTATGGCACCTGTTACACAGAACAATGAGCAGTGAGGTTGGATATGGCTTCAATAAGAAAGAAAGAAACCCTGTAGACTGGCTGCAGATGACAACAGATAATGGTCAAACTATTTCTTGACGGTTGTCGTATAGAGTCTGTGTGTAAGTGGTGCTATATGGTATATGTAAACTCTTACACAGGACAATGAGCAGTGAGGTTGGATATGGCTGCACTAAGAAAGAAAGCAACCATGCAGACTTGCTGTAGATGACAACAGATAATGGTCAAACTAGTTTTTTGGAGGTTGTTGCATTGAGTCTGTGTGTAAGTGGGGCTTTATGGTGTATGGCACCTGTTACACAGGACAATGAGCAGTGAGGTTGGATATGGCTGCACTTAAAAAGAAAGCAACTCTGCAGACTGGTTGCAGATGACAACAGATACTGGTCAGACAGGTTTCGGAGGAAGTCGTATAGAGTCTGTGTGTCAGTGGTGCTTTTTGGTGTATGCCACCTCTTAAACAGGACAATGAGCAGTGAGGTTCTATGCAGATGTACTACAGATCACAGCAATACAATGTACAACAGCAGCAGCACCAGCCACAAAAAAATAATAGTACTGAGGACTTCTATGGGGTCTGTATGCACCACCTGCTTTCCCCTTTCTGCCAGCAGTCGATCACCACAGTGTGCAGCTAAGATTGTTGTAGCTGCACTGCAAGCCACAGCCAGCAGCCTGGAGTACTCCAAACAAAATAAAAATTTTAAGCCCATACAAGGGCTGTTGTGTTCTTTGTCTAGTATACCTGCCTACAGGAACGTTAATTCCTTTCCTAACACTGTTTCTGGCAGCAGTCGATCACCACAGTGTTCAGCCAAGATCGTGGTAGCTGCACTGCAAGTCCCAGCCAGCAGTCTTGAGTACTCCAAAAAAATGAAAATTTTAAGCCCTTACAAGGGCTGTTGGGTTCTTTGTCCAGTATCCTTGCCTACAGGAACGCTAATTCCCTACTTAATGCTCTCCCTGACAATCAGCAGCTCTCTCCCTATGCTCATCCTGCATGCATGTAAGGCGAGCACTGCCGGTGCACATTATTATATGCCCAGGTTATCTCATCTGGCCAGCCAATCACTGCTATCGACATGTAGGGTTCCCACGTGATGCTACGAGCTCCCAAAGACTCTCCTGTATGATGATTGGCTGAAAAAAGCCACCAAACATGCAGGAAAAGGAAGATACCATTGTCTCGAGTATTGCTAGATGCTCGTCTGAGTAACTAGCCTCATCGAGTACCCTAATACTCGAACGAGTACCAAGCTCGGACAAGCACGCTCGCTCATCTGTATTTATTACCTGTTCCCTGTTTATAGTCCATTCCTGGCTTTGGTCAGATAATCTATTGGTGTAATAGGGCCCTAAGAGTGGAGTGCCAACTATGTTTTTTGCCTGATTATTATCTGTGCACCAATTTTCGTTACAGGGATAATCTGTTGGAGTGAGAGGGGTTCCTCAGCTGTGAAGGGGTGGGGGCAGGAAGGAGGAAAATCTGTGTTAGAAAGATGAGGCCTAAGAAAATGGTAGTGAGTCCTAACAAGGAAAATGCAAAAGGATCCGCTAAATTGGATATATATCTAGTCTCACCAGCAGGGATAAAGGAGGGAGGTACTAAAGTGGACCAAAGTGTTATAGCAGAGCAGGGTGAAAGTGAGGGCCTCTCCCTGTGATTTTTGACACCATAAACAAATGTACTTCCTCAGTGGAGGGGTTATCACTGATGATATTGATGGGGTAGAGGCAAAGGAGTGCTTAATTAAGGAAGATCTTAGAAAAGTTAGGGATAGGTGCACTAAGGCAGAGTCGCAAATTTACTCCACAAAGGATGAAATCGTCAAAAAGAGAAAGGAGATGGACGAGTTACTGTCTAGAAATAAAACCTAGCATTCGGCTAGGTCCTGGCAGATCACTGTGTATGTAATTCTGCCGGCCGCTTAACCCCTTCTGTTGCCACCCGGCTCCCGCTCCTGCTCTGTATACATTACCTGTCCTCGCTGCACAGGGTCCCGGCGTACTGCTCTCCCGCCGGGCCAATCAGTGTGTTGCCCTGCCGCAGCCACTGATTGGCCTGTCAGGATCTTGATATTTTATCATTTGACCACTAGAGGCCACCATTTGTAGTTTAGAAGAATTTGTGCTGCAGTTCCATACCTTACCACTGAATGCTGCTGTTTTTCCCTTGTTTTTGCCCTTTTCCAAAATGGTCACTATGGATGGTGTGGCAGCCATCTTGCTTCCTGTTTGGGCCTTCTTCTGACCATGAGGCAATGCAAACATTGCTTGAGTATTGTGACTTGTTCCAGTCTCCTGCTTCAGAGAGCTATCTTCTCCAGACTGTTCTACATTCAAGTTGGACTATCCTTATCTACATTGTAGTTGCACCCCTCCGGACATTCTCTTCAGTTTATCCGTGTTCTTGGCTCTCTCCATCTGACCATTGGATTCCAGGTGCGTACACCAGTACCGTGACATGGCTGGGCAGGAGAGCAGTATGCTGGGACCCCTTGCAGCATGGACAGGTAATGTATACAGAGCGGGAGCAGGGCGGCAACAGAAGGGGTTAAGCGGCCGGCAGAATTTTTTTAAAGGATTTTTTTAAAAGGATGCAGGGGGGTGGAGACTAAAATCTTGATTTGGAACGTGACGGGGCTAGCGAATTGGATAAAAAGTGGCAGTAATGGTTAGAAAATGTTCAGTGGGCATTGTATGTCTGCTAGAGACGCATTTAGAGCTACAAAGGGTGGAATGTCTGGATTACCCATGGTAGAAATATAAGTACTATTCCTGTCACTCTGTTTATACAAGAGGGGTCTCAGTTTTGGTTGCTGCTGGATCTAGCTGGGAGGAATCGGATAATAATATTTATTACTACTCTTTATGTCATGCATGGAAGAACCAAGCAGGTTCACTGATGATTTGCTAAACGATAAACTGCTACGGCTGCACTTCTCTGCTTTTACTTCCATAGAGAAGAGGGGGAACACACAGATTGTGTGTAGGCATGCTTGCAGCATCTGCAACATGCAACCCCCTCAAGTCTGCAGAAGCATCAGCATGGACGGGCAGGTGGAGAAAGTGGAGCACTGGAGAAGAGAAAAGATAGGACCGTTCCTGCTCTCCAGATATCCTCTTCTAATGCTGCGTTTACACTGAACGATTATTGTTCGAATTTTCTCAATAACAATCGCATTTGAGCGATAATTGTTCTGTGTAAACACAGCAAAAGATCAAGCGATGAGCGAGAAATCGTTCATTTTAATCTTTCAACATGTTCTCAAATCGTCATTCGTCGTTCGCTTAAAATTTGCAAATCGCTCCATGTAAACAGTCTTTCAAAGATTTGCCCTATGTGAAAGATGGGCTTAAGCGATCTTAATAACGATCACAATAACGATTTTTCTTACGAATTTTCGAACGAGTTTTCTAACAGTTTATTCGTCTAAATGTTGATCATTATAAAAACCAAAGTGTTGCTTCAAAGTCGTTAAGCGATTGGGCGAATTATTGCTTCGTGTAAACGCAGCATAAGGCCTGGAAGTATTGATGGACAGTAATGTGATGACCACCAGGTGTGATGTAGGTACTGGTGTTTGTCAGCTCAGCGGGAGGTGTTAGTTGTTGTGACGCCAGTGCTAGTCCAGCACACAGGTGTAATGTTGGTACCTGTTTTTCTAGTATGGCTGGCTGTGTTCCTCAAATGGTCGGTGACCTGCCGGGTTATCGCGGGTCCCTTGGCCTCTTGTCACAGCAGTCCTGAGTGGCAACTGACCCAATCTGATTGTCGGTATCACCACCCACAGAAGGGGGAAAATAACCCAAAGTGTGCGGTGGTGTGTGTGTATAGGTACAGGTGCGAATAGAGATGAGCAGAGCCCCGTGCAGTGGTGTAGCTACCTAAGAGGCAGGGTAAGCAACTGTTATGGGGCCCTTGGGGGAGGGGAGCCCAGGGATAATAAGGGTCTCCTTTGAGAGAGAGAGCACCTCCTAATGGTCAGCATAAAACACATGGTACAACAGACATTAACCCATGACCTTCCTCAGCTGTGCAACCAAATACATATAAGAAACACTGACATCTAATGGGGAAACTTAATATACCTCATCAACCAGTTAACCTGAAGTGAAAACTTTTGACAGGTGCAAAGGAGAAGAGAAAACACCAGTGGTGGGACACCACAGTAAACTTAAAGGGTATTCCCCCCAAAATTATTTTTGCATTAATACGTTGCCCACCCGTAGCTTTCCATCTTTCCAATATAAAGTTATTACAGATTCTGCACAGTTTTGCTGTTATCCAGCTACATTCACCCCCACGGATTGCATAGAATCATCAGACCTCTGTCCACTCCGACACGCTCCCTGCTCCTGGCCCCGACCCTCCGAGACGGCATCACGTGTCCTCACTCCCAGCACAGTGAAGTGATTGAGAACACTGATGGGGTGGCTGCTGTTACAGATGGAGACAGTGATCAGCCCAGCTGTGACTGCATCCCTCTCTAACAGCAGCCACCCTGTCACCCCCAGCCCAGAGCTCACCCCCTGTGTCTAGAGCCTCCCGGCAGCACTCACCAGCAGCACAAAGCCCCCTGCAACTAAACCAACCGCCCCCCGATGACAAGTGGCATCCCTCACTCACCCGAGGCATAACTGCTGCACTCACCCGGCGAGCGCCCGCGGCAAGCTCCACCCCCATCGCCCGCAGCAAGCTCCGCCCCCCCAATCATCCGCGGCTCTGCTACACCGCCCCCCCAACTCAGCTCTGCTACGCCGCCCCCCCCCCAACTCAGCTCTGCTATGCAGTCACCGCCCCCCCAACTCAGCTACGCTGTCCACCCAACTCAGCTCTGCTACACCGTCCCACTCAACTCAGCTCTGCTACGCCGTCACCGCCAACTCAGCTCTGCTACGCCGTCACCGCCAACTCAGCTCTGCTACGCCGTCACCGCCAACTCAGCTCTGCTACGCCGTCACCGCCAACTCAGCTCTGCTACGCCGTCACCGCCAACTCAGCTCTGCTACGCCGTCACCGCCAACTCAGCTCTGCTACGTCGTCACCGCCAACTCAGCTCTGCTACACTGTCATCATCTCCTTCATTGTCTCAGCTCTGCTACTTCACCATCATCAGGCATAAGCATTGCATGATGGGAAATGTAGTTTCCTATCTTGGATATAGATTGGCTTTTAGAAAAACTTGTCACTCCGGAACGGCAGCAGCTAGAAAGATGGGAGACGTCTCAAAATACTCAGGGGGACTTGGTGAGTAAGGCCAGCTAGGTTTGGGAGCATTTCATTTTTTAAGCTCTTGGGGGGAGTACCCCTTTAACTTTAGTGATCAGTGCCAGGCAGCGGCTGCCAACAGGCTAAAAAATTATGTGAGCAAAGAGGCATACATGCTAAAGATGGGAACATAAATTTGCCTCTTTGTAAATTACTCGTCAGACCACACATGGAATACTGTGTTTAAAGAAGCAGTTAAGAAAAAAAAGATGTTTTAGAGGCGATCTGATTACAATGTACAAATATATGAATGGACAGTACAGAGGTCTTTGTAGTGATCGTTTTACTCCTAGGCCTGTAACCATGACAAGGGGGCAACTGCTACGTCTAGAGGTTAAAAGTAGGGATGGTCCGAACCCGATGCAATGATTACCGCTGTCTGCCCGCTTGGTGCAGCGGGCGGATCCAGTGGAAGGAACGCCTGGAAAACTGGGATACAGCCATAGCCATAGGCTGTATCCCAGTTTTCCAGGCGGTCCTCCTGCTGTATCCGGCCGCTGCACGGAGCGGGCAGACAGCGGGAATCCGATGCCGAGCGTTCGGGTTCAGCCGAACCCAAACCTCGGCGGGTTCGGACCATCCTTAGTTAGAAGGGTTCACCATCGCCACATACGCTGATTCTTTACTGTAAAAGTAGTGAGACTATGGAACTCTCTGCCACATGGTGTTATCATGGCTAATTCATTTAATACATTCAAGGGAGGGCTGTACGCTTTTCTTGAAAAATATAATATTACAAGTTATGGGCATTAGATTTTATGTGATTACATGGAATTTTGCTCCCTGTGATGGGGCAATTGGCATTTGCCTCATAAGGGTTTTTGCCTTCCAGCGAAAGCAGACCTGACAGATAAGAGCTTGTTTTTTACTCGTTCCCCCCTGCTTTCAGTGCTGTTACGCCCGCCAACAGCGAGCGGGGGGCCTAAGGCAGCTGCGGGAGAGGATGCCTGATGATCTTTAGATCGTCTAGGTATCCCATAAAACACAGGTGTCAAACGCAGACCCTCCAGCTCCAAAACTACAATTCCCATCATGCCTAGAGTTTGACACCCCTGCTATAGAAGATAGCGATGGTCTGCTGCCACCGCTCTCATTACACAGAGAGATGACAGGCACATCGTCACTATCGTCATCAGAATTTTGGTTCATACAGAAAGGTAATGATCAGCCAACATTTTCCTTGTCGGCTGATTGTTGCCTTTCTGCATGAGCTGTTACACAAAACAATTATTGTCCGGATCAGTCGGTAATCCGCCAAGTACAGCCTTTAATCGCTTTGTGTAATATACCCTAACATAGTAGGGTTTTTTTTTTTTTCAACCTTATTTACTATGTTACTATGGGAGAGATCAGACAATAAAAGTGTAATTAGGTTATTCCTGCTTCTCCTGTAAGATCTTTCATGTGTGACTGAACAACTGTAGGTGTGAAAGGAGGATAATTTATAACCCTATCCTAGTGAGCAATGGTCTCGCCCTAGTGAAGTGTGTGACAGTGTTCCAATTCTAGCAATTAATGTCTTGTTCTGCGGTGCAGGTTTATTCTTGTGAATGTGGACAATTAGGAAAGAGAAACAGTGGAGGACTTCAGCAAACCCATATGCTGAAAATGATTCAAAGATAATAAAGAATGTACAGTCAAGATGGTTTCTAGATCAATACATATGGTGGATAAGGCAACAGAGAATAAAATGAAAAATTATGACAAAATGTATAAGGGGATCAACAAATGTTTAATTGCTTTTGATACAATATATGAGATTAATTTAACCTAAACAATAAGCATAAAAAGTATAGTTATAAAATAAAAGAAACTATTTTATGAATAAAAATTTTGTAATAAAATTTATAAAACCTTTTATACACTTTGGACAAACGTGTTTATCTATTGACCTATAGATCTAGAGAGTACTAAACTATTTTTAACAGAATTTAGCATATTTCTGCAAATCTATGCACATTATTTTGGTTATTATATGGTAATGTAAGTTTATATTTATATTTGTACATTTTACATCTATGTATATTAATATTGGTGATAATTTCACACTCATTTAAAACATACAGATATAGCAGGGCTTACCTTCACTCATAATGAATGGCTTTGAATGGTACTGTCTGTTTATAATAAAGAGCTTTGGCGTTATGTAGACGAAATATGCATTTGACTTCGAATTGTATGTATTGATTAAGAGGCTTATTTTATAACAGTATACTTTTTATGCTTTTAACATCTTATCCTTTAGATTAAATTAATCACATACACTGTATCCAAAGCAATTAAACCTTTAAGTCCCTTAATATTTTTTTTTTCCTTTTTTTCATTCTATTGTGTGTTGCCTCATCCACCATATGCATTGACCTAGACCATCCTAAGACATTTACTACTATCTTTTCTGTTTTTGAAAGTGGATAACAATTTGATACTAATGGGAGTTGAGACTAGAAAAAAATTTATTATTGTAGATTTAAAGTGTACCTGTCTTTATAACTTTGAAAATTTAAACCAAAAGAAGATGTGATATAAAACAAGTATGCAATTTACATTCATTATTTTTGTTTTTAATTATCATGGAAAACATGGCACTTACTGTTTTCTGACTTTGAGAAAACAAGAGTCAGAAAACAGGAAGTCCTCTGTTTTCCAGGTCATCTGATAGCTGGACACATTGAACCGTGACTCTCTGTACTGACCAGCATTCGTGTGTTTAGTCTGTTTTTAAAACAGCACAAGTCAGAAAATCTGTCTTCAGGAGACTGGACCTGGATTTCTGGCAAGTTGAGCTTAGTTTTACAGCATGATAAAAACAAAAAAAATAATGAATGTATATGGCAAACTTGCTTTCTTTTACATCTACAGATCGCCGCCGCCGCCCCCCCCCCCCCCCCCCCCCCCCCCGCAATGCAATCGCAGATGGGCAATCCCTTCTGCTTACCCGGCCCGGCCTCAGCATCTGTATGACGCTGATCCCGACTCGGCAATAGACTGCTTTTGGCGGCAGCAGCCCTAAGAAATCTATCACTGATCTCATTGATCAGTGTATTGTAAGTACACTTCAGTGATCTCTATAAGAGATCGCTGCAGTAATAATTAAAGTCCCCCAGGGGGACCAAAAGTAAAAGTAAAAAAATAAAAAAAGTTTTTTTCTTAAATAAAAACCCCCTTCCCCTAATAAAAGTCTGAGTCACCCCCCTTTCCTATTTTGGTATCGCCGCATGCGTAATTGCCAGAACTATTACATTATCACATTCCTGATCTCACACGGTAAAGAGCGTAATCGCAAGTGCAAAATTGATGATTTTTGGTCACATCAAATGCAGAAAAATTGTATTAAAAGACAATCAAAAAGTCCCATATATGCAATCAAGTACAGATCATGCCGTGAAAAATAACACCGCATACAGCCCCATAGACCAAAAAATAAAAGGTTTATAAGGATGGTAATAGAGCAATTTGAAGAACTTTTTTTTTTTTTTTTTTTTTTTTTTTTTCGATTTGAATTTTTTAAAAGCCATCAAATAAAATAAAAGTTACATATCATTGTAATCGTACCGATACAAGGAACATAAATAACATGTTAGTTTTACCATGGGGCGAACGGTGTCAACACAACCCCCCGCCCCCCCAAAATAAAAAAATTGCCCTTTTTTTTTATTTTTTATATTTCACTGCACAAACAATTTTTTCCCGGTTGTGCACCATATTTTATGGAAAAATAAAGTTGGTCAATGCAAAGTAAAATTAGTGTCACAAAAAATAAGGGCTCATGTGGGTCTGTAGGTGAGATAATGCAAGCGCTATGTCTCCGTCCTTAACCCCTTCCCTCTGCAGGACGTAACGGCACATCCTGCGGGGGAGTGGGAAGGTTCAGAGAGGTGGCCCTGCTCTGAACCACTGTGATCCTGGCTGCTTACTGCAGCATGGGACCGAGGCTATTAGCTGGTGCTGCCGATCAGCCGCGTCCGCTAATTAGGACAGTTAGATGCAGCTGTCAAACATGACAGCTGCCTCTAACTGCCTTGTGTGCCCCTCTCCCTGGTGTCTTGTCCCTGGATCCCCCCCCCCCCCCGCGATGCGATCGCGTGGGGAGGGGAGGGAGATCCGGTATACTGAGCTGGCTGGGGCTCAGCGTCTGAATGAATCTATTTAGATGGTCTGCTGCAGACCATTATAATACAGCACCGATCTGATGGATCGGTGCTCTATCATATACACAGCATTGATCTCAATGGGAGATCAATGCTGTGTATATAGAAGTCCCCCAGGGGGCTTCTAATTACTGTAAGTTAAAAAAATTAAAAAAGTGTTTTTAATAATCGCTCGTTCGCTCCTCACTATTGGCCTGTGGAATAGGGGCTTTAGAATCGTTGGGGGTTCGGGTGCTGAGACCCCCGCAGATCGTTAGAATAATGGGGCAGAACGCACATCTCCGTCTCACTCCTAAAGTAGCAGTCGACCGAATTATAATGGAACCCTCTGGAACTTTGGTAATTGCTGTACCAGAAATTCGATAGGGATTCATTATAATTCTATTGACTGCTACTTTAGCAGAGATGAAGAGGCAGAGCATGGCTCTTGTGTGCGTCTGTTCCCTCATTCTTACAATTGGTGAAGGTCTCAGCAGCCAGACCCCAACCGATACAAGCCTCTGACATATTGTTATGACAAGTTAGAAGTTTTTTTAAATGATAGGTACAAATAAAAAATGAACGCTCACCTGTCCAATTCAATGCAATTGCTGCCCTTGCAGTGCCCAGTTCTAAGCTGATCAGCATTTCCTGATGCAGTCTCAAATTAAAGGAATTGTCCATAAATCGTAATAAATCAGATGCAGGAGGAGGCCTTACCTCTCCACACCTTGCCACCCCTCCATGCCTGTCCTTTCTGTGCAAAAATTTGTGATTATAGTCAAGTAGTCACCAGGGGCAGGTATGATATATCTTCCCCATTGTCATTTTTTTAGCCATTTTACAGCAGTTTTTTTGGGGGGACAACAGTCAGCTGTATTTTGCACATTACCACTGTAATTTGCATAATACTCCCACTTGTTGGTGCAAAAATGACAGACATCCAAAAAGGTGGGTTTAAAACGGCCAAAAAATGACATTGTGTAAACATAGCCGTAATGTGCAACCCAGCTGGGAGAACAGGTTCTTCAAAAAGGATAGATAACAAAAAATAGTATCGAGTGTCATCAATGGCACTTAATATTTGGCTTTCAGTTATGTACGCATATATGAGACATATGGCATATGGTTAGTGATTTTGTATTGATGACATAAAAACCTGTTTCATAATGAAGGTAGGTTGTAAAAAAGATTTTGTTAGATATCCCTCAAAGTGAAAAATAAAGTAAAAGTTCCTTTTGCTTTGATTTCAAGGACGAGTGTCAGGGTTAAAATTCCAAAAGATTTTCATCACATCAATGTATTACGCTGCAATAATGGTAAGAACAATGATCGATCATATATAAAACCAAAACATTAAGCATTAAACATTAATAGCTCGCTACAGAATTAGGCTGGGTTCACACTCAGTATATTTCAGGCAGTATTTGGTCCTCATGTCAGGTCCTCATAGCAACCAAAACCAGGAGTGGATTGAAAGCACAGAAAGGCTCTGTTCACATAATGTTGTAATTCAGTGGATGGTCGTCATTTAATGGCAAATATTCGCTGTTATCTTAAAACAACGGTTGTTGTATTGAAATTATGGCAGTTATTTACCATTATATGGCGGCCATCCACTCAATTTAAACAGTGTGTGAACATAGCCTCTCTGTGTTTTTAATCCACTCCTGGTTTTGGTTGCTATGAGGACCAAATACTGCCTGAAATATACTGTGTGTGAACCCAGCCTTAATGCACATGTTTACATAACTTATAACATCCCTGACCACATTACATGTTCTGAAATTTTTTTTTTAATGCAAGTTATGGTAAAACTGACTATTTGTATTTTGAGGGTCAGTGCGATTACAAAGACACCCAATTAATCACAGCACATAGACCCATAACACCTACGGGTGCGGGCCATAGAAATGAATGGATCCTTTCTCTGTTGGCACATACAAGTCCACAAATGCAAACATAATAAACAGATTTGTTAAAAGTGCCTTATTTCTAAACACATTCTAACATCACAGTCAACAAAGCTCTAGGAAGTGCCAATATTTCAGGTGTTTTATCTCAAGCACACCCAATGCAACTAATGCTCTCTGTTTGATAGACTACAAGAAATTTAGCTGTTTATCTGTAAGGCCGGGTTCACACAACATATTTGTTCAATTACTGATGGCCGTTGTTGCAGATTGCAACACCGAACGCTATTTATTGAAAAAATGTATTGCATTGTTTTCTATCGAATCCCGGCCGGAGTGTTCCAAATTTTTAAGAAATAAAGTGAGAAAGAAAAGGAGCCCATTCTCTCCTTAATAACCCTCCCCAATTCTAATAGTTCAAACATATTTCTACCCATCCCTATCCACCTATCTATATAGTTTAGGGCGGGAGCGGAAGTCCCCCTCGCCAGCCTCCGGGCCCCAGATGAAATGAAGTAGAGACCGAAGTCAGGCAAGGACAGACCCCCCCCCCCCCCCCCCCCCCCCCGCCCTCTGGCCTAGTCAACACCCGATATCCCAAGATCTGAGGGAGGAGAATTATCTTAATTATTGCGGCTTTGTCGGCCATTGAGAGAGGTAACTTAAGCCAAATATCTATTTTTCGTTCTACTTTTTTTAGGTATGGTCTAAGATTCAAATCCACGTATTTCTCTACATCTGCTGTTATCTTAATGCCAAGGTATTCTATCACCTCAACCTGTGCCAGACGCAAATCCCCCTGTCCTACCCCCTCCTCCCCCAATAACTATGGGGAAAGCAGCAGATTTAGGCCAATTTATTTTCAAACCCGCCATCTGTCCAAAACTCAGAAATAATTTTTACTATTTTAGGAATACTCACGACGGGATTTTTAATAAACAACAATACATCGTCCGCGTAGAGCAAGATTTTATCTTTGTTACCCTAAATCCCAAATCCTTCTATATCATGGTCTACTTAAATTTTTTCCTCGAGGGGTTCAATGTATAAATCATAAAGAAATGGGGAAAGAGGGCAACCTTGCCGAGTACCACGGGTTAGTTCGAATTTCTTGGTTTCCCCATCATTCACCATGACTCTAGCCGTTGGGCTTGAATACAGAAGTTTCACCCAATCCACAAACTTGGGACCCAATCTGAAGGCTTCCAGTGCCTTCCAGAGGAAGCCCCACTCCACCCTATCAAAAGCTTTCATACCATCCAAGGACAGGATGGAGTGGGGTGCCTCAGTTCCAATATTGTTCTGAATATTTGCATACACTCTCTGTCAGGAATGGCAGGTGAAGACAATTATCATATTGGTCCTGCAATTGCTGTAAGGTCTCCGCGTTACATCCCGTTCCCCCCCCCCCCCCCCCCCCCCCCCCCCCCCCCAAATCTCTCTCCGCCTCCCGAATAGACTCCTTTAGTCCCTCTTCCTGCGCTCTGAAGGATTTCTTTTTAGTGGAATTTTCTTTCAAAAGGATCCCTCTTAAAAGGCCTTTAGCCCATCCCACACATACTGTATGTGGGCAGTGCCTTTGTTAATCCTCCAAAAGTTCTGAATCTCACCTATTATTTACTCCTTATTGTTCATTATTGTAAACCAATGTGGGTTGAGACGAAAGCCCCTTCTAGGTTGGACTGAACCTTGAGTATAGTCTATTTTTACAATCATTGAGGAGTGGTCAGAAATAGAACGGACCTCATAGACCATCCTCTTGACTAACGTCAATGCAAAATCATTGCAAAAGAAGAGATCTATACGGGAGGCGGATTTATGGTATGTATTGAAACATGAGAAGGCTACTTTTTCCCCATATAGGGACCTCCAAACATCAGACCATCCCACTTCCTGAAAAAAATCTGGACAGAGGAGTAGAAGTCCCCTTAGCTCTAGGTCCCCTTCCGCTGCTGTCCAGGCCTGGGTTCATCACGCAATTAAGGTCGCCACAGGTGACTAAAGGAAGATGTTCCTTACCCTGAGTAAAGCGAACCAGATCAACCAAAGGCTGGAGAAAAAAAGGGGGAGGGACATATATAAAGGCAAGAATCATCTGCATTGAAAAAAACACACACTGGAGAAAAATGTATCTACCCCTATTGTCACACTTACATTTTATAATCTTAAATGGAATCTGGTTGTGCACCAAAACCAAAACTTCTAAAGAGAAGTTCGAGAAACTAGCATGAACATCAACCACACTCTATTTCTTTCTTAGTCTATCTATTGACTCGGCTGTGCAATGAGTCTCCAAGAGACAAACTATAGCAGGCAAATGATATTGTATAGTATCAAAGATAGCAACCCTTTTTAGTCGGTCTCCCATCCCTCTGACGTTCCAACAGAAGATATTAAAGCTCATTCAAAGAGGAGCAAGAAGAAAAAGATGGAGGACCTCTCTGTAAGACATTCTTTTTATTTGTGTCTCTCTAGCAAAGTCTGGGAATACGGCTATCTTGGATCCATTAAACAAGATGTCTTCTTTTTGCCATGCCAGTTTTAATATCATATCCCGATCCCCGAAACACATGATTTTAATTAGCATAGTCCTAGGTCGAGAACCGGGTGGTAACTTTTTCCCAGGGACTCTGAGCCCTCTCTATAGAGAAAAACGGTGATAAGTCCTGTACTCCAAATGTATCCACAATCCATTTATTGCAGAATTTAACAGGGCCACCCTCTTCCACCCCCTCTGGCAGTCCCAAGACGCGAATATTAGATCGTCTTGATCGATCCTCAAGATCATTCACTTTTGCCTGAGTAGCCACCAATTGACCATCCATTTCCTTGACCTTGCACCTAAGCTCTTTCAAGGATTTTTCAACTGAGGGAACAGATTTTTCCATGACCGCTGTTCTATCAGATATTTTTTGTTTAGTTCGTCTCTAATAATCATTATTCCTGATGACATTGTGCCCACTTGGGTAGTGAGATCTGAGAGAGATTTATTACAGTTCTGTACCTCTTTGACTATTGCAAGTAACACGTTAGGATCTTGAGCCGCCTCCCTTCTCCTCCTAACCCTGCTTGGCCAGTAAAAGTGTAGGTCGAGGATCAGCAGACTTTGTACGCCCCTTCTCCGGAGAGGGGGTTCTTAAATTTAAAGCATTCCCAAACGAGGCTGGTGATTTTAAATAACTGTCCATTCTTTGGCATTTTGGAAGGTCCTTTGGGGAAGCTGCCACGGGGGGTTTTTTGGATGTATTTTTTTAGCGGCATCCTGACCAGCTTTACACAAACCAGGTCTTGCTAAGGGTTAACCGACAGAATTTACAGATGCAGAACGTAACATAAAATCAAGAATAAAGCTACCTAAACAAAGTTAGGCAGACTGGTATATAGAGATAGAGGACATTGCCCCAAGGGATTACACTCTACAAGGTTTCTAACCCAAAATGCTGCCCTTAAAGTGACTCTGTACCCACAATCTGACCCCCCCCCCAAACCACTTGTACCTTCAGATAGCTGCTTTTAATCCAAGATCTGTCCTGGAGTCAGTTCGGCAGGTGATGCAGTTATTGTCCTAAAAATTTTTTAATCCTACAGCACTGTGTCTAACGGCCGGGGCTTACATTTGTATATGCATTAGGCTGGCAGAACCTCTCCTTCCCTCCTCCCAGCTCTCCTCATCATTAGGAATGATCCAGGAACATTAACTGCTGTTTGAGCTTTGCACAGGTGTCTTAACGATCCAGCCTATGTTCATTATGCACACAGAAAGGGAATAGGAAGCAATCTGCCTGGAGTATTCCTAATAATGAAAGGGTGGGGAGGAAGGACATAGAGGGTGTGCCAGCCTAATGCATATACAAATGTAAGCCCCGGCGTTAGACACAGCGCTGCTGGATTAAAAGTTGTTTTTAAAACAATAACCGCATCCCCTGCCGAATGGACCCCAGGACAAATCTTTGATTAAAAGCAGCTATCCGAAGGTACAAGTGGTTTGGGGGGGACAGATTGTGGGTACAGAGTCACTTTAAAAACTATAGCTCAGTGCACAAAAAAAATCCTAACACAACTCTGCAGGGCTTGGGCGAAGAGGGTACTTCCATTACTGTGCTTTTTTTTTTTTTTTTTTTTTTTACATAGTGACATTTCCATGTTTACTTTATCAATGCAGATTTCTACCTACTAGGGAAATATCTTCCATATATTAACTATCTTTCAAAAAAAGAGTTTTCTTAGACTATTACTATAAATATTCGTAGTTCTATGTGATTGATCATGTTTTACTAGTTTTAAGGGGTTTCATTAAGCCCATTGGGAACCAGAGTAGCCAATCGAAATATCCAATAAGTTTCTCGGTTGATTAAAAGCTGATATCTGTTAGATATTCACAGGGATTTGTTTAAATACTGTAAGTGTGAGACTACTAGGGTAACTGACATGTTTAACCATATAATTTCTAGATAGACTATGTTTGACATAGTTATTCTTAATATTAGCCCGGTGTTTGTTCATGTGGCACTGCAGTGTCTGTACTGTGCGGCCCACATACTGAAGAGAGCAAGGACAACTTAGGAGATAAATGACAGTTAGAAGAACAATCACAGATATCTGTGGATTCCACACACAGCACAGACACCGCGGGAGCCTGCACGGGGATGTATTACCATACCATGGGTACTGGTAGTGCTGCCATGTGCGGTAATTCATCCCAGTGCAATCTCCCGCGTATCTGTGCTGTGTGTGGATTCCGGAGAATCCTACTAACTCCTCTACTACCAAAGAATCCTTCAGAATTAGGGATATCTGTGATTGTTCTTCTATGTCATTTATCTCCTCAGTTGTCCTCGTTCTCTTCAGTATGTAGGCCGCACAGTACAGACACTGTGGTGCTGCATGAACAAATTCTGGGCTAATATTAAGAATAACTATGTCAAATATAGTCTATCTAGACATTATATCATTAAACATGGCAGTGACCCTAGTAATCTTACACTTACAGTCCTTGAACAAATCCCTGTGAATGTATCTAACAGATAGCGGCTTTTAATCAACTGAGAAACTTTTGGATATTTCGGTTAGCTACTCTTGTTCCCAATGGGCCACACATTACAGACACTGTGGTGCTGCACAAACAAAATCTGGGCTAATATTAAGAATAACTATGTCAAACATAGGCTATCTAGACATGATATTGTTACACATGGCAGTGACTCTAGTATTTTTACACTTACAGTCCTTAAACAAATCCCTGTAAGTGTATCTAACAGATATCGGCTTTTAATCAACTGAGAAACGTATTGGATTTTTCAGTTGGCTACTCTTGTTCCCAATGGGCTTAATGAAACCATTGAGATTATTAAATGAGGATCCTTTTCTTTCTTTGTAGTTTTATATCATTGTATGTATTGTTTTATGTATGGTATTTTGTGGTGTACTGTCCCTTTAAGATGATGTCAATTCTTGTTTTGTAATTTCCTGTTTCTGCATTTAAATATCATGTTTTACATCTCTAAGTATGCACCTGATGAAGAGGCTGGTCCAGCCTGGAAACGTGTTGTTCTCTGTCCTTGTTTTATTGTTTTAATATACTTTTTAAATTAAAGTTTTTATAAGCTCTAGCAATCCTATTGGAGTTGGCTGCGTTTGTTGCACCTGTCTTTCTGGAGTGGAGGTCTGCATCTCCCAGGATGATGAGTGTTTGCAGTTAAATGCGGTGCTGTTATTGACAGAACAGTCCACAAGAAGCCGTTGCCTACCCATGTGCTCCGGCGCTTGAGTGACATACACTTGCAAAGAGGAATTCAGGTGGGTATGGCTTTTTTCCCATTACAAAAGGGTGATGCCTACATGGGGGGTAACTACCAGGGGATTAGCTACAGGGGGTGCCTACATGGGAGGTAAATACCCAGAGAGATGCGTGTGTGGGGGTAACTTATAGGGGAATTATCTACAGGGCATACTGGGGAGGGAGGACATAACTACCTGCAGTGAAAGGCCAAACTACTATATGAGAGGCCTAACTACTATATGAACGCACAGAGAATGCTAAATACTATAGGGAGATAGAGGTACCTAACTACTATTTGGGACCACAAAAAAAGGCCTAAATACTTGTGCGTCACTGGATGTAACTGCAATGTAATGACTTATATGGTGTGCAGAACCTGTTTACCATGGGTATCTACCTCTACATGGGTCAGTGTAAGTGGGAATACTTGTTGCTGGTAACGTTGGTCTTGGTATACTGAATTTTACTAATTGTACGCTGGTATTAGTCACTATGTGGTGAAAATGTGGTGATATTTGCATCTTATAAACTGGTTTTATTGGTGTCAGCGCAGGCTGGACCAGGAAAAGTATACAGGATAACGCTTAGCATGCTCAGATGAGACTAATAGCTAACACTAGCTAGCACTGGAGCAGTCATTTTCTATGCCATCAGACTCATCTCACCTGCTTTGCATAGGGCGCGCGCTCCGCTTCGGCCCGTGATTTCTCCACCCAGGGACAAGATCCAGCAGCGGGACTCCAAGGGATGGTTACCCATGCCGGGCTCCATTGGGATATCGGGGGCGGGCTCCGCCACTGCATCCCGTCTGTCAGGTTCCCTTTAAGTGTTAATTTCTTTTAATGTCAATGATTATGGTTTACAGCTAATAAAAAAACTAAAGTTAGTAATGCTAAAAGATTTGCCCCTTATCCTGGCATACGCCTGCTGTATGCCCTGCTTGCCCGGATGGGGGGGGGGGGTTTCACGTGACAAGGCACATTTAAAATGATTTATGCCTGCTCACAGCCATAGGTTCCGTGTTTCCCGGTAAATGAGAATAAGCCCTAAAGGTCTTATGTGTACAGGGCTCCCAAATGTGTATAAGCCCTTACATGCGAATGTAACTCAAATGCAAAACGGTCAAAATATCTTGTTTTCACGAAAAGGGAGTGGTCGTCACGTGTAGTTTGACGATACCTAAGATATGAGAGCAAAAAAAGTAATTTAATAATAATAAGTAGTTTTCTATTAACAATTTTGTAATAATTTAAATAAATTCTAGCCAGAACGACTTAGAGGTCAGGTTAACACCTCTCACAGACTTAGCACAGAATAAACATACATGGTACTGATGAGTGTATTACTTTTTTTTTTTTTTTTTTTTACCTATGTTTAGAACACACCCTTTGCCATATCCTGGTTGGGATTTATTTCATATTGTTAATTCCAACTGACTTTGAGGAGTCATAAAGAAGAAGCATGGTAAGCTTGTATTCTAGTAAAAAGAATGTATTGTATTTTACACTATATTTAACTACTTAAGTAGTTGAATTCTGTTGTAGTTAACGCTTGCTTTGTAAATGATATATACATTTAATTTATTTTAAAATTCTGTTTTGTCTCAAGCAGAGATAATGAAGGGGCTACTAAGCTATAAAGGCTTTATGTTAGCGCTGGTCGTATTCTGTTATCTTCTGAGTATTATTTATTATCAAAGCCTAAAAAAGGTAAAGTAGGAATATGTCTGTACATAATCTCTCTATAAATTCATGTTTGTACATATGTTACTATATTACCAGTACACATCTTTTACCACTGCTCTTGGCATATTTACATAAGTATAAGTTCTTTGTTCAGGATACACACACATATAACAGCAAGTTTGATACATATGTTTCTGAGTTATCATAACAATATGATAACAGCTTTTACCACTGCTCTTGGGATGTTTACATAAGTATAAGAGATCTTTGTTCAGGATACATATACATATTGCAACAGAAAGTTTGATGCAGATCTTTATAACAATTATAACAATATTCGCCCTGTGTAATGCACAAAAAGACAAACTGGTGACCGACCTGGCCGATTGCTAGGGGCTTGCTGTTGATGCTTTTGATTGATGTTGCCCCACCAATCCCAGCCAATCTGCATTAGGTACCTGGTCTGCAAAAGCTTAACAATATCCACATGACAATCTAAATGGAGTAAGTGTTTACTTGTGGGCACAGAGGTCTTATATAAAATAGGGATGAACTTTGGTGAGCTTTTACAGCTGTTAGAAACACCTGTGGGCTTTATCTTCTAATTTACATAAATGTAAATTAACTACAATTTCTAAGTACCTAAAGTAACATGCCTTATTGTATACTGCATTTACTTTAGTTAGCAAAAAGGAGTGCCTGTCCCAATTCAGTCTTCTAAACTTCAGTGTGCTGACCAGGGTCTGCATTAGCACCTAGCTTACTAGGGCAAGTGCCGGGACCCACAGCACCTTAAGGGGGCCAGTTTTACTACCATTTTATTCCTGTCATTGCGGTTGCACAGGGGCACCATCGGCAGGGCTGTTTTCACCACCATGGCATGCTGTTGCAGGTGAGTGAGGTGAAACCCAGCTAGTGCAGCTCCATCACTGTGCCCCTCAAAGCCTGGCGCAAGATGAAGGAGACCAGGAGTGACAGTGGAAGACAAATAAGCAGTACGACCACCGGCGGTAACTGGGAGAGAGGGTAATGTAGCACTGTGGCATGAAGTTTATTACTGTATTACTGCGCTGTAACATTTCACTCTCCATCACGCTGATGCTCAGCTTCCTCTTTAGTGCCCTAACACCAAGCTCTCCCAGTGTTTCTTTTTCAAGTACTTTAGTCTCTTGGCAAGTCTTTTGACCTGTGCCTACTCCCACTGCCAACCATTAGGGGTTAGCAGCAGGGAACATTCATGTCTTATCTGCATTGTGGACCAGTCCTAAGTCCTAAGCCCGTCGGTCTGGCGTGGGAACTCATCGCTCTAAATTTCTGTTTTCCTTTGTAATAAATCTATTAATCGAATTGTGGGTACCTGCGTGTTAGCAAATTAAGTGATCAGTGTTGCTCCTAAAGTGCTATTAAGAAATTATCATATTGTGACTGATAATGGTTAATTTCGACCACAAGCTGGGCTGCGGTACTCAGTTGAAATCTGCCTTCATTGGTGTTGTGCCTACTGTTTAGCACAAATCCATCAGGTTAGTATTTAGAAGCACCTGATTATTACGTGCTATTGAATTAGAAGATTGAAGTTTACTTTGCAATATTAGCGCCCTGGTGTGTGTTTTTGTCTATTTTCAAATAACAACATAGGACATGCTGCTGTGCTGCTATTAGTGGTGTTTGGTTGTCTTGTAACAGTGGGAGGGTTACAGGTTGAGTACCCAGAAGGCCACTGGATGATTACCACTCATATATTTATATATATGTGTCTAGTGGATATATGCTCCACAAAGGGGCCCGCTAAGGGTCTGTCGCCCAAGGACCCACATAAACGTGGAGCCGGCCATGGAGCAGATGCAGCTGCCGATGGAATTTTGGGTTGCTGTGGAAACATTCTAAGCGCCTGTGCAGCATATTGATACACTTTATATATATATATATATATATATATATATATATATATATATATAATGTTAGATTGCTAGCCACATGATACTTCTTGCCCCAATCCGCTTATGGGGTGAATTATAGCATCAACATTATTTAAGTATTGTGCCATCCATAGCACTTCATATATGCTATGCAACAGTTCAAACACTCAATTGAAAGTCTATCAGGTCAGTGGGGTCCAGTAGACTTGTTCAGTGCATTAAAGGAGAAGTTTGGGCAAAAGCATTTTTTAATGTTATTAGTTAGGGAAAGTTAGACATATTCCTAATATACAATAACCCTTAGAGGCCCTGACCAATTTCAATTTTTGCGTTTTCGTTTTTTCCTCCTTGTGCTTAAAAGGCCATAGCACTTGCTTTTTTCCACCTAGAGACCCACATGAGCCCTTATTTTTTGCGCCACTAATTGTGCTTTGCAATGACAGGCTGAATTTTTTCATAAAGTACACTGCAAAACCAGAAAAAAATTCAAAGTGTGGTGAAATTGAAAAAAAAACGCATTTCTTTTATTTATTTATTTTTTTTTGTTTTTACGCCGTTCGCCCAGGGGTAAAACTGACGTGTTATATATGTTCCTCAAGTTGTTACGTTTACGACGATATGTAACATGTATAATTTTCATTGTATCTGATGACCGGTAAAAAATTCAAACCATTATTAACATAAATATGTTCCTTAAAATAGCTCCATTCCCAGGCTTATAGCGCTTTTATCCTTTGGTCTATGGGGCTGTCAGGTGTGATTTTTTGCGCCATGATGTGTTCTTTCTATTGGTACCTTGATTGCGCATATGCAACTTTTTGATCGCTTTTTATTACAATTTTTCTGGATTTGATGCGACCAAAAATGCGCAATTTTGCACTTTGGGATTTTTTGCGCTTACGTCATTTACTGTGCGAGATCAGGAATGTAATTAATTAATAGTTCGGGTGATTACGCACACGGCGATAGCAAACATGTTTATTTATTTATTTGTTTATTTTTATTTATAAAATGGGAAAAGGGGGGTGATTCTGACTTTTATTAGGGGAGGGGGCTTTTTACTTATAACACTTTTATTTTAACTTTTACACTTATACCAGAAGGCCCCCTGGGCGACTTCTAGTATAAGTGCACTGATCTCTCATTGAGATCTGTGCTGCATAGATGTGCAGCACAGATCCATAAGATGGGCACATCAATTGCCGAGCCGGGATCAGCGACATTATGGCGCTTACCCGGAAGGGGGAAGATGTGTGGACGTTGTCCCGGAGAAGCGATCCTCCCCACTAGACACCAGGGAACGGCTGCATTCGGTAATCGGATGCAGCTGTCAACTTTGACAGCTGCATCCGATTACTGTATTAGCGGGCACGGCGATCGGACCGTGCCTGCTAATACCCGTGGTCCTGGGCTACGAGCGGCACCCGGGACCGCGGCGGTTCAGACCGCGGCCCCGCTCTGAACGCGGGGAGGCGGCTCTGGACATACGGGTATGTCCAGGGTTGCCTAAGGGTTAATTATGGAAAATGCGCATTTACTGCTTTTTCCCTTAATTTAGTAGATCATGGAGACTTCAAAATCTCAGAAATACCGTGACGTCACGAACTGGGGTGTAATTCCAATGGCGTGTCCAGCGGGGGGCGCACTATATATAGAAGTCGAAGAGTACCATTGACTTCTATATATAGTGTGCCCCTGCTGGACACTCCATTGGAATTACACCCTGATTTGTCTATAGAACAGGTGAGTCTGCACACTGTACTACTCCCCCATTCTCTATCTGCTCATAGTATGAGCAGATAGATGATGGGGAAGTAGAACCAGGGCCATCCCCAATTTGTGACGTCAGCAAATTTCTGAGATTTTGAAGTCTCCAAGATCCACTAAATTAAGGGAAATTATATGTCCATAATTAATGTATATTAGGAATTTGTCTAACTTTCCCTAACTAATAACATATAAAAAAATGCTTTTGGCTGGAGTTGTCCTTTTTAACTGTGACCTTTCTTGTTGCGTATGCCAAAAATACACTGCAACAGCAATTTAGCTTTAGGATGTAGCAGTAGCATTTCCAGAGCCCTGGTGCCTGAAAGGTCCTAGATATCCCTCTGTCACATGAGATACCCCTCTGCCAGATGTTTCTAACTGCAGATGCAGGATGAATACACCATAGCTGCAAATCTCTTAGCATTTTTACTTACAAAAGGTAACCTTTTTGCATCATCTGCTAAAGCAGCTTGTTGAAAGGTGTTAAACACCAAGGAAAACTTCCAATATCTCTGCATTATTATTATTGGTAATAATGTTAAAGAGGTTATCCAGCGCTACAAAAACATGGCCACTTTTCCCCCTCTCTTGTCTCCAGTTTGGGTGGGGTTTTGAAAATCCGTGCCGGGGTGACAGGCTCCCGACTCCCCCGTTAGAGCCCCCTATACTCACCTAATCCCGCCGGGTCCCGCTTCTGGAGGTGGTCGGGTGACGGAGATCTCAGCCACTGCAGCCCGGCGCGCGCGCGCTGAGAGATGAGTCCAACGCTCATAGAGAATGACAGAGTCCAGCGCTCCGTCATTCTCTATGGGTGTTGGACTCATCTCTCAGCGCGAGTGCCGGGCTGCAGCGGCTGAGATCTTCATCACCCGACCACCTCCAGAAGCGGGACCCGGCGGGATTAGGTGAGTATAGGGGGCCTAACGGGGGGTCGGGAGCCTGTCACCCCGGCACGTGGGGTGACAGGTTCCCTTTAAACATGTTGAAAAATTTGTAAACGATAACGGTGGTTTGCTGGCCGTCTCTCCGTATAATAGGAGTGGAGGCAGCAGACCACTGCTATCTCCTATGGGCTCCCCAGATGATCCTGCTCCCCTTGTGCCCCCTCCCCCAGCATTTACCCCCTTGCTGTCAGTGAGCTGGGAACGAGGTGTGAAGTGTCATGAATGTTCCTGTTTGGACCTTGTTGCAGTCCTCAGTTCATAAGATACGACCGAGACTGCGCTTTTGGCCATGATTCTACACTTTTATGTTTGTATTACATTTATGTCTGAACCAGGTCTGAACACTGTCTTATTCCAGCCCTTGCTGGGTGGTGATTAGCAGGCTTCCACGACACCAGTGTCCACCTGTGTAGCTCTCTGGCAGGTTTAGAGTTAAGATTTCTTGCTCTGGTTTCTTTGTGATTGAGGGTTCTTATAGCCAGCCTGTTTCCTTGTTTTCAGCTGTGTATGCTCTGCAGTAAGGAGGCTGCTCTACTGGGATTCTGGACCGGGCTCTGGTTCACTATAAGTGGTTCTCAGTATCACAGTTCATTGCTGGTTATTCAGTATAGTTTCCCTGTCCTGCATTACAGCTCTGCCTGCATTTATCTGTGCACCCTCTGGTTTTCTGTCGCTTGCTTTGTATTCTGACCATCCTTGCCTGCTCTGACCTTTTGCCTGACTTTTGACTTCTCCTCTGTTTGGTGATTCGGTACCTTGCTGCCCGCTTATTACCTGGACTGTCGACACTGCATTATTGTGTTTGTTCGTCTTGTTTTGTCTTTTTGTTTCACGAATATAGGCCAGGGACCGCCGCCCAGTTGCCCGCTGCCACCTTTAGTGGCAAGTAGGCAGCGACAGTGGGCGGGGTTTAGCTTAGGGCTCACTGTCTGTTTGTTGGGTGCGACTGGTCCAGACAGCAAGAGAGCGCTGATCTGACAGGTCGGCGCTCGCTTGCTGCTCTCCATTGGCCTGTGTAATAAGGCCTTTAGTTCCAAAATTGCTAAAATAAAAAATCTTTTCTTTTCTCATCAGTGTGAAAGACCAACAATTCCAATTTTTTCATCAAGTGGAAAAGCGAAGCGAATAAGTGAAATTCAAAAGGCAGTAAATGGAATTTATGAAGAAGTAGATCGAACAATTCCCAGGACAAATATTACTGACCCATTAAAGACAAGTAGTGCTAAACATAGCAAAGTCTTTTTAAAATATCCTAAAGACTCCTACTGTGTAGGGGACCAAATAAAACTTGAAGTTACCATGTACGACTACTTAAGCCAAAGGAAAACCTATGGAGGAGACTATTTAAGGGCAAGAATGTCAACAACCGATCTTGGAGCAGCGTCTTCTGGTAAGATTGAGGATTTTAGAAATGGCACATATCATGTCCATTTCCTCTTATTCTGGGAAGGTAGAATCAATGTTACAGTGTTTATGATGCATCCAAGTGAAGGGACATCAGCCCTGTGGACTTATAGAAATAATTGGCATGGCTATGTAGACCATCAGGGCATGTTTGAAGCACCTAATCAAAAACATGAAACAGAATGTGGATTTGACCTTGACCAAAGCAAAAAACTGTGCGACTACAAAGATAAAAGAGATGAAGAATATTTCTATTGCAAGAAGCCTGACAATTATAGCTGTGATTCTCTCACTCATGTAAAAAGTTTGTGGAGACATGACAAGTCACTTTTTACCAGTTCTGAAAAGAGTTTTTTTAACAGGTTAGTAAATCATCTTGCAAAAAGGTAAATGTAGAACCCCAAAGTACGTGAAAGGGTATATTTACACGAACGGAGAATCTCGCTGCGAGTACGGCAGGTCCTGGCAGTTCCCACACACTATATACTCGCTGCAGTCTGAACGACCGCAGCGAGTATGTAATTCTACTGCCCTTAACCCCTTCTGCTCCCGCCCCGCTCCTCCGCTGTAAGCATGCATTACCTCTCCTCGCTGCACGGGTCCGGCGTCCTGCTCTCCTGTCCGGCCAATCAGTGTGTTGCCCAGCCGCAGCCACTGATTGGTCGGACAGTAGAGCAGGACGCTGGACCCCTGCAGCGAGGACAGGAAATATATGCTTATAACGTGAGAGCCGGGCGGGAACAGAAGGGGTTAAGGGCGGTAGAATTACATACTCGCTGCGGTCTGAACGACCACAGCGAGTATGTAATTCTAGTATATAGTGTGTGGGAACTTCCAGGACCTGCCGGACTCGCAGCGAGAATCTCGCTGCGAGTCTGTTCGTGTGAATATACCCTAAAGAAGTAACAACCTGTGTGCTCTTCAGTGACCACTAGAGCCAACAGCTAAACATATGTAGAAATCTTTGGAGTGCTGCGGTGATTCTACATCTGTTCATCCTTCTATTATATTTCTATTATATATTTCATCTGGTTAAAATATATTAACAAATCATACATTAATCAAAGAAATATTATCATAAAACATTAAGCAATACACATGTGGATTAAAAATAGTGAAGTTAGGTAAAATCACAAAGTCTCTCTATGATGTATTGTATCACTGGATGCCGGCCGATAGCGATACTGTGTTAGTGGTTCACTGTTTCCAATGTACTCCTTACCCAAGCAGTTTTAGATTATGCCTCGGGCTTGTGGACTTGTAGTCCTTCCGTTTAGTTAGTTTAGGATTGGACTTGTAGTCCTACTAAGTGTACAATTGTCCTCGGACTATTGGTCCTTCCCGATGTTCAGCACTTGTTCACTAAACCCCTCTCTGCAGATATCTCTCAATTTGATGCGGAGAGACAAGGATTTAGTGACAGTACATTGGTAGTCAGTGATACTAGCAAATAAAATCAAATCAGCGTTCGCTGGTTGAAAGACAATGTAGCGGTATTACCGCTTCTCACCCGTCCCGAGTCGTTGTCTCCCTTTTCCTTGGCTGTAGCTCTGCGGCCCTCGGGGTAGAGGGATCCTGTAGCGCGTCCTCGTGGTTCTGAGGATCTGTTCGCGCGCGGTGTCACAGCCTCGATATCATCCCAGGTGACTCCGTCCGGGACAGGGTGATAGAGATGACGGTGCTTGAACAATGGCCAGATGTAAATCACATTTGGGGGGCCACCCAGAGGAATCATGCAATCCAGGATACAGTTCCAATAAAAATGAATTATAAAATTAATCAAAGTTGCGGTGGCTAATCCTGTATGGTATTAGTCTGCCAGTGTCACTTGCCAAACGCGTTTCATGGTTCTCAAGATTAACCCTTTCATCAGTGGCGATCAAATCAGTCCTGATGAAGGACTGATTTGATCGCCACTGATAGAGTTAATCTTGAGAACCCTGAAACGCGTTTGGAAAGTGACACTGGCGGACTAATACCATACAGGATTAGCCACCGCAACTTTGATTAATTTAATAATTCATTTTTATTGGAACTGTATCCTGGATTGCATGATTCCTCTGGGGGGCCCCCCAAATGTGATTTACATCTGGCCATTGTTCAAGCACCGTCATCTCTATCACCCTGTCCCGGACGGAGTCACCTGGGATGATATCGAGGCTGTGACACCGCGTGCGAACAGATCCTCAGAACCACGAGGACGCGCTACAGGATCCCTCTACCCCGAGGGCCGCAGAGCTACAGCCAAGGAAAAGGGAGACAACGACTCGGGACGGGTGAGAAGCGGTAATACCGCTACATTGTCTTTCAACCAGCGAACGCTGATTTGATTTTATTTGCTAGTATCACTGACTACCAATGTACTGTCACTAATTCCTTGTCTCTCCGCATCAAATTGAGTGATATCTGCGGAGAGGGGTTTAGTGAACAAGTGCTGAACATCGGGAAGGACCAATAGTCCGAGGACAATTGTAGTCCGTGTACAAGTCCAATCCTAAACTAACTAAACGGAAGGACTACAAGTCCACAAGCCCGAGGCATAATCTAAAACTGCTTGGGTAAGGAGTACATTGGAAACAGTGAACCACTAACACAGTATCGCTATCGGCCGGCATCCAGTGATACAATACATCATAGAGAGACTTTGTGATTTTACCTAACTTCACTATTTTTAATCCACATGTGTATTGCTTAATGTTTTATGATAATATTTCTTTGATTAATGTATGATTTGTTAATATATTTTAACCAGATTAAATTGTTACACTGTAGTCAGTATACCAGTATTTAGAAGATAGGGCTGGTGAGGTCTTGAGGACTAAATATAACCTTTTATTACTGTATTTAATTCTTGGCCCGGTTCTAGGTAAGGGCTCTTTTTTAGTTTAACCTCGACATAATCAGCAGTATAATTGTGAGCTGCACCTACATATTCTTCTGTATTATATATTTCTCCTGCATAGTCATTGTTATGTTACTGTAATAGGCCCTAGATGTTAAAATTAGTTATAAGGTAATACACTAATGTGCTTTAAGAAAGCATAAAGCAGCCTAGGCCAATCCTTGAAATCAGGGGTGTAGCTAGGATTCACAAGGTCCTATAGCAAAAAATTCTGAGGGCCTACCTCCCCTACACACAACACAAAGCACATATATATTCTGTGATGTGGCAAAAAAATAAAATCTCTTGAGGCCAGAAGCAGAATCCTGCCTGCAGCCACAAGAGTGACTGGCAGAGCAGAGAGCAAATGGCTGCTTGCTCTGTTAGTCCACTGTTTTTAACTATGAGGGCCCATCATAAGGAGCCCTTATGGTTAAATAAATAAGTGCAGGAGCAGACTACCTTTTGCTTAACCCCTTATGTACTGCAGTGTGTAAGTGACCCAATGTTCAGAAGACAAGGAGATCTCTGCTTTACTGCTAGTGCACTGATAACCCCTGAACTCTGCACTGGAGCTCTGCACGTTTTCCTACTTGATTGCAGCAGGCAGCGAAAACAGAGGTCAGGGGTAAGCAGTGCAGTGAAGCAGAGATCTTTGTCTTCTGTTTGTTAAAGCGACCCACAATCTGACCGCCCAAACCACTTGTACCTTCGGATAGCTGCTTTTAATCCAAGATCTGTCCTGCAGTCCGTTCGGCAGGTGGTGCAGTTGTCATAAAACATTACTTTTAAAATTGCAGCCCCGTGCCCTACGGAGGGATCTGTGCCCGAACTTTGCACCACCAATCCGTCCCTCCTCCCCGCCCCCCCTCATCATTAGGAATGCTCCAGGCAGATTGCCTCCTATTCACCACCTGTGTTACCACAGCACATGGGCTGGATAATTAAGACACCTGTGCAATGTTCAAACAGAAGTAAATGTTCCAGTGGCATTCCTAATGATGAAGAGGGTTGGGAGGAGGGACGAAGGGGGTGGTGCAAAGCTAGGGCACAGATACGCCCGTAGGGCACAGGGCTGCAATTTTAAAATTCGTTTTTTATGGCAATAACTGCATCACCTGCCAAACGGACCCCAGGACAGATCTTGGATTAAAAGCAGCTATCCAAAGGTACACGTGGTTTGGGGGGGGGGGGGGGTCAGATTGTGGGTACAGAGTCACTTTAACCCTTTTTTGTGTTGCAGCATGTAAATAAACATTGGATCACTTACACACTGTAATACATAAGGGGTTAAGCAGAAGGACACAGGACGGCTCTTACCTTCTCCCCCAGGCAGGGCCGCCATCAGGGCATTACTGGCAGTACAGGTGTATGGGGCCCGGCCTATGGGGGGGCCCGGGCCTCCCACACACTTCACTTTGTGAGAAGCCTGGTATACAGACAGTGCAGGGAGAGGGGAGAGCTACTGCAGATGCAAGGGGCCCCTTTTACTTAACTAATATCATGAGGCCCTCCTCCCCCCTGCACTGTCTGTGGACCGGGCTGCAGAATTCCCCCCCCTCCACAATGGACCGGCCCCCTCCTCAGCAGCTCCCAGTCTCGTGCGGAGCTGGTGACTTCCGGCCTGTGTGCTTTCCCAGGTGACAGGAAGATGCAGCGGGCCCCCTCTCCTCTTTCCTCTCTCCTGCCTCCCCCTCCCTCCCTCCTTCCATCTCACAAACTTCTCTGGCTGCCGTCGTCTCTGCTGCAAGGTCGGGACATAAGGGGGAGGGGCAGAGCCGCTGTGTGAGGAGCACTGAAGACTGAATGGGTCCTGGAGCTTCCCTGCATAGAGTAAGTGTGTGTGTGTGTGTGAGTGTGTGAGTGTGAGAGAAAAAAGAGAGAGAGAGAGAGTGTGTGCCCCCATCCTGGGATAGTATATAAATCTGTTACTGCTGAACCAGTCCCTACCGTACTGACAACTCGGCTCTGCTGTGCCTGCCCAATGTAACCGACAACTCGGCTCTGCTTTGCCTGACCAATGTAACTGACAACTCTGCTCTGCTGAGCCTGACCAATGTAACCGACACCTCGGCTCTGCTGTGCCTGCCCAATGTGACCGACAACTCGGCTCTGCTGTGCCTGACCAATGTAACCGACAACTTGGCTCTGCTGTGCCTGACCAATGTAACTGACAACTCGGCTCTGCTGTGCTTGACCAATGCAACAATGCGTCTGAAGCACTGGAGGAGGGCTGGCTTGCCCGAATGGGAAGGAATTCCCTCCCCTCTATGACGGGGCTTCATTATAATCAATGGAGCCGCGTCATAGGGGGGCGGGGGATTCCGTCCACTGGGGCAAGCCGACCTGCCTCCAGTGCTTCAGACCTAGCCCGGTACCCGTGGATAGAACGGCATCGTACATGGGAACCAGGCCGCAGTTCTAAAAACGTACCACGGCATCGGCTTCACCGTCATGGCGGCGTTCTATCCGTGGGTCATATTAAAGAGGATGTGTGTGTGTTGATTTCTGTGGACATGGAGTCTGGAGGGGTGATGCTGTATGGCTATCTGTATATTATATCCAGGCTGTATGGTATGTGTATACTATATCCCAGGCTGTATGGTATCTGTATATTATATCTAGGCTGTATTGTGTGTGTGTGTGTGTGTATATATATATAATATATAATATTAGCAGCGGCTGACCAGGCATGCTGGGGGCTGTAGTTGCAAAACAGCGGCTGCTGACCAGGCATGCTGGGGGTTGTAGTTGCACAGCAGCAGCAGACAGCACATCTAATTTCAATTTGTAAGTTAAGTGTGCTGTTTGTCTGCCGGTGCATCCCCGCCCCAGCTAGCCGGGAGTGATGTGCCCTGTGCCAACCACACAGGTCGCACCCCCCAAAGGCCAGCCCTGAGTCAAAGATACGTTCCATATTTTTCGTTAGGGGGGGGGGGCAGACAATGACAGGCTGTATGGGGCCCCGAAAATCCTGATGGCGGCCCTGCCCCCAGGCCCCCCTCCTGCTCAGGCCCCATAGCAGCTGCCTACCCTGCCTCTATAGTAGCTACGCCACTGCTTGAAAGTCTTAAAAGGGAAGTCTTTTCATTAGAGACTGAACATAGGAACAAGAGGCCAAAAATTTAAGTTAGTTGGTGGAAAAAAAAATCTGAAGCAAAAGAGAAAATATGACTTTACTAAAAGAGTAATAGATACTATGAACAAACTTGTAGAAGATGTGGTAGATGTGTAGGTAAATCCACATTAACTGAATTTAAACATGCTTGGGATAAACATACATGTCCTAAGATAAAGATAAGGGAACTAATTTTGAGAAAGAAATTATAGATAAAGCAGTATAATATATGACTTTTGTCCTTTATTGAGTGGGCAATATATTATGGTTCTGTCAGTATCTAGAGATGGAGATGGTGGTAGGGTGGTATCTAGAATGAATCTAGAGATACACAAACCAAAGCCATCCATCTCAGCTTCGTAAAAACTCAAACCTCAGACTCTTAGTTTTATCCAAACCTACTAAAATAGCATTGGCAGAAAGAAGAAAGATTATCCTCATGTTAGCCCCTACTGTCAAGCAAACAGTTCCCCCAGTTGGAGGCAGTATAGTGGTGACGTCAAAGCCACTATAAAAACACCAACAAAAATGGCTGAAAAAAAAAAGTAAACTGCACCTCCTGATTGTAAGAAAGTATACCTATGAAATCTTTATTAATACATAAATGCAAAGGGACAAACATTTAAAATCATTTAAAAATACACACATGCCAATTCACCGGTTCCAATCCAACGCGGCGAAAACTGACCTAACATAGACTAATGCACGGAGCAGCAACAAAAATAATACAATAATAACGGAAATATTGCAAAAGAGAAATGTGCAAAATCGCAAGTGATAAATCCTGGAACAACCAAGATGCAGGAGAAATGATTTTAAAACACTGGGCCAATGATCACCTAAAGAAACATCAAGTGCAAAATAATAAAACAAGTATAAAGTGACTGCTGCCACTCCAAGTTAGGTCAGACCAGGAAACCCCACGCGTTCCGTCACCAGGACTTTCTCAAGGGTCAAAGCCACTATAAAAGCCTATGCACAAAGCTTTAGCAGCTATGTTACAGATAGTAGACGTTAGGAAATGATCTTTGCGAGAGACCGTGAGAAGCAAAGAACACAAATTTTTGTAGACAACAATCAGAAAATGAATAGGATGACACTTACCAAGTAGTACTAAAGAGGAACTATCAGCAGGTTAGACAACCCTGCTGACAGCCCCCTATTGCGCAGGAGGTGCTGAAGATGAAGGTTTGCCTCTTACCTTGATCCTCAGCGCCATTCCCATGCACTTAGTCTTTTACTCCTCGGTCCGGTAAGACAATAAGGAGCACTGGGGCATTGTTGGGAGACTGCCTTATCCCCATAGTGCCGTTCTGCCCCGGACTGGCCGCCCCTTCTAATGACAGTCAATGAACCGGAAGTGGGGCAGATCAGCGCTATGGGGGCAGAGCAGTGTTTCTAACGGTGACCCAGTGCTCCTAATGATCTTAGCAGACCAAGGAGTAAAAGACTAACTGTACAGGAACATTGCTAAGGATCAAGGTAGGAGATATACCTTCATCTTCAGTGCCTCCTGTGCAATAGGGAGCTATCAACAGGATAAATTTGTCTAACCTACTGATAATTCCCCTTTAAATCCAGTCCATAGATACCTAATTGTTCCAACAACGCAGCTGCCCTGATAAATGGCTGTCGCTTGTGCCTTCCCCTCTGCACCTGCATTTGCTGAACCAAAAAAAGGTTTCTATGAACTGGATTTAATACTACTTGGTGAGTACCAACCTATTTATTTTCTTATCTGTTATCTGGCATCAATACTCTAATGGGATGAAGCATAATCTAGGACAGTGCTTCTCAACTCCAGTCCTCAGGCCTCACCAACAGGTCATGTTTTAAGGATTTCCTTAGCATTTCACAGGTGATATAATTATACTCAGTGCATCAGGTATTCTCACAGGTGTCCTTTGTATGGGATATCCTGAAAACATGACCTGTTGGTGAGGCCTGAGGAATAGAATTGAGAAGCACTGATCTAGGATATTTATACTGTGGGACATGCACTTCAGGCAAATCTTCTAATAAGTTAGCAAATAAACATTTCATTAAAAAGAATTTTTTTAGACTTTTTTTTTTCAAAAAACGTAAAAAAATTAGTGCAGTATATTTTAAATAAGCTGTTAGTTACTCATAGCAATACATTTAAATGTAACTTTGCCTTAAAAATAGCTACAAAGTCGACACCCTACAGAATGGAAATGTGCCCCTTTTTTATGAAATCCACACTCTCCAGAAATTGCTATTTTCCCTATATATGTTAATTTGCATGGGGGCCAATGCCCCCATCGCACTAGTCCCATCCTTACATGAATAATAATGTGGTTTGGCAGCAGTGGGAGTAGATATCGGTGCACTGGGGGTGCTAAGAACGTCTCATCTGAGCCAGACCTGCTGATTTACATATAGAGAAAAAGTATAATATCTGGAGAACAGGGCAGCAGATTTCATCAATTCAATGTGGTGGTGCCGACCTGGAAATGTAAAAAAGTTATTGTATCGATTATGCTGATAGATTCGCTTTAAGAAGTCAAAACATCTTTCACCCCTAAACTTTCAGAAATAAATCTGGCTTTGAATAATTATAAAAATGTTAATGAACAACTAGAAGAAAACAAAATAATCTCTATACGTTTTGATTTCAAGGTCTCATGTGAGAACTGAGATTCCAAAAGACTTTGGTCACATCCATGTATCACGTTGTAACAACAGTAAGTACAGCTGTTTGTAAGTAGAAATTAAAATTCCAATCACATCTGTTAAAGTAAATTTGTTATGTCTGGAAATTAGCGAACCAAACTCTCTGAACCCGAGTTTTACGCAAACTTTAGGGTTGAGCTCTTGTTCAGGCGGAACTGAAACTTTTGCTGATTCGTTGTGACGAACTTCTGCAAAATGTCCCATAACCAATGAGGAGACATATAGGGGATGATGTCACAGGCTGTATTTATGCTATTGGCCATGTTGATGGTGACCATTTTCAGCTTGGAAGAAGTGTGCATAGCATCAAATAATGCAATACTACACCAGCAGAAGGCATCTGAATCTCATCTACTCCTTCAGCATGTCATCAGAATACAGCAAGGGACAGAAACAGGCAGAGAGTGAGAAAGAAGATTCTGTGCATTAAGGCCTCTTTCACACATTGACTAAATCTGTCCACATTTGCAGACTGGCAGAAGCAGACCCATTATTTTCTTTGGCCTCTTACACGTGTGTTATGGCCAGAATTTGTGCCTCTAAAAATACGGCATATATACCCTATCTTAAATAAAGGCACTAAAGATCGAACTGGTATGACAGGGGGTTTCTGGGTAAAAAAGGCTCAGAGACTGACCATCACCCAATTAGTGGTGTGCTCACCTTTTAAATTTAACAAAGCTGACGCACACGGCGTAGGTGAGTGATGAGACTTGGGACTGGGCTTGCAAGTGTGCCCGCACCTCAATACGCGGGACTGTTAGGTTTAAGAGATGGGAGCTGGGGCTACGGGTTCCCCCTTTTGACCCAAGCATCTGTAACAGTAATTAGGAAGGGAAGTTAGATAAGATTAAGAATTTTGTGGTCGGAATACCCCTTTAGCAGGGCCGGCATCAGCACCCGGCATACTCGGGCAAGTGCCGGGGCCCACGGCCGCTCAGGGGGCCCCCGACACTTGCCCGAGCAGTGAGCCAGACGCCCTCCTCATCACCAACCTCCGGACACCTGGTGGGGGGGGAGGGTGCTGCCGAGCCTGAGTCCGGGTGTGTGTGTGTGTGTGTGGGGGGGGGGTTGCTAGAAGGACCTGCTGTGTTGGGAAGGACCTGTGTTGACGTCATAAGGGGGCGGGGCTGAGAACGGAAGAGGCTGCATATGGATGAAGGACCTGTGATCATTGTCATGTGACGTGAGGGGTCGGGGCTCACTTATACCGTCTTTCTGTATGCTGTGAGTTATAGTCCTCCTCTTATACCTTCTCCTGTAATGGCCTCTGATCTCCCATAATAACAGTCTGTCCATGCTGGGAGTTGTAGTCCTCCTCTTATACCTCCTCTTGTGATGTCCTCTGATCTCCCATAATAACAGGCTGGACATGCTGGGAGTTTTAGTCCCCCCTGTATACCTCATGTAATGAGGACCCGTCCCCCGCCCGGATTAGTGAGTATGGTTTTATTTTTTTATTTTCTTGTGTTGAGGGAGAGCAGGGGGCATTTCTATGGGGGCAGGGGACATTACTATGGGGGGCGAGGACATTACTATGGGGCAGGGGAAATTACTATGTGGACAGAGCAGGGGACATTACTATGGGGGCAGGGGACATTACTATGGGGACAGAGCAGGGGCATTACGATGGGGACAGAGCAGGGGCATTACGATGGGGACAGAGCAGGGGACATTACTATGGGGAGCAGGGGACATTACTATGGGGAGCAGGGGACATTACTATGGGGGCAGGGGACATTACTATGGGGAGCAGGGGATATTACTATTGGGGCAGGGGACATTACTATGGGGAGCAGGGGATATTACTATGGGGGCAGGGGACATTACTATGGGGAGCAGGGGACATTACTATGGGGAGCAGGGGATATTTCGATGGGGGCATGGCAGGGTACATTACTATGGCGATAAAGGGCATCTTTACTAAATGGGGGGCACAGCACGGGACCTACAAACCTCCTTACTTTACTTCACATGACACCAAACAGTGGAGTTACTACTGTATGGGAGTCTATGGGTGGTAAAAAAAGGGAAGGAAGTTGCTGGAAATGTGCGGAGTCTAAGATGTTTGTCTGACAGGTCCCGAAGAGATGAATTGTAGCTTGAAGATATCATCATAAAGGTCTGGGCAAGATGGAGAGGAAACGGAGAGCGATCGCCTCAGATCAAAGAAGACGTCACATGTGAGTTACTGAATTCATTTTTTTTCAGTATTTTGTCAAACTTTATTTGGTAGGTGTGCCCCGAGGTGTGCTATACAAAGGGGCCCGCTGAGGCTCTCTCGCCCAAGGGCCCACAAAAACCTGGAGCCGGCCCTGCCCTTTAGGCTATGTGCAGACTATGTAAGAGAAAAGCCGTTCCGTGACCTGGCTGGTCTCTGAAAAGATCATCCCGGATTATCTTTTTGGCCCCAGGGTTCTCCACATTATGGAGCGTGACCCCGCAGCCTCTCGCTCCATAGTGTGCACTGACATGGTTTTCTGCGGCCGCTTTTCCCTTAATAGCGGCCGCAGAAAACTGACATGTTAGTTGTGGCACAGCTAAGGGTCCCGGCCGGAGGATATACCCTGTGTATACGCTCTGGCCGGGATCCCATAGATGAAAATATAAGTTGTGTGAACATAGGCTTAACATATATTTCCCCATATGCCGTACATATTGGGGGTGATTTATCAATTATGGTGTAAAGCGAAACTGGCTCAGTTACCCCTGGCAACAATCATATTCCCCTTTTCATTCCTCACAGACATGTTTGATAAATCTCCCCCATTAACTTTTACCTTCAGATAGTGGCTTTTAATCCAAGATCTGTCCTGGGGTCTGTTCGGCAGGTGATGCAGTTATTGTCCTAAGAAACAACTTTTACATTTGCAGCCCCATGCCCAACGGCCGGGGCTTAGAGTATCTGTTCCCACCCCTCTGTCCCTCCTCCCCACCCTCTTCATCATTAGGAATGCCACTGGAACATTTTCTCCGGTCTGAACATTGCACAGGTGCCTTAACGATCCAGCCCGTGTTCAGTATTCACACAGCTGATGAATAGGAGACAATCTGCCTGGAGCATTCCTAATGATGAGGAGTAGGCAAAAATTTAAAAAAGAATAGTACTGACAAAAAAGAGCTGTCCCTAGTCCAAAAATAGCCAGGAAATTAAATCAATGTTGAAGTTTATTGTTAGAGCACAAAGTTTACGCGTTTCAGGAGTTTTAACATTCTCCCTTCATCAGAACAGTGCAGCATGTACAGTCTGGTAAGTATGCAGTTTAAAAAGGGAAAAAGCCCGCCAAACACACCCCTTTTCCAAAGGGAGGGGGCAAGGGCAAAGAACATAAATGTAAGATGTCACTAATAACATTAATGAACAAGAATAAAAGTAAACGTTTAGCCATAAAATAATTAGCCTGTGATTACAGTCACCAACAGTATTTTGAAACAAAGAAACAGCTTATCTCTAAACCGGCCGAGTATTTGTTTTTATGAAATTCATATTTATACTTATATTTTTATATTCCTCATTTCATAGACATTATGTATGTAGGTGTGCATGTGTGTATTTGCACGTATGTGTATATTTGTGTAGATATATGGGTGTGTGTGTATGTTCAGTATACTCTTTATCATTATCATGTACAGCATATAGGCTTGTATGGAGCTACCTCTCAAGGTCCCTATAGTTTAAGCTTCACGCTATCCCCATAATAAGATGCTTTTATTTCTACTGGTTCTACTGATTAATAGTTTACACTATCAATTGAGCTTCTATTTATCTATTTATTCATTTAAGTATATTGGTTTCTATGTGGACCCCGTAAGGCCATCTGTATTTGTTTACCTAATGTTTCATCTATTGATGCATCCATCACCTCTTTTACAACTGAATGTTTTTCTGTTTACATTACCTGCAGTTCTTTCGAGTCTGCTGGCGTGCTGTCATGCCGTGCGATCCCCGGGGCTGTCATGCACTCTTCTGGCCAGCTTAGGGTACTATTACACCAACAGATCTGACGACAGATTATCTGCCAAAGATTTGAAGCCAAACCCAGGAGTGGATTTGAAAAGAGGAGAAATCCAGTCTTTCCTTTATGACCTGTTCTCTGATTATAGTCTGTTCCTGGGTTTGGCTTCAAATCTTTGGCAGATAATCTTTCGTCAGATCTGTTGGTGTAATAGTACCCTTAGTCTCAGCACTGATCGATCTTCACTTACTGTGGCATCTGTGTACTACATCAGGCATCCGCTATACCACAAACCACAGCACTACAAACAGCTTCGTGATGCTCACTATGTTATAACTCCTCCTCTTTTGTACAGCGCGATGGCGCTATGGGGATTCTACCTCTGTGTGCTGAATTGAAATACTACGGCCGTCGCCAGCAGTGCAAGTCCTGATACGCTTCTTGTTACTAGGCCGGTTTAGAGATAAGCTGTTTCTTTGTTTCGAAATACTGTTGGTGACTGTAATCACAGGCTAATTATTTTATGGCTAAACGTTTACGTTCATTATTGTTATTAGTGACATCTTACATTTATGTTCTTTGCCCTTGCCCCCTCCCCCTCCCTTTGGAAAAGTGGTGTGTTTGGCGGGCTTTTTCCCTTTTTAGGCTATGTTCACACAATGTATGTGTGCGGCTGTATTTTTTATGCGGCTGTAAATGTGCGGATGAAACTACGGCCGTGGGAAAAAAAAGACATGCGGCTGAAAACATACGGTCATTTACTTGGAAATCTGGTTCAACTAAAAATAACAAATAAAATCTTAAGAAAGTGATGCAAACACCTCTGTAATGCATCTGGGAAAGCAGGGAAACAGTTTACATGAATCGCTATTACCGGGGTTTGCGATCCTCTGCAGTATGCCCATGCCGATGCCTCTCATGGTTAATATATTGAATTAATAAAACACATTTTCGTTGTAATAAAGTCCCTTTCATTGTTCAATAATTAAATGTAAACGATTCCATCATTTTGCAATTAAATATACTGTTAAAATAAATATATATATAAATAAATGTATATTTATATATATATATATTTAGTTTTTTGATAGTATATTAAATTGCACAATTATGGATTCGTTTAAATTAAATTATTGAACAACGAAACTGATTTTATTTCAACGAAAATGTGTTTTATTAATTAAATATTAATTAATACAGGAAGCTCCAGTAAGCCGTTAATTCATATTGCCGGCAATAGAGCATTCTGTACTAATCATCACTTTACTTTAATTAAAACATCAAATGTTTCTTCTAATTATGTTATCACAATAGCATTATTAGAAGAAACATTTAGAATTATATGTGAGCTCAGCTGATTGGCTGATCGGCTGAGCGCACATATAATTAGCAGGTCCGCAGCACAGTGACTTCATTGTGCTGCGGACCAGCGAAGAGACAACATCGGGGTGAGTATAGAGCTCTCCCCACCCCCTCCCCAGCACTGCACACATACCAGTAAGGAAGGGGGGTCACTTAACCCCTTCCTTGCTGGGATGGGTGCAGTCTGACATCAGTCTGGCCCCCAAGGGGTTAAGGGGGATGCAATACATCCTCCCTTAACACCTTGGGGGCCAGACTGTAAGCAGCGATCTGTAAAGATGCTGCATGCTGTAAGGAGCACAACACCGCTCACAATGATGGGTGTTGTGCTCCTGTTTGTGTGTTTTTTGTGTGTTTCTCCCTTTTTGTTTTTCAGTTATCGGTATCCTGTGGATTACGTCGGATTACGTCGATGACCAGCGGTTGTATGTTGTTGTTTTTTTTTATAAAATGGTCAATGAGGGGTGTGGGGGTGTTTTTATTTGAATAAAATTTTTTTTTAACTTGTGTCTTGTCTTTATTTCTTTACTTTATAGACTTAGTAATATATTCCGTCTATTAGACGGCTTCCACTACTAAGTCGGGGCGTAGTGTTAGCCGGTATAAAATGGCTAACACTAACCCTTCATTATTACCCCAGTACCCAATGCCACCAGGGGTACTGGGAAGAGCCGGGTGCCAGTGGTCCCAGAGCGTCAAAATTGGCGCTCCTGGACCGGGCGGCAGCAGGCTGGTAAGATTTAGGCTGGGGAGGGCCTAAACCAATGGCTCTTCCCACCCTGGTGTTACCAGGCTGCTGCTGTTTGGTTTTTAACCCGGCTGGTTATAAAAATAGGGGGGACCCTGTGCGTTTTTTAAAAAAAATAAATAAATAATAAAAAAAAACAACGCATAGGGTCCCCCCTATTTTTTTTATAACCAGCCGGGTTAAAAACCAAACGACAGCAGCCTGGTAACACCAGGGTGGGAAGAGCCATTGGTTTAGGCCCTTCCCAGCCTAAATCTTACCAGCCTGCTGCCGCCCAGTCCAGGAGTGCCAATTTTGACGCTCCGGGACCACTGGCACCCGGCTCTTCCCAGTACCCCTGGTGGCATTGGGTACTGGGGTAATAATAGGGGGTTAGTGTTAGCCATTTTATACTGGCTAACACTAGGCCCCAACTTAGTAATGGATTCCGTCTATTAGACGGCTTCCACTACTAAGTCTATAAAGTAAAGAAATAAAGACAAGACACAAGTTAAAAAATTTTTTTATTCAAATAAAAAAAAAAACCCACACCCCTCATTGACCATTTTATAAAAAAAAAACAACAACAACCGCTGGTCATCGACGTAGTCCACGTAATCCGACGTAATCCCCAGGATACCGATATCTGAAAAACAAAAAGGGAGAAACACAAAAAACACACAAACAGGAGCACAACACCCATCATTGTGAGCGGTGTTGTGCTTCTTACAGTATGCAGCATCTTTACAGATCGCTGCTTACAGTCTGGCCTCCAAGGAGTTAAGGGAGGATGTATTGCATCCCCCTTAACCCCTTGGGGGCCAGACTGATGTCAGACTGTACCCATCCTAGCAAGGAAGGGGTTAAGTGACCCCCCCTTCCTTGCTGGGATGTGTGCAGTGCTGGGGAGGGGGTGGGGAGAGCTCTATACTCACCCCGATGCTGTCTCTTCGCTGGTCCGCAGCACAATGAAGTCACTGTGCTGCGAACCTGCTAATTACATGTGCGCTCAGCGATCAGCCAATCAGCTGAGCTCACATATAATTCTAAATGTTTCTTCTACTAATGCTATTGTGATAACATAATTAGAAGAAACATTTGATGTTTTAATTAAAGTAAAGTGATGATTAGTACAGAAAGCTCTATTGCCGGCAATATGAATTAACGGCTTACTGGAGCTTCCTGTACTAATTAATATTTAATTAATAAAACACATTTTCGTTGAAATAAAATCAGTTTCGTTGTTCAATAATTTAATTCTAACAAATCCATTATTGTGCAATTAAATATACTGTCAAAAAATAAATATATATATAAATATACATTTATTTATATATATATTTATTTTAACAGTATATTTAATTGCACAATGATGGATTCGTTAGAATTAAATTATTGAACAACGAAAGGGACTTTATTACAAAGAAAATGTGTTTTATTAATTTAATATATTAACTATTAGAGGCATCGGCATTCGGCATCATTGCCCGCTATTTTTGAAGTACTCCGCACGGACCGCCTGTCAATCCACAGCCGCATTTCCAGCCGCAAACAATGGTCTTGTTCATTTTTTACGGGTCCGTTTACGATAGGGCCGTAGATTCATACATAGTTTGCACTGTGCAGCCGTATATCGTATACTTTCCAGCGTACGCATGAACCGCCAAAAATACCGCCGCACAATTACAGCCGCAAATACAGCTGCACAGTTACATAGTGTGAACCTAGCCTAAAAAGGTTGGTTAGAGCAGGCCTAGGGGTTCTGGTGCTGATTCAAGTTCGTGTGCTGATTCCAGAGTTCGTGTGTGTGTGTGTGTGTGTGTACGTGTACCAACTGAATAAAGATCCAGAGAGTGTTCTTCCAGGGGCCTGGCCACTGGCCAGAGCCCATGCTGTTCCTGATACTGATCTTGAGATGCTATATTGCTGTGTGTGTTTTTATGTTCCTGTCTTCCTGGATCCTAAAGACAAGACATATGCAAAGCTCAACCACCAAGGGTGTGACTACCTCAGAAAAATCAGCCTGTTCACACTGCAAGGGTCATTGCTTTTAGTCAAGTCCTGTGATCCACAGAGATACTTCTTAAGGGGCAACTCCAGTGAAAAAGTTTAGCCAGGGGTTGGAGAGTCTCACAGACTGGGCTACCCTGCTACTGCCAAGTCCGGTCACCGGCTAACACCAAGGACGGCTCCTACCAGCTTCCAAGTTGGTGCCAAGTACTTCTGCATATGGAGGGCAGCCCTGCTCTCAATCTTCTTTAACTGAAATCCAAAGTCGGAGACTGCATTATGCATCTGCAAAGTGTTCTTATTTCTCCAGTTGACCTGCATTCAGCCAAGGTAATCATATTGAAAGGGGAATTGCTTGACAGACACGCTCCTAAGCTATCTCGCCTGTCAACAAGGATTCTGTATTGTATTGCAGCTAAAAGACTTTCCAGTAAAATTACAGTTTTCCCCTAACTTGTGATTTATGTCCTCTGTCAACATACCATAACTGACAATTTTGTCACAGTGTGTGTTGGGACTGTGGGAGAAGTTAGTGTACCAATCATGCCCTGTGACAAGTACCGTAGCATGCAATCTGATAAAGGGAGATGAAACTCCTAAAACGTGTAATTGCTTATTTTATTGATTTTATCCAATAAATCATCCATTTTATGTTTTATACTCCACTTGTTGTTAAGGATATCTACCCAGGTACTTTTTTCTTCTCTCCACTGCAAAGACCATAGCGATAGCTGCATTGCACCATCTCATAGACCCCTTGGTCACTCTATATATGTTTACAGTGGTCTCACTAGTTACAATATTAATATTGTATCATTAGGGTTCTGAAGCTCCCAAAATGTCATCCCAAAATAAGAAAAACATGAAGATTTTAAGAAAAAAAACTAATATGGATAAAACCACCCTCATGTGGTGTCCAAAGGACAAGCTCATCTCAGCGCAAGTAAAAGGCAGTAAAGGACATGTAGTATCACACTGTACTGTGAAGAGGAGCTACTAGACAGCCAATAACTGCATGCACTTCAGCAATACTGGAGTTTTTACCATTTAAATACCCACTTTTACCCAGTATCACAATAGCACTACAATGTGTGAAATCTGCCTTATACTAAGGCAAGGACACCATTTACTTTTCTTGGATAGTTCTATCATTTTATTAACAACAGGAGCCTGAGTAAGGCTGCTAATAAATGGGACCTGTGCTCCATGTTTCCTCTGCCATCAGTGTGACCAGCAATCTCCCACTGCACTGTGATTGACAGCACAGGACAGCACATAGCTTACAATGTCCCATACAGGCTATGTTCACACAACATTTTTTATTAGTAAAGAAAGGACGTTGATTGCAATGGCATCAGCGTCCCTTCTTTACTAAGGGGCGGCATTGCATTGGAGTCAATGCAATGCCCCCCGCTGTGTTCATACATCGTTATTCTAATGCTCCATCTTTAGAACGGGCGTTAGAATAATGTGCCTGTCAATTCTTTCCGGACGCTGTCCACCGAACAGTGTCTGGAAACATCAGCTGTTCACACAACGCAATGTGCAGCGGCGGCCGTACATTGCATTGAAGTGAATGGCTAATTGATTTGCGGGCACACCCAACAGTGCCCGCTAATCAATTGAGAAAAAAGAACTTTTTTGCAGCCGACACAGAGGTATTGGCTGCAGGAACGGGCTGAGTGCAGTTAAATGATGTGTGAACATAGCCATATACAGTACCTTCTGTATTTGGTTCAAGCCCTGCTGTCATACATGAAGATGTATTTAGGACAGTAGGAGGAGCAGAAAACTCATAGAACAGCAATTATGACAGTACCCATTTAATTCATTATTTTACTGCTTTTATAGTGAATATAGGTGTTTTCTTTTTAGGTTACAAATCGGTGATGGGGGATACTGAAAGGCCTACCTACAAAGAGAGGCTTAACCACTCTATGGATGCATAGAGGAACCTAACTACTTTATAGGAATACCGTGGAGGCCTAACTTCTGTATTATAAGAGAAACAGATTGCTGATCTCAGGGAGACTAGCCAAACAATACACTGCAGCCTGCTAGTCAAAGCGCTCAATGCAGTGAAATCCTAGGTGCACTGCCCCCTGGAAAACATGAATATGCACAAGAAGAGCTTATGGAGCCTCACTGAAGAATCTCGAAACACAGGACTAGCCAGATATCCCTCCGGGAAGGACCCAGCCAAGGTCCCAGCCTAGCTCCTGTACGGAAACCACCAAAACCACCATATTAAGTGGCCCTATAAGTCAATGTAATGACAAGGGAAAAACCAAGGCTAGGTAACCATCCACATGGGTGTTTCGGGGTGATCGCTGATCTCAGGAAGACCAGCCAAACGACAACACTGCCGGCTGCTAGTGAAAGTGCTCAATGCAGTGAAATCCTAGGTGCAATAACTTCTGTATTGGCACATAGAGGGAGCTTGGCTACTTTATGAATGCAAATACATAAATAAGTAACAATTATTCATGTACATGTTTACATCTGGTTGTACTTCAGCATAAAACATACAGTAAAAGACATGGAAAATGTACTGCATATATCCTTCATCCACAGCATACCCTGTAAATCTGGAATAAAGATCACAACAGTGCTGCCCTGCAGATAATGCAGTAGCTACAAGCATGGTTCTGGGAAATTGCATGGGCACACAGAAGGACATATGGATGTACAGGGGTTTTTCTGCCTGTAGCAAGCTCTGACTGGCTCAATAGGAAGCCAGTGAATCCTCTGGTGGGCCCACAAGGGTGTAACAACTTGGCTTGCAAGGAAAGGGGGGCAGTTCGCTCCTTTCATTAAGTGAAAAGAGGCACTACTCCAAGAAGCAGGGAAAGAGGAGGAGTTTATTTAGTTGATATAAGGCACCCTTTCTCCAACTCCTCTCTACTTGACGTATCTACTTGATCCTGTATTACTAGGGATTTGTGTTTCTTAGATTTTGCATATATTTAATATCAGGAATAACTGTTATATTGATAATTCCTGGTTCCTGGTCCTTCGACTGGTAATCACTTTGTAACCCTAACCTTAAAGGGGAACTCCAGGTAGAGGGGGGGGGGGTGTCAAACTTCTGCAGAAGCATATAGCATTACTTACCTGTCTATCCCAGTTTTGAAACCAAAACATTTTGTTCTGTATTGTGTTTCTGTACTTCCTGGTTGAGCAGTTGTACACAGTACTACAGGTTACAGAATGCATTGCTTTCCCTCAGCTGTTCTAACTACTATGTAGATACAGGGACTAACTTCTATATGGGAGAAATTAAGGTTTGAGAAATGAAGAAATGAGTTGTGATTGACTGATTGCTATCTGTCTGAGACAAAAATGATCAAAACCACCTTTTATTTGTTCCTGGGTATTCTGATTAGGAGTATGGCATTTTTTTATGTTCTGGTTTCATTTTCTCTCTCAAAGTTTATGCAACTGTCATCTAGAGACCCACAGTCTACAGAGCCTTAGTTTATAGAACATAACCCATTAATGAAATGTTGTTATGGTCATTGTTATAACCTACATTATTATGATTTTTAACAGGTATTAGTTCCCTTATCAAACCATGCAAACTTGGAACAAAACTGGAATACCCCAGTGGATATGTTATGGAGGATGTCTGGTACCCCAAGGGGTGCAGTACACTGACTTATGGAGCTTTGAATAATCTGAAAAAATGCTTGAAGAGAAAGTTCATTTATCTTTTTGGAGACTCAACATTAAGACAGTGGTTGTTTTATTTTCAGAAACATCTCAAGAGTAAGTTTTACATTTAAAATATATTTCAGGTCAGAGTGTTTGTTTTATGAAATCTATAGTTTTACATAATCTATATTAGTGATCCTCTTGCTAAACACATTTCTACATTAAATCTATTGGTTATTTGAAGAGAACAATAATCTTCACACTGCCATAGCTTGTGCTCCAGCATAGAAAATGTTGAATAATTTGACATTTTTAGCTTAAGTAGCTTGGAACTTGGAAACTAGAACTCAATATTATATTAATATTTCATACACACTTAGCTACAAAATATTTCTGCCTGTAGCAAGCTCTGACTGGCCCAATAGGAAGCCAGTGAATCCTCTGGTGGGCCCACAAGGGTGTAACAACTTGGCTTGCAAGGAAAGGGGGGCAGTTCGTTCCTTTCATTAAGTGAAAAGAGGCACTACTCCAAGAAGCAGGGAAAGAGGAGGAGTTTATTTAGTTGATATAAGGCACCCTTTCTCAAACTCCTCTCTACTTGACGTATCTACTTGATCCTGTATTACTAGGGATTTGTGTTTCTTTGATTTTGCATATATCTAATATCAGGAATAACTGTTATATTGATAATTCCTGGTTCCTGGTCCTTCGACCGGTAATCACTTTGTAACCCTAACCTTAAAGGGGAACTCCAGGTAGAGGGGGGGTCAAACTTCTGCAGAAGCATATAGCATTACTTACCTGTCTATCCCAGTTTTGAAACCAAAACATTTTGTTCTGTATTGTGTTTCTGTACTTCCTGGTTGAGCAGTTGTACACAGTACTACAGGTTCCAGAATGCATTGCTTTCCCTCAGCTGTTCACTACAGTCCTCCACCCTGCCCATTCCCCGCCCAAAGCTGTCGCAAAACATTTAGGCTGTGTTCACACATTGCAGTTTCATTGTGTTGCTGAATTATTTGCAGTACTTTATCATTTCATTGTAGTCCCACCAACACAGCATACTGTATTCTCTACCTGTAACGCCAATATAGGAATAAAGTAAAGAAATTATACAATTACAAAATTATATAACTTTGTAATGTGTGTTAATAAGCTGTCGGACCCCATTTGGCTAGAGCGCATCACATGGCTTCCAGCTTGCTCAGCCCTGATTGGCTGAGCTTGCTGGAAGCCATATGATGCGCTCCAGCCAATGAAAAGGCTGCTGGTGCGCAAGCACACTAGCAGCCTTTTCTCTCCCATTCACTGGACTCGGACCCGGAAGTGAGGGCGTTGACCAAAGCTGGCTGGGAAGCGGCCGACGGGAAATTCGAACAGCGATGGGATTGTAAGTATATTTTCTGTGTATGTCTATGTTTTTTTTTTTTTTTTTTTTTTTTATTTTGGGGGGGGGGGGGGGGTGTTCGGTGCCACACTACCCCTTTAAGCCCCTTATGTAACACTGAGCCTTATTTCCAGGTTCTACACAAGATTTCTTCTCCAAGTAGTAGTAAATGCGGGATTTCTGCAAGACCCATTTAGATTAATTTGACTGTGGCATAAAATGTGCTGCATATGAAGCCACCTCTATATGCCTGCATTTCTATGAATATATTTTCTAATACCAAGAAATTAATTCCATACATTTAGGTGCTGTTATATTTCTCCTTTAGCATTGAAACCATTCACTCTCTATGAAGATAACTGGTCACGTCAGCTATTACTCTTGGATGTAAAAAACAACCTGAAAATCTCTTGGAAGAGGCACACCTTCCCTTTTATTAGCAGTTCATATCAATCATGGAAAGAGGAGCGCACCATAGCTCGTGAAATCGACTTAATAAGAGGTGATGAGCGGACTGTGATTGTGCTGAATATTGGGGTGCATTTCAGATCCTACCCCATTTATTACTTTATTAAGAGACTATATAATATACGCCGTGCTATAGAGCGTCTGTTCCTTAGAAGCCCAGACACTAAAGTGATAATCAAGACTGAGAATACAAGCCCTATGTTGACAAATTTTGAAACAATGAGTGATTTTCATGCTTCTATACATTATTTTATAATGGAAATTGTCTTCAAGAACCTCAATGCCGGCTTTGTTAATGGCTGGGATATGACCAATGCATTTGATACAAATCTAATTCATCCTCCAGAAACTGTTATTAGGAATGAGGTTAAAATGCTTATGACATATATCTGTGAACCCCCTCCTGACCCTTGATGTAAAGTTACATGATAGGTAAGGGTGGGGGGGAAGTATGATGTGGGCCTTCATCATACCCAGCAGATAGCAGCCGCTACATCTGAAATGACTCCAATACCCTTTATTTAACTGTTTAGATGCTGTAATTGATAGCTATTGCGTCACCTAAACAGTTTGTACCTGCATCAATGTTAATACCGGGGAACTGATCGGCACCTCCTCTGCTAGGCTTCAGGACCTGCCGTGACATCTCTGCTTGTGTCACACTTTACAGGTACAGCACAGATCTAACAGATCAGTGATATGCAAATGCAGTACAACGATTTGTTGTAAGCAATCGAATGGCTGTTTATAATAGATCCCTAGGAGGACTTCAAAATTGTGGGGGGAAAAATCTTCTGCAGATTATGTACATGGGGAAAGGTGGGGGTTAATAATTTTATAAAGACTAGTCTGTAGCTCTATTGGAAAGAATAGGGCAGAAGTTCAGTGGGGTTGTTGGAGTGCCTTAACATTACAAAATATTATCAGTAACTCACAGGTAATGTCTTCTCTGGAGTAGTTCCTTTTCTTGTTCATCTAATCTAGATCACTATGGCCCCTTTCATCTATTTTTCATCTCTGTGAAATTTTATGCCCGGATTTTTTTGGCTACACTAATAAAAGCTTCTCTTCATGTTGCACACTGCAATCTGTGAATACTTCTACATACTGAAGCCTCTATATATATATGTGTGTGTGTGTGTGTGTATACATACTCTAGCTATACATACATATCAGTCTGATATTAGATATATACATGCTATAGCTATCAGTCTGATTTTAGAGCAAAATGGTGTTCCTAGATGATGCGCTGTCAACAATGAGAGGGAAACAATGAGCATATCAAGAGAAGGAGGCAAGTTCGCTAAAATAATGTATCTGCAAAAATACTTCATTTGGCAAGCCCTAAAAGTTTAGCTATGTTAGTTGAAATGGGGATACCCCATATTAACCTACAATTTCCCCTTAATACACTTTGTCCCCCCATTAGTTATTATGAACAGTGCATCCCTCTTCTTTAGGCTGGGTTCACACTATGTATATTTCAGGCAGTATTTGGTCCTCATGTCAGGTCCTCATAGCAACCAAAACCAGGAGTGGATTGAAAACACAGAAAGGATCTGTTCACACAATGTTGAAATTGAGTGGATGGCCGCCATATAACAGTAAATAACGGCCATTATTTCAATACCACAGCCGTTGTTTTAAAATAACAGCAAATATTTGCCATTAAATGATGGCCATCCACTCAATTACAACATTATGTGAACAGATCCTTTCTGTGTTTTCAATCCACTCCTGGTTTTGGTTGCTATACAGCCTCACAAATACAGCCTCAAATATACATAGTGTGAACCCAGCCTAAGCAGTATTCCGGGTTATTTTGACATTCACTGTACTGATTTGTCTTGTAATATAATTAATATGTCTGATTGTTTTTTATTACTAATTTTGTCTCTTTCTCTCAATTTTTAAATTATTCACGTGGTTCTGTGACATCACCGGCCCGGATGTGTGGTGAGGTTCATCGGCCTCTAGCTAGTCATGCACTTAGCAAGCTTTCAGAGCCTTACAAAATGCCCTCCCTGAACACGGGACATCACATGATACCCCGTTCCAGGGGCAGCCTGTCAGTGGGGAGGAGGTCGCACCCATCTTCAGTGTAATCACCCCAATCCCCTTGGCCCCCCTTCCTGTGCCATCATTCTGATCCCCCCAGCCCCCCACCTGTGCTATAACTCTGATCCCCCTGGCCCCCTCCCTGTGCTATAACTCCCATCTCCCGACCCCTGCCTGTGCTATAACTGCAATCCCCCAGGCCCCCCTACCTGTGTAATCATTCTGATGCCCCCGCCCTAAACTCCCTAACGAAAGGGGTTAAAGAGGATGTACCACCTGGTACATCCTCTTTAACCTGAACCCACAGATCAATCGGTGCCGGCACGGGGAAGCCGGTGCCGCGGTCCGTTTTTCGGAATCCCCCCTGGCTCCCGTGCACGGCGCCATTTGATCAAGCGGTACCGGTTGGTGCTTAAGCACTGGAGGTAGGCCAGGCTGCCCCCAGTGGGATAGAATTCCCTCCCCTGTATGACGCGGCTCGCTTAGAATGAATGGAGCCGCGTCATACAGGGGAGGGAATTCCCTCCCAATGGGGGCGGGCCGGCCTCCAGTGCTTTAGCACCGGCCGGTACCGCTGGATCGAACAGCGCCGTGCATGGGAATCGGGCGGTGGTCCTCTTTAAAGCAGGTTCACACTAAGCACATATCTGGAGTCTGGAGATGCCGTGGAGAGCAACATCTTGCAGCCTGACCAGTTTGGCAGTGGGTCAGTAATAGTGTTGGGTGGCATTTCTTAGGAGGGCCGCACAGCCCTTCATTTGCTTGACAGAGGTAGCCTGACTGCCATTAGGTACCGAGAAGAGATCCTCAGACCCCTTGTGAGAACATATGCTGGTGCGGTTGGCCCTGGGTTCCCCTAAATGCAGGAAAATGCTAGTTTTCATGTGGCTGGAGTGTGTTAGCAGTTCCTGCAAGATGAAGGCATTGAAGCTATGGACTGGCCCACCTGTTTCCCAACCCTGAATCCGATTGAGCACATATGGGGCATTATGTCTTGCTCCATCCACCAATGTCACATTGCACCACAGACTGTCCCGAAGTTTGCGGGTGCTTTAGTCGAGGCAGAGATGACTCCAGGCTTTTGTGGGCCCTTGGGCGACAGAGCCTCAGTGGGCCCCTTTGTATAGCAAATCATGCAGACCCCTACTACTAAACAAGATGCTATGAAAGCTGAGTGACCTCCATTATACTAAGTACTAAACAAGATGCTTGGAAAGCTGGGTGACCCCATTTTACAAGATGCTGGGAAAGCTGAGTGACCTCTATTATACTTACTACTAAACAAGATGCTAGGTAATCTCTGTGACCGCAATTATACTACTATACAAGATGCTAGGAAAGATGAGTGACCTCCCTTATACTACTATACAATATGCTAGGAAAGATGAGTGACCTCCCTTATACTAACTTCTATACAAGATGCTGTGAGCGCTGAGTGACCCCATTATACTGATTATACAAGATGCCAGGAAAGCTGGGTGACCCCATTATACTTACTATACAAGATGCTAGGAAAGCTGGGTGACCCCCAATTTACTTACTATAGATGATGCTAGGGAAGCTGGGTGACCCCCATTATACTTACTATACAAGATGCTAGGAAAGCTGGGTGATCTCTATTATTCTAACTTCTATACAAGATGCTGGGAAAGCTGGGTTAGCTCTTAGTACTATACAGGATGCTAGGAAAGTTGAGTGACCGCATTATACAAGATGCTACGGAAGCAGAGTGCCCCTATTATGCTAGGGAAACCCGAAAAAAATTGCAGAATTATTAAGAAGTATAACAAAGTCCTTTATTTACATATATATGATCTACAAAAATTGATAAAAACTAGGGAATTTCATGGGAAATTACACAAATAACACAAGGCCAGAGGGGGAGAAAGATCTCAGTGTGGTAAATCAATATAAAATTAGAAATTATAAGTGCTGCAATTATTACCAATTGCAACACTACCATTTGGTGGTCACTGAAATTATAGCAGATGACAAGTATTTAACCTGCAATGCAGTTACAGCATAGATGTAGTATAATATAATATAGTATAATGGAGGAGAGACTGTTCGTAACCCCTCAGCGGCCGGCCAGGTAATTAATAGAGCACCACAAGTAAGGCCCTACAGATTTCAATTCCTATGCGACCATACAAAAGTGAAAAAAAAACCAACACTGAGATCTTACCCCTGTCCGGCCCACCAGCCCGACGCACGTTTTGCTCTCTTCATCAGGAGCGAAACGGTTTTGTTGCACTGTATGTCGTTTAGGCAGGACTTTCTTTTGGGTTGTCAAGATGCTAGGGAAGCTGAGTGATCCCATTATACTTACTATAAAAGATGCTGGGTGACCTCAAACTGGCAGTGCCTTACTGCTGTACAGCCCCCTCTCTCAGGTCCTGCATCCTCAGGCTAATCCTCCACCCGCGGTCGGCATCCGTGATGGGGCTTGTTGGCATGGGGCTTATCAGGACATACCGGTGATATTAATTTGCCGGCAAAGTTCCGGCAAAACTGGGAACTGGGGGTGGAAGGCTGCGGCTGTCAGCACTTCACTGGGGTCTGGTTGCCCTGCATTCTGGGGGAAGCAAGTGCCGGGGGGGGGGGGGGGGGATTTGGGTGGCCTTTGGCTTCAAAAATCCGTCAGATACATCTCTCTGTGTAAACACACCCTAATTGATGTGCCCCACCCGTTGACCCAATGTGTCAAAAGAAAAAAGAGGAAATAATATGAATCCTCAAAGCAAACCCAAGGTGTAAAGGTTTTAATGTGCAGGTTAAAATAATCAAACTAAAACACTATGACAGATCAGTAAGACATGTAAATATATAAACCAGGTAAATCAGAGGGTAATGTCAATAAATTAATGCATAAACTACAGGGACTTTATAGTAACTTAAATGAATTACATAAAACCATAAGCACATTGCTACATGTAGTGATAAAGTACATGTAATGAAAGTTCATCAAGGCTACGGCCATTAGAAAATGTGCAGTGCCTTAAAAACAGCGAAATTGCATAGAATGACTACTCCCAACATCCTCCTTAGCCCTTGTATGGATGAGGGTTGTAGTGCCAGAAGTGTGCAGTCAATTGAAAAATGCTATTTCATAGGATAACTCCTCCCAACATCCTCCTTGATGTTTGAGGTTCAAAGTGCCATAGCTGACAAATCACAAAACTACGGGAGGCAGTAGAGTTATGGGTTACGATTAGTGATGAGCGAACATGCTCATCCGAGCTTGGTACTCGTTCAAGTATTAGGGTACTCAATGGTACTCGTTACTCGGATGAGCATCTCGTGATACTCGAGAAAATCTCATCTTGCGTTTCCTGTAAGTTTGGGCGCAATTTCTAAGCCAATAAACATGCAGGAGACTCTTTGGTACATCCTGCGATGACGTGGGACCCATACATGACGATAGCAGCGATTGGTTGGCCAGATCAGATGACCCTGCCATATAAAAATCGCAGCCGCCAAGGCTTGGCTCACATGCATGCTGGAAGAGAATAGGGACAGAGCTGCTGCTGGTCAGGGAGAATGTTAGGAATGGAATTAATGTTGCAGTAGGCAGGGAATACTAGTGAAACAACCAAACAACCCTTGTAAGGGCTTTAAATTGTTTTCAATTTGTGTTACTACAGACTTCTGGCTGGGACTTGCAGTGCAGCTACCACGATTTCTGCAGCACACTGTGGTGATCGGCTGCTGGCAGAAAGGGGACATTAGGTGTTGCATACAAAAGTGCACAGTACTCTTTTATGATTTTGTGGCTGATGGTGCTGCTGTCGTAGATTGTATTGCTGTGATTTGTAGTACAACTGCATAGAACTTCACTGCTCATTGTACTGTTTAACAGGTGCCATAGACCACAGACCACCACTTACACACAGGCTCTATACAGCTCCGAATACTAGTGTGACACTGACCACCAGTATATTTTCTGATTTCTGTATTTCTTACTCAATATCTAAGCTTACTACTGATTGCCCAGTGTAAAGGGGAGTCACACAGTGTATAGGTGCAGCCACCACCAGCTTGTATACCACAGCCTCCCCAAAACTAGTGTGACCACTAGTATATTTTCTGATATCTGTATTTCTTACTCAAGGCATATCTAAGCTCACTACTGATTGCCCAGTGTAAGGGGGTGTCACACAGTGTATAGGTGCAGCCACCAACAGATTATATACCACATCCTCCAAAAAACTAGTGGGTATTTTATGATTTCTGTCTTTCTTACTGAGGGCATATCCAAGCTCACTTTTAATTGCCCTGTGTAAGTGCTGCTATACACCATATAGCAGCACTTACACACAGACTCTATACGACTTCCTCCAAAAGTAGTCTGAGTAATATATTTTCTTGGCTTGCTGTGATCTGTAGTGCAGCTATCTCAGTCTTGACTGTGCAGTGTCCATAAAATGGTGAGGCCCAGGGGTAAGGGTTGAGGACGAGGGCATGGGGTTCCAAGTGATGCAGTAGGCAGAGGCTGTAAATCTGGGCAGGGTGACAAAGCAGCACCCGTTGAGGAAGGAGCAGTGGCACATCGCAGACATTCACTCCCTAGCTTCTTGTTGCAACTTACGGGCCTCAGGGTACACCACAATTGAAACCACAGCAGTGTGAACAGGTGCTGACGTGGATAGCGGATAATGTGTCCAGTAACTTTTCCACCACCCAGTCTTTCATGCAGTCCACCCACGCTAGCCAAGGAGTGGAACCCTTGCTCCAGAAGCTCAGCCTCCTTCCCCACAGCCTGGCCCCTCCAGGGAAAGGAGAAATTCAGAATTGGAGGAAGAGGTGGTGGATAAGGACGAGGTGACTGACCCTAGCTGGGTGGATAAGCCTAGTGACAGTGCTTCTGAGGGGGAGTCAAGTTCAGCCACAGGACAGGTTGGAAGAGGAAGAGGGGTGGGCAAAGGGAGAAGGGAAAGGGGGGTGGGCAAAAGGGAGGGCCAGAGCAAGTAGATCAGCAACTGTTTCACGTCAAACTCCCGTGGCGAGGCCTAGATGTTTGCAAGTCTGGAGGTTCTGTAAAGAAACTGCGGATAACCGACGGACGGTAGTGTGCAACCTGTGCCACGCAAGGATCAGCAGGGGAGCCACCACTACCAGGCTAACCACAACCAGCATGCGTAGGCATATGGGTGCTAAACACCCCACTCAGTGGAACCAAGGCCGTTCACTTAGTTAGTGATCCTTCCCCTGTGTCACATGCTGGCTCTTTCAGTCCCCCCGGCCAGGCCCCAGGCACGAGCGCCTCCCACGCTACACCCACCCCTTCACCTCCTCTATGCTCAAAGTCAAACTCAAAGTCAGACTCCAGACTGCTGGCTGGGACATGCAGTGCAGCTACCAAGATTTTAGCAGCACACTGTCGTGATCGGCTGCTGGCAGAAAGGGGACAGCAGGTGTTGCATACAGACCCCTAAGAAGTCCTCAGTACTATTTTATTATTATTATTATTATTATTATTATTATTATTATTATTATTATTATTATTATTTTTACTATTACATAGTATATGCCACAATCTTTCACAGGGCAATTAGCAGTGAGCTTGGATGTGACTCACCACTTCTCCCCACCGCTGATTCGATTTCAAATTTGATTTGGAGTTGCTGGGCTGCCCTGCCCCTAGCGTGTTGCCAGAGCGGGTCTTCAGTGGAGCTGGTGGCATCATCACTAATAAGCGTACCCGCCTGTCAACTGACAGCGCTGACAGGTTGACGATTTTCTTATTTATTTCTTATTGCAGCCATATCCAAGCTCACTGCTAATTACCCTGTATAATTAGAAGTGAGCTTAGTTGTGTGTGACAATGGGTGGAACCTGGTGGCGGCTCTGCAACTCGGCAGCCTCACACATGTACCATGCCTGGCCTACGTCTTCAACCTAGTGTTGGTGCGGTTCCTTAAAACCTACCCCAATTTGGCTGACTTGCTCACCAAGGTGCACCGCATCTGTGCGCATTTCCGCAGGTCAACCAGGGAAAGTTACCCCAACTGCTACAGTAAAATTCAAAGTCAAATTCAAACTCAAAACAGTGGTGGGGGGAGAAGTGGTGAGTGACATGATACAGGGAATGTTACCCCAACTGCTACAGTCAAATTCAAAGTCAAATTCAAACTGAAAACAGCAGTGGGGGGAGAAGTGGTGATTGACATGATGCAGGAAATGTTACTCCATCTGCTACAGTCAAATTCAAACTCAAAACAGCGGTGGGGGGAGAAGTGGTGAGTTGCATGATGCAGGGAATGTTACCCCAACTGCTACAGTCAAATTCAAAGTCAAATTCAATTTAGCATCCTTGTCTTGTCCATTTCAAACCATATTATGTGTGGATGTCATCTTACGGGTGTCCTCTGCAGTCCTTTCACCAGTACCTTCTACCTTCCTTGGATGTTGTAGCCGTTTGGAAGGCAGGATTGACCAGGTCTTTTTAATAAAATTCCGGGGCCTCTTAAGAAGACTGTATTGTTGTTCTTCGTCCCTACCTCCAAAGATATGCCTCTCATGCAGAACTGCACAAGGGTGTGAGGCTAAATCTAGCCATAATCCGGCTATTTTTAGTGGATGATTGTATTGTCCATCTTGGTCTGGGTTAGTGGTGTCAGGCTAAGTTTTTGGGTGGTCCATATGCTACCTGTGTTTAAATGGTTCCCAGTGTTTTCACCGCATGCTGTGTCAGGCTCAATTTTGGGGTGTTTCAAATAGGGATGAGCAAACCGAACCGTAACGAACCAGATCCGTTACGAACTTTGCAAAAAGTTTGGTTCGTCACCGAACCGAACTTTGAGAAAGTTCGTAACGAATCTGGTTAAAATAACAATAACAAATAAAATCAAAGACATCTTTAAAAAGTGATGCAAACACCTCTGGAATGCATCTGGGAAAGCAGGAAAACAGTATTAGAGAAATCGGCATTACGGGGTTAGCGATCCTCTGCAGTAATGCCGATGCCTCTAATGGTTAATATATTTAATTAATAAAACACATTTTCGTTGAAATAAAGTCCCTTTCGTTGTTCAATAATTTAATTAAAACAAATCCATCATTGTGCAATTAAATATACTGTTAAAATAAATATATATATAAATAAATATATATTTATATATATATATATATATATATATATATATATATATATATATATTTATTTTTTTACAGTATATTTTATTGCACAAGTATGGATTAATTTAAATTAAATTATTGAACAACAAAACAAATTTTATTACAACGAAAATGTGTTTTATTAATTAAATATTAATTACTACAGGAAGCTCTATTAAGCCAATAATTCATATTCCCCGTAAAAGAGCAAACTGTAATAATCAATACTTTACTTTAATTAAAACATCAAATGTTTCTTCTAATGATGCTATCACAATAGCATTATTAGAAGAAACATTTTTATAATCATGAGTAAATAAAAACCCAAAAGTCTGTACTCTAGGTCACAGATTATGATAAATAAATAAACACAAATTAATAATAATAAATCGGTTATTTACTGAATCAATAAGACCGTATCATAAAACAAAATTAATGAGCAATGGAAAAAATACATATGGAGAAATACATATGGAAAAATATACAATAATAAGATAATGGTTAACATAAATGAATTACCAGAGGAGCAATAAAATGCATATAAAAATGAGTTAGCATAGATTACTTAGAATATATGATTGTACTAATATATTATTAAAAGTTAATGAGCAAAAGATGCATTCACAAGAGCAGAGATCACCCTTAATAACAGTAGTGGAATACAACTCCCATCATGGATAGTGAAGCCGGCAAATGATGGGGACAGTAGTTTGATAGCACTTAGTTCAGGATGGACAGCGCAGGGCACTAGAAGCGCACAGGGATTGTTATCAAATATGTTGTATCAACTTTTGGAGGGTTCAGCAGTTAAGTGTATATTGAAAGAAAGTTACAGTTGTAAAACTTTGATTACAGCCTGTTTGTGTGGGCTGACTTGTGAACTTTTGAACTTAGCTGGTGCATGGCCGTACTGCAGTATTTGCTCTGTTGTAAGAGCTTTGTTTGTAATAACTGCTTAGTTGCGGCACATTCAAAAGGGATAAATCATGTCTCCAAATGTCTTAAAAGCAGTTAGCAAAATGAATTTTGGTGCACAAGCACCACTCACCACTCCAGGAGGTTGGATCTCTAGCGTCCCCGGTAAGCATGTGCTTGTCTGTTCAAAAGTCTCTGACGTCAGCAGCCCCAGTATCGGTGAATGACAGCGGGATGATTAATGCTGAATGTTGGGGTGTCTTTGCTCAAGTTTATGGGGTGCCAAACTCTGGGGTGCAAAGACACCCCAACATTCAGCATTAATTACTGCAAGACAGCGGGGCCCCGCTTTCACTCACCGATACTGAGGCTGCTGACGTCAGAGACTTTTGAACAGACAAGCACACGCTTACCGGGGACGCTAGAGATCCGACCTCCTGGAGTGGTGAGCGGTGCTTGTGCACCAAAATTCATCTTGCTAACTGCTTTTAAGACATTTGGAGACATGATTTATCCCTTTTGAATGTGCCGCAACTAAGCAGTCATTACAAACAAAGCTCTTACAACAGAGCAAATACTGCAGTACGGCTGTGCACCAGCTACAAGTCGGCCCACACAAACAGGCTGTAATCAAAGTTTTACAACTGTAACTTTCTTTCAATATACACTTAACTGCTGAACCCTCCAAAAGTTGATACAACATATGGGATAACAATCCCTGTGCGCTTCTAGTGCCCTGCGCTGTCCATCCTGAACTAAGTGCTACCAAACTACTGTCCCCATCATTTGCCGGCTTCACTATCCATGATGGGAGTTGTATTCCACTACTGTTATTAAGGGTGATCTCTGCTCTTGTGAATACATCTTTTGCTCATTAACTATTATTAATATATTAGTACAATCATATATTCTAAGTAATCTATGCTAACTCATTTTTATATGTATTTTATCGCTCCTCTGGTAATTCATTTATGTTAACCATTATCTTATTATTGTATATTTTTCCATATGTATTTCTCCATATGTATTTTTTCCATTGCTCATTAATTTTTTTTTATGATACGGTCTTATTGATTCAGTAAATAACCGATTTATTATTATTAATTTGTATTTATTTATTTATCATTATCTGTGACCTAGAGTACAGACTTTTGCGTTTTTATTTACTCATGATTATAAAAATGTTTCTTCTAATAATGCTATTGTGATAGCATCATTAGAAGAAACATTTGATGTTTTAATTAAAGTAAAGTATTGATTATTACAGTTTGCTCTTTTACAGGGAATGTGAATTAACGGCTTAATAGAGCTTCCTGTAATAATTAATATTTAATTAATAAAACACATTTTCGTTGTAATAAAATTAGTTTTGTTGTTCAATAATTTAATTTAAACGAATCCATACTTGTGCAATTAAATATACTGTAAAAAAATAAATATATATATAAATATACCTTTATTTATATATATATATTTATTTTAGCAGTATATTTAATTGCACAATGATGGATTGGTTTTAATTAAATTATTGAACAACGAAAGTGACTTTATTACAACGAAAATGTTTTTTATTAATTAAATATATTAACCATTAGAGGAGTCTGCATTATTGCCGATTTGCCGGCTATTTTTTTTTTTTTTCACTATTTTTGCACTTTGATTTTTTCCACTTTTTTCATTGTAATAGCAACTGCAACTACACAAAACTATACCCTATCACACTCCCACTATTGTAGCTGCAATTATTCAGCCGTTATTGCAAGGTTCGTTTTCGGTTCGGTTCGTCAGAACCCGAACTTCAGGAAAGTTTGGGGGATCGAACCAAACCGAACTTTTGAAAAGTTCGCTCATCCCTAGTTTCAAATGTTACCTCTGCTTTAATGGTTCTCTGTGTCCTCACCTCCATGCTGTGTCAGGCCTAATTTTTGGGAAGCTCATTTGCTACCTCACTTTTAATGGTTCTCTGTAGAGATGAGAGAACCTTGAGCATGCTCGAGTTCATCCAAACCTGAACGTTCAGCATTTGATTATCAGGGCTGCTGAAGTTTGATAAAGCTCTAGATTGTCTGGAAAACATGGATACAGTCAATGACTATATCCATGTTTTCCACATAGCCTTAGGGCTTTATCCAACTTTAGCAGCCCCCGCTAATTAAATGTCGAATGCTCAGGTTCAGATACACTGCCATGCTGTGTCTGGCTAAATTTTGGGATGGTTCATATGCTACCTTTGTTTTAATGGTTTTCTGTGTCCTCACCGCCATGCTGTGTCAGGCAATAGTCAGTAAGATATCGCCAGGTGGTTTGACAGATAACAGAACTGCCAGATATCAGAACAGCTTTTGGCAGTGGGGGAAGATGATACAGTATTACAGCATTTGGTGCACTGCTCACCCGTCTGCAGTCAGTGTGTTCCCGCTGTCTCCGGCATCCTGGTGTCTCAGCGGAGAGTGGAGTTGAGGCAGATGATGTAAACAGCTTCAGTTTCACTAGGCAATAATTTACTAGGTGAAGACAGCAGCCATGTGGAATCAGTTGATGAATTTTAGGATTGCAATAGCCTGTCTGTCAAATACATAAATTTGGTGTCAATGCACCAGACACGTTTCAAGGCTGCTAGCTCCTTTATCAGTGTCTTAAAAATTAACATAACATAACCCGTTTTATTATACCCCTTTAATGTCTCAGTAACTTGTCATGTGCCATTGAGCATCAATTGCATCGGAAAAACGTCTTATGCTCAGGCATGGCAAGGGTACCCCAGCAAAAAAAAAAAAAAATGATGATGTTGGATTTCATCCCTGACTCCTAATACTTCTTGAAGACATCACAACTGGCAACGAGGATGGGATGAGAGTTCTGCTGCTGTGAGTACAGGCTGCCATCTGCATAATTCAGACACCAAGTAGTGTGCTTATACATCTACATACAGAGACAAGCTGCATACAGACTACAGCACATTGTCTATTATACTACATTGATGAATACAAGGAAAATGGCAGACTACATGCATATGTTCCCAAAATTTTATACCAATGACAACCATAACCTGGCTCATAACTGGAGAAAATATATGCACGGTTTTGAGAACTTTCTGGAAGCAGTAGACATAAAAGATGATAAAAGAAAAAGAGCTTTATTGCTGCACTATGCTGGCGCAGAGGTGTATGACATTTACAGCACCCTACCTGTTGCGGACACTGACACTTATAGCCGCTGCGCCAAAGCCTTAACAGATTACTTTAATCCTAAGCAAAACATCAGATATGAGAGATACAAGTTCAGAATCCACGGACACATATGTCAAACGCTTAAGGGAACTGGCACAGGGGTGTGCATTTACCATACCTCCCAACTTTAGGCGAGAGGAAAGAGGGACATGGACACGCCCCTAACCCCACCCAAAGACACACCCCTAAACCACAAGACACACCCCTAAATCAGTCATAAACGCGACGTTTCAGTGAGTCGATCGCCATTTTCACACTTCAAAATGGTGATTGACTCGCCGAAACATAGCGTTTGTGTGTTTGCCGTGCTGCACTATTTGTTAATGCTTTGCATGTTGATGGAATAAACACTTCTTTCTCTATCTCTCTCCTATCTATCTATCTATCTATCTATCTATCTATCTATCTATCTGTCTGTCTGTCTGTCTGTCTATCTATCTATCTTCTATCTATCTCCTATCTATCTATCTATCTATCTATCTCCTATCTATCTATCTCCTATCTATCTATCTATCTATCTATCTATCTATCTATCTATCTATCTATCTATCTCCTATCTATTTATCTATCTTCTATCTATCTATCTATCTATCTATCTATCTATCTATCTCCTATCTATCTATCTCCTATTTATCTATCTATCTATCTATCTATCTATCTATCTGTCTCCTACCTATATATCTATCTATCTATCTATCTATCTATCTATCTTTCTCCTATCTATCATCTATCTATCTCCAACTATAGAGATAGTAGTTAGATAGATAGATAGATAGATAGATAGATAGATAGATAGATAGATAGATAGATACTTCGGAAATACTCTGCAGCACGCAAGCGTAGGTGAAAAAATTGTGTAAGAATTTATTCCATAAAAAAAAATCAGACGTCTTAATCTCAAAATACATTTTCAGACTATGCCTATTTCATGTGAACAGGTTTTGTTACCTAGATTGTCTGTTAACAAACTTACACTTAGAAGTCCGAGTGATTTTATGCCTCCGTTGTCATCTTCTGCAGTGGAAACCTTCTTACATCTGGTAAGACAAGATATTAAAAAATTAAGAGCCAGAATAGGTGATGAGGATGTAATTATTCCTAATTTAACTACTGGTGAGCTACAAGCTGTACACTCCCTTGCCCGCGGCAGAGACTTCATAGTCAAACCTGCGGACAAGGGAGGTGCTATCGTCATTATGGACAAACAGATGTACTTACAGGAAGCCTACAGACAATTAAATGATACCACGGTGTACCTACAATTAAAAAGTGATCCTAAATTGGTCATACAGAGGAAAATAGATAATATCTTACAGGAAGCCATAAGTCAGAATATTATTGATGAAAAGACAGTCGACTTTCTAACAGTGACACATCCTACCTTACCAATGCTTTATCTACTCCCTAAGATTCATAAGGATGTCAGGAGCCCCCCAGGTAGACCCATTGTGTCTGGACGGGGCTCCATCCTTTCGAATATCTCTATCTACTTAGATCAGGTTCTGAGACCTCTCGCAGTGGGGGCCAGATCCTATCTAAAGGACACTACTGATTTCCTTTTGAAGTTAGCGGACTTGCAAATACCTGATGGAACCATATTGGTTACATTAGATGTCGCAAGTCTGTAGACATCTATAGACCATCAGAGGGGCATGCAGGCCATTACAGAAGCGATAACGTACCTATGCTAGCAACAATGTACAATGCTAGCGAACAAGACTTTATATTGAGACTTCTGGAGTTAGTTTTAACTAACAACTATTTTTCCTTTGACGGACAACTGTATCTTCAACAGCGTGGCGTGGCGATGGGGGCTAATGTGGCACCTACTTATGCCAACATCGTCATGTCCCAGCTGGAGGAGAAGGCTATTTATGGAACCCACCACTTCAACAATGTGCTGTCGTGGTGGCGTTTCATTGATGACGTGTTCTTACTGTGGACAGGCAGCATGCAGACATTATGTGACTTCATCAACTATCTCAATACCATCGATGACACAATCAAATTTGTTGCACACATGGATCTGCAAAGCATCCATTTTTTGGATGTACAGGTATCCGTGAGAGACAACAAACTGACAACTGACTTATATGTAAAAGAAACAGATTGTAATAACCTTGTTCACTTCAATAGCTGTCATCCGACAAACATGCTTAAATCTCTCCCTTATTCCCAGATGCTGAGGGCACAGAGGGTTATAGTGGACAGTGACAATCTTGAGAAAGCCTTGGACAGAATGACGACCAACTTTAGGGAGAGAGGATATCCTAGGAGATTATTACAATCTTGCAAGACGAAGGTTAAAAACACTGACCGTAATAAATTACTTGAACCTAGCTCTAGAACTAAGTCCCTGGATCGCATACCATTCGTGAGTACATATTCACACATATCCAAAGACATCAATAAGATTGTTTTGAAACATTGGTACATGGTGCAACAACAACATCCCACAATACCTGAATTCCAGACACCTCCACTCTTCTCCTACAGACGAACTAAAACTATACGGGACAAAATTGTATCTACTGATGTGGAGAGAGGTTGTAGTGGGGGGGGGGGTGCAGCGTCTTCTCACACCAGGGGGGAAGGGCTCCTACCCGTGCCGTGTATGTGTTAATTGCAAATATATGATTAAAGGTAACATCTTTAAAAACCCCAAAACATCAAAGGAATACAAAATTCATCAATACATGACATGTAATTCTGACTGGGTCATTTATGTCTTACTGTGCCCTTGTGACTTAGTATACGTTGGGGAGACCACCTTGGATGTAAAAACACGTATTGGTCAGCATCGGTATAGCATAAGAAAACGCAAAATGGATTTATTGGTCTCTTGCCATTTCTCTGAGGCTGGACATAATGAAAAAGATTTAAGGTTTATGATTATAGATCGTGTTATGCAGCCTAAAAGGGGTGGTGATAGAAAAATGTTACTGCTCCGTAGGGAACCATATTAGATTTATGAACTCCAATCTGTGTCGCCATCAGGTTTAAATGTTGAATATAAAATCAACAATTCTATGTTCAGGTGATTGTTTACACTATGGATCTTTACCTGTGCCCCTCTTTGCAAACCTTTGGTTATTGATATGTATACAAACAATCCTATCATATACTGTAGATATATTTGGCTAATTATACCTTATATATATTTTTTTATTTACCTAATTCTCTGATTGCTTTTCAGAATGATTACGATGACATCTCTGTAACACAGGAGGCAATCCCATGTCTATCCACAAGTTCAAGCCCAAGCGCGTGGATAAATTACTCAATTTTTTTCGGGACCAGATGGTCATTCACATATGGCGATCAAGATGCGGTTTTCATTGGGACGGCAGTCACGCTTCAGGAGGAGGATCCGGCTATCGGCGGGTGTGTTTCACTCTGCGGGTGGGCGGTATCCCAGCTGGAGATCTCTCGTCCGTCCGGAGGAGGATCTTCAGTGACTCCAGGAGGGGGCGGTCTCCCGAAAGAAACCCAGATACGCCTAGATCGTGAGTTCGTACAGCTCGCTTATGAGCTTATGGCTTGAACGGAGCATTTGTGAGTGGGTGAAGCCTCCATGTGATCATTATTATTTTTATTATTATTGTCATGTTTACGCCGCATTCAAGTTTAGTTTTTTCTTTCACTATTAATGGACACTATCATCCTTATGAAATGGACAACTCACTAATTTTTCTACACCATTGCAATGCCGCACGGGCTCTGACAGTTGATGGACACTTGTGAGCATGAATCAGACTATGGGGAGGGGAGTTGGAATGCTCCTTGACTGACAAGTCTGAGCACCTATCATATCTATGTATTGATCAACACACCTGTATATAACACGTGATTGTTTGTATTTTTGTTGCACTTGAAAATGGCGTAAGGTACGCCGAAACGTCGTGCTGTGTTACCTTGTTTGCTGTGACTTACTTTTTTTATGGAATAAATTCTTACACAATTTTTTCACCTACGTTTGCGTGCTGCAGAGTATTTCCGAAGTAGCTGACTGTGGTCCTAGGTCTGGGACTTGTCTTGGCTGGCACACACATTCGTTTTTGCCTGGTGCTGCTTATATTGCTATATATAGATAGATAGATAGATAGATAGATAGATAGATAGATAGATAGGAGATAGATAGATAGATAAATAGATAGGAGATAGATAGGAGATAGATAGGAGATAGATAGGAGATAGATAATAGATAGGAGATAGATAGATAGATGATAGATAGATAGACAGACAGGTAGGAGATAGGTAGGTAGATAGATAGTCTATCTATCTACCTATCTAAGTAAAGCCCCCCTGTGTACCAGAAAAATAGAAAAGGATACTCACATGGCAGCACACCAGTGTATTTCTCACCAGAAGTGGCTACTTGCACAGCCTCACACACAGCTCCCAGGCCCCGCAGCTCCTATCTCCAGTCCCGCGGCCCCTGCACTCTCTTCTCTCCTGCTTGTCCCAGACAGGTGACCTCATCAGCAGCGAGGAGAGGATAAGCAGGGGAGAAGATAAGCAGGGAAGATGAATGCCAGTGCCGCGGGGCTGGAGATAAGAGCTTCGGGGGCTGGGCGGTATGTGAGCTGCCTGCTCAGGGCTTTGAAAGGGACAGAGAATGTGTCCTGTCAGTGGCCACTGACTGATACTGAAGGCCGCAGCTGCTGAGTGTCAGATGGCCTTCAGTGTCAGTCAGTGGTCAGTTTGTGGAAGCAGCGGCACCCCCCTCCCACATGTAAACGCGGCACCCCCCAGGGACCCCTCACTATGTCCAAAACCCTCCCTGTCAGCTAGCCTCTCCACCATCCCTCGTTAAGCACATACTTACTGAAGTTCTGTGCTTCAGCCCTCCAGCGTCTCCTTCCATCTCGGCTCTGGGCAGACATCACTCCTCTGCTCCGCGCGGGAACGCAGGGGATGAGAGAGGCCTCTATTGACCGGAGGCAGAAAGCAGCTTCCGGCCACTAGAGGAAGCTGTGCACAGCCCGTATCTGCAAGCGCTCCATCAGGGACAGTTAAAGGGACAGGTATGTTTTGGGAAGCGAGTCACAAGGGGGCTGTTCCGGGACAGTGGGACAGGACCCCGAAATCGGGACTGTCCCGCTGAATCCGGGACGGTTGGGAGGTATGCATTTACTGATGTGGATGATGAAAGTATCACACAAATTATTGTATTTTGCACATCGTTTACTAAAAGATGCAAAGCATTACAGCAGGATTACTCCCTGCATGACCATCTCAAAATGGCCCGGGCCATAGAAATAGCAGATCAGCAGGCCACTGCAATGGAAAAAGGGGGCGACATCCTTGTGCATAAATCTGAAGCATCCCATATGGATCTCAGACCCCACTATCTACAGTGGGAAAATTTTAAACTGAAATAAGCTACAGAGGCAAGATGCAAAAAACAAGTTTTTACATCCTAAAAGGTTCTGGAGGCTGTATTCTCAGTTACCATACTGCCATATCATTCAGATGATCCGTACAATAAGTGATCCTGCTTAGAAAGATTTAAAAACTCTGATTAATGAATATGCCTCTATGTTCAGTGCACTTGGATTTTTTAAAGGGAACCAATCACGCCGAAAATCCATCTTAAGATAAAGAAACTTGCTGGCACATCACCCAGCACGTTTCCTAAACATCCCCCTGTAACCTCCGTGCCCCCTCCATCAGTCAGTAATCTTACTTTGAAGAAGTCCCGCGCTGTATGTAAATTTCTGGCAAGTTGTCACGGTGGGCGGATTTAGTCAAGGTGGGCAGAATCAGTCACAGGTCCTGGGCGTCTGTAATGGCTGTAATCACGCCCAGAGGGGCGTGCTTGAGGTCTGCCTTCCATCCACGTTACCCGGAGGCTTGCGCTTCACGTCGGCGGCGCGCTGACGTCATCTGCACGCAGCGCCGTCATCTTCCGGAGTCCGCGCATGCGCAGTACGTCGGCGTCGTCTCGCGCCGTACTGCGCATGCGCGGACTACAGAAGACGTCTGCGCTGCGTGCGGATGATGTCAGCGTGATGCCGACGTGAAACGCAAGCCGCTGGGTCATGTGGATGGAAGGCAGACCTCAAGCACGCCCCTCTGGGCGTGATTACAGCCATTACAGACGCCCAGGACCTGTGACTGATTCTGCCCACCTTGACTAAATCCGCCCACCGTGCCTACTTGCCATAAATTTACATACAGCGTGGGACTCCAGTCTTTAGAAGATGATGAAATTGTTGAAACTGTCACTGGTCCCACTCCATGGGTCTCTCCAATTGTTGTGGTTCCAAACCCCCAAAATCCTGACCAGGTGAGACTGTGTGTTGACGTGCGCCTGCCAAATGCTGCTATTTAGAGAGAAAGACACATATCTCTCACAATTAATGAAATTATTCATTTACTGAATGGAGCAACTTTCTTTTCTAAGCTGGACCTTAACAGAAGTAACCATCAGCTGGAGCTGAGTCCAGATATCTAACAACATTTTCTACACATTTAGGCCTAAGACGGTACAAACGGCTGACATTTGGGGTATGTTCAGCTGCAGAGATTTTTCAAGATGCCATAAGAAGTGTAATCCAACATATCCCTAATGCTTTCAACTACAGTGATGACATTCTAGTTTTTGGCAAAACCCAAGCTGAACACATTCGTGCGCTACATGATGTCTTTCAATGCTAAGGATCTCTGGGGCTCGCTCTGAACGAAGAGAAGTGTGAATTTACCAAAACTTTGTTGGAGTTTTATAGTCACATTTTTTAGCTCTTTGGCTCTGTAATGGATACTGTCCTGCTCTGTGACTTCTCCTTGTCCACGGCATGGGTTGAGGTTTTCTCTGGCTAGTCCTCTCTTAAGAGGAGTTTAACAGTGCATAGTGTTTTGCATAGTGCTTTGGAGTGTTACTTGTAAGAAAGTTGTAAGAGACTTGTCTTGCTGTTTTGCGTCCTTCTTATGCGGGGTACTGACTAAGACTGACTTGGGGTACGGGGCCCAGATAGGATCACTATGGAGAGCTATCTAGCTTGCATCCTTCCTCCACAATGTCCAGAACGAAAGACTCTCTGCGACTCCTCCACGCATATGACTTACTTCCTCTCTAGCGTGTAGGATGCGCTGTGAGTGGATGGAAGAGTGCAACAGAAGAAGAAAGGAGGAAGATGATAGGAAAGAAGAAAACAGAACTCCTACTGGTTTAAATATTCTGGTGACACATTGAAAACCATAAACCTTTGCAATCCTTCAGCTGTGCAGCTTCCATATACACATACATAAAAAAGAGACATCTAGTCTGGTTGGTGATGGAGCTTTTGATCTAGTTGTTATAGCTACAGCAACTAAGGCTTTTCTGCGGTGATAAGCTTCCAAAGTCCAGTTTCAGTCCTGTGATGCAGTTGGCTTAAAGGGTTCCTGGACATAAAACTTAGGCCTGGTAATCACGGCAGCCCACTTTACTCTCTCCAAAGTTACATGGCGTGTACTCCACAATCTCACCTTCCTTTAGATTATGGTGAGTAGCAGGTAAATATGACCTTTTTACAGCCCGACGACACGTATCTGCTCACCAGTGTAAGAGTATGTGCACACTGAGGAATTCTCGAGGAACTGAAGTTTTCAGGCAGAATTCAAGCAGAATTTAAGCCCCCCATTGACTTCTATAGGATTCCTGCTCGGAAATTCTGCAGTGTGAACAACAGAGCAGAAAACCCATTTAACACAATGGGACTTTGCTCTGTATATATTTTACAGGAGGAATTTCAAGCTGAATTTCAAGCTGAATTCCTCGCCTTTTCCTCAGTGTACACATAGCCTTTGAGTCCTGGACCATCCCGAAATCCCATTGAACACAATGAGACATTGCTCTGTTCATTCTTTTACGGGAGGAATTTCAAGCAGAATTTAAGAGCAGATTCCTCTTCAATTCCTCGTCTTTTGCTCAGTGTGCGTGAGCCCCAAGGGTATGTGAACACTAAGGAAAAGGTGAGGAATTAAATGAGAAATTGAAGAGAAATCCAGCTTGAAATTTCTCCCATAAAATATGAACAGAGCAATGTCCCATTGTGTTCAATGGGATTTCTGCTCTGTTGTTCACACTGCAGAATTTGCAAGCAGAATTTTCTACTGCTGATCCGTTTTCCTCCCAAGGGGTATGTGCACACTGAGGAAAAGGCAAGGAATTAGGTGAGGAATTGAAGAGGAATTTCAGCTTGAAATTCCTCCCGTAAAATATGTACAGAGCAAAGTCCCATTGTGTTCAATGGGTTTTCTGCTCTGTTGTTCACACTGCAGAATTTCCGAGCAGAATTTTCTGCTGTAGATCTGCTAGAGGAATCCTATAGAAGTCAATGGGGGCTTAAATTCTGCTTGAATTCTGCCTGAAAACTTTCTGCTTCAATTCCTCGAGAATTGCTCAGTGTGCACATACCCCAATTCCTCGAGAATTACTAAGTGTGTATATACCGTACGTGCTATAAATAACATGTGAAAACCTAACCATGCATATGAAAAACCCTGAAGAGAGGGACTGTAAACAATGGTATAAGAGAGAGTAATATTACCTACTGTATGTGGTAATAGACAAGAATCGTCCACTGGCTGCCCCTGCCCTGACGCACGTTTCAGCGATGCCTTTTTCGAGGGGTACTCTACTGCTGGAGAGCTAAGATATAAATACCCATGCTGCTATATCGCTGTCCAATCCTATTTCCACCTCACAGATGTAACAGAGCCAGAGGCGTAGCTAGGCTCTCCTGCACCCGGTGCAAAGATTAAATTGCACCCCCCCCCCCCCCCCCGTGTGCACAGTAAGCACAGGGGGGCCCAGAGTATATATATATATTTTTTTTTATGAAGTTAAGATGAGCGATTTGCTCATCTCTCCTTGCAGCACTAGAGTGGTGTTAACAATATGGAATACATAATGTCATATTTACTGTGTAAATGGAATGTTTTTATGAAGAATGATTATCAGGCAGCTCTGGGCTCAATCAGCATTTTTAAAGTAATTCCATTTTTCCCATTTAAAATTTGGTCCCTAAACCTTAATGGAGGCGCAGTTGTCTCCGCTCCCTGCTGTCTGTACCTGAGGAGGCGCAGTTGTCTCCGCTCCCTGCTGTCTGTACCTGTGAATTAGGAGGCGAAGCTTCCTGATCTAACTCCAGTGTGACACCCAGTGTAATGTGATTGTATGGTGCCGTCTCCTAATGCACAGATACGCTCAGCAGTAGAGTCGATCAAACATTGGGAAATTCTAGGTTCAATTGAACTCAAACATTCACAAACCTGTCGCATTAGATTGCTGATGTCTTCCCAGTCCGTGGGAAAGAAGGAGACTACCTGGATAGTGAAAGGAATTCCGGGATTCGGCCTAGGTAATAGCCGGACAGTCTCCTCCTTCCCCACGGACCAGGAAGGCATCAGCAATCTAATGCGGCAGGTTCGTGAATGTTATATATATATATATATATTTGGAGAGGGCAGTTATTAAGGGGTTAAGTATAGAATAATGTACAACCAGACCAGACCCCTAAATAGACACTGGACCCCAACTCTCTTATGTGTTTCCCCCCATCCCAGACTGGTCTCACCCTGTACCCCCCTGCCCCCCTCCTCACTTCACACTGGGCAACCACCACCCCCCTCCCCACACTGTGCACCCTTGATTGTCCTCCCCTTCCCAAACACCTGTATCTTCTTTATCCTCCTCCATAGTGCAGTGTACATACAGGACCTGTGGTGACATCATAGTACGAGGCTGAAGTTGCTTTCTTATTCGGTCAGTTTCTTATTCGGGGCTGAAGTTGGTTTCTTATTCAGCAGTTTCTTATTCAGAGGATTTTTCTTTTTCCTGTTTTAGCTATTATTCTTAAAGAAAATGTATAATATTCATAACCTGCTGTAAGTGAGGAGCCCTAAGGAGATTGGTGATGAAAATGACCAAAAGGAGCCCACAGTTGGCATAAAAATGGGCATCAAAGTGAAAGCACAAAATTATGATTTAAAAATAAAATTGACTTTGGGCCACTGATCTCACACGGATAATACACAGACAGGGATGCCCTGCATCACATCCAAGAGAGTCCAACCTGGCTCAAAGTGGTTCTGGGTATAAAAACTGGCATCAAAGTGGGCAGATGGGCAGTTTTTCCTAATTTGAATAAGTGACAAGTGTTTTCAAAGGGTTAAATGAGTTTGGGCCACTGAACTCACACTGATAACACACAGAGAGGGATGCCCCGCATCACATCCAAGAGAGTCCAACCTGGCCCAAAGTGGTTCTGGGTATAAAAACTGGCATCAAAGTGGGCAGACGGGCATTTTTTCCTAATTTGAATAAGTGACAGGTGTTTTCAAAGGATTAAATGAGTTCGGGTCACTGAACTCACACTGATAACACACAGAGAGGGATGCCCCGCATCACATCCAAGAGAGTGCAGCCTGGCCCAAAGTGAATCTGGGTATAAAAACTGGCATTAAAGTGGAAAGATCAGCATTTTTGATTATTTGAATAAGTAACAGGTGTTTTCAAAGGGTTAAATGAGTTCGGGCCAGTGATCTCCCACTGATAATACACAGAGAGGGATGCCCCGCATCACATCCAAGAGAGTCCAGCCTGGCCCAAAGTGGTTCTGGGTATAAAAACTGGCATCAAAGTAGGCAGAAGGGCATTTTTCATGATTTGAATATGTAACAGGTGTTTTCAAAGGATTAAATGAGTTCGGGTCACTGAACTCACACTGATAATACACAGAGAGTAGCTCCAGTGCTCCTAATGGTTTTACCGTACAGTGGAGCAAACGCCAAACTGCACCACAACAGCATCGAGGATGAAGATAAGAGACATCTCTTCATCCATGGCGTCTCTGCTGCAATAGGGACATATCAGTGGGTTAGATTACTCTCACCTCCAGGTAGTTCCCCTTTAAGGCCAGTTCACACAGAGTAAAAAAAGTCGGAACTCTCCGCTGCCAAATCCCACCTGCCTCAGTGACATACAGTCTGTCTATGGGAGGGGGGGGATTGATGTCACTTTATGGGCGGAAGTGCACGGCGGCCATATTTATCTTAACACACTCTGTGCAAAGGGCACGGAGTGCAACGCGGCGTCCTGCCACTGCAGTAGCCGGTACGTAATGGACCCGGGACGGATAATGGCATCCGTTTTCATATTGGTACCTATAATGGATTTTGTTTTTTTCTGTTTCTTCACAGTTAACCCCTTAAGCAATTGTCTCTCCCCCCACTTCATGCACCCCCACCTCCCTGAGGATTCCGGCAACGTAGAGGAAACACGTCAGAGGTAAGGGACCTGCGCTTAATAATATAGGGTGTAATAGGGAGTGTACCAAGGGGTAGATCAGGGTAGGGGTCACCCTTATTAGGGCGAGTGCCCCGCTCCACCCTGTGCGAGCAGGGGGAGTGCCATACTCTAACATCCTAATAGGGCAAAACAGGGTGAGTTGATCCCTACCCTGACGTGAGTATTTTCAATGCTACTAACCCTATTTTCCGAAGCACCTGAACGGCTTACCCAATAGGTTGTATAAGGTATATTGGTTGGTAGCAGTGTATATATTATAGTGGCTACATATATGTGTGTTTTTTGTGGTTTGTTGGTCTGTGTATGTGGGGTTCTTTTTAGCATAGATAAATTAAAATTTATATTTTAGATGTCCTACACCCCTTTCTGTGATTTGGCTATTGATAATTGAGGCGTACTAGAAACACAGCCATAATATTGGATTTGTGTACTGTGCTTTGTCTATAGGAGGGATCGCACTGGACAGACTGTACTGTGGGTACGCAGTGTGAGTTCAGTGGCCCGCACTCATTTAACCCTTTGAAAACACCTGTTACTTATTCAAATCATGAAAAATGCCCATCTGCCCACTTTGATGCCAGTTTTTATACCCAGAACCACTTTGGGCCAGGCTGGACTCTCTTGGATGTGATGCGGGGCATCCCTCTCTGTGTGTTATCAGTGTGAGATCAGTGGCCCGAACTCATTTAACCCTTTGAAAACACCTGTTATTCAAATTAGGAAAAAATGCCCGTCTGCCCACTTTGATACCAGTTTTTATACCCAGAACCATTTTGGGCCAGGCTGGACTCTCTTGGATGTGATGCGAGGCATTCCTTTCTGTGTGTACACAGTGTGAGTTCAGTGGCCCAAACTCATTTAACCCTTTGAAAACACCTGTTATTCAAATTAGGAAAAAATGCCCGTCTGCCCACTTTGATACCAGTTTTTATACCCAGAACCACTTTGGGACAGGCTGGACTCTCTTGGATGTGATGCGAGGCATTCCTTTCTGTGTGTACACAGTGTGAGTTCAGTGGCCCAAACTCATTTAACCCTTTGAAAACACCTGTTATTCAAATTAGGAAAAAATGCCCGTCTCCCCACTTTGATACCAGTTTTTATACCCAGAACCATTTTGGGCCAGGCTGGACTCTCTTGGATGTGATGCAGGGCATCCCTCTCTGTGTATTATCCATGTGAGATGAGTGGCCCGAAGTCAATTTTATTTTTAAATCATAATTTTGTGCTTTCACTTTGATGCCCATTGTTATGCCTATCTTGGGCTCCTTTTGGCCATTTTTATCACCAATCTCCTCAGGGCTCCTCACTTTCAGCAGGTTATGAATATTATACATTTTCTGTAAGAATAATAGCTAAAACAGGAAAAAGAAAAATCCTCTGAATAAGAAACTGCTGAATAAGAAACCAACTTCAGCCCCGAATAAGAAACCAACTTCAGCCTCGTCATCAACGTCACATGTCAAGGTCCTTCACCAAAATCGCGGTAAAAACTCTGCGATTTTGCGCAAATTACAGCTAAACAGCAACCAGGAGACAATGCAGTATGGGAAATAGCTCTTTTCATGAAGTAAAAATCGCCCCCTGCCTCCTCACACTGACAGAGGGCAGGACGCTTCCAGGCTGCCTCATCCACTGTGATCCTTCTCTCTGCTCCCTATGATGGCGTCCCCCCTGGATTCGACGCCCGGGACAGCTAACCCCTTTAGCTACGGCCCTGGCCGCCGCGCTAACACCACTTCCAGGTCCGGCACACGCCAGTGCGGGCGTCATGACGACTAACATCATGACGGCTGCTCACATGGTGCGCGCCGTTGCCGCATCATGACCCTGAGGACCAGGGCCGCCATCAGGGCAGTATTGGTGGTACAGCTGTCAGGGGCCCGAGCCAAAACTGGAATCAGGGGGGCCCGGCCATCCAGCCTTCCTGCACAGAGGCTCCTGACAGCTGTACCGCACACTGCACCTTCCTGTCAGCCTGCTCCCTGTCTCTATACAGTAAGTGTACTATATAGAGACAGGAAAGGTGGGTCACAGGGAGGTGCAAGCAGGGCCCCCTCCTCACTCACATCACACACATGACGGCCATTTCGCGCGCATGCGCGTGGAATGGCCATCATGTGTGCGATGCACCTGTGAGATGTGGCGTCTGACGTCCCAGATATACAGTATGTACCGATCCCATATTTTAACCATGAATAAATAAAGAAATACCGCTACAGAACCGGTGAGTGCCCGCAACTTTTTTTCCTTTTTTTCAAATGATTGAGCAATTCTACCATTTAGTGGACAAATAGAAACTTACAGGGCATTTCAGCAATAAAGTGTTGTTGCCATCTAGTGGATTAGAAAAATATTACATCTAGATGTAAAATAATTCAAACAAAAGTATTACAATTTGAATAGTAAAAATAACTAGATATAATGACTAGAAAAATAGATAAATATAAATAAATTGATATATAAAAATATTACACAAAATGGCATGCCTATCAAGAATAAATAGGGGTAACTCGTAGCTGATACGCTACGCTTACGCATACGCTTATGTTACGTAACAATAGATCACAGTGATGGTGGACAGATGATGCATAATAATGAAATGCATAACAGCGTGTCAAAAAAAGAATATATATATTGTAAACATCCAAGTAATAAAAAAAAAAATCCACATAAATACACATACAGTATATGGGGTGAATGAATGTTAAAGGGGTTGTCCAGCGAAAAAATGTTTTCTTTTAAATCAACTGGTTTCAGAAAGTTAAATAGATTTGTAATTTACTTCTATTTAAAAATCTCAAGTCTTCCCATACTTATAAGCTACTATATATCCTGCAGGAAGTGTTGTTTATTTACATTCAGAAACAGTGCTCTCTACTGACATCTCTGGCAGAGTCAGGAACTGTCCAGAGCAGCAGCAAGTCCCCATAGAAAACCTCACCTGCTCAGGACAGTTCCTGACTCCGCCACAGATGTCAGTAGAGAGCACTGTTTCTGAATGTAAATAAACAACACTTCCTGCAGGACATACTACAGTGTATAAGTATGGGAAGACTTGAGATTTTTAAATAGAAGTAAATTACAAATCTATTTAACTTTCTGATACCAGTTGATTTGAAAGATTTTTTTTTTCCGCTGGACAACCCCTTTAAGGTACTAAAGTGCAGTGCAACACGTGCGCAGTGAGTGACGTGAATAAAGGAAAGTGAAAAGGGGTAAAAATAAAATTGCTTATGAAAATATACCACAAAAGTTGAAAAGTGATTGCAATGTCCCAAACGCGGGCTAGAAATAAAAAGAAAAATAATAATAGTGACGAATATGTACGAATAGTACAGACACAATTGATCACATACCATGATACGCTAAATAAAAAGTGCTATAGGAGGTCAAAAACATACTGATAAAGAGTAGCGGTCAGCAAGGAGGAACCACCAAGACAGGCATGCCATAAAGTCATACTAACGAATGCAAACATTGAGATGAAATAATACATCTCCACCTACAGGTTTATGAGTAAACATATTTTGTTGTTGCAAAACATGCAATCTGCAATCGTCCAGTTTAGATGGTTGCAGTCTATGATGCATTCTTCCAGTGGCAAAGAAGAAGAAGAAAGGGAGAGGGACGAAAGTCCTACCACACACGGATCGGATGTTATAAACAATATCTAAAATGCAAAAAAAACCTCACAAAATATGATTACAAACAAATCTAGAAAGTGGTTAGGTTAAAAGAGAGAACCACTGGTAAGCATAGCGGTCAGAGAAAAGGTGCATAACTTAGTGTTTCATTCATGCCGTTAGAGTCTAGTGTCCTAAGTGTCCATATCCACCCGCTCTCACATTGAGCAAGACGTTTTGAATTGTTTCCACCGCTCAGTCCCACATGTATTCTTTCTATTCCTTTCACTTTAAATCCCGTAGGGTCACATCTGTGGAATCTCCAAAAGTGTTTTGCCACCGGTTTAAGACCTTCTGGATTATCGGCATGGGATGGTCGCAGAATATCTCTTACGTGTTCTCTCACACATGTTTTGAGTTCCCTGGTCATCAGCCCCACATATATTTTGCCCCAAGGGCATGTGGCATGATACACTACCATTCTCGTAGAGCAAGTTATGTGTTGGGTAATTCTGTAATTACATTCCCCTGAGCTGTCAGGGAACTCCACAGCTCTTTCCATGTTTGGACAGGCAATACAAGCCCCACAAGGGTAAAACCCCCATTTTGTGCCCTTTGACTCAAAGGCCTTACCTGCCGCTTTGGCTTGATGTTCACTCTTGACTAAGATATCCCAGAGACTTTTAGCTCTACGCGCAGTAATTGCCAGTTGTGGTGGCAGGTAGGTATACAGTATTGGGTCTGCAAGCAAAACAGGCCAATGTTTAGCCAAACATTGTCTCATCTGCTCCCATTGATTGTGATAGTTCGTAGAGATGAGCGAATAGTGAAATATTCGATTTGAATAGCTCCTGATATTCGACTATTCGATCGAATATTGAATCCCATTATAGTATATGGGAGAAAAATCCTTGGGACTTGGAAATCAAGATTCGACCAATAGGAGGTCACCAAGTGCCCAATGAAACCTCAGGAACTGATGCCAACACCTCTGGAATGCATATGGGACAGCAGGGGAAGCATGCCTGGGTACATGAACGTAAAGTACAAGTGTACCTTTTGGTCTAGTGGTACTTGCCTACGTATTAGGTGGTGCGTAATATTAGCATATGTTTGTTTCTTGTTTATTCAGTACACTTGTGAAATACAATTGTTTGTGGACTTATATATTGCCCAGCCAGTGATGTGAATTGCACACATGTATATATTGCATATATATTTCCACTTGAAGTATTACGCCACTATCACAGACTATCAAATATAGACTCCAAACACAATATAACTGCTTTGCATAATGGAAAAAATACTCGGACAACTTATTTCCTCTACATTAGCGTGGACAGAAAGCCAAATATTGAGCAAAAGAAAATTTATCATGCAGCCATTTAACCCCTTAAGGACGGGGCCCATTTTCGTTTTTGCGTTTTCGTTTTTTCCTCCTTGTGTTTAAAAGGCCATAGCACTTGCATTTTTCCACCTAGAAACCCATATGAGCCCTTATTTTTTGCGTCACTAATTGTACTTTGCAATGACAGGCTGAATTTTTGCATTTGGTACACTACGAAGCCAGAAAAAAATTCAAAGTGTGGTGAAATTGAAAAATAAAACGCATTTCTTTTATTTGGGGGAACTGTGTTTTTACGCCATTCGCCCTGGGGTAAAACTGACTTGTTATGCATGTTCCACAAGTCGTTACGATTAAAACGATATATAACATGTATAACTTATATTGTATCTGATGGCCTATAAAAAATTCAAACCATTGTTAACAAATATACGTTCCTTAAAATCGCTCCATTCCCAGGCTTATAACGCTTTTATTCTTGGGTCTATGGGGCTGTGTCAGGTGTCATTTTTTGCGCCATGATGTGTTCTTTCTATCTTTACCTTGATTGCGCATATACGACTTTTTGATCGCTTTTTATTACATTTTTTCTGGATTTGATGTGACCAAAAATGCGCAATTTTGCACTTTGGGATTTTTTTGCGCTGACGCCATTTACCGTGCGAGATCAGGAGTGTGATTAATTAATAGTGCGGGCGATTACGCACGCGGCGATACCAAACATGTTTATTTATTTATTTATTTGTTTACTTTTATTTAAAACCTGGGGAAAGGGGGGTGATTCAGTCTTTTAATAGGGGAAGGGGCTTTTTACTATAAACAATACTTTTTTTTTTTTTTTTACACATATACTAGAAGCCCCCCTGGGGGACTTCTAGTATATATACTTTGATCTCTCATTGAGATCTCTGCAGCATAGATATGCTGCAGAGATCAATGAGATAGGCACTCGTTTACTTCCGGCTGCTTCCGCCATGTCCAGTTGATGTTTATGTAGCGCTGGATAACCCCTTTAAGCCAAACAGTTGACATGCCTAGTGTGCAGGAGGAGCAGCAGAGTGAGGAGATAAAAGAGGAGGGGCTGGACGATGAAGCAGCCAGTCACACCAAGCTCCCCTTTGAGGTCACACAGTTCTTTGGTGTGGAGGTTTGCTAATGTTTGCGCGGATGACAAGCTAAGCACGGTGTGCACACTATATCACTCAAAAATAAGTAGAGGCTCGTAGAATAGCAACTTAACCACCTCGACCATGCGGTTTCACCTGGAAGCAAAGCATTGGGCTCAGTTGGAAAGAGCAAACGCAGGAGAACCTGCGCCTTGCGTTGCCGCTGCTGACTCTTCCCCTGTTCTCTCTGCTAGGGCTAGAGTCCAGACCACCAGACAGGACACCTTGCCCATCTGCCTGTGCTTTGGCCACTTTGATGCCTTCTTCACCTTCCCCTTCGCCTGTGTCTGCTCCTTCACCTGCACCGTCATGCGCTTCTTCACACAACTGTTTATCATGTAGGCATTTGATCGCAGGCATAGTTACCCCTTTACTCACCCCTCTGCCTAAGCCTTAAACTGCCACATTTCCAAATTGCTGGCAAGGGACGCTATATCTCTCTGACAGCACACTGGGTTAATGTTGTGGAGGCGGGTACCGGGTCTCAGACAGGGACAGCCTCCCTCTCCCCCCGCCTAAGATTGCCAGCACAGGCTCTGACAAACCCACCCTCTCCTCCGTAAACTTGTCCTCAGCAGTGAGCTGGAAACGCTGCAGCACTGGCGTGGGGAGACGTCAGCAGGCCATTCTCAAGCTTATAAGCCTGGGTGATAAGAAGCACATTGTCCCAGAGATAAAGGATGCTATCTTGCAGCAGGCAGAAATTTGGCTGTCGCTGTTGCAGCTGGGACCAAGCATGGTCGTGGGTGAAAATGGCCATAACCTGGTGGCAGCTCTGGAGCTTGGAGAACTCCAACACGTCCCATGTTTTTAATTTGGTGGTGCAGAAGACCTACCCCGACCTGCTGGAGCTACTGGTGAAAGTGTGGCACTTGGATATTCAAGGAGTCAACCAAGAGGGTCAGCTGCGACGATGCCATAGTGAGCATAACCATCCCACTCCTATGTGCTGTTAAAGCATCCCTCATCGCCATCAGGGAGAATGCCAGGGAGAAGCCAGGGTGTGTAATATGCTGGGAGCCTAATACTGGGGTGTGTAATATACTGTGGAGTCCCATAGACTCAAGGTGGCAAGGTGGATGATAAAAAATGAATTCAAAAAATAAAGACAAACACTGCATACACAAATAACATTTTTATTAACAATAAAATAAGAATTTTTTTAAAAAAGAAAAAAATAAATGACTTTGTCTTTGGCGTCGCCTTGCCAGCATTGCCTGCATTTCTGCAAGCTCAAGTTGCAGGCCTCTCAGCAGGTGACTCGCTGCATGAGGGTATGTGCACACTGAGCAATTCTCGCGGAATTCCGTGCGGATTCCGCCACAAAATATGCGCGGAATACGCACGGAATTCCGCCCGTTTAAATGCAACATTGCTCCTTTTTATAGAGCAAAATGGGAATTCCATCAGTCTGTGCACACAGCTGAAATCCGTGTTTCGCCCGAAGAATGAGCTGGTTCATTCTTTGGGTGGCTTCACACTTCGGAATTCTGGCTGATAAACTCCACGGAATTCCGTCAGCTGTCTGCGCGCACGGCCACGCGCCTTTCTGCCGGCCCCATAGACACCATTCAATGGGCCGGCTGATTACGCACTCCGCTGAAAGAAGTGACATGTCACTTCTTTCGGCGGAATGCGGAATCAGCCGGCCCATAGAATGGAGTCTATGGAGCCAGCGGAAAGGTGCGCAGACAGCTGACGGAATTCCGCGGAGTTTATCCGCGAGAATTCCTCAGTGTGAACCCACCCTCAGGGCTGATTCTGCTAGAGGAATCCTATAGAAGTCAATAGGGCTTGAATTCTGCTTGAAATTCTGCTGGAATTCAGCTTGAATTCTGCTCGAGTTCTGCTCAAATTCAGCTCTGCCTGAGCTGAATAGGCAAGGAATTTCAAGCAGAAATCTTTCAGCTACAATTCCTTGAGAATTCCTCAGTGTGCACATACCCTGAAGGCAGGTGGACATGCTACCTCCAATTCGAAGTCCGTGGGTATTTCTGTTGAAGAAAAAAAAACGTTATATAATTAGTATGATAAAGTATAATTTTTTTAATTGTTGGTTATTAATTTGGTGGTGCAGCACTTTTTAAATACCTATCCCGACCTGCCGGAGCTACTGGTGAAAGTGTGTTGCCTAGATATACTGGGTGTTCCCAATGATGGACATCTCCTCTTTCATTCCAGTAGAGGAAAGGACCACAAGGTTCCTTGAGTACCAGAGAGAACTGCTGCAGAATATGATAGAGATATTCCCACCTTCCATTGTTGGCACCAGAGAAGAGAGTTCCTCCCAAAGCCGGACAACATCCATCAGGTCCACAGCCGCCAGTAGAACACTCTCCAAAGTATGGGGCATGTTCATGGCACCCCCTCGCCAACGTTCCATCACTCCAGGGCCTAGTACGAACAGGAGGGACAAGTATTGGCGGATGTTGCGGAAGTACCTGGCTGAGCAAAACCCTGTTCTCCCCGATCCCTCGGCGCCCTCAGCAAACTCTCATCTGCCTAGGACGTGCTGGCCTGTCCTGTCCTGTTTATTTAGCGCAGCTGGGGGCATCATCATAGATAAGCGCAGCTGCCTGTCAACTGACAGTGCTGACCGGCTGACGCTCATTAAAATGAGGCTCGCCTCATAGTCCTAATTTCATATTCCTATAAACAATTTTTTGAGTGCTCACCTCATGGGCCTCCATATAGTTTTTTTGAGGGCTAACCTCATGGGCCTCAAGCTAATTTTTTGAGGGTGCACCTCATGGGCCTTGTGAGAAGATACTATTTGTCATTTTAGAGGACAGATACGTGTTACTGAGGTGCCTGGCCTTGGTGAAGTTAACCAGTAGCTTTAGACAGTAACTGTAGGTTATTGACACTTTTATTAAATGTTTCCACAGCTGATCCGGGACCGGCTTTACTCTAGCACTCAGATGCGTTGGATGACTGCTCCCACATATTTCTGGCTTTTCCATTGCCTCAAAAAATAAAAGGACTGCTGTTTGGCTAAACAGCATGGGGAGAGAGACTCTATTGCCGTGCAATTAACATCACTGGCTGGGCAATATATAACTCTGCAAACAATTGTACTCAAGTGTACTGAATAAACAAAAATCAAACATATGTGCAATATAAAAAGTTATAAAATAACTTAAGTGCAATATATGAAAGTGGGACTTGTGAGCAGAGTTGGAAGTGGGGAAAAAACACACTGTGGGTGTGAATGAGATCTAAACATGGGTCATTGTTAACACACACAAATGCATAGGTTCCAAAAAAAATAAATATAGGATTGATTTTACAACGAAAGAAATAAAGGGCTGGTCAGCGCCTTCACTGGACGCACACTGCGCAAATCTGTAGTAGCAAGATAACAGCTATTATCCCACACACACTGTATACAGCCGTATACCGGATGTAGAATTGTTTATACAATAGAAATAAAGGGCTGGTCAACGCTGTCCCTGGACGCACACTGCGCAAATCAGTAGAAGCGAGATAATAGCTATATTATCCCACACACTGTATACAGCCATATACCAGATATAGATTCGTTTTTGCAATAGAAATAAAGTGCTGGTCAGCGCCTTCACTGGACGCAGACTGCGTAAGTTTGTGGTAGCAAGATAAAAGGTATTATCCCACAATTACAGTTACGGCTAGGTTCACACTATGTAACTGTGCGGCTGTATTTTTTATGCGGCTGTAAATGTGCGGGTGAAACTGCGGCCGTGGGAAAAAATAGACATGCGGCTCAAAACATACGGTCATTTACTTGGAAATCTGGTTCAACTAAAAATAACAAATAAAATGTTAAGAAAGTGATGCAAACACCTCTGGATGCATCTGGGAAAGCAGAGAACACAGTTTACACGAATTGCTATTACCGGGGTTTGCGATCCTCTGCAGTATGCCGATGTCTCTCATGGTTAATCTATTAAAATAATAAAACACATTTTCGTTGTAATAAAGTGCCTTTCGTTGTTCACTAATTAAATTTAAACTAATCCATCATTTTGCAATTAAATATACTGTTAAAATAAATAGATATATAAATAAATGTATATTTATATATATATATATTTATTTTTTGACAGTATATTTAATTGCACAATGATGGATTCATTAGAATTAAATTATTGACCAACGAAACTGAATTTATTTCATCGAAAATGTGTTTTATTAATTAAATATTAATTAGTACAGGAAGCTCCATAAGCCGTTAATTCATATGCCGGCAATAGAGCATTCTGTACTAATCATCACTTTACTTTAATGAAAACATCAAATGTTTCTTCTAATTATGTTATCACAATAGCATTATTAGAAGAAACATTTAGAATTATATGTGCGCTCAGCTGATTGGCTGATCGGCTCAGCGCACATATAATGAGCCGGTCCGCAGCACAGTGACTTCATTGTGCTGCGGACCAGCGAAGAGACAACATCGGGGTGAGTATAGAGCCCTCCCCACCCCCTCCCCAGCACTGCACCCCTCCCAGCAAGGAAGGGGGGGGTCAGTTAACCCCTTCCTTGCTGGGATGGGTGCAGTCTGACATCAGTCTGGCCCCCAAGGGGTTAAGGGGGATGCAATACATCCTCCCTTAACCCCTTGGGGGCCAGACTGTAAGCAGCGATCTGTAAAGATGCTGCATACTGTAAGGTGCACAACACCGCTCACAATGATGGGTGTTGTGCTCCTGTTTGTGTGTTTTTTGTGTGTTTCTCCCTTTTTGTTTTTCAGATATCGGTATCCTGGGGATTACGTCGGATTCCGTGGACTACGTCGATGACCAGCGTTTTTTTAATGTTTTTTTTTTATAAAATGGTCAATGAGGGGTGTGGGGGTGTTTTTATTTGAATACATTTTTTTTTTAACTTGTGTCTTGTCTTTATTTCTTTACTTTATAGACTTAGTAATGGATTCCGTCTATTAGACGGCTTCCACTACTAAGTTGGGGCCTAGTGTTAGCCGGTATAAAATGGCTAACACTAACCCCCTATTATTACCCCAGTACCCAATGCCACCAGGGGTACTGGGAAGAGCCGGGTGCCAGTGGTCCCGGAGCGTCAAAATTGGCGCTCCTGGACCGGGCGGCAGCAGGCTGGTAAGATTTAGGCTGGGGAGGGCCTAAACCAATGGCTCTTCCCACCCTGGTGTTACCAGGCTGCTGTCGTTTGGTTTTTAACCCGGCTGGTTATGAAAATAGGGGGGACCCTATGCGGTTTTTTTTAAATTATTTATTTATTTAAAAAAAAAAACCCGTATAACCAGCCGGGTTAAAAACCAAACGACAGCAGCCTGGTAACACCAGGGTGGGATGAGCCATTGGTTTAGGCCCTCCCCAGCCTAAATCTTACCAGCCTGCTGCCGCCCGGTCCAGGAGCGCCAATTTTGACGCTTCGGGACCACTGGCACCCGGCTCTTCCCAGTACCCCTGGTGGCATTGGGTACTGGGGTAATAATAGGGGGTTAGTGTTAGCCATTTTGTACCGGCAAACACTAGGCCCCAACTTAGTAATGGATTCCGTCTATTAGACGGCTTCCACTACTAAGTCTATAAAGTAAAGAAATAAAGACAAGACACAAGTTAAAAAAAAAATGTATTCAAATAAAAACACCCCCACACCCCTCATTGACCATTTTATTCAAAAAAAACATTAAAAACGCTGGTCATCGACGTAGTCCACGGAATCCGACGTAATCCACAGGATACCGATATCTGAAAAACAAAAAGGGAGAAACACACAAAAAACACACAAACAGGAGCACAACACCCATCATTGTGAGCGGTGTTGTGCACCTTACAGTATGCAGCATCTTTACAGATCGCTGCTTACAGTCTGGCCCCTAAGGGGTTAAGGGAGGATGTATTGCATCCCCCTTAACCCTTTGGGGGCCAGACTGATGTCAGACTGCCCCCATCCCAGCAAGCAAGGGGTTAACTGACCCCCCCTTCCTTGCTGGGAGGGGTGCAGTGCAGGGGAGGGGGTGGGGAGAGCTCTATACTCACCCCGATGTTGTCTCTTCGCTGGTCCGCAGCACAATGAAGTCACTGTACTGCGGATCGGCTCATTATATGTGCGCTGAGCCGATCAGCCAATCAGCTGAGCACAAATATAATTCTAAATGTTTCTTCTAATAATGCTAAATGTTTCTTCTAATAATGCTATTGTGATAACATAATTAGAAGAAACATTTGATGTTTTCATTAAAGTAAAGTGATGATTAGTACAGAAAGCTCTATTGCCGGCATATGAATTAACGGCTTATGGAGCTTCCTGTACTAATTAATATTTAATTAATAAAACACATTTTCGATTAAATAAATTCAGTTTCGTTGGTCAATAATTTAATTCTAACAAATCCATCATTGTGCAATTAAATATAGTGTCAAAAAATAAATATATATATAAATATACATTTATTTATATATCTATTTATTTTAACAGTATATTTAATTGCCAAATGATGGATTCGTTAGAATTAAATTATTGACCAACGAAAGGGACTTTATTACAAAGAAAATGTGTTTTATTAATTTAATATCTTAACTATTAGAGGCATCGGCATTCGGCATCATTGCCGGCTATTTTTGAAGTACTCCGTACGGACCGCCTGTCAATCCACGGCCGCATGTCCAGCCGCAAACAATGGTCTTGTTCATTTTTTACGGGTCCGTTTACGATCGGGCCGTAGATTCATACATAGTGTGCACTGTGCAGCCGTATATCCTATACTTTCCAGCGTACGCATGAACCACCAAAAATACCGCCGCACAATTACAGCCGCAAATACAGCCACACAGTTACATAGTCTGAACCTGGCCTACAGCTGTATACACCATCAGTGGGTATACACACTGTAAACACACTGCCTGTCTCACAACAGCTTATACAGTGTATACACACTGCCTGTCTCACAAATGCTTACACAGTGTATACACACTGCCTGTCTCACAACTGCTTCTACAGTGTGTGTATACAGTAAACTGCCTGTCTCACAACTGCTTGTACAGTGTGTGTATACACTGCCTGTCTCACAACAGCTTATACAGTGTAGACACACTGCCTGTCTCACAACTGCTTATACAGTGTAGACACACTGCCTGTCTCACAACTGCTTATACAGGCTATGTTCACACTACGTATCTTTCCGGCCGTAGTGGAAACGCAAATATACGCACGTAGTTTTGAGGTTGATGCGTTCGCTTGAAAGTATACGATATACGCCCGCACAATGCACACTACGTATGATCTTACGGCCGGATCGTATGCGGCGCTGTGAAAAATTAACAAGACCATTGTTTAAGGACGGAAATGTTCCAACTCACGGCCGTGGATTTCCATGCGGTCCTGTACGAAGTACTTATTTCAGCCAAATTGAACTTGATTTTTCGATCCTAAAGGTTCTGTGTGGTTTACGGGGCTGGGAGAAGATTTCCAAGTAAATGACCTGTTTCAGATTGCTTTGAATCAAGCTAGGGAAGTATAACTGTACTACGGGCGTATGTTCGCGGTTCGTACGCATCTGGCCACATTTCGATTTTTCCCACGCCCGTAGTTTCAGCCGCACATGTATGGCGGCGTACGAAATGCGGCCGGAATCGTACACAGTGTAAACATAGCCCTAGTGTGTATATACCCAGTGTCGGACTGGGCTACCGGAGGACCTGAGGATCCTCTGGTGGGCCCCAGCCCCCCCACACACAGTTAACACACTGTCACTGTCGGGCGGCAGGGCCCCCAGAAAGTGACAGTGCTGCCCCTCTAGCAATGCTGTCACCTGACTGGTCCCTCACCTACCCAGTCAGGTGACAGCAAAAGCCCCCGCCACACTGCTCCCGTCCTCTTGTGACCGCAAGCAGTTTTTCGCTTGCGGTCACAAGAGGTACCCTGGCCTCCAGCTGCTGCTCGGCTCCTTCCTGGTTCCCGGCGCACACATTATCACTGAGAGCAGTGTGCGCCGACGGCGGAGACTTCCGGCATAGGGAGCGTGTGCCGGAAGTACCGGCCCCAGCGTACGCTGCGCTCAGTGATAATGCTTGCGCCGGCCGGGACATAGGGAACCGAGAAGGAGCCGAGCAGAAGCCGGGGGAGAAGCTCAGTGTTTTGTGCGCCGGATGGGACAGAGAGAACCGCATGGGGGAGAAGAGAGCCGACGGGGGAGTGTGTTGTAAGGTGAGTTGTGTTTTTTTTTTTTTTAATCTGCTTTGAGGGGGGGGGGGGGGGGGGTGACCATCTATAAGGGGGATAACAGGGGGGGTGACCATCTATAAGGGGGATAACAGGGGGGGTGACCATCTATAAGGGGGATAACAGGGGGGTGATCATCTATAAGGGGGATAACAGGGGGTGACCATCTACAAGGGGGGATAACACAGGGGTTGGGACCATCTATAAGGGGGATAACAGGAGGGAAACCATCTATAACGGGGGATAACAGGGGGGAAACCATCTATAAGGGGGACGGACCATCTATAAGGGGGATAACGGGGGGGCAAACCATATATAAGGGGATAACATGGGGGGGACATCTATAAGGGGGACAACACAGGGGGACCATCTATAAGGGGGATAATACAAGGGGCCCATTTATAGGGGGATAAAACAGGGGGCCATCTATAGGGGGATGATACAGGTGGGGCATCTATAAGGAGGCTATACGGGGGGCATATACTATAAGGGGGATCACATAGTGTCAGCCTACCCACTAAATGAGGAGGTAAAGCGGCTAATACAGATGTGCAGTTTGGTGCCAGAGTGAGGAGCCTAATGTTTCTCTGGCAGATTCTGTGGATTTGTGGCTCGGAAAAGTTCTCATAATGGCCCAGGACGTCCCCTGTGAGTCACCTGATATAACTGCACTGTAATGTATATGGACTACAGAACCTGTGTAGAGCTTCGTACCACTATATGACTGTATGAGATGATAGTGATCTGTGTACAGTGAATTTTCTTCAGTAGCAGCAGGGACATTAGTCAGTATGTGGTGGTGTTAGTCAGCATATGGTGGTATTAGTCAGTATGTGGTGGTTGTATTTGTCACTTGTAATCTGGTACTGTGTTTTATTGGATTTAGTATACTGGATTTAGTCAGTAACAATATGGTGGTAATGGTAGTGGTTGTGGTGTGGCGGTAATATTCCCCCCTTGTATACGGGTATTATTGGCAATATTGGTCAGTATACAGGATTTGGTCAGTAATGCCTGTCTTGGTGTGTGTGTGTGTGTGTACTGTATATATATATATATATACAGTGTCGGACTGGAGTGCCTTGGGCCCACCAGGGGAAATCATTCTTGGGGCCCACCCTTCAGCCACCATACTTATCTATGGTAACATTAATAAGGGTCCAGTTACATGGCGTGATTTGGGGCAGTATGGGGCTGCAAACGATTGCTAATCAGCAGGGCAGGAATACACAGAGATGTGCAGCCGACAGCAATGATTTTTACAGCCGCACAAAAGATCAAATCAGCCGACTATGGGGCATTTGCTTGTCAGCTGATCTCTGACACTTTTACATGGGGCTTCCTAGGAGCGCTTGTTACCGATAATTGGCCGGGGTAATTGGGCTATAAGACAATTTCCTTTGTATGATAACACTGTATACTTAGATACAAAAGTCATACAGCTACCAATGACACCAGTATATAAAGAGCAAATATCTCCACACATATTACCGCCATACTATTACTGACCAGATCCTGTATACTGAGACTGATTTTACCAATAATACCATTATATAGGCGGGAAATATTATCACCATACATATTACCGCCACAATTACCGCCATACTGTTACTGACCAGATCCTGTATACTGAGAGTGATATTACTAATAATACCAGTATATCAGAGGGAAATATTATCACCATACATATTACCGCCATACTGTTACTGAACAAATCCTGTATACCAATAATACCAGTATACAAGGGGAAAATATTACCGCCACACCACAACCAATACCATCACTATATTGTTACTGACCAATTCTAGTATACTAAGAACAATAAAAAACAGTACCGGATTACAAGCAACAAATACCACCACATACTGACAAATACCACCACATACTGACAAATACCACCACATACTGACTAATACCACCACATACTGACTAACGCCACCACTGCTACTGACTAATACCACCACATACTGACTAACACCACCACTGCTACTGAATAAGATTCACTGTACACAGATCACCATCACCTCATCCAGTCATATAGAGGTAGACACAGCTCTACACAGGTTCTATACACCATATACATTACAGTGCAAATATATCAGGTGACTCACAGGGGACGTCTTTTCTGATCGGAGTTCTTCCCTTTTCATCTTCTTCTCCATCCGTCCTGGGCCATAATGAGAACTTCTATGAGCCACGAATCCACAGAATCTGCCAGACAGACATATTAGGCTCCTCACTATGTCACCATCCTCATCTCTCTACAAACTGCACATCTGTATTGGCCCCTGTACGCCCTCACTCATATATATATATATATATATATATATATATATATATATATATTCCTTACAATATATGGTCCCCCCTCTGTTGTCCCCCTTATAAATGGCACCCCATATTGTCCATCCCCCATATAGGTACCCCCCTTATGCTGTCCATCCCCATATATATAGCCCCCTCAAGTCGTCCTTCTTCAATATAGATATCCTCATGTCCATTCACCCCATATGGCCCCCTCATGTTGTCGATTCCTCAGTAATAGCCCCCTCATGTTGTCCATTGCCCCCTATAGCCCCCTCATGTTGTCCATCTCCCCCCTATAGCCCCTCATGTTGTCCATCCCCCCCTATAGCCCCCTCATGTTGTCCATCTCCCCCCTATAGCCCCCTCATGTTGTCCATCTCCCCCCTATAGCCCCCTCATGTTGTCCATCTCCCCCCTATAGCCCCCTCATGTTGTCCATCCCCCCTATAGCCCCCTCATGTTGTCCATCTCCCCCCTATAGCCCCCTCATGTTGTCCATCCCCCCCTATAGCCCCCTCATGTTGTCCACCCCCCCTATAGCCCCCTCATGTTGTCCACCCCCCTATAGCCCCCTCATGTTTTCCATCTCCCCCCTATAGCCCCCTCATGTTGTCCATCTCCCCCGATAGCCCCCTCATGTTGTCCATTTCCCCCCTATAGCCCCCTCATGTTGTCCATCCCCCCTATAGCCCCCTCATGTTGTCCATCTCCCCCCTATAGCCCCCTCATGTTGTCCATCTCCCCCCTATAGCCCCCTCATGTTGTCCATCTCCCCCCTATAGCCCCCTCATGTTGTCCATCTCCCCCCTATAGCCCCTCATGTTGTCCATCCCCCCTATAGCCCCCTCATGTTGTCCACCCCCCCTATAGCCCCCTCATGTTTTCCATCTCCCCCCTATAGCCCCCTCATGTTGTCCATCCCCCCTATAGCCCCCTCATGTTGTCCATCCCCCCCTATAGCCCCCTCATGTTGTCCATCTCCTCCCCATGTTGTCCATCCCCCCCCCTCATGTTGCCCATCTCCCCCCCCCTCTCATGTTGCCCATCTCCCCCCCCCTCTCATGTTGTCCATCTCCCCCCCATGTTGTCCATCTCCTCCCCATGTTGTCCATCCCCCCCCTCATGTTGTCCATCTCCCCCCCCTCTCATGTTGTCCATCTCCCCCCCATGTTGTCCATCTCCTCCCCATGTTGTCCATCCCCCCCCTCATGTTGTCCATCTCCCCCCCCCTCTCATGTTGTCCATCTCCCCCCCCTCTCATGTTGTCCATCTCCCCCCCATGTTGTCCATCTCCTCCCCATGTTGTCCATCCCCCCCTCATGTTGTCCATCTCCCCCCCCTCTCATGTTGTCCATCTCCCCCCCTCTCATGTTGTCCATCTCCTCCCCATGTTGTCCATCTCCCCCCCCTCTCATGTTGTCCATCTCTCCCCTATGTTGTCCATCTCCCCCCCCTCTCATGTTGTCCATCTCTCCCCCATGTTGTCCATCTCCCCCCCCTCTCATGTTGTCCATCTCCTCCCCATGTTGTCCATCTCCCCCCCTCATGTTGTCCATCTCTCCCCCCTCATGCTGTCCATCTCTCCTCCCCATGTTGTCCATCTCTCCCTCACCCACCTCATGTTGTCCATCTCTCCCCCACCCCCTCATGTTGTCCATCTCTCCCCTCCCCTCATGTTGTCCATCTCTCCCCCACCCCCCTCATGTTGTCCATCTCTCCCCCACCCCCCTCATGTTGTCCATCTCTCCCCTCCCCTCATGTTGTCCATCTCTCCCCCACCCCCCTCATGTTGTCCATCTCTCCCCCACCCCCCTCATGTTGTCCATCTCTCCCCCATCCCCCTCATGTTGTCCATCTCTCCCCTCCCCTCATGTTGTCCATCTCTCCCCCACCCCCCTCATGTTGTCCATCTCCTCCCCATGTTGTCCATCCCCCCCCTCATGTTGTCCATCTCTCCCCCATGTTGTCCATCTCCCCCCTCTCATGTTGTCCATCTCTCCCCCATGTTGTCCATCTCCCCCCCTCATGTTGTCCATCTCTCCTCCCCATGTTGTCCATCTCTCCCTCACCCACCTCATGTTGTCCATCTCCCCCCTCTCATGTTGTCCATCTCTCCCCCATGTTGTCCATCTCCCCCCCTCATGTTGTCCATCTCTCCCCCCTCATGCTGTCCATCTCTCCTCCCCATGTTGTCCATCTCTCCCTCACCCACCTCATGTTGTCCATCTCTCCCCCACCCCCCTCATGTTGTCCATCTCTCCCCTCATGTTGTCCATCTCTCCCCCACCCCCTCATGTTGTCCATCTCTCCCCTCCCCTCATGTTGTCCATCTCTCCCCCACCCCCCTCATATTGTCCATCTCTCCCCCACCCCCCCTCATGTTGTCCATCTCTCCCCCACCCCCCTCATGTTGTCCATCTCTCCCCCACCCCCCTCATGTTGTCCATCTCTCCCTCACCCACCTCATGTTGTCCATCTCTCCCCTCCCCTCATGTTGTCCATCTCTCCCCCCCCCCCCCTCATGTTGTCCATCTCTCCCCCACCCCCCTCATGTTGTCCATCTCTCCCCCACCCCCCTCATGTTGTCCATCTCTCCCCCACCCCCCCTCATGTTGTCCATCTCTCCCTCACCCACCTCATGTTGTCCATCTCTCCCCTCCCCTCATGTTGTCCATCTCTCCCCCACCCCCCTCATGTTGTCCATCTCTCCCCCACCCCCCTCATGTTGTCCATCTCTCCCCTCATGTTGTCCATCTCTCCCCCACCCCCTCATGTTGTCCATCTCTCCCCTCCCCTCATGTTGTCCATCTCTCCCCCACCCCCCTCATGTTGTCCATCTCTCCCCCACCCCCCTCATGTTGTCCATCTCTCCCCCACCCCCCTCATGTTGTCCATCTCTCCCCCACCCCCCTCATGTTGTCCATCTCTCCCTCACCCCCCTCATGTTGTCCATCTCTCCCCTCCCCTCATGTTGTCCATCTCTCCCCCACCCCCCTCATGTTGTCCATCTCTCCCCCACCCCCCTCATGTTGTCCATCTCTCCCCCACCCCCCTCATGTTGTCCATCTCTCCCCCACCCCCCTCATGTTGTCCATCTCTCCCCCACCCCCCTCATGTTGTCCATCTCTCCCTCACCCACCTCATGTTGTCCATCTCTCCCCTCCCCTCATGTTGTCCATCTCTCCCCCACCCCCCCTCATGTTGTCCATCTCTCCCCCACCCCCCTCATGTTGTCCATCTCTCCCCCACCCCCCCTCATGTTGTCCATCTCTCCCTCACCCACCTCATGTTGTCCATCTCTCCCCCCCCCCCCTCATGTTGTCCATCTCTCCCTCACTCACCTCATGTTGTCTATCTCTCCCCTCCCCTCATGTTGTCCATCTCTCCCCCACCCCCCTCATGTTGTCCATCTCTCCCCCACCCCCCTCATGTTGTCCATCTCTCCCCCACCCCCCTCATGTTGTCCATCTCTCCCTCACCCACCTCATGTTGTCCATCTCTCCCCTCCCCTCATGTTGTCCATCTCTCCCCCCACCCCCCTCATGTTGTCCATCTCTCCCCCACCCCCCTCATGTTGTCCATCTCCCCCCTATGATAAAAAAAACAAAACCGAAACTCAACTCACCTGTCAACACGCTCCCCCGTCGTTGGTCTCTTCTCCTCTGTTCCCCGACAGACGAGCAGCTCCTGGTCCTGGACAGCGCCATCAACACTGAGCTCCGTGCGCGCCGCAGCGGCTGGGACTTCCGGTATGCGCTACGTGAACCGGAAGTCCTAGCAGCCGCACCGCGCACAGAGCTCAGTGGTGATGACGCTGCCGGGACCAGCAGCTGCTCATCTGTCGGGGCGGCGGCGGCGGCAGCACCCTTGTGATCGCAAGCTTGCGATCACAAGGAAGGGAAGGTGCCGGCCAGCTATCGGCGGCTGAGTGGGCCCCCCAGGAGCACGGGGGCCCCCAATGCGGGGGGACCGTGCTCCCTGACTGGGGGGGCGGGGCCTACTCCTGCTTGGGGCCCACCGGGGGTTTCCCCGGTCCCCCGGTGGCCCAGTCCGCCCCTGTATATATATATATATATATATATATATATACACGCACACACACATCACAGGATATGCTGGGAGTACAGTAGTACAACCCTCTGATAAGTGCTGCTGTAGACAGATGTATTGCTGGACCTTCAGGGCTGATGGTTGTCACCCACAGATTGCAGCCACCAGGAGACTCTGCATACAGTGGTTTATTAAAGGGTTGTTCACTTAGAAGCTACAACTCCCAGCATACACTGAGAGCTGTATAAATGTAGGGTGTTCTGAGAGTTTTAGTTCGACTGAAAATGTTATTCACAAAGGATTTGTCACAGATACAGATGAATCCACGAAAGGACGGGGTCAGCATGTCGTGTCTCACTGGATCTATATTGGTGGGCCCCAGGTACCCCAGTCCGACACTGTATACACTGCCTGTCTCACAACTGCTTATACAGTGTAGACACACTGCCTGTCTCACAACTGCTTATACAGTATGTGTGTATACACTGCCTGTCTCACAACAGCTTATACAGTGTAGACACACTGCCTGTCTCACAACTGCTTATACAGTGTGTGTATACACTGCCTGTGTCAAAACAGCTTGTAAATGTCTATAGTTTCAGCCCTAACAAGGGCTTTTGAGGGTCCCATCCTACCTAAGTTCACCTAAAACCTTCCTCTCCCTGCTTTACAGACTGTCCCTCTCTAGTTCCAACCAATAAGTGACACGAATCTCAAATCACTATTCTTTTATTCAGGAGGTCACATGGTTTAGCAAGCCAATCACAGTTAGAGTTTTTTTTTTTAAGTCCTGCCTACTCCTAGTGACTGTCCCTCCCCCCTGCATGTTTATTGGCTGGAAAAAAGCGCCAGGGGATGTGAGAGGGCGACTTGAATTTTTACTGCGTTTTAGCAGGGATATTCAACCAGTTTTTTTTCCCGGAAGACATCAATTTGTATGTATCCATTGGCATCTCTACGAAGGGTAATGTCCGAAAAATCAACTTGGTCATGACTACATGTATATGTAATGTTAATATTTCGATTAGTATTGTACAGTTCATGGATGAATGACTGTAGCTGACTTGTGTTACCCTGCCAGATCATGAATACATCGTCGATGTAGTGCGCCCAGAAGAGGACGCGGTCCATCGAGGACGGACCATGATCTGTCAGGAACAGATCCCTCTTCCACAGCCCCAGGAACAAATTTGCATAAGAGGGCACACAAGACGCCCCCATAGCAGAACCCTGGAGCTGCAGGTAGAGGGACCCCAAAAAGGTTAAGAAGTTATGATTTAGTGTAAATTTAAGTAGTCTACTTACCAGACCGGCCATCTTCGTCTACAGAGCTGCCTTCAAGGAAGAAATCCACAATCCACTGCTGCTACCCCATCCTCATGTCTATTGCTGATGTAGAGGGATTTTAAGTCGCATGTAACCATGAAAGGTAAGCATTCCACAATTGGCTTTAGTAAGTGGTCAATGAACTTACTCACATTCTCCGTTCAGCTGTTTCTTACGAAGATTATGGGTCTTCCTGGCGGTCTTGACGCATTTTTATCATTTTAAGGAAGGAGATGTAGTGTAGGGATGGTGGGATTCTGTACTGTTAGAGCTGAGTGAAGATCTCTGGAAATAATATCTTCATCCTCTGCATGGGAAAGGATTTCCTCAAGGCTGCAGACATAAGCAGATAGTGGGTTAAACGTTAGTTAGTTTTTTGTGGGAATTTTTTTTTGGCAGTTGGGGGGGCTGCTTTTAACTATTTTCATGTCTGTAGTGGGTCTGTATCTTGCTGTTGCATTTTTCTGTGTTTAACAGGTGTTATCACATACCTGACGAAAAGCTTCCATTTCGTACATCTTCTTGGGCCATATAACTGTGTTACCGCCTTCATCTGCGGGCTTGAATGTGACATCATCCATTTGTCTCAATGTTCGGGTACTTGCTTGTTGCATAGGAGATAAATCGTCATGGTGAATATTGGTTGAAATATGGGACAAATCTTGTTTTACCAGACGCACAAAAATCGAAGGACATAGGCCGAGTGGGGGAAATTTTTGTGATTTCTTCCCAATGCAGGCGGGAACCTTACCTTTATTTGAAGATTGTTGTTCCTGCAATAGATCGTTCAGAGTGTGCAATGCTTCCTGTTCCATTGTAGATGGAAATAGGTCCTCACACTCGATTGCGATGGTGCCATTTTTTAAACATGCAGATCTTTTGTCACTGTGAAATTGTCAAAGCAGGCACAGGGGGAGAAGGTCTGTAGGAAATAAGACTTGTGAGGATAAGTTAATTACCTTAGGGTTATTGGAACCACCCATAGCTCCTCTCTGTAGTTCATACTTCTTCCGACTCAAGGCGTTTCTGTTGTCCCACTTCCGTTGAAATCTCTGTAGTGAAGAATAGCCGGTTGCTCCCCCAGCATCGCTCCTGTCACTGACAGATGACATTGAGGATACAGACATGGATCTATTTCTAGGTCTCACTATTCTCCCAGTTTGCCACTTATACATCTTTTTCTGCTTAAAATCATTAAAGTCTCTTGATAATTTCTTACTCTTTCTTTTATATGCCCTATTCCCATGCAGAGAACTGAGAGTCCATATATTTCCTAAAGGTCTCTGTCTCTGTCTCTTCATCTGTCATCTTACTCTTCCAATACTCTTCCAATTGTTCTTGGAGGCTCTCTATCTCAAGGTCCAATTGTTCCAGGGACCTCTTATTCAGTCCAATAAGTAATTCCATAAATTTATGGAAGTTGTTGGTACATATTTCCTCCCACTGGGTGGTAAACATCTCGTCATTTACCGGAAATGGGAATACTTGTATGCGCAAACCCCGGGGAACCAATTTACGCTGTACATAGTTTTCTAGATAAGCTTTGTTCCACCAGGTTTTTGTGCACTTATATAATAAATGGCTCAATGTGTTTTGTAAACCTTGCACATCTCTCTCTAACCGCTATTGCCCTCAGCCGCGGATTCATTGTTAAAAACTCTTTCCAGTTGGCTTTGCCAGGACCGCTCCCTGGATTGAAAAAATCAGTACACACCAATACATAGTATGCAGAACCCCACTATACAGAGGATTGCATATATAATACTGTAAAGGGGGATAAGTATTAGGGTAGTGAGAAAATTGGGTTCTAGTAATTAACCATATACCAATAAAAAAAAACACTGAACCTCTGATTTATCACAATACAATAAATAAACTTTATTGTTAAAAGTATATGGACTCATGACAATTCATGATTTATAAAACAATAAACCGTGGCTGCAGATAGTAGTTAAAAACAGCAAACAAGAAAAAGGGGCTGCTACAGATGGACTATAGATGGTACTGGCAAAATTAGATAAACAGAAAAATCTATCATAAGTCTGTGAAGGCTAAGTGCTATAAATAACATGTGAAAACCTAACAATGCCTATGAAAAACCTGTAAGAGAGGGGCTGTAAACAATGGTATAAGAAAAAGTGATATTACCTATGTGTTAAGTGACAAGAAGTGCGGGCATCATGACGACTAACGCCATGACGGCTGCTCACATGGTGTGCGCCATTGCCGTGTCATAGGGACGCAGACACGTGCAATGCAGAGAGGTAAAAAGAAAATATATTAACGCCACTTGCTGGTCATAGACTAACAGAACATACAAAAATGTGCAGTTAAAATCAATAATGGAGCAATGCTACCATCTAGTGGACAAATAGAAACTTACAGGGCATTCCAGCAATAAAGTGTTGCTGCCATCTAGTGGATTGCAAGAATATTACATCTAGATATAAAATAATTAGAATGTTGCTGCCATCTAGTGGAAAACAAAAATATTTTATCTGAAGGGTAAAAAAAACCCTATGACTAGAAAAATAGATAAATATAAATAAATAGATAAAAATATTGCACAGAATTAGTGATGAGCAAGTACTAAAATGCTCAGGGGCTCGTTACTCGAAACGAATATCTCCCAAACTCGAGTGCTCGTTTCAAGTAACGAACCCCTTTAAAGTCAATGGGAGACACGAGCATTTTCTGAGGGGACTCAGGTTCGGTAGAGGGAAGGTCGTGTGAAAACCTGTCAACCTCAGAAATTGATGGAAACACAACGGAAATGGACAGGAAACAGCAGTGGCAGCATGTATGCATGCCTATGAGGCTGCCTAATGGCACCATTATGCCTAATTCTGTGCAACAGCCTGGTTAAAACAGAGGTAGGCATATGGACCACCCAAAAATTCAGCCTGACACAGCATGTCGTTGAGAACAGAGCGAACAAGGTAGCAGTAGCCAGTTAGCCTTCCAAAAATTATACCAGACCTAGCATGACATTGAGCACACAGATAATCCTTAAAAGGGAGCCTCCCAAAAATTAGGGCAGAAGCAGCATGGCATTGAGCACCCAGAGAACCCTTACAAGTAAGTGAGGAAGCAAGTGAGCCTCCCAAAAATTAGGCCAGACACAGCATGGCATTGAGCACACAGAGAACCATTACAAGTAAGTGAGGAAGCAAGTGAGCCTCCCAAAAATTAGGCCAGACACAGCATGGCATTGAGCACACAGATAACCATTACAAGTCAGTGAGGAAGTAAGTGAGCCTCCCAAAAAGTAGGCCAGAAGCAGCATGGCATTGAGCACCCAGAGAACCATTACAAGTAAGGCTGCATTCACACGTTCAGTGATTTTCCCGGTCCGTGATTGTGGTCCGGCAGCTACCTCCGTGATCCGTGCAAAACAGTCCGTTTTGCATCCGTTTTGTATCCGTGTTCGTTTTTTTCACGGATCTGTCTTACAGCATTTTGAATGACATTGATTACATCACATCCGTGTTTTTCATGGATGAACACGGATGTCACATCCGTTTACATCCGTGAAAAACACGGATCTCATTCATTTCTATGGGGAATCCTTTCCGTGCATCCGTTCCGAGTAATGACATGTCCTATTTTTTAACGGAACGGATCACGGATCCGTGAAATCACGGAACATCTGAATAGCCCCATAGAAAGCAATGGGCTGTAAAATTGTCCGTGAGTACGGAAAACTTCCCGGAACGTGTGAATGCAGCCTTAGTGAGGTAGCAAGTGAGCCTCCCAAAAATTATGCCAGACACAGCAGGGCCTTGAACACACAGATAACCATTACCAGTCAGTGACAAAGCAAGTGAGCCTCCCAAAAATTGGAGTGAGTCAAGGGGCTGGGATAAGTAGTGGACATGAACCCGGGTGCTGACAGCTAACTGGCTAGGCCAGTTGTCAGTCAGCACCCACCATCAAGGGTACACTTGATGCCTCTCAACCGGGGGTGGTGAGGCCCCGGCCATGGCTACACAAAAGAAATATAATAAAACAGCTGGCTGGTTGGCGGGGGCGCGATCCGTGGGCCTCCGGCAACCAGTCCCGCTCCTCCACAGACGTAGTGTGACGTCAGAGCATGGCAGTGAGGACACAGAGAACCATTAGGAGTGAGGAAGCAATTGAGGCTCCCAATAATTAGGCCAAACCCTGCATGGCGGAAGAAGACTTGGCAGTTGGCTGAGAATTGTAGGAAGAGGAGGAGAAGGAGGAGGAGGAGGAGGAGGAGAAGGAGGAGGAGGAGGAGGAGGAGGAGAGGAGATACCAAGAATCTTCATGTTCAGCTGCTTACCCCGGGTGGACAGTTGAATTCAGGTGAAATCCAGGCTTTGTTCATTTTTATAAACGTCAGCTTGTGAGCGCTGTCAGTGGACAGGTGGGTGCACTTATCAGTGATGATGGCACCAGCTGCACTGAAGACCCCCTCTGACAACACGCTAGCGGCAGGGCAGGCCAGCACCTCCAAGGCATAAAGCGGCAGTTGGGGCCACGTATCCAGCTTTGAAACCCAGTAGTTGTAGGTAGCAGAGTGATCGGGAAGGACGGTGGTATGGTCAGCAAGGTACTCCCTCACCATCTTCCTGAAGGCTTCCCCCCTACTCTGTCTAGACTGGGGACGGTTGACATAGTCTTGCTGGGGTGCCATGAAACTGTCAAAGGCCTTGGAGAGTGTTCCCCTGCCCCTTGACAAGCTGCCTGCTCCACCGCTCCTCTCCCCCGCTCTTTGGCCCACAGAACTACGTCCTCTAGCGCTAGTGGTGTCAGATGGGAAGTACATTTTCAGCATCTGCACCAGGGCCTGTTGATATTAATTCACTCTCATACTGCGTTCGTCGGCAGGAATGAGAGTGGGAAAGTTCTGTTTGTACCGAGGGTCCAGGAGGGTGAACACCCAGTAATCTGTGTTGTCAAAAAAAATTTTAACCCGAGGGTCACGGGAAAGACAGCCTAACATAAAGTCAGCCATGTGCGCCAGACTCCCTCTCTTGACTAGCCTCAATTTCCTCCTCCTCCTCCACCACCACCACCAATTCACCCTCTTCAAGCCATACACGCTGAACAAGTAAGGATTGAGCATGGGTACCCTCTTCAGTGGCGGCACCAGTCTGCTCCTCTTCCTCCTCTTCTTCATCCTCCTCTTGGTGTTGAGAAACTGACGTCAGGGTGGTCTGGATATCTAGCGGCGGCTGTTCTTCACCCGTCTCCTGAGACAAAGGCAAAGTGTCAGACTTCAGGCTGAGCAGGGAGGTTTAAGCAGACACAGCAGCGGGATGGTGAGGCTGATGATGGCGTCATCTCCGCTGACCATCTGTGTTGACTCCTCAAAGGGGCCCAGTACCTGACAGATAGCAGACATCCACATCCACTCCTCATTGTAGATTTGAGGTAGCTGACTGACCTGACTACCGCTTCGCAGGTTGACATCTGGCATTCCACAATGGCTCTGCGTTGCTGGTAAACCCAGGCTACCATCTGGAAGGTGGAATTCCACCTTGTGGGCACGTCGCACAGCAGTCAGTGAGACGGAAGTTGCAAGCGCCTTTGCACTGCCCTAAGGGTGGCAGCATTCGTGGTTGACTTGCAGAAATGCGCATAGATGCGCCGCACCTTGGTGAGCAAGTCAGCCAAATTGGGGTAGTTCTTAAGAAACCGCTGCACCACTAGCTTGGACACGTGGGCCAGGCATAGTACATGTGTGAGGCTGCCGAGTTGCAGAGCTGCCACCAAGTTTCGCCCGTTGTCACACACAACCATGCCTGGTTTGAGGCTCCGTGGATCCAGCCAAAAATCTGACTTCGCCGTGATGCCCTGCAACAGCTCCTGGGCCGTGTGCCTCTTGTCGCCTAAGCTAAGCAGTTTCAACACCGCCTGTTGGCGTTTACCCACCGCACTGCTGATGCTACGAGATTGAGGTGACGTGCTCGTGGAGGGTAATAGAGAGAAGGAGGAAGAAGTGGAGGAGAAAGAGGTGTACAACTCATGAGAGACTGCAACTGAGGTAGGCCCCGCAATCCTCGGGGTGGGCAGCACATGAACGGAACCAGGGTCAGACTCTGTCCCAGCCTCCACCAAGTTGAGATATAGTGTCCCTGCCCGCCAGCACTTGTCCACGTGTCCGTGGTTAGGTGGACCTTGTCGCTGACTGCTTTGGTCAGGGCACGGATGATGTTATCCGACACGTGCTGGTGTAGGGCTGGGACGGCACACCGTGAAAAGTAGTGGCGGCTGGGGACAGAGTACCAAGGGACGTGCAAAGGTCTGCTGCAGGGACAGTTGAACGCTGCGCTTGGACACCTTGTTGGAGGGTGTGGAGCATAGTGGAGGTGAAGGGGTGCGTGTCGTGTGGGAGGTGCTCATGCCTGGGGCCTGGGCGGGGAGACTGACAGAGCCAGCACCTGACACAGGGGAAGGAGCAGGGGTGCGACTTGCAGTCACTGAACGGCATTGGTTCCACTGAGTGGGGTATTTAGCACTCATATGCCTGCGCATGCTGGTAGTGGTTAGGCTGATAGTGGTGACTCCCCTGCTGATCCTGGTGTGGCACATGTTGCACACTACAGTCCGTCGGTCATCCGCAGTTTCTTTAAAAAACCTCCAGACTTTGGAACGTCTAGCCCTGGCCACGGGACGTCTGCAGTGTGCCACTCCTACCTCCTCAGCAGGTGCTGCTGTGTCACCCTGCCCTGAAACACGGCCTCCAGCAACCACATCACTTGGAACCCCACGCCCACGCCCTCGACCCTTACCCCTGGGGTTCACCATTTTATGGACACTGCACAGTATGGAACTGAGATAGGCCTTGCGTATGAAATACAGATATCTTGAAAAATTGTTGTAGTAACCAATGGTTTGGTGGGGCTCTACGGAGCTATCTGGTATAAGGAGTACACTGAGCACTTCTTAGGGGTGTGTATGCAACACCTAATGTCCTCTTTCTGCCATCAGCCGGTCACAACAGTGTACTGGTTAAATCGAGGTAGCAGCACTGTAACTCCCAGCCAGCAGTCTGTAGTAATAGTATTAATAAAAGCGTTTAAGCACTGAAAAGGGCTGTTTGTTTATATTGCTAGTATATACCCTGCCTACTGGAACGCTAAATCCTACACTGACACTCTCCCTGACCAGCAGCAGCTCTGTCCCTGATCTCTCACAGCATGCGCCTGAAGCGAGCACTGACGGCGCCAAGTTTTATATGGCAGGGTCATCTGATCTGGCCAAACAATCGCTGCTATCGACATGTATGGGTCCCACGTCATCACAGGATGTACCAAAGAATCTCCTGCATGTTTATTGGCTGCGAAAAAGCGTGCAAACTTACAGGAAACGGATGATGAGATTTCCTCGAGTATTGCGAGATGCTCGTCCGAGTAACGAGTAGTATCTCTAATCTCTTTCACCCTCCTGTTGCAGGATCCCTGTCAGAGCTTAGAAGTGCTGTACTACACATTGTAGAAGGAGTGACGTATATATATTACAGCTCTTATTAGTGCTTTAGTGACTGTTATCCTGTAGTTTACTAAATGATGGCTTTATTTAGCTGTCCCAGCTGCTGTTTCATGAGATTTCATTTATTCCCCTGCTGTACGATCCCTCTCAGAGCTTAGATTTACAGTGCTACACATAGTAGAAGCAGCCTATCTTCTCTAATATGCTATAGCTCTCAGCACTGTAAATCTAAACTCTGCTAGTGATCATACAGCAGGTGAATGAATGAAATCTCATGAAACAGCAGCTGGGACAGCTAAAGAAAGCAATCATTTAGTAAACTACAGGATAACAGTCACTAAAACACTAATAAGAGCTGTAGTATATACATCACTGCTTCTACTATGTGCAGTACTGCACTTCTAAGCTCTGACAGGGATCCTGCAACAGGAGGGTGAAGGAGATCCCATGGGATTGCTGCTGAAATTTCTTTATGTTTCTTACCTTTATAATTTTCAGCAGCAATCCCATGGGATCTCCTTCACCCTCCTGTTGCAGGATCCCTGTCAGAGCTTAGAAGTGCTGTACTACACATAGTAGAAGCAGTGATATCTTCTATACTACAGCTAGGCTGTAGTTTACTGAATGATGGCTTTCTTTAGAAAAGACTCAGCATCTGTCCCATGAGATTTCATTCATTCCCCTGCTGTATTATCCCTCTCAGAGCTTAGATTTACAGTGCTACACATAATAGAAGCAGACAATATTCTACTATAGTTCTCAGCAGTAAGCTCTGACAGCGATCATACAGTAGGGGCAGTGGCGTAGCCACGGTGGTCGCGGGGGTCGCCGCCGCGACCGGGCCCGCCACAAGGGGGGCCCGCGGGGCCCCCCGATCAATCACTCTTGTGACCGCAAGCATTGTTTTGCTTGCGGTCACAAGAGTCGGGCTCCGTCTTCCCCCGGCTGCTGCGCGGCTGCCGGGGGTGTCGCGTCTTACCCCCGGCAGCGCACGCATCCCAGAACTCCCTGCGCGCCTTGGGCCCTGACTTCTGGTTCCGGCGCGCAGGGAGTTCTGGGATGCGCGCGCTGCCGGGGATAAGACGCGACACCCCCGGCAGCCGCGCAGCAGTCAGGGACAGACCAGGAGGAGTGAGGATCAACGTGGGAGCGCGATGTCAGGTGAGTTAAGTTTTGTTTTTTTTATCAGCCTGTACGGGTGGGGGGAAAGAGGGGGACATCTATGAGGGTGGGGGGAAAGGAGGGGGACATCTCTGAGGGTGGGGGGAAAGGAGGGGGACATCTATGAGGGTGGGGGGAAAGGAGGGGGCCATCTATGAGGGTGGGGGGAAAGGAGGGGGCCATCTATGAGGGTGGGGAGAAAGAGGGGGCCATCTATGAGGGTGGGGGGAAAGAGGGGGCCATCTATGAGGGTGGGGGGAAAGAGGGGGCCATCTATGAGGGTGGGGGGGAAGGAGGGGGGCATCTATGAGGGTGGGGGGGAAGGAGGGGGGCATCTATGAGGGTGGGGGAGAAGGAGGGGGGCATCTATGAGGGTGGGGGGAAGAGGGGGCAATTTATGAGGGTGGGGGGAAAGAGGGGGGCCATCTATGAGGGTGGGGGGAAGGAGGGGGCCATCTATGAGGGTGGGGGGAAGGAGGGGGCCATCTATGAGGGTGGGGGGAAGGAGGGGGCCATCTATGAGGGTGGGGGGAAGGAGGGGCCATCTATGAGGGTGGGGGGAAAGAGGGGCCATCTATGAGGGTGGGGGGAAAGAGGGGGGCATCTATGAGGGTGGGGGGGGAAGGGGACCATCTATAAGGGAGGGAGGAAGGGGACCATCTATAAAGGGGGGGAAAGGGGACCATCTATAAGGGAGGGGGGGAAGGGGACCATCTATAAGGGAGGGGGGGAAGGGGACCATCTATAAGGGAGGGGGGGGAAGGGGACCATCTATAAGGGAGGGGGGGGAAGGGGACCATCTATAAGGGAGGGGGGGGAAGGGGACCATCTATAAGGGAGGGGGGGGGGAAGGGGACCATCTATAAGGGAGGGGGGGGGAAGGGGACCATCTATAAGGGAGGGGGGGGGGAAGGGGACCATCTATAAGGGAGGGGGGGGAAGGGGACCATCTATAAGGGAGGGTGGGGGGAGAGGGGGCCATCTATAAGGGAGGGTGGGGGGAGAGGGGACCATCCATAAGGGAGGGTGAGGAGAGAGGGGGCCATCTATAAGGGAGGGGGTATAGGGGGCCATCTATAAGGGAGGGGGTAGAGGGGGCCATCTATAAGGGAGGGGGTAGAGGGGGCCATCTATTTGGGGGGGCAACATAGGGGGAGAGGGAATACACAGAAGGGGGCATATATTAGGAGGTCACATAGAGTCAGGCTACCCACTAAATGAGGGTGTAAAGGGGACAGTACAGATGTGCAGTGTGTAGAGAGATGGAGATGGTGTCAGAGTGTGGAGCCTAATATGTCTGTCTGGCAGATTCTGTGGATTCGTGGCTCGGAGAAGTTCTCATAACGGCCCAGGACGGATGGAGAAGATGATGAAAAGGAAAGAACTCTGATCAGAAAAGACGTCTCCTGTGAGTCACCTGATATATCTGCACTGTAATGTATATGGTGTATAGAGCCTGTGTAGAGCTGGGGCCACCTCTATATGACTGGATGAGGTGATTTAGTATACTGGATTTGGTCAGTAACAATATGGTGGTGATGGTAGTGGTTGTGGTGTGGCGGTAATGTTTCCTCCCTATATACTGGTATTACTGGTAATATTGGTCTCAGTATACAGGATTTGGTCGGTAACAGTATGGCGGTAATAGGTAATATCTGTCTTGGTGTGTGTGTGTGTATATATATATATATATATATATATATATATATATATATATATACATACAGTGGTACCTTGGTTTAAGAGTAACTTCGTTTAAGAGCTCACAGTTTTTCAAAATTGTGACTTGGTTTAAGAACATTGCTTTGGTTTAAGAACTTCCTGTATCGGGTGGGAGCGTGAGTGGAGAAGGGGCATGGCCTGCATAGCGGGGTCTACAGCACTGTACTCTAAACACCTTCCAAATCATAGCAGATCCCCTTCAGGCTGGGGCTTACATCAGGGGACAGGACTGTGGGGGGGGGGGTAATCTCTCCATAGCTGTAACCTCTCTCTCCCCGGACAGAGAGTGCTGCATGTATGTACCCACATCTGTCCTGCTCATTCCTTCCTGCTCCCTGCAGTCTCTGTCAGCCCTTGTGTTTCCCATCCTCTCCATTACTGTACAGTACAGAATAATAAATATATTTGGGGTGCGGAACCAATTGTCTGCATTTACATGATTTCTTATAGGAAAATTTGCTTTGGTTTAAGAGTGGATTTGGATTACAAGCACGGTCCTGGAACGAATTATGCTCATAATCCAAGGCACCACTGTGTGTGTGTATATATATATATATATATATATATATATATATATATATATATATATATACACAAACACACACAACAATAGCATCACTTGGTCGTGAAAGGAGGGGGGGGGGCCCAAGTTGGCCTCTCGCACCAGGGCCCAGGAGACATTAGCTACGCCCCTGAGTAGGGGAATGAATGAAATCCCATGGGACAGCAGCTGGAGAGAAATTATCTGGTGAAGGGTGAAGAGAGCCATCAATCAATAGTACAGCCCAGAACTCCAGAATTCTTCCCTCTCCTTTTCAGTCTCCCGCCACCCCCACCCCCCAACACACAAATACTCCCCCACACCCTTAGTGTCACCTTCTCCCGGGTTTCTGCCCAGAGATCATGGACCAATAAACTTAATCTCTGGGCAGATACCACAGGTGTGTGCAAATGTGACATGGTGCCTTAACCCAATTCCAGCAAAATCTGTGCTAAAAAAGCTCAAAGGCGCTCCTTCCCCTCTGAGCCTTGCCGAGTGCCCAAACAGTATATTAGGACCACTTATAGGGTGTTCTTTTATTCAGAAGAAATTGCTGAATACATTGTGGGGTGCTTTTAATTCTTTATTCCTTGTGAAATGGCTATTTTTTTTTTAAGGTAGAAATTTTAAGAAACATTAAAATTTTCACTTTCTCCGCAATATGCTAATTGGTTTCCTCAAAGACTAAACGCTCACTATACCCCTAGATGAATTCCTTGAGGGGTCTAGTTTTTAAAAATGGTCACTTCTAGGGGTTTCAACTTTACTTATGCCACAGGAATGTTGCAAACGTGACATGGTGCCTGAATCCAATTCCGGCAAAATCTGTGCTAAAAATGCTCAATGGCGCCCCTTCCCTTCTGAGCCTTGCCGAGTGCCCAAACAGTATATTAGGACCACTTATAGGGTGTTCTTTTATTCAGAAGAAATTGCTGAATACATTGTGGGGTGCTTTTAATTCTTTATTCCTTGTGAAATGGCTATTTTTTTTTTAAGGTAGAAATTTTAAGAAACATTTAAATTTTCACTTTCTCCGCAATATGCTAATTGGTTTCCTCAAAGACTAAACGCTCACTATACCCCTAGATGAATTCCTTGAGGGGTCTAGTTTTTAAAAATGGTCACTTCTAGGGGTTTCAACTTTACTTATGCCACAGGAATGTTGCAAACGTGACATGGTGCCTGAATCCAATTCCGGCAAAATCTGTGCTAAAAATGCTCAATGGCGCCCCTTCCCTTCTGAGCCTTGCCAGGTGCCCAAACAGTATATTAGGACCACATATGGGGTGTTTTTTTTATTCGGGAGAAATTTCAGAATACATTGTGGGGTGATTTTATCTCTTTTTTTTCCTTGTCAAATGGGATCCCGCCTCCTTCACTGAGTGGCTGAGCGGACCTGAGACGTCACGTCTCGGGCCCGCGTCAGACACCAGGAAGCGGCCGAGAACCGGGCACCGGAGCGCCGCGATGCAGGACCCGCCGCTGGAATCGGGTAGGTGAGTGGACGTCTTTTTTTCAGCCACCTCCTCCCTGGCCACATCCAAAAATAGCCCCCACACTGGAGTACCCCTTTAAACCTTTAAGGACAGGGCCAATTTTCGTTTTTGCGTTTTAGTTTTTTCCTCCTTGTGTTTAAAAGCCCATGGCACTTGCATTTTTCCACCTAGAAACCCACATGAGCCCTTATTTTTTGCATCACTAATTGTACTTTGCAATGACAGGCTGAATTTATGCATAAAGTACACTGCGAAACCAGAAAAAAATTCAAAGTGTGGTGAAATTGAAAAAAAAAATGCATTTCTTTTATTTGGGGGGATGGTGTATTTACACCTTTCGCCCTGGGGTAAAACTGACTTGTTGTGCATGTTCCTCAAGTCATTTTGATTAAAACGATATATAACATGTATAACTTTTCTTTTATCTGATGGCCTGTAAAAAATTCAAACCATTGTTAACAAATATATGTGCCTTACAATCGCTCCATTCCCAGGCTTATAGCACTTTTATCCTTTGGTCTATGGGGCTGTGTGAGGTGTCATTTTTTACGCCATGATGTGTTATTTCTATCGGTACCTTGATTGCGTATATACGACTTTTTGATCGCTTTTTATTAAATTTTTTCAGCATGTGACTAAAAATGCGCAATTTTGCACTTTGGGATTTTTTTGCGCTGACGCCGTTTACCGTGCGAGATCAGGAATGTGATTAATTAATAGTTCTGGCTATTACGCAAACATGTTTATTTATTTACTTTTATTTAAAACCTGGGAAAAGGAAAGGGGGGTGATTCAAACTTTTATTAGGGGAGGAGGCTTTTTATTAATAACAATACTTTTTTTTTTTTTTTACACATATACTAGAAGCCCCCCTGGGGTTAGGGTTATTCCCCCTGGGGGACTTCTAGTATATACACTTTGATCTCTCATTGAGATCTTTGCTGTATAGTTATACAGCAAAGATCAATGAGATCGTCACTCGTTTGCTTTCAGCTGCTGCAGCCGAAAACAAACGAGTGCCGAGCCGAGGATGGCGTCATCTTGGAGCGGTCCCCGGCCGGCAGCAGTAACGGAGATCGCTCCTCTGGGACAACGTCCTGGAGGAGCGATCTCCTCCACTAGACACCAGGGAAGTGCTGCAGCCGGTAATCGGATGCAGCTGTCAAGTTTGACAGCTGCATCTATTTACTGTATCAGCGGGCACGGCGATCGGACCGTGCCCGCTAATACCCGCGGTCCCGGGCTACAAGCGGCACCCAGGACCGCGGCGGTTCAGAGCGGGGTTGTCGCGCGGCCCCGCTCTGAACACCTCTTACGGGCACATGACATACGGGTACGTCATGCGTCCTAAAGAGGTTAAAGGAGAAGTCCGGCGAAAATTTTTATTAAAGTTTTTTATTTCCCCCCAAAAGTTATACAAATCACCAATATACACTTATTACGGGAAATGCTTATTAAGTGCTTTTTTTCCTGCACTTACTACTGCATCAAGGCTTCACTTCCTGGATAAAATGGTGATGTCACGACCCGACTCCCAGAGCTGTGCGGGCCATGGCTGCTGGAGAGGATGATGGCAGGGGGACACTGAGGGACACAGAGCACTGGAGGGACACTGAGCATCCCTCTGCCATCATCCTCTGCAGCAGCCACAGGCCGCACAGCTCTGGGAGTCGGGTCGTGACATCACCATTTTATCCAGGAAGTGAAGCCTTGATGCAGTACTAAATTCAGGGAAAAAAAGCACTTAATAAGCATTTCCTGTAATAAGTGTATATTGGTGATTTGTATAACTTTTGGGGCGGCAAGACAATACTTTAATAAAAATATTCGCCGGACTTCTCCTTTAAAATATTCTGGTATTAGGTACGAGTAAGAAACTGTTCTATTATTATATAATATAGCCTCCTTTTATTAAAGCCATTCTAACAGTATAATTTATATGCATATGGTGATGTTCCCACCTCTCAACTTCTACGGAACATACTAAGGTACACTTTTTGGGACATTTTATATTTGATTTGTACACTACAGAAATGTAATTTTTTCTTTTATCTTATGTTGTTAAGTAATTACCATCCTATCATAATATAGTGCATGAGATACTGTACAAAATATTTATTTTTGTCACAATGCTGAAAACCAATAAAATATTGGGAAAAAAAAAAAAAAAGAACCCACAGGTTTTACAGATCTATGGTCTCACTACATTTACTTTAATGAGCGACCATAGAGATGAGCGAATATGATTCGATCGAGTAGGTATTAGATCGAATATTGCGGTATTCGAAAGATTCAAATACAATCGAGTAGTAAAAACTCATTCAGCACACGGCCCCCAGATATAATCAGTCATCATACTACAAATTAAATTTCATCTTAGCACTGCCTACTGTGACTTCTTGAGGAGACGCCATGCTTTATTTCCTTTGGTGGTGGGCAGCTCTCTCTTCTCACTGCATATCTAATACCTATCACTGCGCCTGTCTCACCTACTTAGCAACACCAGCCACCTCCCTTTTTTACCACACCCCCATTTGCATTGGGCATGCTCTACCATGGATAACATACACCCATGCAGCTGCCTATCTGTCTGTCTGTCCATCTATCCATCCTTATAGATAGCTACACTGATAGCCACTGTTACCCAAAGTAGGGCATTTGTAAAAATATATCTAAAGACATTGACATATTTACTGATTGTAAAATGTGATGTGCTAATAGCATAATGTGTTTTATGTCAGATGTAACATGTTGGTGCATTTTATATTTGTACTTGATTGGCACCAATATTGTACCTCTAAACATTGGGTGTGTGTAGGGAAGAATTTTACTTTTACCCGACATTCCTTGCTTCAATGGGTGCCTCCATCATACCTTTTTGCTTTGAACTCTGATTCTATCATAGGCCCCACCTTCTTTATTTGACAGAATCCTTATATTAAGGATCTAATATCTCTGCCCCCTCACCCTTTTTCCTAATTCTAAGCAATCAACAGTTTTACTAAAGGCCCTATTACACATCTTTTAGGTAGAAATGAAACACACTAAAGGGCTCCCAGCATCACAATGAATGCTGATGCCAAGTCTGTTTAGCAGAATACTGTCCATGCACAGACCGTATGTTGTGGACGTGTGAATAGCTCACATGTTCCATTTCTACCAAGCTAACAGATGGCAAGCTACAAATGTTATTGGCTCAGGTGTGATTGTATTGGACGTTAATCATTGGTCAACTATATTTAAATGAAGTCTATGGGGGACATTTTTGAAATCCGGTGTTTTTTACGCCAGTCTTACAAATGTCCCCGCAGCTCCGGAGCTCAGTGGATTTATGTGAAATCCATAAATCACGAGTGCACAGAGTCAGTCTGTAGGAAAATTTTGAAACCTACGCCAGTTAAAAAAGCTAAAAACAATGTTTATAAGTGCTTATACAACAATTTACAAACTGTGACATTCCAATTATACCATTTTACTTTAGTTCTATTCAGTGTGCAAACATGTCTAATTCTGTTTTATCATTAAGACTACAGTTCCCTTGCGCGCCAGTTGCAAGTATCAAACGTGTTTCTATTTAAAGTTATTAAAAATAGAAACACGTTTGATACTTGCAACTGGCGAGCAAGGGAACTGTGGTCTTAATGATAAAACAGAATTAGGCATGTTTGCACACTGAATAGAACTATAGTAAAATGGTATAATTGGAATGTCACAGTTTGTAAATTGTTGTATAAGCACTTATAAACATTGTTTTTAACTTTATACAAGGGTTGAATACCCGTATTTTAGTTACGCCTACTCCGCATACGTCACTAAAGGTATTTACCTGTTACCGGCAGAGTGGGCGTCATCTGATGAAGCGCGCATGCGCGCAAAATGGCTGTCATGTGTGTGATGCACGTGTGAGATGTGGCATCTGACGTCCCAGATACATGCACTGATCCCATATTTTAATTGTGAATAAATAAAGAAATACCGCAACAGAACCAGTGAGTGCCCGCAACTTTCTTCTCTCTACTTCGAAAAATAGAGCAGCTTTACTGTGCAGTCTTTGAATAATACATAACACTTCGTCAACAAATAGATAATCTTTGTACAGGTAATAGTGCTGAATATAGTAGAGGCAGTTGTGGCAGTGCTTGCACAGCTAAGAGTAGAGTAGAGTGGAGCAGCGTAGAGGAGAGGAGTATGTCAAGGGAGTCCCAACCCAAAGTAGTACTGTGCTCTGCCGGAACTTAAGAGAAATACTTAAGACTTGAGAGTGAGAAGTTAACTTGTACCTGTGTTTAGACTTGTGTCTGACCACCTTCTGCCCCACAGTGTCGCGTTTCCCATCCTAATAGGGTCCGGGGTTCCCCGGTGTCACCTGCACTGCGAGATAGGATACAAAGAGCTTCTAGTAGCTTTGTCCTATCAAGGCTAGTTCCTATAGTGTGTGGCTATACACGCCGCTTTCGATTCAACACTATGGGGAACGGACTATGATTGTCCCTTACCATTACCATCCTTGGGTGGCGGTCTCCTTATTTGTGAGTCGTTTTCATACCCGAGGAAACAGAGCCATGACTAAGGGCAAGCCAGCCCGAAACGCGTCGACTTTTTAATAATATATGAATTAAAGATTGCATTTTAAGTGAGCTGGAGAGAATCGTGGTAGTTCCTTTTGTAGCATAGTATACTGCCCTGCACTTAGGCTGAGATAATCCCCAACTTTTCTCCCTCTTGAGAGTGTCTAGAACTGCATAGTGGACATAGATAGGCTAAAAGAACTGAGTGTCTCTTGCTGTCTCATACACGTGTATGTATTAACCAACTTATTAACACACACTGAACTGTCCTTGACAAGGTTCCTGGCTGAGCCAGGCCCTGGCTTGGCTACAGCAGGGACGTCTGCTTTGTGTGTCCTTCTCACACAAGAATCTGAGTAAGACTACTGCTACACTTCCTCCCACACAGTGACTTCTTCCTACAGGGGTATGTAAAGGACCCTGTGAGTGGTGGAAAGGAATGTGTGCAAGAAAAGAAGAGAAAGGATGGGTCAGAAAAGAAGAGTATCTCTATTGGTCAGAAACACAGAAAACCTTATCCCATTATAAACAACAGCTGTGCAATTTCAGACATATACAACACTGACATCTAGTGATGAAACAACAAAAGTACTTCATCCTCAATTAACCTGGATACAAAACTTTTTCGAACGGTGCGAATAAGACACACAAAAGAACCACAGTGGTGGGACATCTCAAATAGATTTATGCTGCCCAAACCACAGGCAACACAAATTGCTGACGGCCACCCTAATTTCACACAACAAACATTACAGCTAAAAAGTCTATAGAATGTATTTTTCCCATGCTTTCTATGCCCAGCTCAGCATGTTTGATAGGTCTCTCAAGGCTCTAGGATGAGATCCATTCATCAAGTCAAACAACTTGGCTTTAAAAGTCAGTTTTTCTCTAAAATGGAACTAATGAAAAAACTGTAGGGAATAGGATATACAGTACTGTAGGACCCCTCAGCTTTAATAGAAGCAGCAATAATCACAATGTACCATCGGAGATGAATTGCTCTTGTCAACTATGCCTAGTCATATTCTATTTTTAGTTCTATAACATAACATTTATGTATTTTAATAGGAGTCATCCTATAAAAAGGAACAATTAATTACTTTTTGCATGTTTAACCTCAGCAACACATACCTTGCTGTGTCCCATTTATTCCTCTCACAGTTTTATAGTTTTCTCTGCATCATTGGCAAAACATTTTTAGATTTGAATAATTCTTTGATTGGACAGTTGGACTATAAAATGATACATCCTTCTAATGATATAAACGCCCTTAATCCTCCTTCATTTTCTTTGTCCTAAACTAGTTTTACTTCCTTAGTCCCAGTTAAATTGGATTTGGAGATGATACAGCCAGCATTGTGGTAAGTTATATTCTTTGCACAGTTTGTACACTAAAATATAGATAGAGATAGAGAGAGATAAAGAGAGATAGAGAGAGAGATAGAGAGAGAGAGAGAGATCTTGCGAAAGCTGCTTTTGTAATACCTTGTATTTTTCTTGTTTCTTTTTTCAGGCATAATGAGATCTTTCCAAATATATAAACGTTATATGATGTCTTTAACTGCATTTTGTTTCCTGGTGAGCGTTATTCATCATCAAGGCTTAAAAAAGGTAACACATTTTTAGTTTCCTTGATTCTAGAATGCTATGAAAAGTTTTAGGTGTTAAAGGGGTACTCCAGCAAAAAAAAAAAAAAATATTAAATCAACAGGTGTCAGAAAGAAAGATTAGTAATTTACTTCTATTTAAAAATCTCCACTCTGACATGGCGCTCCCTGTTGCCACCTCTCTCCGTGATAGGAACAAAGCAGTATGAAATTTTTAGCAGTAGGAGTTGATTTGAAAGAAAAAACATTTTGCTGTAATACCTATTTAACATACAGAACATGAAAAAAAATCAAGAAACGCATAACATGAATACGGTAAATTGCAGACTGATACATAAGGAAAGAGGACCCTGTCTGAAAACAATGAGTAATCAATACAACCATCATTTGCACTTACATAAATATAACACTAGCAAGTTTTTTTCATTTTTGTCAATGCAATGTAAAAATTTCCCATGTTCTTTGTAAATCTTAACTACATTTCTTTTAGGATTTTTTGACAATAGCAGTGCTATTTTTCTGAGATTCTCCAAATTGCTGTAAAAATGTTTTGTGGCACCAGGATTTGCATATTTACTACGGGTGCGATTACATGGAGTGATTTTTAATGATTAACGACTAACGATCGCAAACGAGATTGTTTATCGTTAACCTGAAATCGGTCACCATATTACATAGAGCGATGGTCGTTAGTTACGATCGTTACTACGATCGTTATTGCGATCGTTACTATGATAATTTATTCCTTCTGATCCCAGCAGAACAATGAACAATGTGCAATTAGGAAAAACGTGTGCATCCACAGCTTCATAAAAATCAATAACTTTTATTAAACGTCACAAAACATAAAATAACAAACTGGTTAAAAGACACGCCGACGCGTTGCAGGGTGAGAACCCCTTAATCATGGCAATAGTAGCATGGTTACAACTTGTTTAAATACAGATAGGATGTGACGTTAGACTGGATAGAACCGCCCACCAGAAAACTACATACACCTGGGCGTCCACTTACCGTGAACTTACCGATATGAATGCTAAACTACAAGTATTTCATGCTAGGCCGGACTATGCCCAGATGATGGAAACTACTAACAGAATACTTGCTGATACGGAAAATACCATCATAGAAGGAAAGAGGACAAAGTTTGATAGAGATCTTAAAGATTACTCAGCTGATATGGTTTACACCTGGTGGGAGTTCAGGCGTAAGCATCGCCAGGCTGCGTCTATTTTGAAAAATTCCAATGCTGCTGTGGGACAATCAAAATCGGTTTCATTTGTTACCTCTGAGGAGGACACTACGGATACCCAGACGGACTACTCCGAACAGGAGGACTTTGAGACATCAGCTAACCCCCGAGGTAATGCCCCCCCAGTGGTGCCCGACGTAAAAATAAAAATAGAAACTTTCACCGTGATCCTCCGATTACACGCTCAAGGGCTGTAGCTGGTATGGGACAATCAAAAAACGATCCAGGCCCAGGCGTGCAGGGAGGAAACATCAGAGGGGGAGGGGGAGGATACAGGGGGTGGGGAGGCCAAAGGAGGAGATATTGAGCCCCACTAGTCTTGATGTGATTAATCTCTCTGCATGTTGTTTGTCAGATGACCAAAAGAATGTTTTGTCCCTAGGGCTTTCTTTTGTACTGAGTAAAAGGTTTAATTTGTTCAATACAATTCAAGATGTAAACAAATTTATGAGATTGGTCACTATAAAAAGACATTTCTTGGCGGATGTCTCAGAAACATCTTTTACTGATGAGTCCTCCGCCAATAGATGTATGTCGGGTCCTTCCACATCGGACCTTAACACTGTGGGTCGAGGGTCTACTCCATTAGATTTACTATTTACAGAACAAAGGTGTATACAATCTTTATTGGATTTACAGTCCGATGCCCTGTGTCTGTCGGATTTAGTGACAGACACTGGAAATCGCCTTACCATACCTAACCCGACATATTATCCCATCCAGTCCAGGACACCGGCCATGGATGTATTTCAGCACAAGGTCGAAGAAGCTCTTACAGAGCTGAGCAATAGACCTGATGTAAATTTACAACAAAATAAAGATAATCTCACTAAAAAATAAAGAGCCGCTCTAAAAGATCTTGCGGATAACCCCCATGTAGTTATAAGAAAATCAGACAAAGGGGGATCGGTGGTTGTCTTAGATAGAGATCTGTATATTAGGGAGGTTAAGAGCATACTGGACGATCCTACCACATATAGACGTGTACCTACTGACCCCACTGATGCGGTGAGGCTACGCCTCATTGACATATTAGACACTGGCGTAGAGGTGGGGGTTCTGAATGATAAACAACGGCAATATCTCTTGCCCTTGTTTCCTGTAGTGCCAATTTTCCATGCCTTACCAAAAACCCATAAGAATCAGTTCCCACCACCTCTACGTCCCATTGTCTCTGGCATAGGTTCTCTCCTTGAAAGATTGTGTATTTGGTTGGATGATTTGCTCCAACCTCTCGCAGTAAGGACGATGGGATATGTCAGGGATAGTAAAAGTTTACTTGCCAGTGTGGAAAAGTTACCTACTATGGAGAACGCGTCATGGTTATCCTGTGACGTTGTAGCTCTTTATTCTAATATCCCCCATGATATGGCCATCCAGGCCCTGGCTTTCCACATCGGCAAGTATAGCAATTATGGTAGAGAGTTATCGGACAATGTCCTCACTGTTACATGTTTTCTTTTGACCAATAATTTCTTTCAGTTTCTTGATGACTTTTATTTCCAGATACTTGGCTGCCCGATGGGCGCCAGTTTTTCACCTTCCCTGGCCAATATATACATGGCCTACTGGGAGGAGGTCGTTCTATATAGCGTCCATAACCCATATTTAGGTGTCATCACCTGGTATGGGCGCTATATAGATGACCTCCTCCTGGTGTGGCAGGGGTCAGAGAGTCAAGCTGCGGATCTGGTGCGTTATTTGAATGCTAACACCCTGAACTTAAAATTTACCGCACAATTTGAGCCCAAGTCCATTTCTTTTTTGGATGTAAAACTGCACTTTGTGGACGGTAAAATTGCTACTGACCTGTACCGCAAGCCAACTGCGGGAAATGGTTTGCTGCATGCCAGAAGCAGTCACCCCCCCCCATGTCACCAGGAATCTTCCAATTGGGGAATTTATCCGTCTGATTCGCACATGTTCAGATCATGCGGTTTACCTAATGGGTGCTCAAAACTTGAAGCAGAGACTCCAGGCTAGGGGATACAAAATCCACATCATTAAGAGGGCTCGCTACATAGCAGAGCAGAAAGACAGAGAGTATCACTTACGAGACAGAGGTGGCAACACACATACAGATGAGACTAAAGGGTCTAGTGATAAATGTGGCATTACCTTTTCAACTAATTATAGTCCACAATATAATGATATACGGAATATTATAAAAAAATATTTACCTTAACTTTTTTCTGATCCCAAGTGTGAACAGATTCTAGGCAACGGGGTAAGATATGTTGCACGTAGAGGTCAGACTTTGGGTAACTTGTTGTCCCCGAGCGACATTGGTAACAGTTCACAGCCACATACACCAAACTGGCTTAAAACCACAGGTTTTTTCCCGTGTGCGGTACCGCGATGCGGTTTGTGCCGTTATGTAATCAAAAAACCTGCAGTGGTGTCATCCAGTACGGGCCGAGAGTTCAGGATCCGATCCTTCCTCAACTGCAATTCCTCCCACACCGTGTATGTTGCACACTGCACGGTGTGTGATTTGCAGTACGTGGGATCGAGTATCAGGAAGCTTAAAACCCGTTTCGGAGAACACCTATCTGACATTAAAATGTCCATTTCATCTCGCAGTACCCGTTCACTTTCTGGCCTTGCTATACATTATGTTGAGTGTCACGCAGGGGATACGAGTGGTTTAAAAGTCTCCGCTATTGAAAGGGTTAATAGACCTAAACATGGGGTGACTGGACCCGTATGGTTAGAAAGAGGGAGGCGCTTTGGATTCTTAATCTTAATACTAGGTTCCCTAAAGGGCTAAATTATAAAACTGACCTATACTACATTTATTGATAGTTACATTGCTTTTTGTTTATGACTTTCCAATATGTATATGATTGTTGCCTGTTTTATGTTCACTGCTACACTTCTATGTGCGATGTAAATAGTCATGTGACTTATCTGGAGTGGACGCCCAGGTGTATGTAGTTTTCTGGTGGGCGGTTCTATCCAGTCTAACGTCACATCCTATCTGTATTTAAACAAGTTGTAACCATGCTACTATTGCCATGATTAAGGGGTTCTCACCCTGCAACGCGTTGGCGTGTCTTTTAACCAGTTTGTTATTTTATGTTTTGTGACGTTTAATAAAAGTTATTGATTTTTATGAAGCTGCGGATGCACACGTTTTTCCTATCTTGGATGAGTCGGGTTGCGGCCCACAATACAGCACCCGCGAGCTCTCAAACCACGGAGATCCATTGTCATGAATGTGCCTGTGCGGAACTCCGTGCGCCCCTTGGCTCGTGCTGCGCGCTTGAAATGGCGCTGATATTCAGTGTTTTTGTATGTTTGTGCGGTGTCCTGGGCCTTGTCTGAACACTGGCCTATTTCCTTCTGTGTTTGTTCAGCCACACCCGCCTGAGAAACTCCTGGCCATTTCGGAGTTAACTCTGATGCTGGTTAACTTGTCTGGTCAGGTTGCTCTTGCCCCAGGTGTTCTGAGGAGATTAGGGGTCTGGTCCAATCAGCTCCTGCACTGGACCTCTGGTCTCCTATATAGTGTCTGCCAGCCTGCCTCTCACTGCCGGATATTGAGCTTGTCTCAGCCTGCTTCTGCCTCTGTTTAGTTCTCTGTTTATTCTGACTATTTTTGCCTTGTATTCTGACTATCCCTGCTTGCTGCCTGCCCCTGACCATATTGCCTGTTTATTGACCTTGCTTGTTGGATTGTGTTTTTGTACTGCACTGCCCGATTGTTGTGACCCGGACTGTCGACCATTCTTTATTGTGTTTTGTCTGTCTGTCTTGTCTTTGTGTCCCACCAAACCAGTACAGGGACCGCCGCCCAGTTGCTGCCCTAGGGTTTAGCCTAGGGGGGCAAGTAGGTAGAGTCAGTGGGCGGGGCTAAGTTTAGGGTGCACTGTCTCTGTGTGTCTGGTGTTACCGGTTCCTGACAGAATATCCGGCCAAATATATATACTGCCCCCCTCTGGTGCCATGGCTACTGTGGAAGATCTTGCTACCCGGGTGGAGGGGGTGTCAGGCCTGGTGGTCCAACTGGCAAACCAGATAACTCAGTTATTGGATTTAAACCTGGTGGCTAAGATGGAGGCTTTGTCTTGCCTGGTTGGTGACCTTGCTAAACAGGTTCAAGTTTTGTCTGCCAATCAGAATAATGCTGTGGTAGCGCCCCCAGTGGTGGAAAATCCTAGAAAACCGGTCATGTTGCTCCCTGATAGATTTTCTGGTGATATGGAGAAATTTGAGTCCTTTAGGGGTGCTTGCATGTTGTTTTTTCGGATCAATCACTTCTCTTCTAAGCTGGAGAAGGTTGGTATTGTGGTCTCACTGCTGCAGGGAGATCCTCAGGCTTGGGCTCTCAAAATCCCTCCTGAGGCGGAGGAATGGAGTAGCCTGGAGAAATTCTTTTTGTCCCTGGGTACTATATATGCTCAACCAGATCACATGGCATTGGCAGAGAACAATCTACTCTCTCTCCGTCAGGGTAAGCGACCAGCAGAGGAATATTGCTCTGAGTTTAGGAAATTTTGTGTGATGACTGCTTGGTGTGAACCAGCTTTGAAGGCTTTCTTTAAACAAGGATTGGCAGAGGGCATTAAGGATGCCTGGGTAGGTCACCCAGATCCTCCAACCCTTAAAGAGACCATGGCTTTGGCCATTTCTATTGACCGCAGACTACGAGACAGAAAAAGGGCGAAAGCAAACTCTGACCTCTTCAAACCTTCCGCTTCTTTTCCTGCTGAAAAACCTTTATCCTCCCCTGACGTCTCAGAGGAGGAACCTATGCAGCTGGGAGTATTGAATGTCAGGACCAGACAAGAATTCCGGAGACATAATGGCCTGTGCTTTTACTGCGGGAACAGTGGTCACTACATCAGCCATTGCCCCATCCGTCCCCAGCGAGCAGAACATCATCAGCGTCCAGATGGCTACCAGGAAGGTCATCTGGGCGCACAGGTAACCATTGGTGAAATGGGCATACACTGTTCCTCTGATAAACCTGCCATACCTGTGCCTGATGTGAATGAAAATTGTGGTGATGATAACTCTGTCTGTAGCTCATCTGTCTCTATCTCAGAGTCCTCCGCTGATGAGTGGGAGACGGATAGCGATATTGCTAGTGACATTCAAACCTGTGTGGTGAGAGGTAATTTTCCACCTACACCTGATTTATCAAGTGAGGGTCCGGAGGCCCCTCATAAAAGGGGGGGTACTGTTATGAATGTGCCTGTGCGGAACTCCGTGCGCCCCTTGGCTCGTGCTGCGCGCTTGAAATGGTGCTGATATTCAGTGTTTTTGTATGTTTGTGCGGTGTCCTGGGCCTTGTCTGAACACTGGCCTATTTCCTTCTGTGTTTGTTCAGCCACACCCGCCTGAGAAACTCCTGGCCATTTCGGAGTTAACTCTGATGCTGGTTAACTTGTCTGGTCAGGTTGCTCTTGCCCCAGGTGTTCTGAGGAGATTAGGGGTCTGGTCCAATCAGCTCCTGCACTGGACCTCTGGTCTCCTATATAGTGTCTGCCAGCCTGCCTCTCACTGCCGGATATTGAGCTTGTCTCAGCCTGCTTCTGCCTCTGTTTAGTTCTCTGTTTATTCTGACTATTTTTGCCTTGTATTCTGACTATCCCTGCTTGCTGCCTGCCCCTGACCATATTGCCTGTTTATTGACCTTGCGCTGCCCGATTGTTGTGACCCGGACTGTCGACCATTCTTTATTGTGTTTTGTCTGTCTGTCTTGTCTTTGTGTCCCACCAAACCAGTACAGGGACCGCCGCCCAGTTGCTGCCCTAGGGTTTAGCCTAGGGGGGCAAGTAGGTAGAGTCAGTGGGCGGGGCTGAGCTTAGGGTGCACTGTCTCTGTGTGTCTGGTGTCACCGGTTCCTGACATCCATATATCAGGTGAAGTAAGGCTGAGTGGGTGAGCTGACAAAATTCTCTTTTGTTTTTTGCTAATGTGCAATTACACTGAACGATTAGTGAAAAAATGCGGAACTTGAGCGAACAAATGTGGAATTACAGCTAACGATTAGCGATAATTTTAGGTTCAGATCCAATGGTGCGTTTACACAGAACAATTATCGTTCTAATTTTTGCTATAATGATATAATATGAGCAATAATCATCTTGTGTAAACTCAGCAAATGATCAAGCAACGAGCAAGAAGTCGTTCATTGTGATCTTTTAACATGTTCTCAAATCGTTCGCTAAAAATTCGCAGATCGCTTTGTGTAAATAGTCCTTCAAAAATTCACCCTATCTGAAAGATGGGCTTAAGTGATCCTAAAAACGCAATAACGATTTTTCTCTGTCTAAATGCTGATCGTTATATAAACCAAATTGTTGCTTCAAAATCGTTAAACGATCGATTGGGCGAATTATCGCTCCATTAAAACGTAGCATAAATCAACGATCAACATACGAACAATGTTCCGATCATTGCCTGCAATTACACAGAACGCTTTATCGTTTAAATTCAAACAATATAATGATTTTTTTGCACGATAATCGTCCTGTGCAAAAGAGCCGTAAGGATTTACTAAAGGTGTAGCAGCAGGTATACAGTTCAGCCATGATTTTTGCCTGTTTGTAGGATAATCCATGATTTTGTCCCATAATCAGAGGTTTTTATTGGTAGAGTACCATATGTAGGTGCTGTTAAAAGTGTCAGTATTAGAGATGAGCAAACCTTTCAAAAGTTCGTTCCGACCGGACTTCCGGATTTTTTTTAAAAGTTTGGTTCGGCCAAATTTCGGATTTCTTCGGATTTCATAGTTTAAAGCATCTATATGCTACGGGGGTAGTGTATTTGGTTGAATTTGGGGCTCTACATGTCAGTAACATCATTATCTTTTCAATATCTCAAAGTCAATTTATTTTTTTTAGACTTCAATATTCCCTATTACAGGGTCTATGCAGGAAACTCACCATTACAGGGTCTATGCAGGAAATTCACCATTACAGGGTCTATGCAGGAAATTCACCATTACAGCGTCTATGCAGGAAAAAGGTCACAAATGCAGTGAAGGAGCAGCAGTAGTCATTGGGGGCCAGCGGAGGTCCAGCAATAGTCATTTGAGGCCAGTACAGGAGCAGCAGTAGTCAACACGGAGGCCAGGCAGGAGCAACAGTAGTCAACATGTAGGCCAGGCAGGAGCAACAGTAGCCAACATGGAGGCCAGGCAGGAGCAGCAGTAGCCAACATGGAAGCCATGCAGGAGCAGCAGTAGCCAACATGGAGGCCAGACAGGAGCAGCAGTAGCCAACATGGAGGCCAGGCAGGGGCAGCAGTAGTCAACATGGAGGCCAGGAAGAGCAACAGTAGTCAACATGGAGGACAGGCAGGAGCAACAGTAGCCAACATGGAGGCCAGGCAGGAGCAACAATATTCATTATGGAGGCCAGGCAGGAGCAACAGAAGTCAACATGGAGGCCAGGCAGGAGCAATAGTAGTCAATATGGAGGCCAGGAAGAGCAACAGTAGCCAACATGGAGGCCAGGCAGGAGCAGCAGTAGCCAACATGGAGGCCAGGCAGGAGCAACAGTGGTCAACATGGAGGCCAGGCAGGAGCAATAGTAGTCAACATGGAGGCCAGGAAGAGCAACAGTAGCCAACATGGAGGCCAGGAAGAGCAACAGTAGCCAACATGGAGGCCAGGCAGGAGCAGCAGTAGCCAACACGGAGGCCAGACAGGAGCAGCAGTAGCCAACATGGAAGCCAGACAGGAGCCGCAGTAGACCACATGGAGGCCAGGAAGAGCAACAGTAGTCAACATGGAGGACAGGCAGGAGCAACAGTAGCCAACATGGAGGCCAGGCAGGAGCAAAAATATTCATTATGGAGGCCAGGCAGGAACAACAGTAGCCAACATGGAGGCCAGGCAGGAGCAACAGTAGTCAACATGGAGGCAAGGGCAGGCACAGCAGTAGTCAACATAGAGGGCAGTTAAGGCCCAGCAGTAGCCAACATGGAGGCAAGGTCAGGCACAGCAGTAGTCAACATGTAGACCAGTGAAGGCCCAGCAGTAGACAACATGGAGGCAAGGGCAGGCACAGAAGTAGTCAACATGCAGGCCAGTGAAGGCCCAGCAATAGCCAACATGCAGGCAAGGGCAGGCAAAGCAGTAGTCAACATGGAGGGAAGGGCAAGCACAGCAGTAGTCAACATGCAGGCCAGTGAAGGCCCAGCTGTAGACAACATGGAGGCAAGGGCAGGCACAGCAGTAGTCAACATAGAGGCCAGTACAGGATCGTCAGTGGTCAACATAGAGGCCAGTGAAGGCAGGAGTAGCAGTTGTAGTGGGGAAACGTGAGCAGCAGAAGCAGAATAATAAGGTCCATGGACAGGCGAGAGGTAGCAGGGCAGCAGCAGCAGGAATGGTGAAATGACCAGTAAGGTCTAGTTCACATATAGGCCATAATATAAGCAGAAAAGGTCCTACATCTTGGTGACAACAGGAACAAATCCTACTCTGTGGTATCAGGAGCAGGTTTCAAGTCCTTATCTATCCATGTGGCGTTCATTTTGATGAAAGTCAGACGCTCCACACTATCACAGGACAATCTGGTTCTCCTGGGACTGACAATATGACCTGCTGCGGTGAAAACTCGCAAGGATGACACACTGCTGGCCGTACAGGAGAGTATGTCTAAAGCAAATTCAGCGAGATGTGGCCAGACATCTAATTTTCCCACCCAGTAGTCCAGGGGTTCCGGCACGTTAGGTGGCAATGTGGAGTCCAAAAACACCTGGGCTTGCTGTTTGAGGTGTGCCGCCATGTCCTGCTGCTGTGCGGGTGCTCCAGTTACCCCGGCCTGTGGCTGCATGAAAGCGTGCATCATGGACATCAGGCTCAGACTGGTGCAGCTGCTCATGCCACCCAAGTTGCTAGAGGAGGATGTGCAGGAGGCAGTGCTGCTGGTGTGGCCCTGGTGGGAATGGTGTGAATGAGAGTGCAGTGTTCCAAAGGCTGCCACTGACTGTGCACCCAGCTCCTCTCTATAATAATTCATTTTTTTCTCCAATTGGGAAGGGTGAATGAGTTCACACAGCTTGTTGCGATACCGTGGGTCCAAAAATCCGTATCCGACCGGACCGAACTTTTGGAAAAATCCGAACCGGATCCCATACCGGCCGAACTGGTTCCCTCATCTCTAGTCAGTATGTTTTATCAAGATGGTACAAAACACCGGTCACTACGTCCCTTTATACTACGCAACACTCTTCCATTTGTCGAATATGTAACCACAATTATGGTTGGTTCTTCCACATCTGGTGGACCTGTGCAGCATTGCATACCTGGTGGGTACTTATCTTTCAGGCCTGTAATGTGGTCTGCAACGCTTTGTGTACCATCACCTGGTATCTGCTGCACGGTTAGGGTCCATTTACAAAGAAAGATAATCTGACAGATAATCTGCCAAAGATTTGAAGCCAAAGCCAGGAATGGATTTATAAAGAGGAGAAATCTCAGGCTTTCCTTTATGACCTGATCTCTGTTTATAGTCTGTTTCTGGCTTTGGCTTCATATCTTTGGCAGATAATCTATCAGATAATCTTTCTGTGTAAATGGACCCTTATGCTAAGTTTACATGGAGCGATAATTGGCCCGATCGCACGATTAACGATTTCGAAGAAACAATTTTTTTTTATACCGATCAGCGTTTAGACGGTACAATATATCGTACGAAAAAATCGTTTTGCGATCGCGCGCCCGCAGCCCGGCCCGCCCGCAGTCCGCCCCCGCTCAACCGCATGCCCCCTGCGCCACCCTGATCGCCACCCCCGCCGCTCCGATCGCCACCCCCGCCGCTCCGATCGCCCCCCCCCGCTGCCGCTCCGATCACCACCCCCGCCGCTCCCATCGCCCCCCCCGCCGCTCCCATCGCCACCCCCGCCGCTCCCATCGCCCCCCCGCTGCCGCTCCGATCACCACCCCCGCCGCTCCCATCGCCACCCCCCCCTGCCGCTCCGATCGCCACCCCCGCAGCTCCGATCGCCACCCCCGCCGCCACCGCTCCGATCGCCACCTATCAGTGCTGCCTTGCATTTCAAACGCCTCCCCTTCAGCCAATCAGTGCTGAAGAGGAGCACTGATTGGCTGAAGAAGAGCCGTTTGAAATTCCCGGCTCCCCTCTTCAGCCAATCAGTGCACTAAAGAGGGGAGCCGGGGATGTGGAAGACCTGCTATGCGGAGCAGGTAAAATATGGTCGCGGCCGGGGGACGGGGGCGATCGGAGCGGCGGTGGTGTGGGTGGCGATCGGAGCAGCGGCGGCGGGGGTGGCAATCGGAGCGGCGGCAGGGGTGGTGATCGGAGCGGCGGCGGTGGCGGCGATCGAGCCGGCGCAGGGGGCTGCGGATTAGCGGGGGGGGGGGGGCGGGCTGCGAGCGGGGGGCCGGGTGGAGGGCGGTCGGACTATCGCGCGACGACTGTTTACACGGAACGATCAGCAAATTTTTTGCGAACGACGATTTAAGAACCTGTTAAAAGATCAAAATGAACGATTTCTCGCTCGGCGTTCGATCATTCGCCGCGTTTACACGTACGATTATCGTTCGAATTCGATCGTTATCGTGCAAATTTGCACGATAATCGTTCCGTGTAAACCCAGCATTACTGGTCCCAATACACTGTCTGAATTAGCCACTTTGGAGGAGAGGCGGTTGAAAGTTGACCAGATATGTGGTATGGAGGAGCTTTCAATACCCTGCCTAATGAGTCAGACCTGAATACCACTTAACCCAACAGCACAAAGAAAGTGATTACCTACTCTAGTATTATTTCTGTATGTCCTTCTGAAATGCTGCTATATGGATATTTTCCTCATCCAACTGTAAATGGATGACAGGGATTTTTTTCTAATTGTTTTCATGGTCTGGTTATACCCCCCCCCCCCCCCCCTTTCCTTTCTATCGTTTCGGTACAGAAAATTACTGTTAACTTAAAATTATGATGAACCAACATGCTGAGGTTAAAGGACCTGTATTAGCCCTTGGGTCCCATTACAGGTTACAAGAAAATAACTGCATAACTGTATAGTAATTTCATACCATACGTATGTATGAATGCATTGATTATGAATATTATGTATAATACTGGTTGGGGATGGGATCATGTATTGTGTATGCAGGGCCGGCGTTAGGGGGGGGGCAAAGAGGGCAGTTGCCCAGGGCCCCCATCCCCCAGGGGCCCCCTGCCCCAGTTACAGTGAGTGTTAGGTGCAGGACCGCACAGACAGCGTCCTGCAGCCTCTGTCAGTGATCCCTGGCTGCAGCTTATGGCTGCTATCAGGGGTCACACAGAGGCTACAGGACACTCTGCTCCGGAGTGTGTAGCTTCCCCCTCCCCCTCCCTTCTGCACCATGTGACCTGGTCTTCCTGGTGAGACTGATGTGGCAGTCGGGACGATAGAGGAGAAGGCTGCAGGGTGAGGATCACAGCCTTCTGCTGCTGCTGCTGCCATGGACAAGGACAACTACACCCAGCATGCTGTTAGAGGGGGTAAGTATACTGTACATGTAGTGTGTGTATGAATGCTATGTGTATAATGGATGAATGTAGTGTGTGTTACATGTCATGTGTGTGGTGGATGGACTGGATGGTTTGGGTGTGTGCATATATATATAATGTGTGTGTGTATATATATAATATAATTAGTGTGTGTATCACCCCTGCTGACTCCACTGTGCATTAGAAGTGTTGAGGTAAATACACTGTGTATAGGAGCTGCAGCCATTCTCTGGCCTCATCAGTCCTATGTAATTGCTGCAGGTGATCGGTAATTGGCTGCAGCTCCTATGTATAGTGTATGATGATGTCACTAAGGTAATACGGTGTATTTTATTGAGAAAAAAATAAGGTGGTGGTCACTGTATGGTGGTAATATTGGTCCGTATATAATGTCATTATGCAGTGGTCAGTCTATGGTGGTAATATTGGTCTGTATATAGTGTGTATAGTGTCATTATGCAGTGGTCAGTCTATGGTGGTAATATTGGTCTGTATATAGTGTGTATATAGAGTTATTACCACCATAGAGTGACAGCCACATAATGACACTATACACACTATATACAGACCAATATTACCACCATAGAGTGACCGCCACATAATGACACTATACACACTATATACAAACCATTATAACCGCCATAGAGTGACCGCCACATAATATTGATCTGTATATAGTCATTATGTGGCGGTCACTCATGGCAGTAATATTGGTCTGTATATAGTGTATATAGAGTCATTGGGGGAGATTTATAAACACATGGTGTTAAGTAAAACTGGCCCAGTTGCCCCAGGCAACGAATCAGATTCCACCTTTCATTCTTCACAGAATCTTTGGAAAATGAAAGGGGGAATCTGATTGGTTGCTAGGGGAAACTGAGCCAGTGTCACTTTACACCATGTGTGATAAATCTCCACCATTATGTGGTGGTCATGGTGTGTGCTGGTCTGTATATAGAGTCATTATGTGGTGGTCATGGTGTGTGCTGGTCTGTATATAGAGTCATTATGTGGTGGTCATGGTGTGTGCTGGTCTGTATATAGAGTCATTATGTGGTGGTCATGGTGTGTGCTGGTCTGTATATAGAGATTATGTGGTGGTCATGGTGTGTGCTGGTCTGTATGGAGTCATTATGTGGTGGTCACTCTATAGCGGTAATATTGGTCTGTATATAGTGTATATAGAGTCATTATGTGGTGGTCATGGTGTGTGCTGGTCTGTATATAGAGTCATTATGTGGTGGTCACTCTATAGCGGTAATATTGGTCTGTATTAGCGATACCAATTCGATACTTAAAAAATTATATTTAAGAAAAAACAAACAAAAACAAAACAAAACACAAGAATAGAAATGACCCCCCCCCCCTCCCCCAGGTTCAGGTCAGTACGAACCAATTTATGTTCCCTAATTTTATTACTTTAAAAATAAAGTCCCCATTATTTAAAATAAATAAAAACTTGCCCAACTCTGACTCACTTTTTTTTATCTCTCCGCCTGTCTGGCTGGGGGGTGAGGGGCATTTTTTGTGCTGTGATCTGTAGTTTTATTTAGTACCATCTTTTTATGTGGTACTGAATTGGGTGGTTTCTGCACTTGCTCGGTTTACCGTGCGTGATCAGGAAAGTGACAGGTAGTATGGACAATAACACTTCAGCTGCCAGGGATGGGGATTGTAGTCATGTAACACACAACTGCTATCAGGTGGGAGGATGGGGGTTGTAGTCATGTAACACACAACTGCTATAGGGGAGGATGGGGGTTGTAGTCATGTAACACTTTAACAATCAGAGGGTGATGGGGGTTGTAGCCATATAACAGACACCAGCCAGCAGGGGGGATGATGGGGGTTGTAGCCATATAACACACACCAGCCAGCAGGGGGGATGATGGGGGTTGTAGCCATATAACACACACCAGCCAGCAGGGGGGATGATGGGGGTTGTAGCCATATAACACACACCAGCCAGCAGGGGGGATGATGGGGGTTGTAGCCATATAACACACACCAGCCAGCAGGGGGGATGATGGGGGTTGTAGCCATATAACACACCAGCCAGCAGGGGGGATGATGGGGGTTGTAGCCATATAACACACACCAGCCAGCAGGGGGGATGATGGGGGTTGTAGCCATATAACACACACCAGCCAGCAGGGGGGGTGATGGGGTTGTAGCCATATACACACACCAGCCAGCAGGGGGGATGATGGGGGTTGTAGCCATATAACACACACCAGCCAGCAGGGGGGATGATGGGGGTTGTAGCCATATAACACACACCAGCCAGCAGGGGGGATGATGGGGGTTGTAGCCATATAACACACACCAGCCAGCAGGGGGGATGATGGGGGTTGTAGCCATATAACACACCAGCCAGCAGGGGGATGATGGGGGTTGTAGCCATATAACACACCAGCCAGCAGGGGGGATGATGGGGGTTGTAGCCATATAACACACCAGCCAGCAGGGGGGATGATGGGGGTTGTAGCCATATAACACACACCAGCCAGCAGGGGGGATGATGGGGGTTGTAGCCATATAACACACCAGCCAGCAGGGGGGATGATGGGGGTTGTAGCCATATAACACACCAGCCAGCAGGGGGGATGATGGGGGTTGTAGCCATATAACACACCAGCCAGCAGGGGGGATGATGGGGGTTGTAGCCATATAACACACCAGCCAGCAGGGGGGATGATGGGGGTTGTAGCCATATAACACACCAGCCAGCAGGGGGGATGATGGGGGTTGTAGCCATATAACACACACCAGCCAGCAGGGGGGATGATGGGGGCTGTAGTTTTACTATTCCTGGTGTCAGGGCATGCTTACCGGTGACCTGGATTTGTCTGTGATCTGCAGGTTACAGCCCCCCTCCCCCTCCCAGTCAGAGTCAGGCTGACTGTAAACCCCCCCACATTGTGTCTGCTCCGGAGTCTCCTGCCGGCCCCGGCCTCCCGCCTCCTCACACTCCTGCCGCCCCCACCACCTCATAGTCCGGTGCAGATGTAGTGGCTGCATCTCCTGCCGACCCCTGCTCCAGCCTTCTCCTCTCCCGGACACCGCTCTCCCTCTCCAGCCCGTGACCCTGCTCTGCCTGCAGTCATTAGCAGCGGGGGTCTGCTACACACAGGAGGGGGGTAATGCCGCTGTCAGTGTGACAGCGGCATCTATATAGTTACATAGCCGGCACTAGCAATAGCTATGTGCCGGCTATTTGAATTTGGCGCTGACGGGGGAAGAGGGTGCGCGCTGAGGAGGTGACAGGTGGGAGCAGGGGGCGGCACACAGAGAACTCTGTTCTCTGCGCTATACTTTATGTTAAACTGCATAATAGCGCAGTTTAACATAAAGTTTCGATACCAGGAAATCCTGGTATCGAACTTTTTTCGGCCCGGAATATCGATAGTAGTATCGATATATCGGTACATCGTGCAACACTAGTCTGTATATAGTGTGTATATAGAGTCATTATGTGATGGTCACTCTATGGCAGTAATATTGGTCTGTTTATAGTGTATATAGAATTGTTATGTGGCGGTCATGGTGTGGTGCTAATATTGGCGTGTATATAGTGTCATTATGTGGTGGTCACTCTATGGCGGTAATATTGGTCTGTATATAGTGTATATAGTGTCATTATGGGGCGGTCACTTTATGGTGGTAATATTGGCCTATATATAGTAAAGTTTTCTTCAATTATGGTAAGGAGGTAATATTTGGTCCTGATATAGTGATTTTTTTATTTTATTTTTTAAAACAATGCATATAAATAGTTTTTGTGTTTACACAACTAGTGACAGTCCTAACATGTAGCAGCGGTCCTGACATGTAGCGGCAGTCCCAGCACGTAGCGGCAGTCCTGGCATGTAACCTTCTGAATTGACTCAATGTGACTAAGGGCCATAATACACGGAGCGAAAAATTGTCCGAATCCGGCCAATACCGCTCTGTGTATATAGAGACAACAGTAATCAAATGATCATTGTCTTTTGGCAAGTGTAAAAATCATTGGCTGTGCGTATAACATAATAAAGCTGTTACTTACCTGATCACGTTCCCCGGTGTCCTCAGGCCTTGTCTGTTTGTTACGGCCAGTGACTGGCTGAACGACCGATCACTTGAGAGAGAGGACCAGAAGTGAGAGCTGGGACTGGGGGATCGCACAGACAAGGACATCGGGGAACATGATCAGGTAGTATATATCTTTATTGTTCACTATATACAGCAAGGGCTGCACACACATCACTAATGAGATAGAGATCTGATGGCGGCTTGTCTCTCTGAGAACAAAGAGGTTGGGCATTGATTTTTCATCAAGCCTAACCCCCTATGTCCACTGATATTATCTGTCAGAGGACTGTCCAGAGAGCCTCATACTGCTTACACTGATGGCCGAACCCACCACGAGCAGCAGATACTACTAACAAAAGTGTAAAGTGTATGGGAACCTTAAATTGCTGCTACAATATTTCAGCGTTTGGGGCCCCACCTTCAACTTTGCCCAGGGCCACATTTAGTCTAAAACCGGCCCTGTGTGTATGTTTTTTATAAAAGTAAAATATTATAGAAAAAAATGCAAAAAAAGAACACAGCCAAAGGGATATACCAATTAAAATAGGTATGTATATCATTACAATTTTCAGTTAAGAAAGGAAAAGTGAAGTTTTAATTTAGAAGACTACAAGAATCTCTATTAACTGCAATAAGATAGTACACTTCTAGCAGTTTTGTTAAAAGATTCTACCGAAAACTGCAGTCAAGGCTCCGTCATGAAGAATATTTGGTCTTTATTAGAGATGAGCGAATACTCAGGGAAATCTCATCATCCGTTTCCTGTAAGTTTGCGCGCTTTTTCGCAGCCAATAAACATCCAGGAGACTCTTTGGTACATCCTGCGATGACGTGGGACCCATACATGTCGATAGCAGCGATTGGTTGACCAGATCAGATGACTCTGCCATATAAAACTCGGCGCCGGCAGTGCTCGCTTCAAATGCATGCTGTGAGAGATCAGGGACAGAGCTGCTGCTGGTCAGGGAGAGTGTCAGTGTAGGATTTAGCATTCCAGTAGGCAGGGTATATACTAGCAATATAAACAAACAGCCCTTTTCAGGGCTAAAAGCTTTTATTAATACTATTACTACGGACTGCTGGCTGGGAGTTGCAGTGCTGCTACCGCGATTTAACCAGCACACTGTGGTGACCGGCTGCTGGCAGAAAGGGGGCATTAGGTGTTGCATACACACCCCTAAGAAGTGCTTAGCGTACTCCTTTTTGATTTTGGGGCTGGTGGTCCTGGTGTATAGAACTTACTTCACTGCTCATATTGTATTGGGGTGACAAAACGTGTACAGTTGTTGCCCATACCAGATAGCACCGTCAAGTCCCCCCTAAACTAGTGTGTACTGCACTGTATAGCTGGGATTTGTAGTGCATAATGCATTGAACTTACTTCACTGCTCATTGTATTGGGGTGACAAAACGTGTACAGTTGTTGCCCATACCAGAAAGCACCGTCAAGCCCCCCTAAACTAGTGGGCACAACACTGTATTGCTTCTGTATCCACAACCAGAAGATGGTGGCACTACTGCTCCCAGCAATCCTCTTGCTCACAGCCCGTTAACAGCGATAAACTCAGGTGGTGCTAGTTTCCAAAATATGTAGGCACATGCAAAATATTACAAGTGAAGAAGGAAAATGAAATTGCACTCACCCGTTAAAATTTCTTCGTATTTATTGGCACATCGTAGTAAAAATTGGACAAGGTGCAGACACAGCAGCGGCAGACTCCATGGAGATGAGGTTACAGGCTTGTTTCACGCCCTTACGGCGCTTCTATGGACCACCCCTGGTCCGTAGGGGTGGTCCTTAGAAGCGCCGTAAGGGCGTGAAACAAGCCTGTAACCTCATCTCCATGGCGTCTGCCGCCGCTGTGTCTGCACCTTGTCCAATTTTTATTACGATGTGCCAATAAATACGAAGAAATTTTAACAAGTGAGTGCAGTTTCATTTTCCTTCTTCACTTGTAATATACTGTATTGCTTCTATATCCCTTCTAATGGTTCTCTGTGTCCTCACTGCCATGCACTGACGTCACACTACGTCTGCGGAAGATTGCGCCCCCGCCAACCAGCCACCTGTTTCATTTTATTTTTTTATTTTTTTGTCTAGCCGTGGCCGGGGCCTCACCAACCCCTGGTCGAGAGGCATCAAGTGTACTATTAATGGTGAGTGGTGAGTGAGAGCAGGCCTAGCCAGTTAGCTGTCAGCACCCGGGTTCATGTCCACTATTTATCCCAGCCCCTGGACTCACTCCAATTTTTGGGTGGGCTCACTTGCTTCCTCACTCACTTGTAATGGCTCTCTGTGTGCTGAATGCCATGCAGTGTCTGGCCTAGTTTTGGGAGCCTCACTTGCTTCCTCACTCACTTGTAAGGGTGAGACAATTGCCAGATCCTCAAGGATCAAAGTCAATTTCAAAATCAAAAAAGAGGTGGGGGGAGAGGTGGTGAGTCACATTATGCAGGGAATGTTACCCCAACTGCTACATTCAAATTAAAAATCGAAAGTGTGGTGGGGGTAAGAGTGGGGAGTCACGTCATGCAGGGAATGTTACCCCAACTGCTACAGGAGCGGGACTGGTTGCTGGGGGCCCGCGGATCGCGCCCCCGCCAACCAGCCAGCTCTTTTATTTTAATTTTTCTTGTCTAGCCGTGGCCGGGGCCTCACCACCCCCGGTCGAGAGGCATTAAGTGTACCCTTGATGGTGACTGACAGCTGGCCTAGCCGGATTGTACCGTACACCCCCCCCCCCCCAAAACTAGTGGGTACTACACTATATTGCTGGGATTTGTAGTACATCCTGCATAGAACTTCACTGCTGGCCCATGTGTTCAACCTTGTGTTCCAGCTGTTTCTTAAGACTTACCCGAATTTGGCTGACTTGCTCACCAAGGTGCGGCGCATCTGTGCGCATTTCCGCAAGTCAACCATGGATGCTGCCACCCTTAGGGCAGTGCAAAGGCGCTTGCAACTGCCGGCTCACAGACTGCTGTGCGACGTGCCCACGAGGTGGAATTCCACCTTCCAGATGGTAGCCAGGGTTTACCAGCAATGCAGAGCCATTGTGGAATGCCAGATGTCAACCTCGGTTTTTTCCATTTCAAACCAAATTATTTGTGGTTCATATGCCTACCTCTGCCATCCATGTTGACTACTGGTGTGCCTGCCCTTGCCTCCTTTTGGCTGGGCCTTAACTGGCATCCATGTCGACTACTGCTGGGCCTATAGTTTACTGGCGTCCCTAATTTTGCCTCATTGTTTTGTCCATTTCGTACCAAATGATTTGTGGTCCATATGCCTACCTCTGACATCCATGTAGTCTACTGGTGTGCCTACCCTTGCCTGGTTGTTGCAGGGCCTTAACTGGTATCCATTTAGACTACTGGTGTGCCTGCCCTTGCCTCGTTGTTGCTGGGCCTTAACTGGCATCCATGTAGACTACTGGTGTGCCTGCCTTTGCCTTGTTTTTCTCTGTGTCCTCACTGCCATGCTCTGACGTCACACTACGTCTGCGGAGGAGCGGCACTGGTTGCCGGTGGTCTGCCGATCGCTCCCCCGCCAACCAGCCAGCTATTTTTTTTTTACTCTTACTCTACTGTATCAGGCCTAAGTGGCCGGTAATAAAGTGGCCACTTTATGTTTTTTTTTTTTCTAACCTTTTATTTAAATTTTAAAATCAAATCGACTTTAATTCAAGTGCAATTTGCAGGGCTGCCTGGTCATCTATTGTATCTCCAAGATACACGCCACTGTTCAAAGGAACAGACAGTGATAATGGTGGATCCTAATTTACCATCCTTGTGTTATCCATTTCAAACCATATAATCTGTGGATGTCAACTTGCGGGGGTTCTCTGCCGTCCTTAAGACGACTGTATTGTTATTCTTCGTCCCTACCTCCAAAGATATGCCTATCACGCACAACTGCATGAGGGTGTGAGGCTAAATCTAGCCATAATCCGGCTATTTTAGTTTTAGGCGCAGCAGCACTGCCGTGGGTGAGCGCCAACAGGTGGTGCTCAAACTGCTGAACAGCACCGTCTACCTTCCTTGGATGTTTTAGCTGTTTTGAAGGTAGGATTGACCAGGCCTTTTACCAGTAGCTTCTTTCCTTCCTTGGATGTTGTAGTAGCCTTTTTGAAGGCAGGATTGACCAGGTCTTTTTAATACACAGGCTACCGCACTTGCCGTCTCTTAGAGACTCTTTAAAGGATTGAAAGTGTATTTGATCAAGTGTTGGTTACTGTTGCTCCTGCCTGGCCTTCATGTTGGTTACTGTTGCTCCTGCCTGGCCTCCATGTTGGCTACTGCTGATCCCGGCAGTTCTGTGTGCTCAATGCCGTGCAGTGTTTGGCCTAATTTTGGGGAGGCTCACTTTCTTCCTCACTTACTTTTAGGTTACAAACCCACTTGCCGGATCTGCAGCGAGTCTCCTTGCTGCGTTTTTGCAGGGAGACTCGCTGCAGATCCCGGCCCTATACTTTCAATAGCAGAGAAACTCGCAGCAGGGATGTATATCCCTGCTGCGATTTTGTCTGCAGCCCGCCCCATTAACCCCCCGGCCGCCGGACATTATACATTACCCGTTCCCCGTTCCTGCTTGCTTCGGGGCTCCCGGTGTCTTCACGGCCCGCCCGGCCAATCAGTGCGCTGCGGCGGGGCAGCGCACTGATTGGCCGGGCGGAACGTGCCGGGAGCCGCTGAAGCAAGCAGGAGCCGGGATCAGGTAATGTATATCCTGCCCGCCCCCCTGCAGCCCCGATCGCCCCCGGCCGCACGATCGCCCGCAGCCCCCGGCCGCACGATCGCCCCGCAGCCGCCGGCCGCACGATCGCCTGCAGCCCTGCAGCCCCCGACCGCACGATCGCCCCCACCGGGCGATCATGCAGCCGGGGGCTGCAGGGCTGGGGGCTGCGGGCGATCATGCGGCCGGGGGCTGGCGGCGATCCTGCGGCCGGGGGCTGGGGGCGATTGTGCGGTCGGGGGCTGCAGGGCTGCAGGCGATCGCGCGGCCGGGGGCTGCGGGGCTGGGGGCGATCGTGCGGCCGGGGCTGGGGGCGATCGGGGCTGCAGGGGGGCGGGCAGGATATACATTACCTGATCCCGGCTCCTGCTTGCTTCAGCGGCTCCCGGCACGTTCCGCCCGGCCAATCAGTGCGCTGCCCCGCCGCAGCGCACTGATTGGCCCGGGCGGGCCGTGAAGACACCGGGAGCCCCGAAGCAAGCAGGAACGGGGACCGGGTAATGTATAATGTCCGGCGGCTGGGGGGTTAATGGGGCGGGCTGCAGACAAAATCTCTGCTATTGAAGTATAGGGCCGGGATCTGCAGCGAGTCTCCCTGCAAAAACGCAGCAAGGAGACTCGCTGCAGATCCGGCAAGTGGGTTTGTAACCTTAATGGTTTTCTGTGAGCTCACTGCCATGCTAGGTCGGGTATAATTTTTTGAAGGTTGACTGGCTACCGCTTCTACCTTGTTCCCTCTGTCCTCACCGCTATGCTGTGTCAGGCTGAATTTTTGGGTGGTTCATGATAAGCTACCTCTGTTTTAACCCCTTGCCGCAAAATGACGTTTGGGGAATGACGTTTGTGTTCTCCCGCCGATCGGGCGGTGGGAGAAGGCTGCAGAACGTTGCCTCCTCCCACCGCCACTTCTAAAGTGTCCCCCGACCCCCCCCCCTCGTCCCCCGAAACCGGCGGATCACCGCTATTACCGTTATAGCGGCGATCCGCCGGCAACGGGTATTACCGGCGCCGCCGATCGCTTTCATCTCCCCCCACCGTGAATCCACGGTGGGGGGAGATTAAAATGTATAAATCAGACCCCAGATCAGCCCCCCTAGTGGGCGATCACTAACCCTCCCCTGGCGGCCATCACATCCAAGATGGCCGCCCCCATCCCTGCGAACAAACGATGTTTGTTCGCAGGGATGGAAATGAATAAATGATCAAAGCCCCATGCTCTCTGCCACCGGAGGTAGCGGAGAGCATATGGCAGTGATCGGGGACCCCCCCGTGTGGTCCCGGAGGAGGCGATCGGCGGTATATACTATATACCGCTGATAGCCTGTTCCCAGTGCAAAGAAGCACTTTTTATCCCCTGTCACCATAAATCATTGGTGACAGGGGATAAAAAGTGTCAGTGTGTCGCCCCCCCAAGTCGCCCCCCACCCCCCCATTCACCCCGTCCCCCAGTCACCCCCCTTCCCCATATACGTTACCTGATCCTGGAGCTCCTTCCTCTTCGGTGTCCTGGCTGGTTATGAAGTGCGCATGCGCTTCACAACCAGCCAGCTCTGAAAATTTAAAGTGACAGAGACCAATTTGGTCTCTGTCACTGAACTATGATTACTGTGATAGAAAATATCACAGTAATCATAGTAATACAGTGAAAATGAATGTATAAAGTACAAAAAGTGAAAAACATACAAAAAAATAAAACACACACTTTTTATTATAGTAATAATTGTAGTTTACTCCCAAATTACCCCTAAACCCCCCCAGATTACCCGTAACCACCGCAGGTTGCCCATATCCGCCCCAGGTTGCCCGTAATCACGCCAGATTGCACGTAATCACCGCATGTTGCCCATAACCACCGCACGTTGCCCATAACCACCGCACGTTGCCCATAACCACCGCACGTTGCCCATAACCACCGCAAGTTGCCCCTAACCACCGCTTGTTGCCCCTAACCAACGCACGTTGCCCCTAACCACCGCATGTTGCCCCTAACCTCCGCACGTTGCCCGTAACCTCCGCACGTTGCCCGTAACCTCCGCACGTTGCCCGTAACCACCGCACGTTGCCTGTAACCACCACATGTTGACCGTAACCACCCCGAATTGCCAGTGACCCCCTCCAGATGGTGCATAATCAGCCCCGATTGCCCGTAACCCCCCAGATTGCACGTAACCACCGCACGTTGCCTTTGATCACCGCACGTTGCCTCTGACCACCGCACGTTGCCTCTGACCACCGCACGTTGCCTCTGACCACCGCACTTTGCCTCTGACCACCGCACGTTGCCTCTAACCACCCCAAATTGCCAGTGACCCTCTCCAGATTGTCCGTAACCCACGCCAGATTGCCTGTAACAACCCCAAATTACAGGTACCCATCCCAGATTACCTATAAGCACTTCAGTTTATCCGTAACCACCCCACGTTGCCCTTTACCACCCCACGTTGCCCGTTACCACCCCACGTTGCCCATAACCACCCCACGTTGCCCATAACCACCCCAGATTGTCCGTAACCACCCCAGGTTGCCCATAACCACACCAGGTTGCCCGTGACCACACCAGGTTGCCCGTGACCACCCCAGGTTGCCCGTGACCACCCTACATTACCTGTAATCTCATTTTTTATTGTATTTTAGTAACTGCACTGTTCTAACAACTATTACTAGCTGCGGTTTTGCTCCAGCAAATTGGTGCTCCCTTCCTTCTGAGCCCGGCTGTGTGCCCATACTGTGGTTTATGCCCACATATGGGGTACCGTTTTACTCAGAAGAAGCTGCGTTACAGATTTAGGGATACGTTTTTTCTCCCATTCCTCGTGAAATTAAGAAATTTTTAACTAAACAAACATATTATTGGAAAAATTCGAGTTTTTCATTTTTACTGTCTTATTTTGAATACTTTCCTCTAATACCTGTGGGGTCAAACCGCTCACTGCACCCCAAGATGAATTCTTTCAGGGGTGTACTTTCCTAAATGGGGTGACTTTTGGTGGGGTTCTTTTCTGCTGACACTACAGGGGCGCTGCAAACGCACCTGGCGCTCAGAAACTTCTTCGGAAAAATCTGCACTGAAAATGCTAATTGGCGCTCCTTCCCTTCTGAGCCCGGCTGAGTGCCCATACAGTGGTTTATGCCCACATATGGGGTACCGTTCTACTCAGGAGAACCTGTGTTACAGATTTGGGCATGCAGATTCTCCCCTGTTCCTAGTGAAATTGATAAATTTCAAACTAAACGAACATATTATTGGAAAAATTCAAGTTTTTCAATTTTACTGTCTTATTTTGAATACTTTCCTCTAATACCTGTGGGGTCAAAATGGTCACCACACCCCAAGATGAATTCTTTGAGGGGTGTACTTTCCAAAATGGGGTGACTTTTGGGGGGTTTCTCTTCTGTGGACACTACAGGAGCGCTACAAACGCACCTGGCGCTCAGAAACTACTTCAGCAAAATCTAAACTGAAAATGCTAATTGGCGCTCCTTTTCTTCTGAGCCCGGCTGTGTGCCCATACAGTGGTTTATGCCCACATATGGGGTACCGTTGTATTCAGGAGAACCTGCTTTACAAATTTTGGGGTACTTTTTTTCTCTTGTTCCTCGTGAAATTGAGAAATTTCAAACTAAACAAACATATTATTGGAAAAATTCGTGTTTTTCATTTTTACTGTCTAATTTTGAATACTTTCCTCTAATGCATGTGGGGTCAAAATGCTCATCCTACCCAAAGATGAATTCTTTGAGGGGTGTACTTTCAAAAATGGGGTGACTTTTAGGGGGATTCTATTCTGCGGACACTACAGGGGCTCTGCTAATGCACCTGGCGTCCACATCTGGGGTACCGTTGTATTCAGGAGAACCTGCGTTACAAATTTTGGCATGCTTTTTTTCTCATGTTCCTTTTGAAAATGAGAAACTTTAATCTAAACGTATATATTATTAGAAAATTAAAATTTTCGATTTTTTTTTTTTTTTTTTTATGGCCTAATTGTGAATACTTTCCTCCAGCCCCTGTAGGGTTAAAATGCTCATTATACCCCTAGATTAATTCTTTAAGGTGTCTAGTTTCCAAAATGGGGTCACTTATGGGGGTTTCCAGTATACAAGCCTTCTAAATCCATTAAAAAAAAAAACTGGTCCCTAAAAAAAATCAGTTTTGGAAATTTTCCCAAAATGTGATAATTTGCTAATAAATTTCTAAGCCCCGTAACACCCTAAAAAAGTAAAATATGTTTCACAAATTATGCGAGAATAAAGAGGACATATTGGTAATGTGATTTAGTAACTAATTTATGTGCTATGACTTCCTTTTTTAGAAGCAGAGAATTTCAGAAGTTCATAAAATGCAAAATTTTTACATTTTTCATGATATTTTGATGTTTTTCACAAAAAATACACAAAGTAGTGACCAAATTTTGCTACTAATATAAAGTGTCATATGTGACGAAAAAACAATCTCAGAATCACTAGCATACGTTAAAGCATCACTGAGCTATAAGCGCATAAAGTGAGACAGGTCAGATTTTAAAAAATGAGCCTGGTCATTAAAGGGGTTGTCCGGCGATAAAAAATTATTCACAGAATAACACACATTACAAAGTTATACAACTTTGTAATGTATGTTATGTCTGTGAATGGCCCCCTTCCCCGTGTTTCCCCCCACCCACGCTAGACCCGGAAGTGTGGTGCATTATACTCACCGCATCTCGTGTCGTCCACGGTCTCCGATCCTCAGCAGTGACGTCTTCTTTGGGAGGCCGGCGGATCTTCCCGAGTGCCAGCCACCCTCTGCAGCGTCATCCGAAGCTCAGCCGCGATTGGCTGAGCATAACTGTGCTCAGCCAATCGCGGCTGAGCAGCTGATGACGTGGCCGCGTCATCAGTCGCTCAGCTGCGATTGGCTGAGCACAGTTATGCTCAGCCAATCGCGGCTGAGCTTCGGATGACGCTGCAGAGGGCGGCCAGCACTCGGGAAGATCCGCCGGCCTCCCGAAGAAGACGTCACTGCTGAGGATCGGAGACCGTGGTCGGCACGTGACAGGTAATGTATAGCGCACCACACTTCCGGGTACACGGGTGGGGGTGGTGGGACACGGGGAAGGGGGCCATTCACAGACATAACATACATTACAAAGTTGTATAACTTTGTAATGTGTGTTATTCTGTGAATAATTTTTTATCGCCGGACAACCCCTTTAAGGCCAAAACAGGCTTTAGAGGCAAGGGGTTAATGGTTCCCTGTGTTCTCAATGCCATGCTGTGTCAGGCTGAGTTTTTGGGTGGTCCCTATGCCTACCTCTGTTTTAACCAGGCTGTTGCACAGAATTAGGCATAATGGTGCCATTAGGCAGCATCAGAGGCATGTATGCATGCTGCCCCTGCTGTTTCCTGTCCGTTTCCGTTGTGTTTCCATCAATTTCTGAGGTTGACAGGTTTTCACACGACCTTCCCTCTACCGAACTTGGGTCCCCTCAAAAAATGCTTGAGTCCCCCATTGACTTCAATGGGGTTCGTTACTCGAAACAAGCACTCGAGTATCGGGAAATACTCTGCTCGAGTAACGAGCACTCGAGTATTTTAGTACTCACTCATCACTAGTCTTTATAAATAGCAAAAAAGAGACCAAATGCAAAAAGTGATGTCAGTTGTCCCTTTGCTCTGCAAAGACTGGTCCAGTGAAGATGACCACTGGAGTTACAGAATTAAAAAATAAAAACCAATAGAATACATAAGGCAACCATTAACTATATAAAGATGCATGTCAATAAATTAGAATATCATTAAAAAGTTATTTGTTTTTCAGTAATTCAATTCAAAAAGTGAAACACCTATATTCAGTCATTACAGAGGGAATGTTTTCTAGTGTTTATTTCTTTTAATGTTAGTGATTATATCTAGAGATGAGCAAAGAAGTTGAAAATTCATTTTGCCAGGTTCCGCAAATTTTGGGTCGGATCTGTGCTAATTCACAAATCACATGCAGAAGAATTTAATTAAAACAGCTATAGTAGCTACAATAGTGGGACTATTACAGAGTAGCGATTTTCTTTTGTTAACCCCTTGAGGACCAAGCCCAAAATGACCCGGTGGACCACGCAAATTTTCATTGTGTTTTTGTTTTTTCCTCCTCTCTGTCTAAGAGCTCTAGCACTTTAATTTTTCTATTAACAAGGCCATGTAAGGGCCTATTTTTTTACAGGAATAGCTGTACTTTGTATTGGCGTCTTTCATTCTACCATAACATGTATGATGGAACCCGAAAAATATTATTTATGAAGATATAAATTGGTCAAATTGTAAAAAAAAATGCAATATTGTAACGTTTGGGGGGTTCCTGTGTGTGTGTGTATGGTAAAAGCAACATGATACCATTATTCTATAGGTCAGCACGAACACAACCATATGCAGGTTTACACAGATTCTCTGTTATATATTTTTTCTTATTAAATCCTTTTTTTTTCAATTGATTATTAATAAAGTACCCCTACTGTGACGCTTATAACGGTTTTAATTTTTCACCTACGGTTTAAATGTTTCACCTTTTTTTGCGCCATGATCTCTAGGTTTTATTAATACAAGATTGGACGTTTTGATCACCTTTTTTATATGTCATGTAACAAAAAATGGGTAATCCTGGAGCGACAGTATTTTCCCTCTTTTCGTTTACGCCGTTCGCTATGACGATTGTTATATTTGACGTCAGTGGATCAGCGACATTAAATTACACTTTCTCCCATGACAGTAGTAGACATTCTAAATCAGCAGCCCCATCTGGGGCAATGTCTTAAGGCCCTATTCCACCAACAGATCTGACAACAGATTATCTGCCAAAGATTTGAAGCCAAACCCAGGAACAGTCTATAATTAGACAACAGGTCATAAAGGAAAGACTGGATTTCTCCTCTTTTCAAATCCACTCCTGGCTTTGGCTTCAAATCTTTGGCAGATAATCTGTTGTCAGATCTGTTGGTGGAATAGGCAGCAGCAGCATTCTCACTCTCTACGAGCTTGAGGGGCCTATGACAGACACCAAGAGGTGGCAGGGGCAGCACTTTGACCCTGAGGGGCCTAGGACAGTTGAGGGTGGATCTTTATGCCGGTCAGTACTATGTGGATTTTGAGAAATACGCAGTTTCAGTGTTGAACTATGATGTTTCACATTGAACTTTTTATCCTCTGCCCGCCCCATAGTACTGAAAAGTGGGTGAAATACAGCTGTGCATCCACTGAGGGTTTTAGGCAGCAGAAACAAAATAGCAACCATTCACGTATGAATGCACTATAAGGCTATGTTCACACAATGTATCAGACCGGCCGTTCCGTGCCCCCGGCCGGGTCACGGAACGGCCGTTCTGTGCCCGGATCGCAGGCGGTACTTAAGTAACGGCCAGATGATCTGTCTGGCCACAGAGCTCTGATGCGGGCACATCAGCGTGCGCCCGCATCAGAGCTTCCCCGGTGCACACTATGGAGCGAGAGGCCGGAGCCGCTCGCCTCATAGTGTGAACTCACAGGGTTTCCTACGGCCACAATTCATTGAATTGCGGCCGCAGAAAATTGACATGTCAGATATTTGCGGCGCTGCACGGGATCCCATCTGGAGCGTATACGATGTGCATACGCTCCAGCCGGGTTCCAATTGAATTTAAGGCATTGTTCCTCCCCGAAAAAACTACGGCCGTTGTTGCCATCGGCAACAACGGCCGTAGTTTTACGTAGTGTGAACATAGCCTAAATAAGGAGAGGTAACCTGCCTTTCAGGAACAGATAGCTTCTAATAATAGCTTTAGAGGTTTCTTAAAACACTGTTAGAGGACAAAATCCTCTGTGGTATATACCTAATCAAGAATCCTGCCTATAGCTTTAGACCACTCAAGAAACCACAACAGCCATTAAAACATCCCATTGTGCGAGCTCTAAGTACCATAGTGATATCTTAAAAATCCCAAGAACAATTATTTTCCTGAAAAATGGGATACGAATGGTAAGATTCCTTGGCATTCCAGTGCCAGGGTTGAAACCCCACGGCTATGGTTAACAAGAAGGGAAAGGGAGCCCGTCCGACCCTCCTGGTGGCGCCCCGGATACCTCCCCTTTCCTGCAAGTCCCGCTCTTTGACCCTTTCCCCGGACTGAGATATCGGCGCCGGAAGGTGAGCTGTATGCTAATCATCTGAGATGAGTCCGATGCCCATAAAGACTGAATGGAGCAGTCACTCTCTATGGGCATTGGACTCATCTCTGCTGAGCGCATGCAAGGCTTCTGACTGAGGGATCTCCGACCCGGGACCAAGTCCAGGAGCGGTACTTGTAGGAAAAGGTAAGCATCCAGGGCTCCACCAGGGGGGTCGGGTGGGCTCGGTGCCATCATCCCAGCTGACAGGTTCCCTTTAAGCAGGTGTGGATAATGTATGCTATGTTAGAAATGTTTTGGTATGGGCACTAAATTTAACCCCTTAGCGACCCAAGACGTACCTGGTATGCAATGACGCTGATCCCGGCTCGGCAATAGATCACTCTCTATGAGAGATCAGTGCTGTATATATACACAAGTCCCCCAGGGGGACTTCTAGTTCATGTAAAAAAGTGTAAACAAATAAATAAACATATTTGGTATCGCCGCGCGCGTAATCGCCCGAACTATTAAATTATCACATTGCTGATCTCGCACGGTAAACAGCGTCAGCGCAAAAGAATACCAAGGTGCAAAATTGCACATTTTTGGTCGCATCAAATCCAGAAAAAAAATGTAATAAAAAGTGATCAAAAAGTCGCATATACGCAACCAAGGTACCGATAGAAAGAACACATCATGGCGCCAAAAATTACACCTCACACAGCCCCATAGACCAAAGGATAAAAGCGCTATAAGCCTGGGAAGAGAGCGATTTTAAGGAACATATATTTCTTAACAATGGTTTGAATTTTTTAAAAGCCATCACATAATATAAAAGTTATACATGTTACATATCATTGTAATCATAACAACTTGAGGAACATGCATAACAAGTCAGTTTTACCATAGGGCGAACGGCGTAAATGCAAAACTCGCCAAAATCAAAACAAATTCATTTTTTTTTTTCAATTTGACAGCACAAATTATTTTTTCCCGGTTTTGCAGCATATTTTATGAAAAAATAATGCCTGTCATTGCAAAGTACAATTGGTTTTGCAAAAGATAAGCGCTCATATAAGTCTCTAGGTGAAAAAATGCAAGCGCAATGGACTTTTAAACATAAAATGGAAAAAGCAAAAGTGCAAAAAACGAAAATTGGCTTTGACCTTAAGGGGTTAAAGATGGGGAAGGGGATTTATTAAAGGGATGTCAAGAATATCTGGCTCAGTTGCCACTAGCAACCAATCAGATTCCACTTTTCATTCTTCACAGATTCCTTGGAAAATGAAAGGTGAAGTCTGATTGGTTGCTAGGGGCAACTGAGACAATTCTACTTTAAACCACTTTGATAAATCTGCCCCAGGTTTTTTTTTTTTTTATATCCGAATTGACTATGGGTATTTACTACAGGATTATCCTATTGTTTACTTAAAGAGAACCAATCACGGAAGAAATTTAAATTTTTTTTCTTTTCTAATTCAATGTAATTATTTATTTAATTACATTTGTAAATACTTTTATTTATTTTTTCGGCCGCGTTTTTGTTTTATTAACTTTTCAATTCACTGTCTCGCGCCGGCTCTTTTCAAAAGAGCCGGCTCGAGACAGGAAGCTCCCGTCATCCACAGCGGCAGCAAGGCCGGCCGCCGCCATCTTGATTACGTCATTTGCGTTCCAGTGGTGGAACGCAAGTAACGTAATCAAGATGGCGGCGGCCGGGCCGAACAAGAGGAACAGGTATAGTATAAGATACAGACTGCAACAGCAGTCTGTATCTTCATTTTGTCTATTTATGAAGATACAGACTGCCTTTGCAGTCTGTATCTTATACTTTACCTGATCCTCTTGTCCGTTGCAGTCTGATGCCGGGCGCCGCCATCTTGAATACGTCACTTGCGTTCCAGCGGTGGAACGCAAGCGACGTAATCAAGATGGCGGTGCCGGCCTTGCTGCAGCAAACAAGAGGAACAGGTAAAGTATAAGATACAGACTGCAAAGGCAGTCTGTATCTTCATAAATAGACTGCCTTTACAGTCTGTAGCTTATACTTTACCTGATGCTCTTGTTCGGTGCTGGAAGGCCGGGCGACGCCATCTTGAATACGTCACTTGCGTTCCAGCGGTGAAACGCAAAGTGACGTCATCAAGATGGCGGCGCCCGGCCTTCGTTCAGCTATCAAGAGAATTGGGTAAAGGGATAAGATACAGACTGCACAGGCAGTCTGTATCTTCATAGATAGACTTAGGGAGAGATTTCCTTTGATAATAGGGACAGTGATTTTTAGGTGATTGGTCCTCTTTAAGGTTTGTAGATATTTTATTGGGGACTGACCCATGTCCTGGGGTCCAAGGTCTTCAATTCAGTGTGAATTTCTTGTTGGACCACCAAATCCTGTAGAAGTGAGGTATTCAAACACCATTGCCATTGAGAGGCCTGCAACGCAGGCATTTCCAGGGCAAGCACCACCAGAGCGTGATCTGAAAATGTAATGCTGTCAATTCGGGTGTTCATAAGCAGGGAGAGATCCCCATGACGCAGAAAAAAAATAGTCCAGTCTAGAGTAGATGTTGTGTGCAAGGGAGTAGGAGGGAGTAGAAGTCCCTCTCCGTGGGGTGACAAACCCGCCAGGTGTCAAATAGCGATATAAAGTGGAAGAGCTAATATGTGAAACACCAGAGGAGGTGTCTAAGCGGGGTTCTAGAGCGACATTGAAATCACCTCCTAACACCAATGTCCCCTCCACAAAGTCGTCCAGCGTATCCAGCATCTGGAAGAGTGCCTTACCTTGGTTTGTATTTGGCAGATAGAAGGAAGCAAAGGTAAAGGTATGTTCTGCGATACGGCCCTTGAGAAGAACCATCCTACCTGCACCATCACACAGAGTCCCGACGTGCTACCAAGGAAGATTCTTAGAAATCAAGATGCAAGATCCACACGCCTTGGAGTTCGGAGAATAGCTATGGTAAGCAAAGGGAAAAGTGACGTTAGTGAGTGTAATCTGATTAGTGGCTAACAAATGAGTTTCTTGCAGAAACACTACATGTAGATTCTGCTTGCGCAGGAAGTTTTTTTAGAATGGAACGCTTGCCAGGGTCATGGAGTCCCTTTACATTTAGCGAACAAATCCGCAAAGGCACTGAAGTGGGGGCCATCGCAAGGGGGAGAGAGAGGAAAAACTGACAAAGGATAAATAAGGAGGGGGGTTGGGAAGAGGAGATGGGAAGGGAAGTAGGAAGGGGAAGAGAAAAGAAAAAAGTAACTCAGGAAGAGAAAAAAAGAGAATGAAGGGGGGAAAGAGCGGGGAGGGAAAGCTAAGGAGGCAGAGATAGTCAGGCACTCAGAAACTCTTCTGCAACAAGATGCAGGAGGAGTGCCTGGTCAGAGAAAAAGGAACAGGAGAGAAGCAGGTAGTAGGAAATGAAAGAAGAAGAGCGAAAATGGGCAATGCCCGGAAGAAGGCACCTACAGAGAACCAAAGGAGCCCTGTAGGGCAAAAAAAGAGGGAAAAAAACTGAGAGGAAGTGGAAATCCATGGAGGAGGTCCATAACCAGCAACACTGCAGGTGCCTGCACCAACCACCACCCCACCCCAAGGGTAGGTTAGAGGCGCCGTATGCCCCGCAGGGCACAGTGCATTAACTGAAATATACGCATCAACAAGATTAACTGCAGTCATGGGATATGAACAGCAACCCTCTCGTATAAACCCATACCTGAGTACTGCTAAGAAAACAGAAAACTATCTGTGGGTAAAATGGAGACCTATTAGAATGTCTATCCACCACCTTCCACCTTTAGATGGGCTAGAACCCAAGAGCAGGAACAAAGTTACTGGCGTCCCATACAAAATTATGTGGCAGACTTTACGATGGGTCGGCATGAAAGGACCAGCAAGTTATCGCCCTCCCAATTGGGAGCCCATGGGAAACTACAACTAACTATGGCCCCCGTAGCACATAGTGTAATGCCTTAACTTGTTGTCTAAGTCTGCTAATCCAGTCATATATAACAATCACCCGCAAAACATGAACATATGCAAGGAGGATCAAACATAGAATGCAGTGTCCCTTAGAGCAACATGGACAGTGAGAGCAGGTCCCTCAGCAGAATTGCAAAGCGGTCTGCCATAACAGGAGAGAAACAGTTCAGGCTTCATTCGGGAGGCAAATCAGGACAGGTCCTAGGGGCCGATCTGGACCGGGTGCGCCTCTCATTCCTCCTTGAACGGGGTCTCAGTGTCCCAGGAGGAACACGTTCCGCAGACAGCCAGTCAGGGAACAACAAGGGCCTAGTTTTCAGAAAAGCGAATAGTCCCCCCAGTTGGTCTGGGGATCTCAATATGTATGGGCGGTCTTGTCTCCTCACTTTAAGGTGGAAAGGATGTCCCCACCTGTATGAGGCCTCACACTCCCAGATGCGTGTCAACAATGGCTGGAGAAATCTCCTCATATAGAGTGTGCGTGCAGAGACATCTGGGAACAGCCGCCCCACCCCCCCTTTAAATAAAATGTCTGCGTCCCAATCCCTCACTGCTTTAAGTATGGCCTCCTTTTCTATATAATGGTGCAATCTGCACAATACATCTCTCGGTGTACCTGCATCCTGCTGAAGTCTGTTGACCTTGTGCACACGGTCCACAGCAAATGTGGCATCCTCCGGGCGCCCGGTCACCTTGCTAAATAATGTTGTGACCCGATGTAACAAGTCCTCTTGCGCCTCTCGTTACCCCAAACCTTTAATTCTCACATCGTTCCTTCTCCTCGATTCTCCTGATCATCTAGAAGAATAGTGAGGGAGCACACTTGGGACCGTTGAAGGGCCGAGTCCGACTTCAGATTGGCCACCCTCGTGGTCAGGGCCGCAATGGCATCTTCATTTGCGGTAGTACATGTGAAGAGGCTCGTGACTTCCTCCTTTACCGCCTCCAGGGCCTGTTGTTGTGCCGCCTCGATCCGCTGTACCACTAGGTCCAGGTCCTGCTTAGACGGCAGTGCTTGAATGAGGCTCCTTAGTAATTGCAGCTCGGATTGCACTACATCAGACGGGGAGCTTAATGGCAGCATACTGTGCGCTAACGACAGCCCAACAAAGGCGCCATTCTCATCAGCCAGTGGGTCAGGAGGAGAACCAGATATCTCCCCTCTCGGGTGTAGCAGGTGTGTGTGTCCCGTAACACGGCCAGGAACGTCCTGTTGACCAGCGGGTCCCGATGCTGTGGGCGCCATGTTGCCCTCTGTGAGGTGCTGGGACACGGGCAGGAAGAAACTTTCTATGCCGCCCGTAAAGGCTACCGATCGGGTCACCGGGCGGTTCGGGGTGTCAGCAGGTGTCCCCAAGGGTTTATGCATCCCAAAAATCTTGAAATCGCTTCAGCTAAGATGGTCTATCGCAGTTGCTGGCACGGAGCTCCCAGTAAGTGCGTCTTTACAGCTCCATAGCAAAGCCACGCCCCCCCCCCCTGACGTCTTTTCTATCCTGACCCAGAATCTTTGGATAGGAACTGACGCTGGGTTGGTGGCACAGACACAGTTTCATCTTCTGATAATGACTACAAGGATGTCATTTGTGAACCCTGATTCCAAGTGGGGTCTGCAACGTCATCATTATCATAATCTGGGACAAAATTGTGCTCTCCCAAGCTTTCTTCCTCCATAGCCATGCAGTCTGACCCCCTACTGCATCCAAAAGCTTCCCCTGCCTGGCTCTTCTCACTGTTTTGGGGTGTATCAACTCTGGGAGTCTCAAGACTTCTTCCAAATTTCTGCCTCTCAGGAGGATCCTCCAATAGACCTGCTAAATCCGATGAACACCTGCAAAGGCTTCTTAAGCATTTTCAAAAAAATCCTGGTTTAGGTTTGGCAATACAATCACGTGGAAGACTGCTGACTTTATAGATGTGCAGAAGGCAGTCAGACACATTCCACAAGGAAGGTAAGCCCCAAAAGGTATTTGCTAAAGAAGCTGGCTGTTCACAAAATGGTTTATCAAAAGCATATAAATGGAAAGTTGAGCGAAAGGAAAAAATATGGTAAAAAAAGGTGCACAAGCAACCAGGATAGCCCCAGCCTTGACTTTTTTTTATAATATTTAAATTTATTGAGATGCACTTACGTTTACTGTTTTTTTTTCTTCTTATATGTCATGACAGGTATACTTTAAGAGATTGTTCACACGTTCCATAACTGTGGATCCATAATTACGGACACTATCTGTAATTTTAGGGATCCATAATTCATTCCACAAAACAGTACGACATGTCCTTGTGCAGACCGTAATTACTGAACAATTAGCTAAAAACTTTAGGGGATCCACATTTTTTGCGGACGCTATGGATGTTACATTAATAATGTCCGCAAAAAATACAGATCACATTAAAGGAGAACTCAGCCAAAATGTATTTTTTTTTTTAATCAAATAGTTTTTATTAGAGGTTTTGCATTTGTAAAGTACACAGAACTACAGGGAGGCTAGCGCAATAGCTCAAACCCTGCTCAAAACAGTACAAAACAGGAAACGAGAAAGATAAAAGAAAAAAGAAGTAAGAGAAAGAAGAAAAAAAAAGGGGAGAAACCCAACAAATTGGCAACCACCAACCTAGTCCAAAGAGGTATCCCTTCAGAAGAGGAGAAGCATACAGCAGTGCAAACAGCAAACCAGTAAATAGGTTCTATATCCTCCATTATAAGCAGAAACTCCTAGACACATAATTAGGTGGCCGGTGAGGGAGAGAGCCTGCCTCTAGTGAGTGATAGCGGTGCCATGCCGGGGGTATCTAGCCAAGGGGCCCAAATCTTCTCAAATTTTTTCATTGCCTCCCACTTTTCATAGGCATATTTATCGTTGGCAATGAGCCAATTGACTTTAGCTAAGAAGACAGTACTCGTCGGAGGGTCCTGGTCGAGCCAGGATTGAGCAATCAGCTTTCTAGCCATATACAATATTCTAGCAACAGCTATTTTACCAGGATTAGGTAAGGCTATGTCCTCTATGTAGCCTAAAATGCAAACTAAGGGAGACTGTTCAAGGTGAACAGAATAGACTTTGTGAATAATTGAGGCAACCTCCTGCCAATACCTCGTTAATTTTGGGCACCGCCAGAACATGTGCAGGATCCCTCCCTCATCTCTCCAGCACTTAGGACATAGGGCATCGGGACGAAGTCCCACTCTAAATAAGAACTCCGGGGTTCTGTAGACACGGTGTAATAGATACAAGTGGGACAGTCGGTGCTGCTCCCCCACAGACAACCGGGGCGTCATCTCCAAGATTTCCCTCCACAACTCATCTTCTAGGGGACCCAAGTCGGCCTCCCACTTCTCCTTTATGTTTAACGGATGTTTTTCTAAAAACTTGTTGTGCAAGTGGATATATAGTAAGGAAATGAGACCAGATGTGGAAGTAGAGTCACCCACTATATGAATAGGCGGAATAATTACCCGTTCCCGGGACAAAATGTCCCCCTCACTATCACACGCATGGCGTAACTGGAGGTATTTGTAAAAATGTGTCCTAGGGATGGGGAATTCCTCACACAGCCGCTGAAAACTTTTTAGCTGACCATTGACATATAGCTGCTCTACTCGTCTAAGGCCAAGTGCCCGCCATGGTGTAAACCCTTCCAAGAAAAATAACTCGCTCAACCAGGGGGTATCCCATATAGAGGTGTATGCAGAGCATCTGGACAACCCATACATGTCCCTAACCTTCCACCAGACTCTATGATAAAGCTGAAGTGTAGGGAGGCCTGCTGCAGCCGTTGAAAAACGTTTAGCCTCCAGGACCTCAAATAACTGCCCCGTACCAAAGTGGGCTTGTAATAATTGGAAAGTAGGGTCCACTAACGCATCTGTCTCCCACCCCCTAAGATGTTGCAGCTGAGAGGCTAAGAAATAGATCATGGCGTTAGGCACCGCCAGCCCCCCTGCTGTCTTAGCTCTCTGCAAAGTTTCTAGCTTTATACGAGGGCGCTGGGAACCCCAGATGAGGTCTCTGAATAAACTGTGTACTTTATGAAAGTAGCGGAGAGGAATCCATATCGGGGAATTATGCAGTACATATAATAGTTGGGGCATCCATACCATTTTTATCAAATTAGAGCGTCCCACCACTGATAAAGGGAGCTTACGCCACACCCCCATTTTGGCTTGAAATTTGGAAAGAATCGGTGTGAGATTCAATCTCTCATAGGCTTTAATATCCTTGGAGATAACAATGCCAAGGTATTTAAATTCCGTGACAATCTTGAGGGGAAAGGGGAGGACAGGCATGTGTGCCACATCAACATCCAGTGGCAGCAGCACCGACTTGTCCCATCCAATAGACAATCCCGAAAATCTGCCAAAGTCATCAATAAGCGTGATAGCCATAGCCAGAGATGCCTCAGTGTCATTTAGATATAACAATAAGTCATCTGCGTATAAGGCTATTTTCTCCTCTTGGGGACCCCTCTTAAAACCACACCCGGGTGGCAACGTATCAGGGATGCCAACGGCTCTATGGCTAATGCAAAAAGCAGCGGCGACAGGGGACACCCCTGTCGCGTACCCCGCTGCAAATCAAATCTGGCAGACAGGCCACCATTTACTTTCACACGCGCGCAGGGTGAGGAATATAGTAGCCGGATCCAAGAAATAAAGCGTGGCCCGAACCCCATCTTGTCCAGCACTGCCCATAGGAGGACCCACTCAACACTGTCAAAAGCTTTGACAGCGTTGAGTGAACACACCGCCCTCCCCCCCGAATCCCCCGAAGGCAACTGGAGGTTAACATATAACCGTCTAATATTCATGGCAGTGGATCTGGCTGGAATGAAGCCCGTTTGGTTGGGATGAACTAGAGCATTCATGTAGAGGGAGAGTCTGTTGTCTATGGCCTTGGCTACTATCTTGATATCTGTAGATAACAGGGAGATGGCTCTATAGGAGCCCGGCAAGGCTACATCTCTCCCCGGCTTGGGTAGAACTACAATTATTGCTTCCCTCATGGACTCCGGAAGGGAGCCTGATTCCACAGAGGCCTGCCACACCTCCAACAGCTTGGGTAACAGCACTTCTCCCACCTTTTTAAATAATTCTCCCGGCAACCCATCCATCCCCGGTGCCCTGTTGTTGGTGATAGAGGAGGCCGCAGCCTCTAGCTCTTCTAATGTCAGTGGGGTCTCCAATGTTTCCCGTACATCAGCAGTTAGGACCGGGAGGGAGACAGAAGACAGGAAATCCCTGATATGATTAGGAGTGACCTCCAATTTGGAGCTATAAAGATTGGAATAATAAGAATTAAAAACTTGTAAAATGTCAGGGGTAGAGGTCACCAGGGCTCCCTCATTATTCCGCATGTGGGTGAGGAAGGTCGAACTTTTTTGAGCACTCGTGATGACAGATAAAAGATGCCCAGTACGTTCGCCTTCTACAAAAAACATGCTTAGCAAAGTTTTTCTTATGGGCAGCGGATTCAAGGTCAAAATCTGTAAGTACCTGTTGGGCGTCTCTAAGTCTAGCTGAGGTAACAGCAGAATTACCTGCAATGTGATTCTCCTCCGCCTGTAGAAGGGAGACCTGGAGAGCAGACCGTAGACGGCCTCTTGCTCGCTTAGTTCGGGTAATAGTTTGTATAAAATATCCTCTTAAATACGCCTTCATGGCATCCCACTCAATCTGCGGAGTGGCAGTACCAGAATTGTGGTTAAAGAATTCTTCTGCTGCCATTTGAATACCAGGCGTCTCGAGAATAGAAAGCCAATGCAGATTAAGGCGCCAGGACCGCACTGTGGGTCGCCACACCCCAGGGTGTTCCAGGAGGAGGCTCAGGGGGGAGTGGTCAGAGAGTGACCGCGGCAAATATTCTACCTCTATCACCAAGGACAGTGTCCGGGCATCCCCCAGGGCAAGGTCTATGCGAGATAGGCTATTGTGCGTGGCCGAGTAACATGAGTAGGCGCGCACACCCGGATGCCGTGCCCTCCAAAGATCAAAGAGAGCTACCTCGGGTAAGAGCGCATCCAATGGGGTCAGGCGCGCAGTGGAGGACGATGCCACTATAGACATCCTATCAAGGGTGCCATCCACAACAGAATTAAAATCACCTATGAGGAGCAGTGAGGCATCCGGGTGTGACGCAGCAAAACCCAAAATTGTTTTTAAGACTGAGCCATTGTATGGTGGAGGTATGTAGAGTGAACACAATACCCACTTAGTAGCATAAATGGAGCAAAACAAACAAACGAACTGTCCGTGAGGGTCTGCATGAACCTTTAGACAAACAAACGGTATATTTTTATGGACCAGTATGCTCACCCCCCGGGAGTACTGTGAATAGTAAGAATGATAGCTCCAGCCTATCCACGACCTGTGTAACAAATGAGCTGTGTCTTTAGTAAGGTGGGTCTCCTGCAGACACAAGATGAGGGGGTGGAAAGTACGTAATTTATCAAACAGTGCGTAACGCTTATCAGCCTCACCCAGACCTCTTATGTTCCAGGAGACCACTCTAATGCCATTCGCCATAGGGGAACAAAAAGAAATACATTTGTAAATATGGACATATCAATGCACAGCACATAGTACAGTGAAAAATATCGGAGGGTAAAGAGTATATGCATAATGTGTGGGAGTTGCCAAGAAACACAGGGCCTGATAGACCCAGCAACTAGAAAAAAAACAAATAGAAAAAAGAAAAACAGGAAAAAGAACAAAGAACAAAAACAGGAACAATTGCCCACTATGTGTGGACAGTGGGGGCCACCAGTTCTCCACACTACCGAGTGTAGGTGAAAAGCTCGCATCTTCTTTGGGCCACCCCGCCTCAATCAGGATATAAGGTGCAACTGCGGGCTCAGGACAAAAGGCACCATAAGGAGTTAGATAGTCTCCACAGCAGAGGGAGAAAATTTCCACACGCCATGGAGGAAAGCAAAGGGACGTGGAACACATCAGGGAGCGGCCCCCTGCTGAATCTGCTGCTGGTGGGCTTCAAGCCAGCGGTCAGCATCTCGTGGCTCAGTGGAGAAATGCGTGTCCCCCATAGCGACAACGCGCAATTTGGCCGGGTACAGCATGGCATAGGGAACATGAAGTTGGCGTAGCCTGCGTTTAATTTCTGTAAAGCGTGCCCGCTTCTTTTGAATTTCTGTTGAATAATCCGGATAGAAGGAAATGCGACAACCATTGTAGGTAATATCAGGGTTTTGGCGTGCAGCCTGCAGGATAGCGTCTCTGTCTTTGTAATGAAGCAGCTTCGCTAGAACCGAGCGCGGCTGGGCCCCAGGTGGCAGCGGGCGGGCAGGGACTCGGTGGGCTCTTTCTATAGCATACAAAGGTGACAGCGTCCCCTCTCCCATAGCATCCTTAATCCAGGATTCAAAGAAACGGGTGGGATTAGGGCCTTCTGCTTTTTCTGGGAAGCCCACAATGCGCACATTGTTGCGTCTCAGTCTATTTTCCAGATCATCTGCTTTGAGGAGGAGAGCAGAGATTTGCTGATCATGTCTGCGAGTATCTCTAGCAACAGGGCCTAGTTTATCCTCCAAATCACTGATTCTGCCCGCAGCAGCCATTCTCTCATTGACTTTTTGCACATTTTGGCGCATAAAGGACAGTTCCTCCTGAATAGAGCCTACTTGCTGTTGTAGGGAGGCAATGGCCATGTTACCTTTCATTACGGCTCGAAATACCTCCCTCATTGTGGGCTCAGGCATGTCGTCCTCCTCCTCCTCTTCCCTGTGGACCTGGGCCTCATGGCTTTGCTGCCTCATAATGGCGGGCCCCAGTGAGGAAGGATCAGGCAGGATTGCGTCAGGGGAAGGCGGGCCCCGGCCCTGGCTGATGCCTGGGCTGCCCCCCCCGCTCCCCCGGCAGGTCCCCAGCACACACCGCTAACCTGCCCGCAGCTTGCTGTATGGGCACCCCGCCGGACCGCAGCACAGTGGAGCCGGCGCCATCTTGGAGGCCTCTGTGGGATGGCGCCGCCGTGTCCCTGGGCTCCTGGGTGCTCTTTTTAGATGTCCCACCGGCCATATCTGATCCCCGCCGTGTCCCCCGTCCTCCGGTCTGTGGGGTGTGTGGGTGCCGCCGTCCTCCAGCCCGCAGGAGCATATATGAGACGGTGATGTGCGGGAGCTCACGCGGCGTGCGGCTTACTCCATCCCCGGTCAGGCTCCGCCCCCGCCAAAATGTATTTTTAATATGTTATTACAAAAGTTAGACAAATTCCTAATGTACACTAATTATGAGAAATGTACATACAGTGTTATTTCCCTCAATTTAGTAGATCAGACAGGCTTCAATTTAAAAAAAAAAAAAAGTGACATCACAAATCGGGTGAAGTGTCCAGCAGGGGGCACAGTATATGTAGAAGTCTATGTAATGTAGTGTCTATGTAGTGTAGTCTATGTAGCTGGGCGTGCATGTATTCACCATAGGGAGAGGGGTGTAAACCGATTCACCATTCACATTAGATGTACACAGGCTCTGACAGGTCCCAAGGAAATGCCGCTCTCCCACTCTCAGCATGCGCTCCTGACTGCTGCTCAGCCAGCACGGCACCATCCCCTACAGACCCCAGACAGAAGATGTCCCCCTCAGCATGACCTCCTGACTTCTGCCTGACTACCATCTGGGGTAGGAGAGGGGCATCTTATGTTTGGGGTCTGTAGGGGACAGCGTGGGGAGATTGCTGTTCAGCCCGCACAGTATGTAGGAGGGGAACATTTCCTGTCTGGGGTCTATAGGGGACAGGGGGCAGCGTGGGGGACATCTGATCCCGCTCTTCCACTCTTTTGAACTACAACTCTCAGCATGTGCTCCTGACTGCTGCTCATCCCACAAGGCACCGGGCAGCACGGGGAGGGAGGGGGGAAGGTAGTTAGATGCACCTCTTTCCCCTTGCTGCCCAGAGCTAAGCAGCAGTCAGGAGCGCATACATTAGCCTGTGTACATCTAATGTGAATAGCGACCATAGGCTTTCACCCCTCTCACTATGGTGAATACATGCACGCTCAGATACATAGACTACTCTACATAGACTTCTACATATACTGCGCCCCCCCCCTTCTGGACACTTCATGTAAATTACACCCGATTCGTGACGTCACGTTTATTTTAGAAAAACTTAAGCCTGTCTGATCTATTAAATTGAGTGAAATAACACTATATGTACATTTCTCAAAATTAGTGTACATTAGGAATTTGTCTAGCTTTTCTTATGTAATAGCATTAAAAATTACATTTTTACCGGAGTTGTCCTTTAATACAAACCATCACCAATCACCTTCCCATTTTTTGGTTATCCATAAAAAATCTGGATTGCACTACAGACATTTTTTTTATTTGATTGCAGACACAATTGCGGACATAACAAATATAAAAATGTGAAACAGCTATTCTGCTCAGTCTCTGAAAAGCCCTTCTGGTTCACTTATTAACACTGCAAATATAAAAATTGATGTTTTATTGTTTTATGTTATTACCTAATGAAGAAAGGGGAACTATCATCAGGGTAGACGGACCTAACCTGCTGATATGTTCCTTTTGTGTAGGAGGCACCAAATATGAAGGTTTGTCTTTTAACTTCATCTTCGGCACCGTTCCCACACACTTAATTGTTTACTCCTCGGTCTGGTATGACCATTGGGGGCACTGCCCCACCCTCCTAGCAACGAGCAATACCAGTAGATTAGATTTGTCTAACCTGTTGATAGTTCCCCTTTAAGGGAGAAGTCCGTTGAAAATTTTTTATTAAAGTATTGTATTGCCCCTCAAAAGTTATACAAATCCCGCAATATCCACATAAAGTGCTTTTTTTCCTGCACTTACTACTGCATCAAGGCTTCACTTCCTGGATAAAATGGTGATGTCACGACCCGACTCCAAGAGCTGTGTGGGCTGTGGCTGCTAGAGAGGATGATGGCAGGGGAACCGTGAGGGACACAGGGCACTGGAAGGGCACTGAGCATTCCTCTGCTATAATCCTCTTCAGCAGCCACAGCCCGCACAGCTCTGGGAGTTGGGTTGTGGCATCACCATTTAATCCAGGAAGTGAAGCCTTGATGCAGTAATGCAGGGAAAAAAAATCACTTTATGTGCATTTCCCGTAATAAGTGTATATTGGTTATTTGTATAACTTTTGGGGGGCAATACAATACTTTAATAAAAAATTTTGACGGACTTCTCTGGTAACCCCTTAAAATGCAGTGCCTATAATTCAATACTTGTTCTGCCCTACACTTTCGGCACCAGTCTGCATCTTAAATATTGATTCCGGTATGAAGCGCTGGATTTAAACCATAATTTTTTCCTGCACTTTCCTCCACTTGTGCGGGGTGGAACAATGGCTCTACTTCAATGGGATCCCGGCCGGAGTGTAAACACACCGTATACGCTCTGGCCGAGATCCCATGCGGACCCGCAAATAATTGACATGTCGCAGAAAGACCTGTCAGTTCACACAATAAAGTGAGCGGCTCCGACCACTTGCTTCATTGTGTGTTATGTTAGGTTCTGATGCAGGCGCACGGTGATGCGCCCGCATCAGAACACTACGGCCAGAAAGATCATCCGGGATGATCCGGGCAGAAACCGGCTGTTCCGTGACCCGGCCGGGTCACAGAATGGCCGGTCTCATACGTTGTGTGAACATAGCCTTAACCCCTTAACGACGGGGTATACCCGTCATGCGGCCGTTAAGGGTAAACATAGAGGGCTCTCTACCTATGAGCTCCTTTCTTCTATGTTTTTCTTCTTCACCACTCACAGGGGTTAGTACATCACCTGTAGGAAGTCATCACATGGGGAGAGAAAGCATACACCCACACCTAGTCAGTCTTAGCTAAGTTTCTGAGCAGACAGGAAGCAAGACAAGTTTGTCCCTACCGTGGTCCATCTGGGCCCTGGCTTTGCCAGGTCTCCACTCCAGAGCTACACTCTCCAGTCTTAGTCTAGTTGTTGAGCAGAGCAGACGTATATGCGAGACTTACACACCCTTTTCTTGAAAGCTGCACTTCCACATACTATGCAGTGTTAAGCTTCTCAAGGGAAAGGAAAGTCGAAGAAAACCCCAACCCATGGTGAGAACCAGTCTAAGAGTGCTGGAAAGTATCCTGATAACAAAAGGAACTAGTCTGGATAGAGCAAAGTTGATAGAAGCCTACGTACGCTATCTCGCAGCACAGGTGTAACCAGGAAATCTTGGCCACTCTGCTCAACCCAGGTAACAGGGTCTGGGGTTTGTGTCACCCTCTAGGACAGGTCGCCTGACACTGGTGGGCAAAAAGTGATGAAAAGACAAGAAGTCAAAACACAGGCACAAGTAAACGTCTATTCTCAAGTCTATGGTATTCTACTTCTTCCTCTTCATCTAACGTTCCGGCAGAGCACACTTCTACCCTGGGTTGGGACTCTTACGACATCCTCCTCTCTACTACTCTGAACCTGCAGTACAAACCTCCCTCCGCTGTTCTAAACTCTCTGCAAAAACTCCTCTCAACTGCTCACCGCTCTCCTACACAAAAGTTCCGTCTTGTCAGGTTTACATTCTACTATCATCTATTGTATAAAGATCTATTTATGCTAAAAGAACTCAGTGGTTATTACTTCAGCACCAACACAGTAGACACTACATTCTTGGGTCATCTCCCCTTTCTGTGGGTGGCGGTACTGATAGTCCAGGAGGGTCACAACTCCACCCCGGACCACTGTGATAAGTACCCAAGGGACCCCCCTCACAGCCCAGCAGGTCACCGACCACAGGGGAAATTGTATAGCTAGCCTTCCTAAACTAAAATCAGGTGTACCACCATACCTGTGTCGACACTGGCGTCGCGACAGTATACCATCTGGCTAAGCTATATTCCGACCAACCACCACAGAAGTGGCATCACACGTTACCATCTAGCAAGTGATATAACACCTATAGGGCACAAAGAACCTATAGTAACTGGAATCACACAGTTACTGTATATAGAGGAATAAATAACAAACTTTATTGAATCTATCACAAAAACAACACTAAAAACAAGGACCTGGGAGGTGGGAGACCTCACTACTGGGACCTGTAATGGTATAAAGTGCATGTGCATGTAATAAATATTAGGTAGACCTGTCAGCATAAATGCATAATAAACAATAAAGTGCCAGTGCTGCCACAAAAATGCTGTAGTATGCTGAACAGAATAAATACAAAGTGCCAATCAAAATACCACACATGTAGGATTGCACAATCATATAGGTCCCAGTCCGCTGGCCCCCCACCTCACCCCTATGCCGTTTTGCTGCCACTTTGTCAGCGGCAGCGAAACAGCCTAGGAATGAGGTGGGGTGAAGTCCCTGTAGATTGAGATCCCAATATAAGCATGATCAGAGCAGAGAGTAATTCAAGGTCATATGACTTCTCCATAAGCACTGCTTTAGCATTGTCTAGTGATTCTAGTTTTTTTTCGCTCACTATTATTGATATTTTTTTCTGTTTGACAGGGTTCTAATAGAAATGATCGTATTATCCTTACAAATGGTCCTGAGAAAGCATCAGAAATTCAAAAGCAGATTAGTGAAATCTTCACTCAGATAAACCAGAAGATACCTAAAGTAACTTTTATGGATAAAGATAATGCAACTAGTGCGAACAATAGCAAAGTGTTCATTAAAAACTCGCAAAATTATTATTGTGTTGGGGATCAATTAACTGTACAGGTTGATGTGTATGATTATCTGGGAAAGAGGAAAACCTATGGAGGGGACTATCTCAGAGCAAGGATTTCTGATCAAGATAAGAGAGCCGGAGCTTCAGGGAGGATTGAAGATTTTAACAATGGAACATACCATGTTTATTTTACCCTATTATGGGAAGGTAAAGTTGTGGTGACCGTATTTCTCATGCACCCAAGCGAAGCCGCCTCTGCTCTCTGGAGGTCAAGAAATAGCTGGTATGGTCAACTAGATTTCTTAGGAAAATTTACAAGTGAAGATAAAGAAATGGTGACAAAGTGTGGATTTGCTCTGGATAAAACAGAAGAACTTTGTGAATATGCCGACTATAAAAATGAAGAATATTTTTACTGTGTCAAACCTCAAAATTTCAGCTGTGAATCATTTACTTCATATAAAAATGTAAAACGTCCCTATTCACAGTTGTCCGCACTGGAAAGCAGCCTCCTTACAAGGTATGTCTTCCAATAAACTATCTAATTATAAGAGTTCATATTAAGCCATGTTTATATTTGTAACAGCCTCTCACTATCCATGTGTACATAACGCAACACACAGTCGTAACTTAACCCCTTAAGGACAGAGCCTGAAATGGCCTTAAGGACAGAGACAAATTTTATGAATATGACCAGTGTCACTTTATTCATTAATAACTTCGGGATGCTTTTACCTATCCGGCTGATACTGAGATTGTTTTCTCGTGACATATTGTACTTTACATTTCTGGTAAAATGGAGTCGATCCTCATAACGAATCTTTATGAAAAACACCAAAATAACATGAAAAATTTTGAAAAAATGCATGTTTCAAACTTTGAAACCTTTCTGCTTATACAGAAAATGGTTATGCCACATAAATTATATATTAAATAGCATTAGCAACATGTCTACTTTATGTTGGCGGCATTTATTAAACTATATTTCATTTTTTTTAGACAATAGGAAGCTTCAAACATTAGCAGCAATTTTCCAAATTTTCTGTAAAATTTCAAAATCAGATATTTTTAGGGACCTGTTCAGGTTCAGGCTGGGTTCACACGCTGTAACTGTGCGGCTGTATTTTTTATGCGGCTGTAAATGTGCGGGTGAAACTCCGGCCGTGGGAAAAAATAGACATGCGGCTCAAAGCATACGGTCATTTACTTTGAAATCTGGTTCAACTAAAAATAACAAATAAAATGTTAAGAAAGTGATCCAAACACCTCTGGATGCATCTGGGAAAGCAGGGAAACAGTTTACATGAATCGCTATTACCGGGGTTTGCGATCCTCTGCACTATAGCCGATGTCTCTCATGGTTAATATATTGAATTAATAAAACACATTTTCTGTCTAATAAAGTCCCTTTTATTGTTCAATAATTAAATGTAAACGATTCCATCATTTTGCAATTAAATATACTGTTAAAATAAATATATATATAAATAAATGTATATTTATATATATATTTATTTTTTGACAGTATATTGAATTGCACAATGATGGATTCGTTAGAATTAAATTATTGAACAAAGAAACTGTATTTATTTAAACGAAAATGTGTTTTCTTAATTAAATATTAATTAGTACAGGAAGCTCCATAAGCCGTTAATTCATATGCCGGCAATAGAGCATTCTGTACTAATCATCACTTAACTTTAATGAAAACATCAAATGTTTCTTCTAATTATGTTATCACAATAGCATTATTAGAAGAAACATTTAGAATTATATGTGCGCTCAGCTGATTGGCTGATCGGCTGAGCGCACATATAATAAGCCGGTCGCCGTACAGTGACTTCATTGTGCTGCGGACCAGCGAAGAGGACACATCGGGGTGAGTATAGAGCTCTCCACACCCCCTCCCCAGCACTGCACCCCTCCCAGCAAGGAAGGGGGGTCAGTTAACCCCTTCCTTGCTGGGATGGGTGCAGTCTGACATCAGTCTGGCCCCCGAGGGGTTAAGGGGGATACAATACATCCTCCCTTAACCCCTTGGGGGTCAGACTGTAAGCAGCGATCTGTAAAGATGCTGCATACTGTAAGGAGCACAACACCGCTCACAATGATGGGTGTTGTGCTCCTGTTTGTGTTTTTTTTGTGTGTTTCTCCCTTTTTGTTTTTCAGATATCGGTATCCTGGGGATTACGTTGGATTCCATGGACTACGTCGATGACCAGCGGTTGTTCTTTGAATTTTTTAAATAAAATGGTCAATGAGGGGTGTGGGGGTGTTTTTCTTTGAATAAAAAATTTTTTAAACTTGTGTCTTGTCTTTATTTCTTTACTTTATAGACTTAGTAGTGGAAGCCATCTAATAGACGTAATCCATTACTAAGTTGGGGCCTAGTGTTAGCCGGTATAAAATGGCTAACACTAACCCCCCATTATTACCCCAGTACCCAATGCCACCAGGGGTACTGGGAAGAGCCAGGTGCCAGTGGTCCCGGAGCGTCAAAATTGGCGCTCCTGGACCGGGCGGCAGCAGGCTGGTAAGATTTAGGCTGGGGAGGGCCTAAACCAATGGCTCTTCCCACCCTGGTGTTACCAGGCTGCTGTCGTTTGGTTTTTAACCCGGCTGGTTATAAAAATAGGGGGGACCCTATGCGTTTTTTTAAAATAATTTATTTATTTAAAAAAAAAAACGCATAGGGTCCCCCCTATTTTTATAACCAGCCGGGTTAAAAACCAAACGACAGCAGCCTGGTAACACCAGGGTGGGAAGAGCCATTGTTTTAGGCCCTCCCCAGCCTAAATCTTACCAGCCTGCTGCCGCCCGGTCCAGGAGCGCCAATTTTGACGCTCCGGGACCACTGGCACCCGGCTCTTCCCAGTACCCCTGGTGGCATTGGGTACTGGGGTAATAATAGGGGGGTTAGTGTTAGCCATTTTATACCGGCTAACACTAGGCCCCAACTTAGTAATGGATTCCGTCTATTAGACGGCTTCCACTACTAAGTCTAAAAAGTAAAGAAATAAAGACAAGACACAAGTTTAAAAATGTTTTTATTCAAAGAAAAACACCCCCACACCCCTCATTGACCATTTTATTTAAAAAATTCAAAGAACAACCGCTGGTCATCGACGTAGTCCATGGAATCCGACGTAATCCCCAGGATACCGATATCTGAAAAACAAAAAGGGAGAAACACACAAAAAAAACACAAACAGGAGCACAACACCCATCATTGTGAGCGGTGTTGTGCTCCTTACAGTATGCAGCATCTTTACAGATCGCTGCTTACAGTCTGGCCCCCAAGGGGTTAAGGGAGGATGTATTGCATCCCCCTTAACCCCCGGGGGGCCAGACTGATGTCAGACTGCACCCATCCCAGCAAGGAAGGGGTTAACTGACCCCCCCTTCCTTGCTGGGATGGGTGCAGTGCCGGGGAGGGGGTGGGGAGAGCTCTATACTCACCCCGATGTGTCCTCTTCGCTGGTCTGCAGCACAATGAAGTGACTGTACTGCGGACCGGTTTATTATATGTGCGCTCAGCCGAACAGCCAATCAGCTGAGCGCACATATAATTCTAAATGTTTCTTCTAATAATGTTATTGTCATAACATAATTAGAAGAAACATTTGATGTTTTCATTAAAGTAAAGTGATGATTAGTACAGAAAGCTCTATTGCTGGCATATGAATTCACGGCTTATAGAGCTTCCTGTACTAATTAATATTTAATGAATAAAACACATTTTCTTGGAAATAAATTCAGTTTCGTTGGTCAATAATTTAATTCTAACGAATCCATCATTGTGCAATTCAATATACTGTCAAAAAATAAATATATAGATAAATATACATTTATTTATATATCTATTTTTTTTAACAGTATATTTAATTGCAAAATGATGGATTCGTTAGAAATAAATTATTGATCAACGAAAGTGTCTTGATTACAAATAAAATGTCTTTGATTAATTTAATATATTAACTATTAGAGGCATCGGCATTCGGCACCATTGCCGGCTATTTTTGAAGTACTCCGTACGGACCGCCTGTCAATCCTCGGCCGCATGTTCAGCCGCAAACAATGGTCTTGTTCATTTTTTACGGGTCCGTTTACGATAGGGCCGTAGATTCAGAGATAGTGTGCACTGTGCAGCCGCATATCCTATACTTCCCAGCATACACACGAACCATCAAAAATACCGCCGCACAATTACAGCCGCACATACAGCCGCACTCTTACAACGTGTGAACCGAGCCCCCAAGTGTATTTGAGGGGCCTGTATGTTAGAAAGCCCCACAAAGCACCCCATTTAAGAAACTGCACCCCCCACACTCTGCAAAAGCACATCCAGAAAGTTTTTTAACCCTTTAGGGGAGTCACAGAAATAAAAGCGAAGTGTGTAAGAAATTTGAAAATTTTTATTTTCTGTGCAGAGATTTTATTGTAATCCAATATCTTTCATAATGATAAACCTATTAGCAGAGAAATTCACCCCAATACTGATTGTCCCGTTTCTGCAGTTTATAGATATACCCCATATGTGACCCTATTGCGCTATTTGACGCAACCACAAGCCTCAGATATAAGGGAGCGCCTAGTGCATTTCAATGGCTCCGTTATATTTGGTCATTTTTGACTGTACTACTTCAGGTTGGCAGAGGCTCTGGGGTGCCAAAACCTAAAAAAACACCCCTAAAGGGACACCATTTAGAAAACTGCACCCCTCAAGGAATGTAACAAGGGGTGCGGTGAGCATTTGGACCCCACAGGTGCTTCGCAGATTTTCAGAACAATGTGGTGTAAAAAAGGAAAAATTCTATTTTTTACACTAAAATGTTGTTCTAGCATTCATTTTTCATTTTTACAAGGGGATAAAAGAAAAAAAAAACACCAAACGTGTAGCGCAGTTTCTCCCGAGTACGGAAATACCCCACATGTGGACATAAAGTGCCAAGCGGGTACAGGACGAGCCTCCAAAGGGAAGGAACGCCAATTGGCCTTTGCAAGCTGGATTTTACTGGAATGGATTTCAAGGGCCACGTTGCATTCAAAGAGCCCTCGTGCTGCCAAAACACTGGAAACCCCCCACAAGTGACCCCATTCTGGAAACTACACCCCTCAAGGAATCTAACAAGGGGTTCAGTGAGCATATGGATCCCACTGGTGACGGGCACAAATGTGGAACAATGTGACGTAAAAGGGAAAAATTTCATTTTTTCACTTTCACGGCACAAATGTGGCCGTCATCAAGGGGTCCATATGCTCACTGCACCCCTTGTTAGATTCCTTGAGGGGTGTAGTTTCCAGAATGGGGTCACTTGTGGGGGGTTTTCACTGTCTTGGCAGCACGAGGGCTCTGTAAATGCGACATGGCGTTCATCATCCATTCTGGCCAAATCCAGCCTTTAAAATCCAAATGGCGCTCCTTCCCTTCGGAGGCTTGCCCTGCGCCCACATGGCGCTTTATGTCCACATGTGGGGTATTTACGGACTCGGGGAATTGCTCTACACATTTTGTGTGTTTTTTTCTCTTTTAACCCCTTGTGAAAATGAAAAATTTAAGGCTAAACCAACATTATAGTGTAAAAAATGTAATATTTCATTTTCACGCCATATTGTCCCACATTTATGCCCGTCACCAGTGGGGTCCATATGCTCACTACACCCCTTGTTACATTCCCTAAGGGGTGTAGTTTCCATAATGGGGTCACTTGTGGGGGGGTTCAACTGTCTTGGCAACACAGGGGCCTTTTAAATGCAACATGGCCCCTCGAAATCCATTCCAGCCAAATCCAGCCTCAAAAAGCCAAATGGCGCTCCTTCCTTTTGGAGGCTTACCCTGCACCCGCATGGCGCTTTATGTCCACATGTCGGGTATTTCCATACTCAGGGGAAATTGCTCTACACATTTAGTGGTTTTTTTTTATCTTTTAACCCCTTGTGAAAATGAAAAAATCAAGACAAGATCAATGATTTAGTGTAAAAATTAAACATTGTTTATACTATATGTTAGTCTAGCCTTGATTTTTTCCTTTTCCACAAGGGGTTAAAAAAGAAAGTGAACACAAAACGTGTAGGGTAATTTCCCCTGAGTACGAAAATACCCCAAATGTGGATATAATGTGCCATATGGGCAGAGGGCAAGCCACCAAAGGGACAGAGCGCCATTTAGAGGCTTGAATGGAGGATGGAGGCCATGTCGCAATTACAAAGCTTCTGTGCTGCCAGGACAGTAGAAACCCCCCACAAGTGACCCCATTCTGGAAACTACACCCCATAAGGAATCCAACAAGGGGTACAGTGAGCATATGGACCCCACTAGTGACGGGCACATAAGTGGAACATGTGCCATGAAAATAAAAAATATTTTTTTCATTTTCACGGCCCAAATGTGCCCATCACCAGGGGGCCATATCCCCACTGCCCCCCTCGTTAGATTCCTTATGGGGTGTAGTTTCCAGAATGGGGTTTATAATTGCATCATGGCATCCTCTAATGGGAATGGTGGCCATACCTATTTAGCTGGGGAAAAGGGACCATTCTAATTTATTTGGGGGTATTAGGCCAATTATTAGTTTATAAGGTTGAAAATGACAGGTGTCCATCAAATTCAACCTGTGTTGATTCAGAGGAAGGCAAACAAAAAAACCTCATAAGGCAGACGACAGTAGCCTCATCACAGGGGAAAAATTCCTTCCCGACTCCATAATGGCAATCAGAATAATCCCTGGATCAACGTGTCCCCTGAAATAGGAATAAGGGACAGAATTTAGATAATGTAGAACCCCAATGACGTGTGGTACGCCTTGAAGCGATCCAGTATGCAGAGGCCGGGGTGATCAGGACAGGCGTCACACTGGAAAATTGTGTCCTTCCTGATCTCCCTATTACACCACACTCTGCACTTCTTCTGGGGTCTCCTGTTTTCCAGTGTGGGGGACGTCACCTGGAAAATGTTGTCCTGGTGCGATACGGGGTCCCTCATATCCAGAAGCGCTGGGTCCGCTCCATGGCTGCTAAATATTAGGGCTTTATTACTACTTCTGATATTTACGGATCGTGCCGCAAGCTACAGTAGCTCAGGCAGCGAGGGACCGGAAGAGGGGGCGCTGGTATAAAAGTTATCCCCATACAGATGGTAACCTTTATCTAGCAGTGGGAAGATCAGTTCCCGAACGATCTCCCCACTGACTCGGAGGATGGGGGGGGGGCATCTGGGGGCTGGATTTGGGTGTCCCTTCCTTCATACACTCTAAGGGTACGTGCACACTGGCGAATGGCGAAGGATAACCCTTTGTGCATTCCGCAGCTGGCACCCGCCGGCAGGCTGTTGGAGGCGCGCGTCTCCGCTCGTGTCACACTCCATTATATGCACGGGCGGATTCTGCCCTCTGTCCAATGTGTTCATTCTTTGGACGGACGACGGAATCCGCCCGTGCATAGAACGGAGTCTATGACATGGGTGGAGACGCTCGCCTCCATCAGTCCGCCGGCGGGTGCCAGCTGCGGAATGCACAAAGGGTTATCCTTCGCCATTCCGCAGTGTGCACGTACCCTGGATCTGTAAGTGTACCCTGAGGTACGCTCACAGAGTGTGTAGAATTTCACGCCATACCGTGATCTCTTATTGGGACGGTACTGGCGGAAAAGACGTGTCTGGGGGGCAGCGTACGCTACGCTACCCCCAGACACGTCACTGGATGATGAGGATGAATGGAGGAAAGAAGGATCCCCACATTCATCCTCACTGGCTGTTTCGGTGTCGGAAGCAATAATAGCGTATGCGTCCGACACCGAAAACACCTTGGGGGCCATCTTTATACGGGGATTGGTATATGGGGTATGTAAATGTGTAGTGGTGTAGTGTAAAGCTTTATTTCATGTAGTGTAGTGTAGTGTTTTTTACGTGTTTTTTTGACAGTAAGAAAAAATATCCCTTTGCCAAGAAAGGAGCTGCTGATAAATGCGCACTTATGTGCGGCACTTATCAGCAGCCAGTGGCGGTAGGATATAGGGGGCAAAAATGCCCCTACGCCAAAAAGGAGGAGTTGCTGATCAGCGGCGCACTTACAGGCGATGCTGATCAGCACTCAGCGGCGTTAGGGCGCAAAAAAAGAAAAAATAAATAAATAAATAAAAATCTTTTTAACCCAAAGCAACTGATCAGTGAATGATATTCACTGATCAGCCGCTAGGGGGCGGTAGAGCGACGCTGCCGGAGATTACCGAGGCCCGCCGAACACGAGGACCCGAGCGATTACGAAGATTTCCGACGCTGGACGACCGAACCCGTAAGTGACCCAAAGAAGACGCGAGGCCGGCGCGGACCGCAGATCGTCGCTCCGGACGCCCAGATCAGGTGAGTATGGTACACCTGCATCACACACACCGGTTCCTCACCCCTCAGCTACCTAGCTGAGGGGTGCAGAACGTGACAAAACTGTTTTTTTACAGTTTGATCGCCATGATGGCCCGGCCGGTACTGGCCGGCCTATCACGGCGATCGTGTGGGTGGCATCGGCGCCATCTTTGGTGGGGACACTAATGGCGATTGGTGCTGTCTCGGACAGCACCAATCGCCATTGCTTTCCAGGTCACCGGGTCAACCATGACCCGGAAAGCTGTTTTCAGCTGCTATATGCTGATCTGTATAGATCAGCATATAGCAGCGATCGTCGGCACGGGAGGGGTTAATCACCCACCCCCCCCGTGCCGACGAGCAGAGATGGCCTGCTATACATTATAGCAAGCCATCTTCCCCGACCGCTGTGTGTGAACACACAACGATCAGGGAAACATCGGGCGTAAGTATACGCCCGTTTGCATTAAAGCCCACCCTGCGGGGGCGTATACTTTAGCCCGATGTCGTTAAGGGGTTAAAGTGTTGCTGTAGTTATAACTTTCAAAGTCTAAATAAACAGTAGATGTGATATAAAGCAAGTCTGCAATATACATTCATTATTGTTGTTGTTGTTGTTGTTATCATGCTGTAAAACAAAGCTGAACTTACCAGAAATCCAGGTCTAGTCTCCTGAAGGCAGATCTTCTGACTTTTGCTGTCTGAAGAAAAAAAAACCAAAAAAACTAAACACAGGAGGAAACTAAAAAAATTGCACAATTATTTAGAAATATAACAAAGTCCTTCATTTACATATACATGATTTACAAAAATTGATAAAAACTAGGGAATTTCATGGGAAATTACACAAATAACACAAGGCCAGAGGGGGAGAAAGATCTCAGTGTGGTAAATCAATATAAACTTGGAAATGATAAGTGCTGCAATATAATGTGTACCAATTGCAACACTACCATCTGGTGGTCACTGAAATTATAGCAGATGACAAGTATTTAACCTGCAATGCAGTTACAAAAAATGACCAGCATAGATGTAGTATAATATAATATGGTATAAATGGAGGAGAGACTGGTTGTAATCCCTCAGCGGCCGGCCAGGTAATTATTAGAGCACCACAAGTAAGTGTTATTTCCCTTAGGTCCTAAGCAGCAGCACATAATGGGGAAGATTCTATCTTCCTGCAATGATAGGACAGATGGTAACAAGCAATAAAGAGTTTATTGCCCCGCCTATAAGGCCCTATGCTGACCCAGCCTCCTTGTGTTTTTTTTTCTGTCCTTCTGTGGGACAGGTGGTAGGAGGAGAGCAGGGAGCAGGCCTATGTGTGTTTCTCTGCTCTACTTCCAATAATTCTTCTTTTCCACATGGTCGTGTGGAGAGGGAGAGTTTATTTGTATATGTATTTTGTTTTTATATTGCTTTGTTGTGTACAGAGCAAAGATTTTATTTTTCTTATGGAAGCAGCCGCCATCTCAGTGATCGCTCAGCTTCTATGCTCTGGTCAGTAAGTATTATGGTGCCATCCGCTGCCGGGCTGCACGTGGCTGCTAACCATGGCACTGGTCAGACAGGACGCCGCTCGCCTGGTGTCTGTCGTCACTCTTCAGAGAGGTAAGTCATAGTCATACGGCCTCTTTTGTGAGGAATTGTATGGTGCCTGGAAGCCTGACCTGTATTGCAGGAGGCCTGTGTGCAGGCAAATGGATATAAATTTCATGAGATTTATAATAGTTTATCATTTTTATTTATTTTGCCTGTGCGAGTTCTGTGAGACAGTTCCGCTATGTGATCATGTGGTCTGGGTCCTGCTATGTAATAATAGAGTAAAAACTATGGATCTGCTATATGTGTATGCAGCCTTAGATAAGAGCTGTTAGTTGTGCGGTCACTGAGCTGTTTGTGCACCTGGTTGCTGGTTGTGTATTGATTGCACCTGGTATCTTTCTTACACTGGCACTGCTTTTTCTTGTTGCATTGAAGCTATGAAACTGCATTGTGTGTACACAACCCTAGATTTGCTAGGTGTGTATTGGTGACACCTGATGCGTGATTCCTGGCTCTAGTTCTGTGATTGAAGGATGCAGTGAAGCTGTGAGACTGCAGTGTGTGAACACAAGCCCAGAGTTGCTAGGTGAATAATAATAATAATATAATAATTTTTATTTATATAGCGCCAACAGATTCCGCAGCACTTTACAATTCTATTCCGCAGCACTTTACAATTCCTTGCTCCAGTTCTGCTGTGGAAGGATGCATTGTGTGAACACAAACCTAGAGTTGCTGTTATTGCACCTGACCTCTGATTCCTTGCTCTAACACTGCTGTGGAAAGATGCATTGTGTGAACACAAGCCTAGAGTAGCTATTTATTGCACCTAATGTCTGATTTCTTGCTCTAGCTCTGCTGTGGAAAGATGCATTGTGTGAACACAAACCTAGAGTTGCTGTTATTGCACCTGACCTCTGATTCCTTGCTCTAACACTGCTGTGGAAAGATGCATTGTGTGAACACAAGCCTAGAGTAGCTATTTATTGCACCTAATGTCTGATTTCTTGCTCTAGCTCTGCTGTGGAAAGATGCATTGTGTGAACACAAGCCTAGAGTTGCTTATTTTTTTTTTATTTTTTTTTTAATTACACCTAATGTTTTATTCAGTACTGCTATTGAATGAGGCAGTAAAGTTATGAAACTTCGTTGTGTGAAAACAACCCTAGGATTGCTAGTGGTGTATTGATTGCACCTTACATGTCAGCTATAGCTCTGCTTTTTGTTTGATGCAGTGCAGTTATGAGACTGCATTGTGTGAACACAACCCTAAAGTTCCTGGTTGTGTATTGAGCATCTGGGGTCTTTTCTAGCACGGTTACTGATATTTAATGTTGCATTGAAGCTATGAAACAGCTACATGTATAGTACTGCTATTTTTAAAATAGTAAAACGAAGATATTGCAGGGTATGATCACAACTTTAGAGTTTCTAGTTGTGTACAGAGTATACCTGGTGGCTGTCTTACATTAGTTCTGCTACTGAAACAATGATCCATTGAAGCAAGGAGGCTGCATTGTGTGAACACAGCCTTAAGGCCCTATTCCACGGGTCGTTTAGAGGAGTAATATCGTTCGTATTCGGCCGATATCGACCGCTACGAACGATATTCGTCCCGTGGAATAGAGTGCAACGATCAGCAGACATCGTTCATGTCGGCTGATCGTTGCAGTCGCTTGTTTTTCAACATGTTGAAAAACAAGCGACTGATATAGCAGCGATCTGCTGCCGTCGCTCCGTTGAATAGGAGCATCGGCAGCAGACGCTGCTATATCCTATGGGCTGCCCGGACGATCAGCGATCCCCCGGGCAGCCCCCCCAGCAGCTCCCCGCCGCCCCTCACCCGCTCGCTGACGCCGCGTTGAATAGCGGCGGCAGCGAGCGGGGAACGAGGAGCAAACGAGCGCTAATAGCGCTCGTTCGCTCCTTCAAACGACTCGTGGAATAGGGGCATTAGAATTGCTAGTTGTGTATCAGCTACTCTGAGGTATCTGGTTTTCTTGCACTACACAGCAGTCTGTTGCCTCTTTACCTGGCACAGGTTTATTCATCATTTTATCTCACTTAATGCAGGAATCTAATGCCCAAAGTTTCAGGGTGAGGAAACCTTTGGGAAAGCTCAGTCACTTATGTGTGTGTATCCTGCAAGAGTCCACATCCAAATGGCAGTGGAATTTATTTTTGTTTGTAGATTGTATCTTCATTGTAACCCATTACAGAATATATAGTGCTTACTTCTGAGTATGCGTGTCACTCCACATTTGGCTTCCCGATCCATGGCCCCTCCACGCTTGGAGAGGAGCATTAGACTTTGCCAGAGATGGATGTTCTTTCTAATAAAACTCTTATATATCATGAGAATCCACCTGAATCGATTGGGAACACTCTGAGGAAGGACTCTTCCTTACAGAAAGGTACAATCTCTGCCCCAGTCTGAAAAGGAGAAGGAAATCCTCCCTTGTTCCCCATTCTATAGAAGTTTCCAGCATGGAAGGTACTGGAAGAAATGATGGATCCGTCACTAAAAGGGATCATGCATCTCAGAGGTCTTGTGGATGGGGACAAAGAAGCTTGTGACTAAAGCTTCTCTGGCAGCAACCGTTGGTTTACCTTTTTATGCCATATTCTCGACAGTTTCCGATCCAAAGAAGGTAAGTTGTTGGTGAACGTCCATAGATCTACAGTTCTAAGCAAAGAAGGTTCCATATGGAGAACATATGCTCTGTGTTCCCCCTCCTAAAGGAGACTAACCATGCTAGTTGTGAGAGACACATATCTACATGTACCTGGCTACAGAGAAGACTGCATATTCCTTTGCATCCTTCTGAAATCACCTCCGCTCCCTTTACATTCACTAAGGTTACCTGCCGGGTCTGGGATGACATATATCTATCCTAAGATAAGAAGGGAAGTAGATGGGACACTCTTCTATGTTATGTCAGCTGTAGTCACCATCTGGAGAGAATCCAAGATCACCATTGTCTCCTTCCTGCACGAGTGATTGTTAATTGTCAAAAACTTACAGTACTATATTTTTACCTACCCGTAACCATTCCTGGGTCAGGATTCCTAGAACTCCCCATTGGTGTCCCTTCACCCAATGATCATGACATCTGCAAGCAACGAATTGAATAGGCAGGTTGGCATATGTATCCCCGTGCAGCAGATGCTGTCAGTATGGGACCAAAGAATAAACAGCCTACATTGGGTTATGGTTTATACCCACAGATAAAAGGGCCTCAACATTTTCTTCAGTCAGTGGCAGACCAATCTCGCCCTCAAAGTGGGTGGAGGAAACCACCCATCCATCTAACAAAGGGTGAGACAGGCGAAGAAGACTTTGTTCCTAACAGAAGTGGCTGTCATCCAACATGTGAGAGATGAGTGCGGTAAGTGAGCTCCAGTCCACTTCAGCACATCAATCTATGGGGAAGCTATTGGAGTAAGCTCAAGAATGCCTCTACAGTGGTGCATATCGATCTTCAGAGCTGCATGTGATCAGTAGCATTACTGTTAAAAGCAGAAGCTGTTTTTTGCATCGACCAAGAGATCTATCCAGCAACAAGGGGAAGTCACAGTGCCTTAATGTAAAAGGCTAAAGCCATTATATTACCCTGACAGAAGAATGGTCTCTGGACCAGGAGATGTTCTACTGAATCGTCAGATATTACAGCGACCCATTGGTCCCATGGCCATTTCGGGTAAAACCAGGGTGCGTGGTTTTAACTCCCTAAAAACTACTGTGGACAACAATCAGTAGAAGTCTTGTAAAAGACAATACAGGATCAAGTCTCATTAATCCTGATAGCCACAGATTGGCCCAAGAGGTCATTGTGGTAATTGTTGTCCTCTCCTGATGAATATGTCCAAAAGGACATTTTGGAGACTTCCCCAGATTCCTCACCTACTACCCCATGAGGACGGATTGTCTGGCAAATCACCAGATATTATGGCGACCCTTACGTGGACCTAATGGCCATTTCTGATAACGCCAGAATACGTGGTTTTTACTCCCTAAAACTGCTAGGGACGACAACCCGTAGTAGTCTTGTAAGGACAAGACTGAATCATGCCTCATTACTCCTAATAGTTCAAGAAGGCATGGTGGTTCTCTCCTGATGCATGTGTCCAAAAGGACATTTTGGAGACTTCCCCAGAATCCTCGCTTACTGTCACAGAAGGGCAGGTTGTGTCTGGGTCTGGACCACCTATGATTGACGGCCTGAAGATTGACAGGCCTGATGAGCTGAGGCTTTTTAGAATTGGTGGTAAACATGATTCTGCTATTAAGAGCAGAACCCACAAAGAAATTGTCCCTGAGGGTTAAGGACATTGTCTATCCTGGTGTGAAGAATCGGACTTCTCCCATATCACTGTCTATAAGGCGATCCTTCGATTTCTCCAGGATGGGTTTGAGAATGGGCTGAAGCTGCGACTGTCAAAGTACATGTCTCTGCTCTTTATGCTCTTCCAGACAGCTGACTGTCCGAAAAAATCCCTAATACAGAGATTTATTAAAGCTACGCAAAGGATTAAAGCAACTGTAATGGATCCAACTCCCAGGTGGGATCCGGGACTCGTCCTTCATCACCTTGCACGGCTCCGTTTTGAGTTCTTATCTTTAGCTGAATTAAAATACCTGACCCTTAAGGTGTGGTTCCTAGTAGCTATTACATCTGCTAAACGCAGGAGTATGTTCAGACTTTAAGAGCCACTGAACCATATCTTGTTATCCTTCAGGACTTTGTCTTTTACCCTTAAGGTTCCTTCCTTATCCAACATTACTCCGCAGATTCAGTTACCTGTTTTTGCCTAAATTCCTCCAATGAGGAAGCGTTACAACTGCACTCTGGTTGTGGGCGGAGCCTTGGGCCTGCACTCTCTGGTTGTGGGCGGAGCCTTAAGAGTTTATTTAGTGAGAACCAGAGAAGTCAGATTTTTATCTGTATCTTTTTCAGGAAGGAACAGTGATTTGGAAGTCCTCAAAAGCCACTTTATCCAGATGGATACGGCAGACTCTGTGTGTTACCAAGAGGTGAGAGTCCAAGTACCTGAATCCATTAAGGCCCTTACCACAAGGGCAATGTCTACATCCTGGGTGGAGGAGATGTGCATGCCCATTGATCAGATATACAGAACTGCATTGTGGTCTTCTTATACTTTTGGACATTAGAACCTCTGGGCAACCAATCTTGGTAAACCGGTTCTCATGACTGCTGTATGATTCTCCCACCCTTTATGTGATCTTGCTATATCCCCATTATGTGCTGCTGCTTAGGACGTAAGGGAAAGTGGAATTTTATACTCACCGTAAATTCTTTCCTGTAGTCCGAAGCAGCAGCACAAACTAACCCTCCCTATAAAAGTTTATGCATCATACCTTGAGTGTTTTGGCTTATGTTTTCCTAGATCGTTAGAAGTACACAAGGAGGCTGGGTCAGCATAGGGCCTTATAGGCGGGGCAATAAACTCTTTATTGCTTGTTACCATCTGTCCTATCATTGCAGGAAGATAGAATCTTCCCCATTATGTGCTGCTGCTTCGGACTACAGGAAAGAGCATTTACGGTGAGTATAAAATTCCACTTTGTGTAATTCCCTAGTTTTTTATCAATTTTTGTAAATCATGTATTTGTAATTAAAACACTTTGTTATATTTCTAAATAATTGTGCAATTTTTTTCGGTTTTCTATATGGTTGTTTTGTTGCACTGTATGTCGATTTAGGCAGGACTTTCTTTTAGGTTGTCTAAACACAGGAGGAATTCACCCAATACAGAGAGTCACAGCTCAATATGTCTGTCAATCACATGACTGCCTTCTCTCTGTGAGCACTCAGAAGGCCTGGGAAGGACTTCCTGTTTTTCTGACTGTTTCCTGTTTTTTGAGAAAAAAAGTCAGAAAACAGGAAGTTCCTAATAATAATAATAATAGTAAATTGCCAACTTGCTTAACCCCTTAAGGACAGAGCCTGAAATGGCCTTAAGGACAGAGACAAATTTTATGAATATGACCAGTGTCACTTTATTCATTAATAACTTCGGCATGCTTTTACCTATCCGGCCGATTCTGAGATGTTTTCTCGTGACATATGGTACTTTACATTTCTGGTAAAATGGAGTCGATACTCATAACGAATCTTTATGAAAAACACCAAAATAACATGGAAAATTTTGAAAAAATGCATTTTTCCAACTTTGAAACCTTTCTGCTTATACAGAAAATGGTTATGCCACATAAATTATATATTAAATAGCATTAGCAACATGTCTACTTTATGTTGGTAGCTTTTATTAAACTATATTTAATTTTTTTTTAGACAATAGAAAGCTTAAAACATTAGCAGCAATTTTCCAAATTTTCAGTAAAATTTCAAAATCAGATATTTTTAGGGACCTGTTCAGGTTAAGGCTAGGTTCACACTATGTATATTTGAGGCTGTATTTGGTCCTCATGTCAGGTCCTCATAGCAACCAAAACCAGGAGTGGATTGAAAACACAGACAGGCTCTGTCCACACAATGTTGAAATTGAGTGGATGGCCGCCATATAACGGTAAATAACTTCCATTATTTCAATACAACAGCCGTTGTTTTAAAATAACAGCACATATTTGCCATTAAATGACGGCCATCCACTCAATTACAACATTATGTGAACAGAGCCTTTCTGTGTTTTCAATCCACTCCTTGTTTTGGTTGCTATACAGCCTCAAACATACAGCCTCAAATACACGTAGTGTGAACAAAGCCAGAAAGTGTATTTGAGGGGACTGTATATTAGAAAGCCCCACAAAGCACCCCATTTCAGAAACTGCACCCCCAAACTCTGCAAAAGCACATCCAGAACGTTTTTTAACCCTTTAGGGGAGTTACAGAAATAAAAGCTAAGTGTGTAAGAAATTAGAAAACTTTTATTTTCTGTGCAGAGATTTTATTGTAAACCAAAATCTTTCATAATGATAAACCTATTAGCAGAGAAATGCACCCCAATATTGATTGCCCCGCTTCTGCAGTTTATAGATATACCCCATTTGTGACCCTATTGCGCTATTTGACGCAACCACAAGCCTCAGATACAAAGGAGCGCCTAGTGAATTTCAACGCCTCCGTTATATTTGGTTACTTTTGACTGTACCACTTCAGGTTGGCAGAGGCTCTGGGGTTCCAAAACATAAAAAACACCCCTAAAGGGACACCATTTAGAAAACTACACCCCTCAAGGAATGTAACAAGGGGTGCGGTGAGCATCTGGACCCCACAGGTGCTTCACAGATTTTCAGAACAATGTGGTGTAAAAAAGGAAAAATTCTATTTTTTACACTAAAATGTTGTTCTAGCCTTCATTTTTCATTTTTACAAGGGGATAAAAGAAAAAAAAACACCAAACGTGTAGCGCAGTTTCTCCCGAGTACAGAAATACCCCACATGTGGACATAAAGTGCCAAGCGGGCGCAGGACGAGCCTCCAAAGGGAAGAAGCGCAAATTGGCCTTTGGAAGCTGGATTTTACTGGAATGGATTTCAAGGGTCATGTCGCATTTACAGTGCCCTCGTGCTGCCAAAACACTGGAAACCTGTTTTTTCTCTTTTAACCTCTTGTGAAAATGAAAAATGTAAGGATAAACCAACATTATAGTGTAAAAAATTTTATATTTCATTTTCACGCCATATTGTTCCACATTTGTTCCCGTCACCAATGGGGTCCATATGCTCACTACACCCCTTGTTACATTCCCTGAGGGGTGTAGTTTCCATAATTGGGTCACTTGTGGGGGGGTTCAACTGTCTTGGCAACACAGGGGCCTTTTAAATGCAACATGGCCCCTCGAAATCCATTCCAGCCAAATCCAGCCTCCAAAAGCCAAATGCCTTCCTTTTGGAGGCTTACCCTGCACCCGCATGGCGCTTTATGTCCACATGTTGGGTATTTCCGTACTCAGGGGAAATTGCTCTACACATTTAGTGTTTTTTTTATCTTTTTTTTTATCTCCCCTTGTGAAAATGAAAAAATCAAGACAAGATCAATGATTTAGTGTAAAAATTAAACATTTTTTACACTATGTTAGTCTAGCCTTGATTTTTTTTCCTTTTCCACAAGGGGTTAAAAAAGAAAGTGAACACAAAACGTGTCGGGTAATTTCCCCTGAGTACGAAAATACCCCACATGTGGGCATAATGTGCCATATGGGCACAGGGCAAGCCACCAAAGGGACAGAGCGCCATTTAGAGGCTGGAATGGAGGAAGGAGGCCATGTCGCAATTAAAAAGCTCCTGTGCTGCCAGGACAGTAGAAACCCCCCACAAGTGAACCCATTCTGAAAACTACACCCCATAAGGAATCCAACAAGGGGGTACAGTGAGCATATGGACCCCACTGGTGACAGGCACATATGTTGAACATGTGCCGTGAAAATAAAAAATACATTTTTTTCATTTTCACGCCACAAATGTGCCCGTCACCAGGAGGCCATATCCCCGCTGCCCCCCTCGTTAGATTCCTTAAGGGGTGTAGTTTCCAGAATGGGGTCACTTGTGGGGGGTTTCTACTGTCCTGGCCGCACAGAGGCTTTGAAATTGCATCATGGTATCCTCTAATGGAAATGGCGGCCATACCTATTTAGCTGGGGAAAAGGGACAATTTTAATTTATTTGGGGGTATTAGGCCAATTATTAGTTTATAAGGTTGAAAACGACAGGTGTCCATCAAATTCAACCTGTGTTGATCCAGAGAAAGGCAAAAAAAAACCTTGTGAGGCAGACGACAGTAGCCTCATCACAGGGGAAAAATTCCCTTCCGACTCCATAATGGCAATCAGAATAATCCCTGGATCAACGTAACCCCTGAAATACGAATAAGGGACAGAATTTAGACAATGTAGAACTCCAATGACGTGTGGTACGCCTTGAAGCGATCCAGTATGCAGAGGCCGGGGTGAGCAGGACGGGTGTCACATTGGAAAATGGCGTCCTTCCTGATCCCCCTGTTACGCCACACTCTGCACTTCTTCTGGGGTCTTCTGTTTTCCAGTGTGGGGGACGTCACCTGGAAAATGTTGCCCTGGTGCGATACGGGGTCCTTCATATCCAGAAGTGCTGGGTCCGCTCCATGGCTGCTAAATATTAGGGCTCTATTACTGCTTCTGATATTTTCGGATCGTGCCGCAAGCTACAGTAGCTCGGGCAGCGAGGGACCGGAAGAGGGGGTGCTGGTATAAAGGTTATCCCCGTACAGGTGGTAACCTTTATCCAGCAGTGGGAAGATCAGTTCCCAAACGATCTTCCCACTAACTCCGAAGATGGGGAGGGATATCTGGGGGCTGGATTCGGGTGTCCCTTCCTTCATACACTCTAAGGGTACGTGCACACTGCGAAAATTCTACACACTCTGTGAGCGTACCTCAGGGTACACTTACAGATATAGGGGTTACGTGCACACTGTGGAATGGCGAAGGATTACCCTTTGTGCATTCCGCAGCTGGCACCCACCGACGGACTGATGCAGGCGCACGTGTCTGTCCGTGTCATAGACTCCATTCTATGCACGGGCGGATTCCGCCCTCTGTCCAAAGAATGAACGTGTTCATTCTTTGGACGGACGATGGAATCCGCCCGTGCATAGAATGGAGTCTATGACACGGGTGGAGACGTGCGCCTGCTTTAGTCCGTCTGTGGGTGCCAGCTGCGGAATGCACAAAGGGTTATCCTTCGCCATTCCACAGTGTGCACGTACCCCCTATATCTGTAAGTGTACCCTGAGGTACGCTCACAGAGTGTGTAGAATTTCACACCATACCGTGATCTCTTATTGGGACGGTACTGGCGGAAAAGACGTGTCTGGGGGGCAGCGTACGCTACGCTACCCCCAGACACGTCACTGGATGATGAGGAACGAAGGATCCCCCCATTCATCCTCACTGGCTGCTTCGGTGTTGGAGGCAATAATAACGTATGCCTCTGACGCCGAAAACACCCTGGGGGCCATCTTTATACGGGGATTGGTATATGGGGTATGTAAATGTGTAATGTAGTGTAGTGTAAAACTTTATTCCATGTAGTGTAGTGTTTTTTACGTGTTTTTTTGCAGTAAGAAAAAATATCCCTACGCCAAGAAAGGAGCTGCTGAAAAATGCGCACTTATGTGCGGCACTTATCAGCAGACAGTGGCGGTAGGATATAGGGGGGAAAAAACGCCCCTACGCCAAAAAGGAGTTGCTGATCAGCGGCGCACTTATTTGCGATGCTGATCAGCACTCAGCGGCGTTAGGGCGCAAAAAAATTGAAAAAAATAAAAATTAAAAAAAATCTTTTTAACCCAAAGCAACTGATCAGTGAATGATATTCACTAATCAGCCGCTAGGGGGCAGTAGAGCGACGCTGCCGGAGATTGCCGAGGCCCGCCGAACCCGTGGACCCGAGCGTTTCCGAAGATTTCTGACGCTGGACGACCGAACCCGGAAGTAACCCAAAAAAGACGCGAGGACGGCACGGACCGCAGATCGTCGCACCGGACGCCCAGATCAGGTGAGTATGGTACTTCTGCACCATACACACCTGTTCTGCACCCCTCAGCTACCTAGCTGAGGGGTGCAGAACCCGATGGCACTGTTTTTTTACAGTTTAATCGCCATGATGGGCCGGCTGGTACTGGCCGGCCTATCACGGCGATCGTGGGGGTGGCACAGGCGCAATCTTTGGTGGGGACACTGATGGCGATTGGTGCTGTCTCGGACAGCACCAATCGCCATTGCTTTCTGGGTCACCGATAACCCGGAAAGCTGAATTTAGCTGCTATATGCTGATCTGTGCCGACGAGCAGAGATGGCCTGCTATACATTATAGCAGGCCATCTTGCCCGACCGCTATGCGTTTGCGTTAAAACCCACCCTGCGGGCGCGTATACTTACGCCCGATGTTGTTAAGGGGTTAATATCAAATCTACTGTTGATTTAGATTTTGAAAGTTATAATGATGGTGACACTTCAAAATTACAATATATTAAATTTTTAACAATAAGTAGTGATATATATGCCAGTGGTGATTGGTAGTGGTCTGATCTGTTGGACTCTGTGCCTTCAGTCTCATGTCTGTAAACTGGCATGTCAATCAATCTATAGGGGCACAGGGCGTATTTTTGCTGCATGGAGCACAGGAAACACTATTACATTATGACTGTATGGGAGCACAGGGGGCATTCTTACTGCAATGCTGGCACAGGGGGCACTATTAATCTATGGGGGACATGGGGCATTATCACTTTATTAATGTACAGGGGGCTTTATAGGAGCATAGGTAGCACTATTAATGTATGGAGCACTGAGAGCATTAATACTGTATGTGGGCAGAGAGGGCATTATTCCGGTATCAAGGCAAAGAGGGCACAGTTACTGCTTGGGGCACTATTACTGTATAGGACACAGGGGGCATTATTGTATAAGAACACAGGGAGTATAATTAATATACACAGAGGGTATAAGTACAGTGTGGAGGCACAGGAGAAATTATTTTTAAGTGGGGTACAATGGGGGCACAGTGAGAATTATTTATGATTATGTGTACTTTTAGGATAGATAAAGCAGATTGCCACTATCCACCCCTGCTATCTCTCTTAGTAGCCTTAATGGAGGTTTAGAGCATGGCCACCATGGTGTGCTCACTCTCTAAATAAAATGTGTCAAGTGTGAGAGCACTCATCATTTAGGGTGACAGTAAAAAAAATCTATTGCAGCATGCACGTATGGATATAAGCCTGAAATGAAGAGGTTTTTTTTACAGTCACTTTGAATGGCGAGAGCCCTTTAATTTTTCTTATTTTATTATTTATAAGTATGTGTAATGTGGGGGCATTAGTTGTCAATATTAGTGAGGGGGAGCAGTTTGGGCAATATTAGTGAGGGTATTACAGTATGGTACACTATGGTACACTAAGAGGGACAGCAGAAACAAGTCATTGTTCGGAGAACTTTTTTTGCAACAGAGGAGACACTTGCAGCAAATACTGCAGTTGTGCTCGTTACGAGCGCTCATAGTTACTGTACAAAGGGGAGCAGCGCTGCAGCCAGGGTCCGGACAGCTGGCCTCCGTGGTCCGCCAGTTGAGGACCCCTGTGATGGGGTATATTTAATTAAAAAAAAAAATAATGTTCAAGTTGATTATATGAATATCTAATGTCTCATGTAGATGTCTAGAAGGTTACTGCCAAATTAGTTATTTTTTTAGTAATTAGCAAAATTACATTAAATTAAAATATCTAATTTTTTTTATTTAGTTCAAATGTCAGAGTGGAAATTCCAGTAAATATACCGGAACTTAATGTAGTTTTCTGTAACAGTAAGTATACCTTTATTTATAGGGGGAAAGGGTCAAAATGAGCATATGATGTGTCATAAATACATGCAGGGCCTAGTCTAACATTTCTGCTACCATACAGGATGGGAAGGAGAATACAAACAGTCCCAACACCTAACCCCATCCCACACGTTCTGTTAGTCAAATGCTGGTGTTTTTGAACAACCCTGAAGAAGTAAGCATTTTACTGATGAAAGGCGTGGGGTGAGGTTAGGTGTCACTACCGCATGCATTATTATTCCCCTCCTGTATAGTAACTTATTTGGGCATTTTGCTAATTTTCCTAATGATTGTTGCTGTGGCATGATTTATCCATTGTTTTTTATTGCATCTTAAACGCTTTAGCACACGTTTTTGATTAATGCTATGCCAGCGCCAGGTATGGCAAGAGGCAGTCAGACAAGACACGACAGTGAGCCCTAAGCTGACCCCGCCCACTGTCCCTGCCTACTTGCCACAAGACAGTCCTAGTCGACTGTGGACAACCACAGTGACAGTCCCTATACCCAATAGGATTAAACACAGAACTGCGACAGACAAGCACAGTAAATCCAAGGTCAATAATCTGGGTCAGTAACGGCGGGCAGCAGAAGTACAAGGTCGGCAGACAAGTCGGGTAAACCAAAACAAGCCAAAGGTAAGGGCAGGCGGCAAACAGGATACAGTGGATAGAAGCAGAGGTCAGAGTAAATTACAGAGGAACAAACAGGAACACTTAGCCAAGTGGTTAAACTAATAGCCAGCAACTACTGCTGGCCACAGAGACTATTTATTAGGAATCAGGAGTTTGATCCAGATCGCCATTGGACTGGCGCTCAGGTAAACAAAGACCCTCACGGGCAGAGGCACCTGCCTGTCAAGGGAAACACAGGACTGCTCAGCTGCAGGAATCAGCTACCAGTGAACAGTAACCCTATCCTTGCCAGAGGCTGAAAGGCAAGACGTTTGTGGCTGAACAGATAACACCAGGTTCAGTGCCTTCTGCGCTGCATGCCCCTAACTGAGGAGTGCAAAGGCACATTTCTGACATGCTATATACATTTATAGTGAGGGACTTGTACATTCTTTGGCCACTGGGTAACAGTCTCGATTTGTAGGGGAGTCACATGTCAGGGTTTCTCCCCTCTTTGTTTGTCTGTATACAGTCTTTTAATGTTTTGTGTAGATCAAAGATTGATGTATTTTGACCTGTGACTAAGATGGGCATGTTATGCCATGTCTTCCCAGAGTTGTTTCTTTTTGTTTGCTGTAATTAGCATATGTTATGCAAGTAGAATGTCCTTGTAATATAAGGTATTAATAGTTTCTTCTGGCATCAAAGACTTAGAGAAGAAAGAAAACTGCAAAACTGGAATGGGCTTAGAATACCCCAGTGGACATGTCATGGAGGAAATATGGTACCCCAAATCCTGTACAATGAAAACCTTTCACAGTGAAGAGGAGCTGAACACATGTATGAAGGGGAAGTTTATTTACATGTTTGGAGATTCAACCGTGCTCCAGTGGATGAAATTCTTTGAAAATAAGTTAAAAAGTAAGTTTTAAAAATTCTGACACAAAACAGGCAAAATCTAAGGCTGTTCACATCTGCACTGTTGCTTCCAAAATCTGCCAGATTCTATGTATAGCACACACCAACAGCACCTAATGAACCCCAGTGATGTATAATCAGGTCCATTGGGTTTTGTCTAAGTGTAAGTCCTTGCTTCATTGTGTGCAGTTGCAAGTTCTGATGCGGGCGCGCACTGATGCCAGAAAGATTATCCGGCCACTACTACAGTACCGGCCGGGAGGATCCGGGCAGAAACCGGCCGTTCCGTGACCTGGTCGGGTCACGGAACAGCTGGTCTAATACAAAGTGTGAACATGTACAGGGTGCGTTCACGTGTACAGGATCCGCAGCAGATTTGATGTCGTAGATTTAAAGCTGCAGATTTAAAGCAAATCATCAGTTTCAAATGTGGGCCATTAAATCTGCTGCGGATCTGCTGGGGATGCTGTACGTGCGAACGCCGGCAGTGTCGGGGGGGCAGGGTGGCACCTGCCCCCCCGGGCCGGTCCCCCCAATATACTTAAGGGCCGCGGCGGCCGGATGTTGCTGAGGCCGCTCTGCCACTTTAATGCTTTCAGTCAGTGCAGTAGCGGTGGCTGCACTTGCTTTCTAGGAGTCAGCAGCGGTGACAGAACGCTGCGCTGACTCTGCCTCACACTTTACTTTGCTCACTGGTGGAGCAGGCAGCCTGTTCCATCAGTGAGCAAAGAGCAGTGCACCACACATGGAGGAGAGAGAAGAGGACGCCTGCCGGGAGAGGAGCCGCCCACCACCCTGACTGCTGAGTTGGATCTGGGGGGGAGGGGGGGTACTGTATAGTACTGGTCTCTGTAAAACTCCAATACAATACAGTAGCCTAGGGCTGGCTGGAGCAGGTGACACTCACCTCCCTGTCTGGCCAGCCAGCTTCCCCTCCGTGATTCAGGCAGTGCCAATTGTTCCTCTCTGCTCTGCTCTGGCCAGACCTGACAAGAAGAGGCCAGAGCAGCAGAGCAGCACAGACCTGCTAATGAGTATATTGGGGAGGAAGGGGGGGGGCGTTGTACTTTGTTCTGTAACATGTGACTCTCCAGTTCTTGCATAACTACAACTCCCATTATACCCAGGTGCAGGACATGATAGGAGTTGTAGTTTAGCAACAGCTGAGGAGTCACTGGTCAGTGGTACAGTATGTTAGGGGGTCAGTGGTACAGTACGTTAGGGGGTTAGTGGTACAGTACATAATGGGGTTAGTGGTACAGTACATTAGAGGAAACGGTGGTACAATACATTAGAGAGGACAGTGGTACGGTACATTAGGGGGTAAGTGGTACATTACAGAGGACAGTGGTACAGTATATTAGAGAGGACAGTGGTATGGTACATTAGAGGGGACAGTGGTATGGTACATTAGAGGGGACAGTGGTACAGTACATTAGGGGACAGTGGTACAGTACATTAGGGGACAGTGGTACAGTACATTAGGGGACAGTGGTACAGTACATTAGGGGACAGTGGTACAGAGATTAACTCTGGCCTTACATAAGAATCCTGGGATGGCAGAGTTTGGAGGAACAAAAAAAAAAATCTATACCCGTCCCTGTGCCCCTGCAGGACAGGTTCACCACCTTTTACAGCTACTGTTATCCTGCATTGTCATGTCCCGGCGGGAAGTACCCACTCGCCCCAGTACATGACGTTGCAGGACCAGGAGCTGCAGGAGGCCAGTCTGTGTGCAGTGGTGCAGCACTGCGGGGGCATAGGGACAGGTAAGTATGGATTCTTTATTATGTTCCCCTCACCCCATGCCAGCTTGGGATGTTTAGGTTTGGCAAGAGTTCTCCTTTAAGTATGTGTGCCCTGGCAAATATCCGCTACTCATGGGCCACTGCTGTGTGCTTGCCCCCCAGGCTAAAGTTTGCCAGCCAGCCAGCCACTGAACGCCGGTATCTCACATGACGTAAAACAGCGGCCGTTCTGTGACCCAGCTGAGTCACAGATCATCCCATCCGGTACTGCAGTACAGGCCGGATGATCTTCACTGCCACTCAGTTCAGATGCGCCACCATGCTCTAATGCACTGTGCCACTGTTCCCTTAAGAAGTATGCCACTGTGCACTGTGAACTGTGCTCCTAATGAACCCTGTGTAATCTATGGCACCAGAGCTCATATGGACTGTGCCATTGGCCTTTATTTAACAGTGCCACTGTCCCTCTAAATTAACTGTGCCACTCTTCCCCTGATGATTTGTACCCCTAATTAAGTGTGCCACTGGAACTGTCCAGAGCAATAGCAAATCCCCCTAGAAAACCTCTCCTGCTCTTCAGACTGCTAAAGAATACAACTTTCTGCAAGACATACATCAGCTGATAAGTGCTGGAAGACTTGTGATTATTTAATAGAAGTAAATTACAAATCTCTGGCACTTTCTGGCACCAGTTGATTTGAAAGATTTTCTTTTCTGAATTACCCTCTTATTGACCTGTTCCACGAACGACTCAAAAGTGATGGGGGCATTAAGCTCCAACTGTGAGGCTGTCATTTTAGGAAAACTGGCCTCCATAAGGAAAGTCCAGTATTTGCAGATGGGGGGAATATATTCACTTTATCCAGAACACACTAGTTACTACATGTATGCATGTAGTAACTCATATTTTCCAGTAGATGGTGCTGGAGTATTTTAGGTATACAGTTTTAAAGTCACTAACTAGGTTCCCGTTGTTTTTCTGAGAAGAAAGCTGTAGGGCCTCAATTTATAAGGACAGAATATGCCCTTAAGTGTAGGAAATTAGGTAGATATATCATAGAAGCAATTCTCACTGTTAGTGGCTCCCTGATGTGTGAAGTCCCTGTGGTGGTGGTGGTGGTGCTCTGTATTGGTGCTATAGGTGCTTGTGGTGGTAGTAGTGATGGGGACTTCTGGGGAAGAGCCTTCTTTCTTGTTGCTAGATTCAAGGCAGGGGCGGTCTTGGCATTTCTGGGGCCCCAAGCGAAGTTAAGTCTGGGTCCCCCCCCCCCCCCCCTCAACATGCGCTCCACAACAATAGACCGTTGTGTGCTGCCCCCAGTAGTATATACACCTTGTGCAATACCGCCAGTAGTATATACCCCTTGTGCGCTGCCGCCAGTAGTATATACCCCTTGTGCGCTGCCGCCAGTAGTATATACCCCTTGTGTGCGTTCCCCAGTAGTATATAGACCTCTGTGTGTTCCTCCAGTTATGTATATGGACCCTCTGTGTGTTCCTCCAGTTATGTATATGGACCCCCTGTGTGCTGCCCCTGTTGTATATGTAGCCCCTGTGTGCTGCCCCAGTTGTATATAGACCCCCTGTGTGCTGCCCCAGTTGTAAATAGACCCCCTGTGTGCCCCACCAGTATTATATAGACCCCTGTGTGCTCCTCCAGCAGTATATAGACCCCTTGTGTGCTTCCTCCAGTAGTATACAGACCCCTGTGTACTCCCCGTTATATATAGACCCCCTGTGTGCTGCCCCCAGCAGTATATAGACCCCCTGTATGCCTCACCAGTAGTATATAGACCCCCTTTGTGCTCCTTCAGTAGTATATAGCCCACCCTCGTGCTCCCCCACTTGGATATAGACCTCCTGTGTGCTCCCCCAGTTGTATATAGACCCCATTCTGCTGCCCCAAGTAGTATTTAGACCCCCTGTGTGCTGCCCCAGTAGTATATAGACCCTTCTGTGAAGCCCTAGTAGTCTATAGCCCCCCTGTGTGCTCCCCCAGTTATATATATAGCCCCCTTCTGTGCTCCCCCTGTTATATAACCCCCCTGTGTGCTCCCCCCCACTTATATAGACCCCCCACAAGGACAAAGCGGCCACTTGTGACCGCAGTGAAAACACTTTCTGCGGCCACAAGAGTGACTGACAGAAGGGAGACAATGGCTCCCACCCAGTCAGTGCTGCTGCTGCATGTAACTATGAGCGCTCATTACGAGTGCTCATAGTTACAGTTCAGATCGCAGCAGCGAGCAGGGCAGTGGCCCTGTCCAGCAGTCTTGAGCAGAAGAGCGGGGTGTGGGGGCCCCCTGAATGTTGGGGGCCCCAAGCATTTGCTTGGGGTGCTTGGTGCCAAAGACCGCTACTGATTCAAGGAACACAGATCTGAGGTGGGCCCATGTCTCCTTCAATGCCTTTGGAGAGAGCTTGTACTAAGAAAAATAGCTTGCAAGTTGCCTCCTGAAGGTCATCAGCAGGGACAGATTAACTTTACCATAGACCCCGGGCTGTTCACTCCCCCCCCCAGATCTGTCACCCTACACAACACGGACATTGGAAGCACAGCATTTAAATGCAGCTGTCACGTTTGACAGCTGCATTTAAATGCTTAATTAGCTGGCGCAGAAACGAGACCCGCGTCGGCTAATAGATGCGCTCCCAGATAGCAGCCGGGAGCGGCGCCGTTCTGACCTTCCCTTGTGCCGCCTTGACGTACGAGGTACGTCATGGGACGCGAAGGGGAAGAGTCCATCAGGTGCAACCTATAGCCTTACTGTGTAAGGGTTCTTTTACACACACAGATACAGTTGTGTTCAAAAAGTTTCAATACCTCGGCAGAATTTTTGCTTTCTTGTCTTTTTTTTTCAGAGAATATGAATGACGGCACAAACTTTTTCTTCATACATAGTTAGTGGTTGGATAAAGCCATTTATTGTCAAACTACTGTTTTTTGTTTTTTTTTTTTTTTTTAATCATAATGAAAACCAGAAACATCCAAATGATCCTGATCAAAAGTTTACTTACCCCAGTTCTTAATATTGCTCCCTCTAACTTCAGTGACATTTTGAAGTCTTTTGTGGTAGTTGTGGATGAGGCTCTTTCTTTTTTTAAAATGGGCTTTGCCATCTGAGAAAATAAAGAGCCTCATGAACTATCACAAAAGACTTCAAGCTGTCATTGATGTTCTGGGGGCTATACACAGTATTAAAAATTATGGTATGTAAACTTTTGATCAGGGTCATTTGGATGTTTTTGGTTGTCATTTTGATTTACCATTAACGATGAGTAAAAAAAAAAAGTTTGTGTTGTTACTTAACCCCTTCAAGACCAAGCCTATTTGCACCTAAAAGACCAGGCTCATTTTTCAAAATCTGACCTGTCTCACTTTATGCGCTTATAGCTCAGTGATGCTTTAACGTATGCTAGCGATTCTGAGATTGTTTTTTCGTCACATATGGCACTTTATATTAGTGGCAAAATTTGGTCACTACTTTGTGTGTTTTTTTGTGAAAAACATCAAAATATCATGAAAAATTATAAAAATTAGCATTTTATGAACTTTGAAATTCTCTGCTTCTAAAAAAAGAAAGTTGTATTACATAAATTAGTTACTAAGTCACATTACCAATATGTCCTCTTTATTCTGGCTTCATTTCATAAACATATTTTACTTTTTTAGGGTGTTACGGGGCTTAGAAATTTATCAGCAAATTACCACATTTTCGTGAAAGTTTCCAAAACTGATTTTTTTAGGGACCAGTTCTTATTTTAAGTTGATTTAGGAGGTTTGTATACTGGAAACCCCCATAAGTGACCCCATTTTGGAAACTAGACACCTTAAAGAATTAATCTAGGGGTATAATGAGCATTTTAACCCTACAGGGGCTGGAGGAAAGTATTCACCATTAGGCCGTAAAAAAATGAAAAGTTAACATTTTCCAATAATATATACATTTAGATTAACGTTTCTCATTTTCAAAAGGAACATGAGAGAAAAAGCACCCCAAAATTTGTAACACGGGTTCTCTTGAGTACTACGGTACCCCATATGTGGGCGTAAACCACTGTATGGGCACACAGCGGGGCTCAGAAGGGAAGGAGCGCCAATTAGCTTTTCCATTGCAGATTTTGCTGAAGAAGTTTCCGAGTGCCAGGTGCATTTGCAGAGCCCCTGTAGTGTCAGCAGAGAGAAAAAAACCCATAAGTCACCCCATTTTGGAAAGTACACCCCTCAAAGAATTCATCTTCGGGTAGGATGAGCAATTTGACCCCACAGGTGTTAGAGGAAAGTATTCAAAATTAGTAAAAATGAAAAACTCGAATTTTTCCAATAATATGTTCCTTTAGTTTGAAATTTCTCAATTTCACGAGGAACAAGAGGAAAAAAAGTACCCCAAAATTTGTAACGCAGGTTCTCCTGAGTAAAAAGGTACCTCATATGTGAGCATAAACCACTGCATGGGCACACAGCAGGGCTCAGAAGGAAAGGAGCGCCAATTAGCTTTTTCAATGCAGATTTTGTGGAAGAAGTTTCTGAGCGCCAGGTGTGTTTGCAGAGCCCCTGTAGTGCCAGCGGAGTAAAATCTCGCCATAAGTCACCCCATTTTGGAAAGTGCACCCCTCAAAGAATTCATTTTGGGGTGTGGTGAGCATTTTGACCCCACAGGTATTAGAGGAAAGTATTCAAAAGTAGACAGTAAAAATGAAAAACTCGAATTTTTCCAATAATATGTTCCTTTAGTTTGAAATTTCTCAATTTCACGAGGAAAAGGAGAGAAAATTCACCTCAAAATCTGTAATGCAGGTTCTCCTGAGTACAACGGTACCCCATATGTGGGCATAAACCACTGTATGGGCACACAGCAGGGCTCAGAAGGGAAGGAGCGCCAATTTGCTGGAGCAAAACCGCAGCTAGTAACAGTTATTAGAATAGCGCAGTAACTAAAATACAATAAAAAAAATTAGATTACAGGTAATGTGGGGTGGTTACGGACAGTCTGGGGTGGTTCCGGGTAATCTAGAGGTGGTCACGGGCAGTCTGAGGTGGTTACGGGCAGTCTGAGGTGGTTACGGGCAGTCTGGGGTGGTTCGGGCAGTCTGGGGTGGTTACGGGCAGTCTGGGGTGGTTACGGGCAGTCTGGGGTGGTTACGGGCAGTCTGGGGTGGTTACGGGCAGTCTGGGGTGGTTACGGGCAACCTGCTGTGGTTACGGATAAACTGAAGTGCTAATAGGTAATCTGAGGTGGGTACCTGTAATCTGGCGTGGTTACGGGCAATCTGGAGGGGGTCACTGGCAATTTGGGGTGGTTAGAGGCAAGGTGCAGTGTTCAGAGGCAAGGTGCGGTGGTCAGATGCAAGGTGCGGTGGTCATAGGCGACGTGCGGTGGTCAGAGGCAACCTGCGGTGGTTGCGTGCAATCTGGGGGGTTACATGTAATCTGGCATGATTACGGGCAACCTGGGGTGGTTACGGGCAACCTGGGGGGGGGGGGGGTTACAGACAATCTAGAATTGTTACGGATAGAGTGAAGTGCCTATAGCTAATCTGGGGTGGTTACATGTAATTTGTGGTGGTTACAGGCAATCTGGGGTGATTACGGACAATCTGGAGGGGGTCACGGGCAACGTGCGGTGGTTACGGGCAACGTGCGGTGGTTACGGGCAACGTGCGGTGGTTACGGGCAACGTGCGGTGGTTACGGGCAACGTGCGGTGGTTACGGGCAATCTGACGTGATTACGGACAACCTGGGGTGGTTATGGGCAACGTGCGGTGGTTACGGGCAACCTGCGGTGGTTACGGGTAATCTGGGGGGGGTTAGGGGTAATTTGGGAGTAAACTGCAATTATTACTATAATAAAAAGTGTGTGTTTTATTTTTTTATGTTTGTCACTTTTTGTACTTTATACATTCATGTTCACTGTATTACTATGATTACTGTGATATTTTCTATCACAGTAATGATAGTTCAGTGACAGAGACCAAATTGGTCTGTCACTTTAAATTTTCAGAGCTTGGCTGGTTGTGGAGCGCATGCGCACTTCATAACCAGCCAGGACACGGAAGAGGAAGGAGCTCCAGGAGCAGGTGAGTATATGGGGTAGGGGAGGGTGACTCTGGGACGGGGGTGACTGGGGGGTTGGGGGGCGACTTGGGGGGTGGGGGGACATCACTTTTTATCCCCTGTCACCAATCATTCATGGTGACGGGGGATAAAAAGTGCCGGCGGCACATGGCACAAGCGATCAGCGGTATATAGTATATACCGCTGATCGCTTGTACCGGGACCCCACAGGGGGGGTCCCGATGACTGCCCCATGCTCTCCGCTACCTCCGGTGGCGGAGAGCATGGGGCTTTCATTCATTTTTCTTTTTTGATCACTGTGAACAGACATTAGTCTGTTCACAGTGATCGCGGCGGCCATCTTGGATCCGATGGCCGCCGCGGGAGGGGGGAGTTAGTGACTGGGGCACTAGGGGGCTGATCTGGGGTCTGATTTTTACTTATTTCATCTCCCCCCACCGTGGGGGGAGATGAAATACAGCGGCGGCACCGGCCCATTAGTGACCGCCGTTTCGGCTGTCACTAAGGGGTTAATGGGGGTCAGCTGCGGAATCGCAGCTGATCCTCATTATCTCCGGTGCTGTACACAGATGAGAGCGGGATCGCTGTCCCTGCAGCGATCCCGTTCTCATCACAAAGCCCCTGTCAGTCAGGAACGTATTATGTACATTCCTACTGCACGGGGCATGTGCAATAGGAACGTATATATACAGATGGCTGACGTGAAGGGGTTAAATTCTCTAAATTAAAGGACTACTGTATCTTACAGATTATCTGACAGGTTTTTGAAACCAAAGCCAAGAATTAATTTGAAAAGAGGAGAAATCCCAATCTTTTGTTTATGACCTGTTCTCTGTTTATAGCCTGTTCCTGGCTTTGGCTTCAAAAATCTGCCAGATAATCTGTCAGAATGGGTGTGTGTGGTTATACATTAGCTCTGCTCCTCTGTCTCGCTTGCTGTTCCTCCTCCTGTGCCATCAGACTACATTTCCCAGTAGTCTTTGCAGTGCACGGAATGTCCTGTTTCCCCCCCCACACACACACACACACAAATACACAATCCCTGCCTTTTTCAGTGCCTTACATCCATGCCCCACCTCTTTCTGCCCACACCATGCCCTCACGCCTGCATCAGTCTTTGCTCAGAAAACCTACAAAAATGTAGCTTTTTACTACTTTTGCGCAATCCACAGCAAAATATTACAAATTAGCTCTAATTAAAAACTAAACATAGCTTCACAGACTTTTGTTTCATGAATTGGGCCATTTGTCTGTATCACATACTAAATCAGCTGGTCCACTCTGTCTGCACTCCTCTGTCCTTTTGTAAAAATTAATCGTGGGATAGGAGCAGCGTGAACAAGTTGAAAATGTGTCAAACGATCAGTGGGGAATTGGTAAGTGCACCTATATGCTTTTTGTGCAGTTCATTTTTTTTTTATGGGATTAGTGCTTTAATTGATTTATTACTAATTAACCTGTCTCCGTTTGATTGCACCCAGGGGGCTTTAAGCCATTTGTTGTTGTGTAGGCTGATCAGGAATACAGTGTTATGTATCAAATTATAATTACAAAATATTTGTTTTATTACTTTTTCAGCATTGAAATTATTTAATGTCCATGAAACTGGTTGGGCACAAAAGCATTTAGTTGTGGACGTTGAAAGGAATATATATGTTGTTTGGAAAAGACATGGAAGGCCATTTGTGAATATGGACTATACATCTGTCAAAGAAGAGCGCTCTATTCCACGTGAAATTGACATAATTGGAGGAAACAACAATACTGTAATTGCATTGAACATTGGAGAACATTTCAGACTATTTCCTGTTCATCTCTATATCCGAAGACTTCTCAACATTCGACGAGCTATAGAACGTCTCTTACATATCAGTCCACAAACAAAGGTTATTATTAAGACAGAGAATACAAGTGAGATGACAAATCAGTATGAAGGAGTAAGTGATTTCCATGCGTATGTTCACTACTTCATAATGGAACTAGTCTTTAAAGGTCTCAATGTTGGCTTTATTAATGGCTGGGATATGACCACAGCGTTTAATACGAATCAAATACATCCACCAGAACCTTATATAAAAAATGAGATAAACATGCTGATGACATATATATGTACATGAGCATTAGTATTTTTTCCTTTGAAGAGGTACTCCGGGCTAGGGGTATTTTTACTGTATGGCTTGGGAGGGGGTGGATATAGACGCAGCCGTCCACTTTTCTCCCCAGTTTCAGTGCAGGGTCCCGGATCACACCACCACTTTATCCTGTCCCACTGCCACTTCCTGTTCTGAGCTGCGAGTTGAGACGTGACGTCTCAAGGCCGCTCAGCCATTCAGCGATTGTAGCGGTCGGGCAGCGAGATCCGGGACACTGCGCTGGAACGGGGGAGATAAGTGGACGGTGGCATCTATATCCACCCTCTCCCCGGCCATACAGTAAAAATACCCCTAGCCTGGAGTACCCCTTTAAATCTTACATTTACTTAAACCACAATTTGTACATGTAAATGTAAAGAGACATTTAAAAAGTTTTGATCAGTTAGGGTTTTGGTGCTGAAACCCCCAACAATTGTTAGATAATGGTGGGAGAAGCATATGGTTCTGGCAGCTTGAAAGCAATGACATTTTCCCTTTAAGAAGATCATTTTTACATGCAGATCTCAAGCACTGATCTACTGAATACTTTTTTATATGCCATTTATCCTTTAATTGTGCACACTTTAGATATATACTAAACAAACGGAAAAAAATAAAATAAATAAAAATTTAAATGCTGGGCAGTTTTTTGTGCCATTATCGGAAAGTAAATGTTGTGGTTCTAAAGTAGTGTGTGTGTGTGTGTGTGTGTGTGTGTGTGTGTGTGTGTGTGGTTTTATTTTCCCTTTTTTTTTTTATTTAAAGTTTTATTTTAATATAAAAATACAACAAAGAAACATCATGTAGACAACAAGAAGCACTTGTGTATGTGTTAACGGGGCACTCCGGGCTGGGGTTATTTTTATTGTATGGCCAGGGAAGGGGTGGATAAACAGGCCGCTGTTCACATATCTCCCCGGTTCCAGCGCCGGTGTAACAGGCCACAGTATACCCCCAGAACTGACTATACCCGGGGCCGGGGTTAAAATGGCCTAGGCTAGATTATACCCTGGGTATATTTTGGCCTAGGCTATTTTATACCCCGGGGTATATTTCGGCCTAGGCCAATTCATACCTCCTCAGGCCATTTTATACCCCCATGAAATCAGTAGCATTGAGTGATATACACAAGAATTCGGCTTTGTCTGCTGAGTAAGTGAGAAGCTACTGATGTAAATTTTAGAAATCTAAACACATAGGGGGAGAGTTATCAAACATAGTGGAGATTTATCAAACATGGTATAAAGTGAAACTGGCTCAGTTGCCCCTAGCAACCAATCAGATTCCACCTTTCATTCCTCACAGACTCTTTGGAAAATGAAAGGTAGAATCTGATTGGTTGCTAGGGGCAAATGGGCCAGTTTCACTTTACACCATCTTTGATAAATCTCCCCCATGGTTTTAAGTGAAACTGGCTCAGTTGCCCCTAGCAACCAATTCACCTTTCATTTTCCAAAGAGTCTGTGAGGAATGAAAGGTGGAATCTGATTGGTTGCCTCCCCCATAGGCCCCGTTCACACTGAGCAACAACGTCAGAATTCCGCGGAATCCCGCCGTGCTCAGTGTCTCACTGTGAGTGAAGGAGAGGGTACGCGCGCATTCCTCTTACTCCTCTCTGCTCAAAGAAATGACATGTCATCTCTTTGAGCGGAGAGCGGTGGCAGTGGAGGAGCGCGTGCCCTAACCTTCGCTCAAAGCAGTACACTGAGCACGGCGGGAATTCCGACATTCTTGCTCAGTGTGAACGGGGCCATAGGGGACATTTATCATTATGTTGGGTTTTTTTTTTGTTTTTTTGGGGGCTAATAAGGAGATTTTTGTGCACTTCATAAATACCTGTCCAATGTCTGCACCTTTTTTCAATGTATGCAAGGGGAGGGGGGTTTGTTCTATTAACTAGTTTTCATTAGATTTGTCAGGTGCAAAATTTTTTTTTTTTTTTGCGCAAAATCCTACCCTAGCATAGCTTTGTAGCCAAGCTGTTTTAAACTGGGTTCACACTGTGTTATTGCAGTCCATTTTTTTCCCATTCGTTTTTTTGCATCCTTTTTTGCATACACAAATACTGTGGTTGACCGCATTTTTGTGTACACTAAAAAAAGATCAGTTTTTCAATCCATTTTTTTTTTTTTGTTGCAAAAAAGGATGAAAGAAACGGACTGCAAAAAACGCATAAATTCTGCAATAAATTTGGCAAGATGTATCAAGACACTTTGCATCTAATGATGATATTTGCGCAACAACCGTAAAATTTTGCACAACCCATAAAAACCTCCACCTGCTTAAATAGTGCAGATGATGGGGCAATGCCACCTACTGTCAGTTCAATGTAAGCACTGTACTGTATTTCTCAACAAGACGAAGCAGCTGTGTGTCCGAGTATGATGATTAAAAAAAAAAAAAAGATCTGCGCACTTTTCAAGAAATTAGAGATAAAGTGAAAAAAAAAACAACAACAGTGAAGTGATAACATTATGACCTAGAGGAATATAGTCTGGCCTAGGCTACTTTACACCCCCTAGTTAGAAGTGTAAATTGGTATTATGAATAAAGGATAGGATATATTATATCAGGTGTATAAATTACTAGATTTTAAATTTATTTATTAGATACTGTCGGCAAATATTGTAGAAAACAAGTAAAAGATATATAATAGAATACAATATATAATACAATTTAGAGATCTCTAATTAAAAGACAAAAAATGCATGAAAATCCATAAAAAGAAATCAAAAAGCATGAAAATATAAAAAAAATATAAAAATAAAAAAATCTAAATTAAGAATAAAAAAATCGAAAAAATATGAAATGGAAATGTAAAGTTCAGATGATCGAGTTCTTATGTTAGTCCTTTATACAATGAAATGATATGTATACCTATATGTGATCCAAATGTATAAACAGGTCCTCTTGCAAACCCTATATACCAAACCAAAAAGAAGGTGGGATGATACCACCAAAAAACAAATGCAGGACCAAATGTAAGGAAATATATAATTTATCTTTTATTCACATATCTGTAGAAAAATAATGTACAAAATACTTTAAAAACAGTATACAAGCTGATACATGAACAGATCCCCAGGAATTGGTGGTAGTAGACATACAAACACAATAAATATCCACACAATAAATATCCACAATACAAAAAATGTATACAGTAAATGGTGTTATTAATCTACATACACAGAGCATTGGGCATATAGCTAAGTAAAATTATATGAAGTGATATGTATCCTTCCTTCTCTTTATATTCTCTTTTTCCTTGGGGTATAGGAACATTTTTAGGTTAACCTCGTTGGAAGTGCACCCTAGCAGTCGAACTCATACTCTCCTCTCTCTACTATACTTTACACCCCCTAGTATAGAATATATCCCCTGGGGTATACTGTAGCCTGGGTTAGAACTGAGAAAAACAGTGACATGATAACTTAGAGGGATATAGTCTGGCGGGGTATATTGTAGCCTGGGCTAGATTGTCACCAGGTTTATAGTATGGCCTAGGCTATATTGTACCCCTGGGTATGAAAATATATGCCCTGGTGTATACTATTGAATGGGCCAGGGGTGAGAAAACCAGTAAAGTAATAACAGTATGGCCCAGAGAGATATAGCATGGCCTAGGCTGTTTTATACCCCCAGGTATAGAGTTTATCCCCAGGGGGTATACTGTGGCCTGGTTCGAAATTAGATGGATATATTCTGGCCTGAATGCAGTGGCGCAGCTATAGGGGTCTGCTGGCCCCCCCTCACCACTTCCTGACCATAATTGCTGTGTTTTGCATAATCTTAATAACCCCTTTATATTTTACGCTCTATGTGGGATATTTATTAAACATGGTGTAAAGTGAAACTGGCTCAGTTGTCCCTAGCAACCAATCAGTGGAATCAGATTGGCTGCTAGCGGCCATTAAGACAGTTTTACTTTACACCATGTTTGATAAATCTTCCCCTATATCCCTATACTTGCCACTAGGGATGAGCAAACTCAACCGTAATGAACCAGATTTGTTACGAACTTTGAAAAAGTACGTAACAAATCTGGTTAAAACAACAATAGCAAATAAAATCACAGAATAGATCAGGATACGATGGATTATTACTCCTATAAACCCTTGCATCCTGGTTTTCTGTGAATATCAAGATGTGTGACATCACCCCTGTTAGGGTGAGACCTTAACCTTCTCCCGCTGCTGCACAGTAAATTAACGGCGCTGCAGCTTATGCCTGGTGCTGCAGCGATGTTAATTTACTGCCGAGGATGACACAGGCGTAGGAGCTATGTCTGTGTCATCCGCAGCGGGTCCCGGCTATCAGTGATAGCCGGAGACCTGACGGAGCTCTAAGTACCGGAGCCGTGCTCCGATGCTAAGAGTTAATCCTATAGATACCTCGGTCTGCAAGACCGCAGTATCTATAGGGCTCTGGAGAGACAATTCTCCCTCTACAGAGGGAGAATTGTCTCTCCGGTGTCCATCGGGGCTCTGCCAACTGATCGCAGAGCCCCGATGGTAGCCATAGAAACAGGGACAGGAGGGAAGGCAGGATGTGCGCTGGGCGCCCTCCCCTCTCTCACGTGCCGCTGTCAAAAGATTATGACAGCGACAGGGGACAGCGGAGAGGGGGCAGACATAGGGGACATCAGCTAAGGGATCATTATGATCCCATAAGCTGATGTCAAATCAATACCTGGGCATTGAGGCATCAATGATCCTAGGTCGTCAAAGGGTTAAATTAGTCTCCTCAGATATACCTGGGTGCTGCCTATGAATATCAACAAAGACACATGAAAGCAACTTCAGTGTTCAAGCTGATCTACTTTATTAAGTGAAAATCTCAGTTTCTATCTTTACAATATAGGTTCAAAAAATAGGAGAACCCCGTTTAGCCGCCAAAAAAAATAAGTCCCATCGGCTGTCCCATCACTGCACAGTTGTGTAGAAAAATGTTGGCGAATTGGGATTCTTGGTGTCCGAGACCGTGCACCCCAGTGCTGATGTCTGGTCCTTTAATTATGCTTTAGGGAGACAGTTCTGCATAAGTTCTGCCTCCACCAGCTTGCAACCATCCGCCGCTTTGCAGTCCAACCTGCCCCGGTGTCTTACCAACAATGTCAGACCCGGCGCTCTCAGGCTGTCCTCCATTTTGTGAGCCTGGGTGAACGGAGCCACAGTGGGCAGGAGCTCCTCCAGACCATCAGGGAGGAGATATATGAATGGCTGACCCCACGTCAACTAACGGTGGGAAGTGTTGTAGCCGACAATGGGAAGAACATTGTGATAAACCTCATAGTGCACAGGTTTCCTCGAACATTTCCTGCCAATTGTTGATCCATTTTGAGGACGCGACTCTGTGAGCAGGCATGACTATGGATTCAATGACATCATCCCACTCGTCCGTGTTCTGGAAAGTGTGCTGAACAACATCATCAGCAAGGATTCCCAGGCCACCACTCCAAGGCTGAACATCCTCCTCCGTCAATTGTCTGTTCTCAACCATACTGGCCTGGGTGCAATCAGGTACTGGCGCCTCCTCCTCAAATAGTCTGTTCTCAACCGTACTGGGCTGGGTGCAATCAAGTGGTGCCGCCTCCTCCAATAAACTTTTTTCAACCATACTGGGCTGTTTGCAATCAAGTGCTACTGCCTCTCCCCCCCCCCCCCCCTCCTCCACACTGGGTCAAATACAGTACTATTACTGCTGATGGTTCCACTGTCAAATGTCTGTTTTTCACTCTACTGGTTCCAAGGAACTTTGTGTCCTATGTCCCGTGTAATCACTTACACCTTGGCTATTTTTTTTCACTATTTTTGCACTTTAATTTTTTCCACTTTTTTCATTGTAATGGCAACTGCAACTAAACGAAACTATACCCTATCCGGCTCCCACTATTGTAGCTGCAATTGTTCAGCCATTATAGCAAGGTTCGTTTTAGGTTCGATTTGTACGAATCTGAATTCGAACCGAACCAACTTTTCGCTCATCCCTACTTGCTGCAAACTCAATGAATAGAAACAAGCAGCATTAACAAGGTTACCTTCTTATGCAGGACACTACATGGCTATGTTCCCACAACAGGAAAATTTTCAGATAGCCGTCATTTCTGCAACAAAGGGTGTTAATGTTTTTTATTTCCAGCAGTCATTACAGCCGTCTTTTGGCACTAAAATGACCACTGTCCGGAAAGACAGACACAATTTTACTGTTGTGGGAACATAGCCTGTGTCTTCCAACAGACAACTATTTCCAGCAGATTAGTGTTAGATATAAAGACTACTTAATATCCCAAGTAAAGAACAACAATTTCAGCATTTTATTGACATCACAGCGTTCATAAATACAATAAATAAAACATAGAGGAACACAAACCCTACCCAGAGGGATAGAACGAGTGCTCATATGGCGCTGTTGAAGGGAAGAATGGAAGAAATATGGCTTTTAGCATCTAAGGTAGATGAAACAAAAAACCTGAAAATGAAAACTGTGTGCTAGTGGATTTTGTCCTTGGGAACAGAGCACATTTTCATTTTTGTGGTTTTATTTTTTCCTTGTAACCTTCTAAAAGCCATAATATCGCCTACCTTGGCCGGGACAAAGGGTAGGCCAAGGTAGGCGATGGCCTAGGGCGCCATCTAGTGGTAATTTTTTTTTTTTAACTACTGGCTATTGTATTCCGTCTCCTGGTGGCTGCCGAGCGCTGCCCCTGCGCGCTCACATACCACCAGCGCCCTCATATCCCCCTCACCTGCAGCAGCATCAGCTCTGAAGCTGCTGTGGGGCTCAGTGGCGTAGCTACTATGAAGGCAGGGAAGGCGACTGCTATGGGGCCCCTGCATGAAGGGGGCCCGAGGAAGCCTGCCCTGCCTTCATGGTAGGTACCCCGCTCCCCCAGGGGTCCAGAGAGGAAGAGGGACCCCCACTGCACTGTTCAGCCCCCTCACTGTAGTGCCGGGTGAGCGGGCTGAACAGAGGAGCAGGACCTGCCAGACGGCACAGGAGAGGGATTAAGGACCTTTGGGTCACATGACCCAAAGGTCCTCAATACCTATGTGAAGAGCAGCCCGGACTACAGGAGGAGGAGGGGGAAGCCTGGGAGCTGTAAGTGCTGTGTATGTGTGTCAGTGAGTGTATATATGTATCTGTGGGTATATGTATATGTCAGTGTGTGTATATATGTATCTGTGGGTATATGTATATGTCAGTGAGTGTATATATGTATCTGTGGGTATATGTATATGTCAGTGTGTGTATATATGTATCTGTGTATATATTTATATGTCAGTATGTGTATGTATCTGTGGCTATATATATGTGTTTGTGTATGTCAGCAATGTCTGTAGCACTGGTGTATATGTGTGTATTTGCTCCCAAAGATGTTCTGCAGCAGCTTCTATTAATGTTGGGCTCTAATAAAAGAACCCACCACTAATATCTGCTGCATTTTCTTTTAGTTCTGCTTGAGTATTTCGTATTACACTGAGATGATTTCCCTGTGTACAGTCTATTCATGCTGTATACATCAGCACTAATGTAATCACATTACAGCGTATATATGTGTGTATGTCAGTGGCGTATCTGTATATATGTTAATGGTGCCTCTGTGTGTGTATATGTGCGTCAATGTCTGTGTTTGGCGGGGGGGGGGGGGGGGGCTACAGGATTCATGGGGCCCCATACAGTTTTTTGCTATGGTGCCCCATGAATCCTAGCTACGCCCCTGGTGGGGCTCACATGCCAACGGGCGGGCTGGGATCCGGCCGCCAGCAGCACCCTCTGCAGGAAACAAGATCTACCCCCCCACACACACACACACCTCACATGTGCGGGGGGGGGGGAGCAGGCTCTAGTTCCGCGGTGGCAGTCATAACCGCTCCTCCTCCTGACTACTACTCCGGATCCTTCAGACTCCAGGAGAAGGAAGACGCTGGGGAGGAAGGTGAATATGCTGCTAGGCCTCCTCACCACTTACTGCCTGGCTGCACTGACAGGCTGCCTAAGCCTGCCATCTGGGGTCCTGCTCCCTCCACATCACCTGTTTCCTGCTCTGCTCTCATACACAGACAGACAGGCACACAGAGGAGGTGGGGGGAGGGGCGGAAGAACCCGGTGCCGGCTCCAGGAAGGAGATGGAAGCAGGAGGAGGCAAGGAGCTGCTGAAAGTAGTTTCCTCATGATGTGTGTGTGTGTGTTTGAGCTGTGTGTGTGTGAGCTGTGTGTGTGTGTGAACTGTGTGTTTGAGCTGTGTGTGTGTGTGTGAACTGTGTGTGTGAGCTGTGTGTGTGTGTGTGTGTGTGTGTGTGAGCTGTGTGTGCTGTGTGTGTGTGTGTGTGTGCCTGTCTGTCTGTGTATGAGAATTGTAGATGTAAATATGACTACTACAAACACCATCATCTCCCTGGTAGCTGAAGTGTGTTACATGACTACAATCCCCATCATCCCCCTGATAGCTGAAGTATGTGTTACATTACTACAATCCCCATAATCCCCCTGATAGCTGAAGTGTGTGTTACATTACTACAATCCCCATCATCCGCTTATAGCTGGTGTTCCATGACTACAACCCCCATCATGGCCCTAATAGCTGCTGTGTGTGTTTCATGACTACAATCCCCATCATCCCCCTGATAGCAGTGTGTGTTACATGACTACAGTCATCATCCCATTGATAGCTGAAGTGTTACATGACTACAATCCCCATCGTCCCCCTGATATCTGAAGTGTTGCATGACTACAATCCCAATTATCCCCCTGATAGCTGAAGTGTTATTGTCCATACTACAAAATGATCACCTTCCTGATCACGCATGGTAAACAGAGCAAGCGCAGAAACCCAACAAATTCAGTACCACACAAAAACATTGGAGGAGGCAGTGGTACAGTACATGAGGTGAAGGCAGTGGTACAGTACATGAGGGAGAGACAGTGGTACAGTACATGAGGGCTCAGGGTGAGTGGAAAAGAAAAAGAATAATGAACAACTGTGATCAGAGAAGACGTCAACTGTGAGTCACTATTCCAAACACTAACTGGAATGAACAACAAAACCTGTATACACATAAGCATACATATGTACACTATATAAATAACGTCAGTGCAGAGATCTCTCCCATGATCCACTTATAGCAACTCAGAGGGCCTGTGCCCCGGATGTTTTAGGACCCTAGCAGCAGAAGGTATGCTGAGAGTTGTAATGCACAAAGAGGTATGCTGGGAGTTGTTGTGTTGGGAGGTTGCTGCTGCACAACTACAACTCCCAGCATACCTTCTTGTGCACAAATAGGTATGCTGGAGGTTGTAGTGCACAAGAAGGTATGTTGGGAGTTGTAGGGCGCTGTATTAAGTATCGAAATGGTATTGAGTATCAAAAGTTATTAAGCACTTTATTGATGTCGAAAATACCTCTTATTGTTTGCACTAGCTACAGGGGAAAAAACTATTTACATTAACTTATGATCATGCCATACTAAGTGTGTTTAAAAGTGTGTATACATGTCTTTTTTATGCAGATACAGTCTATACGTTTTTTTTTTTTTTTTTTTTTTTCAGGGGGGGGGGGCCTGGATGGCAGCACCCATAATACTTAAATTACCTAAAATAAAAATAGAAACAGATCAGGAAAAAAAACATTTCTGGATCTAATCCAGTGCTTCTCAATTCCAGTCCTCAGGCCTCACCAACAGGTTATTTTTTGAGGATTTCCCATAAAAAAGTACACCTGTGGTAATATCTGATGCACTGAGTATAATTATATCACCTGTGAAATACTAAGTAAATCCTCAAAACATGAACTGTTGGTGAGGCCTGAGGACTGGAATTGAGAAGCACTGCTCTAAGCAGTAAAACCTAGGTGATACATTCCTTTTAAATGTTAGTGTAAAATGCAGAGTGTACCCAGCCTAAGGCCAATAACTTGCATTTTACAGTGCAAAATGCTGGTGAACTATAAGACCACAATTAGTAAATGTAAACTTAAAGATATAAAAAGGAACAATATTAAAGCTCATGTACATATATATGTCATCAGCATGTTTATCTCATTTCTTATATAAGGTTCTGGTGGATGTACTTGATTTGTATTAAATGCTGTAGTCATGTCCCAGCCATTAACAAAGCCGACATTGAGACCTTTAAAGACTATTTCCATTATGAAGTAGTGAACATATGCATGGAAATCACCCAGCCCTTCATACATATGTCCCATCTCAGTTGTGTTTTCAGTCTTAATGATGACTTTTGTTTGGGGACTTCTGATGAAAAGACGTTCTATTGCATGACGAATATTGAGGAGTCTTCTAATATAGTGATTGACAGGACATGCTCTAAAATGCACTCCAATGTTTAATGCAATCACAGTATGTTCGTTTCCTCCAATAAGGTCGATTTCACGTGGAATAGAGCGCTCTTCTCTGACTGATGCGAATTCCTGATAAAAAAATGGCCTTCCATGTCTTTTCCAAACAACGTATATATTCCTTTCAGCATCCACAGCTAGATGCTTATGTGCCCACCAATTATCATACACATCGAGTAATTTCAATGCTGAGAAAGTAACAAAACAAATATTTAGTCAAAACGGCATTATGATCCAGCATAATGTTGATATACTACAATTCAACATTTATTACTAAACAGGAAATATACAATACAAAACAAACGGAAAATGGGACGGAGTAAACAACTCAGTTTCATTGAAGTGAATGGCGCGTATTTGCAAACCACAACTTAAATGGAGTCGTGCTGTCTCTGGAAGAAAGAGGCCATATTTTTGTAGCACTGGATAACTTTTAAATCTTGGTTAGACCAAATTGAAGTAAAGGCATGAACGATGTCGGCTGATCATTGCCTTCTATTCCACGGGACGATTATCGGCCGTAATGGCCGATATCGGCCGGTAATCGTTTTGTGGAATAAGGCCTTTAAAAAGGGAAGTCCAGGCAGGTCAAGTGGGTGTCAAGACAAGTGGGTGTTGATAGTGATGACTAAAACTATTATCAGGGTTAGGGTTCTAGTCTGATCCTCAATAACCATTTAGAGAGAAGTGTATCTGAAAAAAAGACAAATGGAGGGTGCTATCCTGGTGTAGTAGACTCCTATAGCAAAGTGGTGTGTGCACACACCCTAAATCAAATGCACTCACCTGGTGTGGTTTTGCAATGAATAGGTTTTGCAATGAATAATGCTATGGAGTTCAAAAATGGGTCAAATTGCAACTTTCAGAGGTTCACCACCGGAGCCTCTGGGGTGTGGAAAAGTTGAATCAGATCACCCAGACCAGGTAAGAAGAGAAAAACAGGAGATCCTTGAATCAAGCACCTATGACCAGCCAACAATCATGGGAAGAACAGCATTGGTGGCATGGTCCTCGATAATGGTATTCTATATTCATAAGTGTCACTGTCGTTTAAATTGTTTTCACAGAAATCAATAGTACATGCGATTTCAAGAAACTTTGTGATTGGGTTTATTGGACGAAAAATACATTTTTTATCATGAAAAAGCAGTTTGAAGCTCTCCCCCCTGTCTTCATTGTTCTCTAAGGAGAGGGGAGGAGTGGAGGTAAATGAGGAACCAAAACAGGACAACAAAGAGTTCATTTACAGCTACATAACTGGGCTAGCTCCTCTTAAGTTAGCACTGACATCTCTGACCTCTGAATAGCGCTTTCACACAGCTCCTGCTGTGTAATCCTTTGTTCTCGGCTCTCTGCTGCCGACTAATCTCCCCCCCTCCCTCCCCTCTCAATGTAAACCAGTCAAGATTTCCTGATAATAAACAGTGGCTGGGGAAAGTCTTTTTGAATGCAGATAATTGCATATTTGCCTAAGAAACCCAACTACAAAGTTTCTTAAAATCGCCTGGACTATTGATTTCTGGGGGGGGGGGGGGGAATGAAGCGACAGTGACACTTTAAAAGCAATGTGTTTCGGCTCAAGGGTTACAACAAGCCTTCCTCAGGTATATCATAGCATATGCATACGTCTGAGGAAGGCTCACTGTAATTTTTGAGCCAAAATGCATTGCTTCTAAGAATAAAGAATTCCATTATCAAGGACATTGCCTCTGTGGTACTGTCTGCTCTGGTTCACACTGATGCGATTCTTCTCTTGATTGTTGACTGGTCATAAGTAGGGTTGATCGAACCTCGGGAAATCCTAGGTTCGATCGAACTGAAACAAATGCAGCAGCTTCGTGAATGTTTGAGTTCGATCGAACCTAGGATTTTCCGAGGTTCGATCAACCCTAGTCATAAGCACTTGATCCAAGGAGATTCTGTTCTCTACTTACCTGGTCTGGATGAGCTGAGTTCACATATAATCAAATATTCGGTAGGGCTGCTGCTCCCAAGTCTCATGGGGCTGTAAGGTGTCTAGTTGCAATTCTATGCTGACTGCAAAAGAGCACAATATTCAATATTGTGTGTAAGACGGGCTTAAAGATATATAGGAGAGTGTAGAAGGGACACTCATCCTTAGAAGGGATATAAACCAAAGTACCATACACTTTAAAGTCCTGGCACTTCAGTTCCTGTATGATAGGGCAAAAGGGGCTATACAATCAAATAATGGTTTTACTATTGCAAATGCACCAGAATTTTCATGAAATGTGACTTGCGCAATAATTTTTGTGCACAATTCTGGTTTGAGTAAATAAGCCAACTAATAGGTGGCCTAAACCTAGCCTAGAAAGGCTTCAAATGCTGTACATGATTAATCCCCCTGTTCCTAAATCTGACACATTTGAAGACTTCAAATTTTGTGCTAAGAATTTTCTTCATATCTATCTACAGTATATGTACAGTCTTTAAATTCTGTGATTTTACATATCAGGACATAATTAAATAAATAGTGATGAGATGAGTGCTTTCCCCACTGTTAGTTGTTCCAAGGATGTTGCTAACATGCACAATGGCTATATAATATTTACTGTATACGTGGGTTGACTTAAAAAAAAAACTGATACTCTGTTTATATATACTGCTTTGTCATTAAATTAAGAACAGGTTATATCTTGAGTGAGAACTTTGGTTGAGAGGATTGGCATATCAATATGTAGATAATCTTTCTAACTGAGGGGGGGGGGCAATTGTTGGAATATGGATTGTTTGTAGTACATATTGTAGTACAGTATTGTACATGTTTTTCAATACTATTAGACATTTTATTGGGTCGTTCTACCAATTCAAGATGCAAAGGGTATTGACTAGTACTTGGGGCCTAAAATTTATTTGCTAGTAACATATTATTTAATTTAAAAAGTGCAAGTCTGGAGAAATGTTAATTCCCAAATATTTAAAGGTGGATTTGGACCACAGAAAGGGAAGTTTTATATTAAAACATAAAAACTAGCATCATGCCTATGTACAGAATATCAGAGCATCTCTCAAAGGCTTGTAAACAAAGGAGGCAACTGTTGGTGCAAACGTAGTAAGCTGTCCCCCAAATTTAATTTTTTCCTGAGTAGGGGCTAAACTATATGTTGCATTGAGGTTTTCAATACTTACTTTTTAACTTGTTTTCAAAATATGTCATCCACTGGTGCATTGTTGAATCTCCAAACAAGTGAAAAAACTTTCCTTGCATACATGTGTTCATTTCCTCTGCACTGTAATAAGTTTTCATAGTACATGATTTGGGGTACCATATTTCATTCACAGCATATCCACTGGGATATTCTAGGCCCATTCCAGTTTTGCAGTTTTCTTTCTTCTCTAAAATTTTGCCTTCATAGATAGAAAAAGATAGTATTGATCTGTACATAGTGTGTATATAGAGTCATTATGTGGTGCTCACACTATGGCGGTAATATTGTCCACTGACATCATCTGTCAGAGGACTGTCCAGAGGGCTCCATACACCTTACACTGATAGATGAACCCACCACGAGCAGCAGGTACAACCAACAAAAGTGTAAAATGTATGGGGACCTTAAATTGTTGCTACAATATTTCAGCATTTGGGGCCACGCCTTTAACTTTGCCCAGGGCCACATTTAGTCTAAAACCGGCCCTGATGTCGACACAAAACTGCAGATGCACAGCTATTTCCATATAACCTTTCAGTCAGGATATGACCTTTAGGCTATGTCCACACTGAGTAAAACAGGCCTGTCTCAGTGTGTCATAGCCCGTCTATGGGGGAATGCGCGCTCCTCTGTTGCCGCCGCTCTTCGCTCAAAGAAGTGACATGCCACTTCTTTGAACAGAGAGTGGCGGCTCCGGAGGAGATAGGTGGAGTTCCGCCTGTTTTACTCAGTATGAACATACCTTACTATGTACTGTATAATTGGCTAGTTACGAGGCAGGAGAGGACAGTCTTCAGCAATGTGATGGCATCACAAATAGTGTCCTTTGTTACTACCCGACTATATTTGATAGGTCTCATCCCAACTGTATAACATTGAATGGAAATGGCTGTATACCTATAGTTTCAAGTCTGGGTAGTCTGGGTATTTCTCAGTGTATAAGACGACCCGTGAAGATTGTCAGGTGCTCGCCTTATTAACTGCAGCTAAAGAAAAAAACATACAGTTAACTCACCTGTGACGCGTTCCCGGCAGCCGCGCTTCTCCTGTCCCGTTCCCGGTGCAGGCAGTGTGACGTACATTAACAATGCATTGTAATTCATGTTCCAAACTGCTCACACGGTTAGAAACTTTTAGGTCAAGGAAACACCTGGTACCAAGTGGATCATTAATCCACATGTGCTTTCAAGATGTAGAGAAATATATCCAAAGGTAGGAGTAGACGACATCCTCTGTCTTAGTGACCTTAGGTGGAAGTTGTCTCGGCGTGGCCTCTGAGTTGAGTGTATTAAAAATCTGCCTCCCTGGGGGCCATGGTTGACTATAATAAATGGTTAGCTGGTCACCAGGGGAATATGGAAGAAGTTTGACACCTCTGCAGTGGAAGTGGAGAGGTTTAAGCGCAAGTTTAAAGTGGGGGGCCTGAGGGGGGCGTGGCTAACTGCCGAGGAGAGAGGACGCACTATCCCGAGCTCTGACTACAGCGACTTTATTTCAATAATTTATTCCCCTGAACGGACATTTCCTGACCCGTGGGGATTGCCCCGATGTCCCGACTATCTTTGGCCATGCGGACGACATCTAAGAAAGCTACCGCAGCCGCCCGGAGGAGGAAGCGAGCATCCATGCCTAAAGCCGCACCATCGCAAAATGGCCGCGGCTCCACGCCTGTTCCCAGGCTGGATCGTCACAGCATAGGGGTCGGACCGGGGTGGCAGACCTCCCCGATACCCGCAGGTGGGCATGCAGGGCACTCAAACTTGGCTTCACAGCCTATCCTTGGACTGTCACGACAGTCCGAACGGCAAGGAGTCACATTGCAGAGAGGAGCAGGGGCGGTTCAGACGGCTGCCCGGGGACCTTCCTTCATTTACAGTGAGGAACCTTGTATGTCACGCTCAGCAGCCCATCTTCCAACACCGCTCTCCTCTCACTGCACTCGTCAGTCACAGCGTTCTCAGCAGCAGCAGCAACGCAGTGAGACTTTTTCTTCTAAACTCCTGAAAGGCTCTGCTCCTTTTCCATTCTCCACTGCTGACACTGCATCACATATTAGTCACACATGGTCTTTATAATCCTGCTCCACCTCATCTGCAAGCTACAACAACCAACCATGCTGGGAATTTTCTTGATGACCGGTCTGCCTCTAATGCACCAATCACCATTACTCATGTCAAGGACCTCCTTATGATGCTGCAGTCCACCATACAGACTGGTTTTGAAAACACTATTAGCGCCATTCGTGACTCTGTCCGGGTGGTGGAACAGCACTTACAACTAGCAGAGAATCACATTTCTACTGACATCAATGAATACAATAATCTGCTCGACTCCCATCATTCCTTGAAAATTGAGACACAACACCTCTATCATACCATTGCAGCTATTGATGACTGCACCAGGGAGCTTAACATTAAGATATGGGGTATTCCGGAAGCCGTTTCACCTGCCGAGTTGCCTGGTTTTGCCGCTGACTTTATTAGAGAAATGTTGCCGAATCACAAGCGGGAGGAGCTTTCCATGGACTGGGCCTGGCGAATCCCCAAACCTAGTAACTTGCCACCAGAGTTAAGCGTGCTCTACTGGCTACTCTCAGGCACTGTGCGGCACCTTCTGGTAAATTTGGCAAAATACAGCTGTCTGACCTCTCCTCAACGACTATGAAATAAAGACGGTCGCTGGCTCAGGTCACTCCGACCCTCCACTCCCATGGCATCTCCTATGCTTGGGGCTACCCGTCCCGCCTGACAGTGTTCTGCAAATCGCTTTGTTCCTACCGGCAATCTGCTTATCAGTCTGCAGGGCTTTGACGTGTGCTCCACTTCCTGCCGCTCCTCCCCATGTGCTGAGAAAAGATGGATCCAGTCCTGGGAAACCTCCCAATTTTCCAGGACTGGGTCCATTATTTTTTCAGCACCCAGAGAAGAGCGTCAGGAAGCGGAGCACACGTTAAAGCCCGCGGACTGATGAGTGGAATACAGATAGGAACAAATAAATTTGCTTCGTTCCTACTGTAGATTTGCTCATCACTACTTAAAACTCTATCCCCATCAGTAGTCACTCTTTCACGTTCCATTCATCCTCCTCAGCAATAATCACTTTTAAGCAGCTGATGACCCATCCTATCCTCAATCACAATCTATTCCTGGCATCTTAAGACCCACAACCGTTAACATTAATAATGTAATAATCTGATAGTTTCTATCATCTCATCACCTTCTCCACAAAGCTGTACCCTCAATAACACATAACCGCTCAAGGAGCAATAAACAGTATTTGTGAATGTTGAGCAGGAAATGTACCTGCTGAAGCATCATAACACATAGTGCTTGCCATTTTACTCAGGCTGATTTCAAAAGGATGATCAGCGTCCCTTCTGGCGGAAAGTGTTTGGTCTAGTGGGAAGTACTTAGAAGATTTGCCTAATGGGGTTGGTCGCTCCTAAAATACTTTAGTCTTTTTTGTCACAAGGGTTCAGTAGAAGCTGGCCCTTAAGGACTAAACAGTGTTGGTGAACAGGCAGAGTAAATGTAGTCAGCAAGCTGGGCCGGCAACGAGAGTAACATGGTACCAGGGTTATGGAAGCAATATAGTCAATCTGGCATAAGATCAGGGCATGCAGAGAGTTTGGGGTTTTGCAAACACCCAACCTACTGTAGTTTCACACATGACTAAGCTATAGGATAGATAGATAGATAGATAGATAGATAGATAGATATAGTTGTTGTTGATAGGGAGCAGCACTAAGGAAAAATGCAGGTGGGTGCCAGCGATGTGCAATTTAGTAGCCATGGTTGCATGACGATATAGGTAGGTAGAACCACCGCAGCACTCCAAATAAAATTTATTAAATTTACGTTTTTGAACTTTATTTGGAGTGCTGGGGGGTTCTGCCTAGATAGATAGATAGATGCAGTGTCCCAGAACGGGTGTGCCACTTCTTTGTGCAGCATATTAAGGTCAGTACTTATGTGTTTGTATGCTCTGGGACGGAAGTATGTGGTTTTCCACTATCTACCACAGCAGAAGGAAGAGGCTACTAAGGGTTAACTGTGAAACTGTATTGCCTTCTATATTTGCTTTTGTCTGTGCCGCTGTCTCAGGTTTATTATGGACCTATCTCTGAGTTGGGTACCCCACAGTTCATTTTCCTATAGCCTATTACATAATAGATTCTTTGTCTCCCTGCCCAGATAGATCACCCCTAGAGGTATATGTACTGTGTAGAGATGAGCGAATACGATTTGATCGAGTAGGTATTCAATCGAATATTGCGGCATTCCAAAGATTCGAATACAATCGAGTAATGTGTCGAATACGCGGGAAACATTCGAAAGCCCTCCCATCGCTTTTTTTAATCCAATCACCATGCAGGGAGGCCGTGAGGGACCCTGGGAGTATGCACGCAGCACGAAAACGGCGCCTACCCTCGTTGGATGGCTGAACCACATGACCTCGAATATTTAAGACTTGACTTCCGCCTCTCGACCACAGATGCACCTTTAACATAGGGAGATTTCTTCGAGCAGGGAGAGATAGGTTTTAATAGCTTTTTGGTTAGGCAGGCTTACTACAGAACCCAAAAGTCCTTTTCAGGGCTAATATCCAGCAAAAAAGTAATCTCTGGAGTCTGCATCCAATGCATTTCTCAGTGCTAAGAAATAGATGATATAACAGCAGCAGCAGCTGTATTCATTCCAGTACCCTGTGTGTACAAGTGACTTATAGTGTCCCTGGTTTAGCCCACTAAGGGCACGTTAACCTTATACCTATTGTGCCAGTAGCCCAGTAAAAGGCACATGATACCTATTGTGCCAGTTGCCCAGTAAAAGGCACGTGATACCTATTGTGCCAGTTGCCCAGTAAAAGGCACGTGATACCTATTGTGCCAGTTGCCCAGTAAAAGGCAAGTGATACCTATTGTGCCAGTTGCCCAGTAAAAGACAAGTGATACCTATTGTGCCAGCAGCCCAGTAAAAGGCAAGTGATACATATTGTTCCAGTAGCCCACAAAAAGGCACGTCATACATACTGTTCCAGTAACTTTCGTACAAGTGACTTATAGTGTCCCTGGTTTAGCCCACTAAGGGCATGTTAACCTTATACCTATTGTGCCAGTAGCCCAGTAAAAGGCACGTGATACCTATTGTGCCAGTAGCCCAGTAAAAGGCACGTGATACCTATTGTGCCAGTAGCCCAGTAAAAGGCACGTGATACCTATTGTGCCAGTTGCCCAGTAAAAGGCAAGTGATACCTATTGTGCCAGTTGCCCAGTAAAAAGCAAGTGATACCTATTGTGCCAGCAGCGCAGTAAAAGGCACGTGATACATATTGTTCCAGTAGCTCACAAAAAGGCACGTCATACATACTGTTCCAGTAACTTTCGTACAGCATGATGCATGATAAACGCGAATAACATGACGCTCTACAGACGCACATTGGAATCATGTATGTAACGCTGTGCAAGAAATACGAACGAAATGTGTGAACATTGTCTTAAAGCATTCGCAAATATTTTTCCTTCGCAACTGCGGAGAGTGACATTATACTGCGATTTTGGGGTGTTGGGTGCACCCAGGCATGCTCCCCCTAATGTTCCAGTGTCATTCCGGAGGTGTTCGCATCGTTTAGGGAGGTTTCATGGGGGACTTGGTGACCTCCAAGTGGTCGAATTTTGATTTCCAAGTGACGAGAATTTTTGTCCCATAAACTATAGTGGGATCGAATAGTCGTTCAAATAGTCGAATCTCGGTGCCTATACGATTCGAATTCTCGAAAGTTGAATATTTCACTACTCACTCATCTCTAGTACTGAGGTAACAGTAGTTTGGGGATTCTAGTCAGAGTATTAAGGGGGAGGGACTACACGAAAAAGAGAGCCTACTGAAGAGATTCTTTCAGAGCCTGGCCTTAAGACCAGAACCCATTTGTGGTACTATATGAGAGACTATCCTTCTATTCTTCTGCAAGTATGTACCCTAACCATGTCCGGCTAGGGCGCCCCGCTGTGTGGTTGCGATCGAGAGACATGGGACAACCCTAGCCACACTGGGTGGGTATGTCTCCACATCCTCATTCAGTCAGAGGCTAGATAAGCACAATGTAGCTGAAAACCCCTGATTTAGTGTCACAGACACAGGGCCAGCCTTAGGCGCCCTGTGCAAAACCTTTTTTTGCCACGCCCCCCCCTTAAGATAACATAAAGCTCCTTCAGCCTCCCACCCCTCCAGACAACACCCATTACCCGACCCCCACGCCATACACACAACTACCCCCCCAGCCATTCACACAACTACCACCCCAGCTCCCCATACAACCACCACCCCCAGCCCCCCGCACAACTACCACCCCCAGCCAACCCCACACTACAGCCCCCCACACAACTACCACCCCCAGCCCCGCACACAACTACAGCTCCCACCCGACTACAGCCCCCCACGAAACTACCACCCCCATCCCCCAACATAACTACCACCCTCAGCCCCCAAAACAACTACAGCTTCCCACACAACTACCACCCCCATCCCCAACACAACTACCACCCCCAGCTCCCCATACAACTACCACCCCCATCCCCCAACACAACTACCACCCCCATCTCCTAACACAACTACCCCCCCATCCCCCAAGACAACTACCACCCCCAGCACCCCTATGTAGCAGAAAAAAAAAAAAAGAGGATACTCACCTCTAGGGATGGTCCGAACTCTCCGAGGTTCGGGTTCGTATGAACCCGAATGCTCGTCATCAGATTCTCGCTGTCTGCCCGCTCCGTGGAGCGGGTGGATACAGCGGGAGGACCGCCTGGAAAACTGGGATACAGCCTATGGCTATGGCTGTATCCCAGTTTTCCAAGTGGCCCTCTCGCTGGATCCGCCCGCTGCACGGAGCGGGCAGACAGCGGGAATCATTACCGAGAGTTCGGATTCGTACGAACCCGAACCAAACTCGGTTCGGACCATTCCTACTCACCTCTCTTCTCAGCAGCTTTCTCCTCCTGAGGCTCTGGTCCCAGTAGTGGCTATTTTTACACACATGGATCTTCCAGCCAGCCTCACACACAGCTCCTTTCGCCCGAAGCTCCTATATCCAGCTCCACTGTGCTGCACTCTCTTCTCTCCTGCCTGTCCCTGACATGTGGAAGATAAGCATGGGAGTGCAGCCGCCAAGGGACTGGAGATAGAAGCTTTGGGGGAAGGTAGCTGTGTGTGTGTGAGGCTGGCTGTGAAAGGGACAGAGCGTCTCTGAAGCGTCTCTGAAGCGATCTCACATTGTCAGTGGCCACTGACAGATCTGCTGACAGTGTCAGATGGATTCAGTTGCAGTCCCGGAGAGCTCCCCCCAGCTGGCCAAGAGTGAGGCAATCTGTGCAAGCACACAGGTTGCACACCCCAAAGGCCGGCCCTGCACAGACAGCATTAGACTCATGGTTATTATAACCCGTGGGTGTATGTACTCTTGTCTAATGGTCCTTTTACACGGAACGATTATCGTTCAAATTTGCACGATAACGATCGCATTTGAGCGATAATCGTTCCGTGTAAACACAGCGAACAATCAAGCGACGAGCGAGAAATCGTTCATTTTGATCTTTCAACATGTTCTCAAACCATCGTCGGTCGTTCGCTAAAAATTCGCAGATCGTTTCGTGTAAACAGTCTTTCACCGATTTACTCTATGTGTGAGATACAAACGATCGCATAATGATTTTCCATACGATATATCGTTCCGTCTAAACGCTGATCGGTAGAAAAAACACATAGTTATTTTGAAATCGTTAATCATTTGATCGGGCGAATTATCGTTCCGTGTAAAAACACCATAACATCCCAACAGCTAAGTACCTGAGGGTCTGGATAGGGCCCCTCCATACTCAATCATATTCAGTTATTCCAAGTACCCAGCTCACTAAGGGATCCCTGTCTGCAAAGTATTGCACCTTATTGAGAGAGAACTGTATAGCATGTACTGTAACTTTAAGAAGATTTTTCAGTAAACATTTTCCTGGTTAAGTTAATTACTTGACTCTGTGGTTCCTCATGCTACATCTGCACCTGCTCTAACCTTAAAGGGGAACTCTGGGTAGAGGTAAAAAAAATGAAACTTCTGCAGAAGCATATAGCATTAATTATTGTGTATCTGTATTTCCTGGTTGAGCAGATGTACTCAGCACTACAGGTTCTAAAATGCATTGCTTTCCCTGAGCTGTTCCATCACAGCCCCCCACCCTAACCTTTTCCCCGCCCAAATCTGTTGCAGAAAATCTAGGCTGTTCTCACACATTGCAGTTTCATTGTGTTACTGAATTATTTGCAGTACTTTTTCATTTCATAGCTGTCCCACCCGCACAGCACACTGTATTCTCTACCTGTAACATCACACAGCACGCTGTATTCTCTACCTGTAACACCACACAGCACGCTGTATTCTCTACCTGTAACGATGATATTGGAATAAAGCAAAAAACTTTTTTAATTTTTTTTTTCTTTTCATCTCCACGCACATATTATGATCAAGTATCTTTTATCTTTGAGGTTGAGCTCCACAATAAGGAAATTATTTGATATTATCTTACATGGGATATACTGTTTATGCCTTGTTTTTTGTGCAGGTGGGATTGGCAGTGCCAGCTCTGATCCCCTCTGCCGTTTAGCATCATTTTATTGTGTTACTGCATCATCTTTGTGCAGATGCTGCAGTACTACAATGACACTCCTACATGTGTGAACACAGCCCTAATTTCTCTGTAGACTTTTGCACAATCAGCGAAGGTGAAACACCTGCTTCTGGCCGGTCAGATATGGTGAATCACGCCCTTTGCCCTGTCTGCATCATTAGCCTGTGTCTAGCAAACACACACAATGTGAGACAGAGGCATGAAATATTTATCTCCTAAGGTAGGAGAGCAGTTGGAGCAGGAGGTAATGTGGATTGGCACAGAGGCCATTTTTCTTCACTTCCTGGATTTCTATCAGCTACCAGTGTGGCAGAACTGTACAGATATGGTAATACATTGTATAGACACATCTATATAACTTTTAATGTACTTTTAATAGAAAACAAGTTTTCCCTATCCGGAGTTCCCCTTTAAAGAAGTATGTGTCAGTGCATTTCGAGGTGGGAACATACCGTGCCCCTGTGACATGTGAATTTTAGAATATACACTGGAAGAAGTAGAAGACCTTTTCTGTTGCACTATTGGACAATGTTCACATGGCGTATAACAACGAACATTGTTTGACACAGCCGGTGTTGGGAGTGTCAAACAACGGCGGCTATTTTACATGTTAATCTGGCGGATAGTACATTATCAGCCAGATGAACATTATTTTAAAAATCAATGAAATCCTGCTGCCATATGGGTGTTCCAGGAAATCAATTAACCATTGATTTTTAGACACACTACAGCTGACATGACAGCCACACTCTGTGTGAACTGTCAATTATCTGTGGCCGCTGTTTCCGAACAACAGTCCCAAATGTGTGAACAACGCCTGCTGTTTGCCTTGACTTTAATGCTGCTCATTATTTTATCACAAGAACAGGCGCTGTTTTATGTGCTAACAACTGATGAGCTTGTCAGAAAAAAATACATAGTGTGAACATAACCTTAATCCAGTTTCATAGGAGTGTTCTATTGGCTGACTGATGGTTAAATGACCTGAACTATTGTAATAATAGTGATCTGTGATGCTGTTAGTTCAGTTCATCAGACAACAGGAATTGTGACCAACATCTAGGCACAAAATGGCCTTTAATATACCAGTATAAAATTAGAGTTTGTCTGGCACAGTCTCTATGATTGTATGCTTGTAATTTGACAGCTATTATTATTTTTTACCTAGCAGTAGCAGGTAGTGCAGGTGATGAGATGAGAACTGGAATGTGAATGGTTGCTAGGGGAACTGACTCATTTTTCTTTTGAGAAATGGTCCCACTTAAACGATTTTGGTTTCCGGTTAAATTGTCACTGTCATTATAAACTTCAAAATCTAAATGAAAAGTAGATGTGAAATAAAGCAAATTTGCTATTTACAATCATAATTTTTTTAGTTATCATGCTTTAGAACAAAGGTATACTTACTTGTGTCCAGGTCCAGTCTTCTGAAGGTAGCTTTTTAGTCTTGTTCTGGTTGAAAAAAGAGACTAAACACACAAAGTCCGATCCAATAGAGTGTCACAGCTCAATATGTCTGTCATTCACATGATTGCCTTCACTGTGAGTGTTCAGATGACCTAGGAAAAACTGGACTTCCTGTTTATAGACTCTTTGGGGAAAAAAAAGTCTAAACACAATGGTGTGTTTTCCATGATAACTTTAACCCTTAGAGGAGCGGGCCAATTTCAATTTTTGTGTTTGCGTTTTCTCCTCTTAAAAGGCCATAGCAGTAGCATTTTTTTTTACATAGAAACCCACATGAGCCCTTATTTTTTGCGCCGCTAATTAAACTTTGCAATGACAGGCTGAATTTTTTCATAAAGAACACTGCAAAACCAGAAAAAAATTTTTTATGTGTCAGGAAATTGGGGGGGGGGGGGGGGGGAAGTGTTTTTTTTTGTTTTTTTTTAATTGGGGGGTTATTGTTTTATTGTTTGTAACATGTATCACTTTTATTTTAATTTGATGGCTTGTAAAAAATTTAAACAATTGTTAACAAATATATGTTCCTTAAAATCTTGAAATGCTTATAGCGCTTTTATCCTTTGGTCTATGGGGCTGTGTGAGGTGTCATTTCTTGTGCAATTATGTTTTCTTTCTATCGGTACCTTGATTGTGCATATGTGACTTTTTGATCGCTTTTTATTAAAATCTTTTTGGGATTTGATGCGATCAAAAATGCGCAATTTTGCTTTTTTTTTGCAACTTTTTTACGCTTACGCCATTTACAGTGCGAGATCAGGAATGTGATAAATTAATATTTTGGGCAATTACGCGGCGATACCAAACATGTATATATTTATTTATTTTTATTTATAACATGGGAAAAGGGGGGTGATTCAAACTTTTATTAGGGGAGAGGGCCCTTTATTAATAATAACACTTTTTTTTTTTTTTTTTTTACACCTATACTAGAAGCCCCCCTGGGGGACAAGTATAAGTACACTGATCTCTTGTTGAGATCTATAGTATAGTTATGCTGCATAGATACATAAGATCGGCACTGTATTGCTTTCGGCTGCTGCAAAGCAATCGAGTGCCTAGCTGGAATCAGCGCCATTACGGCGCAGACCCTGGCCGGTGCCGGAAGCAAGGATCGCCCCTCTGCGACAACGATGCGGGGAGGGGGCGATCCACCCCACAAGACACCAAGGAAGCCCGTCAGCTAGGATTCAGATGCAGCTGTCAACTTTGACAGCTGCACCTGAATACTTAATTAGCGGGCATGGTGATCAGACCATGCCCGCTAATAACCGTGGTCCCGGGCTACAAGTGGCACCCGGGACCTCGGCGGTTCAGCTCTGAACTCCCCTAGGCGATCCAGTACGTACAGGTATTTTATATCTACTGTTGATTTAGATTATGAAAGTTATAACGACAGTGACATATTAAGCTTTAATCTGCAATTAAGATAAATAAGGCCCAAGGCCAATCATTGCAGGTAACTGGCATAAATCTTAACTCTGCATCTCTCTCACATGGAGGATTGTATGTTGCCTGCTCCAGAGTTAGTTAAAAAGCTATGTACAGTACCTGGCATGAAACAAACAATTAAAAACCGTCAATGCTGTTTATCAACAGGCTCTGTTATACAGTCCCATGACTTTGTCTAACTGCTGGGGTATATAGGGCTACGAGGAATAAACAAAAAAGCATGGGTGCCTCCTTGCCACCCTTGGAACAAATTCAATGAACACTCCAAAAGACATATAAGCACTTTATACTTGGGTAGGGCCAGGTTTTTTTCTAGTTACCTCGTAAAATAGAACCTATGGTAGCTGATTATAGAAACTATGATAACCATTGTGTCAAGGTGTGTTATCTAAATATATTTAGGGTATAAACCCACACACCGTATATGCAGCGTATTTACTGCTGCGATACGCAGCAAACTCGCAGCAAACTCGCAGCAAAATCGCAGCAGATTAGATCTAAATAACTGAACACAGCATCAAATCTGTACCAACAAATCTGCTGCGTATTTGTTGCATATCTGCTGCATATACGGTGTGTGGGTTTATACCCTTAAAGAGTCGCTGTCGTGAAATTTTTTTGGCAGAAATAAATAGTCCAGGCAATTTTAAGAAGCTTTGTAATTGAGTTTATTAGCCGAAAAATGAATTTTTATCATGAAAAAGCAGGTTAAAGCTCTCTCCCTGTCTTCATTGTTCTCCTATGGAGAGAGGGAAATAAAACAAGAAAACAGGACAACAAAGAGTAAATTTACAAATATATCATGGCTATCTTCTCTGACAGTCACCACTGACCTCTCTGACCTCTGAATACAGCTTCACCCAGCTCCATGTTTGTGTAATCCTTGGTTCTCTGGTCTCTGCTGCCAGCTAACTCCCTCCTCCCCCCTCCTCTCAGACAGGCAGGTTGTGTCTGATGCAACAAGTCACAATTTCCTTTTTTCCAGTGGATGACAGAAAGGAGAGGAGGGGGGGCTGGGAAAAGTCTTTTTAAATGCAGATAATGGCATATTTGCCTAATAAACCCAATTACAAAGTTTTTTAAAACTGTCTGGACTATTGATTTCTGGAAAAAAAATTCATGACAGTGACTCTTTAAATCCTGGTTCTGGCTTGCAAAAACTGAAGCAAAATACTGTAATGATTGTTACATTTATTTATTTAGAGATGAGTTCACTGAACTTTTCAAAAGTTTAAAGTGTCACTGTTGTTTACATTTCTTTTACAGAAATTGGCGATTTTTATAATGAAAAAGCAGTTTAGAGCTCTCCCTCCTGTCTTCATGATTGGTTGAGGGAGATTGAGGGAGATTAGGCACCAAAACAGGACAACAAAGAGTTAATTTACAGCTACATTACCAGGCTATCTCCTCTGAGGTCAGCACTGACCTCTCTGACCTCTGCTCCCTGCTGTGTAATCCTTTGTTCTCTGCTCTCTGCTGGTGACTAATTTCTATCCTCCCTTCTCCCCCCTCCCCTCTTCATAGAACAGACGGGACCCGACTGTGTAAAAGAGTCGAGATTTCCCGATAATGAGCAAGTGGATGAGACAGAGGGAGGGAGGGGGGACCTGGCGAAAGGCTTTTTGAATGCAGATAATGGAATATTTGCCTAATAAACCCAATTACAAAGTTTCTTAAAATCGCCTGGACTATTGATTTCTGCAAAAAAACGAAATGACAGTGACACTTTTAGTTAGTCTGAACTGAACGTTAACCCGTTAAGGACAGAGCCTGAAATGGCCTTAAGGACAGAGACAAATTTTATGAATATGACCTGTGTCACTTTATTCATTAATAACTACGGGATGCTTTTACCTATCCGGCCGAGTTTGTTTTCTCATGACATATTGTCCTTTACATTTCTGGTAAAATGGTGTCGATACTCATAACGAATCTTTATGAAAAACACCAAAATAACGTGAAAAAATGCATTTTCCAACTTTGAAACATTTCTGCTTATACAGAAAATGGTTATGCCACATAAATTATTTGTTAAAGCGCTGCGGAATATGTTGGCGCTATACAAATAAATATTATTATTATTATTATTGTTAAATAGCATTAGCAACATGTCTACTTTATGTTGGTAGCTTTTATTAAACTATATTTCATTTTTTTTAGACAATAGGAAGTTTAAAACATTAGCAGCAATATTCCAAATTTTCAGTAAAATTTCAAAATCAGATATTTTTAGGGACCTGTTCAGGTTTAGGCTAGGTTCAGACTATGTAACTGTGCGGCTGTATTTGCGGCTGTAATTGTGCGGCGGTATTTTTGGTGGTTCATGCGTACGCTGGAAAGTATACGATATACGGCTGCACAGTGCATACTATGTATGAATCTACGGCCCTATCGTAAACGCACCCGTAAAAAATTAACAAGACCATTGTTTGCGGCTGGAAATGCGGCCGTGGATTGACAGGCGGTTCGTACGGAGTACTTCTAAAATAGCCGGCAATGATGCCGAATGCCGATGCCTCTAATAGTTAATATATTAAATTAATAAAACACATTTTCTTTGTAATAAAGTCCCTTTCGTTGTTCAATAATTTAATTCTAACGAATCCATCATTGTGCAATTAAATATACTGTTAACCCCTTAACGACATCGGGCGTAAACTTATGCCCTCGCGCCCTGGTACTTAGCGCATCAGGGCGTAAATTTGCGCCCGATGTTTCCCCGATTGCTGCGTGTTCAAACACAGCGATCGGGGAAGATGGCCTGCTATAAATCATAGCAGGCCATCTTAGCTTCTCGGCACAGGGGGTGGTTAACACCCCCCATGCTTACGATCGCCGCTATTGGTTAATCAATTCATATCAGCCAACAGTGGCGATCGGAACCTTTCCGGGTCATCAGTGACCCGATGATCTGGAAAAAAATGGCGGTCGGTGCTGTCCGAGGACGGCACCGACCGCCATTACTGTAAAAAGTAATGGTGGCCACAGCGCCACCAGCCCGATCGCCGTGAACGGCCGGCTGGCCGTTCACGGCGATCGGGCCGGTGGCACGGCGATCAGAGTCCCCCAAAATAGTAAATACCTGCTCTGGACCCCTCAGCTAGGTAGCTGAGGGGTCCAGAGCAGGTATTTGTACGTTACTCACCTGTTCCGGGGTCCTGATCAGCGTCTTCCGGGTTCGCGGCGTCCTCAGTCTTCTCCTTCGGTCTTCGGCTCTTTCCGGCGGTCCCCGTCGTCTTTTTTCGGCTATTTTCAGCTCCAGCCTTGTCTTTTTCCGGATTTTGCCACCATTCCCATTAGAGGATGCCATGATGCAATTGCAAAGCCTCTGTGCTGCCAGGGCAGTAGAAACCCCCCACAAGTGACCCCATTCTGGAAACTACACCCCATAAGGAATCTAACAAGGGGGGCAGCGGGGATATGGCCCCCTGGTGACGGCCACATTTGGGACGTGAAAATGAAAAAAATGGTATTTTTTATTTTCTCGGCACATGTTCTACGTAAGTGCCCGTCACCAGTGGGGTCCATATACTCACTGCACCCCTTGTTAGATTCCTTATGGGGTGTAGTTTCCAGAATGGGGTCACTTGTGGGGGGTTTCTACTGTCCTGGCAGCACAGGAGCTTTGTAAATGCGACATGGCCTCCATCCTCCATTCCAGCCTCTAAATGGCGCTCTGTCCCTTTGGTGGCTTGCCCTGTGCCCATATGGCACATTATGCCCACATGTGGGGTATTTTCGTACTCAGGGGAAACTACTCTACACGTTTTGTGTTCATTTTATTTTTTTAACCCCTTGTGGAAATGGAAAAAATCAAGGCTAGACCAACATTTAGTGTAATTTTTGTAAAATTTTTACTCTAAATCATTAATCTTGTCATGATTTTTTCATTTTCACAAAGGGCTAAAAGATAAAAAAAACACTAAATGTGTAGCGCAATTTCCCCTGAGTACGGAAAAACCCCACATGTGGACATAAAGCGCCATGCAGGTGCAGGGTAAGCCTCCGAAGGGAAGGAGCGCCATTTGGTTTTTGAAGGCTGGATTTGGATGGAATGGATTTCGAGGGGCCATGTTGCATTCAAAACCCCCCACAAGTGACCCCATTATGGAAACTACACCCCTCAGGGAATGTAACAAGGGGTGTAGTGAGCATATGGACCCCACTGGTGACGGGCACAAATGTGGAACAATGTGGCGTGAAAATGAAATATTAAATTTTTTACACTATAATGTTGGTTTAGCCTTGAATTTATTTTCACAAGGGGTTAAAAGAGGGGAAAAAAAACAAAATGTGTAGAGCAATTTCCTCCGAGACCGTAAATACCCCACATGTGGACGTAAAGCGCCATGTGGGCGCAGGGCAAGCCTCCGAAGGGAAGGAGCGCCATTTGGATTTTGGACGTTGGATTTGGCTAGAATGGATGATGAACGCCATGTCGCATTTACAGAGCCCTCGTGCTGCCAAAACACTGGAAACCCCCCACAAGTGACCCCATTCTGGAAACTGCACCCCTCAAGGAATCTAACAAGGGGTGCAGTGAGGATATGGACCCCTTGATGACGGGCACATTTGTGCCATGAAAGTGAAAAAATGAAAATTTTCCCTTTCACGTCACATTGTTCCACATTTGTGCCCGTCACCAGTGGGGTCCATATGCTCACTGCACCCCTAGTTAGATTCCTTGAGGGGTGTAGTTTCCAGAATTTGGTCACTTGTGGGGGGTTTCCAGTGTCTTGGCAGCACGAGGGCTCTGTATATGCGACATGGCCCTTGAAATCCTTTCCAGTGAAATTCAGCTTCCAAAAGCCAATTGGCACTCCTTCCCTTTGGAGGCTCGTCCTGCGCCCCTTTGGCGCTTTATCGCCACATGTGGGGTATTTCCGTACTCGGGAGAAACTGCGCTACACATTTTGTGTCTTTCTTTTCCTCTTATCCCTTTAAGAAAATGAAAAATTGAAGGCTAGAACAACATTTTAGTGTAAAAAATAAATTTTTCTTTTTTCACGCCATATTGTTCGGAAAATCTGTGAAGCACCTGTGGGGTCCAAATGCTCACCGCACCCCTTGTTACATTCCTTGAGGGGTGTAGTTTTCTAAATGGTGTCCCTTTAGGGGTGTTTTTTAGGTTTTGGCACCCCAGAGCCTCTGCCAACCTGAAGTGGTACGGTCAAAAATGACCAAATATAACTGAGGCATTGAAATTCACTAGGCGCTCCATTATATCTGAGGCTTGTGGTTGCGTCAAATAGCACAATAGGGCCACATATGGGGTATTTTTATAAACTGCAGAAACGGGGCAATAATTATTGGGGTGCATTTCTCTGGTAATAGGTTTATAATTATGAAAAATATTGGATTACAATAAAATCTCTGCACAGAAAATTAAAATTTTCAAATTTCTTACACACTTGGCTTTTATTTCTGTGACTCCACTAAAGGGTTAAAACACTTTCTGGATATGCTTTTGCAGAGTGTGGGGGATGCAGTTTCTAAAATGGGGTGCTTTGTGGGGCTTTCTAACATACAGGCCCCTCAAATACACTTTGAACCTGAACAAGTCCCTAAAAATATCTGATTTTGAAATTTTACTGAAAATTTGGAAATTTGCTGCTAATGTTTTAAGCTTTGTATTGCCCAAAAAAAAAAAGAAAGATCGTTTAATAAAATGCCGTTTAATAAAGTAGACATGTTGCTAATGCTATTTAATATATAATTTATGTGGTATAACCACTTTCTGTATAAGCAAAAAAGTTTCAAAGTTGGAAAATTCATTTTTTCACATTTTTTCACATTATTTGGGGTTTTTTCATAAAGATTCGTTATGAGTATCGACTCCAATTTACCAGAAATGTCAAAAGAAAAGTACAATATGTCTCGAGAAAACAATCTCAGAATCAGCCGGATAGGTAAAAGCATCCCGAAGTTATTAATGAATAAAGTGACACTGGTCATATTCATAAAATTTGTCTCTATCATTAAGGCCATTTCAGGCTCTGTCCTTAAGGGGTTAAAATAAATATATATATATAAATAAATGTATATTTATATATATATTTATTTTTTGACAGTATATTTAATTGCACAATAATGGATTAGTTAGAATTAAATTATTGAACAACGAAACTGATTTTATTTCAACGAAAATGTGTTTTATTAATTAAATATTAATTAGTACAGGAAGCTCCAGTAAGCCGTTAATTCATATTGCCGGCAATAGAGCTTTCTGTACTAATCATCACTTTACTTTAATTAAAACATCAAATGTTTCTTCTAATTATGTTATCACAATAGCATTATTAGAAGAAACATTTAGAATTATATGTCCGCTCAGCTGATTGGCTGTTCGGCTGAGCGCACATATAATTAGCGGGTCCGCAGCACAGTGACTTCATTGTGCTGCGGACCAGTGAAGAGACAACATCGGGGTGAGTATAGAGCTCTCCCCACCCCCTCCCCAGCACTGCACCCATCCCAGCAAGGAAGGGGGGTCCCTTAACCCCTTCCTTGCTGGGATGGGTGCAGTCTGACATCAGTCTGGCCCCCAAGGGGTTAAGGGGGATGCAATACATCCTCCCTTAACCCCTTGGGGCCCAGACTGTAAGCAGCGATCTGTAAAGATGCTGCATACTGTAAGGAGCACAACACCGCTCACAATAATGGGTGTTGTGCTCCTGTTTGTGTGTTTTTTGTGTGTTTCTCCCTTTTTGTTTTTCAGATATCGGTATCCTGTGGATTACGTCGGATTCCGTGGACTACGTCGATGACCAGCGGTTGTTTTTTTTTTTTTTTAATAAAATGGTCAATGAGGGGTGTGGGGGTGTTTTTATTTGAATAAAAAAATTTTTTAACTTGTGTCTTGTCTTTATTTCTTTACTTTATAGACTTAGTATTGGAAGCCGTCTAATAGACGGAATCCATTAATAAGTGTGGGCCTAGTGTTAGCCGGTATAAAATGGCTAACACTAACCCCCCATTATTACCCCAGTACCCAATGCCACCAGGGGTACTGGGAAGAGCCGGGTGCCAGTGGTCCCGGAGCGTCAAAATTGGCGCTCCTGGACCGGGCGGCAGCAGGCTGGTAAGATTTAGGCTGGGGAGGGCCTAAACCAATGTCTCTTCCCACCCTGGTGTTACCAGGCTGCTGTCGTTTGGTTTTTAACCCGGCTGGTTATAAAAATAGGGGTGACCCTATGCGTTTTTTTTTAATTATTTATTTATTTATTTAAAAAAAAAACGCATTGGGTCCCCCCTATTTTTATAACCAGCCGGGTTAAAAACCAAACGACAGCAGCCTGGTAAGACCAGGGTGGGAAGAGCCATTGGTTTAGGCCCTCCCCAGCCTAAATCTTACCAGCCTGCTGCCGCCTAGTCCATGAGCGCCAATTTTGACGCTCCAGGACCACTGGCACCCGGCTCTTCCCAGTACCCCTGGTGGCATTGGGTACTGGGGTAATAATGGGGGGTTAGTGTTAGCCATTTTATACCGGCTAACACTAGGCCCCAACTTAGTAATGGATTCCGTCTATTAGACGGCTTCCACTACTAAGTCTATAAAGTAAAGAAATAAAGACAAGACACAAGTTAAAAAAAATTTTTATTCAAATAAAAACACCCCCACACCCCTCATTGACCATTTTATTAAAAAAAAAAAACGACCGCTGGTCATCGACGTAGTCCACGGAATCCGACGTAATCCACAGGATACCGATATCTGAAAAACAAAAAGGGAGAAACACACAAAAAACACACAAACAGGAGCACAACACCCATCATTGTGAGCAGTGTTGTGCACCTTACAGTATGCAGCATCTTTACAGATCGCTGCTTACAGTCTGGCCCCCAAGGGGTTAAGGGGGGATGTATTGCATCCCCCTTAACCCCTTGGGGGCCAGACTGATGTCAGACTGCACCCATCCCAGCAAGGAAGGGGTTAAGTGACCCCCCTTCCTTGCTGGGAGGGGTGCAGTGCAGGGGAGGGGGTGGGGAGAGCTCTATACTCACCCCGATGTTGTATCTTCGCTGGTCCGCAGCACAATGAAGTCACTGTACTGCGGACCGGCTCTTTATATGTGCGCTCAGCCGATCAGCCAATCAGCTGAGTGCACATATAATTCTAAATGTTTCTTCTAATAATGCTATTGTGATAACATAATTAGAAGAAACATTTGATGTTTTAATTAAAGTAAAGTGATGATTAGTACAGAATGCTCTATTGCCGGCAATATGAATTAACGGCTTACTGGAGCTTTCTGTACTAATTAATATTTAATTAATAAAATACATTTTCGTTGAAATAAAATCAGTTTAGTTGTTCAATAATTTAATTTAAACGAATTCATCATTGTGCAATTAAATATACTGTCAAAAAATAAATATATATATAAATATACATTTATTTATGTATATATTTATTTTAACAGTATATTTAATTGCAAAATGATGGAATCGTTTAAATTTAATTATTGAACAATGAAAGGGACTTTATTACAATGAAAATGTGTTTTATTAATTCAATATATTAACCATGAGAGACATCAACATCGGCATTACTGCAGAGGATCGCAAACCCTGGTAATAGCAATTCATGTAAACTGTTTCCCTGCTTTCCCAGATGCATCCAGAGGTGTTTGCATCACTTTCTTAAGATTTTATTTGTTATTTTTAGTTGAACGAGATTTCCAAGTAAATGACCGTATGTTTTCAGCCGCATGTCTATTTTTTCCCACGGCCGTAGTTTCATCCGCACATTTACAGCCGCATAAAAAATACAGCCGCACACATACATAGTGTGAACATAGCCTTAAAGTGTATTTGAGGGGACTGTATGTTAGAAAGCCCCACAAAGCACCCTATTTCAGAAACTTCACCCCACAAACTCTGCAAAAGCTAAGTGTGTAAGAAATTTTAAAATTTTTATTTTCTGTGCAGAGATTTTATTGTAATCCAATATCTTTCATAATGATAAACCTATTAGCAGAGAAATGTACCCCAATATTGATTGCTCCGTTTCTGCAGTTTATAGAAATACCCCATATGTGGCCCTATTGCGCTATTTGACGCAACGACAAGCCTCAGATATAAGGGAGCGCCTAGTGAATTTCAACGCCTCCGTTATATTTGGTCATTTTTGACCGTACAACTTCAGGTTGGCAGAGGCTCTGGGGTGCCAAAACCTAAAAAACACCCCTAAAGGGACACTATTTAGAAAACTGCACCCCTCAAGGAATGTAAAAAGGGGTGCGGTGAGCATTTGGACCCCACAGGTGCTTCACAGATTTTCAAAACAGTTTGGTGTAAAAAAGGAAAAATTCTATTTTTTACACTAAAATGTTGTTCTAGCCTTCATTTTTCATTTTTACAAGGGGATAAAAGAAAAAAATACACCAAACGTGTAGCGCAGTTTCTCCCGAGTACAGACTATACCCCTTGTTTCATTCCCTGAGGGGTGTAGTTTCCATAATGGGATCACTTGTGGGGGGGTTCAACTGTCTTGGCAACACAGGGGCCTTTTAAATGCAACATGGCCCCTCGAAATCCATTCCAGCCAAATCCAGCCTCCAAAAACCAAATGGTGCTCCTTCCCTTTGGAGGCTTACCCTGCACCTGCATGGCGCTTTATGTCCACATGTGGGGTATTTCCGGACTCCGGGGAAAATGCTCTACACATTTAGTGTTTTTTTTTTATCTTTTAACCCCTTGTAAAAATGAAAAAATCAAGACAAGATCAATGATTTAGTGTAAAAATTAAACATTTTTTACACTAAATGTTGGTCTAGCCTTGATTTTTTCCTTTTCCACAAGGGGTTAAAAAAGAAAGTGAACACAAAACGTGTAGGGTAATTTCCCCTGAGTACAAAAATACAAAAATGTGGATATAATGTGCCATATGGGCACAGGGCAAGCCACCAAAGGGACAGAGCGCCATGTAGAGGCTGGAATGGAGGATGGAGGCCATGTCGCAATTAAAAAGCTCCTGTGCTGCCAGGACAGTAGAAACCCCCCACAAGTGACCCCATTCTGGAAACTACACCCCATAAGGAATCCAACAAGGGGTACAGTGAGCATATGGACCCCACTGGTGATGGGCACATATGTGGAACATGTGCCGTGAAAACAACATTTTTTTTTTCCATTTTCACGGCACAAATGTGCCCATCACCAGGGGGCCATATCCCCCCCCCCCAGTGAATGGGGTCACTTGGGGGGTTTCTACTGTCCTGGCAGCACAGAGGCTTTGTAATTGCATGGTATCCTCTAATGGGAATGGCGGCCATACCTATTTAGCTTGGGAAAAGGGACAATTCTAATTTATTTGGGGGTATTAGGCCAATTATTAGTTTATAAGGTTGAAAATGACAGGTGTCCATCAAATTCAACCTGTGTTGATCCAGAGGAAGGCAAAAAACCCTTGTAAGGCAAATAACAGTAGCCTCATCACAGGGGAAAAATTCCTTCCTGACTCCATAATGGCAATCAGAATAATCCCTGGATCAACATGACCCCTGAAATAGGAATAAGGGACAGAATTTAGAAAATGTAAAACTCCAATGACGTGTGGTACGCCTTGAAGCGATCCAGTATGCAGAGATTGGGGTGAGCAGGACAGGTGTCACACTGGAAAATGGTGTCCTTTCTGATCCCCCTGTTACGCCACACTCTGCACTTCTTCTGGGGTCTCCTGTTTTCCAGTGTGGGGGACGTCACCTGGAAAATGTTGTCCTGGGGCGATACGGGGTCCTTCATATCCAGAAGCGCTGGGGCCGCTCCATGGCTGCTAAATATTAGGGCTTTATTACTTCTGCTGATATTTTGCCGCAAGCTACAGTAGCTCGGGCAGCGAGGGACCAGAAGAGGGGGTGCTGGTATAAAAGTTATCCCTGTACAGATGGTAACCTTTATCCAGCAGTGGGAAGATCAGTCCCAAACGATCTTCCCACTAACTCGGAGGATGGGGGGGGGGCATCTGGGGGCTGGATTCGGCTGTCCCTTCCTTCATACACCCTAAGGGTATGTGCACACTGCGGAATGGCGAAGGATAACCCTTTGTGCATTCACCAGCTGGCACCCACCGGCGGACTGATGCAGGCGCGCATCTCCGCTCGTGTCACACTCCATTCTATGCACGGGATTCTGCCCTCTGTCCAAAGAATGAACGTGTTCATTCTTTGGACGGACAACGGAATCCGCCCGTGCATAGAATGGAGTCTATGACACGGGTGGAGACGCGCGCCTGCTTCAGTCCGCCGGTTGGTGCCAGCTGTGGAATGCACAAAGGGTTGTCCTTCGCAATTCCGCAGTGTGCACGTACCCTAAATCTGTAAGTGTACCCTGAGGTACTCGCACAGAGTTTGTAGAATTTCCCGCCATACCGTCATCTCTTATTGGGACGGTACTGGCGGGAAAGACGTGTCTGGGGGGCAGCGTACGCTACGCTACCCCCAGACACGTCACTGGATGATGAGGATGAATGGAGGAAAGAAGGATCCCCCCATTCATCCTCACTGGCTGTTTCGGTGTCGGAGGCAATAATAACGTAAGTGTCCGATGTCGAAAACACCCTGGGGGCCATCTTTATACGGGGACTAGTATATGGGGTATGTAAATGTGTAGTGGTGTAGTGTAAAACTTTATTTCATGTAGTGTGGTGTAGTGTAGTGTTTTTTACGTGTTTTTTTGACAGTAAGAAAAAATATACCTATGCCAAGAAAGGAGCTGCTGATAAATGCCGCACTTATGTGCGGCACTTATCAGCAGACAGTGGCGGTAGGATATAGGGGGGGAAAATGCCCCTACGCCAAAAAGGAGGAGTTGCTGATCAGCGGCGCACTTACTTAGGGCGCAAAAAAAGAAAAAAAAATTGAAAAAAAAAATTACAAATATTTTTAACCCAAAGCAACTGATCAGTGAATGTTATTCACTGATCAGCCGCTAGGGGGCAGTAGAGCGACGCTGTCGGAGATTGCCGAGGCCCGCCGAACCCGAGGAACCGAGTGTTTCCAAAGATTTCCGACGCTGGACGGCCGAACCCGGAAGTGACCCGAAGAAGACGTGAGGACGGCGCAGACCGCAGATCGTCGCTCCGGACGCCTAGATCAGGTGAGTATGGTACACCTGCACCACACACACCTGTTCTGCACCCCTCAGCTATCTAGCTGAGGGGTGCAGAACCCGGCAAAACAGTTTTTTTTACAGTATGATCGCCATGATAGGCCGGCCGGTACTGGCCGGCCTATCACGGTGATCGTGGGGGTGGCATCGGCGCCATCTTTGGTGGGGACACTAATGGCGATTGGTGCTATCTCGGACAGCACCAATCGCCATTGCTTTCCGGGTCAGCGGGTCACCGATGACCCCGAAAGCTGTTTTCAGCTGCTATATGCTGATCTGTATTGATCAGCATATAACAGCGATCGTCGGCACGGGAGGGGTTAATCCCCCCCCCGTGCTGACGAGCAGAGATGGCCTGCTATACATTATAGCAGGCCATCTTCCCCGACCGCTGTGTGTTCACACACAGCGATCGGGGAAACATCGGGCGTAAGTATACGCCCGTTTGCGTTAAAGCCCACCCTGTGGGGGGCGTACACTTACGCCCGATGTCGTTAAGGGGTTAATCGAACCACACTAAAACGAACCACAACTAAAAACAATTGCAGGTACAATAGTGGTTTATAGAGGCTCTTTTGCCACGAAAACTCCTGGAGTCCAAGGAGTTCCACAATGTTCTTTTTGCCCCTGTGAAAACTGTGACATGCTCCCTAGCAGGGTGGGTAGGTGGGTACTCAGAGAAGTAGGGTAGGTGGGTAGGTGTCAGAGAAGTGAGCACAGTTGAAGGAAGCATGATGATCAGAGCACAAACCACTCCTGACAGGCTTTCATGGTAATTGCCCCCACCTACACAACCTCATTCACGGCCACCTTTAAACTACCAGAGCTGTTTTTAAAACAGATGAGAGCAGGAGATAAATTTCAGGAGGTGGCTGGGCATAGCATCTGTCAGAAGAGAAGTAGTAGTGGTGGAGTTCTATATAGTCAAGGGCTATGGTTTCCTAAGGGATGCAGAACAGCGATACCCTCTTTTTCAGCCAATGTTTAGTGAAAAGGAACTATATCCCAGAGTATATGCACAATCTTATTTTGGGAGTAGAAGTGGAGAACACTCCCATGCAAGGCCTGTGCAGCTGGTGGGAGGCTGCCATCACATGAACTGGTGTAGTTCCACCTGGATCTCTCTGTGGAATGGGAACGGAATCCACAACAGCATTAGTGTCTACACCTGATGGCTTACTTTTGAGGCCTGTGGCAGTGGCACAACCTCCACCCTCACCGAGGTGAGGGAGGACAAACAAAAGGTGATTATTGAAGCGATATGCACTTTTTGTTTGTCTTCCATCACCTGCACCTGAAGCTGGCTTGATCCATTGTGTTTTTGTAAGAAGAGATTTTTTTTCGGTGAGTGCCACTTGTCTGTGTATCTTTACTGCTGGATTTCTATACTCTCAAAGCTTTAATTGTGACCTGAGCACCTTCGGTATCTCACTGGTCTCCTGTTTCCACCTGGGTTTTTCATACACCACTCCCACATGAACTTGGATTGCTGGTAGTGTCGAGTTGCTATCAGTAAAGAGATGTTTATTATGCCGCGCAAAACCAAGACAGCGGTGGCAACTAGTCATCTGGGCAGGCAGCCGCCTGTGACTATTCATGGCTCTCTGTCTATCAGCACGCAGTTTGGGGATGATTGACAGAAAGGGAGGCCACTAATGGGTTTCTCTGCCTGTCAGTTATCCCACTGTGCACTGACAGGCAGAGAGCCGTGACTCTGCACCCACAATCTGTCCCCCCCCCTAACTTGTACCTTCGGATAGTGGCTTTTAATCCATGATCTGTCCTGAGGGCCATTCGGCAGGTGATGCAGTTATTGTCCTGAAAAACTACTTTTAAACTTGCAGCCCTGTATCAAACTGGCGTGGCCTAGAGTGACTGTGCATTAGGCTGGCACAACCTCTCTGTCCCTCCTCCCCGCCTTCTTCATCATTAGGATTGCTCCAGCCAGGTATTCTCCTATTCCTCACTTATCTGAACACTGCACAGGTGCCTTGTGCTGAGTTCACACAGGTGATGAATAGTAGAAAATCTGCCTAGAGCATTCCTGATTATGAAAAGCACGGGGACAGCTTATTTTAAGAGAGGCAACTTGCAGCATACTGATGTTAAATCCTTAAGCTGGGCCTAGCATGGGACCTGTGTTATATATTTATGTGTAATTTGATGCATGTTTAATTTATTAATCACAGAAAAAAACAGCCCAAAAATATTAAGTCCTAAACGCACCAAAGAATATAAATCAAAACTAAAAAAGGGAGGATCCACAAGGGATCACAGAAAAAGAAAGACAAATAAATATTATTATAATCTTTATTTAAATAATTCATATTTGATAAAAACTCATTAAAATAGAGGAAGTGAAACAGAACCATACAATACAAAGAATGGTGAGGGGACATATACTTTATGAGATCATGTATTGCACATGCATGAAGATAATACATGGACACTATATAGCTGTTGTAATAAAGGTAGCCTCCACAAGATGGCAAACAAGTACAAAATATAATTAAATAAAGGTAACAATAAGAAAAAATCTAAACAGGTGGAGAGCCTTGTAAAGTGCCAAGAGTACTCAGTGAGTACTGTACACAAGGTGAAGTCACCAAAGAATATTAAATGTAAATAAGCCAAGGAGGATACGTGTATTCAACTAAGTCCCACTTACTCACCCCAACGTGCGTTTCGCCAGCTATATAGTGACAAGTATATAGTGTCTATGTATTATCTTTATGCATGTGCAATATATGATCTCATAAAGTTTGTTATATGTCCCCTCACCATTCTTTGTATTGTATTGTATTGTATGAGTTTTTATCAAATATGAATTATTCAAATAAAGATTATAATAATATTTATTTTTGACTTCCTGCATTTTCTGTGATCCCTTGTGGATCTTCCCTTTTTTTGTTGTTTAATTTATTGTATACAAAAGAGATGGGCCGATTCAGAGATGTGTCTTTTTAAGTGACTTATCTTTGGCCAGCGGCCATTTTGAAGGCTGTAACCCGTTCTACCTAATATTCAAGTAAAGTCACTGTTGAACCACAATACCACGTCTCTCTGTTGCTTGATTTCTACTGCACCTCACCAACACCAAGGGTGTTCCTGTGATCACCTCAGATAACAGTATAAGAGTTGGCCCCAGGGTAAACTACAAGATCCATCAATATCACCAATACTTAGGTGCAGCCCCCCTTCAATCTCTGTGGCAGACCTCCTCAGGAGAGAGAGTCATAGGAATTAGGCTGTGGCAACACTTTATTATTGCTTCAACATATTCTCTTTTTAACAGGGCTAACTTCACCCATGAGAACTGTGGACAGTTGTGGTTTACTGACGTATAATGAGTCAGTGATCCACCAACATCCACAGCTCTCCTGGGTGAAGTTAAGTATCTGAGTCACCTGTCAGGTGATATCAAGTGGCCACTTCTTAAACTGTCTGGCAGCAGAATAAATGTCATTTGCAAATAAGTATGGTTTTGTCACAAACCAAACTTTTTGCCAAAATTTTAACAAATCTGGGTTTGGGAATTATGGTTCACTCATCTTTAATCAAAAGCTCATTTTGATGATGTACCCCCTTTGAAGAACTGTATACTTACTGTTACAGGGAACTACATTGAGGGCTTGCATATGAACTGGAATTTCCACTCTTACATTTGACCTAAATGAAACATAAAAGATACTTTAATTTAGTAAATATGTTTTCACAAATATGATTTGAATAAACCTTCTGAATCATCTGCATATGACTTTATGTATACCTGCTGTATAATCACTATATTATTTTTTAACACAGTTTGGTAGCTTTAGTACAGAGGTTTTAGACACAAAATACTTAATGTTTTATATATTTTATAAACATTTTGAAACAATAATCAACCCCTTCATGGCTGCCCAATGTTATTTAATGGGCTAGGCAGGGGAAGAAGCCCTAGGAGCTGACACCACTCTATATACAACGGGTATCTGCTGCTACAGTATGTGTTGCAGACACCTGCTGTTAAAATAAAAATAGTATACTAAAAACAGTATACTTTAGATGAGTGCTTCTCAATTCCAGTCCTCAGGCCTCACCAACAGGTCATGTTTTCAGGATTTCCTTAGTATTTCACAGGTGATATAATTATACTCAGTGCGTCAGATATTATCACAGCTACTCTTTGTATGGGAAATCCTCAAAACATGACCTGTTGGGGAGGCCTGAGGACTGGAATTGAGAAGCACTGCTTTAGATAAGCATTAATTATATTTTTGCTGGCTGTGGTGTTTATTTAGTCTACAGTACATTTTTTTGTGTTGCCCACCCTACCAATTGTTTTCCACAGCAACATTCAAATAGTGTAGCTTTTATAGTCTGACAGGTTAGCATTTGCTTGTTTTGGAATTTTTCTTTTGTATCTTTGGACAGAACTTCCGGTTATGCCAAATAGCATGATTGAATAGAACAACCTTACTCTTTTACACCTGAAGCTACCTTTGGTTATAGGTGATTTTTTGTTGTTGTTGTTGTTGTTGTTGTTTATGCTGTTTGAGAATACTAGGAGCTAGTATATTTTTTTTAGAAAAGGGGTGGGTGTGAAAATCACCCCAGGATGACATGGTAATAATGGACCTAAATTTGGATCTTGTTTTAATAAATGTCAAAGGTTTTCTAATGATCTTCCTAATTTCTTTTGCCGAAAAATCATATTTTATTTTCCATTCTTCTTTTTAGACTGAAGTCATTATTCCTGTTATAATCATTTTACTCTATGGATGCTTATTCTTACATCAAATTTTCTTATTTAGAAAATGTAGGTAACTTGCTAACCTTCCTGAAGATTTAAATAAAATGTGTACCTCATCAGAAAATCTGAAAATCAGAATTATTTTACTCTTACACAGTGGATTAAAGGGGAATTCCAAAAACAACAAAAAAAAAAGTTGTGGTTTTTTTCGCTGAAAAAAAACTTTAAGACTAGGTTCTGGTATTTGGAAATGTCTGGTATCTTATTGGTTCAAACATTTTCACACATAGCACCAATTGTGTTTATTAGAGATGAGCGAACACGATTCGATCGAGATGGTATTCAATCGAATATTGCGGTATTCAAAAGAAAGCCCTCCCATCGCAGTTGGTGCTTTTTTTCCAATCACCATGCAGGGAGGCTGTAAGGGACCCTGGGAGTTTGCTCAAATCATGATAACGGCGTCTACCCTCATTGGATGGCTGAACCACATGACCTTGAATCTTAAATACTTGGCGCCCGCTTCTAGTAGCATTTTGGTCAGGCAGGCTTACTACAGAACCCAAAAGTCCTTTTAAGGGCGAAGATGTAGCGAAAAAGTCATCTCTAAATCTAAAGCACTTCTTAGTGCTAAGACATAGATAGCAGCAACAGCAGCAGGTGTATTCATTTCAGTACCCTGTATGTAAAAGTGACTCATTGTGTCCCTGGTGTAGCCCACTAAGGGCACGTTATACATACTGTTCCACTAGCCCACTAAAGGCACATCATACATACTGTTCCAGTAGCCCACTAAGTGCACGTAATACATACTGTTCTAGTAGCCCACTAAAGGCACGTGATACATACTGTTCCAATAGCCCACTAAGGGCACGTTTTACATACTGTTCCAGTAGCCCACTAAGGGCATGTGATACATACTGTTCCAGTAGCCCCCTAAGGGCACATGATACTTACTGTTCCAGTAGCCCACTAAGGGCATGTGATACATACTGTTCCAGTAGCCCACTAAGGACTTGTGATACATACTGTTCCAGTAGCCCACTATGGGCATGTGATACATACTGTTCCAGTAGCCCACTAAGGGCACGTGATACATACTGTTCCAGTAGCCCAATAAGGGCACGTGATACATACTGTTCCAGTAGCCCACTAAGGGCACGTAATACATACTGTTCCAGTAGCCCACTAAGGGCACGTTATACATACTGTTCCAGTAGCCAACTAAGGGCACGTTATACATACTGTTCCAGTAGCCCACTAAGGGCACGTGATACATACTGTTGCAGTAGTCCACTACCTTTCCTAATCTCTGCTCAGATTGCGACCTAGCGTTCGTACAGCAAAATGCGTGATACTCGTGAAAATGTGATGCTCTACGGACGCACTGCTGCTCATATAAAGTCATCCAGCATCCAGGAAGAGAACAGCACAGATCTCCCCCTACACAATGGACTCTTCCAGCTCAGAAACAAACTGCCAAATGGTGACCGACAACTTTTCCATGACCATCCTTATGTAATAGGGCCAGTGTCCTATTACTGATATATTCCCTGACCCCCCTTATGTAATAGGGCCAGTGTCCTATTAGAATGTTGCTCATAATATATATTCATGAGCAAAACTTGTAAAATTCATATCAAAATTTAATTCTACATTTTTTTTTTTTAAATTAAAGCTGGAGACGGAGTCAGTACATTTTTTTCCGACTCCAATTCCGACTCCGACTCCAGCCAAAAGTAGCTCAGACTCCAACTCCGACTCCAGCCAAAAGTAGCTCCGACTCCATGACTCTGACTCCACAGCCCTGCAGCTTACTGCCATCTGTATTCTCTTAGCACAGTCTGTGGAAATTTGTCAGAAGGCTCCTGGCTGCAATGACAATCAGGTATATTGCAATTGCATTGCGAGGGGTGCCTTTTGGAACCCTGACAGGACTGGCAACTAGCTAGTCCGTGAGAATACCAAGCAATCTGATACAATACACCAGTTCTTACTACAAGAGACTATTGCAAGTAATGTCCCAGAGCACAAGTGAACTTCTTTTGAACCTCTCTGATATCCAGACCACACAGAACACAGACTGACAGGGAAGGGAGATGGCAACTGTCCATCACTACTCAGGGCTCTTTTACACAGACAGATTTATCTGACAAATTATTGAATCCAAAGCCAGAAATGCAGTTGAGCACAGTCATATGCATCTGACTGAATTAAACTTTCCAGATTTGTTCTCCTTGCAGTCAATAATTTACTCACTTCAATAAGTTCACTGGTCACAATACATTCCCTCTTAGCCTCCTTATTGCATTCACTGTGCAGGATCAATAGCAATATATTTTCCTTTTTTGTTGTTGCTGTTTAGAATTTTCAGCCCCTTTATTTTTAACCCCTTACATGACAAAAATGCCATGGAAGCCTGTCACTTATCGATGCATGGCATACATTTACACCATGAAGTCCCAAGACTCTATGAAGCGAGCTTAGGAGTTAAAGGGAACCTGTCACCCCCCGTACCGGGGTGACAGGCTCCCGACCCCCCGTTAGAGCCCCCTATACTCACGTGATCCCGCCGGGTCCCGCTTCTGGAGATGGTCGGGTCATGGAGATATCAGCCGCTGCAGCCCGGCGCGCGCGTTCCTCAGATGAGTCCAACGCTCATAGAGAATGACGGAGCGCTGGACTCTCCTGTCATTCTCTATGAGTGTTGGACTCATCTGAGGAGCGCGCATGCCGGGCTTCGGGCGTTGATATCTCTGTGACCCGACCATCTCCAGAAGCAGGACCCGGCGGGATCACGTGAGTATAGGGGGCTCTAACGGGGGTGACAGGTCCTCTTTAAGCTTGCTTCATAGAGCATCCTCACAGTTAAAGGGAGTGTGTCATCAGAAAATTACTTATTGTTTAAATAATGTTTTTTTTTTAAAGAATATTTGGTGTTTTTTTTTTTAATTTTCCATTCTTCTATCTTTATTACAAAATAATCCTAAAATCTTGCAGTTCTCATTCTCCCCACTGGGGCTAAAACAAAGCGGAGACTTAGGGGGAGATTTATTAAAGTGTGTAAAATTTAGACTGGTGCAAACTGCCCAAAGCAACCAATCACAGCTCAGCTTTACTTTCAGCACTGCCTAAAGCTGAGCTGTGATTGGTTGCTGAGGGCAGTTTGCACCAGTCTAAATTTTACACCCTTTGATAAATCTCCCCCTTATTGTTCTGTTTGTGGTAATCAGAGGCGGCTGCTGTAAAATGATCTGAACAGCAGTGCAATGTGACACCAGTAGATAAAGGAGACACTTAGGCCCCCTTCACACGTCCGGAAAAACCACCCAGATTTCCTATCAGGAAATCCGGACGGTTTTCCGGACCCATACACTTTAATTAGGCACGGACACCCTTCCGGATTTCTCCGGAAGGGTGTCCGTTCCGGAAAAATGATCCGGAAAAAATAGGACATGTCCTATTTTTGTCCGGAATTCCGGCCCGGACGCCCCCATAGAAGTCTATGGGAGCGCCGGAATCACGGGCACTTTCCTGATGTACATCAGGAAAGTGGCCGGGATTCCGGACTGCCTTCTCACCCCCCACCGCCTATACCCCTCTCCCCCACAACTCACCCTGCACCCGACTCTTCCGTCCTCCTGCTCCCTGGTGCCGCGCGTCCTGGAGTGCACCGGGTCCTGCTGTTGGCCGCGGGTTGGCGGCCCCCGCCCGGCCCCCTCGCTTGGCGGCAACCGACAGACACCACCCCCCCCCCGGACTTCAGGTTGACGAGCCCCCCCCCCCCCCCCCGGACCGCCCCCAACCGCCAGCACCGGCGGCCCCCGAATCTCGGCCGCCCGCCTGCTCGCTCGCCCGATCGCTCACCCAGCAGAAGACCAGGACAGGTGAGATCACTGCTCTCGCTCTCCTCCCCCCCCCCCAAAGACGTAAAACTCCCACCATGTCCTGTCAGCAGGGCATGTTGGGGGTTATACTTCTGCAACCTAGATGGCCACAGGCTGCAGAAGTACAACTCCCATCATGCCCATCTGACAGGTCATGATGGGAGATGTAGTTCTGCAAACTGGATGGTCACAGCTTGCAGAAGTATAACCCCCATCATGCCCTGCTGACAGGTCATGATGGGAGTTGTACTTCTGCAGCCTGTGGCCATCTAGGTTGCAGAACTACATCTCCCATCATGTCCTATTTTTACTTCTTCCATCAGGAAATCCTGAAGGTTTTTCCTGATGGTTTCCTGAAGGTAAAAACGGATTACTGTCAGGAAATCCTGATACTATCCTGATGACATTTAAGGTCTCCTGATCAGGATTAGGCCCAATTCACACGTCCGTGTCAGTTTTTACTGTCAGGAAATCCTGATCAGGAGACCTCAAAGGTCATCAGGAAAGTATCAGGATTTCCTGACAGTAATCCGTTTTTACCATCAGGAAACCATCAGGAAAAACCTTCAGGATTTCCTGATGAGATAATATGGTCTAGTATGCCAACATAAATCACAGGTACCCACACAGCCCCTAGTGTACCTGGATGGCCACAGGCTGTATAACTGCAACTCCCATCATGGCCTGCCAGCAGAGCCATGATGGGAGTTGTACTTCTACAACCTGGATGGCCACAGGCTGCATAACTACAACTCCTATCATGGCCTGCCAGCAGAGCATGGTGGGAGTAGTAGTCCTAAGGGGTAAACTCACCTGTCCTGTATCCTGCTCTGTCGAGGTTGGGGTCCGGGAAGAGTGCAGTGCAGATGTCCGGGCGGTGGTCTGAGGTGCGGAGCATGCGGCGGGCGGCCCGGTGGTGATTTCCTGGGGGGAATGCGGTTGATCGTCCGGTGGTGAGTTTCGTGGCTGGGGGGGAGCGGCGAGTTGGTGCGGGTGATCGGCCGGCGGTGAGTTTCGGGGAGGGGGTGGGTGCGGGTGATCGGCCGGCGGGCAGAGTGCGGGGGGGGTGCGGGTGATCAGCCAGCGGCCAGAGTGCAGGGCGGGTGGTGGGGGATCTCAGGCAGTCCTGTGCTGAGGTCCGGGTCCGAGGCTGGCTCTCTACCAATCCGGAATCGCGGGCACTTTCCTGATATACATCAGGAAAATGCCCGTGATTCCGGCGCTCCCATAGACTTCTATGGGGGCGTCCGTGCCGGATTTCCGGACGAAAATAGGACAGGATCTAAAAAATCCGGTAGGGTGTCCGTGTCTAATGTTAGCCTATAAGACCGGAAATTCGTCCGGATTTCCTGATAGGATATTCAGACAGATTTTCCGGACGTGTGAAGGGGGCCTTAGAGGACCGGGACAATTTCAATTTTTGCGTTTTCATTTTTTCCTCCTTGTGTTTAAAAGGCCATAGCACTTGCATTTTTTCACCTAGAAACCCACATGAGCCTTTTTTTTTGCGCCACTAATTGTACTTTGCAATGATAGGCTGAATTTTTTCATAAAGTACACTGCGAAACCAGAAAAATTTTCAATGTGTGGTGAAAATGTAAAATAAAAACGCATTTCTTTTATTTGGAGGGTATTTTTTACGTTGTTCGCCCTGGGGTAAAACTGACTTGTTATATATGTTCCTCAAGTTGTTACGATTACAACAATATGTAACATGTATAACTTATATATTATCTGATGGCTTGTAAAAAATTCAAACCATTGTTAACAATTAAATGTTCCTTAAAATCGCTCCATTCCCAGGCTTATAACGCTTTTATCCTTTGGTCTATGGGGCAGTGTGAGGTGTCATTTTTTGCGCCATGATGTTTACTTTCTATCGGTATCTTGATTGCGCATATGCAACTTTTTGCTTGCTTTTTATTACAATTTTTCTGGTTTTGATGCGACCAAAAAAGCGCAATTTTGCACTTTGGGATTTTTTTGCGCTTATGCCGTTTACCGTGCGAGATCAAGAATGTGATTAATTAATAGTTTGGGCTATTACCCACGCGGCAATGCAAAACATGTTTATTTATTTATTTATTTTTATTTAGAACATGGGAAAAGGGGGGTGATTCAAACTTTTATTAGGGGAGGGGGCTTTTTATTAACAACACTTTTTTTTTTCTTTTACACTTATACTAGAAGCCCCCCTGGGGGACTTCTAGTATAAGTACACTGATCTCTCATTGAGATCTATGCTGTACAGTTATATAGCATAGATCAATGAGATAGGCACTCGATTGTTTCCGGCTGCAGCCGGAAGCAATCGGGTGCCAAGTCGGGATCAGCGCCATTACGGCGCAGACCCCGGCCCGAGCCGGATGTGTGGATCACTCCTCCAGGACAACGTCCAGGAGAAGCGATCCACCCCACTAGACACCAGGGAAGGGCTGCATAGGGTTATCGGATGCAGATGTCAACTTTGACAGCTGCATACGATTACTTAATTAGCGGGCACGGCGATCAGACCGTGCCCGCTAATAGCCGTACCTGTACACCCAGGGTCGTCCAGAGGTTAAAGGTAATGTTTTACAATCATCTCAAGGTAACAGAGTCTGTTTATTGTCTTCTATGTCCTTGAGTCAGGTCACTAAATGTACAGCACTGTACAGCAGGTCACTACATGCTGTTTAAAAAAGCTCCGGCAAATTGGCCGCCCCCCATAACAATGTACAAAAAATAAAATTGATAAATTACAGTCAGAAAATAGAAACAGATTTGAGTAAAAGAACATGTTTTAGTATCTCATTCTAATCAGTAAAAGAAAATACATGCTCTTTAATGACAGCAATAGCAATTGTCGATAACCTTTGCTGTCATTAACCTCTTAGGCTATGTTCACACTACGTATCTTTCCGTTCACAGTGCGAACCGCGAATATACGCACGTAGTTTTGAGGTTGATACGTTCGCTTGAAAGTATACTATATACGGCCGCACAGTTCACACTACGTATGAACTTACGACCGGATCGTATATGGCGCCGTGAAAAATGAACAAGACCATTGTTTGAGGACGGAAATGTTCCAACTCACGGCCGTGGATTTCCATGCGGTCCCGTACTAAGTACTTATTTCAGCCAAATTGAACTTGATTTTTCGATCCAAAAGGTTCTGTGAGTTTTATTGGGCAGATTTCCAAGTTAATGACCTGTTTCAGATCGCTTCGAAAAAAGCTAGGGAAGCAGAACTGTACTACGGGCATATGTTCGCAGTTCGTACGCATCTGGCCGCATGCCGATTTTTCCCACGCCCATAGTTTCAGCCGCACATGTACGGTGGCGTACGAACTGCGGACGGAATCGTACGGTATCAAATCGGATGGTATCAAAACTTTTGCCATGTCTCTATAAAGACAGGTACACTTTAAACCCTTTTCCGTTTGGTACCCCTGCAGTGTGACTGCAGGGGTCCCAATCATTTCCCTGACTGCAGGAGATAAAAAAAACTAGAGTGCAGGAGACTCTATGAGAAGATCACAGATAATGCTATGTTCATACAAGGTCAAAAATAGAAAAAAGGCGTACGCTTTTATTGTATTGCCCCCGTAAGAGTTATACAAATCACCAATATACACGTATTATGGGAAATGCACATAAAGTGTTTTTTCCCTGCACTTACTACTGTATCAAGGCTTCCCTTCCTGGATAAAATGATTATGTTACGACCCGACTCCAAGAGCTGTGCGGGCTGTGGCTGCTGAAGAGGATGATGGCAGAGGGATGCTTAGTGTCCCTCCAGTGCCCTTTGTCCCTCAGTGTACCTCTGCCATCATCCTCTCCAGCAGCCACAGCCCGCACAGCTCTGAGAGTCGGGTGGTGACATTACCATTTTATCCAGAAAGTGAAGCCTTGATGCAGTAGTAAGGGCAGGGAATAAATAACTTTATAAGCATTTCCCATAATAAGTGTATATTGGTGATTTGTATAACTTTTGGCAGGCAATACAACAGTTTAATAAAAATTTTTGACTGACTTCTCCTTTAAAATAACGTTATAGCCGCAATTTAACTGACTGCAATGGCTATGCATTGAAGTCAATGGAAAAAACATTTTTACTATTAAATCCAATGGATTTTTAAATTAAGACACACCCAAAGGCCAATTAGTCCACCTAAACTAGAATAATGAGACTTAAAATAATTAGACTTAAAATAACGGACATCATTTTAAACAGAGCTGAAAAAATGTTGTGTGAACATAGCCTAACTATGATCAATGCTATGCTATTACATAGCATTGAAGTGTGTAACCTACCTAATGATTTACACAATGCTTTTTTTATTATAATGACGCCTTATTTGATACTTAAAATACCAGCCGTTGTAAAAAAAAATTTAAAATAAAAAAATTGGACAAAGCATCTTCTTCAATAAAAGTTTAACCCTATTTTACATATAAAACTTGAAATAAATATTTGACATTGCAGTGTGCATAATTATCAGACTTAGTAAAATATAACAATAGTGTTCCTGTACGGTGAACGGCTCAAAAGAAAAGGGGGGGGGGGCAGAATTGATTTTCTTTTTGTCACATTATCTTTCAGGGGAAAAATAAATTATAAAAAATACGCAAAAATTCCCATCTACACAAATATGATACCAAAAAATTATGCCCCAAACATCCCTATAGGAAGAAAAGTAAAAGCGCTATGGCTGGTTATAAAAAACTTTCAACATTTTGTTGGAATACATACGGTGTAAGGAGACTGTTTTCCAGATTGGACACATGTGTAGCGTACGTTACCAAAGTTTTAAAATCAGTAAATGATTCGCAGCTGAAATTTTGAGGCTTGACACAATAAAAGTATTCTTCATTTTCATGGTCAGCATATTCACAGAGTTCATCTTTTTTATCCAGAACAAATCCACACTTTGTCACCACTTCTTTATTTCCACTTGTGAATTTTCCAGAGTAATCTAGTTGACCATACCAGCTATTTCTTGACTTCCAGAGAGCAGAGATGACTTCGCTTGGGTGCATGAGAAATACAGTCACCACAACTTTACCTTCCCATAATAAAATAAAATGAACATGGTATGTTCCATTGTTAAAATCTTCAATTCTCCCTGAAGATCCGGCTCCCTTGACTGGATCATAAATTCTTGCTCTAAGATAGTCTCCTCCATAGGTTTTCCTTTTTCCTAGATAATCAAACACATCAACTTGCACAGTTAATTGATCCCCAACACAATAACTGTTTTGGGGGTTGATAATGAAACCTTTGCTATTCTGCGCACTTGTTGTATTATCTTTATGCATAAAAGTTACTTTAGGTATCTTTTGGTCTATCTGATTGAAGATTTCCCATATCTGCTTTTCCATTTCCGAAACCTTCTCAGGAGCATTAGTTGTTAAATTAACAGTCTTTTTATCAGAATCCTGTCAGACGGAAAATATTATAAGTAGTTGTAAAAATAGACAATAATAATAGAAACATAACAGCAGTTTAAACGCAGCATATCAGTTTTTGGTTTCTCAAAACTTTACTAGTACATTATGGGACCCTGTCACTTAACCCTTAGAGGACCTGGCCAATTTCAATTTTTGCATTTTCGTTTTTTCCTCCTTGTGTTTAAAAGGCCATAGCATTTCCATTTTTTCACCTAGAAACCCACATGAGCCCTTATTTTTTGCGCTACTAATTGTACTTTGCAATGACAGGCTGAATTTTTGCATAAAGTACACTGCGAAACCAGAAAAAAATTCAAAGTGTGGTGAAATTGAAAAAAAAAAACGCATTTCTTTTATTTGGGGGGTTTGTGTTTTTACGCTGTTCGCCCTGGGGTAAAACTGACTTGTTGTGCATGTTACTCAAGTCGTTACGATTAAAACAATATGTAACATGTATAACTTTTCTTTTATTTGATGGCCTGTAAAAATTCAAACCATTGTTAACAAATATATGTCACTTAAAATCGCTCCATTCCCAGGCTTATAGCGCTTTTATCCCTTGGTCTATGGGGCTGTATGAGGTGTCATTTTTTGCGCCATGATGTGTTCTTTCTATCGGTACCTTGATTGTGCATATGCGACTTTTTGATCGCTTTTTATTACAATTTTTCTGGATTTGATGCGACCAAAAATGCGCAATTTTGCACTTTGGGATTTTTTGGCGCTTACGCCATTTACCGTGCGAGATCAGGAATGTGATAAATTAATAGTTAGGGCGATTACAGACGCGGCGATAGCAAACATGTTTATTGATTTATTTATTTGTTTATTTTTATTTATAACCTGGGAAAAGGGGGGTGATTCTGACTTTTATTAGGGGAGGGGGCTTTTTACTTATAACATCACTTTTATTTTTACTTTTACACATATACTAGAAGCCCCCCTGGGGGACTTCTAGTATATACACTTTGATCTCTCATTGAGATTTTTGCTGCATAGTTATACAGCAAAGATCAATGAGATCGGCACTCGTTTGCTTTCGGCTGCTGCAGCCGAAAAGAAACGAGTGCCGAGTCGGGGACGGCGCCATCTTGGAGAGGTCCCCGGCTGGCATCAGGTACAGAGATCGCTTCTCCAGGACAACGTCCCGGAGGAGCGATCTCACCCAGTAGACACCAGGGAAGTGCTGCAGCCGGTAATCGGAAGCAGCTGTCATCTTTGACAGCTGCCTCCGATTACCTGATTAGCGGGCACGGCGATCGGACCGTGCCCGCTAATAGCCGCGATCCCGGGCTACAGAGGGACACTGAGGGACACAGGGCACTGGAGGGATCCCTCTGCCTTCATCCTCTCCAGCAGCCACAGCTCGCACAGCTCTGGGAGTCAGGTTGTGACATCACCATTTTATCCAGGAAGTGAAGCCTTGATGCAGTGGTAACTAAAAAGCACTTTATGTGCATTTCCTGTAATAAGTGTATATTGGTGATTTGTATAAAACTTTTGGGGGGCAATACAATACTTAAATAAAAATTTTCGCCGGACTTCTCCTTTAAGGACCAATGATGTACTGGTACATCAGTGTTTCTGGCGGTGCTATGAAGTGAGCTCAGGAGCTAAACTCACTTCACAGTATGTGGGTCCTCACTGTTAATGACGGGCTGCCGTGATTGTGCGGCCACCCACCATTAGCCGCCCGCAGCATTCAAAACAGTGACAGGAGATGCACTCCTGTCACTGTCCAGTTGGTACCCCGTAGTGTAATACGGGGGTCCTGAACATTTTTACTGACTGCCGGAGGTCTCTTATCTTCCTCTTTACCGCTGGTAAACTCTATGTAATGATGGCAGATAACACTGATCAATGCTATGCCATAGCACAGAAATGATCAGTGTTAGTAATGTAAAAATGTTAAAGTCCCCTAGGGGACTTAAAAAGTGTAAAGTAAAAAAAATCTAAATGTTTTTTAAAAAAACATGATATAGCCCCTCCCCCAATAAATTTTTTAATCCTTCCTTTTCCCATTTTATAAATAAAACATTAAAAAAACAATAAAATAAATAAACATATTATATACCATAGCATGCGTAATTGATCGCTCTATTAAAATAAAGGAATATTGTTCATGTATGGTGAGCGCTGTAAATGAAAAGCCGTTAAAAAACGCCAGGATTGATGATTTTTTTTCGTACATTTTACATATAAAAAAAATAAAAAGTGATCATAACGTCTTGTACAAATAAAAACTAGAGATCATGGCTCAAAAATTACATCCTGTAAAGCCATGTAGGCAAAAAAATAAAAACGTTATAAAAGGTTATAATAGGGCCATTTTAATCATATCTATTTGCAAAAGCAAAGGCTTACTGAAAGAGGCTTTCCTCATTCCCAGATAATCATACACATCAACCTGTACAGGTACTTGATCCCCAACACAATAACTGTTTTGGGGGTTAATAATGAAACCTTTGCTATTTTTCGCAATTGTTATATTATCTTTATGCATAAAAGTTACTTTAGATATCTTCTGATCTATCGGATTGAAGATTTCCCATATCTGCTTTTCCATTTCCAAAACCTTCTCAGGAGCATTAGTTGTTAAATTAACAGTCTTTTTATGAGAACCCTGTCAGAAAGAAAAAATATTATAAGTAGTTGTAAAAATAGACAATATTAATAGAAACATAACATCAGCTTAAATGCAACATATAAATTTTTGTTTTCTCAACTAAGGGCCCTATTCCATCTGATTATCGTTCAGATTTTCATTAAGTCGTTCGAATCTAAGCGATAATTGTTCGATTGAATAGCAGTTAACGATTAACGACTGAACGAGAAACCATTGTTCTTTTAATAAGACCTGGATCTATTTTTATAGTTGCTCGTTTGCAAGTCATTCGCATTGAATAAGACGTTGTTCGGTCAGTCACAGTAGTGACGAACGCAATAGCGACGACAAGACGACTGCAAGAACGATCATAAGTAACAATTATCGCTCCATGTAAATAAGTGAACGATTTTAGGTCTTTCGCAGTAGTGGTCGTTTGGATCGTTTATCATTATCGATTATGCGAACGATAATCGTCCCGTGGAATAGGGCCCTAAAATAGTTAAAGAGAAGCAATCACCAGGATTTCAATAACTAACCCCTTAAAGGGAACCTGTCACCCCCCGTGCCGGGGTGACAGGCTCCCGACCCCCCGTTAGAGTACCCTATACTCACCTAATCCCGCTTCTGGAGATGGTCGGGTCACGGAGATCTCAGCCGCTGCAGCCCGGCGCGCACGCTGAGAGATGAGTTCAACACTCATAGAGAATGACGGAGCGCTGGACTCTCCTGTCATTCTCGGGCGCCGATATCTCCGTGACCCGACCATCTCCAGAAGCGGGACCCGGCGGGATCACGTGAGTATAGGGGGCTCTAATGGGGGGTCAGGAGCCTGTCACCCCGTCACCGGGGGTGACAGGTCCTCTTTAAGGACCCATGACGTACCAGTACATCATGGAAGCCTGTCACTTAAAAAGGTTATCCACCTAAGAGCTAAAAAATGAAATGCTCCCAAACACTGAGTATTTTGAGCCAGCAGTTTTTCTAGCTGCTACCGTTCCTGAGTTACAAGTTTCTCTAAAAGCTGATTTATATCCAATATGGTTCTGGCCAGGAAACTACATTTCCCATCATGCATCTTCCTGATTGGTCTGTTTGCATACTCGTCCCCTTAGCTTTCCTTTCTGCCCACTGCTGTCATTACTATTGCACTTAAAACAAAGGACTGTTTTTTTTCCTCTGATTTTGCATCACATCACCCCACAATGTATTTCTTACTAGCTGGCGATGTTGCAGAGTTGACATGTTGTGTGGATGCTGGAGCAGGCATCCACCCGGGGTAGGTGGTTTGGAGGGGATTGGTGGTGTGAGCAGGAGGGAGTTGGAGCACATACCCCCATAACCAGATGCTCACTCCAGCTCCCCCACCACTCACCCCAGCTCCCCTCTAAGCGGAGATGCCTGCTCCTGCTCACTGGTACTCAGGGGTGGGGGTGGGGGCTTGGGGAAGCTGGAGCGGACATCAGCTCATGGAGTGGGGGGGAGATGCTGGGGTGAGCATCTGCCCATGGAGGGGAGTGGGGCTGGGGTGAGCGGGAGCCCGAACAGGCATTGTTTATGGGAGGGATGGGCAGTGGTGTGGAGCTGAAAGGTAGTGCCAGCTCTTGATACAGGGCTGGGGGCGCGGGTGAGTGAGGCTGGGGTGATACAGTGCTGGGGGCTGGGGTGAGCGGGAGCCCGAGCAGGCATTGTTTATGGGAGGGATGGGCAGTGGTGTGGAGCTGAAAGACAAGGATCAGCCAACATTGTGCATGTCAGCTGTTTGCTGCTTTTTAACAGGTGCTATTACATCAAGTGATTATCAGCCCTAAAAACCGATAATTGCCAAAGATAGACAATAATAACTTGGTGTAATAGGGCCTTAATCCCCTTTACGGGGTATAAGTGTCCTTTAGAAGCTTAGTAACGATGATTGTTACTAATGATTGTTATTGCTTTCGTCCTGTCGTCTCCACTACTACTGCGAACAACCGAACAATTTGCAAATGATTAACGATAAAAATAGGTGCAAATTCTATTAAACGACCAATGATCTAACGATTTTTCAAACGATAATCGTTCAGTGTAATACCACCCTAACACAGTAATCTGTCCTATTGTTTGAATGCATTGTTATGACCAGCAATATGCAAACATGTTCATAAATGTTCGTATGTTCTTACAAGCATGCCGCTAATTGTTCATGTCCGCCGATCACAAACAATTTGTTCGATTATCAGAATTGTTATAACAATCATTTAAGAAAATTTTCGAACATGCGAATGTATGCAACTGCGAATTTAGAAGTCATGTTCACTACTGGCATTACTGTGATTGGCTGTATGATTAGCGCCATGACATACATTATGTACATGCTATAAAAATGCAATGCTGAGGCAAATTTTCTCACAGTCTTTCCTCATTCTTGTGCCGTTCAGTAGGGAGAGTGAAATGAGCAGGCACAGCATTATATATATATATATATATATATATATATATATATATATACGTATATATATATATATATATATATATATATATATAAAAAAAATTCCATTAACCCTTTGAGGACCAAGCCCAAATTGACCCAGTGGACCACGTCAATTTTCATGTTTTTGTTTTTCCTCCTCCCATTCTAAGAACTCTAGCACTTTCATATTTTTTTCTACAGGGCCACGTAAGGTCTTGTTTTTTCAGGGAATAAGTGTACTATGTAATGGCGTCTTCCGTTCTACCATAACATGTATGACAGAACCCCCAAAATATTATTTATGAAAATATAAATTGGTGAAATAGGAAAAAAACAATGCAATATGGTAACTTTTGGGGGTTTCCTGTGCCTACGCAATGCACTATACGGTAAAAGTGACCTGATACCATTATTCCATAGGTCAGTCTGAACGCAACCATATGCAGGTTTACACAGATTTTCTGATGATTCTTTTTTTTTTATTGAAATCCTTTTTTTTTTGCAATGTTATTAATAAAATGGTCCTTTTGTGACTCTTACAACGGTTTTAGTTTTTCACCTATGGGCTGTATGGGGTATCATTTTTTGCGCCATGATCTCTTCTTTTTATTAATACCACATTTGTGTAGCTCAGACATTTTCATCACTTTTTATAAAAAAAAATCGGACAATTACGCATGCTGAGGTATATAATATGTTTATTTATTTTTTTTTATATGTTTTATTTATCAAATGGGAAAGGGGGGTGATTTTAACTTTTATTGAGGGAGGGGCTTTTGGGTATTGTAAGAAACATTTTTACTTTTTTTTTTTTTTACACACTTAAAGTTCCCCTGGGGGACTTTTACATGCAATACTTAGATTGCATTCACTGATTACTGCTATGCCATGATGAAAGACAAACGACTGTGATAGCAGCGATCTGCTGCCGTCACTCGGTGGAATAGAAGCAGCGACAGGAGACCGCCACTATCCTTTATGGGCTGCCCAAACGATCATAGAAACATCGTTTGGGCATATGTCGGTAGAAAAAGACCACTGGGTCCATCTAGTCTGCCCTTTTAGTATTTTCTTTCTTATTATCGTGTTTAAATTCTGTTATTGTATATTTACCAACCACCTCTGCTGGAAGTTTGTTCCAGGTATCTACTACTCTTTCAGTAAAATAATATTTTCTCACATTTCTTCTGATCTTTCCCCCAACTAATCTCTCACTGTTTCCTCTTGTTCTTGAGCTCAGTTTTTTACTAAAAACACTCCCCTCTAAACCTTATTTAGTCCTTTAACATACTTAAAGGTTTCAATCATGTCCCCCCTTTCCCTTCTTTACTCCAGACTCTACAGATTCAAATCCTTAAGTCTTTCCTGATATGGTTTATGCCTCACACCCTCCACCATTTTTTTAGCCCGTCTTTGGACCCGTTCTTTTAGATGAGGTCTCCAGAACTGGACACAGTATTCCAGATGTGGCCTCACCAGAGCTCTGTACAGAGGGATCACAATCTCCCTCTTCCTACTGGTTATACCTCTAGCTATACACCCCAGCATACGATTTGCTTTCCCAGCCGCCTGGTTGCACTGGTGACTCATTTTAAGGCTGTCAGAAATCACTACCCCTAAATCCTTCTTTTCTGAAGTCTTTTCCAACACAGTACTGCCGATGTGATACTCGGATAGAGGATTCCTCCTCCCCAAGTGCATTATTTTACATTTGGAAACATTGAACTTCAATTTCCACTGTTTGGACCACTTATCTAGCTAAGCTAAATCCTTTTCCATATTACTGACACCTTCAGGAATATCAACCCTATTGCAGCAAACAGACAAACTTTACCCACCAAACCTTTTCCTATGTCACTTACAAACATATTAAAAAGAATAGGACCCAGAACAGATCCTTGAGGCACACCACTTGTAACCAGTCTCTGCTCGAAATATACACCATTAACAACAACCCTCTGATATCTGTCCTTCAGCCAACCACAAATCCACTGAACTATCCAGGGATTAAGTCCAATTTTCTCCAACTTCTCTATCAGCTCTTTATGGGGAACTGTATCAAAAGCTTTGCTGAAGTCCAGATAGGCAATATCCACAGCACCACCTTCATCCAGCAATTTTGTGGCATAATCAAAGAAATCAATTAGATTAGTCTGACATGATTGGCCCTCAGTAAAGCCATGCTGATTTGGATCCAACAAATTGTTGATTCTTAGGTGATCCATTATCTTCTTACCTCCCCGCTGCCCCTCCCTAAGTAGTCAGTAGTATGGAGTTAAAAGTCAGTTGTCAGGTGTCAATGGTCAGAAGTCAGTAGTCAAAGTCAGTAGTCAGTAATCAGTAGTTAAAGTCAGAGGTCTGTAGCCAAAGTCAGAAATCAAAGCCAGTAGTCAAAGTAAATAGTCAGTAGTCATTGATCAGTAGTCAGTGATCAGTAGTCAAAGTCAGTAATCAGTAGTCAAAGTCAGTAGTCAGTAGTCAAAGTCAAAATCAGGAGTCAAAGTCAGTAGTCAGAAGTTGGAAGTCAGTTATGAGAAGTTAGTTGTCAATACTCAGAGTCAAGTCTCACGCTTGTGTAAAATTTATTCTTCACTCTGACTTTTGACTATGTCCTAATACGGACACTGTACACAAGAGAGCTGCAAATAATGCAAAGTCCCAACGTAAACAAAGGAGAGACAAAGAAACAGCAAAATGCATCTTGTAAAGCGCAAAAGGAATGTGTTAATATCCCAATATACAATTTGTGGGAAAATTTACCATTCTGGCTATTCTGGAGTTCATCTCAGATTGCTTGACCTCTCTTAAGGCCCTATTACACGGGACGATTCAGAGGAGCAAGTAAGCTCTCTTGCTCATCCTCTCCCGTTCACTGTCGGGAGTAAGTGTAGAGGGGGCTACAGGGAACTGGGTGGGTGATCTTTAGATCATCTGCGACGGCAGCAGATCATTGCTAGGCTGATAAAGCCGATAATCGCTTTGTGTAGTAGCACAATGTGCCAATACGTGTTAACCCTTTCAGGACCAGACTCATTTTTATTTATTTTTTTGCGCTTTTGTTTTCTCCTTCTCGTGTTTAGAAGGCCATAGCGCTTACATTTTTTCACCTACAGACCCACATGAGGATTCCCTTATTGACCCTATGTCTTTACAAATACCCCAAAGCCCCTCCCCCAATAAAAGTTTAAATCACCCCCCTTTCCCATTATATAAATAAAACATATATATATATATATATATATATAAAACATAATATAGAGTAGACCACTCTATTAATAATTAATTGCAAAAAAAAAGGATTTCATAAAAAAAATATAACATTAGAAAATATGTGTAAACCTGCATGTGGTTGTGTTCAAGCTGACCTATAGAATAATGTTATCATGTCGCTTTTACCATATAGTGCATTACGTAGACACAGGAACCCCCCAAACGTTACCATATTACATTCTTTTTTACAATTTCACTAATTTATATCTTCATAAATAATATTTTTGGGGTTCCATCATATATGTTATGGTTGAAATGGTGTCTTTCATTCTATGTAAAACGACTCCTGTAAAAAAACAAGCCCTTACATGGCCCTGTAGATAGAAAACTGTAAGTGCTACAGCTCTTAGAAGGGGAGGAGGAAAAAACAAAAACACAAAAATGAAAATTTGCGCTGTCCACTGGGTCATTTTGGGCTTGGTGCACAAAGGGTTAATATATAGAAAATGTTAATGTTACAATTATCACATTATACTAATAGGAATCTGTATCTGCTCTTGTTCTTCATTTTCAGGACCCTTGGTGAATCAAAGGCAAAATTGGCAAGTGCTGGATCTTGGGATGTGAATATGAGCCATATGTGTGATGGCAGTCAAATTAACCTTTTGTCTGTATAAATGTTTTCTTAAAGACTTTCTATTACCAACTAAAGGAATATCATTGTACATACTAATTGGCAAGAGAGATTGGCTGATGAAAATCATACTGAATTATGTTTTATGGACATTCACAACTTGGAGTTATAGCCTGATCACGAACTATGGCATTAAATTAGTTAAAGGGGTTGTCCAGCGATAAAAAAATTATTCACAGAATAACACACATTACAAAGTTATACAACTTTGTAATGTATGTTATGTCTGTGAATGGCCCCCTTCCCCGTGTCCCACCACCCCCACCCGTGTACCCGGAAGTGTGGTGCGCTATACTCACCTGTCACGTGCCGACCACGGTCTCCGATCCTCAGCAGTGACGTCTTCTTCGGGCGGCCGGCGGATCTTCCCGAGTGCCGGCCGCCCTCTGCAGCGTCATCCGAAGCTCAGCCGTGATTGGCTGAGCATAACTGTGCTCAGCCAATCGCGGCTGAGCGGCTGATGACGCGGCCACGTCATTAGCTGCGAAGCTGCGAAGACGTCACTGCTGAGGATCGGAGACCGTGGTCGGCATGTGACAGGTGAGTATAGCGCACCACACTTCCGGGTACACGGGTGGGGGTGGTGGGACACGGGGAAGGGGGCCATTCACAGACATAACATACATTACAAAGTTGTATAACTTTGTAATGTGTGTTATTCTGTGAATAATTTTTTATCGCCGGACAACCCCTTTAAGGAATTAGGAAATTGTTTATTCTTGCATTCTCCACTTGATAATAATTTTTCTTGATTAAAATGGTGTTATATAGCTGTCAAAATATGTATGTGTACATATTCCACTTTTCATTCCTCACAGACTCTTTGGAAAATTAAAGGTGGAATCTGATTGGTTGCTAGGGGCAACTGAGCCAGTTTCACTTTACACCATGTTTGATAAATCTCCCCTTTAGTAAATATAATGTATGTTTTGCAAGCAGTTTGAAAGAAGTCTGAATGTGGATGACTGAATAGTGTGACCATGAATGCCCAGCCCCTTTAAATGTATTATTGCTAGCACAGAAGAGCCAAAGGAAAGCCAGAGCCAGGAAATAAAGGACTGTTTTCAGATGATGGAGATGATTGCGTAAGCAAAATATGTACTTCATTCTGGGTGTGTTCCAAGTGTTGTGTGCCATTCAGGCACAAAGGGGCGTAGTGTGGAGCCAACATGGACTACACTCTGTAAAAATCTGATACACCTTAACAAAGGGCAAAAGAATGTAAACGACTAGACAGAGCCATTGTAAATGGAGGTGCTTCCAGGGACAAGGCAATATACAGACTGTTTTGAAGGATCACTAATGAATGGGTCCATGCAATTGTCGATGGCTACAGATACACAAAGTGCTGCCCTTGCGCAACTTTGTAGTGCACTATGGATATGTGAATGTGAACTAAATACCAAAATACTGTAAAAATACTTCAAGGCTATGTTCCCACACAGTATTTTTTCTCAGTATTTTGCAACCAAAACCAGGAGGAAATTGAAAACACAGACATGCTATGTGCACACATTATTGAAATTTAGTGGCTTGCCATCATTTAATGACAAATAATTGCTGTTATTTCAAAGCAACCGGCATTGTTTTGAAATAATGGCTGTTTATTTCTGTTAAATGGCGGCTATCCACTAAATTTCAACAGTGAGCGAAGATAGCCTTTCTGTGTTTTCAATCCACTCCTGGTTTTGGTTGCAAAACAAGCAAAAATACTGTGTGGGAACATAGACTAATATGGTAAAATATGAGGTAAAAATACAGTCGTAATAATAGGCTCCATTAAAGTGGAGATGGAAAATTGGCTGGCACACGCAGTATAGAATAACAGAGTGTTCACACCTTGTTTTATTTATACTAAAAAATATGGCCATACTGTATATTGGTATTATTTTACCTTGTGTAAACATATTCTAAATATCTGACTCTTCAGATATTATGTGTGTTTAACCATGCTTAAGCTGGAGCTGGATCAGGAAGCTCTGCCTCCTAATTCACAGCTACAGAAAGCAGGGAGCGGAGACAATGGCGCCTCCATAGAACCAGACAGCAGAGAGACACTGGCGCCTCTGTTATGATATTTAGGCACCAAATTCAAAATGGAAGCAATTTAGATAAAATAAAATTGAGTACATTGCTGCCTGATAATCATTTTTCATAAAACTCTACAGGTACATGGTAAATATGACATTATCTATCCTGTACTATGAGCACCACACTAGTTCTGCCATAGTTACAGTGAAGTGGGAGGGGGGACAGGTTCGGTTAACAGCCTGGGGCCTAAGGTAAAGTTAATCCGCCCCTGGGGCAGACAGGAGAAGATTTTGAGGAGATGTAACCAAGGGCCTCACAATCATGGACTAACTCACAGGGTTAGGTCTGGCTTATTATCCCACCAGCTAAACTGCTGCATATTTTGAACATCTGCTTCCCGTAGCTGGGAATTTCAGTACCCAAGTTCGTGCACAAACAGTTGGAGACAGTTGGCTCAACAAGAATTGTAAAAACAGCAGTCGCCTGCCTGCATTTTATGACACCTGACTTTTGCAGGTTAGAGTAAAAGAGAAACCTAATTTTGCCTCAGCATAGCCAGGGTGTGGCCTTGTTAAACAATGTGTCCCAATCTTAAAGGGGTAATCCAGGATTAGAAAAAACAAAGCTTTTTTCTTGCAAGATTGCATCACACCTCTCTTCAGGTTGTGTGTGGTACAATCGTGTGGTACAATTTGGCTCCATTGATTTTAGTGAAACTGAGCTGCAATCCCAAACTGCAGACAAAAGTGATGTTGTTTCTGTAAGAACTAGGCCATGTTTTTCTCAACCAATGGATAACCCATTTAAGTTTAAATACTCTTGTCAAGTAAAGAAAACTGAGTTTAAGGTGTCCAAGCTATGTTAGTCTCTTGCTGTGATTTGAACCTCACTTTAAGGCCACTCCACATTACACCAACCAGGTGAATTTTTGCTTTCTTTTCCCTTTTTTAGAGAATAAAAATTATAACACAAAAAACTTTTTTTGCAGTCATGGTTAGTGGATAGGTGAAGCCATTTATTGTCTGTGTTTTCTCTTTTTAAATCATAATGACAACCAAAAACATCCAAATGACCCTGGTCAAAAGTTTACATACCCCAGTTCTTAATCCGGTGTATTGCCCCCTCTAACATTAATGCCAGCTGAAAGTGTAAAGCAAGGAGGTTTATCGCTGAGGTTTTAGGGATGTGTGAGCTACAAAGACACAGGAAACTTGGTCAAAGTTGAAGAAAATGAAATGAAAATTAATGCAGAACTTTATCAGCAAATACTGGAGGCAAATTGCACTCATCAGCCCGTAGGATGCACATGGGATGTACTTGGAAGTTCTAGCATGACAACGATCTAAAACGGGCAAAACGGCAAGTTGACCTGTCATTGCCTACAGCAGAACAAAGTGAAAGTTCTGGAGTGACCATTTCAGTCTCCTTATCTCAATATCAATAAGCCACATGATGGGACATCCAATGGCCCAAGGCTCCGGGGGGGCCCGCGCCGCCCACATTAAGATCTTACATAGCAGCGCCAGCAGCACATCACTTTCGGGGCCCAATGGGCCCCCGAGTGATGTTCTGCTGTGGCGCGCTGTTGTCGGAGTCCGCTGCGGCACCGCCCCCTCTCTCCTTGCCGTCTTTGCGGTGCCTGTACTTCTCTCCTGGCGGCGTGATGACGTCACATCCTGCGCGCCGCCAAGCAGAGAAGTTCGGGCACCGCGGGGCTGCACTGTGAGCTTCCGGCCTGCTCTTTCTGCCGGAAGCTCACCCTGGCTCCCTGCCGCCCGAATATACCCCCTGCCACCCGGCTGTACCCCTTGCCCCTTAGCTGCTCTCCATGCCGCCCCATCTTCTCCCCCTGCTGCTACCCCCATCATCTTCTCCCCCTGCTGCTACCCCCATCATCTTCTCCCCCTGCTGATACCCCCATCATCTTCTCCCCCTGCTGCTACCCCCATCATCTTCTCCCCCTGCTGATACCCCCATCATCTTCTCCCCCTGCTGCTACCCCCATCATCTTCTCCCCCTGCTGCCACCCCCATCATCTTCTCCCCCTGCTGCCACCCCCATCATCTTCTCCCCCTGCTGATACCCCCATCATCTTCTCCCCCTGCTGCTACCCCCATCATCTTCTCCCCCTGCTGCTACCCCCATCATCTTCTCCCCCTGCTGCCACCCCCATCATCTTCTCCCCCTGCTGCCACCCCCATCATCTTCTCCCCCTGCTGCCACCCCCATCATCTTATCCCCCTGCTGCCACCCCCATCATCTTCTCCCCCTGCTGCCACCCCCATCATCTTCTCCCCCTGCTGATACCCCCATCATCTTCTCCCCCTGCTGCTACCCCCATCATCTTCTCCCCCTGCTGATACCCCATCATCTTCTCCCCCTACTGCTACCCCTATCATCTTCTCCCCCTGCTGATACCCCCATCATCTCCCCCTGCTGCCACCCCCATCATCTTCTCCCCCTGCTGCCACCCCCATCATCTTCTCCCCCTGCTGATACCCCCCATCATCTTCTCCCCCTGCTGCTACCCCCATCATCTTCTCCCCCTGCTGCTACCCCCATCATCTTCTCCCCCTGCTGATACCCCCATCATCTTCTCCCCCTGCTGCTACCCCATCATCTTCTCCCCCTGCTGATACCCCCATCATCTTCTCCCCCTGCTGCTACCCTCATCATCTTCTCCCCCTGCTGCTACCCCCATCATCTTCTCCCCCTGCTGATACCCCCATCATCTTCTCCCCCTGCTGCCACCCCCATCATCTTCTCCCCCTGCTGCCACCCCCATCATCTTCTCCCCCTGCTGCTACCCCCATCATCTTCTCCCCCTGCTGCCACTCCCATCATCTTCTCCCCCTGCTGCTACCCCCATCATCTCCCCCTGCTGATACCCCCATCATCTTCTCCCCCTGCTGCTACCCTTCATCATCTTCTCCCCCTGCTGCTACCCTTCATCATCTTCTCCCCCTGCTGCTACCCTTCATCATCTTCTCCCCCTGCTGCTACCCTTCATCATCTTCTCCTCCTGCTGCCACCCCCATCATCTTCTCCCCCTGCTGCTACCCCCATCATCTTCTCCCCCTGCTGCTACCCTTCATCATCTTCTCCTCCTGCTGCTACCCTTCATCATCTTCTCCTCCCGCTGCTACCCCCATCATCTTCTCCCCCTGCTGCTACCCCCATCATCTTCTCCCCCTGCTGCTACCCCCATCATGTTCACCCCCTGCTGCTTCCCTGCCTTCCCAGCTTCCCCCCCCCCCTCCCCGGCCTCTGTTGCCCCAGCTTCTCCCCCTGTCGCCCCAGCTGCCTCCCTTCCCCAGTCACCCCCAGCTCCCCGCCTGCAGTTGAGTTGGGGCCGGAGAAGTCTTCATGATGCTGCACCAAATAGAGAAGAAAGGAAAAAGTGAGCGACGGCAATCGGAGAAGACGTCACCTGTGAGTCATTAGTAACTGCACTGTAATCACTTATAGGCTGGGCTCACACACAGTATATTTCAGTCAGTATTGTGGTCCTCATAGCAACCAAAACCAGGAGTGGATAGAAAACACAGAAAGGATCTGTTCACACAATGTTGTAATTGAGTGGATGGCCGCCATTTAATGGCAAATATTTGCTGTTATTTTAAAACAACGGCTGTTATATTGAAATAATGGCCGTTATTTACTGTTATATGACGGCCATCCACTCAATTACAACATTGTGTCAACAGATCCTTTCTGTGTTTTCCATCCACTCCTGGTTTTGGTTGCTATGAGGACCTGACATGAGGACCAAATACTGCCTGAAATATACATAGTGTGAACCCAGCCCTATAGTGTGCAGAGCCTGTGTACCATTGGGGTCTAAATGGGTCAGTGTTTTGTTTGCGGTAGTGTACTGACACAGCCCCAGGGTCACTACAGTACACTAGCGAAAACTTTTAAACTAGAACCCAACTACAACTGCAGGCACTACAACTCCCAGCATACAACTCACAGTCTGACAGGGCTGCAGACTGTCAGTACATGCTGGGAGTTGTAGTGCATGTAGCTGTTGTAGTTTGGTCCTAGGTGCATTATACACTGGATTCTTTGTGGCATATAAGAATACATAGATCTGTGGGGGCTCAGTGTAGGGAAGTGACCCCAGAACATCACTAATAGGGGATAGAATAAAAACATCCCCCCTATCCCCTATTAGTGATGTTCTGGGGTCACTTCTATATACTGATCCCCCTCAGACCTCTGTATTTTTATATACCCCACACAGCCTGCTGGGGTGGCTGGGGGGGGGGGCCCAGGTTGGGTGGACAGCCCGGGGCCCAGGGTACATTTAATCCGCCACTGGGGACATCTCAAGCACGCAGTTCATGCAAGACAACACAGAAATTGGCAGGAACTGGAGGCCTTTTGCCAAGAAGAATGGGCAGCTTCACCATCTGAGAAAATACAGAGCCTCATCCACAACAAGTACAAAAGACTTCAAGCTGTCATTGATGTTAGAGGGGCAATATGGAATGAGTAAATTTACAGTACTAGCGAAGTGCTTCGCTAGGCTATCCCGGGGACTTGTCTGCCAGCTGCCTTTTAACTCTGCGTCGTTCCTCCCCAGTTTATCCAGGCACCCGGAGCAGAGTTGCATGGAGCAGCACAGTGTTCAAAGGCAGCCAGCTGATAAGCCAGCGGCTCAGCCAAGCACCTCACTAGTACTGTAAATTTGCTAGGATAGTAGGAAGTGGTTATTTTGACTACTTTCTGTCCAAGGCAGAAGAAGTCATCATGGCCTGAGCCAAGTGGAAAAGACAACAAGAGAGGAAGACTCCAATCAGAGAAGACGTCACTTGTGAATCACTGGATGTACAGTAACTGTGCTGTAATATGTTCAATGTATAGAGGTATAAATGGTCTGCATGTAGGGTTTTGTATATGGTTTGATGGTATTTTTCATTAGGTGGTGGTAAAATGTGGTCATGACAAAGAGAAGTGAGAAAAAAGCCTGGCGCAGCAGCGCCTTGTGTGATACTGTAATGCAAGTCTGTTAGTTAAGCAAGGTGCTAGTGGAGTGCTCACATTTCAGCCCACTAAGCACTAAATACTGTAGCTGCCGCTGCTAGTATAGTGAGTGGCAGCCGCTACTAATATAAACACCACAACCACTCTGTACGCAGCCTATTTAAAGTCAGGCTAATTAGATACATTATAGACTATCCATCTGGTATCTTTATTTGTATTTTTGTGTTTCTTTCTAAATTCACAGCGTACCTTGTGTGATTTGTGGTTGCACCACACACCTTCTGCCCCCGATTGGCTGCCGGCAACATGTGATCAAAATCCCTGATCTATCCACCTTCTGAAAAATCTGTGGCATTGTACTACATGACAGCTATATGGAGACCTGCCGTCACTTCTGCTTGTGCTTTATTTTTTATTTATGAATGTTTCTTTTTACCATTTCTTATTGTTTTTTACTTAGACATGTATAATACACTTTGTTTTATGATTGATGCATTTCTGTCTGTTTACTTCTGTATTGTAAATGTAGGCCCGCCCACAGGTGGCGTTTCTAGTGCCAATTTCAAAATGTGCTGTATTATTTAAGTCCTGCTTATCCACACCACTGTATGCACTGCTATTCTGATGAAGAGGACATGGTTCTTGAAACGCATAAATATTTGTGCATTTTAAACTTTTTATCTTTTATTCTGTTTTTACTACTGGAGTGATTTGGACAGCGCTAACCATTACGGTTAAGTCACATTTTCTTTTTTGCATTTTATTTCAATATGTGGTCATGGAATGGCGATGTTATTTTGCTATGTTAAGTAGTTTCAAAAGATTTTTTTCTTTGTCCATAGGGTACATTTTGTTTTGTATTTTGCAATATAATGTAGATTTATGTTGCTTGGATGAGAAGAGGGATTACTAGTAAATGTAACTGAAATTGGCTAGAATATATCAGACATCAGTTCTCCCTTTTTCCTAGTTAACAGTTAGTGAAAACAACTTGATGATCGTCAGAGGGCCTGTGCCCCTGATGTTTTAGGACCTTAGCAACACCCCTGATACAGCCTCAGTAGTATACACCCTTTGTGCAGTTCTTGTTTACTGTATGTTATGTAGGCCTAATTGGGCAAAGTTTTCAAGTTGTGCTGTCTTGGTAACGTTTAAAGTGTAACTACCATTTTAAAAAACTTCTGACATGTCATAGCGACATGTCAGAAGTGCAGAATGGTCGGGGTCCGGCTGCTGAGAACCCTGTTGCCGACCACTAATAAGAAGGGGCAGGTGCACGTGCCCTGCCCCTTCATCTCCCCTTTAGTGAGGTGAGAATAAGGGACAAGTTAGTTTAAAGGGGTTATCTAGCGGAAATATTTTTCTTTCAAATCAACTTATATCAGAAAGTTATATAGATTTGTAATTTACTTCTATTAAAAAATCTCAAGTCTTCCCATACTTATTAGCTACTATATGTCATGCAAGAAATGTTGCTTTATTTTCAGTCTGCCACAGTGCTCTCTCCTATCTCTGCAAGACAGGAACTGTCCAGAGCAGGAGAGGTTTTCTATGGGGATTCGTATAAAACCGAGACAGAGTTCCTGTCTCGGACAGAGATGTCAGCAGAGACCACTGTGTCAGACTGAAAATAAAACATTTCCTGCATGACATATAGTAGCTAATAAGTATGGAAAGACTTGAGATTTTTTAATACAAGTAAATTACAAATCTATATAATTTTCTGATATCAGTTGATTTGAAAGAAAAAGATTTTTGGTGGACTCTATAGTTTAAAGCATCTATATCAGGGATGTCAAACTCAGGCCTTCCAGCTGTTGCAAAACTACAAGTCCCATCATGCCTGGACTGCCAAAGCTTTATCTTTGGCTGTCCAGGCATGATGGGAATTGTAGTTTTAAAACAGCTGGCGGGCCTGAGTTTGACACGTCTGATCTATATGATACGGGGGTAGTGTATTTGGTTGAATTTAGGGCTCTACATGTCAGTAACATCGTTATCTTTTCAAAATCTCAAAGTAATTTTTTTTTTAGACTTAAAAATTCACCATAACAGGGTCTATGCAGGAAATTCACCATTACAGGGTCTATGCAGGAAATTCACAATTACAGGGTCTATGCAGGAAAAAGGTCACAAATGCAGTGAAGGAGCAGCAGTAGTCATTGGAGGCCAGTGGAGGTCCAGCAATAGTCATTCAAGGCCAGTACAGGAGCAGCAGTAGTCAACATGGAGGCCAGGCAGGAGCAACAGTAGCCAACATGGAGGCCAGGCAGGAGCAAAAGTAGCCAACATGGAGGCCAGGCAGGAGCAACAGTAGCCAACATGGAGGCCAGGCAGGAGCAAAAGTAGCCAACAGTTTTATGCTACACACATGCACCAGGTATATTTGTCTCTCAGGATAACACGTATGTGATAGACACTATCACAAGGGTCCAACTATAGGACTTGTCTATCTGTAGAGCATGTTTATGTTCCATGCACCCTTTGCTCTCCTATGACGAATGTATCTTTCGCCCTCTCTATATTTCTCTTTTAATCACTATATGTTTCTCCTCTCCGTTTTCCTAATCTTTTGGTCTTTGCTTTTCTACAATATCTTCTCAGTAGTCAGTAGTCAGTAGTACAGCAGCACCAGCAGTGTTTTGACACTGACAGCTGCATCCGATTACCGAATGCAGCCGTTCCCTGGTGTATAGTGGGGAGGATCGCTCCTCCGGGAGGAGCGATCCACAAATCTTACCCCTTCCGGGTTCAGCGCAGTAATGGCAGCCGGAAGCAATCGATGTGCCTATCTCATCGATCTGTGCTGCATATCTATGCAGCACAGATCTGAATGAGAGATCAGTGCACTTATACTAGAAGTCCCCCAGGGAGGCTTCTAGTATAAGTGTAAAAGTTAAAATAAAAGTGTTATTATAAGTAAAAAGCCCCCTCCCCTAATAAAAGTCAGAATCACCCCCCTTTTCCCATGTTATAAATAAAAATAAATATATAAATAAACATGTTTGCTATCGCCGCATTCGTAATTGCCCGAACTATTAATAAATCACATTCCTGATCTCGCACGGTAAATGGCGTAAGTGCAAAAAAATCCCAGGGCTTTACTAGGGGCTTTACCATACATGATGCTGGGTGACTTCCAACTAGCAGTACCTTCCTGCTTTACAGCCCCCTTTCTCATCCTCAGGCCCTGCGTCCTCAGGCTAATTCTCCACTCGCGGTCGGCACCTGGGGGCAGGGCTTGTTAGGATGGGGGTCGGGTTTACCGGGACATACCGCGGGGCCTTAATTTGGCGGTAAAGTTCCGGCAAAAATGGGAACTGGTGGGTGGAAGGCTGCGGCTGGCATCATTCCACTGGGGTCTGGTTCCCCCCAGAATGGGGGAAGTAAGTACCGGCGGGGGGGCTTGATGTGCTGTGGGCTAATCGTTGCCCTCAGCTGTGGGCACAGTCGGTTGATCATGTCAGCTGAATACAGCCGATAATCATTCTGAGTAATAGAGCCTTTAAAAGGCTGCAGGCTGATGAGCAGATTTCCAAAATAATAAAGCAATTCACGCTATTACTTTGCTTATCTCTAATATTTATCTATAGCCTCTATATGCAAATTTGACTTTCTTATCCTTCTAACTCCTGCAGCTTGCTGTAGTTTATGTTATCACATGATCTCTTGAACATTTGATCTGTATCTCCAGGACTTGTACTCCTCTCAGGCATGCATGTTGGCAGCTATGCATGATCCACATAGGTATTTTAAGGGGTACTCCAGCGAAAAGCTTTTCCCCAGTAATTGAAACACATTACAAACTTATAGAACTTTGTTATATGCTTCAATCACCTATCTTCCCCTCTTCCCTATCTTTTCCCCCCTCAATCCCCCACCAGTAAGTGAAGTAAACTCATTCCTACCTAATGACTGTTGACCCCAGGCTTTTCTGTGGCAGACATTTTGTGACCATGACACCATCAACAGGGAGGCAGGTCTAAGCCCTGTTAGGCCAGCCTCCCTTTGTCAGATGACTCAGGTTGCTCAGCTCTGATTGGCTGAACAAGCTGTAAGCCATCTAACAATTTTACAGAGTCAATTAGACATCACAGTAGACAAAGTTAATCAAGGGAAAGCCCAAACCAGGAAGTAAAGAAAAAATGAAGACACAAACTGGAGGTTCAGAGACCTGCAAAAAGCGGGAAATTCAAACAGAGACAAACTCAAGAGGAATGGTAAATGTAAAAACTATGTTTCATTGATTGATTTTTTTTTTTTTTATTAGCGCCGGAGTACCCCTTTAGGCTATGTTCACACTACGTATATGTCCGGCCGCATATTTTCGCGGCCGGACATATACGTGTTAAACTCCAGCAGGGAATTTATGCAAGTTGCAAGCGGCTACTTACGGACCGCGAACTTACGCCCGTAGTCTACTTACGCTTCCCGAGCGCCCTACGTAGCGATCTGACAGTGGTCTTTTACTTGGAAATCTTCGCCTAGCCCCGGACAGCCCACAGAACCTTTTGGATCGGCAAAGAAAAGTGGAAAAATGAAGAAATCGCCACTACGTACGGGACCGCATGTTACGCTACGGGCGTAAGTTACGGCATTTTCGTCCTCAAACAATGGTCTGGTTCATTTTTTACGGCGCCGCGTACGATCCTGGCGTAAGTTCACACATAGTGTGAACTGTGCAGCCATGCATCGTATACTTTCCATTGTACGCAAACTACGTAAATCTCCGGCCGCTTATTCACGGAACGCGCTACGTCCAGAGACTTACGTAGTGTGAACATAGCCTTAAGTTGTAATTATAAATGTATGTGTATATTGACCCCCACATTCTTCCCCCATCACTACTGGGGAAGCTATGAATATAAAGCGGAACATGTGGGATTGCGTATGGTTTATACACCATGTTTGCTTTCTTGTTATATTAAGATACATGATGGGTTTGTTTGTGGACTTGGTTCCTCTAACCTGAGTTATTATTGAAGAGCTGTTTCTCACATACTGTATATGAATATTGGGTGTATGAGGTGACCTTAGTTATTATAGGAAATAATGGATCATTTTTATTAGGTCTATTTTAGTTGTATTACTAGCCACTTTACAGGGGTATTCCCCCCAAGAGCAAAAAAAAAATGTAATGCTCCCAAATCTAGCTGGTCTTGCTCACCAAGTCCCCCTGACTATTTTGAGCCGTCTCCCGTCTTTCTAGCTGCTGCCGTTCCTGAGTTTTTCTAAAAGATAGTCTATTATGAAGATAGGAAACTACATTTCCCATCATGCAATGCTTATAGTGAAGTAGCAGAGCTGAGATGGTGATGATGTAGCAGAGGTGAGATGGTGTAGCAGAGTTGAGATTGTGAATGGTGTAGCAGAGATGATAAGGTGAAATGGTGTAGTCGAGCTGAGACGGTGAGATGGTGTAGCAGAGCTGAGACGATAAGATGGTGTAGCAGAGCTGAAATGGTGAGATGGTGAGTTGGTGTAGCTGAGCTGAGATGGTGAGTTGGTGTAGCTGAGCTGAGATGGTGACATGGTGTAGCAGAGCTGAGATGGTGACATGGTGTAGCAGAGCTGAGATGGTGACATGGTGTAGCAGAGCTGAGATGGTGACATGGTGTAGCAAAGCTGAGATGGTGAGTTGGTGTAGCAGAGCTGAGATGGTGAGTTGGTGTAGCAGAGCTGAGATGGTGACATGGTGTAGCAGAGCTGAGATGGTGACATGGTGTAGCAGAGCTGAGATGGTGAGTTGGTGTAGCAGAGCTGAGATGGTGAGTTGGTGTAGCAGAGCTGAGATGGTAAGTTGGTGTAGCAGAGCTGAGATGGTGACATGGTGTAGCAGAGCTGAGATGGTGACATGGTGTAGCAGAGCTGAGATGGTGTAGCAGAGCTGAGATGGTGTAGCAGAGCTGAGATGGTGACATGGTGTAGCAGAGCTGAGATGGTGACATGGTGTAGCAGAGCTGAGATGGTGTAACAGAGCACCATGCATGGGTGAGCTGCGGGAGGTGTTGGGGGGCCGCGGGTGAGAGGGGGGGTGTAGTTTGTGACATGTGGGGGGGCGGGGCTAGGCTAATGCCGGTGAGCGCCGACACCAGTGACAGGGGTGCCGGTGAGCGCCGGTGACAGGGGTGCCGGTAAGTGCCACCGCCGGTGACAGGGGTACTGTGGGAGATGCCGCAAATGAGCTGGGTTAGAAGCGCTAACCCAGCCCATTGAAGGAGGAGGACACGTGATGCCGTCTCGGAGGGTGCGGGCCAGGAGCAGGGAGCGTGTCGGGTTGGACTTGGATTTGATGATTTTATGCATTTGGTGGGGGTGAGTGCGCCTAGATAACAGCAAAACTGTGCAGAATTTATAATACATTGGTATTGGAAAGATGGAAAGCTAGGGGTGGGCAACGTATTAATGCAAAAATAATTTTGAGGGGAATACCCCTTTAAGTGTATCTATCTATCTATCTAGATTTAGAAATCGCCCACAGCACACCGATTGTAGCAAAAAACATGTGAATTTATTCCATAGTGAAACAGCACAACATAATGTTAGATAACAGCGACGTTTCAACGACCTCCGTCGTCTTTTTCACGCTTGAAAAAGACGACGGAGGTCGTTGAAACGTCGCTGTTATCTAACATTATGTTGTGCTGTTTCACTATGGAATAAATTCACATGTTTTTTGCTACAATCGGTGTGCTGTGGGCGATTTCTAAATCTACATAGCAAAGTCTCGTCAGGACTATACCTGCTGGCACCCACTCTGATTGACAACAGTTGTGCTGCTTCAAGATACAAACTATCTATCTATCTATCTAAACAGCAGAGCGGAGTGCACTCACAGAAAAGGTGTTCGGAGTGCCAGCAGCGGAAACTGGATCTACGTCTCCTCTTCAAATAGTAGCAAGGAATTGCAGCACTTCCAAAATAGTGAAACAACTGGTGGTTTATTTAGTGAAGCAAATAACAAAAATCAGCAACGTTTCTGTCTCATCACAAGACCTTTCTCAAGCAAAGTAATCAGTGACTCATATCCTTTTATATACTTAGTGAAATAAGAAACAGGTGAGTAATCACAGGGAAATCATGTGACTAATAATATACACAAGTGTTGTGAAAATTTACAAAATAGGGTTCCGATCGGGAACATTGTGTAGTTACAGATTACATATATAATACATCTCATACAGTGATATTAAATATACAGCGTGTTATAAGTACTAAAATGTGTTTAATCGGCGGGGTCAGCTTCCACTCACCACTGCTCAAAGGTGAAAAAGATACACTGCGGCTGTCTCCATGTTCATCCGCCCTCGTGGTGAATGGTTTGTAAACATTACCATCCCGCATGCGCGGGTCTGTGGTTGTGATCAACTTGCTTACGTCATTGTGAGAGAAACATAACATCATGGAAAAGTGTAACTACAGTCAAGTAAGTACTCAGTATTTGGCCATAAGATCTTATGAAGCCTATAGAGTAACTTCACAGTGGTCTTAATTTCGGGAATGCTCAGTCAATCTGTGGCCCATACAACGAATCTCAGTCTGTGAAAATCGCAGGTGTAAACAAAATGAAGTAAGAACACTGTCTGTACTCGGGCACACAGAAAAGTAGCTGGGAACGGGTCTATAGATGTCAGGGGATAGGAACTCATTCCAGTGTTGTAGGGTTATCCGGTGGAGAGGAGAGTGTTCCCGCACTGCGGATTCACTCACCAGTCGAAAAACTCGGGGTCAAAACCGGGACCCACGATGTGGACCACGGGACCCCCAGAAAGTCACCCAAACCCCTCTGCAAACTTTTCCCCTCACCTAACCCAAAACCCCAGCACATACTGAAGATTCGCATTCCACACTGCAGTATGTCTATGTCCATTGAAAACTGTGCAATCATCAAAATCAGGACAGTGTATGGAGAACAAAAAAACAGCAATAGATCAGAGCAGTGATTGGTGGGCAGCTTTCCTCGCCGTGTCATAAAGAAATCTACAAAGAAAAAAGAGACAAAGGATATAAGTAACAACATTATACAAAGTTAAACAACACATAAAAACCTAGATGAGTTTTCGGACAAACCACTACCTTTCAAGACTCATCTGTACATTCTAGTCGTGATTACAAATTCCGCGTTTAACCCTTTCGGTTGCAATGTATCGAGTCTGTGAATCCACATCAGCTCACGTTTTTTGAGCAGTGTGGTTCGATCACCTCCTCTTTTAAGGGGTGGTATATGATCCAAGATCTTAAATTTAACCCCTTCGTGCTGCAGCTAGTTTGGGCCTTAATGACCAGGCTCATTTTTCAAAATCTGACCTGTCTCATTTTATGCTCTTATAGCTCAGTGATGCTTTAACGTAAGCTAGCGATTCTGAGACTGTTTTTTCGTCACATATGGCACTTTATGTTAGTGGCAAAATTTGGTCACTACTTTGTGTGTTTTTTGTGAAAAACATCAAAATATCATGAAAAATTAAAAAAATTTGCATTTTATGAACTTTGAAATTCTCTGCTTCTAAAAAAAGAAAGTCGTAGCACATAAATTAGTTACTAAGTCACATTACCAATATGTCTTCTTTATTCTGGCATAATTTGGTAAACATATTTTACTTTTTTAGGGTGTTACGGGGCTTAGAAATTCATCAGCAAATTATCACATTTTTGTGAAAGTTTCCAAAACTGATTTTTTTTTAGGGACCAGTTCTTTTTTTAAATGGATTTAGAAGTCTGGTATCCTGAAAACCCCCATAAGTGACCCCATTTTGGAAAGTACACACCTTAAAGAATTAATCTAGGGGTATAATGAGCATTTTAACCCTACAGGGGCTGGAGGAAAGTATTCACAATTAGGCAGTAAAAAAATGGAAAATTAAAATTTTCCAATAATATATACGTTTAGATTAAAGTTTCTCATTTTCAAAAGGTAAATGAGAGGAAAAGCACCCCAAAATTTGTAACGCAGGTTCTCTTGAGTACAACGGTACCCCATACCCCGTAAACCACTGTATGGGCACACAGCAGGGCTCAGAAGGAAGGGAGCGCCAATTAGCTTTTCCAATGCAGATTTTGCTGAACAAGTTTCTGAGCGCCAGGTGCGTTTGCAGTGCTCCTGTAGTGTCAGCAGAGAGAAAAACCCCCATAAGTCACCCCATTTTGGAAAGTGCACCCCTCAAAGAATTCATCTTGGTGTGAGGTGAGCATTTTGACCCCACAGGTATTACAGGAAAGTATTTAAAAGAACACAGTAAAAATGAAAAACTTGAATTCTTCCAATAATATGTTCGTTTAGTTTGAAATTTCTCAATTTCACGAGGAACAAGAGAAAAAAGTACCCCAAAATTTGTAAAGCAGGTTCTCCTGAGTACAATGGTACCCCATATATGGGTGTAAACCACTGTATGGGCACACAGGAGGGCTCAGAAGGGAAGGAGCGCCAATTAGCTTTTTCAATGCAGATTTTGCTGCAGAAGTTTCCGAGCGCCAGGTGCATTTGCAGCGCCCCTGTAGTGCCATCAAAGTAAAATCTCGCCATAAGTCACCACATTTTAGAAAGTGCACCCCTCAAAGAATTCATTTTGGGGTGTGGTAAGCATTTTGACCCCATAGGTATTAGAGGAAAGTATTCAAAATTAGACAGTAAAAATGAAAAACTCAATTTTTTCCAATATTATGTTCTTTTAGTTTGAAATTTCTCAATTTTATGAGGAACAAGAGAAAAAAAGTACCCCAAAATTTGTAACGCAGCTTCTCCTGAGTGAAAAGGTACCTCATATGTGGGCATAAACCACTGCATGGGCACACAGGAGGGCTTAGAAGGAAAGGAGCGCTATTTAGCTTTTTCAATGCAGATTTTGCTGAAGAAGTTTCTGAGCACCAGGTCCGTTTGCAGCGCCCCTGTAGTGCCAGCAGAGTAAAATCTCCTAATAAGTCACTCCATTTTGGAAAGTACACCCCTCAGAGAATTCATTTTGGGGTGTGGTGACCATTTTTACTCCACAGGTATTAGAGGAAAGTATTCAAAATTGGCCAGTAAAAATGAAAAACTCGAATTTTTCCAATAATATGTTGGTTTAGTTTGAAATTTCTCAATTTGACGAGGAACAGGAGAGAAAACGTACCCCAAAATCTGTAACTCAGTTTCTCCTGAGTAAAACGGTACCCCATATGTGGGCATAAACCACTGTATGGGCGCACAGCAGGGCTCAGAAGGGAAGGAGCGCCAATTTGCTGGAACAAAACCGCAGCTAGTAATGGTTATTAGAATAGCGCAGTTACTAAAATAAAATTAAAAAAATGAGATTACAGGTAATGTGGGGTGGTTACGGGCAGTCTGGGGTGGTTATGGGCAACCTAAGGTGGTTACAGGTAATCTGGGGTGGTTACGGACAACATGGGGTGGTCACGGGCAACCTGGGGTGGTTATGAGCAACCTGAGGTATTTACAGGTAATCTGGGGTGGTTACAGCAACCTGGGGTGGTTACGGGCAACCTGCAGTGCTTACAGACAATCTGGGGTGGTTACGGGCAACGTGGGGTGGTTACGGGCAACGTGGGGTGGTTACGGGCAATGTGGGGTGGTTACGGATAAACTGAAGTGCTTATAGGTAATCTCGGGTGGGTACCTGTAATCTGGCATGGTTACCGCAATCTGGAGGGGGTCATTGGCAATTTGGGGTGGTCAGAGGCAACGTGGCGTGGTCAGAGGCAACGTGCGGTGGTCAGAGGCAACGTGCGGTGGTCAGAGGCAACGTGCGATGGTTAGAGGCATCGTGGCGTGGTCAGAGGCAACATGCAGTGGTTACGTGCAATCTGGGGGGTTACATGTAATCTGGCATGATTACAGGAAACCTGGGGGGTTATGTGCAACCTGGAAGGGTTACAGACAATCTGGGATTGTTACTGCTAAACTGAAGTGCCTATAGGTAATCTGGGGTTGGTAAATGTAATTTGGGGTGGTTACGGGCAATCTGGAGGGGGTCATTGGCAATTTGGGGTGGTTACGGGCAATGTGCAGTGGTTACGGGCAACGTGCGGTGGTTATGGGCAACGTGCGGTGGTTACGGGCAACGTGCGGTGGTTAAGGGCAACGTGCGGTGGTTATGGGGAACGTGCGGTGGTTAAGGGTAATCTGGGGAAGGGTTAGGGGTAATTTGGGAGTAAACTGCAATTATTACTATAATAAAAAGTGTGTGTTTTATTTTTTTGTATGTTTGTCACTTTTTGTACTTTACACATACATTTTCACTGTATTACTATGATTACTGTGATATTTTCTATCACAGTAATCATAGTTCAGTGACAGAGACCAAATTGGTCCCCTTTACCGACGGCCGCCGCTATAACGTTAATAGCAGCGGTCGTCGGTAAGGGGGGGGGGGCCGGGACGGACCCCACACACTGCCCCAACCCCTCAGCTACCTCCGGTAGCTGGGGGGATAGAGTGGGGGCCATCTCGGCCCCGCAGCCTTATTCTCTGCCATCGCCGTAAAAAGCTGATGGCAGCAGAATAAGGACCCTTAGTGGCCGCCGTAAAAAGACGTATTGGCGGTCACTAAGGGGTTAAGATCCCTTTCAACATGCCCTAGGTCCAAAAAATGTTTGGAAACTGGCAAGTCTTACCTTTTTGTTCTGATCGAATATCTGTGTTGATTTAATCTTGTTCTCATATCTCGAGAACAAGATTAAATCAACACAGATATCGGCCCACCAATCACTGCTCTGATCTATTGCTGTTTTTTTGTTCTCCATACACTGTCCTGATTTTGATGATTGCACAGTTTTCAATGGACATAGACATACTGCAGTGTGGAATGCAAATCTTCAGTATGTGCTGGGGTTTTGGGTTAGGTGAGGGGATGAGATGTATTATATATGTAATCTGTAACTACACAATGTTCCCGATCGGAATCCGATTTTGTAAATTTTCACAACACTTGTGTATATTATTAGTCACATGATTTCCCTGTGATTACTCACCTGTTTCTTATTTCACTAAGTATATAAAAGGATATGAGTCACTGATTACTTTGCTTGAGAAAGGTCTCGTGATGAGACAGAAACGTTGCTGATTTTTGTTATTTGCTTCACTAACTAAACCACCAGTTGTTTCACTATTTTGGAAGTGCTGCAATTCCTTGCTACTATCTATCTATCTATCTATCTATCTATCTATCTATCTATCTATCTATCTATCTATCTGTAGCTTTTTTCTTTGGTCTATATGGACACACTGATTTGCACCTAAATTACTGTAGCTATCTAGGCTGTGCTTGCCATATCTTTTGTTTTGACTGAGAGTTTTAGACTTCCTAAACCCTCCTGTGCTTGCTTTGTCTTCATAACCTGTTGTCTTGAATATCGCCTGCCTTAGGGCATTTACTAAGGTCACTCAAGCTCAATTCAGTTGCAGTTCTGTTAGTACTGGCAGTTGGTTACAGCTTCACATGCAAGCAGGGGGGATTGTGGGAAAGTGTCTGCACTTGTGTTGCATGGCAACAGCAGGGTCACAGGAAAACCAAAAAGTGAATAAGTTCAAAGAAAGGCCCCGTTCACACAGGCCGACTTGCAGCGGAAATCTCGCTGCGAGTTTTGCAGCAAGATCCGCTACTAGATAAGGTCCTGGCAGGTCCCTGTGAATACATACTCGCAGCGGTCCGAAAGACTGCTGCGAGTATGTAATCACCCACCCACTTAACCCCTTAATTGGTTCCCGCTGTCTGTATACATTACCTGTCTCCTTTCTGCACAGGGTCCTGGCTTTCTGCTCTCCCGCCCAGCCAATCAGGGGCTGCGGCTGGGCAACACACTGATTGGCCGGGCGGAAGAGCAGGAAGCCGGGACCCCGTGCAGCAAGGAGACAGGTAATGTATACAGACAGCGGGAGCCGATTAAGGGGTTAAGGGGGCGGGTGAATTAAATACGAAAGACCGCTGCGAGTATCAAAGCACAGGCACCTGCCAGGACCTTACCTTGTAGCGGTTCTTGCTGCAAAACTCGCAGCGAGATTTCCGCTGTGAGTCGTCCTCTGTGAATGGGGCCAAAGGCTGGTTCACACTACGTTTTTGCTATCCGTTTTTTTTTTTCATCCGAAAAAAACTGATGCAATTGTGTGCATCTGTTTTGATCCGTTTTTCCATTGACTTCCAATATAAAAAACGGACACAAAACAGACACAAAAACTTAGTCAACCTCATTTTTGTGTCCGTTAAAAAAAACAGATCTTTTTTATAATGGAAGTCAATAGAAAAACGGATCAAAACGGTTGCATACAATTGCATCTGTTTTTTAATCAGTTTTTTCTGTTTTTTTGCAAAAAAAAAAAACAGATTGCAAAAATGTAGTGTGAAACCAGCCAAAATTGTACAGTGATGTGAGCTACTTTACTAAAATAGCATATTTGTTCTCCTTTACATACATGTATGTAGTACACGTCTATTTTTTTTCCTTCTGTGCTTCATGACAAAAACTAGGTTTACACACAGAAAATAACAGCGACATACCACCATAATTTGTGAAAACAATGGGGGAGATTTATCAAAAAGGGGTAAAGTAGAACTGACTGTGTTGCCCCTAGTAACCAATGAGATTCCACTTTTCATTCTTCACAGATTCGTTGGAAAATGAAAGGTGGAATCTGATTGGTTGCTAGGGGCAACTGGGGCAGTTCTACTTTGATAAATCTCCCCCAATATTTTGGTCATTATTCTCTACTGTGTGCGCACTGCCGGACAATTTTCCAATGGAGCTTATTACTATATTGAAAATACTGCCTTCTTTTAACCTCAAAATTGTGGCCATATTTTTCTTTTATTTTAGGATGTGTGGCTGTTGCAGTACAGTCACAGCATCCTAATGAATTATGTTTCTGGGAGTTCCAAGGTCCATCCGTAGCACCAAATGTATTTATTGAACATGCCACTGCGACCTTAGGCCACATTCCCACAACGCCTTTTGTGGGCAAAAGAAAGGCAATTGTTAGATAATGACGGCCTTTAATAATGATCATGGTCATTTACCTTAAAAGACATTGTGGGAACATAGCCTTAGGGGGTTATTATTATTATTGAAAATTGGTCCTCCAAAGAACATCCTGATATGGCTCTTACATGAGTCATGGCTCTAAGAAGGCAGTACGAAAATGTGAAAACCGCTTGTGTCCTCTAGGGGTGAGGAGCAGACTAGCTGTGATCAGATGATCACTGAGATAGTTGCAATTTGAAACTGTCACTGATGGATAACCCCTGACATATATATTTACCCGAAATAATGATGTAACTTTGTATTTATAATAGCTTCAAATCTCCTGCATAGACATAGATTTAAAAGATATCAAGCTGGCTACCTACAGCTGTCACTTGAGGAACTGAATACTGTTCTACACTGAAGCCAATAATAAAACAAATCTTTTGAAAACATGTAGACAAAACACAAAAGCACGCAAAACAATAAGGTAAGCATAAACATGCAGCATCAGACAATGTAGAGGTAAAGATATCATTGATGTAGTCTGAAGAAGCAACCTGGAGTTCAGACATACTGTACTGCATGACTATTTCTTGCAGATGGTTTGCTACTGTTAATATATTTTTTCCCTTTCTCATTCAGTGAATGACATGCTGCCATCATTTATGCTATATTAATATTGTTGGGGGTAGGTGCAGCTCACTAAAATAAATCCCAATGCTAAGGTTAACAGAAAAATGTCAATACCTGAGCATAAACAAATAAATATAGAATAAAAGAAAATGTATCTGTCCTCTAAGCATAAAGTGCTAATAGGATGTTTTAATCATAAACATATGAAAAAATCCATAAGCCACAGGGCCCTTGTGGTGCAATAAAATCAAAACAAATAATTGAGGAATAAAATACAAAGCGGTAAAATAACAATGTCAGAGTCCTTAACCCCTTAACGACATCGGGCGTAAGTATACGCCCCCGCAGGGTGGGCTTTAACGTAAACGGGCGTATACTTACGCCCGATGTTTCCCCGATCGCTGTGTGTTCACATACAGTGGTCGGGGAAGATGGCCTGCTATAATGTATAGCAGGTCATCTCTGCTCAATACAGATCAGCATATAGCAGCTGAAAACAGTTTTCCGGGTCATCGGTGACCCGGAAAGCAATGGCGATTGGTGCTGTCCGAGATAGCACCAATCGCCATTAGTGTCCTGGGGAAAGATGGCGCCGATGCCCCCCCCCCCACGATCGCCTTGATAGGCCGGCCAGTACCGGCCAGCCCATCATGGCGATCAAACTGTAAAAAAACAGTTTTGCCGGGTTCTGCACCCCTCAGCTAGGTAGCTGAGGGGTGCAGAACAGGTGTGTGGTGTAGGTGTACCATACTCACCTGATCTGGGCGTCTGGAGCAACGATCTGCGGTCCGCGCCGTCTTCGCATCTTCTTCGGGTCACTTCCAGGTTCGGTCGTCCAGCGTCAGAAATCTTCGGAAACCCTCGGGTCCTCGGGTTCGGCGGGCCTCAGCAATCTCCTGCAGCGTCGCTTGGGTTAAAAAGATTTTTTTTTTGTTTCCTATTTTTTTTTCTTTTTTTGCGCCCTAAAGCCGCTGAGTGCTGATCAGCATCGCACATAAGTGCGCCGCTGATCAGCAACTCCTCCTTTTTGGCGTAGCGGCGTTTTTTCCCCCCTATATCCTACCGCCACTGTCTGCTGATAAGTGCCGCACATAAGTGCGGCATTTATCAGCAGCTCCTTTCTTGGCGTAGGGATATTTTTTCTTACTGTCAAAAAAACACGTAAAAAACACTACACTACACGAAATAAACACCACTACAGATTTACATACCCCATATACCAATCCCCGTATAAAGATGGCCCTCAGGGTGTTTTCGGCGTTGGACACATACGTTATTATTGCCTCCGACACCAAAACAACCAGTGAGGATGAATGGGGGGGATCCTTCGTTCCTCCATTCATCCTCATCGTTCTCATCACCCAGTGACGTGTCTGGGGGTAGCGTAGCGTATGCTGCCCCCCAGACACGTCTTTTCCGCCAGTACCATCCCAATAAGAGATCACGGTATGGCGTGAAATTCTACAAACTCTGTGAGAGTACCTCAGGGTACACTTACAGATTTAAGGTACGTGCACACTGCGGAATGGCGAAGGACAACCCTTTGTGCATTCCGCAGCTGGCACCCGCCGGCGGACTGATGGAGTCGTGCGTCTCCACCCGTGTCATAGACTCCATTCTATGCACAGGCGGATTCCGTTGTCCATCCAAAGAATGAACACGTTCATTCTTTGGACAGAGGGCTGAATATGCCCGTGCATAGAATGGAGTGTGACACGAGAGGACACGCGCGCCTCCATCAGTCCGCCTGCGGGTGCCAGCTGCGGAATGCACAAAGGGTTATCCTTCGCCATTCCGCAGTGTGCACGTACCCTAAGAATGTATGAAGGAAGGGATACCCGAATCCAGCCCCCCAGATGGCCCCCCATCCTCGAAGTTAGTGGGAAGATCGTTCAGGAACTGATCTTCCCACTGCTGGAGAAAGGTTACCACCTGTACGGGGATAACTTTTATACCAGCACCCCCTCTTCTGGTCCCTCGCTGTCCGAGCTACTGTAGCTTGCGACACGATCCGAAAATATCAGAAGCAGTAATAAAGCCCAAATATTTAGCAGCCATGGAGCGGACCCAGCGCTTCTGGATATGAAGGACCCCGTATTGCACCAGGAAAACATTTTCCAGGTGACGTCCCGCACACTGGAAAAAAGGAGACCCCAGAAGAAGTGCAGAGTGTGGCGTAACAGGGGGATCAGGAAGGACGCCATTTTCCAGTGTGACACCTGTCCTGATCCCCCCGGCCTCTGCATACTGGATCGCTTCAAGGCGCTCCACACGTCATCGGAGTTCTACATTATCTAAATTCTGTCCCTTATTCCTATTTCAGGGGTCACGTTGATCCAGGGATTATTGTGATTGCCAATATGGAGTCGGGAAGGAATTTTTCCCCTGTGATGAGGCTACTGCCGTCTGCCTCACGAGGGTTTTTTTGCCTTCCTGTCATTTTCAACCTTATAAACTAAAAATTGGCCTAATACCCCCAAATAAATTAGAATTGTCCCTTTTCCCCAGCTAAATAGGTATGGCCGCCATACCCATTAGAGGATACCATGATGCAATTACAAAGCCTCTGTGCGGCCAGGACAGTAGAAACCCCCCACAAAAGACCCCATTCTGGAAACTAGACCCCTTAAGGAATCTAAAGAGGGGGGCAGTGGGGATATGGCCCCCTGGTGGCGGGCACATTTGTGGTGTGAAAATGAAAAAATTGTATTTTTTATTTTCACGGCACATGTTCCACATATGTGCCTGTCACCAGTGGAGTCCATATGCTCACTGCACCCCTTGTTGGATTCCTTATGGGGTATAGTTTCCAGAATATGGTCACTTGTGGGGGGTTTCTACTGTCCTGGCAGCACAGGAGCTTTTTAATTGCGACATGGCCTCCATCCTCCATTCCAGCCTCTAAATGGCGCTCTGTCCCTTTGGTGGCTTGCCCTGTGCCCATATGGCACATTATGCCCACATGTGGGGTACTTTCGTACTCAGGGGAAATTACCCTACACGTTTTGTGTTCACTTTCTTTTTTAACCCCTTGTGGAAAAGGAAAAAATCAAGGCTAGACTAACATATAGTATAAACAATGTTTAATTTTTACACTAAATCATTGATCTTGTCTTGATTTTTTCATTTTCACAAGGGGTTAAAAGATAAAAAATACACTAAATGTGTAGAGCCATTTCCCCTGAGTACGGAAATACCCCACATGGGGACATAAAGCGCCATGCGGGTGCAGGGTAAGCCTCCGAAGGGAAGGAGAGCCATTTGGATTTTGGAGGTTGGAATTGGCCAGACTGGATGATGAACACCATGTAGCATTTAGAGAGCCCTCGTGCTGCCAAAACACTGGAAACCCCCCACAAGTTACCCCATTCTGGAAACTTCACCCCTCAAGGAATCTAACAAGGGGTGCAGTGAGGATATGGATCCCTTGATGACGGGCACATTTGTGCTGTGAAAGTGAAAAAGTGAAAATTTTCACTTTCACGTCACATTGTTCCACATTTGTGCCCGTCACCAGTGGGGTCCATATCCTCATTGCACCCCTTGTTAGATTCCTTGAGGGGTGTAGTTTCAAGAATGGGGTCACTTGTGGGAGGTTTCCAGTGTATTGGCAGCACGAGGGCTCTGTAAATGCGACATGACCCTTGAAATCCATTCCAGTAAAATCCAGCTTGCAAAGGCCAATTGGCGCTCCTTCCCTTTGGATGCTCGTGCTGCGCCCGCCTGGCACTTTATGTCCACATGTGGGGTATTTCAGTACTCAGGAGAAACTGCGCTACACGTTTGGTGTTTTTTTTTCTTTTATTCCCTTGTAAAAATTGAAAATGAAGGCTAGAACAACATTTTAGTGTAAAAAATTGAATTTTTCCTTTTTTATACCACATTGTTCTGAAAATCTGTGAAGCACCTGTGGGGTCTAGATGCTCACCGCACCCCTTGTTACATTCCTTGAGGGGTGTAGTTTTCTAAATGGTGTCCCTTTAGGGGTGTTTTTTAGGTTTTGGCACCCCAGAGCCTCTGCCAACCTGAAGTGGTACAGTCAAAAATGACCAAATCTAACGGAGGCGTTGAAATTCACTAGGCGCTCCCTTATATCTGAGGCTTGTGGTTGCGTCAAATAGCGCAATAGGGCCACATATGGGGTATATCTATAAACTGAAGAAACGGGACAATCAATATTGGGGTGCATTTCTCTGCTAATAGGTTTATCATTATGAAAGATATTGGATTACAATAAAATCTCTGCACAGAAAATAAAAATTTTCAAATTTCTTACACACTTAGCTTTTATTTCTGTGACTCCATTAAAAAGGTTAAAAAACTTTCTGGATGTGCTTTTGCAGAGTTTGGGGGTGCAGTTTCTGAAATGGGGTGCTTTGTAGGGCTTTCTAACATACAGTCCCCTCAAATACACTTTAAGGCTACGTTCACACTACGTAAGTTTCCGGCCGTAGCGCGTTCCGTGAATAAGCGGCCGGAAACTTACGTAGTTTGCGTACAATGGAAAGTATACGATCTACGGGCGCACAGTTCACACTACGTACAAACTTACGCCCAGATCGTATTCAGCGCCGTAAAAAATGAACCAGACCATTATTTCGGGACGGAAATGCCGTAACTTACGCCCGTAGCGTAACATGCGGTCCCGTACGTAGTGGTGATTTCTTCATTTTGCCAGCTTTTTGTTCCAATCCAAAAGGTTCTGTGGGGTGTCCGGGGCTAGGCGAAGATTTCCAAGTAAAAGACCGCTGTTAGATCGCTACGAAGAGCGCTCAGGAAGCGTAAGTACGCTACGGGCGTAAGTTCGCGGTCCGTACGTATCTGGTCCAACTTGCGTAAAGTCCCGGCCGGAGTTTCATACGTATATGTCCGGCCGCGAAAAATATGCGGCCGGACATATACGTAGTGTGAACCTAGCCTAAACCTGAACAGGTCCCTAAAAATATCTGATTTTGAAATTTTACTGAAAATTTGGAAAATTGCTGCTAATGTTTTAAGCTTCCTATTGTCTAACAAAAATGAAATATAGTTTAATAAAAGCTACCAACATAAAGTAGACATGTTGCTAATGCTATTTAATATATAATTTATGTGGCATAACCATTTTCTGTATAAGCAGAAAGGTTTCAAAGTTGGAAAAATGCATTTTTTCAAAATTTTTCACGTTATTTTGGTGTTTTTCATAAAGATTTGTTATGAGTATCGACTCCATTTTACCAGAAATGTAAAGTACCGTATGTCACGAGAAAACATTCTCAGAATCGGCTGGATAGGTAAAAGCATCCCGAAGTTATTAATGAATAAAGTGACACTGGTCATATTCATAAAATTTGTCTCTGTCCTTAAGACAGTCCTTATTCATTTCAGGCTCTGTCCTTAAGGGGTTAAAGGGGTTATCCAGCACTTCAAAAACATGGCCACTTTCTTCCAGAGACACCCCCACTCTTGTCCCCAGCTTGGGTGGGGTTTTGCTGCTCAGTTCCATTGAAGTGAATGGACCTTAATTGCAAACTGCACCTGAACTGGAGTCGTGTTCTCTCTGGAAGAACGTGACCATGTTTTTGTAGGTTCAGGGAAGAAAAAGAGCGCTGCACCTCACACCTATGGCTGACACTAGTGCCTCTCGGCTGCATAAAACATCAGAATATTGTGTATGAATTGATCAAGCCACACTGCCCCATGTACCGCGTGCAGGTATCTGATACACATGGGTCCCTACACTAAGTCCACAATGTGCCGGTCAGTGACCATCACCCCCGCAGGCGTGCATGGGCAGGAAAGGGGGGCTATGGAAAGGCCCTGCAACCCCTATGCCACAGGACCAGATCCAAAATGCCCCCCCAAAAAACTCCCAGTCAGCACCGCCGGCGCAGGAAGCTGCCCCCAAACAGCACAAGTCTGGATAAAGTATTGCGCTCACCATTGCTACTGCAAATAGAATGGGACAAACAGGAGGGATAAAAGCTCATGCACTCAGGTGTCTCCTGCTAATTGCGGTCATGTGGGTTTTCCAGGAGGAGTGCAAAAACACTGAGAAAAGAGAGAAACAAAATACGGTTCAGTGAAGAAAAAGAGCGCTGCACTTCACACCTATGGCTGGCACTAGTGCCTCTCGGATGGTCTGGTCCTGTGACATGGGGGTTGCAGGGCCATTCCATAGCCCCCCTTCCCTGCCCATGCACGCCTGCGGGGTTGGTGGTCACTGACCGGCACAGTGTGGACTTAGTGTAGGGACCCATGTGTATCAGATACCTGCACGATGGTACATGGGGCAGTGTGGCTTGATCAATTCATACACAAAATTCTGATGTTTTTTATACAGCCGAGAGGCACTAGTATCAGCCATAGGTGTGAGGTGCAGCGCTCTTTTTCTTCCCTGAACCATGTTTTTGTAGAACTGGATAACCCCTTTAAAACATAATTGTTCAAACACACCGAGTTCATATAAGCTTCATGAAATGGGTAATATGGTCTTTATATTGAGATCTAGAGAGGTATTCCCATCATCCTCTCAATAGCTTGCAGCAATGACTGTCAGTGACAGTGGACAGATGAGGGTTATACTCCTAACCCACTGTGTTTGTGCAGCACTGCTGATGGAGCAAAATTTAAAGTTTGCTTAAAATAAATAGGTTATATGCATGTTTCTACAACCGGACAGATAGCGCTGCCCTCCTGGCAATCTGTCTATATTACAATGCGTACGCTCAGTCTCTCTGGCTTTACAACTGGCAGTCACCCCTCATTTGTCTACACTTAACAAATCTGAGTGAACCTCTGTATCCTCTGTACAAGTCAGGAAGGAGTTGGCCAAGCTATCACTCTATTTGTATATACCAGAAGCGAGGCCCCGCTTTAGTTAGAACGGGGATGGTGATGTTATCACACTAATGCTACATTTACACGAAGCGATAATTCACCCAATCAATCGTTTAACGATTTTGTAGCAATGATTTGGATTTCATAACGATCAGCGTTTAGACGAATAAATCGTTAGAAAATTTGTGAGAAAATTCGTAAGAAAAATCGTTATTGCGATCGTTTTTAAGATCGTTTAAGCCCATCTTTTATATAGGGTGAATCTTTGAAAGACTGTATACACGAAGCGATCTGCAAATTTTTAGCGAACGACGAACAATGATTTAAGAACATGTTAAAAAATCAAAATGAACGATTTTTCACTCATTGCTTGATCGTTTGCTGTGTTTACATGGAACAATTATCGCTCAATGCGATAGTGTTTGCTAAAATTCGAACGATAATCGTTCCGTGTAAATGCAGCATAAGACTTATACAAGTCGTTTGGTGCAGGTGCGCATCTCACCCATGTAGGATCAGTATTTCCTTTGGTAACACCGGTGTCCCGCTCTGCCCACAGAGAGAGACTGAGCACACGCATTGTACTATAGACAGATCGCCAGGAGGGTAGCGCTATCTGTCGGTTGTAGAAACATGCATATACCCCATTTAAGGGGGAACATTTCATCTATTATTATAAGCGAACTTTGAATTTTGCTCAATCAGCAGTGCTGCACAAACACAGAGGGTTAGGAGTATAACCCTCATCTGTCCACTATCACTGACAGTCATTGCTGCAAGCTATTGAGAGGATGATGGGAATACCTCTCTAGATCTGAATCCAAAAACCATATTACCCATTTTATGAAGCTTATATAACTCTGTGTGTTTGAAGATTTATGCTTTAAGGACTCTAAGGATTTTATATGTTTATGATCAAAACACCCTATTAGCACTTAATGCTTAGAGAACAGATACATTTTCTTTTATTCTATATTAATATTGTAACTAACACAAAAAAGTATAAGTATCATTAAATCTTAAAACTTAGAATTATTTCTTACCTTTTTTTGATGATGGTTTTGATGATAAACGAAGCTCATCAGAAAAATGAAGGCAGCTAATGATATCACATAATTTTGATACTTTAGGAAAGAATTCATTATGTCTGAGGAGAAACAATACAAAATATTACAAAACTAGATTACGTAAACTATCTGTATCCATAGATGCATACCCCCCCTCCCCCCCCCTCTATTTTATTTTGTACAAAAATGTGTTCAAAGCCAAACTTACCACAATGCTGTCTGTGTAATCTGCAAACTGGAACTGTAGAAGAAAAACTAGTTTAATGGGAAATGAAGGAAGACAAAGGGTGTGTCCTAGAGACATCACTAGGAAAACAAACTGTTTCTATAAACTCTCTGCGCATTCTTTCTCAAATTGGGGAAAGAACAACTTAACAATGAAGATGTGAACAGGGAGGTGGGTATTAATTTAAAAAAAATAGAGAGAGAGAGAAATTCCTCACCACCTACTATTGTTGATAATTAATTTCAGACCTAGAACTTTCTTTATATCAGCTTTACAATATTGTCGTAGGTTGGTCGGTATTAAATGTTGTAACACTTCCCCTATTGTACTTGTGGTGGTCCCCCAGACCTGGACCTGGACATGGCCACCAGAGATGGGGACTGTCCTCAGAATGGGAGATCCGATCCAGTTCTTCCCGTGTTAATAGGGACCATGGAGTGTGTTAGTTTCCCAATTAGTAATACTTAGACAGGTTATTGCTGTGTTGTGTGCATTTAAGCATGACTGTCGCTGCAACACTTACATTTAAGTATAGCTCTTTAACCCCTTAAGGATCGGACCAATTTCCATTTTTGCACTTTCGTTTTTTCCTCCTTGTGCTTAAAAAGCCATAGCACTTGCTTTTTTTTAACCTAGAGACGCACCTGATCTCGCACGGTAAACGGCATAAGCGCCAAAAAATCCCAAAGTGCAAAATTGCGCATTTTTGGTCGCATCAAATCCAGAAAAATTGTAATAAAAAGCGATTAAAAAGTTGCATATGCGCAATCAAGGTACCGATAGAAAGTACAAATCATGGTGCAAATAGACCAAAGGATGAAAGCGCTATTAGCCTGGGAATAGAGCGATTTTAAGGAACATATATTTGTTAACAATGGTTTGAATTTTTTACAAGCCACCACATAATATAAAAGTTATACATTTTACATATCGTTGTATCGTTGTAACGACTTGAGGAAAATCTATAACAAGACAATTTTACCCCAGGGCGAACGGCGTAAAAACAAAAACCCTCCAAATAAAAAAAAATGTTTTTTTTATTTTTTTATTTCACCACACATTTAATTGTGGGAGAATGATCAGAGTGTGATAAGTGTTTGGCAGCAAAGAGATGGACATATTTTGTACGGGGAACAGAAGCATACCGAATCTGATTTATTAGAGACTGATAGGCTCAGCGGAGCACTGGTGGAATGCAGAATAAGGGGAACATTTATTAAGTCCGGCGTTTTCTGCAGCTCTGGCACTACAGAGATTTATGTAGAGGCGCACTGCCTCTACATAAATCCCGTGTGCGCCGTTGCGCACGGCAGGAAACCTATGCCAGCTCAGAGCCAAAAAAATTCTGAATAGCGTGGACTCTGTTTTTGATCATGGAAGTCAATGGAAAAACTGATCAAAACAGAGGCACACAAATGCTTCAGACTTCAAACATAGTAAGAACCCAGCCTAAAAATGTTTGCACTAAAAAGGAAAACTAGTTAACTAAAACAACCACCCCCACCCCCCCTACAAACAATGAAAAAAGGTGCAGGCATTGGAAACTACTTGTTGCACAGATATTTATGAAGTGCACAAAATCTCCTTATTAGCCAAAAAAATAAAAATAAATAAAAATGTTCCCTATGGGGGAGAGTTATCAAACATGGTGTAAAGTGAAAGTGGCTTAGTTGTCCCTAGCAACCAGTCAGATTCCACCTTTCATTCCTCACAGACTCTTTGAAAAATGAAAGGTGTAATCTGATTGGTTGCTTAATCTCCCCCAATGTGTTTAGATTTTTAAGATTTAGTCAGTCAGTCAGTACATCAGGTAGCTTCTCAAATCCCCAAAGCCAAATCCCCAACAAATGAAATCCCCCAATGCTGAAAAATTAAGTAATTCTTGTGTATATCACTCAATGCTACTCATTTCATGGGGGTATAAAATGGCCTGAGGGGGTTTGAATTGGCCTAGGCCAAAATATACCCTGGGGTATAATCTAGCCTAGGCCAAAATATACCTGAGGTATAATCTAGCCTAGGCCATTTTAACCCTGGGTATAGTCTGGGCTGAGGGTATACTTTGGCCTGTTACACCGGTACTGAAAAGACTGGGATTGCTGGGATTTGTAGTTCTATACAGTTCTAGTCCAAGTATATTCTATGGCTAAACATTATGCTCCCACACATATGTAAGAGCAAGTCCAATACACCATTTTAACTATTGGGGCCCCACTCAACATATTCTATTTTCTCCAAACAAACTGGTGGTTGTACCTGAATATTGCTGCATCAGAAACTGACAACAAGAGGAAGGTGAGAGCAGCTAGAACAAGGGCGCGCAGAGTGTGTGAACTGCTAATTCCACTTCACAAGGACGCATTGCAACGGGCTGGCCCTGATCGCTCCTGCTACATTGTCTTCATTAGGACAGGTGAGAGGTGTCCAAGACACCAGACGTTTTCCTTGCTACTACATAACCTTCACCCTAGACAAATAAGTAAGTATCTGTAGGATATACTTGGACAAGCACTGTTTAGAACTAAAGATCCCAGCAATCTCAGTCATTTCAGCATCGGTATACTGACAAACATACTACAGATCCTAGCAATCCCAGTCATTTCAGCACCGGTATACTGACAAACATCGGAACCAACAAGAGTATGAAACCATTACAGCTAATCTATGCCGCATGAAATGTAAATACAGAGCAAGAGCAGGAGAAGGCCAATCCACAAATTTCTTTTCTAGATTGGACAGAAAACTGACCGACATGCAAAAAGAAGTTAAACAAATTAAGCGTGATAAATTCATGCGTGACAAGTTAGATTACGACACACAAAAAATTTTCAGCTGGCAATCGACCGTGCAGAAAAACAGGAGAAATCAACGCCCGAAAAAGAGATATATTTAGAATACTGGACCACAGAGTCGGACACTAGTGTCTCTTATGAGCCTACCACTAGTACGACAACAGGAAAATTAAGTGCACCACAAGAGTCAAGAAGCGGCCCTTTAGGCGAAAGACACGCAGGGGAGGCTGGAAGGCACGATACCAGAGGGAAAAAGGACAACAAAAAAGAAGGCTACAGGAAGCAGGTCACCTGGAAACGCCAAACGAAAAACCAAATGTCATAAATACCTCTGGTGTACCTCTGCCCCTTGAATGCGAGCAATTGCTGGATAAAGGCCTTAATTACGGTCTCGCAGAGGACTTTTCTCCTACAACATTTGATATTGACATGTTTAAAGGTATACGTAAAGTGAATTTAGTCAAACACTTTTCTGTTAATAAAAGTCACACCAAGCAGCAAACTGGAGCCGAGTCTCCTTGCACTGTGGGTCCCTTGGGATTCCAAGTCCCAGCAGAGTTTAACACACAAGAAATTGAGTGTGTACGTTTTCTAGACGGGTATGAAGGCACAGCTAGCTCCTCCACTGAAGCAACGTTTCTAGGTGGGAACAAATCAAAATTTTGCTCTCAAGTCACCCCAGGAGGAGCCATTGACACCTTCACAAGTCTGTGGTGCAAGAAGTCAAGGCCTTGATGTACCCTGCGGCAGTGAAGAATTTATCTGAGGCGGAGGACAGATCACTTAAATGGCTTAGTAGTCGCCTAGACCTCATAACGAAAAGGGCTGACAAAGGGGGGACAGCTGTCGTAATGTCGCGCTCGTACTATATAGAGGAGGCCCAGAGACAACTAGTTGATCGCCGTAATTATAAACTCCTTACCAAAAATCCTATTCCTAAAATTCATGAGCAATTACGTGGTCTCTTGCCGCAGCCTCAGCCCCTTATCAGCAGCAGGGTCAGTGCTTTGGACTATAGGGTTTCTCCAGTGTATCTAAAGATTATTGGTACTGTGCTGCTAAACTCCTGGATCCAATCACATGGTACTTCATATATGTTACACATAGAGATTTATCTGATAGATTTTTGAAGCCAAAGCCAGGAACAGACTATAAACAGGGAATAGGTCATAAAGTAAACACTGAGATTTCTCCTCTTCTCACATCCATTCCTGGCTTTGGCTTCAAACATCTGTCAGATAAATCTAAACCCATGGAATTCTTTGACTTTGCATCTATGCCCGCCATGTGTGATACTGTCTGCACGGCAGGTGTATCTATAACATACCCTCTCATCTTTTCTTCAGCGGCTGAGCTGGAACACTGCTTCAGACACTGATGCTGGGGCAGCTTTTTTGAAGAGGCAGAGCCTGGCACACTTGTATCTCAGTGTGCCAGGCTCTGCTGAAAATAAAAGATTTTGGGGTGAGTATCAATAGGGTTTCCCCTTCTTCCCCCAGCACTGTACCCATCCTAGCTAGGAAGGGGGGGGGGGGGAATTAACCCCTTCCTTGTTGTGATGTGTACATTGTGACAGCAATGTGGCCCCTATAGGGTTTATTGAGGATGCTATGCATCCTCACTTAACCCCTTGTGTGGCAGACCATAAGCAGCATCTGCTAAGATGCTGTTTACTGTAAGGTGCAGAATACCTGTCACAATGATGGGTGTTCTGCTTGTGGCCTTTTTTTATGGGTTTTTTCCTTTTTTTTCAGATATCAATATCCTGTGGATTATATCGGATTTGGGGGACTACGTCAACTAGGGGTGTTCTTTTTTTAATAAAATACTTTTCTCTATTGTGTAGTGTTTTCTTATTCTTTACTTTCAGACTTCATAGTGCAAGCCGTCTGATAGAATCTATTACTTAGTCGGGGCTTAGTGTTAGCCAGTATAAAATGGCTAACACTAACCCCCCCCCCCCATTATTACCCCACTACCCAATGCCACCACGGGTACTGGGAAGAGCTGGGTGACAGTAGTCCGGGAGCCTCAAAATTGGCGCTCCTGGACTGGGCGGCAGCAGGCTGGTAATATTAAGGCTGGGGAGAGCCTAAACCAATGGCCCTTCCCACCCTGGTGTTACTAGGCTGCTGTTGCTTGGTTTTTAACCCGTCTGGTTATGAAAATAAGGGGGACCCTATGCTTTTTTCCCCCCCTATTTCCATAACCAGCTGTTTTAAAAACCAAGCAACAGCAACCTAGTAACACCAGGGTGGGAAGGGACATTTATTTTGGCCCTTCCCACCCTAATATTACCAGCCTGCTGCCGCCCAGTCCAGGAGCACCATATTTGACGCCCCAGGACTACTGGCACCCGGCTCTTCCCAGTACCCGTGGTGGCATTGGGTTCTGGGGTAATAATGGGGGGCGGTTAGTGTTTGTGATTTTATACCAGCCAACACTAAGCCTCGACTTAGTAATGGATTCCGTCTATCAGACGGCTTCCACTACTAAGTCTGAAAGTAAAGACAAATAAAACACAAAACAACAGAGAAAAGTATTTTATTTAAAAAAGAACACCCCCACACCCCTCGTTGACCATTTTATTAACCCCTAATTTTCGTTTTTGCATTTTCGTTTTTTCCTCCTTGTGCTTTTAAGTAGGGCTTGTCCGAACCGAGTTTGGTTCCGGTTCGTACAAACCCGAACTCTCGGTAATGATTTCCGCTGTCCGTGCAGCGGGCGGATCCAGCGGGAGGACCGCCTGGAAAACTGGGATACAGCCACAGCCATACGGCTGTATCCCAGTTTTCCAGGCGGTCCTCCCGCTGTATCCACCCGCTCCACGGAGCGGGCAGACAGCGGGAATCTGATGCCGAGCGTTCAGGTTCATACGAACCCGAACCTCGGAGGGTTCGGACCATCCCTACTTTTAAGCAGTTGCATTTTTACACCTACAGACCCAAATGAGCCCTTATTTTTTTGCGTCACTAATTGTACTTTGCAATGACAGGCTAAATTTTTGCATAAAATATGCTGCGAAATCAGAAAAAAATTATATGCGCGGTGAACTTAAAAAATTTCTTTGGGGGGCCTTCGTTTTTACGCCGTGTGTCCTATGGAAAAACTGACATGTTGTGTATTTTCCTCAAGTCGGTACGATTACAACAAAATGTAACATGTATAACTTTTATTGTATCTGATGGCCTGTAAAGAATTCAAAACTTTGTAACAAATATATGTTCCTTAAAATCGCTCCATTCCCAGGCTTATAACGCTTTTATCCTTTGGTCTATGCAGCTGTGTGAGGTGTCATTTTTTTGCGCGATGATGTGATCTTTCTATTGGTACCTTGATTGTGCATATGCGACTTTTTGATCGCTTTTTATTACAATTTTTCTGGATTGGATGCGCTTTTGCATTTTGGGATTTTTTTGCGCTTACGCCATTTACTGTACGAGATCAAGAATGTGATAAATTAATATTTTGAGCGATTACGAGGCGATACCAAACATGTTTATTTATTTATTTTTATTTATAAAATGGAAAAAGGGGGTGATTCTGACTTTTATTAGGGGAGGGGGCTTTTTATTAATAATGACACTTTATTTTTAACTTTTACACTTATACTAGAAGCCCCCCTGAGCGACTTCTAGTATAAGTGCACTGATCTCTCATTCAGATCTATTCAGCCGGAAGCAACCGAGTGCCGAGCCGGGATCAGTGCCATTACGGCGCAGACCCGGCCGGCACAGGTCAAGGAGATCGTTTCTCTGTGACAACATCACGGGGGAGCGTTCTCCCCACTAGACACCAGGGAAGAGCTGTTCTGAAGTCTTCAGATGCAGCTGTCATCTGAAGACCTAATTAGCGGGCACAGTCCAATCACCGCGGCCCCGGGCTACATGCGGCACCTGGGACCCCGCTCCGAATTCCCCCACCAGCGCGAGGACATACAGTCATCGACGTAGTCCAACGAATCCGACATAATCCACAGGATACCGATATCTGAAAAACAAAAGGGAAAAACTCAATTGTGACAGGTGTTCTTCTCCTTATAGTATGCAGCATCTTTCCAGATAGCTGCTTACAGTCTGTTATCCAAGGGGTTAAGCAAGGATGCTTCCTGTTTAACCCTTTGGGTGACATACTGAACAATCTAGCCTCGCAGGAGGTTAAGTGAGAATGCATTGCATCCCCAAATAACCCCCTGGGGGCCAGACTGATCTTACCTTTATCCCATAAAAGCAAGGAAGGGTGGGGATTAAGTGCCCCCCCTTCCTTGCTGGGAGAGATGCAGTGCAGGATACAGGCACAGGGGAGAGAAAGCTGCTCCCCTGTGCCTGCATCCTCAGCTCACACTGTTAATGTCCCTGCAGCCAATAACTTAGGCTGAAGAACATTACAGAGCCCCCTGCCCCCATGCAGGGCAGGATACTGGCAGAGGGGAGAGAAAGCTGCTCCCCTGTGCCTGTATCCTCAGCTAACAGATCCGTTCCTGAGTTACGATCTTACGAACCGAGCCCCAGATCTGTAAAAGAACCTCCATACATCTCCTCCCTCATCTCTGTCTATCGCCCTACCCGTGCCCTACGCTCCTCTAATGACTTACGATTAACATCCACCTTGATCCGCACCTCTCACTCACGTCTCCAGGACTTCACCCGAGCTGCACCAGTTCTATGGAATGCATTACCCAAGACTGTCAGACTCACCACCAATACCCAAAGCTTCAAACGTGCCCTCAAAACACATCTGTTCAAACAGGCTTACCAGGTTCCCTAATTTTGACTCAACCCTCAACCCCCCCTCCACACACACACACACACACAGACACATACATACACGCACACACACACCAAGCATTTAAGCACCTAGACCTGTGCATGCAGGCATTGGCTGGTGACAGGTTCACCCCCCCCCTTACCCGCACTGCCTTATTTATAAAGATGGCTGGACCATAAGAACAACGATGCACTTTGCCCCTCTGCCATTTTGTCTCGCACCCCCTCCTGATAGTGTGTAAGCTCATGCATGCGAGCAGGGACCTCACTCCTCATGTATGGATAATTATATGTATCTCTGTAATGTTGATTTTTTGTCTATGTATGTACCCCCAGAATTGTAAAGTGCTGCGGAATCTGTTGGCGCTATATAAATAAAAATTATTATTATTATTAAAAGAACGGCACCATCGGAATCAGCGCAGCCACTGGCGGAACTACCGTGACGCGGGCCCCCGTTGCTTACATAGCCTGCAGCACCCGGCGGCTGAGCAGGCCTCCCGGGTGCTGCAGCTGTTTGGGGTCCGGGGGTGTCCCGGGGATTCCGGGCGCAGTGTGGCTCAGCGTCTGCCGGGGAAAGTACTTCTGGTGCATGGAGGGCGCCCGCATCAGTCTAACAAGCGCTCCTGTGCCGGAAGTACAGGCCGGGGGCGGACGCTGAGCTTTCTGGTACCTGTGCTACCCCCCTTGCCACCACCGTATTGCCGTCCCGGCAGCACAGGTACTAGTGAGCTCAGCGTCCGCCCCGGCCTGTACTTTCGGCACAGGAGTGCTTGTTAAACTGATGCGGGCGCGCTCCGTGCGCCGGAAGTACTTTCCCCGGCAGACGCTAAGCCCGTCACCTGTGCTTCCCGGGAATCCCTAGGACGCCCCCCCCCCCCGGGAGAAGAGGAGAAGACAGCCGACGGGGAGTTAGGCGAGTTGTGTTTGTTTGTTTGTTTTTTTGTTTTTTTATCTGCTTTGCAAAGAGGGATAATACAGGGGGCATTTTTGGGGGATAATACAGTGGGCATTTATGGGGAATAATACAGGGGGCATCTATAGGGAGGATAATACAGGGGGCATTTATGGGGGATAATACAGGGGGCATCTATGGATGGATAATACAGGGGGTATCTATAGGGGGATAAAACAGGGGGCATTTATAGGGGATAATACAGGGGGCATCTATAGGGGATAATACAGGGGGCATCTATGGGGGATACTACAGGGGGCATCTATGGGGGATAATACAGGGGGTATCTATAGGGGGATATACAGGGGTATCTATAGGGGGATAATACAGGGGGCATCTATAGGGGATAATACAGGGGGCATCTATAGGGGATATACAGGGGTATCTATAGGGGGATAATACAGGGGGCATCTATAGGGGGATATACAGGGGGCATCTATAGGGGCATAATAAAGGGGGCATCTATAGGGGGATAATACAGGGGGCATCTATAGGGGATAATACAGGGGGCATCTATTGGGGATATACAGGGGGCATCTATGGGGTATAATACAGGGGGCCATCTATAGGGGGATAATACAGGGGCCATCTATTGGGGGACACCATAAGGGGGCATTTATAGGGGGACCAAATGAGATGGCATCTATAGGGGGACACCATGAGGGGCATCTATAAGGGGTAAAACATGGGGGACCATCTATAAGGGGGATGGACAAAACAGGGGGGTCATTTATAAGGGGCCAACACGAGTGGCATCTGTAAGGGGGAATACACAGAGGGGCATATACTATAAGGGGGTCACATAGTGTCAGGGCTACCCACTAAATGAGGGAGTAAAGGGGCCAATACAGATGTGCAGTGTGTAAAGAGATGAGGATGGTGACAGAGTGAGGAGTCTAATATGTTTGTCTGGCAGATTCTGTGGATTCGTGGCTCGGAGACGTTCTAATGGCCCAGGAAGGATGAAGAAGATGATGAAAAGGAAACAACTCTTATCAGAATAGACGTCACCTGTAAGTCACCTGATATAACTGTACTGTAATTTATATGGTGTACAGAACCTGTGTAGAGCTGAGTGTGTTGATGGCGTAGATGGGGGGGAGCCCTATCAAAAGTTTGAAATGGGGCCCAGCCATTTCTAGTTACGCCCCTGAGCGCAGCCATTCCGTAGGTATGTAGCACTTCTACTTTCAGCTCACAGGCTGGCCAGGAGAGGAAGGGTTAAAGCAGTGAATCCTTTCCTCTGTGGGTCGGGCTGTGAGCTGAGGATGCAGGACAGGGAGCAGCTTTCTCTCCCCTGTGTCTGTATCCTGCTCTGCACGGGGGTGGTTGGCACTGTAATGTCTCTGCAGTCTAAGTTACATGTTGCAGGGACATTGACAGTAAGAGCTACAGAGCAATCTCGCGAGATTGCTCTGTATCTCCAAAGCACAGAGGATGCCGGGAATATCCGTCAAAGCTGTCACACGCCGACTCTTTTGAAAAGAGCCGGCTTGTGGCAGTTTTTAAAAACTGTTATAGCGCCTCACAGAGGCCAAAAAAGTAATGACATATATTTACAGTAATGTATTGGCACGACTCTCCTGTCATTCTCTCTGGGTGTTGGACTCATCTCTCAGCGCGCGCGCCGGGCTGCAGCGGCTGAGATCTCCGTCACCCGACCACCTCCAGAAGCGGGACCCGGCGGGATTAGGTGAGTATAGGGGGCTCTAACGGGGGGTCGGGAGCCTGTCACCCCGGCACGGGGGTGACAGGTTCCCTTTAAGGCCATTGCATTACTGTAAAATACCAAATTACCAAACCCCTGTGATTGGTCCGCTTTAAACACGGCAGCACCGGAGCGATCGACAAAAAAAAAGGCCGAAAAACTGCACCCCTTATCACCCCGAGCGCCCAGGTGGTATTTTCTCACTAAAGTCCACAAAAATCTGGACAAACCACCTAAGCGTCCGATCGTGTCAGACATCAGGTCCGCCACTGAATTTTTATCTCAGTGTCTGGACTGGTCCTTCAGACCCCTCCTGGCAGAGACACTCGGCTACCTGAAAGACTCAGGGGATTTCATTAATATGCTGGACTCACCGACGGTGCACTTCACCGACGATTGCATCTTGGCTTCAATCGATGTTGAAAGCCTCTATACCTGCATCGCACATGATGCGGTGTAGAGGTGATCGATTGGTTTCTATCCAGGACCAGCCAATCCAAGGCCTACAGGGACTTTGTTAGGGAAGCACTATACATTATTTTGCCGAACAATGTGTTCACTTTCGAGGATCGATGGTATGGGCAGGAGATCAGCACTGCCATGGGCACGTCGGTCTCCTGCACGTACGCTAACCTCTTCTTGGCCAAACTTGAGAATGATTATGTATTTACCGCTCGCAACCCACACATCGGAGGCTTCAGAGCGTACTTTCAGTACGTGAATGATGTCTTTATTGTGTGGGTTGGAGACATTAAAGGGTTCCAAGACTTTGTTACCTACCTTAATGAAGTTAATAATGTAAACATGTTTTTCACGTACAAGATAGGGAATCGCTCTCTTGAATTCTTAGACGTGCAGGTTGATGTGGTGAACAATGCTCTATATACTTCTGTTTTCAGAAAAGAGACAACGCGCTATTCTATTTTACACTATTCTAGCTCTCACCCTGCGAGAGTCAAAGACTTTATTCCATTCAGCCAGCTAGTCAGACTTAAACGAATAAATAGCACTAACCAATCTTTACTACTACCCAAGCTGCAGATATGGAGAAAAGACTCCTAGCCAGGGGTTACCCTAAGCAAGTTATAAACGAAGCTAGAAATAGAGCTAACACCCTTAATAGATCTGACCTACTAAAATCCAGAACTGCACAATATAAAGGGGCTAATAAGTTTTCTTTTGTCTTTCAAAATTCACCAATGAACCAATGTATAGCAAAAGCCATTTGGAAGTATTGGTACATCCTAGAACAGGATTATGACCTGAAAGAGATTGCAGCTCAGGGACCTCTCATCACATACCGCAAAAGCCGCACGATAGGCGAAAATCTTAATGTGAACACGTGCAAAAAGAAGAAAACAGTGAATGACTGGTTTACCAGATCTCCTCTGACAGGTAACAAGAAATGTGGGAGCTGTAAATACTGCCCACAACTGATTTCTACAGCATTCATAAATCTTAACGGGGTAGATTGTTATATTAATAACCTAGTATGCACTGGTACGCCCATGTCACCGTTTCTATGTGGGCAAAACAAAACACCCGATATGGACTAGGCATAAGGAACATGCCTATTCGATAAGGACGGGGAAGGGTGTTTTCCGCCTTATTGAACATGTGAATTCCGCCCACAACGGAGATACTAGCTCCTTGCGGTTTCTGGGCTTGGAAAGGGTAGATCATCCTGATAGAGGTAGAGATAGACACCAGTACCTCCTTAGGAGAGAAGCGGTATGGATTGCTATCCTTGATTCGACCGGCCCCAATGGCCTCAATGAGAGGAACGATTGGTGTTTTTTTTTGTGAGCATGTCTGTATTTACTTTATTATGTTGTTACACTTTATTTGTTTATTAATCACTTATGCACAATGTAACGTAGGACTTGACAAAGCGCTGAGGCACGAAACCGTTGTCTGCTATACGCTCCCGCACCAGTGTCATCGCTCCCTCCCTGTGATGTCTAATTAATCCCACCAAAGATAAACTTGGTGAGTGCTTGGATTTATTTCTTACTTTCATATATCATACTGACAAACATACTACAGATCCCAGCAATCCCAGTCATTTCAGTACCGGTATACTGACAAACATACTACAGATCAGTGGCGTAGCTACCATAGAGGCAGGGAAGGCAGTTGCTATGGGGCCCCTGAGGGGAGGGGGCCCAATGCACAGGGAAGATAAGAGCCTCCTGTGTCCTTTTGCTTAACCCCTTATGTACTGCAGTGTGTAAGCGACCCTGTATTCTCTTACATGCTGCAACACAAAAAAGGGTTAATAAGCTAAAGAAAATTAGCTCTGTGCCTTACTGATCTGATAACCCCTGACCACTGCAGGAGCTCAGAGAACAGAGGTCAGAGGTTATCAGTGCAGGAGTAGTGAAGGAGAATGCTAATTTTCTGTAGCTTATTAACCCGTTTTTGTCTTACAGCATGTTAGAGAACACTGGGTCACTTACACACTGTAGTACATGAGGGGTTAAGCAGAAGGTAGTCTGCTCCTGCACCTAGTATATAACCATGAGGCTTCTAATAGGCTGTTATAGTTAATTACAGTGGATAGACAGAACAAGCAGACATTGGCTTTCTCCTCTCTCTCTCTCTCTCTCTCTATATACATTGTGTATAGTGTGTAGGGGAGGGCGGCCCCATACAGTTTTTTTGCTATGAGGCCCCATGAATCCTAGCTACGCCCCTGCTACAGATGCTCAGCAAACTTATGTCTCCAGAGCAGTTTTGACAGCAGCTAATCACAAAGAATCCTGCTAAAAATCTGCAGTTTGTGATTTTCTACTATAGGTTACAGATCTATGGATTGCTATCTCTTTATCCACCATAACATTCATTGTTGCTGATTGTTACAGGGTCGCTACATTGGGGTATGTGCACACTGAGTAATTGTGACGGAAACTCTGTCGAGTAATCTGTTGCTCGCGCCCGCTCGCGGACAACGATGGATGCGCGCATCTCTGCTCATGTCATAGACTCCATTCTATGCAAGGGCGGATTTCTTCCTCCGTCCAAAGAATGATCAAGTTCATTCTTTGGACGGAGGAAGGAATACGCCCGTGCAAAGAATGGAGTCTGTGACACGGACGGAGACGCGCGCGCATGTCGCAGTCCGTGAGCGGAGAATTACGCAATGGACTTTCCGTCTGTTTTAAGCAGTGTGCACATACCCTTAGGGCCAGTTCACACTAAGCAAACATGGCAGAATCCCACATTGCTCAGTGTACTGCTTTGGGTGAATGGGAGAGCGCACGCCTGTCCGCTGCCGCCGCTCTCTGCTCAAAGAATGAATATGTTCATTCTTTGAGCGGAGAGGAGAGGGAGCAGACAGGCGCGTGCTCTCCCATCCACTCAAAGCAGCACACTAAGCATGGTGGGAATTGCGCCGTGTTTGCTCAGTGTGAACCGGCCCTTAGGTAGCAAAAACTGCCACAACTATGTGATTGCTCCTGATTTATTGCACACAGCAAGCTCCGTGGCAAATAGCTGCCTATTAATCTATAGCTACTCTGCCTATTGCTGTTCGGACATCACCCATTACAGACTTAACCTTCAGTTCTGGTACTTCCACTTATTTATCCAATTATTCATTCATTTATTTATTTTCCCGCCAGGGCATAAAACCTTGGACATAAAGGGAGTTCCCTGATCGGTCAGAATCTCTTTAGGGTTTCCCACTCTGCTAAACACCTGTACCAACTCCCTTGCAATGGTTTTTGCAGCTGTATTCCGTAACGGTATAGCTTCAGGATATCTGGTGGCATAATCTAAAAATGGCACTTCAACAATGGGTAAAGGTAATAACTGACTCCAGTAATTGGGAAAAGGGGCTGTGTACTGGCAATCTGGGCAAGAAGCACAGTAATCTTTAATCTTTGCTATAAGCCAAGGCCAGAAAAAGAAGCTTCAGAATATTCTCTTTTGCTTTTTTCCACACCAAGCTGTCCACCCAATAGATGCCCATGTGCTAGATCTAAGACAGTTTTCCTAAATTGCTTGGGTACTGCTAGTTGTTCCACTATATCCTTACCTTGCTTGTCTACCCAATACAGTAATTTATTTTATACAGCCATGTTAGGAAAATCAAGTGGGAGACCTGGGTACACCAGTTGTCCACTTATTTCCTTAACATGTTCCCTTGCTCAAATAGGAGTAGGGTCATTCAACTGGGCAGTTACAAAATTATCTCGGGTAACCTCGAGATCTGGTAGCACATTTTCATTAACCTTAGGTTGTGTATCACCTTCACTGGTAGCCTTTGCATCACTGGCTAACACATTAAATGGGAAAGGAGGATCCTCCTCTGACACATCCTCAGGAAGAGGATCAGGGTCAAGTGTCCCCAATTCCCCTCCTTGTTGAGGCTCTTTTATCCTTTCTTCCCACAAGTGCCAGAAAAAAGGAAAATCTTGGCCTAGTATTACATCATACACAAATGCAGGAACAACTGCAACCTGCCAGGTTACTACATTATCACGGGCACCTATAGTGACTAGTGCAGTATTATGCTCACAAGTTTCACCATGAATACAAGTAAGTCCTATGTTATGTGTCTGTAGTCTATCAGGGTTTAAAACCAGGCTTTAACCAGTGTGATCAGGCTGTCAACATCAAGTAGAGCCTGTACCGCTTTCCTTTCTACAGTTACTGGGAACACATGTCTAGCAATACTTTCATTACATCTAGCAGAACCCCCCACTTTAGCAAACAGAGACTTAAAGGAAATCTGTCAGCTTCTGGGCCCTACCTGAGGTGCTGACAGTGTGCTGCAACGAGCATGTTGCCTTTTTGGTAATTTTCCGTGTAGCAGATTATGTACAATCTTATGTCTTCTATTGTACTAAAGAGTCAAAGAGCAGTTGTTTGTGCCACACTCTGGCATGCATCCTCCTTCCTCTTCATGAATAATCAATGCTGCCCGGCCTCCTGCTCACTCACTGATCACTGTCAGATTGCAGACCAGTCCTCTGTAGGCAGTTTATGTCTGAAACAAACACTCAGGTATAATTAAATCTCTTCTCCCTAATGTGTTGGAGCTGTGGTCTAGGGGTAACTCACCAGCCTAGAGACCTGCCAGCAGTTCATTCTCTGGTTTGAATCCCCTGATAGAAATTAAATAGATATCATTTTTTCTCATGATTGTATAATTTTTAAGGCTATGTTCACACACAGTATTTTTGCTCAGTATTTTGGTCAGTATTTTGCAACCAAAACCAGGAGAAGATTGACAACACAGAAAGGCTATGTTCACACACTGTTTAAATTGGGCAGATGACCATCATTTAATGGCAAATATTGGACGTTGTTTTAAAATAACAGTAATTATTTGCCATTAAATGGCAGACATCCACTCAATTTCAACAGTGTGTTAACATAGCCTTTCTGTGTTTTTAATCCACTCCTGGTTTTGGTTGCAAAATACTGAGCAAAAATACTATGTGTGAACATAGCCTGGGCCTATATTTCATTCCCATCAGGGGATTTGAAACAGAGAATGAACTGCTGGTAGGTCTACTAGACAGGAGAGTTACCCCTAGACCACGGCTTCAACTATAGCTGAATGTTTCTTTCAGCCATAAACTGCCTACAGTGGACTGATCTGCAATCAGAGACACTGGCTGACAGCTGAGTGAGCAGGAGGCCGGGCAACCTTGATTATTCATGAAGAGGAGGGAGGGGAAGGAGTGGAGAGGTGTGCCAGAGAGTGGCACAAACAACTCCTCTTTGCGTCTTCAGTACAGTAGGAGGTATGAAATTGTGCATAACCCACTGCACGGAAAATTACCAAAAAGCACCAAGCTCACAAGGGGACTGCCAACTACAGCACACTGTAAACACACTGTTGGATCTTTTTGATAAACTTTTATAGTTTTACATTATTTATCTGGTCACCATTAGTCGGACCTGGGCCTGGATCCCCGTTGTTGGAGTTTGGTGGTGTTTTCCTCATTGTTCCCTTTGTGGAGTTCGGGAGTGGCTGCGGTTCGCAGGTTTATACCTTTCATGCTATTCCGAGAGTTGTGCCTCCTGTTCAGCACAACTCTATCAGTTGAGGGTTATCATATTCTATCCCTTCACTCCTTTTAGTCCAGCTGATCCCCTGTCTGCCTGCTTGTTCCCGAAGCGATGAAGTCAGGGAGTGGAGTGAGCTATTTGTAGCCAGGACACATCTGATGGCAATTAACTACTCATCCAGTGCCTCTCTATCGGTGCATCCATGTGCGCCACGCCACCGGTGAACCGCCGCAACCCAGGCAGTCCCACTTCCGGGTTTGGTGCAGATGCGCTGTCGCAGGAATAGGGAGTAATCTGCGTCACTGCGGACTTACCAAGCGCATGCGCTGAAGGCCGCACAGCATCTTAGTGATGGGAATGAGTGGCAAAGTGCCCATAACAGAAAGAGCTATGGAACAGTATCACTGGAACAAAGAGTAAGCGCTTGTGCAATCAGTAAGCAGCTGTTAATATCAAGGGGAAGAAAAGATCCACATCGGCACTATAGGTTATCTTGCAAATGCATATTCCTAAAGCAGCATGATTACAATTGAATAAAACACAACATTCATTTAAAAAGATGATTGAAAAAACAAAAATAAAAAACATAACAGTAGTGCCAATTGAAATGAATGTGAATGTTGTGCACATGAAAAAGAATGAGTGATATGTGACTGATGAGAGTGATTGATTTTGTGTTGCCATACCAATGTCTTGTGCATATCAGAATGATAATAATGTGCAGGGAGATGTGATACTGACACAATGTGAACCAAAATTAAATAACTAATATGAAGTTGCACAAACTTGCACAAGTTGAGTGAGTTCCAGAGCAGGGGATGTGATGAGGGTATCTGTGTACTAGTGACAGGATTCCTCATCACTCTATTCTTCCCAGTGGATATTGATCTTTAGAAGATACACAGGATAATTCGGCTGAGGCTTTCTGCCACAGCAAAGCAGATGCATCTATCACAAATTTTCATTTTTAATATCTATTTTTGTTTTTTAACACATGTATTTTTTATAACAACTTCATATTAATTATTTTATTTTAGTTCACATTGTCGGTAGGCATTGAGGCGATGACAAATTTTAAGGAAGAGTTGAATGAGTCACTGATCAAATGGGATAAAGACATACAACAACCTAAAGAGATTTGGTAGACGACTAATCTAACAAAATTTATAAGTGGCAACAGCAAAAGTTGTTGGAAAGGACGGAATCGATGACAACGGTTAACAGTGAACAATCACAGTGAACAATGATGTCTAGAAGCAGCTCGGTATGCAGCTATGGATACAGACGAGAGTTAGAACAAGGAGGGAGGAAACTAAAGCAGCAACCTACTCAGGAATTGGATGCCCGGATAGATTGGTCATCTAAAGGTAATCAACTTGTCACAACATGTTCTTACTGAGGATCAGAAATCTGTATTGTCTTTGGGACTAACATTTTGTCCTTTGGGACTAACATTTTCTGCAACTAAGGATATCTTTCTATTTGCAAGGAAGTTATAATTAAAAAAAAATATTTTTCTAAAAATATATCATCCCCTATCTTTACAGCGGAAATGGAGCTCGAAGAGGTGCTAGAGGAATTGCTTGATGAACAGACCATTGACCCAAGTAGGTTACCATCTCACATAAAAAAAAAATTCATCTTATTTCCACCATTAGCCCTTAGCCCCAAGGTTGAGGCATTTGTAAGATGTGTAGTTGAAGATCTGGAGAAAATGTCAAAACAAAGTATGTATGATAATCTAGGTCACAATCAAAGGAATTGAAGAGATGGAAGGATGTTGTATTTAAACCGTCCGATAAGGGCAGAAACATTGTTATATGGCCGGTGGAGAAATATGAGGCGGAGGCATTTAGGCAACTCAGAGATCATAATTGCTATCGACAACTTGATGGTAACCCCTTAGATTCCAACAACTGGTGGAAATTTTGGAAGGAGCTGGGAATAATATCCAGACAAATATTTCATGGGCTGATGGTTGAAATTCCGGTTATTCCAACAATATATTTACTTCCAAAAGTCCAAAAGAATATTGAGAACCCCCCCTGGAAGGCCAATAGTTTCTGGCAGAGGGGTCTACGTGAGCCTGTATGCAGATTTCTTGATCACTATCTAGAACCGGGTGTGCGGTACCTCCCCTCATATATTAAGGACTCGGGAGAGGTCCTACAGAGGCTGGATGGAACAATTTTGGAAGACAACATGTTCTTGATTTCATGTGATGTAGAGTCGCTATATCCCTGCATCAACCATAGTCATGGGTTGCGAGCATGTAAATACTTCCTGCTAGCAAGGGGAATCCAATCTGAATTGCTGGATCTGCTTATGTGCCTATTAGAATTTGTGTTGCAACATAACGTCTTTTTTTTTTTTTAAAGACAGATACTTCCTGCAGACATGAGGAGTGGCAATGGGGGCGACCTGTGCCCCATCCTATGCAAATTTGTTTCCTGGATTTTGGGGGAAAGTTTTAACAAATGAGACAACGGTAAGTGGCCAAGTTGTATCGTGGATGTGATTTATCGAAGATGTACTGTTTATTTGGTAGGGCACTAGAAGGTCACTCCTATCATTTATACAGGATCTGAATGAGAAAGAGCTGAATATAAAATTAACACACACAATTAGTCAAAAGAAGAGTGAATTTTTGGATTTGAAAATATACGCTGATGACTTGCATACAACACTGTATCGGAAACACACAAGTGTTAATTCTGTTTTACATGCAGGCTCCTCACATCCGGGTCATAAGGTTAGAGCTAGAGAAGAGCGAACCAGGTTTGAGTTCGAGTCCATCCAAACCCGAACATTCGGCATTTGATTAGCGGGGGCTGCTGAACTTGAATAAAGCTCTAAGGTTGTCTGGAAAACATGGATACAGACAATGACTATATCCATGATTTCCACATAGCCTTAGGGCTTTATCCAAGTTCAGCAGCCACCGCTAATCAAATGCTGAACGTTCGTGTTCGGATTGACTCGAGCATGCTCCAGGTTCGCTCATCTCTAGTTAGAGCAATTCCGATTGGAAAATTTTTAAGAACAGGAAGGATATGTGAACAACAAGGCGACTTTGAGGAACAGTCATTTGATCTTCAACAGCAATTCCTGAGAAGGGTCTATAAACCAAGTGATATTTCAAAGGGATACACTAGAGCCAAATTCAAAGACAAGAACTATTGCGACCAAACGTACCAACTAAACAGGATGACCAAGTAAGGCTTATTATGGGTTTCCATACACGGTGGAATGAGGTCACTCAGATCATTCAAAAATATTGGTCCATCTTGAAACAAGACAGTGATTTGAGAGGGATATTGCCAGCTCGGCCACAGATAACAGCTTGAAGGAGAACGACGATTAAGGACATGTTGGGGAGAAGCCATTATGCGGCACCAAGAAGTAACTACATATCCTCCTCAAGAGGCCCAAAGTGGGCATCCAAAGCATGTGGGAATTGCTCAACATGCCATCAAAAGATAAAAACAGAAATCTTTCAGAATTCCATGGGTGACAAAGAATATCGAATAGTCCACCCCATTAATTGCAAGTCCTCAGCAGTGCTATACTATGCATCGTGCCTATGTGGCCTCATATATATTGGCCTAACAAGCAGGGAGCTGAGAGTTTGTATAATGGAACACAATCGAGATATAAAAGCAGCACAGAGGGTGGATCTGGCAGACCACGAGAAAATGCAAAAACTAAAGCCAATTCCGAGACATTTTCGATGGGCATATCCAGGGCATTGGCAAGATCTAAAATTCAGAGAAATAGACGTGGTACATCTGGGCGGGAGAGGAGGCGATATCAGGAAGAAACATGCAAAAGTTTAGTGTAAGTGGATATGTACCTTGAGAACAATGTCCCCCCTATGGTTTGAATGAACAAGTTTTTCTAGCTTTTTGTAATATTTAATCCTGTAGTCTGGGTCTCTTTACAGTGTGACAGACTTTAATAGGTGAGGGAAATGGAGTTTTTGTTTAGAATAGGGAAACCAGTATAGAGCTAGGGTATCCAAGGAGTGGCGATTTGAATGGTGAGGTAATTTGGCACTAACATTATTCTGTGTTTTTTGTTAGGTGTTCCAGTGCAGGGGATATGATGAGGGTATCTGTGTACTAGAGACGGGATTCCTCATCACTCTATTCGTCCCAGTGGATACCAATCTTCAGAAGATACACGGGATAAATCGGCTGAGGCTTTCTGCCACAGCAAAGCAGATGCATTTATCACGAATTTTCATTTTTAATATCTTTTTTTGTTTTTTAACACATGTATTTTTTATAACAACTTCATATTAATTATTTCATTTTGGTTCACATTGTGTCAGTATCACATCACACTGCACAATATTATTAGAGATGAGCGAATACGATTCGATCGAGTAGGTATTCAATCAAATATTTTGGTATTCGAAGGATTCAAATTCAATCGAGTAGTGAGGCGAATACGCGGAAAACATTTGAAAGCCCTCCCATCACGGTTGGCGCTTTTTTTAATCCAATCATCCTCTCAAAAGAAAAAAAGCATATGCACAAAAAATGGTAGCACATCACAAAAATCTTTATTATAACACTAACATGGATACAAAAATACCACATAAATATATGAATGTACAGGAGTAGTAAAATGAGGGAGACAACACCCCAAATACTCGCTCTTCTGATATGCACAAGACATTGGTATGGTTACACAAAATCAATCACTCTCATCAGTCACATATCACTCATTCATTTTCATATGCACAACATTCACATTCATTTCAATTGGCACTACTGTTATGTTTTTGATATTTTTTTTTTTTTTCAATCATGTTTTTATAATTCATGTGCACGGCAGGATTGCATTTTTGTCACAATTATGCTCATAATATTGGTTATTTGATTGGTATATACACATTCTTTATTTTTATCCTCACATCATGCACAATCATTGCACGCACATTCACACATACTCAACACTACATATCAGTATTATATATCACTTTTCCGCATTCGCACTATATCATTTCATAGCACAATAGTTCTTTTTAATTTTTATCTTTATTTGCACTTTTTAATTTGTATTTATTACACAAAATTCAGTTGTATATATTATGAGTTACTATCATCTTTGAATTATGTAGACACGGTAAATGAATTATTTTTTATTTAATAGTAATCATGCTGCTTTAGGAATATGCATTTGCAAGATAACCTATAGTGCCGATGTGGATCTTTTCTTCCCCCTGATATTAACAGCTGCTTACTGATTGCACAAGCGCTTACGCTTTGTTCCAGCAATTCTTCAGTAGCTCTCTCTGTTATGGGCACTTTGCCACTCATTCCCATAACTAAGATGGCGCCCGGGTGCTGTGGCACCTTGAGCGCGTGCGCCTGGTGAGTCCACGGTGATGCAGGTTACTCCCTATGCCGGCGATGGCGCATCAACACCGAACCTGGAAGTGGGGCTGCCTGGGTCGCGACCGTTCACTGGTAGCGTGGCGCCCATGGACGCACCTATAAGGAGGCCTCGAGTGAGTAGTTAATGGCCATCAGATGTGTCCTGGCTACAAATAGCTCACTCCCTCCCTGACTCCATCGCACCGGGAACAAGCAAGCAGTGAAATGCGTTGGAGTGAGGAGGACTGGGTGTCGGGAAATGGCCACTGGGTCTGAAATGTAAGTGCTGGGGTTGTGCAATATTGTTTATGGTCTTATATAATCAACTTAAAAGTGAATACAGGGCATAGTGCAATATCCTTTAGAACATATTCGCATATATATTTTGCATTAGCATAGTACTAGTATTGGTTGGCGGCCCATCATTGTTTGTGGCAGCTTCCCTTGGGATAACTTTTCATTGCACTTTTTTATTGGATCTACATTTTGCACATCCCATGTTTGTAATTACACAATGTACTTGTATCCCCCGGTCCCCCATGGTGTTGTTTTTGAATTGTCTAATGTGATGTAATTGTGTATGTGTTTTATGGGAAATTAATTGGTGTCAAAAATAAACTTTATGAATTTTTCAAGTATTTTGGAGTAATCATTTATTTGGGATTTTTTAAGGTAGTATTGCATTGCAGTGACCTCAGTTAACAATATTGATTTTTTGCATAGGGGATGTTCTTTTTTAGGATATATTTACATATATACCCTAGACCAGGGGTCATCAAACATTTTACAGGGGTCCAGTTCACTGTCCCTCAGAGTGGTGGAGTTCCAGACTATATGCCGCTGCTATGTCTGGTCCGTGGGGAGCTGTTGCAGCTGAAGGATGATACTGTCTCTGCCCATGAGGAGGAGGTGGAGTGGAGGATCATACTGCTCATCTGTATCCAGTCCGGTGGAGAAGCATGCTGGGAGTTGTTCTACGACAGCCACAAATGAGCATGCTGGGAGTTGTAGTTCTACCACAGCCACACAGGAACATGCTGGGAGTTGTAGTTCTACCACAGCAACACAGGGACATGCTGGGAGTTGTTGTTGTTTTACCAAAGCCACACAGGAGCATGCTGGGAGTTGTTGTTCAACCACAGCCACACAGAAAGATGCTGGGAGTTGTTGTTCTACCACAGCCGCACAGGAGCATGCTGGGAGTTCTTGTTGTCCTACCGCAGCCACACAGAAGCATACTGGGAGTTGTTGTCCTACTACAGCCACACAGGAGCATGCTGGGAATTGTTGTTGTCCTACTACAGCCACACAGAAGCATGCTGGGAGTTGTTGTCCTACCACAGCCACACAGGAGCATGCTCGGATTTGTTGTTGTCCTACCACAGCCACACAGGTGTGACAACATGCTGGGAGTTGTTGTCCTACCACAGCCACACAGAGCACTAACACACACACACACTCCACTATCACACAGACATGAACACAGACAGATACACACATATACTCACCCACACAAAAGTAGCAGTGGAGGATGTCTCCCCCCCCCCATGAGGATTAGGTAGAGCAGAGGATCACACTGCTGATCTGTCTCCGTTCTGAGGGGGGGTGGGGTAAGGGGCATCTGTTGGCTGGGAAATGGGGCCAGGCTGCAGTCACATGTCGGGAAGAGGAGCTTTCTCCTTGCTGTCTCTCAGGCTCAGGGGGCCACAGGTAGCGCCCCCTTCCTGCTGGGGGTGCGCAGTGCCCTGTGCGACTGCACTGCTCGCACACTCCTTGCCATTAACCCCTTAAATGCAATCGCAGCATTTAATGTACTCAGTGACAGAACAAGCTTCCGTCACTGAGTGATCGGGTCAGGGTCTCGGTCGCTTGTGCCAACAGGTGGGGGTGAGTCACTTACCTCCATCCTGTCGGATCGGCGTTCTGTGTATACAGTCTGCTCTCAGGCAGGTTCTATGCACAGATCGCCGATAAAACTGATCTATTGCATGTTTAAAGTGAAAAAAAAAAAGTGTAAAAAAGTGTAATAAAAAAAAAGTTTTTAAAAATATTAAAAAAACCTTAGAACCTCTCCTCCCCATAAAAGTTTAAAATATCCCCTTGCCCATTATAAAAAAAAATGTTTCAAAAAAATAAATAAATACAGTGGTACCTTGGTCTAAGAGTAACTTGGATTAAGAGTGTTTTGGTTTAAGAGCTCACAGTTTTTCAAAATTGTGACTTGGTTTAAGAGCATTGCTTTGGTTTAAAAGCTCCCTGTACTGGAGGGCAGGGCGAGTGGAGGTGAGGCATGGTCTGCATAGCAGGGTCTACAGCCCTGTACTAGGACCCAGGAAGTCTCCCTCACCTTCCAAATCATAGCAGATCTACTTCAGGCTGGGGCTCAAATCAGGGGACAGGACGCTGGAGGTAATCTCTCCATAGCTGTAACCCCTGCCTCCCCAGACAGCGAGGCTGCATGTATGTGCCCACATATGTCCTGCTCATTCCTTCATACTCTCTGCAGTCTCTGTCAGCCCTTGTGTTTCCCATCCTCGGGGATCTGCAGTTCCATCCTGTATCTACAAACTGCTGCTGTGTTATCAGGTTTATGCACTTACTATACATTATACTCCTCATGCTGATTGCTATGCTGTACAGTAACTTATAATATTACATATTCAGCTGGTTCTACATGTTTGTTTCATTTGTTTTACATGTTATTCAGAATAAAAAATCATTATTTTTAGAGTGTGGAACCAATTGTCTGCATTTCAGTGATTTGTTATGGGAAGTTTTGCTTTGGTTAAAGAGTGGATTTAGATTACTAGCACAGTCCTGGAACGAATTATGCTCGTAATACAAGGCACCACTGTATATATATCGTAGCATGCAGAACTTAAAATATAACAGTATATTGTTCCCGAACAGTGAACCGCGTAAATGAGAAAAAAAAATACCAAGATTGCTGATTTTTTTCAAATATATTAGAAAAAAAATCTATAAAAAGTAGTAATGAGCGAGCATGCTCGTCCAAGCTTGGTACTCGATCGAGTATTAGGGTACTCGATGGTACTCGTTACTCGGACAAGCATCTCGCGATACTCAAGAAAATCTCATCATCCGTTTCCTGTAAGTTTGTGAGCTATTTCTCAGCCAATAAACATGCAGGAGACTCTTTGGTACATCCTGCGATCATGTGGGACCCATACATGTTGATAGCAGCAATTGGTTGGCTTGATCAGATGACCCTGCCATATAAAACACGCAGCCGGCAGTGCTCGCTTCAGACCCATGCTGTGAGAGATTAGGGACAGAGCTGCTGCTTCTTAGGGAGAGTGTCAGTGTAGGATTTAGCGTTCCAGTAGGCAGGGTATATACTAGCAATATAAACAAACAGCCCTTTTCAGGGCTTCAAATCGTTTTTTAATAGTATTACTACAGACTGCTGGCTGGGACTTGCAGTGCTGCTATTACGATTTCAGCAGCACACTGTGGTGATCGGCTGCTGGCAGAAAGGGGACATTAGGTGTTGCATACAGACCCCTAAGAAGTACTCAGTGTACTCCTTTTTGATTTTGGGGCTGGTGGTGCTGCTGTAGTACATTGGATTGCTGGGATTTGTAGTACACCTGCATAGAACTTCACTGCTTATTGGACGGTGGTGTCAGAGAGTGTGTCTAGGTCCATCCACTACCACATTGTACCGTACAGCCCCCCCCCCCCCCCCGCCTCAAACTAGTGGGTACTACACTGTATTGCTGGGATTTGTAGTACACCTGCATAAAACTTCACTGTTCATTGTAAGGGGGTATCACAGAGTGTGTATCTAGGTCCAGCCACTACCACATTGTACCGTACAGCCCCCCTAAACTAGTGGGTACTACACTGTATTGCTGGGATTTGTGGTACACCTGCATAAAACTTCACTGCTAATTGTAAGGGGTATCACAGAGTGTGTCTAGGCCCAGCCACTACCAGTTTATACTGTACAGCCCCTCTAAACTAGTGGGTACTACACTGTATTGCTGGGATTTGTAGTACACTACCCCTCAAGTGATGATCCCTTTGCATGAGACAATTGCCAGATCATCAAGGATCAAATTCAAAATCAAAACAGCGGTGGGGGGAGAGGTGGTGAGTCACATTATGCAGGGAATGTTACCCCAACTGCTGCAGTCAAATTGAAAATCGAAAGGGTGGTGGTGGTAGATGTGAGTAGATACATTTTGCAGGGAATGTTACCCCAACTGCTTCCGTCAAATTGAAAATCAAAAGGGTTCTGGGGGTAGAAGGCTACTTGTTAGCTACTGCTGGGCCTTAACTGCCATCCATATTGACTACTGGTGTGCCTGCCCTTGCCTCCGTGTTGCTGGGCCTTAACTGGCATCCATGTGGACTACTGGAGTGCCTGCCCTTGCCTCCTTGTTGCTGGGCCTTAACTGGCATCCATGTTGACTACTGGTGTGCCTGCCCTTGCCTCCTTGTTGCTGGGCCTTAACTGGCATCCATATTGACTACTGGTGTGCCTGCCCTTGCCTCCTTGTTGCTGGGCCTTAACTGGCATCCATGTTGACTACTGGTGTGCCTGCCCTTGCCTCCTTGTTGGCTACTGCTGGGCCTTAACTGGCATCCATGTTGACTACTGCTGTGCCTGCCCTTGCCTTCTTGTTGCTGGGCCTTAACTGGCATCCATGTTGACTACTGGTGTGCCTGCCCTTGCCTCCTTGTTGCTGGGCCTTAAATGGCATCCATGTTGACTACTGGTTTTGAACAACACAGATTACTGGGTGTTCACCCTCCTGGACCCTCGGTACAAACAGAACTTTTCCACTGTCATTCCTGCCGAGGAACACAGTATGAGAGTGAATCAATATCAACAGGCCCTGGTGCAGAAGCTGAAAATGTACTTCCCATCTGACAACACTAGCGCCAGAGGACGTAGTTCTGTGAGCCAAACAGCGGGGGAGAGGAGCGGTGGAGCAGGCAGCTTGTCAAGGGGCAGGGGAACACTCTCCAAGGCCTTTTGACAGTTTCATGGCACCCCAGCAAGACTATGTCAACTGTACCCAGTCTAGACAGAGTAGGGGGAAAGCCTTCAGGAAGATGGTGAGGGAGTACCTTGCTGACCATACCAACGTCCTTCCCGATCACTATACCTACAACTACTGGGTTGCAAAGCTGGATACGTGGCCCGAACTGGCGCTTTACGCCTTTGAGGTGCTGGGTTGCCCTGCCGCTAGTGTGTTGTCAGAGCGGGTCTTCAGTGCAGCTGGTGCCATCATCACTGATAAGCGTACCCACCTGTCAACTGAAAGCGCTGACAGGGTGACGTTTATAATAATGAACAAAGCCTGGATTTTATCTGAATTCAAATTGTCCATCCGGGAAAAGCAGCTCAACATGAAAATTCTTGTTATCTCCTCTCCTCCTCCTCCTCCTCCTCCTCCTCTTCCTCCTCTTCCTTCAATTCTTAGCCAACTGCCAAGTCTTCTTCCGCCATGCAGTGTCTGGCCTAATTATTGGGAGGCTCAATTGCTTCCTCACTCACTTCTAATGCTTCTCTGTGTCCTCACTGCAATGCTCTGACGTCACACTACGTCTGCGGAGGAGCGGGACTGGTTGCCAGGGGGCCCGCCGATCGTGCCCCCGCCAACCAGCCAGCTGTTTTATTTTTTTTTTTGTCTAGCCATGACTGGGGCTTCACCACCCCCGGTCGAGAGGCATCAGGTGTACCCTTAATGATGACTGACAGCTGGCCTAGCCAGATTGTACCGTACAGCCCCCCCAAAACTTGTGGGTATTAAACTGTATTGCTGGGATTTGTAGTACACCTGCATAGCACTTCACTGCTCATTTTAATGGGGTCTCACAGAGTGTGCATAGGTCCAGCCACTACCAGATTGTACCGTACAGCCCCCCAAAACTTAGTATTTTTCCTGATTTCTGTATTTCATACGCAAGGCCTATCTAAGTTCCATAATTTGCAGTGTCCATAAAATGGTGAACCCCAGGGGTAAGGGTTGAGGACGAGGGCGTGGGGTTCCAAGTGATGCCGTTGCCGGAGGCCGTGGTTCAGGGCAGGGTGACACAGCAGCACCTGTTGAGGAGGTAGCAGTGGCACACCGCAGACGTCCACTCCCTAGCTTCTCTGCCCAAATTTCGGGGTCTCAAGGTAGACCGATATTGAAACCGCAGCAGTGTGAACAGGTGATCACGTGGATAGCAGATAATGTGTCCAGTTACTTATCCACCACCCAGTCTTCCACCCACGCTACCCAAGGGAGTGGAACCCTTGCTCCATTAGCTCAGCTTCCTTCCCCACAGCCTGGCCCCTCTAGGGAAAGAAGGGATTCAGTTCCACCACCATGCCCCCAGGAACTCTTTTCTGGACCCTTCCATGAGTCAGAGCAACCGGAGCAGTCGATCTGTCCTGATGCCCAAACTATGCAGCTCATGCAGTCAGTGGTTGATGAGAGTGGGAACTTGCAAGCGAGGTTGGAAGAGATGTCTAATGATGACGATGAGACCCGGTTGTCAGACAGTGAGGTTGTTGTCATGGATGTAACTCAAAGTGAGGAGGAGAGTGAGGAAATGGAGTTGACAAAAATGACGTTTAGGATACACACTGCCACAGTTAATAGTTTGTTAATGCTGTTTGTGCCTTAAAGAGGAGGGTAACTATCACTTCATAGAACGATTGACGTGACTATAACTTTCATATTGACATGTAAGCCTCCTTACCCCCCATCAGTTGCCAAAATAGGACAGAGGTGGTCAGGTCATCACATTTTTGTTTTTGTTTGTCTATCTGGGAAGTGATGGTCAGGAAGGAACAGATGCCGCACTCTGCTGAGGGCCCTCTGCCCCTTCCTTTAAGCAAGTAGGGTTAGGGTCAGCACTTGGACCCTAACAAGTTTGGTGACATGTCAGAAATTTGGAAATGATGGTTACCCTTCAGTTTCATTTGTTGGGATATATACATATTGTAGGTTTGCACAGTATGAGAGAGAAATCTATCTACAGTAGCTTGTCAGCACTTAAACCAGTTAGCACTTAGAATTGTCACATTAGTCAACTAGGGAATGGGATGTCACTAATGTTGGGTGACTGTTTTCAGTTCATAGTTCACATTGTAAAAGTTTAAAGTTCTGCACTTATCTCACTTTTCATTGGTTGTTGTTGTTTGATTGCACAGTTTGAGTTCACTTGTACCACACCAACCCTTACTAAGACACCATGTATAGATATATTGTACTATTTTCTCAATTTAATTTTTAATTATTTTTTTTTTAATGGTTCTCTGTGTGCTCACTTCCATGCTGTGTATGTTATAATTTTTGGAAGGCTCACTTGCTTCCTCACTCACTTTTAATGGTTCTTTGTGTGCTCACTGCCATGCTAGGTCTGGTATAATTTTTGGAAGGCTCACTGGCTACCGCTTCTACCTTGTTCACTCTGTCCTCACCGCCATGCTGTGTCAGACTGAATTTTTGGGTGGTTCATGATATGCTACCTCTGTTTTAATGGTTCCCTGTGTTCTCACTGCCATGCTGTGTCAGGCTGAGTTTTTTGGTGGTCCATATGCCTACCTCTGTTTTAACCAGGCTGTTGCACAGAATAAGGTATAATGGTGCCATTAGGCAGCCTCAGAGGCATGCATACATGCTGCCCCTGCTCTTTCCTGTCAATTTCTGTTGTGTTTCCATCAATTTCTGAGGTTGACAGGTTTTCACACGACCTTCCCTCTACCGAACTTGAGTCTCCTGCAAAAATGCTTGAGTCTCCCATTGACTTCAATGGGGTTTGTTACTTGAAACAAGCACTAGAGTATCGGGAGATATTCGTTTTGAGTAACGAGCACCCAAGCATTTTAGTACTCGCTCATCACTAATAAAAAGCTATGGCTCTAAGAAGGTGGGGAGGAACATTGCAATAATTTGACCCGGACATCTGGGCATCAAAGGGCTATGTGTTGAAGGGGTGTCAGGAACCGGACAGCAGGACAATACAAGACAGTGAGCCCTGACGCTGAAACCCGCCCACTGTCCATACCTTCTTGCCGCAATCCGCCCTAAGATGGCGGCGGGCAACTTGGCGGCGGTCCCTGTACTGGCTTGGTGGGACACAAAGACAAGACAGACAGACAAAACACAATAAAGAATGGTAGACAGTCCGGGTCACAACAATCGGGCAGCGCAGTAAAAAAACACAATACAACAAGCAAGGTCAATAAAAAGGCAATATGGTCAGGGGCAGGCAGCAAGCAGGGATAGTCAGAATACAAGGCAAAAATAGTCAGAATAAACACAGAACTAAACAGAGGCAGAAGCAGGCTGAGACAAGCTCAATAACCGGCACCAGAAAGAGCCTCAGCCAAACACTTATAGGGAATAAGGAGAAACTCCCAGCCTCTATTGAACAAGGCTCCTGTTTCCAAACAGAATCACCTGCTGATAAGAACTGGCAGCAGTGTAAGGGCCCTTTTACACGGGAAGATTATCTGACAGATTATCTGCCAAAGATTTGAAGCCAAAGCCAGGAATGGACTATAAACAGAGATCAGGTAATAAAGGAAAGCCTGAGATTTCTCCTCTTTTCAAATCCATTCCTGGTTTTGGCTTCAAATCTTTGGCAGATAATCTGTCAGATAATCTTTCCGTGTAAAAGGACCCTAACTCCTTAATAGCCAGAGCACACAGCAGACGGGTGGGGCTGAACATCATGATAGAAATAGGCCAGTGTTCAGACAGGGTTCAGGTTACTGCACAAGACATACAAAACACTGAATATCAGCGCCATCTCAGCCGCGCAGCACGAGCTGAGGGGCGCTCGGAGTTTATCCCAGGCACATTCATGACAAGGGGTTAATAATACCAATACCAATTTAACTTACAAATTAAGTGCTGGATGGGTCTGTAAAGAGGGGTAGTTTGGAAACCACTCAAAACCTGTATAGTTTCCCTCTGGATCAGGAAATGTATCTCTTAGGGTGGGTTCATACTGAGAAATTCTGGCGGATAATGTCTGCGGAATTCCGCTGTCTGTCCGCGCACACGGCCTTGAACCTTTCCGCCGGCTCCATAGACACCATTCTATGGGCCGGCGTATTCCGCTATCCGCCTATAGAAGTGACAGTGACAGTGAAAGAACGATAGACCACCCATCTGTAGTATCTGTTAAAAGCGGGAATCATTACCGAGAGTTCGGGTTCGTACGAACCCGAACCGAACTCGGTTCGGACCATCCCTAGTTAGAATATTATATCATGCTACAATGAAATATTTAGTAGTAAAAATATATTAGTGAATGATTCTCTCTTTAACCCTTAGGCGACCCTGGACGTACCTGTACGTTCAGGGCCGCCAACAGGTGTTCAGAACGGGGCCACACGGCGGCCGCGCTCTGAACCACCGCGGTCCGGGGTGCCGCATGTAGCTCGGGACCGCAGCTATTAGCGGCCACGGTCCGATTGCCGTGCCTGCTAATTAGATAATCGGATGCAGCTGTCAAAGATGACAGCTGCAACCAATTACCTGATGCAGCCGTTCCCTGGTGTCTAGTGGCGAAGGTCAGTTTTACCCCAGGGCAAATGGGGTAAAAAAAATACCCTCCAAATAAAAGAAATGCGTTTTGTTTTTTCAATTTCACCACACATTGAATTTTTTTCTGGTTTCACAGTGTACTTTATGAAAAAATTCAGCCTGTCATTGCAAAGTACAATTAGTGGTGCAAAAAATAAGGGCTCATGTGGGTTTCTTGGTGAAAAATGCAAGTGCTATGGCCTTTTAAGCACAAGGAGGAAAAAACGAAAAAGCAAAATTTGAAATTGGCTCGGTCCTCTAAGGGTTAACTGACTGCAATGGCAATGCATTGAAGTCAATGGAAAGACGGACTTCCAATGTGCACAATGTATTGAATAATGGACATTATTGTTGCAGACGTCAAAATAATGTTCATGTTCATAATTTTCAGACGTCTTTTGAAAACAGCGGACGTTTTTTATTAGTTGTTCACACACAGTTTTTCTTTTGTCACCGTTCTTTCGTTTTTACTATTAAATTTAATGGACTTTTCAATTAAAACACAACCAAAGGCCAATTAGTAACCCAAACTAGAATAATAGACATCACAGCAACCATTGGGGCTGTTTGGTAAGGTATGAAGTATGAAGGAAGGATTCTCCCTTCTTTTAGCACTTTAGCACATGCCAGAACGGTATGCAGAATTGGACGCACCGGTACGTGATCCGGCATGAAGGGGTTAAAACTGGCAATTGCGGCAAACTCATTAAAACATATGATTTCTTCCGCCGTTTTCGTCAATCTGCAATTTTTAAATCCATACCTAGGATCGAGTATAATGTGGGGACTCAGCTTTCTTAGGATCTTGTATAATGGTTGGGTACAACATTAGTACCTTGTCATGGAAATGCTGAGAAAGGTAAAATTGTTGGACTGAAATGTGGCGTTGCTTTTGTGGTACAAAAAAATACCTTTTTCTCTTTTGTAATGGAGTGCCATAGTGATTCTATATGGCTATCTACTACACGCCTGTGGTCACAAAGCTGCATATGGCTGGCAGCGCCCTGCATCTTAAGAACTGCTAACAATCTACTCTATTTATATGTATGGATACATATACACATACAGTAGTAGATACATGACAGACATTGTTATTAAAAAAAATTATATATACAGTGGTACCTTGGTTTAAGAGTAACTTGGATTAACAGCATTTTGGAAGAAGAGCTCACAGTTTATCAAAATTGTAACTTGGTTTAAGAGCATTGCTTTGGTTTAAGAGCTCCCTGTACTGGGTGGGAGGGAGAGTGGGGGAGGGGAAAGGTCTACAGCACTGTACTCCGACCCAGGAAGTCTCCCTCACCTTCCAAATTATGGCAGATCCACTTCAGGCTAGGGCTTGCATCAGAGAACACTACTGTGATGTTAATATCTTTATAGCTGTAACCCCTCTCTCCCAGGACAGAGAGTGCTGCATTTATGTGCCCACATCTGCCCTGCTCATTTCTCATGCTTACAGTCTGTCAGACCTTGTGTTTCCCATCCTCTCCATTCCTGCTATAATGTGCCTGCACTCACACTCAGCTATACAAACTGCTACTATAATGTGCCTGAACTTAGACTTAGCTATAATATGTAATAATAATAATCTGTAATATGCTTCAATCACCTATCTGCCTCCCTTTCCTGTCTTTTCCCCCCTCCATCCCCCACCAGGAAGTGAAAGAAACTCACACAGACCTAATTACTGTCGTCACCGTCACCAAGCTCTTCTCTCAGCTCCTTCTACTGTTACACCAGCCTCCCCCCTCCCCTGCCTTGTCAGGTGACAGGCTTGCTCAGCTCCCCTTGGCTGAACAACTGCAAGCCATCACTTGGACTGGGGAGGGGGGGCTGGTGTAACAGGACCTAGAGCAGTCCTCCTGCTGATGACTCATCCTCACAAGAAAGAGCTGCCTGGTGACGGTGACGACAGTAATCAGGTCTGTGTGAGTTAGGACACTTCCTGGTGGGGGGTGGAGGGGGGAAAAGACAGGGAATATGAGGCAGATAGGCGATTGAAGCATATTACAGAGTTATATAACTTTGTAATGTGCTTCAATTACTGGGAAAAAGTTTTTCATGGCACTTGTCCTTTAAGCCACAAGCAGCGTGCAACCTGAAGTGTGAACAGAGGCATAGAGGTGCTGCAAATTTTTTTTGTTTCTTTTTTTCTGTTGAATGTGGGGTGTGTGGCTGCTTCATTTTGGCTTGCACTCCACCTATGTCTCAAGGGTGCTATAAAAAGAGATCATTTGAATCCTTTCTGCCCAGTTGTAGGCTTGTTCAGCCCAGGAGAGGCCATTGCTAGTGTGGAAATGCTAGAGTAGGGACCATGTCTCTGAGGACACCTTAACATGGTGACATGGTACACTCTGATCAAATATTTTGCTAAGATGCTAATTTTTTAATATCTACAGAGCAGGTTTTTATCGTGTACACTGGGAGGAGTATATACAGTAAGATCTTGCACCTGTGGGTTGTTGTTGCACTTCTTGTATTTTTGTCTGCTTCTACACTTAGCTATACACACTGCTGATATAATGTGCCCGCACTCAAACTCAGCTATACAGACTGCTGTTATAATGTGCCTGCACTTACAGTCAGCTATACACACTGCTGCTCAGGGCCGCTTCTAGCCCAGGGTGCCTACAGCTAGGAACCCCTCACCCCCACGCGGAACGAATTGTGTTCGTAATCCAAGGCCCCACTATAGTAACTTGGCAATTGCATTTTTTTTATAAGCTATAGACAGCCATGCCCACATTTATGTGACATTATGCCAAACATTATGTAAAATGCTTTAGAACCATGTTTGTTCCTTAAACACACATCCAGAGATTTACCTACAAAAAACATTTTTAAAATAATAAAAGATGAGCATGTGTAATGTCTATAAATACTTCAACAATCCTATATGGCCAAGAGCTTGGGAAATAGGGGTCATACAATATACAGTGGTGCCTTGAATTCCGAGTATAATTCAAGGCACCTCCACAGTCCTATCCTCTGGTGTAAGCCCCAGCCTGAAGTGGATCTGCTATGATTTGGAATGTGAGGGAGACTTCCTGGGTCAGAGTACATGGCTGTAGACCACTCTATGCAGACCATGCCCCTCCCCCACTCCCCCTCCCACCCAGTACAGTGAGCTCTTACACCAAAGCAATGCTCTTAAACCAAGTCACAATTATTAAAAGAGCAATGCTCTCAATCCAAGTTGCTCTTAAATCAAGGTACCACTGTATAGCCATCAGGCACAAGTGTGTAAAATATTTACTGCACATTGTAAAGGTCTATAGAGCTCCCACAATCTACATTTTTTAAGAGTTCATATCATACCGCATATGAAAATACAATTTAGTTGTTTAAACACAAAACCACATTTATGTTACTTGGCATTAAACAGAGGTAAAAAAAAATTGCATCAAAAATTCTTATTCAAGCAGAAGTCTTGTTGCTGCTCAAGTTACCATTAAACATGCCGAAAGTAATTTATTGTTCTTTTATATAGGGATACTCCTATAAAACTATACAAATATTATAGCATATAATTAGAAAGGGATTAAAAAAGCAATAGATAGTTACTATATCAGAACAATAATTTCATTGGCTCTGTTCCCATGGAAGGCTTTAACTATGTGTGAAGAGATTTGCATGGTTTTTCATTTGACATTGTCACCACTATTGGGATTTACAATTGTCACCACTATTGGGATTACCTACAGCATGGGTCTCCAAACTGCGGCCCTCCAGCTGTTGCAAAACCACAATTCCCATCAGCCTTCCCAAAGCTTTAGATTTTGCTGTCCAGGCTTGATGGGAAATGTAGTATTGCAACAGCTGGAGGGCCGCAGTTTGGAGACCCATGACCTACAGTAATATCACCTATGTGTCAGTAAGATATGTAGCTGGCAGGACTGAATGTTGCATGACTATACAGAGTCCTTCTGTTTGTATACTACTGTAGGTGCCACAATATTTTTTATTTAGGTGTGTGTGTGTGTGTGTGTGTAACATGTAGTGTCAGGAAATAGTATTTATCAAATAAAACTATAAACTGCTCACTTTATGGGTAGGTTCCCATGCAAACTTAGATGTAGTTAAGTGCCTTTTGTTCTGTCATTGCTCAAATAACAGAATTAGTAACCAGGATTAGCAGAATGACAAGGTAGAGAGGTTAACACTGAGGAAGTGTAATGCATTAGATTGTATTATGTGCATAGGGAAATGTAAGGGTGGAGTCATTCTGGGGAGACAACTTAAGTATAATCAATTTCTGAATATTATGCAACTGGTTGGACAGCGTTCTTGTTACTTAGAAGAGGTGTGGTAGCATGTTCTCAGTACTTAGTTATTATTTTTATGGAGCGTGGTAATTGTTCTGTTCCCAGAATGAAGTGTGTTGTGGATAAAGACGCCAGACAGCTGCTACAAATAATAAGATTATTATTATTCAAACGAGATTTGAACGAGGACAGGTCATAAAAGAAAGACTGACATTTCTCTTCTTTTCAAATCCATTCCTGGCTTTGGCTTCAAATATATGTGAGGTAAATTTCTGTGTGAAGGCCCCCTTTGAGATCAGACAATGTCTTTGCAGGCAATCCTCCCTCTAGCACTGATAAGTCACTGTAGATGAATCGTAGCTACTATAAAAACAGCCCGCTAAGAACATGCTGCTTCCATCGAAGGAGATGGGAGTCAGTAAAAGGCTATGTTTACACTAAGGAAAAATAAAGGAAAATGTACATTATTGTGTATTGCCAGGTTTTGCTGCAATATTAGAGCATAGAGGTTGGATGTTATCACCTCCATCCAGCAGAGGGAGTCAGTTCCCAGCTAGGAGCAACATAGATAACAGGGGAAGAAAAAGTCAGAGATTCAGGAAGTGTGACAAACCCAGTTCCTGTAGGAAGAGATCATCCCAGTGCTGGAGGTCAAGGACAGTGACCTGTAACAGAGTTGAAGAGTGGTGTGACAAGGTGATCCACAGCAAGCAGGACAGCCTAGCCAAGTCCATAAGAGCTACAGCAGACATAGCAGTGTGCAGCACCAAAGGAAGAGAGCAACACAGCCCAGTGCTAGCAAGTGGAGTGCAGAGCACCTGGGAGAGAGAAGCACTGACACAGGAGTGTCCAGCCAGCCTCATCACTGCAGCAAGGAGGAGGGTACTGCTCAGGGGAGACAGAGCTGGAGCTGCAGGGGAGTCCATTGTTACTAGGAGGATAAGAAAGTGGGGGCCCCTACAAGACTGCATATAGTTTTGCTATATCACACAGACTAATGCTGCGTTTACACGAAACTATTATTGTGCTAATTTGCACGATAACGATAGAATTCGAACGATAATCGTACGTGTAAACGCAGTGAACGATCGAACGACGAGCGAGAAATCATTCATTTTGATCTTTTAACTTGTTGTTAAATCGTCGTTCGCAAAAAATTCGCCGATCGTTCCGTGTAAACTGTTGTCGTGCGAAAGTCCGGCCCCCGCAGACTGGCCCCCCCGGCCCCAGCCCGGCCCCCCACTCATCCGCAGCCCCCTGCGCCGGCTCGATCGCCGCCCCGATCGCTGCCGCCGTTGCTCTGATCGCCCCCCCCCCCCCGCCGCTCCGATCGCCCCTGCCGCCCCGGCCACGAGCATACCCTACCTGCTCCGCGTAGCAGGTGTTCGAAATCCCCGACTCCCCTCTTAAGTTCATTGATTGGCTGAAGAGGGGAGCCGGGAATTTCAAACGGCTCCTCATCAGCCAATCAGTGCTCCTCTTCAGCGGCGGGGGGGCGCGATCGGAACGGCGGGGTGGCGATCGGGGCGGTGCAGGGGGCTGCGGTTGACCGTGGGGCCGGGCTGCGGACGAGCGGGGGGCCGGGCTGCGGGCGCGCAATCTTAAAACGATCGCAAAACGATTTTTCCATACAATATATCGTACCGTCTAAACGCTGATCGTTATGAAAAAAAAAATTGTTACTCCGACATCGTTAATTGTACGATCGGGCCAATTATCGTTTCGTGTAAACGCAGCATTAGTTGCATCCTTCCTGCTACTTACCAAGTTTCTAGAATAGACTGTGTCCCTGCTACATAGGAATCTGCCTGTTGCTGCATTATCATCAGTAAAGTTATTCTAATAATACCCAGGCGTCAGAGTGAGTTTGTTGCCATCCACCTGCTCCATTACAATTGCATCATTTTAATTACCTTAAGTAAATTGCATTGAAGTCTATAGAATAACAAACGTCATTTGCATAACATTGAATAACGGATGTCCTTTGAATCGCCCGTAAAATAAAGATCAATTTTCGAACGTCTTTTGCAAACAACGGATATTATTTTTTACTTGTTTACACACAGTTTTTCTTTTTTAACTGTCCTTTCTCCATCTTTACCATTTAAGGGGGAACTCCAGGCAGAGGTAAAAAAAAAAATAAACCTGCTGAAGCATATAGCATTGCTTACAAGTCCAACTCAGTTTTGAAACTACCAAAAATCAATTTTTTTTTTGGGGGGGGGGGGGGGGGGGGCTGTCTTCATTTTGTATTTTGTGGCTCTACTTCCTGGTTGAACAGTTGTACACAGTACTACAGGTTCCAAAATGCATTGCATACCCTCAGCTGTTCATCACAGTCCTCCACCCTGCCCATCCCCCACCCAGAACTGTTGCAAAACATCTAAGCTGTGTTCACACATTGCAGTTTCATTGTGTTACTGAATTAATTGCAGCACTGCATTATTTCATTGTGGTCCCACCCACATAGAGATGTATACTCCTGTAACACCTTACAGCACACTGTATTCTCTATCTGTAACACCGCACAGCACGCTGTATTCTCTACCTGTAACCCCACACAGCATACTGTATTCTTTACATTCTCTGGCTATGTTCACACTATGTATGTGTGCGGCTGTATTTTTTATGCGGCTGTAAATGTGCGGATGAAACTACGGCCGTGGGAAAAAATAGACATGCGGCTGAAAACATACGGTCATTTACTTGGAAATCTGGTTCAACTAAAAATAATAAATAAAATCTTAAGAAAGTGATGCAAACACCTCTGGATGCATCTGGGAAAGCAGGGAAACAGTTTACATGAATCGCTATTACCGGGGTTTGCGATCCTCTGCAGTATGCCGATGCCGATGCCTCTCATGTTTAATATATTGAATTAATAAAACACATTTTCGTTTGTTCATTGTTCAATAATTAAATTTAAACGATTCCATCATTTTGCAATTAAATATACTGTTAAAATAAATATATATATAAATAAATGTATATTTATATATATATTTATTTTTTGACAGTATATTTAATTGCACAATGATGGATTAATTTAAATTAAATTATTGAACAACGAAACTGATTTTATTTCAACGAAAATGTGTTTTATTAATTAAATATTAATTAGTACAGGAAGCTCCAGTAAGCCGTTAATTCATATTGCCGGCAATAGAGCATTCTGTACTAATCATCACTTTACTTTAATTAAAACATCAAATGTTTCTTCTAATTATGTTATGACAATAGCATTATTAGAAGAAACATTTAGAATTATATGTGCGCTCAGCTGATTGGCTGATCGGCTCAGCGCACATATAATTAGCGGGTCCGCAGCACAGTGACTTCATTGTGCTGCGGACCAGCGAAGAGGACACATCGGGGTGACTATATAGCTCTCCCCACCCCCTCCCCAGCACTGCACCCCTCCCAGCAAGGAAGGGGGGTCACTTAACCCCTTCCTTGATGGGATGGGTGCAGTCTGACATCAGTCTGGCCCCCAAGGGGTTAAGGGGGACACAATACATCCTCCCTTAACCCCTTGGGGGCCAGACTGTAAGCAGCGATCTGTAAAGATGCTGCATACTGTAAGGCGCACAACACCGCTCACAATGATGGGTGTTGTGCTCCTGTTTGTGTGTTTTTTGTGTGTTTCTCCCTTTTTGTTTTTTAGATATCGGTATCCTGGGGATTACGTCTGATTCCGTGGACTACGTCGATGACCAGCGGTTGTTTGTTGTTTTTTTTAATAAAATGATCAATGAGGGGTGTGGGGGTGTTTATATTTGAATTAAAAAATTTTTTACTTATCTTGTCTTTATTTCTTTACTTTATAGACTTAGTAGTGGAAGCCGTCTAATAGACGGAATCCATTACTAAGTTGGGGCCTAGTGTTAGCCGGTATAAAATGGCTAACACTAACCCCCTATTATTACCCCAGTACCCAATGCCACCAGGGGTACTGGGAAGAGTCGGGTGCCAGTGGTCCCGGAGCGTCAAAATTGGCGCTCCTGGACCGGGCGGCAGCAGGCTGGTAAGATTTAGGCTGGGGAGGGCCTAAACCAATGGCTCTTCCCACCCTGGTGTTACCAGGCTGCTGTCGTTTGGTTTTTAACACGGCTGGTTATAAAAATAGGGGGGACCCTATGCGTTTTTTTTTTTAAATAAATAATTAAAAAAAAACGCATAGGGTCCCCCCTATATTTATAACCAGCTGGGTTAAAAACCAAACGACAGCAGCCTGGTAACACCAGGGTGGGAAGAGCCATTAGTTTAGGCCCTCCCCAGCCTAAATCTTACCAGCCTGCTGCCGCCCGGTCCAGGAGCGCCAATTTTGACGCTCCGGGACCACTGGCACCCAGCTCTTCCCAGTACCCCTGGTGGCATTGGGTACTGGGGTAATAATAGGGGATTAGTGTTAGCCATTTTATACCGGCTAACACTAGGCCCCAACTTAGTAATGGATTCCGTCTATTAGACGGCTTTCACTACTAAGTCTATAAAGTAAAGAAATAAAGACAAGACACAAGTTAAAAAATTTTTTTATTCAAATAAAAACACCCCCACACCCCTTTTTGACCATTTTATTAAAAAAAAAAAAAAACAACCGCTGGTCATCGACGTAGTCCACGGAATCAGACGTAATCCCCAGGATCCCGATATCTGAAAAACAAAAAGGGAGAAACACACAAAAAACACACAAACAGGAGCACAACACCCATCATTGTGAGCGGTGTTGTGCACCTTACAGTATGCAGCATCTTTACAGATCGCTGCTTACAGTCTGGCCCCCAAGGGGTTAAGGGAGGATGTATTGTATCCCCCTTAACCCCTTGGGGGCCAGACTGATGTCAGACTGCACCCATCCCAGCAAGGAAGGGGTTAAGTGACCCCCCTTCCTTGCTGGGAGGGGTGCAGTGCTGGGGAGGGGGTGGGGAGAGCTCTATACTCACCCCGATGTTGTCTCTTCGCTGGTCCGCAGCACAATGAAGTCACTGTGCTGCGGACCGCCTCTTTATATGTGCGCTCAGCCGATCAGCCAATCAGCTGAGCGCACATATAATTCTAAATGTTTCTTCTAATAATGCTATTGTGATAACATAATTAGAAGAAACATTTGATGTTTTAATTAAAGTAAAGTGATGATTAGTACATAAAGCTCTATTGCCGGAAATATGAATTAACGACTTACTGGAGCTTCCTGTACTAATTAATATTTAATTAATAAAACACATTTTCGTTGAAATAAAATCAGTTTCTTTGTTCAATAATTTAATTCTAACGAATCCATTATTGTGCAATTAAATATACTGTCAATAAATAAATATATATATATAAATATACATTTATTTATATATATATTTATTTTAACAGTATATTTAATTGCACAATGATGGATTCGTTAGAATTAAATTATTGAACAACGAAAGGGACTTTATTACAAAGAAAATGTGTTTTATTAATTTAATATATTAACTATTAGAGGCATCGGCATTCGGCATCATTGCCGGCTATTTTTGAAGTACTCCGTACGGACCGCCTGTCAATCCACGGCCGCATTTCCAGCCGCAAACAATGGTCTTGTTAATTTTTTACGGGTCCGTTTACGATAGGGCCGTAGATTCATACATAGTGTGCACTGTGCAGCCGTATATCGTATACTTTCCAGCGTACGCATGAACCACCAAAAATACCCCCGCACAATTACAGCCGCAAATACAGCCGCACAGTTGGGTGGACCTAGCCTCTACCTGTAACACCACACAGCACACTGTATTCTCTACCTGTAACACCTCCCAGCACGCTGTATTTACTACCTATAACACCACTTAGCATGCTGTATTCTCTACCTATAACACCACACAGCACACTGTATTTTTCTACCCGTAACACCACACAGCACACTGTATTCTCTACCTGTAACACCACACAGCACACTGTATTCTCCACGTGTAACACCACACAGCACGCTGTATTCTCTACCTGTAACACCAGGTAAGAACTGTTCAATTTTTTTTTCTTCTCATCTCCACGCACATATTGTGATCAAGCATCTTTTATCTTTGAAGTTGAGCCCCACACTAAGGCTAAAATCTCTATCCAATATTATCTTACGTGGAATGTACAATGGGATGCTGACACATGGTCGGTAAACATGGTCAAGGTCGTTATATATCCCTGGGTAACTTTGGTGGATGACACTGCCTCTGGTGCCTGTGTGTCTTCGTCGACATTCTCCAAAACTGCTGCCATGGTGCAGACCAGGATCCCCAACCTCGACAGGTAGCACGTGCCAAGAGAAACCAGGCCTTTCTTAAATTATTTGGTCTTGGAGACCATCAACAACCAGGTCAAGAGCTGTGGAGGGCTCTGCGCACTCAGACTGGTGGTGTTGGACAATGAGAGCAATCTCCTTGCTGTCCTTAAGATCGGCAGGCTAACAAACTTTCCTTGTCTGGCACACTTCATGAACGTGTTGTGGGTCTTGATTGTCTGCTGAAGAAGCCTTGAAGTCTTAGCTCCCACTTCCGGCGCTCGCACCCTGCTTCGGCATGACTGGCAGCATTGCAATTTGATCTGGGCCTCCCTGTCAACCATCTCATATATGATGTGGCACCACGCTGGAATTCCACACTCCACATGCTCCAGCGATTGTGGCAGCAGCGTAATGCAGTACGAAATTTCACATGGCCTGACTAGCAGTGGTGCGTACCTTGCGGTGTTCACTCATGGAGACAGGTGAAGGATCTGTGCACCATTGTTGCCAGTTTTGAAGAGGCCACCAAAATGGTCAGTCTAGATCAGTCCTGTCAAATCTGGCCCGTGGTGCCATTATTTTTGGCCCGCCATGCTTTCCCATTGCTGTGTTAGATTTGGTCCACCTGATGTTGCAGCAGATTTTAATATGGGTGGTCCGTAGAGCTGATTGGACCACCCATATAATAATCTCGTAGGCTGCAGGCAGTTTTTAGCCCGTGGCCTAGAAATATCTCAGTAGTGCCCCAGATCTGGCAATGTGGTAACGTCATCGCGCGACTCTTCCGACGGGCGCCTCCTGCCGCCTCTCGAGCCACAGGAAGGGTGAGTCCAAGCTAGGGGGCAGTCATGAACAACTACAGTAGAGGCTGGCTTCTATTTAAGAGACTATTCTTGAGGACTGGCTTCTACATAAGAGACTGTTGGGGAGGGCTGGCTACTATATAAGACTACTGGAGAGGGCTGACTACCAGTAGCCGATTATAATAGGTCCTTTTCGGGCGGTAGCCCAGGGCCTTGAGCTCCAGGGGGGGCCCATGACCACCTAAAAAGACTTATACTTTCAGTGGTTTATTGTCTCCTGGATACAGTTCTGCCATGATTTGCACAAATCAGGGCATCATGACATTATCTATCCTGTACTATGAAAGCCACGTTAATGCTGCCATAGTTACAGTGGGGTGGGGGGCCCAGGCTTGGTGAACAGCCCAGGGCCTATGGTGAAGTTAATCCGTCCCTGCTGACTACTATAAAAAAAACTATTGGGGTGGGCTGGCTACTCTATGAGAAACTATTTTAGGGACTGGCTTTTATATAAAACACAATTGGGCAGGGCTGACTACTATATAAGACACTATTGGGAGGACTGGCGACTATATAAGCCACTAATGGGGGCTGGTTACTATATGGGACTTTATCGGGGGGGCTCGCTACTATGTAGGTCTCTAATGGTAGGCCTGGCTAGTATGGGGCACTATTTGGGATGGCTACTACATGGGGCACAATTATGGGATTACCTACTGCTTGAGGGATATAACAGGTAACTGTCATGTTGGTAAAATTACTTTAGGATAGGCAGTGCCAGGAACGCCGCATTGCTGCATGCAATCTTCATTAATTATCATGGTTGGCCGCGACTTTGTCCAATTTTTTAATTTTGGCCCACTGTGTATTTGAGTTTGACACCCCTGGTCTAGATGATGCCCTTGTCAGCATCACCGTTCTAGTTATATTTTTTCTGAACAAGCGTTAGGCACTCTGTGGAAGCAGGTCTCAGCAGTGATGGAGGAGGAGGAGGCAGACAAAGAACCTTACTCACTAGAGGATGTAGAGGACCCAACTGTTTCACAATTGTATAGGTCTTTTTTAGGCAGTGATTTTAGGTCGAGGGAGGGTGCAGGACGGCAGTTCAGTAAGCAAAAGCCAATTTTTGTCTTGTTTGTTTGCATTGCTGAATAATTAAAAAAAAAAAGAAGCTCTCCACAGGTGTTCTACAAATCAATCTTTCAAACATAGGAGTTGGTTGTTAAATTTATTCTGAGTGGGCAAAAGCCAATTTTTGTCAGTTTGCATTGCTGAATTATTATTATTATTTTTTTTTTAAAAAAAAAGCTTTCCACAGGTATTTTATGAATCAATCTTTCGTACATAGGAGTTGATTGTTAAATTTATCCTAAAAGATAGAAGTGGAGATAGAATTGTCCGCTAATGGTACTGCCATCTAATCTACTTCAGCCTGCAGAGAACTGGTCCCTAAAAAAAATCTGAATAAAGAGGACTTATATTTAATGTCACTTAGGCTATGTTCACATTAGCCTTCGTACTTCCAGCACTATTCAGTAGTCGTTTTCCGTTTTAGAGAAAGCGTAACAAAAATAGTCGGATCTGTTATAATCCCCATAGGTTTCAATGATATTTTATTGTGCTCCGTTTGACCAAATAGTGCTCCTTTAGGCCGTAGATTCATACATAGTGTGCACTGTGCAGCCGTATAGCGTATACTTTCCAGCGTACGCATGAACCGGAAAAATCCGGCCGATGATTTACCGCCCGCAATACAGCCGCACAGATACAGAGTGTGAACCTAGCCTTACACCTAGATTATTTTTGAGGGGACCAACATTTTCAGTTTTGTTTTTTTTATTTGTTACATGTTCAATGCTTACCCACCACATTCTTGTTTTAGTAGTCTGAATGCTTGCTTTTTATTACTTATTGCATCCCTAACAGCTGCAATTAACCATTGGTTTTCTCCTATTTCTACTCTGTTTATTCCCATAGGGTGTACAGTGGTGCCTTTGATTACGAGCATAATTTGTTTTTGGGACCGTGCTTGGAATCCAAATCCACTCTTAAACCAAAGCAAATTTTCCTATAAGAAATCACTGATATAGAGACAATTGGTTCCACATCCTAAAAATAATGATTTATTATTCTGAATAACATGTAAAACAGATGAAGTAAACATTCAGAAACAGCAAAGTATGTGATATTATAAGTTACTGTACAGTAATGGAGAGCATGGGAAACAAGGGCTGACAGAGACTGCAGGAGCATAAGGGAATGAACAGTACAGATGTGAGCACAGTATAGTAGCACTCTCTGTCCGGGGAGAGAGGTGTTACAGCTATGAAGAGATTATCTCCACAGTCCTGTCCCCTGATGTAAGCCCCAGTCTGAAGTGAATCTGCTATGACATGGAAGGTGAGGGAGACTTCCTGGGTCAGAGTACCTTTAGACCCTACTATGCAGACCATGCCCCTCCCCCACTCCCGCTCCTACACAGTACAGGGAGCTCTTAAACCAAAGCAATGCTCTTAAACTAAGTCACAATTTTGAAAAACTGTGAGCTCTTAAACCAAAACGCTCTTAAACCAAGTTACTCTTAAACCAAGGTACCACTGTATGTCGTTCACAAAATCTACCCAGGATATCCAATTTCTCTCTGTACTTTTACTTTTCATGGCTTTGTCCCAGTCTACAATATGTCACCAATGTCCTCTCTTAGTTTTTGGAAATTAGCCTTCCTGAAGTTTAATGTTTTTGTAGCTCCCCCACTAAGCATTTAATTAACCCCTTAATGACCAAGACTATTTGGGCCTTAAAGACCAGGCTCAAAATCTGACCTGTCTCACTTTATGTGCTTATAGCTCAGTGATGCTTTAATGTATGCTAGCGATTCTTAGATATATCAAGTCATATCACATAAATTAGTTACTAAGGGCTCGGCCACACTAGCGTTTTTACATGAAACTGACATATCCGTAAATTTTTTGTAAACGGATAGCTAAAGACGGATTTGCTAATGGATGTCAACGGATGCAAACGGATAGCCAAAAATGTTAGTGTATCCATTTATTTTAGTAAAATTAGCGAAAGCTTGCCATCCATTTGCTTCCGTTGTCATCCGTTTGTAATTCCGTTTGTGTCTGTTTTTCACTGGGGGGGTTTTCCAGCTCTTCCCCTTCCTTCCCAGGAGGCTATAAAAGAAGGCTTTATGGAATGAAGGCTAGTCTAAAGATCAAGCACAGAGAGAGAGGTGGCCCTATTCTGCTGTTTTGACTTTGACTGCCTTTTTTTCCCCCAAAATGTTGCCTTCTCATTTGCTTTACAGTTTCGACATCACGATGATCCGGATGAAAAATTGTCGGCGTGCTAGGAAGAGACAAAGTTTTTGGGTTCACCCAATCCCCTCCTGCCGGATGACCCGTGGTACTTACGCAACCCGTTATGTGGAACTATGCAGAGACCCCTAGAAGTTCTTTGACTACAGTCATGGCCAAAAGTTTTGAGAATGACACAAATATTATATTTTCACGTGATCTGCTGCCCTCTGGTTTTTATGTGTATTTTTGTCAGATGTTTTTATCACATACAGAAATATAATTGCAATCATATTATGAGTAACAAAAGCTTATATTGACAGTTAGAATAAGTTAATGCAGCAAGTCAATATTTGCAGTGTTGACCCCTCTTCTTCAGGACCTCTGCAATTCTCCCTGGCATGCTCTCAATTAACTTTTGGACCAAATTTTGACTGATAGCAGTCCATTCTTGCACAATCAATGCTTTCTTTTTGTCAGAATTTGTTGGTTTTTGTTTATCCACCCATCTCTTGTTTATCCACCCATCTCTTGATGATTGATCACAAGTTCTCAATGGGATTAAGATCTGGGGAGTTTCCAGGCCATGGACCCAAAATCTCTATATTTTGTTCCCTGAGCCATTTAGTTATCACCTTTGCTTTATGGCAAGGTGCTCTATCATGCTGGAAAAGGCATTGTTGATCGCCAAACTGCTCTTGGACGGTTGGAAGAAGTTGCTCTTGGAGGACATTCTGGTACCATTCTTTATTCATGGCTGTGTTTTTAGGCAAGACTGTGAGAGAGCTGATTCCCTTGGCTGAGAAGCAACCCCACACATGAATGGTTTCAGGATGCTTTACAGTTGGCATGAGACAAGACTGGTGGTAGTGCTCACCTCGTCTTCTCCGAATAAGCTGTTTTCCAGATGCCCCAAACAATCGGAAAGGGGATTCATCAGACAAAATGACTTTACCCCAGTCCTCAGCGGTCCACTCCCTGTACCTTTTGCAGAATATCAGTCTGTCCCTGGTGTTTTTTCTGGAGAGAAGTGGCTTCTTTGCTGCCCTCCTTGAAATCAGGCCTTGCTCCAAGAGTCTCCGCCTCACAGTGCGTGCAGATGCACTCACACCTGCCTGCTGCCATTCCTGAGCAAGCTCTGCACTGCTGGTAGCCCGATCCCGCAGCTGAAAAACTTTTAAGAGATGGTCCTGGCGCTTGCTGGTCTTTCCTGGATGCCCTGGAGCCTTTTTGGCAACAATGGAACCTCTCTCCTTGAAGTTCTTGATGATGCAATAGATTGTTGACTGAGGTGCAATCTTTCTAGCTGCGGTACTCTTCCCTGTTAGGCTATTTTTGTGCAGTGCAATGATAACTGCACGAGTTTCTATAGCAATAACCATGGTTAACAGAAGAGAAACAATGATGCCAAGCACCAGCCTCCTTTAAAAGTGTCCAGTGGTGTCATTCTTGCTTAATCATGACAGATTGATCTCCAGCCCTGTCCTCATCAACACCCACACCTGTGTTAATGGAGCAATCACTGAGACGATGTTAGCTGGTCCTTTTAAGGCAGGGCTGCAATGATGTTGAAATGTGTTTTGGGGGATAAAGTTCATTTTCTAGGCAAATATTGACTTTGCAAGTAATTGCTGTTAAGGTGATCACTCTTTATAACATTCTGGATTATATGCACATTGCCATTTTAAAAACTAAAGCAGTAGACTTTGTAAAAATTAATATTTGTATCATTCTCAAAACTTTTGGCCATGACTGTACTTAAGGATGTAGATGTCAAGATTTGAGGATCTTCTTCGGCATGTGCGTCCAACCATCCAGCGACAGAACACCAGATTCCGCAGAAGCGTTTCTCCAGAAGAGCGCCTAAGGGTTACTTTGAGGTATGCAATTAAATATCCCAAAATAAATTATTTTTTTTATTTTTTTATTTTTACTAAACTTTTTTTTTTTTTACAGATATATTGCCACAGGAGAGAGCTTTTCTTCTCTGTACTTCCAGTTTCGCCTTTGAAAATTTCCGGAATCGTGCAGGACACGTGCAAGGCCCTGTGGGATTCTCTTCGAGAGGATTTCATTCCACATCCTTCCACACAGCAATGGATGGACATCGCAGACAAATTCTTCGAAGTTAGAGTTTCCCAACTGTGTTGGTGCTGTGGATGAGGAGCACATCCGGATCCAGAAGCCTCAGAACACCGGCTCACAATTTTACAACTATAAGAATTACTTCTCAATCATCCTCATGGCCATAGCTGATGCCCAGTACAAGTTTGTAGCTGTGCACAGTGGTTCATTTGGGCGGACCAACGACTCCAGAGTCTTCAAGAACTCTGCTATAGGTAGACGGCTCTACACTGAAAATTTTGGACTTCCTGATCCAAGGCCCTTTCCTGGAACTGATGGACCTCCTGTGCCTTTTGTTGTTGTTGCTGATGAGGCCTTCCAGAAGTGCGAGAACCTTCTGAAGCCATATTCCAGTTGTGGCCTTAACTACCGCCAAAGGATCTACAAATAGAGACTCACCAGAGCAAGATGTTTTATAGAATGTGCCTTTGGAATCCTGACGGCAAAATGGAGAGCTTTTACCCGGACCATTCAACTTCAGCCAGATGTCGTGGATGAACTGATCAAAGCTGCAGTTGTACTTCACAACTTTGTGTTATCTAAACAGCATACTGTATCTCATCTGAGCTTACAGAAATGGACACCACATTGGCTCCCCTCCAAGACGTTGCACGAAGATCAACAGTAGCAGTCAACCAGATGAGGGACCAGTTTGCAGAATATTTCCTTTCCAATGCCGGGGACTGGCAAGAAGGAATGATTTGAACTGTACTTTAATATTTTTATTTTTTATTTTTCAGCATTTCTGATTCATGCAGTGGCCAAAGTGTGATGTCTTCTGTTTAATGGGGACTTTGGCTAGATCAGAGTCTGGGCTCACCTCTCCCCTGAGTGCTTTGCACTCAGAGGAGAGGGGAGCCTAGACTCTCTGCTCTAGCCAAAGTGTGATGTCTTCTGTTTCATGGGGACTTTGCCTGTTTCATGGGCTCCCCTCTCCCCTGAGTGCAAAGCAGTCATTGACTATCATTATAAAAAAAAAAAAAAAAAAACGGATTGCATCGATCCGTTTAAGTTCCGTTTTTGAAAACGAAAAAAAATACTGCAAACACAATTTTTTGAACGGATTGCATGCTAAGGCTATGTTCACACTATGTATGTGTGCGGCTGTATTTTTTATGTGGCTGTAAATGTGCGGATAAAACTACGGCCATGGGAAAAAATAGACATGCGGCTGAAAGCATACAGTCATTTACTTGGAAATCTGGTTCAACTAAAAATAACAAATAAAATCTTAAGAAAGTGATGCAAACACCTCTGGAATGCATCTGGGAAAGCAGGGAAACAGTTTACATGAATTGCTATTACCGGGGTTTGCGATCCTCTGCAGTATGCCGATGCTGATGCCTCTCATGGTTAATATATTGAATTAATAAAACACATTTTCGTTGTAATAAAGTCCCTTTCATTGTTCAATAATTAAATTTAAACAATTCCATCATTTTGCAATTAAATATACTGTTAAAATAAATATATATAAATAAATGTATATTTATATATATATATATATATATATATATATATATATATTTATTTTTTGACAGTATATTTAATTGCACAATGATGGATTCGTTTAAATTAAATTATTGAACAACGAAACTGATTTTATTTCAACGAAAATGTGTTTTATTAATTAAATATTAATTAGTACAGGAAGCTCCAGTAGGCCGTTAATTCATATTGCCGGCAATAGAGCATTCTGTACTAATCATCACTTTACTTTAATTAAAACATCAAATGTTTCTTCTAATTATGTTATCACAATACCATTATTAGAAGAAACATTTAGAATTATATGTGCGCTCAGCTGATTGGCTGACCGGCTGAGTGCACATATAAATAGCCGGTCCGCAGTACAGTGACTTCATTGTGCTGCGGACCAGCGAAGAGACAACATCGGGGTGAGTATAGAGCTCTCCCCACCCCCTCCCCAGCACTGCACCCCTCCCAGCAAGGAAGGGGGGTCACTTAACCCCTTCCTTGCTGGGATGGGTGCAGTCTGACATCAGTCTGGCCCCCAAGGGGTTAAGGGGGATGCAATACATCCTCCCTTAACCCCTTGGGGGCCAGACTGTAAGCAGCGATCTGTAAAGATGCTGCATACTGTAAGGAGCACAACACCGCTCACAATGATGGGTGTTGTGCTCCTGTTTGTGTGTTTTTTGTGTGTTTCTCCCTTTTTGTTTTTCAGATATCGGTATCCTGGGGATTATGTCTGATTCCGTGGACTACGTCGATGACCAGCGGTTGTTTGTTGTTTTTTTGTTTTTTTTAAATTGTCAATGAGGGGTTGGGGGCTTTTTATTTGAATAAAAAAAATTTTTAACTTGTGTCTTGTCTTTTATTTCTTTACTTTATAGACTTAGTAGTGGAAGCCGTCTAATAGACGGAATCCATTACTAAGTTGGGGCCTAGTGTTAGCCGGTATAAAATGGCTAACACTAACCCCCCATTATTACCCCAGTACCCAATGCCACCAGGGGTACTGGGAAGAGCCGGGTGCCAGTGGTCCCGGAGCGTCAAAATTGGCGCTCCTGGACCGGGCGGCAGCAGGCTGGTAAGATTTAGGCTGGGGAGGGCCTAAACCAATGGCTCTTCCCACCCTGGTGTTACCAGGCTGCTGTCGTTTGGTTTTTAACCCGGCTGGTTATAAAAATAGGGGGGACCCTATGCGTTTTTTTTTTTATTATTTATTTATTAAAAAAAAACACGCATGGGGTCCCACCAGGGTGGGAAGAGCCATTGGTTTAGGCCCTCCCCAGCCTAAATCTTACCAGCCTGCTGCCGCCCGGTCCAGGAGCGCCAATTTTGACGCTCCGGGATCACTGGCACCCGGCTCTTCCCAGTACCCCTGGTGGCATTGGGTACTGGGGTAATAATGGGGGGTTAGTGTTAGCCATTTTAACACTAGGCCCGACTTAGTAATGGATTCCATCTATTAGACGGCTTCCACTACTAAGTCTATAAAGTAAAGAAATAAAGACAAGACACAAGTAAAAAATTTTTTTTATTCAAATAAAAACACCCCCACACCCCTCATTGACGATTTTATTTAAAGGGGTTGTCCGGCGATAAAAAATTATTCACAGAATAACACACATTACAAAGTTATACAACTTTGTAATGTATGTTATGTCTGTGAATGGCCCCCTTCCCCGTGTCCCACCACCCCCACCCGTGTACCCGGAAGTGTGGTGCGCTATACATTACCTGTCGCGTGCCGACCACGGTCTCCGATCGTCAGCAGTGACGTCTTCTTCGGGAGCTTGGCGGATCTTCCCGAGTGCCGGCCGCCCTCTGCAGCGTCATCCGAAGCTCAGCCGCGATTGGCTGAGCATAACTGTGCTCAGCCAATCGCGGCTGAGCAGCTGATGACGTGGCCGCGTCATCAGCCGCTCAGCCGCGATTGGCTGAGCACAGTTATGCTCAGCCAATCGCGGCTGAGCTTCGGATGACGCTGCAGAGGGTGGCCGGCACTCGGGAAGATCCGCCAAGCTCCCGAAGAAGACGTCACTGCTGACGATCGGAGACCGTGGACGACACGACATGCGGTGAGTATAATGCACCACACTTCCGGGTCTAGCGTGGGTGGGGGGAAACACGGGGAAGGGGGCCATTCACAGACATAACATACATTACAAAGTTGTATAACTTTGTAATGTGTGTTATTCTGTGAATAATTTTTTATCGCCGGACAACCCCTTTAAAAAAAAAACAACAAACAACTGCTGGTCATCGACGTAGTCCACGTAATGCGACGTAATCCACAGGATACCGATATCTGAAAAACAAAAAGGGAGAAACACACAAAAAACACGCAAACAGGAGCACAACACCCATCATTGTGAGCGGTGTTGTGCTCCTTACAGTATGCAGCATCTTTACAGATCGCTGCTTACAGTCTGGCCCCCAAGGGGTTAAGGGAGGATGTATTGCATCCCCCTTAACCCCTTGGGGGCCAGACTGATGTCAGACTGCACCCATCCCAGCAAGGAAAGGGTTAAGTGACCCCCCTTCCTTGATGGGAGGGGTGCAGTGCTGGGGAGGGGGTGGGGAGAGCTCTATACTCACCCCGATGTTGTCTCTTCGCTGGTCCGCAGCACAATGAAGTCACTGTACTGCGGACCGGCTGTTTATATGTGCGCTCAGCCGATCAGCCAATCAGCTGAGCGCACATATAATTCTAAATGTTTCTTCTAATAATGCTATTGTGATAACATAATTAGAAGAAACATTTGATGTTTTAATTAAAGTAAAGTGATGATTAGTACAGAATGCTCTATTGCCGGCAATATGAATTAACGGCTTACTGGAGCTTCCTGTACTAATTAATATTTAATTAATAAAAACAAACAAAAAGATTTGCATCTAGCGCAACTAAGTGAAACTCATGAAAGGATCGTTACTCACAATGTCTTTTTCTTTTACTTCCTCCTGGTGGTGAGATGTTATAATCCTTCCAGTTTGGGGTTCCAACAAGGTGGATATAGTCCACGCTGGGAGTACGCCCCGGCCGGTGGCGTAGTCTCAAGCAGCTAATGTTCCGGTAAAGGTTCACTGTGACGTCACAGGGTTTGTTACGGAGTAAGGTGACGACCAAACTTACTCCGAAAGTTTGGTCCTCACCTTACTCCGTAACAAACCCTGTGACGTCACAGTGAACCTTTACCGGAACATTAGCTGGTTGAGACTACGCCACCGGCCGGGGTGTACTCCCAGCGTGGACTATATCCACCTTGTTGGAACCCCAAACTGGAAGGATTATAACATCTCACCACCAGGAGGAAGTAAAAGAAAAAGACATCGTGAGTAACGATCCTTTCATGAGTTTCACTTAGTTGCGCTAGATGCAAATCTTTTTGTTTGTTTTTATTATTACTTATACGGGGAATTACGGGTATCCCCACTCCGCATCCTAAGCAGCACACTAATTGCCAAACTGGTACAGCGCCGTGTATAATATACGCTTAGTATATACACTTTATTTAATTAATAAAACACATTTTCATTGAAATAAAATCAGTTTCGTTGTTCAATAATTTAATTTAAACGAATCCATTATTGTGCAATTAAATATATTGTCAAAAATAAATATATATATATATATATATATAAATATACATTTATTTATATATATATATATTTATTTTAACAGTATATTTAATTGCAAAATGATGGAATCGTTTAAATTTAATTATTGGACAATGAAAGGGACTTTATTACAACGAAAATGTGTTTTATTAATTCAATATATTAACCATGAGAGGCATCGGCATACTGCAGAGGATCGCAAACCCCGGTAATAGCAATTCATGTAAACTGTTTCCCTGCTTTCCCAGATGCATTCCAGAGGTGTTTGCATCACTTTCTTAAGATTTTATTTGTTATTTTTAGTTGAACCAGATTTCCAAGTAAATGACCGTATGTTTTCAGCCGCATGTCTATTTTTTCCCACGGCCGTAGTTTCATCCGCACATTTACAGCCGCATAAAAAATACAGCCGCACACATACATAGTGTGAACATAGCCTAATGGTGGAGGGGGTTGAGGAAAAGGCCAATCTACTAAATAAATTCTTATCTAGATATATATATATATATATATATATATCTATATACCTGTGTTCATAGAGGAGAATCCAAACAGATAACATGACTAGGAATTATGTAAATCCTCCCATAAATCTCTTACCTGCCTAACAACAAAAAGTGAGGCGGCACCTTAAAGAACATTAAAATCCAAATTAATCATAATCAGGTACAGAAGGGGTCCATCTGTGAGTTTCAGAAATTATGTACTGTATTAGACCCTTTTCCTATATTTTTCTATAATGACAGGGATTGTTCCACAATACTGGTGCATGGCTAATGTGGTACCAATATTCAAGAAGTAGTCAAAATGTGATCCTGGAAACTATAGGCCTGTAAGTCTTACATCTATTGTGGGTAAAGTATTTGAGGGGTTTTGTAAGAGATGCTATACTAAAGTATCTTTATTAAAATAATCACAAAAGTAGCAAACACATCTAGGTCCACAAGCATGAGGGGAATGCAGCATATTTGAAAGATTAAGAATATGGAAAAGTGTTTTTTTCAGGTTTTACTGGAAAAAAAAATAGAAATAAATTTAAGCTATGTTCCCACACAGTATTTTTGCTCAGTATTTTGCAACAAAAACAATAAGTGGACTAAAAACACAGAAAGGCTATGTTCTCACACTCTTGAAATTGAGTGGATGGCTGCCATTTAACGACAAATTAAGACTGTTATTGCAAAACAATGGCCGTTGTTTTAAAGTAACAGCAATTATTTGCCATTTAAAGTCAGCCATTCACTCAATTTCAACATTAAGTTAATCTAGCCTTTCTGTGTTTTCAATCCACTCCCGGTTTGGTTGAAAAATGCTGACCAAAATACTGATCAAAAATACTGTGTGGGAACAAAGCCTAAGGGTACATTCAGACGCTGTACAAACAATCTCTAATCCCTGTGAACGGCCATTGTTTAACGCAACTTACAGCCAGAATTAATGATCATGATTAGAGATGAGCGAGCAATACTCGAACAAATAGCTATTCGATTGCCCTACTCGAGTATTGCCCTACTTGAAATATTTGTTTTCAATCAAGTAGCTGATCAATAATTCAAATCTAAATGAACAGCTAAAATGAAAATGAAATGAAATGAAACAGCTAAACAATTGTTAAGCTGTTTTAGTAAAGTTTACCAATGATCACTCACCTATCTGAGTTCCCCTGGCATACTTTTCGGCCTTCTCCAGCCCGCTGACAGCCTTGCAGTCACTGATTGGCAGAGCGGCTCAGCCTATCAGTGACTGACTGAGGAGGGACAGCATCTCAGCTGGGGGGCTGTCCAGAGGTACCTGGTACACGTCAGGTGCTGAAGACGTCAGAGGTGAGTATTGCCGCTTTGGGACTACTGGCACCTGGCTTTTCTCAGTACCTCTGGTGGCATTGGGTACTGGTGTAATATTGATGAGGTTAGTGTTAGCCATTTTCTATCTGCTAACACTAGGCCCCAGCATAGTAATGGATTCCCTCTATAAGACGGCTTTCACGACTAAGCATTTAAAGAAATAAACACAAGACACAAGTGGAAAAACTTTTTTATTCAAATAAAAATGCCCCCCACACCCCTCGTTCACCATTTTATAAAAAAAAATCCCCCAAAATGTTGGTCATTGATAGCTGCTTACAGTGTGGCATCCAAGGGATTAAGTTAAGATGCATTGCATTTACACTTAACCCTCTGGGTGCCAAACAAGACAGACTGGCCCCCTGAGGTGAAGTGAGGATGTACAGCATCCCTACTTAATCGCTTGGGACCAGATTGATCTCACACTGCACCCATCCCAGCAAGCAAGGGGTTAATTGACCCCCTTTTTGCTGGGATGGGTGCAATGCGGGGGGGGGGGGGGTCATACTCGCCCTTCACACCTTCTCTCTTCATCAGAGCCTGACACACTGAGCTCAGTATGCCAGGCTCTGGCTCCTTATATATCCGCCCATCCAATTAGCGTCTGAGGCGGTGTCCTGCCCGGCCACTGATTGGCTGAGCAGGCATAATCAAAAAAGAAGACCCCCACCCCCCTTCCCGAATAGTGAGTATGACCTTCCCGTCAATTCCATTATAGCAGGAAAATAATTAACTATATTTAGTTAAAACAGCAAAAGTTTATTCTAATTTTGCGCAGGATGCCATGTGAGCAGCCACACAGGTTGCTTGCCACAGGAATTATTCTGATCAGCAGCGGGGGCAGAGTAAGAGGCTCGGATGAGCTGTATCATATATCCATAGACCCTGTTTATTTATTTATGTATGCTCGCCTGAATGGTGCAGCCTTTGTGCTAAATCTGTCATGATGCTAAATCTGTCATTGGGGTTCAAAGTCATAACAATCAGAGCTGGGATAGTAGTAAAATTCTATGTAGTTACACCTCTTTTTGTGTCATATCGTCCCTCCACCCCTTGCAGGGTATATCTTCTACAATAACCTTGACTTTGGCATTTATATGATTTTTACTGTGTACCTATTATTGATTCTTGCACTGTGTGTTCGCATAAGGGAGCTTTTAACCCCTGATGAACCGTAATACATTGGCATTTGTGCGGGGAACCGCATTGGGTAGTTCCCCTATATATGGCTAATTGCTGAATACATTAGTACTAAAATTGATTTTGTATACAAGTATAATTATCAGTAATTGTGTAATAAGTTGATTGTGGGATCCTTACACTGGGTCTGGAGATTAGACCAGGGTGAATATTTGTATTGTGGCATTTTTTAATACTTTTTAAACTAATTTAATAAAAGTGACGTTTTAAGTAAATGCAACCTAAAACAGGTGTTGGTATTACTGCCAGGGATTGCTAATACAGATGTATCCTGTGTTGACTTGATCACAATGACGCATTTAATGGTCCTTTTACACGGAACGATTTATCATTCGAATTTGCACGATAACGATCGAATTCGAACGATAATCGTACGTGTAAATGACGAGCGATAAATCGTTCATTTTGATCTTTCAACATGTTCTCAAATCATCGTTGATCGTTCACAAAAAATTCGCAGATCGTTCAGTGTAAACAGTCTTTCAACGATTTCACCTATGTGTGAGATAGGCTTAAACGATCGCATAGCGAATTTTCCGTACGATGTATCGTTCCGTCTAAACACTAATCGTTATAAAAAAAACATTGTTCATTCAAAATCGGGCGAATTATTGCTCCGTGTAAAAGTGCCATTACTCGACACTCTAATTGACATAACATAGCTCCCTGACACAATTGTTGCGTCAGGGATCATGTTAACCCTGGCTACATCTGTACCTCTATCTGAGATAGTGGTGTAATACTGCAATTTAAGTGTGTTAAATGCACCCAGACATGCTTCCCCTGCTGTCCCAGGTGCATTCCAGAGGTGTTGGCATAATTTTCTCAGGTGTTATGTCGACTTGATGACCTCTGAGTGGTTGAATTTAAGTTTCTATTGGTGCGTTTACACAGACAGATTTATCTGGCAGATCTTTGAAGCCGAAACCAGGAAGAGACTATAAATAGGGATCAGGTCATAAAGGAAAGACTGGAATGTCTCCTCTTTTCAAATCCATTCCTGGCTTTGGCTTCCAAAATCTGTCAGATAAATCTGTCTGTGTAAACGCAGCATAAGAAACAAGCATTTATTTCCATCAACTTTAATAGGTTGCGATATTCAATTGAATTGTCGAACAACACAGAGTATTCGAATCGAATTTCGAGCTTTCAAGTATTTTACTACTCGCTCATCTCTAATTAATCTCTAATCTCATTAATTCTACGCAAAGGTAGTGTTTAACAATGGCTATTCATGGCGGAACAATCATTGTTTCTACAGTGTGTGCACCTAGCCTTAAAAAAAATTATATGCACAATGAAGGTTCCATTATTATAACCTCTTTGTACTTTCTACATCAGTAGCCAATAGTTTATACAGTAAGTCTGTGTGAAGAGCTCGCTGCCTGGGTATAATGTGTAATATGAGAAGGAAAAACTGAAAAGCAGACACAGAGGTTGCAGAGGTTCTGCATACATACAGGGGATAGTCTGGACATTTTCATTTAAACCTGGTAATCAAAGATATGAAAGCACTAATTAAACCTGAGGCCAGCTCAAACATAATGATAGAAAAAAAACAAGGTCTTTGACAGTTGCAAACAAGGCAAAACAATGGTAACAGCATAAGGCTATGTTAACACAACGTCAAAAATAGAGAAAAGGCGGATGGTTTTGCTATTTTAAAAAATGTCCTTTATTGCCGCGATTTACCTGACTGCAGTGCAATGCACTGAAGTCAATGGAAATGACGTCAGTTATTTTAGACTCAAAACCTTACACATATCCAGCTGTGCTTCCAGGATGTAGAGAAATGCTTTTATTCTTTGATACAAAGAGTCAATGAGGTTTTTCCAAGTTGCTGAATAGCTGCAAGCTGGAATGTCTCCTATCTTTCCCTCCCTGCTTGATTGACACCTGGAGTCCCAAGCAGGGCAGGTATGGGAGTGGGAGTGAAGAGGTGTTACAGCTTGGTGCACTTCAGGACTTCAGGAGCTCAGGGAAGCTTTTCTTGCTATATAATAAAAGCATTTTCTACCTTCTGGAATCACAAATGTATGTATGAAAGATACCAGGTGTCATCCTTATCTACAAGCTATCTAAAACAGTGTCAGCAGATTGTAACTTGTATTGCAGCTGACAGATTAAGGCTATGTTTACAAAACATACTATTTTTTAAAAGGATAACCGTTGTTTTCCATTAAAACAATGGCTGTTCTTTTCATACTACATTGATATGCATTGAAGTCAATGGTACAAAGGCTGTTGTTTTCACACTATGCATTGAACAATGGCCGTTATTTGGCACTTAAAGTGACACTGTCACCTCCTTTGTGCATTCTGACATCTCTACACAGGTGTAAAGGGTAAATTTAGCGGTTTTCATACTTTATTTCATATCATACATCATGGTGCTTGTTCAAGTAAAAAGTGTCCTTTTATCAACTGCAGATTGTATTAAGTGGGCGTGGCCTCGCGGCATTAGCGCCACTTATCCCCGCCCACAATGGTACCATTGGCCCCGCCCCCTTGATGCCCATTGGTTGGCCAGTGGGGTCTAGACCTTTCGGCCAGCCTGTTCCAATGCCCGACGAGGGGGCGGGGCCAACTGTGGCATTATGGGCGGGGCTAAGTGGTGCTAATGCTGTGAGGCCCCGCCCACTTAACTCAATCTGCAGTTGACAAAAGATGACTTTTTACTTGAACAAGCACCATGACGTATGATATAAAATAAGGTATGAAAACCGCTAAATTTACCCATTACACCTGTGTAGAGATGTCAGAATGAACAAAGGAGGTGACAGTGTCACTTTAAAACAACACATTGTGTGAAAACCACTGACGTTTTTTTCCATTGACTCCAATGCATATCATTGCAGTATGAAAAGAATGCCGATTGTTTTAATGGAAACAATGGTTGTTCTTTTCAAAAATAGGGAACTTATGGTACTTTTACACGGTGCAATAATTCGCCCGATCGCACGATTAACGATTTTGAATGAACAATGTTTTTTTTATAACTATCAGCGTTTAGACGGAACGATACATCGTACGGAAAATTTTGCGATCGTTTAAGCCTATCTTACACATAGGTGAAATCGCTGAAAGAATGTTTACATCTTTACAACGATCTGCGAATTTTTTGCGAACGATCAACGATGATTTGAGAACATGTTGAAAGATCAAAATGAACGATTTTTTGCTCGTCGTTTGATCGTTCGCTGCGTTTACACGTACGATTATCGTTCGAATTTGAACGATCAATCGTCCCGTGTAAAAGGACCATTAGCCTTAGAGTGTCACTATCATTATAACTAGGGATGAGCGAACTTTTGAAAAGTTCGGTTCAGTTCGATCTGGCGAATTTTCGTAAAGTTCGAAATCGTACAAACCGAACCTAAAATGAAACTTGCAATAATGGCTGAATAATTGCAGCTACAATAGTGGGAGTCTGTTAAGGTATAGTTTTGTTTAGTTGCAGTTGCTATTACAATGAAAAAAGTGGAAAAAAATTTAAATGCACAAATAGTGAACAAAAAATTAGCCAAGGTGTAAGTGATTACATGGGACATAGGACACAAAGTTCCTTGGACCCAGTAGGGTGGAAAACAGACATTTGACAGTGGAACCAGCAGCAGTAATAGTACTGTATTGGACCCAGTGTGGTAGAGAACAGACAATTGACGGAGGAGGAGGAGGCAGTACCTGATTGCACCCAGGCCAGTATGATTGAGAACAGACTATTCATGAAGGAGGAGTATGTTCCGCCTTGGAGTGGTGGCCTGGGAATTCTTGCTGATTATGTTGTTCACCGCACTTTCAAGAACACGGACGAATGGGATGATGTCATTGATGCCTGCTCACAGAGTCGCGTCCTCAAAAGGGATCAACAATTGGCAGGACATGTTTGAAGAAACCTGTGCACTATGAGGTTTATCACATGTGCCATACAAGGTGTATGACATAGCCCTCCCTGCTGCACTGCAGAGAAAAGGTTTCTCCCTTTGTGGGCTACAACTCTTCCCACCGTTAGTTGACCTTGGGTCAGCCATTCATATATCTCGTCCAGAGGAACTCCTGCCCACTGTGGCTCCATTCACCCAGGCTCACAAAATGGAGGACAGCCTGAGAGCGCCGGGCTTGACATGGTAAGACACTGGGGCAGGTTGGACTGCAGTCAAAGTGGTGGATGGTTGCAACCTGGTGGAGGCAGAACTTTTACAGAACTGGCCCCCTAAAGCACCGGGGAGGTGACAGTGGCAAGAATGGGCTAACTTTCTGGTGGTCTTCTGGGGAAATGTTATCCCAATGGGCACTAACAGACATATACTGCCCTTGTCCATAATTAAAGGACCAGACATCAGCACTGGGGTGCACGGTCTTGGACACCAAGAATCCCAATGAGTCGCCAACATTTTTCTACACAACTGTGCAGTGATGGGACAGCCTATGGGACAGTTGATGGGAAATTTTTTTTTCTCGGACAGTGATGGGACTTTTTTTTTTTCTCGGACAGTGATGGGACTTTTTTTTTTCCTTTTTTTTTCTCGGACGGTGATAGGACTTTTTTTTTTTTTTTTTTTTAAACTCTGTTGTTGCGGCTAAATGGGGTTCTCCTATTTTTTGAACCTTATTGTAAAGATATGAACTGATTTTCCCTTAATAAATTCGATAAGCTTATATACTGAAGTTGCTTTCATGTGTCTTGATTAATACTCACAGACAGCTCTCACATTACATTTTTGATTAGGCAGCACCCAGGTATATCGGAGGAGACTAATTTAAGGTCTTACCCTAACAGAGGTGACGTCACACATCTTGATATTCACAGAAAACCAGGATACAAGGAATTATAGGAGTAATAATCCCTTGTATTCTGGTCTATTCTGTGAAAAAAGTAAAAGTTTGCGTCGCCGTTGTTATTTTTACCAGATTCGTTACAAACTCTCAAAGTTCGGTTCGGTGCCGAACCGAACTTTTTGCAAAGTTCGTAACAAATCTGGTTCATTACGGTTCGGTTCACTCATCCCTAATTAGAACTTAAAAATCAATAGTATATGTGATATAAAATCAACAGTAGATGTGATATAAAGTAAGTTTGCAATACACATTCATTATTTTTTGGGGGGGTTATCATGCTGTGAAACAAAGCTGAACTTCAAATATCCAGATCCAGTGTCCTGAAGGCAGCTTTATATACTTGTGCTGGTTGAAAAAAAGAGACTTAACACGTGAAGTCCTGGCCAGTACACAGAGTCATAGCCTGGGACGTTACTACCACCTTAGCACCACATCAGGGGGCCCATCCCTGAAATACACTGGGCCCCCTGAGCTGTCATCACCATGCCTACCATGGAGGACACTATGTACTGTGCGGGGTAGAACACTAGGGGAAATGCCTACTATGGGAGATGTCTACCATGCAGGATACTATCTACTGGGGGAATGCCAGGGGAGATGCCTAATACATGCTATCTACTGGATAGATGGCCAACAAACGGGGATTACAGTGGGATCGAAGGGGGCCCAAACCAAAGTTTGCTATGGGGCCCGGCCCTTATTAGGTACGCCCCTCGTCACAGCTCAATGCGTCAGTGAATCACATGACTGCCTTCATGTAATGTAAATTGCAAACTTGCTTTATATCACATCTACTAATATTCGATTCGATTGGATTCGATTCAAATAGCTCCCGATATTCGACTATTCGATCGAATATCGAATCCCATTATAGTCTATGGGAGAAAAATCCTTGGGACCTGGAAATCAAGATTTGACGAATTGGAAGTCACCAAGTCCAAGAGATCTTTAGAAAGTGATGCAAACACCTCTGGAATGCATCTGGGAAAGCAGGGAATCAGTATTACAGGGCACTGTATTACCGGGGTTAGCGATCCCCGGCAATAATGCAGATCCCTGTAATGGTTAATATTTAATCAATAAAACAAAGTTTCATTCTAAAGTTATTATCGTTGTTCAATAGCTTAATTAAAACGAATCCATGCTTTTGCAATTACTGTAAATATACTGTTAATAAAAAAAATAAATATATATATATAAATATGCATACTTATTTATTTATTTATCGTATGTTTAATTGTAAAAGTATGTATTCATTTTAATTAACCCCTTAAGGACGGGGCCAATTTTCGTTTTTGCGTTTTCGTTTTTTCCTTCTTGTGTTTAAAAGGCCATAGCACTTGCATTTTTCCATCTAGAAACCCACATGAGCCCTTATTTTTTGCGTCACTAATTGTACTTTGCAATGACAGGCTGAATTTTTGCATAAAGTACACTGCGAAACCAGGAAAAAATTCAATGTGTGGCGAAATTGAACAAATAACGCATTTCTTTTATTTGGGGGGTATTTGTTATTACGCCATTCGCCCTGGGGTAAAACTGACTTGTTATGCTTGTTCCTCAAGTCGTTACAATTACAATGATATACAACATGTATAACTTTTCTTTTATCTGATGGCTTGTAAAAAATTCAAACCATTGTTAACAAATATATGTTCCTTAAAATCGCTCCATTCCCATACTTATAACGCTTTTATCATTTGGTCTATGGGGCTGTGTGAGGTGTCATTTTTTGTGCCATGAGGTGTTCTTTCGATCGGTACCTTGATTGCGCATATACGACTTTTTGATCACTTTTTATTACATTTTTCTGGATTTGATGCAACCAAAAATGCGCAATTTTGCACTTTGGGATTTTTTTGCGCTTACGCCGTTTACCGTGCGAGATCAGTAATGTGATTAATTAATAGTTCGGACAATTACGCGCGCGGCGATAACAAACATGTTTATTTATTTATTTTTATTTATAACATGGGAAAGGGGGTGATTCAAACTTTTATTAGGGGAGGGGCTTTTTACTAACAACAGCACCTTTTTTTTTTTTTACACATATACTAGAAGCCCCCCTGGGGGACTTCTAGTATATGCACTCAGATCTCTCATTGGTCTATGCTGTATATACTTATATAGCATAGATTAATGAGATCGGCACTTGATTGCTTTCGGCTGCTGCAGCCGAAAACAACCAAGTGCCGAGCCGGAGTCAACGCCATTTTGGTGGAGACCCCGGCAGGTAATAGACACGGAGATCCCTCCTCCAGGACAACGTCCCGGAAGAGCGATCTCCGCCACTAGACACCAGGGAACAGCTGCATACGGTAATCGTATGCAGCTGTTAACTTTGACAGCTGCCTCTGATTACTTAATTAGCGGGCATGGTGATTAGACCGTGCCCGCTAATAGCCGCGGTCCCGGGCTACATGCGGCACCCGGGATCGCGGCGGTTCTGATCGCCGTGCGGCCGCGCCCTGAACACCTCTTCCGGGCATATGACGTACGGGTACATCATATGTCCCTAAGAGGTTAAGCTATTGAACAATGAAAATAGCTTTATTAGAACGAAAATGTGTTTTATTAATTAAATATTAACTACTACAGGAAGCTCTATTGCCGTCATTACCTGTTGCCGGTAATACAGCTGAATGTACTAATTAATATTTTACTTTAATTAAAACAGCAAATGTTTCTTCTAATGATGCTATTTTTTTATCACAATAGCAGCATTAAAAGAAACATTTAGAATTATATGTCCGCTCAGCTGATTGGCTGAGCGGACATATAAAGAGCTGGTCCCCTCAGTGTGCAGGGGACCGGCGAAGAGAGAAGATAGAACAAATCGGAGGTCGATTAGAAAGCTCTCCCCCCCCTTGCACTGCACCCATCCCAGCAAGGAAGGGGGGTCACTTAACCCCTTCCTTGCTGGTTTGGGTGCAGTCTGACATCAGTCTGGCCCCCAAGGGGTTAAGTGGGGACCCTTACTTAACCGCCTGGGGGCCAGATTGTTCAGTATGGCACCCAAAGGTTTAAGGGTGATGCAATGCATCCTCCCTTAACCCCTTGGGTGCCACACTGTAAGCCGTGATCTGTAAAGATGCTGCATACTGTAAGGTGCACAACACCGCTCACAATGATGGGTGTTGTGCTCCTGTTTGTGTGTTTTTTTGTGTGTGTTTCTCCCTTTTTGTTTTTCAGATATCGGTATCCTGTGGATTACGGCAGATTCGATGGACTATGTCGGTGAACTGCGGTTGTTGGGATTTTTTTTTTTATAAAATGGTCAACAAGGGGTGTGGGTGTGTTTTTATTTGAATAAAAAATATTTTTCACTTGTGTCGTGTCTTTATTTCTTTACTATATAGACTTAGTAGTGGAAGCCGTCTAATAGACAGAATCCATTACTAAGTCGGGGCTTAGTGTTAGCCGGTATAAAATGGCTAACACTTACCCCCCCCCATTATTAAACCAGTACCCAATGTCACCAGGGGTACTGGGAAGAGCCGGGTGCAAGTGATCCCGGATCATCAAATCGCCAAAAACAATGGCCCTTCCCACTCTGGTATTACTACACTGCTGTTGCTTGGTTTTTAACCAGGCTGGTTATGAAAATAGGGGGAACCCTACTAGTTTTTTTTTATTTTTTTTTATTTATTTATTTTTTAAAAACAAAACGTGTAGGGTTCCCCCTATTTTCATAACCAGCCGGGATAAAAACCAAGCAACAGCAGCCTAGTAAAACCAGGGTGGGAAGTGCCATTGTTTTTGGCCCTCCCCAGCCTTAATATTACCAGCCTGCTGCCGCCGAGTCCAGGAGCGCCAATTTTGATGCTCCAGGACCACTGGCACCCGGCTCTTCTTAGCCCTGACTTAGTAATGGATTCCGTCTATTAGACGGCTTCCACTACTAAGTCTATATAGTAAAGATATAAAGACACAACACAAGTGAAAAATATTTTTTATTAAATTAAAACACCCCCAGACCCCTTGTTTTTTTATAAAAAAAAAAAAATCCCAACAACCTCTGGTCATCGACGTAGTCTATCAAATCTGCTGTAATCTACAGGATCCACAGGGAGAAACACACAAAAAAACACACAAAAAGGAGCACAACACCCATCATTGTGAGCTGTGTTGTGCACCTTACAGTATGCAGCATTTTTACAGATCGCTGCTTACAGTGTGGCACCCAAGGGAGGATGCATTGGTGTATATGATCAATAGGTATATGACCTACCCTGGGTTGCATGCAAGTAATATTGCTACCATGACCCAAAGTTGGTGAATATATATTAGAAAATATGTGACAATCAATTCCCCAGGCAAAGCGTGCAGCAAAATAAAAAAACACTAATATCTTACAGTGAAAAATTGAGAAAATCTACATCAAGCAAATAATAAGTTCCGATGACTTAGGTATAAGTTGTAATGTTGTAAGACCCGAAAATAAGCAACAAAATCAAAATGCCAAAAAAGAAAACTGCACAGAAAACCATATCACCCATATCACCCAATCAGAGTATACTGAGCGATGCCTCCTGCTGAAGTCACCGGAGGGTGACGATACGCGTGGAGCTTTTCTCCCAGGAGTGTCTGCTCCATGACCTTTTTCAACCCAGGCATCGAGTCTTACAACATTACAACTTAAGTCATCTGAACTTATTATTTACTTGATGTAGATTATCTAAATTTTTCACTGTATGATATTAGTGTTTTTTTTATTTTGCTGCACGCTTTGCCTGGGGAATTGATTGTCACATATTTTCTAATATATATTCACCAACTTTGGGTCATGGTAGCAATATTACTTGCATGCAACCCCCTATAGGTCATATACCCATTGATAGTCATTTTTATCTGGGTTGACTATGAATTTGTGTGTTCCTGACTGGAATTTTTTATTGCTTTTAACTGTGTTTTGTAGTGTTCTATGTGATTTTCAATAAAAATGTTTTGGTACTTTTTCATATATGGCATGTGGAGTGCACTCTTGATTTATGTCTAGTCTTTGCTTTCTTTTTTGGTTTATTATGGTCACAATCTAGACATTGAGTGGCACCCCATCTTTTGATTTATCTTGGTAGAGCCCCCTACTTTGTTTTTTCTATCTTCTCTCTTTGCCGGTCCCAGGCATACCGAGCTTAGTGTGACGGGACCGGCTCTTTATATGTCCGCTTAGCCAGCTGAGCAGACATATAAATCTAAATGTTTCTTCTAATGTTGCTACTGTAATAAAAAAAATAGCATCATTAGAAGAAACATTTGCTGTTTTAATTAACGTAAAGTATTAATTATTACATTCAGCTGTATTACCGGCAATAGGTAATTCCGGCAATAGAGCTTCCTGTAGTAGTTAATATTTAATTAATAAAACACATTTTTGTGTTGGGGGGTGGGGGTGTTCAGAGCGGGGCCGCGCGGCAACCCCGCTCTGAACCGCTGCGGTCCCGGGGGCCACATGTAGCCCGGGGCCGCGGCTATTAGCGGGCACGGTCCGATCGCCGTACCTGCTAATTATCTCTTCAGATGCAGCTGTCAAAGTTGACAGCTGCATCTGAAAACTTCATTGCAGCTTTTTCCTGATGTCTAGTGAGGAGATCACATGACATTGTCACGGAGGAGTGATCTCCGTGTCTGGTGCCGGCCGGGTCTGCATCGTAATGGCGCTGATCCCTGCTCTGCATTCTATTGCTTTTGGCTGCGGCAGCCAAAAGCAATAGAACACTGATCTCATCGATCTATGCTGTATATCTATACAGCATAGATGTTAACGAAAGATCAGAGTGCTTATACTAGAAGTCCCCCAGGGGGCTTCTAGTATAAGTGTAAAAGAAAAAAAAAAGTTTTGTTATTAATAAAAAGGCCCCTCCCCTAATGAAAGTTTAAATCACCCCCCTTTTCCCATGTTATAAATATAAATAAATAAACATGTTTGGTATCGGCGCGTGCGTAATCACCGAAAATATTAATTTATCACATTCCTGATCTTGTACGGTAAACGGCGTCAGCGCAAAAAAAATCTCAAAGTGCAAAATTGCGCATTTTTGGTCGCATCAAATCCAGAAAAATTTAAAAAGCGATCAAAAAGTTGCATATGCGCAATCAAGGTATCGATATAAACATGAGAATAGAGCGATTTTAAGGAACATATATTTGTTAACAATGGTTTGAATTTTTTACAAGCCATCAAATAAAATAAAATTTATTCATGTTACATATCGTAATTGTACCAACTTGAGAAACATATATAACATGTCAGTTTTTCCATAGGACACATAGTGTAAAAATGAAGCCCCCCCCCCCCCCCCCCAAAGAAAAAGAATGGTGGTTTTTTCTTTAATTTCCCGCGCATATAATTTTTTCTGCTTTCGCAGCATATTTTATGCAAAAATTCAGCCTGTCATTGCAAACTACAATTAGTGACGCAAAAAATAAGGGCTCATGTGGGTCTGTAGGTGTAAAAATGCAAGTGCTATGGCCTTTTAAGCACAAGGAGGAAAAAACGAAACCGCAAAAACGAAAATTAGCCTGGTCCTGAAGGGGTTAAATATTCTGTAAATAAATAAATATATATATATATACGTTTATTTATAATATTTATTTTTTTATTAACAGTATATTTAATTGCAAAAGCATGGATTCGTTTTAATTAAGCTATTGAACAACGAAAATAACTTTTTTAGAACAAAACTTTGTTTTATTATTTTAATATTAACTATTACAGGAATCGGCATTATTGCCAGGGATCGCTAACCCCAGTAATACCGATCATTGTAATATTGCTTCCCTGCTTTCCCAGGAAGCAGTAAACTTTATTAAAACAGCTAAATAATTGGTTAGCTGTTTTAGTAAAGTTAATTTAGATTCGAATACTCGATCACATATTCTATCCAACTCGAATCTTTCGAATACTGCTATTCGATCGAATACTATTCACGCGTCTCTAGTAAATATACATCACTGCCTTGTCCTATAGAGCCCTGGAAGCATACCAGTTTAACCCTTTCCCGCACGAGGACTTAACTGTACGTCCTCGTGCGGGTGCGGGCATTCAGCTCTGGACGGCGGCGGTCCCGGGTGATCGCCGTGCCCGCTAATACAGTAATCAGATGCATTAAACATGACAGCTGCATCCGATTACCGAATACAGCATTTCCCTCCTCCGGGACCCTCCCTCGCTCCTCCGGGATGTAAGCTGGCCGGGGACCGCTCCAAGATGGCGCCGTCCCCGGCTCGGCACTCGCTCGGACTCTTTAACCCCTTAAGGACAGAGCCTGAAATGGCCTTGAGGACAGAGACAAATTTTATGAATATGACCTGTGTCACTTTAGTCATTAATAACTTCGGGATGCTTTTACCTATCCGGCTAATTCTGAGGTTGTTTTCTCGTGACATATTGTACTTCACATTTCTGGTAAAATGGAGTCGATACTCATAACGAATCTTTATGAAAAACACCAAAATAACGTGAAAAATTTAGAAAAAATGCATTTTTCCAACTTTGAAACCTTCCTGCTTATACAGAAAATGGTTATGCCACATAAATTATATATTAAATAGCATTAGCAACATGTCTACTTTATGTTGGCGGCATTTATTAAACTATATTTCATTTTTTTTAGACAATAGAAAGCGTAAAACATAAGCAGCAAATTACCAAATTTTCAGTAAAATTTCAAAATCAGATATTTTCAGGGACCTGTTCAGGTTTAAAGTGTATTTGAGGGGCCTGTATGTTAGAAAGCCCCACAAGGCACCCCATTTCAGAAACTGAACCCCCCAAACTCTGCAAAAGCACATCCAGAAAGTGTTTTAACCCTTTAGGGGAGTCACAGAAATAAAAGTTAAGTGTGTAAGAAATTTGAAAATTTTTATTTTCTGTGCAGAGATTTTATTGTAATCCAATATTTTTCATAATGATAAACCTATTAGCAGAGAAATGCACCCCAATATTGATCGCCCCATTTCTGCAGTTTATAGAAATACCCCATATGTGGCTCTATTGCGCTATTTGACGCAACCACAAGCCTCAGATATAAGGGAGCGCCTAGTGAATTTCAACGCCTCCGTTTTATTTGGTCATTTTTGACCATACCACTTCAGGTTGCAGAGGCTTTGGGGTGCCAAAACCTAAAAAACACCCCTAAAGGGACACCATTTAGAAAACTAGACCCCTCAAGGAATGTAACAAGGGGTGCGGTGAGCATCTGGACCCCACAGGTGCTTCACAGATTTTCAGAACAATGTGGTGTAAAAAATGAAAAATTCTATTTTTTACACTAAAATGTTGTTCTAGCCTTCAATTTTCATTTTTACAAGGGGATAAAAGAAAAAAAAAAACACCAAACGTTTCGCGCAGTTTCTCCCGAGTACGGAAATACCCCACATGTGGACATAAAGTGCCAAGCGGGCGCAGGACAAGCCTCCAAAGGGAAGGAGCACCAATTGGCTTTTGCAAGCTGGATTTTGCTGGAATGGATTTCAAGGGCCATGTCGCATTTACAGAGCCCTCGTGCTGCCAAGACACTGGAAACCCCCCACAAGTGACCCCATTCTGGAAAATATACCCCTCAAGGAATCTACCAAGGGGTGCAGTGAGCATATGGACCCCACTGGTGACGGGCACAAATGTGGAACAATGTGACGTGAAAGGGAAAATTTTCATTTTTTCACTTTCTCGGCACAAATGTGCCCGTCATCAAGGGGTCCTTATCCTCACTGCACCGCTTCTTAGATTCCCTGAGGGGTGCAGTTTCCAGAATGGGGTCACTTGTGGGGGGTTTCCAGTGTCTTGGCAGCACGAGGGCTCTGTAAATGCGACATGGCGTTCATCATCCATTCTGGCCAAATCCAACCTCCAAAATCCAAATGGCTCTCCTTCCCTTCGGAGGCTTGCCCTGCACCCACACGGTGCTTTATGTTCACATGTGGGGTATTTACAGACTCAGGGGGAATTGTTCTACACATTTTGTGTGTTTTTTTCTCTTTTAACCCCTTGTGAAAATGAAAAATTTAAGGCTAAACCAACATTATAGTGTAAAAAATGTAATATTTCATTTTCACGCCACATTGTTCCACATTTGTGCCCGTCACCAGTGGGGTCCATATGCTCACTACACCATTTGTTACATTCCTTGAGGGGTGTAGTTTCCATAATGGGGTCACTTGTGGGGGCGGTCAACTGTCTTGGCAACACAGGGGCCTTTTAAATGCAACAAGGCCCTCGAAATCCATTCCAGCCTCCAAAAACCAAATGGCGCTCCTTCCCTTTGGAGGCTTACCCTGCACCCGCATGGCGCTTTATGTCCACATGTGGGGTATTTCCGTACTCAGGGGAAATTGCGCTACACAATTAGTGTTTTTTTTTATCTTTTAACCCCTTGTGAAAATGAAAAAATCAAGACAAGATCAATGATTTAGTGTAAAAATTAAACATTTTTTACACTAAATGTTGGCCTAGCCTTGATTTTTTCCTTTTCCACAAGGGGTTAAAAAAGAACACAACGTGTAGGGTAATTTACGAAAATACCCCACATGTGGGCATAATGTGCCATATGGGCACAGGGCAAGCCACCAAAGGCACAGAGCGCTATTTAGAGGCTGGAATGGAGGATGGAGGCCATGTCGCAATTACAAAGCTCCTGTGCTGCCAGGACAGTAGAAACCCCCCACAAGTGACCCCATTCTGGAAACTACACCCCATAAGGAATCCAACAAGGGGTACAGTGAGCATATGGACCCAACTGGTGACGGGCACTTATGTAGAACATGTGCCGAGAAAATATAAAATACCATTTTTTCATTTTCACGCCACAAATGTGCCCGTCACCAGGGGGCCATATCCCCGCTGCCCCCCTTGTTAGATTCCTTATGGGGTGTAGTTTCCATAATGGGGTCACTTGTGGGGTTTTTTTTCTGTCCCGGCAGCACAGAGGCTCTGTAATTGCATCATGGCATCCTCAAATGGTAATGGCGGCCATGCCAATTTAGCTGGGGAAAAGGGACAATTCTAATTTATTTGGGGGTATTAGGCCAATTATTAGTTTATAAGGTTGAAAATGACAGGTGTCCATCAAATTCAACCTGTGTTGATCCAGAGGAAGGCAAAAAACCCTTGTGAGGCAGACGACAGTAGCCTCATCACAGGGGAAAAATTCCTTCCCGACTCGATAATGGCGATCAGAATAATCCCCGGATCAACGTGACCCCTGAAATAGGAATAAGGGACAGAATTTAGAAAATGTGGAACCCCAATGACGTGTGGTATGCCTTGGAGCGATCCAGTATGCAAAGGCCGGGGGGATCAGGACAGGTGTCACACGGGAAAATTGTGTCCTTCCTGATCCCCTTGTTATGCCACACTCTGCACTTCTTCTGGGGTCTCCTGTTTTCCAGTGTGGGGGACGTCACCTGGAAAATGTTGCCCTGGTGCGATACGGGGTCCTTCATATCCAGAAGTGCTGGGTCCACTCCATGGCTGCTAAATATTAGGGCGCTATTACTGCTTCTGATATTTTCGGATTGTGCCGCAGGCTACCGTAGCTCGGGCAGCGAGGGACCGGAAGAGGGGGTGCTGGTATAAAAGTTATCCCCGTACAGGTGGTAACCTTTATCCAGCAGTGGGAAGATCAGTTCCCGGACAATCTTCCCACTAACTCTGAGGACGGGAGGGGGGGAGTGGGTTCATCTGGGGGCATCTGGGGCTGGATTCGGGTGTCCCTTCCTTCATACACTGTAATGGAACCTGCACACTGCGGAATGGCGAAGGATAACCCTTTGTGCATTCCGCATCTGGCACCCGCCGGCGGACTGATGCAGGAATGCGTCTCCGCTCGTGTCACACTCCATTCTATGCACAGGCGGATTCCGCCCTCTGTCCAAAGAATGAACGTGTTCATTCTTTGGATGGACAACGGAATCTGCCCGTGCATAGAATGGAGTCTATGACACGGGCGGAGACGCACGCCTGCATCAGTCCGCCGGCGGGTGCCAGCTGCGGAATGCACAAAGGGTTATCCTTCGCCATTCCGCAGTATGCACCTACCCTAAATCTGTAAGAGTACCCTGAGGTACTGTCACAGAGTTTGTAGAATTTCACGCCATACCGTCATCTCTTGATGGGACGGTACTGCGGAAAAGACGTGTCTGGGGGGCAGCGTACGCTACGCTACCCCCCAGAAACGTCACTGGATGATGAGGACGATGAGGATGAATGGAGGAAAGAACGAACCCCCCCATTCATCCTCACTGGCTGTTTCGGTGTCGGAGGCAATAATAACATAGGCGTCCGACGCTGAAAACACCCTGGGGGCCATCTTAATACGGGGACTAGTATATGGGGTATGTAAATGTTTATTGTAAAACTTTATTTCATGTAGTGTAGTGTAATGTAGTGTTTTTTAAGTTTTTTTGACAGTAAGAAAATAATATCCCTACGCCAAGAAAGGAGCTGCTGATAAATGCCGCACTTATGTGCCGCACTTATCAGCAGACAGTGGCGGTAGGATATAGGGGGGAAAAAACGCTTCTACGCCAAAAAAGGAGGAGTTGCTGATCAGCGTCGCACTAACGTGCGATGCTGATCAGTACTCAGCGGCGTTAGGGCGCAAAAAAAGAAAAAAAAATGAAAAAAAAAAATCTTTTTAACCCAAAGCAACTGATCAGTGAATGATATTCACTGATCAGCCGCTAGGGGGCAGTAGAGAGAAGATTGCCGGAGATTGGCGAACCCGAAGACCCGAGTGTTTCCGAAGATTTCCGACGCTGGACGAACGAACCCGTAAGCGACGCGAGGACGGCGCAAGGACGGCGCAAGGACGGCGCGGACCGCAGATCTTCGCTCCGGACGGCCAGATCAGGTGAGTATGGTACACCTGCACCACACACACCTGTTCTGCACCTCTCAGTTACCTAGCTGAGGGGTGCAGAACTCGGCAATACTGTTTTTTTACAGTATGATCGCCGTGATGGGCCGGCCGGTACTGGCCGGCCTATCACGGCGATCGTGGGGGTGGCATCTGCGCCATCTTTGTTGGGGACACTAATGGCGATTGGTGCTATCTCGGACAGCACCAATCGCCATTGCTTTCCGGGCCACCGGGTCACCGATGACCCAGAAAGCTGTTTTCAGCTGCTATATGCTGATCTGTATTGATCAGCATATAGCAGCGATCGTCGGCACGGGAGGGGTTAATCACCCCCCGTGCCGACGAGCAGAGATGGCCTGCTATACATTATAGCAGGCCATCTTCCCCGACCGCTGTGTGTGAACACACAGCGATCGGGGAAACATCGGGCGTATGTATACGCCCGTTTGCGTTAAAGCCCACCCTGCGGGGGCGTATACGTACGCCCGATGTCGTTAAGGGGTTAAAGGTCTAAATTAGGTTCAGTAGGAAAGTGTTTTTAATATGACATTGAGCACATAAACAAGGAGGCACAATCTAAGTTTAGTTGGGGGGGGGGGGGGAATGTAAAGCAACATGAAAAAAATATTACTTTACTGAAAGTACTTTACTTGAAACCAACTTCCCGCAGAAGTGGTTGGTAAATCTACAGTAACTTAAAAGGGTAGTGCAGCGCTAAGAAATTATTCACAAAATAACTCACATTACAAAGTTATACAACTTTGTGATGTATGTTATATATGTGAATGGCCCCCTTCCCGTGTTTACCGCCCCCCGCCCGTGTACCCGGAAGTGTAGTGCAGTATACATACCTGATCCGTGTCGAACGACCCCATCTGTAATCTTGTCAAAGACGTTATTTTTGGGAGGCCGGCCGACCCGCTCCTGCCGTCCCTCATGCTGGCCCCCCTCTGCCGCGTCATAACTGTGCTCAGCCGCGATTGGCTGAGCACAGTTATGCTCAGCCAATCGCGGCTGAGCAGCTGATGACGCCACTGTACACTCCACTGCAGCCTGACTGGAAGACATCTCCGGTTCACAGGAGAAGATGGGAAGGCTACACTGGGAACACAGCACCACTCACTGTTACTCTTTATGACCCTGCAGAATTGTCCACATCTTGGCCACTGCCGTTCTGGGACATACTGCATATGGGTCCAGACACATGGGTACAGTGAGTAACACGCTTCCACCATCTCCTCATCATTCCTCAGATGCCATATTCTGTGCACCTAACCATGGCTGGAATATATTAAGGGCTCTGATGACAGTTATCTACAGTAGATGCCAATATTCTGTGTACCCTATCACGGCTCGAATATATAAAGGGCACTGATGACCGTAACTTTGTTGATGCGTGTACCTTCTTCTTGTGCACCTCTTAACCCCTGATGACGTCACCGATAAGGGTGACAGAAACGCATAGGGTAAAGGTGACGGTACGGACAGTGACAGGACACACTGACATTTCGGATTGCCTTTTCCTTAACAGACAGTGACCTGCACTTATTTTGTTTGGACAATACCGATATCATAGAGAACCGAGAAATAGATTGCGCTGACTGACATACCTATCCTCTCCTCGGCTGAGGATCACTGGGGACTATGTGACTGTTTACACAGCTTCTACTACTGGCTCTGTGGCATTGTCATTCTATTTCCTGGAGAGGAGAGATAGTGCTATATGCACATTGTACATATTGTTTAGTGCTACATGCACAATGTATATAAATTTTCTGTTACACTGTATATATAGTATACTTTTATTCCGCATACCAATAAAGGTTATATTTCAGCTTATTCCCTGTTTTTGTTCTTGTATAGATTATAGCTTGGGACTACTATTGTTATTACATGGTTAGTATACCTTACCTATACATACAACATATTCTCATCCGGCTTCAAATCTTTGGCAGATAATCTTGTGTGTAATAATCTGTGTAAATGGACCCTAAGGCTAATCACTTGCATTTTCCAGTGCATCCAGTGCTTGTGAACTACAGTATAAGAGGACCTGTCAAAGTCATTTAATAAAACTTTAGCAAAACAATTTGTAAATGTTAATACATAAAATAAACAATAGTAAAGCTCATGTACATATATATGTCATCAGCATGTTTATCTCATTTTTTATATAAGGTTCTGGTGGATGCATTTCATTTGTATCAAAAGCTGTGGTCATGTCCCAGCCATTAATAAATCCAACATTGAGACCTTTAATGACTATTTCCATTATGAAGTAGTGGACATATGCATGGAAATCACCCAGCCCTTCATACTCATTTGCCATCTCACTTGTATTCTCAGTCTTAATGATGACTTTTGTTTGTGGACTTCTGATGAAGAGGCGTTCTATAGCTCGACGAATCTTAATGAGTCTTCTTATATAGTGATAGACAGGACATAGTCTAAAATGTGCCCCAATGGTTATCACAATCACAGTATAGTTGTTGCCTCCAATAAGGTCAATCTCGTGTGGAATATATCGCTCTTCTCTGAGTGATATAAAGGATGGATGCACAAATGGCCTTCCATGTCTTTTCCAAACAACATGTATATTCCTTTCAGTGTCCACAGCTAAGTGTGTATATGCCCATTCGGCTTCATAGACATTGAGTAATTTCAATGCTGAAAAAGTAATAAAACAATTATTAATGAGAACTGCATCATAATCCTGAATTATGTTGTTATATTGCCAGATAACTAACTTTTCAATGAAACAATCCAGAAGATGTACAAAAGATGAAAAGAGGTAGAAAGGGACCCTTTATAGGTAGAAAGGGAACCATAGGTAGAAAGGGAACCATATGGGCCCAGATTTATTCATCTGTCTGAGACCAAACAAAAATGGACGCAGCTAAGCAAATAGCAACCAATCACAGTCCATTCTGAGAAATGAAAATGGAGCCACGGTATACCACATAGACCAACACCGGCATCATCACAACACTGGTAGAAAGAAAGAACATGTTGGAAAACTTTATGGAACCAAATAGAATCACAAAACCTAATCATCCAAGTTAAAAAAGTATAAAATTGGTAGCGGAATGATTATTTAAAGTAGGTGGGGTCTGCAATATGTGGGAATATGGTTAAGGGACACAAACGAGTCAAGTGACAATAATAAGAGACTTAAGTCCCTATCACACAAAGCGATTATCAGCCTTATTCGGCTGATAACGGCCGTTACGGCCCATAATCGTCTTGTTAAATAGAAGACAATGATCAGCTGACATGCACGATGTTGGCTGATCGATGTCTTTCAACATGTTGAAAGACTAATGATCACAATATCAGCGATATGCTGCCGTCGCTCCATGTAATAGGAGCAGCGACAGCAGACCACTGCTATATTCTATGGGCGATCCAGCGATCACCCGGGCAGCCCCCCCCCCCCCCCCCCCCCCCCCCCCAGATCTTAAGATCTTTCCTGTTCTCTGCTGACACATGCAATAGCACCGTCAGTGAGCGGGGAACTTGTCGCCCCATGTAATAAGGGCTTTATAGTTCATGGCAGGATTACAGGTCACCAATGTTAAAGACGTGGGTCAGGAATCCTAAATCCTGGAAATTTCACAGCATCAAGGTATATAGGGCATTGATTGGGCGAAAATTAAGGTAAATTGTAAGTTTGTAAGTGGTGTCATTTTCTCCTTACCTTCTAAGAGCCATAGCGCTTTTATTTTTTGACCTACAGCCCTGTTTGGGTCTTATTTTTGTGGCTCCTACATGAGTTTTTTTCATTTATGCTGTTCACTGTACGGTTATAGCTTATAGATTGGGCAATTAGGCCCGCTACGATTTCGAATAATTTTTTTAAACTTTCATTGAGGGAGGGGCTGTCATATTCTTATCAACTCCCCCCCACCCACACTTTTTAAGTTCCCCCAAAGGAATATTACATTCAATCATTAGATTGCGCACACCAGTCAATGTTATGCCATTGTATAGTATTGATCAGTGTTATCGGTGATCTTTTCATAAAGTCTTCCTGTGGCAGACTTTATTTGAAGATTGCTAAGCTAACTCCATCGAGACACAGTCACACTGTCGAGGTCTCAGTTGGGCAGTGACAGAAGTGCAGCTCCTGTCAATGACACTTAAATGCTGCCATCACCTGCATTTAAGGGATTAGTGATGGGTGGCAGTGTGATTGCTTCACCCCATTATTAATAGCTAATAGCAGCTGGTCCTTACCCTCTATTAAGCGAGTTTAGCTCCTGAGCTCGCTTCATGGAACCCCTGGACCTTTTGGCGTACCGATACATCATGAGTCCTTAAGTGACATGCTGTACTGGTGATGTAACCTGCGTGCACAGCCTGTGTACAGCTGGGATCACCAGTACATGGGTACTGTACAGTATAGGTAATATTGGTGATATTGGCCTGTGTCTAGTGGATTTTATTTTACTGTAGGCTACAATGACATCAGTATCAGAATCTTAGTCAAAGCCTCCATCCCAGATTTTGTCACACTTCATGCAGTGCTGTGTTTCCTGTCAAAAAGGCTTATATTGTGGCAAACCTCAACAAACTCCATTCAAAGTCAGTATCTCAGAATAAAACTAATCAAAGCTCAGCTGTTGCTTCACAAAATGTGCTTTGATTGGTTGCTGTCTGTCTAAGACAAAAAGTACGCCCATTTCGATCTCAGACTGATAAACCTGGGCCATATTCTATTCTTATATTCTAAGAGTGTGGCAGATCATTGTGTATATTTTAAAAATAGAAACCTCAGTGCAGATGTGAACAGAGCCTTCCATGTTTCTTTTGTTGTGTTCAGGCTCAATTATAGGTTTTCTGCTGCCTGAGGCAAAACCTGAAATGGCACTTCACATAAACAAGAGTCAGGGCCGATTCTGGGGTCTCTGCCGCCTGAAGCAAACCTCAGACGGCCGCCCCGAGTGATGGCATCGCCCCCCCCCCCCCCAACCAGCCGCTCACCTGTCCCACGCCGCAGCCGGCCCACGCTTTCCGCTGTCTCCACATCCCGTCAGGTCCCGCGACGTCACGTGGTGAGTGAGTGGGGTGATCGGGTCGCGCAGGGCGGCCCTGCGCGACCCGATCACTCCAGCGCGTCCCCCACTGACCCCGGGCACTCACCACAGCCTGGAGGTCGATGACAGCTGCAGGGTGACGTCGCGGGACCTGACGGGATGCGGAGAGTGCGGGCGACGGGACAGGTGAGCGGCCGCTGTCATTTTTGTTAAGTGATACTTAACAAAAATGACAGCAGGGGGGAAATAATGCTGCCCCCTGCCGTACCGCAAAATCTGCTGCCTGAGGCGTAAGGCTCATTCTGCCTCATGGCAGAAGCGGGCCTGACAAGAGTCAATGCAATGTGACTACACATGGGGATCTTATCCATGCTCATACTACCATTACACCTTGTGCTCCATAGAGAGGGGTGGTGATCACTCGTAGTGTAGTGATGTCTGAAGCATATAACAATACCTGCAAAGTGTTTTCAATCCTGATTTCCTTGCATTCTAGGTCTGTGTCCAGCTATCATTTGCAGGTCATGGGGTCAATGAATTCAGTGGTAAGTAGCAGACGGTATCATTTATGGCACCTCCATGCAACATGCTGCCTTTGAGAGACTACAAAGAGGCCCTGGTTGTGTTGTAGTTTTTAATACTTACTTTTCATCTTGTTTACAAAGTATGTCATCCATAGGTGTGTTGTTGAATCTCCAAACATGTAAAGAAACTTTCCCTTCATACATGTGTTTAGGTCCTCCATACTGTGATAGGCTTTCATTGTACATGATTTGGGGTACCATATTTCATTCATGACATGTCCACTGGGATATTCTAGAGCCATTCCAATTCTGCATTTTTTTTTCTGCTCCAAAATTGTACCTTCATAGATAAAAAAGATAGTAATTTTTCTGTCATAGATGTGCATTAAAGATCAAACATTATTAAAAAAAAGTACGTAAAAACTCAAAAAATTTATAGACATCTGACAGTATTTCCATTGTAGGACAAGCAGTGCATATGTGACACTTTACAGAAATGATGCAAAATTACGTTACACTTTTTTTTTTCTTAATGCCAATGTAAAGAAATGTATTTGCAAAAGTAGCAAAAATGCATTATGTTCAGACTTAAAGTGACACTGTCAGCCCCTTTTTGCATTCTGACTTCTCTACACAGGTGTAAAGGGTAAATTTAGCAGTTTCCATAACTTATTTTATATCATACGTCATGGTGCTTGTTCAAGTAAAAAGTCATCTTTTATCAACTGCAGATTGTGTTTTATCAACTGCAGATTTAGGCCAGCCTGGTCCAATGACTGTCGAGGAGGCGGGCCAACGGTGACGTTGTGGGCGGGGCTAAGTGGCGCTAATGCCACGAGGCCCCACCCACTTAACACAATCTGCAATTGATAAAAGATGACTTTTTACTTAAACAAGCACCATGACGTATGATATAAAATAAGGTATGAAAAACACTAAATTTACCCATTACACCTGTGTAGAGAAGTCAGAATGCAAAAACTTAAAATTATGTTATGTTCAATAAAATTCATTATGTTCAGACTTGAATGTAGGTGTTCAGTCATTTCCATATAATGTTTGGCTTATGATTTGACCTTTATCAAGTAGATAGTAACAAAGCAAGGGAGGAGGGTCTGGAGCAATGTGGTGGCACTGGGAATAGCGGCCACCACATTGCTTCAGACTGTCTTCCCTTGCTTCTTTACCAGCTGATTGTACTTGATAAAGGTCTCCTCCCAACCAGAAAGTCTTATGGAAATGGCTGTACATCTGTAGTTTCAAGTCTGGACATAATGCGTTTTTTTTTCACAAAAAATGAGTGGATCTTTACAGCAGTGTGATTAGGTTAAAGATCTCTACAATGGTGCCGATATCCTCATTACCAATATTAAGGGTAGGTTCACACTGCGTTTTTACAATCCGTTAAATGGATCCGTTTGATAATTCTTTTGTGTAGGCTAAAAAATAAATGGACTGGAAAAACACATTGTGAACCTACCTTTTCTTTCAATAAGCACTTTCGCTCTGTGCTGCTCCTTGGGTGCCTGAAAAAGCTTGATCCAGTCCTAGGAAACTGAAAGAAGTTCTAGCTTTTCCCGCCACCCAGAGCGGAGCGGCACTGAAGGCACGTTAAAAGACAGTAAGCTTATAAGCGGACTGCCAAGCTAACTAAGTGATTTGCTTCGTTATTACTGTATATTCGCTCATCTCTACTCACATGTTATCTCCCCCCTGCAGTATTCACATTCTAGACTCATGTCTCTGAGGGAAGGCAAGTAGTGTTCTGTTGTGCACAGCTAGCTGAGTGCAGTAGTGCTTTATACAGTATATATCATGTGGCGGGAGGCATTGCTAACCCGATGTCCCTGACTAGGATTCCAAAAAACACCTGTAAAACTTTACTAAGCAGTTCATGTGCAAAAATCCAACAGTCATACAAAATGTCAGTGACAGAGGCAGGATCTGAGCGGACTTGAAACGGATCCCGCCTCTGTCATTGACTGGCTGAGCAGACTTGAGACGTCACGTCTCGAGCCCGCGTCAGACACCAGGAAGCAGTCGGGCACCAGGGACCAGAGCGCCGTGATACGGGACCCGCCGCTGGAACCGGGGAGCCCCCCGCCGGAGTACCCCTTTAAGGTAGATGTGTAGTCTGGTTACTGTTGTATGGTTGCTGTTGTATAGTTGTAACTAAAGACCATATTACACAGCACGATATTAAGATAGAAGCGAGCACTCACCTGTCAGTTCAGCACTGCAGTTCATGCATTTTGTATCAGAAAAGAGATGGGACTGGCAATCCCCCTGTAGGTAATTTCCATCTCTTTATGTAGGTTTTCCTCCACTGTAACACATATATATATATATATATATATATATATATATATATATATATATATAAAATACCTATACTTACCTAGCTCCTGTTCAGTCTACTATTATCTCCTTTTCCTTCCATGTCTTTTATGTGGACAATGTAATGTTCCAGAATTGGATGAGGCAAAAATCTTTGCCTATGTACCTTCCAAAAAAACTACCACTATTGTCTATTAAAAGGTTCTGCCATTGAGTCTTTTGACTGTCAGTTTAGCTGTTAGGTATTTAGGAGGTTTAGCCTATGTTCACTCGCTGTATATGTGGTTTCCTACCACTGTTGTTGCTATTGGTTACACCCTTCGTAAAAGCTTGTGCTTCGTAAAAGTGGTGATCTAGTAGTACCAGAGTTTCGCCACAAGATGCTGTTGTTATAAGTATGTATGCTCAGTTATTGCACGACTGTAGGAACCAAAGGGTTATTGTTTATTTGTGTGTCACATGGATCTGTATGCCGATGAGAGTTCTTTCTTTTTCTCACCTATCATCTTTGTCCTTACTTCTCACATACGCACTCCTCACCCACTCACAGCACACCTTACAGGGGCTGTAGGAAGGAAGTCACTTGGGTAGAGGAAGTGTAGTGTCTTTTGCCGTTAGACTCTGTAGAAGCAGGACGTTACCTACAGTTTCTTCTCAAGTAACTCCACTCAACACTATGCAGTGTTAAACCTTCACTAGAGACGACAAGTCAGGGATCATCCTAACCCACGCTGTGGACAAGGAGAGACACAGTGCAGGACAGTATCCATAAAGAAAGTAAAGCAACTGACCCGGCTAGAGCAAAGTTGTTAGAGGCCCATGAACTCTATCTCACAGCTCGGGTGTAAGCAGGGAACCCTCAGCATTCTGCTCATCCCAGGTAACAAGGTCTGGGGCTTGTGTCACCCTCTATGACACTGGTGGGCAATAGGTGGTGCAAAGACAAAAGAGTCAAAAGATAGGCACAAGTATTCCCTCTCTCTTCTCAAGTTTTTTTCTACTTCTACCTCTGAAGTTCCGGCAGAGCACAGTACTACATTGGTTTGTGACTCTCTCTACATCCTCCTCTCTACTGCTCTGATCTTCTCCTCTACTTTTCAGCACGCAACCCAGACAGCATGACTGTACCACTCTCTCTCCTCTAAATACAGATCTGGATCCTAAAATATTAAGTAACCTATCAAGTGTAAAGTATTCTATCAAGGCAAAGCTGTATCATCTGCTGCCTACCCCAAGTATCTTCAGAGTAAACAAGATTTTATTTATGCTAAAGAGGCTCTGTGGTTCCCCGTTAAGCATTAACACAGTACACACACACTCCTTGGGTCATCTGCCCTTTCTGTGGGTGGCAGTGCCAATAGTCCGCATGGGTCACTATTCCATTCCGGACCACCGTGATAAGTACCCAAGGGACCCCGCAACAACCCGGCAGGTCACTGTCCGCAGGGGATCAAGGCATAGCCGGCCCCGTAAAATAAAAGCAGGTGTGCCACCATACCTGTGTGCCCAACCGGCACTGGCATCACGACTCAACATCACTGGGCACGGCTATATCTCAGCCAACCACCATAGCACTGGGTCACACCTAACCATTTGGCAAGTGACCGGCCGTACCTCCTCCACACATCCAACGGAGGGGTCCACCACATATAAACAACGGTCATTCCACATGAACTTCCATTGGTTAACGCTATCTACACCCTGAATTAATGATCATGATCACGTGGAACGTCTGGTGTTTATACAGCTTGTAAACATAGCCTAAAAATGAAATAAAGTGTGGTACTGCTGTAGTATATAGGGCTACCAGCAACTTACTTATAAACAAAAAATGAAGGCCATAAATTGCCCTCCTTGGCACCCCTTAAACAAATACAGTAAACACACAAAAAAACAATGCAAACACATTATACAGAGCTTGGTACTTTTTCTCATTACCTCATAAAAATGAATGATTGCGGGCAATCAACCGTTATGACCATTATGTCAAGGTTTGTTATTCTATAATAGTTTCTAGATAGGTTTAAAGGAGTATTCCACTCAAACTAAATTTTTCATATGTTGCTGCCCATGGTAAGAATAACAATTCATTTCATATTTGTTATTATCTATTTAGTCTCCTTCCCACAGCTCTGAGCTGCTGCTTTCTGCTGAAGGCACACAAAACTACAGTATGTAAGCTTTTCTTTTAGTCTCTGCTTTCTTCCTCCTCCCTTCCCAAAATCCTGTTGCTCACAGCATTAAAAGAAGCTAAAATGTTGCAGATAAAAGTCAGCCAGCTGTCTCAGAAGGGGGGAGGGGGGGGGGGAGAAAGAGAGAAAGGCATACACACAGTTTTTTGTTCCTTTAACAGAAAGCAGCATCTCAGAACCGGGGGAAGGAGACAGAATAGATAATAACAAGTATGGAATGAATTGTTAGTCTCACCATGGGCAGCAACATATGAAAAGTTATGTTTGAGTGAAATACCCCTTTAATGTCTTTAATTAAGGGACAAGTGCCATGAAAAACTTTTTCCCAGTAATTGAAGCACATTACAAAGTTATATAACTCTGTAATATGCTTCAATCACCTATCTGACTCCCTTCCCTGTATTTTCCCCCCTCCACCCCCCACCAGGAAGTGCACTAAACTCACACAGACCTAATTACTGTTGTCACCGTCACCAGGCAGCTCCTTCTTGTGAGGATGAGTCATCAGCAGGAGGGCTGCTCTAGGTCCTGTTACACCAGCCTCCCCCTCCCCTCCTTGTCAGGTGACTCTGCTTGCTCAGCTTATCTTCTGTAGTGACATGACTCCTTCACTGAGTCCATAGCGGTAGGAGAGAGGGTATGAGGTGGTGGGGGGGGGGGGGGGGCTGCCTATGTGCCGGAGTCATTCAGAGGGAAGATAAGCAAGTGAGATGTGACAAGTGATGGCTTGCAGTAGTTCAGCCAATGGGAGCTTAGCAAGCCTGTCACCTGACAAGGCAGGGGAGGGGGGAGGCTAGTGTAACAGGAGAAGGAGCAGAGAGAATAGCTTGGTGACGGTGACGACAGTAATCAGGTCTGTGTGACTCAGGACACTTCCTGGTGGGGGGTGGAGGGGGGAAAAGACAGGGAAGGGAGGCAGATAGGTGATTGAAGCATATTACAGAGTTATATAACTTTGTAATGTGCTTCAATTACTGGGAAAAAGTAATGGCACTTGTCCTTTAACCTTGCAAAGACAGATTGAAAAATATTGTCTAACATACAGGCCTTTACTGGAGGTAATGATTTAATTACATGTATTTATGAAATATCACAAGCTCATTTTGACACCTTTCCCCCTTTAAAGAAAGGTTTACTTACTGTTACAGAGAACTACATTAAGGGCCGGCATATGTACTGGAATTTCCACTCTGACATTTGACCTATGTTAAAAAAAAAAGATATTTTAATTTATCACATACTGTATATTTTTAATACATTTAGCAAAAATCCTAGCAATTTGTGCCTACATTTCCTGTACAGATCTGCAGGATCAGACTATGCAGGATTAGTTTGTACGTTACTACACATAGGCAAATTATAAAACAGGATTAGAATTAAGTGCATCAACCCATAAAGTGTTGAGTATGAGTGATGTTTGACAAAGTTAACAAGATCATGTGCAGGAACTCAGTACCACATATTACGTAAGATATAAAGGATGTAAGAAACACCTGACTTGTTGATTAAAGAGGATGTACCATGAGGTACATCCTCTTTAATCTGACCCAGGGATAGAACGGCGCCGACACGGGGAAGCCGGTGCACCGGTCCGTTATTTGAACCGCGCCCCCGTTCCCCGGCGCCGTTCTATCAACGAGTCGCGGGCCGGAGCTGAAGCACAGGAGGCGGGCTGGCCAGCCCCCAGTGGGGGGAATCCCCCGCCCCTGTATGACACGGCTCCATTGATTCTAATAAAGCTGTGTCATAGAGGGGAGGGAATTCCCTCCCACTGGGGCCGGGCCGGCCCACCTCCTGTACTTCAGCACCGGGCCAGGACCTGTTGATAGAACAGCGCCATTAAAAAATGGACCGTGGCACCAGCTTCCGATTAAAGAGGATGTACCTGATGGTTCATCCTCTTTAAAGTTGTACAGTATATGTAATGTACTGCACACGGTTAAATTTACATTTTTCTATTATTTTCAGGTAACAGCAATCAAAGAGTAAAACCCATTCACATTCACACACATTAACTGTTTGCTCTCTACTGCCACCTTTGATAAACAGTATTAGGCTATGTTCACACAACGTTTTTGCTGTTCTGTTTAAAATTACGTCTATCATTTTGAGTCTAACATAATGGACATCATTTAGCTATCTGGCCTCCATTCAGTGCAATGACGGCTGCTGGTACATTATTCTAGTTTGGGTTACTAATTACCCTTTGGATGCGGCTTAATTGAAAAGTCCATTGAATTTAATAGTAAAAACGGAGAAAGAACGGTGACAAAAGAAAAACTGTGTGTGAACAACTAATAAAAAACGTCCGCTGTTTGCAAAAGACATTGGAAAATAATGAACATTATTTTGACATCCGCGGCAATAACATCTGTTATTCAATACACTGTGTGCATTGGACGTCCGTCTTTTCATTGACTTCAATGCACTGCATTGCAGTCATTAAATCACGGAAAAAATGGACGTTGTTTTAAATTCGCAAAAGCGAACGCTCTTTCTCTATTTTTGACGTTGTGTGAACATAGTCTTATACTGTTCTGCCTAAAGCCTTCTGGAAAAAGGAAATAACCCCTAGTCAAATATACTGTAGGGCTAGAGCCAATCGCTGCAAGACTTTGATTAACCGTGAATACTGTAGGTCGCTTATAGATATCAATCTTTTCCTAATCTTAATGGTTTTAATGTGTCTCTTGGATTGCTGTGTTTCTAAACCTACAGAAATTAAAACTGCATGCTACAACACAGCCAACTATAAAATCTGTTTTTTGGACTAAGGTATGAGGGACTATTTTTGAACATAGTTAGGAGCCATATTACCTGAGCTCTAAGCATAGTAGTTGACAGACAAAGGAAGAGTAATCTATGATTAAAGGGGTTATCCAGCGCTAAAAAAACATGGCCTCTTTACCCCTCTCTTGTCTCCAGTTCAGATGTGGTTTGCAATTAAGCTCCATTTACTTCAATGGAGTTTGAAACCCCACCCAACTGGAGACAAGAGAGGTGGAAAAGTGACCATGTTTTTGTAAAGCCCCACCCCCACTTAACTGGCCAGATTTACTAACTCAGTGTCGGTCTATTAGTAAACTTGTCCAGCTTAGCGCCTGTTACAGGGCATGCACAAAAACCTTCGCCTTCTCCGGAGCAGGTGTAGATTTTTGCATGGTTTAAGCCTAGGTCCAGGCATAATCCTGGATAAATTAAGTGCCACCTTGTCGTGCCCCCTACCTATCAGGTGAGCGGGGATTATGGCTGCTGTAGGCCATGGTAGGCTTCCATGGAAAACACTAGGGGAAACAGTGATAAATGTCCCCAATTGTGTACAACTCAAAAACATCTTTCATGTTCCAAAAAAGTCACTTCCTCAGGTAGCATACTCACAATGCATTACATGGCAACCATTGACACACAGCTCCTCCCCCCTGTCGGATCTATTACATGCTGATAGCAACCAGTCCTCACCCTCATCTTCAGCTCCTGAGCTTGCTTTATAAAGCCTCAGAACCTTCTGGTATACCGGTACAGCAAATGTCCTTAAAGGGGACAGTGCCCCTATGCTCCAATAGGCGCATCAACCAGGGGATGGGAAATGGGTGCACTTGGCCTGCCTCCAGTGCACAGAGCACACTAATTGCATATCAAGAAACCAGTTTGAACAATGGCCAGCCAACTGGGATATATGCGCCCGTGCAAACCAGGTCATATAAAAAAATTTATTACGTGAAGTGGTACATTTGCTTTAAGAAAATTGTCACCCAATCAAAACAGCTTAAGCCAGATGGTATTTTTCTTCAGGAAACACTATGGAAAAAACTCTACCGTCTACCCTCTACCCTCTACACTGATGTGATATAATCAATGTAATTATAAATGCTTTAAACAGATCCGTGAAAAACATGGACACGGATGCAAAACGGATGACAACACAAACAGTTTTGCACGGATCACGTAAGTAGCTAGCAGACCAGAATCACGGACCAGGAAAAACACTGAACATGTGAATGCAGCCTTAATACTCGCCCCTACCTGACCCTACCTGGACAATTCCTATTTCAAGTAAAGCACCACCATTTCCCAACTGCTGGCACACACACAATTCATTCTCTTTCTATCTCTCTGAACTTAGCTAAAGATGTCCCCAACAAATAATATACCTTTTTTTAATGTTTATAAGTGCATACTTATAGTTCTAAAGTGCTCTCAGCTGTTTCCTCAGTGGAATGGAATTCTTGCCCACACCCTTTGACTATACGCACTTCAATTAAGCACTGACAGGGGATATATCAGGATTGACAGTTTCAATCCTGCTAAGGGCTCTTAAAAGGAGTATTAAATATCAGCCATCAAGCCTAGAGATGACTCTGCAACTGTATCACAGGGTGTATATGAGGGGGCAGATAATTATTTTTGCCTGTGGTCATGCTCAGTGGTTTATAAGTTTTGGGAGAGAATCAGTGGTTATGTGGTTATGGAGATACCCTAGTTTTGCCATGCCCTGCAGGTAATCGTAAACCTCTCTACATGATCTTTGCCACTGGTGTAAAAACTAGGCACACTTTGAACAATACCTGAATCACAAAATTTTACAATTTTTCATTATTTACAGGGCACAATTTACTCCTTTTAAAATATTTCAAATGAGAATTTGCAAATCAAATAAATGTAGTATATGTTCAGTTGATGGTGGGGATTTGATACACTTGCTGCGGAGATGCCCCATGCTGTTTAGATATTGGTCTTGTATTGTTTAGCATTTGGAATAAACATTAAAGTAGAGTTGAATCAGAAAAAATGTCTCTTGTTCAATTAATAAAAAAAATAGTTCCACATAAAACTAGATATTGTATCCTTCAGATGTGAATATCGCCATGGGCACCACTTTATGAACAAAGAAAAGAAATGAATAGAGTTACTATTAGGGAACTGATGGAGGCCAATAGAATAAGAAACTATCCAAATTTAAGGAAATTTGGGGGATGAGGCTTGCATAGCCAGAGTTTCTAGGTAATTGAGATTAAATTATATACTATGAAAAAATTAGGTGTTTTTTCCCCTCGTAATTAATAATATTAGTCATGAATATGACTGGTCATGGGATGGGAGACCCTGCTCTATATATAACAATACTTTGAAAGGGTTGCAGAGCCACCAACTCAACAGGGCATCAGTTCAGAGAACACAGATTCCAAAGGCCAGACAGTGCATACAAACTTGATTTCAGTCATGTGATTAAATGAGGTACGCAAGACCCCCAATGTGAAATGTGAATACAGACAGAATTGTTTTGATTCCTTTTTTGATAGGGCATCATGTCTTTTGCTTTCTTGTAGTAACTGCTTGAGGCTGCTAGCTAGGGGAAATCTTAAAAAGCGAAATTGAGAGCGAAAAAAATGGATTGCCAACAGTTACTTAGAAAAAATATTCTGAAAAAACAAAATCCAGGTAGGGTTGTTATCACATTTAGACCAGTCCCATGAATGCAGTAATACGCTCTGCAGTTAACAAATGCTGGTGTCTCTTGAAGGAAGATGCTTTTAGAGATATATTGAGGAATTTATCAAGGGCTTTGAGCCTATTTTTAATAATTGGATTTTTTGTAAATTTTTGGTCAAAGTATCTATAAACCAGTATTCACAGAAAATTAGCATAATCCACATTTTGCAGCAAATTTATCTTTTGTGACATTCAAAAAAGTTCTACAAACTGTTGCAGGCCTACGTTTGGTCAGTACCATGTGAATATGTTTGCACAATTGTTTGTGAATATTTTGAGAATTGCACGTTTTAGAGTCGATAGTGAATGTCCATAGTGACTACACAACCCCTTTTTCCTTTTAAAAAAAAATAAAAATCTAAGGGACAAGCTAGTTAGAGGACGATTGCCCCCTGAAAAAAAATGCTCACTGGCTCCAAAGCAGGGCAGTCTTAGCAGCATTATGGGCCCCTGGGGAGAGGAGTGAACTGCACCCCTCCCCCATCCACCCACTGACCAAACCCACCCCAACTTTGCAACCCCTCATGCCTTCCCAGCCACATCCGAAGCAACCCTACTCCTTCCCCCGGACCGCTCCTAGCCAATACAATCACTTACAATAAAAAATGCACATTATTGGTAGCATGCACTGCTTTCGAGGCCCAGTGCATGCATGCAAAATGATTATGATGATGTAATCGTGCAGTGGGTGGGTCCATCAGCCTCTTGTCGCAGGGATATGTGAAGCACAGCTCTTATTAAATAAGTGGGAAACCTCTAAACAAAATATTTCCGTTTGGGAGATAAGGTCTGAAATTTAACAGTTTTTGGGGCATGGTCTGAGATCACCAAGTCTGACCAAACCCCCCCAACCTTCCCAGCCACATCTCCAAAGCAACCCTACAGCCCAGACAGCCCCTAGCCAATACAATTACATGATGGGGGTGTAGGGTGAGACAGTTCCCTGTGGTTCGGTCTGTGACCTCGTTCTTACAAGAGAGTCAGTGTTTTACAGTGTGCAGAGTGCAAAGGGGCCCCCCAGGGCAGCCCTGGCACAAAAACTCCACCAGTCCACTTACAAATGTCATCTCACCCATAGAGCTAACCGTGCCATGCAGACATAATTTCAGATACGATCAGATACTAGCTGTGCACAGGTGCTGAAGAGTATTATCACCTTGCACACTATAGAGTATACAGCAGTTATCAGACATATAAAACATATAGGGGGGAGATTAAATGATGTAAAATATACACTGGTGTAAATTCCGCATAACAATCAATTTCAGCTCATCTCACAGCTCTGGTAAAATGAAAGAGGAGCTGTGATTGGTTGCTGTGGGAAGTTTACCCACTGTATGTTTTACACATTTTGATAAATCTTGGCTACAGTTTTTAATTCCCTCATTAGTATCCATTATAGTAGGTAAGTCCTCCAAGTAATGTCACATATACTAGTTACCCCACCCAATAGTGCCCCCATATAGTAGTTAGGCCTCCAATAGTGCCTCATATAGTAGCCAGTCTTACAATAGTTCCCCATATAGTAGCCAATCCCCTCAATAGTACCCATATGGAAGCCTGACTGGCAGCAGGCAGTCCCCTCAATCCGGTGGCAGCCCTCAGCCTCTGATTAGCAGTGTGGTCACGGCGCTGCCAGTTAATCTTTAGTATCCCACCATTTGAATTTGCAGACCAGGGAGCGCCCTCCCAGACTGACCATCTGGGCAGCCTACCAGGCATTTGCCTGATAAGCTAGATTGTCAGTCCAGGCCTGAGGCCCTCTATGAGTCATGGGCCCCGGGCAGACACCTACCCTGCCCAATGGGGAAGATGGCTCTGCTCCAAAATAGTATAGAACCTGGTAATTACAAATGGGGATAGTTTAATTATTGTTGCTATATAAAATTATGTAAAACAGGTTAGACTAGGAGGAGTGAATTGGGTGATAAAATAATTTATCCCCTGTCACACCTTCTGTGTAGTGATGTGCAACTGCGGTTTCTTTTATGTGAGTAAATCAATTTGTCTCATGCATAAAAGATTCACTGAACATTTGTGATTTTGCCTGGAATTTGTAAAAGATTACAGTCACAAATGAAAACAGATTAGACAGATGTTCCAGTATCTTTCTCTAATTAGTAAAAGAAAATCTTAGTGACACATTCCTTTTACTGTAGGTTACCATCGTGTGTTTTGTTGTGTTAAGCTCATGATTATTAACAGAGGCCCTCACATATATGCAAATAGAACAATATTCTAACAATACATTTTATTATGATTTATACCTTGTAAGGAGACTGTTTTCCAAGCTGGACAGCTGTGAAGCATAGGTTTTCGAAGTTTGAAACTCAGTAAATGATCCACAGCTGAAATTATGAGGCTTGACACAATAAAAGTATTCTCCAATTTCATGATCAGCATATTCACAGAGTTCATCTTTTTTATCCAGAACAAATCCACACTTTGTCACCGCTACTTTATTTCCACTTGTGAATTTTCCTAAGTATTCTAGTTGACCATACCAGCTATTTCTTGACTTCCAGATAGCAGAGACGGCTTCGCTTGGGTGCATGAGAAATACGGTTACCACAACTTTACCTTCCCATAATAAGGTAAAATGAACATGGTATGTTCCATTGTTAAAATCTTCAATCCTCCCTGAAGATCCAGCTCTCGTATCAGGATTGGAAATTCTTGCTCTAAGATAGTCTCCTCCATAGGTTTTCCTCTTTCCCAGATAATCATATACATCAACTTGTACAGTTAATTGATCCCCAACACAATAACTGTTTTGGGTGTTTATAATGAATCCTTTGCTATTCTTTGCACTAGTTGTATTATCTTTATGCATAACAGTTACTTTAGATATCTTCTGGTCTATATGATTGAAGATTTTCCATATCTGCTTTTCTATTTCTGAAATCTTCTCAGGAGCATTAGTTGTTAAAATAGCATTCTCTTTATCAGAATCCTGTCAGACGGTAGTAGAGTAGTGAAAAGATAATATTAGTAGCAAGATATCAGTTCAAATGCAGCATATAATTTTTTGGTGCACAAAGTGCATAGATTTATTGCTGATTTTATAAGTTAAAGGGGTTGTCCAGTAAAAATCTTTTTCTTTCAAATCAACTGGTTTTAGAAAGTTATATAGATTTGTAATTTACTTTTATTTAAAAATCGCAAGTCTTCCCATACTTATCAGCTGCTGTATGTCCTGCATGAAATGTTTTCTTTTCAGTCTGCTGACATCTTTGGCCAAGACAGGTACTCTGCAGAGCAGGATAGGTTTTCTATGAGAATTTGCTGCTGCTTTGGACAGTTCCTGTCTCGGACAGAGATGTCAGCAGAGAGCACTGTGTCAGACTGAAAAGAAAACATTTTCTGCAGGATATACAGCAGCTGATACGTATTGGAAAACTTGAGATATTTTAATAAAAGTAAATTACAAATCTATATCTATTTATCTAGCTATTTATTTAATCTATATATCTACTTTCTGAAACCAGTTGATTTGAAAGAAAAAAATTTCGCTGGATAACCCCTTTAAGAAGAAATCCTGAAGCTGAAGATCAGAAAATGTGAGAAGTTACAGCAAGGGCTTTGTATATACAGCATATACGTTTTATCAAGTTCATGTAACCTTTCTTTGTTTTTGTATACATCTAGATTTTTAATAAGCCTTTCTTCTGTATAGTCAACTAATTGTATCCATCAAGTTAAATCCAAACATATCTTTGCATCGTGTGTCGTCAGGAGACTGAAATAATAAGTTCAGATTCCTCAGCCTTTTTTCATTGCTGATACTCTTTTCTCACTGTGCTTTTACAGTGTTCAGCAGGGGTATATATGTCAGAGGATACCTCCTACACCATGGCAGTATGGTGGCGACTGATGCCACTTATTGGTACTGTATATTTTTTTTAACATGATGACAAATGCAACTACCAATAGGAAATGGGCACTTTCAGGAAGCATGAACAAGTTCAGGCTGGGGTAAGATCCTTGGTAACTACTTCATCATAAAAAGATCCAAAAGTTCCTACAGTGGTGACAATTGAATCTGTATACAGTGCCATATACTTTTTTGTTTATTGTTCTTTTTTGCTTTTTCTTGTCCGTTTATCATTTTTGAAATGATGTCTGTCATTTTGAGTCCAAAATGGCGTCCGTTATTTTGAGGATTGGATGCCCGTCAGACCAATTGCCATACCTCTACTGCTGCATTATATAACTGTGAGCGCTCCATATAAGCACTCACAGTTAGCGAGCCAGGCACTGCACCTCGGCACTTGCCCCAGTAAGCCAGGTGCTGACGCCGGCCCTGATAACAGCTGCTGGCACATTATTCTAGTTTAGAGGGACTAATTGGCCTTTGGGTGTGTCTTTAATTGAAAAGTAAATTGAATTTAATAGTAAAAATGGAGAAAGAAAAACTTTGTGTGAACTAAAAAATAACATTCGCTGTTTGCAAAAGACGTCCGAAAATAATTGATATGATCATTATTTTGCCTTCCACCCAGATAATGTCCGTAATTTTATACACTGGGTGCATTGCACAGCTATGCATTGCAATCAGTTAAATCTCAGCAATAAAGGACGTCTTTTTAAATAGAAAGGGTGGAAAGGGCCTTTTACTTTTATCCTATTATATGGAATAGTTTAGAGGTCTGTGCTTTTCCATCCAGTGCATAACCATATAAAAGCCAGCAGAAAAAACCTTAACAGATGCCAAAACGACAACTTTTTTGGCGTCTGTGAGGTTATGTGGTCTATGGATATATATGGGTATATTCTGTATGCACTATTCCTTTTTTTTCTTTCCATATAAGGAGTTCTCAGCCCCCTTCTCAAGCTTATATTCTGAACATTGCATATTTTTCTCTATCTGGCTTAATGGTCGTGGAACCCCTATATCTCCACCCACATCTGCACTGTAGCCCCCGCCCCCTCTATTATGTCATTGTAGGCCCCAACCCTCAGAAGCCATTGGAATGGGCCGAACTAGAGGCCTAGGCCCCATCCCCTCTAACATGGCTGTTACAGGGAGGGCAGGGCTATGCCTGTAGGTCGGCCCATTCTGATGATGCTGTGGAGGGGACGTGGCTTAGACGCATATGTCATCAATGAGGGGCCATGGAATTTTGCAAGTTTTAATCCGTGTGAACGGAGCCATAGATACGAAATGTCCACAATATTAGCTTAAGAATGGTGCTGAGAACTCCTTATATGGAAAGGGGATGACAATATCACTTTAAAGCAAATGGATACCATACATGCGCACCCCCCCCCCCAGCTTGTGCTGCCGATGACGAGCACTCACACTAGGAGAGAGGGAGATGGACGGCACCGAGCAGGGAGGGAGAGATCTAACTACCTCCCACCCTGTACGGTGCCATGGGCCAGATAAACACTGTATTACTCCCCCATCATCTGCTCATACTATGAGCGCTCCTGACTCATGCTCAGCCAGCATGGCACCGGGTAGGGAGGGATAGAGGTGCCCGTGTATCTAACTACAGTACCTTCCCCCCTCCTTCCCCATGCTGCCTGGTGCCAAGCGGGCTGAGCACGGGTCAGGACAGCTCATAGTATCAGCAGATGATAGGGGTGTAGTACAATGTGTATCTGGCTCACGCTACCATGCAGGGAGCCTACAAATGGAGAGCATCCTGAAAACCACAGAGATAAAGGAGGGAGCAGTACAGTGTGTATATGGCCCACGGCACCATGCAGGAAGGGAGGGAGGAGGTAGTTGGTGCATGGGCACCTCTCTCCCTCCCTGCTTGGTGCCATCCATCTCTTTTTGGAATAATTTGTGCTGCCGATGACAAGCGTTCACACCGGGAGGGAGAGAGGGAGATACAAGTCTCCTTGCTTCCCAAATTATTCCATGAAAATCATTAAAAGATATTCTACAGTAAAAAAAATCATCTCACTAATACTACACTACATAGACTTCCATAGACAATACACTACATAGACTTCCATAAACAATATACTACTTAGATTTCTACATTTAGCGCACCCCCTGCTGAACACTTCATGTGAATTACACCTGAAGTGTAAAGAATTTGAAGCCTGCCTGATCTACTAAATTACGTAAAATAGCTCTATATGTGCATTTCCTATATTAATGTATATTAGGAATTTGTCTAACTTTCCTTATGTAATAACATATTAAAAAACATGTTTTGGCCGGAGTTATCCTTTAAGCATTTAAGTCTCCCCAAGGCCACCTCAATCCAATCTGGAAGAGAAACTTCACACATACATTCCCACCACATTGAGGCAGATCCCATTACACCTTCAGGCTATGTTCACACAACGTGAACACCCGGCCGTTCCGTGACCCCGGCCGGTCTCAGCCGATCTCAACCCGGTGATCTTTCCGGGTGCGGAGCTCTGATGCGGGCGCATCAGCACGCGCCCGCATCAGAGCTTCCCATAGCGCACAATGAAGCGAGAGGCCGGAGCCGCTTGCTTCACTGTGTGAACTGACAGGTCTTTCTGCGGCCGGAATTCACTGAATTCCGGCCGCAGAAAACTGACATGTCAGTTTTTTCCGGCGCCCCATGGGATCCCGGACGGAGCGTATACGATGTATGTACGCTCCGGCCGGGATCCCATTGAAAATCAGGCTTTGTTCCACCCCTCAAAACTATGGCCGTAGTTCTGCGGCGAGAGCTACGGGCATAGTTTTACGTAGTGTGAACATAGCCCCAGATGGCATAGCGCAATAGCTCTATAACATGTCATGAACTTGGCCACAAAGCTATTTACCTTATTCCTGGACTTGTTTACTCCCTCCACCAAGAGAGTAACCTAGAGATCCAGCCTCCCCCCATTCTTTTTCCAGGACTTTTTCAGACCAGGCAGTCTGAAAAAGTCCCATCCCACAAATATGATATCTTTTTTCTGTTCACTAAAAGGGACACAATTTAGGTCTTAACCCCGACACGCAGTAGAAGTCTAGGGCCAATCTAAGCAGACATACCGATGTAATTCAATCAAAATCCAATTGCTGGTAATACCTTCCATACCCAACAGGTAAGCACCTTCTGGCATTGAAAAGCTGCCATTTGATCTGGGCCTGCAAGCAACCACAAAACATGAGTGTCCCAATAACAGCTACCTTTCCACTGAAGAACAACCCCAAACACTTCTGAGACACTGCCACAAATTAAAACTTGAACAAAAACAAATCATCTATATATAAAGCCAAAATGTTAAAGATGGAAAGCCAAACACATACCCTGTGACAGCAAACGCAACCACTTGCATCCCCCCAAAGTGGCTAGACCCTTGTTTAGGTCCACCTATAGTAGTCGGCCCTCTGTGTAGGCAGGGCCGATTCTGGGGTCTGTGCCGCCAGGGGCCGCGGCCGCCGGAGCTCTTCAAGGCGGATCTGCCCCTTTAAAAGCAGGGGGCTCCGCTACCACTAGCTGTTCTAACCAGTCCATTGAGCTTCCGGGACAGGTCACCTGACGCACGCCGGCCCCATAAGCTCACAGCTCCAGCCCCGCGCGCCGCACCTCTCTAGTCTCCTGCTCAGTGGCATACATGTAACAGCTGACCGCACAGGACCGCGGGAGAGGTGCGGCGCACGGGGCTGGAGCTGTGAGCTTACGGGGCCGGCGTGCATCAGGTGACCTGTCCCGGAAGCTCAATGGACTGGTTAGAACAGCTAGTGGTAGCTAGTGGTAGCTAGTGGCGGCCGTACAACTGATAATCTGGGCGGCCCAGTGGGCATTTGCCCGGTCCGCCAGATTATCAGCCGGGCATGCCGCCCCCTGCAGGACCGCAAAATCTGCCGCCTGAGGCGGAATACTCATTCCGCCTCATGGCAGAAGCGGGCCTGTGTGTAGGTCCCCCTATAATAGATGGCCCCCTGTGTAGTCCCCATTTAGTCGATGTCCCCCAGTGTAAATTTTAAAGCAGGCTCAAAAGATGCGAGAAGCCAATAATTGAGCGTTTGCCTGGTTTTCGGCTAAATTGCAGCCAATTATACCCGGCCCAATTATTGGCTGCAGGAGTTTTTATAGTGTCACATCCCAGGAATAAATTGGAATAAAAAGCAATGGAAAAAATCCCCTCTACACCAAAATGATACTAATAAAAACTGTAGATCATTGTACAAAAAAAAACCTTACACAACTTCATAAATAAAAATATATAAATAATTTTTTTTAAAAGTGAATGGTGCGGATATGACAATGCAAACTTTTTTTAAAGGTTTTAATTGTTTTAAACGTAACAAATACTGTATAAGACATGATCATTATTTGTGGATGTCATTAATAAAAGATGTCAGTTTTTAACGCTAAATGACAGCTGTCCGAACAAAATGGTTGTCATTTTAACTGTGTGAACATAGCCTAAATATGATAATGATATAGCTATAACTATACTAAGCTACAGTATAAAGATAAACTGTCAACATTCAAACATCTGATAAGAAACTTTCAGGACGTGGAAATCGTCTGTTTCGTGTGGCACACCTTGCTTCCTCCTAACCCTAAATAATGTGTGCAGCAAGTTTCATCTGAGGCATTTGGATTTTATTGGACTTGTATTCATTTGCTGCTTAGCTTGCAGAGCTCCATCTGGACTTTGGATCAGTAAACTCACACTGTAGTTTGCACAGCTCCAGGCTGTGCCGGTCTTTCTTTTTCTCTTCTATCATTAACATGTCACTATTTCTACACAGTGAACAGCATAAACAGGATTCAAGGAGCTAGGGTTTGTGTTTGTTTTTTGACCCACATATTATACACTACAGTGGTGCCTTGGATTACGGACATAATTAGTTCCGGGATTGTGTTTATAATCCAAATCCACTCCTAAACCTAAGCAAATTTTCCCATTAAAAAATCATTGAAATGCAGACAATTGGTTCCAGATTCTAAAAATAATGATTTTCTAGTCTAAATAACATGTAAAACAAACATTTAGAAACAGCTGAATGTGTGATATTTTAAGTTACTGTACAGTATAGCAATCAGTATGTGGAGTATAATGTATAGTAAGTGCATAAACCTGAAAATACAGAAGCAATTTGTAGATACAGGATGGAGCTGTAGCGTAGTAAAACAGACTAGAGTAGAGAAATAGGGCTGCTGTCAGAGGTCTATGTGATCACATGACAGCAATGGGGAAAGGGGGGTTTTCAGCATGGACCGATTAGGAAGTGAGAATCATAGAGCTGTGCAGCAGGAGAGTGACAGAAACCTCTCTATACAGCAGTGTGAATGAGTGTAAGTGCAGGCAGATTATAGCAGAAATGGAGAGGATGGGAAACACATGATTTTGAAGGTGAGGGAGAGTTCCTGGATCAGAGTACAGTGCTGTAGACCACCTATGCAGATCACGCCCCTCCCCTACTCCCGCCCCCACCCAGTAAAGGGAGCTCCTAAACCAAAGCAATGCTCTTAAAACAAGTTACAATTTTGAAAAACCCTGATCTCTTCTTGCAAAACACTCTAAATCCAAGTTACTCTTAAACCAAGGTACCACTGTATTTCTTATGTTGAAAGATGTGAACCAGCAAGGAACACTGGACCCAGGGGATCTCTGGCACAGTTGATGGGCGCAGGTATTGTAGTCTCCAAAGGGGTGGTCTCCAATGGGTGGTATTCAGTATATGGTCACAATGGACCAAATACAACTCTGCAGGTAAAATATGTAGGGATTTTTATTAGTAATAACAAAGCGTCCGTATCCTAGGGGGCCTTTTTAAAGTATCACATACATGTGGTGGTGACTTGTCTTATTTAGGAATACACTTAGTGGGGGCTCCGGCTACTTCCGGGTTAGGACAGCGGGTCACGGATATATAAAACATAACAATATAAAGCAAAGGTCACTAGCTCAAACAATCAAAAAGTCTTTACGCAAGTACCTTGTACCGTCCAATGCTCTGTCAGAGTTCATAATTGTGTTTGTGTCTTCTCCCGTATCCTGTATTCAATCCGCTCGTGGTCTTGCGAGAAGTAATCACATGATCTGTAAAATGACGTCGCAAGTCTACGTGATGTGTCTGCGGGACACAAATTATGTACATATGCGCGAAGTACGTAGCCCGCATACGTAAGCTTGAGATCCGTAGACCCAATGTAGATTAAAAGCATTTGGGGCAGTTAACATGATTAGTATTTACACAACATGAATTTTATGTATAGCTAGACATTAAAAAAATACCTAGTGTATGGTGAGAACTAGCAATTAGATAATTACCAGTATAATGCATGTTCTACAATGAATAACAATAAATAAATAAGTGCAACAAATAACAATACATAAATGAATAAATAGATATATTTATTCTAATTGAGTTTTTGTGGTGATACATTTATTTAAATGGCTGATTACGAGATCTAAAAACACACCAACGTATAATTGTGATGAGATTGTGTTTTTAGATGTCTAAACTAATTTTAAACCGGTAGACTCGAATAGTTTCTTGAATTATAAAAGTAGGCATCATAAAAAATGGATTCGCAATATCCCCTGCGGCCAATTTCTCCGTAACCGTAAAAACTGTACCATAGAGGAAGATTTTATAGCACAAAGTAAGATTTTAACAAAAAGATTTCAAGAAAAAGGGTACCTGAGGGATCTGATTAAAAATGCAATCCAGAAAAATAGAGGGGTACAACAGAAATCATTACTAGCACCTAAACAAAGAAAAGATACAACTATGAAGATTCTGCCCCATTTTATTACCACGTTTAATGATAATTTTGAAACAATCAGGAGAATTTAATCTAAACATTGGCACATTTTAACTTCAGACACCTACCTCCATGAAAATATCCCAGACATCCCGAAGCTGACATATCGCTGAGGCCAAAGGGTCAGGAATATGATCGCACCCAGCAGAATACGTAACCCTAAAAAAGATGAAGCGGCTAAAGAAGGTAATCATAGTATGAAGCACCAAAGTAAAGGTATCTATAGATACGGTAAAGCTTCTTGTTTATGCTGTGTGAATATAGCACATGGGGCCACCTCCTTTAAATCACACGCAACGGATATGGTATATGATATTAAACAAAGGCTAGATTGTACCTCAACATTTGTTATTTACCTCTTAACCTGTAGTTGTGGGATACAATATTGTGGCCGCACAAAGCAACTGCTTCATAAGAGGATAAATGGCCACAGATATAACACCACAAAAGGCTTCATGAAGCAAAGTGTCTCAAGACACTTTACAGAGAAACATGACAGTTGCATCGAACAAATTACAGACACTTGTTCAGACCGTTAGTCTCGCCTTTGCAAGAGGGAGTCTTTTTGGATCTACAAAATCCAAACCCTCACACCAGAGGGCCTAAACGAATGCATAGACTAAAAAAAGAAAATAGTAATAAAAAATAATATATATGTAAACAAGAAATAATGATCTCATTAGATTGTCTGAATTAATTTAGATACGGTTTGTATAAAATTATAATATTCTTCTTTAAATAACAATAATACCCAGTGCAATTATTTAATTTAATAATTCATCAATTTGTTATATATAAGGTAATTTATTCATCAATTTATTCATCAATATTAATAATATTTCTATCAATAATAATAATAATAACAATGTCCATTCATAATCTATTTATCAATAATAATAATCTACTAATTTGCTTTAATAAGATATTTTTCATATATATATATATATATATATATATATATATATATATATATATATATTAGGGATGGTCCGAACCTGCCGAGGTTATGGTTCGTATGAACCCAAACGCTCGGCAGCAGATTCCCGCTGTCTGCCCACTCCGTGGAGCGGGCGGATCCAGCGGGAGTTACGCCTGGAAAACTGGGATACAGCCTATGGCTATGGCTGTATCCCAGTTTTCCAGGCGGTCCTCCCACTGGATCCGCCCGCTCCACGGAGTGGGCAGACAGCGGGAATCATTACCGAGAGTTCGGGTTGGTACGAACTTGAACCGAACTCGGTTCGGACCATCCCTAATATATATATAAATATATATATATAGTATATATTTATTTATTCATTTATGTATTGTTATTTGTTGCACTTATTTATTTATTGTTATTCATTGTAGAACATGCATTATACTGGTAATTATCTAATTGCTAGTACTCACCATACACTAGGTATTATTTTTTAATGTCTAGCTATACATAAAATTCATGTTGTGTAAATACTAATCATGTTAAGTGCCCCAAATGCTTTTAATGTACATTGGGTCTACTGATCTCAAGCTTACATATGCGGGCTACGTACTTTGCGCATATGTACGTAATTTGCGTCCCACAGACGCCGTCATTATAACAGCACATCACGTGGACTTGGGACGTCATTGTACAGATCATGTGATTACTTCTCACAAGACCATGAGCGGATTGAATACAGGATACGGGAGAAGACACAAACACAATTATGAACTCTGACAGAGCATTGGATGGTACAAGGTACTTGCGTAAAGACTTTTTGAGTGTTTGAGCTAGTGACCTTTGCTTTATATTGTTATGTTTTATATATCCCTGACCCGCTGTCCTAACCCGGAAGTAGCCGGAGCCCCCACTAAGTGTATTCCTATATAAGACGAGTCGCCACCAAATGTATGTGATACTTGACAAAGGCCCCCTAGGATATGGAGGGCCGAAACGCGTTGTTATTACTAATAAAAATCCCTACATATTTTACCTGCAGAGTTGTATTTGGTCCATTGTGACCATATACTGAATACCACCCATTGGAGACCACCCCTTTGGAGACTACAATACCTGCGCCCATCAACTGTGCCAGAGATCCCCTGGGTCCAGTGTTCCTCGCTGGTTCACATCTTGCATTTTGCTTCACTCCCTTGCTACGGAGTTTCCTGGCAGGAGCTGCGGTATTTCTCCACATACATGCTGCATAGAGTTGTGCCTATTTTATAGCACAACTCAATCGGGTGAGCTTTTTTAATCACTTTTCTTTCTTGCCATAATAGTACACTAGGAGGCGTCCCTGTCCTCTTCTCTCTCCCCTTATGTTGCAGTAGAAGTATGGTAAAAGTAAGGGTGTTATTATAGCAAAACAATTGGTCCCACAAAAAAACTAACCCTCATGTGGCTTAGAAGAGTTATGGGTCTTAGAAGTTAAGGAGGAAAAAAAAACCACAAACACACACACACAAAAGACAAAAAGCAAAACTGGCTGTGTCCTCCATTGTGCATTGCAGATGTGTAATCAGCCGATTACAGGACCAAGAGTTGAAACCACACCAGGTATAATAAGCGCAGGAGTATTCAGATTTGCACACAGCGGTGCAACCAGGGATCATCCAGAGGTAGATGGCATAGTAAACATATACTCTTTATTGCAATGCGTTTCGGCCCTATATTGCTAACATGGGCCTTTATCAAGCATACAAAGCAGACACTACATGAACAATATATAGGCACATCTTAATGATCATCAATCGGCTGATTACACATCTGCATTTGCTTCTCCCACCGTCGGTGGTGACGTTCCCCAGTACAGCTGCGGAGTACACCCCTTTATGGTACATATAGAGTTGTGCCTAAATTTTGTACAAGCTTTCCAGGTGAGTGGATCCCTGTAAGACCCTGCTACCATTTACCTGGTCATCTTTTATCACACAAGGAAGCGCCCCCTGTTTCTCTCTTTCTCTCTTTCCCATTGTGCATTGACATACTGTATATTCTTCAAAAGCTCCTGACACATCCAAGCTCAATTTTACAATGAGGTTACCTTGAAGTAAACATGTTCCCCTTTAAGCCGGGTTCACACAGCGTAAAGGCCCTATTACACGAAACAATTATCGTCCGTATTCAGCTAATATCGGCCATTACAGGAGATAATCGTCGTGTGTAATAGAAATGAACGATTCATGGAGCCCTATAGCAAAAAACTGTATGGGCCCCCCCACTCCCACCCACCTGCCAGACACATACTCACCTGTCCTGGCGCAGTTCCCCGGCGTGCCACTCGTGCACCATGGAGCTGGGAGAATAAAGGAATGCTGCGCCGGGCAAAGTGAGTATGTGTATGGGGGGAGCAGTGGCGGATTAAATGTACCCTGGGCCCCGGGCTGTCCACCCAACCTGGGCCCCCCCGGTCAATCTGCCCACATTATAATCCGCTACTGCCCCCCCACGCTGTCCCCAATAAACACTGCCTGCCTCCCCTCCCTGCTGGACCCAATAAACATAATGTTTGGTCCCTTGCTGCTACCCCCAGTAAGGAGGGTCACAGGGTCCCAGCAGCACAGAGGATGTCAGGAGGAGGGTGCTGATCTATTGGGGAGGTCCGAGCAGCACAGAGGATGTCAGAAGAGGAGGGCGCTGGTCTTATAGGGGAGGTCCCAGCAGCACAGAGGATGTCAGGAGAGGAGGGTGCTAATCCAATAGGAGATGGTCCCCCCTTCTCCCCTTATAGATGGTCCCCCTCTTCCCTCCCCTTATAGATGGTCCCACTCTTCCCCCCTTATAGATGGTCCCACTCTTTCCCCCTTATAGATGGTCCCCCTCTCCCCCCACCCCCACCTTATAGATGGTCCCCCTCTCCCCCCACCCCCACCTTATAGATGGTCCCCCTCCCCCCCACCTTATAGATGGTCCCCCTCTCCCCCCCACCTTATAGATGGTCCCCCTCTTCTCCCCCCCACCTTATAGATGGTCCCCCTCTTCTCCCCCCCACCTTTTAGATGGTCCCCCTCTTCCCCCCACCTTATAGATGGCCCCCCTCTCCCCCCCCACCTTATAGATGGTCCCCCCCTTCCCCCCCACCTTATAGATGGCCCCCCTCTCCCCCCCCCCCACCTTATAGATGGTCCCCCTCTCCCCCCCCCCCACCTTATAGATGGTCCCCCTCTTCCCCCCCACCTTATAGATGGTCCCCCTCCCCCCCACCTTATAGATAGTCCCCCTCTCCCCCCCACCTTATACATGGTCCCCCTCTTCCCCCCCACCTTATAGATGGTCCCCCCCCACCTTATAGATAGTCCCCCTCTCCCCCCCACCTTATAGATGGCCCCCCTCTTCCCCCCCACCTTATAGATGGTCCCCCTCTCCCCCCCCTACCTTATAGATGTTGCCCCTCTCCCCCCCCCACCTTATAGATGTTCTCCCTCTTCCCCCACCTTATAGATGTTCCCCCTCTTCCCCCCCCTGCCCTGTGCACAGCAGATAACATAAAAAAAAAACCAACAACTCACCTGCCATCTGTTCCCCCGTCGATCCTCTCCTGTCCTGCAGGCTCCGTCTGTCCCCCGGCTGATGTGCGGCTGCCAGTGGAGTCCCGTCCTATCCCCGGCAGCGCGCGCATCACAGAGCTCCCCGTGCACCGGACGTCACAGCCACAAGCGCACGGGGAACTCTCTGATGCGCGCGCTGCTGGGGATAGGACGGGACACCCCCGGTAGCCACGCATCAGCCGGACTCTTGTGACCGCAAGCAAAACAATGCTTGCGGTCACAAGAGAGTCACCGCAGCGGCGTGGGCGCATTATAATGTGGATGGAGGTGCACAGCTGCCTCAGGCCACAAAAGAAACCCTCTCTGCCATGCGACGTGTTGTGAGCCGCCATGAAGGCACAGCAAGCTTCGGAGTTGTGAGACACTGTGGTGCTGGCTCTACCTCGTGTACTGACATAATCTTATCTGTTGAAGAACTACAACTCCTATTATGTGATGTAGACCTGCAAATTACCACATACACCATGCTGGGAGATGTGGTCCTGTATATTACAACACACCATTCTGGGAGATGTAGTCCTGTAAATTACCACACACTATGCTGGGAGATGTAGTCCCGTATATTACCACATACCATACTGGGAGATGTAGTCCCGTATATTACCACACACACCATGCTGGGAGATGTAGTCCTGTATATTGCCCCACACACCATGCTGGAAGATGCAGTCCTGTATATTACCACACAACATTCTGTGAGATGTAGTCCTGTATATTACAACACACCATGCTGGGAGATGTAGTCCTGTAAATTACCACACACTATGCTGGGAGATGTAGTCCTGTATATTATCACATACACCATACTGGGAGATGTAGTCCCGTATATTACCACATACCATACTGGGAGATGTAGTCCCGTATATTACCACACACACCATGCTGGGAGATGTAGTCCTGTATATTACCCACACACCATGCTGGGAGATGTAGTCCTGTATATTGCCCCACACACCATGCTGGAAGATGCAGTCCTGTATATTACCCCACACACCATGCTGGCAGATGTAGTCCTGTATATTACCACACAACATTCTGTGAGATGTAGTCCTGTATATTATAACACACCATGCTGAGAGATGTAGTCCTGCATATTACTGTGCCATTGCTCCCCCCTCCATACTGAGTCATCCTCTAATCCATTGCAGAACTACAACTCCCATTATGTACTGCCAATAGGGCTTGATGGAGATTGTAGTACTGCAACACTGGGAGCAACAGGTTACAAAACTCCCACCATGAACTATTGGCAGGACATGGTGGGGGTTATAGTTCTCTGTGGGTAATCTTACCTGACCTGGTTCCTGCTCTGGCCTCCTCTTCTGGTCCTGTGCTGTCTGGTAGGGAGAGCTCTCGTCCAGGAGGCCTCCTCTTCTGGTGCTGTGTTGTCTGGTAGGGAGAGGTCTCGTTCAGGAGGAGGGGGAGAACGGGGGTCACGGGCGGCCCAGAAACACCATTTGGGGGACTCCAGGACACTGCTCCAGTAGAAGGGGGGTGGCAGAGGGATGGCAGGGACGGGGATCCATGGCAACGGGGCGCTGGGGTCGTGCCGACACGCTGCGACGGGGGAGGGGGGGGCGCTGTCATTGGCGGGACGGGGAGGGGGGCGGGTGTTAGAGGTGGGCCGCTCCTACGGCCATGCCGAACGAAGCTGGGTGCTAGCTGGGAAGCCTAGACAGGGGATAGCGTTGGGGCCGCTCCTATACACTGCCAACGCAGCGGCGATATGGGGGTGGGTGGCGGAATCGTCCTAAAATGCGTGTCGTAGCATCATGAAGGCAGGCCATCCTTTGCTATTGGGGGCCCGGGCCCCCCCACGGCTGCGTGCCCTGCCTTTATGGTAGCTACACCAGTGTCTATGGGCTGCCCGGATGATCTAGCAATCACCAGGAGCTGCACTTTCCATTGTGTGAACTGACAGTTCTGTGTGGCCGCTATACAATGAATAGCAGCCGCACAAAACTGACATGTCAGTTTTCACTGTGGCCGCTAGGGATTCCGGCCAGAGTGTATACTATATGTATACACTCCTGCTGGGATCCCATCGATTTAAGCACAAGGCATATTTTGAATTAATCACAACCGTTATTGCAAATCGCAACAACGGCCGTGATTAATTAAAAGCTGTAGAAAAGTGCCAGTAGTTTTCCCTGCTATTCAGCGTTAATGTATCACCAAACAAAAAGAAAAAAAAAGAAACAAAAATATTGTTTAAAAAAATGCTTCTTTTAACCGTAGTGTCCTTTTTAATGTATAAAGACATGCTACCAGAAGGTCCTAGCCTGAATGTACTATCAGCGAATGTTCGCTTCAAGTATTACCCATGTACTGTATATACTATGGGGGATGTTTATCAAACATGGTGTAAAGTGAAACTGGCTCAGTTGTCCCAAGCAACCAATCAGATTCCACCGTTCATTTTCTAAATGTAAGAAATCTGAGTCTGTGAGAAATGAGAGGCGTAATCTGATTGGTTGCTAGGGGCAACTGAGCCAGTTTCACCATGTTTGATAAATCTCCTCTATGGGTATACACTCCTGTTAGGATCCCATTGATTTTAGAGCAATGCAAGTCACAACAGTGGCCGTGATTAATTCAAAATATACGTTGTTTGAACGTGGCCTAAGGCTATGTTCACACTACGTAAAAGTACCAAGTGCAACAACGGCCGTACTTTATGCAGAGTGGAACATTGCCTTATCTGCTATGGGATCCTGGCCGGAGCGTATACACATCGTAATATGCTCCAGGCCGGGATCCCATGCGGACCTGCAAATAACTGACATGTCAGTTTTCTGCGGCCGCAGAAAGACCTGTCAGTTCACACAATGGCTCCGGACGCTTGCTTCATTGTGTCCTATGGGGAGTTCTGATGCAGGTGCGCGCTGATGCGCCCGCATCAGAACACTATGGCCAGAAAGATAATCCGGCCGGTACCTAAGTACCGGCCAGGGTGATCTGAGCAGAGACCGGCCATTCCATGACCCGTCCGGGTCACGGAACAGCCGGTCTCTTTACGTTGTGTGAACATAGCCTAAACCTGTATTAAAGTACCAATAGTTTTCCCTGCTATTCAGCATTAGAAGCCCGACTGCTGACTGCTTCTAGAAATATAAGATTTAATTTCCTTGTACCGCCAAACAAAAAGAAAAAAAAATGAAACAAAAATACTGGTTTAAAAAAAGGACTGTAGCACCGGCCTCCCCACGCTGGCGCCATTCTATACATGGGTAATACTTAAAGCCAATGTACCTGATGGTACATTTCCTTTAAGCCATCCATGTAGTGTATAGATGGCCACCATCTATATCAAAGGCCACCATGTAATATTACATCTCCCCTCCCATGGGCTGCTGCATGGGGTTTGGATTGAAAACACAGAAAGGCTCTGTTCACACAATGTTAAAATTGAGTGGATGGCCGCCATTTAATGGCAAATATTTGCTGTTATTTTAAAACATCTGCTGTTATATTGAAATAATGGCAGTTATTTACTGTTATATGGCGGCCATCCACTCAATTTTAACATTGTGTGGACAGAGCCTTTCTGTGTTTTTAATCCACTCCTGGTTTTGGTTGCAATATGAGGACCACAATACTGACTGAAATATACGTAGTGTGAACATAGCCTAAAAGTTATATTGATGTGTCTATATAATGTATTACCATATCTGTATGGTTCTGCCACACTGGTAGCTGTGTGAAATCCAGAAAGTGAAGAAAAATGGCCTCTGTGCCAATTCACATTGTTTCCTGCTCCCACTGCTCTCCCACTTTAGGAGACAAAGATTACATGCCTCTGTCTCACATTGTGTGTGTTTGTTAGGCACAGGCTGATGATGCAGACAGGGGGCAGGGCGTGATGTCACAGGAGGCTTGGCTGGATACCCCAGTCCCCTGAGTGATTCACCATCTCTGGCCAGCCAGAAGCAGGTGCTGCAAGTTCACTGAAATTAGGGCTGTGTTCACACTTGTTGGAGTTTCATTGCAGTACTGAAACAGATCGCTGATCTCAGGGAGACCAGCCAAATGACAACACTGCCGGCTGCTAGTGAAACACTCAAAGCAGTGAAGTCTTAGGTGCATTGCCCCCTGGGAAACATGAATATGCAATAGAAGAGCCTGTGGAGTCTCATCAAAGAGTCTCGAAACACAGGACTAGCCAGATATCCCTCCAGGAAGGACCCAGCCAAGGGGTGGCTCCTGTAAGGAAACCACCAAAACCACCATATTAAGTGGCCCTATAAGTCAATGTAATGACAAGGGAAAAACCAAGGCCAGGTAACCATCCACATACAGCTGTTTTGGGGTGTTGCCCCTTATCAGTGTGGAGCAGGATTCTGGCTAGGTGGGAGCAATGCCTAGGAGAGACATAAGAGAAACAGATTGCTGATCTCAGGGAGATCAGTTTCTCTTATGGCTCTACTAGGCATTGCTCCCACCTAGCCAGAATTCTGCTCCACACTGATGAGGGGCAACACCCCGAAACAGCTGTATGTGGATGGCTACCTAGCCTTGGTTTTTCCCTTGTCATTACATTGACTTATAGGGCCACTTAATATGGTGGTTTTGGTGGTGTCCTTACAGTAGGCGCCGCTTGGCTGGGTCCTTCCTGGAGGGATATCTGGCTATTCCTGTGTTTAGAAACTCTTGGATCAGGCTCCACAGGCTCTTCTTTTGCATATTCGATTTTCCCAGGGGGCAATGCACCTAGGACTTCACTGCTTTGAGCGCTTTCACTAGCAGCCGGCAGTGTTGTCATTTGGCTGGTCTCCCTGAGATCAGCGATCTGTTTCTTTTTATGGCTCTACTAGGCATTGCTCCCACCTAGCCAGAATCCTGCTCGACACTGATGAGGGGCAACCCCCCGAAACAGTTGTATGTGGATGGTTACCTGGCCTTGGTTTTCCCTTGTCATTACATTGACTTATAGGGCCACTTAATATGGTGGTTTTGGTGGTTTCCTTACAGGAGCCGCCCCTTGGCTGGGTCCTACCCCGAGGGATATCTGGCTAGTCCTGTGTTTCGAGACTCTTTGATGAGGCTCCACAGGCTCTTCTTTTGCATATTGCAGTACTGCAGCATATTCACAAAAATTATACAGTAACACAATTAAATGATGCTAAACGGCAGAGAGGATGCACTGCCAATCCCACCTGGAGAAAAAACAAGGTATAAACAGTATATTCCATGTAAGATAATATCAGATAAAGTGCTTATTGTGGGGCTCAACTTCAAAGATAACAGATGCTTGATCACAATATGTGTGTGAAAATGAAAAGAAACAAAAAACTAATTAAATTCAAAAAGTTATCTACTTTATTCCAATATCAGCGTTATAGGTAGAGAACACAGTGCACTGTGTGGGTGGGACCACAATGAAATGATAAAGTACTGCAAATAATTCAGTAACACAATGAAACTGTAATGTGTGAACACAGCCTAGATGTTCTGCAACAGATTTGGGCGGGGAATGGTCAGGTTGGAGACCTGTGGTAAACAGCTGAGGGCAGGGCCGGGACAAGGAGCTTTGGTGCCCTAGGAAGAGAAGGGAAATGGCGCCTCCCTTTGAACCCAACGTTATCAGAATCAGTGCTCCCCACACAGTATAATGCCCTGAAAGTGCCCCCACATTGTATGAACAGCCCCAATACATCTGGTAGTTATCTTATACAGTGATTACATATTGCCTCCAATCTAGTCTGAACAAAACAGGAAGATATAATCAATGATACCATTACATAATACTGCCACACCATAACCACTACCACTACAACCCTATAACAGAGTGCAGTTTCATCCAGTGACTCACAGTGATCTTCTCTGATCAGAGTCGGTCACTTTTTCTTTTTCTCTCCATCCAGCCTGGGCCACCTTGAAGTCTTTTCCTGGCTGTGTATCCTTTCTTCAGAATCTGCCAGAGAAACATTTTAGGCTCCAACACATAGGGTAGTTAGGTCCTCTAAACCCCTCTGTGCCCCCATAGTTTTAAGGTGTCCCTCTGCCCTATTATAGTAGTAAGGACCCTCTGTGCAGCCCCAATATAGTATAGATTGCTGTTTGCTGCCCCCAGTAGTATATAGACCCCCTGTGTGCTGCCTCCAATAGAATATAGATCCCCTGTGTGCTGCCACCAGTAGTATATAGATCCCCTGTGTGCTGCCCCCAGTAGTATATAGATCCCCTGTGTGCTGCCCCCAGTAGTATATAGATCCCCTCTGTGCTGCCCCCAGTTATATATAGACCCCCTGTGTGCTACCCCAGTTATATAGACCCCTGTGTGCTGCCCCCAGTAGTATATAGATTTCCTGTTTGCTTGCCCAGAAGTATATAGACCCACTTTGTGATGCCCCAGTTATATATAGACCCCCTGTGTGCTGCCCCAGTTATATAGACCCCTGTGTGTTGCCCCCAGTAGTACATAGACCTCCTGTGTGCTCCCCGAGAAGTATATAGACCCCCTGTGTGCTCCCCAGAAGTATACAGACCCCCTGTGTGCTTCCCCAGTAGTATATAGACCCCCTGTGTGCTCCCCCAGTTGTATATAACCCTTGTTAGCCCCCCTGCCATATAGCAGGCATCCTCCAAAACAACAAAACTAAAAAAAACCAAAACACTTATACTCACCTGGGCACCTCACGTTTTGCCTACGGTCACAAGAGGCCGCTTTCCCCTTGCGGTGTCTGTGCTTGAGTACTTGAGTGCGGCCACAAGAGACAGGCGGGCCGTCTCAACAGCATTATGGGCCCTTGGACAGACCTATAAACAGGCCCCCCCACACACACACACTTTTGAGGCTCCGGACGCCGCATGCAGGTATGTGCGGTACATGGGTCCCTCGGCCTCTCATTGCAGGGATTTCTGAAGTGATCTAAGACCCATGTGCAGTGGATGGTGGATGGTGCAGTAGACCAGGAGAGAAGATTCAGAGCAAGCACACTGCTGAGCACAGTACAGTTGCTGCAATTGTGGGACAGCACTTTGGATAACAGTAAGCTGCTGGTGACCAGATTATGTTATGGTCACTTTGAGCAATCAGAGACCCCCTGAGAGCCCCAAACACCATTATAATAATCTGCCACTGCTGATGACCTCAGACCTCTGCACAGTGCAGGAGCCGGGGAGGCATAAAAGTGACAGTCTGTTCTGCTGTTACCTCCTCCTGTACTGCAGAATAATACTCTACATAACTTACATTCTGCAGTACAGAAAGAGTTAACAGCAGAGCAGACCAGTTACTTCTATGCCCCTTCCCCAGCTTCTGTATTGTGTAGAGGTCAGGTCGGAGTTCAGCAATGCAGATAAGACGTGAAGCCTGCTGCTGTTAACCCTTTCTTTTGTGCAGCATGTAGGTTCTGCAGAATATACTTACTCTGCAGTATTGAAGGGTTAACAGCACAGCTTCTGTAAACTTTTCCTCCTCACCTGCAGCACCAGGGATTGGGAATAAAGGCCAGGGTGAGCAGCAGCATGTGCTTGGTGTCTTCTAAAAGGAAGCTGCTGGAGTCCGTGGTCTCAGCACAGAGAGGGACCAGACTGTCCAGCAGCCAGGGTCAGTGCATCAGGTCCCACCGAGTTGAGCAGGGAGAGCATGTTGAGCAGCAAGCTGGCTCTGAACAGCAGCTACACATAGCGGTACAGGCGGCCAAACTTCAGCATAAGGTCCTGGAAGTAGATCAAACAGCTCAGGCCACAGGTCCTGATAAGAGCGCCCCCACTGAACTATAATGAATGATGAGTGGGGAGTATTTTCAGGGCCTGTGCTCTGTGCTGTGTGATACACTTCCAGAACCTGCCAAGCTGCCTGTGCCTGAAAAAAAAATGACCTGTTTAGATTAGTTACCCATCCAGACTGCGCCCCCTGTCATTTGGTGCCCTAGGCCAGTGATTTTAGACCTTTTTTGAGCCGCGGCACACTTTTTATACTTAAAAAATCCCGGGGCACACCACCAACCAAAATGGCACAAAATGACACTAAAACAGTGCATATTATACATATAGTTAATAATATAGATTCTAAATGTATTTATACTCACTCAGTGTGAAACCTGGGCCTGTTTTCTTCTCCCCCCTGTGCTACTCTCCCCCATGCTTCTCTCCTGTGCTTCTCTCCACCATACTTCTCTCCTGTGCTTCTCTCCACCAAACTTCTCTCCCCCCTGCTTCTCTCCGCTGTTTCTCTCCCCCATCCCCATGTTTCTCTCCCCTGTTTCTCCCCCATCCCCAGGTTTCTCTCCCCCATTGTTTTCTCCTGATTCACAGGGGCACCATAGTTTGGGGAACTTTCCCCGCGGCACACCCGACCATGTGTCGCGGCACACTAGTGTGCCACGGCACACTGGTTGAAAATCACTGCCCTAGGCCATCGCCTACCCCTGCCTACTCTTTGTCCTGGCCCTGGCTGAGGGAAAGCATTGCATTCTGGAACCTGTACTGCATTCTGGAAACTGCTCAACCAGGAAGTACAGAAACACACAACAGAACAAAGCCCCCGAAAGCAAATGGATTTTTGGTAGTTTCAAAACTGGGATAGATAGTTAAGTAATGCCATATGCTTCTGCAAAAGTTTTATTTTTTTTTACCTCTACCTGGAGTTCCCCTTTGGCGGGGTTCTTGTAACAACAGGTGAGGGTAAGCCACTTACCTCCGTCCTGTCGGATTAGCGTTCAATGTATAAAGTCTGCTCTCAGGCAGGCTCCATGCATAGATCGCCGATAACACTGATCTATGCTATGCTATGGCACAATAGATTGCATGTTTTAAAGTGAAAACAAGTGTTAAAAAAAGAATTTAAAAAAACCTTATAAACCCCCCTCCCAATAAAAGTTTAACCCCTTCACGTCCCATGATGTACCTGGTACGTCATGGCGGCCCGAGGGGAGTTCAGAGAGGGGTCCCACCGGGACCCTGCTCTGAATAGTGCCGCTCCCGGCGCAGCTTCTATTATCCGACGCAGGTCCCGTTGCCACGCCGGCAAATTAAGCATCTAAATGCAGCTGTCAAACCTAGCAGCTGCATTTAAATGCTCTTCTCCGCACGTCCCTGGTGTCTAATGGGACGGATCTCTCCCCCCCCCCCCCCCCCCGAGATCCGTTCTTCTGGCCAGGCCGGGCCTAAGCGTCGCAATGACGCTGATCCCGGCTGGACAATACATTGCTCTGGTCTGCAATGTATCACTGAGGTCTGCAATGTATCACTGATCTCATTGATCATTGCTGTGTATATACACAGCATTGATCTCTATGAGAGATCAATGCTGTGTATATAGAAGTCCGCAGGGGGACTTCTAGTTAAAGCGACTCTGTACCCACAATCTGACCCCCCCCCCCCCCCAAACCGCTTGTACCTCCGGACAGCTGGTTTTAATCCAAGATCTGTCCTGGGGTCTGTTCGGCAGGTGATGCAGTTATTGTCCTAAAAAACAACTTTTCAACTTGCAGCCCGTGGCAAACGGGATTATCTGTGCCCTAACTTTGCACCACCGTCCCTCCTCCCCACCCTCTTCATCATTAGGAATGTCACTAGAACATTTTCTCCATGCTGAACACTGCACAGGTGCTTAACGATCCAGCCCATGTTCAGCCCATGATGAAGAGGGTGGGGAGGAGGGACGGAGAGGTGGTGCAAAGTTAGGGCACAGATACTCCCGTTTGCCACGGGCTGCAAGTAGCTATCTGAAGGTACAAGCGGTTTGGGGGGGGGGGGGCTCTGATTGTGGGTACAGAGTCGTTTTAAAGTGAAATAAAAAGTACATTTATTTTTATTAATAAAAAATCCCCTCCCCTAATAAAAGTCCAAAACACCCCCCTTTTCCCATTTTATAAATAAACAAATAAACAAACATATTTGGTATCGCTGCATGGATAATAGCCCGAACTATTACATTATTACATTCCTGATCTTGCACGGTAAACAACAGAAGCGCAAAAAATTCCATTTTTGGTTGCATCAAATCCAGAAAAAAATTTAATAAGAAGTGATCAAAAAGTTGCATATACGCAAACAAGGTACCGATAGAAAGTACAGATCATGGTGCAACAAATGACACCTCAACCAGCTCCACAGACCAAAAAAATAAAAGTGCTATAAAGATGGGAATAGAGCAATTTTAAATACTTTAGTTTTTTAAAAAAGGTTTTCATTGTTTAAAAGCCGACAAATAAAATAGAAGTCATACAATTTACATATCGTTGTAATGCCAGTTTTACCATAGGGCGAACAGCGTAAACATGAATGTCACTGAAATGAAAATAAATATCCTTTTTTCAATTTGACAGCGCAAATTATTTTTTCCCGGTTTCGCAGCATATTTTATGGGAAAATAAAGCCGGTCAATGCAAATTACAATTGGTGTTGCAAAAAATAAGGGCTCATGTGGGTCTCTAGGTGAAAAAATGCAAGTGCTATGGCCTTTTAAACATTAAGTGGAAAAAGTAAATGGGCAAAAAAGAAGGAAGAAACATTGCATTAATTTGACCTGGACATCCATGCATCAATGGGCTCAGTTTTGTAGGGGTTAAAGAATAAAGTGAATAGTATTTCTCATGTAGACTGCATGAACTCACATGACAAAAGCTTAACAATACTTACAGTATATGCTAGTGGAACAGGTAATTGTATTAATATACCTTTTGCTTTCAGATGATTTGCTATTGTTAATATATTTTTTCACTGCATTATTTAGTAAATCACATACTACCATTATTTTATATAATAATACTATAACTAGACATTAGAATTATTTCTTACCTTTTCAAGGCTTTGATGATAAACAAAGCTCATCAGAAAACAGAAAGCACCTAATGATATCACATAACTTTGAAACTTTAGGACAGAATTCATTATGCCTGAGGAGAAACAATACAAAATATTACAAAGCTAAATTACATAAAATATCTATCTATCTATCTATCTATCTATCTATCTATCTCCTATTATCATGTACAAACTGTGCTCAAACTTACCACAATGCTAGCTGTATCCTTTATGAATCCAGTTTAACTAGGTCTGTGAAAGGATAACTAGTTTAATGGGAAGCACATGAGAGTAGACAATGGGTGTGTACTAAATACATCACTAAATGGATGTATTGTTGTTTGGTGACATCTCTGGTGAAGATCCAGCGCAAGGGGGAAGGAAATACTGTTTCCAGGAGGCTGCCAATAGGAGTTGAGCTGTGGCCAAAAGGGTTTTGATAAGTGACTGAGCTGTATGAGGCAGGGTAGTAAGTAAAAGATGGAGGAGGTGTGGAATTGTCCTTTACTACTGACTAGAGATGAGTGAACCTCGAGCATGCTTGAGTTCATCCAAACCCGAACGTTGGGCATTTGATTAGAGGTGGCTGCTGAAGTTGGATAAAGCTCTAAGGTTGTCTGGAAATAATGGATACAGCAACTGACTATATCCATGTTTTCCACATAGCCTTAGGGCTTTATCCAACTTCAGCAGCCACCGCTAATCAAATGCCGAACTCTCGGGTTCGGATGAAGTCGGGCATGCTCGAGGTTCGCTCATCTCTACTACTGACCCTTCTAAAAGACTTTGATAGAAAGTTGGGAGGAGCAGGTTGCCTTGGGTGGTTTTGTCTACAGAACCAGTTTTTCAAAACAAGTGAGTTACGGTGGCTTATTCAAGTGCCCATTGAGTAGTTTTATTGTCTAATTCAGTTTGTTGTTTGTAAAAAGCTAGGCTCAGGCAGTTGGTAACCAGGCAGATTGTAGGATGCAATGTTTCAATAGCATTGTTTCCCTGTCAACTCACAGACTTGTTCAAGTCAAAGTAAACCAACACTGCAGTAAGAATTATAAAATTGTGAGATGAATAAAAAAGACACAATGAAATATTTGTTGTTGCTCAAGTTCCCGTTAACCCCTTAACCCTTAGGCGACCCTGTACGTACCCGTAAGTCCAGGGCCGCCTTCATGTGTTCAGAGCGGGGCCGCGCGGCCCGAGACCGGGGTTATTGGCGGACACAGTCCAATCGCCGTGCCCGCTAATAAAGTAATCGGAGGCAGCTGTCAAAGTTGACAGCTGAATCCGATTACTTGAATGCAGCCATCCCTGGTATCTAGTGGGGTGGATCCACACATCCTTCTCCGTCGGGGCTCAGCGCCGTAATGGAGCTGATCCCGGCTCGGCACTCAATTGCTGCAGCAGCCGGAAGCAATCAAAGTGCCTATCTCATCGATTTATGCTGCATATCTATGAAGCATAGATCTCAATGAGAGATCAGTGTACTTATACTAGAAGTCCCCCAGGGGGGCTTCTAGTATATGTGTAAAATAAAAAAAAAAGTGTTATCAATAAAAAGCCCCCTCCCCTAATAAAAGTGTGAATAAATCCCCTTTTCCCATGTTATAAATAAAAATAAATAAATAAACATGTTTGGCATCGCCACGTGCGTAATTGCCAGAACTATTAATTAATCCCATTCCTGATCTCGCACGGTAAATGGCGTAAGCGCAAAAAAATCTCAAATTGCTAAATTGCGCATTTTTGGTTGCATCAAATACAGAAAAATTGTAATAAAAAGCGATCAAAAAGTCGCATATGCCCAATCAAGGTACAGATAGAAAGAACACATCATGGCGCAAAAAATTACACCTCACACAGCCCCATACACCAAAGGATAAAAGCTTTATAGGCATGGGAATGGAGCGATTTTAAGGAACATATATTTGTTAACAATGGATTGAATTTTTTACAGGCCATCAGATACAATAAAAATTATACATGTTACATATCGTTGTAATCGTAACAACTTGAAGAACATATATAATGAGTCAGTTTTACGCCAAGGCAAACGGCGTAAAAAGGGAAAAAAAACAAATAAAAGAAATTTTACCACACATTGAATTTTTTTCTGGTTTCGCAGTGTACTTTATGGAAATATTCAGCCTGTCATTGCAAAGTACAATTAGTGGCGGAAAAAATAAGGGCTCATGTGGGTTTCTAGGTGAAAAAATGCAAGTGCTATGGGCTTTTAAGCACAGGGAGGGAAAAACGAAAACGCAAAAATTGAAATTGGCCCGGTCCTCTAAGGGTTAAAGACGGCACCAATTTTCATTTTTGCATTTTAGTTTTTTCCTTCTCGCCTTCTAAGAGCTATAACTCTTTTTTTTTTCATTTACAGGGCCAAGTGAGGGCTTGTTTTTCAGGAACAGGTGTAAAATGAATGACGTAATCCTCATAATTAGAAACAAAGAACAAAAAGAAAGGCAGAGCGCCTCATAGAGTAGTACCTCTGGATTGAAATAATGGTCTAACACATGTAAAAAATCACTGCTCACCTTTTGGGGTTGTGGAAGCAGAGCCACAACACCCAACAGCACATGTAATGGTGTGTCCAACACACCTTCCAGGGATTGGGGTAGCAGCAGTCTTCAGGTCTAAACCGGGCTCCTTGTGCAAGGACCCGTGGAGTCAGGTAAAACCAAAAGGTGCCAAAAATGACAAAAAAAATGACCTGGAGATTGCGCTCACCACCAAACAACGTAGTAGAAACCGATGTTCACATAAAACACGATTTATTCAGTCCAACAATAACGCGTTTCAGGGCTATGGCGCCCCTTCGTCAGATTCAGGACAAACATTATGTCAGTGGTGTTGTGGCTGCTGCAGCCGGAAGCAATCGAGTGCTGAGCCGGGACCATTACGGCGCTGATGTATGGATCGCTCCTCCAGGACAACGTCCCGGAGAAGCGATCCTCCCCACTAGACACCAGGGAACGGGCTGCATCAAGTAATCGGATGCAGCTGTCAACTTTGACAGCTGCATCCGATTACTGTATTAGCGGGCACGGCGATTGGACCGTGCCCGCTAATAGCCGCAGTCCCGGGCTACGAGTAGCACCCGGCACCGCGGCGGTTCAGAGCGCGGCCCCGCGCTGAACACATGGAGGCGGCCCTGATACGTCCAGGGTCGCCTAGGGGTTAAGAGCGACCTGGGTCCCTTTAAGAGCGACATGGGTCCCTTTTAAGAGCGACGTGGGTCCCTTTTAAGAGCGACGTGGGTCCCTTTTAAGAGCCACCTTGGTCCCTTTAAGAGTGATCTGGGTCCCTTTAAGAGCTACTTAAAGTGCGCTCTTAAAGGGACACAGGTCGCTCTTAAAGGGACCCAAGTAGCTCTTAAAGGGACATGATCCAAGTTGCTCTTAAAGGGACGAGGCCCATGTCGCTCTTAAAGGGACTGGACCCAATTCACTCTTAAAGGGATGGGACCCAAGTCGCTCTTAAAGGGATGGGACCCAAGTCGCTCTTAAAGGGACGGGACCCAAATCGCTCTTAAAGGGATGCGACCCAAGTTCCTCTTAAAGGGACAGGACCCAAGTCGCTCTTAAAGGGACGGGACCCAAGTTGCTCTTAAAGGGACACGACCCAAGTCGCTCTTAAAGGGACGGGATCCAAGTCGCTCTTAAAGGGATGGGACCCAAGTCGCTCTTAAAGGGATGGGACCCAAGTCGCTCTTAAAGGGACGGGACCCAAGTCGCTCTTAAAGGGATGGGACCCAATTAGCTCTTAAAGGGATGGGACCCAAGTCGCTCTTAAAGAGACGGGACCCAAGATGCTCCTAAAGGGACGGGAACCAAGTTGCTCCTAAAGGGACGGGACCCAAGATGCTCCTAAGGGGACAGGACCCATGTTGCTCTTAAAGGGACGAGACCCAGGTCACTTTTAAAGGGACGGGACCCAAGTCGCTCTTAAAGGGACGGGACCCAAGTCGCTCTTAAAGGGACGGGACCCAAGTCGCTCTTAAAGGGAAAGGACCCAAATTGCTCTTAAAGGGATGGGACCCAAGTCGTTCTTAAAGGGACGGGACCCAAGTTGCTCTTAAAGGGACGGGACCCAGGGTTAAAGTTTTTCTTAGAAGGAAGTCACTGGTAAGGGGGCGCTATTTTCCAGCACTATGTATTTCCCTGGAAATGCAAATCTAGTTATTCCTAGCCATCATCATGTTACTACAATGCTCGTATGGCATTACCATGAAAGAGTGGAGCACCAGGGCAGACATTTCACTGAGGGTGCTTTAAGGGCTGCAGGCCTGTGGATAGTAGGAGCAAAAAGACAGATTGCTCACCTAATTCACAACTGTGTTCTATGTTGCAAGTCAAGAGGAAAATTACAGCAACAGCAAATGTCTGACTAGCCAGTTGACAGGACAAGCACTGAGCCACCGATTACCTATGTTGGTTTGGATGTTTTTGGGCCATGGACAGTCTCTGCACGCAGAACCAGAGGTGCTCATGCTGAGAGGGCAGTGTTGTTTACATGCATGAGTGTATGTACTATACACATTGAACTTATAGAATCCATGGACTAGAGATGGACGAGTACTAAAATGCTCAGGCGCTCATTATTCGAGTCGAATCTTTCCCGATGCTCGGGTGCTCGTTTTGAATTACAAACCCTATTGAAGTCAATGGGAGACTCCAGCATTTTTGCAGGGGACCAAAGCTCTGCACAGGGAAGCTTGCGTGAAATCCTGGAAACCTCAGAAAATGATGGAAACACCATGGGAATAGACAGGAAACAGCAGGGGCAGCATGCATGGATGCCTCTGAGGCTGCCTAATCGCACCATTTTGCCAAATTCTGGGCAACAGCCTGGTGGCTCTAAAAAATCGTGTTTGAGAGCCTGGAGGTCAGAAACAATTAGTTTGAAAAAGCACGGTGGTGCACCCCTGAATGACAGTCTGTGACTGAGATTGCAGGTGATCCCCCTAGAATTGTAGTCTGACACACCTTGGTGGTGAAAATTGCAGTTTATAGCATGGGGTTGAATCCCAGAATGACTTTTTAAGACTGAGATTGCAGTTTACAGCATGGCGGTGAACCCCAGAGTGGCTTAGTTAGATTGACATAGCAGCTAAACCACCCAAAAATTTAGCCTGACACAGCATGGCGGTGACAACAGAGTAACCAAGTTAGATGAGGTAGCAGGTAAACCACCCAAAAATTCGGCCTAAAACAGCATGGCGGTGACAACAGAGTGACCAAGTTAGAAGAGCTAGCAGGTGAACCCCCCAAAAATCTTGCCAGACACAAGAGAGTGACAAAGTTAGATGAGGTAGCAGCTGAACCACCCAAAAATTCAGCCAGACACAGCATGGCGGTTACAACAGAGTAGGGATGCTGCGTCCCCTTCTGAACTTCCCCTAGCGGCACCAGTGTGTATGGGTACTTCCTGCGTCGTTTAAGGGTTAAAACAGACATGCACTCTCAGGACAGGGATATAATATTACTGCTGTATAAAGCTTTAGTGCACCCTCATCTGGAGTATGCTGTTCAGTTTTGAAACCCGATTCATAGAAAGGATATCCTAGAGCTGGAAAATGTACTAAGATGGGCATTAGTTTAGTCTTAAGAAGAGATATATAAGAGGAGATATGAATAATTTATTTAAATACATTAATGGCCCCTACAAGAAATAAGGGAAAAAGATGTTACAGGTAAAAACCCCTCAAAAGACAAGGGATCACTGCCTCCGCCTGGAGGAAAAAGGTTCAATCTCCGGAGGCGACAAGCCTTCTTTACAAAGAGAACAGTGAATCTGTGGAACAGTCTATCCCAGGATCTTGTCACAGCAAAGCCAGTCGAAGGCTTTAAAACAGGCTTAGACAAGTTCTTAGAACAAAATAACATAAATGCATATGTACAGAATCTTTAGAAAAACCTTTTTTCTAAAGATTTTTTTTTTTTAGGTAAAGAATTGTTACTCTGATAGTGGAATAGGCCGCTATGGTCAGTGTTTTTTTATTATAGGTCCACCCAGTCGCCAATCCCTTTCAACCTGGGTATCCAGAAAACTGACTGTATCCTCACTTTTGTGTTGCTTGACTTTTAGTCTTAAAGAGACTCCAATAACCCACCCCCTCCCCCCCATGCAGAAAATGCTCAAAAAATCTGATGTATCAAGGATGAATGATCTGGCGTGGCATATTAATGGGGTAAAAATGCGGTCCAGCTAAATGGCCAGAGAGGATAATAATGATTCAGTTGAGGCAACAATAGGCCTCCCTGGTGACTTTTCTAGTTGCTTATGTATATTCAGCAAGATCTTAAATACCAGGGTCACATGGTCCTGTTTTTTAAGGAAGGTAAAAGTGTTATAATTAATTGTACCTTTACAAATATATTCATCAAGTAATGCATCATTCCTCTGTATAATTTTAGGTAAAGGATATATACATTACCTTACCTACAATCATCATTACATTGAGTTTTGTAACGCATTACAGAAAGCTCATACGTGCATATGCAATAATGTAACTCCCCCATATAAACCTGAAAGCAGCATTCAGTCGTCGTTTGGACCTGAAAACCCATTCCATACACAAATCTGTAAGTGCATTGGACCTTAAGCAGTTTTACCGATAGCTAGCCTTACAATACACTAATACCCTTGATTCATGTTTCAGGCACCATCTTTCTCCTTGTTCTTGAGTATCCTTATGTGTTAGTATGTTTTCCATGCCACCTTCTATGTAATTTGAATCCTATTTTCTCTTATAGTTGAGTCTTCACTCATACTTATTCTTGCTAATAATGCTTTTACATCTACAACCTTGTCAATACTAATATTATTACGGACAATTTCCCAACATTTACTGGTGCTATTTATTTCACTCATAATTATTACTACAGCATTATCATGCCACCTAGTGGTCATTCATGTTTCTACATACAGTATATGTTCCTATATACAGTATGTGGATTTAAAGTGTCACTGTCGTGAACATTTTTTTTGGCAGAAATCAATAGTCCAGGCGATTTGAAGAAACTTTGTCATTGGGTTTATTAGCCGAAAAATGCATTTTTATCATGAAAAAGCAATATGAAGCTCTCCCCCCGTCTTCATTGTTCTCCTATGGAGAGAGCTAAATAAAAGACCAAAACAGGGCAACAAAGAGTTAATCTACAAATATATTACCCTGTATCTCCTCTGACCATCAGCACTGACCTCTCTGAGCTCTGATTACAGCTGTCACCCAGCTCTGTGCCTGTAATCCCTTTGTTCTGGCTTTCTGCTGCAGGCTAACTCCCGCGGGGACCCCCCTCTGAACGGCGCTGATCCCGGCTGACATGTGCAGCCGGGCAGTGCCTCTATTAGCCAGCGCGGGTCCCGTTGCCGCGCCGGCTAATTAAGCCTCTAAGTGCAGCTGTCAAACCTGACAGCTGCACTTAGATGCTGTGCTCTCCCTGTCCCTGGTGTCTAGTGGGACGGATCTCCCCTCCGCGATGCGATCGCTGGGGGGAGATCCGTTCTACTGCTTGTGCCGGGCCTCAGCGTCGGAATGACGCTGATCCCTGCTCGGCAATAGATTGCTATGGCCTGCAGCAGGCCATAGCAATCTATGACTGATCTGATGGATCTTTGCTGTGTATATACACAGCATTGATCTCTATGAGAGATCAGTGCTGTCTATATACAAGTCCCCCAGGGGGACTTCTAGTTAAAGTAAAAATAAAAGTAAAAATGTTTTTTTATTAATAAAAAAAAACCTCTCCCATTAAAAGTCCAAATCACCCCCCTTTTCCCATTTTATAAATATAAATAAATAAACAAATAAATAAACATATTTAGTATCGCCGCGCGCGTAATCGCCCGACCTATTAATTAACCACATTCCTGATCTCGCACGGTAAACAGCGTCAGTGCAAAAAAATTCCAAAGTGCAAAATTGCGCATTTTTGGTTGCATCAAATCCAGAAAAAAATTAATAAAAAGTGATCAAAAAGTCATATATACGCAATCAAGGTACCGCTAGAAAGAACACATCATGGCGCAAAAAATGACACCTTACACAGCCCCATAGACCAAAGGATAAAAGCGCTATAAGCCTGGGAATAGAGCGATTTTAAGGAACATATATTTGTTAACAATGGTTTGAATTTTTTAAAAGCCATCAGATAATATAAAAGTTATACAAGTTACATATCGTTGTAATCGTAATGACTTGAGAAACATGCATAACAAGTCAGTTTTACCATAGGGCGAACGGCGTAAATGCAAAACTCCCCGAAATCAAAACAAATTCCTTTTTTTTTAAATTTGACAGCGCAAATGATTTTTTTCCAGTTTCGCAGCATATGTTATGGAAAAATAATGCCTGTCATTGCAAAGTAAAATTGGTTTCGCAAAAAATAAGGGCTCATGTGGGTCTCTAGGTGAAAAAATTCAAGTGCTATGGCCTTTTAAACATAAAGTGGAAAAAACAAAAGTGCAAAAACGAAAATTGGCTTTGACCTTAAGGGGTTAATAGTATAATGTATTTATATTTTCTAGATAACTGTTAATAAAAGTCTATAGAACTGAAACATCCTCTATGATGATATACTAACAAAATGGATGAATGTTCAAACACTGATTATCATTTTCGAGTTCTTGCAATATGTAAATACTTACAGTACCTTATAAACCTTATTGCATAAGAGCAATTAAAAATTATACATTACCGTTCAAAAGTTTGGGGTCACATTGAAATGTCCTTATTTTTGAAGGAAAAACACTGTACTTTTCAATGAAGATAACTTTAAAATAGTCCTAACTTTAAACAAATACATTCTATACATTGCTAATGTGGTAAATGACTATTCTAGCTGCAAATGTCTGGTTTTTGGTGCAATATCTACATAGGTGTATAGAGGCCCATTTCCAGCAACTATCACTCCAGTGTTCTAATGGTACAATGTGTTTGCTCACTGGCTCAGAAGGCTAATTGATGATTAGAAAACCCTTGTGCAATCATGTTCACAAATCTGAACACAGTCTAGCTCATTACAGAAGCTACAAAACTGACCATCCTTTGAGCAGATTGTGTTTCTGGAGCATCACATTTGTGGGATCAATTAAATGCTCAAAATGGCCAGAAAAAGAGAACTTTCATCTGAAACTCGACAGTCTATTCTTGTTCTTAGAAATGAAGGCTATTCTATGCGAAAAATTGCTAAGAAATTGAAGATTTCCTACAAAGGTGTGTACTACTCCCTTCAGAGGACAGCACAAACAAGCTCTAACCAGAGTAGAAAAAGAAGTGGGAGGCCGTGTTGCACAACTAAGCAAGAAAATAAGCACATTAGAGTCTCTAGTTTGAGAAACAGACGCCTCACAGGTCCCCAACTGGCATCTTCATTAAATAGTACCCGCAAAACACCAGAGTCAACATCTACAGTGAAGAGGCGGCTGCAGGATTTTGGGCCAATAAAAGAAAAAGATTAAGATGGGCAAAAGAACACAGACATTGGACAGAGGAAGACTGGAAAAAAGTGTTGTGGACGGATGAATCCAAGTTTGAGGTGTTTGGATCACAAAGAAGAACGTTTGTGAGACGCAGAACAAATGAAAAGATGCTGGAAGAATGTCTGACGCCATCTGTTAAGCATGGTGGAGGTAATGTGATGGTCTGGGGTTGCTTTGGTGCTGGTAAGGTGGGAGATTTGTACAGGGTAAAAGGGATTCTGAATAAGGAAGGCTATCACTCAATTTTGCAACGCCATGCCATACCCAGTGGACAGGGCTTTATTGGAGCCAATTTCATCCTACAACAGGACAATGACCCTAAACACACCTCCAACTTGTGCAAGAACTATTTACAGCAGAAGCAGGCAGCTGGTATTCTATCGGTAATAGAGTGGCCAGCGCAGTCACGAGATCTGAACCCCATTGAGCTGTTGTGGGAGCAGCTTGACCGTATGGTACGCCAGAAGTGCCCATCCAACCAATCCAGCTTGTGGGAGCTGCTTCTAGAAGCGTGGGGTGCAATTTCTCCAGCTTACCTCAACAAGGTGTGCAATGCTGTAATTGCTGCAAAAGGAGGATTCTTTGACGAAAGCAAACCTTGTCAATTTATTTCACAACGTATGGTGGTGAATAAGTGTGACTTTTCATGGAAAACACTAAATTGTTTGGGTGACCCCAAACTTTTGAACGGTAGTGTATATCTTGAGTGAGGTTGATATTTCTTCAAATAGATTACTGTGCTTCAATATAGGCTATGTTGCCACTACGTAAGTTTCGTAATAATCACGGTCTTGAATACTACGGAAATTACGTAGTGCTGCCTTCTAAGGAATTCTGACACATGGTATACACTCCGGCCGGGATCCCTAGCGGCACCGTATGAAACTGACATGTCAGTTTTCTGCAGCTGCTATTCAGGGCACAGAATGGGGCATGCAGCCCTGGCCGCACGCTCCATTGTGTGCAGCGGGGAATTTGGATGCGGGCGCACATGGATGTGCCCGCGTCCAAATTCATTGGCAGTGAAGATCTTCCTGCCGGTTCTGCAGTACCGGCCAGGATGATCTTCTCTGACACCGGACATTCCGTGACCTGGCTGGGTCACCGAACGGACGGTGTCTTATGCAGTGGGAACATGTCCATACTCTGCATACCATTTGGGTAGTAATGACATTGGACATTATGATTATAGCACTATGGATCTGGTTTTTCAGATGAAACAGTCTTTCATGAAGGCTAGACATCTCATCCCTAGGGCTTGATTAGTTTTTTCTGAGCTGGTGCCTCAGTAGGTTTAGTTGCAGTCTCCTAGACATTGCTTTTAGGATTGTATGCAGAAGCAGGTCAATAGGTTACTGTTAAGAATGCATGGGGTCCCATTTGTAAACAAAGAAAAAATAATAATTTTGCTTGAGCAGTACCGTTCTTCCAGTCTGAATGGGACACTAGATAATTGGACTTCTAAGGTAAAATTGCCTTCAACCAGAAGCTTAACCTCCCGCTCTGTCAGATGGAAAAACAATCCAGAGACGCCGGGTCATTATGCAGTGGTTCAGATGGGCTCTTCACCAAGGAAACTCCTGTGGATTATATTCCCCTACACAGAAACCTTGGTAAAAGAAATATCCGATAGGAACACAGCCCAGGATTACAAAATAAGCCTACAACATCATATCACACTGTAGTAGTGATTTCTGTGTAGTGGAATATGATCCATAGGAGTTTCTTTACATATGGCACAGACATTTTAGGTAACACTTACACAGAGTACTTATATGTCTGAAAAACAGTACTACTGGCTATATTACGCTATATTACGCTTTAATAGGGTCTGGCCCTATTTTGTGATAACGTAATTCACCAATCACTACCAATGTTTATTATAGTGGGCTCGGTCAATAGTAATTACAAGCCCACTTTGTGTAAACTCTAAATAAAAATAAATTATGCCAGGAAGTGTTGCAGGAGTATTGCCAGGAGGTGTTCATTGCCAGCAGATGCTGCAGGAGTAAAATGCCAGAAGGGGTTTCATTAGTATTGTCAGGAGGCATTGCAGGATTATAATGCCAGGAGGTGTTGCAGGAATATAATGCCAGGAGGTGTTGCAGGAATATAATGCCAGGAGGTGTTTTAAGGTATATAATACTATATTTTAGAGTAATTTCACTATTTACTATTCTCATGGGTTGGTCTGCTCTGTCAGGGTTGGTTTGTGTTTGCTGTGCAATGTGGTAATTAGAAATGAGCAAAGCAGTCAAAAATTTATTTAGCAAGATTCACAATTTTTCGGTCAGATTCTCGAATATTCGCGAATTGTAGCTACAATAGTGGGACTATAACAGAGTTTTTTTTTTTAAATGACAATATTACCCCTGGACAGCAGTGGACACTTGTGGATTAGCGGCGTAAAATCTATATTCTTTCTAATAAACCATAAAACATGTTCCAATCCCCCTTCAACAACACTTTCACCTCTCCTTGTGTGGCACCTCTTGTATCCCCCGTAATTAAGGTGGCAACAATACGTGTCACTTCAGTTCAAATAAACCAGTTCTTCCGGGTGAATTTTCCTCTGTAAGGATGTCAAAGCGTCCAAAGAAGTCTGACCCCTTTTAAGGTATGGCCTATGGCAGCGGCAGAGATAGTGATCCTAACAGCCTTTGACAAAAGGTTGCAACCCCCAGTAGCACCCAGTGGTCAGGGGAATACCAGCCAGGCTTCTGTTATGGAATGGAAATCATTCAGCAAACAGCAATCCGTGCCAAGGGCAGGACGTTTCCTTTGCTCCGTCTTCTTTTGTGTCTCAGCCGCAAGTCAGCTTTGGAGGATCAACAGCAAGAGAGCTTCTGTCAATCCTAGCACGCTCTTCAGAGTCTCAGCTTCTGTACTCTAAAGATCTTTTGAAGTAATGTCAGGACAGTCAGCAATTGGAAGGCAGCATTGAGACTCCAGGGGTTTTTACGCCACAAAGCAGTCAGCAGAGTAAGGGAGGGCTCAGACTACAATAATAATGTTGCAGACCCCATGTGAAATCTCAGTTTTCAGATGACAACATCATCAGGGGATGAAGATTTTTTTTGTTTAACCAAGCCAGCGTCAGGTCCCATCCACAGCTTGTCGGTTTAGAGGCAAAGGTGGAAAGGTTAGAGCGTCAGCTAGTCTCCAGACTGGTGTTCAGGAAGGCATAGGTACTCAAAGGGTATGTCAAGGAAGTGGCGGCACTCCACAACAGTTTAGCAGTGTGCCTGCTACAAAGAATCATCCACTGCGATCAGTGGTAGCAAAGACCATGATGCTATCTGCAGCATCTGTGACCATAGAGTGGGTTGGGGTTTTGGTTCAAACCCAGGTACTACTTCTATACATCAACACACAGAATGCAAACACCCCTTTGCCTGGAAGAACTGGGACCCCCACCCATGCCACTCCTTGTCCATAACCAACAATGGATACAGCTACAATCACGCAGCCCCATCTCTGCAAGTCAGCATTATGCTGCCTCAGTTTCAAGCAGTGGGTCCTTCACATCTACCTCTGCCTCCTCCATCTGGACCAGGGGAAAAACACCACCACTGCTGAGACAACATTCGCTGTCTGAAGTCTTCACAATAGGCACTACACTATTTTTATTCTTAAAATTTTAAATATAGCAAGAAATAAAATAAACATACCATACCTTAACATACAAAAATAAACATACCATATCTTAACAGAAAAAATTTAAAAATTAGCAAAACATCACGAACACACCACACTCATTCCTCCCCACTAACAGCCTATAAAAGCTATATCTACAATATATCCTAAATTTATTTTTACTAATACTAACCCTAACATATTAATGTAATGAATGATATACACTACTATATACGATAAAAAACTATGTACAATTAACCTTGCATTGTACATGACCTAACACCACCCAAAACAATGAAATATACACAAATAAACTACAACTAAACAAGACATTGTACACAAACAAACCACAGCTAAACAAGACATAATACAAAAAAAAATACAACTAGATAATACTAATATATATATATCTTTTTTGGTCCCTGGGATGGTCCCCCGTCCCATTTTCCCAGTACATTATTGCCCTGAAGTCTCGTCCCTTTGCAAGCCCACCACTGTCAGGCTCAGCATCGGATCCTCCTGTAGGCCCCGGCCCACCACGCTGATGCGGCACACTAACTGTCAGGCGGCAGAGCCCCCCGACAGTTAAAGTGCTGTCGTGGGCCCCCTTCCCAATCCCTCTTGTGACCGCAAGCAGTATTCTACTTGCGGTCACAAGAGGCAATCTGACCCCCAGCTGATGCTGCACTCCCTGGGGGTGTCCAAGCCGGCACACACATCAGGAAGCTCAGTGTGCGCTGGGGCCGAAACTTCTGACCAGCCCCGGCGCATACTGAGCTTCCTAATGTGTGCGCCGCCCGGAACTCCCTGGGAAACCCCCAGGGAGCGGAGCAGCAGCCAGAGGAGAAGAGAGCAGTGACGGAGGAACGATTTGTTAGGTGAATTGTGCTTTTTCTTTTTTTTTTCTTCTGCCCATGGGGCATCTATCAGGGGGATAGTGGGGGCATGTATAAGGAGGAATATGCGGGATGGGGGGGTCATCTACAAGGGGATATTAGGCGGGCATGTATAAGAGAGATTATTAGAGGACCATCTATAAGGGGGATAACAGGGGGGGATGTATAAGGGGGAATATGCAGGGGGGGGCATCTATAAGGGGAATATTAGAGGGGCATATATAAGGGGGATATTAGGGGGGCATATATAAGGGGGATATTAGGGGGGCATCTATAAGGGGGATATTAGGGAGGCATCCATAAGGGGGATAACAGGGGGCTGTCTTGCCCCAGTGTGGAGAGGCTGGCCTTTATAAAATTGAACCAAGTCTGTGTCTCTCTAAGAAAAGTCCACCATAAGTATTTTTTTAAATAAAATGTTCCCTCTTTACACCCCCAATAATATGATAATCCCCAACGAAACACATAGTTTTAGTGCCCATGGTGTAGACCAATTAAACCATTTACAACACAACACATTTGTTATCAGAGCAGTGGAGTTTTTATTCACTGGCACTTGTGACAAGAAATAGTAGCATTCATATCCTATTTTTACAGACACACATGGTGACACATGGTTTTTAAGACGTTAGGATGGTAGTTAGATGTCGCACAATGGTCCATGAAAGGGTAATTGTTGTGAGTAGAGATGAGCGAACATGTTCGTCCGAGATTGGTACTCTTTCAGGTATAAGGGTACTCAAAGGTGCTCGGTACTTGGGCGAGCATCTCGTGATACTCGAGGAAATGGCATATTCCTCTTCCTGCATGTTTGGCGGCTTTTTCTCAGCCAATCAACATGCAGGAGAGGCTTTGGGACCTCCTAGCATCACGTGGGAACTTCTGCACGTCGATAGCAGTGATTGGGTGGCTAGATCAGATGACCTGGGCATAGAATCAGGTCCCACGATGCTCGCTTCAGACGCAGGCTGGATGAGCTTAGGGAGAGAGCTGCTGTCTGTCAGGGAGAGTGTTACGGTGGGAAAAATAGTGGCCTCCTCTTGGCTGCTGGCTGGGACTTGTAGTGCAGCTACCTCCATTTTGGCTGCACACTGTGCAGAGTGACTGGTGCCAGAAAGGGGACAGCACGTGGTCAACATAGACCCCAAAGAAATTGCCCAAAGTCCTCTCAGTACTCATTTTTGCTGCTGCTGTACCTTGGCTTGCTGGGACCTGTAGTGCAGCTAAACCTATACTGGCTGTGGAGTGTCCATTTCAATGGGTGCCCTAAAACATACAGCACCTGGTACCTGGTACACACAGACTCCATAGACTACACCAAAAGTCCTCCCAGTACTCATTTTTGCTGCAGCATCTTGGCTTTCCGGGACCTGTAGTGCAACTACACCTACCCTGGCTGTGCAGTGTGCAGTGTAACGGGTGCTCTAAAAGAAACAGCACCTGATACACACAGACTCCATGGACTACACCAAAAGTCCTTCCAGTGCTCATTTTTGCTGCAGCATCTTGGCTTGCTGGGACCTGTAGTGCAGCTACAACTATCCTGATTGTGCAGTGTGCAGTGTAACGGGTGCTCTAAAAGAAACAGCACCTGATACACACAGACTCCATGGACTACACCAAAAGTCCTTCCAGTGCTCATTTTTGCTGCAGCATCTTGGCTTGCTGGGACCTGTAGAGCAGCTACACCTATCCTGGCCGCATACTGCAACTGCGCTATTTAAAAAAAAAAAAACTAAGAAAAAAATAACCTTAGTGGTACATTCTTGGCTTGCCTAATAATGATGAGTGCTGTCTGTTAGTTGTCATAGCATTTCAGCGATACATTTTAAGCTCGCCAAATACTGGTGCATGCTCTTCCATACTATTCACAACAGTCTAGTGAATACGTTTTTGCCCTCAGTTATATTTACTACAGTCTAGTGAATACGTGTTTGCTCTCAGATACATTTACTACAGTCCAGTGAAAAAGTGTGTGCTCTGCGGTACACCAACCACAGTCTAGTGAATACATTTTTGCTATCTGTTTGAATCACTGCACTGGAGTGAATCAGTGTGTCCTCTCAGTTACGTTCACTCCAGTCCAGTGAATCAATGTGTCCTCTGAGTTACATTCACTCCAGTCTTCCACGCAGTCCATCCACACTTGCCAAGGGAGTGGCCGTAGCTAGGGGGGGGGGGGGGGCAAGCGGGGCAGCTGCCACGGGCACCGAGACCAGGGGGGGTGCCATCACAGGGAGCTGAGAGAGAGGATCACAGTGGATGAGGCAGCCTGGAAGCTCCTGCCCTCTGTCAGTGTGAGGAGACAGGGGCGATTTTTACCTGGCTGCAGATTAGCTATAATTTGCGCAAAATCGCAGCATTTTTACCACGATTTTGCCCAAATTAAGGCTAAACAGCAGCCAGGAAACAGTAGAGTAAAGAGATGGTGAAGGACCTTGACATGTGACTATGATGTCACCGCAGGTCCTGTATGCACACTGCACTATGGAGAAGGTAGAAAGAAGATACAGGTGTGATTTAGACATTACCGTGTGGGTTGGGGAGGACAATCAGGGGTGCACAGTCTGGGTAGGAGGTACAGGGGGGTACAGGGTGACACTTGTCTGGGATGGGGGAGACACAAAAGAGAGCTGGGTCCAGTGTCTATTTAGGGGTCTGTTCTGGTTGTACATTATTATATACTTAACTCCTTAATAACTGCCCTATCCAAAGATCACATTTATATAAACCTTACCTACTATCTGCAGGGGTAGGGAACCTTGGCTCTCCACCTGTTGCAGAACTACAACTCCCATCATGTCTGGACAGCCAAAGTTTTAGCTTTGACTGTCCATGTATGATGGGAGTTGTAGTTTTGAGGCAGCTGGAGAGCCAAAGTTCCCTACGCCGATCTATAAAGCACCTGTATTTGTCATTTTTCTAAATTATTTCTATTTTGAATTTGGTGAGGTTATACCTTACTGGAGGTGTTACTGCTGTTGTCTCCACTGCTGAGTGGAGTTGATAGAACCTCGGGAAATCTTAGGTTCTATAGAACTCGAACATTCACAAACCTGCCGCATTAGATTGCTGATCCGGTCCGTGGGGAAGGATGAGACAGCCCGGGTGCCGACTGGAATTCCTATTACGCAGGCTGAATCCCATATTTCCAGTCGGTACCCGGGCACTCTGCTCCTTCCCCACAAATCGGGAAGGCATCAGCAATCTAATGCAACAGGTTTGTGAATGTTCGAGTTCAATTGAACCTAGGATTTCCCGAAGTACGATCAACTCTACTGCTGAGTGTACCTGTGCATTAGGAGACAGCACCATAGAATCACATTACACTGGGTGTCACACTGGAGATAGATCAGGAAGCTTCGCCGCCTAATTCACAGGTACAGACAGCAGGTAGCAGAACAACGGCGCCTCCTCCGGAGACTATACATTACCGGGTCCCCGCTCCTGCTTGCTTCGGCGGTTCCTGGTACGTCCCGCTCGGCCAATCAGTGCGCTGCCCCGCCGCAGTGCACTGATTGGCCGAGCGGGAAGTGAAGACACCGGGAACCGCCGAAGCAAGTAGGAGGGGGGAACTGGTAATGTATAGTCTCCGGCGGCCGGCGGGTTAATGGGGCGGGCTGCGAGTTTGTCTGCCATTGAGTAAACAGGGATGGCATCCGCAGTGAGTTTCGGGGGGGGAGGGGGGGAGGGGGGACGCCAGATTGAATCTTTGCCCCTCTGCGGTATACTACTAGGAACTCTTTTCAGGACCCTTCCCAGAGTCACAAACCAATGCTCAGCAGCCACCTGAGCAGTTGTCCCAAAGCCCAAAAGCACCAGAACAGGTTGGAAGAGGCAATGGGGTGGCCAGAGTGAGAAGCAGGGCCAGAGCAAGTAGATCAGCAACTGTTTCACAGAGTGAAGCTCCTGTGTTGAGGCCTAGATATTCACAAGTCTGGAGGTTCTTTAAAAAAAAGTTAGGATGACCTACGGACTGTGGTGTGCAACCTGTATCACACCAGGTGGCGACAACAGAGTGACCACATTTTAGTTTTTTTTTTGTTTGTTTTATAATAATAGTAATATTTTATTAAACACAACCAAGAAAATAGACAGACAATATAAAACCATTTAAAAACATATAAGACAAAAAACTACACAGAGCCTTATAAGGTTCAATGTGTATCATGTAACCTCCTAAAGAAATATTGTAACCAGGGAGCCCAAATTAATCCATACCACAGATGATATAAAATCAGATGACCAATGCAAATAAATAAAAGCTAACAGGCAACAAACATGTGAATCCAATAAAATAAAAAAGTGTATAATAAAGTGACCTGTGTCAAAAAGATACATATTTTGCACACACTTGTTTCTATATATCTTTTTGACACAGGTCATTCTTCCTCTCAATTTATTTAATCTTTCCAAAAACCACTGACAAATACATTAACATATTAAAGAAAAAAAATGAAATCAGAGGTAGTAACATATACTTCCATCCCACACCTTCACTAGCTGACGTTATATCAATTTGATATCCTAAGCAAGGTTATCCAACTATTTCCATTCATCAGTTCCCAAAAGGCAGGCCTGGTTTCGCCCGTCTTACACACCAATAAATTACTGGACTCTATACCCACTTCAATTCTGACACCCTACTCCTTGTCATATCCTACTTTAACTCTTAATGAATGCCCCTTTTTATGCCCCTACCAGAGCACAAGAAGAAAGGAAACAAAATTAACAAGATCATCACCATCCATTCTTCAAATTCACTCCTCCACATTCCTATATATATTTCTTCTATATCACTTTTAGCATCCCATTCATATTTCACCTTCTTGACCCAGGTCAAAGTCTCAGGCCTCCCATCTGGACCCCCCTCGAACTATCGACGGGCAGTCCTGAAGAGGACCCCAACTCTCCCCAGTCCACATCCAAAAGGGCCCCACCATTTCCCGCTGGAGGCTTCTAGTGCTTTCCTCAGCTGACCGTATCGCAACCACATGATCTTTTTTCCTGCTATTTCTTCCAGTTTTTTATACTTCCAGTTTTTTAATACTTCCAGCCTCACAAATTTGAGAAATTTTGGTCAGTCTCACACTTCTACAATAGTTAAACTCCTCTATCTTCTGGACAGAGTGACCAAGTTAGATGAGGCAGCTGAACCAACCAAAAAATGTAGCCTGACACAGCATGGCGGTGACAACAGAGTGAACGAGTTAGATAAGGTAGCAGCAGAACCACCCAAAAATGTAGCCTGACACAGCATGGGGTTGACAATAGAGTGAACAAGTTAGATGAGGTAGCAGCCGAACCACACAAAAAATGTATACTGACACAGCATGGTGGTGACAACAGAGTGAACAAGTTAGATGAGGTAGCAGCTGAAGCACCCAAAAATGTAGCCTGACACAGCACGGGGTTGACAACAGAGTGACCAAGTTAGATGGGGTAGCAGCTGTCACCGAGTCTGGTCCTGGGTCCGCTCATGTGCTGCCCACACCGAGGATTAAGGGTCCTATCTCAGCCATGGTTTCTAAGGCTTATCATGACTCTTCCTCCAACTCCTCCTCCTCCTCTCAATTACCATCCGCGAGCACAGCGCCTTCAGTCGGTAACTCTAGGTGCAGCAGCACTGCCATGGGTAAGCGGCAACAGGCGGTGCTGAAACTGATGAGCTTAATTGACAAGAGGCACACCGCCCAAGAGCTGTTAGAGGGCATCCTGGTGCAGACCGTTTTTTGGCTCATGCCGCTGAACCTCAAACCAGGCATGGTTGTGTGTGACAACGGGCATAACCAGGTGGTGTCTCTGCACCTCGGCAGACTCACACATGTTCCATATCTGGCCCACGTGTTCAATCTTGTGGTTCAGCGGTTCCTTAAGACCTATCCAAATTTGTCTGATTTGCTCACCAAGGTGCGACGCAACTGTGCGCATTCCCGCAAGTCAACCACAGATACTGCCACCCTTAGGACAGTGCAATGGCACTTACAACTGCTTGCTCACCGACTGTTGTGTGACATGCCCACGGTAACGATGTCCTTGCAGCCCTTGTTAAACGATTATCAGGCCATGTAATAGGCCCAGTAAACGAGCGACGATCTAGCAGATCGCTGCTCGTTTACATGTATTATCGGGCCCCCATCGGCCCGTGTAATACCACCCCTAGAGTTTGTTCATTGTGTGGGAATTTGGCTGGAAGAACCAGCCAACGCCCAATGTCTCTCTGACCTGATTCCCACATATCACACTGTGCTGCCAGGGAGCCAACATCCAGCTTCATGCTTCTCCTGACTCCTCTTCTCTGGTGCTCATGGGGTTAAGCCTTCAGGTGTTGATAGCTGCTCTTGAGGCTTGCTCCATTCAGAGCACAGGAGCTGATCCCTGGTTGCTATTGGTCTCCATCTCAGCTGTCAGACTGTCCTTGTTCCTATCAGTGGCTGGGGCGGGAGTTCTGGCAGCATTTAGTCTGGACTTTACTAGCAGAAGTTGGCAGTGTATGTTTGGTCTCTAGCTACACCAGCGTATCCATTACTCTGCTTGTTATTTGACACCTTGACTTGGACTTTGCCTTTGCCTCATCCTCTGTACTGCATTACCTTCTGTGCTTGACCTTGGACCGGACTCTGTTTACCCTTTGCTTACTGATTTGGATTTTGACATTACCTCCTGTTGCCTACTCGGACTGTCTGACCTGTTATTATATACCTGTCTGTGTGTTCTGTCTACCGCCCTGCATCCCTAGTTAGGCTAGGGACTGTCGCCCAGTTGCTGCTCTGGGGTTTAGCCCAGGGGGGCAAGTAGGCAGGGAGAGGGGTTGCAGGTCAAGTATAGGGACTGCCATCTTCCCGGACCCCAGGACTCCCTGACATGTGGCTTCCAAATACACACATACAATATAGCGACATCTAGTGGCGAACTTTAGTAATACTTTCATTACCACACAAGTACAGTAAGTACAGACTTTTGCGAAGGGTGTATCTAACTGTAACACCTGTTGTACGACACCACATATGGGCTAAAGAGGAGGAGTTTAAGGAGGAGGAGGAAATGGAGATTCAGTCTATTGAGGAGAGGGAATTCCTGCATGTTGGGACTCTGGCGCACATGGCTGACTTCATGTTAGGCTGCGTTTCCCAGGACCCTCACATTAGAAACATTTTTGACAACACCGATTACTGGGTGTTCACCCTCCTGGACCTTCGGTACAAGCAGAACTTTTCCACTCTCATTCCTGCAGAGGAAAGGAGTATGTAGAGGCAGAGGAACACTCTGTAGCAGGGGGGACACTCTCCAAGGCATTTGCCAGTTTTATGGCACCTCAGAGAGTAAAGGCCCTATTCCACCAACAGATCTGACGACAGATTATCTGCCAAAGATTTAAAGCCAAAACCAGGAACAGACTATAAACAGAACAGGCCATAAAGGAAAGACTGGATTTCTCCTCTTTTCAAATCCACTCCTGGGTTTGGCTTCAAATCTTTGGCAAATCTGTCGACAGATCTGTTGATGGAATAGGGCCTTAAGTCACCTGTCCCCAGTCTAGACAGGGTAGGGGGAGCTGTTCAGAAAGATGGTGAGGGAGTACCTAGCTGACCAAACCAACGTCCTGCGTGATCACTCTGCTCCATATGTGGTGTATACCCCCAGTGATGAAGTTATATTGGAGGATCGTACGGTCACTTGCTAGGTGGTGAAGTGTGACGCTACTCCTGTGGTGGTTGGCTGAGATACAGCCAGGCCTTAAAGAGAACCAATCACCAAAAATTATACTCAGTCATTTTACAGTAGGGAGGAAGTAAATATAACTAAACATAAAACAAATCACCCCTGGAAGCATTAGAGCTCTTAATTCTGTCATTATAAGGTAAGGAACATACCATGGAAACAGCTCACTGGAGCTGCCATCTTGGGGCTGGCAGTTGTACACACAAGCCAGGCCCCCAGATTTCAAACTTGCTGCAGTATTCCAAGCTTGCTGCAGTATTCCAAGCTTGTGTGCACCGCAGCCTCTAATCAACAGCAGAGTCAGTACTTTGGACAATAACGTTTCTCCAGTGTAACTAAACCTATTATGTGTGATAATGTCTGGTGAAAATGGGTATCTAAACCTACAATACCTGAAGCTACTGGGCCAGTGTATCCCAACATATTTTAGAGAGTTTATCTGTGCTTTGCATCTGATATCAAGATAATTGGCACTGTGCTGCTAAGCCTGTGTATCTAATCCTGTGGTAATTCAGATACATGATAGTGAGCCAGTGTATCTAAATCCATGAAAATCTTTACATCTATGCCTGTCATGTGTGAAGTTGAGCTGTTCTTGCTTGTTTGTTTGTTTCTATCTATCTATAAGGCTGTGTTCACACATGCATTTTTATACTGTCACTGCAGGGGGGTCATCTACTATATGGGGGCTATACAGAGGGCCATCTACTTTATGGCGGATGCCCAGAGGGACCCAATACTATATGACTGCACAGAGAGACCTAATATTAAATTTTGCTATTGTGGCAGCGCAGGCGTACTGATGCAAATGAGTGAATCGCTCTAAGGTCCCGCTTCACTGCCACCATCACATCTCATGGTACATAGACTCCAAAGGCTAAGCTGGGGGTTGGCTGGGGTGTGTGAGGAAGCTGAAGAGGCCTTACAGACATATATACACACACATACATACAAGCACAGACAAACATTCAGGCACATATACACATACATACAGACACTCATACATACAATGTATATACTGCTTATACAGACACACTATATATACTGTTTACACAGGCACACACGGTATATACTGCTTACACAGACTCACACGGTATATACTGCTTACACAGACACACACAGTGTATACTGCTTACACAGGCACACAAGATATATACTGCTTACACAGACACACACAGTATGTACTGCTTACATAGGCACACACTATATATACTGCTTACACAGGCACACAATGTATATACTGCTTACACAGGCACACAATGTATATACTGCTTACATAGGCACATACGGTATATACTGCTTACACAGGCACACATGGTGTATACTGCTTACACAGACACACACATTGTATACTGCTGACATGCTGGGAGTAGTAGTAGTTATACAACGGCTGTCAGGGCATGCTGGGAGTGGTAGTTCTACACAGGCTGTCAGGGCATGCTGGGAGTAGTAGTAGTTATACACAGGCTGTCAGGGCATGCTGGGAGTAGTAGTAGTAGTTATACACAGGCTGTCAGGGCATGCTGGGAGTAGTAGTAGCAGTAGTTATACACAGGCTGTCAGGGCATGCTGGGAGTAGTTGTAGTTATACACAGGCTGTCAGGGCATGCTGGGAGTAGTAGTAGTAGTAGTTATACACAGGCTGTCAGGGCATGCTGGGAGTAGTAGTTCTATACAGGCTGTCAGGGCATGCTGGGAGTAGTAGTAGTTCTACACAGGCTGTCAGGGCATGCTGGGAGTAGTAGTAGTTATACACAGGCTGTCAGGGCATGCTGGGAGTAGTAGTAATTATACACCGGCTGTCAGGGCATGCTACATAGTAACATAGTAACATAGTAAATAAGGTTGAAAGAAGACAAGAGTCCATCAGGTTCAACCTAGGGAAACCCTATTGTGTTGATCCAGGGAAGGCAAAAACCCCCACGAGGCAGACGACAACCACCCCACCACAGGGAGAAAACTCCCCCCCCCCCCCAACCCCCCAACCCCCCCCCCGACTCCAGTGGCCACCAGAACAATCCCTGGATCAACGTATCATCGGAAATCTAATGCCCATAACTTGTAATATTATATTGTTCAAGAAAAGCATCCAGGCCTCCTTAAACTTATTTAATGAATCGGCCATGACAACATCATGTGGCAGAGAGTTCCACAGTCTTACCGCTCGTACAGTAAAGAACCCGCGTCGATGCTGATGATAAAATCTTCTTTCCTCTAGACGTAGAGGATGCCCGCTTGTCATGGTTACAGACCTATGAGTAAAAAGACCACTACAAAGACCTCTGTACTGTCCATTCATATATTTGTACATTGTGATCAGATCGCCCCTAAGACGTCTTTTTTATAGCGTAAATAACCCCAAGCGTGATAACCTGTCCTGGTACTGTAACCCACCCATTCCCTTAATGACCTTTGTTGCCCTCCTCTGCACCCGCTCTAGTTGAGCTGTGTCCTTCTTATATACCGGTGCCCAAAACTGTACACAGTATTCCATGTGTGGTCTGACCAGTGATTTATAAAGAGGCAAAACTATGTTCTCATCTTTAGCATCTATACCTCTTTTGATGCACCCCATTATTTTATTAGCCTTGGCAGCTGCTGCCTGCCACTGATCACTAAAGTTGAGTTTACTGTCCACCAATACCCCCAGGTCCTTTTCGGAAGTAGTTTTACCCAGTGTATTATAGGGATGTCACGATACCAATATTTTGAGTTCGATACCAATACCAACTTTTTTATTTGGATACTCAATACCATTTCGATACTTAGCGTATAACCCCCCCCCCCCCCCCAATAATAACTCAATATAATGCCCCCCCTCAACTGCAGATATAACACTCCCCAATGTTCACTATGTAATATACCTGACATGTTATCTATATTCTTCAGGTCCGTACTATTACAATGGTACAATATATTTTCATTTTAATTTACAACTTACACTGTACAAATTTTACAAAAGTTATGTTTTTTTTTTTTGTTTGTTTTTTAAATACATGTGTTAAAAATTGCTGTTTTCTGATTCTCATATCTTTCAGCCTGTAGGGCTGTCTGAGAGTCTTTGCGCGCAATGATTTGCAGCTTTGATTGGTACCATGTTTGGATATATGACTTTTTTTGGAACACTGTATACTGTGCGAGATTGGGAAGGTGATCATTTTAACGTGCAATTACGCATGTGGTGATGCCAATATTTCCCCCTTTTTTTTGTTTTTATTAGTAGTTTGGGGTAGTAGTAGTAGTAGTATGGCTGACTCACAGCATAGTATGTTGGGGGTAGTAGTTGTATGGGTCACACACAGTATAGTATGTTGGGGGTAGTAGTTGTATGGCTAACACACAGTATAGTATTTTGAGGGTAATAGTAGTGAAGCTGACTCACAGTATATTATGTTGGGGGTAGTAGTAGTATGGCACATGCACAGTATAGTATGTTGGGGGTAGTAGTAGTACGGCAGATGCACAGTACAGTATGTTGGGGGTACTAGTAGTATGGCAGATGCCAGTATAGTAGGTTGGAGGTAGTAGTAGTAGTAGTAGGGCAGATGTACAGTACAGTATGTTGGGGGTACTAGTAGTATGGCAGATGCCAGTAGAGTAGTAGTAGTAGTGCAGATGTACAGTATAGTAGGTTGGGGGTAGTAGGGCAGATGTACAGTATAGTAGGTTGGGGGTAGTAGTGCAGATGTACAGTATAGTAGGTTGGGGGTAATAGGGCAGATGTACAGTATAGTAGGTTGGGGGTAATAGGGCAGATGTACAGTATAGTAGGTTGGGGGTAGTAGGGCAGATGTACAGTATAGTAGGTTGGGGGTAGTAGGGCAGATGTACAGTATAGTAGGTTGGGGGTAGTAGGGCAGATGTACAGTATAGTAGGTTGGGGGTAGTAGTATGGCTATACTATGGACATATAGCTATACAACTACTATCCCCAACATACTATACTGGTGCTGACCCAGCACTAGTATAGTACATTGGGGATAGTAATAGTTGTAGTGGAGCAGAACCTTCACCTCCTGCTCCATGCTGCCTGGTCCCGGCGTCACTCTCCTCGCTCCGTTGTGACTCCCGGCCCCCGCACACAGGCCGCAGCCTCCTCACTATGGGACAATCTCCAAAGCAATCGGCTACTGTGTACGGAGCGGCTCGGATGCTGCTGACACAGCGGCATCTACACAGTTAAATAGCCGGTTTAACTGTGTAGATGCCGCTGTGTCAGCAGCATCCGAGCCGCTCCGTGCGCAGCAGCCGATTGCTTTGGAGATTGTCCCGTAGTGAGGAGGCTGCGGCCTGTGTGCGGGGGCCGGGAGTCACAACGCAATCCAGTCCAGTATGAATGCCGCTCCATAGTGACAGCGGCATGCCGTACCCGGGCGGCCCCCGCTGGTTGCTGGGGAGGGGGAGAGAGATGTCCGAGATGACACCTGGATTAGGCAGCATGGAGAAGGAGTTGGTGAGCCGCGCGGGGGGTGGGGAGCAGACAGAGAGCACGGCTGGTGCTAAGCTAGCTGCCCGCCGTGTTCTCTGCACTATACTTTATGTTAAGCTGCGCTATTGCACATCTTAACATAAAGTATCGATACCAGGAAATCCTGGTACCGAACCGTTTTTTTGCCCCGAATATCGATATTAGTATCGATATTTCGGTGCATCGTGCATCACTAGTGTATTATAATTTAGCACATAACTGTATTTAATATTTCTATGGCCCAACTGCATAACCTTACATTTATCCACATTAAACTTAATTTGCCATTTCACCGCCCAAGCCTCTAGCTTCTCCAAATCCCTCTGTAATATGATATTATCCTCCTCTGTACTGATTACTTTACCCAGTTTAGTATCATCTGCAAAAATGAAGATTCTGCTCTGTAGCCCCTCAACAAGATCATTAATAAAAATATTAAAAAGAAGTGGACCCAACACTGACCCCTGTGGTACCCCACTAGTAACTAAAACCCAATCTGAATATGTTCCATCAATGACCACCCTCTGTTTTCTATCACACAACCAGTTACTTACCCATTTGCATACGTTTTCCCCGAGTCCCAGCATCCTCATTTTGTAGACCAACCTTTCATGCGGCACAGTATCAAATGCCTTTGAAAAGTCCAGATACACAACATGCACAGCCTCCCCCAGGTCCAGTCTATAACTTATCTCTTCATAGAAGCCGATCAGATTAGTCTGACAGGATCGATCCCTCATAAATCCATGCTGGTGCTGCGTCATAAGATTGTTTTCATTAAGATACTCCAGTATAGCATCTCTTACAAACCCCTCAAATACTTTACCTACTATAGATGTTAGACTTACGGGCCTGTAGTTTCCAGGATCGCTCTTTGACCCCTTCTTGAATATTGGTACCACATTAGCTATACGCCAGTCCTGTGGAACAATCCCTGTCGTAATAGAATCTTTAAATATTAGGAATAACGGTCTGTCTGACACAGTATTTAATTCTTGCAAAACTCTAGGATGGATACCTTCTGGGCCCGGTGACTTATGGATTTTAATGTTTTTAAGGCGTCTCCCCACTTCTTGTTGTGTTAGGCAGGTGAGATTTATGGGAGGATTTATATTATCCCTAGTCATGTCGTCTGTTATGGGATTCTCCTCTGTAAATACAGTAGAGAAGAATGTATTTAGTAGATTGGCCTTTTCCTCTTCCCCTTCTACCATTACACCCAGTTTATTTTTGAGGGGACCAACATTTTCAGTTTTAAGTCTTTTGTTGTTTATATAAGTGAAGAACATTTTGGGATTCGTTTTACTTTCTGTGGCTATCCTTCTTTCTGTTGCTTTTTTTGCTTCTTTTATTTGCTTTTTACACATTCTATTCTTCTGTCTATAGTTGCTCAATGCTTCCCCACTACCTTCTTGTTTTAGTAGTCTGAATGCTTGTTCCTTATCATTTATTGCACCCCTTACAGCTGAAGTTAACCACATTGGATTTCTCTTATTTCTACTACTTTTATTGGTATGTGCCGTTCACATGATTTACCCAGGATGCTCTTAAATATGTCCCATTTCTCTTGTGTACTTTTATTTCTGAAGGCATTGTCCCAGTCTATGTTCCCAAGGTCCTCTCTTAGTTTTTGCAAATTAGCCGTCCTGAAATTTAATGTTTTTGTAGCCCCTCTGCTAATTATTTTATTGAAGGATAATTGAAAACTTACTATATTATGGTCACTATTACCTAGGTGACCCCCCACCTCTATTTTTGATATTCTGTCTGGCCTATTGGTTAAGATTAGGTCCAGGAGTGCCCCCCTCTTGTTGGTTCCTGTACTAGTTGGGAAAGGTAATTATCTTTTACTATTTCCAAAAACACGCTTCCCTTCCTGGAGCTGCAGGTTTCTGCTTTCCAGTTTATATTTGGGTATTTAAAGTCCCCCATAATAATGACTACCCCCTGCTTCGCTGTGCGTTTACACAGGCAGATTTATCTGACAGATTTTTTTAAGCCAAAACCAGGAACGGACCATAAACAGGGAACGGGTCATAAAGAAAAGACTGAGATTTCTCCTCCTTTCAAATCCATTCCTGGCTTTGGCTTCCAAAATCTGTCAGATAAATCTGCCTGTGTAAACGCACCATAATTGAAACACAGTGAAATCTACAAATAAAGTAATTAAAGTTATTTACAAAAATAAAAATAAAGTAAAATCAAATTTAATAAAGTATTAAACCCCAAACACCCCCCCCCCCCCCCCATGATTGGTTCTCTTTAAGGTGTTAAGTGTCAGTGCCAGTGAGGCACACAGGTGTGATGGCATGCCCGCTTTTATTTTTAAAGGCCGGCTGTCCCCTTTTCCCCTGTGGTCAGTGTCCTGCCGGGATGCTACCGGGTCCCTTGGGTTAGAGTGATCACAGATGGCCAGAGTGGGGTAGTGACCCTCCCGGACTATCGGAACTGCCACCCGCAGAAAGGCGAAGTGTCCCAAGGTTATGGTGTGTGCTGTGTCGGTGGAAAGCGAGAAATCCCAGAGTCTTTTTATTGTAAGGAAGACTGGTTTACTAGTTCAGCAGGTCATACAGAATCAACAGTATGAGGTTTCTCTGGATAAAGCACTTGATAACACACTTGATAATAGTTCTGAATAAATAATTGACAATACAGCAACCTGATTAGTAGTAGAAGTGCAGTGTAGGATATAGTCGTGCTGACTGGATAGTGCGTTGAGTGATACGGAGAAACAGAGTAGTAGAGAGGAGGATGCCGTGAGTGTCAAAACCCATGTAGTACTGTGCTCTGCCGGGATGTTGGAGGATGAGGTAGAATACTTAGAAGAAGAAGAACACCTGTGACCATGTATTGACTTTGAGTTAGTCTTCACACCACCTTCTGCCCACTAGACTCGGCTGAACCTTCCTAGAGAGTGACATAGGCACCAGACCTTTTTACCTGGGATGAGCGGAATGCTGAGGGTTCCCTGCTGACACCTGCGCTGCGAGATAGAGTTCAGAGGCTTACTGCAACCTTGCTCTATCTAGATCAGTTCCTTGCTCTTTGGCTTTTGTGGATACTGTCCTGCTCTGTTACTTCTCCTAGTCCACGGTGAGGTTGTCTAGGGCTTCTCCTCTCCTAAAAGGTGTTTAACAGTGCATAGTGCTGTGTAGCATTACTTGTAAGAAAGTTGTTAGAGGTGTACTGTCTTGCGTCCTTCCCATACGGGGTTCTAGCTAAGACTGACTTAAGGGGTAAGGGGACCTGGCAGAGGCACAGGGCTCGGATAGGACCACTGTGGAGAGATATCTAGCTTGCATCTTTCCTCCACAATGCCCAACACGAAAGACCTTTTGCTCCTTCTTCACCCACGTGCGCAGTGAGTAGGTAGAGTGCAACAGAAAAAATAAATGGAGAGGTGATAGGAGAGAAGAAAACAAGAATGCTACTGATTCAGGTAGCACATAGAGAAAGAATAACCCTTTACATCCTTTAGCTGTGCGTCTTCCAAATACACATATGCAATACAGCAACATCTAGTGACGAACTTTAGTACTATTTCATCACCACACAAGTACAATAAGTACAGACTTTTGCGAAGAGTGTATATAACTGTAACACCCGTGGTAGGACACCACCACATACAACTACTGGGTTGTAAAGCTGAACATGTGTGCCGAACTTGCGCTGTACGCCTTGGAGGTGTTGGCCTGCCCTAGCATGTTGTCAGAGTGGGTGTTCAGTGCAGCTGGCGCTTATTAAAATGAATAAAACCTAGATTTTACCAGAATTCAACTCTCCACCAGGGGAAAGCTGATCAAAATGAAGATTTTTCATGTATCCTCTCCTCCTCCTCCATCTCTTCTTACACAAAGCTGAGCCAACTGGCAATTTTTCAGAGGACTAACTAGCTTTCTTCAAACAATGTTTATGGAGGGTCATAAACACTTGGAGGGTTATAAACACAAGATGACACTTGAGAAAGAAACCAGAGCGGTTTGGAAACGCGTTGTGTCGCCATGAATGTTTTAACCTCTTAGGGACATATGACATACCCGTACGTCATATGTCCTCAAGAGGTGTTCAGAGCGGGACCGCGCGGCGACCCCACTCTGAACCGCCGCAATCCCGGGTGCTGCGTGTAGCCCGGGACCGCGGCTATTAGCGAGCACGGTCCGATCGCCTTGCCCACTAATCAGGTAATCGGAGGCAGCTGTCAAAGTTACCGTATGCAGCCGTTCCCTGGTGTCTAGTGGCGGAGATCGCTCCTCCGGGACGTTGTCTCGGAGGAGCGGTATCCGTGTCTGGTGCCGGCCGGGGTCCGCTCCAAGATGGCGCTGACCCCGACTCGGTACTTGTTTGTTTTCGGGTGCAGCAGCCGAGAGCAAACGAGTGCCGATCTCATTGATCTTTGCTGTATAAGTATACAGCAAAGATCTCAATGAGAGATCAGTGAGTATATACTAGAAGTCCCCCAGGGGGGCTTCTAGTATATGTGTAAAAAAAAAAGTGTTCTTATTAGTAAAAAGCCCCCCCCCCCCTAATAAAAGTTTGAATCACCCCCCTTTTCCCATGTTTTAAATAAAAGTAAAAAAGTAAATAAATAAATAAATAAACATGTTTGCTATCGCCAGAACTATTAATTAATCACATTACTGATCTCGCACGGTAAACGGTGTAAGCGCAAAAAAATCTCAAAGTGCAAAATTGCACATTTTTGGTCGCATCAAATCCACAAAAAATGCCACCTGGCACAGCCCCATAGACCAGAGGATAAAAGCGTTATAAGTATGGGAATGGAGCGATTTTATGGAACGTATATTTGTTAACAATGGTTTGAATTTTTTACAAGCCATCAGATACAATAAAAGTTATACATACATGTTATATATCGTTTTAATCGTTAATGAATTGAGGAACATGCACAACAAGTCAGTTTTACCCCAGGGTGAATGGCATACAAACAAATACCCCATAAATAAAAGAATTTTATTTATTTATTTTTTTTCAATTTCACCACACTTTAAATTTTTTTCTTGTTTCGCAGTGCACTTTATGCAAAAATTCAGCCTGTCAATGCAAAGTACAATTAGTGATGCAAAAAATAAGGGCTCATGTGGATTTCTAGGTGGAAAAATGCAAGTGCTATTGCCTTTTAAATACAAGGAGGAAAAAACTAAAACGCAAAAACAAAAATTGGCCCCGTCCTTAAGAGGTTAAATAAATATTTTCATCATCATTTTTTCCGTGGACTCCTTGAACCTGCACCTCATTAAACTACGGTTGGAGGGAGGTTGATTCTGGTCGTAATATTATCTATTATATGGATAAGTTGGGGAGCAGCTGAGGTCCTACTATATGCCTTTGTTGAGTGTTGTGCCTCCCTTTGCACAACCTCATCAAGTGAGAGCTTCTATATTATTGCTCTTACCTGTGTGTCTCATCTGATCTGTGCTATGTAGCGCTGTTACATTTTCTTTAGGCCGAATTTTTGGGTGGTTCATCTGCTACCTCATCTAACTTGGTCACTCTGTTGTAAACGCCATGCTGTGTCAAGTAAAATTTTTGGGTGGTTCACCCGATACCTCATCTAACTTTGTAACTCTGTTTTCACCACCATGCTGTGTCAGGCTGAATTTTTGGGTGGTTGACCTGCTACCTCATCTAACTTGGTCATTCTGTTGTCACCACCATGCTGTGTCAGGATAGATTTTTGGGTAGTTACGCTGCTATCTCAGTCTAACCAAGCCACTCTGGGGTTCAATGACATGCTGTAAACTGCAATCTCAGTCTTAAAAAGTCATCCTGGGATTCATCCTTATGCTGTAAACTGCAAACTCAGTCAAACTATGTAATTTAGGGGTTCACCACCAAGGTGTGCCAGACTACAATTCTAGGGGGTTCACCTGCAATCTCAGTCACAGACTGTCATTCAGGGGTGCACCTCTGTACTTTTTCAAACCAATTGTTTGTGAGGGTCACCTCCAGGTTCTCACTTATGATTTTTTGAGGCTCACCACTACACTGTCGCCCAAAATTGTCTTGGGGGTTACCACCAGGGTGTTGCCCAGAATCTGGCGTAATGGTGCGATTAGGCAGCCTCAGAGGCATCCATGCATGCTGCCCCTGCTGTTTCCTGTCTATTTCCGTGGTGTTTCCATAATTTTCTGAGATTTCCAGGTTTTCGCGCAACCTTCCCCGTGCAGAGCTTTGGTCCCCTGCAAAAATTCTGGAGTCTCCCATTGACGTCAATGAGGTTCGTTATTCGAAACGAGTATCAGGAAAAATTTGACTTGAATAATGAGCATCCGAGCATTTTAGTAGTCGCTCATCTCTAGTTGTGAGAGGTTTTAATGTCTCTTAAAATGGTTTCTTGAGTAATATAAGGATATAGGAAGAGTTTGTGATAAGGGAATAAATCAAAAAGGATGATGTTCTCTGTGATATAACTACCTTCTAAAGCTACTATCAGCAGCTATCTATTTTAGAAAGGAAGGTTACCATGCCTTATTCAGTGTGAATTCTCAGGTGAATGCTTGCTTTTGGTTCATGCTGCCTAAACCTTGCAGTGGACACGCAGCTAAATTTCCACCACCATCAACAGCGTCCAAACCCCACTGTAATCAGTTGATGTCTGCAGGTCAGCTTACCATGGGCGTGGATGCGTTGAGCTGACCATCACCAGCCAGCACCCGCCCTCCCCTTCAACCCCACTGAGCTCACCAGCCAGCACCTACCCTCTCCTCCGACCCCAATGAATTGACTATCATTGCCCTGCCTCCCAAACTCACTTAGCATAGTGTCCTCTCTCTAATCTCTCCAGCAGGTGCAGTGAAATGACATCATGGTGTCGACTGGAGGATCCTTTGCCATGGTTCACAGGCTTAGAGAAGACAGCCAGAAGATAGAGGGACCTGCTAACATGCTTGAATTAGGTAAGTATAATGGTTTGGGTATTTTTTGTGTTGGAGCAATGCATGGGGCATTATTACTATGGGGACACAGTACGGGGGACATTATTACTATGGGGGTGCTGTAGGGCAGGGGGCATTATTACTATAGGACAAAGCACAGAGGGACATTACTACTATGGGGGTGCTGCAGGGCAGGGGGCATTAACTGTGGGGGAACAACACAGGGGACAATATTACTATGGGGCACAGTGTATAGGGCATTATTACTATGGGGCACAGCAGGGCAGGGGGCATTATTATTATGGGGCCGGTCTGATACGTTGTGTGAACAAAGCCTAAACATCCAAGAAAGGTAGAAGGTACTGTTGAAAGGCCTGGTCAATCCTGCCTTCAAAAAGGCGACAACAACATCCAAGGAAGGATAGAAGCTACTGGTGAATGGCCTGGTCAATCCTGCCTTCAAAACGGCTTAAACATCCAAGGAAGGTAGAAGGTACTGTTGAAAGGCCTGATCAATCTTGCCTTTAACCTCTTAAGGACGCATGACATACCGGGACGTCATGGGTCCGCAAGAGGTGTTCAGAGCGGGGTCGCGATCCCAGGTGCTGCGTGTAGCCCGGGACCGCGGCTTCTAGGGGGCACGGTCTGATCGCCGTGCCCGCTAATTCAGTAATCGGATGCAGCTACTGTATGCAGCACTTCCCTGGTGTCTAGTAAGGTGGATCGCTCCTCCGGGGTGTTGTCCCGAAGTAGCGATCCACACATCCTTCACCTTCCGGGGTCTTCGCCAAAATGTCGCTGATCCCGGCTCGGCACTCGGATGCTTTCGGCTGCAGCAGCCGAAAGCATCCGATTGCCCATCTCATTGATCCTTGCTGTATAAGTATACAGCAAAGATCTCAATGAGAGATCAGTGCACTTATACTAGAAGTCCCCCAGGGGGGCTTCTAGTATAAGTGTAAAAAAAAAAGAAAGTTGTTATTAGTAAAAAGCCCCCTCCCCTAATAAAAGTTTCCCTGTATTGCGGCCACAGATTTTTATTACAGACTGTTACAGGGAAGCTGAAGCTTCTAACACTTATAAAAAGATTATTCTATATACTGTATGTTTTCATCTTAAGGCCATGTTCACACTACGTATATGTCCGGCCATAGTTCGTACGTGGCCGGACATGTGCGGCTGAAACTACGGCCGTGTGAAAAATAGACATGCGGGCGAATTACGAACATACGGGCGAACCGCGAACATACGCCCGTAGTAAAGTTATGCTTCCTAGCTTGTTTCGAAGCGGTCTGAAGCAGGTCATTTACTTGGAAATCTTCGCCCAGCCCAGTAAACCACACAGAACCTTTTAATATAAAAATCAAGTTAGATTTGGCTGAAAAAAGTATTCCGTCCGGGGCCGCATTGAAATCCACGGCCGTGATTTGGAACTGTTCCGGCCGCAAACAATGGTCTTGTTCATTTTTCACGGCGCCGTATAGGATCCGGCCATAGGCTCATACGTAGTGTGCATTGTGCGGCCGTATATAGTATTCCTTTAAGCGTATGCATCAACCTCAAAACTACGGGCGTATATTCGCGGTTCGCACTACGGCCGGACATATACAGTGTGAACATGGCCTTAAGGTGTGTTTTATTTGATTTATAGCAAAAGAAGGTTATATGGGACAAGCTGTGTAACTTTTTATTATTAGTTTTGTTTTTAGGATTAACAGTTTTGTGATGATTATAACAAACAAATTATAATACACTAAGCCTGTGGAGAACCAACAAAGTTATTACCAAGTAAAGGATTACATTTAAACATTAGGAATTGGGGGTTTATAGAGTGGTCTACCTAAAACACCTTTATATTATAAAGTCATTTTATTACTGTTTTCCGATGTTATTGCTAAGGCTATGTTCACACTACGTAAGAGACCGGCCGTTCTGTGATGATCTTTCTGCCGCGGAGCTCTGATGCGGGCGCATCAGCGCGTGCCCGCATCAGAGCTTGCCATAGCACACAGTGAAGCAAGCGGCCGGAGCCGCTCGCTTTACTGTGTGAACTGACAGGTCTTTCTGCAGCCGGAATTCAGTGAATTCCGGCCGCAGAAAACTGACGTCAGTTGTTTGCGGCGGCATATGGGCTCCTGGCCGGAGCGCATACAGTGTGTGTACGCTCCAGCCGGGATTCCATAGAACAACAGGCATTGTTCCACCGCGGTAAAAGTACGGCCGTTGTTGCCATCGGCAACAACAGCCGTACTTTTACGTAGTGTGAACATAGCCTAAGGATAGGTTCACACTCTGTATCTGTGCGGCTGTATTGCGGGCGGTAAATCATCGGCCGGATTTTTCCGGTTTATGCGTACGCTGGAAAGTATACGATATACGGCTGCACAGTGCACGCTATGTATGAATCTACGGCCCGATCGTAAACGGACCCATAAAAAATGAACAAGACCATTGTTTGCGGCTGGAAATGCGGCCGTGGATTGACAGGCGGTCCGTACGGAGTACTTCAAAAATAGCCGGCAATGATGCTGAATGCCGATGCCTCTAATAGTTAATATATTAAATTAATAAAACACATTTTCTTTGTAATAAAGTCCCTTTCGTTGTTCAATAATTTAATTCTAACGAATCCATCATTGTGCAATTATATATATATTTAATATACTGTTAAAATAAATATATAAATAAATGTATATTTATATATATATATTTATTTTTTGACAGTATATTTAATTGCACAATGATGGATTCGTTTAAATTAAATTATTGAACAACGAAAATGATTTTATTTCAACGAAAATGTGTTTTATTAATTAAATATTAATTAGTACAGGAAGCTCCAGGAAGCCGTTAATTCATATTGCCGGCAATAGAGCATTCTGTACTAATCATCACTTTACTTTAATTAAAACATCAAATGTTTCTTCTTATTATGTTATCACAATAGCATTATTAGAAGAAACATTTAGAATTATATGTGCGCTCAGCTGATTGGCTGAGCGCACGTATAATTAGTGGGTCCGCAGCACAGTGACCTTCATTGTGCTGCAGACCAGCGAAGAGGCAACATCGGGGTGAGTATAGAGCTCTCCCCACCCCCTCCCCAGCACTGCACCCCTCCCAGCAAGGAAGGGGGGGTCACTTAACCCCTTCCTTGCTGGGATGGGTGCAGTCTGACATCAGTCTGGCCCCCAAGGGGTTAAGGGGGATGCAATACATCCTCCCTTAACCCCTTGGGGGCCAGACTGTAAGCAGCGATCTGTAAAGATGCTGCAAACTGTAAGGTGCATAACACCGCTCACAATGATGGGTGTTGTGCTCCTGTTTGTGTTTTTTGTGTGTTTCTCCCTTTTTGTTTTTCAGATATCGGTATCCTGTGGATTACGTCGGATTCCGAGGACTACGTCGATGACCAGGGGTTGTTTGTTGTTTTTTTTTTATAAAATGGTCAATGAGGGGTGTGGGAGTGTTTTTATATGAATAAAATATTTTTTTAACTTGTGTCTTGTCTTTATTTCTTTACTTTATAGACTTAGTAGTGGAAGCCGTCTAATAGACGGAATCCATTACTAAGTCGGGGCCTAGTGTTAGCCGGTATAAAATGGCTAACACTAACCCCCCCATTATTACCCCAGTACCCAATGCCACCAGGGGTACTGGGAAGATCCGGGTGCCAGTGGTCCCGGAGCGTCAAAATTGGCGCTCCTGGACCGAGCGGCAGCAGGCTGGCAAGATTTAGGCTGGGGAGGGCCTAAAACAATGGTTCTTCCCACCCTGGTGTTACCAGGCTGCTGTTGTTTGGTTTTTAACCCGGCTGGTTATAAAAATAGGGGGGACCCTATGCGTTTTTTTTTAAAAATAAATAAATAATAAAAAAAAACGCATAGGGTCCCCCCTATTTTTATAACCAGCCGGGTTAAAAACCAAACGCCAATTTTGACGCTCCGGGACCACTGGCACCCGGCTCTTCCCAGTACCCCTGGTGGCATTGGGTACTGGGGTAATAATGGGGGGTTAGTGTTAGCCATTTTATACCGGCTAACACTAGGCCCCAACTTAGTAATGGATTCCGTCTATTAGACGGCTTCCACTACTAAGTCTATAAAGTAAAGAAATAAAGACAACACACAAGTGAAATTTTTTTTTTATTCAAATAAAAACACCCCCACACCCCTCATTGACCATTATATTAAAAAAACAACAACAAACAACCGCTGTTCATCGACGTAGTCCACGGAATCCGACGTAATCCCCAGGATACCGATATCTGAAAAACAAAAAGGGAGGAACACACAAAAAACACACAAACAGGAGCACAACACCCATCATTGTGAGTGGTGTTGTGCACCTTACAGTATGCAGCATCTTTACAGATCGCTGCTTACAGTCTGGCCCCCAAGGGGTTAAGGGAGGATGTATTGCATCCCCCTTAACCCCTTGGGGGCCAGACTGATGTCAGACTGCACCCATCCCAGCAAGGAAGGGGTTAAGTGACCCCCCTTCCTTGCTGGGAGGGGTGCAGTGCTGGGGAGGGGGTGGGGAGAGCTCTATACTCACCCCGATGTGTCCTCTTCGCTGGTCCACAGCACAATGAAGTCACTGTGCTGCGGACCCGCTAATTATACGTGCGCTCAGCCGATCAGCCAATTAGAATAATTAGAAGAAACATTTGATGTTTTAATTAAAGTAAAGTGATGATTAGTACAGAATGCTCTATTGCCGGCAATATGAATTAACGGCTTACTGGAGCTTCCTGTACTAATTAATATTTAATTAATAAAACACATTTTCGTTGTAATAAAATCAGTTTCGTTGTTCAATAATTTAATTTAAACGAATCCATTATTGTGCAATTAAATATACCGTCAAAAAATAAATATATATATAAATATACATTTATTTATATATATATATATTTATTTTAACAGTATATTTAATTGCAAAATGATGGAATCGTTTAAATTAAATTATTGAACAATGAAAGAGACTTTATTACAACGAAAATGTGTTTTATTAATTCAATATACTAACCATGAGAGGCATCGGCATCGGCATAATGCAGAGGATCGCAAATCCCGGTAATAGCAATTCATGTAAACTGTTTCCCTGCTTTCCCAGAGGTGTTTGCATCACTTTCTTAAGATTTTATTTGTTATTTTTAGTTGAACCAGATTTCCAAGTAAATGACCGTATGTTTTCAGCCGCATGTCTATTTTTTCCCACGGCCGTAGTTTCAGCCGCACATTTCCAGCCGCATAAAAATAACAGCCGCACACATACAGAGTGTGAACGTAGCCTAAAACATTACATAAAAGTGATCAAAAACACAAATCCTATATATATTTGGTATTGTTATGTCCGTAACGACCCAATCTATAAAACTATATCAATAATTGTACCGCACGGCACACGCTGTAAAAAAACAAATAAAAAAACAGTACCAGAATAGCTGTATTTTATCAATCCACTTTAGAAAATACGTCATAAAAGAGATCAAAAAGTCATATACATATAAAAGTTGGTATCAGTAGAAACTAAAGATCTTCCCGCAAAAAATAAGCCCCAAACCAGCTCGGTCGCACAAAAGATAAGAACGCTATGGATCTTGCAATGTGGCGACAGTTTTTGTGGGTTTTTGCTAGGAAGATAGTTTCTATTGCGCCAAAGCGGTAATAGTTAAAAAACCTATACAAATGTGGTATCGCCGTGACCGTAGTGACCCAGAGAATACATGTATTATGTTATTAGTGACCGTCGATACGGATTTTTACGGCGATCACTAATGGGCTCTATTCTGCTGCCATCAGCTCTTTATAGCGATGGTGCAGAACAGTGCAGCTGTGCCGGTAATTCCCACAGCCCCCTCCTCTCAGCTCCCGGAGGGAGCTGAGGGGTTGGGGCAGAGTGTGGGCTCAGTTCCGGCCAGTCCCCTCACCGGCGATCGCCGTTATTACCAGTATAACGGCGGCCACCGGTAACGGACATTGCCAGCGCAGCTGAATGCATTAATCTCTTCTCACCGTGAATCCACGGTGAGAGGAGATGAAAACATGTCCCCCCCTGTCCCCAGAATTAACCCTAGTGACCTGGTCACTGACCTTCCCCTCCCTGGGCGGCCACCTGATCCAAGATGGCCGCCGCCATCACTGTGAACAGACTCTGGATTCCTAAAAATGATCAAAGCTCTATTCTCTCCACCACCAGAGGTGGCGGAGAGCATGGGGCAATGATCAGGGACCAACCGGTGTGGTCCCAGTACAAGCAATTAGCGGTATATACTATATACCGCTGATAGCTTGTTCCAAATGGTGCCGGCACTTTTTTACCCCTGTCACCAAAGTCAAGTGCCCCAGATTACCTGTAGCCACCCCAGATTACCCGTAACTACCCCAGATTACCTGTAACCACCCCAGATTGCCTGTAACCACCCCAGATTGCCCATTACCACCCCAGATTGCTCGTCACCTCCCCAGATTGCCTGTAACCCCCCCAGATAGCCCGTAACCATCCCAGACAGCCTGTAACCATCCCAGACAGCCGTAACCATCCCAGACAGCCCGTAACCATCGCAGACAGCCCGTAATCATCACAGATTGCCCGTAACCACCCCTGATTGCCCGTAATCACCACAGATTGCCACAGACTGTCCGTAGCTACCCCAAATTGCCTGTAACCACCCCAGATTGCTCGCAACCACCCCAGATTGCTTGCAACCACCCCAGATTGCTCGCAACCTCATCAGATTGCCCGTCACCTCACCAGATTGCAAGTCACCTCCCCAGATTTCCTGTCGCCTTCCCAGATTGCCCGTCACCTCCCCAGATTGCCCTTCGCCTCCCCAGATTGCCCTTCGCCTCCCCAGATTGCCCGTCACCTCCCCAGATTGCCCGTTGCCTCCCCAGATTGCCCGTCGCCTCCCCAGATTGCCTGTCGCCAGGGGCTGGCTGGCAGATTTTAGCCTGGGGGGCAAGCACACGGCACTGGCCCTTGATTGGCAGGCTAGCGGCCCATCCTTCAAGGACCACTCTGGCCCTTACCTGGTATTACCCTCCCCAAATAAGTGCGGAAAAGGAACATACCACATGCGCCACAGAATTATAGTATTGTGGCCAGTGTTCCCAGCCACGAAAAGCCCTTGTAATTGTCTCACCTCCGGATGAAATGTCTCAAGCCCCTGAGTACTTCTTTAAACCTAGTGGTCTCTCACATGCTATATAGTATGTAATGAGAGCTATCCCAGGATATATATCTATTGGATTAAAGGGAACCTAGCTCAGGTGCACAGCATAGTACCTTAGGGTGCCTTTACACAGAGAGATTTATCTGACAGATGTTTGAAGCCAAAGCCAGGAACAGACTATAAGCAGAGAACAGGTAATAAAGGAAAAACTGAGATTTCTCCTCTTTTCAACTCCATTCCTGGCTTTGGCTTCAAAAATCTGTCAGCTAAATCTGTCTGTGTGAATGCACCAGGGTCAGTGCTGTAATCATTTACATTGCCCTTCTGGTTCTCTTATGTTACAACCATCAGCCCTGAATCTCTACAGCACCAGCTGTTATCAGAGGAGGTACTACAACTCCCAGCATATCCTGAGGGCTGCAGACTGTAAGTAAATGCTGGGAGTTGTAGTGTTTGCAGCTGTTGTACTTGGAGGATTCTTGGTGTATTGTGTACTGGAGGCTTTGTGAGAGATCAGTATACATAGTTCTGTGGGGGCTCAGTGTGTGGATGTGACCCCAGAACAGAACTGATAACGTTATATACCGTTACTGACCAAATCCAATACACCAGTGAAAGGGTGATTTGGGTGATTTGTATCACCCCTCTTCGAATGACCATCCCTGTCCAAATTATAACGCTGAGGCCGGCAGTGAGAAAATAACACCAAACACGTGCGTTGGTATCGCTCCTCTCTCAGCAGGGTGCACCACTTTATTGCAAATACAGTGGGGTCTTATACAGTTTAGGGTGGGCTCAAAATGGACAAGAATATACATGTTAAGTTCTCATTGGCTACAGTCCAGAGACAGGGCACAGTTCTTTGTATATTCATGACTTCACAGTAAAGGTCTGGTACTTCCATTTAGGGCCAGGGCTCCTCTCAATACATCCAGGATGGTATAGCTTGATTGACAAGAGGGTCTGTTGTCCAGCAGCATGGCAGAAACAGAAAACCTTCACACGCAGATTCCATATGCTAAATATATATTGGCTGAGACTGAAGTTAAGGAATAGCAATGGTTTTTGATATATATTTATATTATTATATACCTTCACAGTCCCCCCTAAAAACAATTGCAATTCATAAACTTTCCCTAATATCCCTTGGGGCCTTTGAGTCCGTCTGGTCCCAGGCGGGTAGGGTAAAGGAGATTTCACCAATTTTGAGACGAGAGACCCCTAATGGGTCACCCCCCTTTGTACTTGGACTTCCCAGGACCAGGGGACTCCCACTAAATTATCCCTAAATCCTATTTTATGCTATTACAACCTTGATAATATATGGTCGTCTTAAGAGAGGGAATATCATCTGAATCATAATCATTTCCCATTTATTTCAATGTTACAACTCCCCAATATCTAGAGTCATCACATTAAAATTATCTTTCACTCAAAATATTATATCATTATTAAACAAAACCCCTCATCTACCTCTCCTAAATCTGTCTGTTGCTATTGACAGAAACCGGTGCGGTCATAACTGGACTTAAAAACAAATCAAAAGACTTATAGGAAAATTAAAAAAAAAAAAAAAGAGTTCAATTACACAAAATACACTGTCTGTGAATGTCATGTTTGGGTGTGTTTATTATAATTATGTGTATGCGTCTACACATATGTGACCATGACAAATATACCTCTATATGTCTGCATAACCTGTTTACAGTTATATATGTATAGATATTGTACTATATACTATGTTCTTATTTATAACTAGCAACACTACCCTCCATATGATATGAAACCATGAATAGTGCATATGAAATTATGAATAGTGCTGTACTAAAATGGTATCAGTAGTTTATAAACGTGCACTCATACAATCCAATTGTTCATTGTAAAATCAACCCATCATATTTAACATTTCCCCCCTCATGAGGGTGAGATACATTGTATCGATCCTTCAAAGCATTAAGATTTTTCAATGAACAATAACCTTAGAAGCAAACCATTACTGAATCTTCTTTCTTCATCTCCTCTCATGGATACACATGGTAATGTCCATAATAACCTGTCTATATAAGGACCATAAATATAAGCATACTATGATTTATAATATTTGTGTTATGATAAACTGTGATTGGTTTCACAAAACAATAGAATACTACCTAAACCTAATCTAAAAATGCACCTTCTTGTCTTCATTGTGAGCCATGATAAATTTAGTAGTTCAGATGACTTCATTCTTCTTGGTATAACAAAATTATAGATCTCCGTCATTATTAATTAAATATTTGATTGCTAAAGTTCTTAAAAGTTCATAATAAAAAAGTAAACAACAAGCTAATGTCCATAGATTATTCCTCATGCAGCCATACACTTCACTTTCTTTGCATGGAAAGCATTCTTTGTTTCTTTGTCTCTCTGGAGTTGAAACTGTGAGGTAACATCTGCTAGGCCTCTGGAAGAGCAAACCAAGGGTTAAAAATCCTTGAAACCCCCCTTGATGAACAGCAGCTTTCACATTTCATCTGACTTCTCATAGGAAACCTCTGTAAGGGTCGTCTTTAATTCTGTAACATCAGTACCTGAAGCAGACATCTCGTAGCGTAGCATAGTCATTTCTTAGCCTGCTTGTGTGATTTAATGTACACAGTCCTTTGTATCCAAACTTTTCTTCCTTAGGATCAAACTTTCCAATAACTCATTGAAGTTGGTCAGATCTTGTGCAACTTAAACTTGACAATATATAGTCTTTTCTCTGTCATCGTGACCACTTGAGGAGATTTAATTCAATGAACAAAGTATTTTTAAAGTCCATTGTAAACTTGTTGTAGACTGTAAAGAATCATACACAACTTCTCTCATAGGCCGCATACTTGGTCCCAAGTCATGGCATCTGTAGTTAGCTTGATAAGGTTACAGAAAATGTCGCTCATGAAGATGGCATAGTCTCAGGATAGATAGCCTGAAGAAAGTTCAATGATAATATAGCGATGTAGATGTAGTACTAGAGATCTCAGCATGTCTGTTGACTAAACAAAACAATAGCAAAAACTGTCCATGGTTCATGTTCTCCCATCAAGTGCTTCACTTGGATAAAGTTACAGGCCAGTCTCTTTCTCTTGCTTCTGGTCATCTGCTGGAGTTTGGAAACATCAGATATCAAGAATCTTTGCAAAGAATTGTAAGCTTTGATGTCTTGATTGAAGATTTTCTTTTCCTTCCCTATCCTATACCAAAAACTTGGTAATCATTGCTATCCTATGATAATCACAGTGTATCATAACATAGAATTCTATTTGCCTCTATATAATAGAACAATATGCTTATTATAGACCTTGTTTTGTTAATGTTTGTGCTCATGTGTTATTCCAATGTATATACTAATTCTTTTATTTACCTAAACACTGTCACAACATAAAATGTCATTTTTATTAATATTCCCACATTATATTGTTTTTAACATTATTACCCACAAATTGGTATCAGTGAGTGGTGTTTAAACCCAGATTGATCTATGTGAAACATTCGCTGAACTTGGCAGCTGTCTTACTGTAATCTGAGACATCAGTGATGGTAAGTATACTAACAAGGACCCACTAACAATAATCAGATATTCCCAATGACCATACAGCTGTGTGTATATGTATACATGCACTTATCCATACACCTATCTAATAATTATACACCTGTAGGTATATACACTGCATCTGTGTCATTATATGTAAACTCTTTTGAAATCCCACCATAAAGAGTCCTGTAGAAATAAAAACAAAATTTAGTTAACAATTCAACTCCAAATTCTGATTATGACATCATTATAACCACATGATTAAAATTACTCCCTTGTATCTAAAGCATCATGTACCTCTGAAATGTATCTTTATGTATATCCGGATAAATGTCAATGTTTTTACTATAATGTCACAGAATAAAACATTGTGCACTTAATATTTTTTCCCCTATGTTTCCTCATGGAAACAACTAAGACACTTTTTCCTTAGTCATATGGTTTGTTTCAATTATTTTGTCACATCACACACACACATACACACATACATTCCCCTTACTGAGCAGCTGCTACAACACGTCACTCATTTATCATCGATAACTTTTACATTTACTTCCACCATCTAAAAATGCGCATTGCAACTTTTTAGTATTTTCCTAGGAAACTCCCAAAAAATAGATGTTTAATGGATCCAACAAGTCTCGGTGTATTGGTTGTTCCTCAATATTCTGATCCTTCCATGGTAAACACAAAAATATATATAGGCCTTTACAAAAAAATTCTTCTAAAGACAAAATAGACATAAAAGAGAAAACATGGACACAAATGTATGCATCTATCTCAGGACATTCCAGGCCATCCTGTTCCCATCAATCACCTCCTAAGCCCATGCTTTCATGCTCACACTAAATGGGAATTAAAATATCATGCAACAAGACTTGGTAGATACAATACATTGTTTAATCAAATGCATTCTGTTATATTAGTACAACATATTAACAACATATTATAAAACAGTGCATGCTAACACAAAGCCACTATTTACAATCCACCATTATATACAAGGATGCACATATTCTTTTACATAGAGACTCTGTAACGAGAAAGAATAACATTAGAATCACATATTATAAAATTTAGCCATTGGGAGTGATTCCGGAAATAATCTAATAATGCTATATTATGTGAAAAAGTAATAGATACAATAGAGAAACATTGTACATACAAATTCTTCCTGACATCTGAGGAATGACTCCAATACTTATTAATAACTTTCAAATTTTCCACAGGAAATTTTAGGGGGAGAAAAATGTAACCCTAAACCATACATTTGTTATACTAACAACTAATAAGTAATAATTCTCTTCTCTCAGGGTCAAATTATAATTACAATTAATTAGCATATTCTTATATATATTGCTGCTAACAATAGAATAACTATTTTTTTTTTACTCCAGGTCATTTGCCAATAAATCACTATCCTTTATGTACTGGGCTACTTCTAGCCAATACCTATACCAGGCCTGATAACTCCCTGTTTCATTACATTTTTGAATGCATTCCTACTCAAATATTCAGATTCACCTAATTTATACATTTTCCTGATCTTCTCCTTAATAAATGTAATGCTGCTTCGGTCTTCTATCACCTGTCAGTCTGTTATGGAGAAATTCTCTGTGTATTCTAACATTCTTTTTCTCATGTTTCCTAGCCATATGAATTACAGAGGCAGCTTCAAAAATAACTCCCTAGCCAGAAACCAATACACAGGTCACAGGATCTAAAAATGGAACCAAAAACACAGATCCTCTGAACAGTCTCTCTTTAACCCTAAAAATCCCTTCACAGATAACAACTTACTTGCTCTAAGGGCCCTACAACAAAATTGTCCCCACAATACAACTCTGGTCTTTCCCATTAATTTATCTCACTTTTATTTTTATCTCAAATAAACAAAACTTTTCAATTACTGAGATAAAGCAGCAGTCACTATTTGTTAGTTTAGTTTTCAAACATTCTAAACCTGAGACTAGAATTGTAAAAATCTTACACAATCTGATTGCAACTCTCAGAAATAACACACAACTCCAGTACCCCCAAAAATCATTATAAACTCCAGACCTCAAAGATATTACTGAGCAGGGGGATGTGTCTGCCTCTGTAGAATGACATACTACTCACAAAATACACAAAATACAGCCGCCACCTGTCCCATAGAGATCTTTCAACATTTGCTATGCAATAGCACTACCCCCACCAACTCCATGTAACAGACATAGGCAATAAATCAGCCTCAGACCCTGCACTGAAAACACAAAACACAGAGGAAAGATATTACCTCATCCAGCAACCCAGCTTTCTAAGGAGCTAAGCTTTTCTAACATTCAGATTCACAACTCCATACAAGCTTCCATTTTCCACTACACTACCCCAATAGACAGTTCAGACACCTTTCTACTTTCTCCCTTGATATTAACTAGGGACTTCCCCACTTTCCTCTAAAACAAGAGGATATGTAGATTGTGGTCTAGTGGGTGTACCCTAAGGGGTGTCCCTTCCTACAAGAAACACAATACTCAGCTGTGGGTGGGTTTTGCTGGCCACAATAGAGACACTCTCAGCACTGGGGATTGCTACCATTATAAGGTGGTGGCAGATCGTTTTCAACATGATATAAATATCTACTAACCTTTCCCTTTTTATTACAATATTCCACCTACATATATCCCACACAAATCCATCAGCTTTTTATCTCTACAAACCACCAACTCCACTGGAGTCCTGTATTCCTCAAGACACACTTTTGGCTTAAACAAAAATCGTAAGCCTTTCATTATGTTTGTTGGTTTCTGTTCCCCACAGGGGACTATGACTGGTTCCCCTACACCGCCGTCCAGGTGTCAGCTTGTTTCTTCCCCCGTGATTCAATCAGGGCTAATCCCAAATTGTTTCACAAGGTGAATATCGGATTACACCGAATGCTATCCTGTGTACAAAAATATCCTGCGTGTGAGACCAAAAGGTCACACACACTGTCCAGGATGCTCGCTGACCCCCGTAAAAATACAAAAAACAGCAAAAAAGAAATATCACAACCTTCCTCAGACAGAGTATTCAATACAGTCATAATCTTCCCTTTGGAGTTCAGTAACCCCCAAAAACTGAGCAACTGAGTGAATTTCCTACTTCCGCGTCACACCGCGCCCAGTCTCCCTGCGTCAGCCTACTCCTCGTGTTATTACCGTAGCTAATCTATCGGTCTCAACAGGAGGCGGTTACCTGTAGAGATTACCTGTAGAGATCCCGCGTCCTCCACAATGTAGGGTCCAATTTATACACAACAAGGGTCCCATGTCCCCCGCAGTGTGGAGCACGACTTAATAATCCCCAGAGGTCCCTCACAGTTCCTGGACATATAAAATGTCACTGACACAGTAAAAATGAACAACCGATAACTGTAAACTATTCCTCTAACCAAGAGTCCTCTAACCAAGAGTCTTCACCTCAAAAGAGTCCTCCAACAATGAGTCCTCAGTCACACAGTTCCTAAGGGAAACCACTTCCACCAACCCAGGGTATGGTCAGTCGGTACGGCTGTGTATGCACATATATATATACATATACACAATAAGGGTTCTTGGGTCAGTACAACAGGGACAATAAAACTGGCCGTTCAGTCCTGATCTAAAGGATCGATATAGCCACACCCAGTTTCCCAAGGACCGTCTAATACACGCATAAGCCACAGATTTATAAAAAAAATCAGCAGACTTACCGTGTTTTAGTGGAGGTGATCAGCCTCCTAATTTAGGCAGGTCCTGGGGTCATCCAGTATGTAGCAAGTTGTCGGTCCTCGCGATCAATTGTCCCGTGAAGACCTCAGGCCCCACGTTGGAAATGCCACTGAAAGGGTGATTTGGGTGATTTGTATCACCCCTCTTCGAATGACCATCCCTGTCCAAATTATAACGCTGAGGCCGGCAGTGAGAAAATAACACCAAACACGTGCGTTGGTATCGCTCCTCTCTCAGCAGGGTGCACCACTTTATTGCAAATACAGTGGGGTCTTATACAGTTTAGGGTGGGCTCAAAATGGACAAGAATATACATGTTAAGTTCTCATTGGCTACAGTCCAGAGACAGGGCACAGTTCTTTGTATATTCATGACTTCACAGTAAAGGTCTGGTACTTCCATTTAGGGCCAGGGCTCCTCTCAATACATCCAGGATGGTATAGCTTGATTGACAAGAGGGTCTGTTGTCCAGCAGCATGGCAGAAACAGAAAACCTTCACACGCAGATTCCATATGCTAAATATATATTGGCTGAGACTGAAGTTAAGGAATAGCAATGGTTTTTGATATATATTTATATTATTATATACCTTCACACCAGTATATAAGAAACATATATTATCACTGTGACCACAACCATTACCACCCCATACTAACTAATACCACCAAACCATAACTGAGATCCAGTATACCCAGACCAATAATACCAGTATAAAGGAAACAAATATCACAACCCCTTCACCACCGCCGCCATTACTAACTAACATCCACCGTACAAATACCAGGATCATCCACATAGAACATGGGTCTCAAACTCGCGGCCCTCCAGCTGTTGCAAAACTACAATTCCCATCATGCCTGGGACAGCCAAAGCTTTGCTTTGGCTGTCCCAGGCATGATGAGAATTGTAGTTTTGCAACAGCTGGAGGGCCGCGAGTTTGAGACCCCTGCCATAGAAGGTTCTCATTATTAAAATGTGTCTACTGGTCAAGATATCATGTGTAATCGAAGATACAGAATGAGCTGCTAGATAGGAGAGCCACTTCCTACTATCTATCTCCTATCTATCTATCTCCTATCTATCTATCTATCTATCTATCTATCTATCTATCTATCTATCTCCTATCTATCTCCTATCTATCTATCTATCTATCTATCTATCTCCTATCTATCTATCTATCTATCCATCTATCTATCCATCTATCTATCTCCTATCTATCTATCTATCTATCTATCTATCTATCTATCTATCTATCTCCTATCTATCTCCTATCTATCTATCTATCTATCTCCTATCTATCTCCTATCTATCTATCTATCTATCTATCTATCTATCTATCTATCTATCTATCTATCTCCTATCTATCTATCTCCTATCTATCTATCTATCTATCTATCTATCTATCTATCTATCTATCTATCTATCTCCTATCTATCTATCTCCTATCTATCTATCTATCTATCTATCTATCTCCTATCTATCTATCTATCTCCTATCTATCTTTCTCCTATCTATCTATCTCCTATCTATCTATCTCCTATCTATCTATCTATCTATCTATCTATCTATCTATCTCCTATCTATCTCCTATCTATCTATCTATCTATCTATCTATCTATCTATCTATCTATCTATCAGGTATAAGAACACAGACAATAGAGCACACTTGTCAAACTCCGTCCCTCCAGTTGTTACAAAACTACAAATCCCATCATGACTGGACAGCTAAAGCATGACGGGAATTGTAGTTTTGCAAAACCTGGAGGGACGGAGTTTGACACCCCTGATAAGTTATAAGACCTTATAAATGATTATAGTGCAGTTACATTCGGTGACTCACAGTAGGCGTCTTCTCTGCATGAAGAGACGTCCACTTTTCTTTTTCTTCTCCATCTGGCTCCGGCTATCATGAAGGCTTCTCTGGCCAGGACTCCTCTCCATCTGTCAGACAGACATTTTAGGCTTCTTGCTCCAGCAACATCCTCATTTGTACATCCCACCATATAGAATGCCCCCCCCCCCCCCCCCCCCGCTGCACATCTCTCCATATAGAAAAGCCCCCCTGCTGTACATCCCCCATATAGAATAGCCCCCCTGCTGTACATCCCTCCATATAGAATAGCCCCCCCCCAGTGCACATCTCTCCATATAGAAAAGCCCCCCTGTGCATCCCCCATATAGAATAGCCCCCCCCCCCGTGCATTCTCCCTCATAGAATAGCCCCCTGTGCATCCCCCCTCATAGAATAGCCCCCTGTGCATCCCCCCTCATAGAATAGCCCCCTGTTCATTCTCGCTTATAGAATAGCCCCCCGGTTCATTCTCCCTTATAAAATAGCCCCCCTGTGCATTCTCCCTTATAGAAAAGCCCCCCTGTGCATCCCCCTTATAGAAAAGCCCCCCTGTGCATCCCCCCTTATAGAATAGCCCCCCTGTGCATCCCCCTTATAGAATAGCCCCCCTGTGCATCCTCCCTCATAGAATAGCCCCCCTGTACATCCCCCCCTCATAGAACAGCCCCCCTAAGCATCCCCCCTCATAGAACAGCCCCCCTGTACATCCCCCCTAATAGAATAGCCCCCCTGTGCATCCCCCCTAATAGAATAGCCCCCCTGTGCATCCCCCCCTCATAGAATAGCCCCCCTGTGCATCCCCCCTAATAGAATAGCCCCCCTGTGCATCCCCCCTCATAGAATAGCCCCCCTGTGCATCCCCCCCTCATAGAATAGCCCCCCTGTGCATCCCCCCTAATAGAATAGCCCCCCTGTGCATCCCCCCTCATAGAATAGCCCCCCTGTGCATCCACCCTAATAGAATAGCCCCCCCTGTGCATCCCCCCTCATAGAATAGCCCCCCTGTGCATCCACCCTCATAGAATAGCCCCCCTGTGCATCCTCCCTCATAGAATAGCCCCCTGTGCATCCCCCTTATAGAATAGCCCCCCTGTGCATCCTCCCTGAAGGGGTTAAAAAAAAAATAAGAAAAACAACTCACCTCTCCTCGGGCCAGATCTTCAGTCTGCAGCAGCTTCTCCCTGCTGCTGCAGCGCGGCGGCTCCTCTCTCCGCTCTCAGGTCCTCAGCGGCGCGTCAGGGAAGTGACGTCACCGCTGGGGACCTGATGTAGGTGCCTGCAGACGTGCCTGCGCGCGGCACGTCTGCGGCTACTGAAGGGGAACAGGCGGCCTGAAAGAGACTGAGGGAATAGCGCGGCGGCCGGCCGCGCTATTCTTTCAGTCTCAATTATAGCAGAGGGTCGGCCACGGGTCGCGGCCCACTTATTGGTGGGGAAGACCAGCCCGGGGGGCACATGCCCCCTTGCCCCCCGGCCCAGCCCGCCCCTGCCTGTCGCCACCCCAGTTTGCCAGTCGCCACCCCAGTCGCCAGTTAATACCACCAGATAGCCAGTAAACACACCCAGATTGCCCATAACCACCCCATATAGCCAGTAAACACCCCCAGATTGCCCATAACCACACCAGATTGCCTGTTGCAACTTTAGATAGCCAGTAAACACCCCGAGATTGTCCATTACCACCCCAGATAACCAGTAAACACCCACATATTGCCTGTAACTAAAATGACACTCCTTCTCTTCTGAGCTCTGCTGTGTGCCCATACAGTGGTTTATGCCCACATATGGGGTACCATTGTACTCAGGAGAAGCTCCGTTGCAAATGATGAGGGTGCTTTTTCTCCCCTGTTCCTAGTGAAATTGAAAACATTTTTTTACTTTTTTACAGTCTAGTTTTGAATAATTTCCTCCAATACCTGTGGGGTCAAAATGCTCACCACACCCCAAGATGAATTCTTTGAGGGGGCACTTTCCTAAATGGGGTGACTTTTGGGGGGGGTTCTATTCTGCAGACATTACAGGGGCACTGCAAACGCACCTGGCGCTCAGAAACTTCTTTAGAAAAATCATGCACTGAAAATGCTAATTGGCCCTCCCTTCTTTCTAAGGCCTGCTGTGTGCCCTTATGGTTTATGCCCACATATGGGGTACCGTTCTACTCAGGAGAACCTGCATTGCATGTATTTGGGGGAGTTTTCTCCCCTGTTCCTCGTGAAATTGAGAAATTTCAAACTAAACAAACATATTATTGGAAAATTTCTATTTTTTCATTTTTACGGTCTAGTTTTGAATACTTTCCTCCAGTACCTGTGGGGTCAAAATGGTCGCCATGCCCCCAGGATGTATTCTATGAGGGGTGTACTTTCCAAAATAGGGTGACTTTTGGGGGGGTTCTATTCTGCTGACACTACAATGGCACTACAAACACACCTGGTGCTCAGAAACTTCTTTAGCAATATCTGAACTGGAAATGCTAATTGGCGCTCCTTCCCTTCTGAGCCCCGCTGTGTGCCCATACAGGGGTTTATGCCCACATATAGGGTACCGTTGTACTTAGGAGAACCTGCGTTACAAAACGTGGGGTGCATTTTCTCTCATGCTTATTATGAAAATGAGATACTTTAATCTTAACAAATATATTATTGGAAAATTTCTATTTTCCATTTTTTTCTGGCCTAATTGTGAATACTTTCCTCCAGCCCTTGTAGGCTTAAAATGCTCATTATACCCCTAGATTAATTCTTTAAGGTGTCAAGTTTCCAAAATAGGGTCACTTGTGGGGGTTTCCAGTATACAAGCCTTCTAAATCAACTTAAGAAAAGAACTGGTGCCTAAAAAAAATAAGTTTTGGAAATTTCATGAAAATTTGATAATTTGCTGATACATTTCTAAGCCCCATAACACCCTAAAAAAGTGAAATATGTTTACGAAATGAAGCCAGAATAAAGAGGACATATTAATAATGACTTACGAACTAATTTTTGTCATGTGACTTTCTTTTTTTAGAAGCAAAGAATTTCAATGTTCGTAAAGTGCAAATTTTTCATGATATTTTGATGTTTTTCCCAAAAAAACACACAAGACAGTGACCAAATTTTGCCACTAACATAAAGTACCATATGTTACGAAAAAAGAGTCTCAAAATCGCTAGCATACGTTAAAGCATCACTAAGCTATAAGCGCATAAAGTGAGACAGGTCAGATTTTGAAAAATGAGCCTGGTCATTAAGGCTCAAATAGGCTTGGTCCCTAAGGGGTTAAAGGAACCAAGGTCGCTCTTAAAGGTACCAAGGTCGCTCTTAAAGGGACCCAGGTGGCTCTTAAAGGGACCCAGGACGCTCTTAAAGGGACCCAGGTCGCTCTTAAAGGGACCTATTTTGCTCTTAAAGGGACCCATGTCGCTCTTAGAGGGACCCAGTTCGCTCTTAAACTGACCCAGGTCGCTGTTAAAAGGACCCAGGTCGCTCTTAAAGGCACTCATTTCGCTCTTAAAGGGACCCATTTCGCTCTTAAAGGGACCCATATCGCTCTTAAAAGGACCCGGGTTGCTCTTAAAGGGACCCATATCGCTCTTAAAGGGACCAATTTAGAGCAACTTGAGTCCCTTTAAGAGCGACTTGGGTACCGTCCCTTTAAGAATGACTTGGGTATTGTCCCTTTAAGAGCGACTTGGGTATTGTCCCTTTAAGAGTGACTTATGTAATGCCCCTTTAAGAGCGGCTTGGTTACCGTCCCTTTAAGAGCGGCTTGGTTACCGTCCCTTTAAGAGCCGCTTGGGTACTGTCCCTTTAAGAGTGGCTTGGGTACTGTCCCTTTGAGAGCGGCTTGAGTACTGTCCCTTTAAGAGCGACTTGGGTATTGTCCCTTTAAGAGCGACTTGGGTATTGTCCCTTTAAGAGTGACTTATGTAATGCCCCTTTAAGAGCGGCTTGGTTACCGTCCCTTTAAGAGCGGCTTGGTTACCGTCCCTTTAAGAGCGGCTTGGGTACTGTCCCTTTAAGAGTGGCTTGGGTACCATCCCTTTGAGAGTGGCTTGGGTACCATCCCTTTAAGAGCGGCTTGGGTACCGTCCCTTTAAAGGGAACCTGTCACCCCCCGTGCCGGGGTGACAGGCTCCCGACCCCCCGTTAGAGCCCCACATACTTACCTAATCCCGCCGGGTCCCGCTTCTGGATCCGGTCGGGTGACGGAGATCTCAGCCGCTGCAGCCCGGCGCGCGCGCTGAGAGATGAGTCCAACACCCAAAGAGAATGACAGGAGAGTCCAGCGCTCCGTCATTCTCTATGAGCGTTGGACTCATCTCTCAGCGCGCGCGCCGGGCTGCAGCGGCTGAGATCTCCGTCACCCGACCGGATCCAGAAGCGGGACCCGGCGGGATTAGGTAAGTATGTGGGGCTCTAACGGGGGGTAGGGAGCCTGTCACCCCGGCACGGGGGGTGACAGGTTCCCTTTAAGAGCGGCTTGGGTACCGTCCCTTTAAGAGCGGCTTGGGTACCGTCCCTTTAAGAGCGGCTTGGGTACCGTCCCTGTAAGAGCGACTTGGGTACCGTCCCCTCAGCTCTGCTATTTTACTGATTGAACTCTGCTACTTATGATGGTAAAGATCATTGCTCGGTTACCATGACAATCTAAATCCTGTTAGTGAGACAAAATCGTTAAGGACCTTCTATCTTCTACATCTTCTATTGGCCAGTAGTGCACATGTGACTGTTGTGAAACATTGCCTGACGAGACCTTAGAGTTCCTATTGGCTGATATATATTTCTGCTATTTGCATATGTGCTGTGATTGGCTGGTAGTGTTTAGAGTGTGGCCATTATTTTCAATGGGCCATTATTTTCTATGGGAAATTCGGGGTCTTTAACCCCTTAAGGACCGGGCCTAAAATGTCCTTAAGGACCGGAGCAAATTTTATGAATATGACCTGTGTCACTTTATTCATTAATAATTTCGGGATGCTTTTACCTATCCGGCTGATTCTGAGACTGTTTTCTCGTGACATATTGTACTTCACATTTCTTGTAAATTGGAGTCGATACTTATAACGAATCTTTATGAAAAAGACCAAAATAACGTGAAAAATTGTAAAAAAATGCATTTTTCCAACTTTAAACCTTTTCTGCTTATACAGAAAATGGTTATGCCACATAAATTATATATTAAATAGCATTAGCAACATGTCTACTTTATGTTGGCAGCATTTATTAAACTATATTTCATTTTTTTTAGAAAATAGTAAGCGTAAAACATTAGCAGCAAATTTCCAAATTTTCAGTAAAATTTCAAAATCAGATATTTTTAGGGACCCGTTCAGGTTTAAAGTGTATTTGAGGGGCCTGTATGTTAGGAAGCCCCACAAAGCACCCCATTTCAGAAACTGCACCCCCCAAACTCTGCAAAAGCAGATCCAGAAAGTTTTTTAACCCTTTAGGGGAGTCACAGAAATAGAAGCTAAGTGTGTAAGAAATTTTAAAATTTTTATTTTCTGTGCAGAGATTTTATTGTAATCCAATATTTTTCATAATTATAAACTTATTACCAGAGAAATGCACCCCAATATTTATTGCCCCGTTTCTGCAGTTTATAGAAATACCACATATTTGACCCTATTGCGCTATTTGACGCAACCACAAGCCTCAGATATAAGAGAGCGCCAAGTGCATTTCAATGGCTCCGTTATATTTGGTCATTTCTGACTGTATCACTTCAGCTTGGCAGAGGCTCTGGGGTGCCAAAACCTAAAAAACACCACTAAAGGGACACCATTCAGAAAACTACACCCCTCAAGGAATGTAATTAGGGGTGCGGTGAGCATCTGGACCCCACAGGTGCTTCACAGATTTTCCCAACAATATGGCGTGAAAAAAGACAAAAGTATTTTTTACACTAAAACGTTGTTCTAGACTTCAATTTTTCATTTTCACAAAGGGATAAAAGGAAAAAAAAAAAACACAAAACATGTAGCGCAGTTTCTCCCGAGTACGGAAATTCCCCACATGTGGACATAAAGTGCCAAGCGGGCGCAGGACTTAGCCTCCAAAGGGAAGGAGCGCCAATTGGCTTTTGGAAGCTGGATTTTACTGGAATGGATTTCAAGGGCCACGTCGCATTTACAGAGCCCTCGTGCTGCCAAAACACTGGAAACCCCCCACAAGTGACCCCATTCTGAAAACTACACCCCTCAAGGAATCTAACAAGGGGTGCAGTGAGCATATGGACCCCACTGGTGACGGGCACAAATGTGGAACAATGTGACGTGAAAGTGAAAAATTTCATTTTTTTAACTTTCACGGCACAAATGTGCCCGTCATCAAGGGGTCCATATCCTCATTGCACCCCTTGTTAGATTCCTTGAGGGGTGTAGTTTCCAGAATGGGGTCACTTGTGGGGGGTTTCCACTGTCTTGGCAGCATAAGGGCTCTGTAAATGCGACATGGCGTTCATCATCCATTCTAGCCAAATCCAACCTCCAAAATCCAAATGGCGCTCCTTCCCTTCGGAGGCTTGCCCTGCACCCACATGGCGCTTTATGTCCACATGTGGGGTATTTACGGACTCGGGGGAAATTGCTCTAAACATTTTGTGTGTTTTTTTCTCTTTCAACCCCTTGTGAAAATGATAAATTCAAGGCTAGACCAACATTATAGTGTAAAAAATGTAATATTTCATTTTCACGCCACATTGTTCCATATTTGTGCCCGTCACCAGTGGGGTCCATATGCTCAATATACCTCTTGTTACATTCCCTGAGGGGTGTAGTTTCCATAATGGGGTCACTTGTGGGGGGTTTCAACAGTCTTGGCAACACAGGGGCCTTTTAAATGCAACATGGCCCCTCGAAATTCATTCCAGCCAAATCCAGCCTCAAAAAACCAAATCCTCCTTCCCTTTGGAGGCTTACCCTGCACCCGCATGGCGCTTTATGTCCACATGTGGGGTATTTCCGTACTCAGGGGAAATTGCTCTACAAATTTTGTGTTTTTTTTATTTTTTAGCCCCTTGTGAAATTGAAAAAATCAAGACAAGATTAATGATTTAGAGTAAAAATTTAAAACAAATTACACCAAATGTTGGTCTAGCCTTGATTTTTTTCCATTTCCACAAGGGGTTAAAAAAGAAAATAAACGCAAAGCGTGTAGGGTAATTTCCCCTGAGTACGAAAATACCCCACATGTGGACATAATGTGCCATATGGGCACAGGGCAAGCCACCAAAGGGACAGAGCGCCATTTAGAGGCTGGAATGGAGGATGGAGGCCATGTCGCAATTACAAAGCTCCTGTGCTGCCAGGACAGTAGAAACCCCCCACAAGTGACCCCATTCTGGAAACTACACCCCATAAGGAATCTAACAAGGGGTGCAGTGAGCATTTGGACCCCACTGGTAACAGGCACATATGTAGAACATGTGCCGTGAAAATAAAAAAAAAAAAAAAAATTTCATTTTCACGTCCCAAATGTGGCCGTCACAAGGGGGCCATATCCCCGCTGCCCCCCTTGTTAGATTCCTTATGGGGTGTAGTTTCCAGAATGGGGTCACTTGTTGGGGGTTTCTACTGTCCTGGCCGCACAGAGGCTTTGTAATTGCATCATGGCATCCTCTAATGGGAATGGCGGCCATACCTATTTAGCTGGGGAAAAAGGGACAATTCTAATTTATTTGGGGGTATTAGGCCAATTATTAGTTTATAAGGTTGAAAATGACAGGTGTCCATCAAATTCAACCTGTGTTGATCCAGAGGAAGGCAAAAAACCCTCGTAAGGCAAACGACAGTAGCCTCATCACAGGGAAAAAATTCCTTCCCGACTCCATAATGGCGATCAGAATAATCCCCGGATCAACGTGACCCCTGAAATAGGAATAAGGGACGGAATTTAGATAATGTAGAACCCCAGTGACGTGTGGTGCGCCTTGAAGCGATCCAGTATGCAGAGGCCGGGGTGATCAGGACAGGTGTCCCACTGGAAAATGGCGTCCTTCCTGATCCCCCTGTTACGCCACACTCTGCACTTCTTCTGGGGTCTCCTGTTTTCCAGTGTGCGGGACGTCACCTGGAAAATGTTGTCCTGGTGCGATACGGGGTCCCTCATATCCAGAAGCACTGGGTCGCTCCATGGCTGCTAAATATTAGGGCGATATTACTACTTCTGATATGTTCGGATTGTGCCGCAAGCTACAGGGCAGCGAGGGACCGGAAGAGGGGGTGCTGGTATAAAAGTTATCCCCGTACAGGTGGTGGTAACCTTTATCCAGCAGTGGGAAGATCAGTTCCCGAACGATCTCCCCACTAACTCCGAGGATGGGGGGGGGCATCTGGGGGCTGGATTTGGGTGTCCCTTCCTTCATACACTCTAAGTGCACGTGCACACTGCGGAATGGCGAAGGATAACCCTTTGTGCATTCTGCAGCTGGCACCCACCGGCAGACTGATGCGGGCGCGCGTCTCCGTCCGTGTCATAGACTCCATTCTATGCACGGGCGGATTCCGCTCTCCGTCAAATGTGTTCATTCTTTGGACGGACAATGGAATCCACCCAAGCATAACATGGAGTCTATGACAGGGGTGGAGACGCGCGCCTGCATCAGTCCGCCGGCGGGTGCCAGCTGCGGAATGCACAAAGGGTTATCCTTCGCCATTCCGCAGTGTGCACGTACCCTAAATCTGGAAGTGTACCCTGAGATACTCTCACAGAGTTTGTAGAATTTCACGCCGTACCGTCATCTCTTATTAGGACGGTACTGGCGGAAAAGACGTGTCTGGGGGGCAGCATACGCTACGCTACCCCCAGATACGTCATTGGATGATGAGGATGAGGATGAATGGAGGAACAAAGGACCCCCCATTCATCCTCACTGGCTGTTTCGGTGTCGGAGGCAATAATAGCGTATGCGTCCGACACCGAAAACACCCTGGGGGCCATCTTTATACGGGGATTGGTATATGGGGTATGTAGTGGTGTAGAGTAAAACTTTATTCCGTGTAGTGTAATGGTGTTTTTTACATGTTTTTTTAACATTAAGTATAAAAAAAAAAACTACTCCAAGAAAGGAGTTGCTGATAAATGCCGCACTTATGTGCGGCACTTATAAGCAGACCGTGGCTGTAGGATATAGGAAAAAAACACTCTACGCCAAAAAGGAGGAGTTGCTGATCAGCGGCGCACTTACGTGCGATGCTGATCAGCACTCAGCGGCGATAGGGTGCGGAAAATAGAAAAAAAAAAATTGGGAAAAAAAAAAAAAAAATCTTTCTTCAACCCTATAGCTACTGATATGTGTATTATATACACTTATCAGCCGCTAGGGGGCAGTAGAACGCCAATTCCGGAAAAAGCCGAAGTTTGACGACGCTGGAGCCGATGATTACCGATGGGGACCGCCGGAAAAAGACGAAGAGGCCGACGAAGACGATGACGCGTTCGGAACCCGGAAGACGCGTTCGGAACCCGGAAGACGCGATCGGGACGCTGGATCCGGTGAGTATGGGTCAATACCTGCTCTGGACACCTCAGCTACCTACCTGAGGTGTCCACAGCAGGTATTTAACCCTTTCATGGGGTACTTATAATGCCGTGATCGGCCGGCCGCTCCTGGCCGGCCGGTCCCGGTGATCGGGACGTGGCACCGTGGCCACCGTTACTTTTAACAGTAATGGCGGTCGGTGTCGTCCCCGGAAAGCTGCAGATCGCCGCCATATGCTGATCTGAATTGATCAGCCAATAGCGGCGATCGTCAGCACGGGAGGGGTTAATCGCCCCCCCGTGCCGACAAGCAGGGATGGCATGCTATACATTATAGCAGGCCATCTTCCCCGATCGCTACGTGTGTACACGCAGCGATCGGGGAAACCGCGGGCTTAAATGTACGCCCGTTTGCGTTAAGGCACGGGTTTTGGGGGCGTACACTTACGCCCGCTGTCGTTAAGGGGTTAAAGCATAACTGTCATGTTTTTTTTTATTGCAGAAACCAGTAGTATAAGCGATTTTAAGAAACTCTGTAATAGGTTTCATCAGCCAAAAAAGCCTCCTTCTGTACTCAAGAAGCAATCTCCCAGCCTCCCCCCCTGACTTCTTATCTGTGCATTATCAGGCAAACACGTCTTCATTACAGAGAAGCCAGTGAAGACGGGCTCTGCTCTCTCCATTGTAAGCCTATGAAGGGGGGAGGGGCCGAGGGAGATGAGGGAGCAGGAAGAGGTGACATGAGGGTCAGCTGTTTGTAGACTCTCGGGGCACCTAAAACGCAGGATTCTGGGGTCAGAAAGCTCAGTGCTTATCTATGAACTTACTGAGAGAAGATTGCAGGGTGTTGTGCTTTGCAGAAATCCTCCGTGCTCAGTCACTCCTAACAGCCCCTCCCCTCTCCATAGCCGCATAATGGACACAGAAATCCTGCTTCATTTGATGTGAGGGGGGAGGCTGGGAGATTGCTTTTTCAGTCCAGAAGGAAACTCTTTTAGTACATAAAACCTATTACAGAGTTTCTTAAAATCGCTTGAACTGTTGATATTTAATGTTTTCAGAAAAATGACCCTGAAATGACAGTTACGCTTTAAGCGTAAATTTCTTAAAAACGACAATTCCAATCAAAACGAAAAATAGATAGCACACCTCACACCGCCGAGGGCTTCGAAACGTCTGTGCGCAAAGCGGTTCAGGTTGTATCAAACGCAGAACAGTAGCTGGAAGAAACGAAAGAAGAAATGGAAGAAGAAGAATACGGATTACAATATAGTGCTTTTCATTCACTATAATAAACTAAGGCAATCTAGCAGAATACACTATATTAAAAATTTAACCTACAGTATGCCATCAGGCGACAGCGGCAACTATGCCAAGAGGCGTAAACACTGTATGGACTACATATGGCAATAGGCGACAGGCATTCAACTGTTTTCAAACACAGAAAGAACACAAAAATAGGCTTCTTTTCATCTTTCTTTTTTGTTTTTTACTCTGCATAGATCGCTATGTACTGCACTGCGACAATTTTTAGCTAAGCAAACACTGGCGTATACAGTATAGGTAGAAAAGTGGACGTATAACGCCAGCAAATACGTAGACTTTTTTTTTTCTTCTTTGGCTGTGCGCAGAGCGCTATGAACTGCACTGTGGCAATTTGGATGTTACACATAATAGGCCAACACAGGTGTATACAGGAAAATATACACTGCCTGCCTGTCTAAGTAGCTGATGCCTGGTAGTCTTTGCACTGAATGAATGTAGGTATATGTTATACAGGTAGCCTGCCTATTGTAGTACCCCTGAAAAGGGCTTGTGGGGTCTTGCCAGCTTACAATCATCTAAATTCACACTCTACCTACTCCAAAACTATCCCTTAGTAGTGATGAGCGAATAGTGAAATATTCGATATTCGTATGAATATCTCCCGACTATTCGAATATTCGATCGAATATTCGATCCCATTAAAGGGGTTGTTCACCAAAAATTTTTTTCTTTCAAATCAACTGGTGCCATAAAGTGCCAGAGATTTGTAATTCACTTCTATTAAAAAATCTTAAGTCTTCCAGTACTTATCAGCTGCTGTGTGTCCTACAGGAAGTGGTGTTTTCTTTCCTGTCTGACACAGTGCTCTCTGTTGCCTCCTCTGTCCATGTCAGAAACTGTCCAGAGCAGCAGCAAATCCCCATAGAAAACCTCTCCTGCTCTCCAGAATGGAAATAATACAACTTCCTCCTGGGCATACAGCAGCTGATAGGTACTGGAAGGCTTGATATTTTTTAATAGAAGTAAATTACAAATCTCTGGCACTTTATGGCAGCAGTTGATTTGAAAGAAAATTTTTTTTGGTGAACTACCCCTTTAAAGTCTATGGGAACAAGTATTCGATTATTGAAAAACATCTATTCGACCACTTGGAGGTAAAAAACGGAAGTTGGGGAATTTGAACGCTTATCGAATATTTTCTGAATATTCGGCAAATTATTTGATAATATTCGATAGATCGAATACCTTACTATTCGATCGAATATCTATTCGATCGAACAGTATTCGCTAATCACTATCCCTTAAATTGTCCTCTAACAGTTATACTGTAGGAGCAACTAAACCCAGTGCAGCGCGTTCAGAATACACACCAGCTGCCTGCCGAACAGGTAGCCGGCCGATTCTCTCTATATATCAACAGAAGATACTGTGCTGTGCAGCAGCCTTTTCATTCGCTGGAGCGCATCACATGGCTTTCAGCTTGCTCAGACCTGATTGGCTGAGCTTGCTGAAAGCCATGTGATGTGCTCCAGCCAATGAAAAGGCTGCCGATGCACATTCACTGCACCCGGACCCGGAAGTGAGGATGGCTGCCGAAGATGGCGGGAAATTCAAATGGCGATCGGCACCAGTGGGATGGTAAGGCTAGGTTCACACTGCGTTTTCAGCATCCGTTTAACGCATCCGTTTTTTGCAAAAAACGCATGAAAAATAGATTGCAAAAAACGGATTCATTTGTGTGCATCCGTTTTTCCATTGACTTCCATTATAAAAAAAAAACGGATCCGTTTTTTTTTTGGCGGACCAAAACGGATCAAAAACGTTGCTGACCCTATTTTTCTAGACGTTAAAAAAAAACAGATCCGTTAAACGGATGCTGAAAACGCAGTGTGAACCTAGCCTAAGTATACTTTGTGTGTGTGTCTTTGTTTGTTTGTTTTTTGTGTGGCCGCCCCACTAACCCTTTAACTGTGTCAGCAGTTTGGAATGTGAATTGCAGCACATTGACATTTCAGCACTATTACAATTCATTGGAAGTTATTGAACTTTGTTCTGTAATTCTATTAAGAAGGCTAACCGCTTTGCAATTAAGATAGTTTAGTTGCACTTTTCAGGAGTTATTTCTTCTGAAGCTTTGGAGTTTCAGTGGCGTTGAAGTCCTCCAGAGTTGGATATATTGTGCACTGTTCACTACAATAAGAAAGGTGGGTAAGCTGATTCATTAATAAGTATAATTGAACTTTTTACCTGTCTACAGAACTAGCCTTGAATAGTAAAGTGAATGGTGGTGGCTTTTTATCTCTCTCAGTATATAAAAGACTGTCAGGTTTTGATCTTCTTGATCCTTGTGCACTACATTACATTTTTGCACAGCCCATTCCACAGCCCATTCTGTGGGAGGATATATGTGATGATAATGTGGAGTCTCTTGGGGTAGAAAAAAGAGGAGGGACGAGGAATAATAAAATTCTTATAGGAGTGAGTTATAAATCTCCAAGTATAATGGAAGAAGCAGAAGATCTCCTTATATGACAAATAGATGTGGCAGCGAAGCAGGGGGAAGTCATTATCATGGGGGACTTTAACTACCCAAATATAAACTGGAAAGCAGAAACCTGCAGCTCCAGGAAGGGAAGCGGGTTTTTAAAAATAGTAAAAGATAATTACCTTTCCCAACTAGCAGGGGCGGTCTTGGCATTTCTGGGGCCCCAAGCGAAGTTATGTCTGGGGCCCCCCCTCGACACGCGTTCCATAACAATAGAGCGCTGTGTGTTGCCCCACTAGTATATACCCCTTGTGCGCTACCGCCAGTAATATATACTCCTTGTGTGGTGCCCCCAATAGTATATACCCCTTGTGTCCTGCCCCCAGTAGTATATACCCCTTGTTTGCTTCCCCCAGTAGTATATAGACCCCTGTGTGTTCTCCCAGTTATATATAGCCCCCGTGTGCTCTCCCAGAAGTATATATACCTCCTGTGTGCTGCCCCAGTTGTATATAGACCCCTTGTGTGCTGCCCCCAGTTGTATATACCCCCTGTGTGCTCCCCCACTGTATATAGGCCCCCTGTGTGCTCCCTCAGGGGTATTAAGCCCCACTGTGTGCTCCCCCACTTGGATATAGACCTCCTGTGTGCTCCCCCACTTGGATATGAGAGGAATGAGTTAATCCATCCAAAGTTTGAAAGAAAAATAAATCCTTTTCCATCCAAAGTTTGAAAGAAACAATAAGACTTTTTCTCATGGAACTTTCACTGAACTTGTTCAAGGATATACAGCTGGTCTCGAGATTATGGAACTCTCCTATGTGACTGAACCTGTTCCCAGCAGATAATAAATGTTATTCTATAATTCTCATAAGCAGATAACAAATGTTTTTTAGCATCCTTATGTATGTATCAACATCCTTATGTAAACAATTTATCTGTCAAAATATATCCGTAGTTATTCGTTTTTTGAAGTTGATGACGTATATAGTGTATGACTTTGCATTTTACATTCATATCCATTGGTTTTTTCTGTATAAACAAAGGTGGGTTCTCAGAGATAGTTGGAACATTGCTTACCTAAGAATGTTTTGTCTCAAGAACTATTTCCCTCAGAGACATGTTTATCAGTGTTTAAGGACATTCTCAGAGGAAAGTTGCCTGTCTGTTACAGTGGGAATAATGTGAAAGTATCATTGCACAGAATGTGTTGTTCTAACCTTTTTAAATAATAATAATGGATACTAATATAGATGCTATTGCGCATGACTGAATATCTAAATCACTAGCACCGCCTCATCTAGGCCTTATTAGCATTTGTTACCACCCTATATTTTATCTGTCTATAAAATGTGATCACCATAATAAAACTGGTCCATTTACACCAGACTTGTTTGCAAGATACGTTGTCTGTGTCTTCATTCTAAGTGCATGGTGTGGGAGAGGGGATCCGGACCCATTCTCCAACTTAATTAGGAGACAGCCAACAACAGTAGGCCTTCTTTGGGAAGGCACCTCGACATTATTGGCGCCCTTTGAACAGGGACACGCCCATTACATCGGGAGATCGGATGACCTGCACTGCTGTACCAGGGGAGAGAGAGGTGAACAAGGAGACCACAAAACCTGGCCAGGTAAGAGTAAAAAATTTTTGTTTACTCTTTTCTGTGCTCTCCTCCTTCACATCTTTTCTCACCTACCTCTGCAGAGTAAGTTATCAAAGTGAACTCACGATAGGCGTGTCAATTTGAACTTTGTTCTCCTCTTGTTGGCTGTTCTATGTCTGTTTGTCCTAGCCTGTGAGGGTTAGTATATAGTAGGCGAAGAATTGCTCATTCAGGCTAAAACTGTTACCCAGAGCCCGGCCGTGGTTGTCACAGGTCCTCATAGACACGGAGCGTTGTGCGGTGGGAACAGTGCCAGTGCTAAAACCACTTTGGAATGAGCCTAGTAGCCTAACTATACAAGGACGCTGGACAGTGGTCTGGTTGTTTCCAAGGGAAAGATCTGTAATATGCTAATTACTGTCCTCTGTATACTTGGGGTAACTTGTTTTGCAATCTACATAGCAGCAAGAGTGTATTTCAACATAAGAAAAGGAAGCCCTGAACCGTGGAATATTCTAAGTCCCAGCTTTTGGTAGTGATCCGTGGTCATAAGTGTACAGGACACAAGAAAGAAAATCATCAGTTGATCATTCTGGGTGCCTCCTGTTATACGATCACGAAGTAATTGATCCGTGGTCACAAGTGTACAGGACACAAGAAAGAAAATCATCAGTTGATCATTCTGGGTGCCTCCTGTTATACGATCATGAAGTAATATAAAATGGGACACACAGAATCAAAAGGGGTTTCTGCAACCCACATAGTGACCTGCCGATATGGCAAAGAACAAGCAAAAAGGGCAAAAGCAATGTTGAAATATTTTAACATCCAACACGATGCTGTTTTTTAACCCCAATACTTGGACTAAAGTCCAAGAAACAAGGGGAGGATTAATAATTGATAATGGGTGGACATGTCATGTGCCGGTTACCAGCAATATCTAGATAAGACAGAATATTGTAGTTTGTGTGGCAGACCCAAGCCACATCATTATGTTACACCATTGTACCCAGTTTATATCTGTATACAAACCCCAGATCCTGCGAAAAGCCAACCTACCTCCAATGGTGGCGTATAGACCCTTTGTTCTGCAGGAATCTTCCCTTTGGTCGGCTGTTGAAGTAGTTACTTTGATTTAAAGTGCCCCTTACCTGATAGTAAGACCAATGCCTTTTGTGGAGGTGGCAGCCTAACCTCAAATAGTGTACATTGCCATGTAAGTGTCTAAGTACAAAGCCACGTACTCAGACAAGGAGAACAGTCCAGCTCATTGCTAGATACAGTACTGAGAGAGCTGAATAGGTTAATTAATGCTGCGTAGTGAAGCAGCATACAAAGTACATAATGTGTGTTATTTGTTATGCTTTGTACAAGGCCATCAACCAGCTCTGAGGGCTGCAGATCACATGCAAGCAGCATTAGGGAAAAAAAAAGAATCAGAGCTGTTAGTGTAGTGTAATGTAATGTACGCTCCTACATTATATACTGTTGTATTTCAGCCAGTCTTACTAAGCTGGTGTTCCGCTTTGGAAGTATGTTACGTGTTACAAAATGTTGATCATTTTCTGTTGTCCCGACCGTGGAACATTTGCTTATTTAGCTACGCCACTTTTCTGTAATCAGCCCTCAAAGATGGCGACTGAAAGCCAACCACTCCCCATATCATCCACGTCTGTATTATAATTGTGACGTCTCAAAACCATGCCCTAAGCCAACACCCCTATATCCGGTTATCTAGTCCGGTGGCCATTTTAACTCCTGGCATTTCTGTCCTCCGCCCATACTGCTTAGTGTCACTGAGGGGGCGGGCACAGGACTCTCCGATAGAGTCTAACAACTGTTTTGCACATTTATTAATGAATATTATTACCTGATGGTGAGGAAAGTTAGACAAAGGTTTGTAGGAAGGAAAAGCAATGAGACTGTTTGAAGGAGCCAGGTCTAGTAGACCTATTAGTGTATAAGATTGTTATACGGAAGTGTCAGTAGGAGGAGTCAGAGAGAAAAAGTATGTTGTAGGTATATATATATATATATATCCCAATATATATATTGTAAGCAGATTTTCTTTAAGTGTGTGTCCTCAACGTATGATATTTCAAAAAAGAAGTAGTTCACTACAGTAAAATATATATATTTCTAAGGAGTAGTAACTTACTACTGTAATATATATTTCTATGTAACTTTATTGAACAAGTGTTTATATATATATATATATATATATATATATATGTGTATATATGTGTACACATCTATCCTAATAAGTTCTACGCAACTTGGTTTTTTCCTACTAAGTAATAAGTATGTGGGCCACTGTCCAAGGTTACAGTCTGGTGCATAAGAGCACAGCGCTGATATCTTCTGTAACTTCAAGGATGTTAGAAAAAAAAAAAAAAACTTCCAAGAAGTTTTAACTCTTGTATCTATGATTTCACTGCTCAAGGTTAGAAGTGAAGTGAGGTTACAGAGTGTTCTGTTTACTGATAAGAGCAGCGGATTGAAGGAATATTCATTTCAGCTGATTTATTTAATTTTTTTATCAAAAGAAGTTTAATATGGGACGAGTGTACAGAGTTTGATTATTTTTTTAATGTTTTTATTTTTAGGGTTAACAGTTTTGTGATGATTATGGCAGACTAGCTCATGAATATATATGTATTGTTTTATCCCTAGTAAAGCCAAACCCATATCCATAGCTCCAGTCTGCACTCCTTATGCCCCCAATATATATATATTTTGTGTATGGAAATGGGAGCAGCCCATTTTGATGGAGTAGCCAATTTTGATATTTTAAATTGTGAAAGATGAAAATGTAATTGAAAGCTCAAATATTAATGAAAGTTTAAAAGTTTTCATTGTAGATTATCTCAGACTTTTCAAAGATGGATGACACAAGACGCAAGGATATATGGTGACCGCCATGCAGAGTGACGTTCCACTGCAGAAACCGCTCCTGCCATAAGCTGGAGGTGAGGACAATCACTGAGACATGTAGGATGGTTGAAGGTAACTGTGCAGATGTCTATATGAAGCCCACGATTATGGGTTAATTGGCAAATTAGAGATTTGTTTGGTCCCTGGCCTTACCAAAAACACTTGAAAAAAAAAGAAAAAAAACCAAAAACTGTGTAATGTGAAGAAAAGCTGCCATAGAGCGGCTGACGCAACGTTCACGCAGACAAACCCTGATGCCAAAAAGGGTGATGGATGAAGCTGGTGATGCGGTGGTTTCTGTGCTCTTCCCAAGGTAACAGCGTACAAAGCGTACAAGGGAATGGGGAGATGTTTCCAGTCTCTTCCTGAGGTAACCGTACATAGTGTACAGGTGGAGGAGGAGATGTGGATCTGTTTGTTTTTAAGTCTTTTCCAGAGACAATCAGCAACAAGCTGTGAGACCAGCGGATGGAGAAGAGGTACAGGGTAAAGATGGCATCCAATAACTATTTGCCGACAGCCTTGTATCCCACTGTAAGTGATCTGACAAAACCAGCAGAAGGAAGCCATGTGTAATGTGGTGTAGTATCCTCACATTGGGCGGCCCAGGGGACAACAAATATAGCAGAGAGGGTTGTGTACGGCTGTATTGTCTACACCTGCCATAACCTACTGTAAGTAACACCGTAAAGTGCCTGTCTGCATAGTCTGTCATCTTCCTGCCTGTTTCAGGGAATGTAAGTGGACGTCATCCACCTGCCACAGGTGGCCTATATAGGTATCTCCTTGTTTGTATTGGTGTCTTCTTTACAGGTCAGCCAAAGCTATGGGAGACAACAAAGCCAATGTCTGAGGTGATACTAGTGGCCTTAAAAGAAGCGATATAACTGAGGCCAAGAGTCCAAGTGTCTGTAAAGAGGCCTGTCAGTCAAAAGATGGGTTTAAGGATAAAGGATCCATACCAATGCTACTATTACAAAAAGGATCATATGATATATTATTCTCATAAAAAGGCTTTGAAACCTTAGGTGATGTATCGTTTACACTTTGCTTTTATTTCTATGGTGGTTATTTTATGTGTAATATGTGATGATCTCAGTCAGACAAGAGACAATTCAGTAGGATCCAAATATTATATCGGTAATAAGAGCCAAGTTACTTCATATTATTGGTGTATGTATTATACTATATGATTATGTACAGGAAGAGATGTGACCATGCGACCAGTCATTAGACCTGTGTGATCTAATCATAAAGATGTTTTCTAGGTACAAAAGGAAGTAAAAAGACTAAAAAGAAGTGGAAATTTTGAGAATCCCGTACTGAAGATTGTGAATTCACTATCTAGTTATTATAAGTTAATCTAGTGGTTACATAGTAGGTCACATTGTGGAGATTTTATTGCATTTACCTGTTGTGCTGTTTTTAGTTTATGTGTCAATCAACTTTTTATTTTAATTTTGCCATGAGATAAGATTTGCTCACATCTAAACTTTCCTTTTTCAGAAACTCTTTAAAGTTAGTTGTTGTGACTTTCCAATACCCACATGATACCGAAGTGGTAAAGTCCTTGTGATAGAGTCACGTCTGTTATATACAGTGATAAGACAATAAGGTTTGGTTATTTTGATAAAATCCGGAGAGGTATTTGTCATATATATATGTTATTTTGGGTATTGATAATAAGCTTTTATTTGTTTTGTTGTAACTAAGCTGTATATTTATGTATACTGTACAGACTCACCCATTGTTTAGTATTTTCTTTCGGTTATTGCAGACCTACCTATCTCATCTGCTGTAAGTTTGTTCCGCCATCTATAACTTTCAACACATTTTTTAGTACTTTATTTCTGTATCTTATGGTGATGCAAACTTGGGACAAATTAGTTGAAGCCACAGACTATTTAGATGATCAGATATTTGACATACTGGATATACTCAACACCTCAGTAGCAGTGCAGAGGCAACTTATGGTAGTTACTAACCAGCACACTGTGGTGCTTGATTTTCTGACTGCTACTCAAGGGGGGATGTGTCAGATCATGATGTTTCTTTTATTGGTCTATTGTGTAATCAAAGGATTATGCTGTTGTTGTCAGCAAGTTACAAAGACTAAATCTTATACTCTATAAGTAATGATGTTTGTTTCTTTTCCTTCTAGATTGGCGTTATGATGAGGAAATCTCTTGGAGGAGGATATGCCCATGTGGCTCTAGGTGATGGTGTTGGACCCAGAAGCATCCGCACCCTGACAACCCGCGGTTAGAGAGTGTTTAGGGTACATATTGGGATTTAATCCTGTCCAGGACCCAGATTTCTTCATCATCGCCAAAAAGGGGGGACACTGAGAGGAATGAGTTAATCCATCCAAAGTTTGAAAGAAAAATAAATCCTTTTCCATCCAAAGTTTGAAAGAAACAATAAGACTTTTTCTCATGGAACTTTCACTGAACTTGTTCAAGGATATACAGCTGGTCTCGAGATTATGGAACTCTCCTATGTGACTGAACCTGTTCCCAGCAGATAATAAATGTTATTCTATAATTCTCATAAGCAGATAACAAATGTTTTTTAGCATCCTTATGTATGTATCAACATCCTTATGTAAACAATTTATCTGTCAAAATATATCCGTAGTTATTCGTTTTTTGAAGTTGATGACGTATATAGTGTATGACTTTGCATTTTACATTCATATCCATTGGTTTTTTCTGTATAAACAAAGGTGGGTTCTCAGAGATAGTTGGAACATTGCTTACCTAAGAATGTTTTGTCTCAAGAACTATTTCCCTCAGAGACATGTTTATCAGTGTTTAAGGACATTCTCAGAGGAAAGTTGCCTGTCTGTTACAGTGGGAATAATGTGAAAGTATCATTGCACAGAATGTGTTGTTCTAACCTTTTTAAATAATAATAATGGATACTAATATAGATGCTATTGCGCATGACTGAATATCTAAATCACTAGCACCGCCTCATCTAGGCCTTATTAGCATTTGTTACCACCCTATATTTTATCTGTCTATAAAATGTGATCACCATAATAAAACTGGTCCATTTACACCAGACTTGTTTGCAAGATACGTTGTCTGTGTCTTCATTCTAAGTGCATGGTGTGGGAGAGGGGATCCGGACCCATTCTCCAACTTAATTAGGAGACAGCCAACAACAGTAGGCCTTCTTTGGGAAGGCACCTCGACAGATATAGACCCCTGTGTACTCCTCCAGTAGTATATAAACCCCCTGTGTGGTTCCCCCAGTAGTATATAGACCCCCTGTGTGCCCCACCAGTATTATAAAGACCCCTTGTGTGCTGCCCGAGTTGTATACAGACCCCTGTGTGCTCCCCCAGTTATATATAGACCACCTGTGTGCCTCACAAGTAGTATATAGACCCGCTGTATGTTCCCCCAGTAGTATATAGACCCCCTGTGTGCCCCACCGGTAGTATATAGACCCCTGTGTGTTCCCCCCGTAGTATATAGCCCCCCTGTGTGCTCTCCCACTTGGATATAGACCTCCTGTGTGCTCTCCAAGTTGTATATAGACCCCATTCTGCTGCCCCAAGTAGTATATAGACCCCTCTGAGAAGCCCCAGTAGTCTATAGGCCCCCGATGTGCGCTCCCCCAGTTAAATAGACCTCTGTGTGCTCCCCCTCCCATAAAGTATATAACACAATAAAACAAACACTTATACTCACCTGGGTCCGGACGTCTCCTCTTCTCTTCACTCTTGTGGCCGCAGGAAGGGTTTTCCCTGCGATCACAAGAGGCCGCACTCCCCTTGTCCTGGCGCCGATGCTCCAGTGATGTCACTTGTGACCGCAGGGAAAACACTTCCTGCGGCCACAAGAGTGACTGACAGGAAGGGAGCCAATGTCTCCCGCCCTGTCAGTGCTGCTGCATGTAACTATGAGCGCTTATTACGAGTGCTCATAGTTACAGTTAAGATGGCAGCAGCAAGCGAGGCAGCGGCCCTGTCCAGCGGTCTTGAGCACAAGAGCGGGGCGTGGGGGCCCCCCTGGATGTTGGGGGCCCCAAGCGATTGCTTGGGGTGCTTGGTGCCAAAGACCACCACTGCCAACTAGTACAGGAACCAACAAGAGGGGGGGCACTCCTGGACCTAATCTTAACTAATAGGCCAGACAGAAAATCAAAAATAGAGGCGGGGGGTCACCTAGGTAATAGGGACCATAACATAGTAAGTTTTCAATTATGCTTCAATAAAATGATTAGTAGAGGGGCTACAAAAACATTACATTTCAGGAAGGCAAATTTCCAAAAACTAAGAGGACCTTGGGGACATATGCCTTCAGAAATAAAAGTACACAAAAGGAATAGGACATATTTAAGAGCATCCTGGGTAAATCGTGTGAACGACACATACCATATGGGAATAAAAGTAGGAGAAATCCAATGTGGTTAACTACAGCTGTAAGAGGTGCAATAAATGATAAGAAACAAGCCTCCCATAAATCACACCTGCCTAACACAACAAGAAGGGGGGGCCCCCTTAAAAACATTGAAATCCATAAGTCACTGGGCCCAGAAGGTATCTATCCTAGAGTTTTGCAAGAAATAAGTACTATGTTAGACAGACCGTTATTACTAATAATTAAAGATTCTATAATGACAGGGATTGTTCCACAGGACTGGCGCATAGCTAATGTGGTACCAATATTCAAGAAGGGGTCAAAGAGTGATCCTGGAAACTATAGGCCTGCAAGTATAACATCTATAGTAGATAAAGTATTTGAGGGGTTTGTAAGATATGCTATACTGGAGTATCTTAATGAAAATAATCTTATAACGTAGCACCAGCATGGATTTATGAGGGATCGATCCTGCCAGACTAATCTGATCGGCTTCTATGAAGAGGTGAGTTATACATTGAACCTGGAGGGGGGCTGTGGATGTTGTGTATCTGGACTTTTCAAAGGCATATGATACTGTGCCGCATGAAAGGTTGGTCTACAAAATGAGGATGCTGGGACTAGGGGAAAACGTATGGACATGGGTAAGTAACTGGTTGAGTGATAGAAAACAGAGGGTGGTCATTAATAGGACATATTCAGATTGGGTTTTAGTTAATAGTGGGGTACCACAGGGGTCAGTGTTGAGTCCACTTCTTTTTAATATTTTTATTAATTATCTTGTAAAGGGGCTACAGAGTAGAATATCCATTTTTGCAGATGATGCTAAACTGGGTAAAGTAATAACCACAGAGGAGGATAATATCATATTACAGAGTGATTTGGAGAAGCTGGAGGCTTGGGCGGTGAAATGGAAAATTAAGTTTAACCCCTTAACGACACAGGGCGTATATTTACGCCCTGTGGTCGCCTCGGGGACTTCAGAGGGGGGCCGTGCGGGACCCTGCTCTGACCCACCGCCGTCCCGGGTGCGGCATGTAGCCCAGGACTGCGGCTATTAGCAAGCTCGGTCCGATCGCCGTGCCCGCTAATCAGCATTTTAAATGCAGCTGTCAGAAGTTGACAGCTGCATTTAAAATGCGGGCTGTCCACGTCCCTGGTGTCTAGTGGGGTGGATTGCCCCCCGGGACGTTGTCCCGGAGGAGCGATCCACACATCCGTTACCTCCAAATGTGTCTGCGCCGTAATGGAGCTGATCCCGGCTCGGCACTCGATTGCTTCCAGCTGCAGCAGCCGGAAAGCAATCGAGTGCCTATCTCATTGATCTATGCTGTTTTTCCCATGTTATAAATAAAACTAAATAAATAAATAAACATGTTTGGTATCGCCGCGTGCGTAATCGCCCAAACTAATAATTAATCACATTCCTGATCTCACACGGTAAACGGCGTAAGCGCCAAAAAATCTTAAAGTGCCAAATTGAGCATTTTTGGTCGCATCAAATCCAGAAAAATTATAATAAAAAAGCAATCAAAAAGTCGCATATGCGCAATCAAGGTATCGATAGAAAGAACACATCATGACGCAAAAAATGACACCTCACTCAGCCCCATAGACCAAAGGATAAAAGCGTTATAAGCCTAGGAATAGAGCGATTTTAAGGAACATATATTTGTTATCAATGGTTTTAATTTTTTACAAGCCATCAGATAAAATTTAAGTTATCTAGAAAAAACTTTGCAGTGTGTTAGTGTGAGATCGACTGCCACTGACTTGACGAGGTTATAGCATATAGCTCCTTAGGTGAGGTGAGTGAAATAGCATCTAGTGTTTATCCTATCACCCCTTCATGGATCTGTAAAGAAAACATAACAAATGTGAATAAAATATATCATGTCAATGTGTCTAATTCAGATTGCTGATCTCGTAATCTCTGTTTAAGCCACTAGGCTTATGGCTGTGTCTATTATGCCTTTCTCAGTATATTTGTGTATGACCTCCTGTATCTTAGTCTGAATAGTGGCAAGTGGATTGCATGGCTCAAGTAAATAGGTGTTAGTGTCAGACAGTTGTCGAGACACCTCCAGGCCAGGTTCAGACTATGTAACTGTGCGGCTGTAATTGTGCGGCGGTATTTTTGGTGGTTCATGCGTACGCTGGAAAGTATAGGATATACGGCTGCACAGTGCACACTATGTATGAATCTACGGCCCGATCGTAAACGGACCCGTAAAAAATGAACAAGACCATTGTTTGCGGCTGGACATGCGGCCGTGGATTGACAGGCGGTCCGTACGGAGTACTTCAAAAATAGCGGGCAATGATGCCGAATGCCGATGCCTCTAATAGTTAATATATTAAATTAATAAAACACATTTTCTTTGTAATAAAGTCCCTTTCGTTGTTCAATAATTTAATTCTAACGAATCCATCATTTTGCAATTAAATATACTGTTAAAATAAATAGATATATAAATAAATGTATATTTATATATATATTTATTTTTTGACAGTATATTTAATTGCACAATGATGGATTTGTTTAAATTAAATTATTGAACAACGAAACTGAATTTATTTCATCGAAAATGTGTTTTATTAATTAAATATTAATTAGTACAGGAAGCTCCATAAGCCGTTAATTCATATTGCCGGCAAAAGAGCATTCTGTACTAATCATCACTTTACTTTAATGAAAACATCAAATGTTTCTTCTAATTATGTTATCACAATAGCATTATTAGAAGAAACATTTAGAATTATATGTGCGCTCAGCTGATTGGCTGATCGGCTGAGCGCACATATAATGAGCCGGTCCGCAGTACAGTGACTTCATTGTGCTGCGGACCAGCGAAGAGACAACATCGGGATGAGTATAGAGCTCTCCCCACCCCCTCCCCAGCACTGCACCCCTCCCAGCAAGGAAGGGGGGGTCAGTTAACCCCTTTTTTGCTGGGATGGGTGCAGTCTGACATCAGTCTGGCCCCCAAGGGGTTAAGGGGATGCAATACATCCTCCCTTAACCCCTTGGGGTCCAGAATGTAAGCAGAGATCTGTAAAGATGCTGCATACTGTAAGGTGCACAACACCGCTCACAATGATGGGTGTTGTGCTCCTGTTTGTGTGTTTTTTGTGTGTTTCTCCCTTTTTGTTTTTCAGATATCGGTATCCTGGGGATTACGTCGGATTCCGTGGACTACGTCAATGACCAGCGTTTTTTTTTTTTTAATAAAATGGTCAATGAGGGGTGTGGGGGTGTTTTTATTTGAATAAAAAAATTTTTTAACTTGTGTCTTGTCTTTATTTCTTTACTTTATAGACTTAGTAGTGGAAGCCGTCTAATAGACGGAATCCATTACTAAGTTGGGGCCTAGTGTTAGCCGGTATAAAATGGCTAACACTAACCCCCTATTATTACCCCAGTACCCAATGCCACCAGGGGTACTGGGAAGAGCCGGATGCCAGTGGTCCCGGAGCGTCAAAATTGGTGCTCCTGGACCGGGCGGCAGCAGGCTGGTAAGATTTAGGCTGGGGAGGGCCTAAACCAATGGCTCTTCCCACCCTGGTGTTACCAGGCTGCTGTCGTTTGGTTTTTAACCCGGCTGGTTATAAAAATAGGGGGGACCCTATGCGTTTTTTTTTAATTATTTATTTATTTAAAAAAAAACCGCATAGGGTCCCCCCTATTTTTATAACCAGCCGGGTTAAAAACCAAACGACAGCAGCCTGGTAGGGTGGGAAGAGCCATTGGTTTAGGCCCTCCCCAGCCTAAATCTTACCAGCCTGCTGCCGCCCGGTCCAGGAGTGCCAATTTTGACGCTCCGGGACCACTGGCACCCGGCTCTTCCCAGTACCCCTGGTGGCATTGGGTACTGGGGTAATAATAGGGGGTTAGTGTTAGCCATTTTATACCGGCTAACACTAGGCCCCAACTTAGTAATGGATTCCGTCTATTAGACGGCTTCCACTACTAAGTCTATAAAGTAAAGAAATAAAGACAAGACACAAGTTAAAAAAAATTTTTATTCAAATAAAAACACCCCCACACCCCTCATTGACCATTTTATAAAAAAAAAAAAAACGCTGGTCATCGACGTAGTCCACGGAATCCGACGTAATCCCCAGGATACCGATATCTGAAAAACAAAAAGGGAGAAACACACAAAAAACACACAAACAGGAGCACAACACCCATCATTGTGAGCGGTGTTGTGCACCTTACAGTATGCAGCATCTTTACAGATCGCTGCTTACATTCTGGACCCCAAGGGGTTAAGGGAGGATGTATTGCATCCCCCTTAACCCCTTGGGGGCCAGACTGATGTCAGACTGCACCCATCCCAGCAAGGAAGGGGTTAACTGACCCCCCCTTCCTTGCTGGGAGGGGTGCAGTGCTGGGGAGGGGGTGGGGAGAGCTCTATACTCACCCTGATGTTGTCTCTTCGCTGGTCCGCAGCACAATGAAGTCACTGTACTGCGGACCGGCTCTTTATATGTGCGCTCAGCCGATCAGCCAATCAGCTGAGCGCACATATAATTCTAAATGTTTCTTCTAATAATGCTATTGTGATAACATAATTAGAAGAAACATTTGATGTTTTCATTAAAGTAAAGTGATGATTAGTACAGAATGCTCTATTGCCGGCAATATGAATTAACGGCTTATGGAGCTTCCTGTACTAATTAATATTTAATTAATAAAACACATTTTCGATGAAATAAATTCAGTTTCGTTGTTCAATAATTTAATTCTAACGAATCCATCATTGTGCAATTAAATATACTGTTAAAAAATAAATATATATATAGATATACATTTATTTATATATCTTTATTTTAACAGTATATTTAATTGCAAAATGATGGATTCGTTTAAATTTAATTATTGAACAACGAAAGGCACTTTATTACAACGAAAATGTGTTTTATTATTTTAATAGATTAACCATGAGAGACATCGGCATTAGTGCAGAGGATCGCAAACCCCGGTAATAGCAATTCATGTAAACTGTGTTCACTGCTTTCCCAGATGCATCCAGAGGTGTTTGCATCACTTTCTTAAGATTTTATTTGTTATTTTTAGTTGAACCAGATTTCCAAGTAAATGACCGTATGTTTTGAGCCGCATGTCTATTTTTTCCCACGGCCGGAGTTTCATCTGCACATTTACAGCCGCATAAAAAATACAGCCGCACAGTTACATAGTGTGAACCTAGCCCCCGTATGTACATATCTACATCCATGACAACTATTGATCCACCTATGTCGGCTGGTTTAATATTACACTTTTTATCATCAAGCAGAGACTTAACAGCCACAAAGTCCTCTTTAGAAAAATTTCCTTGTAGATCATACAATCCCCTTTCATAGTCTCTCCGGAATCGATCTGCCTCAGCCTGGACCAAATGCACAAAAGTCTCAATGGCATAATCCGTTTTGGGAGGATTGTATGTACTACGGTTTCTAAGTCCCAGGTCTTTAAGGAACAACATCTCGCTAGATACATTGGTAGAAGTCACAGTGGGAATGTCTATCCATTTTTGAAAAATGGGTTTTGAGTCTCACGTTTCTGAAAAACTGTGATAGATCAATGTCCATTTGAAAGGAGTCAAAACGTTCAATTGGACTGAAAGACAAACCCTTTTCTAGCACATGTATCTGTGCCGGTGTAAGATTCATGGAGGAAATAGGATTCCTACCTGGGACCGGGTCGTGATACCTGATGTTCCTTGGGTGTTTGTGGCCCCCTCTGTGTGTCTTTCTGTTGGTTGGGGTTCGTGGCCTCTCCAGAAAAAAGGATGTTGGACTTGGGGGATACGTCGATCGCTGCTTGAGCTGGATGAACGGGAACCTCCTCCGCATCTCCTGGAAAAGCCTCCATCACGAAAAGCTGGATCTCGCCATCTGTACACTCGCTGGTTATTGTAGTCCCCTCAATATCTTGAAGGTATTTGTTCCTTTTCTTTGTTTCCAAATCCTTGCGATGAGCAGCTAGGTGTGTATCAACAGTCTCTTTGAGCTGTCTATATTCCTCTGAATTCAGGGAATCACATAACTGGTTCTCGGTGGTATTATTTGTTCACGCAATGTAACCACTTCTTTTTGTAATAGTCAAAATTATAATATCTTTAGCACATTTGTTAATGATTTTCTCAAAATCTGCGCAGTAAGCAGTATCTTCTGTGAAGAATGTTGGTCTAAGGTTCACTCTCAACCAACAAGGGATTTTGTCAGCTCGCACGTATTCAGCAAGAGTTGCTGCGTGCAGATCGTATCCCATAAGAGTCTCATTCATATGTGCGTTTTTTAAATTCACTGGGTGGAATCCGCAGGAATTCGGTAGGGGTTGTAATTTGTTCCAAAACCCTTGTAGTCTCCTCGTCGTTAAACGTCAGCATTGTACTCGTGGAGGTAGACATGTAGATCTTTACCGGGTGGTCGAATAAAAATTTATAGCAATTTCCATCTGTGGTGCGGTGCACGTTGTAGTAATGTATGTTACATATGTTCCTCAAGTCAGTACGATTAAAACTATATGCAAATTGCATAACTTTTATTTTATTGTTAACAAATATATGTTCCTTAAAATCGCTCTATTCCCATGCTTATAGCGCTTTTATCCTTTGGTCTATAGGGCTGTCTGGGGTGTAATTTTTTGCGCCATGATCTTTACTTTCTTTTGGTACCTTGATTGTGCATATGCGACTTTTTTAAAGCTTTTTATTACATTTTTTCTTGATTTGATGCGACCAAAAATGCGCAACTTTGCACTTTGGGATTTTTTGGCACTTACGCCGTTTAGCGTACGAGATCAGGAATGTGATAAATTAATATTTTGGGCGATTATGCACGCGGCCAAACAAGTTTATTTATTTTTCTATTTTTATTTATAAAATGGGAAAAGGGAGGTGATTTAAACTTTTATTTGGGGAGGGGATTATTTATTAATAATATAACTTTTTTTTTTTACACATATACTAGAAGTCCCACTGGAGGACTTCTAGTATATGCACACTGATCTCTCATAGAGATCTATGCAGTATAGTTATACTGCATAGATCGATGAGATCAGTGTTCTATTGCTTTTAGCTGCTGCAGCCAAAAGCAATAGAACGCCAAGTCGGGATCAGCACCATTACGGCGCAGACCTCAGCCGGCACCAGACAACGCCACGGGGGGCGATCTCCCCACCAGACCACCAGGTGTGGGCTGCAATAAGTCTTCAGGCTGAAGGCTTAATTAGCAGGCATGGCGATCGGACCAAGTACAAGTTTTGATTGCTAATTTAATGCTATGCAATGTTATAGCGTTGCATAGAAAGTATTAGCAATCTTTCATCTGAATCTTTCATCTGAAACTCGACAGTCTATTCTTGTTCTTAGAAATGAAGGCTATTCCATGCGAGAAATTGCTAAGAAATTGAAGATTTCCTACAACGGTGTGTACTACTCCCTTCAGGGACAGCACAAACAGGCTCTAACCAGAGTAGAAAAAGAAGCGGGAGGCCGCGTTGCACAACTAAGCAAGAAGATAAGCACATTAGAGTCTCTAGTTTGAGAAACAGACGCCTCACAGGTCCCCAACTGGCATCTTCATTAAATAGTACCCGCAAAACACCAGTGTCAACATCTACAGTGAAGAGGTGGCTGCGGGATTTTGGGCTTCAGGGCAGAGTGGCAAAGAAAAAGCCATATCTGAGACTGGCCAATAAAAGAAAAAGATTAAGATGGGCTAAAGAACACAGACATTGGACAGAGGAAGACTGGAAAAAAGTGTTGTGGACGGATGAATCCAAGTTTGAGGTGTTTGGATCACAACGTGAACGTTTGTGAGACGCAGAACAAATGAAAAGATGCTGGAAGAATGCCTGACGCCATCTGTTAAGCATGGTGGAGGTAATGTGATGGTCTGGGGTTGCTTTGGTGCTGGTAAGGTGGGAGATTTGTACAGGGTAAAAGGGATTCTGAATAAGGAAGGCTATCACTCAATTTTGCAACGCCATGCCATACCCAGTGGACAGCGCTTGATTGGAGCCAATTTCATCCTACAACAGGACAATGACCCTAAACACACCTCCAAATTGTGCAAGAACTATTTACAGCAGAAGCAGGCAGCTGGTATTGTATCGGTAATGGAGTGGCCAGCGCAGTCACCAGATCTGAACCCCATTGAGCTGGTGTGGGAGCAGCGCAACCGTATGGTACGTGATTGTACGCAACAATGGCCGTGATTATTATGTAACTTACAGTACATACTGTGAACATAGCCTTAAGATGCCTTAAGCCTTAAGATATTCCCTCATGAAAAGCTACACCTATGATGAATATCTATGCCTAAAAGAAATTATTACAAATTTACTACCAAAAGTAGAAAAATATGAAAATCTTTCTTAACCCCTTTACGTCAGTAAGGGTATGTTCACATCTTGTTTTTGGCCGCACGTCGGGCTACACGTCAGGAATCAGTGAAAAAAGGATGCTGACGTGCACTGCTTTTGTGCAGGACTCAAAAGCGTGGTCGACCACACTTTTGAGTCCTGCAGAAAAGCAGTGTACAGCCGGCAAATGAGCAGAACGTAGCCACATAATGACTCCATCCTGCTCATTTAAGTCAATGTGGCCGCCGGCCGCATACCGGGCTGCACGCCAGCATCCTTTTTTCACTGATTCCTGACGTGTAGCTTCCAGCATTAACCCCTCTCATTAACCCCTAAATGCCGCGATCTATAGCGATCGCAGATTTTAAGGTACTCAGTGACAGGACAAGCTCCGGGGGCCCTGATCACTTGTACTGACGGGCGGCGGTAAGTCACTTACGTCCGTCCTGTCGGATTGGCCATCCATGCATAGAGTCTGCTCTCAGACCCCCCCCCCAATAAAAGTTTAAAATACCCCCTTGCCCATTATAAACTAAAAATATTAGAAAAAATAAATAAATATACATATATATAGTAGCGTGCGGAATTGTCCGATCTAATTAAATATAACATTATTGTTCCTGCACGGTGAACGGCGTAAACGTAAAAAAAAAACCCACCAAGATTGCTGATTTTTTAATTATTTATCAGAAAAAAATTAATGAAAAAAAAAAAAGCGATCAAAATTTTTCTGTTACACCAATATGATATTAATAAAAATTTGAGATAATGGCGCAAAAAATGACACCTCAACCAACCCTGTAGGTGGAAAAATAAAAGCGAGGAGGAACATTTTATTAACCCCTTGCCTCCGCAGCCTGTTTTGGCCTTAAAGAGGCATTCCTCCAAAATCTTTTTTACATTCTTTACATTGCCCACCCATAGCTTTCCATCTTTCTAATATCAATGTATTATGGATTCTGCACAGTTTTGCTGTTATCTAGGTGCATTCACCCCCACCGAACGCACAGAATCATCAAATCTCAGTCCACTCCGACATGCTCCCTGCTCCTGGCCCCCACCCTCTGAGTCGGGATCACGTGTCCTCCCTCTCTTTAATGGACTGGGTTAGCGCTTCTAACCCAGTACACTAAAGTGAAGGAGGACACTTCCACTGATCACTGTCTCTCTCCCCCCCTTCATGCTCACCCGTGGCCAACCTGCCCCCCAACCCCACCCTCCCCCGGCAATCACCCACGGTCGCAGCCCCATCCCAGCTTCCCATACTGTACAGCTCCATCACGGTGACCCCCCCAATCACCCGTAGCCGCAGCTTCATGCCCCCCCTCCTGGTAATCACCCACGGCCGCAGCTCCATGCCCTCCCCGACAATCAATCACCTGCAGCTCCATGCCCCCCCCGGCAATCAACCGCAGCCCAACCCCCCTCCCCTGGCAAACACTCGCTCTTGCAGTTCCATCGCGCTCCCCCCCCTACTCACCCGCGGCACCCCCCCTGCATTCACCAACGGCACCCCCGCACTGTAACACCCCCGCACTGCACTGTACTGTTGCACTGTGTCCCCAACAACCCCCCACTGCGAGCACCCACGGCACCGCCGCAGTGTAAAAAGCGGCCCCTAGCACTCGACCAGCAACACCCCCCCCCCCCCCACGCAGTACAGTGTGGCTCACCGATCCCCCCCCACACAACACTGCTATTTCACTAACTCAACTCTGCTATGTCACTAAGAGTTGAGTTAGGGTGCGTGCACACTACGGAATGGCAGCTGACTGATGCGGGCGCACGTGTCTCCGCCCGGGTCATAGACTCCATTCTATGCACGGGCGTATTCCTTCATCCGTCCAACGAATTCATCTCTCATACCTCAACTTTGCTGTATCATGTGGATATCAGCCCTGCTACATCATGGACCAATCAGGCAGAAGCAATGCATGATGGAAAATGTAGTTTCCTATGTTTGATATAGGCCATGTTTTAGAAAAACTTGTAACTCAGGAACGGTAGCAGCTAGAAAGACGGGAAACAGCTCAAAATACTCAGGGGGACAGGGGGACTTGAGTAAAACCAGCTTTGGGGGCATTTACATTTTTTAGCTCTTGGGGGGAATACCCCTTTAATGTCCAGGGCCTATTTTTCCAAATCTGACCTGTCCCTCTTTATGTAGTAATAACTCTGCGGTGCTTTTAACTATCACAATTATTCTGCCATAGTTTTTTTGTGAAATATTTGCACACAAATTTGAAACAACTACAACATCTACAACATGTCTACTTCAGGGCAGTTTCTAGGCCATTTTGGCAACAGGGCGACTCTGAAATATAGCGCACCCCCCCCCCCCCCTCCCCCGGTATCTCTTGTATATTATTGTGTGATCCTCTGTGAGGCTGTATATACTGTTGTGTGACCCTCTGTGAGGCGGTATATACTATTGTGTGACCCTCTGAGAGGCTGTATATACTGTTGTGTGACCCTCTGTGAGGCGGTATATACTGTTGTGTGACCCTCTGTGAGGCAGTATATCTTGTGTATTACTGTGTGACCCTCTGGGAGGTGGTATATCTTGTTTATTACTGTGTGACCCTCTATGAGGTGGTATATATTACTGTGTGACCCTCTGTGAGGTGGTATATATTACTGTGTGACCCTCTGTGAGGTGGTATATCTTGTGTATTACTGTGTGACCCTCTGGGAGGTGGTATATCTTGTGTATTACTGTGTGACCCTCTGGGAGGTGGTATATCTTGTGTATTACTGTGTGACCCTCTGGCAGGTGGTATATCTTGTGTATTACCGTGTGACCCTCTATGAGGTGGTATATCTTGTGTATTACTGTGTGACCCTCTATGAGGTGGTATATCTTGTGTATTACTGTGTGACCCTCTGGGAGGTGGTATATCTTGTGTATTACTGTGTGACCCTCTATGAGGTGGTATATATTACTGTGTGACCCTCTGGGAGGTGGTATATCTTGTGTATTACTGTGTGACCCTCTGGGAGGTGGTATATCTTGTGTATTACTGTGTGACCCTCTATGAGGTGGTATATCTTGTGTATTACTGTGTGACCCTCTGGGAGGTGGTATATCTTGTATATTACTGTGTGACCCTCTATGAGGTGGTATATATTACTGTGTGACCCTCTGTGAGGTGGTATATCTTGTGTATTACTGTGTGACCCTCTGGGAGGTGGTATATCTTGTGTATTACTGTGTGACCCTCTATGAGGTGGTATATATTACTGTGTGACCCTCTGTGAGGCGGTATATCTTGTGTATTACTGTGTGACCCTCTGTGAGGCAGTATATATTGTGTATTACTGTGTGACCCTCTATGAGGTGGTATATATTACTGTGTGACCCTCTGTGAGGTGGTATCAGGGCCGTTTCTGCCATGAGGCGGAATGAGTATTCCGCCTCAGGCGGCAGATTCTGCGCCCCTGCAGGGGGCGGCAGACAGCAGCCCTGCGCCTGCAGCCGCTCACCTGTCCTGCCGCAGCCGTCCGGTCCCGCCGCCAACGCTTACCGCTGTCCCGCGCCGTCAGTCAGCAGCTGTCATCGCCCTCCAGCGAGTCGTGAGTGCCCGTGGTCAGCGGGGGCCGCGATGCCCCCGCTGACCCCAGGCACTCACGACTCTCTGGAGGGCGATGACAGCTGCTGACTGACAGCACTGGAGCGCGGAAAGGAACAGCGGTGGGACGGGACGGCTGCGGCAGGACAGGTGAGCGGCTGCAGTGTCGGGAGACAGCGGTGAGCGGGACGGGACGGCTGCTGCAGGACAGGTGAGTGGCTGCAGGGGGGGTGCGGGGCGTTCAGGCGCGGGTGATTCGGTTACGGCGGGGGGGGGGGGGGGGGGGTGCGGGGGGTGCAGGCGCGGGTGATTCGGTTACGGCGGCGGCGACGGCGGCGGGGGGGTTGTCAGGGGGCGGCCGCCTGAGGTTTGCCTCAGGCGGCAGAAACCCCAGAATCGGCCCTGGGTGGTATATCTTGTGTATTACTGTGTGACCCTCTGTGAGGCAGTATATCTTGTGTATTACTGTGTGACCCTCTATGAGGTGGTATATATTACTGTGTGACCCTCTATGAGGTGGTATATCTTGTGTATTACTATGTGACCCTCTATGAGGTGGTATATCTTGTGTATTACTGTGTGACCCTCTATGGGGCGGTATATCTTGTGTATTACAGTGCGACCCTCTGTGAGGCGATATATCTTGTGTATTCCTGTGTGACCCTCCGGGAGGTGGTATATCTTGTGTATTACTGTGTGACCCTCTGTGGGGCGGTATATATAACTGTGTGACCCTCTATGAGGCGGTATATCTTGTTTATTACTGTGTGACCCTCTGTGAGGCGGTATATCTTGTGTATTACTGTGTGACCCTCCGGGAGGTGCTATATCTTGTGTATTACTGTGTGACCCTCTATGAGGTGGTACATCTTGTGTATTACTGTTTGACCCTCTGTGGGGCGGTATATATTACTGTGCGACCCTCTGTGAGGCGGTATATCTTGTGTATTACTGTGTGACCCTCTACGAGGTGGTATATATTACTGTGTGACCCTCTGGGAGGTGGTATATCTTGTATATTACTGTGTGACCCTCTATGAGGTGCTATATATTACTGTGTGACCCTCTATGAGGTGGTATATCTTGTGTATTACTGTGTGACCCTCTGTGAGGCAGTATATCTTGTGTATTACTGTGTGACCCTCTATGAGGTGGTATATCTTGTGTATTACTGTGTGACCCTCTGTGGGGCGATATATATTACTGTGTGACCCTCTGTGGGGCGGTATATATTACTGTGTGACCCTCTGTGGGGCGGTATATATTACTGTGTGACCCTCTGTGAGGCGGTATATATTACTGTATGACCCTCTGGGAGGCAGTATATATTATTGTGAGACCCTTTGGGAGGCAGTATATACTATTGTGTGATCCTCTGGGAGGCAGTATATAGAGCATAGCAGCACACTATACATAACATAGGATATCACACATACATAGCACACTATACATACCATAGGATATCACACATACATAGAGCATAGCAGCACACTATGCATACCATAGGATATCATACATACATAGAACATAGCAGCACACTATACACACCATAGGATATCGTACATACATAGAGCGTAGCAGCACACTATACATACCATAGGATATCATACATAGAGCATAGAAGCACACTATACATAACATAGGATATTGTACATACACAGCACACTATACATAACATAGGATATCACATATACACAGCACACTATACATAACAGGATATCACACACACACAGCACACTATACATAAGATAGGATATCACACATACACAGCACACTATACATAACAGGATATCACACATACACAGCACACTATACATAACATAGATCATCACACATACACAGCACACTATACATACCATAGAATATCACACATACACAGCACACTATACATAACATAGATCATCACACATACACAGCACACTATACATAACAGGATATCACACATACACAGCACACTATACATACCATAGATCATCACACATACCTTTGCACATTGGACTCTTTACACACAAATATAGTGGAGTTTTTGTAGCAGGGTGCAGTCTAGGAAGGGTTAAATCACCAGGCAGAGGTCCTATGCCACTAACCCTCTCGACCCCCTCCTCCCGACTGAAGCTGCAGAGCCTTGTGAGCTAAGGGGAAAGGAAGTTAGAAGGAAGATAGATAAAGTAGAGACTGTGGGGTATGAAGCTGCCCATCACCCTGCTCCCCCTCACCAATCACATACACCCCAACACTGTACTGCTGATCCCCCACAGTGACCCCCCCCCCCCTCCTTCCAGACAGCAGCAGCAGCACTTACAGGAAGCTTCTCTTCATCTGTGTCCAGGTCGGGTCGGGGGAGAAGACGCCATCACACAGGAGCTGCTGCCTGTGCTGGATGCTCTGTAGAGCCGTGGGGGAATGTGGAGGAGTCCTTGCTGCCTCCTCTATCCTCTTCCCTTTAGTCACAGGCCACAAAGGAGCCCCCAGGAGCCAGGTACTGTGTGTGGGGGCGCTCTGAAGTCCGAGCCTGCTTCCCTGTACACAATGTAACTGCTGCCGTGTGTGGTGAGGGAGGGCGCCCCCTAGCTGTCAGCGCCCCGTGCAGTGGCCCGGCCTGCACGGTGCTAGAAACGGCCCTGGTCTACTTAATGGTGACGTCATTTGGTGTACGTCGTTTTACTGTTTAAGATGTTAGAGGGCTTCGAATTTTTTTTTTAGGGACCAACTCTGAAGTGGATTTGTGGGGCCTGTATGCTCAGGCCTGTATCTGCCATGAGGCGAGGTGAAGTGTTCGCCTCAGGCGGCAGATAACACAGCCCTTGAGGGGGGCGGCATCAGCGTCCTGTGTCCTTATCATTACAACTAGTTACGGCTCAGTGCCCAGCCGTGTTTCCTGTCAGTTGCCTCATGAGAAGCGCTGAGGAGGCACTGGAAGCCTCGTATTCACAGGTATTCACATCACATAAGACATAGATATAGTGTCTCCTGCTGTTAACCCTTTCAATAATGCAGAGTTATTATACTCTGCATCACTTACACACTGTAGAAAAGAAAAAGTAAACAGCAGCGGGGACGCTATGTTATGTCTTCTCTGCACTGCCGACCTCCGAGCTGACCTCAGCATAGTGCAAGAGCAGGAGAAGAGGCATAAAGGTCATGTTCTGCTCTGCTGTTAACTCTTTCTGTATTGCAGAATGGAAGTGATGCACAGTAATACTCTACATTCTGCAGTACTGAAAGAGTTAACAGAGCAGCCCGTTTTATGGCTCTTCTCCGGCTCCTGAGGTCAGAGGTCAGCAGTTGTAGATTGTTGTTTGTTTTGAAGCTCCCAGGGGGCCCATAGTGGCTCAAACAGTTAAAAAATCTGGTCAGCGCACAGAGCACACTGTTATCTATAGTGCTGTCCCATACACACTGCGATGCTGCACTGTGCCTGTCCTGGATCTTCTCTCCCTGACTATTGCTCTGAGGGAGGGGGGGGGGGGGGGGGCGCTTTGTCAGTTTTCGCCTCAGGTGGCAGAAAAGCTAGAATCGGCCCTGTGTATGCTAAATACCCCCATAAATCCATCCACTGTAAAAACTGCACTACTCAAAGTATTCAAAGTAACATTTCATAAGCGTATTAACCCTTTAGGTGTTTCGCAGATATTTAACCTCTTAGGACAGAGCCCAAAATGGCCTTCAGGACCGGACCAAATTTTAGAAATATGACCTATGCTTTTATCTATCCTGCTAATTCTGAGATTGTTTTCTCGTGACATGTTGTACTTTATATTTCTGGTAAATTGGAGTCGATATTTACAGGCTATCTTTATACAAAACCCCAAAATAACGTGAAAAATTGCATTTTTCTAACTTTGAAATTTTGTGCTAGTAAGAAAAATAGTTATGCAACATAATTTAGATATTAAATAGCATTAGCAATATGTCTACTTTATGTTGGCAGCATTTATTTAACTTGCCTTCAATTTTTTAAGACAATAGAAAGCTTCAAAGTTTAGCAGCATTTTTCCAAATTTTAACAAGAATTTCAAGATCTGATTTTTCAAGGGACCAGTTCACGTTTGAAGTGTATTTGAGGGGACTGTTTGTTATGAAGCCCCACAAAGCACCCCATTTCAGAAACTGCACATCCAGAAAGTGTTTTATCCTTTAGGTGAGTCACAGAAATGAAAGCTAAGTGTGTAAGAAAATTGAAAATTTTAATTTTCTGTGCAGAAATTTTATTGTAATCCAATATCTTTCATAATTATAAACCATTAAGTTACCTAAATTAGGACTACTTATTACCAATGTCCAAATGCATCAGACAATACATACAACCTACAACGCAAAAATTTATGCTAGACAGTACCTTCAAAATCAATACTTTATTGTTACACACATAGAAAATATATATTTAAAAAACATATTAAAAGCAGGGAGATACGAAAATTACTACAATAAATGCATCAGATGGCTCACAAGGCAGATAGGATAATGTATGTCCCATATACACACATAAGTGGATGATAAGTCACTTAATCCCAGGGGGGCAGAGGTATATAAATCGTTTTAAGTAAAATACTCCAGTATTTCGTGCTAAGTATTTTACGATTTATATACCTCTGCCCCATCCACTTATGTGTGTATATGGGACATACATTATCCTATCTGCCTTGTGAGCCATCTGATGCATTTACTGTAGTATTTTTCGTATCTCCCTGCTTTTAATATGTTTTTTAAGTATATATTTTCTATGTGTGTAACAATAAAGTATTGATTTTTGAAGGTACTGTCTAGCATAAATTTTTACGTTGTAGGTTGTATATAATTATAAACCTATTACCATACAAATGCACTCCAATATTTATTGCCCCGTTTCTGCAGTTTATAGAAATACCCCATATGTGGCCCTATTGCGCTATTTGATGCAACCACATATCTCAGATACAAAGGAGCGCCTAGTGAATTTCAACACCTCCATTATATTTGGTCATTTTCAACTGTACCACTTCAGGTTGGCAGAGGCTCTGGGGTGCCAAAACATAAAAACACCCCTAAAGGGACACCATCTAGAAAACTACACCCCTCGAGGAATGTAACAAGGGGTGCGGTGAGCATATGGACCCCACAGGTGCTTCACAGATTTTCAGAACAATGTGCCATGAAAATGAAAAAAAAAATTTCACTAAGACGTTGTTCTAGCCTTCAATTTTTCATTTTTACAAGGGGATAAAAGAGAAGAAAACACAAAACGTGTAGCGCAGTTTCTCCTAAGTACAGAAATACCCCACATGTGGACATAAAGTGGCAAGCGGGCGCAGTACTAGCCTCCAAACGGAAGGAGCGCCAATTGGCATTTGAAAGCTGGATTTGACTGGAATGGATTTCAAGGGCCATGTCGCATTTACAAAGCCCTCGTGCTGCCAAAACAGTAGAAACCCTCCACAAGTGACCCCATTCTGGAAACTACACCCCTCAAGGAATCAAACAACTGGTGCAGTGAGGATATGGTCCCCACTGGTGATGGGCACAAATCTGGAACAATGTTAATTTTTTCTCTTTTATGGCACAAATGTGCCAAGGGGTCCATATGCTCACTGCACCCCTTGTTAGATTCCTTGAGGGGTGTAGTTTCCAGAATTGGGTCATTTGTGGGGGGTTTCCACTGTTTTGGCAGCACGAGGGCTTTTTAAATGCGACATGGCATTCATCATCCATTCTAGCTAGGCATGGTCCGAACCTACCGAGGTTCGGGTTCGTACGAACCTGAACTCTCGGCAATGATTCCCGCTGTCTTCCACCTCCGTGGAGAGGGTGGATACAGCCGGAGAACCGCCTGTAAACCTGGGATACAGCCTAAGGCTATGGCTGTACCCCAGGTTTCCAGGCTGTCCTCACGTCACATTCACGGCAGGTTTGGACCATCCCTAATTCTAGCCAAAACCAGCCTCCAAAATCTAAATGGCGCTCCTTCCCTTCGAAGGCTTGTCCTGCACCCACATGGCGCTTTATGTCCACATGTCGGGAATTTACGGACTCGGGGGAAATTGCTCTACACATTTTGTGTTTTTTTATTTTAACCCCTTGTCAAAATGAACAATTCAAGGCTAGACCAACATTATAGTGTAAAAAAAATTATATTTAATTTTCACGGATGTGCCAGTCACCAGGGGGGTCCATATGCTAATTACACCCCTTGTTACATTCCTTGAGGGGTGTAGTCTCCATGATGTGGTCACTTGTGGGGGGTTTCAACTGTCTTGGAAACACAGAGGCCTTTTAAATAAAACATGGCCCTTGAAAATCCATTCCAGCCAAATCCAGCCTCCAAAAGTCAAATGGCGCTCCTTCCCTTTGGAGGCTCGTCTTGCGGCCGCATGGCGCCTTATGTCCACATGTGGGGCATTTCCATACTCGGGGGAAATTGTTCAGGACAGGTGTCACACTGGAAAATGGTCTCCTTCCTTATCCCCCTGTTACGGCACACTCTGCACTTCTTCTTGGATCTCCCATTTTCCAGTGTGGGAACATCACCTGGAAAATGTTGTCCTGGTGCAATACGGGGTCCTTAATATCCAGAAGCGCTGCGTCAGCTCCATGGCTGTTAAATATTAGGGCTATAATTACTGCTTCTGATTTTTTTGAATTGTGCCACAAGCTACAGTATCTCGGGCAGCGAGGGACCGGAAGAGGGGGTTGCTGGTATAAAAGTTATCCCCATATGGGTGGTAAGCTTTATCCAGCAGTTGGAAGATCAGTTCCCAAACGATATTCCCGCTAAGGGTGGTATTAGACGGGCCGAGCAGGGCCCGATAATACCTGTAAACAAGCAGCAATATGCTAGATCGCCGCTCGTTTACTGGGCCTATTACACGGCCCGATAATCTTTAAACAAGGGCTGCAAGGACATCATTACCGATGTCCTTGCAGCCCTTGCATAACTATATACATTACCCATCCACATTCCAGGGCTGCTGCTGCGGTCTTCTTCTCCCTGGGTCCCGCGCGCTGTAACGTCAGAGTGGCCTGTGAGTGATGTTACAGCACGCGGGACCCGGGGAGAAGAAGACGGCAGCAGCAGCCCTGGAACGTGGATGGGTAATGTATATCGTCAGTCACCGGCCGCACACCGCTATTACACGTAGCGGTGCGCGGTCGGCGTCTGACAAAAATAGGTCAGAACCTGTATCAACGATCAGCCGATGATCGTTGTATTTATTACATGATAATGATTATAGTTCTGTGTAATAGTACCCTAACTCCTGGGATGGGGCGTATCTCGGGGCTGGATTTGGGTGTCCCTTCCTTCATACACTCTAAGGGTACGCGCACACTGCGGAATGGCGACAGGTAACCACTCGTGTCATAGACTCCATTCTATGCACGGGCGAATTCTGCCCTCCGTCCAAAGAACGTGTTCCTTTCTTTGGACAGAAGATGGAATCCACTCGTGCATAGAATGGAGTCTATGACACAGGCGGAGGCGCTCGCGCCCACATCATTTCGCCAGCTGCAGAATTATCCAGCCAGCTGCAGGGTTATCCGTCGCCATTCCGCAGTGTGCACATACCCTAAATCTGTAAGTGTACACTTAGGTACTCTTAGAGTTTCTAGAATTTCACGCCATACCGTGATCTCTTATTGGGATGACATGTCTGGGGGACAGCCTAAGGCGTCCTCCTTGGATGCCTAGGTGGATATTCATCATCACTGGATGATGATGAGGATGAATGGAGGAAAGAAGGATCCCCCCCATTCATCCGTACTGGCTGTTTCGGTGTCGGAGGCAATTATAGTGCATGCCTCCGCTGCCGAAAACATCCTGTGGGCCATTTTTATACGGGGATTAGTATATGGGGTAAGTAAATGTGTAATGTAGTGTAGTGTAAAACTTTATTTCATGTAGTGTAGTGTAGTAGTAGTGCTTTTTACGTTTTTTATTTAACAGTAAGAAAAAAAAACCTACGCTAACAAAGGAATTGCTGATAAATGCCGCACTTATCAGCAGACAGTGGCGGTGGGATATAGGGGGGGAAGCCCCCACGCCAAAAAGGAAGGCTTGTTGATCAGCGGCGCACTTTCATGCGATACTGATCAGCACTCAGCGGCGGTAGGGTGCGTTAAAAAAAAAAAAAGAAAAAAAAAAAAAGAAACACTGCCTACAACCCTATTGCTACTGATAAGTGTATTATATACACTTATCAGCCACTAGGGGGCAGTAGAAGACAAAGTCGAAGATAGATGACGAAGCTCCGGAAAAAGCCGTAGATAGATGATAGGGAAGAGGAGGACGCGGGATCAGATGAGTATGGGCCGATACCTGCTCGGAACACCTCAGCTACCTAGCTGAGGTGTTCAGAGCAGGTATTTACAAATTTTTGCGCATATATCGCTGTGACTGGCCGGCCGATCACGGCGATCGGGACCGTGGCACAGTGGCCACCATTACTTATAACAGTAATGGCGGTTGGTGCTGTCTTGGACAGCACCAACCGGAATTGCATTCCGGGTCATCTGGACACCGATGACCCGGAAAGCTGAAGATCGCTGTTATTGGCTGATCTGAACTGATCAGCCAATAGCAGCGTTCATCGGCACGGGGGGGGGGGGGTTTAACCACCCCCCGTGCCGACAAGGAGAGATGGCCTGCTATGTAGTATAGCAGGCTATCTCGCCCGATCGGGACCAGGCCGGCCGCGGCGCGCATGGGTCCTTAAGTGACAGGGATCCATGTGGTACCGGTGTGGCATGGGTCCTTAAGAGGTTAAGTTGGAAATTTTTACATTTTACATTTTTTGGCAGATATTCCATTTTAATCCATTTTTCCTCTAACGCAGCAAATAGTAACTGAGAAATGGAACTCAATATTTATTCCCCGTATTCCAATGTTTCTAGAAATCCTGCATATGTGGCCGCAGTGCGTCGCCTGACTCAACCTTAGACCTGACAGAGACCTGGTGAATTTTGGGGCCTTTTTATATTATTTCAGTTTTTTTATAGCCATCATACCATGTCACAGATTTTCATTTTTTCGTCAATAGAGTTATGTGAGGGCCTTTTTTGCGGCATAAGCTGATGTTTTTAGTGGTACACCTTTTGGGTACATTTGACGTTTTGATAGCTTTTTTGTATATTTTTTAGGGGGCATGATTAAAAAAATTGTCATTTTGGTTAGTTTTTTATTTTTATTTTTAATTTTAATTATTTATTTATGTATTTATTTGTGTGTGTGTGTGTGTGTGTGTGTGTTTACTTTTACAGGTTACACACTGACAGCTTACTCAAACAATCAGGTCCCTGCCTTACTGACCATGGTAACCCAGACACACCAGGCAGCGTCTGGGTTACTATGGTAACCCCCAGAGTCGCGCGATTGGGGGGGGGGTGTCACGGGGAAGGAGAGGGAGCCGGATCCGGGGGGAGCACGGGAAGGACAGGCCGTGAGGCAGAGTCAGATGGAAGGGGGCGGAATAGGAAAGGGGGGTCTGGGGGGGGGGGGGGGGGGTGACAGCAGTGGCAGCGGGAAGAGGCAATGGACAATGAGGCAGAATGGCACTGTTTTTTATGACGTTCCTGGACGTCATTTTGGGGGAAGGGGTTAGTTTGACATGGACACCCATGCATCAATGGGCTCTGTCTTGAAGGGGTTAAATACTGTGACACATAGCTGTGACCACATATACTATATACCTTTACCAGATATATAGTATAAAGCGATATTGGGAATTTACAGAGCTCTCTCTCTGTTAAAAGACTATTTGGACATTAGCATTTCAAAGTCCCTGAGTCCAGGAAGAAGCCAATTTAACCAGTTGGTCAACATTCTCCATTCCTCCACTGCATATGAGTATTCCAAGGGTGGAGTCCATAGAATGGGTTGGGACAAAGCCTAGAGGATATAAACTATGTAATACTGTGGCTTGTGCTCTCTTTTCTGTGGCCCTAGATAGACAAGAACTCAGGAACAGGTATATGTGAGCCTTGTGTGTGTGTGTGTGTGTGTATAGCAATATAAATATAATAGCATCACAGTAGACTGTATATGTGTACATATAGATATTCTAGGTATAAGTGTGTTTTGATATATATATGCTCGGGCGTAGCGAGGGGGGGGGGACAAGGGGTCAGTTCCCCCGGGCACAAAGCTGGAGGCGGGCGCCAGCCTCCTTCATACACAGTGCCCTTCTAGTGACAGGACTGGGTGAATGGAGTCTGCACACACAGCGTCCCTGTCACCTTAAAAGCTGCCGACAGAGAGGCGCTGTAAGTGCAGGAAGTCGTGGTGTAAGGAGCCTCCAGCTCCCTGGACATCAGCTCTGCGCTTCAGTGTGAGGAGGCAGTGGGGACACCTGAAGATTCTTATGACCTCCTGTGTCCTGTGAGCCTGCAGCTCCAGCCTGCCTGTATAGAATATTCTCTGCCACTATCTGTATTCATGCCTGTCATGCTGCTCATACAAGCAGGAGAGAGAGGAGAGAAGTGGCCCCCACCCCCTCACTAGGAGTTCAGGGTTTTTCCTGGGACCTTCTGATGTCGGAGCAGCAGGGGAAAGGGCGGGCGAAGCTGCTGTTCTAGCTACCATGAAGGAGGAGGTATGCATCTTTCCTACATTGAAAGTGAATGTTCTTGTGTCTGTTCATCTGTCTGCATTTATGTCATGATTCTGTATATGTGCATATGTGTATGTGTCTGTATATATGTCTGTTATGTGTTTGTATATGTTCATATGTGTCTGTATATGTGCATGTGTGTATCTGTCATGTGTCTGTATATGTGCATATGTGTGTATGTATCTGTAGATGTGTCTGTATATGTGCATGTGTGTATCTGTCATGTGTCTGGATATGTGCACAAGTGTGTATGTCTGTATATGTGTATCTGTCATGTGTCTGTATATGTGCATATATATGTGTATGTCTGTATATGTGTATCGGTTATGTGTCTGTATACGTGCATATGTGTCTGTATATGTGCATATATATATACATATATATATATATGTGTGTATCTGTCATGTGTCTGTATATGTGCATATGTGTCTGTATATGTGTATCTGTCATTTGTCTTATTACAAGAATCAGATCTGCGCATGATACTGAGCAGGTGTTTTATAGCGGCTTTAAGTCCAGTGTGGCGAGAAGTTTCTGTTTGAGGTGTGCGGGAGGAGGGGGGGGGGGGGGCGCCAAAGGGAATATCTGCCCCGGGTGCAGGAAAAGCTAGCTACGCCTCTGTATATGCTGGTTATGCATGAGTTTTTATAAGTACATGTATACAAGGCCCCTCTGTAATGCCCCCAATTAGTATTATGTTCCGGAGAAGTCCGGCCAAAAGTATTTTTATTATGTTATTACTTATGGAAAGTTAGACAAATTTGTAATGTACATTTATTATGGGAAATGCACATACACTGCTATTTCCCTTAATTTAGTAGATCATGGAGTGTTAGCATTCTGTCCCAAACCGTGACAACACAAATCACTTGTAATGCCTATGGAGTGTCCAGCAGGGGGTGCATTATATATAGCAGTCAATGAGTACCATTGACTTCTATGTATAGTGCGCCCCCTGCTTGACACTCTATGGATTCAATTGATGGGTATGTAAAAATGTTATGTACAATACGTTTTTGATTGAATACATTTATGGAATACTTTAGGGAGCAAGTGTCCTTGCTCCCCAAAGTATCCCATAAATGTATTCAGTGAATACATTTGGAGGGCACCGACCTCCCTGCTCGGTGCTGGACACAGTAGTACACAGTACTACTCCTCCCATCATCTGCTCATAGTATGGACAGATGATGGGAGTAGTAGCAAGGCCATCACTAAACAGTCCGCCCACCCCCCTCCCCGCTGCCATATATGCACTGTACTACTCCTCCCATCATCTGTTCATAGTATAAGCAGATAATGGGGGAGTAGTACCTGCACTGTCCGCATCACATCGCCACCGCAGGCCGCGACGCTCCTCGCACAAGGGCTGCTTCATGCCCCCTCGTCCGCTCCCCCTCCTCCTCCTCCCAGCTTTAAACTTGTAACTATTCCGCTGCTGACTCACCGCCCAGCCGCCGCTCTCTGCTCACAAACCGACGCTTCCTGGTGTACCCGGCCAACATGCAGTGTGAGCAGAGAGCGGCAGCCGGGCAGTGATACAGCGGCGGGATAGTTACAAGTTTGAAGCTGAGGAGCAACGTGGTCGGCGGTGGCAATGTGATGGGGATAGCGCAGGTACTTCTCCCCCATTATCTGCTCATACTATGAGTTGCTCCTTGGCGGGTTGGGGGACTGTTCAGTGATGGCTCTGGTACTACTCCTCCCATCATCTGCTCATACTATGAGCAGATGATGGGAGGAGAAGTACTGTGTATATGTGTCCAGCACCGAGCAGGGAGGGAGGTGGGAGGTAATTAGATGCATAGGCACCTCTCTCCCTTCCTGCTCGGTGCCCTCCAAATGTATTCATTGACTACATTTATGGAATACTTTGGGGAGCAAGGACACTTGCCCTCCAAAGTATTCCATAAATGTATTCAATCAAAAATGTACTGTACATAACATTTTTACATACACATCAATTGAATCCATAGTGTCCAGCAGGGGGCACACTATATATAGAAGTCAATGGTACTGATTGACTTCTATATATAGTGTGCCCCCTGCTGGACACTTCATAAGAACTGCAAGTGATTAGTAAATAACTGCCATTATTTCAATATAACAGCCATTGTTCTAAAATAACAGCAAATATTTGCAATTAAATGGCAGCCATCCACTCAATTTCAACATTGTGTGAACAGATCCTTTCTGTGTTTTTAATCCACTCCTGTTTTTGGTTGCAATACTGACTGAAAAATGCTGACTGAAATATACATATACTGACTGAAATATAAGTAGTGTGAACGCAGCCTTACAATGACAGGCTAAATTCTTGCATAAAATATGCTGCGAAACCAGAAAAAAATTATATGCGCAGTGAAATTGAAAAAAAAAGCTATTTATTTTCTTTGGGGGGGATTCGTTTTTACGCCGTGTGTCCTATGGAAAAACTGACATGTTATATATGTTCCTCAAGTCAGTACGATCACAATAATATGTAATATGCATAACTTTTATTTTATTTGATGGCTTGTAAAAAATTCACCCTTTTACCCTTTAGTCTATGGGGCTGATTGAGGTGTCATTTTTTGCGCCATGATGTGTTCTTTCTATCGATACCTTGAATGCGCATATGCGAGTTTTTGATCGCTTTTTATTACATTTTTTCTGGATTTGATGCAACCAAAAATGCACAATTTTGCACTTTGGGACTTTTTTGCGCTTACGCCGTTTACCGTGTGAGATCAGGAATGTGATTAATTAATAGTTCAGGCGATTACGCACGCGGCGATAGCAAACATGTTTATTTATTTATTTATTTTTATTTATAACATGGGAAAAGGGGGGTTGATTCAAACTTTCTTTAGGGGAGGGGGCTTTTTATTAACTGCAACACTTTTTTTGTTTTTTTTTTATACATATACTAGAAGCCCCCCTGGGGGACTTCTAGTATAAGTACACTGATCTCTCATTGATCTAAGCTGTATATATATATATATATATATATATATATCAAATATAGGGAGCAATCGGCACTACAGATCCCAGAAAATCACCACGAAATTGGCTGCAATGGTGCAATGGCAAACAAGCACAGGATGGTATCAAGTCTGGTGGTGCTCACTAAACATAAGAAACCATGTCGGCAAATGCAAATCATCCAAAGAAATAGCAGTGGCGACTCACCAATAAGATGACTTGTGCAGATATTTTTATTCAACGCTTGGATATGAACATCGGGCGGACGCCAGACAGGTGCAGGTTACAAGCTCGTTTCGCTCTGTCGCGCTTCAACAGACCCCTCCCACTGGCTACGTCACCCCTGTATAAATACTCCCAACAACAGTGACGTGAACAAACATGTGATCATAATTAAACAACATATACACACAGTTTAAAAACAATGGTACTTGGCAGCTATTCATATTAGGAAGCTACGATCTACCTTCTCATTAAGGCCGCCTGGACCCTCTGCCCCTGTTCGTAAGATCCATTCGGTCTCGGCTTTCAGCAGGGCACGGTGTCTATTTACTCCATCACGTGCTAACACTCTTTGTATGGCAGCTACTTTTATTTCTGACATATCACTGGCGTGTGTCTCTCTCATATGCTGAATTAGCCTAGGGGCTCCCACTCCAGATCTAATTGAATAAAAGTGCTCTCTTATTCTCACGTGTAGTACCCGTTTAGTTTGGCCTATATAAAATCTACCGCCCTTACAAGAAATTACATAGACCACATGGTCCGTTTTACAACAGATAAAATCTTTCACCTGGATATGTACACCATTAACGGACAGATCCGTACCTTTAATCATGTATCTGCACCACTTACATGAACCGCATCTATGGTTACCTTTCAAATCATTACGGAGCCAAGTAGTTTGCGGTTTCGTTACCATTTTGCTATGGACCAGGACATCTTTTAAATTGGTACTACACCTAAAAGCGACGTTCATGTCCAAGCGTTGAATAAAAATATCTGCACAAGTCATCTTATTGGTGAGTCGCCACTGCTATTTCTTTGGATGACATATATCATAGATCGATGAATTTAGTGTTCTATTGCTTTTGGCTGCTGCAGCCAAAAGCAATGGAATGCCGAGTCAGGATCACCGCGGCCGGCACCAGACATGGAGATCGCTCCTCCGTGACAACATCACGGGGGGCGATCTCCCAACTAAACCACCAGGGAACAGCTGCAGTAAGTCTTCAGATGCTGCAAAACCTTAAAAAAAATTATTTGTGCAGTGAAATTTGAAAAAAAGGTGCAATTCCTTTTATTTTGAGGCGTTTCATGTTTACGCCGTTCGCCCTATGGTAAAACTGACATGTTATTTATGTTCTTCAAGTCAGTATGATTACAACAATATGTAACTTGTGTAACTTTTTTATTATTTGATGGCTTTTAAAAAATTAAAACCTTTAAAAAAAAAACAAAATGTGTTTAAAATTTTTCTATTCCCATCCTTAGGCTATGTTCACACAACCGGAACGGCACGGTCTCTGCACGGATCATCCCAGCCAGTACTTAAGTACCGACCGGGTGATCTTTCTGGCCGCGGAGCTCTGATGTGGGCGCATCAGCGTGCGCCCGCATCAGAGCTTCCCATAGCTTACAGTGAAGCAAGCGGCCGGAGCCGCATGCTTCACTGTGTGAACTGACAAGTCTTTCTGCGGCCGGAATTAACTGAATTCCGGCCGCAGAAAACCGACATGTCAGCCTATTCCGGCGCCGCATGGGATCCCGGCCGGAGCGTATACGATGTGTGTACGCTCCGGCCGGGATCCCATTGCAAATAAGGCATTGTTCAACTCCTCAAAACTACGGCCGTAGTTTTACGTAGTGTGAATATAGCCTTATAAAGCTTTTATTGTTTGCTGTGTGAGGTGTCAATTTTTGCACCACGATCTGTTCCTTCTTTTGGTAACTTGTTTGCGTATATGACACTTTTTGATCACTTTTTATTACATTTTTTCAGGATTTGATGTAAACAAAAAGGCGCAATTTTGCACTTTAGCGGGTTTTGCGCTTATGCCATTTATTGTGTGAGATCAGGAATGTGATAATTTAATAGTTCGGGCGATTAGGCACGTGGCGATTCCAAATATGTTTATTTTTTTATTAGTAATAAAATGGGAAAAGGGGGGTGATTTAAACTTTTATTAGGGGAGGGGATTTTTAATTAATAAAAAACACTTTATTTTTTACTTACAGTAATTAGAAGCCCCCTGGGGGACTTCTATATACATAGCACTAATGCTGTGTATATAATAGAGCAATGATCCATCAGACCAGATGCACTGATTGCCGAGCCCTCATTCCGACGCTGAGCCCCAGCCGGCTCAGTACAAGGGATCTCCCCCCGCGATCACATTGCGGGGAGGAGATTCCCCCACTAGACACCAGGGAGAGGGGCACAGCTACTATTTAAATACAGTTGTCAGCTTTGAATAGTTAATTAAATAGTTAATTAGCCGGCCGGCGCAATTGGCCTCGCCAGCTAATACCCGCGGTCCCCAGCTGTACTTAGCTGCAGAGAGGGCTCACCCTTACCCTTAACGGCCGCATGACAGGTATAACCAGTTGGTCAACATTTTCCATTCCCTCACTGTAAGGTGTATGAGTGGGTGGAGTCTATAGAATGGGTTGGGACAAATTCTAGAGGTTATAAATTACAGTGGTGCCTTGGATAACAAGCATAATGTGTTCCGGGACTGTGCTTGTAATCCAAATCCACTCTTAAACCAAAGCAAATTTTCCCATAAGAAATATTGAAATGCAGACAATTGGTTCCACACTCCAAAAATAATGATCTTTTATTCTGAATAACATGTAGAACAGATTAAACAAACATTTAAAAACAGCTGAATATGTCAAATTATAAGTTACTGTACAGTAATGAAGAGGATAGGAAACACAAGGGCAGACAGAGACTGCGGGGAGCATGAAGGAATTAGCAGGGCAGATGTGGGCACATAAATACAGCACTCTCTATCTGGGGATAGAGGGGTTACCTCTATGAAGAGATTACCTCCACAGTCCTGTCCCCTAATGCAAGCCCTAGCCTGAAAAGGATCTGCTATGATTTGGAAGGTGAGGGTGACTTCCTGAGTCAGAGTACAGGGCTGTATACCCTGATATGGAGATTGTGCCACTCCCCCTCTCACCCAGTACAGGGACCTCTTAAACCAAAGCAATGCTCTTAAACCAAGTCACAATTTTGAAAAACTGGGAGCTCTTCTTGCAAAACACTCTTAATCCAAGTTACTCTTAAACCAAGGTACCACTGTATATAATAATCTGGTTCGCGCTCTCTTTCCTGCGACTTTGGACGAACAAGCACTTAGGAACAGGTATAATATATGTGGGCCTTCTGTGTGTGTATATAGCAATATAAGTATAATAGCATCACAGTAGACTGTATATGTGTACATATAGATATTCTAGGTATAAGTATGTGTTGGTATATATATATATATATATATATATATATATATATATATATATATACACATAGCTCCCAACCGTCCCGGATTCCGAGTCACGTTTTCGGGGTGCTGTCCCGCGGTCCCGCAACGGCACCCAGTGTCCCACATTATATGTGGCCCCACCAAAAAAACAATAAACCAGTAACTCACCTGTCAGCCGGTCCCAGCAGCTCCTCTCCACTGACACACAGTCACTGACTGTGCCGGAAGTGACCGGCAGCCTCTGTCATGAATTACTTCCGGCACAGTCAGTGTCTGTATACCCCGCTGCCCGCCCCGGAGGATGACGGGAGTGCGCGCTCTGCCGGAAGAGGAGCTGCTAGGACCGGCGGACAGATGAGTTACTGGTTTATTGTTTTTCACAAATGGGGGGATTGGCTACTGTGTGGGGCGCTATATGGGGGATTGGCTACTATGTGGGGCACTATATGGGGGGATTGGCTACTATGTGGGCACTATATGGGGGATTGGATACTATGTGGGGCATATATGGGGGCATTGGCTACTATGTGGGCACTATATGGGGCATTGGCTACTATGTGGGGCGCTATATGGGGGATTGGCTACTATGTGGGGCACTATATGGGGCATTGGCTACTATGTGGGGCACTATATGGGGGCATTGGATACTATGTGGGGCACTATACAGGGGGATTGGCTACTATGTGGGGCACTATATGGGGGCATTGGATACTATGTGGGGCACTATACGGGGGGATTGGCTACTATGTGGGGCACTATATGGGGGCATTGGCTACTATGTGGGGTGCTATATGGGGGATTGGCTACTATGTGGGGCATATATGGGGGATTGGCTACTATGTGGGGCATATATGGGGGCATTGGCTACTATGTGGGGCACTATATGGGGCATTGGCTACTATGTGGGACGCTATATGGGGATTGGCTACTATGTGGGGCACTATATGGGGGGATTGGCTACTATGTGGGGCACTATATGGGGATTGGCTACTATGTAGGGCACTATATGGGGGCATTGGCTACTATGTGGGGCACTATATGGGGGCATTGGCTACTATGTGGAGCACTATATGGGGATTGGCTACTATGTGGGGCACTATATGGGGGCATTGGCTACTATGTGGGGCACTATATGAGGCATTGGATACTATGTGGGGCACTATATGGGGGGATTGGCTATTATGTGGGGCACTATATGGGGATTGGCTACTATGTGGGGCACTATATGGGGATTGGCTACTATGTGGGGCGCTATATGGGGGCATTGGATACTATGTGGGGAACTATATGGGGGCATTGGATACTATGTGGGGCACTATATAGGGGCATTGGATACTATGTGGGGAACTAAACGGGGGGATTGGCTATTATGTGGGGCACTATATGGGGGATTGGATACTATGTGGGGCACTATATGGGGGATTGGATACTATGTGTGGCACTATATAGGGGGATTGGATACTATGTGGGCACTATTGGGGGGATTGGATACTATGTGTGGCACTATATAGGGGGATTGGATACTATGTGGGCACTATTGGGGGGATTGGATACTATGTGGGGCACTATAATGGGGGATTGGATATTATATAGGGCATTTTTGGGGGGATTGAATACTGTATACGGCACTATTTAGTCAGCAGCATGTGGTGACTATAGGGGAGTGGCTATGGAGGGTTGCTATGGGGGCGTGGCTATGGAGGCCCGATATGGGGGCGTGGCTATGGAGGGTCGCTATGGTGACGTGGCTAGGGGACCGCGGCGCACATGTCCCTCTTTGCTCTTTGCTAAAGTTGGGAGGTATGTATATATATATATATATATATATATATATATATATATACTGGTTATGCATGAGTTGTTGTTTTTTTGTTTGTTTTTTAAAGATGTTTTATTGATGGTATTTCAAGTTAAGAAGCATACAGGGTAGTATTCATTATTGATAAAGATGACAGAAAGAGTCGCACTCAGGCGCCATAGGACAGTATGTTTACAGCATTTGACATGTAAAAATAACCATTTTACAGAATATGGAAAATGTATGAATAAATCTTATACAAGAAAGTATTACTAAAAAGCAACAGTAAAACAACAACAAAACATTGTCACCTCAAGTATGTTGTAATTTCAGCATTTATAAAAGTACTATCAGCAGAATATGGAAAGTAAATCTATAACGTAGAGAAAAGTAAAGATTAAGACAGTTGGAGTGCTCCCAGGGTCCCTTTTTGGGAGGCCATGCAATACCATGTGCTATCTTTAACCCCTTAAGGACAGAGCCTGAAATGGCCTTAATGACAGAGACAAATTTTATGAATATGACCAGTGTCACTTTAGTCATTAATACCTTCGGGATGCTTTTACCTATCCGTCTGATTCTGAGATTGTTTTCTCGTGACATATTGTACTTTACATTTCTGGTAAATTGGAGTCGATACTCATAACAAATCTTTATGAAAAAAAACCAAATAATGTGAAAAAATGTGAAAAAATGCATTTTTCCAACTTTGAAACTTTTTTGCGTATACAGAAAGTGGTTATACCACATAAATTATATATTAAATAGCATTAGCAACATGTCTACTTTATGTTGGCGGCATTTATTAAACTATCTTTCATTTTTTTTAGACGATAGGAAGCTTAAAACATTAGCAGCAAATTTCCAAATTTTCGGTAAAATTTCAAAATCAGATATTTTTAGGGACCTGTTCAGGTTTAAAGTGTATTTGAGGGGCCTGTATGTTAGAAAGCCCCACAAAGCACCCCATTTCAGAAACTGCACCCCCCAAACTCTGCAAAAGCACATCCAGAAAGTGTTTTAACCCTTTAGGGGAGTCACAGAAATAAAAGCGAAGTGTGTAAGGAATTTGAAAATTTTAATTTTCTGTGCAGAGATTTTATTGTAATCCAATATTTTTCATAATTATAAACCTATTACCAGAGAAATGCACCCCAATAATTATTGCCCCGTTTCTGCAGTTTATAGAAATACCCCATATGTGACCCTATTGCGCTATTTGACGCAACCACAAGCCTCAGATATAAGGGAGCGCCTAGTGAATTTCAACGCCTCCGTTATATTTGGTCATTTTTGACTGTACCACTTCAGGTTGGCAGAGGCTCTGGGGTGTCAAAACCTAAAAAACACCCCTAAAGGGACACCATTTAGAAAACTACACCCCTCAAGGAATGTAACAAGGGGTGCGGTGAGCATCTGGACCCCACAGGTGCTTCACAGATTTTCCGAACAATATTGCGTGAAAAAAGAAAAATTTATTTTTTACACTAAAACGTTGTTCTAGCCTTCAATTTTTCATTTTCTTAAAGGGATAAGAGGCAAAAAAAGACAAAAAATGTGTAGCGCAGTTTCTCCCGAGTACAGAAATACCCCACATGTGGCGATAAAGTGCCAAGGGGGCGCAGGACGAGCCTCCAAAGGGAAGGAGTGCCAATTGGCTTTTGGAAGCTGAATTTCACTGAAAAGGATTTCAAGGGCCATGTCGCATTTACAGAGCCCTCGTGCTGCCAAGACACTGGAAACCCCCCACAAGTGATTCCATTCTGGAAACTACACCCCTCAAGGAATCTAACAAGGGGTGCAGTGAGCATATGGACCCCACTGGTGACGGGCACAAATGTGGAACAATTTGACGTGAAAGGGAAAAATTTCATTTTTTCACTTTCATGGCACAAATGTGCCCGTCATCAAGGGGTTCATATCCTCACTGCACCCCTTGTTAGATTCCTTGAGGGGTGCAGTTTCCAGAATGGGGTCACTTGTGGGGGGTTTCCACTGTCCTGGCAGCACGAGGGCTCTGTAAATGCGACATGGCGTTCATCATCCATTCTAGCCAAATCCAACTTCCAAAATCCAAATGGCGCTCCTTCCCTTCGGAGGCTTGCCCTGCGCCCACATGACGCTTTATGTCTACATGTGGGGTATTTACGGACTCGGGGGAAATTGCTCTACATATATTGTGTGTTTTTTTCTCTTTTAACCCCTTGTGAAAATGATAAATTCAAGGCTAAACCAACATTATAGTGTAAAAAATGTAATATTTCATTTTCACGCCACATTGTTCCACATTTGTGCCCGTCACCAGTGGGGTCCATATGCTCACTACACCCCTTGTTACATTCCTTGAGGGGTGTAGTTTCCATAATGGGGTCACTTGTGGGGGGTTTCAACTGTCTTGGCAACACAGAGGCCTTTTGAATGCAACATGGCCCCTCAAAATCCATTCCATCCAAATCCAGCCTTCAAAAACGAAATGGCGCTCCTTCCCTTCGGAGGCTTGCCCTGCGCCCACATGGCGCTTTATGTCCACATGTGGGGTATTTACGGACTCGGGGGAAATTGCGATACACATTTTGTTTTTTTTCTCCTCTTTTAACCCCTTGTGAAAATGATATATTCAAGGCTAAACCAACATTATAGTGTAAAAAATGTAATATTTCATTTTCACGCCACATTGTTCCACATTTGTGTCCGTCACCAGTGGGGTCCATATGCTCACTACACCCCTTGTTACATTCCTTGAGGGGTGCAGTTTCCATAATGGGGTCACTTGTGGGGGGTTTCAACTGTCTTGGCAACACAGGGGCCTTTTGAATGCAACATGGCCCCTCGAAATCCATTCCATCCAAATCCAGCCTTCAAAAACTAAATGGCGCTTCTTCCCTTCGGAGGCTTACCCTGCACCCGCATGGCGCTTTATGTCCACATGTGGGGTATTTCCGTACTCAGGGGAAATTGCTCTACACATTAAATGTTTTTTTTTATCTTTTAACCCCTTGTGAAAATGAAAAAACATGACAAGATTAATAATTTAGAGTAAAAATTTTACAAAAATTACACTAAATGTTGGTCTAGCCTTGATTTTTTTCCATTTCCACAAGGGGTTAAAAAAGAAAATGAACACAAAACGTGTAGGGTAGTGTCCCCTGAGTACGAAAATACCCCACATGTGGGCATAATGTGCCATATGGGCACAGGGCAAGTCACCAAAGGGACAGAGCGCCATTTAGAGGCTGGAATGGAGGATGGAGGCCATGTCGCAATTACAAAGCTCCTGTGCTGCCAGGACAGTAGAAACCCCCGACAAGTGACCCTATTCTGGAAACTACACCCCATAAGGAATCTAACAAGGGGTGCAGTGAGCATATGGACCCCACTGGTGACGGGCACTTACGTAGAACATGTGCCGAGAAAATAAAAAATACAATTTTTTTCATTTTCACGTCCCAAATGTGGCCGTCACCAGGGGGCCATATCCCCGCTGCCCCCCTTCTTAGATTCCTTATGGGGTGTAGTTTCCAGAATGGGGTCACTTGTGGGGGGTTTCTACTGTCCTGGCCGCACAGAGGCTTTGTAATTGCATCATGGCATCCTCTAATGGGAATGGCGGCCATACCTATTTAGCTGGGGAAAAGGGACAATTCTAATTTATTTGGGGGTATTAGGCCAATTATTAGTTTATAAGGTTGGAAATGACAGGTGTCCATCAAACTCAACCTGTGTTGATCCAGAGGAAGGCAAAAAAAACCCCTCGTAAGGCAGACGACAGTAGCCTCATCACAGGGGAAAAATTCCTTCCCGACTCCATAATGGCGATCAGAATAATCCCTGGATCAACGTGACCCCTGAAATAGGAATAAGGGACAGAATTTAGATAATGTAGAACCCCAGTGACGTGTGGTGCGCCTTGGAGCGATCCAGTATGCAGAGGCCGGGGGGATCAGGACAGGTGTCACACTGGAAAATGGTGTCCTTCCTGATCCCCCTGTTACCCCACACTCTGCACTTCTTCTGGGGTCTCCCTTTCTCCAGTGTGGGGGACGTCACCTGGAAAATGTTGTCCTGGTGCGATACGGGGTCCTTCATATCCAGAAGTGCTGGGTCCACTCCATGGCTGCTAAATATTAGGGCGCTATTACTACTTCTGATATTTTCGGATCGTGCCGCAAGCTACAGGGCAGCGAGGGACTGGAAGAGGGGGTGCTGGTATAAAAGTTATCCCCGTACAGGTGGTGACCTTTATCCCGCAGTGGGAAGATCAGTTCCCGGACGATCTCCCCACTAACTCCAAGGATTGGGGGGGAAGGGGGCATCTGGGGGCTGGATTCGGGTGTCCCTTCCTACATACACTCTAAGGGTACGTGCACACTGCGGAATCGCGACAGATAACCCTTCGTGCATTCCACAGCTGGCACCCACCGGCGGACTGATGCAGGCGCACGTCTCCACACGTGTCATAGACTCCATTCTATGCACGGGCGGATTCCGCTCTCCGTCCAACGTGTTCATTCTTTGGATGGACGACGGATTCCGCCCGTGCATAGAATGGAGTCTATGACACGGGTGGAGACATGCGCCCGCATCAGTCCGCCGGCGGGTGCCAGCTGCGGAATGCACAAAGGGTTATCCTTCGCCATTCCGCAGTGTGCACGTACCCTAAATCTGTAAGTGTACCCTGAGGTACTGTCACAGAGTGTGTAGAATTTCACACCATGCAGTCATCTCTTATTGGGACGGTACTGGCGGAAAAGACGTGTCTGGGGGGCAGCGTACGCTACGCTACTCCCAGACACGTCACTGGATGATGAGGATGAATGGAGGAAAGAAGGATCCCCCCCATTCATCCTCACTGGCTGTTTTGGTGTCAGAGGCAATAATAACGTATCCCTCTGACGCCGAAAACACCCTGGGGGCCATCTTTATACGGGGACTAGTATATGGGGTATGTAGTGGTGTAGTGTCAAACTTTATTCAATGTAGTGTGGTGTAATGTAGTGTTTTTTACGTGTTTTTTTACAGTAAGTATAAAAAAAAAACGTACGCCAACAAAGGAGTTGCTGATAAATGTCGCACTTATGTGCGGCACTTATAAGCAGACCGTGGCAGTAGAATATAGAAAAAAAACACCCTACGCCAAAAAGGAGGAGTTGCTGATTAGCAGCGCACTTTCGTGCGATGCTGATCAACACTCAGCGGCGATAGGGTGCGGAAAATAGAAAAAAAAAATTTGGGAAAAAAAAATAATTTTTTTTTATATTCTGAATATCCCTGTAGCTGCTGATAAGTGTATTACACATATCAGCCGCTAGGGGGCAGCAGAGCGCAAAATCCGGAAAATGACGAGGCTGGAGCCGAAAATAGCCGAAAGAAGACGACGAGGACCGCCGGAAAGACCCGAAGACCGAACGGAATGACGGAGGACGCCGCGAACCCGGAAGACGCCGATCAGGAGCCCGGGACAGGTGAGTAATGTACAAATACCTGCTCTGGACCCCTCGGCTACCTAGCTGAGGGGTCCAGGGCAGGTATTTACTATTTTGTGGGACTCTGATCGCCGTGCCACCGGCCCGATCGCCGTGAACGGCCGGCCGGCCGTTCACGGCGATCGGGCCGGTGGCACGGCGATCAACATTACTTTTTACAGTAATGGCGGTCGGTGCCGTCCTCGGACAGCACCGACCGCCATTTTTTTCCGGGTCATCGGGTCACCGATGACCCGGAAAGGTTCCGATCGCCGCTATTGGCTGATCTGAATTGATCAGCCTATAGCAGCGATCGTAAGCACGGGGGGTGTTAACCACCCCCCGTGCCGTGAAGCTATGATGGCCTGCTATGATTTATAGCAGGCCATCTTCCCCGACCGCTGTGTGTGAACACGCAGCGATCGGGGAAACATCGGGCGTAAATTTACGCCCTGATGCGCTAAGTACCATGGCGCCAGGGCGTAAGTTTACGCCCGATGTCGTTAAGGGGTTAAACTGATTTATTATTGTTTCTCTTTCCTCCGCAGTGAAGTCTTGAATCATAAACTGTTTCCATTTAGACATAAATGTTTTAGTTGTTTTTGCCTTAGTTCTCAGAATGTCTAACATTTCCCAGTGGAATATCTCTTTTAGGCTGGGTTCACACGCTGTAACTGTGCGGCTGTATTTTTTATGCGGCTGTAAATGTGCGGGTGAAACTCCGGCCGTGGGAAAAAATAGACATGCGGCTCAAAACATACGGTCATTTACTTGGAAATCTGGTTCAACTAAAAATAACAAATAAAATGTTAAGAAAGTGATGGAAACACCTCTGGATGCATCTGGGAAAGCAGGGAACACAGTTTACATGAATCGCTATTACCGGGGTTTGCGATCCTCTGCACTATAGCCGATGTGTCTCATGGTTAATATATTGAATTAATAAAACACATTTTCTGTCTAATAAAGTCCCTTTTATTGTTCAATAATTAAATGTAAACGATTCCATCATTTTGCAATTAAATATACTGTTAAAATAAATATATATATAAATAAATGTATATTTATATATATATTTATTTTTTGACAGTATATTTAATTGCACAATGATGGATTCGTTAGAATTAAATTATTGACCAACGAAACTGAATTTATTTAAACGAAAATGTGTTTTCTTAATTAAATATTAATTAGTACAGGAAACTCCATAAGCCGGTAATTCATATGCCGGCAATAGAGCATTCTGTACTAATCATCACTTAACTTTAATGAAAACATCAAATGTTTCTTCTAATTATGTTATGACAATACCATTATTAGAAGAAACATTTAGAATTATATGTGCGCTCAGCTGATTGGCTGATCGGCTGAGCGCACATATAATGAGCCGGTCCGCAGCACAGTGACTTCATTGTGCTGCGGACCAGCGAAGAGGACACATCGGGGTGAGTATACAGCTCTCCACACCCCCTCCCCGGCACTGCACCCCTCCCAGCAAGGAAGGGGGGTCACTTAACCCCTTCCTTGCTGGGATGGGTGCAGTCTGACATCAGTCTGGCCCCCAGGGGGTTAAGGGGGATGCAATACATCCTCCCTTAACCCCTTGGGGGTCAGACTGTAAGCAGCGATCTGTAAAGATGCTGCATACTGTAAGGTGCACAACACCGCTCACAATGATGGGTGTTGTGCTCCTGTTTGTGTGTTTTTTGTGTGTTTCTCCCTTTTTGTTTTTCAGATATCGGTATCCAGGGGATTACGTCAGATTCCGTGGACTACGTCGATGACCAGCGTTTTTTTAATGTTTTTTTTAATAAAATCGTCAATGAGGGGTGTGGGGGTGTTTTTATTTGAATAAAAAAATTTGTAAACTTGTGTCTTGTCTTTATTTCTTTACTTTATAGACTTAGTAGTGGAAGCCGTCTAATAGACGGAATCCATTACTAAGTCGGGGCCTAGTGTTAGCCGGTATAAAATGGTTAACACTAACCCCCCATTATTACCCCAGTACCCAATGCCACCAGGGGTACTGGGAAGAGCCGGGTGCCAGTGGTCCCGGAGCGTCAATATTGGCGCTCCTGGACCGGGCAGCAGCAGGCTGGTAAGATTTAGGCTGGGGAGGGCCTAAACCAATGGCTCTTTCCACCCTGGTGTTACCAGGCTGCTGTCGTTTGGTTTTTAACCCGGCTGGTTATAAAAATAGGGGGGACCCTATGCGTTTTTTTTTAATTATTTATTTATTTAAAAAAAAACGCATAGGGTCCCCCCTATTTTTAGAACCAGCCGGGTTAAAAACCAAGCGACAGCAGCCTGGTAACACCAGGGTGGGAAGAGCCATTGGTTTAGGCCCTCCCCAGCCTAAATCTTACCAGCCTGCTGCCGCCCGGTCCAGGAGCGCCAATTTTGACGCTCCGGGACCACTGGCACCCGGCTCTTCCCAGTACCCCTGGTGGCATTGGGTACTGGGGTAATAATGGGGGGTTAGTGTTAGCCATTTTATACCGGCTAACACTAGGCCCCAACTTAGTAATGGATTCCGTCTATTAGACGGCTTCCACTACTAAGTCTATAAAGTAAAGAAATAAAGACAAGACACAAGTTTACAAATTTTTTTATTCAAATAAAAACACCCCCACACCCCTCATTGACCATTTTATTAAAAAAAACATTAAAAAAACGCTGGTCATCGACGTAGTCCATGGAATCCGACGTAATCCCCAGGATACCGATATCTGAAAAACAAAAAGGGAGAAACACACAAAAACACACAAACAGGAGCACAACACCCATCATTGTGAGCGGTGTTGTGCTCCTTACAGTATGCAGCATCTTTACAGATCGCTGCTTACAGTCTGGCCCCCAAGGGGTTAAGGGAGGATGTATTGCATCCCCCTTAACCCCCTGGGGGCCAGACTGATGTCAGACTGCACCCATCCCAGCAAGGAAGGGGTTAAGTGACCCCCCTTCCTTGCTGGGAGGGGTGCAGTGCTGGGGAGGGATTGGGGAGAGCTCTATACTCACCCCGATGCGTCCTCTTCGCTGGTCCGCAGCACAATGAAGTGACTGTACTGCGGACCGGCTTATTATATGTGCGCTCAGCCGAACAGCCAATCAGCTGAGCGCACATATAATTCTAAATGTTTCTTCTAATAATGCTATTGTCATAACATAATTAGAAGAAACATTTGATGTTTTCATTAAAGTAAAGTGATGATTAGTACAGAATGCTCTATTGCCGGCATATGAATTAACGGCTTATAGAGCTTCCTGTACTAATTAATATTTAATTAAAAAAACACATTTTCGTTGAAATAAATACAGTTTCGTTGGTCAATAATTTATTTCTAACGAATCCATCATTGTGCAATTCAATATACTGTCAAAAAATAAATATATAGATAAATATACATTTATTTATATATCTATTTTTTTTAACAGTATATTTAATTGCAAAATGATGGATTCGTTAGAAATAAATTATTGATCAACGAAAGTGTCTTGATTACAAAGAAAATGTGTTTGATTAATTTAATATATTAACTATTAGAGGCATCGGCATTCGGCATCATTGCCGGCTATTTTTGAAGTACTCCGTACGGACCGCCTGTCAATCCACGGCCGCATATTCAGCCGCAAACAATGGTCTTGTTCATTTTTTACGGGTCCGTTTACGATAGGGCCGTAGATTCATACATAGTGTGCACTGTGCAGCGGCATATCCTATACTTCCAAGCATACACACGAACCACCAAAAATACCGCCGCACAATTACAGCCGCAAATACAGCCGCACTCTTACAACGTGTGAACCGAGCCTCAAGGTGGATATCACTTCAGATATAGGCGGTATAGCATCTGATATCCAGCGTTTCACTAAACACTTTAGGGATACCAACAGGGTTAAATGAATTCCTTTGGAGGTAATTAATTCATTGGATGAAAGAGTGGAATCTTTTTTTATATAATGAAAGAGATAACTAAGAGGTAGAAGAGGTATTGCATGGCCCCACGTGGAGTTTAGAAAGAGCCGTATAGATTCCCAGAACGTTTGTACATGTACACAAGACCATGCACAGTGAAACAAGTCCGCTCTAGGGAGTGCACATTTTGGACAACTTTTCAAGTAATGAGCAGGCATATTAGATGAGGGAAAATTAAAAGCGTATATTGCTTTATGGATAAAACGAAAGTGAACTTCCCGTAATGCTACATTTGGTGTGGTAGAGTGAACAAACTGCGAACCTATTAAAATTTGTTAGGTCAAGTCTGTAGAGGCGATTATAGAGGACCATTTATGTTGAAATATTTGTAAAGTTAGATTATGTTGAGATCTTGATCTAATTTCTTTGTAAATATGGGATAGGCAGTTATGGACAGGAGGTATAGGAAATAGGTTATCAAAGTCAGTATTGCTTTCTGCTTTTGCAAGATCACATACCCTATTGGTGATAAATTCTTTTAGTTGGTTATATTGGGGTTGGTGGGAGGGGGGTAGGTTATATTTAATCCTGAGATTGTCCCATGGTAAGAAAGTATGAGAGGTAGTATCTAGTAAGTCCTCCACAGTGGAAATATGTTCACTCTGCCACATCATGTAATCTAAATGATCAGAATTAAGTGGAAATAGTGGGGAATTCCATAGAGGAAGTCTTTTTGAAAGACAGAAAGGTAAACCAAATAAATGCATGAGTTTTTATATGTACATGTAATGGTGGTCAGCTGCTGGATGTGGCTTTGTTAGTATAGATCCAGGATACGGTTTAGGATCTGGATATATGTTATACTGTATATACATACACATTATTGGTCACATGGTGCTTGGTATCCAGGGGGTAGGAAGGGAGGCAGCTGTGTGTGGTTGTGGTCTCTATGTAATGTATTGTATTTGTATATAATGTATAATGCCCTTGTCATCTTTAGTCATCTTGTCATTATTAGTAAAGTAGTTTTTACATATCTGCAAGGGTTGTATGTTACTCCTGTGGTGTAAGAAGGACCAGTGGGTGTGTATACTATGTATAATACAGAGTAAGCGGCCTACACAGGAAACAAAGGTGCTAGACTAGGAGCAGACCAAACGGACTAAGTACCCACAGACCAAAACCCCTTTATCAAATACTACCACAAGAAAACAACATAAAACAGGACTTAGGAAGGCAGGAGGCCATGTTACTGGGACAGATCCTGACAATATAGAGTACTAGTGCATCATCACAGGTTTACAAATCCATTTCTACAGCATAAATGCATGTTACAAAGAGCAAGTGCAACAAAATATCATGCTATCAGTATACTGAACAAATCATAGACCATGTGTGTATGAGCATCCAGCGCCACTACATTCCCCCTGGTGATAAGCTACTGATACAATAGGATAGCACTTACTCAGTTTTCTTGTATGTGAATGCACAATATCGTCTGTTCTATTGTTCCTCCGTTCCGTCCTAAAAAGGTAGCAGCTGTGGTAGCTGTAGTAGTTTTGAAGATGTGGTGGATTAGTTTGTTGAAAGTGTGCCGAGAGTGCGCTCCGGCCGGAAGCGCGGCCTCAATCGGCTTCAGCGTTCCGTTCCGTGTGTGAAGTGTGACGTCACAGTAGCTCACTACGGAGTCTCGAAAGGACCATCCAACGTTTCAGCGTGACTTACGCCTTCCTCAGGGATAACGGCCCCCCTCTGCTTGCTCCTTTTAAAGATGTAAGTGGAACGCCTCCGATCAAACAGGTAATCCATCATTCTACAGTCCCTCTTATTGCCGCTATGTATTTTTATATCATCTAATGCATTCCCATGATTAGTTTAAAAATGCAAAAAGTTCCATATCTGCATTTAGTCCATTTGGGATCATGGTGTTGAACTGAAAGATCATTTTAGTTTCGGCGCGTGACAATTGCTCTATAAAGTTGCCCCCTCTCCAGTGTCTATTTATTTTCTTCAGTCCCCCAAACAACCGTTTACTGGAAGTGGATGAGACAGGAGAGCAGGAGATCATAGGGGATAAGGAAGAGGAAATAGTAGAAATCTCCATTTACGATGAACTGAATACTTCTAACAGAAGTATAACATCAGAAATTAGACATAACGAAAGCAAGGAAACAAGAACAACAATACCAATCTCCCCGAAAATCGTGGTCAAGAACAAATCAGTGCATAATATGAACGATTCACAAAGCACAACACATGATCCCCGTACAATAGAAATACCAACCGTACCCATCACAAATAGATACCAATCTCTAGAAGAAATAACAGTTATCAAGTAACCCTATTATATCACCAGATATAACAGAGAAATACAAGGTAAAACATGGATATACAAAAGATACACATACCCAAAGTAAAGGTAAAAGAATGGTAACAAAAAGGACAGTAAAGAAAGATTTTTTTCGAAGGGTAACAAGAAAAAACACAAGAGAGGAACCAGAGGAGGGAAATTCACCAAAAGAGAAAGACAACAATCATTAGACAAAGAAACACAAAAGATCTTTAATTTAAGTACATATATCCTGAAACCAAATGAACAGTCCCTGCTGCAAAAAGGCCTAAAATATGCCCCTACATCAAAGTTTAATAAATTTGACGCATACATAGGGGTCAAGAAGTTTATTAGAAACCTCACTCTTAAGAAATTCTTTCTAAAAAATCCAATTTAATCAACAGTAGAAAATAAGGGGACATACACTCATACCACATTAAAGAAGAAGTCCAAATTTTGCCCTCAAAATGAACATTCAGAATCACTTAGAACTTTTGAAGATATGATAGTGAGGGAAATTAGGAACACAAAGATACCAGAAACACAAAAGAAAGAAAACCTAAAGAAGAAAGAAAAGCTTGCAGGATAATAATGATATCATCATACGACCAGCCGACAAGGGGGGGGGGGGAGTATAGTCATCTTAAATAAAGAACACTACCATGAGGAATGCTTAAGGATACTTAAAGATGACAAAACTTACGAAAAACTCAGTGGAGATCCCACAATAAAATATAGACAGGAACTTAACAAATTAATCGAGAAGGGGCGAGAGAAAGGACTCATTTCGAAGAATGAAAGAGAATATATCATGAATCAGAATCCCAAAATCCCAGTGTTCTACTATCTGCCAAAGATACACAAATCAATGAACAAACCCCCCGGCAGACCAATAATCTCAGGGATAGACAGCTTGACTTCTAATCTTTCAGGATATCTAGACAACTTTTTACAAGGTTGTGCACAATCCCTCCCGACGTATCTGAAAGATACTAAACATGTATTGCAAATAATAAGTCAAGTTAAATGGGATAGTAGCTATATTTTATGCACCTTAGACGTAACCTCATTATATACTATTATACAGCATGACAGAGGGAGAGAAGCAACTGAATTTTTCTTAAGAACATCAGGAAAATATGAAGAGGACCAGATAACTTTTTTAGGGGATTGTATTTCTTTTATTTTACATCATAATTATTTCTTTTATGAGGGACAATTTTACAAGCAGTTATGGGGTACGGCGATGGGCACGAAATTCGCACCCAGTTATTCAAACCTGTATGTGGGACAGTGGGAGAATAACATTATTCATCCGAATGGAGTGCTCATCGCCGACCTCTTATTTTGGCATCGTTTTATAGACGATATCGTCTTTATTTGGAAAGGAGGAGAGGAGAGTTTGAAGGTGTTTTTAGAGGAAATCAATAAAAATGAATTTTATTTAAATTTTACACCACATTTTAGCAAGGAAGAAATACATTTTTTGGATTTAACCATTTATATCAAAAACGACTGTTTACACACCAAAACATATAGTAAACCTACAGATAGCAACAGCTACATAGACAGAAAAAGCTGCCATTTACCCATATGGCTAACAAATATCCCCAAGGGGCAATTCACCAGATTAAGGAGAAATTGTACCAACATAGAGGATTACGAAAGAGAAGCTACAAAATTACAAACTAAACTGTTAGCCAAAGGATACAATAAAAAACATATGGAATTAACTTGTGGAGAAATACATGAAATGGAAAGAGGCACACTACTACAAGAGAAAACCAGGAGAAACACGGAAACTGAAGATGACACAATAAAAGTACCTATCGTAACCACATACACTACTCATAGCTATATGCTAAAGAGAAAAATAAAAAAACATTGGGACATTTTAAGAGGAGATAAGATCATAGGGGAAAAAATCCCCCAAAACCCTACATTCATTTTCAAGAAAGCAAGAAATGTTGGAAACATGATTGCCCCTACAATAAAACACGAAAGGAAACGTCTGAACGATTTAAATAATTATATACATTCAGTCCCCGGTTTTTACCCATGTAAAAAATGTAAAGCCTGCCAAAAATGTAAAATAAAAAACCCCATAGTGGAATTAAAGAATAAAGAACACACATACTCAATAAAATCACATATCACATGCAAAGATAAAGGGATAATTTATTTTATCAAATGCCCATGTGAAAAAATATACATAGGCCGTACTAAACGTTTGCTACAGAAAAGACTACAGGAACACATATATAACATAGAAAGAAAATTCCAAGGACATCCCCTATCCAAGCATTATACAGAAAAACATGGGGGGGAATAGAAAAACACAATTTTTGGGGGACTGAAGAAAATAAATAGACACTGGAGAGGGGGCAACTTTATAGAGCAATTGTCATGCGCCGAAACTAAAATGACCTTTCAGTTCAACACCATGATCCCAAATGGACTAAATGCAGATATGGAACTTTTTGCATTTTTAAACTAATCATGGAATGCATTAGATGATATAAAAATACATAGCGGCAATAAGAGGGACTGTAGAATGATGGATTACCTGTTTGATCGGAGGCGTTCCACTTACATCTTTAAAAGGAGCAAGCAGAGGGGGGCCGTTATCCCTGAGGAAGGCGTAAGTCACGCTGAAACGTTGGATGGTCCCTTCGAGACTCCGTAGTGAGCTACTGTGACGTCACACTTCACACACGGAACGGAACGCTGAAGCCGATTGAGGTCGCGCTGCCGGCCGGAGCACACTCTCGGCACACTTTCAACAAACTAATCCACCACATCTTCAAAACTACTACAGCTACCACAGCTGCTACCTTTTTAGGACGGAACGGAAGAACAATAGAACAGACGATATTGTGCATTCACATACAAGAAAACTGAGTAAGTGCTATCCTGTTGTATCAGTAGCTTATCACCAGGGGGAATGTAGTGGCGCTGGATGCTCATACACACATTGTTTAAAACCGACTAAAATTGGAGAGAAAGGGTCCATCTCCATATTGCATCCAATAGCAGCGAGCTACGACCCGCTAAAATAACTAGCGCCGTATCTTTAACACAACTCTTTATGTACACTACCGTTAAATCATAGACCATATTGTTGGTATAGATGTGCAAAAGCTAGTCTAGTGCTATATCAAACCTGGTGTTCCAGAATGATGGCCCCCATCTCACACTCTAACGCTGTTACGCTCCTGCTTCTTGCTCTTATGTGCTCTACACTTCCATGTGTAGACAAACACATAAAAGTGTTCTCTTTATTATATTTTTTGAGAAGTGTAGTGTTAGGCCCCTCTGTGCATTCCCCATACAGTAGTGTCCCTCCCTGTAGACGCTTCTATACTGCCAGGCCCCTCTGAGAAATCCTTGTAAATTATTATGCTCTGCCCTTATGTACTGCTTCCATATTATATTAGGCCCTTCTATGTCTGTTCATTAAATAGTTAAGCCCATCATAAGTTCCCTCATTTAGTTTTAGGACTTCTCTGTAAAACCCCCATATCATATAATGTCCCTCCATCTCCCATATAGTACAAGGCCCCTGTGTAGAGCCCCCATATAGTATTATGTTCCTCTGTGTAGTCTTCACATAGTATTAGGACACTCTGGGGGAGATTTATCAAACATGGTGTAAAGTTAAAACTGGCTCAATTGCCCCTAGCAACCAATCAGATTCCACTTTTCATTCCTCACAGACTCTTTGGAAAATGAAAGGTGGAATCTGATTGGTTGCTAGGGGCAACTGAGTCAGTTTCACTTTACACCATGTTTGATAAATCTCCCCCTCTGTGTCTATTTTCAGGTAGTAGCTAGGTCTGTCAGTGTCCCCATATAGTATCGGATCCCTCTGTGCCTCTATATAGTATTAATAAATGAAAGTACTAACATGTTCTTTGTGTTATTTTCTTTTTGTATTCAATGCATATAAAATATGACATCAGGCTTTATACCGTTCATTTTCTGTTTCAATCACACCCAAGTGCACAAGATACTTAGTGGAACCCCATCGTTGTTTCCAGCAAGGTCGTTGACAGGGTCCACGTATCCACTAACAAGCAGAGTCCTCCATGACAGTCGGGAGGCCAGGTGGTGGCGTGATGACATGATGACGTTTCTCTGGAGAAAGGAGATTTTTTCTCCGAAATGTTGCATGCGTCATCACGCCACCACCTGGCCTCCCGACTGTCACGGAGGACTCTGCTTGTTAGTGGATACGTGGACCCTATCAGCGACCTTGCTGGAAACAACAACGGGGTTCCGCTAAGGATCTTGTGCACTTGGGTGTGATTGAAACAGAAAATGAACTGTATAAAGCCTAATGTCATATTTTATATGCATTGAATACAAAAAGAAAATAATACAAAGAATGTGTCAGTACTTTCATTTATTAATGTTCTATAGCAAAAAGGAGTGAAGGTGTTTCCTTTATCTGACCCAGTGTGAACATCGGTGTGCATCTTTTTATTTCTACTTGTCAATATAGTATTACACAAATTCTTTCAATCCAACAACAGGATGCTGGGCGCAGGTCCAGGTAGCCAGGAATAGATAGCGAATATTAAAATAACGTAATAAATAAATTAAAGTGTCACTTGAGGAAGAGATCGGACCAGTCTTGAAACATGTTGTGTCTTATAACTCACTAAGGTGAGAGCTCCATATATACCTTCACCTTTTTTCTTTTTTTCTGTATTAAGCTATTGAGCGCTCTCTCTAATTCTATCAATATAGTATTAGACTACTCTGCACTGCCCCCATAAAGTATTAGGTCTTGTTGCACTCTTGAGTATTATTAGACTCCTCTGTGCAACCCCTATATAGTTTAGGGCCTCTCTGAAAAAAATAAATAAACTCAACTACACAGCTCCCTCACAGCTCCTCTCCTGATGCGCCACTCAGCTTCTTTCCAAATTCCCATTCCAGTCACAGGGATGCTGCCACCAGAAGAACCCAACAAACTGTCAGCCCAAGCAGCAGGATCAACTTATCTGGATTCCCGAGAGGATGCTGCAGCACAGCATGTTGCACAGCTGTCAGGGCCCACCGGAGGATTCTCCAGAGGGGTGGTTTTACACTGATCCCTGCTTCATACTGATGTCAGGTACAGACAGGGACTCAATGCCTCATCAGTGAGCCGCTCCTCCACAGTGGGTCACACCATAAAGTTTAGGAAGTGCTGTTTTAGAGACATGTGAAAAGTTTTGATTAACCCTTAAGGGACCAAGCCTATTTGGGCCTTAATGACCGGGCCCATTTTTCAAAATCTGAATTGTCTCACTTTATGCGCTTATAGCTCAGTGATGCTTTAACGTATGCTAGCGATTCTGAGATCGAAACTAGACACCTTAAAAAAATTAATCTAGGGGTATAATGAGCAATTTAACCCTACAGGGGATGGAGGAAAGTATTCACAATTAGGCCGGAAAAAAATGGAAAATAGAAATTTTCAAATAGTATGTTCGTTCAGATTAAGGTATCACATTTTCACAACCAAAAGTAGAGAAAAAGCACCCCAAAATTTTTAACACAGGTTCTCCTGAGTACAACGGTACCCCATATGTGGGAGTAAACCACTGTATGGGCACATAGCGGAGCTCAGAAGGGAAGGAGCCCCAATTAGCATTTTTAGTGCAGATTTTGCTGTACAAGTTTTCAGGCGCCAGGTGCGTTTGCAGTGCCCCTGTAGTGTCCGCAGAAGAGAAACCTCCCCATAAGTCACCCCACTTTGGAAACTACACCCCTTAAAGAAGTCATCCTGGGGTGCAGTGAGCATTTTGACCCTAGAGGTATTAGAGGAAAGTATGCAAAATTTGACAGTAATAATGAAAAACAAGAATTTTTCCAATATGTTTGTTTAGTTTGAAATTTCTCAACTTCACAAGGAACAAGAGAGAAAACGCACCCCAAAATCTGTAACGCAGGTTCTCCTGAGTACAACAGTACCCCATACGTGGGCATAAACCACTGTATGAGCACACAGCAGGGCACAGAAGGAAAGGAGCGCCATTTTGCTGGAGCAAAACCGCCGCTAGTATCGGTTATTAGAATAGCTGCTAAAGTTGCTAAAAATAGAATAGCTGCTAAATTGCTAAAAAAAAAATTTAAAAATTGAGATTACGTGTAATCTGGAGGTGTTTACGGGCAATCTGGGGATGTTCACTGGCAATCTGGGGTGGTTACGGGCAATCTGGGGTGGTTACGGGCAATCTGGGGGTGTTTACTGGCTATCTGGGGGTGGTTATGGGCAATCTGGGGTGGTGACGGGCAGTCTGTGGCAATCTGGGGTGATCAGGCAATCTGGGGGTGTTTACTGGCTATCTGGGGTGGTTACAGGCAATCTGGTGTGGTGATGGACAATCAAGGGGGTTATGGGCGGTCTGTGGCAATCTGGGTTGGTTACGGGTAATCTGGGGTGGTTACAGGTAATCTGGTGTGGTTACAGGTAGCCCGGGGTGGTTACAGGTAATACGGAGTATATACCGCTGATTGCTTGTACCAGGACCGTACGGGGTGGATTTAGTTTTATAGATTGGGTTGTTACGGATGTGGCGATACCAAACATGCATAGGTTTTGTGGTTTTGATCTGTTTTATGTAACGGTTTATAGTGTATAGGGAATATAATGCATTTTTATTATTGGGGGGGGGGGGGGTTGTGTTTTGGTGCACTTTTTTTTTACGTTTACACTAGAGTACATTACTGTACACTAGTGTAATATTGTAAAGTGATCTGTGATCACTGATACAATACACTGCACTACTACTGTAGTGCAGTGTATTGTAATATGCATCATGCTGACATGCTGACAATCTGCATAGCCATGCCTGTCAGCATGATAGCATATCCATGGTAATCCTGAGGGGCCTTCATAAGGCCCCTGGGATTACCATGGAAACCATCGATGGACTGGACGGCACCGAAGGACCTCCAATCACGTGAGTATACCCGCGGCAGCCACCGGAACCCATTACATGATATGACAGCGGCATTCAATGGGTTAAACTACCCGGAATGGAAAATCCTCCGCTCCGGGTAGTTTCAGGGGGAGATCAGCTCTCACACTGACAGCTAATCCCCTGCTCTGCTGCTGCAAGTGTGTGGCAGAGCATTCCGATACTTACGCCTGTAAAAGGCGTACATATCGGAATAAAGCCCATTAGTGACCGCCGTGAAAATACATATGGCGGTCACTAAGGGGTTCATGTGATATTTGTATTGCCAGCGCCATTACGCACGTGGTGATACTAAATATGTGTACTTTTCTTTTTTTTACATTTATTATTGTATTGGGGGCTATGAGGATTATGTGTAAATTTTATTTTATTATAAACGTCTGCCCTCTAGGTCTCAAAATATAAAATTATATTTACTAAAATTTAAAACAAAAATATTTATATAGGATAAAACATATAAGTACACAATAAATGGTTGAAAACATATTAACATGTAAAATGAGCAAGAAAATCACCCTTTGTCAGTATTGGAATACAACTCCCATCATGGGAGAATTGCTGGCAAATGATGGGAATGCAGTCCAGCACTAATTAGACAGGATGGACAGCGCTCCAGTCTCAGAGTGCATAGGGTGGTAAAGTTCAATGTACTGTGTCAGCCGTTAGTGATGTGAGATAAACAAACAGATTTGTTGCAGGTCGTTATTTATGGCCCTTTGTACAGGATTGTGGAAATTCAATGCACTGTGTCACCCGTTACCAATGAGAGATACAGATTAATTTCAGTTCGTTATATGTAGCCCGTCGCACAGGATTGTAAAAGTTCAATGCAATGTCAGCCGTTATCAGTGAGGGATACAGATTAGTTTGTAGCCCTTCGTACGGGATTGTAAAAAGTCCAATACACTGTGTGAGCCGTTTTCAGTAGGAGATACAGATTAGTTACAGTTCATTAAATATAGCCCGTCAGTGTGAGCTTGTCCCTTCGTGATAGTATCCAGCCGTATGGGCTATATTGTGCCGGCTTGATTAGACAGCAGTTCAGTTTAAAAGATGTTACACATTCCTCTTGATTGCTCGTACAACCAAAGTGTCTTAAGAAGTTAGTATAATGATATTTGGTGCAGAGCACCGCTCACCACTCCAGAGAGGTTCAGATCGGAACTCTGGCTTGCCAGTAAGCGCGCGCTTGTCTGTTCAAAGAAGACTCTGACGTCAGCAGCCCAGGTATGGATATCGTGACAACGGGGCCCCGTTGTCCTAAAGTTGTTTATAATATTATTGTTATTGGGGTGTCTTATTCATATCTAGGATTTTTCAAACGCGTTTCGGAGTGTAACTCTACTACTGATACAATGGTGTAAGTGGCAGGTATATAACATGGAAAACACTCCCATTAATCAACCACCAATTAGAGACATCATAATAATTTGCATATATAAACACTCTCCATACGTGTTAAAATAAATTGCGAATCAGTGTAATATCGTTGTGGTACAGATAGGTATACACAATTCATGTGATTTAATATGGCTGATCCTCAATCCCAGTAATACAAAGTTCAAATAACAAAATCATATTCAAGTCCAGTTCATCGACGGTTAAGGAAGGCGGGTTGTCAAATTCTTGGAAAAGGTCAGGCTCGCCTTCACTGCAGTATACATCTACGGGTTACCAGGACCACCAACAACGGCAATTGGCATACTAATAGGCTGTCAGGGATGAGGAAGATTTGCCCAAAAAGAGTTTATACAGAATGCCCAACTGATAAGCCCAGCACCTCCACGGTGTCACTCAGGGCACAGCCGGACGGGTCGACACCCAGCCTATTACCCAGCATAGCACAGCCTCTCGGGCTGGGGTCTTCCAATGCCTGCAATTTACTCCTCCAGTGGTATTCTCAATCCTTGCACTTGCACTCGATGTACTTGCACTTGTACCTCCCGTGAAAGCCTTGTGCTTCCGATGCGGTACCGGTTACTTCAGAATGCCTCCATAGATCCTTCCCATGTTAAAAAAGATGAGAAACTAAGCCTAAAAAGGTGAGTATGTCAGACCCCACTCCTTCAACCGATATAGAAAAGAAAAGAAAAGAAAAAAATTAATAAATCATATCTTGATTACAGCCATAATAAAAGTGAAAAAGTGATTAAGGTAAATAAATTACATACATATATACAAATTTACAAGCGAAGCAAAAACCTGTAGGCCGGGATGTAGGCGGGTTCATTCCGGAAGTGTTGGGACACGGATTACATAAAAGCCTTCAAAGAAAAAAAAATATATTTAACCCATTAAGGTGTAACAAATTTAATTTACTTATCCATTGAGCCTCATGTCTTTTAAAGGGGTAGTGCGGCGCTCAGCAATTATTCACAGAATAACACACACTACAAAGTTAAACAACTTTGTAATGTATGTTATGTCTGTGAATGGCCCCCTTCCCCATGTCCCACCACCCCCGCCCGTGTACCCGGAAGTTGGTGTATTATACATACCTGATCCGCGTCACGGCCGTCCGCCATCTTGTGCCAAGACATCATCTTTTGGAGGCTGGCCGAACAGCTCCTGCCGTCCCTGATGCCGGCCCCCCTCTGCCGCGTCATGACTGTGCTCAGCCGCGATTGGCTGAGCACAGTTATGCTCAGCCAATCGCGGCTCAGCATCTGATGACGCTGCAGAGGGCGGCCAGGACTAGGGACAGTCGGAGGTGTTTGGCTGGCCGCCCGAAGAGGACGTTATTCTGTGAATTATTGCTGAGCGCCGCACTACCCCTTTAAGCATTTTCTGTCAGTCACCTCCCCTTCGGGGGGGTGGAATATAGTCCATAATACAAAATCTCATTTGTTGGATAGTATGATTACAACCTTTAAAATGGCGATTTATGATTGTTTACTCTTGTCCCACATTCGGTCGTGGTCTCCCCAACATAGATTAAAGGGCAGGGGCACTGCAATACATAAACAACATGGTCAGATGTACATGTCAAATGAAATCTCAAAAGTGACACCATGAAGGTGCTGGGCTTATCAGTTGGGCATTCTGCATAAATTCTTTTTGGGTAAATCTTCCTCATCCCTGACAGGCAATTAGTATGCCAATTGCAGTTCTTGGTGGTCCTGGTAACCCGTAGATGTACACTGCAGTGAAGGCGAGCCTGACCTTTTCCAAGATGGCACCCTTGAAGCCCAGTGGACCTAGGGCGCATGTGCGGCTCTCCGATGCTGTCCGGACCCAATGACGCCACCATACCTGACCCGTTCTCTTTGCGTTCAACTCGTGCACGCCCCGTGCGATTGTTTACAAACACTGCTGCAGCATGGATCCGAGGGAGTGAACAGCTGATTGCTAGAATCTGGGGAGAGTGACGAGTCGCCTCCATTTACCGTCGATGAACTGAACTTGAATATGATTTTGTTATTTGTACTTTGTATTACTGGGATTGAGGATAAGCCATATTTTATCACATGAATTGTGTATACCTATCTGTACCACAACAATATTTCACTGATTCGCATTGTATTTTAACACGTATGGAGATTGTTTACATATGCAAATTATTATGATGTCACTAATTGGGGGTTGATTAATGGGAGTGTATTCCAAGTTATATACCTGCCACTTACACCATTGTATCACTGCTTGAAAAAGATCTCATTGAGTAGATCGAAACATCGCAACTTTAATGGGTGAATAAACCACACTGCTTTCTTCACTGTAACTGGAGTGACGTCTCGTTACATTTATTTTGTGGATTTGGAAGCCTGGGTCTGGCGACCAGAGATTTGTGCACCCACCTGAGCCTTTGAGCCGCACAGAGTGCCATCCAGCAACGTATTATTTCACTTATATATATTTATATATGTATGTATGCCATCTTTATCATTAGCCTGCTATTTCTGGTCTGTATAGAGTTAATATGTTAGTCATTGTTCTTAACCTATTACCTTTTACAGATGTCATCAAGTGGGTGTATATATGTTAGTTTACTATTGCATTTGCAGATGACACTTGAGAAAGAAACTGGATCGGTTTAGAAATGTGTTAATAAACATTTTTTATATCACTACACATTATACACTCACCGGTGTTCTCCTTGGACCTGCGCCAGATACAACCTCGAGGTGGAGTGGAGGTGTTATTTGTCTAGTTATATAACATAGCATTTATACAGTTTAACATAAGTCATATACATAAAAGTAACTATAAATAATTTTTTGGCAGGTTAAATGGCAGAAAATTCTTTACTGTGCCCTATTTATTCATCTCACAATTTCAGTGCAGTGTTGGCTGCTATTATGTAGGAATAACTATTTGATCGGAAATGAACGCTAGTTATATATTTTGTACACACCTTTTTGACCTCCTTTATTTGCTCAGGTGTAAACTAGTTTCCCTTCCACAGGTACAGTTTACCTGGATTCGCAGATGATACGGCCAGATTTCTAGTAAGTTAAGGTTTGGGCATTATCTGTACAAGATATAATACAAACGATTTTGTAAAATGTAGTTTTGTAATACTTTTTATTTTTGTTGTTCTTCAGGCATAATGAAATCCCTCCTCTTGTATAAAAGCTGTGTGATATCATTAGTTGTGCTCTTTTTCCTGCTAAGCATCACTTATTATCAAAGCTTAAAAAAGGTAACAAATAATGTTAATGCTTTTGTGTTAGTTATAATATATCATATTATATTTAATAATATATCATAAAATGAGGGCAGTAGGTAATTTACTAAATACAAAAAGCTATATTTACAGAAGAAAATCCTCTAAAAGCAATAGGTATATTAATGCAATCATCTGTTCCACTAGTATATAAAAAAAACCTCAATCAGTCTTTTTCATTTATGTCTATGCAACCTTTTTGATAAATACTAATTACCACATATTTTTTTATTTGAACCTTACCAGTGAACAATGCTAGGTAAAAACAGCTCTATCCCTAAATAGGGCTTCCTAGGACTAGATTAGTGATACCTTTGACACAATCTGATGCTCCATGTTTATTCTGACTTTATTGCTTTTGTGTTTTCAAAGGACTTGCTTATTACTAAGTTCAATGTATTTAGTGCAGGACCCAAACACCTATACCTCTTCTTCTCTGGATTTATAAACCTTTTTTTCCCACCTATCGTGGATTCACCTGCTTTTTTCTTCATACTTTGCACAAAGTTTTGTGACATTTAATTAGGTCTGTGCTTGGCGCAGCTTTCATAAATTCCCCCCTATACATATATATATGGGGGATATTAACTATGTGGCTAAAAGGTGTTTTTATGGCGCAGATGGGCCAGATTAGCATAAAATATTCGCAAAGGGTGGTTTTGCAAATATTTTATTCACATCAATCCCATCCGTGCCATCCGGGGTGCAACATAGAGTACGACAGCAAGCAGAGGGGCAGCGGTCTCAGCATGCGCTGCATTCAGGGGCGGATTAACTTTACCATAGGCCCCAGGCTGTTCACCAAGCCTGGGCCCCCCAACCCCACTGTCTGTAACTATGGCAGCACTAGCCTGGTGTTCATAGTACAGGACAGATAATGTCATGATGTCCTGATTTGTGCAAAATTGCCATTAAAAAGCATGATTTTTTGCAAATCATGGCGAAAGTGTAGCCAGGAGACAGTACACCATTGATAGTATAAGTCTTTTTGGGTGGTCATGGGCCCCCCAGGAGCTCAGGGCCCCGGGCTGCCGCCCGAAACACCCCTATTATAGTCCACTATTGGCTGAATTTACCATTTTTCGGGAGGAATCCTTAGAGCTCCAGTGCTGTGGGCATATTTTTAAGCCCGGTAAAAAAAAAAGCCGGACTTAATGTCCCCCATAGTGGTTGCTGAAACATTCTCACTGGTTTTCTAATTTTGCTGTGGATCTGCAAGTAATGTGCAGTAAAATCTACAACAAATGATTTCACCTCAGGATTTCTCCTTTCCTATTGAGCTTAACTGGTAAAATCTGTAACAAAGCTATGAACTTTCTGAATGAAAAATTTAAATGCTGCAGATCCATAATGAAAATCCATAACATGTCTCAATATCATCACAGACGTTTTCAGAAGCTCGTGAATTTCTTTCCATGGTAATTTCACTACATGTAAACATACCCTACACCTAAATTATATGAACTGAAGTAACCCTATGATGACTATAACATTGTTATTATTTTTCTCACTACTGCAACTAATATTTTTCTGTTTGGCAGGGTTTTAATAGAAAAACCAGTGTATCCTTAACTAATAGTCCTGAGAATGTTTCAGAAATTCAAAAGAAGATAAATGAAATCTTCAATAAGATAGACCAGAAGATACCTAAAGTAACTTTTATAGATAAAGATAATACAACAAGTGCTGCAAACAGCAAAGTGTTCATTAAAATCCCCCAAACTAGTTATTGTGTTGGGGATCAATTAACTGTACAAGTTGATGTATATGATTATCTGGGAAAGAGGAAAACCTATGGAGGAGACTATCTCAGAGCAAGGATTTCCAATCCTGATACCAGAGCTGGATCTTCAGGGAGGATTGAAGATTTTAACAATGGAACATACCATGTTTATTTTACCTTATTATGGGAAGGTAAAGTTGTGGTGACCGTATTTCTCATGCACCCAAGCGAAGCCGTCTCTGCTCTCTGGAAGTCAAGAAATAGCTGGTATGGTCAAGTGGATTACTTGGGAAAATTCACAAGTGGAAATAAAGAAGCGGTGACAAAGTGTGGTTTTGCTCTTGATAAAAAAGATGAACTTTGTGAATATGCTGATCATGAAAATGAAGAATACTTTTATTGTGTCAAGCCTCAAAATTTCAACTGTGAATCATTGATTGAGTTTAAAAATTGGAAAACACTTGCTACACAGCTGTCCAGCCTTGAAAACAGTCTCCTTACAAGGTATGTATCCTGATAAATACATACTTACATATATTAATGGGAGATTAATCTATTTGCATATTTCCGATGACCTCTCTTAATGTCCATAGGTACATAGCACAACACCCAACAGTTACTTTAACCCCTTAGCGACCCATGACGGATCTGTTCAGAGAGGGGTCCCGTCGGCTGATCCCAGCTCGGCAATAGATTGCTATGGCCTGCAGGGGGACTTCTAGTTACAGTAAAAATAAAAGTAAAAATGTTTTTTTATTAATAAAAAATCCCCTCCCCTATCAAAAGTCCAAATCACCCCCCTTTTCCCATTTTATAAATATAAATAAACAAATAAATAAACATATTTAGTATCGCCGCGCGTGTAATCGCCCAAACTATTAATTAATCACATTCCTGATCTCGCACGGTAAACGGCGTCAGTGCGAAAAAATCCCAAAGTGCAAAATTGCGCATTTTTGGTCGCATCAAATCCAGAAAAAATGTAAAAAAAAGTGATCAAAAAGTCGCATATGCGCAATCAAGGTACCGATAGAAAGCAAAGATCATGGCGCAAAAATTGACACCTGACACAGCCCCATAGACCAAAGCATAAAAGCGTTATAAGCATGGGAATAGAGCGATTTTAAGGAACATATATTTGTTAACAATGGTTTGAATTTTTTACAAGCCATCAGATAATATAAAAGTTATACATGTTACATATCGTTGTAATCGTAACGACTTGAGGAACATGCATAACAAGTCAGTTTTACCATAGGGCGAACGGCGTAAATGCAAAACTCCCCGAAATCAAAACAAATTCCTTTTTTTTTTCAATTTGACAGCGCAAATGATTTTTTTCCGGTTTCGCAGCATATGTTATGGAAAAATAATGCTGGTCATTGCAAAGTACAATTGGTTTTGCAAAAAATAAGGGCTAATGTGGGTCTCTAGGTGAAAAAATGCAAGCGCTATGGACTTTTAAACATAAAGTGGAAAAAGCAAAAGTGCAAAAACGAAAATTGGCTTTGACCTTAAAGAGAACCAATCACGGAAGATTTTTTTTTTTTTTTATTCCTTAATTCTATTTAAATTACTTTTTTAATAATATTTGTAAATAGAATTAAGGAATTTTCTGTCCGCGTTTTTAATTTATTCATGTCTCTCTTCACTGTCACGCGCCGGCTCTTTTCAAAAGAGCCGGCGCGTGACAGGAAGCTCCCGGCATGCAGAGCGGCAGGAAGAGCTCCCATGAGCCTTTGCCCGCCGCTCTGTAAATACACAGCGATCTCGCGCTATACAGCGCGAGATCGCTGTGTATATCTGTCCTAATTAAACCTATTAGTTTTCTCATGAAGATACAGACTGCATTTGCAGTCTGTATCTTATACTTTACCTAATCCTATGTAGCAGTGTAGTAAGCCGGGCGCCATCTTGATGACTGGAACGCACCGCTGGAACGCAAATGACGTCATCAAGATGGCGCCCGGCATTACTGCACCGCTACATAGGAGTAGGTAAAGTATAAGATACAGACTGCAAAGGCAGTCTGTATCTCCATGAGGTCTACTTATAAAGATACAGACTGCCTTTGCAGTCTGTATCTTATACTTTACCTACTCCTTTGTAGCGGTGCAGTAATGCCGGGCGCCATCTTGATGACGTCATTTGCGTTCCAGCGGTGCGTTCCAGTCATCAAGATGGCGCCCGGCTCACTACACTGCTACATAGGATTAGGTAAAGTATAAGATACAGACTGCACAGGCAGTCTGTATCTTTATAAGTAGACCTTATGGAGATACAGACTGCCTTTGCAGTCTGTATCTTATACTTTACCTAATCCTGTATAGCGGTGCAGTATTCCCGGGCACCGCCATCTTCATGACGTCAGTTGCGTTCCACTGCTGGAACGCACCGTTGGAACGCAAGTGACGTCATCAAGATGGCGGCGCCCAGCAATACTTTTACTACTATACAGGATTGGGTACAGTATAAGATACAGACTGTAAATGCAGTCTGTATCTTCAGGAATAGACTTAGGGAGAGAGAAACTTTTATTATAGGGACAGTTAATTTTAGGTGATTGGTTCTCTTTAAAGGACAAGTGCCATGAAAAACGTTTTCCCAGTAATTGAAGCACATTACAAAGTTATATAACTCTGTAATATGCTTCAATCACCTATCTGCCTCCCTTCCCTGTCTTTTACCCCCTCCACCCCCCACCAGGAAGTGTCCTGACTCACACAGACCTAATTACTGTCGTCACCGTCACCAAGCTCTTCTCTCAGTTCCTTCTCCTGTTACACCAGCCTCCCCCTCCCCTGCCTTGTCAGGTGACTCAGCTTTGTCAGCTCCCATTGGCTGAACAACTGCAAGCCATCACTTGGACTGGGAAGGGGAGGCTGGTGTAACAGGACCTAGAGCAGCCCTCCTGCTGATGATGCATCCTCACAAGAAGGAGCTGCCTGGTGACGGTGACGACAGTAATCAGGTCTGTGTGAGTTAGGACACTTCCTGGTGGGGGGTGGAGGGGGGAAAAGACAGGGAAGGGAGGCAGATAGGTGATTGAAGCATATTACAGAGTTATATAACTTTGTAATGTGCTTCAATTACTGGGAAAAAGTTTTTCATGGCACTTGTCCTTTAAGGGGTTAAAAAGTACAGTACCTGTCGTTACAAAAAAATTTTTTTTTACATGCTCACACCAGTACTGATTGGGAGATAGATCAGGGAGAGGATCGCAGCTGCAGCGCATTACGCTCTCCGCTGCAGCTGCAGTCCTCTCCCCGCTCTCTCTCCTGATTAGTACACTAAGTGGGCACTCAGACCCGGACCGATCAAAACTTTTGACATGTCTATGTGGCCGGGGCCTGACAGGTGAAGTATGTTTGGACTGTTTGGACAAGGGCTGCATGGACATTGCTATCGATGTCTGTGCTGCCCTTGCTAAACGATTATCAGGCTGTGTATTAGGACCCTAATGCAGCTCTAGAACAGCATTGTGGTTTGTTCACAGGGATGCCATTTATCTGTTATATCCTGGAGAGCCTGTAAAAATATTTTATTTCTATTGTTTGTTTCTTTTAAAGAGGCACTGTCACAATTGTTTTTTTTTTAATAAATTAATCTGGGTTGTGATTGCAAGTAACTTTGTATTATACAGGTTTAATTTTTTTATGTTTTCTATATAAAAATCAACCTTAACCCCTTAAGGTCAAAGCCAATTTTTGTTTTTGCACATTTGCTTTTTCCACTTTATGTTTAAAAGGCCATAGCACCTGCATTTTTTCACCTAGAGACCCACATGAGCCCTTATTTTTTGCGACACCAATTGTACTTTGCAATGACAGACTTTATTTTCCCCTAAAATATGCTGCAAAACCGGGAAAAAATTATTTACGCTGTCAAATTGAAAAAAAAAGGAATTTGTTTTTATTTCAGGGAGTTTCCTGTTTACCCTAGGGTAAAACTGACATGTTATGCATGTTCCTCAAGTCATTACGATTACAATGATATGTAACATGTATAAATTTATATTATGTGATGGCTTTTAAAAAATTCAAACCATTGTTAACAAATATATGTTCCTTAAAATCGCTCTATTCCCAGGCTTATAGCGCTTTTATCCTTTGGTCTATGGGGCTGATTGAGGTGTCATTTTTTGCGCCATACTTTCTATCGGTACCTTGATTGCGCATATGAGACTTTTTGATCGCTTTTTATTAAATTTTTTCTGGATTTGATGCGACAAAAAATGCGCAATGTTGCACTTTGCAATTTTTTGCGCTGACGCCGTTTATCGTGTGACATCAGGAATGTGATAATTTAATAGTTCAGGCAATTACGCGCACGGCAATACCAAATATGTTCATTTACTTGGTTATTTCTTTGTATTTAAAGGGGAAAAGGGGGTGATTTGGAGTTATTATGGGGGAGGATTTTTTATTAATAAAATAAAAACATGTGGCCACCCGGTTTCTCCCTTTTTCTCCATCTGTGGTCCATTTTCCCCTCTACGTCTTTTCTCTTTTAAAAAAAAGAGACATAAAACAGGAAGTGACCTCATCCAGGTCCTGTGCACAGGAATGGGATGAGTGTGTGTATGGCTTGTATGGTACTGCATGGTGGCTTAGTGGGTAGCTCTGTAGCACCTTCCAGTGCAGGGTCCTGGCTTCACATCCCGGGTTCTCCAGTTTTGACAGAGACAGGTTAGCAAAATTTCAGGTTAGCAGTATTGAGTGAACATTTTACTTTTATGCAGCAGATATATAATTCCTTATATGCCACAGCAGCTGTACATTTATACAATAAGGAAGCTCACTAATCTGCAAAGAGCCTGACAGCATCTTATTCTGAATTGGGAGATCTGAACCTGGCTTCAAAAAGGGTTTTCGCGCCTACCTGTGATCACACTGCGGGGGTGCCGATCTGTAAGTGACAGGGGACTCCCCCTGTCACTTACTCTTAAACGCCGCGGCCGCGCTGCCAATCGACGTTTAAGGAGTTAATGTCACGCTGCAGCGCGATCGCTGCAGCGTGTCATTAACGGTGAGGTGCCGGCTTCTGATTGCAGCTGGCCCCCACCTGCTATGAAGCTCCGGAGCGCGCTTCATAACTCAGGATGTACCGGTACGTCCAGGGTCGTCTGGGCACAGACTTCCAGGACGTACTGGTACGTCCTAGGTCGTCTAGGGGTTAAGGGTTATACCCTAATCCCAGCTCCCCCTGTCTATTCCTGCGATCCCCATTCCTAATCCCTCTGCTGGCTCAACTTGTTACCTGACCTCCCGCCTGACCTTAGACTATCCAATTGTTCTTTGATTTTGTACTGCGCTGTCCGTTTGGTTCTGACTTGGCTTGTTGACTCCCCTTTGTTGTGTTTCTTTGTCTGTCTCATTCTGTGTTACACTTATAAAGTATAGGGAATGTCTTTGTGGTTGTTTGCGGCTGCCTAGGGCTGTTTGAGGCAAGTAGGTAGGGACAGGTGCAGACCTAGAGCCCACTGTCTTGTCTCATCCCTACCTCCCTGTCCTATCACTATCCTTTCCAATGTCTACTGACATGCCAGTATTACTGAGCAATTTCTAAATTTAGAAACCCCCCAGTAGGGTTTTTTTTATGCCTAGTCCCATGCTTTTTTTTAAATTTAACTGTGACCAGTTGAAAAGACTTGGTTTCCCCACCAAAAGTACTTTGTATAGCTATTAGATGTCTTGTTGTTCAGACAAACTTTTCTGTCCTTAAAAATGTGGCATACATTTTTTATTTGTTTTAGCAACATTTTGGAAGACCCCTGTGTCTCCCTCTCTAGGTGGGAAGGTTTTGGCCTTTATAGTAATCATAGAGCACATTTCCTCCAAAGGATTGTTGGTCAACTTCCTCAGGGCTACCTCTCCTCAAACATAATGTCCCCCATATAATTTAGACTTTTGATGGCCGTACCCCCTTTTCATAGCTGGTTCAGCCGTCACTATAAGGAGTATAGGGCTGACAGATGATATTTAAGGGTGGTGATACAGGTCTTCTGTGATGGAAAATCACAGATGACCCCCCTTGTTCTGGGAGAGATAAGATGCAGCAAAAGTGCTTTTGATGCAACTTTCCCTCTCCCCTCCCCATCGAGAATACAGGAATGCTTGGCGGTGCTAAACGTTCATGTGTATGGGGAGGACGGGCAGTGAATGGGAGAGATAACTAATGGTCGAACGTTTGTTCATCCGTCAGTGGTTGAAACTTTATGGGGACCTATAGTCCCACATAGTCAAGCCCAAAGATTAGAAATTATTTGCGTAAACGTACAATATGTGTGTGGTCTATCAATATCTTTCCCGGCTGGTATTAATAGCCCCGGACCGCAGAAGTTAGCGGACGTTCCCGCTAATGAGCCATTTAGATGCAGCTGTCCCCCTCCATGGTGGTCTAGTGGGCGGATCAACCCCGCCCCGTGATCCCACGGGGCGATCTGTAAAACTTACCCAGCTGGGGCTCAGCATCGCAATGAGGACCAGACCAATAGAGCACCGATCTAATGGATCAGTGCTCTATTATATGCACAGCATTGATCTCAATAGGAGATAAGTGCTGTATATATATAGACATTCTCCATGGGACTTCATATTACTTTGTAAAAAAAAAAGTTTTTTCATTATTAAAAAAATACCTTTCCTAATAAAATTTAAATCACCCCCCTTTTCCCATTTCATAATTAAAAAATAAAATAAACATATTTGGTATCGCTGTGTGCGTAATCACCCGAACTATGAAATTATCACATTCCTGATCCTGCACAGTAAATGGCGTGAGTGCAAAAACCCGCCAATGTGCAAAATTGCTGATTATTGGTCCCATCAAATCCAGAAAAATTATATTAAAAAGTCATCAAAAAGCTGCATATATGCAATCAAGGTACCGATAGAAAGTACAGATCGTGGCGCAAAAAATTGACACCTCAAACAGCCCCATAGACCAAAGGATAAAAGCGCTATAAGCATGGCCATAGAGCAATTTTATGGAGCATTTAGATTTTTAAAAAGGTTTTAATTTTTTTAAAGCCATCAAATAAAAATTATGCGAGTTACATATTATTGTAATTGTACTCAATTGAGGAACACAGATAACATGTCAGTTTTAGCATGGTGCAAACGGTGTAATTAGAGATGAGCGAATCTCGAGCATGCTCGAGTCGATCCGAACCCGAACTTTCGGCATTTGATTAGCGGTGGCTGCTGAAGTTGGATAAAGCCCTAAGGCTATGTGGAAATCATGGATATAGTCATTGGCTGTATCCATGTTTTCCAGACAACCTTAGAGCTTTATCCAAGGTCAGCAGCCCCCGCTAATCAAATACCGAACGTTCGGGTTCGGATCGACTCTAACCGGAACCCGGTTCGCTCATCTCTAGGTATAATCACAAAACCCCTCCAAATAAAAAAAATTTGCATTTTATTTTCAATTTCACTGCGCAAATATTTTACTTTGGTTTTGCATCATACTTTATGGAAAAATTAAGTCTGCCATTGCAAAGTATAATTAGTGGTGCAAAAAATAAGCGTTTGTGTGGTCTGTAGGTGAAAAAAAGCAAGTGCTACGGGCTTTTAAACACGAGGAGGAAAAAACTAAAGCGCAAAAACTAAAATTCGTCCTAAAGGGATTAATGCCAGCTCTGTAGCAGAAACTTCAGTTCAACTGGATATGTAATTTAACTCCAAAACCTCAAATAAACTTTAACCAATGGCTTGACACAGTGGTGAGTATTACAGTCCAGTGAGAATACCTATCACTTATATCTCCACAGACTGTAGGCATAACTGCAAGACACAGAGCAACACTATTACAGTCTCTGGGCCTTAAACTAATAGCAGGTTAGACACACCTAACCTGCTGTTATGTCCCTATAGCCCAATACCTTGACCCCACATATGTGGATATGTTCACATAAATAGTATTTCAGTCAGTGTTTCGGTCAGTCTTTTTATTTAATTTTTTTTTTTTTTCAACAAAAACAGGCAGTGGGTTGAAAACACAGAAACTGTGCAGATCTGTGCATTATAATTTTGCCCTGTCAGTTTCATTCCTGATTTTGGTTGAAAAAAAGACTGACAAATCCTATGTATTAACATAGACTTTAAAGTGACACTGTCACCCCATTGTTGCATTTTGACTGCTCTCCACAGGTGGAAAGGGTAAATGTTACAGCTTTCATTACTTATTTTATATCACACCTCATGGTGCTTGTTCTAGTAAAAAGTCGTTTTTATCACCTGTGGATTGGTATACGTGGGCGTGCTACCAAAACCAGGAGTGGATTGAAAACACAGAAAGGCTTTGTTTACACACTGTTAAAATTTAATGGATGGCCGCCATTAAATGGGAAAAAACGTCAGTTGTTTATTCTAAAAATACAGTGTGTGAACATGGCCTAAATGTATTTGTATACAGTATATATGTGGTCTTTTCATTTACAAGCAAGTTTTTCCACTGAAAATCTAACAGATGTTAGTGTTACACTAAGGTAATATACAAGCGTGGTCCGAACTGCAGTGGACTGTAGGCACAAATGGGTAGGATATTTTATTAAAGGAGAAGTCCGGCGAAAAATTTTATTTAAGTATTGTATTGCCCCCCAAAAGTTATACAAGTCACAAATATAAACTTACTACGGAAAATGCTTATAAAGTGCTTTTTTCCATGCGCTTACTACTGCTTCAAGGCTTCACTTCCTGGATAAAATGGTGATGTCACGACCCGACTCCCAGAGCTGCGCGGGTTGTGGCTGCTGAAGAGGATGATGGCAGGAGGACACTGAGGGACACAGGGCACTGGAGGGACACTGAGCATCCCTCTGCCACAGTGTCAGACTGGGGTACCTGGGGCCCACCAGAGGAAATGATCCTTGGGGCCCACCAATATAGAACCAGTGAGACACGACATGCTGACCCCGTCCTTTCCTGGATTCATCTGTATCTGTGACAAATCTCAGAACACCCTACATTTATAAAGCTCTCAGGGTATGCTGGGAGTTGTAGTTCCTGAGAGGACAACCTTTTAATAAATCCCTGTGTGCAGAGTCTCCTGGTGGCTGCAATCTGTGGGTGACAACCATCAGCCCTGAAGGTCCAGCAATACATCTGTCTACATTGTACTACAACTCCCAGCATATTCTGAGGGCTGCAGACTGTCAGTACATGCTGGGAGTTGTAGTGCCTGCAGCTGTTGTAGTTGGGTCCTAGGTGCATTATACACTGGATGCTTTGTGGGAGACCAGAATATATAGATCTGTGGGGGCTCAGCGTAGGGAAGTGTCCCCAGAACATCACTAATAGGTGATAGAACAAAAACATCTACCCCCTACCATATTATCACCATACTGTCACACTGTTACCATATTATCACCACACCGTCACACTGTTACCATAATATCACCGTACCCTCACACTGTTACTATAATATCACTGTACCGTCACACTGTTACCATATTATCACCATACCATCACACTGTTACCATAATATCACCATACTGTTACACTGTTCTGCAGACTGGACCAGCATTAGGATTAATTATGATGACACTAGTGTACTATAGTGACCCCGGATTTGTGTGAGTGCACTAGGGCAAACCATACACTGCCCATTTAGACCCCAATGGTACACAGGCTCTGCACACTATATAAATGATTATAGTGCAGTTACTAATGACCAAGCTATGCTAATGATATATATACCAAGACCGATATTACCAATAATACCAGTATATAGCAAGGAAAAATTATCACGATACATATTACCGCCATACCTGTTTCTGACCAAATCCTGTATACTAAAACCAATAAAACACAGTACCAGATAACAAGTAACAAATAATACCACCACATACTGACTAACATCACTGATGCTACTGACTAATACCACCACATACTGACTAATACCACCACTGATACTGACTAATACCCCCACATACTGACTAACACCACCACTGCTACTAAATAAAATCCTCTGTACAATATCACCTCATACAATCACATTGAGGTAGAGCCAGCCCTACACAGGTTTTGTAGACCATATACATTACAGTGCAGTTATATTAAGTGACTCACATGGGACGTCTTCTCTGATTGGAGTTCTTCCCTTTTCATTTTCTTCTCCATCTGCCCTGGGCCATTATGAGAACTTCTCCGAGCCACGAATCCACAGAATCTGCCAGACAGACATATTAGGCTCCTCACTCTGACACCATCCTCATCTCTATACAAACTGCACATCTGTATTGGCCCCTTTACACCCTTTACACATCATTTAGTGAGTAGGCTGACTCTATATGATCCCCCTTGTAGTATATGCCCCCCCTCTGTGTAGCCTCCTTATGGATGGCCCCTCTGTGTATCCCCTCTTATAGATGGCTCCCCATGTTATTCCCCTTATAGATGTTCCCCCTGTGTTTTCCCCCTTCTAGATTGCTCCTCTGTGTATCCCCTGTTATCCCCCTCATACATGGCCCCCCTGTTATCCCCCTTATAGATGCCCCCCATGTTATACCCCTTATAGATGCCCCCTATTGTCCCCCTATAGATGGCCCCCTGGAATCCCCCTTATAGACAGCCCCTGTTATATCCCCCTTATAGATAGCAACTGTTATAACACCCTTATAGATGACCCAATGTTATTTCCCCTTATAGATGGCTCCTGATACCCCCCCTTATAGAAGGCCTCCTGTTATCCCCCCTTATAGATCGCCCCTGCTATCCCCCTCATAGATGGCCCCTGCTATCCCTCCTTATACATGGCCCCTGCTATCCCCCCTTATAGATGGCCCCCTGTTATCCCCCCTTTATAGATGGCCCCTGCTATCGCCCCCTTATAGCTGTCCCCCTGTTGTCCCCCCTTATACATGGCCCCCTGTTTCCCCCCCTTATAGATGACTCCTCCGTTATCCCCCCATTATAGATGCCCCCTGTTATATCCCCCTTATAGTTGGCCCCTGCTATAACGCCCTTATAGCTGGCCCCCTGTTGCCCCCCCTTATAGATGGCCCCCTGTTGTCCCCCCCTTATAGATGGCTCCTCCGTTATCCCCCCTTATAGATGCCCCCTGTTATATCCCCCCTTATAGATAGCCCCTGCTATCCCACCCTTATAGATGGCCCCTGCTATCACCCCCTTATATCTGGCCCCCTGTTGTCCCCCCTATAGATGGCTCCTGCTCCTCCGTTATCCCCCCTTATAGATGCCCCCTGTTATACCCCCCTTATAGGTGGCCCCCTGTTGTCCCCCCTGTTATATCCCCCCTTATAGATGGGCCCTGCTATCACCCCCTTATAGCTGGCCCCCTGTTGTCCCCCCTTATAGATAGCCCCCTGTTGTCTCCCCCCTTATAGATGGCTCCTCCGTTATCCCCCCCCCTTATAGATGGCCCCTGCTATCCCCCCGTCTGTGCACAGCAGATTTAAGGGAAAAAAAAACTCAACAAACAAACTGTTCCCCTGTCGGTTGTCTTCTTCTCCTCTCCTTCCCGGCTGCTGCTCCGCTCCCTGGGGGTGTCTCACAGCCGCGGAACACACAGCAGGAAACTCAGTGTGCGCCGAGGACGGTACTTCCAGTACGGCGGGGAGCATCACCAAAACGCGCCCCCTGATCCGAAAGTCCACGCAGGGCGCACACTGAGCTTCCTGCTGTGTGCGCCGCGGCTGTGAGACACCCCCAGGGAGCAGAGCGGAGGATCAGCTGGGGGCCTCTTGTTTTTCTTGCGGTCACAGGAGGCCCCCAGCTGATCCGCTGCTGAGTGATTGGGGAGGGGGCCGGGGGAGCAGTGCGGCAAGGGGGGCCCACGGCAGCACTGTGTAACTGTCGGGAGGCCCTTCCCCTGACAGTCAGTGTGCTGCATCAGCGTAGGGGGCTGGGGCCTACCAGAGGATCCTCGGGTCCTCCGGTGGCCCAGTCTGACGCTGCTCTGCCATCATCCTCTTCAGCAGCCACAGCCCGCACAGCTCTAGGAGTTGGGTCGTGACATCACCATTTTATCCAGGAAGTGAAGCCTTGATGCAGTAGTAAGTGCAGGGAAAAAGCACTTTATAAGCATTTCCCATAATAAGTGTATATTGGTGATTTGTATAACTTTTTTATTTTATTTTTTGGGGGGGGTATACAATACTTTAATAAAAAAATTTGCCAAACTTCTCCTTTAACACTAGTCACACATTTTATTCATTTATTTGTTGAATGTATTAGAATAATAGAATTGATTGCAGAGGCTACCATATAGTTTAAGGTTTCACAACTGTATTTGAAAAAACAAATAATGTGCCAATACATAAAGTCCTATACATGAGTCTTAGAAGCTGTGGTGAAATCATTTATAAAAATATAGGGGGAGATTTATCAACAGGGTATTTCTTTAGATGTGGTCTATTTCTGCTTTGGCAAGAATAGACTGGTCTATTTAAAGTGCAATTTACTATCAGCAATAAGCCTGGTCTGTTTTTTGTGGTGCTGATTTTTTTGGCTCAGAATTGACTCTAAATGGTCTCAGAATTGTCTCTAAATAGTCTTATTGGCCCTGGTTCGCCTCCTAGGTAATGAGCATTTTCTTCTCCCTTTCTTTTTCAGATACCCGTATGCAAAGGATTACGTCGGATAAAATGGTCAACAAGGGGTCTGGGGGTGTTTTTATTGGGTACTGGGGTAATAATGGGGGGGTTAGTGTTAGCCATTTTATACCAGCTAACACTAAGCCCTGACTTAGTAATGGATTCCGTCTATCAGACAGCTTCCACTACTAAGTCTGTAAATTAATGAAAGAAAACACAACACCTAAAACAAAATTTTTATTCAAATAAAAACACCCCCACACCCCTCGTTGACCATTTTATTGTACATTAAAGTCCGCTGGTCATTGACGTAGTCCAAACAAATCCAACGTAAACCTGTGCATTCGGGTATCTGAAAAAGAAAAAAACACAAGCAAAAACAAACTGTAAGTAAGGGGTTAAGTCCCTGGGAGCCAGACTGTAACTCCCATGCCTATGCTGGAGGTCACCCAGCTTTCCCAGCATCCTGTAAGGGTTAACCTTACAGGATGCTGGGAAAGCTGGGTGACCTCCAGCATGGGCGTTACAGTCTGGCTCCCAAGGGCTTAAGCCCCTGGGGACCAGACTGTAACTTCTGTGATGGGATTTTAAATTTCCCACACAGAAGCAGACTGCTTTCTGCTTCTGGGTGGGAAACCCTGTAGGCAGGGAATCCCGGCTTAATTAGGGGATTCCCTGCTCCTTTACTGTAGGGAGGGGTGCGCTATGCACCCCTCCTTACAGTATGGCCACAGAGGGTTAGTAGTGATGCTACTGCATCACTACTTAACCCCTTACACTCCGTGGACTAGGTGCACTGCACCCAACCCACGAAGCAAACTGGCTCCACATTATAGGTGGTGAAATACGCCACCTCTAGTGTGGAGTGAGTTTGCGACACACGTGCGACTATTTTAGATAGTCGCACATGATAAATCATGCCTACTTTCAGTGTTAGCTGAAGTAGGCATGATCAGCCTAAGTCAGTGAAATGTCGCAAAATTTTGCGCAGCTAAGCGGGTGTGCAAAATTTTGGGACATTTTAACTCCAAAAAAATTGCATAAATTGTTAATAAATCGCCCCCATAGTTGCTAAATTAGGTATCTTTCTTTTTTCTCTTAGGTCAAATGTCAGAGTGGAGACTCCAGTACAGATACCGGCCCTTAATGTAGTTCTGTGTAACAGTAAGTAAACCTTTCACCAAATAGAAAACAGCATCAAATTAAGCTTGTGATCAGGGCTGACCGAACCTAACTTCCTGAACAGGGATTCATTAAGAATTGCAAAGTTTGTACAAACCCGGCGGCCACACACTGTACGTTTCGTTATATGTATAAAGCTAGTGGGCACCACTAATAATCATGAAGTGCTAAACCAATGCATATAAGTAGTACATCAACCTCTCAAAGAAAAAAAAGCATATGCACATCGGGAAAATCTTTATTATAACACTGACATAAATACAAAAATACCACATAAATATATGAATGTACAGGAGTAGTAAAATGAGGGAGACAACACCCCAAATACTGCTCTACATTGAAAACACTAAACTTACAAAGTTAATACGGTTGAAAAAAGACACATGTCCATCAAGTTCAACCAAGGAGGGGATGGATACAGGGAAGGGGGAGGGGTGATAGGTTCTATACATATGCATTTATATTATTTTGGTCTAAGAACTTGTCTAGGCCGGTTTTGAAGCCCTCTACTGTTGTTGCTGTGACCAGATCCTGTGGTAGACTGTTCCACAGATTTACAGTTCTCATGGTAAAGAAGGCTTGTCGCCTCCGGAGATTGAACCTTTTTTTCTCTAGGCGGAGGCAATGCCCCCTTATCCTTTGAGGGGGTTTTACCTGGAACATCTTTTCCCCATATTTCTTGTAGGGACCATTTATATATTTAAATAAGTTAATTATATCTCCCCTTAAACGTCTCTTCTCCAGACTAAACAAATGTAATTCTTTTAATCTCTCCTCATAACTAAGATGCTCCATTCCCCTTATTAGTTTAGTTGCCCGTCTTTGTACCCTCTCCAGCTCTAGAACATCCTTTTTATGAATCGGGTTCCAAAACTGGACAGCATACTCCAGATGAGGCCGCACCAAAGCTTTATAAAGCAGTAATATTATATCCCTGTCCCGTGAGTCCATGCCTGTTTTAATGCATGACAATATCCTGCTGGCCTTAGAAGCAGCTGACTGACATTGTGTACTGTTCTGTAGTCTATTATCTACAAGTACACCCAGATCCTTCTCCATCAGCGACTCTCCCAGAGTAACTCCCCCCAGGACATATGATGCATGCGGGTTATTAGTACCCAGGTGCATAACTTTACATTTATCCACATTGAACCTCATTTGCCAAGTGGACGCCCAAACACTCAGTGTGTCTAAGTCATCCTGTAACATCTGCACATCCTCCAAAGACTGTACTGTACTACAAAGCTTGGTGTCATCTGCAAAGATAGAAACATTGCTGTTAATTCCATTCTCAATATCATTAATAAACAAGTTAAACAGAAGAGGGCCCAGTACTGACCCTTGGGGTACACCACTTATTACCGGGGACCATTCGGAGTAGGAATCATTGACCACCACTCTCTGGGTACGATTATTAAGCCAGTTTTCAATCCAGTTACACATTAAACTTTCCAAACCGATAGACTTTAACTTACCCATCAGACGTCCATGAGGAACTGTGTCAAACGCTTTTGCAAAATCCAGGTACACCATATCCACAGCCGCGCCGCCATCCAGGCTTCTACTTACCTCTTCATAGAAACATATTAGGTTGGTTTGACAGCTTCTGTCCTTAGTAAAACCATGCTGGTTATCACCTATAATACTATTAGCCACTACATATTCCTGGATGTAGTCCCTTATAAGCCCCTCAAATAGTTTCCCCACAATGGACGTTAAGCTTACAGGTCTATAGTTACCTGGGAAGTTCGAGAGCCCTTTTTGAAGATCGACACTACATTTGCCTTACGCCAGTCCCTCGGCACAATACCAGTAAGCAAAGAATCACAGAATATTTCATACAAGGGTAGAGAAATTACAGAACTGAGTTCCCTAAGAACTCTGGGGTGTAATCCATCAGGCCCTGGAGCTTTGGTTACATTGAGTTTGTTTAATTTATCTTGGACCATATCTATAGTAAACAGTTCAGTACATGTGTTAGCAGCACTGGCCCCACCCACCTCAGTACTGGCCCCACCCACCACAGCTCCATCCTCTTCTTTTGTATATACAGAGCTGAAGAACCCATTAAGTAACTCAGCTTTCTCCTGATCCCCAGTTATTAACTCCCCGTCACCATTATTTAGGGGTCCTACATGCTCTGACCTTGGTTTTTTTGCATTAATATATTTGAAGAATTTTTTGGGGTTTCTTTTGCTTTCTATAGCTACCTGCCTTTCATTGTGAACTTTTGCTGCTTTTATTAAATTTTTACAGGTTTTGTTGACTTCTTTGTAATGTTGAAATGCTACAGCTGACCCCTCTGATTTATATTTTTGAATGCCCCTTTTTTCTCATTTATAGCCCTTCTAACCTCGGTTGTAAGCCATGTGGGATTGGCTTTTAACCGTTTATATTTGTTACCCATAGGAATATATTTGGCAGTACAATTATTTAATGTGGATTTGAAGATTTCCCATTTATTAGCTGCATCAGTATGTGACAGCAGCCGCTCCCAGTCTATGCCCTGAAGTTCTGCCCTTAACCCAGGAAAATTGGCCCTTTTAAAATTAAGAGTTTTTGCCCTCCCAACATGTTTTTCTTTTCTACACTTTAAGCTAAAAGTCACTATATTGTGGTCACTATTACCCAGGTGTTCATGGACAGTGACATCCCCAACCAGCTCAGCGTTGTTAGAAATAACCAGATCCAACAAGGCATCACTTCTAGTTGGCTCCTCCACAAACTGGCCCAGAAAATTATCCTGCAGTAGGTTAAGAAATTCCCTCCCCTTTGTGGTTTTAGCTGAACCGTGACCCCAATCTATATCTGGGTAGTTGAGGTCCCCCATTACCACTACTGTTCCCTCCCGGGCAGCCCTCTCTATTTGTCTATTCAACTGACCATCTATCCCCTCAGTAATGTTGGGGGGGTCTATAGATTACACAAAGAATTAATTTTTCACTCTTTACCTCCTTCTGTAGTTCGACCCATAGTGCTTCCACATCATCACAGTCATCGCCCACTATTGCATCTTTTACACTCACTTTAATATCATTTCTGACATACAGACATACTCCTCCTCCCCTTCTGCCCACCCGGTCCCTTCTGAACAATGCAAATCCCTGAATATTGACAGCCCAGTCATGTGAGGAGTCCAGCCATGTCTCAGTCACACCAACCACATCAATGGACTCCTCCAGAACCAAGGCCTCCAGCTCCACCATCTTGCTGGCTAGACTTCTGGCATTAGTAACCATACACTTTATATTACCATTGAGTTTCACTGCTTCATTATAAGAAATGGGATTTATTACAGTGCTGTGGCTACAATCATCCTCACTGTTCATCCGCAACATATGGATCTCGCTTTCCACTGCTCTTATCCTCCCCCCACAGGACCCTTCTCCTCCCACCTCAATGTTCTGTCCCCTTTTTAACCTATCCGCCACTATATTACACACTACATTGTCCTCCCTCCACCTCCCTAGTTTAAAAACCTCTCCACCCCTTCTAGGATTCTCTCTCCCAGCACAGCGGACCCCCTTCCATTGAGGTGCAAATTATCTGCGGAAAACAGTTTGTACCCCAATGAAAATTCAGCCCAGTGCTCTAAAAACCCAAACCCTTCTTCTCTACACCACGACTTGAGCCATGCATTTAACTCCCTAAGCTCCCGCTGTCTTTGCTGCGATGCGCATGGCACAGGCAGTATTCCAGAGAATACCACCTTGGAGGTCCTTCCCGTCAACTTAGCACCTAGTTCTCTAAAATTATTTTTAATAGACCTCCACCTACCTTGTATCCTGTCATTAGTTCCCACATGGACCACCACAGCTGGGTCATCCCCAGCCCCCCCAAGTAATTTATCCACCCTTTCCACCACACGCCGAACCCTGGCACCAGGGAGACAGCAAACCATTCGGTTGAGGCGGTCTTGGCGACAAATTATTCTATCCGTCTTCCTGATTATAGAATCCCCTACAACCACTAACTGTCTAGGCCTACCTACAATACCATGCCGCCCACTACTAGTTGGACTGTTCCCCCAGCTGTTAGGGAGAACAGGTTCCACTAGAGCTGCCATTTCTGACACGGATGCCCTTGCATCATCACCTAACTTGGCAATTTTGCTTGGGCATATAAGTCCTGCTGGCGTTCCAGCCGGGACTAATCTACCACTTGACTCTGGACTGTATGTACAATAACAAAAATCCAACATCTCTCCCTAGACAGAAACCCGGTAAAACAAAATATAACCACAAATGATGGAGAATAGAAAAAAATAAGAAAAGATCACCATATGCAGTCCAACAGAATGAGAGTCAGATGGGATAAGAAATAACCCCAGGGAATGTAGAGCAGTATTTGGGGTGTTGTCTCCCTCATTTTACTACTCCTGTACATTCATATATTTATGTGGTATTTTTGTATCTATGTCAGTGTTATAATAAAGATTTTCGTGATGTGCAACCATTTTTTGTGCACATGCTTGTTTTCTTTGAGACACTGTACGTTTCATCAAAAGCCCCGGTGCAAGGGGTTATCCATAATCATAGTAACATAGTTAATAAGGTTGAAAGAAGACAAAAGTCCATCAGGTTAAACCTAGGGAATGTGTTTATCCAAGAGAAGGCAAAACCCCCCATGAAGACGACAACCACAGGGAGAAAACTCCCCCCTGACTCCAGTGGCAACCAGTCCAATCCCCGGACCAACATATCACCGGAAATCTAATGCCCATAACTTGTAATATTATATTGTTCAAGAAAAGCATCAAGGCCTCCCATGAACTTACTTAATGAATTGGCCATGACAACATTATGTGGCAGAGTGTTCAACAGTCTTACCGCTCGTACAGTAAAGAATCCGCATCTGTGCTGATGGTGAAATCTTCTTTTTCTCTAGGATGCCCCCTTGTGATGGTTACAGACCTAGGAGTAAAAAGATCACTACAAAGATCTCTATACTGTCCATTCATATATTTGTTCATTGTAATCAGATCGCCCCTAAGACATCTTTTTTCTAGCGTAAACAGCCCCAAGTGTGATAACCTGTCCTGGTACTGTAACCCACCCATTCCCTTAATGACCTTTGTTGCCCTGCTCTGCATCTGCTCCAGTTCAGCTGTGTCCTTCTTATATACTAGTGCCCAAAACTGTACCCAGTATTCCATGTGTGGTCTGACCAGTGATTTATAAAGAGGCAAAACTATATTTCATCTTTAGCATCTATGCATCCCACCTCTTTTGATGCATCAATCGTCATTGTCGGACGTCACACTTGCTCCATGACTATAAATATTGGAACAATTCAGCTCCTATACAGTGAACTGAACACATACATTTACACTAGCTAGAGATAGTAGGTAGTAGGTAGAGGTAGAGGCAGGGTTAAAGAGGGTTATAGAAAGTTGGCGGGTGTTGTCCTTGTGCAGAGATTTGCAAATTTTTCCAAGTTTTTACTAGGTGCAGACTTTGATAAATGTGCCCCTAAATGCTTTCCTTTTGTTATTGCCATTTATCAAAGCTATCTAAGAGCCATATGACATAAAGCACCCAATCACGGAAAAGCTTATATATACTATATCTGTATCAGTTTTACAGCAAAGTAGTGGTCGGCAACCTAAACAGCAAGCTGTCAACAATGGGAAGGGGAGAGTGGCATATCACGAGAAGGAGGCTAAAATATTTTACTTGACGCGTCCTACGAGTTTATACTCCTTAAAGGGAACCTGTCACCCCCCGTGCCAGGCTCCCGACCCCCCGTTAGAGCACCCGCTTCTGGAGATGGTCGGGTCACGGAGATCTCAGCCGCTGCAGCCCGGCGCGCGCGCTGAGAGATGAGTCCAACACCCATAGAGAATGACAGGAGAGTCCAGCGCTCCGTCATTCTCTATGAGCGCTGGACTCATCTCTCAGCGCGCGCGCTGGGCTGCAGCGGCTGAGATCTCCGTGACCCGACCATCTCCAGAAGCGGGACACGGCAGGATTAGGTTAGTATAGGGTGCTCTAACGGGAGGTCGGGAGCCTGTCACCCCGGCACGGGGGGGGGGGGGGTGACAGGTTCCCTTTAAAGCTGGGTTCAAACTACGTATATTTCAGTCAGTATTGTGGTCCTCATATTGCAACCAAAACCAGGAGTGGATAAAAAACACAGAAAGGATCTGTTCACACAATGTTGGATGGCCGCCATATAACAGTAAATAACTGCCATTATTTCAATACAACAGCCATTGTTTTAAAATAACAGCAAATATTTGCCATTAAATGGCGGCCATCCACTCAATTTTAACATTGTGTGAACAGATACTTTGTGTATTTAATCCACTCCTGGTTTTGGTTGCAATAGGAAGACCACAATACTGACTGAAATATACGTAGTGTGAACCCAGCCCTAATGTAAAAACAATTATAAGATATTCAATTCAATAAAATATTAAATAGTATTAGAAAAATTGCTTTTCAAGATGTTATGCAACTGGAATATTTGCCTTTTCTATCTGTGCACATCTATAATGTATTAATAGCTTTTTCTATCTATGAAGGTTCAAGTGTACAGATGAAAGGAAACTGTAGAACTGGAATGGGCTTAGAATACCCCAGTGGACATGTCAAGGAGGAAATATGGTACCCCAAATCCTGTACAATGAAAACTTATCACAGTGAAGAAGAGCTGAGCACATGTATGAAGGGGAAGTTTTTTTACTTGTTTGGAGATTCTACAGTGCACCAGTGGATGACATATTTTGAAGCCAAGTTAAAAAGTAAGTAGTGAAAATTACAATGCAACAAAAGCAAGAAGGAGGTGAATTTGTGTGGTTAAGACTTGTGTTGTCGACATCTGGAATACTGTGTCCAGTTCTAAAGACCTCACCTACAAAAAGATATTGATAAAATAGAATGGGTCCAAAGACTACACAAATGAGATGAGGAGATGAGCAAATTTACAGTAATAGCAAAGAGAATAACTTTGCTATCTCTACAATCTGCAGCTTTATAGCTCACTGCCACTCCTTGGCGCTGCTTCCTGGGTGCTGAAAAAAGCTGGATCCAGTTGTAGGAAACTTCTCCCAGTTTCCTAGGACTGGATCTAGGTTTATCTGCTTTTAATTTATGCTACAAAGCAATTTATAATATTAATAATAATATTTATTTGTATAGCGCCAACAGATAGAAGTTGATTTTCTTAAATAATACACGCATAAATATTGCTATTAAAATAGCATGTCAGCAGCACACAGCAAAAACAGCAAGCAGACGAGGGTGGGTGAGAAAATAACAAACAAGTAAATTCACCCATCCCCGTGCCTCTGTAGCGGGTTCCATTCACCTCAGCTAGTGTCTTGCAGCTCCGTTAGCTGCAACATCACGACCCCGGATGAGCGATTGCCCACCCAGCTAATCATTGACTAGAGTGGGGCATTCGCTCAGCCAGACTGTGACGTTGAAGGAGCCAGTGATGTACCCGGTTTCCTGCAGAAGATGACTTCTGGCAGCGATGAGCAGGACCCTGGAGCAGCGCAAAAGAGTTCACTTGTTTGTTTTTCTCCCTCACCCCCTGCCTGCCTGTCTTTTACTATTTGTAGTACTTCCCTTTAATAAAATATGCTCCTAATGTACCTTTTGTCAAAGTACCTAATAAATGCTTTCTTCTTAATGCAATGCCTAGAATGAAATACAATTTATAAAGATATAAGCGTCAGATAAAGTTACTGTATAGCTGCAGCACCACGCTCCACTTGACAGCGATTTGGGAGATCTGACTCATATGGTTCATAGACTATAATGGGGTTAAAAGGGGAACTCCAGGTAGAGGTTAAAAAAATGAAAATTCTGCAAAAGCATATAGCATTACCTGTCTATCCCAGTTTTGAAACTACCAAAAATCGTTGTTCTGTATTGTCTTTCTGTCCTTCCTGGTTGAACAGTTCCCAGAATGCAATGCTTTCCCTCACCTGATCATCACAGTCCCCCACCCATCACAATCAGTAAAATTAGTGCAGCAGCTGCTTCTGGCCATTCAGAAATTGTGGATCACTCAGGGGATTGGGGGATCCAGCCAAGCCTCCTTTAAGATCAAGCCCTGCCCCCTGTCTGCATCATCAGTCTGTCCTCAGCAAACACACAATGTGAGACAGAGGCATGGAATATTTGTCTCCTAAGTGGGGATAGCAGAAGGAGCAGGGGACAATATGAATTGGCACAGGGGCCATTTTTTTTTACTTCCTGGATTTTTATCAGTTACCAGTGTGGCAGAACTGCACAGATACAGTAATACATTGAATAGACATATCTATATAACTTTTAATGTACTTTAAATAGAAAACAAGTTTTTCTTATCCGGAGTTCCCCTTTAATAAGTTGTATTTGATTGACAGCTGGGAAGTGAAGCATCTGGCAACATGCTAAGTAAATTTATCTGACACTAACATTTTCAGGTAATGTAATTAAAGTCCTGTTCATATAACAATATTATGCTGAATTATAACACAATTTATACTAAATATGTTTTATTACTTTCTCAGCATTGAAATTACTCAATGTCTATGAAAATGGGTGGGCAATTAAGCATTTAGCTGTGGACATTGAAAGAAATATACATATTCTTTGGAAAAGACATGGAAGGCCATTTGTGAATTTGGACTTTATATCACTCAGAGAAGAGCGCTCTATTCCACGTGAAATTGACCTTATTGGGGGCAACCAATATACTGTGATTGCATTTAACATTGGAGTACATTTCAGACTATTTCCTGTCCATCACTATATCAGAAGACTCCTCAACATTCGTCGAGCTATAGAACGTCTCTTACTCAGAAGTCCACAAACAAAAGTCATCATTAAGACTGAGAATACAAGTGAAATGGCAAATGAGTATGAAGGAATGACTGATTTCCATGCATATGTTCACTTCTTCATAATGGAAATAGTCTTCAAAGGTCTCAATGTTGGCTTTGTTAATGGCTGGGACATGACCACAGCGTTTAATACAAATCAACTACATCCACCAGAACCTTATATAAGAAATGAGATAAACATGTTGATGACATATATATGTACATAAGCTTTAAAACTGTTCCTTTTATACCTATAAATTTACAAATTGTGGTTTGACTAAATGACTCTGCTCTTATAGTTCAGCAAGTGAAATGCATGTGATTGGCTTTACATTGAATGCCAAAAGGTGGATAATTAAAAGCCAAAACCCTGAAGACTCTTGCCTTTTTTAATTTTCAAGGCACTAGCAGTCACTTAACTACGAGTCTCATGCTGCGTTTACACAGACAGATTTATCTGACAGATTTTTTAAGCCAAAGCCAGGAATGGATTTAAAAAGAGGAGAAATCTCATTTTTTTTCTTTATGACCTGTTCCCTGTTTATAGTCTGTTCCTGGCTTTGGCTTAAAAATTTGTCAGATATATCTGTCTGTGTAAACACACCCTAAGGCTGCCTTTACACAGAGCTTTATCTGCAGTGGCGTAGCTACCATAGAGGCAGGGAATGCGGTTGCTATGGGGCCCGTGGAGGGAGGGGGCCCAGGGAAGATAAGGGCCTCCTGTGTCCTTTTTCTTAACCCTTTATTTACTGCAGTGTGTAAGTGACCCAGTGTTCTCTTACATGCTGCAACACAAAAAAGGGTTAACAGTTAGCTCTCTGCCTCACTACCCTGATAACCTGTGACCTCTGAGCTCCTGCAGAGGTTAGGGATTATCAGTGCAGCAGTAGTGAAGGAGAGAGCTAATTGTCTTCTGTATTAAACCTTTTTTGTGTTGCAGCATGTAAGAGAACACTGAGTCACTTACACACTGCAGTAAATAAAGGGTTAAGCAAAAGGTAGTCTGCCCCTGCATCTATGTATATATTGTAACCATGAGGCACCTAATAGGCAGTTATAGTTAAATACAGTGGATGGACAGAACAAGTAGACATTGGCTTTCTCCTCTGCCAGTCACTGTTGTGGCTGCATGCAGGATTCTGCCTCTGGCCACAAGAGATTTTTTTTTTGCCACATCACTGAATATATCTATCTATCTATATTATAGTGTGTAGGGGGGCCCCATAAAGTTTTTTGCTATGGGGCCCCATGAATCCTAGCTACGCCCCTGTTTATCTGACAGATTCTTGACGCCAAAGGCAGGAATGGATCTGAAAAGAGGAGAGATCTCAGACTTTCCTTTATGACCTGTTCTCTGTTTATAGCCTGTTCCTGGCTTTGGCTTCAAAAATCTGTCAGATAAATCTCTCTGTGTAAATGCACCCTTAGGGGTGTTGCAGATGCATTTTTATAGACAAATTGGTTTAGTTTATTTATATTCTAGAACTAAAGGCCCAATTGCATGGAGTGATTATCTTCTGAACCAGGCAGATATCGCCCCATGTAATAAAGACAATGATCAGCAATCGTCTGAACATGCTTTAAAATCATTAGCTGTCTGCCACACATCTTCCCATGTAACAGCTCATGCTCAGGCGACGGCCGATTAAAGGAAGGGCTGTACAGACATCACTAATGATGTCTGTTAAGCCCTGCCCACACAATTATCAAGTCATGTAGTAGGCTTAGATCGGCAATCACTTACCCTGCACATCGGTCGTCTAATACGGCCTTAAAAGATGATCATCAGGAGCCCTGGGAAGCAAGAGAGTTAAGGCCCTATTACACCAAAAGATGTCTGACAGATTACACTGGTCAACAAATTTTCAAAAGTTGTTTGGTTCAGAAATAAAATTAGCCATTTCTTAATGATTTTTATGTGCTGAATTCAAATATCACAAGGAAAAATCTTAGTTGGCTCTTGTTTCTATGATATTGAAGAGTTCTCATGTTACTGTTTTGTGAATTGTATAGAATACAGTATCAGGCTGGATTCACACGCTGTAACTGTGCGGCTGTATTTTTTATGCGGCTGTAAATGTGCGGGTGAAACTCCGGCCGTGGGAAAAAATAGACATGCGGCTCAAAACATACGGTCATTTACTTGGAAATCTGGTTCAACTAAAAATAACAAATAAAATGTTAAGAAAGTGATGGAAACACCTCTGGATGCATCTGGGAAAGCAGGGAACACAGTTTACATGAATCGCTATTACCGGGGTTTGCGATCCTCTGCACTATAGCCGATGTCTCTCATGGTTAATATATTGAATTAATAAAACACATTTTCTGTCTAATAAAGTCCCTTTTATTGTTCAATAATTAAATGTAAACGATTCCATCATTTTGCAATTAAATATACTGTTAAAATAAATATATATATAAATAAATGTATATTTATATATATATTTATTTTTTGACAGTATATTTAATTGCACAATGATGGATTCGTTAGAATTAAATTATTGACCAACGAAACTGAATTTATTTAAACGAAAATGTGTTTTCTTAATTAAATATTAATTAGTACAGGAAACTCCATAAGCCGGTAATTCATATGCCGGCAATAGAGCATTCTGTACTAAGCATCACTTTACTTTAATGAAAACATCAAATGTTTCTTCTAATTATGTTATCACAATAGCATTATTAGAAGAAACATTTAGAATTATATGTGCGTTCAGCTGATTGGCTGATCGGCTCAGCGCACATATAATGAGCCGGTCCGCAGCACAGTGACTTCATTGTGCTGCGGACCAGCGAAGAGGACGCATCGGGGTGAGTATAGAGCTCTCCCCACCCCCTCCCCAGCACTGCACCCCTCCCAGCAAGGAAGGGGGGTCACTTAACCCCTTCCTTGCTGGGATGGGTGCAGTCTGACATCAGTCTGGCCCCCAGGGGGTTAAGGGGGATGCAATACATCCTCCCTTAACCCCTTGGGGGCCAGACTGTAAGCAGCGATCTGTAAAGATGCTGCATACTGTAAGGTGCACAACACCGCTCACAATGATGGGTGTTGTGCTCCTGTTTGTGTGTTTTTGTGTGTTTCTCCCTTTTTGTTTTTCAGATATCGGTATCCTGGGGATTACGTCGGATTCCATGGACTACGTCGATGACCAGCGTTTTTTTAATGTTTTTTTTAATAAAATGGTCAATGAGGGGTGTGGGGGTGTTTTTATTTGAATAAAAAAATTTGTAAACTTGTGTCTTGTCTTTATTTCTTTACTTTATAGACTTAGTAGTGGAAGCCGTCTAATAGACGGAATCCATTACTAAGTCGGGGCCTAGTGTTAGCCGGTATAAAATGGCTAACACTAGGCCCCTATTATTACCCCAGTACCCAATGCCACCAGGGGTACTGGGAAGAGCCGGGTGCCAGTGGTCCTGGAGCGTCAAAATTGGCGCTCCTGGACCGGGCGGCAGCAGGCTGGTAAGATTTAGGCTGGGGAGGGCCTAAACCAATGGCTCTTCCCACCCTGGTGTTACCAGGCTGCTGTCGTTTGGTTTTTAACCCGGCTGGTTATAAAAATAGGGGGGACCCTATGCGTTTTTTTTTTTTTAAATAAATAAATAATTAAAAAAAAACGCATAGGGTCCCCCCTATTTTTATAACCAGCCGGGTTAAAAACCAAACGACAGCAGCCTGGTAACACCAGGGTGGGAAGAGCCATTGGTTTAGGCCCTCCCCAGCCTAAATCTTACCAGCCTGCTGCCGCCCGGTCCAGGAGCGCCAATTTTGACGCTCCAGGACCACTGGCACCCGGCTCTTCCCAGTACCCCTGGTGGCATTGGGTACTGGGGTAATAATAGGGGGTTAGTGTTAGCCATTTTATACAGGCTAACACTAGGCCCCGACTTAGTAATGGATTCCGCCTATTAGACGGCTTCCACTACTAAGTCTATAAAGTAAAGAAATAAAGACAAGACACAAGTTTACAAATTTTTTTATTCAAATAAAAACACCCCCACACCCCTCAATGACCATTTTATTAAAAAAAACATTAAAAAAACGCTGGTCATCGACGTAGTCCATGGAATCCGACGTAATCCCCAGGATACCGATATCTGAAAAACAAAAAGGGAGAAACACACAAAAACACACAAACAGGAGCACAACACCCATCATTGTGAGCGGTGTTGTGCACCTTACAGTATGCAGCATCTTTACAGATCGCTGCTTACAGTCTGGCCCCCAAGGGGTTAAGGGAGGATGTATTGCATCCCCCTTAACCCCCTGGGGGCCAGACTGATGTCAGACTGCACCCATCCCAGCAAGGAAGGGGTTAAGTGACCCCCCTTCCTTGCTGGGAGGGGTGCAGTGCCGGGGAGGGGGTGGGGAGAGCTCTATACTCACCCCGATGCGTCCTCTTCGCTGGTCCGCAGCACAATGAAGTCACTGTGCTGCGGACCCGCTAATTATATGTGCGCTCAGCCGATCAGCCAATCAGCTGAGCGCACATATAATTCTAAATGTTTCTTCTAATAATGCTATTGTCATAACATAATTAGAAGAAACATTTGATGTTTTCATTAAAGTTAAGTGATGATTAGTACAGAATGCTCTATTGCCGGCAATATGAATTAACGGCTTATGGAGCTTCCTGTACTAATTAATATTTAATTAAGAAAACACATTTTCGTTGAAATAAATACAGTTTCGTTGGTCAATAATTTAATTCTAACGAATCCATCATTGTGCAATTCAATATACTGTCAAAAAATAAATATATAGATAAATATACATTTATTTATATATCTATTTTTTTAACAGTATATTTAATTGCAAAATGATGGATTCGTTAGAAATAAATTATTGATCAACGAAAGTGTCTTGATTACAAAGAAAATGTGTTTGATTAATTTAATATATTAACTATTAGAGGCATCGGCATTCGGCATCATTGCCGGCTATTTTTGAAGTACTCCGTACGGACCGCCTGTCAATCCACGGCCGCATATTCAGCCGCAAACAATGGTCTTGTTCATTTTTTACGGGTCCGTTTACGATAGGGCCGTAGATTCATACATAGTGTGCACTGTGCAGCCGCATATCCTATACTTCCCAGCATACACACGAACCATCAAAAATACCGCCGCACAATTACAGCCGCAAATACAGCCGCACTGTTACAACGTGTGAATCGAGCCTTAGGCTGGGTTCACACTACTTATATTTCAGTCAGTATTGTGGTCCTCATATTACAACCAAAACCAGGAGTGGATTATAAAGGCTCTGTTCACACAGTGTTGAAATTGAGTGGATGGCCGCCATTTAACCCCTTAAGGACAGAGCCAATTTCGATTTTTGCATTTTAGTTTTTTCCTCCTTGTGCTTAAAAGGCCATAGCACTTGCATTTTTCCACCTAGAAACCCACATGAGCCCTTATTTTCTGCGTCACTAATTGTACTTTGCAATGACAGGCTGAATTTTTGCATAAAGTACACTGCGAAACCAGAAAAAAATTCAAAGTGTGGTGAAATAGAAAAAAAAAAAGCATTTTGTTTATTTGGGGGAAATGTGTTTTTACGCCATTCGCCCTGGGGTAAAACTGACTTGTTATATATGTTCCTCAAGTCGTTACAATTAAAACGATATGTAACATGTATAACTTATATTGTATCTGATGGCCTGCAAAAAATTTAAACCATTGTCAACAAATATACGTCACTTAAAATCGCTCCATTCCCAGGCTTATAGCGCTTTTATCCTTTGGTCTATGGGGCTGTGTGAGGTGTCATTTTTTGCGTCATGATGTGTTCTTTCTATCGGTACCTTGATTGCGCATATATGACCTTTTTGATCGCTTTTTATTACAATTTTTCTGGATTTGATGCGACCAAAAATGCGCAATTTTGCACTTTGGGATTTTTTGGCGCTGACACCATTTACCGTGCGAGATCAGGAATGTGATTAATTAATAGTTCGGGCAATTACGCACGCGGCCATAGCAAACATGTTTGTTTATTTATTTACTTTTATTTATAACCTGGGAAAAGGGGGGTGATTCAGACTTTTATTAGGGGAGGGGGCTTTTTACTATTAACAACACTTTTTTTTTTACTTTAACACTTATACTAGAAGCCCCCCTGGGGGACTTCTAGTATAAGTGCTTTGATCTCTCATAGAGATCTCTGCAGCATAGATATGCTGCAGAGATCCATGGGATAGGCACTCGCTTACTTCCGGCTGCTACAGCCGGAAGTAAACGAGTGCCGAGCCGGGAACGGCGCCATCTTGGAGCGGTCCCCGGCCGGCTTCAGAAACGGAGATCGCTCCTCCGGGATAACATCCCGGGGGAGCGATCTCCGCCACTAGACACCAGGGAACAGCTGAATCCGGTAATCGGATGCAGCTGTCATGTTTGACAGCTGCATCTGATTACTGTATTAGCGGGCAGGGCGATCGGACCGTGCCCGCTAATACCTACGGTCCCGGGCTACAAGCGGCACCCGAGACCGCCGCGGTTCAGAGCGGGGTCGCCGCGCGGCCCCGCTCTGAACGTCCTTACCGGCATCAGGGCGTAAATATACGCCCGATGTCGTTAAGGGGTTAATGGCAAATATTTGCTGTTATTTTAAAACAACGGCTGTTATATTGAAATAATGGCAGTTATTAACTGTTATTTGGCGGCCATCCACTCAATTTCAACATAGTGTGGACAGAACCTTTCTGTGTTTTTAATCCACTCCTGGTTTTGGTTGCAATATGAGGACCACAATACTGACTGAAATATACGTAGTGTGAACCCAGCCTTAGGCAGTATTTGGTCCTCATGTCAGGTCCTCATAGCAACCAAAACCAGGAGTGGATTAAAAACACATAAAGGCTCTGTTCACATAATGTTATAATTGAGTGGATGGCCGCCTTATAATGGCAAATATTTGCTGTTATCTTAAAACAACAGCTGTTGTATTGAAATAATGGCAGTTATTTACCGTTATATGGCGGCCATCCACTTAATTTCAACATTGTGTGAACAGAGCCTTTCTGTGTTTTTAATCCACTTCTGGTTTTGGTTGCCATGAGGACCAAATACTGCCTGAAATATACTGTGTGAACCCACTGAAAAATCTTCAAATCACAAAACCTTTATTATACATATTCAAAATGGCATGATTAAAAACATATATTAATGTATAAGCAGAAATGCAGAAATGGTATGGCTCCACACAGATCCCACCTAAACACAGCAATTATAAGGGAAGCATATACAGTTAGGGACAGAAATATTTGGACAGTGACACAAGTTTTGTTATTTTAGCTGTTTACAAAAACATGTTCAGAAATACAATTATATATATAATATGGGCTGAAAGTGCACACTCCCAGCTGCAATATGAGAGTTTCCACATCCAAATCGGAGAAAGGGCTTAGGAATCATAGCTCTGTAATGCATAGCCTCCTCTTTTTCAAGGAACCAAAAGTAATTGGACAATGGACTCTAAGGGCTGCAATTAACTCTGAAGGTGTCTCCTTCGTTAACCTGTAATCAATGAAGTAGTTAAAAGGTCTGGGGTTTATTCCAGGTGTGTGGTTTTGCATTTGGAAGCTGTTTCTGTGACCAGACAACATGCTGTCAAAGGAACTCTCAATTGAGGTCAAGCAGAACATCCTGAGGCTGAAAAAATAGAAAAAATCCATCAGAGAGATAGCAGACATGCTTGGAGTAGCAAAATCAACAGTCGGGTACATTCTGAAAAAAAAGGAATTGACTGGTGAGCTTGGGAACTCAAATAGGCCTGGGCGTCCACAGAAGACAACAGTGGTAGATGATCGCCGCATACTTTCTTTGGTGAAGAAGAACCCGTTCACAACATCAACTGAAGTCCAGAACACTCTCAGGGAAGTAGGTGGATCTGTCTCTAAGTCAACAGTAAAGAGAAGACTCCATGAAAGTAAATACAAAGGGTTCACATCTAGATGCAAACCATTCATCAATTCCAAAAATAGACAGGCCAGAGTTAAATTTGCCGAAAAACACCTGAAGAAGCCAGCTCAGTTCTGGAAAAGTATTCTATGGACAGATGAGACAAAGATCAACTTGTACCAGACTGATGGGAAGAAAAAAGTTTGGAGAAGAAAGGGAATGGCACATGATCAAAGGCACACCACATCCTCTGTAAAACATGGTGGAGGCAACGTGATGGCATGGGCATGCATGGCTTTCAATGGCACTGGGTCACTTGTGTTTATTGATGACATAACAGCAGACAAGAGTAGCCGGATGAATTCTGAAGTGTACCGGGATATACTTTCAGCCCAGATTCAGCCAAATGCTGCAAAGTTGATCGGACGGTGCTTCATAGTACAGATTGACAATGACCCCAAGCATACAGCCAAAGCTACCCAGGAGTTCATGAGTGGAAAAAAGTCGAACATTCTGCAATGGCCTAGTCAATCACCAGATCTTAACCCAATTGAGCATGCATTTCACTTGCTCAAATCCAGACTTAAGACAGAAAGACCCACAAACAAGCAAGACCTGAAGGCTGCAGCTGTAAAGGCCTGGCAAAGCATTAAGAAGGGGGAAACCCAGTGTTTGGTGATGTCCATGGGTTCCAGACTTAGGGTACAAACACACACAGCAGATACGCAGCAGATACACAGCTGATCTGCAGCAGATACGCAGATTTGATACTGTGTTCAGTTATTTAGATCTAATCTGCTGTATCTGCGTATCGCAGCAGTAAATACGTAGCGTATATGCCGTGTGTGTTTGTACCCTTAAGGCAGTGATTGCCTCCAAAGGATTCACAACAAAATATTGAAAAAAAAATATTTTGTTTGGGTTATGTTTATTTGTCCAATTACTTTTGAGCTCCTAAAATGTGGAGTGTTTGTAAAGAAATGTGTACAATTCCTACAATTTCTATCAGATATTTTTGTTCAACCCTTCAAATTAAATGTTACAATCTGCACTTGAATTCTGTTGTAGAGGTTTCATTTCAAACCCAATGCGGTGGCATGCAGAGCCAAACTAGCAAAAATTGTGTCACTGTCCAAATATTTCTGGCCCTAACTGTGGATATCAAAAGGGGAGCATCAGAATAAATATAAAGTGCAAGTGCTGCAAACAAATCACCTCTAAACTCCCTGACATAAAGGTATCCCTCCTGAGTCTGTCCCAGTGGGGCAATCAGCTTCCAACAAGTATAAAACAACCAAGAGTAAAGTGCAAGTGCAGTTCAATATACCTCAGTGTTCGATGGTCTGTGGGCGCCTCTCTCTCCCCAACGCACGTTTCGCGTCCCAGAGCTTGATCACGGGGCCCCATCAGCGTGGGGACCGGGGCCTACCGGAGGATCCTCCGGTCCTCCAGTGGCCCAGTCCGACGCTGATAGCAGGCCAGATTTACCTTAATTTTTGGCCCGCCTATGAAATCAATTGATTTCCTAGAGCAGGCCTGCCGTTTGGATATTACAAAAGATTAAAATATGGGCGGTCTTCTGGATAGTCACCAACCAGCCACTCGCAAAACACCAGCCACCAACCTGCCATGCACCAGCCAGTCACCAAATAGTCAGCCACAAGCACCCCGCCATGTACCAGACAGTAACCAACCAGCCACCCGACATGCACCAGACAGTTGCCAAATAGGCAGCCACCTAAACAACACAATATAATTCCAAGTGAATCAAACATCCGTGAAATCAAACTGTTCACTTAAGAAGCAACATTGATTGACAGTGGAAATTATTGGCTATTAGCAAGACATAAAGGAGTGGTTCTGCAGGTGGGAAATACAGACCACTTCTCAGTACCTATGCTTTCTGGCTGATGTTTTGGTCACTTTTGAATGTTGGTGATGCTTTCACACTCAAGGTAGCACGAGACGGACTCTGTAACGCACACAAATGGCTCAGGTAGTGCAGCTCATCCAGGATGGCACATCAATGCGCGCTGTAGCAAGAAGATTTGCTGTGTCTGTCAGTGTAGTGTCCAGAGGCGTTACCAGGTGACAGGCCAGTACATGAGATGTGGAGGAGGCCATAGGAGGGCAACAACCCAGCAGCAGGACCGCTACCTCCACCTTTGTGCAAGGAGGAAAAGGAGGAGCATTGCCAGAGCCCTAAAAAATTACCTCCACCAGGCCACAAATGTGCAGGACGCTTGGCATTTGCCAGAGAACACCAGGATTGGCAAATTCGCCACTGGCGCCCTGTGCTCTTCACAGATAAAAGCAGGTTCACATTGAGAACATTTGACACAGTCTGGAGACGCCGTGGAGAGCGATCTGCTGCTTGCAATAACCAAAATGAGGGCTTCCGGTTCCGGCGCCATGCTGTGAGGACGTGAGGAGGAGCAGCTCCGTGTCCCTCTGGCGTTAACCGACACAACTTACCCGCACCACGGTCCTGGCAGTGACCCGATACCCCACCGATAAAGGCACAGAGGTATATGGACCGTTTTGTGCAGAAGATGGGGGTCAAATCCAAGCAGAAAACACCTGGCAAGCAAAGCAAAGCAGCGTCCCAGAGGCTCAAGATGGCGGGGGCAGGCGGCTCCCAGGAAGCGGGACTCTCTGAGGAGGAAATGTCGGAGCACGATGAGGAGCAGCTTATGACCCAGATAGATTACAAACGAATCGCCAGGGAAGTTGCTCGCCAAATCGCCCCTGATATCAAAGAGACACTGGCTAAAACGGTGGCTAGTACATTGCAGCAACTGCAAGCTGACGTGACGAAGCAGGGGGAACGGCTGGAGGAAGCTGAGTCCAGGCTGCAAATAGTGGAGGATTCTATGGAAACTGCAGACTCTCAAATCGCGGCTCTGGTGAGTGATAATAAGAGACTTTGGGAGAAACTGCAGGATTTAGAAGACCGCTCCCGCAGAAATAATTTGAGGATACTGGGGGTGCCCGAAAATGTAGCTGCAAGGGATCTGTTGCGGCTCTGCGAGACGGACATTCCTAAATTATTACATATTCCGCATGAATGCAGAGCGGAAAGGGCACACCGCTTAGGCCCAGAAATGCAGCCGGCTCCCACCAAGGGCATCGCTCCCGGCCTGGCCCAAAAGAACAGACCACGCCAGGTCATTGTGCGCTATCTGAACTACAATGACAAAATGGCGGTGCTGCAGGCGTTTCGGCGCCATAAGGAGGACTTGGTCCTACAGGGCCAGAAATTACTCATATTTAGCGACTTTTCGGTGGAAACTACCCGCAAGAGGAGAGCATTCTCAGTGATCTGCTCAGATTTATATAATCGCCAAGTGAAATTTGCACTTATTTATCCGGCCATTTTGAGAGTTTTCCATGCAGACGGGTCGTACTCCACATATCATTCTCCTGAGGAGGCGGTGGAAGGCTTAGAACACCTCTTCTCTGCGCGTCCTCCCGGACGTACGGATCTGATTCCGTCCACCAGACGTCACCCCAAAAGCGCAAGCCCGAGGAGGCCCAGGGAGACTGAGTGGGATACGGAACACACACGGCGTTCCTATATGGATAATGGCCCTCCGAAAGGACAGCGAAGACGGCGATCCTCCTTGTCCTCTATATGAAACGCTGGACTGAGATGTTATGGCTAGTTATGGAGGCCCTATGCGGGAGGTTTACTTGCCCGCTTGGCGGAGTCACTGCTATACTGCTATATAGTTATATAAGCTATCTAGTTCGGGGTGTGTTGGTTAACATTTTCTTTTACCATTCTCAAGCCAGGGGGCAGACGGTCTGCCCGGAAGAAGGGATAGAGTTATTAGGCTGACTAGGCAAATGTGTCTGCGTAGACTGTTCCGTCTCTTGCGACATGGGAAGAAGGAAGCCTGGAGGCGATGTCTCTCCCCCCTGCGACAGTCGCAGGGTGTATTATGTAGGGAGAGTGCCATTTACTTACTCTGTTGTTGGGTTTGTTTGATGTTTGCTTGTTGGGGGGTTTTGTTTGGAGGGTTTGGGTGGGAAGGGAGGGGGAAGGGAGGGTATGTTTTCCTGCGAGGGAAACCTGTCGGGGCCGAACCTGCTTACCATTTTCATCCTGTCAAGATATGCGGTTGATCTCATGGAATGTGAAGGGGTTACGGTCGCCCCATAAAAGGATGATGGTACTAAAGCATCTTAAAAAATTACGCGCGGACGTGGCTCTCCTACAGGAGACACATCTGGGCTCCGCGGATTTTGATAGGATGAAAAAACTTTGGGTCGGCAAGGTGCTTGGTTCTCCGGCTGTAAACCGCAAAGCTGGGGTGCTAATCCTTGTTAACAAACAGTGTGCAGCGGACGTTAGCCAGCTATATTCAGATACGGAAGGGAGACATTGTTCTATTGTAATACCTTACATGTCTGACAAACTGGAAATTCATAATGTATATGGGCCTAATGGCTCCAATAAGCATTTCTTTCACGCTCTTTCCTCTCGCCTTCTTTCTAGTCCTCACTCTCTTCAGCTGATAGCTGGGGATTTTAATGCAGTTCCATCGGCGCAAGAGGATAGGAGACGGAGGGGCGTGGAGAGCGGACAACTGGCGGCCAATGATATGGTATACGGTACTTTCTTGTCATCCATGCCATGTCTTGTCATGCCAGAAGAAGCAGGTACAAGCAAAGATCTTGCAGTTTAGTGGGATGTTGAGAAATACATATACTACCTTTCTCTCTCGAGCCACAGCTTCCACTAGGCAGGCATGGACGGAGGCTAAAAGGGAGTATGACACATGGCTGGAGAGGAGGGAGCAGCTGAGCAGGTCATATTTAGATGCGCGTTTATTCCGACATGGCAATAAGGCGGGGAGGTTATTGGCACGTTTTGCCAAGGGCTCCCGTCCTCCAACTTATATATCGCGTTTGACGGATGCCGGGGGGACTTCTCAGACCCATCCGGCGTCGGTCAATAGGATATTGGCTGATTATTACTCAAACCTGTACTCGGCTGGTCCACCCCCTCCAGACAGGCCCCTAGAGTGGCTAAATCTTTTGCCGTCTCTCACAGAGGAGGAGGCTACGGCACTTGGTGCCCCGGTGTCTCTTGAGGAATTGACTAGGGTCATCTCCCAACTCAAGCCGTCCAAAGCCCCCGGACCGGATGGGTTTCCCGGGGAATTTTATAAGCTCCTTGTGGAGGATTTGGCTCCGGCGCTTCTTCCCCTTTATGACTCCTACCTGTCTGGAGATACAGTGCCCCCTCAGAGCAACACGTCACATATTATAGTGCTCCCAAAGCCCGGGAAGGATCCGACCTTACCCGGCTCATACCGCCCTATCTCCTTAATAAATGTCGATCTCAAAATCATAACTAAACTGATGGCAGATAGGTTGGCACTTTATCTTCCCCGCCTGATATCTCCGGTGCAGGTGGGCTTTGTACGGGGGAGGGCAGCTGTTGCCAATATAAGGAAGGTCCTGGCGGTGCTGGATGAGATCCAGATGCGGCCGGAAGTGCACCCATCCCCAGCCATGTTGTCTCTTGATGCTGAGAAAGCTTTCGACAATGGGGATGGTTGTACGAAATACTTTCTAAAATGGGTTTCCCAATGGCCTTCAGGAATTTAATTAGAGCCATGTATTCTAACCCCATGGCGCGGGTGTCCACGCCGGGGTTTTTATCGGCCCCTTTTGAGCTGGGGAAGGGCACCCGCCAGGGGTGCCCTTTGTCCCCCCTTCTATTTAATCTGGCTATTGAACCCCTGTCCAGATATTTGGTTTATACTAAAGAGGTGAGGGGTATTGGGGTGGGAGGGGGAGAGGTCAAAGTGGGATTGTTCGCTGACGATCTTCTGTTGTTCTTAGAACACCCGGCCCAAGATCTGCCATTAGTGTTTCAGCTGTTGGACACCTTTGGCAAATATTCGGGATATAAAGTCAATGTCTCAAAGAGCACTCTCTTGGACCTCTCCCCTAAGGGGATCCTAAATAGATGTCAGCTGCCTGTCCCTGTGCAGATGTCACAGTCTCACCTTAAGTATTTAGGGATAACTATAGGCAAGTCACCGCATTCCCTGTATGCCTTGAATTTCCCTCCCATTATTCAGAAAGTTATTGATGAGCTCCATCACTGGTCTCATCTCCCTCTGCCTCTGCTGGCTAGATGCCACCTCCTCAAAATGATGTCCTTTGCCAAACTACTGTATCCCCTTCAAACGGTCCCTCTGTTGTTAAAACATTTAGATGTTCTGAAACTTCAGAAGGCTTTTGGTCATTTCCTATGGGCAGGTAGACGGCCACGAATAGCGTACAGAAAACTGGTACTGGCTAGGGAAGCTGGTGGATTAAACATGCCGGATATACGTTTATACAATCTGGCATGTTTGATGCGACACGGCATAGACTGGCTAAGGGGCTCGGAGGGATACTCCAATATAGCTATAGAAAGCAGGCTGGCCTCCCCATGGTCGCTAAATTCTTTGCTGCACACATCTTTCTCTGCTCTTCCCCGTTCTCTTAAACAGAGTGTTCTTTTTAGGGACACTGTTGCAGCGTGGAAGACCATCAGAATCAAGCTGGCATTACCCCATAAGGTCAGCAAATTTATGACATTGTGGGATCATGTGGAGTTCCCGGCGGGTAGAGAAAATGGTATGTTTAGGCAGTGGAGGGCGAGAGGTATAGAGCGAGTGAGAGATATTTTGCATGCTTCGGAATCTCGCCCACTAACATGGTCTGAGCCCAGAATAGGCTGCCACGAGGACACTTCATAGCCTATAATCAAGTAATTTCATTCTTGTCCTCCAGACTCCGGGACTGGTCTAGGGAATGTGAGATAGGAATTTTAGATGGCTACATGGGGTCTGAGCTGGCAGGACACTCATTATCTTTCCTATATCAGGACCTAAAAAATGCGGACACATCCAGTATGGCTGGATCAATGTTTGCATATTGGGAGAGGAAGCTGGGCTCCTCCAATCTATTAAAGCCTATTCTGCGGGGATGGGAGGCTGTTCGAGGCGCAGTGGTGAATGACCGTTGGCGTGAAACCCACTTTAAGATCCTACATCACGCCACTTATGGTTTTACGCTACCAAAAACGCCCTCCCATCCTGACAGAATTACGGCGTGCCCTAACTGCTCCTCCCCAGGCACAGATCTGCTACATGGCTTATTGACCTGCCCCAAAGTAGCCCAATACTGGGAATCTTTAGTTACCCTATTGCAACACAAGCTGAACCTGACACTTACTATAGACGCACAAACTGTCATTTTGCATGTCTCCCCCGAAGATAAGCCCATGTCCCGATTACTACATATAATTATACTAGTAGCCAAGAGATGTCTCCTGGCTAAATGGCTTACACCTGATATGCCTACCATGACTGAAGTGCTCACCCAGATTAAATTCTATCTCAGGATGGACCAATTGGAAACGGAGCAACACAAAGAAAAGATGACTAAAACTTTCTTCTCCAAATGGGGAACCTTCATTACTACCTTTCTGACCACCCAGGAGATTAAACAGGTGGTGTCACCGTTTACGCAGACGGGGTGGTATCTGAAGGCGGCTTTGGCAGGCTCCCTGGGAAGACTGCAGGTGTGATGCGACAGGAGGTGGAAGTAGATAACTGAAGTGACGCAGGGGGATACCTGTATCTCCTCATCAGGAGCTCTGTGGTCCGCAGGATATTTGTTGCTTGTTTCATCTCTCTATTCTTTTGCTTTTACTCTTTACTTTACCTTTACCTTTATGACTATATGGTGCCGGGAGGGTCTCCCTCACAGAAAAGGAGGGGGGGAGGGAGGGGGGGAAATATTTTAAGATATCAGCGTTTCTGATCATACTCAACCATTAAGCTGTGTATATGTTGTTTGGAATGTCCTGTTTTTGAAAAATTTTGTGAAAACGAAATAAAAATATATTTAAAAAAAAAATAAAAAATAACCAAAATGAGATCCTCAGACTTCTTGTGAGACCATATGCTGGCGCGGTTGGCTCTTGGTCCCCCTTAATGCAGTACAATTCTAGATCTTATGTAGCTGAAGTGTGTCAGCAGTTCCTGTAAGATAAAGGCATTGAAACTATGGACTGGCCCACCTGTTCCCCAGACCTGAATCCCATTGGGCACATCTAGGACATCATGTCTCGCTTCATCCACCGTCACATTGCACCACACTGTCCAGGAGTTGGCAGATGCTTTAGTTCAGGTCTGGGAAGAGATCCCTCAGGAGATCATCCGCCACCTCATCAGGAGCATGCCCAGGTGTTGTAGGGAGGTCATACAGGCATGTGGAGGCCAAACACAATATTGAGCCCTATTTTGACTTGTTTTAAGCCAATTGCATCAAAGTTGGATCAGCCTGTAGTGTTTTTTGCCACGTTAAAAGGGTAGTGAGGCCATTTACTTTTTCTGCCCAATTAACACACATTACAAAGTTATATAACTTTGTAATGTGTGTTAAAGGGGTAGTGCGGCGTTTAACATTTATTCACTAAATAACACACATTACAAAGTTATACAACTTTGTAATGCGTGTTATTTAAAGGGGTAATCCAGCGCTACAAAAACATGGCCACTTTTCCCCTACTGTTGTCTCCAGTTTGGGTGGGGTTTTGAAACTCAGTTCCATTGAAGTAAATGAAGCTTAATTGCAAACCACACCTGAACTGGAGACAACAGTAGAGGGAAAAGTGGCCATGTTTTTGTAGCGCTGGATAACCCCTTTAAGTGAATGGCCCCCTTCCCTGTGTTCCCCCCACCCCAGAAGTGTGGTGCAATATACTTAATCAATTGCTGTCGACCCTGGCCGCCATTTTGGGTCGACAATGTCATCTTCGGGAGGCTGGCCGAAGCGCTCCAGTCGTTCCTCATGCCGGCCCCCCTTTGCCCCGTCATCAGCTGCTCAGCCGCGATTGGCTGAGCACAGTTATGCTGAGCAGCTGATGACGCGGCAGAGGGGGGCCAGCATGAGGGACGGCTGGAGCAGTTCGGCCGACCTCCCGAAGATGACGCTGTCGACCCAAGATGGCGGCCTGGGTCGTTGAGTATAATGCACCACACTTCCGGGGTGGGAGAACACAGGGAAGGGGGCCATTCACTTAAATAACACACATTACAAAGTTGTATATCTTTCTAATGTGTGTTTTGTAGTGAATAAATGTTAAACGCCGCACTACCCCTTCAATAAGCTGTCTGGCCCAGTTCCCCCCTTTCAGAACCCCGACCCCCCTCCCAGAAGTCAATAAAGTATACTGTATATACCAAATCCCTGTCAACCCTGTCCTCTTTTCCCGGGCGCCATCTTGGGTTGTCACAGCAGGGGGCGGGCATGGTCTCGTTCCTCTTCGCTGTCTTCCACAGCAGTGAATGGGAGAGGGAAAAGGCTGCTGGTGCACATGCGCACCAGCAGCTTTTTCATTGGCTGGAACGCATCACATGGCTAACAGCTTGCTCAGCCCTCATTGGCTGAGCTTGCTGGAAGCCATGTGATGTGCTCCAGCCAATTAAAAGGCTACCGGTGCTCATGTGCACCATCAGACTTTTCTCTCCCATTCACTGTACCCGGACCCGGAAGTGAGGACGGCGGCCGAAAATGGCAGGGACTCGGCCAGCGGGAAATCCGACCTGCAATCGTCACTGGAGGGATGGTAAGTATATTTTCTGTGTGTGTCTGTGTTTTTTTTTTTTTTTTTGGGGGGGGGGCGCCGGAGTACTCCTTTAATCTTGTGTGTTAATAAAATTAATAAAATTTCCATGATTTTTGTGTGATTTTGTTGTTAGCTCCTTTAACTTTGTACAGAACAAAATATTCAATGAGAGTATTTCATTCATTCAGATCTAGGATGTGTTATATAAGTGTTCACCTCATCTCACACTCTCACCTCACCTCATCTCACACACTCATCTCATCTCACATGCTTAACTGTACGAAATGATGCTCAAATCAGAAGACTGAGGTCTTCTTTCTTCTACCTTCTGTATTCTTCTTCCTTCTGACTTCCTTTCTGCACTTGCTCGGCTCTCTGCAAGTCTCCACCTCCGATGCTGTGTGCCGGACATACAATGCGCGGAATAAACTGATGGGCTACAGTAAAAAATGGCCTACTGATGGCCTGGAGTAAAAAACATGGCGGCACCCAAAAGGGACCGGCCAGAACAGCGGGATACAGTATTGTATAAGATACAGACTGCAGAGGCAGTCTGTATCTTTATAAAAACACTTAGGGAGGGAGTTAGTCAAATAATAGTTTGAGAAAAATTTAGGTGACAGGTTCTCTTTAAAGCAACTCTGGACCCACAATCTACCCACTCCTAACAGATTGTACCTTCTTATAGGTCCTTTTAATCCAAGATCTGTCCTGGGGGCCCTTTGGCAGATGATGCAGTTATTGTCCTAAAAAACAACTTTTAAACTTGCAGCCCTGTGTCAAATTGGCGTAGCCTAGAGTGTCTGTGCCCTAGGCTTGCACCGCCTCTCCGTACCTCCTCTTTGCCCTCTTAGGAAAGAGGGCAGGGAGGAGTGCCCCGGGCAGGTTTTTTTTCTATTCATTACTTGTCTGAACACTGCACAGGTGCACATGTGCAGTTGTTTTTTAGGACAGCAGATCTTGGATTTAAAGCAGCTATCCAAAGGTACAAGCGGTTTGTGGGGGGGCAGATTGTGGGTACAGAGTCGCTTTAAAGTGACACTGTCACCCCCATTATTCATTTTTCAATCTTTAAAGATGTGTGTAACCCGCAAATAGCTCTCTGCATACTTTTTTGTAGTTTTTTTTTTTTCATGAGGCGGGTTGCTGAGAAATTATAACTTTGCTGAGTGTCTTCTAGCGCCACTGGGCGGGGCTTAGTCCTTGAAGCGCCACATAGCCCCGCCCAGTACATCGCCGTTGACCCCGCCCCCTTTGGCACATCATATCTCCCGGCCGACGCTCACAGTCTTGAGTACTCCAGGACGTCGGTGACGTGCGCGTCCACATCCCCGTGCGTCCGTCAAGTGCCGCGCAGGCGCAGAAAGTGACCACTGGGTCACCCACATCCCGCGGATTATACCAGCCGCACAGTCCCTCGCCGTTCCGAACGCTCCTGAGCCCTCGCTGCGGCTGTGAATCTTCTCACAGCCAGCAGCGAGGAGCAGAGATAGTTCGCAGACGCACTGCGGCGTCCACCTTGCACTGCGCATGCGCCGAAAAGGACCTCCGCATCTCCGCGCCTCGCTGCTGGCTGTGAGGAGATTCACAGCCACAGCGAGGGCTCAGGAGCATTCGAAACGGCGAGGGACTGTGCGGCTGGTATAATCCGCGGGATGTGGGTGACCCGGTGGTCACCTTCTGCGCCTGCACATGACTTGACGGACGCAGGGGGATGTGGACGCGCACGTCACCGACGTCCTGGAGTATTCAAGACTGTGAGCGTCGGCCGGGAGATATGACGTGCCAAAGGGGGCGGGGTCAACGGCGATGTACTGGGCGGGGCTATGTGGCGCTTCAGTGACTAAGCCCCGCCCAGTGGCGCTAGAAGACACTCAGCAAAGTTATAATTTCTCAGCAACCCACCTCATGAAAAAAAAAAACTACAAAAAGGTATGCAGAGAGCTATTTGCGGGTTACACACATCTTTAAAGATTGAAAAATGAAAAATGAATAATGGGGGTGACAGTGTCACTTTAAGTAAAATTCATTGTTGCATCTCAAACCTCGACTCCCTGTTGTCTGAATTATTCTGCACCTCATCATGAAGGGCTTCTCCATCACCACCTAAGGCAGCAGTAACAGAGGAGCCCCAGGGAGAACTAGAAGTACCATCCATCACAAACACCTAGGTGCAGTCCCTCTCTTTAACCTCTGTGGCAGTATTCACCTCAGGAAGGAAGAAAGCCATTACCACTTAGCCTGTGACTGGACATTTTTCTATTTATCCAATATGCCCTTCCCTCTCCCCAAGTGATCCCCTCAAATCCAGTCTGCTACACCATCCAGTTAAAAAGCTTCAAGTACGTGACACCTATGTGACATAGAGACATGTCAAAGGTTTTTTTCAGTCCAGGTCTGAGAGTTCAGACTCCCTGTTCTGTGTCAGGGAAAGAGTCGGGTTCCATAGACTTACATTAGGAGCCCGACACAGTGACACAGAGCTGGGAGAAGGCCGCGCTCACGATTGGTACCGGTCTAAACCCCTAATCAAAACTTATATATGTATATATATATATATGTCTGTATGACATAAAAATGCAGAAATTGCCCAGCACTCCAACACCTCAGTTCACACTGTGCAGTTTGCACGCTGCCGTGGCTAAAATACAGACATAAACAGGAAAGTGCAATATCAACCTGCAAGTGCCAAGACATACCGCACATACTCCCTCCCGCATACAAACAATAAAAGCCTGTTCTAGAGATTTTTAAAAATTAGGTTCTTAGCAAACTATTTGATCAAACAGAGTTTGCCATCTCACCACGTTAAGGTGTCCTCAGAGTTTTGATCCTACTCTACCAATGGCCTCTCTTCGGCTTACATTAAAGGTGTACTCCGGCCCGAGGGTATTTTTGAGGAATGGCCGGGGAGGGGGTGGTTATAGACGGCGGTACCCCTTTAAGCCTAAAACTGGCTGTGAAGGATTCAACTAATCTCTGTTTAAAACACCCGCAGGAGATGGGTGGAGTGCAAGCCAACAGGAGGTAGCCACACCTCCCACACATGTAACACAAAATGCAAAAAATGCAACACCTCACACTATGCAGTTTGCACACTGCCATAGCTAAAACACAGACAAAAACAGGAAAATGCAACAGCAATCTGCAAGTGCCAGGACTTACCACACATACTCCCTCCAGCGTACACGATAAAAACCTGTTCTTTTAATGCTTTATGAACAGTACATCATTGGAGCCTCTCACTTGAGGACCCATGATGTACTAGTACGCCAATAGGTCCGGTGGCTCTGTGAAGAGAGCTTAGGAGCTGAACTCCCTTCACAGAGCGTGAGGATCGGCTGCTATCAGCATTTGGGTCCTCACTGATAATGAAGGGCAATCGCAATCGCACGATCACCCGGCATTAACCCCTGCAGTGTCACGGCATTTAAGACAGTAACAGGAGCTGCTAAATTACAAATCGCCTCGGCAATGGATAGATCTGGTCTGCAGCAGACTAGAGTAATACATTATGTATTATGTATACTACACTGATCTATATGATAGATCAGTGTAGTTACATTAGAAGTCCCCCAGGGGGACTTCTAATTAATGTGAATGTAAAAAAAACCTCCCCTAATAAAAATTTGAATCACCCCCCTTTTCTCATTTTATAAATAAAAATAAATAAAAACGTAAACATAAACAAACGAGGAGGAAAAAACGAAAGTGCACAAGCAAATTGGCCCAAAGTAAATTCTTTAAGCGGAGAGGGGCGGGAGCGGACACGTGCGCACACTCTCCCATTCACTCACTGCAGGTCACTGAGCACGGTGGAATTCTGCTGTTTTTGCTCAGTGTGAACTGGGCCTAAGGGGTTAAAAAATTAAACAGAATGTGCAGGGGTGTAACTAGAAATGGCTAGGCCCCATAGCAAACTTTTGATTGACCCCACCCCCCTGACCAACCACTACGCCATCAACACACCCAGCTCCACAAAGGCTCTGTACTCAAAATTACAGTGCAGTTATATTAAGTGACTCACAGGGGATTCCATCTGCCCTGGGCCATTTATGGGAACTTCTCTGAGCAAAGAATCCACAGAATCTGCCAGGCAAACATATTAGGCTCCTCACTCTGGCACTATCGTTATCTCTCTACAAACTGCACATCTGTATTGGCCCCTTTAAGCCCTCTTTCAGTGGGTAGCCCTGACTCTATGTAAAATATATATATATATATATATATATATACATATATATGTATGTAACCCTTATAGTATATGCCCCACTCTGTGTAGACAACTTATAGATGGTCCCTTGTTCAGTCTTCCATTTAGATGGCCCCATGTGCATCTACTACAATAGAGAGCCCTGCTCTGTTTAGTCCCTTTGTAGCAGATGACAACCTCTGTGCATCACCTATATCAGGGGTAGGAAACCTCGGCTCTCCAGCTGTTGCAAAACTACAACTCCCCTCATGTGTGGGCAGTTAAAGCTAAAGCTGTAGAGCCAAGGTTCCCTATCCCTGCCCTATAGTATATGGCCAACTCTGTGTAGTCCCCTTATAGGTGACCCCTCTGTGTAGTCCACTATAGTAGATGCCCCCCTCTGTGCATGCCCTATTGTACACAACCCCCCCCCCCCCCCCCGGTGTAGTTTCCCTTATAGATAGCCCCTTTGTAGTTACCCTTATAGATGCTCCCTAGTCTCCTTCGTAGATGGCGCCTCTGTGTAGTTTCTCTTTTAGATGGCCCCAATGGTTGTCCTCCTTATAGATTGCCCCCTGTGTTGTCCCCCTTTTAAATGTCCCCGTGTTGTCCCTCTTACAAATGGCCCCCTTGTGTTATCCATCCACCATATAAATAGCCCCCAGTGTTGTCCATCCCTCATATAGATAGCCCCCAGTGTTGTCCATTCCCCTTTAAGGTAGCCCCCTTATGTTGTTCATCCCCCATAGAGATAGCCCCCTTATGTTGCCCATTTCCCATTTAGGTCGCCCCCTTATGTTGCCCATGTCCCATATAGGTCGCCCCCTTATGTTGTCCATCCTCCATATAGATAGCCCCCTTATATTGTCCATCCCCCATATAGATAGCTCCCTTATGTTGTCCTTTCCCCATATAGAAAGCCCCCTTATGTTGTCCTTCCCCCATGTAGGTAGCCCCCAGTGTTGTCAATCCCCATCCCCCATATAGGTAGCCCCCTTATGTTGCCATCCTGCCATCCTCCCCAATCTAGGTAGCCCCCAGTGTTGTCCATGCCCCTATAGGTAGCCCAGAGTGTTGTTCATTCCCATCCCCCATATAGGTAGCCAGCAGTGTTGTCCATCCCCCTATTGGTAGCCCCCAGTATTGTCCATCCCCCTATGGGTAGCCCAGAGTGTTGTTCATCCCCATCCCCCATTTAGGTAGCCAGCAGTGTTGTCCATCCCCCTACAGGTAGCCACCAGTGTTGTCCCTCCCCTATAGGTAGCACCCAGTGTTGTCAATCCCCCTATTGGTAGCCCAGAGTGTTGTTCATCCCCATCCCCCATATAGGTAGCCAGCAGTGTTGTCCATCACACAGTTTTGTCCATCCCCCTATAGGTATCCCCCAGTGTTGTCCATCCCCCTATAGGTAGCCCCCAATGTTGTGCATCCCCATATAGATAGCCCCCAGTGTTGTCCATCTCCATATAGATAGCCCCCAGTGTTGTGTATCCCCCATAGAGCCCCCAGTGTTGTGCATCCCCCATATAGTCCCCAGTGTTGTGCATCCCCCATATAGCCCCCAGTGTTATGTATCCCCCATGTAGCCCCCAGTGTTGTCCATCTCCATATAGATAGCCCCCAGTGTTGTGCATCCCCCATAGAGCCCCCAGTGTTAAACATCCCCCATATAGTCCCCAGTGTTATGTATCCCCCATGTAGCCCCCAGTGTTGTGCATCCCACCATATAGCACCCAGTGTTGTCCCTCTCTGATAAAAAGAAAGAAAAAAAGAACCCACCTAACAAGCTCCCCCCGTTGCAGGTCTCTTCTTCTCTCTTCCCCTGCCCGATGAGCAGATCCCTGGTGGAGTCCCGGACAATGCCATCACTGAGCTTAATGTGTGTTCGGCTGCTGAGACTTCTGGTACAGGGCAAATAAACACCAAACCCTCAGGCCGGAGCCCAGGGTACAAAATCGATTTAAATTAAATTAACCTCCCTAAATAAGATATACTGTAACTTTAAATAATTATTGTTAAGATAATAGTGAACTATTAAAAATACATAACACCCAGTACTTTAACCAGGGATATAGCTATCCTGCTATCAATTTGTAAACCAGCACAGCCTGCAGTAACTGCGTTGGAAATATTATAGATACTGGGTACATGCTAGTAAAACCACAAATCGTGCCCCCTCTCTACATGTTTCGTTGCCACAGCAACGTCATCAGGAGAAAATTTAGGTTAATTCCACTGCGGATATGTAAGCCGGCCCCTTTAACCCCCCGCTGCCTGCAGCCCCCAGCATACATCATCTGCTCGGCGCCATGGCTATGTGTGAGGCTCCCGACTCCCCTCACTCCCCATCAGCCAATCAGTGCTGCCCAGTGCAGCTGCAACGCCAAGCAGGTAATATATATATACTGTGCCGCATGAAAGGTTGGTCTACAAAATGAAGATGCTGGGACTTGGGGAAAACGTATGCAACTGGTTAAGTAACTGGTTGTGTGATAGAAAACAGAGGGTGGTCATTGATGGAACATATTCAGATTGGGTTTTAGTTACTAGTGGGGTATCACAGGGGTCAGTGTTGGGTCCACTTCTTTTTAATATTTTTATTAATGACCTTGTAGAGGGGCTACAGAGTAGAATCTCCATTTTTGCAGATGATACTAAACTGGGTAGAGTAATCAGCACAGAGGAGGATAATATCATATTACAGAGGGATTTGGAGAAGCTACAGGCTTGGGCAGTGAAATGGCAAATTAAGTTTAATGTGGATAAATGTAAGGTTATGCACTTGGGCCGTAGAAATAATAAGTACAGTTATGTGCTAAATAATAAAACACTGGGTAAAACTACTTCCGAAAAGGACCTGGGGGTATTGGTGGACAGCAAACTTAACTTTAGGGACGATCTGATCACAATGTACAAATATATGAATGGACAGTACACAGATCTTTGTAGTGGTCTTTTTACTCCTAGGTCTGTAACCATGACTAGGGGGCATCCTCTACGTTTAGAGGAAAGAAGATTTCATCATCAGCATCGACGCGGGTTCTTTACTGTACGAGTGGTAAGACTGTGGAACTCTCTGCCACATGATGTTGTCTTGGCCGATTCATTAAATAAGTTCAAGGGAGGCCTGGATGCTTTTCTTGAACAATATAATATTACAAGTTATGGGCATTAGATTTCCGGTGATACGTTGATCCAGGGATTGTTCTGGTTTCCCTAGGTTGAACCTGATGGACTCTTGTCTTCTTTTAACCTTATTTACTATGTTACTATGCTTCACATACTGGCAGCGGAATGAAAATTGGTGCAAACTCGCAGCGTGAAATCCGCTGCGTTTCCGATGCGTGTGAAGCTACCCAAAAACAAGTCTCTACGGCATGTCAATTTTTATTTTATATAATGACAGGTACTGACATGAATGGCCCCTCTCAGTGACAGTGAAGAGGCATGTGCGGACATCACCTGGCAGAGTGACATTGGCTCACAGTCTGGGTGGGCCCACCTATCCTGTTAGGGTTACAAGGATACGGTTATTAATGCTGTCATATATTTGTCTTTAACCTCTTAAGGACGCATGACATACCCGTACGTCATGAGCCCGTAAGAGGTGTTCAGAGTGGGGCCGCGCGGCGACCCTGCTATGAACCGCTGCGGTTCCGAGTGCCCCTTGTAGCCCGGGACCGCAGGTATTAGCGGGTACGGTCCGATCACCGTGCCCGCTAATACAATAATCAGATGCAGCTGTCAAACATGACAGCTGCATCCGATTACTGTATGCAGCACTTCCCTGGTGTCTAGTGGGTGAGATCGTTCTTCCGGAACGTTGTCCCGGAGGAGCGATCTCCGTTACTGCTGCCGGCCGGGGACCGCTCCAAGATGGCGCTGTTCCCGCCTCGGCACTCGTTGGTTTTCGGCTGCAGCAGCTGAAAGCAAACGAGTGCCGATCTCATTGATCTTTGCTGTATAACTATACAGCAAAGATCTCAATGAGAGATCAAAGTGTATGTACTAGAAGTCCCCCAGGGGGGCTTCTAGTATAGGTCTAATTTAAAAAAAAAGTGTTATTAGTAAAAAGCCCCCTCCCCTAATAAAAGTTTGAATCACCCCCCTTTCCCCAGGTTTTAAATAAAAGTAAATAAATAAATAAACAAACATGTTTGCTATCGCCGCGTGCGTAATCGCCCGAACTATTAAAGGGGTTGTCCGGCGATAAAAAAATATTCACAGAATAACACACATTACAAAGTTATACAACTTTGTAATGTATGTTATGTCTGTGAATGGCCCCCTTCCCCGTGTTTCCCCCCACCCACGCTAGACCCGGAAGTGTGGTGCATTATACTCACCGCATCTCGTGTCGTCCACAGTCTCCTATCGTCAGCAGTGACGTCTTCTTCGGGAGGCCAGCGGATCTTCCCGAGTGCCGGCCGCCCTCTGCAGCGTCATCCGAAGCTCAGCCGCGATTGGCTGAGCATAACTGTGCTCAGCCAATCGCGGCTGAGCGGCTGATGACGCGGCCACGTCAACCCCTTTCATCCAATCACATTCCTGATCTCGCACAGTAAATGGCGTAAGCGCAAAAAAATCCCAAAGTGCTAAATTGTGCATTTTTGGTCGCATCCAATCAAGAAAAAAATGTAATAAAAAGCGATCAAAAAGTTGTATGTACGCAATCAAGGTAGCGATATAAAGAACACATCATGGCGCAAAAAATGACACCTGACAGCCCCATAGACCAAAGGATAAAAGCTATAAGCCTGGGAATAGAGCGATTTTAAGGAACGTATATTTGTTAACAATGGTTTGAATTTTTTACAGGGCATCAGATACAAGAAAAGTTATACATGTTATATATCGTTTTAATCGTAATGACTTGAGGAACATGAATAACAAGTCAGTTATACCCCAGGGCGAGCGGGGTAAAAACACAATCCCCCCAAATTTCACCACACTTTGAATTTTTTTCTGGTTTCGCAGTGTACTTTATGAAAAAATTCAGCCTGTCATTGCAAAGTACAATTAGTGACTCAAAAAATAAGGGCTCATGTGGGTTTCTAGGTGGAAAAATGCAAGTGCTATGGCCTTTTAAACACAAGGAGGAAAAAACTAAAACGCAAAAACGAAAAGTGGCCCCGTCCTTAAAGGGTTAAAAAAGTTGTGTACAGGTGTAAATTAGGACAAATGTGGCCGGGCACATCTACACCGACCATTCTGCAGATGGAAAAAGTCAAAGGTCAATTTTTTTCCTGTGCTTCCTCCCTGGGCAACAGGACAACCCTTCCTCTAAAGCCCTGACCCCTATCCTTGGGGTTATTAAATTGCCCCTCAGGCAGGCAGTCATTTAGGTTGGTGCACTACTACTTTCTACTGCGGTCTGCGCAAAATCGCTACAAACGCAAAAACGTGTCTGGCTGCTTATCTACGCCGCTCCCCCAGCCCTCCGGTACAGAGGATCAGCGTCTCCGCTACGTGTCCGGCGTCCTCGGTCTCCATGGTGCTCTATACACGGCACAGGCCTCTGTGAGAAGGAGGGAGGGAGGACGCGCTGGGATCCGCACTAGCAGAACCGGGGCAGGACAGCGGGAAAGCCTGAGGTAACCGGCTGCTGTACGGACAATGTATTCAGTGGTATAGTGTATACTCGGTGCATGTCCCGGCGTATAGACTGGTGGGTGCAGTAGTCTGGTGTGTATGGTAATATACTGGTGTATACAGCCTGGTATGTGTGTGTGTATATACCATATAGCCTAGTGTGTGTCTGTGTTTATAAGGTATAGCCAGATATATCGTGTGTGTGTGTGTGTGTGTGTGTGTGTGTGTGTGTGTGTGTTAGCTATTATACATGTGTGTGTATTACTATGTTGTATATCCTGACCAGTGTGCTGTATTTTACCTATTGTGACTAGTGCAAACTGTCCAGCTAAGCCCCGCCCCCAGCGCCAACCGAGGAGGAATATCTCATTGCCAGAGTGCACATAGAGGAGCAGCAGGAAGGATATTAACTGTTTCACTGCCAGTTGGAGGTCACCTAACTTTCCCAGAAAATTGTATGATGGAGGTCACTAAACTTTCCAAGCATCTTGTATAATGGAGGTCACCCAGCATCTTGAATAGTAGTAAGTATAATGGAGGTCATCCAGCATCTTGAATAGTAGTTAAGTATAATGGAGGTCATCCAGTTTTTCCAGCATCCTGTACTCAGTATGATGGGGGTCACCCAACTTTCCCAGCATCCTACACTCAGTATAATCGAGGTCACTCAGCTTTCCTATCATCCTACACTCAGTATATTGAAGGTCATCCAACTTTCCCAGCATCCTACACTCAGTATAATGGAGGTCATTCAGCTTTCCCAGCATCCTACACTCAGTATAATGAACGTCATTCAGTTTTCCCAGCATCCTACACTTAGTATAATGAAGGTCACTCAGCTTTCCTAAGTGTAGGATGCTGGGAAAACTGAATGACGTCCATTATACTGAGTGTAGGATCCTGGGAAAGCTGAATGACCTCCATTATACTGAGTGTAGGATGCTGGGAAAGTTGGATGACCTTCAATACACTGAGTGTAGGATGATAGGAAAGCTGAGTGACCTCGATTATACTGAGTGTAGGATGCCGGGAAAGTTGGGTGACCCCATTATACTGACTACAAGATACTGAGTGACCTCCATTATACTTACTACAAGGAGCTAGGAAAGCTGAGTGACATCCATTATACTGAGTGTAAGATGCTGGGAAAGCTGAGTGACTGCCTTTATACTGAGTGTAGGATGCTGGGAAAGCTGGGTGACCCAATAATAGTGAGTGTAGGATGCTGGGAAAGTTGGGTGACCCCATTATACTGAGTGTAGGATGATAGGAAAGCTGAGTGACCTTCATTATACTATCATCCTACACTCAGTATAATGGGGTCACCCAACTTTCCCAGCATCCTACACTCACTATTATTGGGTCACCCAGCTTTCCCAGCATCTTACACTCAGTATAATGGATGTCACTCAGCTTTCCTAGCACCTTGTAGTAAGTATAATGGAGGTCACCCAGTATCTTGTAGTCAGTATAATGGGGTCACCCAACTTTCCCAGCATCCTACACTCAGTGTAATGGAGGTCATTTAGCTTTCCCAGCACCTTGTAGTCAGTATAATGGAGGTCACTCAGCTTTCCCAGCATCTTGTAGTCAGTATAATAGAGGTCACTCAGCTCTCCAAGCACCTTGTAGTAAGTATAATGGAGGTCATTCAGCTTTCTCAGCACCTTACAGTCAGTATGATGGAGGTCAGCCAGTATCTTGTACTCTATTATGCAGGTCACCCAGCTTTCCTAACATCTTGTACTCATGTGTATGGTCCTAACTGTAAGGTCTATACAATAAGGACAATATAGGGAAAATTGTGAAAACAAATCAACACAGATGACAAGGCACGCCCTGGCAAAACACTCCAGCAATAGACCATAGGCGACACCCACAATAAGCCACACCTCTTATTGTGAAAGCCTATGTGTCCCTAGAAACAAATTTCAAATGTTGGCAACTAGAGAGGAGCGAATCTACTGTAGGAACGAAGCGAAGCGTTTTGTTCCTATCGAGATTCTGCTCATCAGGCTACGGGCTGCTCCACTCCCTGCCACTTCTCCCCGGATGCTGGGAAAAGATAGATACAGTCCTTCGAAACTGGGAAAAGTTTCCAGGACTGGATCCATCTTTTCCCAGCACCTGGGGAGGAGCGGCAGGTAGCAGAGCAGACTTCAAAGCTTGCAGCAGGATGAGCGGAGTGCAGATAGGAAAGAAGCAATTAGATCCATTCTTACTGTATATTCGCTCATTTCTCTTGGCAACTTTGATATTGTATATACTGATGTGTGTATCCTGAATTGTTTGTGGTGTATACAGTGAACTGTATACAGTGAACCCTGTTTTACAAGGCTATTGACACTCGCAGTGGAATGAAAATCCACAGTGAAAAAAGAGTGCCATAGACTTTAATAGTAATCAGTATCGCAGCAGATTTCACTACAGAACTGGCAGCATAAAATCCTCTGTGATGCAGTACATGTGAATGGACCCTAAAAGCAGTTTGAAAGCATCCCAACCTGCTGATACATCCTTATAGGGGACCCTACTCAGTGGCACATGGTGGTGCCTTTAATAGAGCGCCCTGGTGCTGCGTTTTTATAAATTAACGTTTCATCAGTATTCAAATGTGGCAGTTTTGTGCACAGGGGACTGAACGTTACCTCTCAGTTATCGATCCTGAGGATAGACTATCAATATTAAAGTAATTGAAAATCTCTTTAATCGGCTGATCAGCGGGGTTGCTGAGAGTTGGACCACCACCTGCCTGACACCATCCTTATCAAAGTCCCGGTAAACCGCTTTAACAAAAGTTTAATAGATAAAATTAAGAGGGCAGTGTTCCCAATCTCCCATCCAGAATACAATGGTACCTCAGTTCTCTAACTTAATTGGTTCAGGAAGACAGTTCCTTGGGGTCCTTGCGTTCACATTATGGGTATGGTGCAATACTGAGCATTCTTTACGTGATGTATTAACAATTGCTAGTTAGCGGGGTTGGAATTGGCACATGCATAGGACTTGATAATGAACCATATACACTAGACTAAATCAACACTGTGTGGGTCAGCGACCACCAACCCCGCAAAACGAGCGCAAGCAGGGAAGGGAGACCGCGGAATGGCCCTGCCCCACTGTCACAGGACCAAACCCCACGGCCCCCCCCAAACCCAGCAAGCGCCGCCGACGGAGAAATCGGCCACCAAGCAACACAAATGTGAACAAGGTGTTACTACTCACCACTGCATAGGAGGTAGAATAGGAGAAATAGGAGGTACTTACCATGTGTGCACAGGTGCTTCCTGCTAATTGGGGTCACATGGGTCTTACCAGGAGGAGTGCTAGCCACTCAGAAAGAGGAGAAAAGTAAAATACGGACATGAGAAGAAAGGAGCTGCTGCACCTCACACCTATGGTTGACACTAATGCCTCTCGGCTACATTTAAAGGGAACCAATCAGCCCATTTGGCACGTACCGGCCGCGGCCGCAGCAGGTGCTTTGTAACGGAGAAAATAACTTTTATTCCCCGTCAGCGCGCTCGACGGGATGATTGACAGGCAGAGCGGCCAGTAACTGACCTCTCTGCCTGTCAATCATCCCCTCTGAGCGCTCTGACAGGCAGAGCGCAGTGACTAGATACGAGCGGGGAGCCGCCCACCATGACTACTTCTAGTCACAAGCCGGGGAATAAAAGTCATTTTCTCCTTTATAAAGCACCTGCTGCGGCTGCGGCCGGTATGTGCCGGGGCCACTCCAGGTGCTTTATACAATGCTCAAGGGAACCATATCAGCTGATTGGTTCCCTTTAAAAAGCAACTCCAGAATGTTTGTATATAATATGATCAAACCATATTGCCTCATGTACCACGTGCAGGTCCCCTGGCACACATGAATCCCTACACTAAATCAACACTGTGTCGGTCAGCAACCACCAACCCCGCAAAGCAAGCAGGGAAGGGAGGCCACGAAATGGCCCTGCAACCCCACTGTCACAGGACCAAACCCCAGGGGGCCCCCCCAAGCCCAGCAGGCGCCCCTGGCGGAGAAAGCGGCCGCCAAGCAACACAAGTGTGAACAAGGTCTTACTACTCACCTAGTGGGATTGCAGGGCCATTCCGTGGCCCCCTTCCCGGCTTGCACACGCTTTGCGGGGTTGGCGGTCGCTGACCGGCACAGTGTTGTTTATTTAGGGACTCGTGTATCAGAGACCTGCACGTGGTACATGAGGCAATATGGTTTGATCAAATTATTACTAACTTCTGATGTTGGTTTTTAATGCAGCTGAACAGGCTTTCGTATTAACCATGGGTGTGATGTGCAGCCATTTTTGCGTCTCCAGGCTTGTGCAATTTACTGTACTTCAAGACTGGGTGCCCGAAAACTGTTTGAGAACCAAAGCAAACTTTCCTTGAAAATACTGTATGAGTTCCGAGCAGTTTCAGAACCAAGTTACCACTGTACTTAGATTTTCTGAAGGGCTAGACGAGCATTTGGGGAATCTGTAATGATTTTAAAAAGTTGTCCGCCATCTATATCTTAGCTTTTTTTTTTTTTTTTTAAATTGTCATTTTTCCCTCCATGGTCACCTCATTCTGAATGTATATGTACAATCAGGTGTTGTTTGCCGTGCAACTTTAATAGTGAATAGTAAATCTACTTCTATGTATTATTGTCTCTTGTAGAAATGCCACCAAAATTAAAGACAAAGTCACCAAAGAAAAAGAAAGCAAAGAAGCTGAAAGATGGGACAGGTACTATGCAGCCAGTATATTCTAGGTATAAGTTTTTATAGCTAGGTGTGTTAGACATACCTTTATTTACTGCCTAATTAACACATTCGGAGAAGAGATTAAGGAAAAGACATAGATATAAAAAGAAAACTGGTTTTTCTAGTTCTGTGTTATAAGGAGAATGAATGGGTTGGCCACCTTGTAATTTGCCACTGGATTATGATGGTAAATTTCACCCTATTATGCTGCTATAGTAATCTTCCTTACATCTGTCAAGTATGATCTCAACCAGAGTACAGTATACAGTACTTGTATTCCAAAAGTACTAAATTGTTTTATAAATTTAACCTCTTAAGGACGGAGCCAATTTTCGTTTTTGCGTTTTCGTAATTTTTTCCTTGTGTTTAAAAGGCCATAGCACTTGCATTTTTTTCACCTAGAAACCCACATGAGCCATTATTTTTTGGGTTACTAATTGTGCTTTGCAATGGCAGACTTAATTTTTGCATAAAATATGCTGCAAAACCAGAAAAAAATTATATGCGCTGTGAAATTGGGGAAAAAAAAAATGCAATTTTTTTTTTTTTTTTGGGGGGGGGGGGGGGGGGTGTAAAACAATATGCAACCTGCATAACCTTTATGTTATTTGATGGCTTTTAAAAGAATAAAACCTTTTACAGAAAAAAAACGTTCCTTAAAATTGCTATATGACCATGCTTATAACACTTTTATCCTTTGATCTATGGGGCTGGTTGCAGTGTCATTTTTTTTGCGCCATGATGTGTTCTTTCTATTGTTACCTTGATTGTGTATATCCGACTTTTTGATCGCTTTTTACTATAATTTTTCTGGATTTGATGCGACCAAAAATGTGCAATTTTGCACTTTTGTGGGTCTTTGGGCTTACACAGTTTACCGTGCAAAATCAGGAATGTGATAAATTAATAGTTTGCGCGATTACGCATGTGGTGATACTACACATGTTTGTTTATTTATTTTTAATTATAAAATGGAAAAAGGGGGGTGATTCAGACTTTCATTAGGGGAGGTTTTTTTTTTTTTTTATTAATGAAAACACTTTTTTTTTTTACTTATACTGTAATTAGAAGTCCCCCTTGGGGACTCCTAATACAACTACACTGATCTCTCATAGAGATCAGTGTAGCTGTATTACACAGCACCAATTCATGAGATCTGTGCTCTATTGCTTTGGCCTGCTGCAGACCATTGCATTCCGACGACGCTGAGGCCCGGTGAGATAAAGAGATCCCCCCCCCGCCGCGATCGCATGGGGGGGGGGGGGAGGCTGCAGGGAAGGCTGCAGAGAAGACTTTTAAATGCAGCTGTTATGTTTGACAGCTGCATCTAACGGTCTTAATTAGCGGGAACGGCCGATCGCCGTTCCCGCTAATAGCCGCTAATCCCGCTAATACCCTCTGAACTCCCCTAGTGGATGCATGACATGCGGTTATGTCATGCTTCCTTAAGAGGTTAAAGTGTCACTGTCGTTATAACTTTCAAAATCTAAATCAACAGTAGATGTGATATAAAGCAAGTTTGCAATTTACATTCATAATTTTTTTTTTAGTTATCATAGAAAACACGGCACTTCCTGTTTTCTGATTTATTTATTTTTTTCTCAAAGAACATGAAACAGTCAGAAAACAGGAAGTCCTGTTTTTCCCAGGCCATCTGAGCACTCAGAAAGAAAGCAGTCATGTGATTGATGGACATATTAAGCCATGACTCTCTGTGCTAGCCGGAATTCCTGTGTTTAGTCTTTTTTTTTTGCAACCAGCACATGTCAGAAAATCTGCCTTCAGGAGACTGAACCTGGATTTCTAGTAAGTATAGCTTTGTTTTACAGCATGATAACAACAAAAAATAATAATGAATGTATATTGCAAGCTTGCTTTATATCACATCTACTGTTGATTTACATTTTGAAAGTTATAACAACAGTGACACTTTAAGAGTTCACACACAGTTTTTTCAGGAAATCTGCTGTAGTTCCACATGTGTTTCATGCTGATTCCGCTACATTGAAAGGGATGAAATGTGTTAAAATCCCCACAGAATCTCACTTTTTTTTAAAATCACGGATTGCTTTATTCATATGTATTTTATACTGTAATCTGTGAGGCAACAATTGCAATGTGGAAATTCAGCCTAAGGAAATAATACAAGCCCCCCCCCCCCCCCCCCCCCCCTTCACATGTCCCTGTCAGTTTTCACTCTCAGGGTTTCCTGAACCCTCCCAATCAGGATTTCATCAGGATTTCCTGACAGTGATCCGTTTTTACCTTCAGGAAACCATCAAAAAATGCCTTCAGGATGTGCTGATACATACAAGCAGTTAGTATACTATATGCATAAATTCCAGTGGTAAGCATAATAACTAGAGATGAGCGAACCTGGAGCATGCTCGAGTTCATCCGAACCCGATCGTTCGGCATTTGACTAGCGGTGGCTGTTGAAGTTGGATAAAGCCCTAAGGCTATGTGGAAAACATGGATATAGTCATTGGCTGTATCCATGTTTTCCAGACAAGCTTAGAGCTTTATCCAACTTCAGCAGCCCCAGCTAATCAAATGCAGAATGTTCGGGTTCGGATGAACTCGAGCATGCTAGACTACACCATAGCTGATGGTCAATGACCAAATTAGTAACACCTGAAGGTTATACCCGCAGTACCAATAGAGTAAATTTATAGTACAAATGCTGGGTAATAACAATAAATAGTCCCATGGAGTTCGAGGCAATTATGCTAAATAACCTATATACAAAAAAGCCAGACTACTGCAACATAACTAAATTGAATAATTACTTAACTAATTCATAGAAACAATACATGACTATACAATACAATACAATACAATACAATACAATACAGCCCCATACCCCAACCCCCGTAGATGACATCCTTCCCAGGAGTTACCCCCGCCCACCCACATAGGTCTCCTCCTCTATAACTAAGGGGGGAAAAGCCATACTTACCTGCTGTATGGTTTCAGTACTGTAGTTTTCTGATGTCAACTCTCTCCCTGCTCTGTGAGCGCACAAGTGACATCAATCATGTCCCACAGCTCTAAGGGAGGGAACGGCCTCTTGTGGCCACAACAGTGATCGCCTTGTCAATCATCCTGCTGCATTTAACTGTATGTTCTACTCACATACAAGCGCATACAGCTAAATGGTCAGACACAGCAGTCGGTAGCCGCGTGGGCCCCCCAGGAGCCCAGCCAATAATATTAATATTAATATATTAATATTCGTTAAGTCTATCTGCAAAAGCAATAGCTTTTGCGGACAGCAATAACTGGCAAAATCTTCAGTGGGCCTCCTGCCTGTGTGGCCCCGGGAGCCCCTCTGCCCCTGGGCCCTTCTGCCCCCATCAAATTACGCTACTGCATTATGTCCTTATAGACCTCTGTGCATCCTATTCCCCAACCTGTGATTTCCTAGTTGTAGAAAAACTCCCATCATTCCCTGACATCCAGATCCATGCTGGGAGTTGTTGTGTAGCAGGAGGTATGCTGAGAGTTGCAGTTGTGTATACTGGTAGTTGTAGTTCTGCACAAGGTGGTATTACCTCCTCTTCAAAGTGCAGTGCATCCAAGGAGAACAAGCAGGGTGCTGTGCCCTGGGGTGAGACAGCCAGGAGATGCTGGGACACAAGAGGCGCTGCTCCATCGGGCTCCGCTGTAGAGTTGCAGAGTGAGATGGAGGGGTTTGGGGCAGGGGTGCGGGCTGTGTGGTTTAGTAATGCTCATCCCTGGAGATTGAGGTACAGGGGAGAAGAGGGGGGTAGCGGGAATAAACATGAGTGATGCAGGAGCTGGAACTGACAGCATGAATATGCATATATCTGTGCTGCCAGTTTCTAAATGCCTATCACACAAGCATTGCATGCATACCTTTAGCGAGTTGTGATCTAGCATCTTTGTAAAAAGCATCTTTATTTTGGGCTGACAGTGTCACAGAGGCAAAATCAATGCAATTAAACAGTTAAAATGTTTGTAAATGTTTAAAAACTACTATTATCTCCTGGCAACAGCAGGTGATAGACAGGACATTATGCAGTAGTTATAATGCCTCTTTGCTTTATCATGAAGTTTCTCCTCCTAAAAAGTTGGACTATACAGGAATCCCAACATCAGCCATGTGAATCAAATTCAGAGCAATGAACTTCTTTAGTAAATAAAAGCTGTAACTAAATCCAGTGGAGAACTTCACTGCAAATGAACAAATTCAGAATTGAACAAAAACTTGAATTTCATTTAGATGCTACCTGTCTGATATAACGTGTGGCTGTCATCTTCTCTTAGGTTCAGTGGAAGAAAAGTTTCGTAAAGCAGCTCTTGAGGTAGATGTTTTACAAGACCACCTTGGTAAGTCTCAGCAGATTTTTTGTTTGTTTTATTTAGCATCTTTACATATCTTTATTTCTTTAAATCTTTATTTCTTGATGCATTGTGAAGATAACCAGGATTAATATAATTAAATGCTAAAAAAATATTTTAATCTAATAAATAAAAATAAGTTCAAGGGAGCAATGTTTTTTTTTTTCATTAAAACTATAAAACATGGTGCGTGGGGGGCATTGAGTATGTGGTATGTGTCTTACCTTCATCCTCTGCACTGTTCCTGTGCAGTTGGTAATGTAATTGTTTTTCCAGTAAGGCCATTCGTAGCTCTTGCGGTGGGGCGGGGCTCCAAACAGCCTTACCAGAGACACAATTACGTCAACAACTGCACGGGAATGGCGCCGAGGATGAAGGTAAGACACATACCTTTATCCTCAACGCCCCAATGCTACATTGCACAGTGTTTTAGAGAAGAAGTATCACAGAACTTAAAAATGACAGACAGGCAGGGTGTGCAGGAACATAAGTATACTTACTGGTCTCTGTGCCCCCCATAGTGCTGCTCTCGACTCTCTGACAGTCTCCTGATTTTGTTTTCAGCAGGCATCAGGGTGCGTCACGTACCTGGCTCCTGCTGCTGAAACGTCACCGCCGCACTAGTGGATTACCCTTTCAGTCAGTCAGTGGCTGCAGTGGTGTTCTGGCTAAGTCACTGATGGGCTGAGCAGGCAGTCCAACAGTATACGCAACGTCGCAGCAGCAGGAGCTGCTGGAGGCCAGTGATGGAAGATATCAGGAAGGCATCACTGCAAAAGTACGGGGATGGGTAAGTATACTTTCATTATTATGTTCCTGCGCCCCTCTGCCTGCCTCAGAATTTTTGGATACATGGGACTTCTCCTTTAAAGGGTTAGTTCACCAAAACATTCTTTTAAATCAACTGGTGCCAGAAAGTGCTAGATATTTGAAATTTACTTTTATTAAAAAAATCTCAAGTCTTCTAGTATTTATCAGCTACTGTATGTCCGGCATAAAGTGATGTGTTTTTTTCCAGTCTAGAGAGCAGGAGAGGGTTTTATATGGGGATTTACTATTGCTATGGACAGAGGGAGCAGCAGAGAGCACTGTGTCAGACTGGAGATAATACATCACTTCCTGCAGGACATACAGCAGCTGAGTACTAGAAGACTTAGGATTTTTTAATAGAAGTAAATTATGAAATAATTTTGGTTAAGAGGATTTTCTCCCATAAACAACTTGCATGCCAACAGACATTCAGCTCAGAAGTGCATGACAGTATGGAGTCCCTGTGGCTCCACCATGTGCATAAGGCCTTATCCTATTTCAATGTTAAAGCAGACCTGTCGGCAGTAAAGGCAGCGTAAAACAGGACTTGTTACCCTAAATCATTGCTCCAGTGCTGAGTATGACATGTAATCTTTTTTTTTAAATGCAAAACAAATGATAAAAAGCCCAGCAATGCTCATCCATTGTACTCCTCTCTAAAGCCTCTATGACTGCAAGTATATGTCCCCTCTGTTAAGATTGCCAGGCCTTTTGCAACCCAGGGGAATGGCCCATGGGCTTCATTGCCTAATTTTAATGCCCCATGGGCTTTATTGCCTAATTTAAAGTTTAAGACCTTAAACTTTCCAATATTTGTTTGTCTAACACATTAGCACTACAGAGGCAGGTGACACGACAGGCACAACAGCGCAAGTATGAACTGCATGGGAAACTACAAGAGTTACAAGAAGATATACAGGATGAAAGAGATGAAAAACAGGCCATATATTATGGTGAGTAATGGGTAAAGAATTGTAAAACTTTTCTGTGTGACATGGTCTATGGTAGTCATTTCAGTGCTTTTATAATGTTAATCCACTTTAATCTGAAACTAGCTACCCAAATTGAACTTGGATAAAAAGATGCTGGCAGGGCAGGCCAGTGCATATACATGGTGTGTATGCAACCCTTATTCAGTATCATAAAATATACAGACACTAAGGAGGGTCAGAAAAGAAAGTGATTGCAATATAACTTAGATATAGGAGTCGGCACTACCAATTTAACCGGGCATATGGTATGATAACATTCACTCCGGTAAATTCTGAATGGACATGTGTGGTGGTCTCACTTTGGTAGTGCAGCATCGCAGCAGTATATATAACCAGAGAATGCAGAGAAGTCCAAGAGCACTCACCATAAAGAAAGTTTCCTTTATTTCCTTATCTACACTACCGTTCAAAAGTTTGGGGTCACCCAAACAATTTTGTGTTTTCCATGAAAAGTCACACTTCTTCACCACCATACGTTGTGAAATGAAAAGAAAATAGAGTCAAGACATTGACAAGGTTAGAAATAATGATTTGTATTTGAAATAACATTGTTTTTACATCAAACTTTGCTTTCCTCAAAGGATCCTCCTTTTGCAGCAATTACAGCATTGCACACCTTTGGCATTCTAGCTATTAATCTGTTGAGGTAAGCTGGAGAAATTTCACCCCACGCTTCTAGAAGCAGCTCCCACAAGTTGGATTGGTTGGATGGGCACTTCTGGCGTACCATACGGTCAAGCTACTCCCACAACAGCTCAATGGGGTTCAGGACTGCACTGGCCACTCCATTACCGATAGAATACCAGCTGCCTGCTTCTGCTGTAAATAGTTCTTGCACAATTTAGGGTCATTGTCCTGTTGTAGGATGAAATTGGCTCCAATCAAGCGCTATCCACTGGATATGGCATGGCGTTGCAAAATTGAGTGATAGCCTTCCTTATTCAGAATCCCTTTTACCCTGTACAAATCTTCCACCTTACCAGCACCAAAGCAACCCCAGACCATCACATTACCTCCATCATGCTTAACAGATGGCGTCAGGCATTCTTCCAGCATCTTTTCATTTGTTCTGCGTCTCACAAACGTTCTTCTTTGTGATCCAAACACCTCAAACTTGGATTCATCCGTCCACAACACTTTTTTCCAGTCTTCCTCTGTCCAATGTCTGTGTTCTTTTGCCCATCTTAATCTTTTTCTTTTATTGGCCAGTCTCAGATATGGCTTTTTCTTTGCCACTCTGCCCTGAAGGCCAAATTCCCGCAGCCGCCTCTTCAATGTAGATGTTGACACTGGTGTTTTGCGGGTACTATTTAATGAAGATGCCAGTTGGGGACCTGTAAGGCGTCTGTTTCTCAAACTAGATACTCTAATGTGCTTATTTTCTTGCTTATTTGTGCAACGCGGCCTCCCACTTCTTTTTCTACTCTGGTTAGAGCCTGTTTGTGCTGTCCTCTGAAGGGAGTAGTACACACCGTTGTAGGAAATCTTCCAATTTCTTAGCAATTTCTCGCATGGAATAGCCTTCATTTTTAAGAACAAGAATAGACTGTCGAGTTTCAGATGAAAGTTCTCTTTTTCTGGCCAATTTGAGCGTATAATTGACCCCACAAATGTGATGCTCAAGAAACACAATCTGCTCAAAGGAAGGTCAGTTTTGTAGCTTCTGTAATGAGCTAGACTGTTTTCAGATGTGTGAACATGATTGCACAAGGGTTTTCTAATCATCAAATTAGCCTTCTGAGCCAGTGAGCAAACACATTGTACCATTAGAACACTGGAGTGATAGTTCCTGGAAATGGGCCTCTATACACCTATGTAGATTTTGCACCAAAAACCAGACATTTGCAGCTAGAATAGTCATTTACCACATTAGCAATGTATAGAGTGTATTTGTTTAAAGTTAGGACTAGTTTAAAGTTATCTTCATTGAAAAGTACAGTGCTTTTCCTTCAAAAATAAGGACATTTCATTGTGACCCCAAACTTTTGAACGGTAGTGTATATAAAATCTTCACGGGTACAAATGAGTTTCAGAGAAGCCAACACCCCCCACCGATAGCAGCTGTTTCAATGTGTCTTAAATGCGCGAATCGGATGTCATCGGTGGGGGGGTGTTGGCGTCTCTGAAACTCATTTGTACCCGTGAAGATTTTATCTGAATATACTCTACAAACAGGCTAAGTTCCCAGGTACGTCAACTCTTACAGTGGCCTTTCTTTGGAATAGCTGTTGGCTGCGAGTGAGGAAATTTTTAAATTCTCCTTCAGCTATTTTCATCACATTATTGCATAATAAATTGCGACACCTAATGTTAAAAATCTAAATAATATCTAAAGGTGTGGCAGCCTGAGAATGTGTTTAAATGTCTTACTTATGTGTTGTAGTTTTGTAGTTTAATTACTTCCAAGAAAAAAGGCATAATTGTTAGGAATTAAGTGACAACCTAAAGTTTACCTGTCAGGAAAAAAACTTTTGACATCAGAGAGACATGCCAAAAGTTTTTATTGGTCAGGATTTGGGTGTTCAGACCCAGACCAATGACAGGTATTAGCAGGGTTTTGACTGCCCTGCCACACACTTCTCTCCTTGCTGTGTGTCTGTTTAAGTAAGGCAGCACCATAGACTTGCATTATGCAGCCGTCTCGTCACGTATCACATCCTAGATAGAACATGGTAGTGCAGACTTCTCCCAGCTTGTTCTCCCAGATCAGTCGCAATCTGAACACTCAGACCCTGACTAATCGAACTTTTGATATATCTTTGGCATGCTAAAGTTTTTTTTTATGTGACAGCGCCTCTTGTATGTATTTTTTGGATGTTCATATCTGAAGATGTTGCCGATTGCACCCTGTTATGCACTCTATGGGGGACATGTATCAAGCAGTGTACCTTGTGCTCTTTAACATTTTTTGATGTATGTTTTGAAATATTCGCATTTTTGTTCGCATCTGTACTCCAGTCCCAGGGTAGCAAAACTTTCCTAACTAAGGTCAATTCATGAATACCTGCACTAAAATGTGCAGCGCCAGGGAAGCTATGGCAGGTGATTTATGAACCAACCTGTGAATGTTCATAAATACCTTACTAGGCTGCAAACATATAAGCCAGTGCAAAGTGATAAAAATATTCTCAAAAAAAGGTGCAAATGATAAATGTCCCCCTTTGATTTTATATTTGTGTCTTGATGATGCATATATTATCAAGACACATATGAGTAATCATACGAGTCTGAGAAAGTGGCCAGTGTGAACATGAGTTGCATCACTTTGTATTGCAATTAAAAAAAAACAAAAAGCCTGCAGCTAATTATTGCATTATTGCAAGAAGGTAGAATGTGAATTGCCTACTCCTGAAAACACACTTGTATATAGACTTATATAACACATTGGGGGAGATTTATCAAACATGGTGTAAAGTGAAACTGGCTCAGTTGCCCCTAGCAACCAATCAGATTCCACCTTTTATTCCTCACAGACTCTTTGGAAAATGAAAGGTGAAATCTGATTGGTTGCTTAGGGCAACTAAGCCAGTTCTACTTTACACCATGTTTCATAAATTTCCCCCATTGTACATAGTGCGACAATAGGTGATGGCAGAAAAATAGCACCCCTGACCAGTGACAGTGACAGGCATGGTTAGTTCATCTCCACACTGCTGTCCAAAGAGGATGACCTGGAAAACACAGAGGAGAAATAACCTGAGGTTTATGGAATTCTTGCAGAAAACTGAGAGTGGTCATTCCACAGTCATTAATCATGTCCATATTTAGATCTCTTGTCTTCATTTAAAGCTGTAGAAAGTGTACACAGGGTACATGAGGCACACCACCACACACATAACAGTGTCCAGCTTTTCTCTCCAGTCCATTTTGCAAGTCCAAGTTCAGCAATAAGAGATGCTGCATATGCTGACAATTGGGTTGCCGAGGTAACTGGACAATGCTTAAAGGGGCACTCCAGGCCAGGGAGGGGGTGGATGAAAGCAACAATGTCCACTTACCTCCCTGGTTCCAGCACTGTGGTCCATAAAATGCTATTCCGGTCCCCAGCTGTTCGGGACTTGAGACAAGTGGACCCCAGCCACCCCAGACCAGGAAGCATTGGTGGACCAGAGCAATGTGATGCGGGCTCCAGCGCTGGAACCTGGGGGGTTAGTGGACGCCTTTGTCCACCCCCTTCCTGGCGATAGTGAAAAGGGCCTCCCCTCTGGAGTGATTTCCACAGATGAGCCCTTTTCAAACTGGGTGTTATACAGTTGCCTAAGCAACCTGACCACCTTGCAGCGTCTCTCCATGGAGAACTGTGCAGAAAAGCAATGCTGGACTTCAAATTGTTGCATTTAAGAGATTGTATTGCAGTCCATATGGTGGCTAGGAATACACCAGACATTACTATACAGCCAAAAAATTAAACCATCTTCCAGGCCACCCTGTGCTCACCGTCACAGTGGCTCCCAATCCCCATTGCTGCTAGATCTCTTGTCAGGGGCACAGTAAAGTCCCTATTTCACAGAACGATTATCGTCCGTTATGGCCAATTATCGTCCCGTGGAATAGAGGGCAGCGATCAGCCGACATCGTTCATGTCGGCTGATTGTTGCGTTGCTTGTTTTTCAAATATGTTGAAAAACAAGCAACTGTGATAGCAGCGATCTGCTGCCATCGCTCCGTGGAATAGGGGCGGTGGCAGCAGACCGCCACTATCCTCTATGGGCTGCCCGGACAATCTAGCAATCACACTGGCAGCCCCCCGCACCTCCCGTACTCACCCGCTCCCTGCCAAAACTGGGAATAGCTGCGGCAGCGAGCGGGGAACAAGGAGCAAATGAGCGATGACAGTGCTTGTTTGTTCCTCTGCATCGCCCCGTGGAATAGGGGCTTAAGGCCTTATGCACACAAGTTGTCCATAATTGCGGATCCGTTATCACTGTTCAACTTAGAGCACATTGATTTCTATTCACACAGTCTGTGTTTTTTTGATCCATATTCCGTTGCATAAAAAAAGGACATGCTCTAGTGCTGATTGTGATAGCGTTACAGATTACCAATAAAAGTCTACGGGACCCGTATTTTTTAAGGACAATCACAGATCGAATATACAGTATGCAAACTAGTACTATTCACATTTTACAGAAACTGATGTAAATATGGATGAATTTATACGGACCACGGAGTAAAAATAGGGGGAGGTTTTGAGATCCAGAAAAATTACTGAACATGTGCATGAGGCCTAAGAGATACTGCGGGAGTGGTACTTTCAGAGATTCGCTGCTGTTCAGCCTTCTCCCCAGGGGTGCTCTTGCTTGTCTCCCTCCCTGCAGTGTGTCTCTTTCTCTGCCTCGTTGCGGTCGGACTGAATGTCAGGAGCACACTAATAAAATCTTTGCAAGGTACGAACCCAAGAGAAATAGAATACCGCAGCACTCCTCGTTCTTTAGCAAGCTCAGTGTTTATTTCAGCAAGCCATCAGGAACATAACACGTGGATACTGAATAGACTACAGCTGTTTCTCACGTCACAGCGTGCTTCGTCACAGCCTCTACATCAGTGCATATCCCACCCCCTTATATACAAAACACATTTACATACATAATTAAAACCAGTAACTACCATAATAGTACATTTTTCATATTGGTAGGGTATATACAAAGAATACACAATCTTATACACAATGTAAGTATGTCATAATATAAAAATTTATATTTGCCATGAATTGAAGAACGGTCATTTAAGCCCAGCGGACCCAAAGCGTCCATTCTGAGTATCAAATCAGTTTCCTTGCATAGCAATTGCACCTTTCTATCTCCACCTGCTGGTGAAAAGCTTAAGTGCACCAAACCTAAGAAATGCATCTCTAAGGGATTAATATTGTGAACTGTGCTCATGTGTTCAATTCGTTTCGGGCAACCTTTTCCCGTACGAATTGAACGTACATGTTCAGAGAACCGTATATACATGGGACGGATAGTCTTCCCAATGTAATACATGGCCCAGTTACAAATGATTCCATAGACTACAAAAGATGTTCTGCAAGTAATAAACTCATAAATTTCCCATCTTGTACCACCTAACTAAACTTCCTTGGTATCATAAAGTTGAGAACAATAGTTGCAATTGCCGCATTTGAAATTACCTCTTAATTGCATCCTAACCACATTTTTTTATTCCTTATATCTCCTCGCGTATGTAACCTACCTTTCACTTATTCATCTCGTTTTTCGTGCTTCTGATTGCAACAATGGGACGATATTGCGTTAGATCTTTAAAAGCCGCATCACCTGCTAGCATATGCCAATATTTAAAAATCATGGGCTTGATCATATCATTCATGGGGCTATGGGCGACTGTGAACACTAACCTATTAGTTTTGTGCTTTTGTCTCTTCTTACGAATTAACACCTTACGATCCAACTTACGTGCCTTATCAAGGGCTTGGCTAATCAATGTCTGTGGATACCCTAGTTCCTGCAAGCGGCCACTCAGCTCCTGCACCTGTGCCTCAAAACGGTCATTATTGCTGTTGATGCGCCTAAGACGCACAAATTGACCGTATGGGACCGCACTCTTCACGTGGGCTGGGTGATCACTTGCATAATTAAGGAGCATATTGGTAGATGTAGGTTTACGAAAGCCACTCATCTCCAATTGACCTGATACAATTTTTAAATGGACATCTAGAAAATCTAGTTTTTCCCTACCGAACAGGGAAGTGAACAGCATACCGTACTCATTATTGTTCATGTACTGAACGAACTGCTCAAACTCTGATTGGTCACTTGACCACACTATAAGAATATCATCGATATATCTTAGAAATAATTAAATTTTAGAGATGAAATTATTCCTTACGGTAAAGATGACATCTTCCAACCCAGCCAAAAATAAATTGGAGCTACCGGTGTCCCCATCACCGTCCCATACCATTGGCCAGCGAACTGGAAGGAGTTGTGATGCAATACAAAGCTGAGCAGTTCGCAAACATAATCCACAAAATCGGGGTCTACTGGATGCGGATATACAGGCTTTCGACGTTGATGCTAGTAAGTGACCACCCCTCCTCACAATGAAAACCATCTAGGGTGTGCAATAACTCTTTTGTGTCTTGTAGGAACGAGGGTACCTGTTGGAGAAGGGGGCCTAGTACCCAATCAAGGTATTTGGACAATGGCTCTGTAGCTGATCCCCTTCCTGCCACTATGGGGCGGCCAGAAGGGCAATCCTTGCCATTATGCAGCTTCGGTATCCAATACCAATAAGGCTTTGTTGGATTTTCCACTAATAACTTTTCTGCAAACCTCCTGGTAAAAAAAAAAACGTTTTCCACGCCCTGGTGCAGTAGCGATTTTATTTTAGACACATATTCCCCAGAGGGGTCTTTAGATAGTTTAACATATGTGTGTCTATCCCCTAGCTGACGCTCCGCTTCCCACAGGTAATATTCTCTTTTTAACAGAACTATGTTGCTCCCATTGTCCACTAGCTTTACTATTATATCTTTTCTAGATTTTAGCCATGCTAAGGCATCAGCTTCAGCCTTCTTGAGGTTATTTTATGCTCTTGGATAAACCAAGGCTTTAATTTCTCGGGTGACACATTGTTCAAAATTGTCTAACAGTGAGCCAGCGGACAAGGGGGGGTTAAAAGAGGATGAGATTCCTCCTGTAAACACCTCAGGGTGGTCGGGTTCGGGGGGTGGTACATAACCCTGCAAATCCATAAGGGACATTAATATATCACGATCAGTGGAGTCAAAGTTAGGATTCAAACTAAAACCCAAAGGGCTTACTGTACATGGTTTTTCTCCCACTAAAGTATCACGGCTAATATCACTTCCACGATTCAGAAAGAATTTTTTTAAATTTAATTTTCTAATGCCCTTATGTAAATCAACAGTAAATTTTACAGGATCAAAATTAGCAGTCATAAATTAAGACCTTTAGACAGTAATTGCAGACAGTCCTAAGAAATGTGTAAATCCGTTAAACTCACCACGGTAAGTGAAGCCACACTGGGTGTCTTACTATTACCTTGTGAAGAGTCCATTGTGTTCATTGCCGCCACAACACGTTTTCGCTTGCCTCTTCTTACACTTTTGCCACCTCTTACCCCCCCCTCCTTGTACATCTCCCAAAGGGGCTGCATCACCTGCAGTGGTAGAGGTGGTAGGAGTAGAATCTTTGTGTGGATTGTCCACACTGGAATCGGAACCAGAGTCCGTTGTCCAATACTCAGAGTCTTTTTGTGGTCTCCGATATCTCCTATGTCGTCTATTAGTATTAAAGTTCCAGGTGAAAACTTTGTTACCATCATAGTCCTGTTTATCGCGTAAAAATGTATTTTTTTTACGTTCCTTCAATTCACTTTGCACAGGAACAACGCGTTTTTCAATGCGTTTTAAAAAGTTAGCATATTGTGTTTTGTATATAAGGGCGTGGGATATGCACTGATGTAGAGGCTGTAATGAAGCACACTGTGACGTGAGCAACAGCTGTAGCCTATTCAGTATCCACGTGTTATGTTCCTGATGGCTTGCTGAAATAAACACTGAGATTGCTGAAGAACGAGGAGTGCTGCGGTATTCTATTTCTCTTGGGTTCGTACCTTGCAAAGATTTCTATCTATATTTTACACCAAGAGCACCCTCCGTCAGCGAGGATCTATCGTGGAGAGTCCATATACAAGGCCTCAAAGTGATATCCGGTGGTGCGAGGGACTTATCTCTTTGTCCACGCACACTAAAAAGAAACTGCTCCCCCAGCTCCACTTTAATCTCAGGGATGTTCTGCAGCTCAGCCTTCTCCCCCACGGTGTGCTTGTCCCACCCCTCTGCCAGCTGGGCCATGTGTGTTCTAAGTTCTTGTGTGTACTAAGGAGGCTTTGGGGACCGGGCTGTAATTATGCTCCGTTGAGCATGGCAGCCGCTTGTCTTCTTAGGACCATGCCTGAAGTTAGGCAGTGACTGGACTCCTGAGCCCTCAGGGACGTTTGCGTGGTGTGGATGCCCCCCAGCATAGACTGAGGTTTTGCTGCCACCTCCCCTGTACCTTTACCTGATTCCCCTCTCTGTCCCCAGCCAGGCAGTTACATAGTTACATACATAGTACAGTTGAAAAAAGACACATATCCATCAAGTTCAACCAAGGAGGGGATGGATACAGGGAAGGGGGAGGGATGATAGGATCTATACATATGCATTAATGTTATTTTGTTCTAAGAACTTTTCTAGGCCGGTTTTGAAGCCCTCCACTGTTTTTGCTGTGACCAGATCCTGGGGTAGACTGTTCCACAGATTCACTGTTCTCATTGTAAAGAAGGCTTGTCGCCTCCGGAGACTGAACCTTTTTTTCTCGAGGCGGTTTTAACTGGAACATCTTTTCCCCATATTTCTTGTAGGGGCCATTTATATATTTAAATAAATTAATCATATCTCCCCTTATACGTCTCTTCTCGAGACTAAACAAATTTAATTCTATTAATCTATTCTCATAACTAAGATTCCCCTATTAGTTTAGTTGTCCATCTTTGTACCTTTTCCAGCTCTAGGACAGCATACTCCAGATGAGGCCGCAGCAAAGCTTTATAAAGTGGTAATATTATATCCCTGTCCCGAGAGTCCATGCCTGTTTTGATGCATGACAATATCCTGCTGGCCATAAAAGCAGCTGCCTGACATTGTGTGCTGTTCTGTAGTCTATTGTCTACAAGTACACCCAGATCCTTCTCTACCAGCGACTCTCCCATTGTAACTCCCCCTAGGACATATGATTCTTGCGGGTTATTAGTACCCAGGTGCATAACTTTACATTTATCCACATTGAACCTCATTTGCCAAGTGGACAGCCAAACACTCAGTGTGTCTGTCAGCTTGTAACATCTTCACATCTTCTATAGACTGTACTGTACTGTACTACAAAGCTTGGTGTAATCTGCAAAGATAGAAACATTGCTGTTAATTCCATTCTCAATATCATTAATAAACAAGTTAAACAGAAGAGGGCCCAGTACTAACCCTTGGGGTACACCACTTATTACCGGGGACCATTCAGAGTAGGAATCATTGACCACCACTCTCTGGATACGATTATTAAGCCAGTCTTCAATCCAGTTATAGACTAAACTTTCCAAACCCATAGATCTTAATTTACCCATCAGATGCCCATGAGGGACTGTGTCAAAGGCTTTTGCAAGATCTAGGTACACTATAACCACAGCTGCACCCCTATCCAGGCTTGTACTCACCTCTTCATAAAAACATATTAGGTTGGTTTGACAGTTTCTATCCTTAGTAAAAACCATTCTGGTTATCACTTATAATACTATTACCCCCTATATATTCCTGGATGTAGTCCCTTATAAGCCCCTCAAATAGTTTCCCCACAATGGACATTAAGCTTACGAGTCTCTAGTTACCTGAAGAAGACCTAGAGACCTTTTTCAAGATTGGCACTACATTTGCCTTACGCCAGTCACCTGGCACAGTACCAGCCAAAAAATCACTGAATATTTCATACAAGGGTAGAGAAATTACAGAATTGAGTCCCCTAAGAACTCTGGGGTGTACTTCATGAGGCTGTGGAGCTTTGGTTACATTCAGTTTATTTAATTTATCTTTGACCATATCTATAGTAAGCCAGTTTAGCTTTTTCCACATGTTAGCAGCACTGGCCCCGCCCACCTCAGCACTGACCCCACCCACCTCAGCTCTAACCCTTTTCTTTTGTATATAGAGAGCTGAAGAACCTATTAACCCCTTCAGGACCGGGCTAATTTTCATCATCCACTGGAGTACCTGTATATATAATTTTCATTTTTATGCTTTCATTTTTTCCTCCTCGTGTTTAAATGGCCATAGTGTTTGCATTTTTTCACCTACAGACCCACATGAGCCCTTATTTTTTGCGCCACTAATTGGACTTTGCAATGGCATACTTAATTTTTCCATACAATATGCTGTGAAACCAGAAAAAAAAAATATTCGCGCAGTGAAATAAAAAAAAAGGGAATTTATTTTCAGTTGGGGGGGATTCTTGTTTACACCATTCGTTCTATAGTAAAATTGTCATGTTATGTATGTTCCCCAAGTCAGTACAAATACAACAATATGTAATTTATATAACTTTTATTTTATTTTGACTGCTTTTAAAAAATTAAAACCTTTAAAAAAAACGAAATGTGTTTAACCCCTTAAGGTCCAAGCCAATTTTCGTTTTTGCGCTTTTGCTTTTTCCATTTTATGTTTAAAAGTCCATAGCGCTTGCATTTTTTCACCTAGAGACTTATATGAGTGCTTATTTTTTGCGAAACCAATTGTACTTTGCAATTACAGGCATAATTTTTCCATAAAATATGTTGTGAAACCGGAAAAAAATCATTTGCGCTGTCAAATTGAAAAAAAAAACGAATTTGTTTTGATTTCGGGGAGTTTTGCATTTACGCCGTTCGCCCTATGGTAAAACTGACTTGTTATGCATGTTCCTCAAGTCGTTACGATTACTATGATATATAACATGTATAACTTATATTGTATCGGATGGCCTGTAAAAAATTCAAACCATTGTTAACAAATATATGTCACTTAAAATTGCTCCATTCCCAGGCTTATAGCGCTTTTATCCTTTGGTCTATGGGGCTGTGTGAGGTGTCAGTTTTTGCGCCATGATGCGTTCTTTCTACCGGTACCTTGATTGCGCATATACGACTTTTTGATCACTTTTTATTACATTTTTTCTGGATTAGATGCGACCAAAAATGCGCAATTTTGCACTTTGGAATTTTTTTGTGCTTACGCCGTTTACCGTGCGAGTTCAGGAATGTGATTAATAGTTCGGGCGATTACGCGCGCGGCGATACTAAATATGTTTATTTATTTATTAATTTATATTTATAAAATGGGAAAAGGGGGGTGATTTGGACTTTTATTAGGAGAGGGGATTTTTTATTAATAAAAACACTTTTTTACTTTTTTTTTTACATGGACTAGAATCCCCCCTGGGGGGCTTGTATATACACAGCAATGATCTCTCATAGAGATCAATGCTGTGTATATACACAGCAAAGATCCATGAGATCGGTCATAGATTGCTATGGCCTGCTGCAGGCCATAGCAATCTACTGCCGAGCCGGGATCAGCGTCATTCCGACGCTGAGGCCCGGCACGGCCAGAAGAACGGATCTCCCCCCCGCGATCGCATCGCGGGGGGGAGATCCGACCCACTAGACACCAGGGATGTGATGTCTGAAGCCCTTCAATGCAGCTATCAGGTTTGACAGCTGCATTGAAGTGCTTAATTAGCCGGCGCGGCAACGGGACCCGCGCCGGCTAATAGAGGCACTGCCCGGCTGCACGTGTCAGCCGGGATCAGCGCCGTTCAGAGCGGGGTCCCGGCGGGACCCCGCTCTGAACACCCCCCGCGGCGCCATTAAAATTGCTCTATTCCCATCCTTATAACGCTTTTATCATTTGGTCTATGAGGCTGAGTGAGGTGTCATTTTTGTGCCATGATCGGTTCTTTCTATCGGTACCTTGATTGCGTATATGCGACTTTCTGATCACTTTTTGTTAACATTTTTCTAGATTTGATATGACAAAAAATGCTAAATTTTGCACTTTGCACTGGGTTTTTGAGCTTATGCCGCTTACCGTGCGAGATCGGGAATGTCATAATAGTTCGGGCAATTATGCACGTGGCGATTCCAAACATGTATGTATGTATGTATGTTTGTTTATTTTTATAAAAAGGGAAAAGGGGGTTAATTCAAACTTTTATTAGGGGAGGGTATTTTTATTAATAAAAACAGTTTTTTTCTCTTTTAGTAACTTTTAGACCTTCTGGGGGACTTTTATTGTTACTTAAAGGGGTTATCCAGCGCTACAAAAACATGGCCACTTTTCCCCTTACTTTTGTCTCCAGTTCAGGTGCGGTTTGCAATAAAGCTCCATTTACTTCAATGGAACTGAGTTTTAAAACCCCACCCAAACTGGAGACAACAGTAGGGGGAAAGTGGCCATGTTCTTGTAGCACTGTATAACCCCTTTAATAGAGCAACGATTGATTACATCATTGCTGTATTACTTTGGTCTGCAGCAGACAAGACACATTGATTGCCGAGCCGGGATCAGCATCAGTGTGACACTGAGCCCCGGCTGGCTCAGTAGAAGGGATCTCTCCTCTGCGATCCCCCCACTAGACACCAGGGAAAGGGGCACATAGTACATTTAAATGCGATCAGACCGTACAAGCTACAGTTGGCAACAGGGATGGCGGTGGACCAGAGCGGGTCTGAACCGCCTCTCCTTTATCAGGACGCACAGTTACGTTCTGATACGGGAAGAGGTTAAGTAACTCTGCTTTCTCCTGATCCCCCGTTGTTATTTCCCTGTCGCCATTATTTTGGGGTCCTACATGCTCTGACCTTGGATTTTTTGCAATAATATATTTGAAGAATTGGGGGGGGGGGGGGGGGGGTTCTTTTGCTATCTATGGGCATCTGCCTTTCATTGTGAATTTTTCTGCGTTTATTACCTTTTTGCAGGTTTAATTGACCTCTTTGTTCTGTTTAAAGGCTACAGCTGACCCCTCTGATTTGTATTTTTTGAATGCCCTTTTTTGTAGTTTATAGCCCTTTTAACGGTTGTAAGCCATGTGGATTTGATTTTAATTGTTTAGACTTGTTACCCATAGGAATAAATTCAGCAGTACAGTTATTTAATGTGGATTTTAGGATTTCCCATTTATTAGCTGGATTAGTATGTGACAGCAATCGCTCCCAGTCTATGCCTTGAAGTTCAGCCCTTAACCCAGGAAAATTGGCCTTTTTTAAAATGAAATGTTTTTGCCCTCCCAACATGTCTTTGTTTTCTACACTTAAAGCTAAAAGTCCCTATATTGTTGTCCAGTAGTGGATTATAATAGGGGGGTTTTGGGCTGCAGCCCGGGGCCCAGAGCTTCTGGGGGCCTATGACCACCCAAAAAGACTTATACTTTTAGTGGTGTACTGTCTCCTGGCTACACTTCTGCCATGATTTGCAAAAAATCACAGTTTTTTTTATGGCAATTTTGCACAAATCAGGTCATCATGACATTATCGATACTGTTCTATAAACGCAAGGCTAGTGCCGCCATAGTTACAGTGGGGTGGGGGGGCCCAGGCTTTGTGAACAGCCCGGGGCCTATGGTAAAGTTAACCCGCCCCTGTTGTCACTGTTACCCATGTGTTCATGGACATTGACTTTCCCAACCAGCTCAACATTGTTATAAATAACCAGATCCAACAGTGCATCGCTTCTTGTTGGCTCCTCCACAAACTGGCCCAGAAAATTTACCTGCAGTAGTTTAAGAAATTGTCTCCCCTTTTAGCTGAACCATGACCCCAATCTATATCTGGATAGTTGAAATCGACCATTATTATTATTACAGTATTAGGGCTTCATCTAGGGGCAGATGTTGGTAATTGCTGCATGTTATTACTTGCTGTAGTTTACACCGTGTGCGTGGTCAGTGGCACTAATGTCTGCCTTACTATGCTATTTAAGTTACTGTTTACTTGCTTAGTGGTCTTATTTTCATACACATCTGGGCTATTAGAGGCATTGCATGACCTCTGCTCCAGTTCTTTGCAGTTTTATTTTTCTTGCTCAAGTGCTGCTATGTTGTTATGCTGTCAGACAACTCTCTCCCTCCCCTACCTGTCACTATCCCCCTTTCTCCTTCCTCCCCTTCTTTCCACCCCTCTCTCTCCCTAACCCATCCCTACCATCTCCTCTCCCCCACCTATCCCTTCCCCTCCATCTTGCTCCTATCCCTCCCCTCTTTCCTCTCTTTCCCTTCCCTTTTTCACCCCAGATCCAGGCGCCTTATCCGAAGACCACTCCTTTGGGGGTATGGGTAAAGCTGTCCTTGACCTATTGGGAACCTACATCTCACTACATTGTGTCTGTAGGGATGCTTCCTTCCTTCCCTTCCTTCCCTTCCTTCTCTTCCTTCCCTTCCTTCCTTTCCTTCCCTTTCTTCCCCTTCCCTCCCCTCCCCTCCCCCATAGGCTGGTTGCTTTGTCTATTTCCTCTCCCTTCTCATATACCAGAACCATATCCTGCCCACTCTCACCCCTCACCCCTGTTAGTCCCTCTCAACTCTTTTACATGTACATGTCTCTTCACTGGAGTTGTTTGCCCGCTGTGTTGACTACCAGGCCAGTTTTTCCACGCACCCCGCCTTCTGGCACACATAGGTGTCTGGGTGGTCGATGTTTAGTCTACCATTCGTCCTTGTGTGAGGGTTTATACCCACTCTCTTTACTTTCCTTTTCTTTCTTCCCCTCTGCTTCTCTCTCCCACTTTACACCCCCCCCCCCTTTGTTGTTCTCTAATATTGAGTGATGTCACCTATTTGTTTTGTTATTGTCTGTGTTTCTGTCAACGCACAGGGCCTAAATGTTTAATTGAAGCATTCTGCCCTGTTGTGCCTCCTCTGGTCCAAGCAGGATGCGGTTGCTTTCATTCAGGAAAAAAAGGGTAAAAACCTTACAAAAATAGCACAAAAGGGTACATGACATAACTTAACTATTTTCCAGCAAATCTCATACCTCGTATAATAATTAGCTCTGTCTTGTACGTAACCGTTTGCATCCCTTTGCCCTTGTACCATTCCCCCCCCCCCTTTCCAGGCCAGGAGGAAAAAAAAATTAAAGTAAATAGAAGTTTCCCAATCCATCCCACTCCTCTCCCGAAACCATCTACCACTTATCCCATTTCTTTAAGGGTTTTGCTGTTCCATTCCCTTTAGCCTTATAGAACCATCCTTCTAAACATCTGACTCTGTTTATTTGACTAAGCCATTCATGTCTCGAGGGGCTATTGGGGGATAGCCAATTTCTAAGTATGCTTAATCTGGCTAAGAATAATACAGTGCTAATTAGTCTTTTGTCACCCTTCTGCTCCTTTTCCTCACCCAGTATGGCTTGAGTGAATGTCAGATTGTCCTCCAGTAATCCCTTTTTCTTCAGTTCTTCTATTACTTCTAACCAAAAGCTATGGATTTTTTGGCATGACCAAAATAGATGATAAAGGTCCGCTCCCTCCAGCCCACATTTCACACATCTGGAGTTTTCCCTTAGTCCAATCCTATTCATTAATACCGAAGTGTAATGGGTTCTATGGATAATCTTAAAATGGGTCAGTTTATACTCAGGATTAAGTGATACTTTGGAGACACTACTTAAAATATTTTGCCAACTTTCCTCTGTGAGTAGACCAATATCCTTTTCCCATTGTGCTCTGTGACCTTTTGTGATTAAATCATACTTTTGTACTAACAATATTTAATATATGTCTCATGCCTCTAATATCCAAGATATTTTGTATGCTCTCATTATAAGTGACTTTAAACAATTCTCTACTATGTGAGGCTTCATATGCCTTCCTAAACTGCCAATATCTAAATTTGTGCTGCCAGAGTATCACTACCTGTCCTACTAATGTGTCTATACTTTTAAGCTCCCCTCCTATAGAAAAAATCGCTAACTTTCACACACCCTCTTCTTTCCCAATAGGCTTGTGATTCAATTCTCAAATTCCAAAATCCAGTGAACTCTAAACTACTCCCTACCTTACATACTCTTTTGATCTCTTTCCAAACTTTACAAAATAACTTCCCAAACCAATCTTTAGTCGTTGCCTTAAAGGACAAGTGCCATGAAAAACTTTTTCCTAGTAATTGAAGCCTATTACAAAGTTTATATAACTCTGTAATGTGCTTCAATCACCTATCTGCCTCCCTTCCCTGTCTTTTCCCCCTTCCACCCCCCACCAGGAACTGCACTAAACTCACACAGACCTGATTACTGTCGTCACCGTCACCAGGCAGCTCCTTCTTGTGAGTCATCAGCAGGAGGGCTGCTCTAGGTCCTGTTACACCAGCCTCCCCCTCCCCTCCTTGTCAGGTGACTCTGCTTGCTCAGCTTATCTTCTCTAGTGACATGACTCCTTCACTGAGTCCACGGCAGCAGGAGAGAGGGTATGAGGGGAGGGGGGAGCTGCCTATGTGCTGGAGTCAGTCGGAGGGAAGATAAGCAAGTGAGATGTGACAAGTGATGGCTTGCAGTTGTTCAGCCAATCGGAGCTGACCAAGCTGAGTCACCTGACAAGGCAGGGGAGGGGGGAGGCTAGTGTAACAGGAGAAGGAACTGAGAGAAGAGCTTGGTGACGGTGACGACAGTAATTAGGTCTGTGTGAGTTAGGACACTTCCTGGTGGGGGTGGAGGGGGGAAAAGACAGGGAAGGGAGGCAGATAGGTGATTGAAGCATATTACAGAGTTATATAACTTTGTAATGTGCTTCAATTACTGGGAAAAAGTTTTTCATGGCACTTGTCCTTTAACTTCAAATCCTCCAGCTTCCAACTGTACCCAAATATCTCTTCTCCTCCCCATAGAGCATTCTTCTTCCCACCATACTGCCTTCTTATGCGCCAGGAGGTAGCCCAACTGTGCAGCCAAGAAGTATAATTTAAAGTCCGGTAACCCGAACCCCCTATTTTTAAGATTAGGGCAGAAATGGGAATATTTAAGTCTTACCCTCTTTCTTCATCAGATCAGCCCATTCAAAACCTGCTTAATCCGTCTAAACCACTTCTCACTGATCCAGATCGGAGTGAAAGACAAGAAGTAGTTGATCTTGGGAAGAATCACCATTTTAACTAAGGCTAATCTGGCTGACATACTCAACTGCCGACGCTCCATCCTCACCGGCCACCACCTCCGTCTCCGCCATCCGCCCACCAGACCAGTCTTTAACTCGTGCGATCTCCAGCCATGCTCGGCATCCCCAGGGCCAGGGCCAGGCCAGGTGTTGAGGGACGGCTCTCGGCGGCGCTACGTCATGCCGCACATGCCGCCTCCAGATATATCATCACTCACCCAACTCTACAGAGCCTGCCTTCTTGGAACAGTCCATTCTTGCGGTTAAGGACTTTCTGGAGGGTGTGGTTGTGTTTGTTGGGGATCTTATAATAGCTCTCAAACCTGTTCTTGAAACTACGTCGGGTCAATCTTCTTTTTCTTTCTCTGCTCTCCGCCGAGCCAAACAGTCTCTTTATTCTTTCCATCTGATGGACGTCTGGCGACTCCTGCAACCCCTAGAAAGGATTATACTTTCTTCTCTCATTCCGATAACCTTTACTCCTGCATTGACTACATGTTCTTGTCCAACTGTCATCTGGACTTCTTGTCCTTTTTGCAACAATAGACCCCATATCCTTTTTGGACCATGCTCTGATCTGTCTCTTTCCCTTGAACCCCCCTCCTCAACCTATGACATGGAGAGACCCTGTGTACGAGACCCTGGAGCCTCTGCAGAACTCCGCTCTAATTTATCCCACTATTTCTTCACTAACCTCACACCTGACTCCTCTCTATTAGCCATTTGGAAGGCACATAAGTACTTTTATGTAGATAGCGTCCAGACTTAGGCTGGGTTCACACTACGTATATTTCAGTCAGTATAATGGTCCTCATATTGCAACCAAAACCAGGAGTGGATTAAAAACACAGAAAGGATCTGTTCACACAATGTTGAAATTGAGTGGATGGCTGCCATTTAATGGCAAATATTTGCTGTTATTTTAAAACAACGGCTGTTGTATTGAAATAATGACAGTTATTTACTGTTATATGGCGGCCATTCACTCAATTTCAACATTGTGTGAACAGATCCTTTCTGTGTTTTTAATCCACTCCTGGTTTTGGTTGCAATATGAGGACCACAATACTGACTGAAATATACGTAGTGTGAACCCAGCCTGAGGCTGCATTCACACTACGTATATTTCAGTCAGTATTGCAACCAAAACCAGGAGTGGATTAAAAACACAGAAAGGATCTGTTCACACAATGTTGAAATTGAGTGGATGGCCGCCATATAACCGTAATAACTGCCATTATTTCAATATAACAGCCGTTGTTCTAAAATAACAGCAAATATTTGCCATTAAATGGCGGCCATCCACTCAATTTCAACATTGTGTGAACAGAGCCTTTCTGTGTTTTCAATCCACTCCTGGTTTTGGTTGCAATATGAGGACCACAATACTGACTGAAATATACGTAGTGTGAACCTCACCCTTAGGCTATGTTCACACTACGTATATTTCAGTCAGTATATGTATATTTCAGTCAGTATATTTCAGTCAGTATTGCAACCAAAACCAGGAGTGGATTAAAAACACAGAAAGGATCTGTTCACACAATGTTGAAATTGAGTGGATGGCCGCCATTTAATGGCAAATATTTGCTGTTATTTTAGAACAACGGCTGTTATATTTAAATAATGGCAGTTATTTACTGTTAAATGGCGGCCATCCACTCAATTTCAACATTGTGTGAACAGATCCTTTCTGTGTTTTTAATCCACTCTCCCAAATACTCTCCCTAGTCTCCAAGATTGCCGACCTTGATAAACTCCATAAAAGAACGCTACCGGTAGCAATAGGGACCGTACTATCTGCCTTACATAGTAAGTTGAGGGACTTCACGTTTACCAAAGCTTCTTTTACACGATGCCGCCATCACTTTTATAAGTTTGGTAATAAGCCTGGCAAAACTTTAGCTGGCACCCTGCGGGAACAGCGGACTCGGTCTTTGATTTCTTTTATTTCCTCTCCCTCTGGCACAAAACTCTCCCTGTCCTCACAAATTGCAGATGCATTTCGTGCCTATTATAAAACACTGTATGGCCTCACTCCCCCGTCCCTTTCACCCTGCCCTTGTGATCTCCTCTCCTCTATTGCCTCTTATATGTCCTACTTCATCCTGTCCACACTACCGAAAGAAGCCATCTCCTCCCTAGAGGCCCCAATTACATTTGCTAAATGGAAATAGGTCATTAAGGCGCCTGGCCCTGACATCTTTTCTATACCCTATTACAAGACCTTTGCTCCCGTCCTCCGTGATTATTTCCTCTTCGCTTTTAACTCATGATTCTCGCTGAGCACATAATATGGTGATCCCTAAAGAGGGTAAAGATGCCTCTTTATGTCAGAACTATCGTCCTATCTCCCTGCTAACTTAAACTTAAGTTATTTGCCAAGATCTTAGCTTCACGCCTGACCCCTGATCAGGTTGGATTCATGCCCAATGCCCCATGGGGAAATTAATATCATACAACATGCCTCAAGTTTCTCCCTCCCAGTCATACTGCGCTCCACTGATGCCGAAAAGGCCTTTGACAGAGTTAGTTGGCCTTTCCTCACTAGTACACTTCGTCACCTAGGTCTCAGCTTCAGTATGGTGACCTGGATAGGGTCACTATACTCCTATCCTTTAGCTTAGGTCTCGGTCAATGGTCTCCTTTCCACACCTTTCTCCATCTCCAACGGTACTCGACAGCGTTGCCCCCTCTCTCCCCTTATCTTTATACTTGCCCTGGAGCCCTTCCTTCGTCATGTCACCCTAATGTATCTGGTATTTCCCTAGGAGGCCAGGTGCACAAAGTTGCGGGGTACGCAGACAACCTCCTTTTTTTCCTTTCTAACCCAACTTTCTAAATCCATTCTTCCTCTCCAATCTCCTCTCTTAATTAACTAGATACCAGTCGTTAGCCAACTATAAAATTAATCTTCAGAAGCCTGAGGATCTGAATAAATCCTTGTCCTACGGCCCAATCCCTGGAAACTTCCTGAGGTAGCATAGAGGTACATTCTCTTGGTTTGAGAGGTGCACGGCTAGCTAAAACTACACTTTACCATCCCAACAGGGGGAAGGGGGGTTTGGACTACCTAATCTCTACCAATACTGTGTTGCAGCTCACCTCTCTAGGGTGCTTGATTGGCAAAGGCATGCTCTGCCTAAACTGTGGGTTTTGGTTGAATCTGGCCTTTCCCCAATCTCTCTTCTGGCAGCTCCCTGGCTTCCTGCCTCAGTCCATTTGGTAGGCTCATACCCACAATTACACCTACGCTTAAAATATGCCACAAACACCTGTTGGCCGCTTTTCTGGCACCCCATGCCTCCCTGTTGTTTCCCATTCCCCGTAATACTGCCTTTTCCCCAGGGATGCAAGATCCTACTTTTCCCAGATGGTCCAAGGCTGGTTACTTCAGAGCCAGGACTTTTCTGCAGGCCTCCTCCTGGCTCTTACTTATTGCCCTTAAAGATCTCTCTGACCCCTGTCCTTATGGGTTTTGGAGAGCTCTTCGGCTTCACCATTTTCTTCTTTCTCTCCCTTCCCCCCTCTTCTTTTGCTTGCTAGCTCACAGCCTTTTAATCTCTCTGCACGGGTTCCAGACCACTTCGGCGTTTCCTTTCTCTCCCTTTGCTTCCATTGCTATCCCCGCCAGACCAGCCTAGCCCTCGATGCCTGGGAGGTGGACTTAGGCTTCTCTCTGTCTGCCGCTTGGGCGTTCGCAGTTACACATTCTTAATCTATCTCATCTTGCACACAGGATGCCGGGTACAAGGTCCTATCCAGATGCTACCGGGTCCACACACAAATATATAGGATCTTTCCTGAGGTCTCACTGATGTGCTGGAGGAATTGCGGGGAGGAGGGCTCCCTCCTTCATACGTTCCTGAGTTGCCCTGAGTTCCGGAGTTGCTTCTACCTTTTATAGATCATCCAGTGGCTTTTACTCCAGAGTTCTTCCTTCTCCACATTTTTGACATCCCCATAAAAATTACCGCCACTAAGTGCTCTGTCACTTGGTTAAGGCAGCAAGAGCTTGCATACCTACCCTTTGGCTCTGCCCGGACCCCCCCCTCACATTTCTATGTGGTTGAATTATTATGTTATATTTTAAAAACTTTAATAAAATGGAGTTTAAAAAAAAAAAAGAAGAGGACATTTGGGGAAGTTCGTTGTAAGCATACAAAAGACAGAGGGCAAACAACCAAATAAGACTAATGCTAGGCACTAAGAAGATGAAAGATCAGCTTTACAAGCACATGCCTTGCAGATTGCAAAAATAACAAAGCCAGGAAATGTCTATATCCAGCTGTTTAGCTGCTTCTAGTACCTGGTGTTGTGGCACTGCAGGCCTGCCCAGCAAATCAGTGGATTCAGCAAGGATAGAACCTATTCCGGGGTATATATTAAAAAAGGCTCCCACCCAGAGAACCCCTTTAATTTGCACCCAGCTGAGATGTCTAATTTGGCTCTCCATTAAGTGTACATGCTATTTGTTTCTACAGTATATCACTTAGAACAGTGGGTTATTTATCTTATTTGCATATGACAATGCATTAGCGCCATGTTAAGAATTGCAATATACATGACTAAGACTTAACACATACATTACCATTTGCATATTTTTATGTTGTAAAATGACCTCTAACATGCAGAGAAATATTATTGTGTTTGTTATTATTTAGAAATGACAAGGCAGCATCAGGATTTGGAACAGCAGAGCTCAGCGCGTATACAGGATTTGGAGGAAGAGGTAGCAGAATTAAAGCTGCAGTTGCGTGAGTGTACAAAACTAATTTACATAGCTTTCAGATGGCTTGATGGTTTGTGCGGCCATTAACTTATCATTATCGCCTGCTATTAATAATGATTTTATGAGCCACACAAAAGATGCAATAAATAAATTACTGTTTTTTAATGTGTAAGAGGACCTTAATGGTGCGTTCACACCTACAGGATCTGCAGCAGATCTGCAGCAGATTTGATGCTGTGTTCAGTTATTTAAATGAAATCTGCTGCAGAAAATCAGCTGCAGATCCTGTAGGTGTGAACGCACCATAAAGCGGTTTTCCAGGCTAATCAGATTGATGGCCTATTCACATGATAGGCCATCAATCACTGATCAGCTTTTCAGGCCCTTTACTACACAGAAGTGGGCCAACTGGCTCCGTTCATTGTATATCGGTGGCAGTGCGTAATTACAGCTGGTTTCGGAAAGAAAACTAGTTCTCTCCTAATGCAAAGGAGAAATTATTTTTTTATATGTTATTTCATAAGCAAAGTTAGACAAATTCCTAATATACAGTAATTGTGGGAAATGCACCCCCGCCCTGACAGGAACCCCTAGTCCTTGCATTAGCCCACAAATACCCCTGGCCGTCTGATCGCATAAGAAGTATCAGCCCTTTCCCGTGCAGCGGGTATTGCGGTCCCAGCTGCCTCTCTCCCTCTGCAGTGGGGACCACGACAGAGAAGCGTTCACCCTGCTGCATGGGATGGGGCTGATCATCATCAGCCCTGTCCCGTGCAGAGATGGCAGTCCCCGCTGCCTCTTTCCCGCCAAACCTGATTAATTACTGCAGAGGGAGAGAGGCAGTGAAGACTGCCAAAGCCAAGCGCCGCATGGGATGGGGATGCTACTACTTATGCCATCGGGCGGCCGTAGGTGTTTGGGGGGCTAGTGCAAGGATTGGGGGCTGCTGTCAGGGCGGTGGGCGAGCTGGGGGGGGGTCTGTTCACTACACTGGACAGAAGTTCTGATCTTGGGATCGGGGGGGGGGAAGCTTTGGGGGATGATTACACTATGGGTTTCTGTCAGGGCAAGGGGGAAGGTTTGGGGGCAAGCTAGAGGGGGCCAGAATTTTGGGTAGAAAAGTACAGGAATAGCCATTAAATGGAATTTCTACATATACTGCGCCCCCTGCTGGATCCTGCAGGTATAGACGTATAGAGACGTGACATCACTTTTTTTTTTTGAGAAATTGAAGCCTGTATGATTTAGTAAATTGAGGGTAATAGCACTATTTCCATTTCCCATAATTAGTGTATATCAGGAATTTGTCTAACTTTGCTTATAAAATAACATATTAAAATTGTTTTAGCCGGAGTTTTCCTTTAAATGCTTTAAATGAAACCTAAATTTAAAAATATTCAAAATATATAATTTTAGAGATATAGACTCACTAATCCCCTGGGTGCCTACTTTGTTTGATAACCTGTTGTATCTAGTTAAAGGGAATGTGTCATCACAAAATAACTTATTGCTTAGTGTCACTGTCATAAAAAAAAAAAAATTCAGAAATCAATAGTACAGGCCCTTTTAAAAAACTTTGTAAATGGGTTTATTAGGCAAGTATGTCATTATCTGCAAAAGACTTTTCACAGGTCTCCCCCTCCCCCCTCTCCTTTCTGTCATCCACTGCTTATTATCAGGAAATCTCGACTGTTTTACATCAGTCGAATCCTATCTGTTCTATGGAGAGGGGAGGAGGAAGGAGGGAGATTAGTCGGCAGCAGAGAGTAGAGAACGACAGATTACACAGCAAGGAGCTGTGTAAGCGGTATTCAGAGGTCAGAGAGGTCAGGGCTGACTTCAGAAGAGACAGCCTGGTGATGTAGCTGTAAATTAACTCTTTGTTGTCCTGTTTTGGTGCCTCATCTCCCTCCAACCCTCCCCTCTTCATAGAGAACAACGAAGACAGGGGGGAGAGCTTCAAACTGCTTTTTGATGATAAACATGCATTTTTCGGCTAATAAACCCAATTACAACTTTTCTTAAAATCACCTGTACTATTGATTTCTGCAATAAAAAAAATTAACAATAGTGACACTTTAACCCCTAGGCAACCCTGGACGTACCCGTACGTCCAGAGCCGACTCCATGTGTGCACAGCGGGGCCGCCGTCCCGGTTGCCACTCGTAGCCCGGGACCGTGGCTATTAGCGGGCACGGTCCGATCGCCGTGCCCGCTAATACTGTAATTGGATGCAGCTCTGCACTCGATTGCTTCCGGCTGCAGCAGCCGGAAGCAATCAATATGCCTATCTCATCGATCTATGCTGGATATCTATGCAGCATAGATCTGTATGAGAGATCAGAGTACTTATACTAGAAGTCCCCCAGGGGGGCTTCTAGTATAAGTGTAAAAATAAAAGTGTTGTTTTTAATAAAAAGCCCCCTCCCCTAATAAAAGTATGAATCACACCCCTTTTCCCATGTTATAAATAAAAATAAATAAATAAACATGTTGGGTATCGCTGCGTGCGTAATCGCCCAAACTATTAATCACATTCCTGATCTCGCAGGGTAAATGGAGTAGGCGCAAAAAAATCCCAAAGTGCAAAATTGCGCATTTTTGGTCGCATCCAATCCAGAAAAATTGTAATAAAAAGCGATCAAAAAGTTGCATATGCGCAATCAAGGTACCAATAGAAAGAACACATCATGGCGCAAAAAAAATGACACCTCACACAGCCCCATAGACCAAAGGATAAAAGCGCTGGGAATAGAGCTCATGTGGGTTTCTAGGTGAAAAAATGCAAGTGCTATGGCCTTTTAAGCACAAGGAGGGAAAAACGAAAACGCAAAAATTGAAATTGGCCTGGTCCTCTAAGGGTTAAATATTGTTTTTATGTTAAACATATTTAAGAATTTTTCTATGTATATTATAAAATAATCCTTAAGTTTTCATTCTCAACACTGTCTGGTGATAAGAGGAGACTGCTGTAAAGTGATCTGTGACATTACAGCGACCTATGACACCAGTAGATAGAGGAGACAATAACCGTTCCCTGTGGAATGACCTCTTTAAAATAAAAGCCACAGAGCGTACTTAGTAATGTTTCACATTTATCTCAAGGGAACAGACTATTGTTGTCTACTGTATGTCCATGAAATTGGCTGTAAAGCATCTCAGTAAGTGCTGTTAAAAACAGCTTAGGCAAGATTGCAGCCTCCATAACAATGTACAAAAAGTGATATAAAAATTCAGGCAGAAAATAATCAGTAAAGAAAAATTTAGGTGATACATTCTCTTTATGGACTCTGTGTGGACTCTGCTCAGAATCCTGTCTGCCTCACTGTTAAAATGTAATGTATTAGGGCACCACGACTCTCTGCTCAAAGAATTGACATCTGATTTTACCTTCTTTAACCTTTTTACCATCTCTTATAAGGTGTCCATATGTTTTCAATAACTGTTGGCCAAAGTATTGTTCAGCCAACAGTTATCCTTCACAGCTTTGTCGTACACTAACATTCATGCATTCCCCATGAGGAGGGGCAGGCTCCAGCCAGACTGCGCTAGCAGCAGCTTAGCCCTCCCAGAACAATAGGGTCAGGCATTGAAAATCTATCACATCTGACTTTTCTCAAGATTCAGGAGGCCACAATACACCTTATACTGGCAGCTGCACCCTGCTGGTGGTGGCAGATTTAGAAGATTTTAGTATACAGTGTATAGACACCTCTTCAGACAAAACAGTTTGTCTGATCCTGTTTACTCCACTTAGATCTTAATTTTTTTTTGTTTCCTTGAAATACAGACAATTCTCAGCAAGCTTTTAAGTTGCTTAGCGAGGAATCGCAGCGAACTACAAAGGAAAAAGATGCAGAAATTCAGGAGTTAAAGAAACAAGTGGAAAGCATGGAGACAGAATATGAGCATATACTTCATGTAAGTGGTTTTCTTTAAGTAGTTGAACTGTTCAAGTTTTTTAAAACATGAATGCAGGTAAAAAGTACCTAGTGTGCATCATACCATATACCTGATATGTGTCTATATTTATCTATTTCTCTAACAGTCCTCTCTGGATCAGATACTATCTAAACTTGCTTTGGCTGGACAACAGTGGGAAAAAGAATCTTTAACCATTCATCAGCAATACAAACATATGCTTCAAGATTGCGGACTAAACCCTCTGGACATCTGAACGATAAGAAGGGTTTTCCCACAACAGTTATTTCTGGCAAATCATCAGGATATGTTGTAACTGATCATAAGATTATAGTGCACATTGATTTTTTTTCTTTTATGTACAATTTATTCAGATATCCAACCAGCGTCCACAAACCAGCAAAAATGAAAACTAAGGATTCAAGATATTTAGCCACAGACTACAGTAAGACTTCTATTCAAACTTTGTCAGCATTCTCCAAGAGTGAAAACAATGATAAAGCATAAAAATCATCTTTGGATCTACTTTAAAGTGTCACTGTTGTTGAAATTTTTTTTTTTTGCAGAAATCAATAGTACTTGCGATTTTAAGAAACTTTGTAATTGGGTTTATTAGCCGAAAAGCTCTCGCCCCTGTCTTCATGGTTTTCTATGGAGAGGGGAGGGGTGGAGGGAGGCACCAAAACAGGACAACAAAGAGTTATATTAGGGCTACATCACCTGGCCATCTTCTCTGAAGTAAGCACTGACCTCTCAATACCGGCTTTCACACTGCTCCCACTGTGTAATCCTTTGTTTTCTGCTCTCTGCTGGCACTAATTTCCCTCCTCACTCCTCCAGGGGGGGACCTGGGGAAAGTCTTTTTGAATGCATATAATGGCATATTTGCCTAATTAACCTAAATCGCCTGTTTTATTGATTTCTGCTGAAAAAATTAAACAACAGTGACACTTTAATCATCATAACTACACAATGTCCTGGTTCTGGTTATGTTGTAATGAGTGGCAGAGATTAGTATAGAGGTAAGATATGTGACTTCCCGACAAGAGGGTTATAGCGCAACAATCAGGAGAAAAGGAACAGGCAGTTATCTCCCTATGTAACAGAGCCAGTGATTAGCTTGTCGGCTAATGCTGTCTTTCAACATTTTAAAAGATCATCTGCCACCGGCCGCACATCTCTCTGTGTAATACAGCTGACGACTGATTAAAGAAATGTTCGTGCAGCCCTGCCACACGTTTATCGTGATTATGTCTGCCAGGCTTTTCTCTGCTTTTGCTACTCTCTTAAATGCACAGTCTCACTAAATCACTAGACTTATGCAGGGAGGCCTCCCTTTTACTGACTGACTGCTGTAGCACTGACTTCTTGTATTTGCAGCCTGACGATTACAACCTCTGCAGCCCCTCTCACATTGCTGGAGGTGGCCCTTGTCCCTGACAACACCCCACTGTCCCTCATTCACAGCTCTCTGTTTGGGTATGTTCACACTGAGTAAAACAGGCGGAAATCTGTCTGAGTGTGTCATAGTCAGTCTATGGGTGAGCACGCTCCCCCGCTGCCGCCGCTCTCTGCTTGAAAAAGTGGCATCTTTGAGCGGAGAGCGGCGACTGCGGAGGAGCGCACGCTCTCTCATGGACAGCTATGGGACACTGAGACAGGCGGGATTCCACGGAGGAAAGTTCTACCGTGGAATTCCGCCTGTTTTACTCAGTGTGAACATACCCTTTTAGAGGAAAAGTGGAGGAATTTCAAGCGGAACCTGTCCCCATTGTTTCAATGGGATGTCTCACACGCCTCCACTGTCCGTTGCTCTCCACTTAAAGAATTGAACTGTCAGTTCTTTGGGTGGAAATCAGGGGCGCACATTTGAAGAAAGATAGATACTTCTGGTGTAGACTGCAGTCTGCTTGGGTCTGGGGCCCTAGGAGGTACATATAAATGGACTAGTTGCCTTTTCAGATGCCCTGCTCTCCTTTAGAGATGATCAAACATCGGGAAATCTTAGGTTCGATCTATCTCGAACCTTCGTCATTTGATTCCCGATGCCTTCTCGTTCGTTGGGGAAGGTGGAGCAAGCCCCAGTACCGCCTGGAAAACAGGAATAGAGCCTAGGTAATAGACAGAGTGTAAGTATGTTGGATAAAAGTACCATCTGTAGAGAGTCTTATCATTCAAATCTTTGCGATAACAATCACATATCTGCTCATGTAAACACAGCTAACAATCAAGCGGTCTTTCCACATGTTCTCAAATCATCACTGGATGTTCGCTGTGACCCTTTCTTGCTGGGATTGGTACATTGTGACAGAGATGTGGCCCCCATGGGGTTAATTGAGGATGCCATGCAGTCAGACTGCGGGGGTCCCGATCGCTGTATTGGAGCACCAGAGGTCTCTTACCTGCCTCTGTGCGGTCCGATCGCCATTCTGCTCATTGAGCCTCAATGAGCAGAACGTCTATAACACTGATCAATGCTATGCCTATGGCATAGAATTGTACAGTGTATGCAATCTTAGGATTGCATGTAAAAGTCCCCCAGGGGGACAGAAAATGTGTTAAAAAAAAGTACCCCAAAGCCCCTCCCCCAATAAAAGTTAAAATCACCCCCCTTTCCCATTATATAAATAAAAAATCAAAAAATAAATAAAAACATATTATATACCGTAGCGTGCGTAATTGTCTGATCTATTAAAATATAACAATCATCAACAAGAACGGCGTTAACGAAAAGAGGGAAAATAGCGCCAGGATTACCGATTTTTCTTTTTGTTACATTTACATAATAAAAAATGTATTAAAAAGTGATCAAAACGCAAAAAGACACCGCTGTAGGTGAAAAACTAAAACCATTATAAGAGTCACAATAGGGCCAATAAATTGCAAAAAAAAAGGATTTAATAAGAAAAAATATATAACATTAGAGACTCTGGGTAAACCTGCATGTGGTTGTGTTCAGGCTGACCTATAGAATAATGGTATCATGTCGCTTTTACCATATAGTGCATTATGTAGACACAGGAACCCCCCTCACCAATTTATATCTTCATAAATAATATTTTTGGAATTCTGTCATACATGTTATGGTAAAATGAAAGAAGCCATTACAAAGGACAACTATTCCTGTTAAAAACAAGCCCCCACATGGCCCTGTAGATAGAAAACTGAAAGTGTTCTTAGAAGGGGAGAAGGAAAAAACGAAAACACAAAAATGAAAATTTGCGCGGTCCACTGGGTCATTTTGGGCTTGGTCCTCAAGGGGTTAAATAATATATTTTTCTCTATTGTGTTTACTTTCAGGCTTAGTAGTGGAAGCTGTCTGACAGACAGCATCCATTACTAAGTCGGGGCCTAGTGTTAGCCAGTATAAAATGGTTAACCCTAATCCCCCCAATATTATCCCAGTAACCAATGCCACCAGGGGTACTAAGATGAGCCGGTTACCAGTAGTCCCGGAGCATCAAATGTGGCACTTGACGTATTGAACTCTATGGGAGAAAACTGCCGCAATTTTACAAAAACACAGCAGCCTGAGGGTTTAGTGGTTTTTCGGCAAACTGCCACAGAGCTACAAAAAACGCCAAGAGAGGAGAGAAAAACGCCACAAAATAAAGATGTCAAGTGTGCAAGGGAAATCATAAACTTCCATTGACTCCTAGCTAACAACTGGCCGCATGTGTTTTAAAAAAAAATAAAAAACCGCCATGGCATTTTTATTGGCGTTTTTCACTGAAAGAGAGGCAGTGTGAAGGCAGCCTTAAAGAGGATCTATCACCCCGGCTGCCGGGGCAGAGCCCGTCTGACCCCTCAGTGGAGCCCCAGATACCTACCCCTTCCTGGAAGTCCCGCTCCTGGACCCGGTCCCTGCACGGAGAAATCGCCACCCGGAGCTGTGTGCGTGAGTTATGCAGATCACAAGAGATGAGTCTGACGTTCATAGAAAATGCCTTCTCCCTTGTTTTTTTAACCCCTAGACGACCCAGGAAGGAGGGTTACGTCATGGAAGTCTGTCACCAGACGACCCTAGACGTAACTGTACGTCCTGAGTGGTTCTCCCGCTATGATGAGCGCTTCATAGGAGGTGGGGGCCGGCTGCAGTGAGCAGCCGGGACCTCAACGGTAATGACACGCTGCAGCGATCTCGCTGCTGCGTGCCATTAACCCCTTAAACGCCGCGACCGCGGCATTTAAGTGTAAGTGACAGGGGGAGTCCCCGGTCACTTACCGATCGGGACCCCCGCAGTATGACTGCGGGGGTCCCGATCGTTGAAACGGACCGCCGGAGATCTCTCACCTGCCTCCGTGCGGTCCGATCGGCGATCTGCTACACTGAGCTTGCACAGGCAGACTCAATGAGCATGGCATAGCAATGATCAGTGTAGAAATCAAAGTAGTGAATGTAAAAGTCCCCCAAAGGGACTTCAAATGTGTAAAAAAAAAAAAAAGTTCAAAACACTATTACACTACCCCAAAACCCCTCCCCCAATAAAAGTTGAAATAACCCCCCCCTATCCCATTATATAAATAAAACATATAAAAATAAATAAATAGATAAACATATAATATACCGTAGCGTGCGCAATTGTCCGATCTATTAAAATATAACAAGCGTCATTGTGATCGGTGAACTGCGTACATGAAAAGAGGGAAAAAAGTGCCGGATTACCGATTTTATGTTACATTATATATTTTAAAAAATCAATAAAAAGTGATCAAAACGTCCGATCTTCACAAATGGTATTAATAAAAACTAGAGATCATGGCTGAAAAAATGACACCCCATACAGCCCCGTAGGTGAAAAAATAAAACTGTTATAAGTGTCACAATAGGCCCATTTTATTAATATTTAATTGCCAAAAAAAAAAGGATTTCATAAAAAAAAAATATATAACATTAAAGAATCTGTGTAACCTGCATATGGTTGTGTTCAGACTGACATATAGAATAATAGTGTCATGTCGCTGTTACCATATAGTGCATTACGTAGACACAGGAACCCCCCAAACGTTACCATATTGCATTCTTTTTTACGATTTCACCTATTTATATCTTCATAAATAATATATTTGGAATTCCATCATACATGATATGGTAAAATGAATGACGCCATTACACAGTACAACTATTCCTGTAAAAAACAAGCACTTACATGGCTTGTAGATAGAAAACTGAGAGTGCTAGAGCTCTTAGAAGGGGAGGAGGGAAAAACGAAAACACTAAGATCAAAATTTGCGCAGTCCACTGGGTCATTTTGGGCCTGGTCCTCAAAGGGTTAAGGGTAAACTCAAATCAGCTGGACTCCTGGCTCTGCTAAGATTTAGGGTGCATTTACACAGAGAGAGATTTATCTGACAGATCGTTGAAGCCAAAGCCAGGAACAAGCTATAAACAGAGAACAGATCATAAAGGAAAGATTGAGATTTCTCCTTTTTTCAAATCCATTCCTGGCTTTGGCTTCAAAAATCTGGCAGATTTGGCACCATAAGTGTCTCACTTACTGAAATAGAAGGTGCCTCCTGCTGAGTCAAGCATGTCCAATGACATGTCAAAAGTTATTTTTAGTGACAGTGAACTTTAACCCCTTAAGGCAGTGAACTTTAACCCCTTAAGGCAGGGGCGTAGCTAGGGGTTAAGCCTAGGGGGGCCGAGTGAGTCTCAGTGGGCCCCCAACCAATTATGTTACCCATAGGGAACCTCAGTAGATGACAATGCTTTCCGAATAATAATGGGTATTTTCTACTACATTATTCATAGTGCACAGGGACTGAGAACAGTGGAAAATACTTTCTACATTTCACATACTGTATATAACCATGTAAAAATTTAAGGGGTTATCCAGCATTGCAAAAACATAGCAGCCTTTTTCCAGAAACAGTGCCACTCTCCTCCAAAGCTTGGATGTTGTAGTGTAGCTCAGTTCCAGTAAAAGAGAATGGAACCAAGTTGTAATACCACAAACAACATAGAGGAAGTTATGGCGCTGTATCTGTTTTCTAATTGACCATCCATCCATTCTTCTATCTCTTTATCTCATATCTATCTTTATCAGGCAATTCCCCCCCCCCCCCCCCAAAAAAGATAGTATCCTGCATGTAGTCATCACCTCCAGCACCATCTCATGTAGGTAATCCCCCCGGTATGTATTCCCCATGCGGCCACCCCCTTCCCCAGCTGTAATCTCCCTGTTAATCCTCCTGGTGGTTAGACACCACCACTGTGAATGGACTGTACCTCCAAATTAGGTACCCCTATTCAGTTAGGCAGCACATCCCATACCCCAACCCCTTTAGATAACATCCTTCCCAGGAGTTAGCCATCCATCCACATAGGTCTCCTCCTCTATAACTAAGGAAACAAAAGCCATACTTACCTGCTGTGCGGTTGCAGTACTGTAGTCTTTTCATGTCAACTCTCTCCCTACTCTGTAAGCGCATGAGTGACATCACTCATGTCCAAAAGCTCTAAGGGAGAAAACGGCCTCTTGTGGCCACAACAGTGATTGGCAGGGTGGAGAGCCTTTTCAATCACTGTGCCGCATTCAACCGTATGTTCTTGCATCAGGCACAGCATTTGCTAGCCGTGTAGAAGCACGTAGTGCTGGCCAGGGGCCACCTACAGCCAATAGACATTTGTTAAGTCTGTCTGCAAAAGCAATAGCTTTTGCAGACAGCATTAACTGGTGAAATCTTCAGTGGGCCCCCTGCCTGTGTGGGCCCGGGAGGATCCGCCCCCTCTGCCCCCACCAAATTACGCTACTGCCTTTAGGTCAATGCCAATTTACATTTTTGAGCTTTTGCTTTTTCCACTTTATGTTTAACCCCTTAGCGACCCATGACGTATCCGATACGTCATGGTGCCGCGGGGGGTGTTCAGAGCGGGGTCCCGCCTGGACCCCGCTCTGAACGGCGCTGATCCCGGCTGACACGTGCAGCCGGGCAGTGCCTGTGTTAGCCGGCGCGGGTCCCGTTGCCGCGCCGGCTAATTAAGCACTTCAATGCAGCTGTCAAACCTGACAGCTGCATTGAAGTGCTTTATGCACACTATCCCTGGTGTCTAGTGGGTCGGATCTCCCCCCCGCGATGCGATCGCGGGGGGGAGATCCGTTCTTCTGCCCGTGCCGGGCCTCAGCGTCGGAATGACGCTGATCCCGGCTCAGCAATAGATTGCTATGGCCTGCAGCAGGCCATAGCAATCTATGACCGATCTCATGGATCTTTGCTGTGTATATACACAGCATTGATCTCTATGAGAGATCAGTGCTATGTATATACAAGCCCCCCAGGGGGGCTTCTAGTTACAGTAAAAAAAAAAGTAATAAAGTGTTTTTATCCCCTCCCCTAATAAAAGTCCAAATCACCCCCCTTTTCCCATTTTATAAATATAAATTAATAAATAAACAAATAAATAAACATATTTAGTATCGCCGCGCACGTAATCGCCCGAACTATTAATTAATCACATTCCTGATCTCGCACGGTAAACGGCGTCAGCGCAATAAAATTCCAAAGTGCAAAATTGCGCATTTTTGGTCGCATCAAATCCAGAAAAAATGTAATAAAAAGTGATCAAAAAGTCGTATATGCGCAATCAAGGTACCGATAGAAAGAACACATCATGGTGCAAAAAATGACACCTCACACAGCCCCATAGACCAAAGGATAAAAGCGCTATAAGCCTGGGAATGGAGCGATTTTAGGGAACGTATATTTGTTAACAACGGTTTGAATTTTTTACAGGCCATCAGTTATACATGTTATATATCATAGTAATCGTAACGACTTGAGGAACATGCGTAACAAGTCAGTTTTACCATGGGACGAACGGCGTAAATGCAAAACTCCCCGAAATCAAAACAAATTAGTTTTCTTTTCAATTTGACAGCGCAAATGATTTTTTTCCGGTTTCGCAGCATATGTTATGGAAAAATAATGCCTGTTATTACAAAGTACAATTGGTTTCGCAAAAAATAAGCGCTCATATACGTCTCTAGGTGAAAAAATGCAAGCGCTATGGACTTTTAAACTTAAAATGGAATAAGCAAAAAAGCAAAAACGAAAATTGGCTTTGACCTTAAGGGGTTAAAAGGCCATAGCATTTGCATTTTTTCACCTAGAAACCCACATGAGCCCTTATTTTTTGCGTCACTAATTGTACTTTGCAATGACAGGCTGAATTGTTGCATAAAGTACACTGCGAAACCAGAAAAAAATTCAATGTGTGGTGAAATTGAAAAAACAAAAAAAGCATTTATTTGGAGGGTATTTGTTTTTACGCCATGTAAAACGATATGTAACATGTATAACTTTTCTTTTATCTGATGGCTTGCAAAAAATTTAAACCATTGTTAACAAATATATGTTCCTTAAAATTGCTCCATTCCCAGGCTTATAGCGCTTTTATCCTTTGGTCTATTGGGCTATGTGAGGTATAATTTTTTTGCGCCATGATGTGTTCTTTCTATCAGTACCTTGATTGCGCATATGCGACTTTTTGATCACTTTTTATAAAAATTTTTCTGGATTTGATGCAACTAAAAATGCGCAATTTTGCACTTTGGAATTTTTTTTGCGTTGACGCCGTTTACCGTGCAAGATCAGGAATGCGATTACGCACGCGGTGATAGCAAACATGTTTATTTATTTATTTATATTTATAAAATGGGAAAAGGGGGGTGATTTAGACTTTTATTAGGGGAGGGGATTTTTTACTAATAAAACTACTTTTTTACTTTTTTTTTTACATTAACTGTAAGTCCCCCTGGGCGACTTATATATACACAGCACTGATCTCTCATACAGATCAATGCTGTGTATATACACAGCAAAGATCATTGTAATCGGTGATAGATTGCTATGGCTTGCTGCAGGCCACAGCAATCTATTGCCGAGCCAGGATCAGCGTCATCGTGATGCTGAGCCCCGTCACGGGCAGAAGAACGGATCTCTTCCCCTGATCACATTGTGGGGGGGAGATCCGACCCACTAGACACCAGGGAGATTATGAATGAAGCACTTCAATGCAGCTGTCAGTTTTGACAGCTGCATTAAAGTGCTTAATTAGCCGACGCGGCAACGGGACCCACGCCGGCTTATAGAGGCACTGCCCGGCTGCAGATTGCAGCCAGGAGCGGTGCCGTTCAGAGCGGGGTCCCCTCTCTGAACACCCCCCGCAGCACCATGACGTACCAGGTATGTCATGGGTCGCTAAGGGGTTAAAGAGAAAAGTTTGAAAAAGGAGCATCCATAATGCTCTGAGGCTGAATTCACAGTGCAATAAAATCAAGGCAAAGTGCCAATAAAAATGGCCAAGGGGGGCGGGTTGAGGGTGGAGGAGGGTTGTTATTTTTTTAATAAATTTTTTTTTCCAGTTGTGTCTATTTCTTTACTTTACAGGTTTAGCATCCATTACTAAGCCGGGGCAAAATGGCTGACAGTAACCCCCCTATTACTACCCCAGTGGCATCAGCCGCTCTTGCCAGCATCAGGGGTGCTGGGAAGAGCCGGTGCCAGTAATCCAAAGTGTCAAAACTGGCACTGGTAGGATGGTATTATTAGGCTCGGGAGGGAAAAAATAAATGGCCCTTCCCACCCTGGTACTGCAAGGCTGCTGTTGTTGTTTTTTTTTAACCTGGCTGGTTGTAAAAATGGGGGAAAGCATACACGTTTTTTAAATAAATAATAGGTTTAAAAAGCATGTAGTGTTCGCCCCATTTTTCTGACGATTTTTTTTTTGAGGGCCAGAAAAAAACTCAGAAAACTATGAGAGCACCCTAAAAGTTCAGTTTAGGGACTCATAACTTATTGAGTACATTTTATTAACCCGTTTTTGGCGGATAATGAATAACATTTTATAACCTGTTATAACTTTCAAATCAGCAGAGAATGTGAAGCAAGTTTGCAATTTGCACACTTCCTGTGTTTAGACTCTATTTGTTTTTCGAAGAGTCTAAACACAGGAAGTCCAGTGTTTTCAAAGTCATCTGATTGCTCCCAGGGAAGGCAGTCATGTGATTGATGGACACATCGAGCTGTGACATTTTGTACTGAACATGACAGGGTACTGTCAAGTCGCTCCCTGACCCCTACCTCCCTCTCACCACCTTACCCTTCCCAATAAGACACGGACAAACAGATTGGAGTCAAATGGCCACAGCCACCAGGGGTACTGCTGCAGGCCATAGCAATCTATTGGCGAGCCGGGATCAGCGTCATTCTGACGCTGAGGCCCGGCACGGGCAGAAGAACCGATCTCCCCCCCCGCGGGGGGGAGATCCGTACCACTAGACATCAGGGACGTGAGGTCTGAAGCCTCTAAGTGCAGCTGTCAGGTTTGACAGCTGCACTTAGAGGCTTAATTAGCCGGCGCGGCAACGGGACCCGCGCCGGCTAATATATGCACTGCCCGGCTGCACATGTCAGCCGGGATCAGCGCCGTTTAGAGCGGTGTCCCGCCAGGACCCCGCTCTGAACACCCCCCGCGGCACCATGATGTATCAGATGCGTCATGGGTCGCTAAGGGGTTAAACATATAAGGGGTTTTTGTCCTCGAAGCCCATACCACTGGTGGGTTTTAAACTTCCATCTATAGCTGCAGGTTTTTTGCCTTCAACCGAAGAAACTTAAGGCCATTGGTTCGAAGGCACCACATTGTACCACCCGCATAGCTATCTCCCCATGTGTTCCATCCGGGCCTATGCCCCAGTTCTTCCTCCAAACCGCCAGACCCAGCCAGTACACAATATAACCACCAACCAGGGGGGTCCAGAACCTATTCCCTTAGGTCCCCCCCTCCACCTCCCAGCACTAATGCAGTTTATTCCAACTTCGAGGACAAACCCCCTCTGTCCCAGCTGCCGTGACTACTAACGCCACCCGCCACTGGGCCACAAACCCCAATCATTCCCCTAGACATACCCCCTCCCCAGAAACTATTCCCTTACCAAAAGAAGCCTCCCCCCCCCCCACCCCTAACAACAAAAAAGGGGGGAGGGTGGGTGGGAGTTTTTCTGTGGGGCTTAGACCAAAATGGCTGCCGAAACTACTCAGCAGCCCCTTATACTGTATCTCCTCCTCCCATACTCTGCCCCCTAAGGGAACCTCCTTCCCGACGTGTTGTCCCTCCTTCCAAGCCCCTGTCATGTCGGCCTCCCCCTAGCTCCGCTGAGTACGGTCTTCACTGGACCTCACGTTTTTAGTCTCTGGACTAAGTTCAGCTTTATTTTAACCCCTTAAGGACAGAGCCTGAAATGGCCTTAAGGACAGAGACAAATTTTATGAATATGACCTGTGTCACTTTATTCATTAATAACTTCGGCATGCTTTTACCTATCCGGCTGATTCTGAGACTGTTTTCTCGTGACATATTGTACTTTACATTTCTGGTAAATTGGAGTTGATACTTATAACAAATCTTTATGAAAAAAAACAAAATAATGTGAAAAATTTGGAAAAAATGCATTTTTCCAACTTTGAAACTTTTCTGCTTATACAGAAAATGGTTATGCCACATAAATTATATATTAAATAGCATTAGCAAAATGTCTACTTTATGTTGGCGGCATTTATTAAACTATCTTTCATTTTTTTTTAAACAATAGAAAGCTTAAAACATTAGCAGCAAATTTCCAAATATTCAGTAAAATTTCAAAATCAGATATTTTTAGGGACCTGTTCAGGTGGGGGCTAGGTTCACACTATGTAACTGTGCGGCTGTATTTTTTATGCGGCTGTAAATGTGCGGATGAAACTCCGGCCGTGGGAAAAAATAGACATGCGGCTCAAAACATACGGTCATTTACTTTGAAATCTGGTTCAACTACAAATAACAAATAAAATCTTAAGAAAGTGATGCAAACACCTCTGGATGCATCTGGGAAAGCAGGGAACACAGTTTACATGAATTGCTATTACCGGGGTTTGCGATCCTCTGCACTAATGCCGATGTCTCTCATGGTTAATCTATTAAAATAATAAAACACATTTTCGTTGTAATAAAGTGCCTTTCGTTGTTCAATAATTAAATTTAAACTAATCCATCATTTTGCAATTAAATATACTGTTAAAATAAATAGATATATAAATAAATGTATATTTATATATATATTTATTTTTTGACCGTATATTTAATTGCACAATGATGGATTCGTTAGAATTAAATTATTGACCAACGAAACTGAATTTATTTCAACAAAATTGTGTTTTATTAATTAAATATTAATTAGTACAGGAAGCTTCATAAGCCGTTAATTCATATGCCGGCAATAGAGCATTCTGTACTAAGCATCACTTTACTTTAATGAAAACATCAAATGTTTCTTCTAATTATGTTATCACAATAGCATTATTAGAAGAAACATTTAGAATTATATGTGCGCTCAGCTGATTGGCTGATCGGCTCAGCGCACATATAATGAGCCGGTCCGCAGCACAGTGACTTCATTGTGCTGCGGACCAGCGAAGAGGACACATCGGGGTGAGTATTGAGCTCTCCCCACCCCCTCGCCAGCACTGCACCCCTCCCAGCAAGGAAGGGGGGGTCAGTTAACCCCTTCCTTGCTGGGATGGGTGCAGTCTGACATCAGTCTGGCCCCCAAGGGGTTAAGGGGGATGCAATACATCCTCCCTTAACCCCTTGGGGGCCAGACTGTAAGCAGCGATCTGTAAAGATGCTGCATACTGTAAGGAGCACAACACCGCTCACAATGATGGGTGTTGTGCTCCTGTTTGTGTGTTTTTTGTGTGTTTCTCCCTTTTTGTTTTTCAGATATCGGTATCCTGTGGATTACGTCGGATTCTGTGGACTACGTCGATGACCAGCGTTTTTTTTATGTTTTTTTTTTAATAAAATGGTCAATGAGGGGTGTGGGGGTGTTTTTATTTGAATAAAATTTTTTTTTAACTTGTGTCTTGTCTTTATTTCTTTACTTTATAGACTTAGTAGTGGAAGCCGTCTAATAGACGGAATCCATTACTAAGTTGGGGCCCTATGCGTTTTTTTTTAAATTATTTATTTATTTAAAAAAAAAAAAAACGCATAGGGTCCCCCCTATTTTTATAACCAGCCGGGTTAAAAACCAAACGACAGCAGCCTGGTAACACCAGGGTGGGAAGAGCCATTGTTTTAGGCCCTCCCCAGCCTAAATCTTACCAGCCTGCTGCCGCCCGGTCCAGGAGCGCCAATTTTGACGCTCCAGGACCACTGGCACCCGGCTCTTCCCAGTACCCCTGGTGGCATTGGGTACTGGGGTAATAATAGGGGGTTAGTGTTAGCCATTTTATACCGGCTAACACTAGGCCCCAACTTAGTAATGGATTCCGTCTATTAGACGGCTTCCACTACTAAGTCTATAAAGTAAAGAAATAAAGACAAGACACAAGTTAAAAACATTTTTTATTCAAATAAAAACACCCCCACACCCCTCATTGACCATTTTATTAAAAAAAAACATTAAAAAAACGCTGGTCATCAACGTAGTCCACGTAATCCGACGTAATCCACAGGATACCGATATCTGAAAAACAAAAAGGGAGAAACACACAAAAAACACACAAACAGGAGCACAACACCCATCATTGTGAGCGGTGTTGTGCTCCTTACAGTATGCAGCATCTTAACAGATCGCTGCTTACAGTCTGGCCCCCAAGGGGTTAAGGGAGGATGTATTGCATCCCCCTTAACCCCTTGGGGGCCAGACTGATGTCAGACTGCACCCATCCCAGCAAGGAAGGGGTTAACTGACCCCCCCTTCCTTGCTGGGAGGGGTGCAGTGCTGGGGAGGGGGTGGGGAGAGCTCTATACTCACCCCGATGTGTCGTCTTGGCTGGTCCGCAGCACAATAAAGTTACTGTGCTGCGGACCCGCTAATTATATGTGCGCTGAGCCGATCAGCCAATCAGCTGAGCGCACATATAATTCTAAATGTTTCTTCTAATAATGCTATTGTGATAACATAATTAGAAGAAACATTTGATGTTTTCATTAAAGTAAAGTGATGATTAGTACAGAAAGCTCTATTGCCGGGAATATGAATTAACGGCTTATGGAGCTTCCTGTACTAATTAATATTTAATTAATAAAACACATTTTAGTTGAAATAAATTCAGTTTCGTTGGTCAATAATTTAATTCTAACGAATCCATCATTGTGCAATTAAATATACTGTCAAAAAATAAATATATATATATAAATATACATTTATTTATATATCTATTTATTTTAACAGTATATTTAATTGCAAAATGATGGATTCGTTAGAATTAAATTATTGACCAACGAAAGGGACTTTATTACAAAGAAAATGTGTTTTATTAATTTAATATATTAACTATCAGAGGCATCGGCATTCGGCATCATTGCCGGCTATTTTTGAAGTACTCCTTACGGACCGCCTGTCAATCCTCGGCCGCATGTCCAGCCGCAAACAATGGTCTTGTTCATTTTTTACGGGTCCGTTTACGATCGGGCCGTAGATTCATACATAGTGTGCACTGTGCAGCCGTATATCCTATACTTTCCAGCGTACGCATGAACCACCAAAAATACCGCCGCACAATTACAGCCGCAAATACAGCCGCACAGTTACATAGTCTGAACCTGGCCTTAAAGTGTATTTGAGGGGACTGTATGTTAAAAAGCCCCACAAAGCACCCCATTTCAGAAACTGCACCCCCCAAACTCTGCAAAAGCACATCCAGAAAGTTTTTTAACCCTTTAGGGGAGTCAAAGCTAAGTGTGTAAGAAATTTGAAAATTTTAATTTTCTGTGCAGAGATTTTATTGTAATCCAATATCTTTTATAATAATAAATCTATTAGCAGAGAAATGCACCCCAATATTGATTGCCCCGTTTCAGCAGTTTATAGAAATACCCCATATGTGGCCTTATTGCGCTATTTGACGCAACCAGAAGCCTCAGATATAAGGGAGCGCCTTGTGAATTTCAATGCCTCCGTTTTATTTGGTCATTTTTGACTGTATCACTTCAGGTTGGCAGAGGCTCTGGGGTGCCAAAACCTAAAAAACACCCCTAAAGGGACACCATTTAGAAAACTACACCCTTCGAGGAATGTAACAAGGGGTGCGGTGAGCATTTGGACTCCACAGGTGCTTCACAGATTTTCAGAACAATGTGGCGTAAAAAAGGAAAAATTTTATTTTTTTTGCACTTAAACGTTGTTCTAGCCTTCATTTTTCATTTTAACAAGGGGATAAAAGAAAAAAAAACACCAAACGTGTAGCGCAGTTTCTCCCGAGTACGGAAATACCCCACATGTGGACATAAAGTGCCAAGCGGGCGCAGGACGAGCCTCCAAAGGGAAGAAGCGCCAATTAGCTTTTGGAAGCTTGATTTCACTGGAATGGATTTCATGAGCCATGTCGCATTTACAGAGCCCTTGTGTTGCCAAAACACTGGAAACCCCCCACAAGTGACCCCATTCTGGAAACTACACCCCTCAAGGAATCTAACAAGGGGTGCAGTGAGCATATGGACCCCGCTGGTGACGGGCACAAATGTGAAACAATGTGACGTGAAAGTGAAAACTTTAATTTTTTCACTTTCACATCACAAATGTGCCCGTCATCAAGGGGTCCATATCCTCATTGCACCCCTTGTTAGATTCCCTTAGGGGTGTAGTTTCCAGAATGGGGTCACTTGTGGGGGGTTTCCAGTGTTTTGGCAGCACGAGGGCTCTGTAAATGTGACATGGCGTTCATCATCCATTCTGGCCAAATCCAGACTCCAAAATCCAAATGGCGCTCCTTCCCGTCGGAGGCTTGCCCTGCGCCCACATGGCGCTTTATGTCCACATGTGGGGTATTTACGGACTCAGGGGGAATTGCTCTACACATTTTGTATGTTTTTTCTCTTTTAACCCCTTGTGAAAATAAAAAATTTAAGGCTAAACCAACATTATAGTGTAAAAAATTTAATATTTCATTTTCACACCACATTGTTCCACATTTGTGCCCATCACCAGTGGGGTCCATATGCTCACTACACCCCTTGTTACATTCCCTGAGGGGTGTAGTTTCCATAATGGGGTCACTTGTGGGGTGTTTCAACTGTCTTGGCAACACAGAGGCCTTTCAAATGCAACAAGGCCCTCGAAATCCATTCCAGTCAAATCCAGCCTCCAAAAACCAAATGGCGCTACTTCCCTTTGGAGGCTTACCCTGCCCCCGCATGTCGCCTTAAGCCCACATGTGGGGTATTTCTGTACTCAGGGGAAATTGCTCTACACATTGTGTTTGTTTTTTTATCTTTTAACTCCTTGTGAAAATGAAAAAATCAAGACAAGATCAATGATTTAGTGTAAAAATTAAAAAAATTTTACACTAAATGTTGGTCTAGCCTTGATTTTTTCCATTTCTACAAGGGGTTAAAAAAGAAAATGAATGCAAAATGTGTAGGGTAATTTCCCTCGAGTACGAAAATACCCCACATGTGGACATAATGTGCCATATGGGCACAGGGCAAGCCACCAAAGGGACAGAGCGCTATTTAGAGGCTGGGATGGAGGCCATGTCGCAATTACAAAGCTCCTGTGCTGCCAGGACAGTAGAAACCCCCAACAAGTGACCCCATTCTGGAAACTACACCCCATAAGGAATCTAACAAGGGGTGCAGTGAGCATATGGACCCCACTGGTAACGGGCACATATGTAGAACATGTGCTGTGAAAATAAAAAGTAAAATTTTTTTTATTTTTAAGGCACAAATGTGCCCGTCACCAGGGGGCCATATCCCCGCTGCCCCCCTTGTTAGATTCCTTATGGGGTGTAGTTTCCAGAACTTGTGGGGGGTTTCTACTGTCCTGGCCGCATAGAGGCTTTGTAATTGCATCATGGCATCCTCTAATGGGAATGGCGGCCATACCTATTTAGCTGGGGAAAAGGGACAATTTTTATTTATTTTGGGGGTATTAGGCCAATTATTAGTTTATAAGGTTGAAAATGACAGGTGTCCATCAAATTCAACCTGTGTTGATCCAGAGGAAGGCAAAAAAACCTCATCAGTAGCCTCATCACTGGGAAAAAATTACTTCCCGACTCCATAATGGCAATCAGAATAATCCCCGGATCAACGTGACCCCTGAAATTGGAATAAGGGACAGAATTTAGAAAATGTAGAACTCCAATGACGTGTGGTACGCCTTGAAGCGATCCTGTATGCAGAGGCTGGGGGGATCAGGACAGGTGTCACACTGGAAAATGGTGTCCTTCCTGATCCCCCTGTTACGCCACACTCTGCACTTCTTCTGGGGTCTCCTGTTTTCCAGTGTGGGGGACGTCACCTGGAAAATGTTGTCCTGGTGCGATCCGGGGTCCTTCATATCCAGAAGCGCTGGGTCCGCTCCATGGCTGCTAAATATTAGGGCTCTGTTACGGCTTCTGATATTTTCGGATCGTGCCGCAAGCTATAGTAGCTCGGGCAGCGAGGGACCGGAAGAGGGTGTGCTGGTATAAAAGTTATCCCCGTACAGGTGGTAACCTTTATCCAGCAGTGGGAAGATCAGTTCCCGAACGATCTCCCCACTAACTCCGAGGATGGTGGGGGGGGGGGCAAGATTCAGGTGTCCCTTCCTTCATACACTCTAAGGGTACGTGCACACTGCGGAATGGCGAAGGATAACCCTTTGTGCATTCCGCAGCTGACACCCACCGGCGGACTGATGCAGACGTGCGTCTCCACCCGTGTCACACTCCATTCTTTGCACGGGCAGATTCCGCTCTCCGTCCAATGTGTTCAATCTTTGGACAGACGACGGAATCCGCCCGTGCATAGAACGGAGTCCATGACACGGGTGTAGACACACGCCCGCGTCAGTCCGCCGGCGGGTGCCAGCTGCGGAATGCACAAAGGGTTATCCTTCTCCATTCCGCAATGTGCATGTACCCTAAGGCTGGGTTCACACACTGTATACTTCAGGCAGTATTTGGTCCTCAAGTCAGGTCCTCATAGCAACCAAAACCAGGAGTGGATTGAAAACACAGAAAGGCTCTGTTCACACAATGTTGAAATTGAGGGGATGGCCGTCATATAACGGTAAATAACTGCCATCATTTCAATATAACAGCCGTTGTTTTAAAATAACAGCAAAAATTTGCCATTAAATGACGGCCATCCACTCAATTACAACATTATGTGAACAGATCCTTTCTGTGTTTTCAATCCACTCCTGGTTTTGGTTGCTATACAGCCTCACAAATACAGCCTCAAATATACATAGTGTGAACCCAGCCCCCATCTGTAAGTGTACCCTGAGGTACTCTCACAGAGTTTGTAGAATTTCACGCCATACTGTCATCTCTTATTGGGACGGTACTGGCGGAAAAGACGTGTCTGGGGGGCAGCGTACGCTACACTACCCCCAGACACGTCACTGGATGATGAGGATGAATGGAGGAAAGAAGGATCCCCCCATTCATCCTCACTGGCTGTTTCGGTGTCGGACGCAATAATAACGTATGCGGCCGACACCGAAAACACCCTGGGGGCCATCTTTATACGGGGACTAGTATATGGGGTATGTAAATGTGTAATGTAGTGTAGTGTAAAACTTTATTTCATGTAGTGTGGTGTAATGTAGTGTTTTTTACGTTTTTTTGACAGTAAGAAAAAATATCCCTACGCCAAGAAAGGAGCTGCTGATAAATGCCGCACATATCAGCAGCCAGTGGCGGTAGGATATACGGGGGGAAAAATGCCCCTACGCCAAAAAGGAGGAGTTACTGATCAGCGGCGCACTTACGTGCGATGCTGATCGGCACTCAGCGGCGTTAGGGCGCATAAAAAGGAAAAAGCAACTGATTAGTGAATAATATTCACTGATCAGCCGCTAGGGGGCAGTAGAGCGACGCTTCCGAAGACTTGCAAGGGCTGCCGAACCCAAAGAGCCGAACATTTGCGAATATTTCCGAAGTTAGACGACGCTGGACCCTGCAACACACACCCGTGCCGACAAGCAGGGATGGCCTGCTATACATCATAGCAGGCCATAGCAGGCCATCTTCCCCAACCGCTGCGATTTACACACAGCGATCGGAGAAACATTGGGCGTACTGTAAGTAAGTAAGTAACACTTACGCCCGATGTCGTTAAGGGGTTAAAGCATGATAACTTAAAAAAAAATAATGTATTAATTTAAATTGCAAACTTGCTTTATTTCACATACACAAAAAAAATCAGGGTCCGCACCCGGTCCGTACTAGGACATGTCCTTTTTTTTCCAGGATTGATTTTCATCCATTTCTGCTACTGCTAGTGTGAATAGAAAACCGAAAAAAATTGCACAATTATTTAGAAGTGTAACAAAGTCCTTTATTTACATGTACAAAAAATTTATAGAAACTAGGAAATTTCATGGAAAAAGACACAGATAACACAAGGCCAGAGGAGGAGAAAGATCTCAGTGTGGTAAATCAATATAAAATTAGAAATTATAAGTGCTGCAATATTATGTATACCAAATGCAACACTACCATCTAGTGGTCACTGAAATTGTAGCAATGACAAGTGTTTAACCTGCAATGCAGTGACAGCATGGATGTAGTGTAATATGATATAGTATAATGGAGGAGAGACTGTTTGTAACCCCTCAGCGGCCAGCCAGGTAATGAATAGAGCACCACAAGTAAGGCCCTACAGATTCCAATTCCTATGCGACCACACAAGTGAAAAACAAACCAACACTGAGATCTTACCCCCGTCCAGCCCACCAGCCCGACGCACGTTTCGCTCACTTCATCAGGAGCTAATGGACATGATAACAGCCATACATGTATATATACACACAAAAACCTCCATTGTACACCCATTAATTAGTTCCTACTTACAATGGCAATGTGAGGAGAGTCCAGGCGTGGAGTACCAAGATGGCGAATGCGGCCGGAAGGGGGAGTGATTGCCTGTGGTGGCCAGTCAGATATAGGGGAAGTCAGGATCATGTGACCAGGTGCGTGCAATCAGCACCGCCCACCTACACCGTGCTCTGGGTCCACCGAAAGCATAAATCCTAATGTGGCTACATGGTATATGTGTGTGCCAGTAATATCGCCACAATAGCGCACCCGTCATTGCTAAAATGCGGTTGCCAGCAGTTGGCACCGGTGTCACTGAAGCGTGATGACGTCATCACGCCAAAATCACGTGACGGCGCCATCACACAGCCGCATAGACTATCCCCATTGCCACTGCAATTATATAGGCTTGTGATACCTAAAACCACCACACGATGTCACTATAACCACACAAATACTGTATAACATATTCCAATGCACATTCTAATACTTATACCTAACTGGATTCTAATCCTAGAGGCGATCTAATTGTGTCTTATAGCTACATAATAAAAGAGGAATATATGTATATACAATCATATTTTATTAAATTGTCACATGTAGAAATATATGTGAAAAAATGTGTAGTGTAACTACATATGTTGAGAGGGAAGGAAGTGTAAGTGAAATATACTAAGGTTGGGAGTGTCTGATTAAATACATGATTATTAATGTGAAAACATTAAAAAAGATCTATAATAAGTGATCAACCATATACATGATAAAAATATCCATAACGATATTCATAATAAAGGTGACAGATCATTCATATAAGGGTGAGTATAACTTCCATCATAACATTCATGATACCATAATTCATAATTTATATTAATCCATAATTATAAGAGTGAGTGACAAACATAAAAGTGCGCAAGTGCGTGCAGTGACCGAAACACAGTAAATCAATCAGTGAAGTGCAAACAAGACCCTATAAAATTCATATAAATGTATTAATTATTATTGGCGTAGTGAGAACTCCGGCCGGCACTAACTGCAAGGTACACCCAATGTAGGAAACCCGGGACTGAAGTCTAGAGCAGACAAGCTGTATCCAAACCGTAGAACGGTGGTGCAGAGGCAAATAAAGCAGGATATATATATCAGGGTCAAGAAACAGAGTCTCGCACTCACCGGACTGAAGCTGCATGTGGTTTATTTCCGATACATCAGAATAGGCTTGGCGGGGAGAGGGGAGATGGCAAAGCAGGTGTGTTCAGCAGGAGCATGCTCCTGCTGAACACACCTGCTTTGCCATCTCCCCTCTCCCCGACAAGCCTATTCTGATGTATCGGAAATAAACCACATGCAGCTTCAGTCCGGTGAGTGCGAGACTCTGTTTCTTGACCCTGATATGTATTAATTATTATACCGGTAAAGTGTATTAAAATATGACAGTTATAAAAAATAATAAATAAAAATTTTCAAATCAGCACCAATGCTGACTAATCGCCAAAAATCGTATGGTACACAAAAACATATGGTGACAGTCTCCATGATCAGTATAGCAAGAATATATAGATGTAATCCAACTGCTGATCCTGGCTCCACAACTCGAACTGCGATACACCTAGAAAACAAACAAGAATAGAGATAATGGGGGGCATAAAATATTTGAAATGAAAATAACCGCATGTCCTTTGGGGTCCACAAGAGTGCATATATACATGTACGTGTACTTAAATAGATATAAAAATTAATAAAAACCACAAACAAGGTTAAAACCACAGAAGGGATAACGAACTACTCAGAGAGCAATTACTATTAATAATATTCCCAGAGGAATAAAAATATTAGACTCTAATGATATTGCAGGAATATGAACAACTTGCATAATGAAAGACATCAGATATACTTACAAAAAGGAACCAAAACTATTGACCTCATTCAGTCCCGCAGGTGTGAGTGTTTGGAGTTTCTCGATCCACATGCACTCCCTTTGAGCCAATGTCTTCTTCCACTCACCTCCTCGTATACTGGGATATATACGATTAATGCCCTTAACCTTGAGGAGAGAAAAGTCACAGTTATGTTTGAGTGGCGTGCCAGCGGTTTCAGAAGAAGTGGACTGTCATCATGTTGTGCGGACATAATGTCCCGAACATGCTCTCGCACTCTCTTTCTGAGCTCCTTGCTGGTCATACCAACATACACTTTGCCACATGGGCAGGTGGCATGATACACGACACCTTTGGTGCTACAATCTATACTATGAGTGATCCGAAAGGTTTTTGCACCACTAGCGTCAAAGAAGGATTCTGTCTTTTCAACATTTGGACAAGCCACACAATGTCCACAGTTACGACATCCCCATTTAGGACCTTTACTACCAAATGCTCTCATTGGGGTATTGCCCTGGTAGTAACTGTGGACCAGGGTATCCTTGAGATTTCTTGATCTCCTAAACGTGATTGACGCCTTCTCAGATGAAAGTGATGCCAGGGTAGGATCACTCCGTAAAATGGGCCAGTAACCATCCATCACCTCCCTGACCTCGTCGACCCTAGTGTGGTAGTTGGTAATCATCCGAGTCACTGGGTCCTGTTGTCCCCTTACCTTTGGTTTTGTTTGAAGCAGTTCTTGCCTATTTTGTCTCTTGGCCCGAAAGTAGGCACGATTGATCATTCTTGTACTATATCCCCGTTCCAGAAACCGAGAGCGCAGATCCATGGCCTGCTTCTCGAACTCCTCATCATCAGAACATAAACGCCGTGCACGCAAAAACTGGCCAACAAGGATATTCCGTATTAAATGGCCTGGATGTGAGGATTTGGCATGTAAGATGGTGTTTGCCGAGGTCTTCTTACGAAAGAGGTCCGTGGAGAGATATTCATCGTCCTTTACTGTAATATGAATATCCAAAAAATCAATAGAGCCCTGACCAATGTGGTGTGTTAGTTTAATGTTGCGGTTGTTATTATTCATTGCACCAATAAATGTTTCCAAGTCCCCCACCGACCCCTGCCAGATCATGAGAATGTCGTCAATATACCGACCCCAAAAGACGACACCCTCAATCCCCGGCACAGGGTCTGTGAGAAACAGAGACCTCTCCCACAGCCCCAGGAACAAATTGGCATACGAGGGCGCACAAGACGCCCCCATTGCCGTGCCCTGGAGCTGTAGGTAGAAGGTCTCTTTGAAAACAAAAAAGTTGTGCGTTAGGACAAACTCCAATGCCTGTAACAGAAAATCCCCCAAGTCCCTCTGGAGATTACTAGTCAGGAGAAAATGTCTTACCGCGTCCAGTCCGTCTTGATGCTTGATCGAGGTGTAGAGCGACTCCACGTCGCAAGTCACCAAAATCATATCACTCTCAAGCTGAAGACCGTCAATTCGTCGCAAGACGTCATTGGTGTCCTTAATATACAACAGAAGTGTCTCTACCAGGAGAAGCAAGTAATAATCAATTAGTCTGCTAATTGGCTCACACAGACTACTTGAACCTGAAACAATAGGTCGACCTGGAGGTACCCTCTCATTTTTGTGTATCTTGGGCAACAGATAGATAGTGGCAATCATCGGATTATCCGGAATAAGGGCCTCAATCTCTTTTTTTTTTTTTTTGAAAAAAACCCCCTCTCCAATGCCTCATCCAGGATATTTATTAGTTCAGCCTTAAATTTACTGAGTGGATTGAAAGTCAATCTACGATAACATTCAGTGGTACGTAACTGCCGAAACATCTCCCCTTCATAGAGGGAGATGGGCCAGATAACTACATTCCCACCTTTATCGGACGGCTTAAAGACCACATCCTTCCACTTCCGCATCTCCTCCAAAGCAGCATTTTGCTCAGATGTTAAATTATCAAATCGTTTTGTCTCAGGAATGGATTTCAAATCATGTTTGACCAATCTAACAAACAAATCTATCTCGGGAAACTGAGTCAATTGTGGAAAGTTCTTAGATTTGGGAAACAGAGAGGAGGGGAACTTACTTGTGTCAGAGGTTTCTTGTTCATCAAGAAGACCAATCAGAGTGTGTATTGAGTCCAATTCCTCCCTTGACCATTGCCCAGTTTGTTCACCTTCATTATTCCTACGTTCAAATATTTTCTTAAAAGTCAGGTGAGTGGAAGAAGACATTGGCTCAAAGGGAGTGCATGTGGATCGAGAAACTCCAAACACTCACACCTGCGGGACTGAATGAGGTCAATAGTTTTGGTTCCTTTTTGTAAGTATATGTGATGTCTTTCATTGTGCAAGTTGTTCATATCCCTGCAATATCATTAGAGTCTAATATTTTTATTCCTCTGGGAATATTGTTAATAGTAATTGCTCTCTGAGTAGTTCTTTATCCCTTCTGTGGTTTTAACCTTGTTTGTGGTTTTTATTAATTTTTATATCTATTTAAGTACACGTACATGTATATATGCACTCTTGTGGACCCCAAAGGACATGCGGTTATTTTCATTTCAAATATTTTATGCCCCCATTATCTCTATTCTTGTTTGTTTTCTAGGTGTATCGCAGTTCGAGTCGTGGAGCCAGGATCAGCAGTTGGATTACATCTATATATTCTTGCTATACTGATCATGGAGACTGTCACCATATGTTTTTGTGTACCATACGATTTTTGGCGATTAGTCAGCATTGGTGCTGATTTGAAAATTTTTATTTATTATTTTTTATAACTGTCATATTTTAATTCACTTTTCCGGTATAATAATTAATACATTTATATGAATTTTATAGGGTCTTGTTTGCACTTCACTGATTGATTTTGCTGTGTTTCGGTCACTGCACGCACTTGCGCGCTTTTATGTTTGTCACTCACTCTTATTAATTATGGATTTAATATAAATTATGAATTATGGTATCATGAATGTTATGATGGAAGTTATACTCACCCTTATATGAATGATCTGTCACCTTTATTATGAATATCGTTATGGATATTTTTATCATGTATATGGTTGATCACTTATTTTATATCTTTTTTAATGTTTTCACATTAATAATCATGTATTTAATCAGACACTCCCAACCTTAGTATATTTCACTTACACTTCCTTCCCTCTCAACATATGTAGCTACACTACACATTTTTTCACATATATTTCTACATGTGACAATTTAATAAAATATGATTGTATATACATATATTCCTCTTATATTATGTAGCTATAAGACACAATTAGATCGCCTCTAGGATTAGAATCCAGTTAGGTATAAGCATTAGAATGTGCATTGGAATATGTTATACAGTATTTGTGTGGTTATAGTGACATCGTGTGGTGGTTTTAGGTATCACAAGCCTACATAATTGCAGTGGCAATGGGGATAGTCTATGCGGCTGTGTGATGGCGCCGTCACGTGATTTTGGCGTGATGACGTCATCACGCTTCAGTGACACCGGTGCCAACTGCTGGCAACCGCATTTCAGCAATGACGGGTGCGCTATTGTGGCGATATTACTGGCACACACATATACCATGTAGCCACATTAGGATTTATGTTTTTGGTGGACCCAGAGCACGGTGTAGGTGGGCGGTGCTGATTGCACGCACCTGGTCACGTGATCCTGACTTCCCCTATATCTGACTGGCCACCACAGGCAATCACTCCCCCTTCCGGCCGCATTCGCCATCTTGGTACTCCACGCCTGGACTCTCCTCACATTGCCATTGTAAGTAGGAACTAATTAATGGGTGTACAATGGAGGTTTTTGTGTGTATATATACATGTATGGCTGTTATCATGTCCATTAGCTCCTGATGAAGTGAGCGAAACGTGCGTCGGGCTGGTGGGCTGGACGGGGGTAAGATCTCAGTGTTGGTTTGTTTTTCACTTGTGTGGTCGCATAGGAATTGGAATCTGTAGGGCCTTACTTGTGGTGCTCTATTCATTACCTGGCTGGCCGCTGAGGGGTTACAAACAGTCTCTCCTCCATTATACTATATCATATTACATTACATCCATGCTGTCACTGTATTGCAGGTTAAACACTTGTCATTGCTACAATTTCAGTGACCACTAGATGGTAGTGTTGCAATTGGTATACATAATATTGCAGCACTTATAATTTCTAATTTTATATTGATTTACCACACTGAGATCTTTCTCCCCCCTCTGGCCTTGTGTTATCTGTGTCTTTTCCCGTGAAATTCCCTAGTTTTTATAAATTTTTTGTACATGTAAATAAAGGACTTTGTTATACTTCTAAATAATTGTATAATTTTTTCGGTTTTCTATATGGTTTTGTTGCACTGTATGTTGTTTAGGCAGGACTTTCTTTTGGGTTGTCTGTCTGATAGTGTGAATAGCCCAATATACATCAATGTGCACTAACTCGGATCCGTAAATTACGGAACGTGTGCATAAGGCCTAATGCAATTTTTCATTTAAAACAAGAATTTTGGTGACACTTTCAAATTTTTTCTCTATGTTATAAAATAATCCTCTTATCTTGCAGTTTTGTGCAGTTATCTTGTAGTTTTGGCTTACAGCCCAACACCGTACAGGGCGATTGGCATTTACCAGAGAACAACAAGATTGGCAGATTCAACATTGGTGCCTTGTGCTTTTCACAGATGAGAGCAGGTTTACAGAGACATCCTTCAGCATGACTGGTTGGGCAGTAAGACAGTAATGGTGTGGGGTGACATTTCTTTGGAGGGCCTTGTGAGACCATATGATGGTGCAGTTGGCCCTGGGTTCCTCCTAATGCAGGACAATGCTAGACCTCATGTGGCTGGAGTATGTCAGCAATTCCTGCAAGATGAAGGCATTGAAGCTATGGACTGGCCCGCACGTTCCCCAGACCTGAATCTGAGCACATGTGCGACATCATGTCTGGCTCCATCCACCAACATGCACCACAGACTGTCCAGGAGTTGACGGGTACTTTAGTCCAGGTCTGGGAGAAGATCCTTCAGGAGACTTTCTGCCACCTCATCAGGAGCATGCCCAGGTGTTGTAGGGAGTGACTCCAAATTCAGGCCACCATTGGTTAATAAATTTGATTTGCGTGCGATTTGTAAGCCGGCCGGCACCAGGGAGGTAGGTAAGTAGCTGTTAGATGCCATGACAGGAGCACACATGATGTGCTCCTGTCATCTCTGCTGCTAGGCACGGAGACATGCACTTCTGGGGGATCAGTGTCGTAATCCTCCTCCGGTCATTGCGGCGCAGATCGCTGCACGGATCATGTGAATGAGCCCTAAATTTGGGAAAGAATCTCCAAAATAGACATCCAGGTGGCAGGGCTGCTTTAACCAGAGGGCACATGGTGCACGTGCACCGGGCCCACTGGTTAAAGGGGCCCACTCTGAGCAGGGCCGGCCTTTGCTCTGTGCGACCAGTGCGGTCGCACAGGGCTCCGGCCACCAGCCTGCCAGGGGGCGCCATCGGGATGGGTAAGGTTACCCATGCACGGCGCCCCCTGCAGGCCCTTCCCCCCCCCCCCCCCCCCGCGCTCTGCACTGTAGCTATGAGCGCTCGGAACGAGCGCTCATAGGTACCGGCAGCAGCGTCACTGACAGGTCGGGAGCCATTGGCTTCCTCCCTGTCAGTCATCCTGGTGGCCGCAGGCAGTGCTTTACCTGCGGTCACAAGAAGCCGCTCTCCTGTAGTGGTATCGGCACTGAGTGACGTCACTCAGCGCCGGCATCGCGAGAGGGGACAGCGGTCTCTTGTGACCGCAGGCAAAGCACTGCCTGCGGCCACCAGGATGAGGTGAAGAGAAGAGGAACGCGCGGACCCAGGTGAGTATACCAGTTTTTTTTTTTTTTTATTTGCTATTTGGGAGGCCAGGAAGGGGGAGCACAAAAGGGGGGCTATATAATGGGGGCAGCACACAACGGGGGTCTATACTACTAGGGGTGCCCTATACACTACTGGGGGGGGGAATGACACGCTCAGGGGGTATATATAATTGGGGGGGGCACACAGGGTGTATATATATATATATATATATATATATATATATATATATATAATGGGGAGCACATAGGGGGGTATATATAACTGGGGAGGGGCACAGGGGTATATATAACTCGGTAAGCGCACAAGGGGGGCTATATACTATGGGGGGGTGCATCAGGGGTATTTATAACTCAGGGAGTGCACAGGGGGGCTATATACTACTGGGGGGTGCACAGGGGGGGTTTATGTAACTGGGGGACTGCAGAGGGGGGCTATATAGTACTGGGGGGTGCACAGGGGGTATATATAACTGGGGGGTGCACAGGGGGTATATATAACTGTGGGCAGCACCTAGTGGTCTAAAGTACTAGGGGCAGCACACAAGGGGTCTATATACTACTGGGGGCCGCACCTAGTGGTCTATATACTACTGGGGGCAGCGCACAGGGGGTCTATATACTACTGGGGGCAGCACAATGGGGTCTATATACTACTGGGGCAGCGCACAAAGGGTCTATATACTACTGGGGGCAGCACAATGGGGTCTATATACTACTGGGGCAGCACACAGGGGGTCTATATACTACTGGGGGCAGCACCTAGTGCTCTATAGTACTGGGGGCAGCACACAGGGGTCTATATACTACTGGGGACAGCACACAGCTTTCTATACTACTGGGTGCAGCACACAGGGGGTCTATACTACTGGGGGCAGCACACAGGGGGCTATACTAACATTGGGGCTGCACAGAGGTGCCTTTATTATATAGGGACCTTACTACTATATTGGGGCACAGAGCATACCTAATTAAGTGGGAGCACAGAGTGGTGTAACTAGTAAATAGGGGCACAGAGGGGGGTAACTACTATATAGGGGTACATAGGGGGGTAACTACTGTATAGGGGTACAGGGGACCTTGTTACCGTATGTTTTGGAGCCTAAAATGTTTCTCTGGCAGATTCTGGAGAGAAGATTCACAGCCGGGGGAGACATCATGGTGGCCCACGCTGGATGGAGCGAAAGAAAAGGTAAAACACTCTGATCAGAGAAGACTCCTCCTGTGAGTCACTGGATGTAACTGCACTCTCTTATAGGGTCTGTAGTGATAGTGGTCATGGTGTGGCGGTATTATGTAATGGTATCATTGATTATATCTTTATAAGGTTATAAGTAGAGATGAGCGAACCGGGTTCGAGTAGTTCCGAACTCGAACTTTCGGCATTTGATTAGCTAGGGCTGCTGAATTTGGATAAAGCTCTAAGGTTGTCTGGAAAACATGGATACAGCCAATGACTATATCCATGTTTTCCACATAGCCTTAGAGCTTTATTCCACTTCAACAGCCACCGCTAATCAAATGCTGAACGTTCGGATCGACTCGAGCATACTCCAGGTTCGCTCATCTCTTGTTATAAGGTAACTACTGTATGTATTGGGGCTCTTAATACAGTGTTGGGTCATTTTCAGGGCATTATACTGTGTGTGGAGCTCCGATTCTGATAACGTTGGGTTGGGGGGGGGGGCCACTCTTGAGGGCTGTGCACTGGGCCCACCAATGTATTAAAACGGCCCTGCCAGGTGGCCAAGAAGACCACCCTTCCTATCTGGGTAGAAAGGAAGTAGCTGCTGAGACAATATCACATTGTGTAGTTTTTTTTAATTTTTAACTTTGTCAGAGATAAATTAAAGGACAAGTGCCATGAAAAACTTTTTCCCAGTAATTGAAGCACATTACAAAGTTATATAACTCTGTAATATGCTTCAATCACCTATCTGCCTCCCTTCCCTGTCTTTTCCCCCCTCCACCCCCCCACCAGGAAGTGTCCTGACTCACACAGACCTGATTACTGTCATCACCATCACCAAGCTCTTCTCTCAGCTCCTTCTCCTGTTACACTAGCCTCCCCACTCCCCTGCCTTGTCAGGTGACTCAGCTTGGTCAGCTCCCATTGGCTGAACAACTGCAAGCCATCACTTGTCACATCTCACTTACTTATCTTCCCTCTGACTGACTACGGCACATAGGCAGCTCCCCCCTCCCCTCATACCCTCTCTCCCCCTCCCCTCATACCCTCTCTCCTGCTGCCGTGGACTCAGTAAAGGAGTCATGTCACTAGAGAAGATAAGCTGAGCAAGCAGAGTCACCTGACAAGGAGGGGAGGGGGAGGCTGGTGTAACAGGACCTAGAGCAGCCCTCCTGCTGATGACTCATCCTCACAAGAAGGAGCTGCCTGGTGGCGGTGACGACAGTAATCAGGTCTGTGTAAGTCAGGACACTTCCTGGTGGGGGGGTGGAGGGGGGAAAAGACAGGGAAGGGAGGCAGATAGGTGATTGAAGCATATTACAGAGTTATATAACTTTGTAATGTGCTTCAATTACTGGGAAAAAGTTTTTCATGGCACTTGTCCTTTAAGCAAAAATACACTGGAGTCAGTAGAATAACTATATTATATATATATATAATAAGTTGGGGTGGTTTCTGCAGTTTCACAGGACCAGATCATATCCTGTTTTTGGCTCTAAATATATGGCTACAGCTGTGAGCCAAACTATGCTAATTTGAAACCATTCTCACTCCTCACTTTGTGCTCATTAAGGGTACGTGCACACTACGGAATATCCACAGAGACTTCAAGTGGATTTTGCAGCGCGACCTCCGCTTGAAGTTTCGCCCATCCCATAGACTCAATGATATTTGCAGGCGAATAACGCCATCCGCCCAAAGAATTGCCTTGTCTTTCGACTGACTGATCAGAGAAACAGCAACATGATAGCCATATTGTAAAACATGGTAAGGAAATCTTCATATTGACAAAAGAACAACAGTTGCATGTGTTGCCTTATTCTTTATTTATTAAATAATCTGGTATTAAATAACCAACATAGGTGTGCTCACTTTAGGGCTGGGTTCACACTTGCATTAAAGGCCTTAGTTGCAGAGTTTATTCAGTTCCACAAAATAGAGACAGATAGCATGTTTAACAATAGACAGCAAGGGATCCCAAGAGAGTTCAGTGGGGTACTTCTGGTGGCTGTTTACTTTTCAAAATGTGAGCATACTGCTTGCAGGATATTTTTTTTGTCCACTGTTTACTGCTAAACAAACAGAAATCGGGGTGGAGCTCCCCAAATGTGTGAACCTAGCCTAAGTACTGGATGGCATGTCCAAGTGAATTTTCTTATTTCTCATTTTGTATGGAATTACAGTTATATGCAGATAAAAAATAAGCATCTGTTCTTCATATTATCTAATTTATTAGTTCTTCTAATTTATTATGATCCACACCTGATTTTTGGCTTTAAAACGGTACCACAAAACTAGAGCAAATCTGCATCATGTCTGAACACCCTCAAACAACGGTGTCACATGTGGCAATTTTTGAGGAAAACTGACACAGCACATTATGAACTAAAGTCAGAAGAGGATCCAACAGGAAAGGTAAGTATAAGTCCTTCCTTTATATTTCACATTCCTTTTAAATCCATTTCTGTCTGGCTGAAAAACTGCAGTGCCCATATTCTGAAGAAAAGAAAAAAAAAACTTGCCATGTGTGACTGCAGCCACAACTGCATGCTTGACGTGTGTACTGTATTTTTATTTTCTTTTTTATTAAACAATAAGTAATATAATGAGAATATATTAAAAAGTAATGGAAGAGTGTGCAGTGATTTACATTATAGATTTGGTTACCGTGGTATAAAGTGCACGTTCCAGCTGTACAAACCCTTGGTTTAGTTTTATCAATGTGAGCTAAAAACTATTTGATGTGTCCAATCACAGCTGACGTGTCCAACCAATCACAGCTCATCTGTTAAAATGAAAGGTGAGGAAATCAGACAGCTTTTTGTCTCAGATTGATCAATCTAATGCTGCGTTTACACGGAACGATTATCGTTCGAACTTTCGCATAAACGATCGCATTTGAGCGATAATCATACCATGTAAACACAGCAAACGATCAAACGACGAGCAAGAAATCGTTCATTTTGATCTTTCAACATGTTCTTAAATCGTCGTTCGCTGAAAATTTGCAGATCACTTTGTGTAAACAGTCTTTCACCGATTAACCCTAAAAGATGGGCTTAAGCAATCTTAAAAACGATCGCAATAACATTTTTTCTTACCCATTTTCTAACGAATTTTCTTACGATTTATTAGTCTAAACACTGATCATTATAAAAAACAAATTGTTGCTTCAAAATCGTTAAACGATCAATTGGGTGAATTATCGCTCCGTGTAAACGCAGAAAAATTGGTTGAAAATTCGTAAGAAAAAACGTTATTGCAATTGTTTTTAAGATTGCTTAAGCCCATCTTTTACATAGGGTAAATAGGTGAAAGACTGTTTACATGAAGTGATCTGCGAATTTTCAGTGAACGACGATCGACGATGTTGAAAGATCAAAATGAACGATTTCTCTCGTTTGATCGTTTGCTGTGTTTACACGGTACGATTATCGCTCAAATGCGATCGTTTATGTAAAAATTCGATACTACAGCATAAGCAACGGAGCATAGACTAGAAGAATATTATCCATAATTGCAGTCAGCGTTCTGAGAATAAATTTTTCCATTATTCCTCACTGTTCTGTGCTGCCTTACTTTCTCTCCCTGTCTGCGCATGTGATGAGGTTTCTTCCCCCTGTGTGAAAATAAGAGCAGAAATTTTTAAAAATGAAAAATGCATCTTACAAAAAATAAATCAATAATTGTGCCTCATATTTCAACTAACTTCTGACAAGTCCAGATACTGGAAAACTGTCAGTGGAAAATAGGTCTTATACTGCTTACAAGCCTACATTGCTATGCAAGTAGTGGGATTTTCCACTATGTTTCTATGTAAACAGTTTGGGGCAACTTTTTCACTGACAGTTTCCTTTTAACCCTTTGAGGACCAGGCCCAAAATGACCCAGTGGACCGCGCATATTTTGATCTTAGTGCTTTCGTTTTTCCCCTCTCCCCTTCTAAGAGCTCTAGCACTCTCAGTTTTCTATCTACAAGCCATGTAAGTGCTTGTTTTTTACAGCAATAGTTGTACTTTGTAATGGCGTCATTCATTTTACCATATCATGTATGATGGAATTCCAAATATATTATTTATGAAGATATAAATAGGTGAAATCGTAAAAAAGAATGCAATATGGTAACGTTTGGGGGGTTCCTGTGTCTACGTAATGCACTATATGGTAACAGCGACATGACACTATTATTCTATAGGTCAGTCCGAACACAACCATATGCAGGTTACACAGATTCTCTAATGTTATATATATATTTTTTTATGAAATCCTTTTTTTTGGCAATTAAATATTAATAAAATGGGCCTATTGTGACGCTTATAACGGTTTTATTTTTTCACATATGAGGCTGTATGTGGTGTCATTTTTTCCGCCATGATCTCTAGTTTTTAATAATACCATATTTGTGAAGATCGGACGTTTTGATCACTTTTTATTGATTTTTTTTAATATATAATGTAACATAAAATCGGTAATCTGCGCACTTTTTCCCCTCTTTTCGTGTACGCCGTTTACCGGTCGCAATGACGCTTGTTATATTTTAATAGATCGGACAATTACGCACGCTACGGTATATTATATGTTTATCTATTTATTCATTTTTATATGTTTTATTTATATAATGGGAAAGGGGGGTGATTTAGACTTTTATTGGGGGAGGGGTTTTGGGGTAGTGTGTTAGTGTTTTGAACTTTTTTTTTTTTTTACACTTTTGAAGTCCCTTTGGGGGACTTGTACATACATTACTTTGATTTATACACTGATGAATGCTATGCCATAGGCATAGCATTGATCAGTGTTATCGGCGCTCTGCTCATTGAGCCTGCCTGTGCAGGCTCAGTGTAGCAGATCGCCGATTGGACCGCACGGAGGCAGGTAAGAGACCTCCAGCAGTCCGTTTCAACGATCGGGACCCCCGCAGTCACACTGCGGGGGTCCCGATCGGTAAGTGACAGGGGACTCCCCCTGTCACTTACACTTAAACGCTGCGGTCGCGCCGCGACCGCGGCGTTTAAGGGGTTAATGACACGCGGCAGCGCGATCGCTGCAGCGTGTCATTACCGGTGAGGTCCCGGCTGCTCACTGCAGCCGGCCCCCACCTGCTGTGAAACGCGCTCCGCTCCGGAGCGCGCTTCATAGCGGGAATAACACCCATGACGTAAGGTTACGTCATGGGTCGTCTGGGGACAGACTTCCATGACGTAACCCTACGTCCAGGGCCGTCTAGGGGTTAAAGTGTACCTGTCAAAATCTTGCCATGTCTAAACACTAGAATACTCTTTGTGCCCACAATCCTGATGGTCCCATTGACATTGAGATTTTGTCTCAGGTGGTGCAAAGTCAAATGAGAAAGCACTAAGCATGCATATTTTCCAGCTTGTTGTAGAGATCAGTCAGGGTCTGATCAATCATACAACGCCAGTCTTTGTAAGGCTATATAAGAGAAAAGGCGGCTAATTTTGATATTTAAAAAAAACATCCGTTATTACCGCAATTTAACTGACTGAATAACGGACATTTTTACAGCAAACATCAAAAGAATTAACATGATCCCCCCCCCCCCCCCCTGCTGCCGCCGCTCCGACCACCCCTGCCGTCCCGGCCGCGTAGCAGGTGTTCGAAATCCCCGGCTCCCCTCTTCAGTGCATTGATTGGCTGAAGAGGGGAGCCGGGAATTTTAAACAGCTCCTCTTCAGCCAATCAATGCACGGCAGCACTGATTGGCTGAAGAGGGGAGCCGGGAATTTCAAACGGCTCCTCTTCAGCCAATCAGTGCTGCCGTGCACTGATTGGCTAAAGAGGGGAGCCGGGAATTTCAAATGGCTCCTCTTCAGCCAATCAATGCACTGAAGAGGGGAGCCGGGGATTTCGAACACCTGCTACGCGGAGCAGGTAACGTATGCTCGTGGCCGGGGCGGCGGGGTCGATCGGAGCAGGGGTGGCGATCAGAGCAGCGGCGGCGATCGGGGCGGCGGGGGTGGTGAGCGAGCCGGCACAGGGGGCTGCGGATAAGCGGGGGCTGGGCTGCAGGCGGCTGAACTTTCGCGCGACGACTGTTTACACGTTTTTTTGCGAATGCCGATTTAAGAACATGTAAGATCGTTCGCTGTGTTTACACGGAATGATTATCGTTCAAATTCGATCATTCGTGTAAACGCAGCATTAGTCTACCTAACCTATGTAATGTAATAATGTACAAAACACTGCACTAAGGGAAGGCCAGGCTGCTAAATGACGTCCGTTATTTTAGACTCAAAATGAAGGACGTCTGTAACGTAGCTGAAAAAATGTTTTGTCAACATAGCCTGAATCTGCCCAGAAAAAGGGGGCAGTGCTTTATCTATCTTTATCATTGTGCATGTCGGCTGATCGTTGTCTTCTATTACACAAAGCAATTATTAGCCGTAACGGCCGATAATCGCTTTGTGTAATAGGGCCTTTAATCTGAGCTTCCTGTCTTGGCTCCGGAGCCCCATTGTTTAATCTCAAGAAGTAACTAATGCCCCTATTCCACAGGTCGTTTAGAGGAGCAAACGAGCGCTCTCAGCGCTCGTTTGCTCCTCGTTCCCCGCTCGCTGCCGCCGCTATTCGGTGCGGGTGAGTGGGGGAGGGGCGGCGGGGAGCTGCGGGGGGGCTGCCCGGGGGATCGCTGATCGTCCGGGCAGCCCATAGGATACAGCAGCGTCTGCTGCCGACGCTCCTATTCAACGGAGCGACGGCAGCAGATCGCTGCTATATCAGTCGCTTGTTTTTCAACATGTTGAAAAACAAGCGACTGCAACGATCAGCCGACATGAACGATGTCGGCTGATCGTTGCACTCTATTCCACCGGATGATTATCGTCCGTAGCGGCCGATATCGGCCGAATACAACGATAATCGTTCCGTGGAATAGGGCCTTTGAGATCACTGAGGTACCAGACAGCTAATTTTGTATTCTGACAACCTTGCTTGTCCATCATATGACCAGGACAGATTTTATTAACCCCTATCTATCTGTGTATCAATCTATGACCCTGATTTACTAAATTTGGGGAAACTAGTCCACTGAGGATTTACCAAGCAACACATAACATGTAAATCTACAAACTTGCAGTATCGGACTGGGGTACATGGGGCCCACCAAAGGAAATGATCCTTGGGGCTCACCAATATAGAACCAGCGAGACATGACATGCTGACCCACTCCTTTCCTGGATTTATCTGTTTCTGTGACAAATCCCTACATTTATAAAGCTCTCAGGATATGCTGGGAGTTTTAGTTTCTGAAAGGATAACTCATTAATAAATGACTGTGTGCAGAGGCTCCTGGTGGCTGCAATCTGTGGGTGACAACCATCAGCCCTGAAGGTCCAGCAATACATCTTTCTACAGCAGCAGTTATCAGAGGATTGTCTATTTACTGGGTCCTAGGTGCATTATACACTGGATGCTTTGTGGGAGATCAGAATACGTAGATCTGTAAGAGCTCAGTGTAGGGAAGTGACCCCAGAACAGCACTAAAAGGGGATACAACAAAAACATCTACCCCTACCATATTATCACCATACTGTCACACTGTTACCATATTATCACCAAATCCAGAAAACCAAAAACAATATTACCAATAATACCTGTATATAAGAAAAAAATACTATCACCTCACCGTGACCAACACATACTGACTAAGGGGTCATTCACATGTTTGTAGAATTGATGTCGGGAGCTCCAAGGCAGTTTAAAAGTTTGCGCTTATGTACTGTAGTGACTGTGGGGCTGTGTCAGTCCACTAGCGCAAACAATACAATGACCCATTTAGACCCTAATGGTACACAGGCTCTGCACATTATATAAGTGATTACAGTGCAGTTACTAATGATTCACAGGTGATGTCTTCTCCGATTGCAGTAGATCACTTTTCAATTTCTCCTCCATCTGGCACAGCCATCATTAAGACTTCTCCAACCACAACCCATTTGCAGGGGGGGGGCAGCTGGGGTGACTGGGGAAGGTAGGCAGCTGGGGGTGACTGGAGAAGGAAGGAAGTTGGGGGTGGCTGGGGCATGGGAACAGCTAGGGGTGATTGGAGCAGGGGGTCAGCTGGGGCAGGGGAAGCAGCTTGGGGTAAAAGGAACAGGGTGGCAGCTGGAGGGGGCAGGGGGTAACTAGGAGTGAGTGGTGCAGCTGGGGATGACAGGAGCAGGGGAACCAGTTGGAGGTGACTGGGGCTGCTGGGGGTGACTGGGGCAGGAGGGGCTGCTGGGGGTGACGGGATTCTGGGGTGACAGGGACAGCTGGGGGTGACTGGGGCAGCTGGGGGCTGCTGGACGTGACATGGGGCAGTTGGGGTGACTGAGGGTGCTAGAGGTGACAGAGGGACTGCTGGGGGTGACTGGGGCAGGAGGGGCAGCTGGAAGTGACTGGGGGCAGCTGGGGTGACAAGGGGACAGCTGGGGCTGATAGGGGTGACAGAGGGACAGCTGGGGTGACTGAGACAGCTGAGGGTGACTGGGGCTGCTGAAGGTGACAGAGGGACACCTGGAGGGACTGGGGGTGACAGGGGACTGCTAAGGGTGACAGGGGCTGCTGGATGTGACAGCTGGGGCTGCTGGGGATGACTGGGGCTGCTTGAGGTTACAGCTGAGGGTGACTGGGGGACAGCTAAAGATGACTGGGGCTGCTGGGGGTGACAGGGAGACAGCTGAGGGTGACTGGGGGACAGCTGAGGGTGACTAGGGCTGCTGGGTGTGACCGGGGACAGCTTGGGGTGACAGGTGGGGTAAATGGGGCTGCTGGGGGGACAGGGGGACAGCTGAGGGTGACTGGGGCTGCTGGTGATGACCGGGGGACAGCTTGGGTTGACGGGGACAGCTGGGGGGGGGACAGGTGGGGTAAATGGGGCTGCTGGGGGTGACAGCTGGGGCGACTGGGGGTGATGGGGGCAGCTGGGGTGACAGCTGGGGCGACTGGGGGTGACGGGGGCAGCTGAAGGTGACAGAGGGACACCTGGAGGGACTGGGGGTGACAGGGGACTGCTAAGGGTGACAGGGGCTGCTGGATGTGACAGCTGGGGCTGCTGGGGATGACTGGGGCTGCTTGAGGTTACAGCTGGGGTGACAGGGACAGCTGAGGGTGACTGGGGGACAGCTAAAGATGACTGGGGCTGCTGGGGGTGACAGGGAGACAGCTGAGGGTGACTGGGGGACAGCTGAGGGTGACTAGGGCTGCTGGGTGTGACCGGGGACAGCTTGGGGTGACAGGTGGGGTAAATGGGGCTGCTGGGGGGACAGGGGGACAGCTGAGGGTGACTGGGGCTGCTGGTGATGACCGGGGGACAGCTTGGGTTGACGGGGACAGCTGGGGGGGGGGAAAGGTGGGGTAAATGGGGCTGCTGGGGGTGACAGCTGGGGCGACTGGGGGTGATGGGGGCAGCTGGGGTGACAGCTGGGGCGACTGGGGGTGACGGGGGCAGCTGGGGTGACTGGAGGACAGCTGGGGTGACTGGGAATGACAGGGGGACAGCCAGGGTTACAAAGGGACAGCTGAGGGTGACAGGAGGACAGCTGGGGGTGACTGGGGGACAGCTGGGGTGACTGGGGGACAGCTGGGGTGACTGGGGCTGCTGGGGTGACAGGACGACAGCTGGAGGAGCTGCTGAGGGTGACAGGGGCAGGCCGACTCCCCCTCACCAGCTCTCTCACACGTCCCTGGTCTCTATAGGGCAAGAGGCCGCAGAGATCACCTGATTGGTGGATGGCCGCGCTAGGGCGTACGTGCGACGTTACTTCTGCTGATGCTGCTGCCGAAGCTGAAGCTGATGCTGTCATCTGACTGGGTAAGTGAGGGCCCAGTCAGATGACAGCAATGATAGGGCGGCAGCAGTGTATCACTGTCGGGGGCCCTGCTGCCTGAGCGACAGTGTGCTGCAGACGTTGGGGGCCGGGGCCTACCGGAGGATCCTCCGGTGGCCCAGTCCGACACCACACACTTGCTATATGTTACTGAATGCCAGGAATGTTAGTATGTGAGTGGAACTGTCCAGAAGTTTAAATGTTTGTGGAAACACTTAAATGATATACAACGTCCTACAAATAGAGATGTATCTAGTGCCCAACTTTTTATACAGCTACATAGGAGTATGACTACTATGTGTAGAATCTATGCCATAGAGTGACTATGCAAACCAGATAGGGGCATCGATTAGGAACATTGCCTCTATGACTGGAAAGGGTTTTAGATTACGCATTTTTTGTATTTTGGTTTGGGTTTGGTTTGGGTTTTGGATGACACAGCAAGCCTGTGTGATTTAAACCTGAGATATGCGCTCATACTGGGAGAAGTTTCCCAGGACTGGATCCATCCTTTCCCAGCACATGGAAGAAGTGGCAGGGAGAGGAGCAGACTTCAAAGCCCCGCAGCCTGATGAGCAGAATCCCTTTAGGAATGAAGCGCTTTGCTTCGTTCCTACTGTAGATTCACTCATCTCTAATTTTAATATTTCTTTCTATCTTTCTAATAAAGTTAAAGAAGCATTCCTTATACTTACCAATAATGATTTGTGTCCCACAGCTTGGCTTTGTTCCAGTCCTACGGCGCCACACAAATCCCGCTGGCGCCCACGTGACCTCTTCATCTCTGCAGCTTATGAGGCCGGAAGTTAGGGTCTCCAATGCATTGGAGACCCTGACTTCAGGCCTTCAATAGACTTGTAGAAAGAAGAGGGTTAGAACAGCTTTGATGTCACCGCCAGTGGGATCCAAGCTGCGCCGTAGGACTAGAACAAAGCCATACTGGGGGGGGGGGGGGGGGATTAAAAAAAATACTGGACTACTAAAGTTTTTTATAGTTTATACTTCATTGTGTCACAGCATTCTCCAACACAGGATTAATTGGATGGGAAAGTGTTTTTTTTCTTCCTTTTTTAAATAAAAAATATACCTCACCTGTGAAGTGCTGGCTGTGAGCAATTCCCTTTGTGGTGACTTATCTACTTCTGAAACTTTGTCTTGACTCTTTTCTTCATAAAAAAGCAGCGGTGAAGTTCCAATCTTATTGAGAGAAAATGTGGATTATAATATATCCAAATAGTTTAGGATACATTTTCTAATATTTTTTTCTGATAATCCACAGGTTTTCCCATTTTTTCACTTGCCCACTTTTTTTTAGGCTGGAATCACACATGCATTCAACTATAGTGATACAGGCAAGAATGACAAGCAGCTTTCCCCTGTGTATTGTAATAGGGATATATAGTACATTGGAAGACCCTGCAGGGAAACCAGGAACAGGGCTTAGACAGCCCTGCAGTTTCTGACACAAACATCTGAGGTGTTTGTGTCATCTCTCATTGCTGACACTCAACATAAAATCATGTATAGAGAAAAAAATTAGACATTTATAGTAATGAATTTATATGACAAAGTAATTTACCTTCATTAACACAATGTATTAAGAAAAAAAAATTGTTACTCTCTGAAGTACCCCTTTTAAAGAATACATTTACCTGCTCATGAACATAAACAGTACATTTTGGCATAAGGTACATTTTAAAGGGTTTCATTAAACAGACACATCAAAATATTAAACATTATATTAAAATAATCTTTTTTTAAGGCAGTGACTACTTTGCGGGACAGTTTATCAAAGCCTTTACAGAGAAACAGTCAAGCAGCTATCCATAGCATACAAGCAGATTTCTGCTTTAGTTCTTCAGAGGTCTTTTTTTTTAAGTGAACGTTAGAATCTGCTAGGTTGCTATGGGCAACTGCCCTTATGTACCTTTATTCAATGTTTGAGAAATCTCCCCCTTTTTGTGTTTTGTCTTTTTCAGACAAAAAAGTACTTTTTTGTGGAAAACAAACCTCCATAGATTACCTCACTGTAAAATCTGTCTCCCTCATTGCTGATGACAAGCAGGGTTACTTGTTTTCCACTTTCCTGAATGAGACTGACAATATCCTCATGCTCCAATCCCTCCACACTCTGTCCATTTACTCCTAATAGACGATCTCCTTCACGCATTCCAGCAACTTCTGCTGGAAGTCCTGGGTCTAGCTCACGCAGAAATTGGCCTGTTTTACAGCAAAAAACACATAGGATAAGTCTTCTGTCTGACAATATTTGGGGGGCTTGGGAGACAGTCAGTACTGTCAGCACTGACTAGGACAATACCATACACACACTTTAATGGTAGCACCCAGTAGTCAAATTATTTATAAATTTCTAGCTGAAGTATCTAAATCAAACATTGCACAGTGACAAAATAACTAACAGCTAAAATAAAAGATGTGAAGGCCCTACTTACAAGATCTTACATTCTATATTTCTTACATTCTTATAGTCTATAATATTGTATGAACCTAGAGTTTGACAGTAATAGTGTGTTACAATTCTTACTGGAGAATTGATCCTTTAAGCCACAATTGGTTTGGTAGTAGCTAGACTGTGGGGTGGAATCTACAGAATCTCTCATTCCTCTCCAGTAACCCCTGCAGGCGAAACTACACTTATCAATATGAATTCCCAGATCACAGCCAAGAGTAGCCCATGGTAGCAGGGCCGCATCTGCATTTTGCATAGATGGCAGATTACACAGCCCTTGAGGGGGTGGCACCAGGCTCGGACTGGCCCACAGGGGAGCAGGGGAATCCCCGGGAGGGCCCTACCCATTGGTGGGCCCCTAGCAGGTGGTCTGCATTTGTTTAGTAGCTTCAGGATGACATATAATCCCCCAGTTAGTTTCATGGGACTTCACCTTTCAAGAAACTTAAGTGGACAGCTGTGCTGTTTGCATGAGCATGGATGGGGAACCTTCGACCCTCCAGCAGTTGCAAAACTACAACTCCCATCATGCCTGGACAACTCCTATACACTAGAACAGGGATGGGGAACCTTCGGCCTTTCAGCAGTGGGGCACAGCAACATGGGAGCAACCTTAGAATATGAGCAATTGTACCATATATAAAACCACAGAAGCCAGGTGAAAACTCAAAGGACAAAGTACCGTACTAGCATAACCTAAGACTAAGGTCTGGATATAGAGCCAAGAAGTCTAAGTCTGTGTTAGGGCTATGGGCAGGTCTGAGCAGCTAGTTTTTTTTGCTTACCTTGTCCTCCTAAACACTTTTCTTGTCTTAAAAGGAAACCATATCCCTGTGGACATCGCACCAAGTGAAGCTTTCGTGGATGGTAGAGTAAGGAAGCTGTATCGGCAAATGTTATGCTTGGGGTTACTCCACAGGCTTCATACATGTCCCATGCGGATGATTCTAGAATTAGGAGGACTGCACGAGAACCACTTTGTTGTAACTGTAAAGAACATGAGGAAAGTACTGTACATCTTCAGACACATTTGTGTTCAAACCACGTACTAACAACAGCCATTATTTGGCACTCAAAATAACAGCCATGGTTTAGCATGTTCCTACAGCAGTCATTGCAATGTCGGCCATAGGAACATGCTAAACCACGGCCGTTGTTTTGAGTGCCAATCCAACATAATCCAACATTATTTTAGTTCAATATTGACTGCTGCCCCTTTTGGGTGTGTCTTGCATTAAATTCAATGGAATTTTTTTATTACAATAGGACAGTTGAAAAAAGTACTGTGTGAACACGTTAAAATAACGGCCGCACATAAATGAAATGAACATTATTTTGATGCCCCGCGCAAACAGCAGACATTATTTAATACATTGTGCAAACCAAAAGGCCATTGTTTTCATAGATTTCAATGCAAATCATTGAATTATGATTAAATAGACGTTTTAAATGAAAAAAAAAACGTTTTTTGTTTGCTTAGGGTAAAAACACACACAACGTATACGCAGCGTATTTACTGCTGCGATACGCAGCAGATTAGATCTAAATAACTGAACACAGCATCAAATCTGCTGCAGATCTGCTGCGTATCTGCTGCATATACGGTGTGTGTGTCTGTACCCTTAAAAAGTATGTTGTGTGAATATAGACTGGCTATGTTTATATATGTTTAAAAAGACAGGGTTCAGATCCCCCGCAATCTCTTACTTTTCCCCTACCCACAGTAAATTTTAACATTTCTGCCTAGAACAGGCTTCCTGCGGTGTCCTGAATGCTTTTTTCCCCCTGCCACCCTCATCTTCTCACAGATGACAGATCTACTTAGTATGATGGATGGAGGAGGGGTTAGCATTAATGTTACCGTTCAGCATCCTCCATATACACACCTGGAAAAGCTGGGTTACACCTAGTGTCACATACCCAGCTTTCCTAAACCCCTAATTTCTTTATATTTCTTATTCCTTATTAGGATATATCATCACAGTTTGTCATTCAGGTCTCTAAGAAAGCAATGAATGGTGGCCATATGGGTGGTCACCTAGCTTTCTTGGAAGCAGAAGTAGTTTTAGGATTTTATCAAGAGAGGACGACTCGTAGGTATATTTATAAGACCCTGTGTGACCCCCGCGGCCGATCATTCACCTGAGAGGGGGGCCAACTCTTGAGGTCTTTGCACTGGTCCCACCAGTGTATTAAAACGGCCCTGGCCATATATCTTTAACACCATGATGTACAGGTCATGGAGGGTTAACTGGTTAACTTCAATATGCTGAACAGATAGAAAACATGAAAAGTATACTAAGGACATGTTCACATTTGTTTTCTTTGCTATCTATATAATGCTATTAAATCATGTACTGTATTTAATGGTAATGTTACCTTTTTATTTAGCTGACTCATTGTGAAGCTCACAATACTTTCACCATTAACTTCAAGAAGTCGGGCACCTTGCGGAACACCAGCCTTTTGAGCAGCACCCCCATCTTCAACTGTGAGCAGAAATGTGCCACGTACACCTTACCCATCACAAAATGTCAAGAGGAGAGAAAAACTAGTTAAATTATTAGCAGTGTAAATTATAGTCTAAGGGTATGTTCACACTGAGTAAAATCAGCGGAATTCAGAGCTCTGCTGAATCCCGCTGATTTTCCTCAGTGTGAACATAACCTAAAGCTGTGTTCACACTGTGCATCTGGATCAGGAATGCATGCAAGAATGGAACATCTGACAGTCATTCAATTAGATCCCTCGCTCTATCTATCTGTTTAAAGGGGTATTCTGGGAAAAATTTACTTTACCCCTATCCACAGGAGGAAAAGTAGGAGATTGGTGGTGGTGGTTGAGGGGGGGGGGGGGGGGGTGTTGATGGGGTGTTCCGACCTAGGGCTCTATTCACAACCTTGGGGGGAGGGGGAGGTGATCGTTTTTCAGAATTTTGCCTTTCAAAGTGAAGTGTCTGACAGTTTGTTATCCGTTTCTCCTCATTAGGTTTTAACACCACTGTGCTATATTCCACAATGAAATACTTTTAAATCAACTGGTGTCAGATTTGTTAAAAAATAAGAAAAACAAGAACAGACCTGTGGTAAATATTTCCAGTCTGACACAGTGCTTTCTGTTGCACCCTCTGTCCATGTCAGGAACTGCCCAGGATAGGTCTTCTGCAGGATTTGCAACTGCTCTGGACAGTTCCCAAAACAGACAGGTAGAGAGAAAGAGAACTCCACTTACTGCAAAAGTTCTCTTCTTAGTTGTAAGGACAATATATCGTAGTCTTTTTCCACTAGATGGTAATATTTGATCAGAAATCCAGATTATGTTGCCCTAGGGGAGCTAGTAATGATATGAACTTTGATCTCTAGAGTCTGTATACATGTATGTAGTTTTAAATATAGTAAGGGGCATTGGCTCTTTTCTGTCTTTCCTATGTGACTTCTTTATCTGATTGAATTTATGTGGGCCTTTTCCTCCTAGGAGGGTCTTTTAAGGGGTTATTCAGCACTACAAAAACATGGCCACTTTTCCCACGCAGCCCGGCCCCCTGCTCGCAGCCCGGCCCCACAGTCAACCGCAGCCCCCTGCGCCGCCTCGATCGCCACCCCCGCCGCTCCGATCGCCCCCGCCGCCCCGGTCACGAGCATACGTTACCTGCTCCACGTAGCAGAGTAGCGCTGGATAACCCCTTTAATGTTTCTTACAATGACCTCTATACTGGTACTAAGAGAATATAGTTTTTGCCACTAGATGGCAGCATTTGATCAGATATCTTGATTTTGTTGCCCTAGCAGAGCTTGTAAAGATTTGAACTTTGTTTTCTGGAGTCCTTATATATGTATATAGGTTCCAATTTCTTTACAATAAGGTAAATTGTCTCATTTTCTTCTTTGCTGTGTGAATTTACTGTCTAAATTAAATATAAAAGTCCAGCAAGGCACTCACCAATGCCAAGGCACTCACATAGAAACTTTATTCCATGATACAGTCACAGTACAGATGTAGGAGGACAAACAGACAATGATCATTTAGGTGTATGAAACTATCGTTCTCCTATCTGCACAGTTACCATATGATGGAATATAGTTTCTATGTGCATCAAGAGTTGACAGTTTCTCCTAATGGCGTCCACTGTATTGTATTTAGGGGGATTATCATAATCAAAAATAGTTTATAGAGCATTTTTTATTAATCCCAACAAGGAATCTTTCAACTACAAGTGGTATGCAATACTATAGTACTGCCATATACTGATAATTCACTGATCGCATCTCTTGCTGTGTATAAGGAGAGATGCCAGCAGGCTGGGGGGACCTGAGCATGTCAGAGTAAGGCCACGTTCACACTAACTATATTTTTAATAAATAACGGCCGTTGTTTATTGACAGTGTGGCTTAACATTGGATGCTATAGAATAACGTCCGTAGTGTATACACACCGTATACTCCACTTCCAAAGTTCTATGACTGACATGTCTAATGGTGCGTTTACACAGGCAGATTTATCTGACAGATTTTGGAAGCCAAACCCCGGAATGGATTTGAAAAAGTGAGAAATCTCAGTCCTTTCTTTATGACCCTTTCACTCTTTAGGGTCTGTTCCTGGCTTTGGCTTAAAAAATCTTTCAGATAAATCTGCCTGTGTAAACGCACTATGGCTGGGTTCACACTATGTATATTTCAGTCAGTATTGTGGTCCTCATATTGCAACCAAAACCAGGAGTGGATTAAAAACATAGAAAGGCTCTGTTCACACAACGTTGAAATTGAGTGGATGGCCGCCATATAACAGTAAATAACTGCCATTATTTCAATACAACAGCCGTTGTTTTAAAATAACCGCCATTTAATGGCAAATATTTGCTGTTATTTTAAAACAACGGCTGTTATACTGAAATAATGGCCGTTATTTACTGTTATATGACGGCCATCCACTCAGTTTCAACATTGTGTGAACAGAGCCTTTCTGTGTTTTTAATCCACTCCTGGTTTTGGTTGCAATATGAGGACCACAATACTGACTGAAATATACGTAGTGTGAACCCAGCCTATAACTGAATGACCCTAATGTGCCCGCCTTCCAATTAGGATGAAGTGATGTTCACCTGGCCAATACTGCAGTATCAGCCGGGTGAGTATCTGAGACTTCTGTCGCTGTGTGACCCGACCGGGTCAAACAAAAGCCTATGTTCTTGCCATGTATGAACATGGCCTAAATCAAAGTAGGTGCTGTTCTATGTCTCTGTTACATGGTGCCTGTAGTTTAGACAGCATGAAACCACTGACAGCATTAATTTATAGTATAGAGAAGAGGAGCTGGCTGCTATTTGCTTAGTATATCCTTACGTTCTCCAAGGAATTATTTTGTAGTATCTTTTCTTATTACCCTGTGCTGTGTCATTCCTTCTTCTAGAAAGTTATTAATGAAATGACAGCTGAGCAGTATCATTCATCTTCTTAAACTGGCAAGCAAAATAATGTTAAACAGGATACAAAGCCTTTTATATAAGAATGTCACGTCTTACCTCCTGTAGCACTGGCTGTAAACCCAAAGCCTTTTCCCTCATTCCGTACTAGGCAGAGTTTAGGCCTGGGACATGACTCCGGTATATAATTAGTAAGAACAGATATTGGTGAGCTTTTTTCAGCACGCAATTTCTCATAGCTGGTTTCATCCAGAACTGTTAGTGACAAGCGGGAACCACTAGCTTTTACCTTCTGGACCACCTGATGACATATAAAACGTAACATTTGTAAACCGCTTAATTTAACAAAAACAATGTGTCCCCACAGGAAAAAAAACTGTACTGTACAGTCTTAGCCACTAGGTGTCTCACTTCCCTGCAAAAAGCTACACACTGACTTCTAGAAGTGGAAGTGAGCAGAACATAGTGTACAGAGTTGGAAGCTTGGGTTCTGTACATTTTGTAGTGGTCATGACATTAATTGACTTCTCTCTGTGGAATATTGTATTGTTGTCACAAAAGCATTTACAAGCTGTATGCTATTTTGCATTTACTGTATATACTAGTTGGTTGCCAGCTTTAGTCATATGATCTTAAAGTTGTGTGTTTCTGCTATAAATAATTGTATCTTGTAATGTGTGTATTTTAATATGTAGACCCATGGGATTTTTTACAGTGGTTACTGTCAGTATTTCATTGTGATATTTACCTATAGAAGAGTGTAGCAAGTGATGTAATCAGGGCCTGGGTGCAATGAGGTAAGGGTGTAAATAAAGGGTAGAGCATAAACAAACACAAGCCAAGTTTTTTTTATTTCTGGGAGCGCTGCTTCTTCTTTCTGGAAAAACCACCTGCCTAATATTGTTTAGGCCCCCTTGTTTCACCACAATAGCTCCAAACCCCTAGCATGAACCCTGAAGTTGTCTTGTAGTATATAACACCAATATAATGGCAACAGATTCTTTTATACTAGATTCACACGTAATGGATCCACAGCGATTTCACAGCGATTGGCTAAGCAGGACGTCTAGACGCCGGGAGCCCCCGAAGCAAGGCGGAGCAGGTAATGTATGGTCTGGGCGCCGGGGGGTTAACAGGGCTGTCACTTACATACTCGCAGCGGCATGAGGAACCATGGGGCCCATATTACTGGAACTAGGACTCTGATCTCTTCCAGCATTATACAGAACTTCATAGCCGCTAGTACGGGTATTTCTTTATATTCAAAGTCACGCAACGTGAGCCAAGGTTGTTAGGATCCACACAGCAGAGCGCAGTACATGTCTGGGGGACAGGTCCCCCTCCTGCTAGTCCCCTTAGCCTCAACTACAAACTTTACCGTCTCAAGTAACTTCTCAGAGACTTTCCAATTTGTACTCTTGGTTGTTGAAAAACTACTGTACGGTGAGTTTAAGAAACTGCTAAGTAAACGTGGTTCCTGTTTTAACCCTTAGGGGACACAGCCAGTTTTCATTTTTGCGCTTTCGTTTTTTCCTCCTTGTGTATATAAGGCCATAGCGCCTGCATTTTTCCACCTAGAGACCCAAATGAGCCCTTATTTTTTGCGCAACTAATTGTACTTTGCTATGGCAGATGTAATTTTTGCCTAAAATGTGCCGGGAAACCAGAAAAAAATTATATGTGTGGTGAAATTGAAAAAAAAAAAAAGTTTTTTTTTTTTATTTGGGGGGGGGGGGGGGGGGGGTTGTTTTTACTCTGTTCGCCCTAGGGTAAAACTGACTTGTTATATATGTTCCTTAAAGGGAACCTGTCACCCCCCGTACCGGGGTGACAGGCTCCCGACCCCCGTTAGAGACCCCTATACTTACCTCATCCCGCCGGGTCTCGCTTCTGGATTCGGTCGGGTCCCGGAGATCTCAGCCGCTGCAGCCCGGCGCGCGCGCTGAGAGATGAGTCCAACACCCATAGAGAATGACAGGAGAGTCCAGCGCTCCGTCATTCTCTATGAGCGTTGGACTCACCTCCCAGCGCGCGCGCCGGGCTACAGCGGCTGAGATCTCCGGGACCCGACCGAATCCAGAAGCGGGACCCGGCGGGATGAGGTAAGTATAGGGGTCTCTAACGGGGGGTCGGGAGCCTGTCACCCCGGCACGGGGGGTGACAGGTTCCCTTTAAGTTGTTAAGATTACAACGATTTGTAACATGTATAACTTTTAAAACCTTTTAAAGAAAATATATGTTCCTTAAAATCGCTCCATTCCCAGGCTTATAGCGCTTTTATCCTTTGGTCTATGGGTCTGTGTGAGGTGTCATTTTTTGCGCCATGATGTGATCTTTCTATCGGTACCTTGATTGCGCATATACGACTTTTTGATAGCTTTTTATTACAATTATTCTGGATTTGATGCAACTAAAAATGCGCAATTTTGGATTTTTTTGCGCTTACGCCATTTACCGTGTGAGATCAGAATGTGATTAATTAATAGTTCGGGCGATTACGCATGTGGCGATAGCAAACTATTTATTTATTTTTATTTATAAAATGGGGAAAGGGGGGTGATTCAGACTTTTATTAGGGGAGGGGATTTTGTGTTATTAAAAATAAATTTTTCTTTTACTTTACACATATACTAGAAGCCCCCCTGGGGGACTTCTAGTATATGTACTCTGATCTCTCATAGAGATCCATGCAGTATAGTTATACTGCATGAATCCATGAGATCAGTGTTCTATTGCTTTTGGCTGCTGCAGCCGAAAGCAATAGAATGTCGAGCCGGGATCAGCGCCACTACGGCGCAGACCCCGACCCGGGATGGATGCGGGGATGCCCCCCCCCCCCGCAATCGCGCCGCGCGGGGGGGGGGCGATCTTCCCACTAGACCACCAGGGATGGAGATGAGCAAGTCTTTAGAAGCAGCTGTCAACTTTGACAGCTGCTTCTAAGTACTTAATTAGCACGTCCTCGTGCTGCTATGGGAGTTCAGAGGGGGATCGCGCGGCGCCCCCCTCTGAACTGCCGCGATCCCAGGTGCCGCATGTAGCCCGGGATCGCGGCTATTAGCGGGCACGGTCCGATCGCCGTGCCCGCTAATAGCCGCGATCCCGGGCTACATGCGGCACCTGGGATCGCGGGAGTTCAGAGGGGGGGCGCCGCGCGACCCCCCTCTGAACTCCCATAGCAGCACGAGGACGTTCAGTAACGTCCTGGTGCAGCTATGGGTTAAGGGGTTATTCAGTGAAAATGTTTTTGAAATGGTTTTGAAAAATCTCAAGTCTTCCCAAATTTATCAGATGCTGTATGTCCTGCAGGAAATGTTGTTTTCTTTTCAGTCTGACACAGTGCTCTCTGATGCCACCGTTGGCCAAGACAGGAACTGTACAGAGCAGGAGTGTTTTTTTTTATGGTGATTTGCTGCTGCTCTGGACGGTTCCTGACATGGACAGAGGTGGCAGCAGAGAGCACTGTGTGAGACTGAAAAGAAAACATTTCCTTCAGGACATACAGCAGCTTATAAGTACTGGAAGACTGGAAATTTTTAAAGAGAAGTAAATTACAAATCTATATAAACTTTCTGAAACCAATTGATATGAAAGAAAAAGATTTTCGCCAGAGTACACCTTTAACCCCTTGAGGACAGAGCCTAAAAATGGCCTTAAGGACCGCACCAATTTTCATTTTTGCGTTTTCGTTTTTTTCCTCCTCGCCCTCTAAGAGCTATAAGTCTTTAATTTTTCCATCTACAGGGCCATGTGAGGGCTTGTTTTTTTGGGGGGAACAGGTGTACTTTGTAATGGCACCCTTCAATCCACCTTAACATAAATGACAGAACCCCCAAAATAAAGTTTATGGGTTGAAACTGATAGAAAAAATAAATCCCATCAAGAGTTAATGTATATTACCCATACATGTCCTTAGTATACAACTCCACCTCACCATTCACCCGACGCGCGTTTCGCGTGTTGCTCACCCTCGGGTGAATGGTGAGGTGGAGTTGTATACTAAGGACATGTATGGGTAATATACATTAACTCTTGATGGGATTTATTCCTGCTTATTTACTCTGAGGTTTACTTATTATGTGCAATACCAACCCAGTGCCCAATATATATATATATATATATATATATATATATATATATATATATATATATATATATATATATATGTGTAGGTTTCCATTAAGTGTTATTTATTTTGTGATAATAATTTCTGTTATGGGACCTATGAATATGCACCCTTCTGTTGGGGGCTTGTATTAGCTTCAGCTCCCTTGATATATAACTTTTTTAATTAAATTTATTTTCTAGATATACCAATAAAAGATAATATTTTTCTAGATTTTGGTCTTGAATTTGTTTTTTATCTTTTTGGTTTCAATTTCAGTATTTTGCGTGCTTATATACCGCATTATTTGAGCCTTATATAGTATTGCAGTTTTTATTTACAGTAAAACTTTTTTGCAAATAGGTGTGATTACAATGACCCTATTGTGACTCGTATAGCGCTTTTAATTTTATCACCTACGGGCATGTATGTGGTGTAATTTTTTTTGGCATCATGATCTCTAGTTTATTTTAACATACATACATAAGACGTATTGATCACTTTTTATGAATTTATTTTATACATAAAATGTAATAAAAAAAAAAATCATTCCTGGGGGGGTTTTTAACGCTTTTTGTTATTACTTTTTTATTTTAATAGATTGGACAATTACGCTCATTACGGTATATTATGGTATATTATATGTTTATTTATTTTATTTTATTTTTTAAATGTCATGTTTTTGAAAATTTTTATTTTTTCACACATTTTTTTCACTATTACATGCATACATTAGATTAGTACAATCACTGCTATGCCATAGCAGAGCAGGGATCAGTGTTATTTGTGATCTTCTGCCTGTGGACCTCACTGCACAGAGGAAGGTAAGAGACCCCAGCAGTCAGGCCATGTGATCGGGACCCCCGCAGACACACCACACAAAGGAAACACCAGGGACAACCTTTTAACAGGAATGTGTTGGGACCTAGGGAGAATTACTATCACTCCGAGCCCTGTGACAAGGGCCCCAGCAGTACTGCAACATCAGCTCTCTCAAGTAACACATAGCGCCCTTGAGTTGCCTCATTTACATTTTATGATTCTTTGTCCTGGGTGGAGAAACATTGCTATAACTTTAATAGGCTGTAAACCTGTCTGTATGATGAATCCCAGTGTATGCAGTGCACCAGTGTATGTAATCCAGCAGTTTGATTATCCAAACTAATATTGTATTTTTTCATTAAAAATACAAACCTCATAAAATATTAATCAACAAGTTCTTGTTAGTAAGGATAACAGATACATATCTTATACATCAGGCAAGATCACACAGTACAAGTGGATTTCGGACAAAGGACTGGAAGTAACTAATGCAAGACATTTAGGTTTAGGCTGTTTTTGCACAGCATACTTTTATTTTACATGGTTTATGTGACACGGGAGTGTTATTTGTTACGGTATATTGGCCAGTGGAATGATATGACGTCATCACGCTTGCCCAGGGATCCCGTCCCTGCAGAGCTGTGTTGGAGCGATATGTCAGGTGAGTATTGCACAGCGGAGGACTACACTATAGGAGGGGGAGGCTGCACAAAGGAGGCCTATACTATAGGGGGGAGGCTACTCGGAGGAGGACTATACTATATGAGGGGTAGGCTACACAGAGGTGGCCTATACTATATAGGGACAAATAATAGGGATCTGGGGGGGTACTGGCTGTTATTAGAGGTATTTGCAGAAGGAGGAGAGATTATTATGCATACCACTGGAATTTATGCATATGGTATACTAACTACTGGTATGTGTGTGGTGGTCAATGGTGTTATGTATCAGGAAATCCTGAAGCCAATTCCTTATTGTTTCCTAAAGCCTTTCGAGGACTCCTGATCAACATTTCCTGACAGTAAAAACTCACACGGCCATGTGAAGGGGCCTTATATATTCAGGATAAAAACCTAAAACAATGGTCAATAAATATTTTTTTTCTAAACCGCAAACTACATATTGAGATCTACAGATTTTTTACATTCATATTTTTATAAGGCCCCATTAAAGCCACCACAGGATTCATTAGCTTTACTTGAATCTATAATGGAAAAGCTGCCTACTTTATTTGAATAAATAAACAAGGTTGCTATTCTGGTGTCTGGAAATGGTAAATTAAATCCCACAGGGTTTTGTACTGATGGATTCTCTTGTAGCTCAACATTGTCAGATGCATATTGGAAAAATAGGACACCATAATTTTTGCTCAATTCACTCCTACATTGACATGGGAGATTTAACATCAGTCATTAATCAGAGGCGTAGCTAGAAATGGCTGGGCCCCATAGCCAACTTACTGAGGACACCTTAACGTAGTGACATGGTACACTCTGTTTGATCAAATAGTTTGTTAAGAAACTCGTTTTTATATATCTATAGAGCAGCTTTTTATTGTGTGTACACCAGGGGGAGTATATACGGTAAGCACTTGCACCTGTGGGTTGCTGTTGCACTTTGTTTTTTTGATGCTACACATGTAGTAACACTCCTGTCAGCACTTTGAGAGACTACACAGGTCAAACATACATAAGGCTGTCCTGGCATAATTTTTATTACAAATCTACTCTTAACTGCATTAATTCTTATGCTGTTTTCTAGTTGCCTAAATAAAAGGACCATAAAAAGAAATGCTAATTTAGCTATGTGTATGACCTATTTACAATAAAGTTAATTTTAAAAAAGCAGGGGGAGATTTATCAAACTGGTGTAAAGTAGAATTGTCTTAGTTGCCCCTAGCAACCAATCAGATTCCACTTTTCATTCCTCACAGATTCTATGAAAAATGGAATCTGATTGGTTGCTAGGTGCAACTAAGACAATTCTACTTTACACCAGTATGATAAATCTCCCCCAAGTGTAAATTCTGGTTTTTGAAAATTGTATACCTTCCTGAATGAAACATCCAATATGAAAGAATCGTGACCTCACCCTGATGTGCGCTTGTTCATGCACATATTCCCCATTGACCTGCAGCACTTGGTCTCCATCTTTTAGTCCTGCAAGATGGGCTGGTCCTCCAGGAACCACTTCACGTATAACATGGCCATCTTTTTCTATCTCCATTCGCAAGTGGAATCCAAAAGTACCATTAGCATCTTTTCTCAGCACACATACTCGAGCTGCTGGCTCAGGATCTGTGCCTAAGAAGGAAGAATAATTTATTGATTTTAGGTTGAAACAGAGGATTGATTTAAAAAAACTGTAATATACGAATATATTCCAGTAGAGCGTCTATCACAACAACTTCAACCTTATACAACAAATTGGATACTAAACATGAATACAGTGCCCTTAGATTTTGTTTTATTCATTCATTTTTATACAAGTTTGTTTATATAGAAGTGAATGCCAACCAGGCTTGTACCAAACAAATTCATCTTAGGGCAAAAGTGCCACTTGCCCAATAATCTCATGCATGCTACTCAATGAGAAATGGTCATACCAATGCGTAATGGACAAGGTGTTTTATTAAAAGTACAGCATGTTTCTGCTCAATCTCATACAGCCTTCATCAGGTATGTCTATTCTATCAAATAAAAAAAGGAAAAAAATCATTCCGACACTTTAAGCGGCGTACACAATCAAAAAAAAAAGCCAAAGTCCAAATTTACTAATTTTTGTCATATCACATCCCAGAAATAAAATAGTTATAATAACAATATAAATATATATATATATATATATATATATATATATATATATATATATATATATATATACATATACATAATACACTACCGTTCAAAAGTTTGGAGTCACATTTATTTTTGAAGGAAAAGCACTGTACTTTTTAATGAAGATAACTTTAAATTAGTCCTAACTTTAAACAAATACACTCTGTACATTGCTAATGTGGTAAATGACTATTCTAGCTGCAAATGTCTGGTTTTTGGTGCAATATCTACATAGGTGTAAAGAGGCCCCCACTATCACTCCAGTGTTCTAATGGTACAATGTGTACTACTCCCTTCAGAGGACAGCACAAACAGGCTCTAACCAGAGTAGAAAAAGAAGTGGGAGGCTGCGTTGCACAACTAAGCAAGAAGATAAGCACATAAGAGTCTCTAGTTTGAGAAACAGACGCCTCACAGGTCCCCAACTGGCATCTTCATTAAATAGTACCCGCAAAACACCAGTCAACATCTACAGTGAAGAGGCGGCTGCGGGATTTTGGGCTTCAGGGCAGAGTGGCAAAGAAAAAGCCCTATCTGAGACTGGCCAATAAAAGAAAAAGATTAAAGGGGTAGTGCAGCGCTAAAAAATTATTCACAGAATAACACACATTACAAAGTTATACAACTTTGTAATGTATGTCATCAGGGGCGTAACTAGGAATCTATGTTATAGGTATATATAAAGGTATTAAATACATATTAGAGGGATTTGAAATACTTGTGCAAGCTGGTGCCTTTACGTGCAGATCCTCGATGTGTAGCTCCTCCGCTGTGAAACAATGACTCGGGAAGGGAGGTGGGGTTGTAGGTTGCTCTGAGACGCTATGGTGCTGGCCTGGGGGAGTGGCGCAGTGGTGCTGTTCCCCTGCGGATGCGGGCAGCTCCAAAACGCTATGACAGGTCAATATGACACAATGTTCCCTTCACATGTGTTTACAATACATATGCTTTCAATATGGTCTAGTACGCCAGCATACATTCTGTTTACATTCCAAGTACCCACATGGCCGCTAGGGTACCACGCTACAGTCTCCCCTTCATGTACTGTGTCAATGTATTGTGTTGCACAACTACATTTCCCAATGCGATGTGATGTAGTCCTGTATATTACCACACACCATGCTGGGAGATGTAGTCTTGTATATTACCACACACCATGCTGGGAGATGTAGTCCTGTATATTACCACACACAGCATGCTATTTGTGCATATGCTTTTGTCTTTTTGGAGGTTGTTTGGTATTTATATGCATTGGTTTAGCACTCTCCTTTTCTATAGTGGAGCCCACTAGCCTTGTACGCAATGTAGTCCTGTATATTACCACACACAGCATACTGGGATATGTAGTCCTGTATATTACCACACACAGCATACTGGGATATGTAGTCCTGTATATTACCCCACACACCATGCTGGGAGATGTAGTCCTGTATATTATCATGCTGGGAGATGTAGTCCTGTATATTACCACACACAGCATGCTGGGAGATGTAGTCCTGTATATTACCACACACAGCATACTGGGATATGTAGTCCTGTATATTACCCCACACACCATGCTGGGAGATGTAGTCCTGTATATTACCACACACACAGCATGCTGGGAGATGTAGTCCTGTATATTACCACACACACAGCATGCTGGGAGATGTAGTCCTGTATATTACCACACACACAGCATGCTGGGAGATGTAGTCTTGTATATTATCACACTCACAGCATGCTGGGAGATGTAGTCCTGTATATTACCACACACAGAGCATGCTGGGAGATGTGGTTCTACTGTGCCACTGCTTTCCCCCCCTCCTATACTGTGTTATCCTATTGCAGAACTACAAATCCCATTATGAACTGCCAATAGGGCTTGATGGGGGTTGTAGTTCTGCAACCTGGAGGCCCACAGGCTGCAGAACTACAACTCCCACCATGGACTGTTAGTAGGACATGGTGGGGGTTGTAGTACTCTGGGGGTAATCTTACCTGCCCTGGTTCCTGATCTGGCTGCCTTCCATTCGTCTTCTCTGTGCTCCAGGAGGGAAGTGAAGATGATGAGATGGGTGCAGGCCACTGGGGGGTGAATGGTGGCCCTGAAACACTTTGCTGGGTGGGAAGGGAGGACAGCCTGGAACACCGTGCGGGGGATGGGGGAGGGGCACCTGCTCTGACACAGTGTGCGGGCGGCCTGAAACACTGTGCGGGGGATGGGGGATGGGCACCTGCTCTGACACAGTGTGCGGGGATGAGAGGAGTGTGAGGGCAGCCTGAGGCTGAGGTGGGGGGGCAGGGTTGCGGTCGGGCTGCTCTCACACTGTGGGGGGCGGGCAGCCAAGGGCTACTGTTTGGGGGGAGGTTTGGCAGGGGGTTGCTGGGCCCACTTTGACATAGAGGGGGTGGATCGCAGGCAGCTCTGGGACACTCTGACACGCTCTCTGGGGGCACCCTGAGATCACGAACAGGGGACGTGGCACAGCTGCTCCAACATCCTCAACCCCTCCATTAGTGCGTCTGCCTGGGACTATGACTCCGCCCTGCAAGTGTACGGTAGAGCAAAGGGGACCTGCATTTGGACGTACACTGACGTTGGGGGAGGAGACAGTACGGCAGCGGCGGGGCGTACAGTGTCTTTTGGAGCAGCAACAGGTGCCGAGAGGCCGGGCAGGGCCGGGACAGAACACACTTTCAGTTTCTCCCCTGACCTGCTGACCGGGCCCCTTGATGTGGCGGGCCCCGTAGCAGCTGCTATGGCGGTAGTTCCGCCACTGTATGTTATGTCTGTGAATCGCCCCCTTCCCCGTGTCCCACGACCCCCACACGTGTACATGGAAGTGTGTGGTGCATTATACATTACCTGATCCGTGTCGAGGCCGTCTGCCATCTTGTGCCAAACGTCATCTTCGGACGCACGGCCGAATCACTGCTGCGATCCCCCCTCCGCCGCGTCATCAGCTGCTCAGCCGCGATTGGCTGAGCATAACTGTGCTCAGCCAAGCGCGGCTGAGCACAGTTATGACGCGGCTGAGGGGGGACGGTGGCAGCGATTCGGCCGTGCGTCCGAAGATGACGTTTGGCACAAGATGGCGGACGGCCTCGACACGGATCAGGTAATGTATAATGCACCACACACTTCCGGGTACACGGGCGGGGGTGGTGGGACACGGGGAAGGGGGCGATTCACAGACATAACATACATTACAAAGTTGTATAACTTTGTAATGTGTGTTATTCTTTGAATAATTTTTTAGCGCCGCACTACCCCTTTAAGATGGGCAAAAGAACACAGACATTGGACAGAGGAAGACTGGAAAAAAGTGTTGTGGACGGATGAATCCAAGTTTGAGGTGTTTGGATCACAAAGAAGAACGTTTGTGAGACGCAGAACAAATGAAAAGATGCTGGAAGAATGCCTGACGCCATCTGTTAAGCATGGTGGAGGTAATGTGATGGTCTGGGGTTGCTTTGGTGCTGGTAAGGTGGGAGATTTGTACAGGGTAAGAGGGATTCTGAATAAGGAAGGCTATCACTCAATTTTGCAGGCCATGCCATACCCAGTGGAAAGCGCTTGATTGGAGCCAATTTCAACCTACAACAGGACAATGACCCTAAACACACCTCCAAATTGTGCAAGAAAACACAAAATTGTTTGGGTGACCCCAAACTTTTGAACGGTAGTGTGTATATATATATATATATATATATACACAGTATATATGTATGAACATGGTACCATCGTATAAAAAACAGCAAAAAACCGCACTATATACGTATCCAATGAATTCTCACTTTCGGGACTCCACTCCGTCCCACACATTCAACATCTCAAAAATAGTAGTGAGAAAAATAATTAGGTGTATAACCACCTGTACCTTAGCACCTCCGGACAGCCGTCCTTTGATATCTCCGGACTCTGGAAAGAAATCCCCGAAGTCTTGGTCATCAATCCATAATCTTTTATTATTCAGGGTGCTGGTACAAACACTGCTCACAAGGCTGTTCATTCACCCAGCGTCCACCTGTTGTCTTGCGGACGTTTCGGAGGATAAGCTCCTCCTTCCTCATGCGCAAGAACGTAACGGGTGGGAGTTCAATATATGAGAAAAAGCATTAACTCTTTACCGCACATAACTTTTTAACAATACATTTTTGCAATTCATATAGCACTCGCATGATCCTTACTGAAGGAGAACCATATTAAGGTACATTTATAGAAACACTCGAAAACTGCAAGTTTCATTCAGTCCTTTGCATGCATGAAGTGCCAACACTGTAATAGCATAATAAAAGGTGGTGAGTTTTCCCACCCCACGCAAGGTAAAAAATATGTAATTAAAGGGTTTCATACATGCAATGATACCAACGTGATTTACCTACTAAAATGCCCTTGTGGCATGGTGTATATTGGTCAAACTAGCAGACAGATCAAGGTTCGTTTAAACGAACATAAGTCAGCTATTAGAAGATTTAATGGTGTAAAGGAGAAGAAAGAAGAAGGAAGGGGTGAATTTGGCGAGACCACGGTCGCACGCCATTTCTTTGAAAATAGGCACAATATTTGTGACTTAAGGTGGCAAGTCATAGAACAACTTGAGGTTAGTAACAACAGTGAGGAGAACCGCAGACGGTTACTCCAACGGGAAGCGTATTGGATCACAGAGCTTGAGACATTGAGTCCTAAAGGACTGAATGAAACTTGCAGTTTTCGAGTGTTTCTATAAATGTACCTTAATATGGTTCTCCTTCAGTAAGGATCATGCGAGTGTTATATGAATTGCAAAAATGTATTGTTAAAAAGTTATGTGCGGTAAAGAGTTAATGCTTTTTCTCATATATTGAACTCCCACCCGTTACGTTCTTGCGCATGAGGAAGGAGGAGCTTATCCTCCGAAACGTCCGCAAGACAACAGGTGGACGCTGGGTGAATGAACAGCCTTGTGAGCAGTGTTTGTACCAGCACCCTGAATAATAAAAGATTATGGATTGATGACCAAGACTTCGGGGATTTCTTTCCAGAGTCCGGAGATATCAAAGGACGGCTGTCCGGAGGTGCTAAGGTACAGGTGGTTATACACCTAATTATTTTTCTCACTACTATTTTTGAGATGTTGAACATGGTACCATTCCATACCATACCATGGTCCAAAAAAATGACCCTCACACCACAGCCTTACATGTTCACACAGTGTACAGTATTTTTTGAACGGCCGTTGTTCACACACTATATTGAACAACCGCCGTTCTTCGGTACGGCCGTAGAAATAATTGACATGTCAATTATTTCTGGCCACTTGAGTGTGAACAACGAGTTGGGCGGCCACTTGATCCACAGGAATCAGCTGTGCGGGAATTACGTCAGATGAATAGTGCGGCTGATTTGTCTATGTCAATGAACTGTGTGTAGGGGGGACTTGACTTACTGGCGAGGACGCTGTGTGGTTGAGAAATCACCTGAAGTACCAGCCAGCTCCCCAGCAGTGCCAGCATGAAGCTAAGCCGCATGCCACCATGAGATCATTGAGCAGGCTGAGACCTCCACAAGGCGCCCCAAACCTGCCCTGACAGTGTATGCCCACCAGTGCCCCTGCAATATGACCAAGCACAAATGGATACACGGAAGAATGTGAGAAAACTTTTAGTATAGAGGTGGACCCAGTAGAGTAACTGCAGAATCTTGATGCGGGCACAAGGGAAAACTTGTAATTAGGGATGTTCCGAACCCGCCGAGGTTCGGGTTCGGCTGAACGCGAACGCTCGGCATCGGATTACCGCTGTCTGCCCGCTCCATGCAGCGGGCGGATACAGCGGGAGGACCGCCTGGAAAACTGGGCTATGGCTGTATCCCAGTTTTCCAGGCGTTCTTCCCGCTGGATCCGCCCGCTCTGCATGGAGCGGGCAGACAGCGGTAATCATTGCGGATGGTTCGGGTTCGTACAAACTCGGTTCGGACCATCCCTACTTGTAATCCAAAACTTTGCTCGTATACCAAGTTACAATTTTTGAATAATGTCAGCAGGGCCGTTTCTAGGTAATTTGGACTACAGGGCGAATCTTGCTAAAAGCGCCCCCCCCCCCCCCCCCCCCCAAAAAAAAAGTAATTCCGTTACTTACAGGTGACGTCTTCTTGGATCTGAGGCATCACTTCTCTTTTCCTTTCCTTCTGGCCCAGACCTCCATGATGATTTCTTGCAGCTACAATTCATCTCTTCTGAACCTGCCAGACAAACATCTTAGGCTCCGCACTTTTACAACAACTTCCACTTTTTTGTGTCATGTGCAGTGAAGTCAGTAGGTATGTGGGTTGCCCCCTGTACGTAGGATCCCCTGCTGTGCCCCCATATAGTAATAATCCCCCTGTGCTTCCCCCCATAGTAATAATCCCTCCCTGTGCTCTGCCCCATAGTAATAATCCCCCCTGTGCTCCCCCCATAGTAATAATCCCCCTGTGCTCTATCCCCATAGTAATAATCCCCCCGTGCTCTATCCCCATAGTAATAATCCCCCTGTGCTCTATCCCCATAGTAATAATCCCCCCTGTGCTTCCCCATAGTAATAATCCCCCCTGTGCTCCCCCCATAGTAATAATCCCCCTGTGCTCTATCCCCATAGTAATAATCCCCTGTGCTTCCCCCTATAGTTATAATCCCCCCTGTGCCCCCCTATAGAAATAATCCCCTCTTTGCCCCCCAATAGTAATAATCCCCCAGTGCCCCCCATAGTAATAATCCGACCTGTGCTCCCCCTTATAGTAATAATCCCCCCAGTGTTCCCCCTTATAGTACTAATCCCCCTGTGCAGTACAGATAGTAATAGCCCCATACAGGATAGCCTTCTCCCCGTGTAGCCCCCCATGGTATAGACCCACTGTGTAGCCCCCCATAGTAATGCCCTCCCCTCGGGTAGACCCCCAAAGTATAGCCTAGCCCCCCAAAGTATATCCAAGTAGCCCCCATAGTATAGCCCTCCCCCTGAGTAGCCACCCATAGTATAGTTCTCCCCCCGAGTAGCCCCCCCATCCAAATAGCCCCCCATAGTATAGCCCTCCCCCCATGTAGCCTCCCCCCCCCCCCCGTGTAGCCTTCCATTCTATTGGCCCCGTTGTAGCCCCCACATTCTAGCAGTTATGAGAAGAAAAAAAAATACACTCACCTCTCCTGGATCCTGCAGCAGCGTCTCCCTCTGTCTGGAAGCTGATCTTGTAAGTACAGTGAGCTTCCGGCACAGGCAGACTGTCACACACCTGCCCGGAAGCTCACTGCTGTAGCCCCGCAGCGCCCGGACTTCTCTCCTCAGCGGCGGTCATGTGATCACGTCACATGTCCACTGCCAAACAGAAGAGAGACGTCCGGGCGCTGCGGGGCTACAGCAGTGAGCTTCCGGGCAGGTGTGTGACAGTCTGCCTGTGCCGGAAGCTCACTGTACTAGATCCGACTGCCTGGAGGGACCGGCCCGGGGGGCGCACGCCGGGTGGGGTGGCGGCGATCTGGGCAGCTGATGGGGCGGGCGGCCAGGCGGCCAGTGCCCCCTAGCTGTCGGCGCCCTGTGTGGTCGCCCGGCCCGCCCGCCACTAGAAACGGCCCTGAATGTCAGCGCATCTTGCTAGGTTACTCGTAACCAGAGATACCACTGTGTTTGTATTTTTATGTTTTTGGGTTTTTTATTAGTCAAGAATTGAAATGGTATCGAATATCGAAATAAAATAGTTGATATTGGTATCAAACTCAAAATTCTGTTATCATGACATCACTAGTCCTGATCGTCCATTCCGATCGTACCACACGCATTAATAGTCTATGACAGGGATGTAAAACTCAGGCCCTCCAGCTGTTGCAAAACTACAAGTCCCATCATGCCTGGACAGCCAAAGCTTTAGCTTTGGCTGTCCAGGCATGATGGGAACTGTAGTATTAAAACAGCTGGAGGGCCTGAGTTTGACACGTCTGGTCTATGATATCTGATATGAGACGTCAATTAACCCAAGAGGGAGATAATGTGCAATCTACGCAGATCAGTCCTTGTAGGAAATATCAGAGCGCAGTCTTTGTATATCAGCATCAGATTGCTAAACCAGAAATGGAATAATGGAGTAATCAGTGGGCTGCTAAACAGCCACTGTACCCATCTGAGCAAGTATTGCCCCAAATAATAATAAAACATGATTGTAAAATTATAATAGAAACCGACTCAATGTTCGCTGATGCAGAGAATGTGAAACCACAAGGTCCGAACAAGCAACAACAGAGTGAATGTTAAATATGCTCTATCATTTTGTTTAGACCCCCCGGCGCCAGATTCTCCAATTTATAGATCCAAAAGGTCTTTCTTTTAATTAATTAAGACCTATCAGCCCCTATAGGGGCTGTGTGGTTCTGCCCACATATTGTAATCCACAAGTACAATTTAGTAGGTAGATCACAAATGCTGAGCTGCAAGTTAAGGCCCTATTACACAAAGCGATTATCGGATGAATTTGGCAGATTATCAGCCATTACGGCCAATAATTGCTAATGAATGATGTCGACAGATCGTTGTCTTTCAGTGTCTATCACCATGTTGAAAGACAGACGACAATGATAACACAATAGAATCCTCCACTCCACAACTGGGTCCAAAGTGTTGAAGTATATGCAACAGCTTCAGCTTATGTTGGAGGACTTATGTTATACAGACAGCAGGTGGCGCTGTGTTAAGTGTTAATGTCTTTTATGTGCATTGCTCTGCTTTATGTTCTCTCTGTTACTCTCTCTCTTGTATCCTCCATGTTGAAAAGAACACATGTTAAGATTGTTATGGTTGCTGTGTATCTCCAGTAAACAACACAACTAATATACTTCCACAAATGTCTGTGTGCTGATACTTCAACTCCATATAGCTGCAATCTGCAACAGGTTATGGGCCCAGGACACAGAACCCAGACACAGACAAGAAAGCAGCAGAGCCTGGTGAGCAGAAACTTCCAGAGGTCCTCAGCTCCTGAGTACAAGTAAGAAAAAGGGTCTGACTTATAAAGGAGAGGATCAGCAGAATGGCAGCTCAGAGCTCAGACTTACAGTGGCTAAACTGAACAATGAGAATTATCAGCTATGGAAGTTTAAAGTGGAAATGTTGTTATCCGGGGATGACTTGTGGGAGGTTATTACTACAGAGAGACCACAGATCAATTACCAGGAATGGGACAAGAAGAACAGACAGGCAAGGGCCACCATAAGTCTGTTAGTGGAGGATGACCAGCTAATTCATATAAGACATGAGAACACAACAAAGGGTATGTGGGATGCATTACAAAAGCTACATGAAAGGTCCAGTTTAAACAGCAAGTTATTTTTACTCAGAAAACTATACACATACCTCCCAACCGTCCCGGATCAAGCGGGACAGTCCCGATTTTTGGGTGATGTCCCGCTGTCCCGGAACGTCCCCCCTGTGTCCCGCCGCACCCCCTCATGGCGTCACTGAAGCCATCTGACAGTGTGAGCGGCTCCTGCGGCTGCTGACAGTGTCAGGTGGCTTCAGGGAGCAGACAGTCACATGCAGAGAGCTTCTGGAGCACACAGCCCACACACAGGTCAGCTGCTGCCCCGGAAGCTCTCTGCTCCAGCCCCGCACGGTACCTGCATTGCTCTTCTCTCCTCTTATCTCCTGTTTGCTGCCGTGGCTGCTGGTGACGTCACAGGTCAGTGAAAGGCCAAAGAGAAGAAGAAAGCAGGAGCCGCGGGGCTGGAGCTGTGACCTGCGGGGGCAGGAGCTGTGTGTCAGGCTGCCTCTCTCCTGCTCTGTTCCTGACTACCTGTGACCACAGCAGCAGCTGGGAGAAGACAGACAGCTCTGTGACTGATCCCTGACTAGGTGAGTATATTTTTTTTATTATTTTCTATTAGGGATGGGTCTGCCTGGAAGAGGGGGGGGGGATACTAAACTGGGACCTATGATGGGGGGGTGATACTACAGTGGGACCTATGATGGGGGGGGATACTACAGTGGGACCTATGATGGGGGGTGATACTACAGTGGGACCTATGATGAGGGGGGATACTACACTGGGACCTATGATGGGGGGGGATACTACACTGGGACCTATGATGAGGGGGGATACTACAGTGGGACCTATGATGAGGGGGGATACTACACTGGGACCTATGATGGGGGGGGGATACTACACTGGGACCTATGATGGGGGGGGATACTACACTGGGACCTATGATGGGGGGGATACTACACTGGGACCTATGATGGGGGGTGATACTACAGTGGCACCTATGATGAGGGGGGATACTACACTGGGACCTATGATGGGGGGGATACTACACTGGGACCTATGATGAGGGGGGATACTACACTGGGACCTATGATGGGGGGATACTACACTGGGACCTATGATGAGAGGGGGGGATACTACAGTGGGACCTATGATGGGGGGGATACTACACTGGGACCTATGATGGGGGGGGATACTACACTGGGACCTATGATGAGAGGGGGGGGATACTACACTGGGACCTATGATGGGGGGGGGATACTACACTGGGACCTATGATGGGGGGGGATACTACACTGGGACCTGTGATGGGGGGGGATACTACACTGGGACCTATGATGGGGGGATACTACACTGGGACCTATGATGAGGGGGGATACTACACTGGGACCTATGATGAGAGGGGGGATACTACACTGGGACCTATGATGAGAGGGGATACTACAGTGGCACCTAGGATGAGGGGGGATACTACACTGGGACCTATGATGGGGGGGATACTACACTGGGACCTATGATGAGGGGGGATACTACAGTGGGACCTATGATGAGAGGGGGGATACTACAATGGGACCTATGATGAGAGGGGGGATACTACAGTGGGACCTATGATGGGGGGGATACTACACTGGGACCTATGATGGGGGGGATACTACACTGGGACCTATGATGAGAGGGGGGGATACTACACTGGGACCTATGATGAGAGGGGGGATACTACACTGGGACCCATGATGGGGGGGGATACTACAGTAGGACCTATGATGGGGGGGGGATACTACAGTAGGACCTATGATGAGAGGGGGGATACTACAGTAGGACCTATGATGAGAGGGGGGATACTACAGTGGGACCTATGATGGGGGGATACTACACTGGGACCTATGATGAGAGGGGGGATACTACAGTGGGACCTATGATGGGGGGGATACTACAGTGGGACCTATGATGGGGGGATACTACAGTGGGACCTATGATGAGAGGGGGGATACTACTGTGGGACCTGTGATGGGGGTGATACTACACTGGGACCTATGATGAGAGGGGGGATACTACACTGGGACCTATGATGAGAGGGGGGATACTACACTGGGACCTATGATGAGAGGGGGGATACTACACTGGGACCTATGATGAGAGGGGGATACTACACTGGGACCTATGATGAGAGGGGGGATACTACACTGGGACCTATGCTGGGGGGGATTACTACACTGGGATCTATGATGGGGGGATACTACACTGGGACCTATAATGGGGGGGATTACTACAGTGGGACCTATGATGGGGGGATACTACACTGGGACCTATGATGGGGGGATTACTACACTGGGACCTATGATGAGAGGGGGGATTACTACAGTGGGACCTATGATGGGGGGATACTACAGTGGGACCTATGATGAGAGGGGGGGTACTACAGTGGGACCTATGGGGAGGAGGAGGTTACTACAGTGTGTCCTATGGGGAGATGGGGGTTACTACAGTGTGTCCTATGGGGAGATGGGGGTTACTACAGTGTGTCCTATGGGGAGATGGGGGTTACTACAGTGTGTCCTATGGGGAGATGGGGGTTACTACAGTGGGATATGGAGGCACAGAGGGGTCTGTACCATATGGGGCACAGAGAGTTACTGTGAAGCAGATGAGGATGATACTGGAGAGAGGAGCCTAAAATGTTTGTCTCGCAGATGGCCGGAGAGGTTTTCAAGATGGCCGTGCATGATGGCGAAGAACCACAAAAGTGATCAACAAGAGAAGACGTCCCCTGTGAGTCACTGAATAACTGCATTATAATCACCTATAAGGTCAGCAGGTGTACAGCCTCATCTACCGCTATATAGTCAGTGCTGAGGGAGAGTACTGCTCTGTGTATAGTGGATGTTATGCAGTAATAGTATAAAGGGGGATAAGTCACTATGTGGTGAAGATCTGGTGGTAACATTTGTTTCCTATATAATGGTAATAGGTGATGCGGTTATGGAGGTGTGGCTATGGGGGCGTGGCTATAGGGGCGTGGCCCATTGCCGTGACTGTCCCTCTTTCCTTCCAGCAAAAGTTGGGAGGTATGTATACAGAATGAGACTTAGCAAAGAAAAAGACATGCAAGAGCACATAAATGCAATGCTGGAAGTGGTTACACATCTGAGGACAGTGGGTGAAGAAATAAAAGACAGTCATGTTGCAGCCATATTGTTATGCAGTTTACCTGACTCATACAGTGCACTGATAAATGCGCTGGAGACAAGACCTGAGGCAGACCTGACCCTAGAGTTTGTAAAGACTCGGCTAATAGATGAATTCCAGAGAAGAAAGGAACTTGTGCATGAATCCACAGACACTGATGCTGGAATAGCTCTTAAGGCTGTAGATACACAACTTCAGAAGAAGAAGGAAACCAGGGCATGTTTCAGATGCCACAAGCAGGGACACACAAAGAAAGACTGCACAATATGGAAGGCAGAACAGCAGAAACAAATTTCAAAAGGGACTAGACAAAAGGTCAAAGCTACTATATCGCACCCACATGTAGATAACTGGAATGGTACTTTCAAAGTGACAAATAATCAAAAATTGCAAAGCTGGTGCATTGATTCAGGTGCAACAAGTCACATGACAAGCAATAGAAACTTCTTCAAAGAGCTTGACATAACCAAAAGGGAAATGATCTATCTTGCAGATGGAAGCAGCATAAATGCAGAAGGAACTGGACATGGAATCTTAGTGTGCCCAAGTAAAAATGGAGGCAATTTAGCCATACTAATGCAGGATGTACTATGTGTTCCCAGTCTAGAAGGTGGACTGTTATCGGTGAAACGCTTGACAGCTAAAGGACTTACTGTCAAATTCCAAGGTGATGAGTGTGCTATACTGCATGGAAAGCAGGTGATGCCAAAATAAGTGAGCACTTATATAACCTAAACACGGTGACAGAACAGGTAAAACTATGCACACATGGACACAATGACTGTTTCCACATGTGGCATAGACGATTAGGCTACAGGCATCCTGACAGCATACAAAAATTACAGTAAAGGGACCTAACAAAGGATCTTAAATTTTCCAGTTGTTCAAACACCATCAGGTGTGAATGTTGCATTAAATCCAAAGCTACAAGGGCAACACTTCCCAAAGCAAGTGAAAACAGAGCCTCAAGACCACTCGATATTATACACAGTGATGTATGTGGTCCAATGAGACTAAGCACTCCTGGTGGAAACAGATATATAGTGACCTTCATAGAAGACTATTTAAGGTACACAGTTATGTATCTAATGAAAAACAAAGAGTGAAGTTTTGGATAAGCTACAAGACTACTTAGCAAAGACAAGCAACAAGTTTCAAAGGAAACCTCTGATACTGCTAAGTGATAATGGAGGTGAATTCACTGGACACAAAATTGAAAGCTTTCTAAATCAACATGGCATAGAGCATCAAAAGACAGTCCCCTACACACCAGAGCAAAATGGGGTAGCTGAAAGGAAGAACAGAACCCTGACTGAAATGATCAGATGCATGCTAACAGATTCTGGACTACATGAGAAGTATTGGGGTGAAGCTGCAATGACTGCCGCTTATTTGCAGAACAGACTTTTCTCTAGAACAGTGGAGAAAACACCATATGAACTGTGGCATGGTGAGAAGCCAGGTGTAAAACACATAAGAGTGTTTGGTTGCAAAGTATTCATGTATATCCCAGAAGAGAAACGCACCAAACTCCAGAACAGAGCAGTGGAGGGACTTCTAGTTGGATACAGTGATAACTGCAAAGGATACAGAATCCTAGACCCCAAAACAGAAAGAGTTGCTATTAGCAACAGTGTCACTTTTGTTGAAGAATTAAAGGATGGTGTGATGACTACATTGGAATCAAGAACAGAACAGGAAAGTGACAGTACTCAGACTACCACTGCATCCTCTGAACAAATGGTTGAAGTCAATACAAACCCAGATACCATGAGTGAGATGACACAACCAATCTCAGATACAGAACCAAGGCGTTCAATTAGAGAAAACAAGGGTTTTGCACCAGTGCGTTTCTCATACAAGGCGAGTACAGTTAGCATTCATGAACCCGAATCCTGGGAAGAAGTTTCCCAGCTTCCAGACAGGGAAGACAGTAAGTGGATAAAGGCAGCAAAAGAAGAAATTAAATCTTTGCATGACACTAAAACAGAACTGCCAGCAGGAAGAAAAGCTATTGGCTGTAAATGGACTTTCAAAGTTAAATACCATGCTGAAGGTACCATTGAACGATATAAAGCAAGACTAGTTGCCAAGGGATACTCTCAAAAATATGGAGAAGACTACAACGAGAGACATTCGCTCCAGTGGTTAAACACGCTACAATCAGAACTTTGCTCTCGGTAGCAGCTACCAATAAGATGCAGGTGAAACATTTCGATGTAAAAACAGCGTTCTTACATGGTGAATTAACTGAAGACATTTACATGGAACAACCGCCAGGATTCAAAGATGACCAAAGACCAGACCTGTTATGTAAACTTCAGAAAAGTATATATGGTCTGAAACAGGCAGCCAGAGCGTGGAATGTAAAATTAAATGAGGTCCTTACCAATGAGGACTTTTAACGGAGTAAGGCAGACCCCTGTCTGTATACAAAGAGACTGACAGACAGATGGATTTTTGTGCTTATTTATGTGGATGATCTTTTAGTCTGTTTTGAGCGAGAAGGGGATGAAAAAGGAATACTACAAACCTTGAATCTGAACTTTAAGACCAAAGATCTTGGAAATATAAGCAACTATCTTGGCATTCAGATCGAAAGGGAGGAAGATGGGAGTTTTCTTCTAGATCAGAAACACAAAATTAGGAAATAATTAACACTTTTGGATTGGAAGATGCAAAAGCAGTGAAGTCTCCCATGGAAACCAACTACCTGAAGGAAATGAACAATCAAAGTACTTTGCTACCGAATGATAACCAGTATAGAAGGGCCATAGGAAAATTGCTATATATTGCCACTGCTACAAGACCTGATATCGCAGCAGCCGTAGGAATTCCATGCAGAAAAACCTCAATGCCAAGTCAGCTGGATTGGAATGGCTTAAAAAGAGTCATATGCTATTTAAAGGGAACCCTGCACTCTAAGCTGAAGTTACCAGCAAGTAACAAATGTAACCTGATAGGATATGTTGATGCTGATTGGGCTGGAGACCCAAGCGACAGAAAATCCACCAGTGGCTATCTGTTACTCGTTTCAGGTGGTGCTGTCAGCTGGGCTAGTAGAAAACAGCTGTCTGTAACACTTTCATCAACAGAAGCAGAGTATGTTGCAGCAGCACATGCAAGTCAAGAATTTATCTGGCTACGACAACTGTTGGTAGATTTGGGTCAACAACAGTTGGAACCGACAAAGGTTTTTGAAGATAATCAAGGATGTCTTGCACTTGCAAAGATGGAAAGAGTCAGCCCAAGAACCAAGCATATTGATGTAAAGTTTCATTTTCTGAGGGATCTTCAAGAACAAGAAGTTCTGGAATTACAGTACTGCCCAACTGAGGAGATGCTCGCGGATATGTTTACCAAACCTCTAAGTGCAGAAAGACATTCTAGGCTCATGAAGAAGCTGGGCCTACTGGACGAAGCCTTAGCTGTTGAGAAGGGGTGTTGAAGTATATGCAACAGCTTCAGCTTATGTTGGAGGACTTATGTTATACAGACAGCAGGTGGCGCTGTGTTAAGTGTTAATATCTTTTATGTGCATTGCTCTGCTTTATGTTCTCTCTGTTACTCTCTCTCTTGTATCCTCCATGTTGAAAAGAACACATGTTAAGATTGTTATGGTTGCTGTGTAACTCCAGCAGTAGTGGATTATAATAGGGGCGTTTCGGGCGGCAGCTCGGGGCCCTGAGCTCCTGGGGGGCCCATGACCACCCAAAAAGACTTATACTTTCAGCGGTGTACTGTCTCCTGGCTACACTTCTGCCATGATTTGCAAAAATCACAGTTTTTTTTTTATGGCAATTTTGCACAAATCAGGACATCATGACATTATCTATCCTGTACTATGAACGCCAGGCTAGTGCTGCCATAGTTACAGTGGGGTGGGGGGGGCCCAGGCTTGGTGAACAGCCCGGGGCCTATGGTAAAGTTAATCCGCCCCTGATCTCCAGTAAAGAACACAACTAATATACTTCCACAAATGTCTGTGTGCTGATACTTCAACTCCATATAGCTGCAATCTGAAACACAAAGGGTGCAGGCCCAGGTAAAAAAGCAAGGCAAAATAAAGTACTAAATTTATTAAAAAACAACAATGCATTTCAGGATCGCACAAATCCCTTTCTCAAGTGTCAGAGTAATTTTTAAAGAAATTTTTAGTACTTTATTTTGCCTTGCTTTTTTACCTGGACCTGTGCCTGTTGGACCCAGTTGTAAAGTGGAGGATTCTATTGCGGTTACTATCCCGTTGTGGTTGCCTGGGAGTGGCTGTAGTTCATATGCGTGTTGTGCCTTGTACTTGCACAACACCATCAGATGAGAATCTCCATTTTCTCTTTTTCCTGATTCAGGGCCGTCTTACCCATTGGGCATGGTAGGCGGCTGCCCGGGGGCCCTTGCGTCCTAGGGGGCCCCTGCCCTGTGACATATTCCCTGGCCCTTTAACTGGGAGTGCTCCTGATGAGCGTTTGCAGCTGTGGGACTGTGCACAGCTCGCTCTTGTGGCCGGAAGCTGCATTCTGCTTCCGGTCACTAGAGGTCTCTCTCACCCCCTACATTCCCGCGCGGAGCAGAGGAGTGACGTCACCAGCAGAGCCCTGAGAGGAAGGAGAAGCTGGAGGCCTGAAGCACAAAGCCTGAGTGAGTATGTGCTGATAGGAGGGGGGGAGGCTAGCTGGCAGGGAAGGTGTTAATCATGGGAGTGCTCTCTGCAGGGATGCAGACAGGGCCGTGGGTGAACTGGTAAACAGGGAGGGAGGGAGGGAGGGGGGATCGGGGGTGTAACTCCTCTGAGTGTGTATCTCCATTCAGTGTATACAGCAATGTATTATGTACTTATCCTCCTCCTGAGTGTATATATCTCTCCATTCAGTGTATACAGCAGTGTATTATATACTTATCCTCCTCCTGAGTGTGTATATATATCTCCATTCAGTGTATACAGCAGTGTATTATATACTTATCCTCCTCCTGAGTGTGTATATAATCTCCATTCTGTGTATTATATACTTATCTTCCTCCTGTATGAGTGTGTATATAATCTCCATTCAGTGTATACAGCAGTGTATTATATACTTATCCTCCTCCTGAGTGTATATATCTCTCCATTCAGTGTATACAGCAGTGTATTATATACTTATCCTCCTCCTGAGTGTGTATACATATCTCCATTCAGTGTATACAGCAGTGTATTATATACTTATCCTCCTCCTGAGTGTGTATATAATCTTCATTCTGTGTATTATATAGTTATCTTCCTCCTGTATGAGTGTGTATATAATCTCCATTCAGTGTATACAGCAGTGTATTATATACTTATCCTCCTCCTGAGTGTATATATCTCTCCATTCAGTGTATACAGCAGTGTATTATATACTTATCCTCCTCCTGAGTGTGTGTATATATCTCCATTCAGTGTATACAGCAGTGTATTATATACTTATACTCCTCCTGAGTGTATATATCTCTCCATTTAGTGTATACAGCAGTGTATTATATACTTATCCTCCTCCTGAGTGTATATATCTCTCCATTCAGTGTATACAGCAGTGTATTATATACTTATCCTCCTCCTGAGTGTGTGTATATATCTCCATTCAGTGTATTATATACTTATCTTCCTCCTGTATGAGTGTGTATATAATCTCCATTCAGTGTATACAGCAGTGTATTATATACTTATCTTCCTCCTGAATGTGTATATATCGCTCCATTGTTGTCTTCCTGTATACTGTATAATACAATATAAAGGGAAACAACATGGCTTATATATAGAGAAGGGCAAAACAACATGTCTTATATATACAGAGGGGCAACAACATGACTATTATATATGAGAACCATGTTGTTTCCCTGTATGTATACTGTATAATACAATATACAGGGAAAAAACATGGTTCATATATATAGAAGGGCAAAACAACATGTCTCATATATACAGACGGGCAACAACAACATATATAATAGTCATGTTGTTGCCCCTCTGTATATATGAGACATGTTGTTTGGCCCTTCTTTATATATAAGCCATGTTGTTTCCCTGTATACTGTATAATACAGTATACACAGACTCCCTGTATTATACAGTATACAGGGAGAAAACATGGCGTATATGCAGAGGGACAGGAACATGTCTCATATATAGAGAGGGGCACCAATATATATTAATTAGGCTTTTACCCACCACCTTTATACCCCACATATACCTGTACCCCATATATATATATATATATATATATATATATATATATATATTATAATATATGGTATGGTTGTACACATATATCACTATTATAGGCTATATAACCACCTACCTACTGCTCCACCTTTATACCTGTATCTATATGGTTGATAAATAGGTGGTAAGGTATATTGCCTATAATAGTGATATACTGTATGTGTGCAACATATATGACAATCACTATTATAGGCAATATACCTTACCAGATAAGGGGGTTTTGATGGCGGTGGCCGCTGGGGGGGGGGGGGGGCAATTCGCACCTCTGCCCAGGGGCCCATAATGCTGTTAAGACGGCCCTGTCCTGATTTCTACACTATGGAGCGCTGTTCATTTTTATAGACAACAATGATGGCAACGATCTACCGTCGCTCTGTGCAATAGGAGCAGTGGCAGCAGACCACCAGTTCCTCCTATGGGCTCGCCTGATTATCTAAATAGCGTCCAGGCAGCTCCTCCGGTAGCTTCCCGCATTTACCTGCTCACTGTCGATGCATGTAATAGCACCGACAGCGAGCGGAGAGCGAGGGGCAAGTGAGCGCTGATAACAGATTACAGTTGATAACAGCTCTAACAGATTAGGGCCATGTAATACAGCCCAAAGGCATTGGAGTAGATCTCGGCACTTTGCTATGTCCCCTGTGTGCAGAATGTAAAAACCTCTAGAACATCAAACATCACTGCACCACTCTGGGTTTTATGGCAGTGAAAGGTTATCTGTTCTGGTAAAACCAAGATTTAGCTTTTAGGCATTATGTCTGAAGGAAACCAGGCACTGCTTATCACCTAACCAATACCAATACAGTGAAACAAAGTGTTGTCAGCATGTCATGTAATGTGTTAAACTTTTAGGTTGTGAGGTTACTCTGGTCCTGGTAGTGAGAGCAGAAATCCAACCCGACATACTGACAGCTGAGTACAGCTCAGCCAAAGATAGTATTGTCGTGACGCCAGTGCTTGTCCAGCACACAGGTGTGAAGTTGATACCTCCTTTAGTGTGGCCAGTCTGTAGTGTTCCCCAAATGGTCGGTAACCTGCCGGGCTGTAGTGGGTCCCTTGGGCTCTTGTCATGGTAGTGCTGAGTGGCAACTGACCCACCAGACTATTGGTACCACCACCCACAGAAAGGTGAAAAATAACCCAAGGTGTGCTGTTTGTATGTATGGGTGCTGGTGTGTATAAATTATGACAGAGTCCCAGCTTTTCTGTGCAGTCTTTTAGTAGTACAACATACTTTAGTCAAATAGATAAATCTTCACATAGACTTTAGTGCTTAAAGGGGTAGTGCGGCGGTAAAGAATTATTCACAGAATAACACACATTACAAAGTTATACAACTTTGTAATGTATGTTATGTCTGTGAATGGCCCCCTTTTCCGTGTCCCACCACCCCCACCTGTGTACCCGGAAGTGTGGTGCGCTATACATTACCTGTCACGTGCCGACCCCCATCTCCGATCTTCAGTCAGTGACATTTTCTTCGGCCGTCCGGCGAACAGCTCTGACTGTTCCGAATGCCGGCCGCCCTCTGCAGCGTCATCCGATGCTCAGCCGCGATTGGCTGAGCATAACTGTGCTTAGCCAATCGCGGCTGATGACGCGGGGAAGGGGGCCATTCACAGACATACAGATGTAGCCTGGGTTAACATGATCCCTGACGCAATAATTGTGTCAGGGAGCTGTGTTAAGTCAATTAGAGTGTCGAGTTAAATGCGTCATTGTGATCAAGTTAACACAGGCTACATCTGTAGCATACATTACAAAATTGTATAACTTTGTAATGTGTGTTATTCTGTGAATAATTCTTTACCGCCCCACTACCCCTTTAACTCGTTTGTGCTTGAGGAGGTGCTTGGAGAAGTAGAGTAGAAGAGAGGTAGTTGTAGCTGTGCTTGGAAAGTTTAGAGTAGAGGAGAAGAGTTTGTTGAGAGAGTCCCAACCCAATATAGCTATGTACTCTGCCAGAACTTTAAAGAAGTACTTGTAGAGTGAGAAGTGTACTTGTACCTGTGTTTAGACTGTGTGTGACCACCTTGTGCCCTACAGTGTAGAGTTACCTATCCTAATAAGATGATACAAGCCCCAGTCGTGGTTATATGGGTGAAGCTAAGTTACTGGAGGTGTTCCAGTTACCTGCACTGTGAGAAAGGATACGTAGACCTTCCTTGGTAGCTTTGTCCTATCCAAGCTAGTTCCTCTGTTTCTTAGGATACTGCCCTGCACTTTTTAGACTGGTTCACGGCATGAATCAGGATGTTCCTAGACTCTTCTCCCTTTAGTGTTGAGCACTGCATAGTAGGTATAGTAGGAATACTGGAAGAACTGGTTGTCTGTAGCTGCATCTGCATACACACATAGACAAGACTACTCTTAGACTAGACTACTCTTTGGTCCCAGACAAGGGTCCTTGCATAAGCCAGGCCCTGGCTTGGCTACAGCAGGGACACTTGCTCTGTGTGTCTTTCTCCCACAAGAATCTGGATAAGACTGAAGCTACACTTCCTCCACCAAGTAACTTCCTACAGGGGCTATGTAATCTACCCTGTGAGTGGTAGGGATGAGTGTGTGCATAAGAAAGAAGATAGATTAGGTTAGAAGCAGAGAGCTCCTCCCATTGGTCACTAGTAACACATGACATATAAAAAATATTAACCCAATACTGACTTCAGCTGTGCAATACATAAGAATACCAAACACTGACATCTAGTGGAGAAACTTCAAAGTACCCTTCATTACCAATACATCGGGAGAAGCTTTTGTCACAGAGAAGAAAAAAGAATACCAGTGGTGGGAAACCACCTAGTCTAGCCTTTAGTGTATGAACAGACACTAAGAGATTAAAAGGGGTTATCCGGGTATCACAACAAAATTAAAAAAGTCACACAGTGATTATCACGACACATACTCCTCTCCGGTACCTGGATCCACCTAAAAGCGCTGCTCCATGCCGCTCTGTTTCAGATGCTCTCGCCAGCCGGTTAGCACGCTCTTCTCATACTATAAATCCCGGCAGCCTCCTCATCCAATGTCAGGCTGCTGGGTGGGAACCCTGATTACTTGGGGGGTTTTGCTTTCTGCCTGTTTATTAACTCATTGTGTACTGAAGTCAGCATCATGGTTTGTGGAAAACAGCTTATCTATAATGTGATAATTATGAGGTAACAAACCTGGATCTTCACCAAGGCACAAAGCAGGATTGTCAATCCCCAGTTTTGGGTTGAATGGAAACTTCCTACCGGTAGAAGGACAAAACATAGAAGTAATACACACCCAAGTAAGTACACTAAAATAGTATAACACCATGTTTACATCCTGGGTTTTTGTATTAAAGGGCCTTTTGATTAAAACAGATGGATGAGCTGTTCAGCACCCACCCTACACAGTGAATGGGACAGGAAGCAGTTATCTCTGTTCACTGCATAGTGGTGGCAACAGGTTACTTCAGCTCAGCTCCTGCTCAAGGGAGCAGCAGCTAAGCTGTAGTAACTAGAGCTGGCCACTACATAGTCAATGGAGCCACCTACTTCCAGCCCTGTTAATTGTGTAGTGCTAAACAGCTGATCATGGATGGGGGGGTTGCCATGTGGATATCTTGTCAATTTTCTGGTTCTAGGCTGTTTTGCAAAATCACTGCAGGCTCAGCATTCTCCCCCCCCCCTCCCCTCCCCTCAAAGCACATGACTTTTGGGACTGTTAACTCCACTGTTGCCAGTCTGTTTTCTACTGCTTTGCATTATAATGAATAATGACGCTATGAGCTTCAAAGTCCAGTCCATAGCACATAAATATGGTCCACGCATAAAAACATGAATGCGGCCTAAAACTATGTGCAGTGTCCCTCAGCGGGTGTGGCCGCAGCTATTTTCTTGCCCACCTGTAGTAAAGCACCTTCGTATAGGACCCTAGGGGTGAAGGGTGTCTGCACTCATCTATATTTTCTGTTCCTACCTGCACTTCCTATTTCTGCCTGTACTTCCTTTCCATTTTCATGCCACTTGGTGTCACTGTCTCCTGTGCCCCATATGCACAGCTGAAGGAGATATATGTTGAAATGGTTAAAGGGGTATTCCGGGTTATTTTGACATTCACTCTACTGATTTGTCTTGTCAATTTTGTCTTCTCTTAATTTTTCCATTAGTCACGTGGTTCTGTGACGTCACCGGCCGGGATGTGTGGTGAGGTTCTTGACCCAGTCAGCCTCCTAACTATTTATATACTTAGCAAGCTTTTAATGCCTTACAAATGGCCCTTCCTAGACACAAGACGTCACATGATGCACCGTTCCAGGGCAGTCGGCTTGTAAATTAATTTACCAAATAAATCAAAATATCTTTTAAATTGAATACTGATCAAAATATTGTCAAAGAATTAGGACAAACAATTTTTACAACTGTACTGCTTATTGATAAAATAGTATGGAGGTGGCAGGGCTCTAGAGCAGCAGGAAATCGGCCTAGAATTTATTTCTTGCAACTGTTGGGGGGCAGCCACTTGTGGGATACAGCATGCCCCCATTCTTTTACTTTAGCTGTAATGCAGCACGATAACATCATGCATTTACATTGACAAAAAAAACTGAGAGGGCATTCCTTCTCTAACAGCCTGGTAATTTTTTTTTAATCTGAAATATAGATTTCCACATTTGAATTGGCTTTACTTTCATATGCACATGAAAATACTCACATGGTTAACTCAAGACCCTCCTCAATTCCTGAAAAAGAACACAGGACATTTTAGAGTAACAACAATGCTGCAATTAGACAAAACACAACTTTTCAGTAATTCAATTTTAAAAATAAGCATATGAGAAAATCACTCCAGTATGTTGTCCCACCATCTTACCACCACAGAGGCCGAGCTCCACTCTACAGAGAGATTGCGGCTTCCCTAGGGGTCTCTCTTTCCGGGCTGCATGAACAGTCCCTGGTAATGTTAAGCAAATCTGTCAAAATGTTTGGGTTCAGCAACATTAGCTGAACCCAAACGCTCTGTGTTTGATTCCCTGTCGCTGCATAAGCTGGATGCCGCCCTAGGGAGTCCTGGAAAACATGGATACAGCCATATAATGTATCCATGTTTTCCTGGCACTTGTCCCTAGCAAAAATCAGACCAGGCATAGTACTACATGGAAAATCACACAGGTGCACTCACTACTATTCATGAGAGGGGGGCTACATAATGTCATAACAGCACATACAGTATATAAGGCTTCAGTAGGGTGGCGGGGTGAGTGGATCATCATGCTGAGAGATGAGTGAATTTGCAGTAGGAAGAAAGTAAAGCATTTCTGCATTGTGCTCTTCAGGCTCTGGGCTTTAAAGTCTGCTCCACTCCGTGCTGATCTTCCCTGGGTGCTGGGAAAGGATGGATCCAGTCCTGGGAAACTTCTCTCACTTTGGGTACGTGCACACTACGGAAGCCCGACAGAAAATCTGTTGCGGATTCCGCAGCTCGCACCTGCTCGCAGACTCTGGGGGGCCGCGCGTGTCTCCACTCGTGTCATAGACTCCATTCTATGCACAGACGGATTCCACCATCCGTCCAAAGAACGAACAGGTTCATTCTTTGGATGGACGGCGGAATCCACTAGTGGATATAAATGAGTCTATGTCACGGGCGGAAATGTGTGCAGCCGCCAGAGTCCGCAAGCGCATCCAATGCGAGTGCATTAAATCCACTATTTGCGGCATTTCAAAAAAATGTGTGAACCCAGTGTACATATATACACAAAAGGGTTATCCAAGATTAGAAGAAATGTTTCTTACAGAAACAATGCCACTCTTGTATATAGTTTGTGTGTGGTACTGCAGCTCAGATTAATTGAAGTGAATAGAGCACACAACCTGAGGACTATCTGGTGCTGTTTTTTTTTAAAGCAAATTAATAGTCACATTTTGTGTTCTGACTGGAAAGACCCTTGATGCTGGGTGGTGCTTTTTTGGTACTGGGCAGCCTGTCATCAAGTATAACAGCATATAGATTAGCATGATCGACAACACTATGGGGGAGATTTATTGAACATGGTGTAAAGTAAAACTGGCTCAATTGCCCCTAGCAACCAATTAGATTCCACTTTTCATTCCTCACAGACTCTTTGCAAACCTCCCAAGTGTCCCTCTTTTGGAGGGACAGTCCCTACTTTTGACCCACATTCCTCTGTCCCTCTTTGCCCCTTACATGTACCTCTTTTTGACCTGGGGATTAGATTTGCATTAATAAACTTTTTTATGTTGCTCTAGAAAGTGTCTGGTTTCTGTCTTTTACCTAAACTTGCATATTTTTCTATCATGTGGTGCAAGTTGGATCTTAAATATTGGTATAGTCAGATGAATCATGTAACATTATGGTCCCTTTCACACATCATTTCGCAATTACAGTTCATATGGCCCCATACACACACATCTGTAGGTGTTATGGTGTTATCCATTTTGGGGCCGCGATCCGTGCCACAAAAAAAATGATGAGGCCATTGTGTGTCCGTGTCACCTATTTGACAGTGGGTCCCTGCAAATGTGGACAGTTACTGAAACATTTGTAATCCTGTCCACGGTTCCGCAATTACAGACAGGTTTACTATGTGTGGATGGGACCTAAGGATGCAGTCACACAAACAGGATCTGCTGCAGATTTGCGGATATCAATGTAACTAAATGCATCCATCAATCTACAGCAGATCCTGGATGTGTGGATGTATCTTGAATAAGAAAATATAGAAATGTCTGTAAATTTTTCCTTAAAGAAGCAGTTAACAAAAAACTTTTATAGCCCCCCCCCCCCCCCCCACGTGTAGCCGCTGGCTTATACACTTACCACAGCTGACCAGTGTCCCGCGGCGTGGCTTCGTTCCAGTCCTACAACGCTGTTCAAATCCGGCGCGCGCTCACATCCGCCTCTGCTGTGACTCCTCTTCTCTGTCCTGTCATTATACGCCGGATCTGACATGCTTCTATGCATTCTCTACGGCGTTCAATTACAAGGCAGAGAGGAGGAGTCACTGCAGAGGCGGATGTGAGTGTGCACCGGATTTAAATGGGGGGACCGGAACGAAGCCGCGCCGCGGGACACCGATCAGCTGTGGTGAGTATAAAAGTTCTTTTGTGAACTGCTTCTTTAAGTGAACAACAAGAGTCACTCTTTAGCCATCCAAAAAGTTGGGAGGTATGTCTTTGGAAAATAAAATGTGAATTCTGATTGGTTGCTAAGGGCAACTGAGCCAGTTTCACTTTGATGCTGGGTTCACACTACGTATATTTCAGGCAGTATTTGGTCCTCAAGTCAGGTCCTCATAGCAACCGAAACCAGGAGTGGATTGAAAACACAGAAAGGCTCTGTTCACACAATGTTGAAATTGAGTGGATGGCCGTCATATAACAGTAAATAACTGCCATTATTTCAATATAACAGCCGTTGTTTTAAAATAACAGCAAAAATTTGCCATTAAATGACGGCCATCCACTCAATTACAACATTATGTGAACAGATCCTTTCTGTGTTTTCAATCCACTCCTGGTTTTGGTTGCTATACAGCCTCACAAATACAGCCTCAAATATACATAGTGTGAACCCAGCCGTATAAACCATGTTTGATAAATCTCCCCCTGTGTCCCTTGAACCCTATGTAAGCCGTAAAGGAAATCTGTCAGCTGCAATTCTCATTACAAACCGCTGACACTGTTAGACAGTTGTTACATTTTTCCATAGGAAGAAGAGGCAAAGAGGCTTTCCTGAGCTCCAAAAGTTCTCCAGGCTGTATTACCTTCTTATTTCCGCACCCCATACCTGCCCTGCTTGAGACTCAGATTTCAGGTGTCAATCAAGCAGGGAGGGAGGAAGCATTCCAGATTGCAGCTATTCAGGAGCTTGGAAAAACCTCTTTGACTCCTTGTACTAATGAAAAAAAGCATTTCTCTAGATCCTGGAAGCACAGCTGGATATATGAAAGGAACCATGTGTCTCATTGAGTTAACAGCTATCTAATGGTGTGTTTGCACACATTTTTGAAGCCAAATTCAGGAATGGATTTGAAAAGAGGAGAAATCTCAATCTTTCCTTTATGACTTGTTCCCTGTTTTTGGCTTTGGCTTTAAAAAATCTGTCAGATAAATCTGTTTGTCTAAACACACCATAACAGTGTCAGCTATTTGGAACATGAATTGCAGCTATGTTCAACGGCAAGTAACACCTCACTCATGTATGTTTTACCTGTGCATTCTGTTAGGAAGTGGCTTTTAACCGGCGTGGCTGTGTCCGTACACTAGCTCGGACATTTAAACAGTATCGGAGCTCCTGCCATCATAATTAATCATGATGCTGGATGCTTCGAGTCCCAGAACTCCATTCATGTGTGGACGGAATTCTGCAAACATGTGCATGAGCCCTAAAAGGAGCTTTTCTTGGTTTAGAGAATGAGGATCTGCTGCAAAATTGAGGAGCTGAGGATGTCTGAGCTTTAATCCCTGCAGAGATGAGATGTAGATAGAAGAATTAATAAGAATTAGATCCCTACATAATACATACCAGGTGTCATATAGTGGCCTTTAGTACAGTGTGCAGTTATGGCTCTCTAACGCCAAAGAATATGTGTGGTGTTGGGGGGGAAATGCCGGTTCAGAAAACATTAGGTATGCCTGCACGCTGCGAATTTCTACTTTGAAAATAATCCATAACATTTACACTTATTTGACTCATGTTTCCCATCATTCCATGCGTAGTCATGTTATTTGCTCCTACAGGAAACATTTAGGTGCTATTCTGTAGACTGGGCCTCAAAGCCAATGAACCCTTTCATTCAGCCTTGACTAATGGAACAAACTACTTGGATGCCATTAGTATAATTTAATATGATGGCCCTAATGTGCTAATGTAATGTACTAATCCATATTGATGTGTGTGCAGCTATAGTCCTTTACATAATGTACATAACGATTCAAAGGGAAAGCCATGTAAATATGTACTATTGCTCTCAATGGAATGACAATGCAGAATAAGGGAACAGCACAGAGAATGCCTTTAGCACAATGGCAAAGATCTACTTAGTAAATGCATCAGAATTGTGCTCCAAATTGTTGAAATTAATGTTGAAAATGTGTTGAATAAAGTGTCATCAGTAAGATGTCATCAGTTTGTTCATGAATCATATTGGTGTGAATCTACATTAAAGTATATTTTAGTATTATTTATAGTATAATTTCTCAGTGTATGTACGGTATTAGTAAGTGTACTCACATTACTCACTGACAGCAGCTCCCTGTGTGCCTCCTAAAGCTAAAATCTGACTCCCTCCAGGATGTGCTGTCCTGCTCTGTATGCTGAATGGTAATTCTGTAGATGGCTGAACATGGGACTATGTCCACCATAGGCCTATACAGGCTCAGTGGAGGACACTAGGGGTGCGGCATGGTGACATCTAGTAGAGGGGAATAAATGATTACCAGACACTTCTGGCAGCAATGCATCCCCTTGAGGCCCAATCTATTGCTAGCAAAAATTTGTGATTTAGTAGCGAATGATTTTGAGGTTATTACATTCACTGGTTGCTGTTGAACGATTATTTTTGCGTCATTATATGGTCGGTAATCTTTCCTCAGGACAACCCACACGTTTTATCTGCGAATGACTTATTAGATGAACAGATATGCAAACGATTGAAATCATGGATATAGTCATTGGCTGTATTCATGTTTTACAGACAACCTTAGAGCTTTATACAAGTTCAGCAGCCCCCGCAAATCAAATACCGAACGATTGGGTTCGGATCGACTCAAACCCGAACCCGGTTCAATCATCTCTACAGATAATGTATGCTTCTGGCCGGGGCTGCCGGCGGCTGGGGGTTAAAGGGGCCAGGTCACATATCTGCAGCAGAATAAAAATGTAGGTATGTGACCCCATAGGTCTTCATTATACCAGGATCCGCAGCGGATTTCGCAAACTCACACCCTGATTTCCCTTTAAGTGACACTTTAACCTTTGATAACCCTTTAAAGTGAATATACCATCAGGCCAGGGCTGAAGCACTGGAGGCAGGCCGACTCACCACCATTGATTCTAATAGAGCTGCGTCATAGAGGAATGGGGGTTTCCTCCCATTGGGGGTGGGTCGGTCTGCTTCCAGTGCTTCAGCCCAGGCCTGATGGTACATTCACTTTAATAGTGATGTTTGTGATGTCCCTTTAAGAGCGACTTTGGTACAGTCCCTTTAGGAACGACTTTGGTGCCAACCCTTTAAGAGTGACTTAGGTAACACCCCTTTGGCCCCGGGGAGAGCGACTTTAGTGGCACCTTCCGAGAGTCGCAGCATTGTTATTTTTGCCCATGTAGCCATATGAAGTCTTGTGTTTTTGCGGGACAACATTTTTGATTAATCTATAACCAATAGGTTAAATAGGTTAATATAAAAAATGTTGTTTATTTTTATATTTTAATATTTCACTTACGCTATCCAGTGTGTGGTAAAAATAACATAATAAATGTATTCTCTGGGTCACTACGGTTACAGCGATACCAAATTTGTATAGTTTTTCTTACTTTTACCGCTTTGGCACAATAGAAACTATCATCTTAAAAAACAAAATACATAGCAAGATCCATAGCTTTCTTATCTTTAGCATGACAGAGCTGGTTTTGGGCTAAGTTTTTGTGGGAAGATGTATAGTTTTTATTGAGTTTTAAGTATTACATACATATGACTTTTAGATCTTTTTTTATGTTTTTTCTTAGGCGGATTGATCAAATACAGCAATTCTGGTGCTGTTTTATTTTTCTTTATTTTACAGCGTGCGTCTTGCGGTATAAATAGGGATATGGTTTTATAACTCAGATGTGACATTACCAAAAATGTATAGGTTTTGTGTGTTTTACATAACATTTTACTAAACATGGGGAATATAATGCATTTTTATTATTGGGGGAGAGTCGGGATTTTATTTTTTTGTTTTATACTGTACACTAGTGTATACTAACCAGTGATCTGCTGTATCCAGTGTATTGCCTATGTCAGCACTGAGCAATCTACATATACATGGTATATACACGGTACATGGTAATCCTGGGGAACTTCAAAAGGCAAAACTATGTCCAAACTGAGGACAGGGGCAGGGCCGCTTTAACCTAGGTGCATATGGTGCACGTGCACCGGGCCCCCTAGTTCAGATCACGTGACAGGGGCGCCCCGGCTGAGGAGAGCAGTGAAGGGGAAGGAGCTGAAGACACAAGTGTCGGCGCTCTGTGACACCTGTAGCAGTGCGGGGCTGGTGGTGGTCGGGAAGGAGGAGGACTGTAGCTGCTTCCTGTGAGACAGAGTGACCGGGTCTTACAGGAAGCAGCTACAGGCTGCACTACATGCTCTGCTGGCCCTGTCTGCGGGGGAGCCCAGGAGGCAGTGGCGACTTCACAAGCATCCAGCCTCTCCCCAGGCAGAGTGTGTGGAGGCTGGGGAGCAGCGCCTGCACCATTGATGTAAGTAGTAGCCAGGTGGGGGGTGTGGAGGGGGGAATTGAAGCTGGGGGCCCACTGACAGAGGATTAGCCCACCAGACCTGTCCGGAGTATGTCCCGATAAGCCCCACCCCCTGATATCAAGCCCCGCCCCCAGTGCAGACCACAGGTGGTATTTTAACACTTACTGCCATTCAGAAGTCACCCAGCTTTCCTGCATCTTATATTGTTGTATGACTGAGGCCACCCAGCTTTCCCAGGATCTTAGTCTTAGTATGATGGGGGGGGGGGGGTCACAAGATCTTACAGACTACAAGGTCTGAGTCATTCTTTCTAGTCTGTAAGCTCCTATGTCTCCTAGTCTGTAAGCTCCTGTGCCCCCCAGTCCTCCTCCTAGTCTGTAAGCTCCTGTGCCCCCCAGTCCTCCTCCTAGTCTGTAAGATCCTGTGTCCCCCCAGTCCTCCTCCTAGTCTGTAAGCTCCTATGTCCCCCGAGTCCTCCTAGTCTGTAAGCTCCTGTGTCCCCCCAGTCCTCCTAGTCTGTAAGGTCCTGTGTCCCCCAGTCCTCCTAGTCTGTAAGCTCCTGTGTCCCCCCAGTCCTCCTAGTCTGTAAGCTCCTGTGTCCCCCCCAGTCCTCCTAGTCTGTAAGCTCCTGTGTCCCCAGTCCTCCTAGTCTGTAAGCTCCTGTGTCCCCCAGTCCTCCTCCTAGTCTGTAAGCTCCTGTGTCCCCCCAGTTTACCTCCTAGTCTGTAAGCTCCTGTGTCCCCCAGTCCTCCTCCTAGTCTGTAAGCTCCTGTGCCCCCAGTCCTCCTAGTCTGTAAACTCCTGTGCCCCCCCAGTCCTCCTCCTAGTCTGTAAGCTCCTGTGTCCCCCAGTCCTCCTAGTCTGTAAACTCCTGTGTCCCCCAGTCCTCCTCCCAGTCTGTAAGCTCTTGTGTCCCCCACTCCTCCCAGTCTGTAAGCTCCTATGTCCCCCCAGTCCTCCTCCTAGTCTGTAAGCTCCTGTGTCCCCCCAGTCCTCCTAGTTTGTAAGCTCCTGTGTCGCCCAGTCCTCCTAGTCTGTAAACTCCTGTGCCCCCCCAGTCCTCCTCCTAGTCTGTAAGCTCCTATGTCCCCCCAGTCCTCCTAGTCTGTAAGATCCTGTGTCCCCCCAGTCCTCCTCCTTGTCTGTAAGCTCCTGTGTCCCCCCAGTCCTCCTAGTCTGTAAGCTCCTGTTTCCCCCCAGTCCTCCTCCCAGTCTGTAAGCTTCTGTGTCCCCCAGTCCTCCTAGTCTGTAAACTCCTGTGCCCCCCCAGTCCTCCTCCTAGTCTGTAAGCTCCTGTGTCCCCCCAGTCCTCCTAGTCTGTAAGATCCTGTGTCCCCCCAGTCCTCCTCCTTGTCTGTAAGCTCCTGTGTCCCCCCAGTCCTCCTAGTCTGTAAGCTCCTGTGTCCCCCCAGTCCTCCTAGTCTGTAAGCTCCTATGTCCCCCCAGTCCTCCTCCTAGTCTGTAAGCTCCTGTGTCCCCCAGTCCTCCTCCTAGTCTGTAAGCTCCTATGTCCCCCCCAGTCCTCCTCCTAGTCTGTAAGCTCCTGTGTCCCTCAGTCCTCCTAGTGTGTAAGCTCCTGTGTCCCCCCAGTCCTCCTCCTAGTCTGTAAGCTCCTGTGTCCCTCAGTCCTCCTAGTGTGTAAGCTCCTGTGTCCCCCCCAGTCCTCCTAGTCTGTAAGCTCCTATGTCCCCCCAGTCCTCCTCCTAGTCTGTAAGCTCCTGTGTCCCCCAGTCCTCCTCCTAGTCTGTAAGCTCCTATGTCCCCCCCAGTCCTCCTCCTAGTCTGTAAGCTCCTGTGTCCCCCAGTCCTCCTCCTAGTCTGTAAGCTCCTGTGTCCCTCAGTCCTCCTAGTGTGTAAACTCCTGTGTCCCCCCAGTCCTCCTCCTAGTCTGTAAGCTCCTGTGTCCCTCAGTCCTCCTAGTGTGTAAGCTCCTGTGTCCCCCCCAGTCCTCCTAGTCTGTAAGCTCCTGTGCCCCCTCCCAGTCCTCCTCCTAGTCTGTAAGCTCCTGTGTCCCCCAGTCCTCCTTCTAGTCTGTAAGCTCCTGTGCCCCCTCCCAGTCCTCCTAGTCTGTAAGCTCCTGTGTCCCCCCAGTCCTCCTAGTCTGTAATCTCCTGTGTCCCCCCAGTCCTCCTAGTCTGTAAGCTCCTGTGTCCCCCCAGTCCTCCTCCTAGTCTGTAAGCTCCTGTGTCCCCCAGTCCTCCTAGTCTGTAAGATCCTGTGTCCCCCCAGTCCTCCTAGTCTGTAAGCTCCTGTGTCCCCCCAGTCCTCCTAGTCTGTAAGCTCCTGTGTCCCCCCAGTCCTCCTCCTAGTCTGTAAGCTCCTGTGTCCCCCAGTCCTCCTAGTCTGTAAGCTCCTGTGTCCCCCCCAGCCCTCCTCCTAGTCTGTTAGCTCCTGTGTCCCCCCAGTCCTCCTCCTAGTCTGTAAGCTCCTGTGTCCCCCAGTCCTCCTCCTAGTCTGTAAGCTCCTGTGTCCTCCCAGTCCTCCTAGTCTGTAAGCTCCTGTGTCCCCCCCAGTCCTCCTCCTAGTCTGTAAGCTCCTGTGTCCCCCCAGTCCTCCTCCTAGTCTGTAAGCTCCTGTGTCCCCCCAGTCCTCCTCCTAGTCTGTAAGCTCCTGTGTCCCCCAGTCCTCCTCCTAGTCTGTAAGCTCCTGTGTCCCCCCAGTCCTCCTCCTAGTCTGTAAGCTCCTGTGTCCCCCAGTCCTCCTCCTAGTCTGTAAGCTCCTGTGTCCCCCCCCAGTCCTCCTCCTAGTCTGTAAGCTCCTGTGTCCCCCCAGTCCTCCTCCTAGTCTGTAAGCTCCTGTGTCCCCTCAGTCCTCCTAGTCTGTAAACTCCTGTGTCCCCCCAGTCCTCCTAGTCTGTAAGCTCCTGTGTCCCCCAGTCCTCCTCCTAGTCTGTAAGCTCCTATGTCCCCCCAGTCCTCCTCCTAGTCTGTAAGCTCCTGTGTCCCCCAGTCCTCCTCCTAGTCTGTAAGCTCCTGTGTCCCTCAGTCCTCCTAGTGTGTAAGCTCCTGTGTCCCCCCAGTCCTCCTCCTAGTCTGTAAGCTCCTGTGTCCCTCAGTCCTCCTAGTGTGTAAGCTCCTGTGTCCCCCCAGTCCTCCTCCTAGTCTGTAAGCTCCTGTGTCCCTCAGTCCTCCTAGTGTGTAAGCTCCTGTGTCCCCCCAGTCCTCCTCCTAGTCTGTAAGCTCCTGTGTCCCCCAGTCCTCCTAGTCTGTAAGCTCCTGTGTCCCCCCAGTCAGGGCCGTTTTAATACATTGGTGGGCCCAGTGCACAGTCCTCAAGACTGGGCCCCCCCTTACCTTTCTGCACATTGTATAATGTACTGAATTTGCCCCCACACTGTATTAAGAGCCCCAATACATACAGTAGTTACCTTATAACACTATTTCCACCATTCAGTGATTACATATTACATAAAAACTGCACTAAACAAAACAGAAAGATATCACCAATGATACCATTACATAATACCGCCACATCATGACCCCTAACACTACAACCCTATAACAGAGTGCAGTTACATCCAGTGACTCACCGGGGGTGTCTTCTCCGATCAGAGTCTGTCACCTTTTCTTTTTCTCTCCATCCAGCCTGGGCCACCTTGAAGTCTTCTCCTGGCTGTGAATCTTCTCTCCAGAATCTGCCAGACAAATATTTTAGGCTCCAACACATACAGTAGTTAGGTCCCTTGTACCCCTATACTGTAGTTACACCCCTCTGTACTCCTACATAGTTACACCCCTCTGTGCCTCCATAGTTTTAAGGTGTCCCTGTAGTATATAGACCCTCATGTGCTCCTCCAGTTATATACAGCCCTCCTGTGCGCTCCCCCATTAGTATATAGCCCCCCTGTGCACTCTCCCCAGTAGTATATAGCCCCCCTGTGCTCTCCCACAATAGTATATAGCCCCCCTGTGCTCTCCCCCAATAGTATATAGCCCCCCTATGCTCTCCCACAATAGTATATAGCCCCCCTGTGCTCTCCCACAATAGTATATAGCCCCCCTGTGCTCTCCCACAATAGTATATAGCCCCCCTGTGCTCTCCCCCAATAGTATATAGCCCCCCTGTGCTCCCCCTCAATAGTATATAGCCCCCCTGTGCTCTCCCCAATAGTAAATAGCCCCCCTGTGCTCTCCATAATATATAGCCCCCTGTGCTCTCCCCCATAGTATATAGACCCCTGTGCTCCCCAATAGTATATAGCCCCCTGTGTTCCCCAATAGTATATAGCCCCCTGTGCTCCCCAATAGTATATAGCTAACCTGTGCTCCCCAATAGTATATAACCCCCTGTGCTCCCCATAGTATATAGCCCCCTGTGCTCCCCCATAGTATATAGCCCCCTGTGCTCCCCCATAGTATATAGCCCCCTGTGCTCCCCAGTAGTATATAGCCCCCTGTGCTCCCCATAGTATATAGCTCCCCTGTGCTCCCCCATAGTATATAGCTCCCCTGTGCCCCCCCATAGTATATAGCCCCCTGTGCTCCCCCATAGTATATAGCTCCCCTGTGCTCCCCCATAGTATATAGCTCCCCTGTGCTCCCCCATAGTATATAGCCCCCTGTGCTCCCCCATAGTATATAGCCCCCTGTGCTCCCCCATAGTATATAGCTCCCCTGTGCTCCCCCATAGTATATAGCTCCCTGTGCTTCCCAATAGTATATAGCTCCCCTGTGCTCCCCAATAGTATATAGCTCCCCTGTGCTCCCCCATAGTATATAGCTCCCCTGTGCTCCCCCATAGTATATAGCCCCCTGTGCTCCCCCATAGTATATAGCCCCCTGTGCTCCCCCATAGTATATAGCCCCCTGTGCTCCCCAATAGTATATAGCCCCCGTTCTCCCCCATAGTATATAGCCCCCCTGTGCTCCCCAATAGTATATAGCCCCCGTTCTCCCCATAGTATGTAGCCCCCGTTCTCCCCATAGTATATAGCCCCCTTGTGCTCCCCCATAGTATATAGCCCCCTGTTCTCCCCCATAGTATATAGCTCCCCTGTGCTCCCCCATAGTATATAGCCCCCTGTGCTCCCCCATAGTATATAGCCCCCCTGTGCTCCACCATAGTATATAGGCCCCTGTGCTCCCCTATAGTATATAGCCCCCTGTCCTCCCCCATAGTATATAGCTCCCCTGTGCTCCCCCATAGTATATAGCTCCCCCATAGTATATAGCCCCCTGTGCTCCCCCATAGTATATAGCCCCCTGTGCTCCCCCATAGTATATAGCCCCCTGTGCTCCCCAATAGTATATAGCCCCCTGTTCTCCCCCATAGTATATAGCCCCCTGTGCTCCCCAATAGTATATAGCTGTTATATAACATTGAAAAAAACAAACACTTACTCACCTAGGTCCACGCGTTACTCTTCTCTTGCCTCTTGTGGCCGCACTTCCTGCAGTCACAAGAGGCTGCACTCCCCTCACCCTCGCGCCGACGCTCCAGTGACGTCGGCCGCTAGAGGGAGAGCGCGGCCTTTTGTGACCGCAGGAAGTGCGGCCACAAGAGTAACTGACAGGGAGGGAGCCAATGGCTCTCTCTCTGTCAGTGTCGCTGCTGCTGCAGCGCTGAAGCGCCGCAGCAGCAGCGGACGGGGGCAGCGGCGGACGGGGGGGCCCTGCAGGGGGCGCCATGGAGGGGTAAGTAGATTACCCATCCATGGCGCTCCCCCCTGACAGGCTGGTGGCCGGAGCCCTGTGCGACCGCATTGGTCGCACATAGCAACGGCCGGCCTGCTCGGGGGGGCCCCTTTGAACAGTGGGCCCGGTGCACGTGCACCATGTGCCCTCTGGTTAAAGCGGCCCTGCCCCCAGTCCTCCTAGTCTGTAATCTCCTGTGTCCCCCCAGTCCTTCTAGTCTGTAAGCTCCTATGTCCCCCCAGTACTCCTCCTAGTCTGTAAGCTCCTGTGTCCCCCCAGTCCTCCTAGTCTGTAAGCTCCTGTGTCCCCCCAGTCCTCCTAGTCTGTAAGCTCCTGTGTCCCCCCAGTCCTCCTAGTCTGTAAGCTCCTGTGTCCCCCCAGTCTTCCTAGTCTGTAAGCTCCTGTGTCCCCCCAGTCCTCCTAGTCTGTAAGCTCCTGTGTCCCCCCAGTCCTCCTCCTAGTCTGTAAGCTCCTGTGTCCCCCCAGTCCTCCTAGTCTGTAAGCTCCTGTGTCCCCCCCAGTCCTCCTCCTAGTCTGTAAGCTCCTGTGTCCCCCCAGTCCTCCTCCTAGTCTGTAAGCTCCTGTGTCCCCCAGTCCTCCTCCTAGTCTGTAAGCTCCTGTGTCCCCCCAGTCCTCCTAGTCTGTAAGCTCCTGTGTCCCCCCAGTCCTCCTAGTCTGTAAGCTCCTGTGTCCCCCAGTTCTCCTCCTAGTCTGTAAGCTCCTATGTCCCCCCAGTCCTCCTCCTAGTCTGTAAGCTCCTGTGTCCCAGTCCTCCTCCTAGTCTGTAAGCTCCTGTGTCCCTAGTCTGTAGGTGGAGGACTGGGGGGACACAAGAGCTTACACACCCATACTCCCTACAGTGGGAACCTGTTATAGCCAGAAACTGTTCCAGTGGTGATATTAGGTCTGTACGTGCCCCCACTAGCTTCACTCTCCATTATTCATAAAGATTTAGGGTATTGTACCTGACATAGCAATGCTCCCCGACCATACTCCCTTTTTATAACTTGTCATAAAACCTGATGCACTGAGTATAATGCACCAGTGATAATACCTGATAAATATAATTCAGTTAAGCTTTATAAGGAGAGGGGGCCCACTTTTGAGGTCTGTGCACTGGGCCCACCAGTGTATTAAAACGGCCCTGGACAGGGGGTTGCTGTTTCTGGAAGAAAGTGGCCGCATCAGATAGCCCAATCACTATAGTAAACAAGGGCTCATGTAATAGGGCCCTTATTTCCCTTATAAACAAAAGTATTGGGCATATTAACATCCAACTGGCTGATCCTTCTCTCCCCTGACATCTGACATTGGGGGAACAATCAGAAGAACTCTATATATATTAGATAGTCATCCAGTCCTTCCGAGATGGGTTAGTTTGGCTGACAATCCAGTGTGTGTGGCCAATACCTGACACCTGACCTTACTTCCTCCACCAGTATAACTCCTCCTACAGGAGCTAAATCTAAACCCTCTTGTGAGTGGTGGGGATGAGTGTGTATAGAGAGAGGCAGAAGAAGATAGGATAGAGAAAAGAGAGCACCTACCAGTAGTCAGCACATAACACATGCCATAGAAACTCCTTACCTATTACCTTCCTTCAGCTGTGCATAGGAATACATATAAATATATAGAACAGTGACACCTAGTGGAGAAACTTAAAATACCTTATTCACCACTTGTTTAACCTGAGTGAGAACACCACACAGAAACACTGGTCAGCCCCTTTGAGAATAACGGTGCAGATGTAAAATTTGGCACATTTTTATGCAGCTCTCTTGGTTGCTTAGAGATATGCAACTTTTAAGTACCACTTAAAGTTGGAGGAAAAAAATCTGTGCATCTTATAATGTCAAAGTTCTTAATTAATCTGTTCAGCCAGCCCCTTTCCTACCAGCCAATCTCGGCACCTTCAGTTACAGCACTTTAAAGGGGTTATCCAGTGCTACAAAAACATGGCCACTTTCCCCCTACTGTTGTCTGCAGTTTGGGTGGGGTTTTGAAACTCAGTTCCATTGAAGTAAATGGAGCTTAATTGCAAATCACACCTAAACTGGAGACAACAGTAGGGGGGAAAGCGGACATGTTATTGTAGTGCTGGATACAAATAAAAAAATCTGGATACAAAAAAAAATTCTTTCACATCAACTGGTGTTAGAAAGTAGCAGAGATTTGTAATTTACTTATTAAGTCTTGCAGCACTTATCAGCTGCTGTATGCCCTGCAGGAAGTGGTATTCTTTTCAGTCTGGAGAGCAGGAGAGGTTTTCCATGGGGATTTGCTGCTGCTCTGGAGTGTTTCTGACATGAACAGTGGTGGCAGAAGAGAGCACTGTTTCAGACTAAAAAGAATACACTACATTCTGCAGGACATACAGCAGCTGATAAGTACTGGAATACTTGAGATTTTTTAATAGAAGTAAATTACAAATCTCTAGCACCAGTTGATTTGAAAGATTTTTTTTTTTCCGTAAACTACCAGTTTAGGTATTGTACATGCATAATATACCTTATATTCCTTTAAAAGAAAAAAAACTACTTTTGATCATTGGCGCTAGGGATGGTCCGAACCGAGTTCGGTTCGGGTTTGTACGAACCCGAACTCTCGGCAATGATTCCCGCTGTCTGCCCTCTCCGTGGAGAGGGTGGATACAGCGGGAGAACCACCTGGAAAATTGGGATACAGGCATAGCCATAGGCTGTATCCCAGTTTTCCAGGCGGTCCTCCCGCTGTATCCACCCACTGCACGGAGCGGGCAGACAGCAGGAATCTGATGCCGAGCGTTCGGGTTCATACGAACCCGAACCTCGGCAGTTTCGGACCATCCCTAATTGGCGCTCATTGCCCCTGTGTAACAGGAGATACCTTTTGTACAGCATCGGGATCGTCTCCCTGGCAACATCTAAAGATGGTTGTGGATTTCAGAGCTGGAAGTGTGGTGTCCTACCTCTGGTGTTTCAGTTGTATACACCCTTCGCAAAAGTCTGTACTTATGTTATTGTGGTGACGAAAGGTAGTACTAAAAGTTTACCACTAGATGTTGTTATATTACGTATGTGTATATGGAAGCTGCACAGCTGAAGGATTGCAAAGGATTATTGTTTTCTGTGTGTCACCTGAATCTGTGGACCAGTAGGAGCCTAGTTCTATTCTTTCCTATCACCTCTCTTCTTTTTTCTTCTATTGCGCTCTTTCACCCACTCACAGCGCATCTTACACAATGGGGAGGAAGTAAGTCACATGGGTGGAGGCGGAGCACAGAGTTTTTCGTTGTGGACATTGTGGAGGAAGGACACACAGTGATCCTATCTGGGCCCTGGCCCTCTGCGAGGTCCCCGTACCTCGGGTCAGTCTTAGTCAGAACCCCGCATGGGAAGGACGCAAGACAGCACGTCTCTCACAACTTTCTTACAAGTAACACTCCAAAGCACGCTGTGGACAAGGAGAAGTAACAGTGCAGGACAGTATCCACAAAAGAGCCAAAGAGCTAGGAACTGTTCCAGACAGAGCAAAGTTGCAGTAGCCTATGAACTCGCAGCGCGGGTGTCAGCAGGGAACCCTCAGCATTCCACTCATCCCAGGTAACAAGGTCTGGGGCCTGTGTCACCTATTAGGAAGGTTCAGCTGAGTCTAGTGGGCATAAGGTGGTATGAAGACTAAAGTAAAGGTCAATACACAGGTGTTCTTCTTCTTCTAAGTATTCCACCTCATCCTCCAACCTCCCGGCAGAGCACAGTACTACATGGGTTGAGACTCACGGCATCCTCCTCTCTGCTACTCAGCCTCCCGATACACTCAGCACAACTCAACAAACATGACTATCTCCTACACTGCACTTCAACCACAGATCAGGTCGTTATATGGTGAAGTATTTATTGGGAACTTTTGTTAAGTGTGTTTCAATTGCTTTATCTAGAGAAACCTCGTATCTTTGATTCTGTATTACCTGCTGCACATTTACAAGTAGTAAACCAACTTAACTATACTCAAGAGATTCTGATTACTCGCAACCACCGACAGCACACACACAGAACATTCTCCCCTTTCTGTGGGTGGCGTGTCCTATTATCCGGGAGGGTCACTATACCACTCTGGCCATCCATGATTTTATCCCAAAGGGACCCAGTAGCAACCCGGCAGGACACTGACCACAGAGGAAAAGGGTACAGCTGGCCTTATAAAATAAAAGTAGGTGTGCCATCATACCTGTGTGCCCTCCAAGCACTGGCGTCACGTGACAACGTCCCAAGGTCCGGCTGTATCTCCGCCAACCACCACAACACACCTCAACACCTAGCAAGTGACCGGCCGATCCTCCGACATAGTAACATCACTTCGGGGGTATACCACAGAAGAAGGTGAGAAGAGGGGGCTTAATGGCTGAAAACAACACTGTCCAGAATGACCCATAGCAAAAATGTGTGTTATAACCCCTTAAACCCCCTACCCCTGACCATTGCCCCTGTCCCCTGTAATTGTACCTGATCGTCACCGCTGTTAGTGTACATTTAAAAAATTTGCAGTTAAACTTCTAAGCCATGTAACAACCTAAAAATTAAAAGGACCTTAACTAAATAATGCAAACTTTGTCTACATTTTGTTTCAAAATATTTTTTCCTACTTTCCTCCTCTAAAAGCCTAAGGAGGGGATTTGTCAAACATGGTGTAAAATAAAACTGGCCCAGTTGCCATAAGCAAGCAATCAGATTCCACCTTTCATTATCCAAAGAGTCTGTGAGGAGTGAAAAGTGGAATCTGATTGGTTGCTAGGAGCAACTAAGCCTGTTCAACTTTACACCAGTTTGATAAATCTCCCCCCTAGAGTCTTATCACCAGTACATCTTGCAAATAGAAAAAATCCACCATTTGACTTAGCAGACTTATCCTGTTATCTATGCGTATTACCCAGTTGTGTCGGACTCTCTGCCACATGATGTCATGGCTGATTCTTTAGATTCATTCAAGGGAGGTCTGGGTGCTTTTCTTGAAAAATATAATATTCCAAGTTATGGACAATAGATTTCATGTGATACGACGTTGATCCAGGTATTATTCTGATCGCCATTGGAGTCGCGAAGGAGTTTTCTCCCCATGATGGGGCAATTAGCATCTGCGTCATAGGAGTTTTTGCCTTCCTCTGGATCAACACAGTAGGGTTTCTGTAGGTTGAACTAGATGGAATCTTGTCTTCTTTTAACCTTATTAACTATGTTACTATTAAACATTATGTAGTAATTTGATTTGAATCATGAGTGCTTTACATGATGATTCCCCCCAATATGCAGTGTCTGTTGACAGACACCAGAAGTGAAAACTCACAGAATAATACTAAGTAAATACTATAGCAGATTCTACGCTTATAACTAGAATGTCAGTGTTAAGCAGGCGATGTTCATTATTAATTAAAACTCGCAGGTCGGCAGTAAAGCCAAGATACAAAGTTCAAACATAAGAGCGTAATATCCTTATTTATATAACATGGACGTCTGTAATGATGGAAAAATAAATGCATCAATAGTTTTGAAACCCGGCAACAAAACCCAGGACTGCAGTCTGCCGCTGTATAGCCATAACCATTATACCTGCAAAACACAGCACTGTGTTCTGTGACAGGTTAAAAACTGAAAGCAACTTTATGTCCGTTCCTACTATCTCACCAATAGCTTTACGTTGAACCAGACATCTGTTATTTCTTAACTTTACTATTTATAAGTTATCATTTCCCCACTGGCATTATCATCCTTTTTTCCCTTTAGTAAATTAATTCTGTATTTCCCAGAAAACACCTGTTGCATCTTACAATGCTCACATCAGGGTAACCCCAAAAGAAAGGTTGTGGTAATAATTTAGGGACATTTTAAAAAATGTTAAATACAAAATAAAGAAAACTAACCAAGGGTTTCTTTGTGCGTTTGTTGTCTACCTGAATGTTTCTTCATTTCTCCTTCAAATCTTCTTGGATATTCCTTTCTTAGGTGCAAAGTACATCCTTGATCAACACCTTCTCCAGTCCCCCCCTATGATCTCCTGTTCTATTAAGACACTCGAGTTAATATTCAATCAGAGAGGAGTTTCTTTCCTGCAGGTTATGCCCCCCTCCTTTCAAGGGAGTGTCATATAAGGGGGCATGGCAGGAGTGGAACACCTTTACAATGTCTGTGACAGAAGTGTCAGATGTTCAATGAGAGGGATGTTTGTTCAGAAAACAGTAATACCAGTCTCAAGGTGCAGTGGATGACATACAGAGTGTCATATGAAGCTAAGTTGAAGTCATCAATTTTACATTTAGAGCAGATTCACTGGGCATCAGATAAGTATTCAAATTAGTTTTTTTTTTTTTTTTTTTTTTTTTTTACAATACTCATGTGTGCATATATTTATATAACCACTTCTCCCAACACCTCCTCACAGCTTTGTCGAAAACAGCTTAGATCAGGGGTGGGGAACCTCCGGGAACCTCCTGACACCTCCGGATGCGGCCCGCGGCACCCCTGTGACATGCGCTGCTCTGGAGGAGAAGGAGCCGGCATTCACAGCTTCCTCCTGTGTCTGTGACAGTTACCAGACACAGGAGGACGCTGTGTATGCCGGCTCCTTCTCCTCCAGAGCGGCACACGTCTTCTGCGGTTTGCGGCTCTCCTGTCATGTGCGCCGCGGTGGTGAGGCAGGAGCCGGAATACACAGCATCTTCCTGTGTCTGTGCCGGCTCCTCCCCCAGCAGAGCGGCGCACGTCTTGTGACTCCTGCGGGCCGCGCGCGATGACGTCATTTCACCGCGCGCCGCCTGCAGGAGAAGACCTTCACAGAAGAGAGGAGGGAGAAGAGGACCTGGATAGCGTGGTAGCGGAGGAAAGGTGAGTGGGATGTTTATTTTTTTTTATTTGGGGCAGGCACTGGGGATTAACTAGGCCACCAGGGACATGACTGGGGGGGATGGGGGGGTTAAGAAGGCCACCAGGGACCTGACTGGGGGGTTAAGAAGGCCACCAGGGACATGACTGGGGGGTTAAGAAGGCCACCGGGGACCTGACTGGGGGGTTAAGAAGGCCACCAGGGACATGACTGGGGGGTTAAGAAGGCCACCGGGGACCTGACTGGGAGGTTAAGAAGGCCACCAGGGACCTGACTGGGAGGTTTAGAAGGCCACCAGGGACCTGACTGGGAGGTTAAGAAGGCCACCAGGGACCTGACTGGGGGGTTAACTAGGCCACCAGGGACATGACTGAGGGGGTTAAGAAGGCCACCAGGGACATGACTGAGGGGGTTAAGAAGGCCACCAGGGACATGACTGTGGGGGTTAAGAAGGCCACCAGGGACATGACTGGGGGGTTAACTAGGCCACCAGGGACATGACTGGGGGGTTAACTAGGCCACCAGGGACATGACTGAGGGGTTAACTAGGCCACCAGGGACATGACTGAGGGGGTTAAGAAGGCCACCAGGGACATGACTGAGGGGGTTAAGAAGGCCACCAGGGACATGACTGAGGGGCTTAACTAGGCTACCAGGGACATGACTGGGGGGTTAACTAGGCTACCAGGGACATGACTGGGGGGTTAACTATGCTACCAGGTACATGACTGGGGGGTTAACTAGGCTACCAGGGACATGACGGGGGGCTGACTAGGCCACCAGGGACATGACTGGGGGGTTATCTAGGCTACCAGGGACATGACTGAGGGGCTAAACTAGGCTACTACGGACATCACAGAGGCTAGGCTACCAGGGACATGACTGGGGGTATTAACTAGGCTACCAGGGACATAACTGGGGGGATTAACCAGGCTAGCAGGGACATAACTGGGGGGATTAACTAGGCTAGCAGGGACATGACTGGGGGGATTAACTAGGCTAGCAGGGACATGACTGGGGGGATTAACTAGGCCTACCAGAGATATCATTGGGTGTGGGGGGCGGGGTAATTAGGCTACCAGGGACATGACTGGGGGGTTAACTCAGGCTACAGGGTATCACTAAGGATTCACATCAGGTACAAGGGGCATCACAAATGGTTAACTACAATAGCAGGGGCATTAGGGAAACAATACTTTGCCTTGCCCCGGGTGCTGCAAACCCACGCTACCCTGCTGCGCACGGTATGCGGCCCTCGAATGATTTTATAAATGCCCGACCGGCCCTCGACATGGAAAAGGTTCCCCACCCCTGGCTTAGATGGTAGTCAATGTGTCAAAATGACCTTCCAGCGAATGTTTTTTTTTTCTTTATATCAACTGGTGTCAGAAAGTGCCAGAGATTTGTAATTAACTTCTAATAAAAAAATCTTTAGTCTTCCAGTACTTATCAGCTGCTGTATGTCCTACATATCTGTCTATGAAATACAGCAACTGATAAGTACTGGAAGTCCTGAGATTTTTTTTCTAATAAAAGTAAATTACAAATCTCTGGCACTTTCTGACACCAGTTTATTTGAAAGAAATATTTTTGCGCTGGAGTTGACCTTTAGGTATATGCCTGCAATATTAACTACTGCCACTAGATTTTTCTGTAGCACCAGAAACATAAAAGGATATCTCCAGCGCTGATTTTAAAAAACTGAACTAAAGCTCCAGTTGGAGTCTTCATTTTTTCTTTACTTCCTGGTTTTGGCTTTCCCATGATGCACTTTGTCTCCTGTGATGTCTGACTCTGTAGTACAGTTAGGTGGCTTACAGCTTGCTCAGCCAATCAGAGCTGAGCAACCCAAGTCATCTGACAAAGGAAGGCTGACCTAACAGGGCATAGACCAGTTTCCCTCTAGATAATGTCATTGTCACAAAATGGCTGCCACAGAAAGGCCTGGGGTCAACAGTTGTTAGGTAAGAATGAGTTTACTTCACTTCCTGGTGGGGGATTGCAGGGGAAAAAGATAGGGAAGGGGGCAGATAGGTGATTGAAGCATATTACAAAGTTATACAACTTTGTAATGTGTTTCAATGACTGGGAAAAAGCTTTTCACTGGAGTTATCCTTTAAGGAGGGCTTATTAGCAAATTAGCATTAGTATAGACATTACAATAGGTGCTGCTGTCTGAGTCAGTAACGCTGCAGATGCCATACAGTGAAGCAGAGGTGACTGTACTGACACACTGCCACTGTATCAGTACGGTCCTGCAAAGATTTAAATACTTCAAGGTCTGCATGTTCTGTAATTCACACGTGATTTACTGGTGGTAGCAGTACTGTGGCCAGTCAATGGAAACATTTTCTTTAATAAAGTTATATTACAAAGTTATATAAGTTTATGAAAGAAATGTAAAAAACAATGTTTTGCTGGAATACCCCTTTACTACGTATTTCTATAGAGTGAAGTGAGTGACCAGATGCAATGTGGACTGGCAAACCTCAGAGGTAGTTGCACCTTAGGTGGTTAGCTCTGATTGGCTCTGGGAAATGAAGTGATACTGGATACACTCTGATAGGCTTAGGAGAGGGAGGTGACCATATTTACTGTCTTTTGGCAAGTGGCACAGTGAATCAGCATAAAACATATAGTTAACCCAGGGGAGTATCCACCACCGTAGCAGTCACTATGGGGCCTGGTCCAGTAATGGGCTGGGCCCCCTGAACTGGCAGCAACTAAAGGCCGAGGCCTCCTATGTACTGCAAATGTCACATTAACTGCAGGCACCTTTGATGTGGCACTGTGATTGCACAGCGGAAAGCCATTGGCTCTCTACACTGCCAATTACTCTTGTGACCACAGGCAGCTTCCTGCCTCCAGCCAGGACACTGGTCTATAGCAATGAACCTGTTTATACTGTATATTTTACTTCCAAGTTATGAATGGTGCACAGACAGATTGGTGTTAACTCCATAACAAGGACATATCTTGTACATGCAAAACAAGAGTCCGTGGAGCCTCGGTTGAGAGTCTCAAAACACGGGATAGCCAGATATCTCTAGCCACTTGCCACGGGGTGCCTCCATGATGGGGAGAGCACCACACCACCCTGATAGGTAGCCCCTTAAAGCGACTCTGTACCCACAATCTGTCCCCCCCAAACCACTTGTACCTGAGGGTGGGGGGAGGCACGGAGGAGTGGTGCAAAGTTAGGGCACAGATACTCCCGTTTGGCACAGGCTTCAAGTTTAAAAGTATTTTTTTAGGACAATAACTGCATCACCTGCCGAAAGGACCACAGGACAGATCTTGGATTAAAAGCAGGTACGAGTACGAGTATTGCGATCATGACAAGGGCTTGCCAAGGCAAGCAGTTATCCACAGACAGCCGTTTTGGGGTATTTGCCCCTCGTCAGTGTGGAGCAGGATTCTGTGTGGGACTTAAAGGGGTAGTGTGGCGCTAAACTTTAGTTCACAAGATAACACACATTACAAAGTTATACAACTTTGTAAGTCTGTTATGTATGTGAATGGCCCCTTCCCCGTGTCCCCCCCCCCCCCACGCTAGACCCGGAAGTGTGGTGCAGTATACTTACCGCATTCGTGTCGACCCCTGGCCGCCATCTTGTGACAATGACGTCCTCTTCGGGAGGCCGGCCATCCCTCCTGCCGTCCCTCACGCCGGCCCCCCTCTGCCGCGTCCTCAGCTGCTCAGCTCTTTGGCTGAGCACAGTTAGCCAAATCGCTACCTATCAGGGTCTCTCCCCATCACGGAGGCGCCCCGTGGCAACAGGCTAGAGATATCTGGCTATCCCGAGTTTTGAGACTCGCAACCGAGGCTCCACGGACTCTTGTTTTGCATATATAAATTTTTGTGGGCATCAGTGGAGACTCTTGATTGAGTACTTCATTGGAATTTTTTCACTGATCTCCTTGAGTTCAGTGATTACTGTGTTTTGTTGACATATCTTGTACATCCTGGCATATATTACAATTACTTCAGTAGTCCAGGACATATCTGATACATAATTGCATCTGCAGCCTGTGTTGAGGAGGGGAGAGCCAGCAGGCGATGTACAGTACTGACAACATACAGGAGAAGGCGAGAGCAGAGATACTTTGTATATTTTCTTCCATATGGAGCACTTTATGGCTTGTAAGACTCCATACACTAATTTGGCATCCTCCTCAAGAATGTTAGAACGTATTTGCATCAAAATAATAATAAGTGAAAAATCTCAAATATCACAATGCCAGAATAAACTTAGCCAATTTAAAACAAAATAGAAAGTATCATGTTTTATTTTTGACAGGCCTTTGTGAGATTTTACATTCTTCAAGAGAAGTTTTACATATTTGTCTAAGAACATCAGATAATCCAGAGTATCCTTATGTCAGTTAAAGGAGAAGTCCGGCGAAAATTTTTATTAAAGTATTGTATTGTCCCCCAAAACCTATACAAATCACCAATATACACTTATTACGGGAAATGCTTATAAAGTGCTTTTTTTCCCTGCACTTACTACTGCATCAAGGCTTCACTTTCTGGATAAAATGGTGATGTGACGACCCGACCCCAGAGCTGTGCGGGCTGTGGCTGCTGGAGAGGATGATAGCAGGGGGACACTGAGCATCCCTCTGCCATCATCCTCTCCAGCAGCCAAAGCCCGCACAGCTCTGGGAGTCGGGTCGTGACATCACCATTTTATCCAGGAAGTGAAGCCTTGATGCAGTAGAAAGTGCAGGGAAAAAAGCACTTTATGTACATTTCCCGTAATAAGTGTAATTGGTGATCTGCATAACTTTTGGGTGGCAATACAATACTTTAATAAAAATTTTCGCCGCCGAAAGTTTTGATTTAAACACAATTTTAGAATAATATTTACAGGCTTCCTTCAACAATTTATGTATGTAAAAATTCAGTGCAATATAAATTGTGAAGCAGTCAAGAGCTATATATTTTTATCTTTATATGCAAACACAATAACAAATGATTCTTATAACCACTTAAGGTCAAAGCCTGAAATCGTCTTAAGGACCGGGCCAATTGTCACTTTCGCTTTTTCGTCTTTTTTCTCCTTGCCTTCTAAGACCCATAACTCTTTTATTTTACCATCTACAGGGCTACATGAGGTCTTGTTTTTTTCAGTAACAGGTGTACTTTGTAATGGCATCTTTCAATCTGCCATAAAATGAATGACTGAACCCCCAATATATCAAAAATTTTTGAGGGGTTCCATGTTTACGTAATGCACTTTACAGTAAAAAAAAAATTTCTTTATTCTATAGGTCGGTCTGAACACAGTGATATGCATGTTTTCTAGTTTTTTTTTTATTTTTTGCAAATAGGTATATTTAAAATGGCCCTATTGTGACCCTTATAGCGCTTTTATTTTTTCACCTACAGGTCGTATGGGGCATAATTTTTTGCGCCATGATCTCTAGTTTTTATTAGTAACATTTTTGATCGCTTTTATTAATTTTTTTAACGTATTGATCGCTTTTATAAATTTTTTTATACATAAAATGTAATTTAAAAAAATAAATTTTTTACCGCTTTTTGTTCACCGTACGGGAATAATATTGTTTTATTTTAATAGATCGGACAATTACGCATGCTACAGTATATTATATGTTAATTAACTTTATGATTTTTATGTGTAAAATGGGAAGGGGGGTGATTTTTACTTTTACTGGGGGAGGGGCTTTGGGACATTTTATAAATCTTTTATTGTTTTTTTTGTACACTTGTAAAAGTCCCCTAAGGGGAATATAAATTATTACAATCGCGGCAGCCCGCCATCAAGGGTGAGGGCCTGGCTGCAGATAGCAGCCAGTCCTCACCCGCTATGGGGCGAGCTCAGCTCCAGAGCCCGCTCCATATCCCAGTACCCCGGCGGGGCGTACATTTATATCATTTTGCGTCAAGGCCCAAGCTAGGGGGGCGTAAATGTATGCTCCATGTCATTAAGGGGTTAACGGCAGGGTTAAAGTGTCAAAGTGTCACTTATTATAACTTTCAATATCTAAATCAATAGTGATGTGAAATTACCTTTTCATTATTATTTTTTCTTTTAGATATCATGGAAAACAGGCACTTCCTATGTATAGATTCTTTTTTTTTTTTTTCAGAGTCTAAACACAGGAAGTCCCATGTTTCCCAGGTCATCTGTGCGCTCACAGAGAAGGCAGTCATATACACGCACTGGTCAGACTTCATGTGTTTAGTCTCTTTTTTTCTTTTTTTTTTTTTTTTTTTTAATCAACCAGCACTAGTCTAAAAAACTGCCTTTAGGAGACTGGACCTGGATTTCAGATAAGTATAGCTTTGTTTTACAGCAACTTACAGAACTAGTCATCTTTTGAGCTAAATGGTGTTGCAATTATATTTCGTCTAGGCAATCCTCTTTAGGGTGAACAATCTTAACTCAAGGCTAACACATTTTAGGCATAAATGGCAAACATACCATTATGGTTCCATTCACACAATATAGGCTGGACTATTAAAAAAAAGGATCAAAATCTCAACTGCAAGAATTAGACTGGGAACACACATTGCAAAAATGCAGCACATTATATTTTCTGCAGCAGAAAATCGTCCAAAGCCAGAAGTGCATCCAATAGGAAGGGGAAGAATACCACTTTTTTTTTATTGTATTTAAAACCACTTCTTGCTTTGGCTCATTTTCTGCTGAAGAAAATCTGCAGCCTTTCTGCAAGGTTTGGTCTTATTCAGTCTGTACAGGTTTTAAAAGTTTCTATCCACTGACAACTAAGAAAACTTTGAGGAAAGGAAATAAAAGTTAATTAAAACTTAAAAAAATGTAAGCTTAATTTACTTACTTTCCTAAAGCAATGGGATTTCATTTATGTATTGTACAAAATGTTACATGTAAAGTTTAAAAGCCCAAAAGATGACCTGTATAATAGAGAGACAAATGGTAATCCAGTAATAGAATTGGGCTGTATTAATTACGCAGCATCCATTCACGCCATTTAACTCACCAAGCTACCAGAATGACATGATATCATAAAATCCAGCTTCAAATGGCAGGCCTGCAAAAGACAATGCATCTTCTGCTCAGCTGATATTTCTAACTCTAGTAAGGAGAAAGGATCACAGTTCTGTACAATAAATGAACAGAAATATAGTACCTGTGACACATAGTGGTATAAAATGGAAAAAAAAAAGTGATTACTCTAGCTAAAATATAAAAGGTCTTAAGGCTTCATCTGTGAGAACACTAGGAAAAGGATACAAGTACAGTATAATAATAAAGGAGACATTTATTATTTATGTACAATGCAGCAGATCAATACAGTAGACAGAAAACCTATACTTGTCGCATATAGCAAGTAAAAAACACCTATAAATACAGTTAATAGTTAGCTGAATAATGATCCATTTTCCTCCAGCAAGACATACTGGAAAACAATTGAATTCTGGTTAAATTGTACAGCAGCTCATAACTTTCCTTGCTGAATACGGCTCAGCATAAGTTTGACCTCTGTCTCCACACGTAAAATACGCATTTTACGCCACACACTATTAGTCGTTGCCCGACTACTCTGCAGATCCCGCAACAGCAACGTGAGATGTGAGCTCATTCGGGCGTGATCCCAGCCCCCAGCATTAGCCTGAAGTTCTTGCAGGATCAGAGACCAATGACGTGATACATCTTTTCTATCTGAAAGGGATACAATAACTCTGACATCACCCAGAGACTGCAAGGCACGAAAACCACTGTCTGAAAGTTCGTTAAAGTACAAACTGCAAAAAAAAATAAAAAAAAATTTATATATAAATAAATATTAATTGAAAAATGTGACAACTAGTTACATTTTAACTATTTAAAGGGAATATGTCACTAGGTTTATGTTACCTTAAATAAGGGCAGCTTACACTTGTGACAGAAATGCTGAACAGATCGGTGCATTACTTGTATAATTCTGGTCAGTCGTTCTCCTAATATGCAGAAGAATAGGATTCTTGCCCCACCACTCCCCCTGCCCTCTAGCTGCTGATTGCCAGTAATCTCTTCATGTTGTGTATAGTCAGTCAACTGTCAATCAGCAGCTGGTGGGCAGAGTTTTCTGCTGTTCATGAATATCCAGGATTACTGGGCTCACGCTCATAATGGAAAGGACTACTTATTGTCCAAGATATTCAGAAGGATATATCTCTGGATCAGCTGCACTAGTCACTAGTTTATGCTACACTTAAATAGGACAGCATAAACCTACTGGCAGAGTCTCTTTAATGATGGTCAGGTAAGGTTCAATGATAAAGAAGTGGTTTCATCACTGGCACCCCTCCAATATGGCAGCCACCACAGTGATCAGATAACCACCAAAGATTTTGATTTTGCCATTGCCTGTAGTATTACAGATTATACAAACAAGCTTAGTTTCAGCAGTTTATAAAGGTTTCTTATGAAGATGGTACTTACTGAACTCTGCTAAGTGTTTGGTGACGTGACGCTTCTTCCCCAAGCCTGAGTGCAGCCTGGTCATGGATCCCATTGTATGCTAGATTTAATTCTTGGAGATGCTTATTTTTCCCAAGATTATCTATCAAGATTTCAGCTCCCTCATCTCCAAGATCAGTGCGTAGGAGAGACAGGTACTTTAATGAACTGTTACCAGCAAGTCCCTCTACAATTAACTGTGCTCCCTCTGGTGCCAAGGGATTATTACATAATCTAGGGGGAAAATGGGAGAATGTATAAACATTAGTACTTTCTACTGTATATAAAGCCAACTAAAAAAAACCAAAACCACCACTTTATGTTTTTACATATGTATGTAAACATTCAACAATGTGAACCCACACATACAAACCTCATGTATTGAGGTACAAAGTAAACTCCAGGTTGGTTTAATTTAGATATCTTTATAACAATCTGTAAATGAAGTCAGTCGACGCAATGTCTTGCACCTCTGTGCACAGTTTCACAGATTATATGAGGTGCCACCTGCATAGCTTGGTATGCTTTGCCTCTGTCAGGTGTAAGTGTAGAGCGTGCAAAAATGAAACATATATCCTTTATATATTTTTTAGCACAGTACAGTACAGCACAGTATGGGTAAAGTTTATTTTTATTTGCTTTAAAGCCTGATTTTCATCCAAATTAAAGGGGTTTCCCAGGGAAAACAGTGTGTACTGACTCCCCCTGCATTCAAACAATAAGAGAGCTCATACTTACCCTCTCTCCTGCCGTGACATCTCCTGGTCCCAGTTGTCCTGTTTTGCCAGCTTCGGATGATGTCCCTTTTCTTGCTCCGCCAATCACAGAGCTCAGTTGCATTACAACATTATTAGAAGTTGGCAAAATGGGAACACAGGGCCCAGAAGATTTCACAGCAGGAACAGTGGGGAAGCATGTGCTAAGTTATTATGTTTAAATGCATATGGGGCAGTACACAGTTTTATATTTTCCTAGAAAACCCATTTAACTTCACATGTTGCACAGACCAGTCCAAAATTAAGTTTGGTCCAGGTCTGAGGCCCCTTCTGACCATTAGTTATAGCCTGGCGAAATACGCAGCAGTGCACCTCACTTCCCAGCAGGCTGCCCATTGATGTGACTGACTGCAGGACAGTAATACAATAGCAGTGTTTAGCTCACCGTACGGCCAATATTACCCCATGAGGAGCTCGAACGTGTTTGCCTTTACAACAAACAATAAGGATTCTAGCACTCGCGGCTATGTCCCAATTTTTTTTATTGCCGCATCATATACTGTAAAAGCAGACTTCAAACAGATAACATTAAAGACATGTCACTTAATGACTAAGTTGAAGGGCCCTTTTACACTGAAAGATTATCTGACAGATTATCTGCCAAAGATTTGAAGCCAAAACCAGGAATGGATTTGAAAAGAGGAGAAATCTCAGGCTTTCCTTTATTACCTGCTCTCTGTTTATAGTCCATTCCTGGCTTTGGCTTCAAATCTTTGGCAGATAATCTGTCAGATAATCTTTCCGTGTAAAAGGGCCCTTAGACATGTGACTTAAAGGAGAAGTCCGGTGAAAATTATTTTTTTATATGTTATTACTGATGGAAAGTTATACAATTTTCTAATGTACATTAATTATGGGAAATGCTCCTATACTGCTTTTTCCCTTAATTTAGTGTACCAGGAAGTGTTAGAATTCTCTCAGAAGCAGTGACGTCACGACGAAAGGTGTAATTCCTATGGAGTGTCCAGCAGGGGGCGCACTATATATAGAAGTCAATGGTACTCATTGACTTCTATATATAGTGCGCCCCTGCTGGACACTCCATTGGAATTACAATGGATGTGTATGTAATGTAATATACAGTGTTTTTGATTGAATACATTTATGAAATACTTCGGGGAGCAAGTGTCCTTGCTCCCCAAAGTATTCCGTAAATGTAAGCAATCAGTACATCACAGTACCGAACGCCCGCCGCTGCCGCCGCTGTGGACTACTCAACTACTACTCTCCCCACCTGCTCATAGCATGTGCAGGTGATGGGAGAGTAGTAGCCGGGTTATATGGCTGAGATCGCCGACGCGATGCCGCGCAGGGGGAGCCGCTCATCACTGCAGCCATCATCCCCCTCCGCTCCCCCCTCCTGCTGCTTCCTTACTCTATGTGATAGCTGACTTCCTGCCCGGCCGCCGGCACGTGTGAACGGAGAGCGGCGGCCGGGCAGGAAGTCAGCTATCACATAGAGTAAGGAAGCAGCAGGAGGGGGATGATAGCTGCAGTGATGAGCGGCTCCCCCTGCGCGGCATCGCGTCGGCGATCTCAGCCATATAACCCGGCTACTACTCTCCCATCACCTGCACATGCTATGAGCAGGTGGGGAGAGTAGTAGTTGAGCAGTCCACAGCGGCGGCAGCGGCGGGCGTTCGGTACTGTGATGTACTGATTGCTTACATTTACGGAATACTTTGGGGAGCAAGGACACTTGCTCCCCGAAGTATTTCATAAATGTATTCAATCAAAAACACTGTATATTACATTACATACACATCCATTGTAATTCCAATGGAGTGTCCAGCAGGGGCGCACTATATATAGAAGTCTATGGTACTCATTGACTTCTATATATAGTGCGCCCCCTGCTGGACACTCCATAGGAATTACACCTTTTGTCGTGACGTCACTGCTTCTGAGAGAATTCTAACACTTCCTGGTACACTAAATTAAGGGAAAAAGCAGTATAGGAGCATTTCCCATAATTAATGTACATTAGAAAATTGTATAACTTTCCATCAGTAATAACATATAAAAAAATAATTTTCGCCGGACTTCTCCTTTAACCCCTTGCCTCCGCAGCCTGTTTTGGCCTTAATGACCAGGCTCATTTTTCAAAATCTGACCTGTCTCACTTTATGCTCTTATAGCTCAGTGATGCTTTAACGTATGCTAGCGATTCTGAGATTGTTTTTTTGTCACATATGGCACTTTATATTAGTGGCAAAATTTGGTCACTACTTTGTGTGTTTTTTGTGAAAAACATCAAAATATCATGAAAAATTTGAAAATTTTGCATTTTATGAACTTCTGAAATTCTCTGCTTCTAAAAAAGGAAGTCATAGCACATAAATTAGTTACTAAATCACATTACCAATATGTCCTCTTTATTCTGGCATAATTTGGGAAACATATTTTACTTTTTTAGGCTGTTATGGGGCTTAGAAATTTATTAGCAAATTATCACATTTTGTGAAAGTTTCCAAAACTGATTTTTTTTTAGGGACCAGTTCTTTTTTTAAGTTGATTTAGGAGGCTTGTATGCTGTAAAACCCCATAAGTGACCCCATTTTGGAAACTAGACACCTTAAAGAATTAATCTAGGGGTATAATGAGCATTTTAACCCTACAGGGGCTGGAGGAAAGTATTCACAATTAGGCCTTAAAGAAATCGAAAATTTTAATTTTCCAATAATATATATGTTTAGATTAAAGTTTCTCCTTTCCAAAAGGAACATGAGAGAATCTGCACCCCACAATTTGTAACACAGGTTCTCTTGAGTACAACGGTACCTCATATGTGGGCGTAAACCACTGTATGGGCACACAGCGGGGCTCAGAAGGGAAGGAGCGCCAATTAGCATTTTCAGTTCAGATTTTGCTGAAGAAGTTTCTGAGCGCCAGGTGCGTTTGTAGTGCCCCTGTAGTGTCCGCAGAAGAGAACCCCCCCATAAGTCACCCCATTTTGGAAAGTGCACCCCTCAAAGAATTCATCTTGGGGTGTGGTGACCATTTTGACCCCACAGGTATTAGAGGAAAGTATTTAAAATTAGACAGTAAAAATGAAAAACTCGAATTTTTCCAATAATATGTTCGTTTAGTTTAAAATTTCTCAATTTCACAAGGAACATGAGAGAATCCGCACCCCAAAATTTGTAACGCAGGTTCTCCTGAGTACAACGGTACCCCATATGGGGGCATAAACCACTGTATGGGCACACAGGAGGGCTCAGAAGGAAGGGAGCGCCAATTAGCATTTTCAGTTCAGATTTTGCTGAAGAAGTTTCTGAGCGCCAGGTGCGTTTGTAGTGCCCGCAGAAGAGAACCCCCCCATAAGTCACCCCATTTTGGAAAGTGCACCCCTCAAAGAATTCATCTTGGGGTGTGGTGACCATTTTGACCCCACAGGTATTAGAGGAAAGTATTCAAAATAAGACAGTAAAATTGAAAAACTTGAATTTTTCCAATAATATGTTTGTTTAGTTTGAAATTTCTCAATTTCACTAGGAACAGGGGAGAAGCTGCATGCCCAAATCTGTAACGCAGGTTCCCCTGAGTAGAACGGTACCCCATATGTGGGCATAAACCACTGTATGGGCACCCAGCCGGGCTCAGAAGGGAAGGAGCGCCAATTAGCATTTTCAGTGCAGATTTTTCCGAAGAAGTTTCTGAGCGCCAGGTGCGTTTTCTGAGCCCCTGTAGTGTCCGCAGAAGAGAACCCCCCCAAAAGTCACCCCATTTAGGAAAGTACACCCCTCAAAGAATTCATCTTGGGGTGCAGTGAGCGGTTTGACCGCACAGGTATTAGAGGAAAGTATTCAACATAAGACAGTAAAAATGAAAAACTCGAATTTTTCCAATATATGTTCGTTTAGTTTAAAATTTCTCAATTTCACGAGGAATGGGAGAAAAAATGTACCCCAAAATCTGTAACGCAGGTTCTCCTGAGTACAACGGTACCCCATATGTGGGCATAAACCACTGTATGGGCACACAGCAGGGCTCAGAAGGAAGGGAGCGCCAATTTGCTGGAGCAAAACCGCAGCTAGTAATGGTTATTAGAATAGCGCAGTTACTAAAATACAAAAAAAAATGAGATTACAGGTAATGTGGGGTGGTTACGGATAATCTGGGGTGGTTATGGGCAACCTGCGGTGGTCACGGGCAACCTGGGGTGGTTACGGATAATCTGCGGTGGTTACGGGCAACCTGAGGTGGTTACAGGTAATCTGGGGTGGTTACGGACAACGTGGGGTGGTTACGGGCAACGTGGGGTGGTTACGGATAAACTGAAGTGCTTATAGGTAATCTGGGATGGGAACCTGTAACGTGCGGTGGTCGGGGGCAACGTGCGGTGGTCGGGGGCAACGTGCGGTGGTCGGAGGCAACGTGCGGTGGTCGGGGGCAACGTGCGGTGGTCGGGGGCAACGTGAGGTGGTCGGGGGCAACGTGCGGTGGTCGGGGGCAACGTGCGGTGGTCGGGGGCAACGTGCGGTGGTCGGGGGCAACGTGCGGTGGTCGGGGGCAACGTGCGGTGGTCGGGGGCAACGTGCGGTGGTCGGGGGCAACGTGCGGTGGTCGGGGGCAACGTGCGGTGGTCGGGGGCAACGTGCGGTGGTCGGGGGCAACGTGCGGTGGTCGGGGGCAACGTGCGGTGGTCGGGGGCAACGTGCGGTGGTCGGGGGCAACGTGCGGTGGTCGGGGGCAACGTGCGGTGGTCGGGGGCAACGTGCGGTGGTCAGAGGCAACGTGCGGTGGTCAGAGGCAATCTGGGGGGAATTACATGTGATTAGGGGCAACCTGGGGGGGTTACAGACAATCTGCGGTGGTTACGGGCAACATGGGGTGGTTACAGACAATCTGCGGTGGTTACGGGCAACATGGGGTGGTTACAGACAATCTGCGGTGGTTACGGGCAACATGGGGTGGTTACAGACAATCTGGGGTGGTTACGGATAAACGGAAGTGCTTATAGGTAATCAGGGGTGGGTACATGTAATTTTGGGTGGTTACGGCAATCTGGAGGGGGTCACTGGCAACGTGTGTGAGTTAGAGGCAACGTGCAGTGGTTACAGGCAACGTGCGGTGGTTATGGGCAACGTGCGGTGGTTATGGGCAACGTGCGGTGGTTAGTGGCAACGTGCGGTGGTTACGGGCAACGTGCGGTGGTTAGTGGCAACGTGCGGTGGTTAGTGGCAACGTGCGGTGGTTAGTGGCAACGTGCGGTGGTTATGGGCAACGTGCGGTGGTTAGTGGCAACGTGCGGTGGTTAGTGGCAACGTGCGGTGGTTAGTGGCAACGTGCGGTGGTTACGGGCAACGTGCGGTGGTTACGGGCAACGTGCGGTGGTTACGGGCAACGTGCGGTGGTTACGGGCAACGTGCGGTGGTTAGTGGCAACGTGCGGTGGTTAGTGGCAACGTGCGGTGGTTATGGGCAATGTGCGGTGGTTATGGGCAATGTGCGGTGGTTATGGGCAATGTGCGGTGGTTATGGGCAACGTGCGGTGGTTATGGGCAATGTGCGGTGGTTATGGGCAATCTGGGAGTAAACTGCAATTATTACTATAATAAAAAGTGTGTGTTTTATTTTTTTGTATGTTTTTCACTTTTTGTACTTTATACATTAATTATCACTGTATTACTATGGTTACTGTGATATTTTCTATCACAGTAATCATAGTTCAGTGACAGAGACCAAATTGGTCTCTGTCACTTTAAATTTTCAGAGCTAACTGCTTCTGGAGCGCATGCGCACTTCAGAATCAGCCTGGACGTCGAGGAGGACGGAGCTCCGTGGATCAGGTAACGTATGTGGGGAAGGGGGGGTGACTGGGGGACGGGGGTGACTGGGGGGGTGGGGGGCGACTTGGGGGGGGGCACGGTGACACTTTTTATCCCCTGTCACCAATGATTTATGGTGACAGGGGATAAAAAGTGCCGGCAGCACTGGGAACAGGCGATCGGCGGTATATAGTATATACCGCCGATCGCCTGCTCCGGGACCACACGGGGGGGTCCCCGATCACTGCCCCATGCTCTCCGCTACCTCCGGTGGCGGAGAGCATGGGGCTTTGATCATTATTTTATATCCATCCCTGCGAACAAACATCGCAGGGATGGGGGCGGCCATCTTGGATCTGATGGCCGCCCGGGTACGGGGATCTGGGGTCTGATCGGGGGGCTGATCTGGGGTCTGAGGGGACATTTTTCATCTCCCCCCACCGTGGATTCACGGTGGGGGGAGATGAAAGCTATCGGCGGCGCCGGTAATGCCCGGTACCGGCGGATCGCCGCTAAAGAGGTAGTAGCGGCGATCCGCCGGTATCGGAGGACGAGGGGAGGTGGGCCGGGGGACACACTGTTAGTGGCGGTGGGGGGAGGCAGCGTTCTGCAGCCTCCCCCCGCCGCCCGATCGGCGGGGGACACTGAATCTCCCCATAGACGCTGCGGTCGCATTGACCGCGGCGTTTATGGGGTTAACTGCCCGGGGGGGAGCGGGGCTCCCCTCCGGGCAGTGGCAGCAGGAGGATGCTGTGTGACACAGCCTCCTCCTGCTGCCCGATCTCACCCAGGGACAGAGGGGGAAGGCAGGGAAAGCATGACGTCCAGGGACGTCATGATGCATTCTGCCACTGCTTTTCATGACGTCCCTGGACGTCATATTGGGGGAAGGGGTTAATGACTGTGATCAAGATCACCTGAATTGAAATGCATCAGTCCCTCGTTAAAGTCTGTTTTCATGGGATGCAGCAATAAATAAATTCGGACATAGCTGCGAGTCATGGCATGTCTATCTCGGTAGCCTTTTTCCTGCAATCAGTTAGAACATGCAGCCAACCAGTGAATGAAGGGCACAACTAACAGTTAGGGTCTTAGTGTGGAGACACACACCAACTAATTCTATATTCGAAAATCAATCTGAAATTTCTGTGCAATATGCCAAAAATTTATTTATATTACAGTGACCCTTTATTAGAATAGTCTTATATAGTATTGTGTTATAAAACTTATAATTTAAAGTGAATGTTTCATCGCTTTTTTGTTTTTAACACGAATAAACCGCCGTCAGTTCCCACACATGGCGTCGCTCTATTACTGAGCACCAGCCAGGCATGGAGCACTGGAGACGGTCTGGCCAGCCCCCAGTGTGACAAAACCCTCTCCCCTCTGTGACGCGGCTCCATTAGAATCAATGGCAGTGACAATATATACAGTAATTGTACAGCAAGAACATGTATACAGTATATACAGTAATTGTACAGCAAGAACATGTCTATCGTATTTATGTAGTTTCTTTATGCTGCCCTTAGGACCTATTACACAATACAATTATCAGCATATCTACCCTTGCCATTCTGATCTTCTACCATCCTTATCATATGAATATATGATCTACACATATAATAGGGACAGCCTCTTTCTCCTTTTCCGGCATTGGGGAAGCCTGTACCAGGGGGATCTCATAATATTTAGGCAGGGCATAAAAGGCACAACAGTTTTAGATCTACACCCACACCACCCTACAAGAGTTGTTGTACAATATTTAGTCTTGACACTGTATATATTGTCACTGCCTTGATTTTTGTGTACTCTCTTTAGGTACATTATTTTCGCGTATCTCTGTTATACAGTTTATTTGTTTTGTCTAGCTATGGAATAAGCCAGAACTGTAAACACCCAACCTTTTTACTTACCACAGGCCATGACATAACAATAACTTTACTGAATTAAACTTAAAAACTCTCTAAACACTCTCTTTGATATTGTGGCATCCTTATACCTATATAATAGCCCTTGTTTAGGATAACATGAGGCACTGTGCAATTTACCTTTTTGTGCAATTTAGGGTTATTCCTATTTGATAGCATTTATTTTTGTGATAAACTATCCGCACTTTATTACATCTGTGTGTAGTATACCAGAGCGTAATCCTTGTGGCTGGGCTGAGGATGGCACCTGTCCACAAGTGTTTTATTGTGTATCCTAGGAGTTAATATGTTTTATGTTAAACTGTTATGTGTATTTCTCTGTACCAATGTAACTGGCAGGCAGAGAATGGGTTACATGCTTTTCACTGCACACCACACACAAAACAGCGACACCTACTGTCCTTAGTGGGAACTGCTCTAGGTAGTGTTGTAAGCTTAGAAAGTGCTAGCAAGTGGGTGGGGTATGCAAATGGGCCCCCATAAAAGGTTGGCAGTTGCAGTGTTTAGCTGAGACAAGTGACTAGCTGCTGAGGGAACAACATCACCTCATGAAAGGCCATCACCACAGAGCAAAGCTGCAGAGGAAAAAAAAGAGAGATTACCAACAGAGCAGCCAAAGAAAAACAGCTGGAGGTGAGAGGAAAAGAGAGACTTTGAGAGACAGTTTGTCAGGTGCACCCTCAGGAAAGGGCCCGCACACTAATAGTTAGTGGGAATCCTAAAGACCGACACCCTAAGTGAACGGACTTGGCTGTAAAAGGCAGCAGAGTTAACGCAGGCCTCTGCACCCATCTTCCTTAATTCGGGGGGTAAGATTTACTAGGACCCCTGGATACCTCTGGAACCCGAAAGTTGTGGCCTAGGGCCCGGCCCAGTAACCTAAGCAGGAAGCTCCCTAGCTGACAGGGAGGGAAAGACAGACGCAAGCACCATTGGGGAAGAGGTCCACAGGATCACAGTGCCCACCAGCGTCCCACACGTACTGACAGACCAGGATCTGAGGCAGATCGTCTCTCCACACACCACCAGACTCTCCACAAGCGCAGTAACCCAGGCAAGGCCGCCAGTATCACATGCTGTATGCCAAAAGACTGTGAAAACACCTGCAAGTCTATCAGTAAAGGAGTTACTTGTCTCCCTGTTGTCCTGGTTATCTGCACCACACCCCCATCAAGGGCCATTGTACCGGACAGCAGTATTTGGGGTTGGCCCCGGGGGAACTATAGGTCCACACCATTGACCACCTTACACACAGGTGCAGCCCCCCTACAGGAACCTCTGCAGTAGCCCACAGAAGAGAGAGAGAGAACTCAGGGAAGCGCCAGAGGGTCCCCCTGTACCTGCAGAAGCCCTTGTGCCCACCTGTGACTGTGACAAGATCCAGCTATCCTGCAGGTATAGCACCCTCACTCTGCAGCCCTCGGTGCGTCTCCTCACTGAGGAGCTCAGCGCCACACTCAGGAGAGACTACTACCACCATCATCCTCTCCTTATTCCCCTCACTCTCTTCCAAGTACCCCGGCTCGCTGCATGTGTACTATCCCAGGGGTTTTTAACAGTAGCCTGGTCTAATAAAGCTAGCACAAAGTGGTGATTGCTTTATTGTGGGATGAATTCTTTATAGATGTATACAAAATAAACTTTAATATTCACTAATAAAACTACTGCATTGAGAGAAATGCAATGAGAGCTACCACGCCTTGAGGGGCATGTAAACATTACAAGCATGTAAGTACATACATGAAGCCCCCTATCAAGGTCACGTAGACTATTGATCCAAAAGATCTAGTGCTGTATATGTGCAATGCCACATACATTAGCAATAACCACTTGGATCAGACACATGTCCACTCCGTATCATTATTTATATGGGGTAGGGCCACATATAAGCTGAACTGTGCCTTCAACACCAAGAGCTCTCATTATACAAGGAGAAATTATTATTTTATTTTTTATAAAAATAACAAATGCTAACAAGAATAGAGTATTCCATTTGAAGAGGTAGTTCACAAAAAAAATCTTTTAAATCAACTGGTGCCAGAGATTTGTAATCTACTTCTATTAAAAAATCTCAAATCTTCCAGTACTTATCAGCAGCTGTATGTCCTGCATAAAGTGGTATTATTTCCAGTCTGGAGAGGAGGAGAGGTTTTCTATAGAGATTTTCTACTGCCCTGGACAGTTCATGAAACAAAATATAAGACAGCGCTCCATAGCGTAATTCAGACAGGGCTAAATTGGTAAAAGTAAGCACATAGAACTCTCACCTGAGTAGGTTGTGCTGATTTAAGGCACAACTCTTACTGATAGCATGTGAATGAACTGCAGCCACTCCCGACTAATCCCCACAGGGATTAAAGACAGTCAGTATCCTCCTCCACTCCAAGGCGGGTAAAACAGGCGCAGGTCCAAGAGGTAATAGTGATATAAAATATCATAAAATGTATTAAAAGAATTATGCCAGCGACACAACGCGTTTCGAGACCGGTCCGGTCTCTTTATCAAGACACTTGATAAAGAGACCGGACCGGTCTTGAAACGTGTTATGTCGCTGGCGTAATTCTTTTAATAAATTTTATGATATTTTATATCACTATTACCTCTTCGACCTGCGCCTGTTTTACCTGCCTTGGAGTGGAGGAGGATACTGACTGGACAGTTCATGTCACAGACAGAGGTGGCAGGGGAGAGCACTGTGTCAGATTGAAAAGAATACAACACTTCCTGCAGAACATACAGCAGCTGATAAGTACAGGAAAACTTGAGACTTTTTAATAGAAGTAAATGACAAATCTTTGCCACTTACTGGGACCAGTTGATCGGAAAAAAAAATTGTTGGGGTGAACTACTTAAGATTTGCTTACCTTAAGCTGCTAATTGCACAGTCTGGGTGTAACAGGAGGTCTTTAATTTCTTTGCAGGAGTCAGGACCTAGTGAGTTCATATGCAAACTGAAAACAATAAGGTCACATGGTGAGTAAAATAACTAATACCGCTTTCTTTACAAACAAACAAAACATTTGTCGACTTTGTATTTAGCCATAATTTGGACAGCTAGGCCCTAGACCAACGCTTTCAATCTTTTTCAACAAAGGCTTTTTCATGAGACATATGCAGCCAGAGTAAGGCTTGTACAAGATATAGTCAATTCTATCAAAACTGCCCCCCAGCTGAACCTGACAACTAAGGAGGTTACAAGTAAGGCCTACCCCACAGTGTGAGTGCACAGCAACCTTATAGTCAATATCACTACATAGAAGGCCCTGGAGTAGAGGAAAGCACCAGTGGATTCAGAAATTATGGTCCAATATCTACCATATTCTCTTTTGTAAAACATGTACTACCCCCACCCCAGCCACATGGAATACAACCCCCCTTTCCATTGGTCCTCACTTTACATTCTCGCATCTTCTGAGCACAGGTGCCAAAGTATGAAGGGCATCAGGATCTAGGTGACAGGAGCTGAGGTTGGCGTCTGTAAGTAATTTTCCTGCACCTCCGATTACAGTGGCAACAACATTACATTTAAGCGGTGTCATGCGCACAGTTGAGAGATCCAGATCTCGAAGTGAATTTACAAGTCCTGTTGAGAAAGCTTGATTCTGAAACTCATACAGAAAGAAGAGAAAGTCCATTAGCTCAGATGGTGGCAATCTGCGAAGGCTGCACCGCAACAGATGTTTCTTGAGAGCACGGGTGATTTTTAAAGCATCCATGTTCATAATGGTGCAGCCTAGCTGGTTAAGCATAGACCTATTCTGACGGGACAGAAGCCCTGCCATAAAAATGGGAAATAATTCAAAAGCTTCTTGTCTTCCATAATTGTCCTCTTCCGCTGGCTGTAATGGCCCCTCCACACCCAGGATGCTAGAGTTTATTTGGTCTAAAACGTCATCATTATAGGCATCTTCCTCTCGAAACATTTCTGCAGTCATTGTTTGTGCTATGTTTTCACGACTCTGTCCACTAACTCTACCATAAAGACGTGGTACTACACGTAAAAGATTAAAAAGTGTGAAGATGCGCAGCGGAAGGAATTTAGACAACACGTTAACAACAGCGACCACGTCTTCTCCAGCTTTGCTGATGACCTCTGAGAGTTCTTTCCCCAACCTTTGCAAAGCGGTCTTATTTTCTCCCAACACTACATATAGTGCAGCTAAATATTCCTGCATAGCAGGTATCGTAAAGACAAAGAGTTTCTCTTGGCCTGGCTGGACAGAGGGAGTGAGAAAAAAACGAAACGCATCAGCTCGGAAAACGGTAAGAAGGTTGAGCTCTTCCTCACTGTTCATTTGTACATGAAAACACTTTATGATATCAGCTTCAGTGAATTTGGTACGTCGAGAATTGCAGCCTTCATATGCCAGTTTGCCTACAGTGCGTGCCACATAGAGCATCAATGAAATTTTAGAAGGATGTGTTATGTCTAATACTTCACCGGCAAAATTTAATCGTAAAAAGGTAGTGTAAATGCCAGTCAGTGTCATAGGAGAGTCATCAGGCTTTGTATAGTACAGCAAGTGTAATGTAGCACAAGTCAGCCAACAATAAGAAGGCAGGAAACAAGCAGCTGACAACTGGCTGTGGTGTTCCAGGTTGCGGCTTAACATTTCTGCCAAGTTCTCAGTTTCGCGAGGATCTGCATCTCTGTGTCCCAGACGTAATTGGAAGTACATCTTTTGTAGCTCCATGTCTGAAAAGCCACAGATCTCGGCATACCGACTTACATACTTCCCTGGAATTCGCGTTACTGCAGAGGGACGAGTAGTCACCAACACACTTGCCTGAAAAACAAAGAAAAGTGCATATACATCAGCTGCATTTCTTTTAAAGTTTTTTGGTACAAAACTTACATAACATGTTTTATTAGATCTACTAGGGTTAGTTTCTGGAGTTTAGAGAATCTACAGTGAAATTTGCAGAACCCAAATCTAATAAATTGGACTTGGAATGATTTTTCCAATATTCTGATCCCCCCAGAGAACTATGGAATGTCTTATTCCAGACTTTTCTAGGGAATTTGCTTCAGTGTTAATGTGTCTTATTTACATTGTTCCAGGCATTTTTTCCTCTTGTTAGGCACACAGCTAGGTCTGAAAGAAGACTAAGCCCATTTATATTCAATTGTAAGGTACTTTTGTTTTTTATTCTGAGTTTTATTAAATTTTCCAAATAAAGAAATTCAGTTGTAAGTTAATTTCCATTAAAGTTACAAACAAATACAAATATACAAAAACGAGATGATCTATAATACGCTCACCTCTGGAAGCAGGTATCCTCTCAAAAGATTCACAAGGATGGCTGCTGGTGGCATTGCTTCATTTGGGTCACTACATAATTCGGTATTGGCCATCCTAAAATCTAGATTCATCCACTCTAAGCTGTTAAGTATGAAGAGCACACCAGAGAAATTGTGAAGCGTGGGTAACACTTCTCGCAGATGAAGATACTTCTTGTTAATGAGTCGGGTAAGTGAAATTGGACTGGTAACTTGGGACAGGTCTTCACAAGAAAGGGGAATGATCAGCTGAAACTCACTCTTACGTCCATGGCACCAATCTAGTACAAGTTTTCGGATAAGTGTGCTTTTCCCAGTACCAACTGTGCCATAAAGGACCACATTTCGAACAGGTTCTCCAGCTGAGTTTGGTTGGAACAGCTGAGACACAGACATAGTCTGAGAACATAATGGGCTCTCCAGTTGAGCCTGCAAAGTTAGTTCAGATTGTGGACGCAGAATATCTTCAGGAGAACTCTCACGGATAACAGGATCAACATGAATGGAGTCTAGGGCAAAAGAAGGACCAAAATGCCTTTCTTCAGTAGGCAAACAACTAAACCAAGCTGACAGACGCTGGCGATGCAGCTGAATTGAATCTAAAAAAAAAAAAAATGGAAGTGTAAGAATATGCAAATATATTTAAATATATAAAATAAAAAAGTTTACATAGTAAAAGGGATATGTGCCCATATCAGATATATGCTCCTGCACCTACGTTGGCATTAAATAGTAAGAGTAGTAAATTAAGGAAGGTTCTCTTTACAAGACATATTGAAAGTACCACTGTATGCCTGAACACATAAATTAATGAGCCATAACATTAAAACCACTAAAAGGTCAAGTGGCTGACATTACTTATCTTATGACAAAAGAATTTGTCAATAGGTCAGGCATCTAAAACATCAGTTCTTGTCTGGTGGTCTACAACCGATCAGGAGAATGAGCCAGAAGAAATCTGTGCTTAGAGTGTTCTCATTCTGCTCTGTCATGTCACCAAGAAGGCTGCAAAATTTTAGTCTATAAGGTTATCTTGCTCACATAGATACAGAGCTGGAGAGAGAGGCATGTGGTCGCAGTTCTAAAGACTGGTCATAGTGTGAAAACCAGACCGTGACCGATATATACTTTTCACACGTCAAAAGTATTTTTGGTGACTGACACTTTTTTAGGATAGCCTCCTAAGGACCTTATTAGAGGTAAGCGAGTGCTGATCTCCTAGACTCCTAGATCGGGGCTCGTGTACAGAGCCTATTATATAGCTTGATTATAGTGTGGCAAGGGCTGCATGGACAATGATGTCAGTGCAGCCCTCGCTTTTCATAGAAAATAATAACGTTTAACTTACTTTTCCACGCTCCCCGGTGTCCTCCTGCCTGTTTCTTGCTGACCAGAGCCATCTCTGAAGCTGCTAAACGCTTCAGAGACAGGTGTAGAAGCTTCAGTGGCTGCTCCAGTCTGTGGGGAACAGGAAGGACAACACCAGGGAGCATGGACAGGTAAGCGTGGACAGCGTGGAATCGGCTTGATTGGGCTGATAATCGCCCTGTGTAATAGCACCCTAAGTCTGCCCAAGAATCAATCCAGTCAAAACGCTCAAGATGACCCCTGTCCACTGACAGGTATGGGTGCATTACCAGGGGCAGAGAAAGCACTAGGATGCCTAAGTAGACTAAAATTTTTAAAGGGGTAGTGCGGCGGTAAAGAATTATTCACAGAATAACACACATTACAAAGTTATACAACTTTGTAATGTATGTTATGTCTGTGAATGGCCCCTTTCCCCGTGTCCCACCACCCCCACTTGTGTACCCGGAAGTGTGGTGTGCTATACATTACCTGTCAGGTGCCGACCCCCGTCTCCGATCTTCAGTCAGTGACGTCTTCTTCGGCCGTCCGGCGAACAGCTCCGACTGTTCCGAATGCCGGCCGCCCTCTGCAGCATCATCCAATGCTCAGCTGCGATCGGCTGAGCATAACTGCTCAGCCAATCGCGCCTGAGCACAGTTGTGACGCGGCGGAGGGGAGACGGGCGGCAGCGACTCGACCGTCCGTCCAAAGATGACGTTTGGCACAAAATGGCGGACGGCCCTCGACGCGGATCAGGTAATGTATAATGCACCACACACTTCCGGATATACGGGCAGGGGTGGTGGGACACAGGGAAGGGGGCTATTCACAGACATAATTTGTAATGTGTGTTATTCTGTGAATAATTTTTTAGCGCCGCACTACCCCTTTAAGGCTATATGCTGCAATTTCTTTTTTATTAAACCCTTTTCTTATAGTAACTAGAAATTAAAGGGACCTGTGCTAATTTCTGTAGTTCTATTATTGATACTCTGCCCCTAATGGTCCATGTCGACATGCAATCTGATGAAGGGAGATGCAACTCCCGAAACGCGTAATTGCTTATTTTATGTACATTTTTACTGATTTTATCCAATAAATCAGCCATTTTATGTTTTATACTCTACTCGTTGTGAAGGATTTTTTGGCAGCGCCAGGATACCTACCCAGGTACTTTTTTCTTCTGTCTACTGCATATTTTCCTGGTGGCTTGAACAGATCTCCTAAGCCTATTTTGTATATGTATTCCATAGCTTAGACCAAGTTTGGACCTTTTCCTGTTTATTAGGTTGAAACAAGTTTTATATGCAGTTCTGTGCAGATCAAAACTTGAGATGAGATTGCTAAAATTATGATTTGGTGGAGCTGGGCCTCTCTGCCAACACATCTTTTCATTTTAGGTCTCCTCAATGTCAGAGCCTGATGCAAACCTAGGTTCTGTAAACCATTGAAATTGGATAAAACATTCTGCCAGCTCTAGATACTGTCTTCAGTATGAAATTCATCAGTACTTCTGACTGCTTTCTTTTTCTTTATTGCACACCACTTTTTCCACCTGACTAAGTGATTTTAATATATCACTTAGAAACAAACTTTTTTTAAAGACTTGTATAATGAGTTTTCTGTAGTTTACAAGATTCCATAGACTTTGCCCTTGTTATCAGCTATTACCTGCAGAACACAATATCATGTACTCAACAGCTTTTTTTACCCTTTACAAGCCAAGTAAAATATTTAAAAAGAAAAAGATAACCATAATTTGCTACTGTAAACTACTGTGCTTATTATTGGGAATTAACCCCTTCAAGACTAAGCCTATTTGGGCCTTAATGACCAGGCTCATTTTTCAAAATCTGACCTGTCTCACTTTATGCGCTCATAGCTCAGTGATGCTTTAACATATGCTAGCGATTCTGAGATTATTTTTTTGTCACATATGGCACTTTATATTAGTGGCAAAATTTGGTCACTACTTTGTGTGTTTTTTGTGAAAAACATCAAAATATCATGAAAAATTAAAAAAATTTGCATTTTATGAACTTTGAAATTCTCTGCTTCTAAAAAAAGAAAGTCGTAGCACATAAATTAGTTACTAAGTCACATTACCGATATGCCCTCTTTATTCTGGCTTCATTTCATAAACATATTTTAATTTTTTAGGGTGTTACGGGGCTTAGAAATGTATCAGCAAATTACCACATTTTCGTGAAAGTTTCCAAAACTGATTTTTTTAGGGACCAGTTCTTATCTTAAGTTGATTTAGGAGGCTTGTATACTGGAAACCCCAATAAGTGACCCCATTTTGGAAACTTCACACCTTAAAGAATTAATCTAGGGGTATAATGAGCATTTTAACCCTACAGGGGCTGGAGCAAAGTATTCACTATTAGGCCGTAAAAAAATGGAAAATTAAAATTTTCCAATAATATATACGTTTAGAGTAAAGTTTCTAATTTTCAAAAGGAACATGAGAGAAAAAGCACCCCAAAATTTGTAACACAGGTTCTCATGAGTACAACGGTACCCCATATGTGGGCGTAAACCACTGTATGGGCACACAGAGGGGCTCAGAAGGAAGGGAGTGCCAATTAGCTTTTCCAATGCAGATTTTGCTGAAGAAGTTTCTGAGCACCAGGTGCGTTTGCAGCGCCCCTGTAGTGTCAGCAGAATAGAACCCCCCCAAAAGTCACCCCATTTTGGAAAGTACACCCCTCAAAGAATTCATCTTGGGGTAGGATGAGCATTTTGACCCCACAGGTGTTAGAGGAAAGTATTCAAAATTAGACCGTAAAAATGAAAAACTCGAATTTTTCCAATAATATGTTCGTTTAGTTTAAAATTTCTCAATTTCACGAGGAACAAGAGAAAAAAATTACCCCAAAATTTATAAAGCAGATTCTCTTGAGTACAACGGTACCCCATATGTGGGCGTAAACCACTGTATGGGCACACAGCGAGGATCAGAAGGAAGGGAGCGCCAATTAGCTTTTTCAATGCAGATTTTGCTGAAGAAGTTTCTGAGCGCCAGGTGCGTTTGCAGTGCCCCTGTAGTGCCAGCGGAGTAAAATCCTGCCATAAGTCACCCCATTTTGGAAAGTGCACCCCTCAGAGAATTCATCTTGGGGTAAGATGAGCATTTTGACCCCACAGGTATTAGAGGAAAGTATTCAAAATTAGACTGTAAAAATGAAAAACTCAAATTTTTCCAATAATATGTTCGTTTAGTTTGAAATTTCTCAATTTCACGAGGAACAAGAGAAAAAAATTACCCCAAAATTTATAAGGCAGATTCTCTTGAGTACAACGGTACCCCATATGTGGGCGTAAACCACTGTATGGGCACACAGCAGGGCTCAGAAGAAAGGGAGCGGCAATTAGCATTTTCAATGCAGATTTTGCTGAAGAAGTTTCTGAGCGCCAGGTGCATTTGCAGTTCCCCTGTAGTGCCAGCGAAGTAAAATCTCCCCATAAGTCACCCCATTTTAGAAAGTGCACCCCTTAGAGAATTCATCTTGGGGTGTGGTGACCATTTTGACCCCACAGGTATTAGAGGAAAGTATTCAAAAGTAGACAGTAAAAATGAAAAACGCGAATTTTTCCAATAATGTGTTCCTTTAGTTTGAAATTTCTAAATTTCTTGAGGAACAGGAGAGAAAGTTCACCACAAAATCTGTAACGCAGGTTCTCCTGAGTAGAACGGTACCCCATATGTGGGTATAAACCACTGTATGGGCACACAGCAGGGCTCAGAACGGAAGGAGCGCCAATTAGCATTTTCAGTGCAGATTTTTCTGAAGAAGTTTCTGAGCACCAGGTGCGTTTGCAGAGCCCCTGTAGTGCCAGTGGAGTGAACCCACCCCATAAGTCACCCCATTTTGGAAAGTGCACCCCTTAAAGAATTCATTTTGGTGTGTGGTGAGCATTTTGACCCAACAGGTATTGGAGGAAAGTATTCAAAATTGGCTAGTAAAAATGAAAAACTCGAATTTTTCCAATAATATGTTCATTTAGTTTCAAAATCTGTAACGCAGGTTCTCCTGAGTACAACGATACCCCATATGTGGGCGTAAACCACTGTATGGGCACACAGCAGGGCTCAGAAGGGAAGGAGCGCCAATTTGCTGGAGCAAAACCGCAGCTAGTATCGGTTATTAGAATAGCGCAGTTACTAAAATACAATAAAAAAAATGAGATTACAGGTAACGTGGGGTGGTTACGGACAGTCTGGGGTGGTTCCAGGTAATCTGGGGGTGGTTACGGGCAACCTGGGGTGCTTATGGGTAATCTGGGGTGGATACGGACAACCTGGGGTGGTTACTGGTAGTCTGGGGTGGATACGGACAACCTGGGGTGGATACGGTGAACATGGGGTGGTCACAGGCAACCTGGGGTGGTTACAAGCAACCTGGGGTGGTTACGGGTAATCTGGGGTGGATACGGTGAACATGGGGTGGTCACAGGCAACCTGGGGTGATTACCGGCAACCTGGGGTGGTTACAGGCAACGTGGGGTGGATACGGACAACCTGGGGTGGTTACAGACAACCTGGGGTGGATACGGTCAACATGGGGTGGTCACGGACAACCTGGGGTGGTTACAGGCAATGTGGGGTGGATACGGACAACCTGCTGTGGTTACAGACAACCTGGGGTGGTAACGGGTAATCTGGGGTGGATACGGTCAACATGAGGTGGATACGGTCAACATGGGGTGGTCGCGGCAACCTGGGGTGGTTACAGGCAACCTGGGGTTGTTACGGGCAACCTGGGGTGGTTACGGGCAACCTGGGGTGGTAACGGGCAACCTGGGGTGGTTATTGGCAATGTGACATGGATACGGACAACCTGCTGTGGTTACAGGCAACCTGGGGTGGTTACAGGCAACCTGGGGTGGTTACAGGCAACCTGGGGTGGTTACGGCAACCTGGGGTGGTTACGGCAACCTGGGGTGGTTACGGGCAATGTGACATGGATACGGACAACCTGCTGTGGTTACAGACAACCTGGGGTGGTTACGGGTATTCTAGGGTGGTTACAGGCAACCTGCTGTGGTTACAGGCAACCTGCTGTGGTTACGGGCAACGTGGGGTGGTTACGGGCAACGTGGGGTGGTTACGGACAATCTGGGGTGGTTACGGGCAATCTGGGGTGGTTACGGATAAACTGAAGTGCTCATAGGTAATCTGAGGTGGGTACCTGTAATCTGGCGTGGTTACGGGCAATCTGGAGGCGGTCATTGGCAATTTGGGGTGGTTAGAGGCAAGGTGAAGTGGTCAGTGGCAACGTGCGGTGGTCAGTGGCAACGTGCGGTGGTCAGTGGCAACGTGCGGTGGTCAGTGGCAACGTGCGGTGGTCAGTGGCAACGTGCGGTGGTCAGAGGCGACGTGCGGTGGTCAGAGGCGACGTGCGGTGGTCAGAGGCATCCTGCGGTGTTCAGAGGCAACCTGCTGTGGTTGCGTGCAATCTGGGGGGGGTTACATGTAATCTGGCATGATTACGGCAACCTGGGGGGGTCACAGGAAACCTGGGGGGGGTTACAGACAATCTGGCATTGTTATGGATAAACTGAAGTGTTTATAGGTAATCTGGGGTGGGTACATGTAATTTGGGGTGATTATGGACAATCTGGAGGGGGTCACTGGCAACGTGCGGTAGTTACGGGCAACGTGCGGTGGTTACGGGCAACATGCGGTGGTTACGTGTAATCTGGGGGGTTACGTGCAATCTGGCGTGATTACGGACAACCTGGGGCGGTTACGGGTAATCTGGGGGGGGTTAAGGGTAATTTGGGAGTAAACTGCAATTATTACTATAATAAAAAGTGTGTGTTTTATTTTTTTGTATGTTTGTCACTTTTTGTACTTTATACATTCATTTTCACTGTATTACTATGATTACTGTGATATTTTCTATCACAGTAATCATAGTTCAGTGACAGAGACCAAATTGGTCTCTGTCAATTTAAATTTTCAGAGCTTGGCTGGTTGTGGAGCGCATGCGCACTTCATAACCAGCCTGGACATCGAGGAGGAAGGAGCTCCAGGAGCAGGTGAGTATATGGGGAAGGGGGGGGTGACTGGGGGACGAGGGTGACAGGGGGTGTGGGGGGCGACTTGGGGGGGGGGGGGGGGCACGGTGACACTTTTTATCCCCTGTCACCAATCATTGATGGTGACAGGGGATAAAAAGTGCGGGGTTCCACATGGCACAAGCGATCAGCGGTATATAGTATATACCGCTGATCGCTTGTACCGGGACCCCACAGGGGGGGTCCCGATGACTGCCCCATGCTCTCCGCTACCTCCGGTGGCGGAGAGCATGGGGCTTTCATTCATTTTTATTTTCTGATCACTGTGAACAGACATTAGTCTGTTCACAGTGATTGCGGCGGCCATCTTGGATCTGATGGCCGCCGCGGGGAGGGAGAGGGTTAGTGACCAGCCCACTAGGGGGGCTGATCTGGGGTCTGATTGACTTATTTCATCTCCCCCCGCCGTGGATTCACGGTGGGGGGAGATGAAATGCAGTACAGCGCCGGCCCGTTAGTGACCGCCGTATCGGCGGCCACTAAGGGGTTAACTGCCGGGATCCGGGCACGGCCCGGATCTCGGCAGTTGCGGCGGGTGCCCGGCTATCACTGACAGCCGGGCCCCGCCGAGGATGACAGGAGTGCAGCTCCTGCGCCCCTGTCATCCCGTGGACGTGCCGGCACGTCCATCTGCAGGAACTGTATGCAGATTTGGACGTGCCGGTACGTCCATATGCGGGAAAGGGTTAAAGGGGCTGTGTCATAAAGCAAAGAAGCTAAAATCAGATGTGTACCATATACAAAAACAGTGCAGAAAATAAGTGTATTTGATACATTACCGAATGGAAGAATGGAGAGTTCTGTAATTTTTATTATAGGTACACTTCAACTGTGAGAAACAAAATCTATAAGAAAAAATTCCATAAAATTCCATTCTGATTTTTCTTTAAATTATTTAGCATTTTATTGCATGAAATAAGTATCTGATTGTAACGTATAGCAAGATAGCAACTGTGCTACTCAACTGGTATACCTTTGGGCCACACCAGGTAGTGCACCAAAGAGTTCTATTTTGGTCTTATGTGACCACATGACCTTCTCCCTCTGGATCATCCAGATGGCCATTGATGAACAGGCCTTGACATGTGCTTTTGTGAGCAGGGGGAACTTGCGTGCCCTGCAGGATTTTAATCTATGATGGCATAGTGTGGCCCTATTCGACCAACAGATCTGACGACAGATTATCTGCCAAAGATTTGAAGCCAAACCCAGCAACAGACTATAATCAGAGAACAGGTCATAAAGGAAAGACTGGATTTCTCCTCTTTTCAAATCCACTCCTGAGTTTGGCTTCAAATCTTTGGCAGATAATCTGTCGTCAGATCTGTTGGTGGAATAGGGCCTTTACTAATGTTAATCTTTGAGTATGGTCTCAACTCCATTAAGGTCATTGACCAGGTCCTCTTGTGTAGTTTTGGGCTGATTCCTGACCTTTTTCAGAATCATCCTTACCCTAAGTGGGAAGATCTTGCATGGAGCCCAAGGAAGGTTGACAGTCATCTTGTGTTTCTTCTATTTTCTAATAATTGTGCCAACAGTTGTTTCCTTTTCACCAAGCTGCTTGCCGATTGTCCTCTAGCTCATTCCAGCCTTGTGCAGGTCTACAATTTTGTCCCTGTTGTCTTAAGACAACTCTTTGGTCTTGAACATGGTGGAGAGGTTGGAGTGTGATTTGATTGTGTGTGTGGACAGGTGTTTTTTTATACAGGTAACTAGTTCAAACAGGTGCAATTAATACATGTAGAGTAGGAGGAGCTTCTTAAAGAAAAAGCCTGAGAGCCACAATATTTGCTGGTTGGTAGGTTTTTAAATACTCATTTCATGCAATAAAATGCAAATTAATTATTTAAAAAATATTACAATGTGATTTTCTGGAATTTCTTTTAATGATTCTGTCTCTCAGACTTAAAGTGTACCTATGATAAAAATGATAGGCCTCTCCATTCTTTGGAGGTGGGAACACTTGCAAAACCAGGAGTGTATCAAATACTTATTTTCCTCAAGTCAATTACATCACTGTACTTTTTTTCTCTCCCAATAATAAGCAAACTGATGGGAGAGTTATTAAAACAAAGCAGTTACATGGGGAACTAGTAACATAGTAACATAGTAAATAAGGTTGAAAGAAGACAAGAGTCCATCAGGTTCAACCTAGGAGAATCCTACTGTGTTGATCCAGGAAGGCGAAAAACCCCTATGGGGCAGAAGACAACCGCCCCACCACAGGGAGAAACTCCCCCCCCCCCCCCCCCCCCCGACTGCAATGGCAACCAGAACAATCTCCGGATCAACGTATCACCAGAAATCTAATGCCCATAACTTGTAATATTATATTGTTCAAGAAAAGTATCAAGGCCTCCCTTGAACTTATTTAATGAATCGGCCATGACAACCTCATGTAGCAGAGAGTTCCACAGTCTTACCGCTCGTACAGTAAAGAACCCGCGTCGATGCTGATGATGAAATCTTCTTTCCTCTAGACGTAGAGGATGCCCCCTTGTCATTGTTACAGACCTAGGAGTAAAAAGACCACTACAAAGATCTCTGTACTGTCCATTCATATATTTGTACGTTGTGATCAGATCGCCCCTAAGACGTCTTTTTTCTAGCGTAAATAACCCCAAGCTTGATAACCTGTCTTGGTACTGTAACCCACCCATTTCCTTAATGACCTTTGTTGCCCTCCTCTGCACCCGCTCCAGTTCACCTATGTCCTTCTTATATACCGGTGCCCAAAACTGTACACAGTATTCCATATGTGGTCTGACTAGTGATTTATAAAGAGGCAAAACTATGTTCTCATCTTTAGCATCTATACCTCTTTTGATGCACCACATTATTTTATTAGCCTTGGCAGCTGCTGCCTGGCACTGATCACTAAAGTTGAGTTTACTGTCCACCAATACCCCCAGGTCCTTTTCGGAAGTAGTTTTACCCAGTGTTTTATTATTTAGCACATAACTGTAATTATTTCTATGGCCCAAATGCATAACCTTACATTTATCCACATTAAACTTCATTTGCCATTTCTCCGCCCAAGCCTCTAGCTTCTCCAAATCCCTCTGTAATATGATATTATCCTCCTCTGTACTGATTACTTTACCCAGTTTAGTATCAACTGCAAAAATGGAGATTCTACTCTGTAGCCCCTCTACAAGATCATTAATAAAAATATTAAAAAGAAGTGGACCCAACACTGACCCGTGGTACCCCACTAGTAACTAAAACCCAATCTGAATATTTTCCATCAATGACCACCCTCTGTTTTCTATCACACAACCAGTTACTTACCCATTTGCATACGTTTTCCCCAAGTCCCAGCATCCTCATTTTGTAGACCAACCTTTCATGCGGCACAGTATCAAATGCCTTTGAAAAGTCCAGATACACAACATCCACAGCCTCCCCCAGGTCCAGTCTATAACTTACCTCTTCATAGAAGCCGATCAGATTAGTCTGACAGGACCGATCCCTCATAAATCCATGCTGGTGCTGCGTCATAAGATTATTTTCATTAAGATACTCCAGTATAGCATCTCTTACAATCCCCTCAAATACTTTACCTACTATAGATGTTAGACTTACGGGCCTGTAGTTTCCAGGATCACTCCTTGACCCCTTCTTGAATATTGGTACCACATTAGCTATGCGCCAGTCCTGTGGAACAATCCCTGTCGTAATAGAATCTTTAAATAATAGAAATAACGGTCTGTCCATCACAGTATTTAATTCTTGCAAAACTCTAGGATGGATACCTTCTGGGCCCGGTGACTTATGGATTTTAATGTTTTTAAGGCGTTTCCCCACTTGTTGTGTTAGGCAGGTGAGATTTATGGGAGGATTAACATTATCCCTAGTCATGTCATCTGTTATGGGATTCTCCTCTGTGAATACAATAGAGAAGAATGTATTTAGTAGATTGGCCTTTTCCTCTTCCCCCTCCACCATTATACCCAGATTATTTTTGAGGGGACCAACATTTTCGGTTTTAAGTCTTTTGTTATTTATATAGGTGAAGAACATTTTGGGATTTGTTTTACTTTCTGTGGCTATCCTTCTTTCTGTTGCTATTTTTGCTTCTTTTGTTTGTGTTTTACACATTCTATTCTTCTGTCTATAGTTGCTCAATGCTCCCCCACTACCTTCTTGTTTTAGTTGTCTGAATGCTTGTTTCTTATCATTTATTGCACCCCTTACAGCTGTAGTTAACCACATTGGATTTCTCTTATTTCTACTACGTTTATTCCCATATGGTATGTGTCGTTCACACGATTTACCCAGGATGCTCTTAAATATGTCCCATTTCTCTTGTGTACTTTTATTTCTGAAGGCATTGTCCCAGTCTATGTTCCCAAGGTCCTCTCTTAGTTTTTGGAAATTAGCCTTCCTAAAATTTAATGTTTTTGTAGCCCCTCTACTAATAATTTTTTATAAACTGTATATAACTGATGGGAGAGTTATTAAAACAAAGCAGTTACATGGGGAACTAGTAAGTTAATAGATTTCAAATGATATATTTCAGATGTATAAGCATTTCTTAAAATGTGTTTCATTTGACATAATGTATCATTATAGACCTAGTCTTCTTCATGACACAGCCCTGTAAGCATTGTTGGCTGGAACCTTCTATGTTTTCGATACACTATTTATTATGGCGGTTATGGTAGGTAACAGATGCAGCTCTTTATAAGTAATATTTTATACTGAACTAGGCATTTCTTTTACATAATCTACCTTAAAGAGGCACTGCCACACACAAAAAAACCCTTTGAAATGTCACAGAAACACGTAAAAAGTTTTTATCGGTTGGATTCAGAGTGTTTAGACCACAACCAATCGGGAGAATTCCGAGCTCAGCACGGTCCTCTCCTGGCTCTTTGTCATCTAAGGGGACAGTTGCATAATGCAGGTCTGTGGGGTACATCTTTTCACACTGACACATATCGGCGGGAGAACCACAGGTGTCACAGTCTTCTCCCCACTTATTCCTCTGATCAGTCAGAGTCTAAACACTTGGACCCAGACCGATTGTAACTTTGACTTGTCTCCCTGACATGTCAAAAGTTTTGTTTTATGACAGGTACACTTTAAGACACATCCTACAAACTAACGTATGACCATCAGTGCAATTAAATCATCAACACATAGGTTCAACTGCTTATTCCACCTACAGTATGACCATAAGTACAAGAAGAAGAAAGCCTCATAGATATCTTCTGTGCTCTGTATACAATGACTGGAGAAATGGGACAGTAGTAATCGCTTGCAGGTGCACAATTTCCATGCCACTGCAGACATTGCAAGGACATTTAAGAATGCCGCTTAAGTTGTTCAGTGGTCCACAGGTGGTTAAAGAATCAGTGGGTAAAGCATTTAAACCACTGGAACATCAATTAGGTAAACAACATAAATACAGTTTCCCCTAAAGATTGCAATCCAAAAGTCAATAAGGAAATTGCTACCATTACACGGATTAGCACCAGCTGGCAGGTCTGCAGGTCCCAAAGCTTTTTTTTTTTTTTTTTTTTTTTTTTTGCAGCACTACATTATTATCAATAATCAGGAAGGAAATAACACGGGCTGGTTACAAAAACACAGCAGACCTGCCTTTCTACTGTTATCTTTTTGCTTTTTTATAAGAAAGATAACAACAACTATGGGTCCACTTGGCGAAAGCACAAGAGAAAAGCCTTGCAACCATAGATGGAACCAGCAATTTAGTAGGTTACATTAAGCAGAATACAGGATCACTAGAAAACACACATTGCAAGTCATATCACTCGTAAAACGTCTCGTATTGTTCTAGATATGCTAAACCACACAACATACAGTATGCCTCGATATCAACATATCGTAAATATATTACAATGAGGATTCAGAGAGTGTGCTGAAAGGGAGTTAGTTTCTTTCATATTACAGTACTGCTGTCATTGTTTTTAACCACTAGATGGCATTTATCACCCGCATCCAATATTTAAGTTGACACTTTACAGCTGTCATACTACACGTACAGATCACAGCTTTGAATTTCAAGGTTTATTATAGTATTTGCTGTAAAATGCACAATTTCCAGTGTACTTTCCATGTAATTCCTCAGTGTTTTCAAACCTTTGCTTGCAGTTATTTAGTAGGAACCTACATTGTTTAACTCCTGGATGGGACTAATTTTCAGTTTTGGATTTTATTGACTATTTTTCAGTACGAATGCAATGATCAGGGCTGGATCCAGGTTTATGCGGGCCTTTTTAGTCACAGACAGTGACTGCGGCGGGGCTGTGCACTGATTGGCTGAGCGGGACCACGAGAGCCCCACATGCAGCCGCAGCGCCGAGCAGGTAATGTATGATGCGAGCGGCGTGAAATTCGCTGCAAAATCCAGTACGTGTGAAGCTACAGTCAGAGAGGGAATGCACCAGGTCAACTCTGGCAGGTGTCATGGGCCCCTGTGCTCCTGGGGCACACAGCCACCTGGTGCTGCACCTAGCCTCTTAACTGTAAGTGCTCATAATGAGGAGGCGCTCTGACTGACAAACTGATGCCCAACTTAGATTGCTTTTGTTATGTTTTACTAGCTTTATGGAAATTAAAGCTTTAATCAAATGTTTAAATCACCTTATTGCTTTTTTGCCTATAATGCTCTGTGAGAGCAGTGATCTATAGTTTCTACATGCTGTAAAACCAAATGTTTCTACATTTTTTATTTATAATTACTTTTTTTTTATTGAAAAGGAGGGGGGGGGGGGGGTGTTTAAACCTTGTTTAATCTTTTAGTCCCCCTAGTGGACTTGTGTGGGCAATCAAGTGATTGTTCACACTGGTCAATCTAATACTATAGTTTCTCATTGATCAATGCAATCAAAGACCTGGTAGTACAGGAGCAGATCACGGATAGCAGCCATGGCCATGAAGGCCTAGTATAGGCCCTGAGCTGCCAAGACAGCCTAGGATGTCAGTGTCTACAAAAAAAACCATTACCACCAGGAGTTGATCTCACACCACCACTTTGTAAGACCATCATCGCTTGGGCATAGTAATAGCCGGAGATAGGTCTGGAAACCATGTGGGCAAGTCTTGTTGGAGATGGCATGGGGTACGGTAGTTAGACCCCTCTAGTCTTTGTTGTAAATAGATTAACAGCTTGATGTTATATTAATTTGGTCATGGAATCTGTAGTACATCTATCTGAAGTGTCCCAGCAGCCGTTTTCAACAAAACATCACCAGATAGTATGATGGCCGTGCAACTGTGAGCAGTCTGCATGGCCATTACATATACCATGGCCTGCAGCCTCTCCAGGCATGTCTACCATAGAGCCCTGATATCAATTGCAAAGGAGCTTCCAGTAGTGAATCTTGATGATTTGCGTGCCCAAGTGCAGGTTCCATTGTGTTTGCGTGCCCAAGTGCAGGTTCCATTGTGTTGTGGCAGTATATAATTTCCATTTTAAGGATGACATGCTTGCATAAGGTCTTATTTTAACAACAATAGTTTTTTTGGTACTATTTATCAATACCTGTAAAATTTATAATACCCGTATAACACCATTTATAATAATTAAGTCTGTTCCATGAAATTCACGAATAACCTTAAATAACCGTAACTATCATTTGACAATACATCATTTTGACTAACGAGTTCTAGGTACTAAGGCCCCCCGACAATTACTACAACAAATAAGTGCTCAGTAGAGTGCAATCTATGGATTGTTAGAAAGGCCATTAGACTATACTACTATACCAAATTAATGTACTGCACCTCGGGGTGGGGTACGGAGGGGGGGTTTATTCACATACAGCCCCCCCCCCAAAAGGTACAGTGGATTAGACTAGTATAATGTAGAAGGCATTAAAGGGGTATTCCCCCCAAGAGCTAAAAAAATTTAATGCTCCCAAACCTAGCTGGCCTTACTCACCAAGTCCCCCTGAGTATTTTGAGACGTCTCCCATCTTTCTAGCTGCTGCTGTTCCTGAGTTACAAGTTTTTCTAAAAGCCGATCTATAACCAAGATAGAAAACTACATTTCCCATCATGCAATGCTTATGCCTGATGATGGTGAAGTAGCAGAGCTGAGACAATGAAGGAGCTGATGACGGTGTAGCAGAGCTGAGTTGGCAGTGACGGTGTAGCAGAGCTGAGATGGCGGTGTCGGTGTAGCAAAGCTGAGTTGGAAGTGACGGTGCAGCAGAGCTGAGTTGGCGGTGACTGTGTAGCAAAGCTGAGTTGGGGGGACGGGGTAGCAGAGCTGAGTTGGGGGGACGGGGTAGCAGAGCTGAGTTGGGGATGCCGGTGTAGCAGAGCTGAGTTGGGGATGCCGGTGTAGCAGAGCTGAGTTGGGGATGCCGGTGTAGCAGAGCTGAGTTGGGGATGCCGGTGTAGCAGAGCTGAGTTGGGGATGCCGGTGTAGCAGAGCTGAGTTGGGGATGCCGGTGTAGCAGAGCTGAGTTGGGGATGCCGGTGTAGCAGAGCTGAGTTGGGGATGCCGGTGTAGCAGAGCTGAGTTGGGGATGCCGGTGTAGCAGAGCTGAGTTGGGGATGCCGGTGTAGCAGAGCTGAGTTGGGGATGCCGGTGTAGCAGAGCTGAGTTGGGGATGCCGGTGTAGCAGAGCTGAGTTGGGGATGCCGGTGTAGCAGAGCTGAGTTGGGGATGCCGGTGTAGCAGAGCTGAGTTGGGGATGCCGGTGTAGCAGAGCTGAGTTGGGGATGCCGGTGTAGCAGAGCTGAGTTGGGGATGCCGGTGTAGCAGAGCTGAGTTGGGGATGCCGGTGTAGCAGAGCTGAGTTGGGGATGCCGGTGTAGCAGAGCTGAGTTGGGGATGCCGGTGTAGCAGAGCTGAGTTGGCGGTGACGGTGTAGCAGAGCTGAGTTGGCGGTGACGGTGTAGCAGAGCTGAGTTGGGGATGCCGGTGTAGCAGAGCTGAGTTGGGGATGCCGGTGTAGCAGAGCTGAGTTGGGGATGCCGGTGTAGCAGAGCTGAGTTGGCGGGGACGGTGTAGCAGAGCTGAGTTGGCGGGGACGGTGTAGCAGTGCTGAGTTGGCGGGGACGGTGTAGCAGAGCTGAGTTGGCGGGGACGGTGTAGCAGAGCTGAGTTGGCGGGGACGGTGTAGCAGAGCTGAGTTGGCGGGGACGATGTAGCAGAGCTGAGTTGGCGGGGGCGGTGTAGCAGAGCTGAGTTGGCGGGGACGGTGTAGCAGAGCTGAGTTGGCGGGGACGGTGTAGCAGAGCTGAGTTGGCGGGGACGATGTAGCAGAGCTGAGTTGGCGGGGACGGTGTAGCAGAGCTGAGTTGGCGGGGACGGTGTAGCAGAGCTGAGTTGGCGGGGACGGTGTAGCAGAGCTGAGTTGGCGGGGACGGTGTAGCAGAGCTGAGTTGGCGGGGACGGTGTAGCAGAGCTGAGTTGGCGGGGACGGTGTAGCAGAGCTGAGTTGGCGGGGACGGTGTAGCAGAGCTGAGTTGGCGGGGACGGTGTAGCAGAGCTGAGTTGGCGGGGACGGTGTAGCAGAGCTGAGTTGGCGGGGACGGTGTAGCAGAGCTGAGTTGGCGGTGACGCGGGGCGATTGCGAGGGGTGGAGCTTGTCGCGGGCGATCACGGGGGGGGCAGAGCTTGTCGCGGGTGATCGCGGGGGGCGGTGAGCTGCAGGTAAGTGCTGGACGGTGGGGAGGCTCTGGACATAGGGGGTGAGCTCTGGGCTGGGGGTGACGGGGTGGCTGCTGTTAGGGAGGGAGACAGTCACAGCTGCGCTGATTACTGTGTCCCTCTGTAACAGCAGGCACTCCATCAGTGTTCTCAGTCACTTCACTGTGCTGGGACTGAGGACACGTGATGCCGACACGGAGGGTGGGGGCCAGGAGCAGGGAGCGTGTCGGGTTGGACTGAGGTCTGATGATTCTATGCAATCGGTGGGGGTGAATGCAGCTGGATAACAGCAAAACTGTGCAGAATCCATAATAACTTTATATTGGAAAGATGGAAAGCTACGGGTGGGCAGTGTATTAATGCAAAAATAATTTTTGGGGGAATACCCCTTTAAGCTCATTTGTGCTAGCGACACAAGCAAACATCCTCAAAAAGCATAGGAGGCACCAATACAGAGTAGCTGAGGGCTTGTTACAAATTTCTAACAGATATCTCCTTCTGTGAGATAGTTATACAGGATGTCATATTTTATGTATGTTGCCACCCAGTGGCTGTGATGTGGAGTGCATCATTTCATATTTATGTTGGTTATCTTTTTAAGGGATTATTCAGTGCTACCAAAACATGGCCACATTTTTTCCAGAGACAACACCACTCTTGCGTCCAGTTCAGGTGTGGTTTGCTATTAGAGGGGTTGTTAAAAAAAAAAATATATAATATATATATTTATAATAATAATAAATACATTTTTCCCCCCAAATTAACTGGTGCCATAAAGTGCCAGAGATTTGCATTCACTTATATTAAAAAAAAAAAAAATCTCAAATCTCAATTCTTCAAGTACTTATCATCTGCTGTATGTCCTGTGTGTCAGACTGGAAAGAATACACCACTTCCTGCAGAACATAGAGCAGTCAGCCGCTGATAAGTGCTGGAAGACTGGAGATTTTTTAATATAACTAAATTACAAATCTCTTGCACCAGTTAATTTAGGGAAAAAAATTATATACAAATATAATTTGTCAAATCACCTGGTGCCAGAGATTTGTAATTGAGTTATATTAAAAAATCTCCAGTCTTTCAGCACTTATCAGCTGATGTATGTTCTGCAGGAGGTGGTGTATTCTTTCCAGTCTGACACAGTGCCCTCTGCTGCCACCTCTGTCCATGTCAGGGACTGTCCAGAGCAGGAGATGCTTTCTGGTTCAATGTTTTTATGAGGTTTTTTAAGAACAAATTACAAAAGAGAAAATCTATAAGCACTGACTTTAGTGCCAACAGTATAGTTAACGTTTAGAAGCAACAGGAATAACATTCGGTATATTATGGAGATTTCCTACTGCTCTGGGTAGTTACTGTCATTGACAGAGGTGGCAGCAGAGAGCATTGTGTTAGACTGGAAAGAATACACTACTTCATGCAGGACATACAGCAGATGATAAGTACTTGAAGAATTGATATTTTTTTAATATAATTAAATGCAAATCTCTGGCACTTTATGGCACCAGTTGATTTGGAAAAAAACTTTTTTTGCTAAACTACCCCTTTAAGCTCCATTCACTTCAACAGAAATGAGTTACAAATCGCCACCTAAACTAGAGTCAAGGTGGTGCTGGAAGAAAGTCGCCATGTTTTTGTAGCGCTGGACCCCTTTAACACTTTTTCTCAGTCTACAGTAATGGTTATAATAAGGCAATTGCCTTTATTCTAGGCCCATTCTTTATAAATACCCCAACCACTCGAATCCCCCATCCTGGTGTGAAAGGTGTACACCTCATGCCACTCATGTCATGTCAAATAGGTCTAACCTCTACATTCCTGCTTTTGCATTGGACACAATGACAGACAGAGATTAGTCTGGAGACCACAAGGGCAATACCATTAAGAGTTCTCTCTGAGGCTTTTCCCTATTCCACTGCCCAGCTGTCCAAATATCCAGGATGCTGAACACAGTATACGGCCACATCTAAACCAATGTGCGGGCAAGCGGCCAATATTTAGGACCATGTTATAGATGCCCATGTTTTCAGGGAAATTGTCTCATGACAGATGCTTTTTAAACAACACATTTAAATAAAGATTTCTCCACCAATCGCAACATTAAAGAGGTACTCCAGCCCGGGGTATTTTTCAGTTATGGCCTGGGATGGGGTGGTTATGGACGGCGGAGGTCACTTACCTACCCTGTTCCAGCGTCTGGTCTCGGATCGCGCCGCCTGGTACACCCGTCCCGCGGCTGCTTCCAGGTGTGAGCTGCCGCATAATGACGTCTTAAGGCAGCTCAGCCATTCAGCGGCCAAGGCGGGACTTTGCTACGGCTGCAGAATGGCTGAGCTGCCTTGAGACGTCACGCCTCATGCGGCAGCTCAAACCAGGAAGCGGGCGCTGGACGGATGTACCGGGCGGCGCGATCTGGGACCTGGCGCTGGAACCAGGGAGGTAAGTGACCTCCGCCGTCCATAACCACCCCAGTCATAGCTGAAAAATACCCCCGGGCTGGAGTACCGCTTTAACATCTAAACGCTCCAAAAAAAACCAACAGTTTCTGCTATATATTTAAATACTGGTTTGGTAACTCCCAGTGCAAATTAGCAAGTGAGAGTAGTCCTGGACTTTTTCAGCCAAGCTTCTTCATGCCATCCTGAGTTATAGAAGCTAAAGCTGTGTAGCCAATTACAGGTTTCCACATAGTTTTAATAGAATGGTGTGACATGCCTGATGGCTACTAACTTCATACTTCTTACAATGCCTGTCCAGGTGAGGAGGAACTGGTAACGCTAAGGCTATGTTCTCACAACGTAAGTTCCGTAGTAATCAAGGGCGTTGTTGCACATTGTGCCATAGGTATAACAGTAATATATAGCGCTATAAACTTTAAAGCGTAACTGTCATGTTTTTTTTATTACAGAAATAAGTAGTATAAGCGATTTTAAGAAACTCTGTAATAGGTTTCATCAGCCAAAAAAGCCTCCTTCTGTGCTCAAGAAGCAATCTCCAAGCCTCCCCCCCCCCCTGACTTCTTATCTGTGCATTATCAGGCAAACACGTCTTCATTACAGAGAAGCCAGTGAAGACGGATTCTGCTCTCTCCATTGTATTCCTATGAAGGGGGGAGGGGCTGAGGGAGATGAGGGAGCAGGAAGAGGTGACATGAAGGTCAGCTGTTTGTAGACTCTCTGGGCACCTAAACCGCAGGATTCTGGGGTCAGAAAGGTCAGTGCTTATCTATGAACTTACTGAGAGAAGATTGCAGGGTGTTGTGCTGTGCAGGACTGCTCCGTGCTCAGTCACTCCTAACAGCCCCTCCCCTCTCCATAGCCACATAATGGAGACAGAAATCCTGCTTTATCTGATGTGAGGGGGGAGGCTGGGAGATTGCTTTTTCAGTACAGAAGGAAACTCTTTTAGTACATAAAACCTATTACAGAGTTTCTTAAAATTGCTTGTACTATAGATATTTATTGTTTTCAGAAAAATGACCCTGAAATGACAGTTACGAAGAGAGAAAATTATGCAGCACAGGAGCCCCCATATACTGATCCTGCCACATGTGCCTCCCCCAAACCATGACAGCAACAGTCACAGCGCCAAGTACAAATCATATACTGATCCTGCCACATAGGCCTCCCCTGTTACAGTGCCATATACTGATCCTGCCACATACGCCTCCCCTGTCACAGCGCCATATACTGATCCTGCCACATACGCCTCCCCTGTTACAGCCCCATATACTGATCCTGCCACATAGGCCTCCCCTGTTACAGTGCCATATACTGATCCTGCCACATACGCCTCTCTTGTCACAGCGCCATATACCCGATCCTGCCACATATGCCTCCCCTGTCACAACGCATATACTGATCCTGCCACATACGCCTCCCCTGTCACGGTGTCATATACTGATCCTGCCCCATATGCCTCCCCTGTCACAGCGCCGTATACTGATCCTGCCACATACGCCTCTCCTGTCACAGCTCCATATACTGATCCTGCCACATATGCCTCCCTTATACCATGACAGCACCAGTCAAAGCACCATGTACACATCATATACTGACATGACCCAGTACAAGGATCCAATACAATAGGGAGGCAAAGCAGTGGTGTCATGGGGATTAGCCTGTACATAATAAACAAGTGTTTACCAACCTGTGGGTCCCGAGCTGTGGCAGGACTAAAACTCCTATCATGCCCTGACTGCTGTAGTTTTGGAGCAGCTGGTGACCCTCAGGTTGGGGAACAATAGCTTATGGGAAGTGCTGTGTCCAGAGGAGCAGTGCAGGGATATGGGGCAGTGTTATAAGGGGCAGACCTGTGACCTAGGTGACCTCCCTCTCCCAGCCTTCCTACACCTAAAGAATGATGAGAGTCAGTCAGTGAAGTCGGCACAGCCTCCAGCAGTCAGATAGGGAGGAGGTCACATGTGAGGAGGGGGTGGAGCCTTTTTTTTAAAGACTGAAAATGGACCCCCTACAATTCACTGGTCTTATACCATTATGTTCTGCCACCTTGTTTCCACAGTCAGATCTCTTTTACTCCATCTTCTCTATTTGACCAATTATTCATTTATTTATTTTTTTCATTTCTCCTTCCCCTTCATATCACTTACTATTTGTATCTTACTGGACATTAGAGCCCTCCTTCTCATCTTTTACTGCCACTACTAAATGTATGAATGTTACACATACTACTCTCTATTGTTATATTAACACAGTTTTGTTTTAGATCTGTTTTGAGTCATAAAACATTACACCTATTCCCAATAAATTTAACTAAATTCAATAATAAAATAAAAACGCCTCCACTGTTCACAACAAAATTGTCTTATGTCCTTATTTTAAACGATAAAAGCAAAGACTTGATTGCATAATAAAATAGAAGAAAAAAGCCTGTAAAAAAGTTGAAAAATGTGTCATAAAACGTATTTGTAAATACAAAGAGCTTAAAATATACTGTGCTAACATAGCCAAGGGGTTCAGCCTAGTAACATCTCTAATTTGAGGAGCACAATATATTGTATAGAAAGAAGGAGCACCACAGATATCCAGTAGGCACTCTGAACAAAACCATTTGAGACAGACAGGCCGCTCTAAAGCTGCAGTGCGCGGGACCGAGGAGGAGGCAGAGCGCAGGAGAACACTGGGAACGTGGAGGGGTGATCTAAACTGTTTATTGAATCATCAGCTAAGCATCGCTATTACATGTAGCAATGCGCGGTCAACATTTTAAGTGTGGGCCTAAAGAAACGATCAGCCGATGGGGCAGATGTAGGAGTCTTTTGCCACTGTAGTATTCAACAAAATTTTGCACTCCTTGAAAATGTTACTAAAGATACATTATTGAATGTGCAATATACATATTTAGTGAGTAACGTTCTATCCATATGTGAGGACCTTCATGAGACTGAAGGAGCAAAGAGAGCAAGGCTCTACATGACTGAACAGTTCCTTACCTGTTACTATCCCACTCTGGCTCCTTCGAGATGTGAACGTGTAAAATAACCCATGTGACTTTGACAGCAGGAACGCAGGCCTATCAGACCTACAGAAAGATAAATTACGTTTAACAAATGTTTATTCTTATTTATTTTTAACAAACATACGGTAAAAGAAATGTTAAAAAAAGCAAAATATGGTACATACAGTATAGTCCACAAAGTCAGCAAAATGTAGGCATGAATAGAGTAAGCAGATATTTGGGTCAGACACAAGATGGAATAAGGTAAATCAATCACCATCAATATGTTCCAATCCGTAATAAAAAGTAATAGCAAGAAGAGATCATGTTATGACCAATCAAGAATTTATGAACATGGGATATGGAAATGGAACATGAAAGCATGCATGAATGACCCTGGGTCTAGAGTAGGTGTGGAGTACAACAGGCTGACAGTACGAAAAAATAAGGTCAGCATGGTGTAATCCTGTAACCAGTCCAGGATAACAGATATTACTTACCAAGCAGAGTTCACAAAGTTTCAGTAACTCACCTGTAGGTGTCTTTACTTAAGACTGAATGGCACATATATCGCTGGAACATATGGGGTCCATTGAGTGCCTGAACAGACTGCAATAATTTCTCCTTAAGATGATAATTTCTTTGTCTAATGGCACCCAAACGTGCCAGTGACCAATGGCACTGCATTCTGCCACACGCAGTTAGGCAGTATTATCCACACATAACACCTGAAAATAAAAGATTTTCAGTTGTATACATGGAAAAAAAAAAAAGACTGTATCATGCCTAACACAATATAGTTACTATATAACTCATCTAAACACATGCCCTCTTATTCAGCACTGCACAGCTTGGCTAGGATAGCACGTTGAGCAGTGTACAGACAGTAAAGGTACACACAAAGGTATTACACAAAGAGATTATCAGCCATCCTTGGCCAATTACTGTCTGTTCTAGCCAATAATCACTTTATGTAATAGCTCATGTTGTAAAACAACGATCAGCTGACATGTTGAAATGCAGTTAACAATTAACGACCGAACGAGAAATCGTTGATCGCTTTATAAGACCTGGACCTATTTTTATCGTTGCTCGTTTGCAAAATGTTCGCAAATCGTTCGCATTGAATAAGACATCGTTCGGTCATTCGCAGTAGATACGAACGCAATAGCGAAGAAATAGCGAAGAAAAAACTATCGCAAATACCATCATAAGTAACGATTATCGTTCCATGGAAATGAGTGAACGTTTTCAGGTCTTTCACAATAGGGGTCGTTTGAGATCGTTAATCTTTAACGATTATGCAAACGATAATCGTCCGGTGGAATAGGGCCCTAAGGCAGGTGAGTATGCTTTTTTTTTTGTTTGTTTGTTTTTGTACCACATTTAAGGCTGTTTTTCTACATTTTCATTCAGAAGCATTCCAAACGCATCTGCAACCGAGCCCCAATTTCTTGACCGATATGTTTTAGTTCTCTTTTGGTAATCCACCCTGCATTTACATGTCTCATATGTAGGGTGTGGCTAGAAAAATAACTGCGTACTCTTTGTACATACAGAAAACCAGTGAGGTCACAGACTAGGCCACCAGTGTGAGAAAAGCATATACCACCACATTTCTGCATCTATATCACAGCCCAAGATAACCCTGACTGAAAGCATCACAGGAATCTATGGCACTTTCAGTTTGGGTCATCAGACACTCCATCAGGCTGGTATCTGTGGTACTTGTCAGACACTAGCCTTACTGAAACCTGAAAATCTGAAAGCTACCCAGTTGGGTTCCAAAATTGGCTTAAACCCTTATATCAATCCCCGATCAAAACGTTTGACATTTTGGGGGACAATTACGCCAGGGAGAAAGCGCAGTCTGCTTTCCTTTGAGCGGGGGGGGGGGGAAGGGGGGGTCTCCTAGTGAATCCAGTGGGGCAATTGTGGGCACGGTCTAATTTACGACTGACAAAGCCCATTTGAGGATTATCACCAGGTACTGAACTACATTCAATAGGTTGTTTTGCGCTTATTTGGGGTCAGCTGCATACAGGACTTAAAATTACATGTTACAAAGGTACCAGATAGAAATAAGCACCACAATAAAAAAGCTATAAACAATACATGGTGTTTTATACCTTAAGAAAAAAAAACATTGGAAAAAAGAAAGTGCATGGAGGGTGTCACTTATGTCACATCTTTCCACCACAGATTTAGATAAATTACATCAAAATATGCAAAAGCTTTTTACAGCACTGAAACAGGAGCACTGCCTACTCACTAGATTGCTTTTCATCTATGGAAAAAATGATTAATGAAAGCAATCCATGTAACCCACCCCAATGCAAAAGCAGTGTATGACTTTATGAAAACTTTGTGAAGCAACCAGTTTCTCAAGAAAAAAAACACAAATAGGTTCATCAACAATTTACTTACACTGTGACATTAGTCCTTGGAGGTCATACACGTACTGCAGTGGTTTCCTTATCAGTCCAATATACAGGAAGCCGCTATAGCAGAACTTTGAGCATACAGAAGATCACAATATAAATATATAACTATTATATGAGAAGTACTTATCACCCTGCACACCCTCTCCACAAATTTCACACATTACGAAGCCGTAGCTCTCTTGGTTTCATTCTTCTGATGACACACCATATTTAAGCTGCGGCTTGGATTTCATAATAAGGCGGAGCTGGACAAGTCCCAAGAACAGGGAAGCTACTGCCTCAGATAACGCTGCGGCTGCCAAACTTTCTAAGTGATTTCCATTGATCACAAGGATGCAAATATCCTGCTGCTCCAGACAAAGTTAAATGCACCAGAATTCTGGCTCAAATTGCTCAAAATCTGGTGTGTACATACAATGAACCAGATTTAATATGTGTTATAGATATAGTATTCTCCTCACCTGACAGTTCTTAAAAGGGTCTTGAAAATAGGAAGCGGTGTCAGTAAGTCATAAAATAAGATTTATTAATGCCATGCAGTATTAGTTTGGTGGGAAATACTGGTGTAGGTAAGCCAAAGAGATAATATGAGGTGGTAAGGGTCTAACATATTTCCCATCCTGCGCCAACTCTATCACAATGCATGTGCCACTGTGTTAAATTTGTGAATTACTAGTTTTATACCAAATGAATTTAAAGGGGTTTTCCAGATCTTTAAGGGTAAATTCACACAGGCGTCTCGCATAAGAAATCCGCAGCTAAACCGCAGCTAATCCGCAGCTAATCCGCAATACACATATTATTAATAAGAAGAATAATATGTGTATTGCGGATTAGCTGCGGATTTCTTGTGCGAGACGCCCCTGTGAATTTACCCTAAGACTCATAGCCTATCCACTGGATAGACCATAAATTGCTGATCGGCAGGTTACCGACTCATAGATTGGCTGTTCGGTACTACACACTGAAGAGTTGATCGGCGAGGGTTCCAGGTGTTGGCATCCAGCAAATCAACAATTGATGGCGTATCCTATGGAAAAGACCATCAACCTTATATATACCCAGAAAAGCCTTTTAAGACCCAAGTAACTCCCCATTGTGATCCTATTATATGTCCATACAAACAGGCCAAATACATCAGCAAGTCTACTTTATAAAAACTAAAAAAAAATGGAAGTTGTCTTTACTTTCAAGGATAAAAAATACTAGATAAAATGCATCCTATGATTTGGTAAAGATGCCACTAGGCTAAAAAAACACTGAAAGAATTTTAACATACAATCCTAAGAAGGTTAAAGGGAATCTGTCAGCTACAAATCACATATTCACATGCCAAACTTCTGACATTATTAGATAGCTGTTTGGGCCAGGAGAAACATGGTACCTTTCATATATCCAGCTGTGCATCAATAATGTAGAAAATTGTTTTTATTCTATAGTAAAAAGAGTCAAAGAGGCTTTCCTAAGCTCCTAAGGGTATGCCCACACTTCAGAATCCCGGCGGATTACGCATTTCAGCCTCGCGCATCACCGCTGGTCCCATAGGCTTTATTCTATGGTTTGGCAGATTCCGCCATCCGCCTGAAGAATAAACCAGCTCATTCTTCGGGCAGACAGCTGAATCTGCCAAACCATAGATTGAAGCCTGTGGGACCAGTGCAGATGCGCACGGCCGTGAGCTGGGGTGAGCTGCAGAATCGGCTGTGAGTACTCCGCCGGGATTCCGTAGTGTGGACATACCTTAAGAGCCAACTTCCAGGTGTCAATCAAGCAGGGAGGGGGAGAGAGGAGACATTTCAGCTATTCAGGAACTTGGAAAAAACTCTTTGTCTCTTTGTACCAGAGAATAAAAGCATTTCTCTACATCCTGGAAGCACAGCTGGATATATGAAAGGTAGCACATGTCTCACTGATCTTACAGATATCTCAGTGTCAGCAGTTTGTAACCTGAATTCTGAATTGCAGCTAACAGATTTCCTTTAAAGTTTCTAGTTTCAATCATATTTAGAAAGGCTTTACAGTGGTACCTTGGTTTAAGAGTAACTTGCATTAAGAGTGTTTTGCAAGAGGAGCTCATAGTTTTTAAAAATTGTAACTTGGTTTAAGAGCATTGCATCTCTGTCAGTCCTTGTATTTTCCATCCTCTCTATTCCTGCTATAATGTGCCTGCACGTACACTCAGCCATTCCCACTGCTGTATAGAGAGGTTTCTGTCACTGTCCTCCTGCACAGCTCTGTGATTCTCACTTCCTGATTTGTCCATGCTGAGCCCACACCCCTTCCCCATTGCTGTCATGTAGCCACACAGACCTCTGACAGCAGCCCTGCTTCTCTATGCTAGCCTGTTGTACTATGCAACTGCATTATGGGGATCTGCAGCTCCATCCTGTATGTACAAACTGCTGCTGTTTTTTCAGGTTTATGCATTTACTATACATTAGGCTCTGTGTACACAGAGCAAGAGCGGCGAAATTGTCCGTCGCAGAATGCCGCCAGCCTCGGTGTCATAATGACAGTCTATGGGAGGTTCACGCAGCTTCTCTCTCCGCATTAAAGAATGAACATGTTCATTCTTTAGCGCAGAGAGATGCAGCGCGTGAGCCTCCCATAGAGTATCATTATGAAACAGAGGCTGGCTGAATTTTGCCACTCTTGCTCTGTGTGCACGGGGCCTTATACTCCACATGCTGACTGCTATACTTTACAGTAACTTATATCATCACATATTCAGCTGTTTCTCATCTGTTCTACATGTTATTTAGAAAATTATATAATTAATTTTAAATATAAAATCTTTATTTTTGGGGTATGGAACCAATTGTCTACATTTCAATGATTTCTTATGTGAAAATTTGCTCTGGTGTAAGAGTGGATTTGGATTAAAAGCACGGTCCCAGAACAAATGATGCTTGTAATCCAAGGCACCACTGTATTTATATATGAATTTTATAAAATATCCTCAAAAAGCACCTGTCAGCTCTTCTGTCTGTTTTAGTAACTAAGGGTCCCTGCACACTGAGGAATATGAAAATATGAACAGAGCAATGTCCCATTTCCGCTCTGTTGATCACACTGCAGAATTTCCAAGCAGAATTTTCTGCCACAGATCTGCTTTCCGCCCAAAGAATTAACATGTCAATTCTTTGGGCCCGGTCACACTCCATTCTATTCAGGCAGATTCCACCATCCGCCCAAAAAATAATTGAAATGTCAATTCTTTGGACGGAGGGCGGAATCCGTAGTGTGACTGGGTCCTCTGGGTGGATTCTGCTAGAGGAATCCTATAGAAGTCAATAGGGGCTTAAAGGGGTACTCCAGCAGGGGGGCGGCACTTTTTTGCTGGGACCGGGGAGGAGGTGGCTGAGGGAAAAGACGTCGACTCACATCCCCGGTTCCAGCGGCAGGTCCCGCATTACGGCGCTCCGGTGCCCGGTTCCGGGCCGCTTTTTGGTGTCTGACGCGGGCCCGAGACGATACGTCTCAGGTCCGGTCAGCCAGTCAGTGAAAGAGGCAGGATCTGAGGGGACTTGAAACGGATCCCGCCTCCTTCACTGACTGGCTGAGCGGACCTGAGACGTCAGACACCAGGAAGCGGCCGGGAACCGGGCACCGGAGCGCCGCGATGCGGGACCCGCCGCTGGACCGGGGAGGTGAGTGGACGTCCCAGCAAAAAAATGCCCCCCCTTTAAAGGGGTTATCCAGCTCTACAAAAACATGGCCACTTTCCCCCTACTGTTGTCTCCAGTTTGGGTGGGGTTTTGAAACTCAGTTCCACTGAAGTAAATGGAGCTTAATTGCAAACCGCACCTGAACTGGAGACAACAGTAGGGGGAAAAGTGACCATGTTTTTGTAGAGCTGGATAACCCCTTTAAAGGGGGGGCACTTTTTTGCTGGGACGTCCACTCACCTCCCCGGTTCCAGGGGCGGGTCCCGCATCGCGGCGCTCCGGTGCCCGGTTCCCGGCCGCTTCCTGATGTCTGACGTCTCAGGTCCGCTCAGCCAGTCAGTGAAGGAGGCGGGATCCCCTTTTAATTTTGCTTGCATTCCGCTCAAATTCCCCTTAAATTCTGCTCAGATTCAGCCAGAGCTGAACAGGCGAGGAATTTCAAGCAGAAAACTTTTTCCTTCAATTCCTCACCTATTCCTCAGTGTGTGAGGGCCCTAAAAGTTCTAAGAAAAAAACCATGAGGTTCTAAGAAAACCCCATGATGTTAATTTTTATCATGGTAGAGGTTTAGGGAGAGGGCCCGCTCCGTATCATAACAGAAACCTTACAAATTATGTATCATTGTAATATCCAGGTAACATTCACAATCTACGGCACTCTAAAATTAGCATTTTTATCAGACATGTCAAAAGTTTTGGATCCCACTGGGTCTCACTGCTAAGACCTGCTGGGATCAGGAGATATAGCCAGGGAGAAGACGCAGCAGTAGCGCGATCCACTCCCTGGCCGCCAGAATAGCTTCATAGACTTCTATTGACAGACAGAGCAGTTCTGGAGATACGGCAGGGGAATGTGCCGGCTGCCGCTGTCTCTCCCTGGCTGTATCTCCCGATCAGAGCAGATGTCAGCAGTGACAGCCGCTGTGATCAATAACTTTTGAAATTTCTAATAAATCTTTTCAGCACATAGCAATGGGATGGTTGTATAACCAAGATGCAGCTGATAGACTTCTTGTACAAAAGATACTACATAAATACTATGTTGCACTTGGACAAATTATAAATTGTGACATGCTGTAGTATAGGACATGGCTTAATGCTGAGTGTCTGGAATGACCTATATTTACACAGCAGGTGCACAAGCCTGTCATTACAGAGGGATCTTATTAACTTTAACTATTAGGACAGTAAAAATTCTTGATGGCTGATGGGTAACAGGCACATTTTTCTGCTGTGGCTGCTGGTTATTAAAGAACAGACTCCTATGTGCATCTGAGTACAGTGCTCGCCTAATTCTGGCAATACCCAGTGAATAGAGTGGCAGTGTAGACTCCAACTGTTGCCTTAATTTAAGGGGAGACTTGAGACCCATTCACAAGATTGATGAGGATCCCAGAAATTAGACCTCCTGCGAACGCTTATTCCCAATCATGTGGAAAGAAAATAAATGTTAATGTCAGGGGTTGTCTAGAGACCTTCTTTTCTTTTACAAAGCATGCTGCAAAACTAATAAATACCGTATACCCACCAGTCTGACCCCCAAGGCTGCTGTTTGGGGTCCAGTCCCTACTTCCTTCCACCCTGCACACTCACCGGCTGGCCGCCCGGTGACTGCCCCAGTGATGGGCTGCGTGGACATCTCCTGCAGGGTCAGTACATCATCAGGAAGAAGTGGAGAGCATTGGGGACAAGCAACTTCAAAAAAACTATATTATTATTTTTTTTTGGGGGGGGGGGGGGGTCAGGGGCAGTTGCATATTCCTTGAATTGATTAATATGAAGCATGTCCTATGCAATTCACAACCAAATCCACAGTCATTTTTTACTAACCCAGACATGTCTTAATTTACCAACCACCTCTGCTGGAGGTTTATTCCAAGCATCTACTACTCTTCCAGTAAAGTATCATCCTGATCTGATCCTGTTGATCACCATTGTCTGTGCAATGTGCTAGAGAATGAATAGATAACAGGGATCCTACTGCCCACCACATAGCAGGGTCTACAGCAGAGACCCTCCTGTTGCTTGGCGTGTCTGGGATTTTTGGCATCTTTATACTTAGTCTGACATGTGATGGGCAGGAGCATTGTAAACCCTGACGGCTGCCTGTGAATAGTATAGTATATACCAAACAACAGAGTCCACTCTGCTACATCTGACTGACACCGCTTTATCATTAGGACAACTTGGAGAAGCAAATAGACAAAAGCAGCAGAGAATCACCGGCTGCTCGGAGGTGACCAGTCACCGGCTGCTCGGAGAGGAAGAAAAGTTTAGGATAAACTCCAGAGAGAGGGTGCGGGTCACCTGCGGGCTGTCTAGTGAGGGGTCCCCAGGGGCCCATTCATCCCGTCACCCCCCAGTTACCAGAGCCGCCTTCCCGTCCTCCGTCACTCCCCTCCGCTCAGTCCTCGCCAGCGTCAGCCGCAGCTCAGCACTTCCTGAAAGCTCAGCTGAGCTGTACGGGTGATCTGCTGGTTAGAGGACAGGGCGGGGAGGAAAGCGATGAGGGAGGGCGAAAACGGGAAACCGGAGCGGCAGGGCGCTATACACACAGCACTGTACGGGAAACCGGAGCGGCAGGGCGCTATACACACAGCACTGTACGGGAAACCGGAGCGGCAGGGCGCTATACACACCACTGTATAGGGAGGTAAAGAAGCCCATTTATCACATTCATTACAGGTGTAAAATGGCTGCATAGGGCATAACCGGGCACATACTATAAAGGCTACTGTTACACCCTGGAGAGTTTATTAAAAAGTTGCCTTCTTATTTACAGAAAAGGGTTTTTTTTTCATATATCTTCTCCATGAAGAGAAGATATACTAATAATTACTAAGGGTGTTTAATAGCCCCTTCATGACGTGGCCCAAAATGGTCTACGGGCAAGTTCACACTACGCCGGGATATTACGGGATATTACGCCGGGAACCTCCATCCACAGGCTCCGCGTCCAATCCCTCCTGATATATCTTTGAATGGGTGGGCTCATGCGCCTCCGCTCAAAGAATTGACATATCAATTTTTTGAGCGGAGATTCCGGCAGTAACCTCCATCTGCGGACTCCGAGCCGAATCCATAGTGTGAACGGGCCCTAAATGGCCAGGCACCAATTTTCATTTTTGCATTTTAGTTTTTTCCTCCTTGCCTTCTAAGAGCTATAGCGCTTGTCTTTCTCCATCTAAAGGGCCTTTTGAGGGCTTGTTGTTTTTTTCCTGAAACAAATTTGATAACTTTTTGGGGGTTCCCATGTCTACGTTATGCACTTCATGGTAAAACTGACATTATATCTTTACTTTATAGGTCAGTCTGAATACAACGATATGCATGTTTATATGCATGGTTATATTACATGTTTATGTTTATAAAGGCCCTATTGTGACTCTTATAACACTTTTATTTTTTCACCTACATGGCTATGTCTCATTTTTAGGTCACAACAGTGCAGCATGTACTGTCCGGTAAGTATGCAGTTTAAGGCTATGTTCACACTGCGTATGATTCCGGACGCATTTCGTACGCCGCTGTACATGTGCGGCTGAAACTTCGGGCGTTGGAAAAATCGACATGCGGCCGGATGCATACGAACCGCGAACATACGCCCGTAGTACAGTTATGCTTCCCTAGCTAGTTTCGAAGCGATCTGAAACAGGTCATTTACTTGGAGATCTTCGCCCAGACCAATTAAACTCACAGAACCTTTAGGATTGAAAAATCAAGTTCAATTTGGCTGAAATAAGTACTCCGTACAGGAAATCCACGGCCGTGAGTTGGAACATTTCCGTCCACAAACAATGGTCTTGTTCATTTTTCACGGCGCCGTATACGATCCGGTCGTAATTTCATACATAGTGTGCACTGTGCGGGCGTATATTGTATACTTTCAAGCAAACGCATCAACCTCAAAACTACGTGCGTATATTCGTGGTTCGAAGCCTTAAAAGAGAAAAAAGCCCACCAAACACACCGCTTTCCAAAGGGAGGCGGAGGGGGAGGGGCCAAAGGGGAAGGACATAAGACTCAAATGTAACTAATCACATGAACAAACATAAAGGTGGACATTAAAACATAAAATATTTAGCCTGTAATTACAGTCAACATCAGTGTTCAGATGAACTTGTAACTTGTAACTTTGTTGTTACAAGTTCACCTGAACACTGATGTTGACTGTAATTACAGGCTAAATATTTTATGTTTTAATGTCCACCTTTATGTTTGTTCACGATTGGGATTAGTTACATTTGAGTCTTATGTCCTTCCCCTTTGCCCCCCCCCCCCCCCCCCCCCCCTTGGAAAGCGGTGTGTTTGGTCGGCTTTTTTCTCTTTTTTAACTGCATACTTACCGGACTGTACATGCTGCACTGTTCTGATGAAAGGAGAATGTTAAGACTCCTGAAACGCGTAAACTCTGTGCTTTTATAATATTTTTAATAAATTTCATCCTTTATTTAATTTCATGGTAGTTTTTAGTTTTTTGGGGGACAGCGCTGTCTTGTGAGTACCATCCTTTTTTTTGTTTGCTTTATCCCACGGGCCCCGTTGGTGGGAGAATTCTGTTCTTGGTACCTTCGGCCTGCAGTCCCTGATCTTTTCTACTGCCTGACCTGTTCGGACTTTGAGCTACCCCAGTGGGGTGATATGCATACAGCCCAAGGGGCTTAAAGGTAAGTGCAATCACTTCACTCCCTGTTTTCCAGGTTCCATCACAATGAGACACGAGGCGCCGATGCCCTTGTTTTTCCTTTTCTATTTCCGTTTATTTGTATAATGGGAAAGGGGGGTGATTTTAACTTTTATTGGGTAGGGGCTTTGGCATATTTTTAAAAACATTTTTATTTTTCACAATTTGTAAGTCCCTCTAGGGGACAATTACCTGAAATCATGACGGAGTCCCACTTCAACCCCTTAAGGACCCATGACGTACAGATACGTCATGGGAGCTTGTCACTAAAAGACCCATGATGTATCGGTATGCCAATGGGTCCGGCTGAGCTCCCTTCATAGCACATGAGGACCGGCTGCTATATGCAGCCAGGTCCCGACTGTTAAAGTAGAAGTCTGGCAAAAAAATTTGTTAAAGGATTGTATTGCCCCCCAAAAGTTATACAAATCACCAATATACACTTATTACGGGAAATGCACATAAAGTGCTTTTCTCCCTGCACTTACTACTGCATCAAGGCTTCACTTCCTGGATAAAAAGGTGATGTCACCACCCGACTCCTAGAGCTGTACGGGCTGTGGATGCTGAAGAGGATGATGGCAGAGGGACACAAGGCACTGGAGGGATACTGAGCATCACCCTGCCATCATCCTCTCTAGCAGCCACAGCCGCACAGCTCTGGGAGTCGGGTTGTGACATCACCATGTTATCCAGGAAGTGAAGCCTTGATACAGTAATAATAATAATAATAATATTTATTTGTGTAGGACCAACAGATTCCGCAGTGCTTGTAAGTAGTAAGTGCAGATATTAAAAAAACACTTTATGTGCATTTACTGTAATAAGTGTATACTGGTGATTTGTATAACTTTTGGGGGGCAATACAATACTTTCATAAAAAATTTCGCCAGACTTTTACGGGAAACTATGTACTGAGGGGACACACCTACTGAGTTAGCTAGCTACTGGGGAGACCTACCCCTAACTGAAATAGCCCACTAAATGAAGCAATCTACCTACACCTCACCGCCCCCTACCTTTGCCCCTAAACCCAACGATCTACCCACTCTACTGTGTGGTACACCAAAGGGGCTTTATTACTTTTTGGGGCACTATAGATGCAAGTAAAGATTAGAACTAGGGATGGTCCGAACCTACTGAGGTTCGGGTTAGTACGAACCCGGACTCTCTGCAATGATTCCTGCTCTCTGCAGCCTCCGTAGAGAGGGTGGATACAGCGGGAGGACCGCCTGGAAAACCGGGATACAGCCACAGCCATAGGCTGTATCCCAGTTTTCCAGGCGGTCCTCCCGCTTTATCCACCCTCTCCACGGAGGTTTAAGACAGCGGGAATCATTGCCGAGAGTCCGGGTTTGTGCGAACGCAAACCTCGGCAGGTTTGGACCATCCCTAATTAGAACCTAAGATGTTTGGCAGATTCTACAGAGACAAACTGTGGCTGGAATTTGTAATCATGGTTTGGGCCTGATGGGGAGGAAAAGGGAAAGTGAAGAAATATGTTCAGAGAAGAGGACTCCTTTAAGTCACTGCACTGTAATCACTTATATGGTCTGTAGTTGTCCTGGTATGGGGACATGATTTAGGCGTTATGTAGTACTGTAATTGGTAATATCTTTTTGTGTATGAGGCTTTTTGTTCAGCAGCAGTATGGAGGTAACATTTCATCACTTTATATTAATAGTTTCCCCTGATGAATAGGCCACAATGTTTTTAACTACCTATATACAGCAATGGTGACAGGCAGCGAGTGTAGACCCTCTCTGCTACCAAACCAGTTTGGCTTTGCTCCAGAATGTAGAAGCTTCTCCTGATAGCGACAACAGGTTGCTTCACAAGTGGTCCTAATGTGTGTAGCGGCTGGTCCCAAGAACCAGACAGTGCTAGTGCAGTGCATGAGAATCAGCATGGTACCAGGGTTGAGACAATGGCATAGTCCATGAGGTGCAGGATCAGCGCAGGCTTTTTAACCCTGTTCAATCCTCACCCAACATCTAAACTTATTTGTAATAGGTTTCTATAACATGAATTGGGGCATTTTCAGCATATCCTGACTCACAAGCTGAAGCTGCTGAACATTCTCATTTCCCGGTCCAATCCGTCTCCACTGCTCTTTTCTTCCCCTCCCTTATGAGACAGAGGACACTCGATCCCTGTCTCTTCTGTTGCCAATCTGAAATGTGGCACTCGACCGGTTATGTGCTAAGTTGTTACTGGTGATGCCACTTCTGGTACAGCTTAGCCAAGGGTGGTAATGTCATGGCGGCTAGTCTAGCACACAGGTGTGATGTTTGTACCTGCTTTTTGTTGTGGCTGGCAGTACTGTTCCCCAAAATGTTTGGTGACCTGCCAGACTGTGATGGGTCCCTTGGGCTCCTGTCACGGTAGCCTGGAGTAGCAATCGACCCACCCAGACTATTGGTACTGCCACCTACAGAAAGAGGAAAAATGACTCAAGGTGTGTGACAAATGTGTATAGGAGCTGGTGCGGATGAAGAGATGACTGAGTCCCAGTGATAAAAATACAACAGCTTTACTGTGCAGTCTCTGAATAATATACAACACTTTGGCAGCAAATAGATAATCTGGACACAGACTTTAGTGCTCAACTTGGTTTGTGCTGCAGAGATACTTGGAAAAGCAGGAGATAGTAGAGGTAGTTGTAGCGGTGCTTGTAGAATTGAGAGTAGAGTGAAGCAGTGTAGAGGAGAGGAGTTTGTCAAGGGAGTCCCAATCCAATGTAGTACTTGTGCTCTGCTGGAACTTTAGAGAAATACTTGAGACTTAAGAGTGAGAAGTTAACTTGTACCCGTGTTTAGACTAATGTCTGACCACCTTCTGCCCTACAGTGTCGAGCTTCCCATCCTAATAGGGTGGTACGAACCCTAGCCGTGGTCACCTGGGTGAAGCTAAGTGCTGAGGGTGTCCCAGTTTTACCTGCACTGCGAGACAGAATGCGTAGACCTTCTGGTATCTTTGTTCTATCCAGGGTAGTTCCTTTTGTAGCTTAGAATACTGCCCTGCACTTTGTAGAGTGGTTCTCGGTATGGGCTGGGTTTATCCCTGACTTTCTCTCTCTTGTAGTGCCTACCACTGCATAGTAGATATAGGGGATAGACTGAAGGAACTGAGTGTTTCTGGTTGCTTCATACACATGTGTCTCCACTCACTAACTAAAAATACTAGAAAGATAAAGCTTATGCACAAAAATGTAGCACATCAAGAACAAGATCTTTATTAAATAGCACAATACAATATATACCAAACAGGAGCAGTAAAACTAGGGGGACAAGCCCTAAATGGCACTAAACATAAAAACATTTTCCTGAGAAAGCCGGGTAAGGCAGAATGCGCAGGGTGTTCTTGGCTCCCACCTGACCATTTTTCTCATCCTTTGGACCGCACATGGTGATATCCGTCTCTATTGCATTTTGTACTGACTACTTTTGCATTACCTAATATTTTTCCAGCCGCGCTTTACATTGTCTGCTATTGTGATTTGGAATGCGGGCACACCCGAATGCACCCGCATTCCAAATCAAAACAAGTGAAGTTCACTGCCTGGCCACAGCCAGACAGCTCTTGTGGCAACATATCTGGCAAAAAACAAAGGGGTTGGGCAATAAAATTCCATATTGCCTGAGCCTATCATCTGGCATTGGAGTCTCGGGAGACCCCCATACACTTAGAAATAGTGTTATACCATAGCTCCCAACTGTCCCGGATCTGGCAGACAGTCCCGATTTCAGGGTGCTGTCCCGGAAGAGCATGCACAGTGTCCCGCCTCACCTAAAGTGTCCCACAATATGTTGCTAGGGAGTTGCTGCGAGTTTAAAATCATTTGACCATCATGGCTCATCTTCCACCAATCAATGCAAATGGCTGAAGCGGGTCATGTGATGTTCAGCAGCAATAAGCTTTGATTAGGTAGACATTGGGCCTCCTGGCACAAGCAGTTTAAATGGGTTGTCCAGTAAAAATCTTTTTCTTTCAAATCAACTGATATCAGAAAGTTATATAGATTTATAATTTACTTCTATTAAAAAAGTCTTCCCATACTTATTAGCTACTAAATGTCCTGCAGGAAATGTTGTTTTATTTCCAGTCTGACACAGTGCCCTCTGCTGACATCTCTGGCCGAGACAGGAACTCTGGGTATGGGAGGACTTGAGATTTTTTAACCCCTAAATGAATCTGGGCGTACCCGTATGTCCTGGGCTGCCTAGGGGACTTCAGAGCGGTGCCCGCGGCAGCCCCGCCCTGAACCGCCACCTTCCCGGGTGCCAATTGTGACCTGGGACCGCGGATATTAGCGGGCACTGTCCGATCGCCATGCCCGCTAATTAAGTTTTCAGATGCAGCTGTCAAAGTTGACAGCTGCATCTGAAAACTTACTGCAGCCGCTCCCTGGTGTCTAGTGGGGCGGATCGCTCCCCCCCCCCCACAACGCGATCGCCGAGGGGCGATCCTTGCTTCTGACCTTAGCCGGGGTCTGCGCCATAACGGCGCTGAACCTGGCTCGGCACTCTATTGTTTTCGGCTGCAGCACCCCAAAAGCAATCGTGTGCCGATCTCATGGATGTAAGCAGTATTACTATACTGCATAGATCTCAATGAGAGATCAGTTTACTTATACTAGAAGTCCCCCAGGGGGGCTTTTAGTATAAGAATAAAAAAAAGTGTTATTAATAAAAATCCCCCTCCCCTAATAAAAGTTTGAATCACCCCCCTTTTCACATGTTATAAATAAAAAAAATTAAATAAACATATTTGGTATCGCCACGTGCGTAATCGCCCAAAATATTAATTTATTTAATTCCTGATCTCACACGGCAAACAGGGTAAGCGCACAAAAATCCCAAAGTGCAAAAGTGGTCGCATCAAATCTAGAAAAATTGTAAGAAAAAAGCGATCAAAAAGTTGCATATGCGCAATCAAGGTACCAATAGAAAGAACACATCATGCCGCAATAAATGACACCTCACATAGCCCCATAGACCAAAGGATAAAAGCGCTATAAGCATGGGAATGGAGCGATTTTAAGGAACATATATATTTGTTAACAATGGTTTGAATTTTTTAAAAGTTATACATATTACATACAGGGCCGTATTTGCCACTAGGCACCCGTGGTCCGGTGCCTAGGGCGGCGCCCTGCGGGGGGCAGCACCCACAGGGAACACTTTTTTTTATTATTAAAAAAACCCCCTCCCTCCTAGTCGGCCCCTGGGGGGGGGGGGGGTTTGATGGAGCGGCCGGGAGCAGGAGCAGGATGGGCAGGCAGGCTTATTCCCTCCCCCCATGCAGCGCCGGGGTGCGAGGCAGGGGGTGAGCTTCCGGACACACAGTCTGACAGAGGCCGGAAGCTCACAGCTGCAGCCCCGCGGTCCCGGATCTTCTCTCCTGCTCGGCGGCGCTCACGTGACGTCATCGCAGAGCAGGAGAGAAGATCCGGGACCGCGGGGCTGCAGCTGTGAGCTTCCGGCCTCTGCCAGACTGTGTGTGCCAGAAGCTCACCCCCTGCCTCGCACCCCGGACCTCGGCGCTGCATGGGGGGAGGGAACCAGCCTGCCTGCCCATCCTGCTCCTGGCCGCCCCGTCTCCCCCCCAGCCTCTCCCCCTGCCCCACAGCGTCTGCCCGCCCCCCCGGCCCCCCCTGCATCCTCAGCTGCTCCCCTGCTGGGGGGCAGCCTCTCCCCCTACCCCCAGCCTCTCCCCCTACCCCCAGCCTCTCCCCCTACCCCCAGCCTCTCCCCTGCCCCCCCAGCCTCTCCACCTAACCCTCAGCTTCTCCCCTGCCCCCCAGCCTCTCCACCTAACCCTCAGCCTCTCCCCTGCCCCCCAGCCTCTCCACCTGCCCCCCAGCCTCTCCACTTCCCTGCACTGAGCCCCCACAGATCTATGTATTCTTATATGCCACAAAGCATTCAGTGTATAGGACCCAACTACAACAGCTGCAGGCACTACAACTCCCAGCATGTACTGACAGTCTGCAGCCCTCAGGATATGCTGGGAGTTGTAGTAAAGTAGTACAATCCTATGATAACTGCCGCTGTAGACAGATGTATTGCTGGACCTTCAGGGCTGATGGTTGTCACCCACAGATTGCAGCCACCATGAGACTCTGCACACAGTGATTTATTACAGGGTTGTCCTCTCAGAGACTACAACTCCCAGCATACCCTGAGAGCTGTATAAATGGAGGGTGTTCTGAGATTTTTCACAGATACAGATGAATTCAGGAAAGGAGCGGGTCAGCATGTCGTGTCTCACTGGTTGTATATTGGTGGGCTCCAGGTACCCCAGTCCAACACTAGACAGAACCAGTCCCCAAACTTAGACGTCCCCGGTCTCCTTCCTTCCTCCATCACGTCTGTTTGATGAGCACAGCGGGCATCAAGCAGAGCAGCACCCAAGTGCCAGGGTATATACCATGCATGTACAGTAACGAGGGGGGGGGGGGGGCGCCTCAGCGTGCAAAGTGCCTAGGGCAGCATGAACTCTAAATACAGGCCTGATTACATATCGTAATTGTAACAACTTGAGGAACATATATAACAAGACAGTTTTACCCCAGGGCGAGTGGCGAAAAAATAAAATAAAAAAATGCGTTCACTACACATTTCATTTTTTTCTGCTTTTGCAGTGTACTTTATGAAAAAATTCAGCCTGTCATTGCAAAGTACAATTAGTGACGCAAAAAATAACGGCTCATGTGGGTTTCTAGGTGAAAAAATGCAACTGTTATGGCCTTTTAGGCACAAGGAGGAAAAAACAAAAACGCAAACATTTTAATTGGCCCAGTCCTCTAAGGCAGTGCTTCTCAAACTTTTTCTACTGGAGCCTCACCCAACAGACCAAGGCAATGCCTCACAGTTTGAAAAGCACTGCTCTAAGGGTTAATAAAAGTAAATAACAAATCTATATAACTTTCTTATATCAGTAGATTTGAAAGAAAAAGATTTTCGCTGGATAACCCCTTTAAGCAGCCTACCACCAGGACCCCTCAGAGGCTGACCCAGCTGGTCCAAAGTTACCGCTGAGAGCACCTCCAGCAGCCTTACCGGGACCCCCCCCAGAGTCACCTAGCTGGTCACAAGTTACCCGAGAGCAGCTCCAGCAGCCTGACCGGGACCTAGAGAGGGCTACAGAGAAAGAATTCTCTGCATAGAGTGGGTGTCCTGGCTGCTGTATCAAGGCCAACTGGTAGAGCGGGAAGAGCTCACTGCCCAAACTTGGTAGGTAATCAGCAGTGTATTATATACTTATTATCCTCCTGTATGAGTGTGTATTTATCTCTCCATTTTGTGTAGGTATACAGCAGTCTATTATATACTTATTATCCTCCTGTATGAGTGTGTATTTATCTCTCCATTCTGTGTAGGTAATCAGCAGTGTAGTATATACTTATTATCCTCCTGTATGAGTGTGTATTTATCTCTCCATTTTGTGTAGGTATGAGCAGTGTATTAAAATCCGTAAATAATACACTGCTACTACATGGATAGATAGATATTATCCCCCTCCTGTATGAGTGTGTATATAAGTATATAATACACTGCTGATCACCTACACAGAATGAAGAGATAGGTATATACACGCTCATACAGGAGGAGGAGGGGAGGGTGTGTGTCTTAAGGTGTGGGTGGGATAAGGGACATGTCTTTGGTTTTGGTTAGGGCGTGTCCATGTCCCTCTTTGCTCTCAGCCAAAGTTGGGAGGTATGTTAAACAGTGTCTATAGAAATAGTGTTATACAGTGCCCATAGAAATAATGTTAAATAGTGTCTATAGAAAAAGTGTTATACAGTGCACATAGGAATAGCATTATACAGTGCCCATAGAAATAGTTGTATACTGTGCTTATAGATACAGATTATACAGTGCCTATAGAAATAACATTATACAGTGCCTATAGAAATAGCATTATACAGTACCTATAAAAACAGTGTTATACAGTGCCTATAGAAATAACATTATACAGTGCCTATAGAAATAGCATTATACAGTACCTATAAAAACAGTGTTATACAGTGCCTATAGAAACAAATTATACAGTGCCCATAGAAATAGTCTTATACAAGGGCCATAAAAAAGTGTTACACAGTGGCCATAGAGATAATGTTCTACAATTCCTATATGGCTAGGGCCGTATTAACAGCTGCTGCTGCCCTAGTCATGTTCCCACATTTACTGTACGTAACCACATGCAGCCGAAACCAGACCTTCATGCGGTAACCAATAGGCGTACGGCCCCTAATCCTGGTAACATGACTACTGAGGAACAAATGGAAGTGTGGTTCCTGCCACATGCATTTCTCTACATGTAGAAACATTGCCTAAATCGTAATTTTCATGTTTTTTAACTGCTTAAAACATAAACAAGTTTCCACATTGAATCAATGATTAGAGCCGTCTGCATGTTGTCTTAGGGAATTCTCACCACAGGATTGGTAGGTAATAGCTTTATGGCATCACATCTAACACCGCCACACCATACCTGACCAATACCGCCATACTGTGACTGAACCCGATCAATACCACCATGCACCCTCCCACTCCCCTCAAAAAGACACCAGATTTACTGGCAAGTCTGAAAGGGAGGAGGGAGACTAAAAAAAAAATTAAAACTAAAAAAGTTGTTTTTTTTCCCGTTCCCTGGTGCTGCCCTAGGCACTGGACCACGGGTGCCAAATTACATAGGACAATATTTGGTCAAATAAGCCAATATTGGCCTGTGTAATAGGTCTGGCGAATGAGCAATCGATTCACATCTTTTATGCAGGCCTAAAAATCATTTGTCTGCCGCACATCTACCTGTGTAAATAGAAGTACTGCCAAGGATAATGAAATAGAAATGAAAGGACATCCAGTGATGGTTTGTGCAGCCCTACCTGAATGATAATTGAAGCCAGCGACTGAGGGGCCCTGACACGTCACATTCTGGGTCCCCATTGAGACCAGGAAGCGTCCAAGAACACAATAGAGTGGCGGTACGCTGCATCAGCACTGGAGCCAGGGAGGTGAGAGCATGTTATTTCTTTAAGCTTCCCTGCCCAGAGTTATCCTCTAAATGAGAGACTCTGCACAGCTAAGTTGGGCGTTAGCAACCTAATAAACCTATGAGCAGCAAAGTTACTATGAACTGTTGATATCTGATGCAGAAAAACAGACATAGAGCTCAGAGTTCCTGTGCAATAACCAGCTGAACCCCTTCTAAAAAGTGTTCTGCCCAATGCGATTGGTGTAAGTACTGTATAGAGAGCTGTATTTGCTAATATCTGATGTAGCTACCTAGCAACCTGTTCTGTACTCATCAAGATGACAGGACTCACCTCCTAAAAGATAAATTCTGCACGCACCTTCAGGGCCCTATTCCACCGGACGATTATCGTTCAGATTATCGTTAAATCTAAACGATAATTGTTCGGTTGAAATGCAAATACGATCATAAGTAACGATTATCGTTCCATGGAAATGAGTGAACGTTTTCTGGTCTTTCGCAATAGCGGTCATTTGAGATCGTTAATCGTTAACGATTATGCGAACGATAATCATCCGGTGGAATAGGGCCCTCACTTACTACTGCTGCTGCTAAGCCGAACACCAGTACCTGGTGCTGATATGGGGTCTGCCTATCTAAATGGACCCTGTGTTTTAACCCTGCCTATTACTGCTCCCCATCCCCCTTATCCCCAGAGAATAAGGAGTAGGCACTGGGGTCTGGCTAAGGGCCGTATTAGATGGCCCGATTTGCCAAATAAGCAAGTGCCAATCTGCTAGATCTGCGAGTGCCTAGGTTGATTAGGTTGCTAATGTCTGACTGCCAAAAGTCTTATGTTGAAGTCCCCTTTCCCAAGATTTTGAACCAGCGTTCCCCCATCCCATTTTTTTTCCTGTTCCTTGGGCGGCACCTTCACAATGCCACCATAGGCTCTGGACTCTAGTACTTAGTGGCAGCACAGTGCATGCTTTATGCTAATTCATACTTGGATATTTCCATGGTTAACAAAAAGAATACATAGCAAAAAAAATGTATATATTGATATAATTTTATTTAATACATTAAAAGATACTTTGAAATCCTTCTTGAGCAGCAGAGAGGGCAAGTGCTCTCTTATAAGCATTTCATTTACCATGAAAAACACATCCACAGGATGAGATCTTCAGAGTGCATCAGTGGATTCAACCTAGGAAAGGACCCAGTTTTTTACAGTTGTACAGTAGCACAGTACACAATCTTCTTAATTCTATCTCCTGTTGGAGAAGTTTCTCTTTGTCTGTCATATAACCTGGCACAATATCCTACTTCCTTTTTTATCGTGCACCAATAACATTTCTATTTTCTCTTTACAAATCTAATACTGTGTGGCGTTGTCACGTTCTACAGTTTTATATACATCCTAGAACAGTGGAGTAATAAACATACAATTAACACATTTGAAAAAAAAATAAAATAAAAATTTCAGTGCACTTTTAAAAATCTAGATAAAATGGAAGCATTCATAAGTAAAATGTTTCATCTTCTAGCCCCACCTAGAGTTCAACTGAGGTTAGCACTCAAACACGGACATGTTCTAGGAAGTAAGAATAGTATGTGGCCTTATAGAAGTGGCCTATTTATAGCAATTTAAGGACATCAAATAGCAGCAGTTTAAGCAGAAATGTATTGGTTAGGTCAGAAGCATGAAATAAATGGGTTATGAATTATTTGAAATGAAAGTGAACCATTTACATAATCAGTTATATAGTGAAATGATAATAGCAGTGTATGAAATAATAGGCTTTCCTAAATAACTTGCATTGCAGATTCTACCTCTTTCCAGAATGGACTGGTGGCAGGCTGTACTGCAGGCTGCTCATATCTATATATAGGAGACAATCAGCAGTGTCACCTACATTCCCCTCTCCAGTATGTCAGCTAGCTCTCTATAAAGTAATGGGGTTTTACTCCACTGGCTCTTATACTGGAGACGGAAGCCTGGGAGACATAGCAGGACGCTCTGTCTACTATAGTGCATAGATATGAAAGACCCACAGGACATTCCTTTGCTGTAAGTTAGACAGGAAAACTATTACTAGTCACTTTCCTGCTCCATTGCTCAATCTATATAACTGGAGGTACACTTTAATGTTATATCCACATTTATCCAGCAAGTAGAGTATGTTAAACAGAACAACAACACAAAATGCAAATATTAATTACTATCATTACCATTTGTATTGCTTTTGGAATAGTGTTCTACCATATTCTGCCCACACAGTATATCAAATATGTTATAAGGAGATTGTATAATATCCTATTATTATGCGTGAAGAGGGACATAGACAAGAAATATTTCTGATAACCTCATGCATTGTATGTAAATAAAAAAAAATTGATAGGATCATAGAAAGGTTGATAGAAAAGTGGGTAAAGGTCGCTATGCAAAGAGGGAATCGTAATGCAGGTACAACTTTTAGGTAGATGAACAAAGAAGATTTATCATGTCCTGGCTGATTATCTGCAAGTAAGATAAAGACTCAGGACCAAAGATAAGAATTGTAGGTAAAAGACCTGATACACAGTGTTACATGCAATAAAATGTAACAATTGGGACAGTTCCAGTGTTACTCTACTGAGTAATATGAGGCTTTTCCTAGCATTTATAAAACAAAATGACACCCCATGTTTTCCCCTGTGAGAAACTGATTTTTACATTGGGGAATCTTTCATGCTTTAAAGTTAACATGCTCAAATGACAATCTTATGAGCAGAACATCTTTCCTTCCCAGCAAAGGAACTAAATGTGTATAATTTCTTAGTACAAGTCTCAGCATGGTCGATGTAAACATCACACGTTGAGGGGAAACCTGACAACAGCAAATTTAGATGTAGAGAACTCATAGAAGACTGTCTGTAAATTTATCTCCTTGGACCATATGTCATATTTAATCATTGTCCTAAAAGAAAATTTCTTTACTGCCGTCTACCGTTCTGATTTAACGCGGTAGCGAAGCACAAGGTATGCTAGGAGGCGGAGTCCAACAAAGAAACCTCCAAGCACAAGAAAGTCAATGTACAGCTTTGCATCCTCAACATCAAGTTGTTGTAAGATTAGATGAGGATCTCGGAATGTGCAGGGTTCTTCATTGCATTGTAATTCAGCACGGTCCATGCCATAGATACTCAGAATCACTCCTTCAAACCCATATCTGGAAAACAAAGATAATTTTAAACACTCTTAGGCCATGTTCACACTACGTATATTTGCTGCTTTTTTTTTTTTACCTTAATTGATCGGCAGTGGCGCGGTCCTTTTCCTGACACTCGGCGCCAGCCTTTTCCCGAGCACTGGCCTGCCCTGGAGCACTGGGGGAAGGCCCATTGCACCCAGTATGGCGATATTCCCTCCCCTCAGTGACAAGGCTCCATTCATTCTAATGGAGCCGCGTCACACAGGGGAGGGGGTTTCGTCACACTGTGGGCTGGTGGGCCTGCCCCAGTGCTCAGGGACAGGATGATGCTTGGGAAAAGGCTGCCACAGACCGCAGGAACCAGGCTGCATTTCAAATAAAGGACTGTACCACCGGTATCCCTTCATTGGCACTGATAGCTTAACATTAAAAAAAAAAGCAGCGATGTACCTGATGGTAGATTCACTTAAATATATATTCCTAAGAAAATGTCTCCATCAAATATAGCAACTTAGTAAAATTACATTATTACATTAACATTAACAAAAAGGTCAAATTTAGAACTGAGTGAATTCACAGCACAAACAAAGTGAATCGCTTTGTTAGCTCAGCAATTTGCTTATACACTGGCTGCTTTTGAAGTCCATGCCGCTCCATTTCCCAAGACTGGATCCAGCTTTTCCAGGCACCCGAGGTGGAGCAGTACGGAGCGGCATGGACTTCAAAAGCAACCGGTTGATAAGCACATTGCCGAGCTAATGAAGCGGTTTGCTTTGTTTGTACTGTAAATTCACTCATCTCTGGTTACATTGTGTATTGCTAAACCCACTCTTAGGGCGGGTTCAGACTACGGAATTTGCACGGATAAAATCCAGAAGATTCCGTAGCTCATACACGCTCACGGTCGTGCGCCTTTCTGGCGGCTCCATAGACACCACTCTATAGGCCGGCGGAATCCGCCCGTGCATAGAATGGTGTCTACAGCACAGGCGGAGAGGCGCGCCGCCGTGAGCGCATACAGGCAATGGAATCCGACGGACTTTATCCGCACGAATTCCGTAGTCTGAACCCGTCCTTATGTTACATAGTGTTAGTACAACAGTCACAACTTCTCTTTTTTTCTCTAGATTCTGATATGTCAGTAGGGTATATTTTTCACTTTCTTTCCATTCTGACCTGACATACGAGATGTAGGAACTCCATTGCAGATAGGTTGGAATGGTTTTAAAGCTGACAAAGAAGCCTGAGAAGAGTAACACCGGTATTGCCGTAACTGGGCCTACAAAGGTGGCAACCTTTAAAAAAAAGAAAATATTATTCAATATAATTAGATACTGCTAATAATTAGCAAATGTGGAAATAGGCTTGCAGCTTATCTCTTAATCATGAACTCCTAACACTCCACCAAACAGTTTATAGATTCTTAGATCTTTTTAGCTGCTATGTCTGGTGACTGCTTATCCTTTAGATAAGGGATGGTCCGAACCTGCCGAGGTTCGGGTTCGTGTGAACCTGAACTCTCGGCGTCAGATTCCCGCTGTCTGCCCGCTCCGTGCAGCGGGTGGATACAGCGGGAGGACCACCTAGAAAAATGGGATACAGCCTATGGCTGTACGAACCCGAACCTCGGCAGGTTCGGACCATCCCTACTTTAGATGCATTTCAGAAGTGGCACTAATGGTGTTGTATTTCAAGTCACAAATTTGTGCAGGAAAAAATTGCAGAACATTGATACATTTCCTCCTGATTTTCTGTATAGTAAAAACTGACAATACATCTTGGGCCCATGAAACCCTTAATCAGCTATTTGTCATTACTGTGATGAAGGTGGAATTGAGAGTCCTTTTACTGATTAAAATCTGTCAGATTATCTGACAGATTTTTGCAAGGACTATAAACAAAAGAGTGAGATTTCTCCTCTTTTCAAAACCATCCCTGGCTTTGGCTTTAAAAATCAGATATCTTTGTGTGTAAAAGGACTCTAACTTTAAAGCTGCATGCTATAGATCTACTATGCAAAAGAACACTGCAGAGACACCATCACGTCTCGACGTCAGTGAACTAGCCAGACCTTCCCTCCGGGAAGGAACAACCAAGCCAAAGGCGTTCTCCAGTCAAGGAAACCCCCTTTAGCAAGGTATCCATCCACAGACAGCTGTTTCGGGGTTTTTGCCCCTCATCATTGTGGAGTAGGTTTCTGGCTAGTGGGAGCAATGACTAGTATGTGCATGCAAAAGGACGCTGGTTGACCTCAGGGAGATCAACCAAAACACCGCAGAGACACCATCACGAACGACTTTAGCTTGGTTGTTCCTTCCCGGAGGGAAGGTCTGGCTAGTTCACTGACGTCGAGACATGTGATGGTGTCTCTGCAGTGTTCTTTTGCATATTTGATTTCCCAGGGGGCAATGTTCTAGAACACACTGACGTTGAGACACGTGATTGTGTCTCTGCGGTGTTTTGGTTGATCTCCCTGAGGTCAACCAGCATCCTTTTGCATAGATCTACTATGCAGCTCCCTTATGCTGCGTTTACACGGAACGATTATCGTTCGAATTTGCACGATAACAATCGAATTGGAACGATAATTGTACGTGTAAACGCAGCGAACGATCAAACGACAAGCGAGAAATCGTTCATTTTGATCTTACATGTTCTTAAATCGTCGTTCGCAAAAAATTTGCAGATCGTTCCGTGTAAACAGTCGTTCACCGATTTAACCTACGTGCGAGAGAGGTTTAAGCGATCCCAAAACGATTTTTCCGTTTAAACGATGATTGTTATAAAAAAAAAACGTTACTTCAAAATCGTTAATCGTACGATCGGGTGAATTATCGCTCCGTGTAAACGCAGCATTAGCATACAAGCAGCATCTGCCGGGTTACCTTTATATTGGGGGAAATTTTTTTTTTTTTTTATTCCAGCACACAAGGCGAGAAAGCAGTAGAAACTAGTCATCTGGGTAGGGAGCAACCAGTAGCATCTGCAACTAATCACAGCTCTCTGCCTGTCAGTGCACTCTGTGAGGATGATTTGACAGGCAGAGAACCACTAACAGGTCTCTCTGCCTGTCAATCATCCTCGTAGAGTGTGCTGACAGGCAGAGAGCCATGAATAGTCACCAGACGGCTCTCCGCCATCAGCTGCACATCTCTCCGTTTAATAAGAGATGCACAGCTGATGAATTAACAAAGTAAACAGCTACACAAACATCACTAACAATTGTATTAGCAATGTTATTATTGAGTTGTCTAACAGGCTCCGTAAACAAGCACTGCTCTAGCTGAGCCGTGTAATGCAGACTTTACTTCTAGCGCAGTGATTTCCTTACCATTTACAAACCCCAGTGTGAATTGGCTAGTCATAGTGGGTAGTAGCGGGGAACAGAAGTGGCTCCTTATAGGAGAAATGGAGCGTTCTGTAAGCAAGGAGAGCAGGGGAGCAATTTACCCTCACCAGCATTATGATGGGAGAGTAAAATGTCACTGAAGTGTTCCTTTGAACTTGTCAAATTGTTTAAAAATATATAATGCATCTGGTGTAATCTAAATAGCAGTCACGCTTCAGGAATAGAAAAGCTATGGCTGTACCTGTAAGGAGTTAGAAGCTGCACCAATTAGAAGCCCCAATGATTGTGCAACAAGAGCAGTAGAAGTAGCAAGAGCAGAAAAGAGAAGGAAACGAGAAGCCTCAGGGGGCTGAGCAGTCATCCAATATACAATGCTGCAATATGCGATAGGACAAATCACCTGTAAAAACACATGGAAGATTGATATTATACACGTAATCTACATATTAAAAAAAATAGTAATAATCATAATTTCTAAAAGTTCTGACAGGTCATCTGATGTAGTGTTTAAATCTTTTTTTTTTTTTTTTTTTATCAGATGTGGAGAATGAATTTTAATAATTACTTTCCTTGTTCCTAGGTTCACTCTCAGCTATTACTGTACATATTATACACAATATAGTCCCTTACGACAGTTAGATACATTCTTATCCAAGCTCTCAGCTATCATGCTAGGCATAAATACACTGTCACATATCAGACCCTCTTCCTATTACGTGAAGATTTCCTAATAAAGAAGACTAAATTGCTTTTATCTGCTGACCTGGTGCTGGACTTCTTTTTGAATGAATATTACTACCCTGGCTCCAGGTTTTATAGTGCACCGATTGCAGATACACAGAGGGTGAGCTAAAAACAACTAGATTGTTACTGTTAGTAATTGTTACATACAAACAGTAGATCATGCAGCAAACCTCAGTATAGGCTCTTCAGCAATAACTGGTGATTATTCCCAAACTACAGTACTATTCAATTCTTCCAGCAAATAAGGTACAAACAGGGCAAACACATGTGCATTTAAAGCGACTCTGTACCCACAGTCTGACCCCCCCAAACCACTTGTACCTTCGGATAACTGCTTTTAATCCAAGATCTGTCCTGTCGTCCAATCGGCAGTTGATGCAGTTATGGAGTATCTGTGCCCTAACTTTGCACCACCCCTCCGTTGCTCCTCCCCGCCTTCTTCATCATTAGGAATGCCACTGAAACATTTTCTCCATGCTGAACATTGCACAGGTCCTTAACGATCAAGCCCATGTGCTGTGCTGCCACAGGTGGGGAATAGGCAGCAATCTGCCTGGAGCATTTCTAATGATGAAGTTAGGGCACAGATACTCCTGTTTGGCACGGGCTTCAAGTTTAAAGGTATTTTTTTAGGACAATAACCGCATCACCTGCTGAACGGACTGCAGGACAGATCTTGGATTAAAAGCAGCTATCCGAAGGTACAAGTGGTTTGGGGGGGTCAGTTTGTGGGTACTGATCTGATCTAAAGTCTGAATTCATTTTACAGTCTGGTCTGAGATCTTAATTAAATGTAAGGCTAGGTCAGAAGTTTTAATTAATTTGTGGGTTCAGTCAGAGATCTAATTAATTTATGGGCGTGGCTTGAAGTCTTAATTAGTTTTAGTGCCTAGGGTCTAAATCAATTTAGGTCCACTCTAAGGGCCCTATTCCACAGTAACGATAATCGGCCGGATTGGCCCCATTCAGAAGATAGAGCGCGGGGGACCCGGGGAGGAGACTGAGCGGAGGACAAGCCCTGCAGCCAGGTAATGTATTGCTGCAAGGGCTGCAAGGACATCGGTAACGATGTCCTTGCAGCCCTCGCTTAATGATCATCGGGCCGTGGAATAGGCCCAGTAAACGAGCGGCGATCTAGCAGATCGCCGCTCGTTTACATCGTTGATCGGGCCCTCCTCGGCCCGTGGAATAGGACCCTAAGAGCCCTTTAACACAGCCTGGTGGGAGGCCGCAAGAAAATGTCAATCAGCAGGACTGGCACTTATTATCAGAACCTTTACAAGGCCACTGGATTGTTTCTCCGGCCATTTAAATGCATTGTGGAAATAGAAAAATGTGTGGCCAAAAACAATTATATGGCTGCCCAAAAGATTCAATCAGCCAACAAAAATTTATGATCAGGTAAATAAGAATTCCCAGGAACGTTAATTAACAATAATTGGTAAGATTTGAAGTAAAATTTCATTTTGTGGTCTGGTCTGTATTTCTGGAGGGTCTGTTTTAGGGTCTGAATTTATTTTGGCCATCTTGTGCAAGATCTGTATCTGAAAAATTATCATATTATTATATTGTCTAGAATGGAAATGAAAAGGCAAGAGAATAACTTGAATCAGAAAAGAGGCCCTTTGTGAGTCACTGGTTGCAATTGGTATGTATAATATGGCAGCATCGGATGATTGCATAATCTGTAGTGTGATAATTCACTGCAGGACACTTGTGTGAACCAGGTATCTTACCAATAGATGTTCATTTTGTAGAAGTATTATTGATCGTATTGGTATTTTTAAAAGGGACATGTCCCTGACTAAAAGTGCAAATGATTGCCTGTACCTGATTGTGTGGACCATTATTTGGCTATGTTCACACGTCAAAAAATGAGAAATTGCCACAATTTAACTGACTGTAATGCAAAGCACTGAAATCAATGTGATGACGGACATCCAATGCACACAATGTATTGAATAACGGATGTTATCACTTCAAACGTCAAATGATCCAGTGTATACAGATGGGATTTATATAATATAGTTTGGCACAACTTTTAACCTACAGAGAAACCAAGAAATGAAACGTATACAGAGCACACTGTCCTGTTTTTCAGTCTGTCCTTTGACAGTATTTTCTATAGGCTTCTCAGTTTACAACATCCCATTATATCTGCCTTAGGCTATATTTGCAAAAAATGCCAATAATGCACGTCTAATACCGAGTCTAACAATATCACAACAATTTACCTGGAAAGGGACATCTGCCATTGTCTTGGCTAGATAATACGCCTTTAGGCTATACCAGTAGTTTAGGTGTTCTCTGAGAAATACAGACATCTCCAGAGGAACTATGGGTAAAAAATCAACAGTATTGCAGTAGAGAATAAGAAACAAGATATTTTTAAAAGATTTGAACAGGATGAAATAATGATGGAAGTAAGGATGATGGAGACAAAGAAAATGGATGAAAAAAAGAATTTAAATGCACATTGTTATCTGAAAAATCTTGTGACATCCCGGGGACATGTGAAAAATTTTGACTTCTCGGGTTCTAAGTGTATAGACCCCCTCTGATCGCTAAAACAAGCTGGGAGAAGTGCACGCTAAGCACATTCACTCTCCATTCTGTCCCAGTGACAAGACTGATTTCAAAAGAAAGCCTACGGGCCTCCCTCCTGTCTCGTGCACAGAGAAGGGAGAAACAGCATTTGGCTGCTTGCATTCTAACAGTCAGTGGGGGTGTGAACACCAAGACCCTGACCGTTTAAAAATCTTACGTGTTCCTAGTAGATGTCAAAAGTTTTTTTTCAATATGACAGGTACAAATAAAGAATGTACAGGAAGTAAACCCAGGAGGAAGTAGGTAATAACAATAAAGTAAATGTAAAAGAGTAAAAAAGGATAAACAAAAAGATGTTCAAATAGCTTGTCATAAACACAAGAGAAAAGTCTGCTGGCTCATGGATTCTCGCTTGTTCAGTCATTTACACAGCTGACATCACCTATGTCCTATGGAGCCCTACAAGTAGAAGTGCACCTGAGAAGAGAACTCCAAATGAGTGTGCACATATTGGCCCAGATTTATCAAAGGGTGCAAAATCTACACCTGGTGTAAACTGCCCACAGCAACCAATCACAGCTCAGCTTTCATTTTACCAGAGCTGAAGGCTGAGCTGTGATTGGTTGCTGTGCGCAGTTTGAACCAGTGTAGATTTTACACCCTTTGATAAATCTGGGCCATTGTCTTCCGCAAGGATCATTAAATAAGAACAGTTCATAGCCAGTAATGAACAGCTACAAAAATCCAAACAAATTCAAGAGCTTGTTTTAAAATTTAGACTTTACAGCTTAGCTTTTTTGTTCATTTTGCATACTTTCAAATTTTTGCAGTTTTTTTAATCAATAATAATTAGTGATGAGCGAATAGTATTCGATCGAATAGCTATTCAATCGAATAGCGTTCAAATATTCGAACAGTAACGTAAAAATTCGATTCAACCCCGCCCCCCCCCCGGCCAATAAACAGGAAGGGGGGAGGGACAGGCACTAGGAATAGGCAAAAGCTCTAACTGTGATTGGCTGGCTAAACTATGTCAACCCCTGAGTATACGAATAGGGGATTTCAGATTCGTGTAACTTGCTGATTGGAGCTAGAGAGGGAAAGACTGTATACCAGGGAGAGTTAGCTTTTAGGTAAAGATAGGTTGGAAGTAGGGATGGTCCGAACCTGCCGAGGTTCGGGTTCGTATGCTGATTCCCGCTGTCTGGAAAACTGGGATACAGCTATGGCTGTATCCCAGTTTTCCAGGCGGTCCTCCCGCTGGAGAGCGGGAATCATTACCGAGGGTTCGTGTTTGTACGAACCCGAATCGAACTCGGTTCGGACCATCCCTAGTTGGAAGGGACCCCCAAAAGCCCTTGTTAGGGCTAAAAGTATAAAAACCACGGGGGAGATTTATCAAACATGGTGTAAAGTAAAACTGGCTCAGTTTCCCCTAGCAACCAATCAGATTCCACCTTTCATTTTTGAAAGAGTCTGTGTGGAATGAAAAGTGGAATCTGATTGGTTGCTAGAAGCAACTGAGCCAGTTTCACTTTACACCATGTTTTATAAATCTCCCCCAGATATTTAGAAGCTGTTGTGAGACAGGCAGTTTATTCAGACATCTACTGTGTCCTGTAAAGCAGTTGACCAGCTCTTTCATTTTATTATTGTAAAAAAACAATTGTATATCCTTTATACAGCTGTATAATGTGATTGCGGAATAATACCTGTTATCTTGCTACTACTGATTTGCGTAGTCTGCGTCCTGTAAAGGAGTTGAACAGCTCTTTCATTTTATTATTGAAAAAATCAATCATATATCCGGGATACGGCTGTATACTGTGATTGCAGGATAATACCTGTTACTAATTACTATTGATACATACGCAAGTGTGTACCGCTTAACCAAAATGTACTTTTTTTTTTTTATATTTGAAACCTTTATTACGTTTTTTTAACAATTTAGTATATAAAACAAAATTCAATCGCAGTACCCCATTAATACACACAAACTAAGAGTACAATACAGTCATCAGGTACATTGAAAGGCCAGACCAACAACACTTACATGATCCCAATCCCAATCCCTCCCACACAACCCCCCCCCTCCACCCTAAAAAAAAAAACACCCACCCACCCATATGGAGAGAGAATAAAAAAAAACACAAATCCCATACCACATTACCAATACAGATTATTGGCTCCCCCTATAAATCTTTTTGTACTTCACAGCTATCATCCTTCATTCTGCTACTGTCGGGGGGCTAGATGCTAACCATTGTCTGGCTATCAGGAGTCTGCCATAAAAGAATAAACAAATAGCTTCACATTTCCTCCCTTTATTAATAATGTTGTGTGGAGTGACCCCCAAGATGGCTATCCGCGGCAACATACCTATCTCAACTTGAACCTTTTCAGAAATCCAACAAAAAATTTCTGTCCAGTATAGCCCAAGTTCTCTACAATTCCATTACATGTGCAGCAAATCTGCTGCATCGTGGCCACACCTAGGAGTCCCTCCTATTAATCCTGAACAGAAAATGAGGGGTATAATAAACGCGATGGATGATATTAATCTGGACCAAGCGATGGGAGTAACCTTTTGATACCTTATTAATATTTCCGTAAATCCTCTCCCAGACCTTTGAATCACTCAGACCCAAATCCCTTTCCCATGCCATTCTAGTCCAGGGAACAAACTCCATCCCACCTAATAAATTCCTATATATAACAGATGTTTCCTTTTTATTAATTTTCCCCTCTAATATAGATTTTAATAAACCCAAAAGTGTTCCCAGATACATCTTATTCATCTCCTAACTCAGAGCGTGTCTCAACCTGGCATAATCCCACCATAACTTATCTGAAAGGCTAAATAGAGACCCTGGGGGAGATTTATCAAAGGGTGTAAATTTTAGACTGGTGCAAACTACCCACAGCAACCAATCACAGCTCAGCTTTAGGCAGTGCTGAAAGGAAAGCTGAGCTGTGATTGGTTGCTGTGGGTAGTTTGCACCAGTCTAAATTTTACACCCTTTGATAAATCTCCCCCCTTGCCTCTACCCACTCCTTTAGGCGACCCCCACTCAACACATCTGCTACGTTGTTTATTCCTGCCTGATGAAGCCCTGGCAGAAGACCCATTTTCCCAACCTCCCTCAAATTGAAATTATTCCAGATGGGGGGCCATCTCCAATATCCCAGCTATCCCAACCTTTTTTTTTTAATTCCGACCATACCTTGTATAGTTTATACATAATCGGGTCTCTACGCTTAAAGGGGTTATCCAGTGCTACAGAAACATAGCCACTTTCCCCTTACTGTTGTCTCTAGATTGGGTGAGCTTTTGAAACTCAGTTCCATTGAAGTAAATGGAGCTTAACCCTTTCCCGCACGAGGACGTAACTGTACGTCCTTGTGCGGGTGCAGGCGTTCAGAGCGGGGCCGCGATCCCGGGTGCCTCACGTTGTCCCAGAGGAGCGATCTCCGTTACTGAAGCCGGTCGGGGACCACTCCAAGATGGCGCCGTCCGAAAGATGGCGCTGCAGCCGAAATCAAACGAGTGCCGATTTCATTGATCTTTGCTGTATAACTATACAGCAAAGATCTCAATGAGAGATCAAAGTGTATATACTAGAAGTCCCCAGTATATGTGTAAAAAAAAAATAAAGTGTTGTTGTCAATAAAAAGCCCCCTCCCCTAATAAAAGTCTAAATCACCCCCATTTTCCCAGGTTATAAATAAAAGTAAATAAATAAACAAACTAGTTTGCTATCGCCACGTGCGTAATCGCCTGAACTATTAATTAATCCCATTCCTGATCTCGCACGATAAATGGCGTCAGCGCAAAAAAATCCCAAAGTGCAAAATTGCGCATTTTTGGTCGCATCAAATCCAGAAAAAATGCAATAAAAAGCGATCAAAAAGTTGCATATGCGCAATCAAGGTACCGATAGAAAGAACACATCATGGCACAAAAAAATGACACCTCACACAGCCCCATAGACCAAAGGATAAAAGCGTTATAAGCCTGGGAATGGAGCGATTTTAAGGAACGTATATTTGTTAACAATGGTTTGAATTTTTTACAGGCCATCAGATAAAAGAAAAGTTATACATGTTACATATCGTTTAAATCGTAACGACTTGAGGAACATATAAAACATGTCAGTTTTTCCATAGGACACACGGCGTAAAAACACAATCTCCCCAAAGAAAAAGAATTGCGTTTTTTTTTTCAATTTCACTGTGCATATAATTTTTTTCTGGTTTCGCAGCATATTTTATGCAAAAGTTCAGCCTGTCATTGCAAAGTACAATTAGTGACGCAAAAAATAAGGGCTCATGTGGGTCTGTTGGTGTAAAAATGCAAGTGCTATGGCCTTTTAAGCACAAGGAGGAAAAAACGAAAACGCAAAAACGAAAATTAGCCTGGTCCCTAAGGGGTTAAAGGGGTAGTGCGGTGCTAAAAAATTATTCACAGAATAACATACATTACAAAGTTATACAACTTTGTAATGTATGTTATGTCTGTGAATCGCCCCCTTCCCATGTCCCACCACCCCCGCCCGTGTACCCGTAAGTGTTGGTGCATTATACATTACCTGATCCGTGTCGCGCATGTCCGCCATCTTATGCCAAACGTCATCTTCGGCCGGCCGAATCGCTGCTGCCGTCCCCCCTTTGCCGCGTCATAACTGTGCTCAGCCGCGATTGGCTGAGCACAGTTATGCTCAGCCAATCGCGGCTGAGCAGCTGATGACGCGGTAATGTATAATGCACCAACACTTCCGGGTACACGGGCGGGGGTGGTGGGACACGGGAATGGGGCGATTCACAGACATAACATACATTACAAAGTTGTATAACTTTGTAATGTGTGTTATTCTGTGAATAATTTCTTAGTGCCGCACTACCCCTTTAACTGCAAACCAAACCTGAACTGGAGACAACAGTAGGGGGAAAAGTGGCCATGTTTTTGTAGCGCTGGATAACCCCTTTAATATTTTTCTGAGGGGAACCGGCTTCTAAGAACTGAAAAAAATCCCCCCGCTCACCAAAAACTGAAAATAAACAAGTCTTCCAATTAACTACAAAGCTCAACTGAATCGCCAGGAAATACAATCTGATGTCTAGTATGCCCAAACCACCCTTATTCACTTGCAAAGTGAGGATGGACAGTTTAATCCTAATTCTTTTCCGACCCCAAATGAGGGAATTAAAAATTCCAATTATTTTCTTAAAAATTGACTCATCAATCCACAGAGGCGATGATTAGAGATAAGCGGACCGTCGGACTTTTGGTCCGACGGCATCGGCGCTCTCTCGTCATGCCTGTGATCCTGGCCGCATAGTTGCGATCCCGCGAATATGCGCCCCGGATATTCCAGGGATTTCAACATCGATTCCCTGGAATATCCTGGCCGCATATTCCCGGGAGCGCAACTATGCGGCCAGGATCACAGGCATGACAAGAGAGCGAACTGCTTTGGACTAAAAGTCCGAACAGTTCGCTCATCTCTAGCAATGATCCAAATATGAGCAACACTAGGGGGAGACACACTGATTTAGGCTGCGTTCACACTACGTATATTTCAGTCAGTATATGTATATTTCAGTCAGTATTGCAACCAAAACCAGGAGTGGATTAAAAACACAGAAAGGATCTGTTCACACAATGTTGAAATTGAGTGGATGGCCGCCATTCAATGGCAAATATTTGCTGTTATTTTAGAACAATGGCTTATATTGAAATAATGGCAGTGATTTACTGTTATATGGCGGCCATCCACTCAATTTCAACATTGTGTGAACAGATCCTTTCTGTGTTTTTAATCCACTCCTGGTTTTGGTTGCAATACTGACTGAAATATACGTAGTGTGAACGCAGCCTTAATCAGCACAATCCTATCTGCTCTTGCAATAGGAAGCCTATTCCAAACCACTGTCCTTCTTTCCAACTCCTTTAGCACAGGTTTCGTGTTTAGCTCATGGAAGTCAGCTATACTGCTACTGATATATATCCCAAGATATTTAAAAGCCTGCCCTTCTGGAACAGCTCTTAAACTGTCCATAAGGGGGTCTTTATATCTCCCCAAGGGGAGAAACACAGACTTGGACCAACTTATCTTAAGCCCTGAGAACCTCTCAAATCCTTGGAAGATCTCAACAATACAAGGCAAGGACTTCTCGGGGTGAGCCAGATAAAGCAGGATATCATCTGCATATAGGGAGATGACATCCCCTGCCCCTCTGGCGCCAAACCCTTCTATAAGAGGGTGAGATCTAATTACATTTGCCAATGGCTCCACCACTAAAGCAAACAGCAGGGGGGACAAGGGACAACCCTGCCTCGTACCTCTCTTAAGATCAAACTTCTCCATACTCCCCCCTCCAACTAATACTGATGCACGCGCACCACTATAAAGCTTCTACTTTACGTTCGTAATTGGTTCATGACTGTTAGGCGAACACAAACCGGTCACGAACACTTTTTTGTTTGTGTTCGCGATCCGAATCAAACATTGGGATGTTCGCTCATCACTAGTGTTAGATGTACCCAGGCATGCTTCCCCTGCTGTCCCATATGCATTCCAGAAGTGTTGGCAACATTTCCTGAGGTTTCATTGTGCACTTGGTGACCTCCTAGTGGTCGAATTTGGTCGAATTATTGATTTCCAGGTCCCAAGTATTTTTCTCCCAAAGACTATAATGGGATTCGATATTTATTCGAATATACGAATGACGGGAGCTATTTGAATCAAATTTTTAATTCTCGAATATTTCACTATTCGCTCATCTCTATTTATAATGTGTTTTTTTCAAAAGACTCTGCTTTACAAATCCCAGTACATGTGACTGTACCCCTACAATGCTTTTAGTGTACAGACAGCAGTGGAAAGTACAGAGGTTTTTTTGATCATGGAGAAATTTGAAAGGATCAGATAGCAACCAGATGGCAAGGGGGCTTTGGGTATGAATCCTACTGTGACAATAGCATTCATCCCTTCCCTTTCTAAGGACTTCTGTCCTAAGAATTAACCAATCTTTCGATTGGTATCTGTTTGGTGTCAGCTTTTGTATTAACATTTCACCAGACTTTTTTCTAATGACTATGGCCAGCTTAAAGGAGTTTTCCCACAAAGAACATTTATTACCTACTCACACCATGCCCCCAAATTTCCCAGCATGCCTGTGGTGAAGAAGAGGAGGAGCATGTGTTGCTCTATACAACTCTCTAGGCCTCCTTGCCAAGGATGCTGTTGAGAAGTGATGGAGAACTCAGGACCCCATTGATAATGATGGGGGAGGGGGGTTATTATAAATCTTCTTTGTTATTTGAAAACTCATTTAAGATTTATAAGTAAAATTTTAATACCAACAAAAATCTGTTGACTGAATAGTTGATGCTCTTACATGTCAACACAGTTGGCATAAGAGCTGCGAACATAAGAAAGAGCATGGAGAAGAACAGGAAGCCTGTGTTATTGAATACTTTGCTGGCATCGTCACCAATGTTCAGGTACAGCAGCCCGATCAGAACCCCGATACACAGGTGAGACATGAAACGCAGGTGAGTCAGGACCTGGGAGGGTAGGAAAGTACAAGCAACATCACATGTAACGCCCCCATACAGAGAGAACATGTTGCCTGTAATAAGAAGAGAACAGGCAGCATCATGTGATACAAACAGACTCATTGGATGGAAAACATAGGTAAACTTGAAAGAAAAGTTTATAGCCAAGGAGGGTTCAAAACAAATAACACAAATACATGAGTGCAAAAAAAAACACATCACATTTACACAAATGACCGACAACAGGTACCTGAGGCCACCTGTCTAATGTTGTGTTCAGTTGAGGCATGGACTCCATAATACTCTAAAGGTGTCTAGCATTACCCCCTTTTTTGCATTTTGTTCTACAGTATTTCCTTTGTGAGATCGGACCAAGTAAACTAACCTTTGGTCCTCATTAATAAATGTTGAGCACCCATGCTTTGTTGCTGGTTCTCTGGTTGTCCTTCTTTGGTCTACTTTTGGTAGGTATTAACCACTACATTCTGGAAACATTGACAAGACCTGTTATTTTGGAAATGCTCTGACACATCACAATTTGTCCATGGTCACAGTCTCTCAAGTCCTCGCCCATTTTTCCTGCTTCCATCACATCAGACTCAGGAACTTATTACTTGCTGCCTTATATATCTCTGTATCCTATTCCATAATGGTTTCGTTGTTATGGTGATTCAGTGAAAAGAGTGCATCTTACCTCTGGAAGTCAATCCAAATCCCCCCCCCCCCTCCAGATTTCTGGCTCCCCTATCTGCCCAATTCATTTCATACTAACCATCTTCTTTTAACATACCGTATCTCTCAGGATTGAGATGAATGTGCGTTTGAAGAGTATGCAGAACTGGTTCATTGAACTCGTAGCAAAAGTATGGCTCTCAATGTGGCCAGAGACATCCTGCTGGAAAATGAAGGGCTAGTATAAATTAAGGACATAGACATAATGATATTTATGAAACAAAGATCTAATGTTAGTTGGTAATGATGCAAGAAAGCCAAAAGGATATTAAGGTTTTGGGTAGGGGAAGGATGTGTAAAAAAAACACCATGAATCAAACTTTTTTTTTTTTGTTATGCTGTATACAAGTATTTTTGGTGGCTCTTTTTTTGTATATTACATTTGTTACATGAACTTTTTTCCGATGGTTTTCAAGCCTGGAAGCCTATATGGAAGCCTTTGTGAGAAATGTCACGGGTTAAACCAGTAACACACAGCGGACGTCAAAATAATGAATATGTTCATTATTTTCGGATGTCTTTTGCAAACAGCGGATGTTTTTTTATTAGTTGTTTACACAGTTTTTTCTTTTGTCACCGTTCTTTTTTCGTTTTTACTATTAAATTCAATGGACTTTTCAATTAAGCCACACCCAAAGTCCAATTAGTAACCCCAAACTAGAATAATGTACAAACACCAGTCATTGCACTAAGGGGAGGCAAGGCTGCTAAATGCCGTTTGTTATTTTAGACTAAAAAAAACGTTGTGTGAATATAGCCTAAGGGTGCGTTCACACGTACTGAATCTGCAGCAGATCCGCAGCAGATTTGATGGCCCAGAGTTGCTTTGCATTGAATCTGCCAACTTCCAATCTGCTGCAGATCCTGTACGTGTGAACGAACCCCATGTCCTACTGTAATATGAGGCTGAGAACAGCTGCAAACAAGCACTGATCAGCAAGACCTTGACTTGCTTTGCACAATTTGGCACAATGAATAGCAAGGCTGGGCCGCACGTACGATCGCTGTATTGTTCGAAGTGCCACTTAAATGCATTGTTTACACAGATAGGTGTGCGATCGATAACAATGACTTTACCCGCCGCACAAAAGATTAAATCAGACAAGCTTGCTCACTCTGCCTGTTTACACTGGTCTATTATCATTGAATCATTGATCATTCCTAGAAACACTCATTAATGATAATCGGACAATGTAAAAGGGCCTTAGGGCTGTGTTTCTGCGTATGTTTTTGGAATTTGTTCTGAACATGTTAGAGATCACGCCCTTATCCCCCAATAACCATGCTATGTTGCTGGGATTATCAACAACACTGCATGGCCACTGATGTTGAGTTTTCGTATGTGGTAATACAGCCTAAAGTCAAGCAACTTGTAATCAATTCTGTACTGTTTTTGATGCATTCTCCTCTTTTTTGAGAACATGTAAAGAGAATGTATCTGCCATGTGCTCCTTTAATGTCTGTGTTACTGTGCTGCTTACTCCCCCTGAAGGTAGGAAGCAAAGCAGACATTTCAACAGTTTAGCTAAGGGGTACACAACTTTCCTTGGGCTGAGGGCTGCTGTGTCATATCACGGTTCTTCATGGGGCTACAATAAGGCTGTGTTTCCACCAATGCCCCCAGTTCTCCTTCAATAGCTACGCAATGTTGCCAATAATCTCAACAAGATTACACAGCTATTGGGAGAGAAAACGAAAAGCCTTACTAAAATGTATCATTTGGAAAATGTATGTAAACGATTTGATTATTTATAGTCACAGATTGTGCTATGGAATAATAGAACATATACATAGTAAAGAAGCAATTCTTACCATGCAAACCTTACAAAGCATATATACTTACCAGGGGACAGAGGTCTAGTTCTCTTATAGTTGGCTTGCTTTTTTCTCTACTAATGGGGCACAATCCATCTTCCACTGCCCGAAATAGTAGTGGGTTCAGGTCTCCATACTCCCCGGATGCTATTTCAATAACTATGTAGGCAGAAAGATATACAGGTTGCAGAAAAAGACTGCAAACACAGAGGATATTTTAGGATTTAAAGGGAATCTGTCAGCTGTAAATCACATTCCAAACTGCTGACACTGTTAGATAGCTGTTAGGACAAGGAGACACATAACTGCAATCTGGAGTGTCTCCTTACTTCCCCCTTACTGCTTGATTAACGCCTGGAAGCTGAGTCCTAAGCAGGTTAATGTATGGAAAGGGAGAGTAAGGGTACGTGCACACTATGGAATGGCGACAAAAAACCTGTTGCGCATTCAGCAGCTGGCACACGCCAGCAGACTGTGGCGGGCGCACACATCTCCACCTGTGTCATAGACTCCGTTCTATGCATGGGCAAATGGAATCCACCAGTGCATAGGATGGAGTCTATGACACGGGATGAAACGCGTGCCCACCACAGTCCGTGGACGGGTGCAAGCTGCGGAGTTCGCAATGGGTTTTCTGTCGCCATTCCATGGTGTGCACATACCCTCAGGAGGTGTTACTGCTTGCGGCACTTTAGGAGCACAAGAAAGCCCCCTTGAATTTTCTTACTATATAATAAAAGCGATTTTCTACATTGTGGAATCACAGACTGATATATGAAAGGTACCAGGTGTCTCCTTGACCTAGCAGCTATCTAGCAGTGGGAGAAGTTTGGAAGGTGAATTGCAGCTGACCGATTCCCTTTAAATATAAGCGACTCACTGAAATCTGCTGGATTGTGGTAGGTGGGGCAGTGTAATCCTAGGCTCTTCAGATATGGGATGAGGTGAGTTACAGACCCTCGGTATATGCACTGTCCCTGACTGAGAATATAAAGCTGAAAAACAGAGGAAATCACACAATTCTAACAATACTCAACTGGACAATAGAATATATATGCTGATACATTCATAACACATGCTTGTATACAGGAATAGAATCTTACAGACCTTATCAAACATTTCAAAAAGTTTTGCACTTGGTTGGTGTATAGTGCAGATAATAGTGCGACCACCTTGAGCCAGAGAGTTTAATAGGGACACCACCTGGAAACAAGATGCACTATCTAAACCACTGTTAAAAAAAAAAAAAAAAAAAAAAAAAAAGTTACTTATTACCACAATTGGTACATTGTCTATCACACTTTTATTCTGTTTTGTACCTAGTAGGTTCATCAAAGAACATGACTGGTGGATTATTGACTAGTTCCAGAGCAATGGCTAAACGCTTTCTCTGACCCCCAGAGAGGCACAATGTACGAGTTCCAGAGCATTCAAGAAGACCCAGTGCTGTCAAGATCTCATTCACCTGTAAAATAAAATAAATCCCTTAATATGTTGTGATAGAAAGAAAATGTTATAAAAAATAGAATAAATGAAGCTGATTGCACATTATGTAATAGAGAATATAAAAACAACACTTACCAGTTTTCTCTTTACATCCATCTTCTCGTTAAGTTTCAAGTTGGCAGAGACCTATAGAAAATAAACATTACAAATCTGTATAACATCAGCAGCTTCAGATCAGCAGCCCAAATCTAAGCCAAGATCCGGTTTAGAATTTACCTCCTTAGAAATGCTAACTGTATGCATGCTTGACTGCTGCTCCATCCAAGCCCCCTCATACTGCAGTTATGCAGTGAGAAGGAACAGAAGACACAAGACCCTCATCTGGGGATCTCAGAGGTGGGGTCTCCCGTGACTACACACTTATCGCCTGTTCTGTGAATAGGTGGTAAATGGCAATTCTGGTCAAATTCCTTTGCGTCATTAAAGGACAACTCCCACGAAAATTTAAATACCCGGTCTGGCCCACTTCCCCCACTTTCGGACCCCATGCGCACATGCGCACCAGCAGCTTGCTCAGCCCTGATTGGCTGAGGTTGCTGGAAGCCATGTGATGCGCTCCAGCCAATGAAAAGGCTGCCGGTGCGCAAGCGCACTGGCAGCCTTTTCCATCCCCAGGACCCGGAAGTCAGAGACATCGCTGGACAACTGTGACAGTGAGGCAGACGGCGGGCGAATGAAGTGGCGATCGGCACCGGTGGGATGGTGTCTGTGTGTGTCTGTGTTTTTTTTTTGGGGGGGGGGGGGTCCCGCCGGAGTTGTCCTTTAAGGTGTCTCATACAGGTGTATAGCAGCAAGTTAGACAATATTCAAATGGCAGGGGGCAGCAAGGCTGACACTAAAGGCCCTATTACACAAAACGTTTATCGGCCATTACGGCTGATAAACGTCTCGTGTAATAGAAGGCAACGATCAGCCGACATGAATGATGTTGGCTGATCATTGTCTATTGTCGTCTTTCAACATGTTGAAAGACAAATGGCTAACATAGCATCAATCTGCTGCCGTCGTTCCGTGTAATAGGAGCAGACCGCCTCTATCTTCTATAGACTGCCGTAACGATTCAGTGATCACCCAGGCAGCACCCCCACTCGCTGCCGCCACGTGTAATAGCGCCGGCAGCGAGCAGGGAACGAGGAGCAAGCAAGTGCTGACCTGACAGTCGGCGCTCGTTTGCTCCCTCTTGTCGCCCTGTGTAATAGGGGCTTAACTTTATTATATTATATTATGGGAAAACAGAACTTTTATTAATATATAAATAAGAGGTTTAGGTGCACTGGCAGCATTCCTTAAACCTTTTAAAGCACTGATTCTTCAGGGAATACAGGATTATTTATCTGGCACTCTGCAGTGACATGATCATCATTTTGGCCACTGTTCAATGCAGAGGGCCCAAGGAATAAATCATTAATAGGTGTTCTGCCAGAGAATGTGTGCACTGAAAGGTGAAGGAACCCCCCAGAGAGCTAAATAAATATTCATTCATACTGTATATATGAATATAGGGGGGGCAAAGGAAAGGCCCCTATTGCACCTAAATCCCTTATTTACTGATCAATAAAAGTTATGTTTTTCCCATAAAGCCACCACGCACCAATATAATAAGGGTAGCATGAGCCTCATTGTCCCCTGGCCCTATTAGAATGTTTCAACAGATTAGGATTATCCAATATGCCGATAGACTGCCTTTAAGACAGGAATGGGGAATGTTTGTCCCTCAGCTGTTACAAAACTACAATTACCATCATTCCTGAATAGCCAAAGCTTTGCCTTTTGCAAATTATAGTTTTTCATCAGCTGGACAGCTGAACGTTCCCCATTCCCGCTTAAGGATGTTGCGACCCAGTGGATTACAAGTTCAATTCTTGCAACATAATTTTATATATATAGTGATATTTGTTATTATCTCTGTAAGCATTGCTTTGAATAAAGTCATCTTTAAGTTGTAGCAGGTCATTGTCAGGTATCATTTCAATATAATACAATGACAAGTTAGGTTGAAAGTCCATTGTCACAGTCTTTCTGTAGTGCTGCAACCACATATAAAAAACATATATGAACTGTTTGAAATATATTTGTTGCCCTAAGAATAACACCTTCTATGATATTTTCTTACCATCATGGCTTCCTTGACAGTCAAGTGCGGCAGTAGCATGTCGTCCTGCATGATATAGCACGACATCTTCCGGAAAGTTCGTAGCTCCCTTTGTTTTCCGTTTACCAGAATCTCACCAGTCATTCCACTGTCCCTGTTATAAGAAAACAGTGACTAAATGAGATAATTCTGATATATTACTGATACTGATACTCAGTAGTGGATTATAACAGGGGCGTTCCGGGCGGCAGCCCGGGGCCCTGACCTCCTGGTGGGCCCATGACCACCCAAAAAGACTTATACTTTCAGTGGTGTACTGTCTCCTGGCTACACTTCCGCCATGATTTGCAAAAAATCACTGTTTTTTTATGGCAATTTTGCACAAATCAGGACATCATGACATTATCTGTCCTGTACTATGAACGCAAGGCTAGTGCCGCCATAGTTACAGGGGGGTGGGGGGGCCCAGGCTTGGTGAACAGCCCAGGGCCTATGGTAAAGTTAATCCGCCCCTGCTGATACTAATATTTTAGTCATTTCCCATAAGCAGATATAAGGCTTTCATTAGTGCCTTTTTATTTCATTGATTTTCTTTATTAGAGTATCTGTAAATTGATGTGAAACACTGTGAGCAATGAGCCAAATATAGCAATGCGTATTCTTCAGAATTCTGTCTAAAAAGTGGCACACAGGCACTTTTTCCCTACATTTATTATGCGTTTTAGACACTTTAGAGACAAAAGGGCGGTATGACCAAATGTGCAATAGTCTGCACCAAAAAATGCACCAGTCTGGCAAAAAATAATTGGTGCAAACTAATAATTGGTGTAAACATAGAGCAGACAGTTTTCAGATGCAACAGATTAATCAAACGTTGTGTCTGACATTGCTAAATTTGTCACATTTGTGGACTGTCTACTCTGAGGGCCCTATTACATGGAGCGACAATCGGTCAAATCAGGTCGATTGTCAATCAATGTAATAGAGAGAATGATTAATGATAATAGTTTTCTTAGGTCCAGACCTAAAGGCATCAGGTGCCGGGCACGTATCTCTACGTATAATACTGATGCGTGGCTGGCGGACGATGATTGTAGTATAAAATACCAAAGTACTTACTTACCTTACCACGTTTCCCGGTGTCCTCAGGATTTCCCCGGTGTCCTTGGGCCTTCCCTGGTCTCTGTAGCTCTTTGTTCTGTTCCCTTCTGTTCCCGTCTCTGCACTGACAGGCCGCAGCCACTCAGCCAATCACTGGCCAAGACAGGCCGCAGCCAGTGAATAGCTGAGCAGCCGGTGGGCTGTCAGTGCAGAGACAAAAACAGAAGGCAGAGCTGCAGAGACCAGGCAAGGCCTGAGGACACCGGTAAAGGCCCAAAGACACCAGGGAACATTGCAAGGTAAGTTAAGGTTATTATTTTACACTAAAGGCAAGGGCTGCACAGACATCGCTAATGATGTCTGTGCAGCCCTGCTGCACGATAGTATAATTGCTCAGTAAACGAGCAGATCGGTGCTTGTTGACACTTTATGGGCCGTGTAATAGGACCCTAAGGCCAGGTTCACACTTCTGTGGTGTTGTCCGCAACGGCAGACCTGCAGCTACAGAGAACACTGCAGATGAGTATCCTTTGCCATCTGTAATTACACAGACCCTTTCATACGTAACACCTACGGATGTGTAAACTGTGACATAAAAATGAATGGGTCTGTAGTCTGTTCCTAACTTTGGATCCACAACACCACTTTAGGCAAGGAACTCTCTGGGACTCTTTGAAGATCTAATTTTCAAAAGTGACCACTGCCCAGATCTGGTGTCCCCATACTGACAATTTAGTGTCAACTTTGATAACACAATTTTGGCACACATTTTCAAGCACCAATAATTGCATTTTTAACCAGATACAGTGGTTAAAAATCCAACAGAAATGTGTAGGTGTGTATTATAATTTTTCTGTTAGTGTTTTTTTTTTTTTTTGTCAAACCCAATTGGAGTGCAATCCAAATAGGGAAGAAACCTACAATAGTAAGTCTGGTAAGTAATAGTTACATAGACACGTCTTAACAATTTCAACCAAGGACCAACCAAAAAGGGGAGAAGATGGATGAAGGTTAAGGTTATGGATAGATAAATGGCAGAGGATGTGAATCTATACTTTTACATATGCATTTATGTTATTTTGTTCTAGGAACTTGTTTAAACCTGTTTTGAAGCCCTTTGCTGTTTTTACTGTGACCAGCTGCTGAGGTAAACTATTCCACAAATTTCATGTCCTCATGTTAAAGGCGGCTTGTCACCTTCGGATATTGAACATTTTTTTATTCTTGGTGGAACGGGCACCCTTTGTATCCTGAGGAGTTTTTACCTGATACAGCTTTTCATCATATTTCTTGTACTGACCATTTATATATTTAATTATAGTTGATCATATCTCCATTTAACGTTTTTTTTTCCATAGTTCCCTATAACTAAGATGCTCCATAAACTTCCTAAACCCATAGATCTTAGTTTATTCATCGTGTGTCTATAAAGACAGTGTCTAATGCTTTTGCAAAGTCTAAATACACAAATTTTACAGCCGCCCCCCTATCCAGGCTTTTACTCACTTCTTCTTAGAAACATATTAGGTTGGTTTGACAACTTTTGTCCTTACTAAAACCATGCTGGCTATCACTTATCACCCTCTACATATTCCTGTATGTAGTTCCTTATGAGCCCACAATTTTTTTCCCACAATAGGAAGTAAGCTTATCAGTCTATAGTTACCCAGGGAAATCCTAGAGCTCTTTTTGAAAATTGGCACTACATTTGCCTTATGCCAGTCCCTCGGCACAACACCTGTCACCAGTAAATATTATGATTAAGTGCAGGGCCGCCATCAGGAATTTCAGGGCCCCATACAACTAAAGTGCCATGAGACTAAAATAGCCATGTAAGAATCACTGTGCAGGAATACTTATTATCAGAAACCCAACGACACATTTCCCTCTACATTTCTGGGTATTTTACTAATCAGGCTGATGACGTTTTATAGCTTACAGTATATAAACATGTTTGCCAACACAGGCCCAAATTTATCTTTTTTTTTTTTTTTATTCTTTATTTTAAAGAATAAGGGATGAAACAGCAACAGTCCAATAACAAGGAGCCTATCATTTGACTATAGTGCAAATTACATGAAGTAATCCACATACATTATCAGATGCTTCTGGACCTCCCACCATCCTTCATAAGAAGTTCACTTCTTGTATTTGTTCTGCATTGCTGGTATAAATTGGTATGTCAAACCAAGATTAACTTGTACCAGAATAATTGGAAAAGAAAAAAGTATGGGAATAGGATAGAAGGGCTTATGACCTGAACCATACCATTTCATCTGTCAAACAAATATGCAAATAGTATTAAAAGCAATGCATTTTACCACAATCGGCATAATTGGGGTGAAATTTTTCTGCAAGAACACAGGAAAAATGCAGTAAAACTGCCTTCTGTTAACATAGCCTCATGTCCCCACTAACAGCCGCCTGTTAATAAAGACTGCTGCAAATAATGTTCATAGTCATCCACCATCATTATCAATAGACGGCTGCCTTTTGCAGTTAAATGACAGCCTGTTCACATAGTGGGAACGTAGCCTAAGGGTAGCTTCACACATTCTTGATCCGCAGTGGATTTCACGCTGCGAGTTTGCAGATCCTTGTAACGTGAAGTTGAATGGGTCACATACCCGCAGTGGGATTTTCATTCCACTGCGGATATGTAACCCGGCCCCTTTAAACCCGAACAGCCGCACTGATTGGCTGATGGAGACCAACAGGAGTCGGGAGCCTCACACACAGCCGTGGCGGCGAGCAGGTAACGTATTCTCCGGGCCGGGGGCTGAGGGCGGCAGGGGGTTAAAGGGGCCAGGTTACATATCCACAGTGGAATGAAAATTCCGCTGCGGATATGTAACCCCATTGACCTTCACACTACCAGGATCCGCAGCGGATTTCGCTGCAAACTCACAGCGTAAAATCCGCTGCAAATCCGATACGTGCGAAGCTACCCTTTGGGTGCTCTTGCACTGTGCAGTTTTGTTGCAGCTTTGCTCAGTCTTTCTGCTGTAGTTTTAAACCCTTAATCAGGTGTGCATCATAATGGATTAGATAAAAGAAAAAAGCAGATGCCACATCTATTCTTTTTTTTTTTTATCCACTCCTGGCATATAAAGTAGAAGTAGCATCTGTCCTTTATTTTATCTAATTCATTGTGATCTACACCCAGCTTCCAAACTGCCAAACTCCCAAAATCTGAATAAAACTGATGCAAACTGCACAGTGTAAGGCTATGTTCACACAACGTCGAAAAAAAGAGAAAAGGTGTCCGCTTTTTCTATTTAAAAAGATGTCCGCGATTTAACTGACTGCAATGTAATGCGTTGAAGTCAATGGAATGACGGACGTCCAAAGCACACATTGTATAAAATTATGGACGTTGTCTGGGCAGACGTCAAAATAATGATCACAACAATTATTTTCGGACGTCTTTTGCAAACAGTGGACATTATTTTTAGTTGTTCACACACATTTTTTCACCGTCCTTTCTCCCTTTTTACAATTAAGTTCAATGGACTTTTTAATTAAAGGTACACCCAAAGGCCAATTAGTAACCCAAACTAGAATAATGTACTAATAGCCGTCATTGCACAGGCGACCTATCCTCAAAAAACCGGACGTCATTTTGGACTTAAAATGACAGATGTCATATTAAAAGTTATGAATGGAAAAGAACAAACGTTGTGTGAACATAGCCTAAAAATTGCATTCTTATTGTTTTCATGGCCCTATTTTACTGCAATTTGCTTAATTGTGCTAAATAAGTTAACTTTTTGTAAAAATGTAACCAAAATTTTGGCAAAACATCGAAAATGCAATGTGTGAATACAGCCTCATTCACATGTCTGAAAATGCTGTCCACAATCGCAGTGTAGTGATCCAAATTCATGGACCACTACATTCTTAACAGTGACCCTTTCCGCAATTGCTGATCCGCACTACAGCAGGTTCTATTTTTTTTTTTTTTTTGCAGAGCGCAATTGCGGAAAGCATAAATGTGGATATGTGAATAGCCCCATTCAAAACAATGCGCTATAATTTTCTAAAAAAAAAAATTTGTATCCGCAAATGCGGACAGCATTTGCGGACGTGTGATGGAGGCCTAAGAGCACCTTTAAGGAAACCAATGAGCCCAATTGGGCTGATTTGGTTCCCTGAAGCACTGTATAAAGCTTCTGTGCAGCTCGCAGCATGTACCGGCCACAGCTGCAGCAGCAGCTATATACTGGAGAAGTTTAATCCCCCAAGAGGTGTGGCAGGTACTCATCTGGGCAGCGGCTCCTCCTGTCAACGCGCTCGGCAGGGATGAGTGACAAGCAGAGGTGCTAGTAACAGGCCTCTTTTCCTGTCAATCTTCCCCTCCAAGCATGCTGACAGGCAGAGAGCCTGTAGTCATTTGTGATGACTACCTGCTGCACCTCTTCCTGCCGTATGCCAGGGGAGTAAACTTTAATTTCTCTGGTATAAAGCTGCCGCTGCACAGGTGCTTTATGCGGTGCTTCAGAGAAACCGGTCAGCCCAATTGGGATTAATGGTTCCCTTTAAGGGTTTGTCCACTTTGGTGGAAGGATCTGCCCAAAATAATCACAGGATGTCCTGCTGCTATGACCTCAGTAATCAGCTGAGCTCAACTGCCTTGCTGTGGCAAATATACAGGAAATTAAACACTACTTCAGTATTCACAGTGTCTGTGTAATGTACTGGGTCTTTCACAGATTGTAGCAACTCTCTGCTATGGCTTATTGATGAACATGTCAAGTGGGAGTATCCTCTATTAACTCAAAATGCACTAATAGAGTATTTAAATGGATTTTTCAAACCAGACAATTCCTTTGTCAGCTGCAATTCATGTTCTAAACTGCTGACACTGTTAGATAGCTGTTAGGTCATGGAGGCACATTGTACCTTTTATTCAAAAATCCTGAAGGGTGTCCATGCCCAATACAACCATATGGGTCAGGAAATCTGGATAGATTTTCCTGACGTGTGAAGGAAATGGAAAATACATTGTCACTATTACCCATTCAAGTCAGCTACCCTTACAGCAGCATATGCTATACGTTGGAATCCATTTTTAAGCTTTCTTGATGTATAGTCTTTTGCAGGACACAACACAAGATGTAAAGTAAGTCTAAGGGGCCTATTCCACGGAGCAATAATCAGCCGAATCGGCCCGATTCGGCTGATTATCGCTCGGTGGAATAGAGAAAACGATCAGCCGATCGGGTTGATAGTTTATTTAGGCCCAAACCTAAAATCATCGGTCATCCACCGCGCATCGCTGCTTGGAATAGCGGGCATGGCGGGCGACCGATGATTCAAGCAGCATACATTACTTATCAGGGCTTCTCCTCTGCTCCGTCTTTATCCCGGTCCCACGCGCAGCAGCAGCTTTGTGATTGGCTGAGCGGTCTGACAGCTCAGTCAGGCTGCTTCGGGGTTGATGCTGGGAGCAGGACTGGGATGAAGACGGAGCGGAGGAGAAGCCCGGTAATGCATGCTGCAAGGGCTGCAAGGACATCAGTAACGATGTCCCTGCAGCCCTCGCTAAACGATCATCGGGCCATGGAATATTGATCAACCTGTGGAATAGGGCCCTAAGGCTCCGTTCACAAGGTGTAAAACTGGAGGAATCCCGCCAGCCTTCGTGTCATAATGACAGTCTATGGAAGGCTTGTGAGCCTCCTCTCTCCTTACTATTTTTACCATATTGTATGCATCATTTTATTGTGGCTTTCAAGATTTCTGCTTGCTTGTCATTCAGTACAATTGTCAGAACCGTTCCTCGCGCGGTGTTTGGGCTGTGCAGCCGAGAAGGCGCTGAGTTTGTGTTTTTGTGCAGTGTTCTGAACCTTGTCTGAACACAGGTGTATATTAGGTTTGTTCAGCCACCACCCGTCTTCCTTGCTATGCCTTGGAAGCTTCAGAGTTAACCTGTTGCTGTGCAGGTGAGCTGTGTTGAGGATTAGGGGCCGGTCCAATCAGCTGGTGGACTGAGTCCCTGATCCTCCATAAAAAGTAGTGAGCTCCAGCAATCCTTGCTGGTTATTGTAGTTCTAGTTCACCCTTGTTCAGCTTTGTATTGAATCTCTCTCTCTATGTGTCTGACTTTTGGCTTACTTTGCTTTGACTATCCTTGTTTGCTGCCTGCCCTGAACCTGGTGCCTGTATCTGGACCTTATTCTTTCCTATCACATTGTACTTCGCTGCCCGATGTTGCCGGCTCGGACTGTAGACTGTCCTGTTACGTGTTATCCACCTACTTCTGCGCAGGAACCGGCACCGTGGTTGCCCGCAGTCGCCTATGGCTGTCTTGTGGCAATTAGGCAGGGACAGTGGGTGGGTTCAGCTTAGGGGTTACTGTTCTTGTCTTGTCTGCCTATCTTGTCAGTGTCCCAGTGCTAACAACAATCTTTCATTTTATACTTTCATTGAATAACATTTTTCCAGCTGTGCAGCTTGATATAAAGCAGAACTCTGATGACTGTGCTGTAATTGTCATCCATTCTGCTCCAGAGTTGTACGCACTGGAAAACAAGTTTCTTATATTAGATCCAGAGGGTTCAGCTTCCCAGTTTTTATCAGGGTAGTTCATGTCCCCCATAATAACAACCTCATTGTTTCTTGCTGCCTTGTGATTTTGCCCTAGTAATAGATTTTCTGTGGAATATATATGAAATAAATTTATTCGCATCTGGCCATTTTACGCCGAAAAATTCACCTTTTGGGGTTAATAAATGTCCCTCTTTATGTACAGACAAATCCCCCTCACTTTCCAGTTCTTATGATCCTTGCTGGAGAATTGTAACCCTGCAGAATAACTGCCTAGTCATAGTTATCATCAGTCCTGCCTCAGTTATTCCCACTATGTCATACTTTTCCTCATTTATTATTAATTCCTGTTCATCTGTCAGGCTTCCTGCACTGGTCAGCATACAATGTACAGGTCTTTGGCAAACATATCTACTCACAATCAATGGATGACAGTATTATGCCATATGCTATGGAGCTTCTTTTTAACATGTAAAATGTCCAAAAAAGAAACATTCCAGGCCATATTTACTAAGACTCACCCAGATTGTTGTCCTATTAGTAACGTTGCACTGAATGTCGTCTAATGTCCATAGTTTTTTTCCTTAGTCATTTATCAAGCTGCCTAATGCTGTGTAGTAAATCCTGTTACTTGGCTTGCCCTGACATAATGTGACTGTGTGCATCAAACTGCTTGGGAAATAGAACATTAACTTAACATAGTAAGGCTATGTTCACACAACATCAAAAATAGAGAAAAGGCTGGCGATTTTGGAATCTAAAATAACGTCCTTTATTGCCACGATTTAACTGACTGCTATGGCAATGCATTGAAGTCAATGGAAAGACGGACGTCCAATGCACACAATGTATTGGATAACGGACATTTTTACCGCAGAAGTCAAAATAATGAACATTATTTTCAGACGTCTTTTGCAAAAACCGGACGTTTTTTATTAGTTGTTCACACACAGTTTTTCTTTTTTCACCAATCTTTCTCCGTTTTTACTATTAAATTCAATTGACTTTTCAATTAAGACACACCCAAAGGGTAATTAGTAACCAAAACTAGAATAATGTACCAAGGGGAGGCCAGATAGCTAAATGACGTCGGTTATTTTAGACTTAAAATGATGGATATAATTTTAAACGGAGTAGAAAAAACTTTGTGTGACCGTAGCTTTAGGCTACATTCACACATTGAGTAGTTTTTCAGGACCGTATATGATGTCCCAATCATCTACAATCTTTGTCCACAATTCGCAATCTTCGTCTTAAATATAACATGTATTTTGACCCAGCCCATGGACACGCTCCCTATGTGTGTTTTTGGTACAGCTGGTGCAAAGATTGAATTTTGCTGGCAAAATTCATTGACAAATGTATTGGAGACACGTTACATCCATGATTATTACAGATGTAGGGTATGTGCACAAACAGTATGTGCTTAAAACAGATGGAAAGTCTATTGCATAATCCGCCGCTCACGCCCGCTCGCAGACTGCGGCGGGCACGCATCTCCACCCGTGTCATAGACTACATCCTATACACAGGCGGATTCCTTCCTCCGTCCAAAGAATGATCAAGTTCATTCTTTGGATGGAGGAAGGAATCTGCCCATGCATAGAATGGAGTCTATGACACGGGCAGTGACGTGCGCGCGGCGGATTACGCGGTGGACATTCCGTCTGTTTTAAGCAGTGTGCACATACCCATAAAAAGTAAGTGCTAGGGACTTCTTAAGGCCATTTATTGCCAGAACACATCCAGACTTTGACACGTATTTTAGAATTTAGACTTCCTCAAAAAGTCTAATTTGCTAAAAGCTGGCTTTTAGGCTTTTGTGGTAGCCCAAAAAACACCTGAAAAATTGCTTCTTTCCTACTTGCACAACTGCCTGCTTTGTGCCCTACTTGTGTGTGTGTGTGATCACATCACATTTTGTATGTATTACTGTGGCTACTGTTGACCCCTTAGTGACCGCCAATACGCCTTTTCACGGTGGTCACTAAGGGGCTTTATTCTGATACATACACTACCGTTCAAAAGTTTGGGGTCACCCAAAAAATTGTGTTTTCCATGAAAAGTCACACTTATTCACCACCATACGTTGTGAAATGAATAGAAAATAGAGTCAAGACATTGACAAGGTTAGAAATAATGATTTATATTTGAAATAACATTGTTTTTACATCAAACTTTGCTTTCGTCAAAGAATCCTCCTTTTGCAGCAATTACAGCATTGCACACCTTTGGCATTCTAGCTATTAATCTGTTGAGGTAAGCTGGAGAAATTGCACCCCACGCTTCTAGAAGCAGCTCCCACAAGTTGGATTGGTTGGATGGGCACTTCTGGCGTACCATACGGTCAAGCTGCTCCCACAACAGCTCAATGGGGTTCAGATCTGGTGACTGCACTGGCCACTCCATTACCGATAGAATACCAGCTGCTGCTTCTGCTGTAAATAGTTCTTGCACAATTTGGAGGTGTGTTTAGGGTCATTGTCCTGTTGTAGGATGAAATGAAATTGGCTCCAATCAAGCGCTGTCCACTGGGTATGGCATGGCGTTGCAAAATTGAGTGATAGCCTTCCTTATTCAGAATCCCTTTTACCCTGTACAAATCTCCCACCTTACCAGCACCAAACCCCAGACCATCACATTACCTCCACCATGCTTAACATATGGCGTCAGGCATTTTTCCAGCATCTTTTCATTTGTTCTGCGTCTCACAAATGTTCTTCTTTGTGATCCAAACACCTCAAACTTGAATTAATCCGTCCACAACACTTTTTCCAGTCTTCCTCTGTCCAATGTCTGTGTTCTTTTGCCCATCTTAATCTTTTTCTTTTATTGGCCAGTCTCAGATATGGCTTTTTCTTTGCCACTCTGCCCTGAAGCCCAAAATCCTGCAGCCGCCTCTTCACTGTAGATGTTGACACTGGTGTTTTGCAGGTACTATTTAATGAAGATGCCAGTTGGGGACCTGTGAGGAGTCTGTTTCTCAAACTAGAGACTCTAATGTGCTTATCTTCTTGCTAAGTTGTGCAACGCGGCCTCCCACTTCTTTTTCTACTCTGGTTAGAGCCTGTTTGTGCTGTCCTCTGAAGGGAGTAGTACACAGCGTTGTAGGAAATCTTCAATTTCTTAGCAATTTCTCGCATGGAATAGCCTTCATTTCTAAAAACAAGAATAGACTGTCGAGTTTTAGTTGAAAGTTTTCTTTTTCTGGCCATTTTGAGTGTTTAATTGACCCCACAAATGTGATGCTCCAGAAAAACAATCTGCTCAAAGGAAGGTCAGTTTTGTAGCTTCTGTAACAAGCTAGACTGTTTTCAGATGTGTGAACATGATTGCACAAGGGTTTTTTAATCATCAAATAGCCTTCTGAGCCAATGAGCAAACACATTGTACCATTAGAACACTGGAGTGATAGTTACTGGAAATGGGCCTCTATACACCTATGTAGATATTGCACCAAAACCAGACATTTGCAGCTATAATAGTCATTTACCACATTAGCAATGTATAGAGTGTATTTGTTTAAAGTTAGGACTAGTTTAAAGTTATCTTCATTGAAATGTACAGTGCTTTTCCTTCAAAAATAAGGACATTTTGATCGGTAGTGTACGCCTCTTTACGGCGGATGTACCAGAAGGCTCTGCCACGCTCAAGCGGCAGCATCGCAGGAGATCAGCTGTAAGTATGACAGCTGATCTCCCCCTGTAACTACCGGAAGCGGTAGTTTAAAGCAAATGTACCAGTAGTACATTTGCTTTAAGATGTTCACATGGATAGAATGGCGCTGGCGCGGGGAAGCCGGTGTCACGGTCCTCTTTTGAACCACGTACAGCACCGTTTTATTCCCAGGCACTGGCCGGGGGTGAAGCACTGGAAGCAGGCCAGCCCACCCCCAGTGGGAGGAAACCCCTGTCTCTATGACTCGGCTCCATTAAAAATCAATTAGAATTAGAATCATTAGAACGGCGCTGTATGCGGGAACCTGGCCGCGGTTCATAAAAAGCACCACGGCACTGGCTTCCCCGCGCCGGCGCTGTTCAATCCATGTGAAAATCATCTTATAGCGAATGTACTGCTGGTTCAATCACTTTAACCTGTTAAATGGCGCTGTTAAATCATGACAGGAGCATGTAATGGTTCTGGTCGCATGCGCTGGTACACTCCTGTGATCGGAGGTCCTGTGTCAAGGTGCATGCTTCCAATAATCTCCGCAGTAATCTTGGGGGCCTTTTGAAGGCCTGGGGATTACCATGTATAAGTTTCTGTACAGACATGCCAGAGACATGGTTGTGTAGATTGCCTGTCAGCTCATTGCTGACATAGACAAAACACTTCACTACAGCAGTAATGCAGTGTATTGTATCAGTGATCAGCAGTAATGTACACTCTCCCCCAATAATAAAAATGCATTTTATTCCCCACATATAATAAAATGTTATGTAAAACACTCAAAAAACAAAACCTACACGTTTGGTATTGCCATAACATACCCATAACAACCCAAGCTATAAAACAATATCATTTATTATATCGCAAGACACAAGTTGTAAAATAAAAAAAATAAAAATGAAACAGCACCAGAATCGCTGTACTGTATTTTGTCAATCTACCAAAGAAAAAAACATCATAAAAAAGATCCAAAAGTCATACATATGTAAAAGTTGGTTAGGTGGCAATGAAAAAAGTATAAAAATGGCTACATCATTAAGGACCAAAATAGGCTGATCACTAAGGGGTTAACATTTGTTTAAAGGGGTATTTCTATCTCAACTAACAGTTATGCTTGTAGGGCTCCATCAAGTTAAATATTTTTGCCAAAACATTTATTTCGCTTAACTTGCATCCTTCTCCTGATGTGCTGCTTTTTTGTCCTATTGTTGACAGTTGGTTGTCTAGGTTACAGATCACCACTCTGCTCTAAAAACAGAGTTGAATCCTATCCAGAAGAACTATATGTGTATCTGAGTCTAGTAGTGCCTGCTCTCTTTAAACTTTGCTCTACTTCACTAAAAAAAAACCTACAAGTATAACTATATTAGCTGAGATGAGAATACCCCCTTTAACTACCCAAAAGGAATGTCTTTGCTCTTGGCAGCGCTCTAGTCAGATTTATTAAATGAAGGCGCCAGATTGTGGCACATAAATCGATTGCAAAATATAATACTTAGAAAATGTATTCAAATAATCAAGATCTAGTCCATCAAGTTCAATCTACAGAAACCCTACTGTAATGATCCAGAAGAAGGCAAGAACCCTTATGAGGGAGGTGCCAGTTGCCCCATCACAAGGAGAAAAATTCCATCCCAACTCCAAAATGGCAATCAGAATAATCTCTGGATTAATGTTTTATCACATGAAATCTAGTGCCCATAACTTGTAATATTATATTTTTCAAGATAGTGCCAAAATTAGCATAGCCCCTTTACCACAACTGTAAATACTGCAGAGACAAAAACAGAACCAAAGTCAAAATAAGTGGTCGGAGCCAGGAAGTAATATCAGGGACAATGTCAAAACAATAACAGTGTCAGACGCCAGAAAACCTAAAGAGAATGTTAAGACTGGAACAGAATCAGAAAAAAAATGGAGGGAATCAAGCAACACAGTCAGAACACAGAGGATCGAAATCACAGGATAACGTTAGTGAACCATGAGAATAGCAATGACAGGTGACTGGGACCGGCAGCTGTCTGTTTCCCTGAGAGGCTTACCAACCCACTTGCAGTGGGACTGGTAGCAGTGACAACAGAGCAATACAATTGGCTCCAGGTAAGAAAGACCACTACACCACAACAAGTACATAAATTACAATTTCTCCCTGCAAATATGTTTTAGTTCATTATTTTTTTTGGCACAGTATCTCGGTTAAAGTCATAACCATGACTTGACCATTGCAAAAATGTTTTTTCTTCCCAACCATATTTTAATTGATTTCTGTGTGTGTTTTACATTATTGTCCATACCTTTTGTAAAAAAAAAAAAAGACATATGAGAAGTTTTAATCAATCAAGGTTCCAGTGTTTAGACCTCCACTGATCCCTGTGGCCATCTCTCAGCACACAGAGATACAGAGATAGCATAGCCGGCCATCTACAATAAGTAGCCAAGTTTACTATTTCTTACCTATATCCAGCCAGAATATTCATGAGTGTGGATTTTCCAGCACCAGAAGGACCCATGATTCCAATGAGTTCTTGATTGCAGAACATGCCAGACAAACATTTCAGGAGTGTCTTGTAACCTAAGGTCAGTAAGAGATCTTGTAAATACATTTTATTAAACTGTAACTGTCATGTCAGGTGACCATTCACGATAAGTTGTCCTGTGTATGTATATGAGGAGCAGGGCTATATCTGCCCATTCTATCACTCATCTATAACCTGTTGTGAGACAGGTTAGTTTTACCCAATTCTATCACTAGTATATGCTTCCCCCCCCCAATGTTACCAACCTGAAAACTCCATCTTTGTGTCTGTTTTCCCTATGCTTAGCTGCAGTGTGGATGCAGACTATCATCTGTGCTCGCTTCTATATGGACACTAAAAACAAGATTTTGCAATCCTACCTCACAGTAGCAAACCTTCAGAAGTTTCCAGACCAGCCCTCAGCGGTGTAACATGTGATCTCAGCATTTTCTCTAGGTCACGAACTCTCTATAATGCACAGGGTGTTTGTCTCCTCTACCTGCTCACACATCCCCTTTGCCCCTCCCCCATCCATAGACTATAATAGGCAATGCAAACCCTTCTCTCTGCTGTAGAGCGCTTTGCTGTGATAATGAACAGATAAGAAGTGAGGGGGGAAGTGGGATAACAACCTTGTGAGTACAGAAGGTAGCTCTGCTGGCTAATAAAATCTATTACAATTTCTTATATTTACTTGTCCTATTGATTTCTGCAAAGTTGTGTAAAATCACAGTTACATTTTAAGCTTTTAACTAAATATTTGATTTACATAATTAACTCTTAACCCCTTCACGACAGCAATCGGTAGACATACATTCCTGCTGCACATACCCCGTGCAGCAGGAGCGTATATATACGTTCCTGACTTCAGGGGCTTTAGATGTGTGTGGGACCGCTGCAGTGAGAGCAGCCCCGCACACATCAGTGTGTCCGGGGACGGAGATAATGACAGGCAGCTTTGATCCTGCAGCTGCCTGTCATTAACCCCTTAAACACCGCGATGCACAGCGATTGCGGCTTTTAAGGTAGTATGTGACAGGACAAGCACCTGTCACTGACTGAGGGGGACCTCTGCAGCCATGCTGCGGGGGTCCCAATAGCTTGTACTGATGGGTGGGGCCTTACCTCCGTCATGTCGGATCAGCGTTCTATGAATAGAGTTTGCTTTCAGTCAGGGTCTATGCACAGATCGCTGAAAACACTGATTTATGCTATGCTATATCGTAGCGTGCAGAATTGTCCGATCTATTAAAATATAACATTACTGTTCCCAAACGATGAACGGCGTAAACGGAAAAAAATACCAGAATTGCAGATTTTTTTTAAAATTATATATCAGAAAAAAATATATAAAAACCGATCAAAATTTTTGTTTTACACCAATATGAAATTAATAAAAACTAGAGATCATGGCAAAAAATTACACCCCAACAAGCCCTGTAGGTGGAAAAATAAAAGAAGGCGAGGAGGAACACTGCATTAATTTGACGCGGACATCCTGGTGCACTGGGGGAAATAGAGCATCTAAAAGTCGGGTTCCGATGGCATGTAGATTTCTATATGTGTTAAGGGTTGGAGTGTCCAGAAGAGGATGATAATTTTTGACAGAAAAGGAGAGAACAGATCAGAGAGCTAGGAAGGTGCATTTGTAAAGTAAGAAACTGAGCAGAGCCAGAAGACCAGGTCAAGTTAAAGATATACAGTGAATTTTAACCATTGTGAAAAGGAAAAGTTACTGGTGAAACAAAGTACGCCAGGGTAAAGATGGCAAGAACTTAGGAGTAGAACGATACAGAGAGACAGACGATGATAAAGGATCTCAAGAAGTTAGGGGTAGAAGGATACAGTGAGACAGACGATGATGAATAGATTTATGAGAATGACTTTTGTTCTCTACGGTGAAATTAGATGGTTTAGGGGGTGGTTCTTTTTTTTTTTTAATTCAACTATTTTTTTATTGAAGCTTTTCCAACATAATTATTTGTCTTTAATAAAAACAAAACCCGAGAGGGCTTACCCTGGCTGTGGCTGCTGGAGAGGATGGTGGCAGGGGGACACTGAGGGACACAGGGCACTGGAGGGACACTGAGCATCCCTCTGTCATCATCCTCTCCAGCAACCACAGTCCACACAGCTTTGGGAGTCGGGTCGTGACATCACCAATTTATCAATTTTTGTCAGACTTCTCCTTTAATGAAATTTAACCCTGCTCAATCCCCACCCAAAATTTAAGCTTGTTTGTTAAAGGCTTCTATTACATAATTTGGACTGTTTGTCTGCAGCACACCCTGACTTACCCGAAGGCTGGGTTCACACTATGTATATGTCAGTCAGTATTGTGGTCCTCATATTACAACCAAAACCAGGAGTGGATTAAAAACACAGAAAGGATCTGTTCACACAATGTTGAAATTGAGTGGATGGCCGCCATATAAGGCTACGTTCACACAGAGCAAAAGGGGCGGATTACGCAAGGAAATATTTCCGCCTGAAATCAACTGATGCTGAATTCCGAGCAGAATGTAAGCAAAATCTCTGCATATTACGCTAGGAAAGTGTTCAGCTCGTTATCAGCTCTTGACAAATTCAGCGCGGAATACTCGAGGAATCCGCGCTGAATCATTCAGCATGCATTCAGCGCTGAAATTCAGCGAGTATTTGGTGAGTAAACTAGACTATACCAGAATATATACTAGATTCCTCCTCCCCCCCTTTTCTCCCCATTTCCGCGCTGATTCAGCGCGGAAGTTCCGCTTGTATTCCGCGCTGAATACGCACGTATTCCGCGCTGAAACAGAAAATCAGAGCCCCATTGATTTGTATAGGCTTCCGCTAGCGGAAGAATGAACATGTTCATTCTTCTGGCGGAAAGCAGATTAGTTCAGTGCTGAAATTCCACCATGTGAACTGCAGAGCAGAATTTCCATTCAACACAATGGAAATTAGCTCTGCACCTATTTTAACGACTGAAATTTCAGCGCTGATTCAGCGCAGAAATTCTGCTGCTTTTGCTCTGTGTGAACGAGCCCTAACAGTAAATAACTGCCATTATTTCAATATAACAGCCGTTGTTTTAAAATAACAGCAAATATTTGCCATTAAATGGCGGCCATCCACTCAGTTTCAACATTGTGTGAACAGATCCTTTCTGTGTTTTTTTAATCCACTCCTGGTTTTGGTTGCAATATGAGGACCACAATACTGACTGAAATATACGTAGTGTGAACCCAGCCCGAAGCTGCAAAACTCACTTCCTGGTCTAAATGGTCTTGGATTCTATGTTCCTCCCCCTCCCTTCTGAGACCAAAGTCACATAAACTCAGTCTTTACTGTTGCCAGGCAAGCTGTAACACCTCATCTCTAACCCCGCCAACCACTGACATCACATCAATCAGTGAGCACCTGGCCAGGGGGTGAGGAAACAACAAAACAGTGACAGCCTCCTGAGCAATTTCATCTCTCTCTCTCTTTTTCTAATCTATCTATGCAGATGGATATGTAGCCCAGGGTAAGCTTGACTGTAACTGTCAAGGGTTAATTAATTACCTCTGTCTGGCAGTTACAATAAGTGCCAGCACACAACACTGTTAGTTGTCCAGCAGTGAGGGACTTAACAGTTAACAGGAAGGGAGTCCAGTCAGTGTGTTGTGAGGTAAAAGAAAGCACATCTGTGTGTGTGAGGCAGAAACAGTGACAGATAAAGCCAGATAAATGTGAAAACAGCAGCCAGAGATTACAGCACAGAAGCTGCATTTTCTACACAGGCAGAGAATTGAGCCCAGTGGGAATCACATGGATTACAGGAAAAGACTGGTGAAACTCAGGTACCTGAAGGTGAGAAGCAGCCAAACTGTGTGGGTGCTAGGAAGCATTTCATCGCTGTCACCACTGATGTTTCTTTCTGTTGGAGTTTACTGTGTATACCTGAATAATTCATGTTAAACTGCACTACAGTGGAGCATGCTTAACTTCATGAGGTGTGCTATAGAGAGGATATGTGGAAGGGCCCTAACCCAAGGCACCCCCCTCAAATTCCCTCAGAACCTTTAAGCTGACTTCCATCATATAATTGAGTAATTTTCCTAAGACCATGATGGTGAACCTATGACAGGCTTGTCAGTACTGACACACGTGGCCATAGTCGCTGACAGATGGCTGCCATGCGGCCGCATACAGAAGAGTACGCAGCCACATGCAAGCCTCCATAACAGCCTCGTGGCCTTACAGTGCGGCCTGACCCAACCACGTATTACCCTCCCCACGTACCGACCGGACGCAGCTACTGTGACATCACCCGGCCAATTGCACCAGCACCCGTCTACACAGCCTAGACCATTCTTGGGTCAATCTCCCCTTTCTGTGGGTGGCAGTACCGACAGTCTGGGTGGGTCATATCTCCACTCCGGACCACCGTGATAAGAGCCCAAGGGACCCATCATAACCCGTCAGGTCACCGACCATTGGGGACCAATATAGCCAGCCAGCACCACAGAAACAGTGCATGTGAGCACTTGCAACTTGGGGCTATGAATGTGTTACAGGCACAATAAAATCATAGAATTATCAGAGCATTTTAGAAAGAAATGTGCTCCAAGGTGTAAGAAAACTCGGCATTATATGAACAAAATGGGCTTTACAGCAGGAGAATGACTAAAAGGACCCATCACTCAAAAGTATAGAAGTATGGTTAAGAAGAAAAAAAAAAGTGCCCCCAATGAGTCCTGATCTCAATCCAATTGAAAATCTGGTATAAAGAGATAAGTCTTCAAGGCACTCTTGGTTGTGGGTGTTGGGAGTGTTTGGGGGGGGGGGGGGTCTTGCTTTTCAGAGAACTGGTGCAGCACAAGTAAGTCTTGGAGATTTGAATGAGAAGTTCAGATCATGGAAGATGTTAGTTTTAGATTGTTAGAAGAACATAGAGACTGCGTGTGATGGTAGACAGATGTGAGGGAGATGAAATAGGGAAGTGCAGCACTATGGAGAGCTTTGTGGGTAAGTGTGTAGATTTTGTATTATATTCTGATTTTGATGGGTAACCAGTGTAGTGACTGACTGGGGGTGGGCCATCATTGTAATGGCTGGAGTAAAGGGGAATAGCCTGGCTGCTACATTGAGGATGTACTGAAGACAGGGGCGCCTAAAGAAGGAAAGGCTAGAATGAATTAGAGCGCAAATGAGAGTTTTAGTGGTTTGAACACTGAACAAAGAATGGATTCTGGAAATTTTCTTTGAAGTGCAAATGTGCAAGTGACTGGATATAGAGAGTAAAAGAAAGTCCAGCATAACCCTAAAACAGAGCCAATGAATGATACACTAAAGGAGCAATCTGAGAGGTAGGATAAAAACTAGGAGAGGGCAGAATCCTTGAGGCCAATAAAAAGGAGTCGGTGGTCTACTGTGCCAAATGCAGCAGAAAGATCCAGGAGGATCAGCGTTGACAAGCTGTTTTGGGATTTGTCTGTCAGGAAGTCATGTAAAACTTTAGTAAGAGCCTTTTCTGGGGAATGTAGAGTGTGGAAATGAGACTGGAAAAAGTAGAGAAGAGACTATCAGATAAAAAGAAAATAATGTGAAAGTAGACCAGACGGTCCTGGAGTTTAGAGATGAAGGGGAGATCAGAGACAGGTTGATACTTGGCTGCACAGGATGGGTCCACACGGCCGGGACAAAGGGTAGGCAGGGGTAGGCGATGGCCTAGGACGCCATCTTGTGGTGAATGACAGGGTGTGAATGACAGTGAGTGTCTTCACAGTGAGTGGCCTTGCATTATATTCAGGGCCGGCGTTAGGGGGGGGCAAAGAGGGCAGTTGCCCAGGGCCCCCATCCCCCAGGGGGCCCCCTGCAGCTGCCGTGATTCCTGGGTATCAGATTCAGGAATACACGGCAGCAGCCTGCACCAGGGCAGAGGGAGCTCTGCTCTAAGCACAGGCTGACAGAGCGGCTGCTCGAGCCGACACCTCCCTCCCCCGCCTCCTTCCCTGAGGTCCCCTGCACTGAGGAGCTGCTGCTGCTGGAGCCCACACTCCCCCTTCCCTGAGGTTCCTTACACTGAGGGTCCTGTCCTGTCCTGCTGCTGGAGCCGACACCTCCCCTCCCCCTCCTTCTCCTTCCCGAGGTCCCGTACACACCAGGCTTCCTGTCCTGCTGCTGCAGCTGGTGTAATGTTACACTGCTGGCAGTCGGGACAACAGGTAAGAGGAGGAAGAAACCAGCAGCAGCATGAGGCTCCCAGTCCGGCCCTGTCATCAGCTGCTGAATTATTAACTACCAACTACTAATGTAAGTATATGTGTATATAGTGTATATAGTGTATGGGTGTACTGCTATATAATGTGTAGGGGGGGGGGGGACTGTTCTATAATGTGTATGGGTATTCTTATATAATGTATGGTCAATGTGTGTGTACTGGAGGTTTACATATACATAATATGTGTTTAGATATGTGTGAGGTTGTATATGTGTGTACTATATAATGTGTATGAAGTGTGTGTGTGTATACGGTTATATCATGTGTATGGGGGTGTGTGTGTACAGTTATATCATGTTTGGGGGGTCGTACTGTTATATAATGTGTATGGGGGTGTGTGTGTACAGTTATATCATGTTTGGGGGGTCGTAGCTGTTATATAATGTGTATGGGGGTGTGTGTACGGTTATATCATGTGTTTGGGGGTGTACTAATATATAATGTATATTCAGTGTGTATGGTGTGTGTCTGTGTGTGTACTGGATATTTATGCATAATATTGTGTGTTTAAATATGTGTGAGATTGTATGTGTGAGGCCAGGTTTACACTAAGTATAACACCGGCCGTTCTGTGACCCGGTTGGATCACAGAACGGTCGGTGTTTCTGAAGATCATTCTGGATGGTACTGCAGTATCGGCTGGATGATATTCACTTCTATTGAATTCAGACGCGGGCGCACCTGTGTGCACCTGCATCCGAATTCACCGCTGCACACAATGGAGCATGCGGCCAGAGCCAGACACTCCATTGTGTGCACTGACAGGTTCTCTGCGACCGCAGAAAACTGACATGTGGGTTTTCAGTGTGGCCGGATGGAACCCCGACTGGAGTGTATACCATGTGTATGTATATATATGTACTATGTGTATACACTCCGGCCAGGATTCCATTAATTTCAATAGAATGTGTATTTTGTATAAATCACGGCCATTGTTGCAAATTGCAACAACAGCCGTGATTGATACAAAACATACGTTGTGTGAACATAGCCTGACACTGTGTATGTCTGTGTACTCATGTACAAGTAAACATCACAATGCGTAGTGGATATAATACAATGTAGTGCACCTGGCTAGTAACACCTCAATATGGAGTAAATATAAAGGTCCTCAATACATGAGTATTATAGGAAGTGGCACTATATATATATATATATATATATATATATATATATATATACACTGTGTAAGGTTTACTGTATTATATTTATAATATATTGAGGTATTAAAGTGGTGCTTTCATTTGTCTTATCTTGTGACACGTCATTCAGAGACCCATGGCGATCACCAGTTATAAGTGGGTGATGTGTGCAGCAGTGTGCGCCCCTCCCTGGCCGGCTCCAAGGTCTGATTTCAAGTCTGTGGAGTGAGTGAATCAGCCAGGGAGTGAAGTGCACTAGTGTGTGCTTCACCAACTTATAACTGACAATTTCAGCAGGTCTCTCAGTGACATGTCAGAGGTTTAGATAATTGACAATACCGCTGTGCAGCGCAGCACTTTTCTGCCCAATTTGACATTAGGTATGTAGAGAAACTGCTGCACGCCATGTGGCACAGCTGCCAAGCAAACCATCTAATGCAGGTACTAGAGAGGAGCAAAGTAGATTAGTTTTGCTTTGTACGAAGTGGAACAAATCTCCTTTGGGGTGCATTCACATGTAGCAAGTTCGCAGTAGATTTCACGCTGCAAGTTTCTCAGCAAATCCGCTGTGATACTCAGTATCATTATAGTCAATGGCCCTGGATTCTTACAATGGATATTCATTCCACTATGAGGATGTAGTGACGGCCATATTTAATTAATTAGCTGCCAGTAAAAATAATAACCAGCCCAAGCGTACCTGCTCGTGCTTACCTGCTCGAGTCCTGCTCACTGATGGCCGCTCAGCCAATCACAGGCTGCCGCAGGACAGCACACTGGCTGAGTGCAGAGACCCAGAGACTCCTGGAGGAGCGTGACGAGAGAGTGCGGGCAGGTAAGCAGTTGCTCCTTAGGCTGCACTCCCACGTTCCGTGGTCCTAACGGATCATGGACGTGGAATGCATGTACCGGAGTCCCCCCGCGCCCGGGCAGTATCTGTAATTAGATTCTGGGAGCGGGGGAAACTGTATTCATAAGCGCCGCGCTGTAATGAATCAGCCGTGCGGTGCTGTTACTACAGCGCGGCGCTCATGAATACAGTCTCCCCCTCTCCCAGCATCTAATTACAGATGCTGTCCGGGCGCGGGGGGACTCCGATACATGCATTCCACGTAATGGATCACAGAACGTGGGAATGCAGCCTTATTATTTTTACTGGCAGGTAATTAGGTAAACATGGCGGTCACTACATGCTAGCAGCAGATATTCAGAAGATCCGCTGCTAACTTGTTCCATGAGAACGTATCTTCAAGGGGACATTTACATGTACTATGTTTGCTGAAGATTTTACGCTACAGATTTCACACTGTAACTATGCTGTGAAAATAAATGACAAAACACCACATCCAATCTACAGCAAACATGGTACCTTTTTGGGGCCCCACTTTTAATTTTGCCCAGGGCCTCACTTAGCCTAAAACCGGCCCTGATTATATTAAATGCATGGCCACTCACTACAGGAGCAGAGACTGATGTCTCTACTTCTGTATGCATATTCCAGGAATATGTGCAGAAGCAGGGACTCCAGTCTGACACCGGACTCCCTGCTCCTGCACTGTATGGATGCCCCTGCTGTCAGCTGTGTCTGTGTCCTTATAAGAGCGCAGACACAGCTGACAGGAAGCTCAAGGAGACATCAGCTCTCTGCTATGTGGCATTCACTTCTAGATGGCAGGCTGTGTTAGGGCTGCGATCTAGAAGTGATCTGGGGCAGCCAGTGATGTCTTCCTGGTCAGGCTGCTCCATGAGATCTGTGTGCAGCCTGACCAGTAAGCATTCAGGAGACCACAGCAGAGTAAGAGTGATTGGTGAGGTGAGTAGCTGGCTTGTTTTTTTACTTATCCAGAAAGTGGGGGACTACAGGGGGACATTGGAGGGGGGCAAAGGAGGAGGATTATGAGGGGACTACAGGGGAATTATGAGGACAGAGGAAGGGGACTACAGGGGGATTATGAGGACAGAGGAGGGGGACTACAGGGGGATTATGAGGACAGAGGAGGGGGACTACAGGGGGATTATGAGGACAGAGGAGGGGGACTACAGGGGGATTATGAGGACAGAGGAGGGGGACTACAGGGGGATTATGAGGACAGAGGAGGGGGACTACAGGGGATTATGAGGACAGAGGAGGGGGACTACAGGGGGATTATGAGGACAGAGGAGGGGGACACAGCAGAAGAACTACAGGGGGGATTATGAGGACAGAAGGGGGACACAGCAGGGGGACTACAGGGGGATTATGAGGACAGAGGAGGGGGACTACAGGGGGACACAGCAGAAGAACTACAGGGGGATTATGGGGACACAGCAAGGGGACTACAGGGGGTTTATGAGGACACAGCGGGGGACTACAGGGGGATTATGGGAACACAGCGGGGGACTACAGGGGGATTATAAGGACAGAGGAGGGGGACACAGCAGAAGAACTACAGGGGGGATTATGAGGACAGAAGGGGGACACAGCAGGGGGACTACAGGGGGATTATGAGGACAGAGGAGGGGGACTACAGGGGGACACAGCAGAAGAACTACAGGGGGATTATGGGGACACAGCAAGGGGACTACAGGGGGTTTATGAGGACACAGCGGGGGACTACAGGGGGATTATGGGAACACAGCGGGGGACTACAGGGGGATTATAAAGACAGAGGAGGGGGACAACAGGGGGATTATGAGGACAGAGGAGGGGGACACACCAGGGAAACTACAGGGGGATTATGAGGACACAGGAGGTAAACTACAGGGCGACACAGGAGGGGAACTAAAGGAGGGATTATGACTACATGAGGACACTAGATGGGGCATTATGACAACCGCTGGGCACAGCATGGGGGGGATTATGACTACATGAGGAGACAGGATGGGGATTATGACTACATGGGGGCATAGGATGGGGGGGGGATTATGACTACATGAGGAGACAGGATGGGGATTATGACTACATGGGGGCATAGGATGGGGGGATTATGACTACATGAGGATACTGGATGGGATTATAACTACATGGAGGCACAGGATAGGGGGATTATGACTTTGTGAGACAAAACGGGGATTATGTCTTCATGGGGGCACAGGATGGGGAGATTATGACTAAATAGGGAGACAAAGGGAGGGGATTATAATAGTGTGGAGGTGCAGAGGGGATCTCATTAAGTGTCAGGGCAAAATGGAAGTATTTACAGCATGGAGGAAGAGAAGGGGCTAGTTGTAGCCGGATCTGAATGGAGAAGAAAAGAGAAAGTGAACGACTCTGATGGGAGAAGACATCACCTGTGAGTCACTGCACCCTGATCACTATACTGTCACTGTGTGGGGGGGTAATGCTGGACTCTGTACAGTGTTAGTTTTTTTTAATTAGTAGCAGTACCGATATTGTTCAGTCATTAAGCAGTGCTAGTGTGTTCAAGATATGGCAGTATTACTGTGAGGCTATACACTATGGGGGACATTTATTAAGTGTCCGCCCGAGGCGTACACCAGGGAGAAGGTGCAGATTTGCCCCTTCTCCCTGACATACGCGTGCTGGGCGTGCTGAGGGAGTCTGCTGGGCGGGCTGGGGGAGCTTGGGGGGGCGTGACAAAGCGGGGAGGATCATTTATCATGCTCGCAGGCGTAAATCATTTATTTTTATTTAGCACGCCGGGCGCATGTTTGGGCGCCCAGATTCACTAAGAGGCATGCGCCTCTTAGTGAATCCTGCCGGGGAAAAGGGGGCGGGCCTTCTTTATGCGGGGGTGGGGGGCGCCATTGGCCATCTCTGCCTAGGGCACCAAAACTCCTTGTCCCAGCCCTGTGGGTCCATATATGTTTTTTCTGTAATAGGGTTATGATGAAATGTTTGAAGAAAAAGGGAAAGATCCCAGATTAGTGAGGGAGGTTAAATATTTTTGCTAGTAGTGTGGTGACAGTGTGACTGCAGGAAGTGTGAAGGAATAGTGTCACTAGAGAAGGTGGTGGGGTAAGAGAAATAGAGGAACCTGGAGATTTCATCTTCTGTTACAGGTTGTATGGGATCTATGCTACAAGGGGGACTAGGAGGATATTTTAAATGTTATCTTTGAAATAGCAGACCAGGTCTTCAGCACAGTGGTCAGTAATAGGTGTCTGCACTTAAAGGGAACCTGTCACCCCCCGTGCCGGGGTGACAGGCTCCCGACCCCCCGTTAGAGACCCCTATACTTACCTCATCCCGCCGGGTCCCGCTTCTGGATCCGGTCGGGTCCCGGAGATCTCAGCCGCTGCAGCCCGGCGCGCACGCTGACAGATGAGTCCAACGCTCATAGAGAATGACGGAGCGCTGGACTCTCCTGTCATTCTCTATGGGTGTTGGACTCATCTCTCAGCGCGCGCGCCGGGCTGCAGCGGCTGAGATCTCCGGGACCCGACCGGATCCAGAAGCGGGACCCGGCGGGATGAGGTAAGTATAGGGGTCTCTAACGGGGGGTCGGGAGCCTGTCACCCCGGTACGGGGGGTGACAGGTTCCCTTTAAAGAGAACCAATCATGGGCGGAAATGAAAATTTTTTTTTTCGATAATTAGATTAAAATTGTTATTTTATTAATATTTGTAATTTGAATTAATTACTTTTAGGGCCGCGTTTTCACAATATACCGTTTTTCTTTTCCTGTCTCGCGCCGGCTCTTTTGAAAAGAGCCGGCGCGCGACAGGAAGCTCCCGGCATGCCGAGCGGCAGGAAGGGCTCCCATGAGCCTTTGCCACCGCTCTGTAAGTACACAGTGATCCCGCGCTATACAGCGCGAGATCGCTGTGTATGAATATCCTAACTGGGCCTATTAGTCTATTCCTGAAGATACAGACTGCCTGTGCAGTCTGTATCTTATGCCATTACCTATAGCTGTATAGCGGAGCGGAGCGGAGCAGTAAGGCCGGGGGCGGCCATCTTGATGACGTCAGTGGTGCGTTCCAGCGCTGGAACGCAAGGGACGTAATCAAGATGGCGCCCGGCTTTACTGCACCGCTACAGAGGAGTGGGTAAAGTATAAGATACAGACTGCCTGTGCAGTCTGTATCTTCAGAAATAAACTTCATGAAGATACAGACTGCCTTTGCAGTCTGTATCTTATACTTTACCTACTCCTCTGTAGCGGTGCAGTAAAGCCGGGCACCATCTTGATTACGTCCCTTGCGTTCCAGCGTTGGAACGCACCACTGTGACGTCATCAAGATGGCCGCCCCCGGCCTTACTTCTCCGCTATACTGGATTAGGTAAAAGCATAAGATACAGACTGCACAGGCAGTCTGTATCTTCAGGAATAGACTTAGGGTGGTATTACACGGAACGATAATCGGCCGAATTGGCCCGATTCGGCCGATTATCGCTCTGTGTAATAAATGCAACGATCAGCCGATGACAACGATCATCGGCTAATCGTTGATAAAGTTTAGAACCTATTTTCGTCGGGCGCCGACCGCGCACCGCTGCGTGTAATAGCGGTGCGGGGCCGGCGACTAACGATATACATTACCCATCCACGTTCCAGGGCTGCTCCTGCCGTCCGCTTCTCCCTGCGTCCCGCGCGCGCTCTAGCGTCACAGAGGCCTGTCAGCTGATAGGCCGCTCAGCCAATCACAGGCCGCGGCGGTCCCGGCCTGTGATTGGCTGAGCGGCCTACCAGCTGACAGGCTGCTGTGACGCTAGAGAGCGCGCGGGACCCCCGGGAGAAGCGGACGCAGGAGCAGCCCTGGAACGTGGATGGGTAATGTATGCCAGTTTAGCAAGGGCTGCAAGGACATCGGTAACGATGTCCTTGCAGCTCTTGTCAAACGATTATCGGGCCGTGTAATAGGTCCAGTAAACGAGCAACGATCTAGCAGATCGCTGCTCGTTTACAGGTATTATCGGGCCCTGCTCGGCCCGTGTAATACCACCCTTAGGGACAGAGAATCTTTTATTATAGGGATAGTGATTTTTAGGTGATTGGTCCTCTTTAAGGCCAAAGGAGTGAGTTAAAGGTGTCAAAGAGTTGTTTTGGGTTGACAGAGAGAGAAGAGATAGAGTTGGAGTGGAGTGTCTAGAGAAGAGTGAGTATACACTGAGGTTTTAGGACGTTCAAGGGTTAATGTTACTCTTTCCTACCACTACTGACAATATGCATGTAGATAGGTGAACTTCTTTGTTAAATTCGGACATGGTATTAAAGTATTCTAAGGATTTAAGGTTGGTACATCCACCTTCTTCTGTAGATAGTGACCCAAGTTTCTAGGGGTCCAATGTACCCATAGTAACCAGTCACAACTCAGCTTTCATTACTCAGATTGCTCTAAAGCAAAGCTGAGCTATGGGCAAATCAGAATATCATTCAGCTTTCATGGCTTATTATTTCACTGATGTAACTATTTTATGTGCAGTCAAAAGAGAAAATGCTATTTTTGTGCATTATTTTTACAATTTTTTACAGATCTATGTATTCATATATGCCACAAACAGGGCCGATTCTAGCTTTTCTGCTGCCTGAGGCGAAAATTAAAATGGCGCCCCGCCCATTCTAGAATCAATTGTGTAGCAACTATTTCACATGTGCTGCCATATATACCACCCCTCCACTATGCCCCAGTATAAATATATCCACATGTGCTGCTATATACCACCTCCTCCACTATGCCCCAGTAATCATATATCCACATGTGCTGCTATATACCACCTCCTCCACCATGCCCCAGTATACATATATCCACATGTGCTGCTATATACCACCTCCTCCACTATGCCCCAGTATACAAATATCCACATGTGCTGCTATATACCACCTCCTCCACTATACCCCAGTATACATATATCTACATGTGCTACTATATACCACCACCTCCTCCACTATGCCCCAGTATACATATATCCACATGTGCTGCTATATACCACCACTTCCTCCACTATACCTCAGTATACATATATCCACATGTGCTGCTATATACCACCACCTCCTCCACTATGCCCCAGTATATATATATATATATCCACATGTGCTGCTATATACCACTTCCTCCACTATACCCCAGTATACATATATCCACATGTGCTGCTATATACCACCACCTCCTCCACTATGCCCCAGTATACATATATCCACATGTGCTGCTATATACCACCACTTCCTCCACTATACCTCGGTATACATATATCCACATGTGCTGCTATATACCACCACCTCCTCCACTATGCCCCAGTATATATATATCCACATGTGCTGCTATATACCACTTCCTCCACTATACATATATCCACATGTGCTGCTATATACCACCACCTCCTCCACTATGCCCCAGTATACATATATATCCACATGTGCTGCTATATACAACTTCCTCCACTATATCCCAGTATGCATATATCCACATGTGCTGCTATATACCACCTCCTCCACTATGCCTCAGTATACATATATCCACATGTGCTGCTATATACCACCTCCTCCACTATGCCCCAGTATACATATATCCACATGTGCTGCTATATACCACCACCTCCACTATACACCAGTATACATATATATCCACATGTGCTGCTATATACCACCTCCTCCACTATATCCCAGTATACATATATCCACATGTGCTGCTATATACCACCACCTCCTCCACCATGCCCCAGTATACATATATCCACATGTGCTGCTATATACCACCACCTCCACTATATCCCAGAGACTATGGTATAAACTGGGGTATAGTAGTGGAGGAGGGGGCTGGAGTCCAGCACAGGCAGGAAGAGCAGCACAGACTGACAGGATACAACATGGCTCTGGTGCTGGAGGAGTTTGCTCTTATGTCTGCTGCTGTTATCAGTCTGCAGCTGTTACAAAGACGGATGATGTGCTCTCCGGTGTGCACACTCTCCTAGAAGCACATTGCACTGCCTGTATGGGCTCTGGCACAGTGACTACAGACCTTGCTCCGGCTACCACCTCCTGGCTCCCTCACGGGCTCTGAGACCTGACCCCCGCCCCTGACCTACAAACAATTATCACCCTCAGCCACCAGCCTCCCCCCTCAGCCCTGTTATACATACTTACTAGTTAGTACTGGGGAGGAGGAGGGATCAAGTGTGGAGCCGCTGTGGCCGGCCGAGCAGGCATGTACCCAATCCTCAGGAAGACTGCCGGGTGACGTCACACATAACAGAGACGTAGCCCGGCAGTTCCTGGGGAGGGCGGCAGGGGGCCGGCCAGGGACTGAGCACTGCTAGGAGATCGGGGGCTGCTGTCATTTTAGTGAAGTTACTCTTCACTAAAATGACAGTGTCAGGGAAGATTGTGCCGCCCCCTGCAAGATCACAGGAGCTGCCGACTGAGGCAGAAGCCTCAGTCTGCCTCATGGCAGGAGCGGGCCTGGCCACAAAGCATGCAGTGTATAATGCACCTAGGACCCAACTACAACAGCTGCAGGCACTACAACTCCAGCATGTACTGAAAGTCTGCAGCCCTCAGCATATGCTGGGAGTTGTAGTGCCTGAAGCTGTTGTAGTTGGGTCCTATACACTGGATGCTTTGTGGTATATAAGAATACATAGATCAGTGGGGGCTCAGTGTAGGGAAGTGACCCCAGAACATCACTAATAGGGGTAAGGGGAGATGTTTTTGTTCTATCCCCTATTAGTGATGTTCTGGGGTCACTTCCCTACACTGAGCCCCCACAGATCTATGTATACTTATATGCCACAAAGCATCCAGTGTATAATGCACCTAGGACCCAACTACAACAGCTGCAGGCACTACAACTCCCAGCATTTACTGACAGTCTGCAGCCCTCAGGATATTGTGGGAGTTGTAGTACAGCGTAGACAGATGTATTGTTGAACCTTTAGGGCTGATGGTTGTCACCCACAGATTGCGGCCACCAGGAGCCTCTGCACACAGTGATTTATTAAAGGGTTGTCCACTGAGAAACTACAACTCCCAGCATACCCTGAGAGCTGTATAAATGTAGGGATTTGTCTCCTTTCTTCCTCCATCATGTCTGTTTGATGAGAATAGCGGGTATCAAAATCAAGCAGAACGGCACACAAGTGCCAGGGTATATACCATGCGCCTCAGCAAGCAAGTTGCCTAGGGCAGCATGAACTCTAAATACAGGCCTGTGTCCCAGTTGAACCTGCTGCAGTCACTCTGATCCCATTATCCAAATCACTAAATGATATTTTTTGCTAATGAAAAGAAGATGGCATATTAATAGGATTAAAATGAAAGGGGACAGAGCTGGTGCAGTCTTTCTGTGTATAGATGCACTCCTAGCCACCACCACCACCACCCAGGCGTATTTAGGGGTAAAACAGTGAACGAAATTTATTTTTTGATTGCTAGGGAGTTTCAGAGGTTGAATCCAGCAGTTGGGCACTAAGTGGAATACTGGAAAACCTCATTCATTTCTTTCTATTAATTTATATATTCTAATGATATACTTTGTTCTTTATATGATCATTTGTATGTACTTTACTTCCTATCTGTCCTCCTTTAGGCTATGTTCACACTGCGTATGAGTCCGGCCGTAGTGCAAATCGCAAATATACGCACGTAGTTTTGAGGTTGATGTGTCCGCTTGAAAGTATACGATATACGCCCGCACAGTGCACACTACGTATGAGCTTACGGCCGGATCGTATGCGGCGCCATGAAAAATAAACAAGACCATTGTTTGAGGACGGAAATGTTCCAACTCACGGCCGTGGATTTCCATGCGGTCCCGTACGAAGTACTTATCTTAGCCAAATTGAACTTGATTTTTCGATCCAAAAGGTTCTGTGAGTTTTATTGGGCTGGGCGAAGATTTCCAAGTAAATGAACTGTTTCAGATCGCTTCGAAACAAGCTAGGGAAACATAACTCTACTACGGGCGTATGTTCGCGGTTCGTACGCAGTGTGAACATAGCCCTATACAGTATATATACAGTAGTGCCTTGGATTATGCGCATTATTCGTTCCAAGACCATGCTTGTAATCCAAATCCACTATTAAACCAAAGAAAAACTTCCCATAAGAAATCACTGAAATACAGACAATTGTTTCCCCACCCCAAAAATAATGATTTTTTTTTTAATTCTGAGTAACATGTAAAACAAATGAAACAAAGATTTAGAAAACGCTGGATATGTCATATTATAACTTACTGTACAGTAAAGCAATCAGCATGTGGTGTATAATGTATAGTAAGTGCATAAACCTGAAAAAACATCATCTGTAGATACAGGATAGAACTGCAGATCCCCATGATGGCTGAGTGTGAGTGCAGGCACAGTATAGCAACAGTGTGTATAGCTGAGTGTCAGTGCAGGCACATTATAGCAGGAATGGAGAGGATGGGAAACAAGGGCTGACAGAGACTCCAGGGAGTATGAAGGAATGAGCAGGACATATGTGGGAACAGTATAGCAGCACTCTCTGTCCGGGGAGAAAGGGGTTACAGTTATGAAGAGATTACCCCCACAGTCCTGTCCCCTAAGGTGAGGGAGACTTCCTGGGTCATAGTACAGTGCTGTAGATCACCCTGTTCAGGCCATGCCCCTCCCCCTCCTCCGCTCTGCCTCCCACGCAGTACAGGGAGCTCTTAAACCAAAACAATGCTCTTAAACCAAGTCACAATTTTGAAAAACGATGAGCTCTTAAACCAAAAAGCTCTTAATCAAAGTTACTCTTAAACAGAGGTACCACTGTATGTGTGTGTGTGTGTGTGTGTGTATATATATATATAAATATATATATATATATACAGTATATATATACTGTATATATATATTGCACTTTTTTCATTGACCTCACTCACCTCTTTTCCTCCAGCATGGTCCTTCTCTTACAGAATATGATAAATCTTTGAACTCAATATCCACTGACGACCTCTTAGGAAGATGGCAGAAGCGCCTTGCATCTGTAATGTGATTTTCCACCTTTTTCAGGTGGGTAGCAAGAAGAGTTGAGTCCTGTAGGTGCTGGCAGGTGTCATCCTCGGTTGTGTTTAGGTCCTGAACTGTAGTAGATACCTTCTCTGCCATATGTAAGCTGGATGGCTTTCAAATGGATCCCCACAACTTCAATCCTAAAATCATGAAAGAAAATGAATTGATTTTTACATAGCCATTTATTTGATACATAAGGATACTTTTACAATGCACTGCATCAACACTGCACGACAGTGTACTGAATGCAGTATACAGCATCATTTTCCAGATACTCAAAATCAAGTTTAGCTTATTAATTTTTGATGATGGAGTACTTTGTAGTGAAGCTCTATGCATAAGCTATCAATGTTTAAATCTAATTTCTATGAATATATATTTATTTTGTTCTTTTAAGGCAAAGCATAAAAAGCACAATAAGTGTTAAGTTGGAAAAAAGGTGAAAATAACATTTATGAGTATGGGCCCAAAAAGCAAGCAAAACCACCTAATAGGTCAAAGTAAAATCCTGCAAATAAACAAGCAAGATCCAACGTGCTAGCATTGACAATCTTATTTTAGTAACTGTAAAGTTTAGCCTTCTTTAAAATATTTCTGAGAGTGAAGGGTGCCTGGGAGGTCTTTATCATGTATTATAGTACAGTCCTCACATCTATTATTGATTGTTATTTGCTCTGCATAGTAAAAAAAAATGCTGCAAAGCTACTGTAATAAGTCAGGAACAGCTCAGCAGTCAAAGAACTCATATTTTTGCCTCCTCAACCCATGAGCGTATTATTAACTATTCTTTTTTGTGTGTGCTAGACCCCTCAAAGTGATTAATATTTAGGCTTTAATTAAAAATAAATCTCGAGGACACCTTAACTTGGCGACATGGTACACTCTGTTTGATCAAATAGTTTGATAAAAATAATAATAATTATATTTTAATTTTTAATATGTACAGAGTAGATGTTTACCGTGTGTACGCTGGGAGGAGTATACATGGTAAGTCCTTACACTTGTGGGTTGCTGTTGCACCTTTTGTTTTTTGTCTGTACTTAAGCCACAAGCAGCGTGCAACCTGCAGTGTGAACAGATTCATAGATGTGCTGCCAAAATTTCCCTTATTTTCTGTTGAATGTGGGGAATGTGGCTACCTCCTGTTGGCCTGCACTCCACCCATGTCGCAAGGCTGCTATAAAAGAGATCATTTGGTTCCTATCTGCCCAGTTGTAGGCTTATTAAAGCCCAGGAGAGGCCATTGCTAGTGTGAAAATGCTAGAGTAGGGAACATGTCTCGAGGATGCCTTAACGTGGCAACATGGTACACTCTGTTTGATGAAATAGTTTGCTAAGATACTCACTTTTCAAAAAAAAAATATATATATATTTTAATTTTTAATATCTACAGAGTAGGTGTTTACCGTGTGTACGCTGGGAGGAGTATATACGGTAAGCCCTTACACCTGTGGATTGCTGTTGCACCTTTTTTTTTTTTTGTCTATTAAAAATAAATCTCCACTGGGCACCGATCTGCCACCCTAATAGGAAACCAGTCATCATGTTCATGCTGCCTGATGTCACTAAGGAAGTCCCCAGTGGCATCTCCCTATCTCACCAGGCTTGAATCATAGATCTCTGCCTGGTAAGAAAGAGGAAGAGATCTATAAATCAAGGCCAGGGGGCAGGCAAAAGCCACCATGGACCGCCTCAATGACTCTTAGTTCAATTAGTATGAAGGTGATGGCAAGTTTCCTTTAAATTTAGTCAAGTATATAATTTTTCAACCCTTACAATGCCCAAAATTTTGTATGTTTTTCTTTCTGTTGAGAGGGCACATGCCTTTAGCTTTATTTACAATTAACATGTTTGATTTTGTGGTCATGGACTTTCAGTGCTGTAAAAAATTGCATTAAAGCGGCTCTGTACCCACAATCTGACCCCCCCGAACCACTTGTACCTTCAGATAGCTGATTTTAATCCAAGATCTGTCCTGGGGTCCGTCCGGCAGGGGATGCAGTTATTGTCATAAAACCAACTTTTAATCCGGCAGCGCTGTGTCTAACGGCCGGGGCTTACATTTGTATATGCATTAGGCTGGCACAACCTCTCTGTCCTTCCTCCCCGCCCTCCTCATCATTAGGAATGCTCCAGGCAGATTGCCTCCTATTCATCAGCTGTGCGTATATTGAACATGGGCTGGATCGTTAATACACCTGTGCAAAGCTCAAACAGCAGTAAATGTGCCTGGATCATTCCTAATGATGAGGAGGGTGGGGAGGAAGGACAGAGAGGGTGTGCCAGCCTAATGCATATACAAATGTAAGCCCCGGCCGTTAGACACAGCGCTTCCGGATTAAAAGTTGTTTTTATGACAAAAACTGCATCCCCTTCCGAACGGACCCCAGGACAGATCTTGGATTAAAAGCAGCTATACGAAGGTACAAGTGGTTTGGGGGGGACAGATTGTGGGTACAGAGTTGCTTTAAATGATCTTTATCAAAATGTGCCCATCAAACAGTACAGCAAATTCAGATAGAGAACTGTCTGTGCATTTTTCCATGTTTCTGCCTTCCTAATAATAACTAATAATAATAATAATAACATCAGCATCATCTCTAAATACTCCAAATGCCATAATTGGCATGTGGCCTTTTTTTAAATATGAAACACTGAAAATGACCTGGTACCTGGAAAGACTACTATTTTAATGTGTTGTTTTTACCCTGTGGCTTAGAGACAACAATCCCTCCACATGGTGCTCTTTTATTTCTACCTAATGTTTCCTAATTATATACTATACCCTTACAGCATAACGCATATGCAATAATTATACATCCATATGCACACTGACATACTGTACAGACACACATTGCACATATATACATATATACATATCCATATGCAGACTTACACATACATACACATCCATATGCACACTTACACACAGACTTACATACAAATCCATACCAACACACACTGCATAGACATACATACACATTAAGATGCACAATAAGATCTACACACTGCATATAGACATATATACACTTATTTTCTTTGCTGAATCAGCTGTCTTTTTAAGCAGCAATAGAGCAGCCCATGACCAGTTACAGAAGTCCCTAGACTTTGGAAAGAGGATAAGGGCACAGTACAAAAGCTACTACCACTGAAGCTGTGAACCTTCCTTACAACCTTCCCCAACAGTGCAGAGGAAAAATGTCCAGGGAAGAAGTTGTAGGGAGTGTAGTTTAGAGCCCCTGAAAGCGCCCCCAGTAATAAGGAGGACTAATATGCATCTGTACTACACAGCCCTCTACAGACTGAAGTCCAGACAGGGCACAAAAAAGATCAAGGAGGCAGAGCAGGGGAACAGCCCCATGGCCATTTCGTCCCTGCCTAGAACAGATACAGAGCACATGAGCATAAAAATGAAGAAAGAAAAAAACATTTAAAGCAACTCTGTACCCACAATCTGACTCTCCCCCCCCCACACCCAAAAGGGCCAGTGCGCTTTGATTCTGTTGCTCTCCGTTCAAAGAACTGACATGTCAATTCTTTGAGCAGACAGCCGCCGAGAGTGGAGGCGCTTGAGCCCTCCCATAGAGAAACAGTTTCACGCTGAGGCAAGCGGCATTCCGACGATTTTACTCCATGTGAACTGGCCCTTAATGTTGGGAAAGCCAGATATAAAAGGATTATAATATGAATATCATGCAAAAATATAAAGAGGTTAGATGTGGTGACCTTCAATGGGGGGGAAGGGGAGTATGTGGCAGTATGTGGCTTGGCACAGTATTTTTAGAATTGGAAAAAAACTGCACATACATATTTCTGACATATATTGCTTTATAGGAGCGACATATGATGTTATATAGTTTATAAAGTTTCCAATGACTAAAGGCCCTATTACACAGAGGCATTATCTGCTCGTTCATCAGCTGATCGTTGTTTTCAACATGTGCCTTTGGGTATGTTCACACTGAGGAATCTATGATCAGTTTAAAAAAAGGCCGCATTAGATGGCCTGACTTAGATGGCGTTGTAAGACTATTAGATGATGATCAGCCATAGGCCTTGTATCACCTATTCCAGAGTTAGGCTGGGTTCACACTACGTATATATTTCAGTCAGTATATTTCAGTCAGTATTGCAACCAAAACCAGGAGTGGATTAAAAACACAGAAAGGATCTGTTCACACAATGTTGAAATTGAGTGGATGGCCCCCATATAACAGTAAATAACTGCCATTATTTCAATATAACAGCTGTTGTTCTAAAATAACAGCAAATATTTGCCATTAAATGGCGGCCATCCACTCAATTACAACATTGTGTGAACAGATCCTTTCTGTGTTTTTAATCCACTCCTGGTTTTGGTTGCAATACTGACTGAAATATACTGACTGAAATATACATATACTGGCTATGTTCACACTACGTACATTTCAGTCAGTATATGTTATATTGAAATAATGGCAGTTATTTACTGTTATATGGCGGCCATCCACTCAATTTCAACATTGTGTGAACAGATCCTTTCTGTGTTTTTAATCCACTCCTGGTTTTGGTTGCAATACTGACTGAAATATACGTAGTGTGAACGCAGCCACTGACTGAAATATACGTAGTGTGAACCCACGGTGTGTTCACACTGAGGAATCCGTATGGATCACCCGCAGCAGATTCCTTCGCTCGCCCCCGCTCATGCCATAGACTCTATTCTATGGTTGGGCAAATACCGACGACTGCCCAAAGAACTGACATGTCAATTCTTTTGGCGGATGGTGGAATCTGCCCGACCCGACCATTTCAGATGTGAGCGGGGACAAGCGGCGGAATCCACGGCGGGTGATCCATACGAATTCCTGAGTGTGAACAGTGCGACACTTGTCCTTAGATTGTGTTTGGTATTACAACTCCACTCCATTTACTTCAATAAAACTGAGCTGCAATATGTCATACAAACTTATTGCAAGAATAGTGCTGTTTGAGGAAAAATAAATAACCTATCTTTTCCTAATAATGGATAATCCCTTTAACTGTGGGGGGTAAGAAACAAACATATGTGATGTTTCATATAGACCATTTAGTATTTGTTACTTCCTGTCCTAGTATTTTAGGAATTACGGTATATGAAATCACTGTGACTGTCATGGTTTTGAAGGCATCAGCTGAATTCATCATCCACTTGGAGACCAACTTTTCTTTGATGTCTACGGCCACTTTAAATAACAAACAAAAAAAAAAAGTTTTTGCCTTATTGGCCTTTAGATTTTTCAATTTAAATAAAACATATTATAAAGCTAAAACATAGAAAATGATTAATTTATCACACCTTTACATATTAATTTATCATGCTTTTACATACACATAAAACAAATAAATGTCAAATAACCAAAACCAAATAAATTATAAAAAAAATTCATGTAAAAAGGCAAATCAGTATTTTCAGTCTAAATGCATGGAAACTGGTTTTGTAAACAAGTACAGTTGTTTAAGGGTTAAATATTATATCACCATTATCACTGGATTTTCATCATGATGTGTTTAAACATATGATATCATTTTATTTTTTTATGTCTTTTAATGCACACAGGTCCCTGTTTTGGGTGTTTCTTGTATCTTTCTATATTGATTGCAGACCAGTTTGTCTGCATTCATTTGCATCTCTTCAGCCACAGCTTTCGATTCTTGGCTTCTCCTAAGTGTACACCTCCCCCAGGTCCCACCCATGTTATATGTTCTGCATGGCAGAAATAGAAAAATAAACCACCCAATTCTTTTTCTATTCAGGCCATGTTTCTCCAGCATCACTTCAGCTGAGACCCTGCACTCTTAATGATTGCAATCCCCTCTCCCCTCCTCTATAAAGCACATCGGCTGCAGCAGCCCTGACAAGGTCCCACTATGCAGATCACATACAGACACAGACAAAATGATTGATAGCAATAACAAAGGGTCTCACCTTCAGATTTGGGGAGAGGTCAATGAGTCCCCTGTATCTTTCTCCTCCAGCTGCAGTTAGAGTTTGCACCCACCCTGTGGGAATTAGGGGGAAGGGAAGGATGAAGACACAAAATAGCAAGGAGAAAGCAGCTTGAAGCCATAACCTTGCATAACCATTTGCCCACCCATATTTATTACAGGAAAATACAGAGGTGTCCCACTGCTTGTTTTTGCTGATGCTGATCTTCAGACCTCAGACATACTCTGTAGGTTGGTCCTGATGCAGATCTATCATCTGGCAGGCAGCATAGAGGCAGGGCTTCTGAACGGCTCTTCTTAAAGATATAGTACATCTTTACAAACAAGCAGGATGCTTGTTAAGTATCTGAATTGCTGTTTGAATATGATGTAGGTTTATTTTTTTTAGATCATTATCTAAAGTATGTATTCCAACCAGTACATACAAGATAAGTGTCCTCAGCCTCCACAGTCCCCAGGATCAACATTTGAAAGTTGAATTTTAGTAAGGCGCTCACTTAATTGAGCTTTGCTATCTATGAAATATAGAACTATACATATACCCACTATAGAGACAGCATCATTATTGTCACTAGAGATGAGCGAATTTACAGTAATAATGAAGCGAATTACTTTGTTATCTCGGAAATCTGCTCATCAGTTGTCCGCCTTTGAACTGACTGCCGCTCCGTGCCGCTCCTCCCCGGGTGCCTGGAAAAGCTGGAACTTTTTCAGGCACCCGGAGAGGAGTGGCACAGAGCGGCCGTCAGATAAAATGCAGCAGGCTGATGAGCAGATTTCCCAGATTATGAAGTGATTTGCTTCGTTATTACTGTAAATTTGCTTGTCTCTAATTGGTACCAATATCAGCCAAGTACATATTAACCTATTCTGTATGTGTTACTTTTGCATAACAAATTGCTTATTTTGTATTTGCTGTTAATATATGATATATGATAAAATAGTTTGCATCTTTTATACAGTGGCTCAGTGGTGTCTTACAGCACTGGGGTCCTGGGTCCAAATCCAATCAAGGACAAAAGATAACTAGAGATTTGGTCCAATAGCAAACAATTAAATGTTTTCCCATGGCATTAGGACATTGAGCACCAAGACTGCAAGGGCATTTTTAGCGTCTTTAATGATCAGAGGCACAAACTCAATTTAAGACATATAAGATTTATAACATATAAAAGACTTTGATACAACACATAGCAGTACAAATCCTTGTATGATGGCATACTGCTAAATATTAGTAATACAACTGCCAAAATAAACTAGCACTGCAGAATCTGTTGGCGCTATACAAAAAATATTATTATTATAAAACTGCTATTCAAGGAACAAGTACATCACCATGGTGACATCATACTGTCACCAAACAACTACCACAATTACTGTGTAAAAGGAACCTCAATACTGTTACTGCATAAAGCACCCTATACACGGACCAATATTCCCCATATACAGTTACCATATAATAGTAACATAGTTACATAGTTAATAAGGTTGAAAAAAATGCAACAGTCCATCAAGTACAACCTACAGAAACCCTACTGTGTCGGTCCAGAGGAAGGCAAAAAACCTTATGAGGCAGATGGTAATCCCATGTCCTATCACATGTAATCTAGTGCCCATAATTTATATTATATTTTTTAAGAAAAGGATCCAGGCCTCCCTTAAACATATTTAACCCCTTCAGGACCAGGCTAATTTTCGTTTTTGCGTTTTTGTTTTTTCCTCCTTGTGTTTAAAAGACCATAGCTCTTGCATTTTTTCACCTACAGACCCACCTGAGCCCTTATTTATTGCGCCACTAATTGTACTTTACTATGACAGACTTAATTTTTTCATAAAGTATGCTGTGAAACCAGAAAAAAATGATATGCGCGGTGGAAAAAATAATAATTTGTTTTTATTTTCGTGTTTACCCCATTTATCCTATGGTAAAACTGACATGTTATGATATGTTCTTCAAGTCGGTACGATTACAATGATATGTAATTTATATGACTTTTATGTTATCTGACTGCTTTTAAAAAAATTAAAACCTTTTTAAAAAAACTAAATGTGTTTAAAATTGCTCTATTCCCAGCCTTATAACACTTTTATCCTTTGTCTATGGGGCTGTGTGAGGTGTTATTTTTTGTGCCATGATCGATTCTTTCTATCAGTACCTTGCTTGTTTATATGCAACGTTTTGATCACTTATTATTATAATTTTTCTGGATTTGATGTGACAAAAAATGCGCAATTTTACATAGTAACATAGTAAATAAGGTTGAAAGAAGACAAGAGTCCATCAGGTTCAGCCTAGGGAAACCCTAAAAAGACCACTACAAAGATCTCTGTACTGTCCATTCATATATTTGTACATTGTGATCAGATCGCCCCTAAGACGTCTTTTTTTCTAACGTAAATAACCCCAAGCTTGATAACCTGTCCTGGTACTGTAACCCACCCATTCCCTTAATGACCTTTTTTGCCCTCCTCTGCACCCGCTTTAGTTCAGCTGTGTCCTTCTTATATACCGGTGCCCAAAACTGTACAAAGTATTTCATATGTGGTCTGACCAGTGATTTATAAAGAGGCAAAACTATGTTCTCATCTTTAGCATCTATACCTCTTTTGATGCACCCCATTATTTTATTAGCCTTGGCAGCTGCTGCCTGGCACTGATCACTAAAGTTGAGTTTAGTGTCCACCAATACCCCCAGGTCCTTTTCTGGAGTAGTTTTACCCAGTGTTTTATTTAGCACATAACTGTATTTATTATTTCTATGGCCCAAGTGCATAACCTTACATTTATCCACATTAAACTTCATTTGCCATTTCACCGCCCAAGCCACCTAAACCGCTCTAGCTTCTCCAAATCCCTCTGTAATATGATATTATCCTCCTCTGTGCTGATTACTCTACCCAGTTTAGTATCATCTGCAAAAACTGAGATTCTACTCTGTAGCCCCTCTACAAGGTCATTAATAAAAATATTAAAAAGAAGTGGACCCAATACTGACCCCTGTGGTACCCCACTAGTAACTAAAACCCAATCTGAATATGTTCCATCAATGACCACCCTCTGTTTTCTATCACACAACCAGTTACTTACCCATTTGCATACGTTTTCCCCGAGTCCCAGCATCTTAATTTTGTAGACCCACTTTTCATGCGGCACAGTATTAAATGCCTTTGAAAAGTCCAGATACACAACATCCACAGCCTCCCCCAGGTCCAGTCTATAACTCACCTCTTCATAGAAGCCGATTAGATTAGTCTGGCAGGATCGATCCCTCATAAATCCATGCTGATGCTGCGTCATAAGATTATTTTCATTAAGATACTCCAGTATAGCATGTCTTACAAACCTCTCAAATACTTTACCTACTATACATGTTAGACTTACGGGCCTGTAGTTTCCAGGATCACTCTTTGACCCCTTCTTGAATATTGGTACCACATTAGCTATGTGCCAGTCCTGTGGAACAATCCATGTCATTATAGAATCTTTAAATATTAGGAATAAGGGTCTGTCTAACACAGTACTCAATTCTTGCAAAACTCTAGGATGGATACCTTCTGGGCCCGGTAACTTATGTATTTTAATATTTTTAAGGCATCTCCCCACTTCCTGTTGTGTTAGGTAGGTGAGATTTATGGGGGGATTTACATTATTACTAGTCCTGTGAATACAGTAGAGAAGAATGTATTTAGTAGATTGGCCTTTTCCTCTTCCCCCTCCACCATTACACCCAGATTATTTTTGAGGGGACCAACATTTTCGGTTTTAAGTCTTTTGTTATTCATATAGGTGAAGAACATTTTGGGATTTGTTTTACTTTCTGTGGCAATCCTTCTTTCTATTGCAATTTTTGCTTTTATTTGTTTTTAACACATTCTATTCTTATGTCTATAGTTGCTCAATGCTTCCCCACTATTTTCTAGTTTTAGTAGTCTGAATGCTTGTTTCTTATCATTTATTGCACCTCTTACAGCTGAAGTTAACCACATTGGATTTCTCCTATTTCTACTACTTTTATTCCCATATGGTATGTGTCGTTCACACGATTTACCCAGGATGCCCTTAAATATGTCCCATTTCTCTTGTGTACTTTTATTTCTGAAGGCATCGTCCCAGTCTATGTCCCTAAGGTCAAATTACCCTTACTGAAATTTAATGTTTTTGTTGCCTTTCTACCAATCATTTTATTGAAGGATAATTGAAAACGTACTTTGTTATGGTCAATATTACCTAGGTGAACCCCCCACCTCTATTTTTGATATTCTGTCTGGTCCAGGAGTGCCCCCCCTCTTGTTGGTTCCTGTACTAGTTGGGAAAGGTAATTATCTTTTACTATTTCCAAAAACCCGCTTCCCTTGCTGGAGCTGTAGGTTTCTGTTGTCCAGTTTATATTTGGGTAGTTAAAGTCCCCCATAAAAATGACTTCCCCCTGCTTCGCTGCCGTGTCTATTTGTCTTATAAGAAGATATTCGGATTCTTCCACTATACTTGGAGATTTATAACTCACTCCTATAAGAATTTTATTATTCCTCGTCCCTCTCCTTATTTCTACCCAAAGAGACTCCACATTATCATCACTTATATCCTCCCGCAGAATGGGTTTAAGGCAGGATTTACAGTAATTTCTGAATAGACTATAACCCTGGATATTACCGGCCCAGTCATAGCTCTCATCCAGCCAAGTCTCGCTTATCCCCACTATATCATATTTCTGTTCCACCATTATGAGCTCTAATTCCTCAGCTTTATTAGTGAGGCTTCGAGCATTTGTATACATACATTTAATATGTTTGTCCATATTCCCTTTCCTCTTGTCACTAGTGACTGTTCTATCCCCTCCCGCCACTTCACCCCCAGTTCCATAATCTATGCCAAGCTCTCCATCTACTCTGTCTTCACTTGCTGTATTGTAGTTGCCCTCCCTAGTTTAAACACTCCTTCAACCTCTTGGCCATCTTCTCCCCCAACACGGCTGCACCCTCCCCATTGAGATGCAGCCCGTCCCTACCGTAGAGCCTGTAACCAACAGAGAAGTCGGCCCAGTTCTCCATGAACCCAAACCCCTCTAACCTACACCAGCTCTTGAGCCACTTATTTACCTCCCTAATCTCCCGCTGTCTCTCAGGTGTGGCTCGTGGTACAGGTAATATTTCGGAGAACATCACCTTGGAGGTCCTAGTTTTAAGCTTCCTACCTAAGTCCCCGAAATCGTTTTTAAGGACCCACCACCTACCTCTAACTACCAATCCGCAATGTGACTGTCAGGGCAGGTGGGCACAAACAGACAAGAGACAGTGGGCCCTGGATCTGAATCCCTCCCACTGACCCTACCTATTTGCCTCAATCCCTAGGCGGTCGCAGACAACCACGAAGACGTTCCCTTCACTACGTATGTGAACACACAGAACAATACAGACAGACAAAACACAATTAGAATAGTGGAACAAGCCGGGTCAAATCATACGGGCAACGCGGTACAAAATCAGTGTGACAACGGATAGTCAAAAGGTCAGGCGGAGGTCAGGATAACGAGTAAGTCAGGCAGGAAGGAATTAGGACGGGGTTCGCAGGAGTAGACAAGGGGGAGCTGGGACCAGGAGAGAACCTAATAACCAGCACTGGAAGGTGATACTGACTAAACTTTATACTGGATCAGGAGCCCAGACCAAAGGCTGATTGGTCCGGCCTCCAGAATCCAAATACACTGCAGCTGGTGCACTGCAGGCTGAGCGGCAGGGAGATCTGTCACTCAGCCTGAGTGTAACAGCACTCAGCTGCTTGGCCGAGGCGGATCTGACTGACGCGAGACCCGCAGCTCCCTTGGTTGCTAGGGACGCCGTCGGGTCTCCGTGACGTCACCCGACCTCGGCGAGGAGGGCCGCGCTGCGCTCCGGCCGGGACAGGCACCGCTGGATCGCGGTCAGGTAAGTTGCTGACAGTGACGAACTCGAGCGCCAGGTAGGCAACACACCGTTCAACGATCTCGGTCTTTGTGACAGATTGCCCTGTCTGTCCCCCTAATAATTGAGTCCCCCACTACCAGTACCTGCCTGGCCTGCCCTGATCTCCTATTTCCCCTATTTTGTACTTACGCATACGCATTGATTACGCATGCAGAAATACCAAATATGTTTGTTTATTTATTTTTATTTATAAAATTGGAAAAGGGGGGTGATTCAAACTTTTTTTTAGGGGAGGGGATATTTTTTATTAATAAAAACACTTTTTTTTTTTTACTCTATTGTTTAACTTTTTGTCCCCCTGGGGGACTTTCAGTATTACTGCGGTGATCTCCCATAGAGACCACTGCATCGATCAGATCATTGCTGTATTACGCTGGTCTATAGCAGACCAGATATACAGATTGATAAGCCGGGATTAGTGCCAGTGCAACGCTGAGCACCGGCCGGCTCAGTAGAAGGGATCTCCCCCCACGATCATATCGCATTTAAATGTATAATTAACCGTAGTCCCGGGCTAAACTTAGCACCCAGGATTGCGTCAGTTCGGAAGGGGTTAATGAATTTGCCACTGTAACCCACCCATTCCCTTAAAGATCTTGGTCAACGACTGTCAGCCGTGTCTTTCTTGTATACCGTTGCCCAAAGCACAGCATTTTATTTGTGGTCTGATCAGTGACTTATAAAGAGGCAAAACTATGTTCTCATCTTTAGCATCTATGCCTCTTTTGATGCATCCCATAATTTCATTAGCCTTGGCAGTCGCTGCCTGGCACCAGTGGCGTAGCTATAGGGGTCGCCGGGGTCGCCATGGCGACCGGGCCCCTACGCTAGGGGGGCCCGCACGGCCCCCCTTGCCACTTGTGACACTGTCACTTTAAGCATCCCGAGAAGCTGCGGCCGCGCAGCTTCTCGGGATGCACAGATCGCTTTGATGTTCCGCCCGCACAGTGAGCGGGCGGAACATTAAAGAGATCAGAATACAGGAGAAGGACCTGTCAGCGTCCTCCTCCTGTATTCTCTCCCATAGGCTGCCGGCACTTCATACCAGCAGCCTATGGGAGGCCGGGCCGTGACCTCTCCGGCAGGCGTGATGATGTGACGTCATCACGTCTGCCGGAAGTCCCGTCCCTGCGGCTCGCAAGATGGAGTCCGAAGAGGAGGAGGAGAGCTGCTGCCTGCACAGCGCGGATTAGGTGAGTAGGATGTTTGTTTTTTTAGGGGCACCTCTGGGGGCATTATTAGTATATGGGGGCACCTCTGAGGGCATTATTAGTATATGGGGGCACCTCTGGGGGCATTATTAGTATATGGGGGCACCTCTGAGGGCATTATTAGTTCTTGGGGGCACCTCTGGGGGCATTATTATTGTATGGGGGCACCTCTGGGGGCATTATTATTGTATGGGGGCACCTCTGGGGGCATTATTAGTTCTTGGGGGCACCTCTGGGGGCACTATTAGCTCATGGGGGCACCTCTGGGGGCATCATTATTGTATGGGGGCACCTCTGGGGGCATTATTAGTATATGGGGGCACCTCTGGGGGCATTATTAGTATATGGGGGCACCTCTGGGGGCATTATTAGTATATGGGGGCACCTCTGAGGGCATTATTAGTTCTTGGGGGCACCTCTGGGGGCATTATTATTGTATGGGGGCACCTCTGGGGGCATTATTATTGTATGGGGGCACCTCTGGGGGCATTATTAGTTCATGGGGGCACCTCTGGGGGCACTATTAGCTCATGGGGGCACCTCTGGGGGCATCATTATTGTATGGGGGCACCTCTGGGGGCATTATTAGTATATGGGGGCACCTCTGGGGGCATTATTATTGTATGGGGGCACCTCTGGGGGCATTATTAGTTCATAGGGGGCAACTCTGTGGGCGTTATTAGTTCATGGGGGCCACCTCTGGAGGCATTATTAGTATATGGGGGCACCTCTGGGGGCATTATTAGCTCATGGGGGCACCTCTGGGGGCATTATTAGTGTATTGGGACACCTCTGGGGGCATTATTAGTGTATGGGGGCACCTCTGGGGGCATTATTAGTTGATGGGGGCAACTCTGGGGGCATTATTAGCTCATGGGGGCACCTCTGGGGGCATTATTAGTATATGGGGGCACCTCTGGGGGCATTATTAGTTCATGGGGGCACCTCTGGAGGCATTATTAGCTCATGGGGGCACCTCTGGGGGCATTATTAGTTCATGGGGGCACCTCTGGGGGCACTATTAGCTCATGGGGGCACCTCTGGGGGCATTATTAGTTCATGGGGGCACCTCTGGGGGCACTATTAGCTCATGGGGGCACCTCTGGGGGCGTTATTAGTTCATAAGGGGCAACTCTGGGGGCATTATTAGTTCATGGGGGCACCTCTGGAGGCATTATTAGTTCATGGGGGACCTCTGGGGGCATTATTAGTTCATGGGGGCCACCTCTGGGGGCATTATTAGCTCATGGGGGCACCTCTGGGGGCATTATTAGCTCATGGGGGCACCTCTGGGGGCATTATTAGTTCATGGGGGCACCTCTGGGGGCATTATTAGTCCATGGGGGCACCTCTGGGGGCATTATTAGCTCATGAGGGCACCTCTGGGGGCATTATTAGCTCATGAGGGCACCTCTGGGGCCATTATTTGTTCATGGGGGCACCTCTGGGGGCATAATTAGCTCATGAAGGCACCTCTGGGGGCATTATTATTGTATGGGGGCACCTCTGGGGGCATTATTAGCTTATGGGGGCACAGCAGGGAATCCTACATACAGGGGGCATCCCACATTCCTACTCACTTTACTGCACATTACACCAAACAGTGCAGTTACTATGGGAGCCTACAGGAGGGAGGAAGGGAAGGAAGTTGCTAGAAATGTGCGGAGCCTGAATTGTTTGTCTCGCAGGTTCTAAGGGGATGAAACGTATCTGGAAGGAATCATCTTGGAGGACTGGGCCGGATGGAGAGGAAAAGGGAAAGTGACGCCTCAGATCAAAGAAGACATCACCGGTGAGTCACTGTATGACGGTTTTCTTATTTTGTAGAACATCATTTAGTAGGGGTGCCCCGAGGTGGAAAAGGTTGGGAAGCACTGCGCTAATCTGTCCCGCTGCGCCCGCTGGCACATGCTGTCATCTGATTGGGCCTCTTACCTAATCAGATGACAGCAAGTACCAGCGCCCCCTCCTCCAGACATCTGCCTTGGCGGCCCAAGCTGTGTCCTATGGCCGTATCTTTACCGCTTTTAGGACTGCAGGTGATATCAGGTGACTTCTCCAGGTTGCAGAAGTTCAAACTTCATCGTGCCCTGCTGACAGTTTATAATGGGAGTTGTAGTTTTGCAGCATGTGGCTCTTCAGGTTGCAGCACTACAACCCCCATCGTTTCCAACTGGTAGTTCATGATGAGAGTTGTAGTTTTTCAGCTGTAGAGTCAAAGATTGGAATACAATGATTAGACAATGACACAGTACAGTCCATTAATTATAGGGGGCAGTAGTGCAGTACATGAGGTGGAGGCAGTGACAGGGCATTAGAACATGGTGGCACATTAGAGTAATTGGATATAACGTTAGATAGGACTTTGCCTGATCGGGGGGAGATGGGGGGGCCCCAAGCTAAAATTTTGCACCAGGGCCCATCAGCCTTTAGCTACGCCCCTGCCTGGCACTGATCACTAGTTGAGTTTACTGTCCACCAATACCCCCAGGTCCTTTTCAGAAGCAGTTTTATTCAGTGTTTTAATATTTAGCACATAATTGTACTTATTATTTCTATGGCCCTGGTGCATAACCTTACATTTATCCACATTAAACTTCAATTGCCTGCACTTTTCTTAATTGTATTCTTTTGACTGGTGGTTACAGTTATTTATACCAATAGACAGATTTGTTATTTCACAGATAATGTACCTACCTGCTTGCCTCAATTGGCCCTAGATGGCCGTGGACAACCACGAAGACGTTCCCTATACTGAGTACGTGCAACACAGAACAAGACAGACATACAAACACAATATAGAATAGTCGAACAGGCAAAGTCAAAAACCAAGCAGGCAGCGCAGTACAAAACAAGTAGCAGTCGGATAGTCAAAAGTCAAAGCCAGAGGTCAGGTAACACAGACGAGCAAGCAGAGGGAGTTAGGATGGGGAGCGCAGGAATAGACAAGGAATAGCTGGGATCCGGATGTTACTCAAAATAGCCAGCGCTGGGACTCAGTCCCAGCTTTGATTTATGCTGACCATGAGCCTGGTCTGGATCCCCATTTGACCAGCGCTCTGATCTTCCAGGTTACAGACAGGCAGAGAGACCCATCAATCACAGAGACCAGACCGGTGCAAAATCAAGTCCAGAAGCTTCTCAGCTTAACTCCTGCATTGCCGGAAGCTGAGAAGCAATCAGGTGTGGCACACAAAAGCAAAACACCAGGCCCAGTTCAGACCAGGCTACTGCAGATTCCTGACAATTATGTATCTCCTTCAATAAACTCAGTTTAAAAAAAAAAAAACTTCAATTGCCATTTCTCTGCCCAAGCCTCCAGCTTCTCCAAATCCCTCTGTAATATTATATTATCCTCCTCTATGGTGATTGAAACGACTGGAGTCGGGGATCCACTGTACCACCGCAAGCGAAGGCGTAAGCTGAATCGGAGTGGAGTCTAAGGGGCTGCTGGTCTCAATCAGTGCGGGACGGGCTTGCTGCGGCAGGCGACCCCCAGGTCAATAGCCCTGCCTAGGCTTGCTAACGGCAGTGGGTGAGTTGAAGCTGGAGACACGTGGCAAACAGGAACACAGCAGGACTCACTGCTGGAAACGCAGACGGCAGGAACCACGGGCAGCAACAACAGGCAGGGACAACAGGCACGAACAGCACAGAGCTGGAACCACGCGCTAGGGAAGCATGCAGATGCTCCAACACTAGGGTCGGGGCAGGGCTGAAATTTATAGGGAGGTGTTTGGTGCACACTACTAATCAGGGACATTCTGTCCATTTAAATCACAGAGAAGCTGCGCGCGTACTTTATGCAGTGTTGAACCTTGCCTATTCCTCTATGGGATCCTGGCCGGAGCGTATACACATCGTAAATGCTCCGGCCGTGATCCCGTGCGGCGCCGCAAATAACTGGCATATCAGTTTTCTGTGGCTGCAATTCAATGAATTGCGGACGTAGAAAACCCTGTCAGTCCACACAATGAAGCGAGCGGCTCCGGACGCTTGTTTCATTGTGTGCTGTGGGAGGTTCTGATGTGAGCGGTTTGGGGAGGTTCTGATGCGGGCCATTCCGGGTCACTGAACGGCCGGTCTTTTATAGCGTGTGAACATAGCCTTAAGAGGGATATGTGGAAGGAGTTCAGGATTCGTATGGTAGGAGGTAGGCGTAGTTTGTAGGAGACCTGATTGATGCGCCTGAGGACTGTGAATGGGCCAAGGAACCACAATTTTTTTTTTATCATTATTCTTTATTTTGGGATTAACAAGAATGGAAGTACGGGGATAATTCCTCCGTCTCCCAGAGAAATACATTGAAAACCAAGACAGAGCAGTGTTATGTGCAAAGCAGACCAAAAAATTAAGAATAAACTCAGACTGTATTTATCATCATGTTCTAAGCAAAAAAACGTAGAAGGGCCCTGTCAGTATAGCCACCAGCTATGGCCATCCCTGGATTAGAAGGAGCATCCCCGACCTCCACCTCGAATCCATTAAGTTTTCTAAGTAGAGTCCCTAAGAGGAGGGACCTCCCCTGCCTTCAAAAAGACAGGAGGAAGAGGAAAGACAAAAGTACCGAAGGGAGGAAAGAAAGAGCAGGAGGGAGAGAAAGAAGATAGAAAGAGAAAGAAGGAAAAAAAAGGGGGGGGGGGGAGTAGGTGGAATGGGTTAGGGGGTAGGGAAAGGCCGGCGGCCAGCCTCTCCGGCACCACCCCCCGAGCAGGCATGCCCAGACAGATCTTATTCCAAAAAAGTAATAAAATCGGACAGGACCAGAATATATGCAAGTGCGTTCGTATGGCAGAGCCGCATCACCAACACAGAGGGTCCACATTCAGCTATATGGCATGAAGCCTGGCTGGCACCCGATACCAACGGGTAAGTATCTTATACCCCACTCCTTGGAGGACTTGTGAACTAAGGTGAGTATTTTATCGCGTTAGCGATTAGACAGTGTAAGATTCAAGTCTTCTTACCACTTGAGCAAGAAGTCAGGAGAAGAAATTAACAGGGAGTATGTCAATGATAAGATGTGTGTCGCAACGGGCCTTCCTCCATACACAGAGTTTCAAAAGCAGTATATGAAGTCACGAACGTGGAGGCCATAGGGAGAGTGTGTAAAAATGGCGTAACTGGTTAATGCGCCATAATCCCAAGGGGACTGTATCCACCAGTTCCCCCAATGCAGCAGAGGTTGCATACGCAGAACCAGAACGGAAAGAAGTGGTCCTGAACCTACCCGCCTTCACCCAGGAGCGGAAGACAGGATCCTCCAGGCTCGCGGGGAAGGCGGGGTTTCCTAGCACTGGCAAGTGGAATGGACGTGAAAGATTGTTTCACTTTGACCCATGGTTTGCTTTCCGCGTGTCTGCACCAATTCATGGCCCTGGACAGTAATGCTGCCAGGTGATACAGCCGGAAGTCCCGTTCCCCCTTGTGATATGGGCCTACACAACATTGTCTGATTCAGTCGAGCAGGTTTATTGTTCCAAATAAAGCGTATTTGCAAGGATGCGAGCGCTTTAAAAAAAGTAGTTTGGGATTTTGGGCCGGTATGCACTGAAAAAGATAAAGTAGACAGGGTAACAAGGACATTTTGAAAATGGCACACCTATCGAACCAGGAGAAATAACCCCTGGTCCACACGGCACATTAAGATTATCAATGGAGGGAGAGACAGGTGGCTGGCACTGCACCCTACATATGCGGGTCGGGAGGTTCGGACCGCGGTGAGCTGAATCCCGGTTGCATATAAATCAGAGGTGTGTGGAGGTGCTACACGCTAACGCAAACAGTCCAATATAGGTAACAGTGAGAAAAATAGAAGCGGGCACTCACCACTGTATCACCGTAGAATGCTTTATTAATCCGGGTGGACACGCAGCAGGGAAGGGGGAAGATGGAGGAGCGGGTGCAAGCCAAAAAGATTATAGTTTGGATAGCATAGGTGGAAAATTTAGAGAGTAAAGCTTGCATAGGTCAGAAGGGAATAGAATCCCCAGATACTTAATCGCCTCTCTGGCCCAATTAAAATGAAAATATTCACATAGCGCCGCTAACTTTCGGTGGGTGAGCCCTACATTCATCACCTCGGACTTGGATAAATGTATCTTGAAGTTAGATGTGTGGGCATATTCGTCTAGTTCCCTCATAATGGAGGGGAGGGACACCGATGGGTTGGAGCCGAAGAAGAGCAAATCGTCTGCATAAGCAGCAATTTTATGGGTAGTTCTACCCACCGGTATCCCTCCCACATCTACATTAGCCCGGATACGGCAGAGAATGGGTTCTAAGGTAAGGATGAAAGTAAGTGGGGAGAGCGGACGCTCCTGCCTCTGACGTTTTTGATGGGGAATTCATTGGAGAGGAGGCCAAGCCTAAGTAACACAGGGACTCCACCATGAAGGGCCAATTAACTCTATCGAATGCCTTTTCTGCATCCGTAGATAACAGCTTTAGAGGCATATCAAGCGACTTGGCCTTGTGGAGTGGAGCAATTGCCCTCATGGTGTGGTCCCTGGCCTCCCTTCCGGGCATGAAACCCACCTGGTAAGGGTGAACGAGTGCCCCCAGTGTCTGTTATAGTCTAATGGCAGGGATCTTAGAGAATAGCTTTAGATACACGTTGAGGAGTAAAATAGGACTGTAATTGCTACAGTGTGCTATCCTTCCCTTCCTTCGGGATAACTAAAACATGTGCCCGTGTGGAATCCAGGGGCAGTTCCCCCACTTCACAGACAGCGTTAAATGCCTAAATAAAGGAAGGGGCTAACTGGGTTTGAAACCTCTTATAGTATGCTAGGAAAAACCCATCTGGACCTGGGGCCTTCCCCGTTTGTGTGTCTTGGATTGCCAGGAGAATTTCCCCAGTGGAAATGGGTCTTTCCAGGGTCTCCATTACCGATTTGTCCAATCGGGGCATCCCCGAAGCGGCTAGGTACTGCTTAATGCGATCCAAAAAATCACTGCTCGCAGTGGTGGGATTTGTCTTATCCACCACAGAGTAGAGCTTGGTGTAGTATGACCGAAACTCTCCTGCAATTTCGGAGGGAGTGTATAGGGGAGATAAAAGCGAAGCTGTTGTGCGCGTAACGCCCTAGCCAAGGCCCTCTCGGGTTTGTTGCCATGCTCATAGTAATAGCGTTTACATTTGGAGAGGGTAGCCTTGGCATTGTGTATGAGATGTGCTCTGAGCTCTTCCCGATTGGACAAAAGCTGTCCTTTAGAGTCAGCGGTCAGAGTACTCTTGTGTGCTGTTTCTAGAGCTTTCAATTGGGCCAAGAGTCGCTCTGTCAATATGTGTCTGTGTGAGGAGAGGGAGGTCATTGTGGCGTAGTAGGAAGTAGTCCAATCTAGAATAAGAATCATGGACAGGGAAGTAAAACGTGAAATCCTTGTCGTCAGGGTGGCAGATACGCTAGACTTCGACCAGTCTATGCCCATGCAAAGTAAAACGTAAAATTTGTCTCAAAGCGGACGCACTTATGTGGGAGGCCCCCGTGGAAGTGTCCAATATAGGATCAAGTGCGATGTTAAAATCTCCCTCCAGCACCAAAGTCCCTTAGTGTGTCCAACATCCGAGTTAGGGCTGTTCCTTAGTGCTGTTCGTGTTGGGCAAGTAGAGGGAGGCGAATGTGAATGTGTGCATCGTGATGCGTCCCTTAAGGAGCACCATCCTACCTGCATCATCGCAAGAAGTCTCCACATGTTCCCATGGCAGATTTTTGGATATCAGGTTACAGGAACCACATGCTTTTGGATTTGGTGAGTAACTGTGATTTGAAAAAGGAAATGAAGCATTAGCAAGAGTAATCTGGAGGCATTGAGATGTGTCTCCTGCAAAAAGACCACGTGTAGATTCTGTTTTCTCAGGAGGTTCATCAGGATGGACTGCTTCCCCGGGTCATGAAGACCTTTTACATTAAGGGGAGGGGTGTAGGAAGGGTTGGGAAAGTGTAAAAAGGGAAAAAAGGGGGGGGGGGAGAGGAAGAGAAAAGCACAGAAGAAGGAAGCAATAAGATGAGAGGGGTGTGGAGATGAGAGAAGAAAAGAACATAAGAAAGGTCAACCGTTATACACGTGTGCAATTGGCGTGACCAGAGACAAGGGTAGCAAGACAGAAAGAGAGAAGATAAGGTAGAAGGCTATGCCCAGAAGAAAAATCCAGTAGGAGAACAGAGAGGAACTTTAGATGGAAGTGAAAGAGAGGTAATGGAAAACCATGGGGGAGGTGCGTGGCCAGGGACCGTCCTAATGAGCCATACAGACGCTGCAAAGTTCAGGCCCGTCCCCCCCTCATAACTTTGGGAGGGAGCGCAAAATCCAACCCCGCAGGGAACAATGCTTAAACCAGGCATCAGAATTAGCTAACTATTAACAAGAAGGGGAGACAGCAGAGCACAGCCTGCACATGAGAGGGAAGCAAGAGGTACGTTTGCAGTAGGGTAAACAAAACCACATAGCCACATAACACATTACAAAAGGACAGTTGCGGATCTGAGCAGATGAACCCTAAGGGTGAGTTATCTCTCACGTCATGCTAGGTCAGGGGAGGGCTACTACCATCTGAGGGCCAGGACGTCACTAACAGAGAAGATCCCCATTCCCTGTCTGGGGAAGGCAAAAAAATGCTATAGGGCACGCAGGTGTAAATAACTAGGAGGGGATCCCGCAACCATTTGTAAATCAACAACTGGTGAAACAGAATGAAGCAATGTCCGGGTCCCAGTCCAGGGGGCGCTTCCCTCTGAGGAGATGAAGAGCTTTTGCGACGGCGCCGTGTTCCCCTCTAGTAGGGGATCTTTGTGGCAGGGCAGGCGCACGCTCTACTGCGAGCCAGTTTGGAACAAACACAGGTGGAGAGCCGAGGAAGGTGAAGAGGCCCAGAAGATCTTCAGGCGTGTGGAGGACATATGTGCGCTCCTCTTTCCTCACAACCACGTGAAAGGGGTGGCCCCAGTGGTAGGTGGCGCCCTGCTCCTTAATGCATGCCAATAGAGGCCATCTCATGTATATTTTCCTAGCCGACACGTCAAGGAACAGCCTAAGCACAGTGTCCTCAAACATAATGTCCCCCTCCACCTCCCTGGCTGCCTTGAGTATGGCCTCTTTGTTGGTATATACGTGCAGCCGACACAAGATGTCTCTCGGGGGACCTGCCTCCTGCTGGAACCTGGCCACTCAGTGCACCCGGTCTATGACGAACGTGGCCTCCACTGGTCGCCCCGTTACTTGATTAAACAATGTGGTGACACGCAGTAACAGGTTATCTCGGGGGCTCTGTTCTGGCAAACCTTTAATGCGGACGTTGTTCCGGTTCTCCTAGTCGTCCAGTAGCAATGTGAGGGTCTGCGTGTGGTGTCTCCCCAGTTCTGTCTCCGTCTCGAGTGCTGAGACCCTTGTGGTCAGGGCAGCAATGGCGTCCTCACTTGCCGTTGTTCTGGTGGAGACGGCTTCCACCTCCTCCCGCATTGCACTCAGGGCCTGTTGTTGCGCTGCTTTTATGCGCTGAACCACCGAGTCCAGGTCTTGTTTGGATGGCAGCGCCTGGATCAAGTTCCAGAGGAGCTGTAACTCCGTCTGGACCACCCCACCTGGCGAATCCCGATGTATAAGGGGCTGCGTCACAGATGAACCAGCCACGAGGCTACCGTCTTCCGCGAAAGGGTCGGGTGGTGAGCCAAACATGGTCCCCGAGGTGTGGTGTGGAGCTAAGTAAGCCCTTGTTTTTGTGTCTGAAACGGCCTCTGGCATAGAGCTCCAAGGAAGCACGTCTTCAAAGCTCCATAGCTAAGCCACACCCCGTGAACCCAATTTGTAACTTGGGATCTTCAGCCGAACGTACTTGGCCGACAACCAGACTTTATCACCTGGAGCAAAAGTTATGGCAGGCCTCCTCTTCTTGTCTGTCTGTAACTTCATTCGACCAGTTGCACATATCAGAGATTGGTGTGTGTGTTCACAAATGGACTTAAAGGGGGAGATTTATGAAAGGGTGTAAATATACACCTGGTGTAAATTGCCCATAGCAACCAATCACATCTCAGCTTTCAGCTCTGATAACAGCTCTGATAAAAGGAGCTGTGATTGGTTGCTTTGGGCAGTTTACACCAGGTGTATATTTACACCCTTTCATAAATCTCCCCCAAAGTCTTCACCAGTTCATCCACGGCTGGTACCTCAGAGGATGTAGACAGAGGTAGCGGAGGAAGTGGGTGAAAACCGTAGACAGAGAGTACGCCAAAACCTGGAGACAAATTAAGGACCTCTGTGAGAAACAATATGTTGTGGCAGTCCATTCAACAGGAAGATGTGTTGAAAAAACAGGTTGGGCAGAAGGCAGACCGGGAAGAGGTACGAAATGTAAAATCTTCGAGGACCAATCCAAATAACACCCCACTGCTGGGCAACCACTCTAGCAATCTCATGGATGTCAGGCTCTGTGCCAGGATCCATAGTTGGAGCCTGCTATAACGACTGGAGTCGTGGATCTACTGTGCCACCGCTAGCGATGGCGTAGGCTACATCAGGGAGCAGAATCTAAAGGGCTGCTGGTCTTCACCAGTGCCCGCGATGGGCTTTCTGAATCAGGTGACCCCCAGGTCGTTACCCCGGGCTAGGCTTGCTATCGGCGGCAGGAGCGAGGTAAAGCTGGAGACATGGGCAAGCAGGAACACAGCTCACGGCAGGAACCGCAGGCAGTAGGAACACAGCAGGGCTAGCGGCTGGAATCGCAGACGTCAGTGGCCACGGGCAGGAACAAAGGAGAGCTGGGACCACACGCTAGGGCTCCAACACTAGGGTCAGGGTAGGGCTGCAATTTATAGGGAGGTTTTTGGTGCACACTACCAATCAGGGACATACTGTCCCTTTAAATCATGAAGGCGTGCGCCCGAGCCGACAGTGAGGAACGGGGACACATGAGTTACCCTGCGGGGCTGAAGAAACAGCTGCGCAGGACCCCTGCACGTGGGGACCAGCGCCCGCTGGTAACTGGGAGCAGAAAGAGCAGCAGCGGCCCGGAGCACGGCCCGTCGCCGCAGCTGTGACAGTTATTCTTTTACCCAGTTTAGTGTCATCTGCAAAAATGGAGATTCTACTCTGTAGCCATTCTGCAAGGTCACTAATAAACATATTAAAAAGAAGTGGTGTTCTTTCTTTTCTTTCTTATTGAGTACAGATCACTACAATGATTTCTTGAGAAAAACATCTTCGGTGTTCCAGCACCTTTTTCCACCTGTAGTGCCTCAACTGCTACCCTTGGTGCCCCTTTTGTGCTCCTATATAGTATTATGGTCTCCATTGCACCCAACACAGTATTATAACCCCCTTTCTTTCCCTAAACAATATTATGGCCCTAACTGTTCCTCCACACAGTCGTATGGCCCTTTTTGGCACTCCAATGATTATTATGCCCCTTCCCCCTTAACAGTTCACATCCACATATGGGGGAAATGCAGGACCCACTTACTGATTTATGAAGTGTGAGTCTCTGGCGACACAAGGTGGGCACAACATGTTGGACACTAATACAGCATTTCTGTAGAAAATAGCATCTTTCATGTTACATCATCCGCTGCACATTCATTTCTGGAAAACACAAGTGAGGTCAAACTTTTAACTACCACAGGGGCTTTGCGCCCCAAAACAATTGCAGCAAAATCTGCACTTAAAAGACAAATGGTGATGCTTTCCTTCTTAACCCAGTCATGGAGATGGGAGAAAGTTCCAAAAAGTCAACTATCACTGCAGCCCTCCACCAGTCAGGGCTTTATGGCAGAGTGTGCAGACAGAAGTCTCTCCTCAGTGCAAGACATATGAAAGCCTGCATACAATTTTCTAAAAAAACACATAAAGAATTCCTAGACTATGAGAAATAAGATTCTCTGGTCTGATGAGACGAAGATTGCGAAGACACCCATGGGGTCAAAATGTTTGCCAAGCAACTTAATTAATTCCATAAGGGGTGTAGCTTCATATATGCCGTCTGTTTAGGAGTGTTTTTTATATTCTAGTACCCCCAAGTAGGGCTGGGCGATATGAACGATATGCAAAAATATCGTCATCAATTTGGATGACGATATAGATTTTCGGCATATCGCAATACATGCCCACGGAGCGGTAGTGAATAAGCTCACTTACCGCTCCGTGGTACCGCGCTGCAGGGCCTTTCGTTCACGCATCATCAGCGCGCTAGCTGACGATGCGTGTGACGTCAGGTCTCTCCCAGTGCATGCTGGGAAGAAGACGCGGCCCGTCTCGCCTCGTGGCCTCCATCAGCCAGCCCTGCAGGAAAGGTAAGTAGCAGAGGGGTCGGGGGGTGCAGATGGCTATGGCATGGGGCTGATGATGGCCCTGGCTGGGGGGACATGATGTGGCAATGGCATGGGGCTTGGCTGGCACATAGGGAAAGCTGATGATGGCATAGGGGAGGGGGAGATGACTGGCAACGGGGGGGGTGATGACTGGCAATGGGGGGCTGATAACTGGCAAGGGGGGGGCTGATAACTGGCACAGAGGAGGACTGATAACTGGCACAGGGGAAGACTGATGACTAGCAAGGGGGGCTGATGACTGGCAAGGGGGGGGGGGTGATAACTGGCACAAGGGGGGCTGATGGCACAGGGGAGGGCTGATGACTGGCACAGGGTGGGCTGATGGCACAGGGGAAGGCTGATAACTGGCACAACGAGGGGCTGATAACTGGCACAAGGAGAGGCTGATGGCACAGGGAAAGGCTGATGACTGGCACAAGGGGGGCTGATAACTGGCACAAGGAGGGGCTGATAACTGGCACAAATAGGGGCTGATGGCACAGGGAAAGGCTGATGACTGGCACAAGGGGGGGGCTGATAACTGGCACAAGGGGGGGGGCTGATGACTGGCACAGGGGAAGGCTGATGACTGGCAAGGGGGGGTGATAACTCGCACAAGGGGGGCTGAAGGCATAGGGGAGGGCTGATGACTGGCAAGGGGGGGTGATAACTGGCACAAAGGAAGGCTGATGACTGGCACAGGGGAGGGCTGATGACTGGCACCAGGGGGGGCTGATTGCACAGGGGAGGGCTGATGAGTGGCACAAGGGGGGGGGGGCTGATGGCACAGAGATGGCACAAAGGGGGCTGATTGCACAGGGCTGAGCCGCTGATGGCACGTGGGTGTGCCGGGGTGTATGTCACATTATCTTGTTAATGCCCATGCTGTTTCGTTCTAGTCTTCTTTATTGTTAATTTAAGATGTGTTATTTTCATCGTTGAAAATAACGCTTTATAAGTATAAAAAAAACATTGGCTCCTAGATTCTGATGAAATTTGTCAAGCCCTGACATAAGGGATGATGGTGCTGGCTGGGAGACAGGATGATGGCAAAAAATGGCATGGGGCTGATGGCACTGGCTGGGGGACATGATGATGGTGGCATCATGGGGCTGATAAATAAAGCAATTTTAGCAATATGTTACTAAGTCTTGAGGTTTTTCTTATAAGAGTAGTACTCGGATTAATACTCAATTGCTAAAATAATCATTTCCTGCAGCCGTAGATCTCATCAAGCTGTGTGCCTGTTTTGGTCAACTCGCAAGCATGGATGAGGAGCTTACAAGTGTGGAGGAGGAGGAGGTGCTCATAAGGAAGACCGGTGCGACGTCGGTCATATGGACCTGGTTTGGGTTTAAGGAGTCAGATGTTGAGCAGAAAAATATAATCTGCAAACTATGCCGGGCAAGAATAATAGCGAAGATGGGGAATACAACTAATTTGTTTTATCACCTCAAAATGAAGCACGTTTTGGAATATGAAGATAGCCAAAAACTGCGCCCTCCACAAACGCCCAGTCAAGTGGAAACCAAAAAGGTGGCCCTGCGCCTACACAGCAGATTAATATTTTAAAAGCATTTTCTAAAGGCATTCCATATGACAAAAGAAATCGGCGGTGGATTGATATTACAAATGCCATTACCCTGTTCCTGTGTAAGGACATGGTGCCGTTTCTTACAGTGGAGAAAAGCGGCTTTCAGAACATGATTAAGACACTCGATCCACGTTATGAGGTACCTGGCTGCAAACACTTTACCCAAACTGAAATTCCCAAACTGTATGACAAAGTCCGCGAGCCAGTAAAGAAAGAACTTCAGAGTATAAAACACTATGCAACCACTACGGACTTGTGGTCCTGTCCCACAATGGAGCCTTACATTAGTCTTACAGTCCACTTCATCAATGACGAGTGGAAGTTGTGCAGCAGATGCCTACAGACAGCTTATTTCCCCGAGGATCATACTGGTGAACTCATATCTCAAGGATTAAAGAAAGCACTCGAGTCATGGGGACTTAAAGAAGAGTTACAAGTCTGCATAACCACCAACAATGACGCAAATATCGTGAAAGCTGTGGAAATGAATGGCTGGACAAGACTGCAGTGCTTCGGCCACAGGCTCCACCTCGCCATCGGTAGGTAAACGTTTCTTTTAGTCCGAGTCGAGACTAGTTCAACATTATGCGGGGGTATTGTGCTAATAATATTTTCTAATTTTGTCCTTAGAGAGAAGTGTGAAAGATGCCCGTGTTGAACATGCGATTGGCAAATGCAAGAAAATAGTGAGTGCCTTTTCTTACACTTGGAAAAGGAAGAGAGAAATGGCTAATGCCCAGGCTGAGCTAAACCTGCCTCCTCACCGCCTCATCACTGAAACACCAACAAGATGGGGGTCTCGACAACAGATGATTCAGAGGCTGCTTGAACAAGAGAAGGCCATATCACAGGTCCTGAAAGCAGACAGGAAAACCAGGCACCTGGTACCAAATTGGCAGGACATTGATGTGTTGGAATCTATAAACAAGACCCTCAATTGGAGTTGGAGTTCACAGATGCTCTGTCTGGAGAAGAGTATGTGAGTGTGTCTTATGTCAAACCTGTGCTCCACCTTCTAAACAACACAGTTCTTCCTCTAGCTGATGATGACATTGACAGTGACACAGACCTGACGAAGGACATGAAGAGTCATCCTCAAGTATTTAAATGAGAAGTACTCAGACCCTGCAACTAATGACCTCCTGGATATGGCCTCCTTTGTCGACCCACGCTTCAGATCATCATATATAGCAGATGACCGATCACAAAAGCAGCAGCAAAAATTCAGGCACTACAAGAGACGCAAGCTGTGTCTGCCACAGAGTCACCACCATCACACACAAGCACAGGAGCTGATGGAGAAGCCCAGAGAGAACACAAGAGGAGTAAACGAAGTCTGGGAAGCTTTTTTTAAAATGCTTCTGCTCAGCCTGGCCCAGCTGCCTACTGACAGAGAAGCAATTGAAATTGAGCTTAAGCGTTACCTGCAGGCACTGGATGTAGAAGGCGAAGCTGACCCACTAATGTGGTGGAGGCTGCACCAGGCTAATTTTCCCAGGGTGGCAAACCTAGCCAAGAAATACCTTTGCATACCTGCCACGAGTGCCCCCTCAGAGAGGGCATTCAGCACCAGTGGCAACATAGTAACATGCCACCGATCTGCACTGAAGCCCGAGACTGTGGACAAACTTGTGTTCCTGGCGAAAAACCTTGTCTGATGTGCCAGAAGTTTAATCACGGCACACAACATTAATGTTGTTCTTGTTCAGTCATGTTAGTTTGCATTACATATTGCAAATTTGTTGTATATTTACAGGGAACCTGTCATCAGCTTTAGGCTGACCTAGAGGGCACTGGGCAGCATAAAGTAGTGACAGAAATTGTGATTTCTGCGGTGTGTCAATGATGAGCTAAAAGTAAGTGGTTGCTGAGAACCAGCCTCTTAATCATTGCAGCTCAAGCCTAGAAAGAGTCAGATCTCCCTGAGAAGAGCCATGGTTATTCCTAATCTCCTGCTCTCCCTGCCCATCTGCTGATGATTGGCAGTTCTCTCCTATTGAAAAAGGGAACTAGGCAGAAGACGGTCAATCAACAGCAGGTGGGCAGGGAGAGCAGGAATTTATAAATACCCTTGACTCTTCTCAGGTGGTCATGACTCTTTTTCAGGCCTAGTCTGCAATGATTGTGATGTTAGTTCTTGGCAACCACTTACTTTTAACTTTTAAACGACAGACCTCTGAAAACAACTCACCTGTCTCTACTTTATTCTGCCGTTAGTAGGGGCAGCACAAAGTTGATGACAGATTCCCTTCCCTATTATGGAAAAGAAACCTGTTGAACTTGAAGGGTTTTATGTTTAAATATATTGCACAATAAAGCTGCACATAATTATGTTATCAGGACAACAGGACCAAATTTTATGTTTATTTTTTACATTTAATTTGCACTTTATTTTAAACAATTTTGTGTTTTACTAACACTTAATCTTTACATTGTTTGGAAAAAGATCTGTTATACAATACACATCTTAAAAAATTCTTAAAGTGTTGTAATTTGTATACACACACAAAAAAATTGATATATCGTTATATATTGTTATATCGTGCATGCATCAAATTATATTGTGATATAAATTTTAGGCCATATCGCCCAGCCCTACCCCCCAAGGTCTCAACAAACCTAAAATGGTGCCTGCAAAATATCCTAAAATCATGTGGATCCCAAAATCCACATGTTTGAAGCCTGTGATGAGTCAAGTAGTCATCTAGGGCCACATATGGGATATTTCTAAAACCTCAATATTGGGGAAATAAATATTGAGTTGGACTTCTGTGGCAAGACTTGTTGTGTTACTGTGGTGTAGCTCTAGGTTGTTGGTTTTGCTTTACAGCTCAGCCAAAGGTGATATTGTTGTGACGCCAGTGCTAGCCCAGCACACAGATGTTGATGTTGGTACCTGCTTTATGTTGTGGCTGGCTGTATTCCCAAGGTTGGTGACCTGCCGGGTTGTGATGGGCTCTTGTCATGGTAGTCCTAAGTGGCAATTGACCCACCCAGTATTGGTAACCCCACCCACAGAAAGGGGAAAAATAACCCAAGGTGTACGGTTAGTGTGTATAGGTGCTGGTGCGAAGAAAATAATGAGTCCCAGTGATATAAAAATATGACAGCTTTACTGTGCTCTCAGTAGTACAATACACTTTTGCAGCAAATAGATAAATCTTTACAAAGACTTTAGTTCTTGAACTTGTTTGTTCTGAGGAGATACTTGAAGAAGTAGAGTAGAGGTAGTTATAGCAGTGCTTGAAGAGTTCAAGGTAGAGTAGCGTAGAGGAGTTTGTCAAGAGAGTCCCAACCCAATGTAGCAATAAACTCTGCTGGAACTTGAGAGAATACTTTAGAGTGAGAAGTTTACTTGTACCCGTGAATAGACTTTAGTCTGACCACCTTCTGCCATACAGTGTTGAGTGACTCGTCCTTCTAGGGTGATACAAGCCCCAGTTGTGGTTACCTGGGTGAAGCTAAGCTCTGGGGGTGTCCCAGTTACCTGCACTGTGAGATAGACCTTTTGGTAGCTTTGTCCTATCCAGGCTAGTTCCTCTTTTTTATCAGGATACTACCCTGGACTTTTTAGATTGGTTCACGGCGTGGGCTAGGATGTTCCTAGACTCTCCTCCCTTAGTAGTGTTTAGCACTGCATAGTAGATATAGTATAAGTACTGAAAAAACTAGGGGGGAGATTTATCAAACATGATGTAAAGTGAAACAGGCTCAGTAGCCCCTAGCAACCAATCAGATTCCACCTTTTATTTCTCATAGGGTCTTTGGGAAATGAAACGTGGAATCTGATTGGTTGCCAGGGGAAACTGAGCCAGTTTCACTTTACACCATGTTTAATAAATCTCCCCCTAGGTGTCCACACATGTCTTAGGGCCCTATTCCACAGTAACGATAATCGGCCGAATCGTCCCCATGTGGCCCGATTCCGGCCAGACCTAAAATCATCGTTCAGATGTTAAAGGGGAAGTCCGGCGAAATTTTTATTAAAGTATTGTATTGCCCCTCCAAAAGTTATACAAATTACCAATATACACTTATTATGGGAAATGAACATAAAGTGCTTTTTTCCCTGCACTTACTACTGCATCAAGGCTTCACTTCCTTGATAAAATAGCGATGTCACGACCCGACCCCCAGAGCTGTGTGGGCTGTGGATGCTGAAGAGGATGATGGCAGGGGGACACAGGGCACTGGAGGGACACTGAGCATCCCTCTGCCATCATCCTCTCCAGCAGCCACAGCTCGCAAAGCTCTGAGAGTCGGGTCGTGACATCATCATTTTATCCAGGAAGTGAAGCCTTGATGCAGTAGTAATTGCAGGGAAAAAAGCACTTTATAAGCATCTCCAGTAATAAGTGTGTATGGGGGATTTGTATAACTTTTGGGTGGAAAAATACAATACTTTAATAAAAATTTTTGCCGGACTTCTGCTTTGAAAAAAAACACATAACCCCACACAGGGGGGAAAGTGTAAGAATATAAAATGAATATAAAATAAAATATAAAATATATGTAACAATATATAAAAGTCAGCGTGCTATGTCGTATCATTACAATCATTGAGAAAAATTAAATGGAAATAAAACAACTTTATTACACCACAGTGTCTTGTGCCTTTGTGAAAGAAACCTGGATATCACACCACATCTTTTCATGTGCATATACATACTTAACTAACGGCAATAAGGGAGGGGCGTAATGGGAGGCTGCAACTTTGTAAAAGCGGCCTCGATGGAAGGCCCGGAGAGTCCAGCCACAGTTCCCTATATTTCCCAAATTTTTGGATTTACTTCCTTTTAATGTATACAGCACGTTCCAACCTTAGGATGTTATTCTTCCAATTGTTTTCTGCCCAGAGTGTAGTTTATTCCCCGAAGAAGATTGGGTCAGTTAGTTCCAGTCAGGATTTCTCTGAAGGAGGACCACACCAGAGAGCTCCTGCTGAGGTTTTCTTTCAGGGCCTGGCTGTGTATTGGTAAATCCAGGGGTGAACACATACCACTCCTGGCCACTGTGACAAGTGCCTCAGGGGTACACCACCATCTTGCCCAGCTATTGAACACCACCTGGCAACCCCTGGTTGCCACAAATGCAGTATAAGAGGACATGTTAACATTATAGTACAGGTCAGTGCGATTTCAGTGGCAAAAAATTTTAATACATTTCTTTATGGTTTACTACTAGGGATGGTCCGAACCTGCCGAGGTTCGGGTTTATACGAACCCAGACTCTCGCCACTGATTCCCGCTGTCTTAAACCTCCTTGGAGAATGTGGATACAGCGGGAGGACCGCCTGGAAAACCGGGATACAGCCACAGCCATAGGCTGTATCCCAGTTTTCCAGGCAGTCCTCCCGCTTTATCCACCCTCTCCACGGAGGTTTAAGACAGCGGGAATCATTGCCGAGAGTCCGGGTTCATACGAACCCGAACCTCAGCAGGTTCGGACCATCCCTATTTACTACTATTACACAATAAAATTGTTAAATTTATGTTTTTCCTACCTACACAGTATGGGGGCTTGAATTTTGTCAAACAGCTTGATGCTGCAGTTATTACCGACAGTGGCAACTAGAGGGTTAATGGGATACTTTCAGTGTGTTAGAAGTATCAAACCGCTGATATCACAGGGAGCTGGGGATGAAGGTAAGTTTCCTACCTTTATCCTCTGTGCGTGTAATTAGCGGTTGAATCCTTCTGCTAATTATGCATTTTTGCACAGCGGGGAGGGACCTCTGCCCCCAGTGAACCGATCTACCCTGGCTGGCCACCAATTCTAATGAATATTAGCAGAGTCTGTCATTCGGGGCAGTAGGCACCAAAATGCCTAAATAGCATAAGGATTAAACTGCTAATTACAGAGAAACAATGCAGAAGATAAGGGTACAAAACTTACGCCCCATCCACTACAGGGAGATATCAGAGGTTAGATACTTCTAACCCACTGATAGTTTCCCTTTAAATTTGCCACTGTCAGTAATAACCACAGCATCAGGCAGGTTGACAAGTGATTACACGATTCTGATGGTAGTCATGGCAATTGCAGGCTAAGGCTGGGTTCACACACAGTATATTTCAGGCAGTATTTGGTCCTCATAGCAACCAAAACCAGGAGTGGATTAAAAACACAGAAAGGATCTGTTCACACAATGTTGAAATTGAGTGGATGGCCATTATTTCAATACAACAGCCGTTATTTTAAGATAACAGCAAATATTTGCCATTAAATGACGGCCATCCACTCAATTACAACATTATGTGAACAGAGCCTTTCTGTGCTTTTAATCCACTCCTGGTTTTGGTTGCTATGAGGACCTGACATGAGGACCAAATACTGCCTGAAATATACTGTGTGTGAAGCCAGCCTAAAAATGTTGATAAATTTCTATTTGTGGGAATGGACATATGGTTATGCCCATGTGGGATAAGTGGTTAAAAGCAAAATTAGCCCATATAGATATATGGAAATAAAACAAATCATTAAAGCTCATTTTCATAGGTCACCAAATCAGGTTTTTGTTCTGGGCTGAAGTGTCAAAAAAAAAAAAACCATAACAATAGCTGCTGAAGAACTGCAGCATCACCCACCTCCTGAGTAGGCAAAGGGGAAATCCTGAAATCTCTTGCCTTATCCTCTTGAAAACTATGTAAGTTCCAGTAAATGACAATACTGCTGAACCAAATGCATGAACCCTGATTACACTACGACCAAAAAACATAATTTTTATTGCACAAAATGAACTGCAAATGTAAGATGTCAACTAAAAGTAACAAAGAACTGCTAAGAAAAGCCATTGTCGGAACCTTTCATTCTTAAGTTACTCCATGTAATTTAGAGAAAATGTGTGTGTTCCCCTGTCTGAGTCCGAGTAGAAATATTAGAAAGAATTGGCATTTTAACAGCTAACTAACTATCTAAGAACATCACGGTTACAGGCCGGTAAATCAAAAGTTATGGTAATTGGTTCAAATCCGTTAGGATGTTGTCCCATTAGGGTCTAACTCCCTCTTTATGGACTTGGCCATAGATGGCTGGCTAAACTGTACAAAGAGGCCAGTCAGCTGGATATTTCCTGAACTGGATCTTCTTTTACCGTCAATAAAATATTCAAGCGAGATGAAGTTGTGTATTCAGTCTGCAACAGTAAACTGAGGCAAAAGCAAGTGGAAGCACGTGAAGTTCCTAAGGCTCCCAGTTTAGAATCTGTACAGGAAATTTACAACATGAGATACCTGTCTTATGTCCTTTAAGAAGAGATACCTGTCTTATGTCCTTTAAGAAGCAATGTTTTTACTAATCAACCGGTCATTCTGACAACAATCTGTAGTCCTTTTCTACTGCAGTTCTCTCATAATCTACTGCATCAGATCCCGTGCTTCCTCCTTGACTTAAGACCAGACAGGCAGGGGTGTCATCCAGGGATACTCCCTGCTTCTCACGTTCTTTCATCAGCTGTTCTGTCAATTCTACACTTTCATATCTCACCAGCTGCAAACGTAGAAAGCCATCATCATGTTCCTTATACCTGTCAAGTAGAAGTATAAACAGGATATATATAATACATAAAGACATAAATATTACAAAATAAAAAAAAAAATACAGAAAATAAGTAAAATTGCAATTGATCTGTTTTCAAGTCAGAATTAAAGTTTATTACAGTGGCAGATATGTTCGGCATGGATCCACGCACTACTGATAACCAAATAACAGATATTTCAGGTTAAGGCTATGTTCACACAACGTAAGAGACCGGCCGTTGCGTGACCCGGCCGAGTCAAAGAACGTCCGGTCTCTGAAAAGATCATCCCGGAAGGTTCATCTTTCAGGGCGCAGGGTTCTGATGCGGGAGCATCCGTGCGCGCCCGCATCAGAACTCCCCACAGAACACTATGGAGTGAGCGGCCAGAGCCGCTTGCTCCACAGTGTGCACTGACATGGCTTTCTACGGCTGCTATTCACTGGATAGCGGCCGCAGAAAACCGACATGTCAGTTGTTTGCGGCGCTGCTATGGATCCCGGCCGGAGCGTATACTATGTGTATACGCTCCGGCCGGGATCCCATAGGCAGCAATGTCACCTATATTTTCGTATAAATCACAGCCGTTGTATCACAGCCGTGGTTTTGCGAAAAAATACGTTGTGTGGACATAGCCCAAATTTGCTTATTAATAGAATTTTAAATATTCAGTCAGTTCCCTAGTGTGCTAATTACTGAAAATTATATTCAGCACTCTTTACACATATATTTCATGAGACAACTGATTCACAATCAATATGGCTACTATTACGATTCCTAAAGATGTTAAAGCTCTCAGAAAAGGTAGGTGTGTGTGTGTATATATATATCTATATTATACATACATACACAGTGGTGACTTGGATTAAGAGCATAATTCGTTCCGAGACTGTGCTTGTAATCCAAATTCACTCTTAAAACCAAAGCAAATTTTCCCATAAGAAGTCACTGATATGCAAAGAATTGGTTCCACACCCAAAAAATAAATGATTTTTTTTAAAATTCTGAATAACATGTAAAACAGATGCAACAAACAATGAGAAACAGCTGAATGTCATATTAGTTACTGTACTATATAGCTATCATCATGTGATAAACCTAAGAAAACAGCAGCAGTTTGTAGATACAGGGTAGAACTGCAGATCCCCATAATGCAGGAGCATAGTACAACAGGCTAGAATAGAGAAGCAGGGCTGCTGTCAGAGGTCTGTGAGGTGACATGACAGCAATTGGGAGGGGGGGGGGGGGGTGTTCAGCATGGACCAATCAGGAAGTGAGAATCACATAGCCGTGCAGGAGAACAGTGACAGAAACTCTTCTATACAGCAGTTTGAATGGCTGAGTGTAAGTGCCGGAACATTATAGCAGCAGTGTGTATAGCCGAGTGTAAGGGCAGGCACATTATAGCAGCAGTGTATATAGCAGAAGAGACTGCAGGAAGCATGAAGGAATGAGCAGGGCAAATAAGGGCACATAAATGCAGCACTCTCTGTCTGGGGAGAGAGGGGTTACAGCTATGAAGAGATTACCCCCACAGTCCTGTCCTCTGATGCAAGCCCCAGCCTGAAGTGGATCTGCTATGATTTGGAAGGTGAGGGAGACTTCTTGGGTCAGAGTACAGTGCTGTAGACACCGCTTTGCAGACCATGCCCATCCTCCACTCCCACCCAGTACAGGGAGCTCTTAACTAAAGCAATGCTCTTAAGTTACAATTTTGAAAAACTGTGAGCTCTTCTTGCAAAATGCTCTTAATCCATGTTACTCTTAAACCAAAGTACCACTGTATATATATTTGTTTTTATTTATTTTTTATTTTATTTTCCCCAATACATAATATAGAGAACAGCCACCTTGCCTAAGCTGCTGTTAATGCCATTCAGTAGCTACGATTTACAGTAACCTTCGAAATAAAGGTATGGCTGCCCTCTTCGTCCTCTGTCCACATTAGAATCTAGTAAATCTACATTCATTTTCAGGACCTATTTACACACCAACTTCATGTTACAGTTTTTTCCTACTATATCTGATAAAAATGGGGCGTGGCCTGGCTATGGCGGAGTGAACACGCTTGCTTCAGAGCTCTGTCGGCGGGACCCGGCAACCAGTGGTCTCCCCCTCTTATTGTACCCCCAGACGAGGACTTAATGCAGCGGCTGGGGGACTTAATGCAGCGGCATAGTGTGGGGACAGCTACCCGATCCAAGAGATCCCGCGGTCCGGCTCCCCAGAGCAGCTTGGACAGTTTTCTAACCAGCGACGCGGCCAGCAGCAAGGCGCCACGTGGACACAAGGCAGCAGGCAAGCAGGCTTCCCGCACCGCAACCTGTCCCGGACCCAGCCATAGCCCTACAGCTTCGGCAGCAGCAGTAAACCCGGCTTCTCAGGGTAACCTGGACCGCTTTCTGACCGGCAACACGGCCAGCAACACGGCATCTCGGGGACAGACGGGGGACAGGCAAGCAGGCTTCCCGAGCCGTCTCACACCCGGGCCTCGGCACTAGCCCTGCATCCACCGCAGCACCGGTAAGCCAAGGGAGCACACACTCACCCACTTCAGCCGGTCGCCACTCGTGCACACTGTCCGCCATGTCAGGGTCTCAGCCTAAGCCACAGCGCATAGGGAAGGGCCCGCAGGTGCAGGCGCCATCTTCTCCTCTCCCCTCCTCCTCCCTTGCAGCGCCATTTTGTTCCCAGCCTGCACAGCTAATGGCGGAGGGGCCTTCCTCACAGGACTCTGCTTCTGCTCCCTGGGACTGTCAGGAGCATGTAAAGTCTCTACCCACTAAATCAGAAATAGAGAAATTCATTGAGAGGTTGGAAAACACTTACAAAAAGGAGACTGGGGCTTTAAGAGCTGATTTTACTGCTGTGGAATCCAAGGTGCAGGACTTAGCCGCTGATCATATGTCCCTTTGTAATACAGTAGAGGACGTGCAAGCTACCCTGGCGACTCAAGAACTTCACATTAAACAACTCTATAAAATGCAGGACGATCTGGAGAACCGCAATCGGCGGAATAATGTCAGGATCAGGGGCTTGCCAGAATCATATAAAGCATCAGATCTTATCTATACTCTGCAAAAGTGCTTTTGCAGTTTACTGGACAGGGAGATTACAGAGGATTTTGAAATTGACCGTGCACACCGAGCATTAGGCCCCATGAACCCTGACGTCACAAAACCGCGAGATGTGATATGCCGTTTGCATTACTATAAATTCAAAGAAGAGGTCATGCGTACTGCTAGGAATCTGGAGTGTGTGGAGTTTGAAGGACACCGTTTACTCTTCCTACAGGATTTATCACGGGCAACACTTGCACAACGTAGATCTCTCCGTCCTCTATTGGAACTAATCCGTGACAGAAATATCCCATATGCTTGGGGCTTTCCCTTTAACCTCATCGTCCGTAAAAATGGCCGTCGTATCGAGCTGAGAGAACCTGAAGAATTGCAAGCGTTCCTTACTGAGCTGGAGCTTCCCGCCGTATCCTTGCCTGACTGGGGACACTTACCACCGTTAGCGACCCGGCAAGGGCCACGTAACACTTGAGTGTGGTCCTCTAATTGTCCAATGTTGTTACTAAGTTCTGGTGGGGTATTTCTACTGGTTATGTGGGGGGGTTTATGTATATGTGTTAGTCTTGATCCCTGGGTCCCGCCGCGGAAGTTTGCACTTCCATTGTCAGTTTCGCCCTTGTAGGGTGACGCTTTAAAGCGTCAGTTTCCTGTTGGAATACTTACTGCCTGGTTAGATCCCGGCAGTTTCGTTCCCTCCTATTGAGCGAGCTGTTGGTGTTACTCCTACAGGAGACTCATTTTAAGTCCGGTCACGTCCCTGGCATGCGCACTAAGTATTACAACTTCTGGTTGCATAGCACCACTCCAGATGCCAAATGTAAGGGAACTTCCATTGCCATTCATAAGTCCCAATGGTAGATTTGTCTTTGTCAAGATGTGCATATTTGACAAAATTTACACCGTAGGTAATGTGTACCTCCCCAACTCCAATCAGGGTAAAACACTTGCGGCTATATGTAGGCAAGCGGAGTCCTTCATTGAAGGTACTCTCATCTTGGGGGGGCGACTTTAATATCCTCCTGGACTCGTCCACTGGCAAATCCTCGGTGGCTCGTTCCAATATTGCTGCTGTCCAGTCTGTCCTGCGACTTCATAGACTGGTGGATGTATGGAGAGTACTGCATCCTATGGATAAAAACTTTACTCATTTCTCGGAAGCTCATGGGTCGTATGGCAGACAGTTTGTATGGGGGTCGTGTAGACCAAGATTACGATTTTCAGTTCTTACCAAAAGTAGAGCCGTCGGAGGCCCCGGGTTACTGGATCTTAAGCTATACCATACTGCTGCGGTTCTCGTCAGAATCCTGGATTGGGCCCACTCGTCTGACACCAAACGGTGGGTGTCGATAGAACGATCGCTAGCGCCAATTGATCATACTTTGGCCCCTTGGCTGGGACCTGAGGAGAGGAAATTTTTTCCTGACTGGCCTTTCTTGCCTACACACACATGTTTGGGATGGGTGTGTAGATACGGTTGGCATATCAAAGAGACCTGGGCACATGACGCCCTTGTTGAGAAACCCATCGTTCCCACCCGGGCTCTCAGCCAATCGGTTTATGTTGTGGGACATGACAGCTCCCCCGCGGCTCTGAGATTTGGTTTGTGATGGTACAATACCTGATCTTAGCTCTTTCGAAGCAAGGCAACCGGGTTGTAGGGTATCCTGGTTGGAGTTGGAACAGGTGCAATCTTTCTTCCGTTCATTATGTAGCAGATCGCCATATTCTGCTGAAAACTGATGACCTGTTCAACGCTCCCGCAGCAATCCATCATCCTTTGTCCTTACTCTACAAATTACTACTGCGCCTTGGCAATGGATGAACCACCGCCTTTCTTCTCGGCCTGGGAACGGGACTTGGGTCTTCAACTTGATCAGAAGACGCGCCTGAAAATATGCACATTGACTCATGGCTTATCTCAGGCTGTGAAAGCCAAAGAAAAGAATTATAAAATTGTGACGAGATGGTATTATTGTCCCACTCGCTTAGACCAAATGTTTCCTATGGCCTCTAATCAGTGTTGGAGATGCTTGTCCGACAGGGGCTCGCTGCTGCATGTCTGGTGGGGATGTCCACTTATTAAACCTTTCTGGGACAGAGTCTTTCGAATCTATACCAAATACTCTAATAGGAACATTTCTAACACTCCCCAAGTAGCATTAATATCCCTGATTCCGGGGTCTCTGTCACAGATAAAGAAGGGTTGCCAAGACACATGTTGACAGCGGCCAGAATGGTGATCCCACGGCATTTCATGGAATCCGCAGATTTTCAGGCCTTATTGCGGTGACATCTCTGGAGTCTCTTCGCGTCCTCACTTGCCCTCAACCCTTCTGCTCGGACCCCTTCCCCTCCTCTCCCTCTTGTTTTCCCCTTTTAGGTTTTGTTCCCTGGTGTTGTGTGCTTTGTCTTATCAGTTTTCCCCTCTCTTTTTTTCTTTATTTCCTTTCAACTTGTTTTTTTCTGTTGACCGTTGAGAAATCGTTTTTTTTGGTCCCCATGTTGGGGACTCTGCATTTTATGATTGAAAATGACTGTGTATCAATGCATACTATTGAGTATCTTGTTAAAGTTCTTCTGCCTCTTTATAAGAAGGTAACTTGGTTCGAGTAATTGGACACGTACGTCTGTGTGAGATCCAGCCATGTCTTGGCGCGTCGGACACAAAACTGTTTCATGGACTCTAATGTGTCTATTTGTACTGGGTTTTCAAGACTTTGGTCGATTGCTTATTTTGTGAACCACTCTTTATAAATAAAAATAGATTGAACATACTATATCTGAAAAAATGCAACATGTGCATGTCCAAGATGTGTTAATAAAGAGTTACTATAGAGATGCATAATGAGAAAAGGTAAGGCTGACTTCACACTGCATTTTTGCAATCCAATTTTTTCATCCGTGTTTTTATTCTTTTTCAAAAAACGGATGAAAAACAATGAATGCATTTGTGTGCATACATTTTGATCCGCTTTTCTATTGACTTCCATTGTAATAAAAAGGAATATGGAAGTCAATGGAAAAACTGATCAAAACAAATGCATCAGTTTAGAGGGGGGGGGGGGGGGGGTGAACGGATAAGAAGATGGATTGCAAAAACGCAGTGTGAACCCAGCCTAAGGGTGCATTTACACGTACAGGATCCGCAGCAGATTTGATGCTGTGTTCAGTTATTTAGATCACATCTCCTGCGGATCCGCAGCAGAAAATCCAATGCGATGCTGTGTGTGTGAAGTTACCCTAGGTGTGGACAAAAAATATACACAGCTATTATTATATGGCAGGTGTCGTGGTAGGGTAGCACCATTCTGCTTTGTATCAGTTTTTGCACTTTAAATTTATCTCTGTGAGGCCTATAATGGTTTGAAATTGTGTATCCCCTGATGATCATCGGGTGAAAAATATTCCTGAGGTGAAACGCATTGGGATGGATGTATAATAAGCAAATACCAGTTTGTTTTTTTTATTGGTTCCTTTCTTTTTTGTAGACCTCGTGTTGTGGGAGAGGGAAAGAATAGGGCAAGGATAGATAGTAATACTGTTAGGCAGAGCCCAGGGTAGGGTACATTAGGGCCTTTCCAAAGTGTCTTTTTGATGGGTTATATTTTATGGAGCCACAGATAAGCAGGTAAGAAGAGACTAACCTGGGACACTAGGGCATCAATACGAGGTACATCGCACATTTAAGTTTCTTATTTGTGCTGCTGAGATATATGCTAATCTATTTCAGTAGATTTACTTTTTACAGTGCGTGTATTTTATATTGTGCCGAACAGTTTTAAAGGTATAAGTTAAAAAGTAAAAGTTAAGTTTTATAAATGGGCAACAAACAGGGCCAGTGATGTGACAAAAAAATATACCTGAAGCGAGGATGTCCAGATGGCCACTTGAAATGATGCTTCTTACGCAAGTGGACAGTGAGGTTGTTACCTCTTGTGAAGCATTTCTCACACACATGGCATTTGTATCTCGGAGCTGAATCACCCTACAGGGGAAAAACAGAGAAGAAAAAAGGAAAAATTGGTCTGTGATCTTATTAGTTAAAAGGTTTCTCAGAAGCACATATAAAGCAAGTATCTGAATATAATGTTGGAAAAAATTAAAAACTATTAGATAAAATATCCTGTATGTCAAGTTATCAACGATTACAGTTATCCACTATACATATGAGGCCAAGCAAGCTTGTGTTCTATAAAGGGGGAATAACCCATTGCCAGTGTCTTAGGGCCCTATTACACGGGATGATTATCGTGCAAAAAAAAAAAAAAAAAAAAAAAAAAAAAAAAAAAAAAAAAAAATCGGTAAAGCGTTCATATTTAAATGATAATCGTTCTGTTTAATTGCAGGCAACGATAGAAAAATCGTTTGTATGTCATTGAATTAGATCTGAATCTAAAATTATCGTTAATCATTCGCTAATCGTTCACTGTAATTCCACATTAGTTCGCTCAAGTTTCGCATTTTTTAACTAATCGTTCAGTGTAATTGCTCATTGTTTTGCTGGGATCAGGAGTAAACGATCGCAATAACGATCGTAGTAACGATTATCATTCTGTGTAATATGGTGAACGATTTCAGGTTAACGATAGACAATCACTTTTGCAATAGTTTATCGTTAAAAATCACTGTGTAATTGGACCCTTACAGTGGCTGCTTATCTCACCTAACAAAAGGGTGAGGAATGTTAAAATTCAAATGCCCTATTCCGAGGGATATCTGGCCCGATCCCGGAGGGACATCTGGCTAATCCTGTGTTTTGAGACTCTTAAATGAGGCTCCAAGGGCTCTTTTTTGCAAACACAGCTCCATGTATATTTTTTTACTACGTTAAATGTAAATACATATCTCAAGAATATACTGTACACATGGAGGTAAAAGTTTCCTGCTAGGTAAATGATCTTTATCTACACAATGAAAAAAGTTACCTCGTGAACTTTTCTGTAATGCGCTTTGACTGAGCACAGGGAGCGAGCGCTGAAGCTGCAGTCTTCATATTCACAACAATATGCAGGCATCTTGCTGTGTGTGTCCAAATGTTTCCTAAGATCAACCAGATTCTTGCAGCTATGAAGAAGCAAATGTCAGATATATGATGAGAATGAGATGAGAAAGATGAAAAACATACATGGCACTGATCAAGCATGTAAAGGTAACGTGCATGTTAAAAACAACAACAGAAATGAGATTTAAAGCGTAACTGTCATGTTTTTTTTTTATTGCAGAAATCAGTAGTATAAGCGATTTTAAGAAACTTTGTAATAGGTTTCATCAGCCAAAAAAGCCTCCTTCTGTACTCAAGAAGCAATTTCCCAGCCTCCCCCCCCCCCTGACTTCTTATCTGTGCATTATCAGGCAAACACGTCTTTATTACAGAAAAGCCAGTGAAGACGGGTTCTGCTCTCCATTGAAAGCCTATGAAGGGGGGAGGGGCTGAGGGAGATGAGGGAGCAGGAAGAGGTGACATGAAGGTCAGCTGTGTGTAGACTCTCTGGGCACCTAAAACGCTAAATTCAGGTGTCAGAAAGGTCAGTGCTTATCTATGAACTTACTGAGAGAAGATTGCAGGGTGTTGTGCTTTGCAGAAATCCTCCGTGCTCAGTCACTCCTAACAGCCCCTCCCCTCTCCATAGCCGCATAATGGAGACAGAAATCCTGCTTCATCTGCAGTGAGGGGTGAGGCTGGGAGATTGCTTTTTCAGTACAGAAGGAAACTCTTTTAGTACATAAAACCTATTACAGAGTTTCTTAAAATCGCTTGTACTGTTGATATTTAATGTTTTCAGAAAAATGAGCCTGAAATGACAGTTACGCTTTAACACTGAGTCTTTCATACTGCACCATTAAAAACACATAACCATCTAGAAACAGACAAATTGAACTACCTACAATCCTAGCTATAGCATGCTACTTAGATTGCACAAACATATACTAGTCTAGTTTAATCTGTGTGAAACAAACAAAAAAAGTTTAATTTGCTCATAGTAACCAGTCACAGCTCAGCTTTCATATCTTAGTGAGCTCAAATTACACCAGTTTTACACAGGTTGATAAGTCAGGGCCATTGTACATGGATTAGCTCATTAATACCATATTTTATGGTAGGTTCAATTTCTATGTATATTTTGCTGTTCTTAGAACACACATATGTCCGGCTATCAAAGTGGTGCATGATCCCCAATAATTTGAATTTGAAACAATTGTCTATCTAATGTGTACAGTAATGGATTACATCTGTATTTCTATCTATATTTAGTCATAAAAGTGAGAGCACTTGTGAGGAGTGTACTGATGACAAAAGTCAGAGATTTAAACAATAAAGAAATTTGCACTAAATGTTTTGACTTTTTGATGCATGAAGCCAGACATACCGACTTCATGTCTGTAAACGTAACATTCCCTGAAAATATTAAAAACAAGCCCCATCCTCTTATCCACAGGAACGGGGATCTGACTGTACCAGAGCAGAAATATAAACCTTTTTGTTAATATGTAAATGTGAATCCAGCACCCAGCGGGTACCTCAAGATGATAAGAGCCCAGGTAATTTCAGCCATGTCCTTCTTATCAACGTCTCTCAACCGCGTAACCCATTCAACTGGCAGCCACTAAAGAGAAGAGGGGGTGGACTTATCTGGGTTTTTGTCATGCATGGAAATGCCCACTGGGCCCTTGAGCCTCATTTGCATATTAACAAAACAGTTTTACAACTCAGCCCTGGAAAGGGCTATAAAGGAGGTAAAAACAAAATATAATGATAAAATGCATAAGAATTATGACAACTAGCCCTGTCAAGCCAACAGTCCCAGTTTTCCTGCTGGCAGGTCTACTTTAAAGCGAATGTATCACTAAGGTACACACAGAGATCCCAGTGGCGTGGTCCATTTTTCAAATCACCGCCCAGTTCCCGTCATCCGTGCCAGTTTCTTTATATGCAAATTAGGCAATTATATGAACTGGAGGTGGGCTTGGCGTCCCCAGTGTACAGATATCCCCTCCCCTTGGTGACACAGCCAGACTAGATTATGAAGGAGGTACGTCACTGAGGAGAGGTGATATCAGTACACGGGGGGGCACAGAGCCCGCCTCCAGTGCATAGATCGGCTTGATTTTCACATAAAGAAACTTGCACGGATGGCAGGAACTGGGCGGTGATTTGAAAAATGGACTACGCTACTGGGATTTCCACGCTGTGCTGACCAGGTGATATAAAAATAAAATTTAACATCCTTATTGGCACACCCAGGAGGGGTTTACATACTCGCTCTTCATAGTGAAACTACATACAAGCAGATTACCTTATGGTTTTAAGACTTATTCAAGTGTTCTCCTCCACAGTTAGCATAAATGTAAAATTTGTCACTACAATACTTTTAAAATCTCACCTGTAATCACAATGCTGACATTTATATGGCCGCTCGTCACTGTGCCTAAACCGAATGTGAGTCCGTAAAGTAGAAGGTAAAGGACAGGTCATATCACACAAGGGACACTTATAGTGATTCACTACAAAAGAGGGAAAATTTAGTGTTATAACATGTTTCATGTTCTACAGCACTGAAAAATCTAAAATACGAAATTCTTAAAGGGAACCATTCACCCCGTAACCCCAGGCAGAAACTGACATACAGTGACATAAAGGTCAATATACTTACCACATCGCTCCCAGTCCCATTATGGTAATGAGCGCCGCGAAGCCCAAAGTCCAGCCTTCTCCCCGCCTCCGACACTTGATTGACACGGGCCTTCTTCCTCCTCGTCTTCTTTCTTCTCGCCGGATCCCGCGCAGGCACCGTGACTGTCGTTTTAGGCGCATGTGCAGTTCACAATTGAAGCCGCTCCGCAGCTCCACTGTTTACTGCGCGTGCGCTGATTGTCTCGAGCACGTATCCTGTTTACCGCGCAGGCGCAGAAGAGGTGAAGAGACCATCGCAACGGCGCCTGCGCGGGAATTCGTCAGAAGACTGAAGACGTCAATCAAGTTCCAGGAGGCGTGGATGGGCGGCGACGAGAAGAGGACTTCATGAATAAGTTGGACTCGTCTGTCGTTTCCTATGGCTGTTGGACTCATCTCGGCTTATTACCACAATGGGCACGAGAAGAAGAATCGGCGATTTCTCCGTGTCAACAACGGGATCCGGGACCGGGAGCGATTTGGTAAGTATATTGACCTTTATGTCACTGTATGTCAGTTTCTGCCTGGGGCCACGGGTGAATGGTTCCCTTTAAGATGACTACTAAGAGTGGTTACATGAAACAATTCTTTTTGTTTCACTACTGCAGCGTTTGATTTTTTTTTTTTTTTAGAGAAAGCCAGTGGGAAGGAAAAGTCCTTATATGCCCCCATATTTCTCATTTTGGTGAATTACAAGTGCTAGTAGCCACTAGAACTTGTGATTCTTTAATAAATGTAAGCAAATCCAGGAGCTGCCATGTGGCAGCAGTGGCTGATTCTACAGCATGTAAGAGTGCCCTAAAGACTGAGGCAATTCTTCTTTTCTGGCTGCAATTAACACGGCCAGAAGATCATAAAGTCAGATAGGGCATGCAGGAGTACAACGCCCAAAGTTATGTCAGCCACTTGCATCTCTCTAGTGTCATTTACAAATTTATAGAAATTCTTAATTTTAATGATCATAATCGGCAACCTATGAAAGCAGGATAGCTGTCACAATATACTTATTGTGTGTGTTCTGTCCATTTCTAAGGGTATACAGTTTTTGGTTAAGCCCAAACACGCAATGGACGTAAATCATTTTTAAAATATCTCTCTTATATTATAATAATAAGTATAAGTATTGGTAATACACAAATATATAACAGTTACCATGGTTCCGCATATGGTCTCGCAGCAGTCGTTCTGTTGCAAATCTCTTGGAGCAATGTGTGCACTGGAACCTATGTTCTGCAGATACAAAAAGTATACGTGAAAACAAAAAGGTATGTTTTATATTTTCAAAAGTTGTGGATGTGGTGGTGACTTATAAAGGCAGACAGAATAATTGCCTAAAACTAGAGGGACAACCATGGCTGTCTACATAATGTATAATGTATATGCATGGGCATTAGTTCTTCTAACTGTATGCATGTATGTACTAGTATGCAGCAATACTTTTCTGGCAACATAGTCTTGTATTGGTTTTGGCTGTAGGCACCCAATTAAGAAGAAAATTTGCCAGCATTCTGAGGTATGTAAAAACATAATTTAAAAAAGATATATTTCTCAATAAAGAATATTGAGAAATTTCTCAATAATAAATAACTTCCTCCAATAACACTTCATTTTTCATTTACATTCCCACTTACCTTACATTAAGGAAATTGCTTAGCTAGCCAATTTTACCAGCCAGTCATGTAACACTATATTATTTATTCTTCTTTAGCAGAGAGGAACTTGGGCCGTGCGTTTGATACCATGAACATGTTCAGTCTGACACTCTCCCCCCTGGTGCTTGCTCTGAAGTCATTCACCACAATAATGTCAGCTACACACCACCTAATATGCACAGCTATGCAATGTAAGTCAGTCAGCAGAGAAGGGGAGGTTTGCTAGAGGCAGATGCAAGCTCATATGCCCAGTGTGCCTTTAGCAGACCTTAACTTCTTTGCTGACCCTGACTTACAGTGCCCTGTTATGCATATTAGGTAGTGTGTAGGTGACGTCAGAGAATGTACAGGATTCTCTCCAAGATGTGGAAAATTAAAGTGTACCTTTAGTGATTATTGAAAAAAAAAGTTGTCCAGCACTGTGCATTAATTTTATATTAAATATGCCTTAGGAGGCAGAGCTTCCTGCCCCTTCTCCATAGCTTGTCTCCAGTGTGAAGCACAGCACCATAGAATTACATGGAGCTGGGTCTCGCTCTAGAGACGGGAGATGGATGCTCTATCTTCTAATGCACAGTTATATATGGAGGGGAGGAGGGGAGTTCAGAAACATATTTCAGCGTGAAAATAAAAATTGATGCATAAAAGAAAAATAAAGATTGCGCACAATACTGCACAACAGTCATTTTTCAATAATCACTGCAGGTATACTGTAAAGGATAATGGAACTTGTGTAGGACATCATAAAAAGTCCCCTGCTAAGGATTCTCCTCAACTAGAATCGGGAGGAGGGTTTACATTATGTGTTTGAGGGTTATAATTAGAGATGAGCGAACCTCGAGCATGCTCTAGTCCATCCGAACCCGATCATTCGGCATTTGATTAGCGGTGGCTGCTGAAGTTGGATAAAGCCCTAAGGCTATGTGGAAAACATGGATATAGTCAATGGCTGTATCCATGTTTTCCAGACAACCTTAGAGCTTTATCCAACTTCAGCAGCCATGGCTAATCAAATGCCGAACGATCGGGTGCGGATGGACTCGAGCATGCTTGAGGTTCGCTCATCTCTAATTAGAACCCTCAAACACATCATGTAATCCCCCCCCTACAAGGTACAGAGCTGAAGACACCAGTGGAAAGGATATTTGGAGATAATACTAGCCATAGCTTTATTTCTGCTGATGGCCATTTGCACCGTTATAAAATTGAGGTTTTTTAGCAGTTCAAGTAGCTTAAAGGCGATGCCAAGAAGCAGCAGTAATGCCTGTTCCCTCCCACCCTGCTGTGCATGATTAATCTACAAGGCTCAGCGGAATAAATAAAGAGCCCCACTACTTTTGGTATTAGCTGCTAGTGGGGACAGATTTTGCACAAGAACCACACAGTACTGTGGATAACTTTGTAACTGTATTCTTGGCATAGTTACATAATTTTTAAATCACCATTTTTTTTAACAGCAGTGCTATACAGATTTTTACTGGAAGGAGTCAGGATTGTTTTCCAGTTCACTAGCAAATAAAATAACAGGAAAAAAAAAAAAAAGAGAAGGTAGTGGAGCTCTCTATACTGCTAAACCTGAGGTCAATGGTCAACCCAGTACCATGGGTGAAAAATACAAGATAAAAAACGTAAAAACGTAAAAATGACCAATCCTCAAAGGTACTTGCCCAAATGGATATATTTAAAAATACAGTGTAATCTTAAACACAATCAAATGATAAAAACAATACAATAAAATACAATGAAAATGCATATACAGTTACCATAGGGCCCTAATGGTATAATAGAATGAGAGCAATTAACCATAAAATCTGAGCAAATATTAGATATAAAAAATGGAGCTCAGTGTAAGAATGTCTCTAAAAAATGACTGATATGGAAAGAAAAAAGAGAAAAGTAAAAAGAAGGTAGTTAAAAAAGAAGTTCATATAGTGCACCTCTCACCAGACCACGTTGGCGTTACCGGTGTTTTCGTAGTAGTCTGCGACCTGTGGTACGCCAGAGATGTTAGCAGTGATAGATCCAAACAGGTAAAGCACTTAAAAGAGATCGCTGAGTGTCCACTGTATGCGACCTGTGGTACGCCCGCGATTTCCCACTGTAGATCACCGTCCTGGATCTCCGATCTCGGGTGAGACCATCTATCCACTTATGCCGCTTTTGATGTAAGGAGCGCCGGCTGGAGAGTGGCGTCTTCTCCGCTCCTACTGCTTGCGGTAGTGTGGTAGATTGTGATCGTGGAAGTCTAGCGCGGGAACTCAGCTGTCAATCAGCGTGCCGTGGCGGTATATGGTAAGATGTCGCAACTTGTGGTTTAGCCAGGGTCTGAGATGGTGCACTGTCGGTACCAGGTGAAATAGCTATACGCGTTTCAAGGCAACCAGGGCCTCTTCGTCAGTAGCTTATACAGACTCTGCGGTTGTGGTCCGTTTTATACTTCAGCATCCTCATGTCCTCCCACTGGGAGTGGGAGGACATGAGGATGCTGAAGTATAAAACGGACCACAACCGCAGAGTCTGTATAAGCTACTGACGAAGAGGCCCTGGTTGCCTTGAAACGCGTATAGCTGAAGTATAAAACGGACCACAACCGCAGAGTCTGTATAAGCTACTGACGAAGAGGCCCTGGTTGCCTTGAAACGCGTATAGCTATTTCACCTGGTACCGACAGTGCACCATCTCAGACCCTGGCTAAACCACAAGTTGCGACATCTTACCATATACCGCCACGGCACGCTGATTGACAGCTGAGTTCCCGCGCTAGACTTCCACGATCACAATCTACCACACTACCGCAAGCAGTAGGAGCGGAGAAGACGCCACTCTCCAGCCGGCGCTCCTTACATCAAAAGCGGCATAAGTGGATAGATGGTCTCACCCGAGATCGGAGATCCAGGACGGTGATCTACAGTGGGAAATCGCGGGCGTACCACAGGTCGCATACAGTGGACACTCAGCGATCTCTTTTAAGTGCTTTACCTGTTTGGATCTATCACTGCTAACATCTCTGGCGTACCACAGGTCGCAGACTACTACGAAAACACCGGTAACGCCAACGTGGTCTGGTGAGAGGTGCACTATATGAACTTCTTTTTTAACTACCTTCTTTTTACTTTTCTCTTTTTTCTTTCCATATCAGTCATTTTTTAGAGACATTCTTACACTGAGCTCCATTTTTTATATCTAATATTTGCTCAGATTTTATGGTTAATTGCTCTCATTCTATTATACCATTAGGGCCCTATGGTAACTGTATATGCATTTTCATTGTATTTTATTGTATTGTTTTTATCATTTGATTGTGTTTAAGATTACACTGTATTTTTAAATATATCCATTTGGGCAAGTACCTTTGAGGATTGGTCATTTTTACGTTTTTTATCTTGTAAATAAAATAACAGACTTACCATCTAAAGATGTTTGCCGTCTGAGGTGGTCGTAGAATTTTGTATTATTGGAAAACATGCCTCCACAGTTTGGACAGGACACAACTTTTTCTTGTGTATGACTTCGCAGGTGCTCACGTAGCTTGCATCGACTTTTACAAGAACAGTCACAGTCTGTGAAGGCAGAAAGAGGAAAAAAAAACTGAAAGTATCAAGATGAAATCACAAAGAAAAAGGTTAAAAGAATAGAAATTCCTAGCTCACCTTTCCAGGCACACATCAGAACCCGGTTCTCTTTACCAGCTACTTCATATTCTGCACTTAAACCATGAGAGTCAACATGTCTGTAATACCATTCAGCATTGTCAAATGAACTCTATTGTGGGAGGGAAAGATAAAAATAGCATCAAAATAAAAAAAGCCATTTGCTCAGTTATATGTTTCAAGGCAGCTGTTTTTCCAATAGCAGGACACAATAATAATAATAATAATTTTTATTTATATAGCGCTAACAGATTCCGCAGCACAATTCTGGGGTTACATACATAGACAAAAATCAGACATTACAGAGATATACATATAGTTATCCATACATGAGGAGTGAGGGCTCTGCTCGCATGCATCAGCTTACAGACTATTAGGAGGGAGTGCAAGACAAAATGGCACATTCAGCATAAAAATGCACCATGCCACAAATAGGAGTAGATTCAGTTGCATTCACGATCTTACACAGCAGTATAAGCTGCAGCTTCAACTTGTGATCCTTAAATGGAAGCTATCAGCAGGTTAGACAAATCTAACCTGCTGATAGGAGCCCTTTTCTGCATGAAGCGCTGAAGATGGAGGTAAGTCTCTAACCTTCATCTTTGGCACCATTCATGTGCAGATAGTAGTTAGACACTTATGCTAATCAGGCAGTTTGAAGCACTGAGGGTGGGGCAGGCCTGCTCCGTTGATTTTCAGTATCCCCACCCCCAGTGTTCCAAACTGTCCAACAAGCAGCTGAGGAAGAAGGGGCAATATCCCCACTCCCAGTACTCCAAACTGCCCAACTAGCATTAGGGTCAAACGACTAACTGCATGGAAACAGAGCATAGGAAGAAGGTAAGAGACTTTCCTTCATAGTTAGGGCTCAGTGCACAAAAGGGATATATCAGCAGGGTAGATTTGTGTAACCTGCTGATAGTTTCCCTCTAGTTGCAGGCAGCACCTGGACTTGACACTGTTTAAAGTGGTAAGTCCAAATGCACCTAAAAAAAGGGCTACCAATCTGTCAATGAATCGATGAGTACATGCCAAAAAATCATTGTTAGTGGTCTGCACATCACCCCGTGTAAGGATCCTTTTACAAACACAAATATCTGACATATTTTTGAAGCCAAAGCCATGAACAGACTATAAACAAAGAACAGGTCATAAAGGAAAGCCTGATTTCTCCACTTTTCAAATCCATTCCTGGCTTTGGCTTCAAAAAACAGTAGTTCAGAAGGACCCTAACTGGGGCATGTAGAGCTGATGATTGAGTTAAAGGACTGCACAAACATTCCAGGGATCATTCACGTGTTGATGCCTAAATGACAAGTGAACTGTGTATTTTTTTATTTTTAATGAGCGCTGATCTACTAGATCTGTGGCAGATTAAAGGTTCAGGTCAGCCCTTAGTGAGTGATGATACAGAGGCGAGACCTAGAAATGAGATGGTAGATTAGTATACTATAGCAGTCACGGCTGCACACAACCAGTGTTATGGTACTTTTACACGGAGTGATAATTCGCCCGATCGCACGATTAACGATTTTGAATGAACAATGTTTTTTTTCAGAATGATCAGCGTTTACACGGAACGATACATCGTACGGAAAAATCGTTTTGCGATCGCTTAAGACTATCATACATAGGTGAAATCGTTGAAAGACTGTTTACATGGAACGATCTGCGAATTTTTTGCGAACGATCAACGCAGATTTGAGAAGTTGTTGAAAGATCAAAATGAACGATTTCTCGCTCGTCGCTTAATCGTTCGCTGCGTTTACACGTACGATTATCGTTCGAATTTGACCGTTATCGTGCAAATTCGAACGATAAATCGTTCCGTGTAAACCCACCATTAGATGGTGTGGGTCACTGTGGCAGGTTTAAGGCCTCACCTCACACTGCTCCCACATACATAGGAAGCTTTCCTGGAGTTCTGGGATCATGTTTCGGCTCTGTGTGTCTAGCTGGCAGGGAATAAGATCCGGCTGACTCTGTAACGCCTGCAGTCCCAGCTGCTTCAGCTTTGTGTGGTAACAGTGAAAGTAAACATGGCGAAACAGTTCTACTTGGCTATCCAGGGAGAAGAAGCCGCAGTCCTGCCACAGACAACAAAACTCATCTAAAAGAGAAAGTGGAGAGTAATACACATATAGGTGACATAGAAAATTTCCAGCAGATTATATGTCTGACACAGCTAATCCCTGCCCTGGAAAAGGACACTCCCTGCCTATGGAGGCCCTACAGGGTCCTGGTCCAGGACCACAACACTCCCTGGTCTAATAGGTGTATCTGTGTAATAGAATGCTGGGTGACAAACACAGTGGCCATATCATTCCCTTGGCCGCCACCACTTTCTCCTGTCTCTAGCCCGATTATGCAACAAGGATGTAATGGCTGCCATATTGGTTGGATAGGAAGAAAATGGCTGCAGCTTTATTTACCACCATTGAAGGAAAAGGCAACCCAAAGCCTTACATGAGCTGGAGATTTTGTAATCTTTTATTTCTTTAAAGGCAAAAGGCTCAGGTCACATATTCTGCAAAATGACATGCAATGCTTTCCAGCACTGGGCTCCATCATGCAATAACTGACAGCAGTATAGGTATCACAGGGCAGGATCTCACCCTCACAGTCCATGTTTTCCTCTCCAGCCCGCAGCTGCTGAGCTCCCAGGTGATCAGATACATGAGCACAGAATTCTTCCATCTTAGAAGCCACATAGGTGCAGGAGCTCCATTCACACTGGAGGAGGACGTTGACACTGCGTTTCACTCCTCGTCCCGTCATCCCAGTGTCAGCCATGACACCTGACAACACAGGTGACCGCAGGGCGAGGAACTGTTTCTTTACCGCTCCACGGCTTTCATAACAACACTAAAGCAATGAAGACACTTGCTTTTACATAATTGTGTCCAATCACGGTACCCGTCAGGACAGCGCGACACGTGACACAACAAGGGCTCAACCAATCCGAGAGTACCTCACAACCATAACAAGGAAGCATCGCGCCTTCTCCAAGGAAGCGGTGCGTCACCATATACAGTCCCCCGGAAACCTCCCCTATGGGCAAACTGATAGGTCAGAACTTAGCGGAACATTACAGTATGGTCTAAGCCATGCTGTATAACGCAGAATAAGAAAATGGCTGCCGTTTTAGAGCGTATAATATAGGGCTAAAAAATTATATTGTTTTATGGGGTCAATGTGAATTCACATGCTGAAGATTTGCTGCATAAAACTGTATAACTGTCCCATTCCTCCAAAATTGCCAAAATATCTCCATCCTATATATATATATATATATATATATATATATATATATATATATATATATGACAAAGTGGGACCTTTATCAAACTTTGTGCAAGTGAACGGATCAGCAGTTGCCCATAGCAACCAATCAGATTGCCTCTTTAATAAAAAAATAAATAAAATCTTTAATATTATTGGCTGCTATTGACAACTGCGCTACCTTTCCTTTACACACGTTTAGATGTATATAGGGTTGTCCAGGAATTAAAAAAAAAAAATGTACAGCTAGGGGTAGGACAAAAAATAAAAATGCAACATATTCTTACCCCTCCTGGTACCCCGCAACTCATGCGCCAATGCTTCCCATCCTTACTAGAGATAGGTGCGCCTTAAAGGTGTAGTGTTGCGTTAAGCATTATTTCAATAAATAACACACATTACAAAGTTATACAACTTTGTAATGTGTGTTACTTAAGTGAATGTCCCCCTTCCCCATGCCCCCCCCCCCCCCCCCACGCTAGACTCGGAAGTGTGATGCTGTATACTTACGGTATCACTGTCGACCCCGGACGACTTCTTGAGCCCCCCCCCCAGCACGTCATCAGCTGCTTAGCCGCTATTGGCTAAGCGTAGTTATACTCAGCCAATCACAGCTGAGCAGTTGATGACACGCTGGAGGGGGGCCGACATGAGTGAGGGCTGAAGCGGTCCGGCCGGCCTCCTAAAGATGACGTGATCGTCCCAAGATGGCGGCCGGGGTTGACAGTGATACCGTGAGTATACAGCATCACACTTCCGAATCTAGCGTGGGGGGGGGGGAGAAACATGGGGAAGGGGGACATTCACTTAAAGGGGTTGTCCGGCGATAAAAAATTATTCACAGAATAACACACATTACAAAGTTATACAACTTTGTAATGTATGTTATGTCTGTGAATGGCCCCCTTCCCCGTGTCCCACCACCCCCACCCGTGTACCCGGAAGTGTGGTGCGCTATACATTACCTGTCACGCGCCGACCACGGTCTCCGATCCTCAGCAGTGACGTCTTCTTCGGGAGCCCGGCGGATCTTCCCGAGTGCCGGCCGCCCTCTGCAGCGTCATCCGAAGCTCAGCCGCGATTGGCTGAGCATAACTGTGCTCAGCCAATCGCGGCTGAGCTGCTGATGACGTGGCCGCGTCATCAGCAGCTCAGCCGCGATTGGTTGAGCACAGTTATGCTCAGCCAATCGCGGCTGAGCTTCGGATGACGCTGCAGAGGGTGGCCGGCACTCGGGAAGATCCGCTGGCCTCCCGAAGAAGACGTCACTGCTGACGATCGGAGACCGTGGACGACACGAGATGCGGTGAGTATAATGCACCACACTTCCGGGTCTAGCGTGGGTGGGGGGAAACACGGGGAAGGGGGCCATTCACAGACATAACATACATTACAAAGTTGTATAACTTTGTAATGTGTGTTATTCTGTGAATAATTTTTTATCGCCGGACAACCCCTTTAAATAACATGGTGAAGGGGGGACTTGCATGAGTTGTGCCTCTTTAGCAGGCAGGTTCTCAAGAATAATATCGGGACTGTTTGACAGTTTTCTATAAGTCTACCACATGTGAATGAACCCCTACAATCCATTGTCTAGGGATCAAGTCGGATTTTTTTTAACCCTTTGCTATATATATATATCAGCAGCTCAGCCGCGATTGGTTGAGCACAGTTATGCTCAGCCAATATATATATATGCAAAAAGAGCCAACACCCCAAAATAGCTGCCTGTGGATGGATACCTGGCCTTAGTTTTTCCCTTGCCATTACATTGACTTATAGGGCCACTTAATATGGTGGTTTTGGTGGTTTCCCTACAGAAGCCACCCCTTGGCTGGGCCCTGCTCGGACGGATATCTTGCAAGTCCCGTGTTTTGAGACTCTTAAAGGGGTTATCCAGCGCTACAAAAACATGGCCACTTTCCCCCTACTGTTGTCTCCAGTTTGGGTGGGGTTTTGAAAATCAGTTCCATTGAAGTAAATGGAGCTTAATTTCAAACTGCACCTGAACTGGAGACAACAGAAGGGGGAAAAGTGGCCATGTTTTTGTAGCTCTGGATAACCCCTTTAAATGAGGCTACACTGACTCTTTTTTGCATATTTGTATTTTCCAGGGAGCAATGCACCTAGGATTTCACTTTTATGAGCAAAGCGGCAGTGTTGTCTTTGTATGGTCTCCCTGATATCAGTGATGTTTCCTATATAAATAAATATATATATATATATATATATATATATATATATACACATAGCACTAAGCTAAATAATAAGTGGAATCTGTTTTATAGGCACTGTAATGTGACAGAGCAGGCTCAGGCACTAAATCTGTTTTATATGCAGTTGGAATCCTCTGTGTATTACACTCCTGCAATAGCCAATTTTGGTACATTGGGTTATACAAAGAGAAGGGGATTCCTCTGTCACCTCACTGACACCCTTTTTCCTACCTACAGGAATGGAGAGGTCTGTAATTTTTAATGTATGCACATTTTACTGTGAGAGAAAAAATCTATTAAAAAATATCTAGAAATTCACATTGGATGATTTTTAAATAATGAATTAGCATTTTATTGAATAAAATAAGTATTTGATACAATAGAAAAATATAACTCAAAGTGTCACTGTCATTATAACTTTCAAAACCTAAATAAACGACAGATGTAAAATAAAGCAAGTTTGCAATATACATTCATTTTTTTATTTTATTTTTTCAGTTATCATGGAAAACACAGCTTTTCCGTTGTTCTGACTCTTTTTTATTTTTTCAGAGTCTAAACACAGGAAGTCCAGTGTTTCCCAAGTCATCTTCTCTCACAGAAAAGGCAGCCATGTGATTGATGGACACATTTAACCGTGACACTCTGTATTGGCCAGGACTTCATGTGTTTAGTATCTTTTTTTCAAACATCACAAGACTAAAAAGCTGCCTTCAGGAGACTGGACCTTGATTTCAGATAAGTAAAGCTTTGTTTTACAGGATGATTAAAAAAAAAAAAGAATGTAAATTGCAAACTTGCTTTATCGCATACACTACCGTTCAAAAGTTTGGGGTCACATTGAAATGTCCTTATTTTTGAAGGAAAAGCACTGTACTTTTCAATGAAGATAACTTTAAACTAGTCCTAACTTTAAAGAAATACACTCTATACATTGCTAATGTGGTAAATGACTATTCTAGCTGCAAATGTCTGGTTTTTGGTGCAATATCTACATAGGTGTATAGAGGCCCATTTCCAGCAACTATCACTCCAGTGTTCTAATGGTACAATGTGATTGCTCATTGGCTCAGAAGGCTAATTGATGATTAGAAAACCCTTATGCAATCATGTTCACACATCTGAAAACAGTCTAGCTCGTTACAGAAGCTACAAAACTGACCTTCCTTTGAGCAGATTTTGTTTCTGGAGCATCACATTTGTGGGGTTAATTAAATGCTCAAAATGGCCAGAAAAAGAGAACTTTCATCTGAAACTCGACAGTCTATTCTTGTTTTTAGAAATGAAGGCTATTCCATGCAAGAAATTGCTAAGAAATTGAAGATTTCCTACAACGGTGTGTACTTTAGAGGACAGCACAAACAGGCTCTAACCAGAGTAGAAAAAGAAGTGGGAGGCCGCGATGCACAACTAAAAGAAAAAGATTAAGATGGGCAAAAGAACACAGACATTGGACAGAGGAAGACTGGAAAAAAGTGTTGTTGAGGTGTTTGGATCACAAAGAAGAACGTTTGTGAGACGTAGAACAAATGAAAAGATGCTGGAAGAATGCCTGACGCCATCTGTTAAGCATGGTGGAGGTAATGTGATGGTCTGGGGTTGCTTTGGTGCTGGTAAGGTGGGAGATTTGTACAGGGTAAAAGGGATTCTGAATAAGGAAGGCTATCACTCAATTTTGCAACGCCATGCCATACCCAGTGGACAGCGCTTGATTGGAGCCAATTTCATCCTACAACAGGACAATGACCCTAAACACACCCCCAAATTGTGCAAGAACTATTTACAGCAGAAGCAGGCAGCTGGTATTCTATCGGTAATGGAGTGGCCAGCGCAGTCACGAGATCTAAACCCCATTGAGCTGTTGTGGGAGCAGCTTGACCGTATGGTACGCCAGAAGTGCCCATCCAACCAATCCAACTTGTGGGAGCTGCTTCTAGAAGCGTGGGGTGAAATTTCTCCAGCTTACCTCAACAGATTAATAGCTAGAATGCCAAAGGTGTGCAATGCTGTAATTGCTGCAAAAGGAGGATTCTTTGACGAAAGCAAAGTTTGATGTAAAAACAATGTTATTTCAAATGCAAATCATTATTTCTAACCTTGTCAATGTCTTGACTCTATTTTCTATTCATTTCACAATGTATGGTGGTGAATTAGTGTGACTTTTCATGGAAAACACAAAATTGTTTGGGTGACCCCAAACTTTTGAACGGTAGTGTATACCAGTGTTTCTCAACCTTTTCAAGCCAAGTACCCCCATGCGACAAGTTGCTTCAGCCGAGTACCCTCAAGGATGCGATCATTTATAAACAATGCCTTAGGGTCGATTCACACGTACATTTCACAGCAAAATCCACTGCAATACTGTGTACAGTTATGGCCTATGGCTCTGCATTCTCGCAGCAGATTTCTTTATGAACTCTGTACGTGGGAATCTCCCCTTAAGTAGACGAAGATCAGACTGCTGCCATAGGCAGATATGTCCCCTGCAGCCAAAAACATCCCTTTCAGCTAGTTCTGTCTCTAGCCGCGTATGTCCCCCAGATATGCTGCCTGTAGCTAGGTATGCCCACAGCAGTCAGATATGTTTCTTAATGCCAGATACCTCCCCATCATAGCCAGATACCTCCCCCATCATAGTCAAATACCTCCCCATGTACAGTAGTCAGATACCTACCTCATGTAGTCAGATACCTCCCCCATGTAGTCAGATACCTCCCCATGTAGTCAGATACCTCCCTCGTGTAGACAGATACCTCCCCCATGTAGTCAGATACCTCCCCCATGTAGTCAGATACCTCCCCCATATGTACCCTGTAATGTCCCCAGCTATGCCCCCATAATAATGCCCCCCTGCTCTGCCACCATAGTAATGTCCCCTGCTCTGACCCCATAGAAATGTACCCTGTGATGCCCCCATAGTAACACTGTCCCCTGCCCTGCCCCCATAGTAATGTCCCCTGCCCTATCCCCATAGTAATGTCCCCTGCTCTGTTCCCATAGTAATGTCCCCTGCCCTACCCCTATAGTAATGTCCCCTCTAATGCCCCCCGCACCCCAACACAACAACAAAAAAAAAAACTTCTTACTCACCTAATCCAAGCTTGAAGAGGGTCTTCCTCTGTCTTCTGCCTCTGAGCTGCAGTCAGGTCGAGGATGAGCGGGGGTGAAGGGGGGAAGTGGGGTCTGAGGTTGCCAGCGCTGCCCGCGGCACCTGTGGTGCTTCTGGTGGTGGTATGGGTGTTCCCAGCTGCCGGAGCGGGTTCAGGGGGGTGGCCGGGTGCGGGCTTGTTGGAGACCTGTAACTGCCGGAGGATTTCTGGGGGGGGCTATGGGGGGCCATTACTGTCGGCTCGGATTCCAGGGGAAGGAGGGAGATAGCTGCCGGTGCCCCGTGCTAGTAACTGCGCTAAAGTCTCTTTTCCTCCTCCAGCAGCATCTCACGTCCCCAGCACAGAACACTGGTGAGCTGCTGCTGCTGGGGGAAGAAAGGTGAGAGCAGCGGCGGTGAGTGGTGCCAGGACACTGCAGAGTGATAGCAGTGTCCCGGCACCAAAAGTAAAACTTTATTTTTTTCCCCCTCTCTCTTCAACCTGCTGTTGATTTAGACTTTGAAAGTTATAACAACAGGTACACTTTAACTCCTTAGCACCCCATGACGTACCTGGTACGTCATGACGCTGCTATGGGGTTCAGAGAAGGTGTGATCCGTGCTTCTTCCCAGGCGTAGCCTAAGTGTCGCAGTGACGCTGATCCCAGCTCTGTGCTCTATTGCTCTGGGCTTCGGCTTCGCTCAGCAATAGAGCACTGATCTCCTTCCTCCCAACACTGCCCCCAGTCTTTTCCTTGTAACTGAGAGAGAGAGAGAAAGAGAGAAAAAAAAACCTTATTCATAATGTTTTTTTCTTACAGCCTATTGCATGCGTCCCATTCTTCAATACTTGGCCCCAAGGGATTAAACAGTCTTCATGCTATTAATAACTTTGCGTAAAATAACATTCTCAAGATTTTGTTTCCTTTTTCTACTGGGCACCTTCAGGCCCAAGGATTCTCCTTATATTGCCAAGCTTTAGGGTGCGTTTACACAGAAAGATTTATCTGACAGATTTTGGAAGCCAAAGCCAGGAATGGATTTGAAATTAGGATAGATCCAAGTGTTTCCTTTATAACCTGATCCCTGTTTATAGTCTGTTCCTTGTTTTGGCTTCAAAGATCTGTCAGATAAATCTGTAAGTGTAAACGCACCATTAGTATTTCCAATCCTACCCTTTGTGCTATTTTATCATACACTTTTTGTCAGAAGCTTTGTGGACTGGAAAAGGAAATTAGGCAAACATATAGGGGGAGATTTATCAACAGGGAACTTTTCTATGTTTGGTCTATTTCTGCTGTGGCAGTAATAGACTAGTCAGTGCAATTTTCAGGGATAAGCCTGGTCTATTTACTGTGGTGCTGATTTGTTTGTCTCAGAATTGTCTCAAATAGTCTTAGAATTGTCTCCATAGTCTCATTGGCCCTGATTTTAGAGTATTTTCTTCTCCCTTTCTTTTCTTTTTCAGATACCCGTTTGCAGAGAATTACGTCGGATTCGTTTGGACTACGTCGATGACCAGCGGACTTTAATGTTCAATAAAATGCTCAACGAAGGGTGTGGGGGTGTTTTTATTTGAATAAAAACATTTTTCTAGGTGTATTATGTTTTTTTTCCCATTAAAGGACAACTCCAGCCAAAATTTATTTTTAATATGTTATTACGCAAAGTTAGACATATTCCTAATGTACACTAATTATGGGAAATGCACATATAGTGCTATTTCCTTCAACTTTATAGTTCAGGCAGTCTTCAATTTCTCTTAAAAAAAAAAAAGGTGGCATCATGAATCGGGTGTATTTTACATTAAGTGTGCAGCAGGGGGCGCAGTATATGTAGAAATTACATTGTAAAAATAACTAGGGCCTTCCCTATGCTTTATTTACAAAATTTAGCTACCGTGGCTCTCTCCAACCTTAGGGGTCTTAAGAGGGGGGGGGGGAATCAGATCGTGCCCCGGGACACCCGGGACCGCGGCGGTTCAGAGCGCTCTGACCACCCCTAGGTGGCCCAGGACGTACGGGTACTCCCAGGGTCGTCTAGGGGTTAAGAGTAACTTGGTGTAAGAGCTCACAGTTTTTCAGAATTGTGACTTAGTTTAAGAGCATTGCTTTGGTTTAAGGGCTCCCTGTACTGGGTGGGAGTGCGAGTAGAGGAGGGGCATGGTATGCATAGCGGGGTCTACAGCACTGTACTCTGACCCAGAAAGTCTCCCTTACCTTCCAAATCATAGCAGATCCACTTCAGGCTGGGGCTTACATCAGAGGACAGGACTGTGGGGGTAATCTCTTCATAGCTGTAACCAGTCTCTCCCCGGACAGAGAGTGCTGCATGTATGTGCCCACATCTGCCCTGCTCTTTCCTTCATGCTTCCTGCAGTCTCTGTCAGCCCTTGTGTTTCTCCTCCTCTACATCACTGTACAGTAACTTTTAATATCACATAGTCTGCTGTTTCTGAATGTTTGTTTAATTTGTTTTACATGTTATTCAGAATAATAAATCATTATTTTTGGGCTGTGGAAGCAGTTGTCTCCATTTCTATGATTTCTTATGGGAAAATTTGCTTTGGTTTAAGGGTGCCTTCACACGTAGCGGATTTTCCGCTGCGGATCCGCAGCAGATCTGCAGCGGATTTGACTAAATGAATGAACACAGCATTAAATCCGCACTGTCAAATCTGCAATTCCTCCTGTAAAATATGTACAGAGCAAAGTCCCATTGTGTTCAATGGGTTTTCTGCTCTGTTGTTCACACTGCAGAATTTCCGAGCAGAATTTTCTGCTGGAGATCTACTAGAGGAATCCTATAGAAGTCAATGGGGGGCTTAAATTCTGCTTGAATTCTGCCTGAAAACTTTCTGCTTCAATTCCTCGAGAATTGCTCAGTGTGCACATACCCTAAGAGTGGATTTGGATTACAAGCACAGTCCCGGAACAAATTATGCTCGTAATCCAAGGCACCACAGTACCATATTAGTACTTACCAAAGAATGCAGTTAATATGTAATTTATTTTGTGGGCCTGGTAACTGAGAGATCGGAGAGGGACTCTGTCCCCAGAAATAATTCGCCCGATCGTAAGATTAACGATGTCGGAGTAATGTTTTTTTTTACATAACAATCAGCGTTTAGACGGTACGATATATCGTACGGAAAAATCGTTTGGTGATAGTTTTAAGATGCATGCAGCCCGGCCCCCTGCTCGTTCGCAGCCCGACCACGCATCCTACAGCCCTCCCCGCCGGCTAGATTGCCACCCCCGCCGCTCCGATAGCCCCCGCCGCGAGCATACCTTACCTGCTTAGCGGTGTTCGAAATTCCCGGCTCCCCTCTTCAGTGCATTGATTGGCTGAAGAGGTGAGCCGAGAATTTAAAACAGCTCCTCTTCAGCCAATCATTGCTGCCGTGCATTTATTGGCTGAAGAGGGGAGCTGGGAATTTCAAACAGCTCCTCTTCAGCCAATCAGTGCTGCCGTGCATTAATTGACAGAAGAGGGGAGTCGGGAATTTCAAACAGCTCCTCCTCCGCTGAAGAGGAGCACTGAAGAGGGGAGTCGGGAATTTCGAACACCCGCTACGCCGAGCAGGTAAGGTATGCTCGTGGCCGCGACGGGGGTGGCGATCGGAGCGGCGGGGGTGGCGGTCGGGGTGTTGATCGGCTGGCGGGGGTGGAGATCGAGCCGGCGCAGGGGGCTGTAGGATGCGTGGCCAGGCTGCGGGCGGGCTGCGGGCGAATGGACTTTCGCGACGACCGTTTACACGGAACGATCTGCGAATTTTTTGCAAACGATCAACAACGATTTGAGAACATGTTGAAAGATCAAAATGAACGATTTCTCGTTCATTTGATCGTTCGCTGCGTTTACACGTACGATTATCGTTCAAATTCGACTGTTATCGTGCGAATTTGCACAATAATCGTTCCGTGTAAACGCAGCATAAGGGTCCGTTTACACACACAGATTATCTGACAGATATCTGCCAAATTTTTGCAGCCAAAACTAGAAATGGATTTGAAAAAAAGAGAAATCTCAGTCTTTCCTTTATGACCTGTTCCCTGTTTATAGTCCATTCCTGGCTTTGGCTGCAAAAATCTGTCAGATAATCTGTGTGTGTAAATGGGCCCTAAATGACAACTGTAAAATGATTCTATTGTTAAAAAAAAGTAGTTTCTGTTAACTGGCTCAGACAAGATAATATAAATGGAATGAGATAGATATTTATGTACATAATGATGTACAACATGTTTTACCGACATTTGATTCTTGAAGAAAAACCCTTCGTTAGGATATTGTCAAAAATGTCTAGGATACGATTTGCTTCTGTAGTTGTTTGATCTTGTTGTCAGGAATGTTCTGATAGTGTATCATTATGCAAAAACGTGTTGCTAGAAGCAGGCTTGTATAAAAAGACTCGATGTTGACAAGAAATATATGACCTTTTTTTACTATTATGTCACAAATTATATTGAGTAACTTCTCATCTTATTTTTTACTGATTAACCCCTTCATGACCGAAGGTCATTGATGCACAGATTGTTCAAGAGATCAGCGCTCTCCTCCTCGCTTTCTAAGAACCACAACGCTTTTATTTTTCATTAGATTGCATATACTGCGAGGGCCGACCTTAAGGTAGATGGCGCCCTGTGCAGTGCACAATTGGCTTTTGCCCCCCCCCCCCCCCCAAAAAAAAACCGCTGTGCTATCATAATAAGCAGGAAATAAAATGAGAATATATGCAGCCCATATATTGTGAAGGAAGTGCACCACTGATTGTTCTTATTGTCCACATAAACCCCATTAACCCCTTCACGACACAGGGCGTACAGACCCAGCTCTGAACCACCGCAACCCCCAGCTGCTATGTGTGGCAGTCAATCACGGTGCCTGATAATTAGCCATTTAAATGCAGCTGTCAAAACTGACAGCTGCATTTAAATGGCTGCTTTTGAGTATATCCCCCCCCCAGACACACACAATCGCGGAGGAGCAGTCCCTCCATCTGGTCTGGACGGGGGTTTGTGCCGTAATGGCGCTGATCACTGCTCGGCAATCTATTGCGCTCAGCTGCAGCAGGCCAGAGCAAAAGATTGCCGACCTCCTACTTGAAGGACTTCTAATTAGTAAGTAAAAAAAAAATAACTAAAATGACTTTACCCCAGTCCTCAGCAGTCCACTCCCTGTACCTTTTGCAGAATATCAGTCTGTCCCTGATGTTTTTTCTGGAGAGAAGTGGCTTCTTTGCTGCCCTCCTTGAGACCAGACCTTGCTCCAAGAGTCTTCGCCTCACAGTGCGTGCAGATGCACTCACACCTGCCTGCTGCCGTTCCTGAGCAAGCTCTGCACTGCTGGTAGCCCAATCCCGCAACTGAAACACTTAAGAGACGGTCCTGGTGCTTGCTGGTCTTTCATGGGCGGCCTGGAGCCTTTTTGGCAACAATGGAACCTTTCTTCTTGAAGTTCTTGATGATGCGACAGATTGTTGGCTTAGATGCAATCTTTCTAGCTGCGATACTCTTCCCTGTTAGGCCATTTTTGTGCAGTGCAATGATGACTGCATGTGTTTCTTTAGAGATAACCATGGTTAACAGAAGAGAAACAATGATGCCAAGCACCAGCCTCCTTTTAAAGTGTCCAGTGGTGTCATGCTTACCTTATTATGGCAGTTTGATCTCCAGCCCTGTCCTCATCAACACCCACACCTGTGTTAATGGAGCAATGAAATAAAAGCTTGAAAACCATGCTAGTAACAAATCTCCCAATAGTCAAAAACAACAAATGACAATGGAATAATCCTTCACTTTATTTATTAACTTTCATCTTATTTTTTATCATTTCATCATTGCAGTCATTTTTCAGCAAGTTCATGTCTGGTGACTTATTTTTATTTCTTTAACATAAAAACTAAATAAATAAAACAAAAGCATGAGTAACAGGTTGTAAAGTTCTTCACAGACAAAAGGTTTTCATACAGATTACCCATATGTGATAGCCACCCTAATTGCATGTGAAAAACCACTACCACCAGGACACCTGTACCAACAGACCCCTATGGTAGAAGTTCATACATGTAAATGGGAGATGCACAATGGATATAACCCAAAACCAAATTTGTCATGCTCAGAAAGTAACAGAAAGAGGATAACTTTCATTAAGGTTGTAAACAGGACAACTGTGGATCTCTGCAGTGTCTTCATACAATAAATGGGAGACAGCTTCCTTCACAATATACATTAATATAGCAGACATCCCCATTTATTCAGAGACACACAGCCTTGTTCTTTTGCAGATTAGATGTTTTACACTTTAGCAAAGAGATCCTACAATAAATACAGCAAATAAATAGGTTGTGTGTGTTTTTTTCATTACACATTAAATACACTACAAAAAAAACTTCATTTTAAAAAGCCATTCACACATATTAGGCCCCACAGAGTGCCCCGGCCAGCAGAGCAAAAGAAGGAAATATTCATAATTTACAAGCAAATATTTCTCGTTAATTACTATTCAATGGGTGTTCCAGCACATCAATTGTTATTATACTAGAAATCACATTTTGATTCTTGTTGTTCAGTTATGGAGTGCCCGTCCGCTCTCCCAGCAGGTTTATGTACTAAATAAATATTTGTATTCTCTTATGAACTAATTTCTAGAGGTCTCTGAATTGTGCTGTTCCTGTTTTTCCTCCTGGATCAATATGAATAAATTGACAACTGGGTGTTCCAGTTATTCATACCAAGCATAAATTGTTGCATCTTCAGATTTTCTTCCTCACTGTAAAGTGGAGCAGTCAACAACAGCATGCTGCCCTTTTTAAAAAGAGTAGTCCCATATCATAAACATTTAATAAATCCAGGTCATACCTATCTTAAGAACTAAAGCCCCCCTGACCTCATCCAGCCTGGTTGTACTAGCCATATGTTAGAAAACAAGTGTGCCTATATAAATTCCACATAACTCTTAGAGTTTAATAAGTTACAGCATAGCACCTTGAGCTACGGCATTTCCACAACTCCCAAGTTATGGAAGCTCAATAGTTTGCGGTGCTACACAATTTTACACAACTCCCATTAATCTCTACGAGATAACCAACTCAGCTGAATAAAAATGGGGCCTGCGTCTATCAGACATTTATGGTCTATTTTGTGAATATGCTATTAATGTTGGAGATTGGAATACTCATTTAAAGGCCTAGCGTGTTAGAAGTCAAGGGATACTAACTGTGTGTAAAATGCTTATTCTTATGTTGGCAGGGCTCTTACTTTTAAACAGGACTAGAGATGAGCGAACCTCGAGCATGCTCGAGTCCATCCGAACCCAAACTTTCAGCATTTCATTAGCGGTGGCTGCTGAAGTTAGATAAAGCCCCAAGGCTATGTGGAAAACATAAATATAGTCATTGGCTGTATCCATGTTTTCCAGACAACCTTAGAGCTTTATCCAAGTTCAGCAGCCACCGCTAATCAAATGCCGAAAGTTCGGGTTCAGATGGACTGAACCTGGTTCGCTCATCTCTAAACAGGACCCTTTTTCCTACTTGCAGAACTGCTGACAGATCTTAAGATAGACTAACAATGTAACAGGAGGTTAAAAAAAATATAAAAAATTGTGGACAGTCTGAAATTCGCCCAAGCACAGAATTAAAGACCACCATTTCAATTCAGTATCAAGATCACAAAAAACAAAATATTGCACCTGCACTGAATTTTTCAATTAAAGTTCATCTTTGAATCACAACAATATTTCTTATAAGTAGCAACACTCATTACGCAGATACATTGTAGCTGTCTCCGGAGGTCATAGTCAGGAAACACCGAGATGCTCTTGCCTATTTTAACGCTTGGATCCTGGGGCTGGGAGCTGTAAAACATACCCATAGTCGCAGGCTGGCAGCTTTGCAAACATGCAGTAACAGGACAGAGGTAGACAAACGGTCTCCTGAACATCAACCTCTCCTAATTGATCATTTATCTCCGGCTTGGGCACTCCCATTAACACTGGGTTTTGATTTGGTCTTAAGTGAAAAACGTTTAAACAGGCGCCGTGGAAAGCTGCCACTCTTCTTACGAGAAGAGGCTGCAGAATTTGTCAAGTCATCATGAGATTGGCTCAGACCTGCATCCCGATGATGTCGGCGGAAGAAGAGTTTAGTGCCACTTCGAAGGAATCCAACTGCAATAAAAAACAGATCAATGTCAGTGCATGGATAATATTCTCCACACTAAACACAGCCTTTATAAACCACTGCAGACTTTTCACATTTCTAGCAGGTTAATTTTAAATGCAAAGATCTGAAATGCTCTTACTGAAATGCCCTAGGAGGGCAGTAGGAACAGCAGTACAAAGTGATTTTGAATTACATAACACTAGCATCTATGGGGTTAATTAGAAGTATGCCCACATAGCTCTGCTATAGCTATATTTCATAGTGGTACTATAAACATTAGTGCAGTCTCTCTGTACAAAGCAATTCAGACGGGATTTATCATAAAAATATATAATCATTTATTGCACTAAGGCCATAGGAGCAGACACAGGCAACAGCTGTTTTGCAGCGTTACTTCTGCTTCATCATAGACTATGATGAAGCAGCATTAACTCTGAAACAGATGGTACATTTGCCAGCACCATTGAAATTCCTGCAATAAAACAAGATAAATTTGTATGGTAAGGGCTGCCTGAACTGTTTTCTATAGAATGACTGCAGTAGGAACAGCAGTAAAACTATCCCAAAAGAGAAGCTGTGACAAGATTGAAGCTGCTCCCTGCAGTTAGTCTGTTGGGTGTGCGCACTCCAGGCTTGGGATCACTGATAAACGACAGCCGGGAGCAGGCACAGAGCACAGCAAGCCTTGACATCACTTCCTGTATTCTGTCTCTAGGGACATCAGTTGCTAGGGACAGAACTGGAGGGAGAAGGGAGGACGGTAAGTTTACTATAGCATTAAAAATGCAGTTAAAATTACAAATTTGCCCAATTTCAACTCCTATATTAAATTATGGAAAGTGCCCCAAAAAGACAGTGATCATTTAACCAATTCAAAGGGTGCTGGGTGTCCACAGGATGGCTCGGAATCAATACACTTTGAAGCAGCAAAATGAAGAGAGTCCAGCTTACTGAGTGCTTGAAGGATTACCAGGGTGGATCCCAGGATTTGCAGAGCAGGTGGAGGGAGGAACCGGGCCTTTCACCGGAGATACCAAGTGTAAGGGTGGTATTTCCATGGACCGATGGGGGCCCATCAACAATGTAAGCGAGCGCTGATCTGCTAGATCGGCGCTCGTTTACTGGGCCTATTCCACGGCCCGATAATTGTTTCCAAGGGCTGCAGGGACATCGTTACCAATGTCCTTGCAGCCCTTGTTTAGCATACATTACCTACTATGCTGCAGGAATTCTCCTCCGCTTCTTCTCACCGGGTCCCGAGCGCAGCAGTAGCTTCAGAGATAGCTTAGGCGGTCCTGGCCAGTGATTGGCTGAGCGGCCTGTCAGCTCAGACAGGCCACTCCAAAGCTACACCCAGTGAGAAGCGGAGGAGAAGTCCTGCAGCATAGTAGGTAATGTTATGCTGTCTTATGAAATTATCAGTCGCCGGCGGTGCACCGCTATTCCACATAGTGATGCGCGGTCGGTGACCAATGATTTTAGGTTTTCACCTAAATAAACGATCAGTCGATGACACGATCATCGGCTGTATTGTCTCTGTTCCAGGGAGCGATAATGGGTCCGATTCGGCCGATTATCGCTCCATGGAATAGGCCCCTAAGAAAGAGTAGTTTCCACAGCTTCATGCCGTAAAAGTAGAAAATCTTTATTTCATTTCTTCAAAAAAGTGTACAAAAAAATAAAAAATGAACTTTTTTTAAAAAATCTTTTTGTACACTTTTTTAAGAAATGGAATAAAGATTTTCTACTTTTACCGCATGAAGCTGTGGAAACTACTCCTCATCAATACATTTTGCCCAGCGTAGCCTGTTGGTTGGCTTGGGTCATCGCTACTCTTAGACTACTTACCTTTGTGGTCTTTAAGGCTGCGTGTTTCCAAGGCTCCGGTAGAGCCAGTTTCAGACTCAACATCATCCAGAGATGGTCGATCTGAAATGTCTGACCTTGTGGCATCATCAGTGTCCTGACTGTGGGATGCTGCCACCTCAGAAGGAAATTCAGTAGAGCCCTCTGTTAATGATTCTTGAAAACATGTGGTGCCAAGCATTGAGGCATCCATGGAAGCTGCGTATCCCAGAGAAAGCGCCATCTCATCATCACCAATTGGTACCTGTGGAGGAAAGGGTCATTTTAACAGTATTGCAATAAGGTAACATATGGAGGGAAACAAATTCACCAAACATTTGATCTGGATCCAGAGGATTATCTCTGTAAATAATACCTTTGATACTCCGGATATAATCAGTGTGCTGCGTTTGGTTGGGGTCCTCTTGGATGACTTGTTGCCAGGTTCTGTTAGTTGCCTTATAGCAGTCTCCGCCACAGGATCTAGCTTTATGGAGGATGGAGAGCCACCTGATAAAAGAAAAAAAAAGTTCAAGTCAAAGCATCCTAATAATTTACCCAAAGCAGACATCCTATGCAGATGTAAAACTGTAGTAGCACTGAGGGGGTTAAGTGGCTGCATATGCATCAAATCTCCCAAAAAAGGCATGCACAATTCAGCATGGTTAATATATTCAGGTTGTAGGTGAAAAATTATTTGCATTTCTATCTTCTTATTTGCAATCAATAGGCCACAATGAGACATATCGGGTTCACTTTTGCATAAAAACAAATCCTGTTATAGAGTTCCAGAAGAGGTAACCATATGATATCACCTCTGTCATCACTTACACAAACATGCTTACATGGCTTCTTTTTGGACATGGCTTTTCACAAAAGCTATACTAATGTGGTAAGCTTCTAAGTTTTCTAAATGAGGGTATAATCACAACAGTCATGATAAAACTGCAACACAACAACATGGTTCTGCTGAGGTTCAGTTCTGGTATCTGTCTCATTTGGTTGATAATTGCATCGTATAATAAGACCTTTAGTGCAAATGCTGAGCCAGGTTGCAATTTTAAAGGGGTAGTGCGGCGCTAAGAAAATATTCACATAATAACACACATTACAAAGTTATACAACTTTGTAATGTATGTTATGTATGCAGGGGCGGTCTTGGCATTTCTGGGGCCCCAAGCAAAGTTATGTCTGGGCCCCCCCCCCCCTCGACATGCCCTCCACAATAGAACGCTGTGTGCTGCCCCAGTAGTATATACCCCTTGTGTGCTGCCCCCAATAGTATATACACCTTGTGTGCTGCCCCCAGTAGTATATGCCCCGTGTGCTCCCCCGATTTATATAGACCCTCCCTGTGTGATGCCCCGTTTATATAGACCCCCGCTGTGCGCTCCCCCTCCCATATAGTATATAGCACAATAAAACACTCACCTGGGTCACTCTTGTGGCCGCAGGAAGGGTTTTCCCTGCAATAACAAGAGGCCGCACTCCCCTTGTCCTGGCGCCGATTCTCCAGTGATGTCAATGGAGCGCCAGCACCACAAGGACAAAGCGGCCACTTGTGACCACAGGAAAAACACTTTCTGCAGCCACAAGAGTGACTGACAGGAAGGGAGCCAATGGCTCCCACCCTGTCAGTGCTGCTGCTGTATGTAAATATGAGCACTCATTGCGAGTGCTCATAGTTACATTTCAAATCGCAGCAGCGAGCAGGGCAGTGGCCCTGTCCAGCGGTCTTAATCACAAGAGCGGGCCGTGGGGGCCCCTTTGGATGTTGGGGACCCCAAGCGATTGCTTGGGGTGCTTGGTGCCAAAGACCGCCACTGTATGTATGTGAATGGCCCCCTTCCCCGTGTTCACCAACCCCCGCCCGTGGACCCGGAAGTGTAGTGCATTATACATACCTGATTCGTGTCGACCCCCGTCCGCATTTCTTCTGACAGTGATATAATCTTCGGGAGGCTGGCGGACACGCTCCTGCCATCCCTCATGCCGGCCACCACTGCCGCATCATAACTGTGCTCAGCCGCGATTGGCTGAGCACAGTTATGCTCAGCCAATCGCGGCTGATCACAGTTATGAAGCGGCAGAGGGGGGCCGGCATGAGGGATGGAAGGAGAGTGTCGGCAAGCCTCCCGAAGATTATATCACTGTCAGAAGAAATGCGGACGGGGGTCGACACGAATCAGGTATGTATAATGCAGTCCACGGGCGGGGGTCGGTGAACACGGGGAAGGGGGCCATTCACATACATTACAAACTTTGTAATGTGTGTTATTTTGTGATTAATTTCTTGGCGCGCAACTACCCCTTTAAGATTTTATGAGGATGATGGCTTTTCTTCAAGAGTACAAGAAAAGATATATGGTGATCAACTGAAACCCTTTAGACCAGGGATGTCAAACTCAGGCCCTCCAGCTGTTGCAAAACTACAAGTTCCATCATGTCTGGACAGCCAAAGCTTTAGCTTTGGCTGTCCAGGTATGATGGGTATTGTAGTTTTAAAACAGCTGGAGGGCATAAGTTTGACACATGTGCTTTAGACCAAAACCCCAAAAGAAAGGTATCTTACCACTGCCACTTGGAGAAGAACCAGGAGAGCAGCTTCTGGGGAACAGAACTGGTTTGTTTTCAGTCACTTCTACTTTAGATGGCGATCGAGCTGGAGAATCTAAAGCCGTAAAACAAAAGTTACTTAAAAAGAATGTCTTATCTAACCCCGTAGTAATTAAGTGAATTGTCATTTTTGCAGTTTTGTTTTTCTTCCACACATTTAAAAGAGCATTCATTTTTTCATCATGCTCCTCCATGTCGGCCATCTTTTGAGCAGGACAGCACAGCCTGGAGGAGGGGAGTCTGATTTTAGCTCTATGAGGTACACAGAGAGCTGCTGTCAGTAAGTAATGTTAATACACTATATACAATTTTACTATAAAGTGGCAACCCCTTTAATAAATAAATAAATAAATAAATAAATACATACATACGCTTTATTCTGACAATAACATTTTTTATTTTTTGTTCTATAGGGCTGTGTGAAGGCATGTTGTAAACTCTCTCTTTACCACCTTGGTACATCATGGTGCCTTAAGGGGCTAAATCAAGTTTTTATGTTAAACACTTTTTTTTTTTTTTTTTTTAAAGAGAATAAGCCACCATGTTTTAAATGTATTAAACATTTGTCTCTTACCATGTCTTTGTAGTGGTAGTTAAAAAAATAGTGTCTAAAAAAAGTGTCTAAAAATGAAGTTTTAAAACTGCCATATGCAAATTACTTCTAAGTAGGCATTGGAATGGAGACTCCCTGTTATCAAGTCACAGCTCTTATTGTGCCTTTACACAGACATATTTATCTGACAGATTCTTGAAGCCAAAACCAGGAATGGATCTGAAAAGAGGAGAAATCTCAGTCTTTCCTTTATGACCTGTTACCTCTTTATAGTCTGTTCCTGGTTTTGACTTTAGAAATCTGTCATATAAATCTGTCTGTTTAAACGCACTATTAGGCTATGTTCACACTACGAAAATCTAAGGCCGTAATTCTCGCCGCAGAACCACGGCCGTAGATTTGCGGTGTGGACACAGCCTCAGTTTCAATGGGATCCAGGCGGAGCATGCACACATCGTATACGTTCCGGCTGGATCCCATGAGGCGCCGTAAAAAACCTGACAGGTCCATTATTTGCGGCTGGAACTCAGTGAGTTCCTGCCGCAGAGGGACCTGTCAGTTCACACAGTGAAGCGAGCGGCACCGGCCTCTTGCTTCACTGTGTGCTATGGGAAGCTCTGATGCGCGCGCGCGCTGATGCGCCCGCATCAGAGCTTCCCGGGCGGATAGATCATCCGGCCGGTACTTGTACCGTCACGGAACGGCCGAATGTTCACGTAATGTGAACATAGCCTTAGGTTGTAATCACTGCTCTCTGGCAACGGACTATGACACAGCAGGCTTCAATCATGCCTACACAGGCATAACTACAATCTGAAGCCCCTATTTCACGGGCTGTCTAGAGGAGCAAACGAGTGCTCTCAGCGCTCGTTTGCTCCTTGTTCCCAGCTCGCTGCCACCGCTATTCAACGTGGCTGCAGCGAGCGGGCGAGTGCAGGAGGGGAGGTGGGGAGCTGCGGGGGACTGCCCGGGTGATCGCTGATGGTCCGGGCAGCCCATAGGATACAGCAGCGTCTGCTGCCGATGCTCCTATTCAACGGATCGAAGGCAGCAGATCGTTGCTGTATCAGTCGCTTGATTTTCAACACGTTGAAAAACAAGCGACTGTAACGATCAGCCGACATGAACGATGTCAGCTGATCGTTGCACTCTATTCCACGGGACGATTATCGTCCGTAGCGAATATAGCCGATAATCGTTCTGTGGAATAGGGCCTTAAGAGCCTTAGCTAGATAACACAGACTTTCCTCCTCAATGTTACTCAGATGTCATCATCCGAGGAGCCTGTTTATTAAAATGGAACTGTTATCTCCCCAACCCCTCCCCCATATGGGCTCTTTGGCCTACATATACTATACTGCCAGTATGAAAAGATCTAAAGCTGCACAATGCATTGTTAAATTTGCACTGGTAAATATCTATAAAAACTTACCTACTTTACCATCAAGCTTTGGCCTTGACTGAATAGTGGTCACAGTAGTTACAATCGTACCATCTGGCATCACTGTGCGATCCATTTCAACTTTTTTGGTAGGTGTAATGTTAATTCTCTGAGTTGGAGTCCCCAAAGTTGCACGCAACAGAGTCCCCTCTGGTATATAAAACTATAAAAAGGGATTATGGACAAAAAAAAAAAGAAAAACACACTCTGCCAAATTTAACCCATTTAAAGGGGTTAGCCAGGCTTACAAAAGACATGGCTGCTTTCTTCCAGAAACAGCACTACTCAGGTTGTGTGCGCAGCTCAGTTCCAACGAAGTCATTAGGGCTAAATTGTAATACCTCACCCAACCTGGGGACCGGTGTGGTGCTGTGTTTTGTTCTAATCCTGGAGAACCCCTTTAAAGCAAATAATCTGTCACCCTGCCAACTGCATACCTTGGCCAGGTTTCTTTTTAATTGATTTAAAATAACAGAAAAAAAACACATTAAATTTAGGACATAAACAGTGTCAATGAGGATGGGCCTATCATTCTTTGAGCCCTAGCAGTGCTATGACTTACTTTGCATAATAAGCAAAACTCACTGTGAATACAGCAGCCATGCCTAGTTGTGCTAGGGTCCAGGGAATGCAAGGCCCTGTCTGCTTGTCTCAAATAAAGTGTTTGTTTGTTTTTTTTAATGAAAATAAAAATGCTTTTATTGATATCCATCCAGTGGTACCACCAGCTCAGTAGATATCAGAGGGTGACAGATTCACCTTAAGGACACAAGCATTTAAGGTCAATTTAAATAAACTTTCAACTTCACCTGTTTGGTGCTGCAATTTCAATGTTGAGGACTAGTAGAGTATTGTTGTACTGTGTTAGCCATAGGAATGAGTAGAATAGAGATGAAATCAGGCGATACCTTTTGGAGGCTAACTGAGTATATTTGATTGTAAGCTATCGTGAATCTAGCTCCCTTTGTCAGACATTATAAGACATCATGTCTAACGAAGGGAGCTAGACTCTCGAAAGCTTACAAGGTCAGAGTTCCAGAGCCCACACCATCCTCATGTTGCACATGTGCAGCATATAGTTCAAATATTGTACATGTAACCGCACTGTTAGTCTAAACCTAATACTATGCCATCAATCAGGACTGGAACAGAATTTGTTTCCAAAAATTTTATTTTTAATCACTACTCACCTCCACAGATATTGATGGTGCCGTAACGTTAGGCAGCATAGAGCACATGGTCAGTGGGTACAGACGCTTCCCACAAAGGTCTCTTTCAGGTGACCTCAGAGCCACTGATGTGTGACCCAGGAGAATATCTACAGGGGAGGGAAAAAAAAGATGTATGAACACTATGACATTGATGCCACATGTTTCCATCTAGAGAAAGCTTAAAAGAAAAAAAAAAAAAAAACTCACTGTGTGCACTTTGCCACACTTTCAAAGACAGCTCCTTGCTTTGAGGAGAGAGTTCACTATTTGGGGAGAGTGGTGAAATGTTATCATCAAATGACAAGAGAATAAGGATATCAGCATTAGAACATTTAAAAAAAAGCTGCTGCCCCCTTAGACGTTTATAATTGCCCTCTATAATATGCACTTCCATTTACCCCCTACACCTGCTCACAATATCATCTCCTCACTCCATGAGACGTTCCAGGAGTCTCCTTTTTTATGGATCCTGGCAGAACGTGTTTTTTTCCGCTGACATGGACAATCCAATTCAGCCTCACAGATCAACTCAACATCTACGAAAAAAGCCATAGAAAATAAATGAAAAAAAAATGCCCGCAATGTCGAATCCAATGTATTTTTCTATAAGCTGCAAACAACAAAATGGCATAACTAAACTTCTAAAAAAAGGGACAAAGCTCATGCACACATTAAAGTGTCAGCACAGAGCCACATGACCTGTGTGCTACCTTATAGGCTCTGATGGTTACCATGTGTACAAATTGCCCCCTAGAAGCATCAGCCTCTGCAAGACTTAAAGAGTCACTGTCGTATTTTTTTTTTTTTGCAGAAATCAATAGTCCAGGCGATTTTAAGAAACTTTGTAATTGGGTTTATTAGCCAAATCTGCCATTATCTGCATGTAAAAAGCCTTTTCCCAGGTCCCCCCCTCCTTCCTCTTTTTCATCCACTCTGAAAAATCTGAAAATTGTGACTTGTTGCAGGAGACGTCCCCTGTCTGCTCTAGGGAGAGGGGAGGGGGGAGGAGGAAGGAGGGAGTTAGCCGGCAGCAGAAAGCAGATAACAGAGGATTACAGGCATGGAGCTGGGTGACAGCTGTAATCCGAGCTCAGACAGGTCACTGGTGATGGTCAGAACAGATAACGGGTGAGGGATTTGTAGATTAACTCTTTGTTGTCCTGTTTTGGTCTTTTCTTTAGCTCTCTCCATAGGAGAACAATGAAGACAGGGGGGAGAGCTTCAAACTGCTTTTTCATGATAAAAATGCATTTTTCGGATAATAAACCCAATTACAAAGTTTCTTAAAATCGCCTGGACTATTGATTTCTGCAAAAAAAAAATTCACGACAGTGACACTTTAAAGGCTTATAGGGGTAAATAATGGGCTCCATTATGCTGTGTGTGTGTGTGTGTGTGTGTGTGTGTGTGTGTGTGTGTGTGCGTGTGTGCGTGTGTGTGCGTGTGGCCTAGATCTGCTTTAACTAAAGTTTTAAGAATATACATGAATATAACCAACCTGAATCTGGTAGAACAACATCCTGCAGATGCAGCTGTCGAACAAGAAGTTTAAAGCTGTCTGTTCTAGTGGGGGATCCCTGAATCAGTCTGTCACAAATGCCCTATAAAATACAGATATCAATATAACACAAGGGTATAAATATAGACAAACAGGATGTAGCAGTAGCTCAGAGTCGCTCACCATATTACGACCATGAGCTTTTAGGTTGAACATCATGGCGGGCTCTGCTGTGAGTAATGCATCTTGTACTAGATCTTGAACCGTGCAGAGTTCTGCACCTCCTTCACTACTCTGCAAATACAGACAAGTAAACATGACTGGGACCTATAATACTTCACTATATAAAAATTCTGTGGGAAGAACACTTTTCATCACATACCTGATGTGAATGTTTGGGTACAACATGAAGCAGCATATCTGGACGCTCCTTAAAACTCCATGACACCAAAAGACCTGTCTGCTGGAGCTCTTGTAATCGGACCTCTATCTGGAAATGAGAAAAAACAGAAGGCATTCAAACTCTGTGCAACACAAAAGGAAGAATTACAGTACTTGCAGTCTAACAACAATAAAACACATCCCAACATTTGCAAGATTGTTTTACGGCACACACTATCTAATGGAACAGGTAAATGAAAACTACAAACACAATGAAATAAACAGGAATGAGGCAATATTACACATTTCACAATAAAGGCTTAAGCCTAAGCTCCTATGCAACAGGACAATGGGGCAATACTATGGAACTATGCAAGCTTTCAGGAGTCAAGCTACTCCCTGCAGGGACTGGTATTGGTAAGACTTAATAGCTAAGTATATCTTAATTTTGTATCTGGTGTTACTTTTTGCTTTGTATTTACCACATAAGAAAATTATATCTATTCACTTAGCTATTGGGTATGGGCTTATTTATTCTTGCATTCTTAGAATCCACTGTAAAACAAAGATGAAGTGCAATGTTTTCTGTATTGGTTGTAAAATACAGCCTAACATAATTAGATAATAGCCTTATGCATAACATGTTTATTTAGGCACTGCAAAGCCTAAGCAGAGACCTCATGAAGTCAGAGCTCAGAGTTGAAACAAACCAGGAGGGCAGCCTGGTGACAACAGTTTCAAGTTTTTTCATGTGACACATTATCTTCTGTCTGCTTTGGTCAACTTTTTTCTCTGAAGGTTGCATGGTTAGCCCATCATAGTCAATGTATGGTCAAGCCCAGCCTCTGAATAAAGCTTGGACAGATACTTTTGCAAGCCACTTTCCTAACACAAAGGTAACAGTAGTAAGTCATTGGAGTGTAAATGCTGTTTTTATTTATTTTTTTAAAATATTTGTTTATTTTCATTTTCAAAAACTTTTTTTTTTTTTTTTTTTACACAGAAACATATGATATCAGAAAGGGCGAGAACAAAAACTCACCCATCGGTCAGGAAGAGTACACAAACTCAATTTACAAAAACCCAGGTGTCGTTTTCTCTTTATTTCGCAAAACTTCTATATGGTCCAGCAGCATATATATCTCTTTACCTGGGACACCACCACCTCCTCAGGGGTAGGCATATAAGAGACCATCCAGTGAGCCAAAAGGCAACGCTTTGCCACTAGAATAAAGGTGTGGGTAAGTAATGTCAATGTGTCATCTGCGTGTGGGATGTGAAACAAGAGTAAAAGAGGGTCTAAAGATAAGGTAACTTTCAGCTTCTGGGACAAAAATTCCTTTAGTCATACCCAGAACTACTGTATTAAAGGGCAAGAGATCAAACCATAAGCCAGATCTGTACCCCTGGCGTTGCAGTTGGGGCAGGCCTCGAGTCACTCGGGATGCCCAGGAGTTTTAGGCACAGTAAAACCATATATGGCGTTATGCATTCATTTAAATTGCGTTTCGCACCATACCTCATTAATGACTGCCTTGCGCACAGAAGACCAACCATCTAAAATCGGCTTTGTTAGGTCTTCATGACCGAAATATGGATTGGAGCAGTCGAGAGAAAGCCAGTGACATCTGGCTAATAAGGGCAAAGGTAGGTTCTTCCACCTTTCAAATGCAGACAATATAGACTGGATGAAGGGTGGGAAATTAAGTCCGTACAAGGTGCCGGGACTAGTACCAATCAGTATCCCCAGATATTTCATGTTAGTTTTAGAATACCGGGGTGTCTAGCATTCGAGGGGGAGAGTCTGGACGAGCTAGCTCGTAGTTCTAAAAGCGTACTCTTGGAAATGTTTACTCGAAATCCCAAACGAAGGCCGAAATCAAGCAAACATTCAAAAGCTAAAGGTTAAGTCCCTAACTGGATTGGCTAGGAAGACTAGAAGGTCGTCCGCAAAAAGTGCTACTTTTACAGGGATGCCCCCTACCTTGATCCCGTCTTCTGGAAGCTGTTGAGCCCAAACTCTAAAGATAGAGGCTCGATGGCTATGTTGAACAGCAGGGGAGATAGCGGGCATCCCTGACGAGTACCCTCTAGAAACAGGGAGGGCTCCCAGGTAAGCATTGTACAGAGACTACAGAGCCGGACCAACCTCCTCGGACAACAATTTATAGAAGTCCCCAGTAAACCCATCCGGGCCTGGGGCTTTGTTAGGCTTCAAATGCTTGATTGTCCCAGCAACCTCCTCAAACGATATGGGGGCGTTAAGTCTCGCTCTGTCTTCCTCTGACAGCACAGGTAAGTTGGAGGCACCAAACCAATGGGGAAGACGTGTCAGGAGGGTCTGAGTTAAGCTGGTGATAGAAGGCCTCAAGGATTTCATTTATTTTAGCAGGGTGGTTATGTAGCACGCCCGCTTGGTCTCTGAGCGATTGAATATGCGAAAGTGAAAAAGGCCCCTTCGCCAGCGTAGCCAGAAGGCGCCCAGGTTTGTTACCATGCCTAAAAAGGTTGTGTAAGCGGAACGTAGTGCAGCACTATGAGTCTGGATTTGGGCCTGCACCTTCCTCTTAATCTTTCCTCCTTGATCTGTTCTCTAAATCTTCAACCTTGTCCCACAATCTCTTATTTTCAAGATCAATAGCCGTAATCCTGGAGGGAACAGCATCTGTCTTATCCTTAAGCACTCTCTCCTCCACAGCTGTCAGTCTCAATCCCTGCTCCACCATCTCCTTTTGTACCTGCTCCAGTGTACTTTTCACAGCAGCAGAGACCGATTTCTGCAAGCCCGGCGTTATGCGCTTAGCCACCTCGGCTGCCAGCGCGGCGTAATCTATGGAGAATGGCTCGCTATTGCACTTAGATGCATTAATTTCTGCACTCAGACCCTTTACGATCATACACTTATCCCCCCTGTGGACAGGTCAGGAACGCCCTTTACAGTCTGAACAATGTACATTTTAAACTGCCCTGGTTTTTAATTGAGCACTTGTCTCCATATTTGTAAAATCATTTGATTAACTAAAAATAACTTCTTACCCCAGACAAAAAGCTCTAAAGACTTCGCCACAAGGTATCTCCCTTACCCATAAACCGCTATTCACTGCCTGTTGTGAGAGGGAATCTGTTTCTAATAACAGTTAAACCAGGACAGAACACAGGAAGTGGGGGCTGTGTTGTCATGTACAATGTGCAGGAGGGAGAGAGAGCCTGGACTGTGTACCTGAAAGCGTAACCAGTCTGCGTGCAGTGTGCTATCAGCAAATAACCCATAGCTTGTTTTGTTCCGAAAAATTGAAAGAATGACAAATAGCTTGGAGGGGACTCTAGGGGGCTCAATGACTGCAGTGAGAGTACTAAAAACACCTGTCACCACTCTTCAGGGCTAGTCATACAGTCAACCTGCATAGTTTTTCTAGATTAACCCTTATCTCCAAAAATGATTACTAGCAGAACGGAAATGGAGAGTCATTTCACAACTATTTAGTAGTATTTTTCACAACAATTTTTAGTAGTGGAAAATGACTTTCAAATGAAATAAATATAAATAAGTCTCCTATATAAATGTTGTTTATTTCTTGACATTTTTTTACTACATTTGGCCCCAATACTAGTGGAACCATCTGTGGAATTAGTACAACAATAAATATCACCTGTGCACTTTGTATAGTTAAGGAGACCTGGTAGGTATCACAGGATACAGCAACAGGGGATTCTTCAGTGACAGACACTGGAAATCGCACAGTGTCAGCGGAGAGATGACAAAGGAAAACCTGCAACAGAGAAACAGAACACTGAAACAAAACGTTGTACATGACTACTTTTTTCACCACTAGTGCATTGTGCAAACAATACGTTACAGTCATAAGGCGGCACAGTCTCTTCTTATCGATCAGCCGAGCTTCTCATGGGACATCCAGTCGAAGGTGATCAGCGTCTGTCGACTCTGCTGGTCTGCGACGTTTTGAGAGCTGAATCTCTTTGTAAGTATATTTAGCTGTAAGGGTATGTCCACACTTCGGAATCCCAGCGGATCACCACCACTCGCCCCTGCGCGCATCTCCGCTGGTCCCATAGGCTTTATTCTATGTTTTGGCAGATTGCGCCATCCGCCCGAAGAATGAGCGAGATAGCAAAATCTGACAAACCATAGAAAGAAGCCTATGGGACCAGCGGAGATGCACGCAGCTGCGAGCTGCGGAATCCACGGCGGGTTAACCGCTGGGATTCCGTAGTGTGGACATACCCTAAGAGGAGGAGAATATACTTATGCTGCAAGGATCCTGAATGCTGCTCTTCCTTTTCCATTACAAATTGTTCTCAGTCATCCACAGACAGCACAATGAAATGTGTCACCTACAGAGGTCAATTCACAGACACCATCCTTACCATGCTGCTGTCAGAATGCTTGGTACACAACACATGGCTAATGTTCACTTTGGGCTGAAGGGTAATATTCTCCTCAAACATCATCTGGACAGAACTCTGAGGAGGAAGGGAAAAACAATAATACAGGGACATTGATATTGGTTGGCTGATCCCCAGGTTTTACTACTGGTACCGCCCCCCCCTTAAAAAAAAAAAAAATAAAAAAAATCGGGCAAATTAAATATCTTGGACAAAGTATGTATATTTTTTTGTAGCTGCATCTGGTACTACGTGCACTGAGTCCTATTAGCTTCAATAGGAATGTGCTGGGGTAAGCTGCCGTACCAGGCACACAAAGGGCACAGCATTCCTTCAAACACACAATGTTTCCTATACCTAGAGATTAATCAAATCTTCATCTTAAGTTTTAATTTCGTTTTTTATATAATGACTGAGTCACGTTAACAACCTACTTATTGTGATTTTTACCAATATTTGTGGCAGTATTTCAAGTCATGAAAAACATATGCAAAAAAGCCAGGACTACTGCTGGAGAGAAGAGCTCTGTTATATGCTTTACTAGCGGTATCTTGAGGACTGAGTGGTCCCACTCAGCAGAAGGAACAGCATACAGCAAAGTTCTACTGTCATGAATAATAGAACAAGTTACTATAAAAAGTGGCACAGACCAAACTAGTCAGAACAGGATGGAAAATAAGTAACATACCCCAAAACACCAAAATATCGGTGCAAAATAAAATATTAAAAAAAGGTCATTAACAGGTACCCAAATGTCACCCAGGTGGCAGGATCTTTGTTTTCCGCTGCTAAAGCAAGTGGTATACAGAATTGCTGTAAGGCTCATACTGCTATGCAAGTCTATGGAACTTCCAGCAATTCTGTATACTGCTCAGACTGAGGTGGGACAACACTATAGCAAATATAAGAACAGAAATGTCCCCAGCTCCAATAAAATTCTTAAAATTTTAAAAATCCATAGTAAAGCAATAAAAAATACACCATGACTGGCGGAGTTTGCAGCTCCTTGGAAGCAGCAGTTATGAATGGGGGTGACCTCAAACTAGGAGCCATGGTAGCTTGGGAAAGAGTATAAGGGCCCTATTCCATGGGACGATTATCGTTCGCATAATCGTTAAAGACAAACGATCCAAACAACCGCTATTACGAAAGACCTGAAATCATTCACCCGTTTACATGGAACGATAATCGTTACTTATGATCGTTCTTGCGGTCGTCTTGTCGTTGCTATTGCGTTCGTCACTACTGTGAACGACCGAACGTCTTATTCAATGCGAACAAGTTGCGAACGAGCAACGATAAAAATAGGTCCAGGTCTTATTAAACGATCAACGATTTCTCGTTCGGTTGTTAATCGTTAACTGCTATTCAAATGAACGATTATCGTTTACATTTAATGAGAAAATGTTAATGATTCAGTAGCTAGAATGAATTTTGATGGTCCTGGGTCAGTCTATGAGAGAGTGTGTGGTGGTAAGCCAATTTCCCTTGCTAAGGTTCTTACTCCTATAATACGGAGATGGTTAGATCTCAAGGCAAAGACAGCTTATTACCGGAACCCAATGATGTGCAGCACAGCTTAGAGGCAGTAATGCTGCGTTTACATGGAACGATTATTGTGCGAATTTGCACGATAATGATCAAATTTGACCGATAATCGTACATGTTCTCAAATAGTCGTTGGTTGTTCGCAAAAAAAATTGCAGATCGTTCCATGTAAACAAGTCATTCACCATTTCAACCTGTGAGATAGGCTTAAGTGATCGCAAAACGATTTTTCCATACGATATATCGTTCCGTCTAAACGCTGATCGTTATAAAAAAAGTCTTTACTTCGAAATCGTTAATCGTACGATCAGGCGAATTATTGCTCCGTCTAAACGCAGCATAAGGGGGGTTCTTTTTATCACCAGGAGCTCTTTATCAATGTCAATGTCTTTACTTTTCTTGCAGTGATGAACCTTATGCTGCGTTTACACAGAGCGATAATTCGCCCAATCGTACGATTAACGATTTCGAAGTAACAATGTTTTTTTATAACGATCAGCATTTAGACGGAACGATATATCGTACAGAAAAATCGTTTTGCAATTGCTTAAGCCTCTCTAGGTTAAATCGGTGAACGACTGTTTACACAGAACAATCTGCGAATCTTTTGCGAACAACCAACGACAATTTGAGAACATGTTCAAAGATCAAAATGAACGATTTCTGGCTCGTCGCTTGATCATTCGCTGCGTTTACACGTACGATTATGGTTCGAATTGGATCATTATCATGCAAATTTGCAAGATAATCGTTCCGTGTAAATGCAGAATTACATGCGGTTGTCACCTGCTATAGCTGTTAGCATCACCTGAGGCCAGCAACTCTCTGCAGAGGTCACATGAACCTTTGTGAAGTCATTGATAAGGTAAAGAACATAGGGACCGCCACAGGAACCACACTGTGAGCCTGATTGTCAAGGTCTTTTCTTGTAGCTTGGGGTCGTGTCAAACTTCTGGTATTTTTACTAAAAAGGGTCTGACTAAATTACTTATTAGGTGCTTTCGGTTGGAGGTGTGTCCCTACACTGTCGCTTTGATTGGGTAGTGTCAGCGTAGGGACACGCCCCCAGCTTGTACCACTCAGATGGCTGTTTAGCCAGATATTTCCAGTAATGACAGATCAATCGCACAACATGAGGGGAGATGGTCTGTAATTATTTCATTGGGAATACAAGTAGAGCAGACAGGAGAGGCCATGGCACTTGCAGGAGACAAGAGGAAAAGATGCAATAAAACGGATCCCAACGTCTCCCACAAGAATAACTGTGCTCTGTGTCAGGGCCCTATTACACGGGACGATTATCGTATGAAAAATCGTTAAATCGTTCGAATTTAAACGATAATCGTTCTGTGTAGATGGAAGCAACGATTGAAAAATCGTTTGTGTGTCGCTGATCGTTGATTTAGATCTGAATGTAAAATTAACGTTAGTCAGTCGCTGTAATTCCACATTCATTCGCTCAAGTTCCGCGTTTTTTCACTAATCGTTCAGTGTAATTGCACATTCTTCATTGTTTTTCTGGGATCAGAAGGAATAAACGCTCATAGTAACGATCGCAATAACGATCATAGTAACGATCATAACTAACGATTATCGTTCTGTGTAATATGATGAACAACTTCAGGTTAACGATAAACAATTTCGTTTGTGATCGTTTATCGTTAGTCATTAAAAAAATCACTCAGTGTAATAGGACCCTCAGTTATTGGGCAGCAGAATATCCCTGACCCTCGATCGCCTCCCTGTAGTACTATAGCCGGCTCGGGCTCTGTTCACACCTGCACTGAGGTTTTGTTAAAGATTCTATACTAACAGCAGAAGTCATGGTACTGTCCACCTGGCAGCATAAGCTCTATTCACGTAACCCATATTATATATATATATATATATATATATATATATATATATATATATATATATATATATAAATATAAAACACAACCCAGTAGTAAGCTACGTACCCGGCTCCGGAGCGCCTCCCGGTTGAGCGCCTGTACCCAGGCTCTGCTCCAGCTGTCGCGTATAGAGGGGAAGCCGCAGAGGGCACTGAGCAGCGCTCGGGCACCGGGTTGGCCCGGACGGGCCCATCGTGTCACCTGCAGTAACCAGGCCAGGACCGTCAGCAGAGAGGCCGCAAACAGAAGCAGCAGCGCGGCGAAGCCCAACTCCGAGCCGGCGGGCAGCGGTGCCTGGGGCGCTGCATCTCCCTCCATCCTGCGGAGGACGCCACCCCGGGCCGGTCACTGCGCCCGCACCCGGCCCTCCACGGTATGATAACAAGAGGACGTTCTCCTGAAGTGAGGCCACGCCCCCGGCTCCGCCCCTCCGCGGCTTACACTTCGCTCTGTACACTGTAGCCGTACGCGTATCCGCTGCGTGTGGGTGTGAGGTCCGCCGCATCCTGGCCTCACGTGATCTGTCACCTCTAAACTAGCTTCACTAGTATATGAACATATAAAAATCTTATCACTTCCTAATTTCAGAATGTTTTAAGATTCACTTTAATTAAAATTCACCAACCTCCATACAACAGTAGGGACGCCCTTATCGTCACATTCCCTATTCGGGTGAGATCTGTCTGGGCTGTGAACCAGAAAATCAAAGCTGCGAGTATGTGAGGAATTATGTAAATGCAGCGTGTAATGTATTTCCATTCATTCAGAATTAAGAGACGGTGCACCCTCCTACCACCAGGGGGAGCTCTGCTCTGAGCGACTCTGTCTCACCGCGCTGACAGTAGTTGTGTAGCTTTATTGTAGACTACGCCCCTTTTTCCTATCAGCCAATCACAGCGTGGAACACGCATCCTCACTACAGTGGTGACAGTAGAGGAAGTGTTGTGAAGAGAAGGAAGATGCCGGCTCTGCCGCTGCTGGTGAATGTGGGCTTCTCGGTGCTGGGCGGCCTGGCGACGGCTGCTCTCATCCCGGCCTTCCAGGATCACTTCATTGCGGCCAGACTGTGCGGAAGAGACCTGAACAAGCCGAACAAGAAGGAAATGTAAGGCTCCAGGGCTGCCTGTGCCGGGGTACTAGGCTAAAGTGCCGCAGGTCACGGCTGACCTTCCCTTACAGCAGTGATCTCCTATCTGCAGCTGATACGGGACTACAACTCCCAGCATGCTGCTGAGCCTCAGGGAGGGGGCTGTGCACTGAATTGATTACACGCCGCATCATGCTGTGAAGTCGTGTAGGTTGAGAATGTATGATTGTGCCTTACAGAGCGCTACAGAGTGCTGGGCGAGGGGGAGAGTCATCTGCAGGTGGTGCCCCCATGAGCCAGAGAGGAGAATTACACACTCAGTGCCCTTGTTTGAAAGGGCTGTTAACACTTATCAGCCTGCCCCTAACTGCCACAGCAGCCACCCCAGCCCACCCCTCACTGCCGCAGCAGCCGCCACCATCCGCCCGCCCCTCAGTGCCGCAGCAGCCACCATCAGCCTGCCCCCACTGCCGCAGCAGCCACCATCAGCCCGCCCCTCAGTGCCGCAGCAGCCACCACCATCAGCCTGCCCCCACTGCCGCAGCAGCCACCATCAGCCCGCCCCTCACTGCCGCAGCAGCCACCACCATCAGCCTGCCCCCACTGCCGCAGCAGCCACCATCAGCCCGCCCCTCAGTGCCGCAGCAGCCACCACCATCAGCCTGCCCCCACTGCCGCAGCAGCCACCATCAGCCCGCCCCTCAGTGCCGCAGCAGCCACCACCATCAGCCTGCCCCCACTGCCGCAGCAGCCACCATCAGCCTGCCCCTCACTGCCGCAGCAGCTGCCACCATCAGCCTGCCCCCACTGCCGCAGCAGCTGCCACCATGAGCCTGCCCCCACTGCCGCAGCAGCTGCCACCATCAGCCTGCCGCAGCGGCCGCCACCATCAGCCTGTCCCTCACTGCCACAGCAGCCACCATCAGCCTGCCCCTCACTGCCACAGCAGCCGCCACCATCAGCCTGCCCCTCACTGCCGCAGCAGCTGCCCCTCACTGCCATAGCAGCCACCATCATCAGCCCGCCCCTCACTGCCGCAGCAGCCGCCACCATCAGCCTGCTCCTCACTGCCGCAGCAGCTGCCCCTCACTGCCACAGCAGCCACCATCATCAGCCCGCCCCTCACTGCCGCAGCAGCCGCCACCATCAGCCTGCCCCTCACTGCCGCAGCAGCCGCCACCATCAGCCTGCCCCTCACTGCCGCAGCAGCCACCATCAGCCTGCCCCTCACTGCCGCAGCAGCCACCATCAGCCTGCCCCTCACTGCCGCAGCAGCCACCATCAGCCCGCCCCTCACTGCCGCAGCAGCCACCACCATCAGCCCCCCTCACTGCCGCAGCAGCCACCATCAGCCCGCCCCTCACTGCCGCAGCAGCCACCACCATCAGCCCCCCTCACTGCCGCAGCAGCCACCATCAGCCCGCCCCTCACTGCCGCAGCAACCACCATCAGCATGCCCCTCACTGCTGCAGCAGCCACCATCAGCCTGCCCCTCACTGTCGCAGCAGCCGCCATCAGCCCGCCCCTCACTACCGCAGCCGCCACCACCATCAGCATGCCCTTCACTGCAGCAGCCGCCACCATCAGCCTGCCCCTCACTGCCCCAGCAGCCACCACCATCAGCCCCCCTCACTGCCGCAGCAGCCACCATCAGCCCGCCCCTCACTGCCGCAGCAGCCACCATCAGCATGCCCCTCACTGCCGCAGCAGCCACCATCAGCCTGCCCCTCACTGCCGCAGCAGCCACCATCAGCCCGCCCCTCACTACCGCAGCCGCCACCACCATCAGCATGCCCCTCACTGCAGCAGCCGCCACCATCAGCCCGCCCCTCACTGCAGCAGCCGCCACCACCACCATCAGCATGCCCCTCACTGCCGCAGCAGCCGACATCAGCCTGCCCCAACCATCAGCCTTCCTGGTTTGTTGTTCTGTTTGCATGACTAAAGGTGCGTTTACACAGACAGATTTCTCTGACAGATTTTTGAAGCCAAAGCCAGGAATAGAATTGAAAAGGTAAGAAATCTCAGTCTTTCCTTTATGATCTGTTCCCTGTTTATAGTCTCTTCCTGGCTTTGGCTTCAAAGATTTGTCAGATAAATCTCTCTGGGTAAACGCACCATAAGGAAACAAAAGGTAACAAAGTTTAAACCTGCCTGGGATACAAGGAGGATTTCGGTAGCACTAATTGATTTGAACTATTGAGTTGCAGTCTGTGGATTACATTAAGTGGTATGCAGACTGTGTGATTATAGCCCTAGACTGTACACATGAGTTCATGGTGTTCTTCTCCTTATCTTATTTTCACAGTCCGGAGTCTCAAGGAGTGATCTGTGGTGCAGTGTTCCTGCTCATACTATTTTTCTTCATTCCGGTCCCATTTCTGAGCTGTTTCATCGAAGAGAAGTGTAAAGAGTTCCCGCATCATGAGGTGATGTCATCACAATAGTTTTTTTTTCACATATAGGAGTCCTGACACTGAAAGCTCAGATTTAGTTTACACAGACACCCAGTGCTACGTGCATGATTAATTTCATCTCGTTCCTCTTCTTACAATTTTTTTCATCAATGGGGTCTTACTGGTTGTAAGAATGAAGGGAATGCAGCGTTCTTGTAGTACTGATTCCCTTTTTTCTATGCACAGTGGATGGCCATGAAACACATGACCACATGAGAGCACTTGTTACTTCTCTGTACTACTGTACTACTGCCGTGGATACAGATATACTGTAAATCCACATACAATGCATTGCAGAAAAAGAAATTTCCCAGATTTCCCACAAATAAAGTAGGGAAAAGTGCTGTGCAGATCTGTTGAACTTTGTAAACTACTAGATGCAGATGGCATGCTGTGGGTTCCTAAATACTCACCGTGCCATAAAGTCTCTACACTTTTTTCCCTGCCCTTCACTTGCATAGTAAGTTGTTGCACATAATTGATCTGTACTTATTTCATGCCCAAATAAAACTGTAACCCTGATCATATCACTGTATGTTATGACATCCTCTGCCATCATCCCTGTTGGTTTTGTCTAAGTTGTTTTCTTTTCCCTTTTCAGTTTGTTGCCCTTATTGGATCTCTACTTGCCATTTGTTGTATGATCTTTCTTGGTTTTGCTGATGATGTCCTGAGCCTACGTTGGCGACATAAGTTACTCCTGCCCACAGCAGCATCACTACCATTATTAATGGTATACTTCACTACTTTTGGCAACACTACTATTGTAGTGCCCAAACCCTTCAGGCCAGTTCTCGGGCTTCATGTAGACTTGAGTAAGTGTATAGAGCTGCATAAAATGTAATATGTAGTGTCAAGGAGTCAGAACAATCAAAAGTACTGTACCATATGGATTTAAATGGAGATACAGTATATTATCGAGACCAGTTTTCATTATGGTATCAATGTCTTATTTGGTATTCCTTTATTAGCTAGAGTGTATAGGTTGCCTGATGCCTGAACACCATGTTCACAGTCACGCATGGTAAAATAAAAGCATGATATGTCCATAAAATAAGCCGAAAAACGGCAGTCTGTGCACTCATTGGAAAAAATCTATAAAATGTATTTTTATCTTCCAGTGTGTGCTCGGATTGACATATTTCCATATACCTTTATGTAGCATATTGTTATGGAAGAAATGACCGTATTTTTTCTTAATTTATCGCAGAATTTTTTATTTACTGTGTGTAATCTTAAGCTTTAAAAAGCATTTATGATTACTGTTGTTTAACAAGCTAGGACACAATCCTATATTATTTCACTAGTGAAATAACTGTGACAGTCTGTCACTTTAAGGGGGTTTCCAGGCAAAACATACTGATGAGCCTTCCCCCGGATAGCTTATTAGTCAATGACTGGTGGGGTGTCAACACCCCGTGAATACCTAATCAGTATGTTTTACCATGAAAACCCCTTTTAGGGGTTGCAACTCCTCCACTCAGCTTTTATTATTTTCCTGAACAGCTAGCAGTTTTATCTTACACTTTCTCTCTCTGTCTATAGGTGTCCTGTATTATGTATATATGGGGATGCTGGCAGTATTTTGCACCAATGCCATTAACATCCTGGCAGGAATCAATGGTCTGGAGGCTGGTCAGTCTTTGGTCATTGCTGGCTCCATCATAATTTTTAATGTTGCAGAACTGAATGGTGAGTACTATAGTCTTATTGAAAGTATATGCCTTAAATAGGTGGGGGTTCAATTTCTGAGAGAGTGGGAGTTCCCAACTCCAGAGGAGCGGAGGGGAGGTGGCTGCATCTCCTGTAGATATGAGCAACAGACATCCTGTAGATCGGTTGTAAATTTCGCATACAGGAATCTCCCTTTTAAAGGAGTAATTTGGCTAAGGGTATGTTCACACCTCTTTTTCGGTCCCACGTGCAGCCCGAAGTGGGACCTACGGCCACATTTACTTTAATAAGCAGTCATTATGTGACTGTGTTCTGCTCATTTACGGGGGACGTACACAGCTTTTGTGCAGGACTAGAAGCATGCGTCAGAACATACCCTAAGACATGTTCTGACGCATGTCCGGTGATCCAGCAGCACTATCAACAGGCCGCATGCTTTAAACTGTCTTATTGAAATGAATAGTGAAGTGTCGCAGCCACAGGATTTAGGCCGGGAGGACCTTGCTCGGCGCTGGACGGAACCAAGTGCAGTTTCGTATATAAAGAATATTTATTGTCTCACAAAGTCTCACTTTTCTGCTTTTCTACTGTGCTGGAGAGAAATGCTGCTGGATGAATGTAAACCCAGCCTTATACCTTCAGCTAGACTTAATGGGGCAACACACTAGGTGTAATGAAGTGACAGTTTTGCCTGGGTTGCTGTTTCATTTGATTAAAATGGAGCACTACAGTAAAGGCCCAGCCTCATAGGACTCCACAGAAATGGTATTGTGAGTTGTATGTATCTTCTAAGCACAGGGGTGATTTAGACAAAGGAAAAACATAATACACTGGTCAGTTTTGCTTTATGGAAGAAAATAATATTTACCAAGTTAATACTCCAGTCAGCAAACATTGGTGATAATTAAAGAGTTTTTCAGATTTTTTTTTTTTTTTTTATTGATGGATTTTTCTCTGCATAATTCATCAAACACAGCTCTGGCCATCAGTTGGTGCCAGGTGGATTAATAAAAACATCCCAGAAACCCACTTAACTCTTACTATTTCCATACTGAGGGGGTGAGGTGGGGTAGTTACAGTCATTTAATAAGCTGCCCAGGGTTAGCACTTCGACTTCCAAGCCCACAATAGCTACTTTGAGCCGTACATATGTAAGAGAGATATGTGTATGTGCTTTACAGTCAGCTGGAGCTTGCTGTTACATGGCTTAATGCTCCATTACAGATCAAACACGTCACAGCAGGATCTAATAGTGAAGGTAAAAGCCAAGAAAAAATAATTTGATACAACAGTTAGAACTCACCTTTGATATATAATTGGGTGATTTTATTCCAAGGTGGTAGCACTTTATGGGAAGACATTGGTGCTTAGTTTCTTCAGGCAAAAGCATTGCATCTTTACTCTGTTTTCTGCTGGTACATGTTGGAGTGTCTTTATGCCATTAGGATTATAAATATATTCCTTGCCTCTTTCTAGGTGACTGCCGCAATGATCATCTCTTTTCCCTCTACCTTATTATTCCTTTCTTTTTCACCACATTGGGCTTGCTGAAGCATAACTGGTAAGAAATAATATTCTTTTTATTCTTTTTACACTAAGCAGTTTGAGTGAATTTTTAAAGGAGTTTTCTGATTTTGTCCCCAATCCGAAGTTCATATTAGACTGCCTTACCCATGCTGCAAATGAGCGCAGATCTAGCTTTAGGGTAGCTGCACACATACCGTATTGCAGCGGATTTGATGGTGCGGATTTGATCTAAATAACTGAACACTGCATCTGCTGCGGATCCTGTACGTGTGAACGCACCCTCAGGCTAGGTTCACACTCTGTATCTGTGCGGCTGTATTGCGGGCGGTAAATCATCGGCCGGATTTTTCCGGTTCATGCGTAGGCTGGAAAGTATACGATATACGGCTGCACAGTGCACACTATGTATGAATCTACGGCCCGATCGTAAACGGACCCGTAAAAAATGAACAAGACCATTGTTTGCGGCTGGAAATGCGGCCGTGGATTGACAGGTGGTACGTACGGAGTACTTCAAAAATAGCCGGTAATGATGCCGAATGCCGATGCCTCTAATAGTTAATATATTAAATTAATAAAACACATTTTCTTTGTAATAAAGTCCCTTTCGTTGTTCAATAATTTAATTCTAACGAATCCATCATTGTGCAATTAAATATACTGTTAAAATAAATATATATATAAATAAATGTATATTTATATATTTATTTTTTGACAGTATATTTAATTGCACAATGATAGATTCGTTTAAATTAAATTATTGAACAACGAAACTGATTTTATTTCAACCAAAATGTGTTTTATTAATTAAATATTAATTAGTACAGAAAGCTCCAGTAAGCCGTTAATTCATATTGCCGGCAATAGAGCATTCTGTACTAATCATCACTTTACTTTAATTAAAACATCAAATGTTTCTTCTAATTATGTTATCACAATAGCATTATGAGAAGAAACATTTAGCATTATATGTGCCCTCAGCTGATTGGCTGATCGGCTGAGCGCACATATAATTAGCGGGTCCGCAGCACAGTGACTTAATTGTGCTGCGGACCAGTGAAGAGGACACATCGGGGGGAGTATAGAGCTCTCCCCACCCCCTCCCCAGCACTGCACCCCTCCCAGCAAGGAAGGGGGGGTCACTTAACCCCTTCCTTGCTGGGATGGGTGCAGTCTGACATCAGTCTGGCCCCCAAGGGGTTAAGGGGGATGCAATACATCCTCCCTTAACCCCTTGGGGGCCAGACTGTAAGCAGCGATCTGTAAAGATGCTGCATACTGTAAGGTGCACAACACCGCTCACAATGATGGGTGTTGCGCTCCTGTTTGTGTGTTTTTTGTGTGTTTCTCCCTTTTTGTTTTTCAGATATCGGTATCCTGTGGATTACGTCGGATTACATGGACTACGTCGATGACCAGCGGTTGTTTTTTTAATAAAATGGTCAATGAGGGGTGTGGGGGTGTTTTTATTTGAATAAAATATTTTTTTAACTTGTGTCTTGTCTTTATTTCGTTACTTTATAGACTTAGTAGTGGAAGCCGTCTAATAGACGGAATCCATTACTAAGTCGGGGCCTAGTGTTAGCCGGTATAAAATGGCTAACACTAACCCCCCATTATTACCACAGTACCCAATGCCACCAGGGGTACTGGGAAGAGCCGGGTGCCAGTGGTCCCAGAGCGTCAGAATTGGCGCTCCTGGACCAGGCGGCAGCAGGCTGGTAAGATTTAGGCTGGGGAGGGCCTAAACCAATGGCTCTTCCCACCCTGGTGTTACCAGGCTGCTGTCGTTTGTTTTTTTAACCCGGCTGGTTATAAAAATAGGGGGGACCCTGTGCGGTTTTTTTAAAATAAATAAATAATTTAAAAAAAACGCATAGGGTCCCCCCTATTTTTATAACCAGCCGGGTTAAAAACCAAACGACAGCAGCCTGGTAACACCAGGGTGGGAAGAGCCATTGTTTTAGGCCCTCCCCAGCCTAAATCTTACCAGCCTGCTGCCGCCCGGTCCAGGAGCGCCAATTTTGACGCTCTGGGACCAGTGGCACCCGGCTCTTCCCAGTACCCCTGGTGGCATTGGGTACTGGGGTAATAATGGGGGTTAGTGTTAGCCATTTTATACCGGCTAACACTAGGCCCCAACTTAGTAATGGATTCCGTCTATTAGACGGCTTCCACTACTAAGTCTATAAAGTAAAGAAATAAAGACAAGACACAAGTGAAAAATTTTTTTATTCAAAAAAAACACCCCCACACCCCTCATTGACCATTTTATTAAAAAAAACAACAACAAACAACCGCTGGTCATCGACGTAATCCACGGAATCCAACGTAATCCACAGGATACCGATATCTGAAAAACAAAAAGGGAGAAACACACAAACAGGAGCACAACACCCATCATTGTGAGCGGTGTTGTGCACCTTACAGTATGCAGCATCTTTACAGATCGCTGCTTACAGTCTGGCCCCCAAGGGGTTAAGGGAGGATGTATTGCATCCCCCTTAACCCCTTGGGGGCCAGACTGTTGTCAGACTGCACCCATCCCAGCAAGGAAGGGGTTAAGTGACCCCCCTTCCTTGCAGGGAGGGGTGCAGTGCTGGGGAGGGGGTGGGGAGAGCTTTATACTCACCCCGATGTGTCCTCTTCGCTGGTCCGCAGCACAATGAAGTCACTGTGCTGCGGACCCGCTAATTATATGTGCGCTCAGCCGATCAGCCAATCAGCTGAGCGCACATATAATTCTAAATGTTTCTTCTAATAATGCTATTGTGATAACATAATTAACCCCTTAAGGTCCAAGCCAATTTTCGTTTTTGCGCTTTTGCTTTTTCCATTTTATGTTTAAAAGTCCATAGCGCTTGCATTTTTTCACCTAGAGACTTATATGAGTGCTTATTTTTTGCGAAACCAATTGTACTTTGCAATTACAGGCATAATTTTTCCATAAAATATGTTGTGAAACCGGAAAAAAATCATTTGCGCTGTCAAATTGAAAAAAAAACGAATTTGTTTTGATTTCGGGGAGATTTGCATTTACGCCGTTCGCGCTATGGTAAAACTGACTTGTTATGCATGTTCCTCAAGTCGTTACGATTACTATGATACATAACATGTATAACTTATATTGTATCTGATGGCCTGTAAAAAATTCAAACCATTGTGAACAAATGTATGTCACTTAAAATCACTCCATTCCCAGGCTTATAGCGCTTTTATCCTTTGGTCTATGGGGCTGTGTGAGGTGTCAGTTTTTGCGCCATGATGCGTTCTTTCTACCGGTACCTTGATTGCGCATATACGACTTTTTGATCGCTTTTGATTACATTTTTTCTGGATTTGATGCGACCAAAAATTCGCAATTTTGCACTTTGGAATTTTTTTGCGCTTACGCCGTTTACCGTGCGAGATCAGGAATGTGATTAATTAATAGTTCGGGCGATTACGCGCGCGGCGATACTAAATATGTTTATTTATTTATTTATTAATTTATATTTATAAAATGGGAAAAGGGGGGTGATTTGGACTTTTATTAGGGGAGGGGATTTTTTATTAATAAAAACACTTTTTTACTTTTTTTTTTACATGGACTAGAAGCCCCCCTGGGGGGCTTGTATATACACAGCAAAGATCCATGAGATCGGTCATAGATTACTATGGCCTGCTGCAGGCCATAGCAATCTACTGCCGAGCCGGGATCAGCGTCATTCCGACGCTGAGGCCCGGCACAGCCAGAAGAACGGATCTCCCCCCCCGCGAACGCATCGTGGGGGGGAGATCCGACCCACTAGACACCAGGGATGTGATGTCTGAAGCCCTTCAATGCAGCTGTCAGGTTTGACAGCTGCATTGAAGTGCTTAATTAGCCGGCGCGGCAACGGGACCCGCGCCGGCTAACAGAGGCACTGCCCGGCTGCACGTGTCAGCCGGGATCAGCGCCGTTCAGAGCGGGGTCCCGGCGGGACCCCGCTCTGAACACCCCCCGCGGCGCCATGACGTATTAGATACGTCATGGGTCGCTAAGGGGTTAAAAGAAACATTTGATGTTTTAATTAAAGTAAAGTGATGATTAGTATAGAATGCTCTATTGCCAGCAATATGAATTAACGGCTTATAGAGCTTCCTGTACTAATTAATATTTAATTAATAAAACACATTTTCGTTGTAATAAAATCAGTTTCGTTGTTCAATAATTTAATTTAAATGAATCCATTATTGTGCAATTAAATATACTGTCAAAAAATAAATATATATGTAAATATACATTTATTTATATATATATTTATTTTAACAGTATATTTAATTGCAAAATGATGGAATCGTTTAAATTAAATTATTGAACAATGAAAGAGACTTTATTACAACGAAAATGTGTTTTATTAAGTCAATATATTAACCATGAGAGGCATCGGCATACTGCAGAGGATCGCAAACCCCGGTAATAGCAATTCATGTAAACTGTTTCCCTGCTTTCCCAGAGGTGTTTGCATCACTTTCTTAAGATTTTATTTGTTATTTTTAGTTGAACCAGATTTCCAAGTAAATGACCGTATGTTTTCAGCCGCATGTCTATTTTTTCCCACGGCCGGAGTTTCAGCCGCACATTTCCAGACGCATAAAAAATACAGCCGCACACATACGGAGTGTGAACATAGCCTTAATCATCCATAGGCCGTGAATCACCTTACACATGGAGAGATAGGCAGCTGATGATTTCTTGACATTTTAAAAGACTGAGATTAGCAAACAAACAATGTGTTTGCTTGCTTGTCGGCTAACTGATGTTTCTATTACACACAGAGATATCTGCCAGATCTGGCCCGCCGGATTCAGGCAGCTATCACCCCATATACTAAAGACAACTTTCAGACAAGGAGAAAGAAATCATTCGCTTGTTGGCTGATCAGTGTCTTTAACTATATGTCTAAAAATCATTGGCCACTGGCCTTACATCTCCCAGTATAATAGGTGATGCACGGCTAACAGCTGATGAAAGCAAGGGCTGCACAGATATCACTAATGATGTCCATGCAGCCCTGCCTGCACTATTATCAAGCTGTGTAATAGCCTCAATAAGCGAGTTCCCATCTAGCAGATGGGACAGTCTAGTAAAGCCTGTGGTTTGTCTGCAATGTGCTTAACTGCACTTCAAACTCTGAAACACAATGATGACACACAGAAGATAAACTCAAGTCACACTCCGATCTATCTAAGCTCACTCAGAAGGAGTGCACCAACTGATCCCTAAAGTAGCTGAACAAGCTCAGGGCACCTGCGGTCTGTTGTTAAATTGTCACTGTCGTTTACATTTTTTTATTTTTTTTTTTGCAGAAAAAAATAGTAGAGGCATTTTAGTAAACTTTGTAATTTGGTTTATTAGCCAAAAAATGCATTTTTATCATGAAAAAGCAGTTTGAAGCTCTCCCCCCTGTCTTGATTGTTCTCTATGGAGAGGGGAGGGGTGGAGGGAGATGAGACACCAAAACAGGACAACAAAGAGTTAATTTACAGCTACATCACTGGCTATCTCCTCTGACAGTCAGCAATGACCTATCTGACCTCTGAATATGGCTTTCATGCAACTTCCGCTGTGTAATGCTTTGTTCTCTGCTGCCGACTAATCTCCCTCCTCCCTTCTCCCACCTCCCCTCTTCATAGAACAGACAGGGCTCGACTGATGTAAAACAGTTGAGATTTCCTGATAATGAGCAGTGGATGAGAGGGAGGGAGGGGGTGGGGACCTGGGGAAAGTCTTTTTGAAAGCAGATAATGCCATATTTGCCTAATAAACCCAATTACAAAGTTTCTTAAAATCGCCTGGACTATTGATTTCTGCAAAAAAATGAAACCACAGTTAAACTTTGAACTTACTGTTATAGAAAGAATTAGGGGCCTATTCCACGGGAGCGATAAACAGCCCCATTCGGCCGATTATCCCTCGGTGGAATAGAAAGAACGATCAGCCGATGATCGTGTCATCGCTGATCGTTCATTTAGGTTTAAACCTAAACCATCGTTCGCCACCCGCGTATCGCTACGGTGGAATAGCAGTGCGCAGGGGCGACCGATGATTCAAGCAGAGCAGCATACATTACCTGCAGGGCTAAGCGGTCTGACAGCTCAGTCAGGCCGCTCTGGAGTTGATGCTGCACGCGGGACGCGGGGAGGAAGACGGAGCGGAGGAGAAGCCCTGCAGGTAATGTATGCTGCAAGGGCTGCAAAGACATCGGTAATGATGTCCCTGCAGCCCTTGCTTAACGGTCATCGGGGCCGTGGAATAGGCCCAGTAACCGAGTGCTGATCTAACTGTACGTCCAGGGCTGCCTACGGGTGTTCAGAGCGGGGCCGCCGTGGTCCCGGGTGCCACATGTAGCCGTGCCCGCTAATAAGGTAATCTGGTGCAGCTGTCAAAGATGACAGCTGCATCCGATTTCTTGATGCAGCCGCTCCCTGGTGTCTAGTGGGGTGGATCACTCCTCCGGGACGTTGTCTCAGAGGAGCGATCCACACGTCTGGCTCGGGCCGGGGTCTGCGCCGAATTATTAATTAATTACATTCCTGATCTCGCACAGTAAACGGCGCAAGCGCAAAAAAATCCCAAGGTGCAAAATTGCGCATTTTGGGTTGCATCAAATCCAGAAAAATTGTAATAAAAAGCGATCAAAAAGTCGCATATGCGCAATCAAGGTACCGACAGAAACAACACATCATGGTGCAAAAAATGACACTTCACACAGCCCCATAGACCAAAGGATAAAAGCGCTATAAGCCTGGGAATGGAGCGATTTTAAGGAACATATATTTGTTAACAATGGTTTGAATTTTTTACAAGCCATCAGATAATATAAAATTTATACATGTTACATATCGTTGTAATCTTAATGATTTGAGGAACATATATAACAAGTCAGTTTTACCCCAGGGCGAATGGCGTAAAAAAAAAAAAGTACCCTCCAAGTAAAAGAAATGTGTTTATTTTTTACAATTTCACCACATATTGAATTTTTTCCTGCTTTTTTAGTGTACTTTATGAAAAAAATTCAGCCTGTCATTGCAAAGTACAATTAGTGGCGCAAAAAATAAGGGCTCATGTGGGTTTCTAGGTGAAAAAGTGCAAGTGCTATGGCCTTTTAAGCACAAGGAGGAAAAAACGAAAACGCAAAAATTTAAATTGGCCTGGTCCTCAAAAGGTTAAAAACTATATCACTGTCGCTAACACATTCACTGGTGACATTGCCTGCTTTGAAAAAGCTGGTATCACCAGTGAAACATGTTAGTACTTTAGTTAGGACCTTAGTTATTGTATACACTTACATAAAGACCTTTACTTGGTAATGTTCTGATTTTACAGACAATCCCAACAAAAAGTCCTGCCAAATAAATCCTACTGTGCAACACTTAGACCAACAAACCAAACAGAAGAACTTGCACAAATGTTTAGAAAAGTATAACAAAAGTCTTTATTAGAAAGTATAAATAAATAAAATTACACAGAATGAGATATGGGATAAAACACAGAGGTCAAAACCAGATGGGGGGGAGAAATATCAGTGTGGTATATGATAGTCAAAAAGTGGAGTGTAAAAGTTAGTTAATTAGGTGGATGTTAATGCAACATCACCATCTAGTGATCACTGTTTGCATGGAAACTTGTGCCTGATAAAAAACCACTCAGGAACATAAATAAAAAGAACTCCTAATTACAATGCTCACTTAATTGATTTAGAAAAAGAGGGGGGCTGTACGCAACCCCTACATAGGTTAATCACCGTAGTAGTATCAGTGTAAGAACCACAGGCATTACAACCATACACAAAAAGAGTAAAAAATTAATTGAGTGATAACAAAAAAGGAAAAACCACACTGAAATCCTACCGCCCGCCTGGCATAGAAGCATAGATGTTCTGATTTTAGTTAATTTGTGAACGATTATTATGTGTCTTCTCCTTAATATGTATCTACCTTTTCCCAAATTGGTTTGTGTGCCTGCTTTTCTGTTTGATAGGTATCCTTCCAGAGTCTTTGTTGGCGATACATTTTGCTACTTTGCTGGTATGACTTTTGCTGTAGTCGGCATTATTGGACACTTTAGCAAAACTATGCTACTGTTCTTCATTCCTCAAGTTCTGAACTTTTTATATTCATTGCCACAGTTACTGCACATAATCCCATGTCCACGTCATCGCCTACCAAGGTAATGCATTGTCATTTTTTTACCATTATTTAACAGGTAGTTTACCTTTTTAGAATCCAGAAACAAACAGACTCTAAGCTGCTATGTTTTCTTAGCACAAGGGCCGCTGAGAATAAAGGTAATTTTCTTAACATCCTCAGTGCCATTTTCATTACTTTATATGTAAATTAGGTGGATAGGACCACCACCCTCAGTGCACCAATCTGGTTTCGCCTTTCTGCAGTAGTGAATGTTAGAGTGATGTCACTGCAGAGCACCACCTCAATATTTTTGAGCCCAGGACAAAAATGTTAATTTATGAGGCCATCAGCTTTATGAGGCCCCCTTCACACGTCCGGAAAAATAATCCGGATTTCCTATCAGAAAATCCGGACGGATTTCCGGACCCATTCACTTTAATTAGTCACGGACACCCTTCCCGATTTTTCCGTAAGGGTGTCCGTTCCGGAAAATAGATCCGGAAAAAATAGGACATGTCCTACTTTTGTCCGGAATTCCGGTCGGACGCCCCCATAGAAGTTTATGGGAGCGCCGGAATCACGGGCACTTTCCTGATGTACATCAGGAATGTGCCCGTGATTCCAGATGAAAGAGAGACCCCCGCACACGATCACGAGCTGCCCGCCGCCAGATCACCCTGCCGCGCGGCACCCTAAACTGCGACGCCACCCCCACCCGAACTCACCACTGTTCTCTGCCCCCCGGACCAGACATCAGCCACCTGCCGCCCGATCACCCTGCCGCGCGGCGCCCCCCCCCCCTCCCCCCCGGAACTCAACATTCTTCTATGCCTGATAACCCTGCCGCACGGCACCCCGAACCCCCGAGCCGCCATCGACAGGTAAGATAAAACATCCCTCCCGCCCCCACACCCCACCAGAACTAAAACTCCCACCATGCAGGCCATGATGGGAGTTGTAGTTCTGCAGCCTGTGGCCATCCAGGTTGCAGAACTACTACTCCAATCATTCCCCTGCTGCCAGGCCATGATGGGAGTTGTACTTCTGCAGCCTGTGGCCATCCAGGTTGCAGAACCACTACTCCCATCATTCCCCTGCTGCCAGGCCATGATGGGAGTTGTAGTTCTGCAGCCTGTGGCCATCCAGGTACACTAGAGGCAATGTGGGTACGTGTGATGTATGTTGGCATACTAGACCATATTGAGAACCCCTTTTTTCTCATCAGGAAATCCTAAAGGTTTTTCCTGATGGTAAAAACGGATTACTGTCAGGAAATCCTGATACTTTCCTGATGACATTTAAGGCCTCCTGATCAGGATTTCCTGACAGTAAAAACTGACACGGACGTGTGAATGGGGCCTGAAAGGTATCATTCATTTTATTGCTGCATTCTGTTAGCCCATGTCTGCAGCACATACAATGTAGGATGACAAATTCCTTTGATATCCATATACCAAAACAGGGCATGTGGACAGGAGATTTGTGGTGGAGCATAGGTCATCTCCCTGCTGGCCCTCTTGATCAGTTGGGGTCTGAATACTGACCATTCAAAAGTTCTGTGATGTTAAAAAAAAAGAAAAAAAATAGCCAGCACTCCGCTAACACTCGTTTGCACTGTGCAGTTTGCATGCTGCCGTGGCTAACATACAGACAAAAACAGAAAAAATGCTGCAGCAACCTGCAAGTGTCAGGACACTTGAAAACATGTTCTAAAGATTTTTTTTTTTAATGAGGTTCTTAACAAACCATTTGGTCAAATAGAATGTACCAACGCACCACATTAAGGTAAACCCCACAGAGTTGGTCCCTATACTAGCAATGGCCTCTCTTTGACTATAAGCCTTCAAAATTCGGCATCCAGGATTCAAGTAAACTCTGTTTAACCCCTTCGCGTCAGCAATCCGTATATATACGTTTCTACTGCACATACCCCGTGCAGTAGGAATGTATATATACGTTCCCACACTGACAGAGGCTTACGGATGAAAGCGATATCGCTGCAGAGATAGCGATCCCGCTCTCATCTGTGTCCAGCGGCGCAGGTAATGAGAGTCAGCTGCGATCCCACAGCCGACTCTCATTAACCCCTTAAACGTTGCGATCTACAGCGATCGCGGTGTTTAAGGTGCTCAGTGACAGATCAAGCATCTGTCACTGAGTGATCGGTACCTGCAGGGGTCCCGATCGCATGTGCCGACAGGCGGGGGTAAGCTCCTTACCTCCGTCCTGTCGGTTCGTCGATCTATGTGTAGAGTCTGCTCTCAGGCAGGCTCTATACATAGACCGCCGATAACACTGATCTATGCTATGGCATTGCATAGACCAATATATGCAATCTAATGATTGCATATTTTACAGTTAATAAAAGTGTTAAAAAATAAATAAATGAAAAAGTGTAATAAACAAGTTTTGAAAAGTATTAAAAAAAAAACTTATAAACCCCCTCCCAATAAAAGTTTAAAAGACCCCCTTGCCCATTATAAAAATATAAATAAATAAACAAACATATTACATATCGTAGCGTGCGGAATTGTCCGATCTATTAAAATATAACATTATTGTTCCTGCACGGTGAACAGCGTAAACAGAAAAAACGCACCAGGATTGCTGATTTTATCAAATTATATATCACAAAAAAATGAATAAAGAGCAATCAAAATTTTTCTGTTACACCAATATGATATTAATAAAAACTAGAGATCATGTCGCAAAAAATTACACCTCAACTAGCCCTGTAGGTGGAAAAATAAAAGCGCTATGGCTCTTAGAAGGCGAGGAGGAACATTGCGTTAATTTGACCCGGACTTTTCTGCATTAAAGGGCTCTGTCTTGAAGGGGTTAAAACACCCACAAGAGATGGGTGGAGTGCAAGCTAAAAAGAGGTAGCCACTCCCCACATGTAACACAAAAAGCAAAAAAAATAGCCAACACATGTCAACACGTGTTTGCTGTTTGCTAAGAAAGTCATTAAAAAAAAAATCTTTAGAACAGATTTTTGTGTGTATGTGTGTATGGAGGGAGTATATGCAGCGAGTCCTGACTTTGGAAGGTTTTTCTATTTGTCTGATGTGCCAAAAGTTTTTTTCTACTTGTAGGTACCCTTTAAGCTTTGTTTCTGTGGTTACATTGTAAGGGCTGCTCATTGTAAAGAGATCAGTAGATCTGCGCTCGTTTACATTATTGATCGGGCCCCCATCGGCCTGTAGAATAGGACCCTAAAGGGCCTATTCCACCGGTCGTTTAGAGGAGCAAACGAGCGCTCTCAGCGCTCGTTTGCTCCTTGTTCCCCGCTTGCTGCCGCCGCTATTCAACGCGGCTGCGGCGAGCGGGTGAGTGCGGGAGGGGCGGCGGGGAGCTGCGGGGGAACTGCTCGGAGGATCGCTGATCGTCCCGGCAGCCCATAGGATATAGCAGTGTCTGCTGCCGACGCTCCTATTCAACGGAGCGACGGCAGCAGATCGCTGCTATATCAGTCGCTTGTTTTTCAACATGTTGAAAAACAAGCGACTGCTACGATCAGCCGACATGAACGATGTCGGCTGATCGTTGCACTCTATTCCACGGAACGATTAGCGGCCGATATCGGCCGAATACAGACGATAATCGTTCCGTTGAATAGGGCCTTAAGAAATTTTTCTGATGGTATGGTCCAGACAACATACCCTATAGACAAGCTTTCCTTACATGTGTGAAGCTTGTCTGCAGTCATCTGTAAAGAGGCAACAGTAGCACCTGAGAAGCTAGGAGATCACTTTTCTAAATGAAGTATATTGCATAGTTCATGCTGTTTTTTTTAAAGGGATTATCATGTTAAAATAATTTATCACCTATCCACAGGAATCTCCCCTACTGCATTTGTACTTTCCAATCACTTCTATGCCATACTATGCAATTTTCAGGTAACCCCATAGACATTGAATGGTGCTGCAGTCATGGAGTCATGAATACCCCACACTCCTGGCTCACAGTAGCGACATTCTCCTGCAGTAAATAAAATGTACATTTGGACAAACTACAGTACAATCATTCCTACTACACACACTGTTGAAATTGGCATGCCGGTCACTGCTGTGTGCTACTCCCAGAGAGGATGGCATGAACTGGATGATATTTCCCTTAGCATCTATTGCAAATAATTTTCCATTTTAAATGTATTTGGACAATAAAAGTTGGTTGTGGAGCCCCCATTTAAAGGGAATCTGCCAGCTGCAATTTACATTCCAAAATTCCCTGCCCTTACTACTGCATCAAGGCTTCACTTCCTGGATAAAATGGTGATGTCACGACCCGACTCCCAGAGCTGTGCGGGCTGTGGCTGCTGGAGAGGATGATGGCAGAGGGATGCTCAGTGTCCCTCCAGTGCCCTGTGTCCCCCTGCCATCATCCTCTTCAGCATCCACAGCCCACACAGCTCTGGGGGTCGGCTATTTTAAGGAAGTGAAGCCTTGATGCAGTAGTAAGTGCAGGGAAAAAAGCACTTTATGTGCATTTCCCATAATAAGTGTATATTGGTAATTTGTATAACTTTTGGAGGGGCAATACAATACTTTAAAAATTTTGCTGGACTTCCCCTTTAACATCTGACAGTGTCAGCCGTTTGGAAAATGGACTACAACTGACAGATTCCCACTAAGAATATGTACTATTATACTAACAGTCTGCTATTTAACCACCACGTGTCTCTATGCTTCTTTAGGTATGACCCCAGCACAGAAAAACTGAATATGAGCTACTCTAAGTTCAAATCAAAAGATCTGTCTCAAATTGGAGCCCTTTTTATAAAGGTACAGTAAGGTTATTTATTAAGACTGTTGAGATTATCAGAGTGCTGGAAATGATCTAAATTATGTCTTTTCTCCTTCTCGTGGGCTTTGTTAGGTTGCTGAAGCTCTTCATGTTGTTGATGTGAAACGACAGAAGGGTGGAGAAGAGTTCATGGAGATCAGTAATCTGACCCTGATAAATTTTGTCCTGAAGATTATTGGGCCAACTAAAGAGAAAAATCTAACAATACTTTTACTTATGATTCAGGTACTGTAAACAAGATTAGGTTTGGAATGAAATAAATCCAACTTTTCTGAAAAGAAAGCATGGATACACCCATAGGTATAAAATGACATCAGTTTTAGCTGCAGCTGCTGAACCTGCACAGTGTCTGTCATATTGTCAGCTGCTTGTCTGCAGAAGTGCTAGTACACTTAAAAGCTCTACAAGTCATTGCAGAAGTTGAATTCTAGAGTAAGGGTACTATTACACGGAACAATAATCGACCGAATTGGCCCGATTCGGCTGATTATCGCTCTGTGTAATAAATGCAACGATCATCGGCTGATCGTTGATATAGGTTAGAACCTATTTTTGTTGGGCGCAGACCGCGCACCGCTGCGTGTAATAGTGGTGCACGGGTGGCGACTAACGATATACATTACCCATCCACGTTCCAGGGCTGCTCCTGCCGTCCGCTTCTCCCGGGGTCCCGCGTGCGCTCCAGCTTCACAGCAGCCTGTCAGCTGATAGGCCGCTTAGCCAATCACAGGCCGCGGCGGTCCCAGCCTGTGATTGGCTGAGCGGCCTATCAGCTGACAGGCCGCTGTGAAGCTAGAGCGCGCGCGGGACCCGGGGAGAAGCGGACGGCAGGAGCAGCCCTGGAACGTGGATAGGTAATGTATGCCAGTTTAGCAAGGGCTGCAAGGACATCGGTAACTATGTCCTTGCAGCTCCTGTTAAACAATTATCGGACTGTGTAATAGGCCCAGTAAACGAGCGACTATCTAGCAGATCAGCGCTTGTTTACAGGTATTATCGGGCCCTGCTCGGCCCGTGTAATACCACCCCTAAGTCTATGGAGCTTGATTCCTGCAAAGAGATGGGCAGAGCAGGGAACCCAGAAGTGAAGTTTTCAGACGTGCGCTTCTTCCATCTTTATCTAAAAATAGCTTTATCAAAAAATGCTTTAACTTTTGTTTATTTACTTTGGCATCCTGTGTCAGCAATACCAATAATAATCCAGGAGTTTTAAGAGCTCCTGGATAAAGCTGGCCATGTACTTCAGAAATCTGACAGCTGTCGCTTTTGACTAATGCGTGTCTTCCGAATAGAGAGAGATGAAAAATCCATTGCCAATCATTAAAATTAAAATCAAGATGCAATCTCCAACACGAGTCAGTCTGCAGGAAATGAGGGTGGTATACAGTTGTAAACATGGAGCAAGAGCTATTAGGTAATTCAATGATATTGGAATTTTAATATCCTTATCACCTCCTGGCGCCCACATGCAGAGGATAGGTACAACCTAATCGAATCTTCAAACACGGTGGTTCCTATATTGCACTACAATGACCCATTAAATGTATACATCATTGCACAGCTCCCATATAAAGCCTGCAGGATACAATAATGGATGAGAAAGCTCTGTGTGTTTATATGGGAGCTGTGGCACACAAAAAAAAAGAAAAATTTGGTCAACTCTCCTAGAACACCATCCACACTAGGCAGGAGCACGTTGCTATGCTGCCCCCCCCCCCCAACCGCTAGAAAAAAATCCCACAAAAATGATGAGGCTCTTGGTTACCATTTGCAAACAGTGTAAACTGCCCCACCATGGTAAGCCTCATGCTCGGGGCTGCTTTTAACTATTTTTATGTCTGTATCTTGCCATTGTAGTGAGCTGTTGCATTTTTCAGTGTTTTTGTGCTCCTGCCTTGTGTGAATGGTGTTCTTTGAGAGCTGACCAAATTTTGTCCTTTTTTTTCTGTGTTCCAGATGCGGGGGGGGGGCTTGGGGAGCGGCTGCCTCTACTTGGTCGTGCACTCCACCCATCCCACCCAGGTGGTGTAATTATTTTTGCTGGTATAAGATGGCTCTTGCATGCCCAGAGCTTAGGTATATTACATGCCATGGAGAAGCCATAGTACAGTGTAGGCAGGGCCGCCATCAGGAATTTCGGGGCCCCATGCAACCAAAGTGTCTGGGCCCCCCACATTAATAAAAAAAAAAATTGTGTGTTCGACCCACGCCTTGCTGGGAGGTATAATTTGGTTCAGATCAATTCTAGAGAACTGGCTCATATACCCCATTTTCCCCAGTGGCTTAAAATGTAACCTCTGTTATACAGTTATAAAATTGTAGAAACTAAATGTGAACAAGGTGCAATTTAAATGTCACCATACAGACACTTACTTGTATAGCTGCCTCTTGTGCTCTGTATGCAGTGCATTATATTCACCCCTGCAACGTACAATTTATAGCGTGTCTACAAGCCCAGCGGGGCTCATTATGATGGAGACTAAAACTTAAACAAGTATTCCTGCATGGGGGAGGGGTTCCCCTCTATTCAGAATGCTGTTGAGTACTAGGCAATGCCTAGGCAGTACTAGGCAATGATTTGTATATGTTCACCAATATCCCCTCCCCCCCCCCCCCCCCCCCACCCGGTATGCTCACTAACATAGAATATGTTGATAAGGCTAATATAATGAGGCTGTTCCATGTTAGTGAGCATATACAAATCACACACCCCACCAGGCAGACTAGTTTAGCTCACCCAAGCCAGTGATAGCGAATACATGGCGGTGAGAACGCTTTCTAGGAGATCCTGTTTGTGCAGCAGAGGTGTCTTTATCCTGCTCTGCATAGACCCTCGAAATTCAATAATCCCAGACGGGGCATTGCCTAGTACTCAACAGCATTCTGAATACAGGGGAACCCCTACCCCACTCTTGTATAAGTTTTAGTCTCCATCATAATGAGCCCCGCTGGGCTTGTAGACACGCTATAAATTGTACGTTGCAAGGGTGAATATAATGCACTGCATACAGAGCACAAGAGACAGCTATACAAGTAAGTGTCTATTTGAATTGCACCTTGTTCACATTTAGGTTCTACAATTTTATAACTGTATAACAGAGGTTACATTTTAAGCCACTGGGGAAAATGGGGTATATGAGCCAGTTCTCTAGAATTGATCTCACACACAGACACCAGCACACATGTATGCAGACACCAGCACACATGTATGCAGACACCAGCACACATGTATGCAGACACCAGCACACATGTATGCAGACACCAGCACACATGTATGCAGACACCAGCACACATGTATGCAGACACCAGCACACATGTATGCAGACACCAGCACACATGTATGCAGACACCAGCACACATGTATGCAGACACCAGCACACATGTATGCAGACACCAGCACACATGTATGCAGACACCAGCACACATGTATGCAGACACCAGCACACAGGCAATCTTTGACTCTCAGGCTGAAAAACTGTCAGCAGGGCACGATGAAGTTTGAACTTCTGCAACCTGGAGAAATCACCTGATATCACCTGCAGTCCTATGTAACACCACATAACACAGTGGTATCTCTGAGTACAGATAATGTAGTAGATTTCACCTGCAGTCCTATGGAACAGCACAGATAACACAGTGATATCTGAGTATAGATCATGTAGTAATGTCACCTGCAGTCCTATGTAACAGCACAGATAACACAGTGATATCCCTCTGAGTACAGATTATGTAGTAGTCACCTGCAGTCCTATGTAACACCACAGATAACACAGTGGTATCTCCGAGTACAGATAATGTAGTAGCTGTCACCTGCAGTCCTATGTAACACCACAGATAACACAGTGATATCTCCGAGTACAGATAATGTAGATGTCACCTGCAGTCCTATGTAACACCACAGATAACACAGTGATATCTCTGAGTACAGATAATGTAGTAGCTGTCACCTCGGGGCGCCTCTACTAAATGATGTTCTACAAAATAAGAAAAGTGTCAAACAAGGACTCACAGGTGACGTCTTCTTTGATCTGAGGCGTCACTTTCCCTTTTCCTCTCCATCCGGCCAAGTCATCCATGATGATTCCTTCCAGATATGTTTCATCTTTTCAGAACCTGCGAGACAAACAATTTAGGCTCCGCACATTTCTAGCAGCTTCCTTTCCTTTCTCCCTCCTATAGGCTCCCATAGTAACTGCGCTGTTTGGTGTTATGTGCAGTAAAGCGAGTAGGAATGTGGGATGCCCCCTGTATGTAGGATCCCCTGCTGTGCCCCCTGTATGTAGGATCCCCTGCTGTGCCCCCTGTATGTAGGATCCCCTGCTGTGCCCCCTGTATGTAGGATCCCCTGCTGTGCCCCCTGTATGTAGGATCCCCTGCTGTGCTCCCTGTATGTAGGATCCTCTGCTGTGCCCCCTGTATGTAGGATTCCCTGCTGTGCCCCCATGAGCTAATAATGCCCCCAGAGGTGCCCCCATGAACTAATAATGCCCCCAGAGGTACCCCCATGAACTAATAATGCCCCCAGAGGTGCCCCCATGAGCTAATAATGCCCCCAGAGGTGCCCCCATATACTGATAATGCCCCCAGAGGTGCCCCCATATACTAATAATGCCCCCAGAGGTGCCCCCATGAACTAATAATGCCCCCAGAGGTGCCCCCATGAACTAATAATGCCCCCAGAGGTGCCCCCATGAACTAATAATGCCCCCAGAGGTGCCCCCATATACTAATAATGCCCCCAGAGGTGCCCCCATATACTAATAATGCCCCCAGAGGTGCCCCTAAAAAAACAAACATCTTACTCACCTAATCCGCGCTGTGGCTGCAGGCAGCAGCTCTTCCTCCTCTTGGGGCTCCATCTTGCGAGCCGCAGGGACGGGACTTCTGGCAGGCGTGATGACGTCACATCATCACGCCTGCCGGAGAGGTCACGTCCCGGGCCTCCCATAGGCTGCTGGTATGAAGTGCCGGCAGCCTATGGGAGGGAATACAGGAGGAGGACACTGACAGGTCCTTCTTCTGTATTCTGATCACTTTAATGTTCCGCCCGCTCACTGTGCGGGTGGAACATCAAAGCAATCAGTGCATCACTGATGCTCAAAAACAAGTGGCAAGGGGGGCCGTGCGGGCCCCCCTAGCGCAGCCGACGGGCCCCCCCCATGTCTCTTAGGGTCCGGGCCCCATACGGCAGTACCAGTTGTACTGCCCTATCGGCGGCCCTGAGTGTAGGGTCTGCCCCGAGCATGAAGCCACCTTATCGTGGTGGGGTGGTTTACACTGTTTGCAAATGGTAACCAAGAGCCTCATTATTTTTGTGGGAATTTTTATTTTAGCAGTTGGGGGGGGGGGGGCTGCTTTTAACTATTTTCATGTCTGTAGTGGGTCTGTATCTTGCCATTGTGGGGAGCTGTTGCATTTTTCTGTGTTTTTGTATATGGGAGCTGTGCAATGATGTACAGTATATGGTTAATAGGCCATTGTAGTGCAATATAGGAACCACTGTGTTTGAAGATTTGATTAGGTTGTTACTATCCGCTGCATGTGAGCGCCAGGAGGTGATAAGGATATTAATTACCTGGTAGCTCTTGCTCCATGTTTACAACTATATACCACCCTCCCTTCTTTCAAACTGACTCTTTTTGGAGATTGCCTCTTGATCTTAATTTTAATGGTTGTAATTGTGATGAGAAAATAAGTGATTTTATACAGCTTTGTATCCATTTTCTTGTGGTTGTGCTTGTAAAAGGGATTGCCGCAGGTGCATTAATAGTTTTCAGACTGATACATATAAATTAATTGATATGTAGGAAAGATGGATGTGAATGTCTGCTGGAACTCCGCTGTATATATGTAGACCAAATCTCTCTGCTGTGCCTTTTGGCCATAATTGGCTTAAGTCTTTTAGTAAGTTTTCTAAATGGTCACAGTATTGCTACAGTTCTTCAGCTATAAAAAAAAATGTTGATACATTTATCAATATACGAAGAATACCTGCAATATGGGGAAAAAGTTTACTTTTTAGTGATTTTGTGTTTACCTTGGCAGATTCTAGGAAGCTGCTGTGCCTTCTTAATCAGATACCAGCTGGTTCGACTTTTCTATGATGTGTGAGATGCACTACACACTGTACTTGACCACCATGGACTGTACTTGAAGGGTTACCAATGACCCTGCTGCTGCTTCAAGGCCATCCATAGGATATGATGTGGCAATTTTTTTTGTCAGAGGAGCTATCATCTGGCAAAAAATGTGGTCCATCCTTCCTCTTAGCAACAATGCAGTGAACTTTCTTTTTTCTGTACCTGGACTGGGTGCTGTTACATTGGTTGAATTGTTTTGAAGGAGATAAAACAGAATTTTTGTTAATTCTGAAAATATTAAAGGTTTTATGTTTTTAATTAAGTTGCCTTTTTGTTCAATTTGAAGTGTATGTAAATGTTATATTAGGAAAGAAAATTCCTAAGAATTCTGTTATATTTTTATTAAATATATATATATATATATATATATATATATATATATTATATTCTAAGTTATTTGTGGTTACCAGGTTTTATGCCAAATCAGCTCTTTTTGTTCTTCATTCCTTATAACTAACTCCAGTGTGAATATTGGATTGTCTTTCGCATTATCTGCATCCTGGATACACTGGTACATTAAGATTACATTTTGACAGATAATGTGTGTTTAGTAAAAATGAGCAAACCTGGAGCATGCTCGAGTCGATCCGAACCCGAACCCGAACTTTCCGCTATGTGGAAATCATGGATATAGTCATTGGCTGTATCCATATTTTCCAGACAACCTTAGAGCTTTATCCAAGTTCAGCAGCCCCAGCTAATCAAATGCCGAACGTTCGGGTTTGGATCGACCCGAACCCGGTTCGCTCATCTCTAGTGTTTAGATCTTTATTTTTTTATTTTTTCTCATTATTGTATCTTTTTAAAGGCTATGTTCACATACAGTATTTTTGCTCAGTATTTTGGTCACTCACCGTCATTTAATGGCAAAAAAGTGCTGTTGTTTTAAAACAACCGCTGTTGTTTTAACTTCTTAACAACGCATGACAAGTATACTTGTCATGCAGCCGTTGAGAAGATTCAGAGAGGGCTCACGGCGTCGGACCTCTCCATAGCCAGGGACAGCATTTATTAGCCACCGCTACTGATCTGTACTGATAGAAAGTACAGATCATGGCGCAAAAATTTACACCTCACCATTGATCAAAAAAGAAAACATAACCGAGCAATTTGAAGAACTTTTTTTTTACAGGTTTACATTTTTTAAAAGCCATCAAATTCAAATAAAATAAAAGTTATAATAAAGTTATAAGTTATAAAGTTATGTTAGTTTTACCGTAGGGCGAACAGTGTCAACACAAAACACAACCCCCCCCCCCCCCCCCAAAAAAAAATAAAAAAAATAAAATTGCCCCTTTTTTTCTATTTCACTGCACAAAAATTTTGTCCGGTTGCGCAGCATATTTTATGAAAAAATTAAGTCTGTCAATGCAAAGTACAATTAGTAAAAAGTATAATGGCTCATGTGGGTCTGTAGGTGAAATAATGCAAGCGCTATGGCCTTTAAAACACAAGGAGGAAAAAAATTAAAGGGCAAATAACGAAAATTGTCTCTGTCCTTAATGGCAAATAATGGCCATTATTTTAACCCTTTAAACAGTGGACATCCACTCAATTTCAACAGTGTGTGAACATAGCCTTTCTGGTTTTGGTTCCAAAATACGGAGCAAAAATACTGTGTGTGAACATAGTTTTAAAAAAGATACAATAATGAGAAAAAAATAGAGACCTATACAGTGGTGCCTTGGATTACCATCATAATTTGTTCCAGGACTGTGCTTGTAATGCAAATCCACTCTTAACCCCTTAACGACGCATGATGGGTGTATACCCTTCTTGCGTCCGTTAAGGGGGATCAGAGAGGGCTCCCGGCGTGAGCCCTCTCTGTAGCCCGCGGTCCCCTTTTGCTATGTACAGCCAGGGACCGTGGGTATTAGCCGCCGCGGCCGGCTAATTAACTCTTCAAATGCAGCTGTCAAAGCTGACAGCTGCATTTGAATACTGTATTTGTCCCCTCTCCCTGGTGTATAGTGGGGGATCTCCCCCCGCGATGCGATCGCGGAGGGGAGATCCGTTCAAATGAGCCGGCCGGGGCTCAGCGTCGGAATGACGCTGATCCCGACTCGGCAATCTATTTAGATGGTCTGCAGCAGACCAGTATAATAGAGCACCGATCTGATGGATCGGTGCTCTGTTATATACACAGCATTGATCTCAATGGGAGATCAGTGCTGTGTATATAGAAGTCCCCCAGGAGGCTTCATATTACTGTATGGAAAAAAAGAATAAAGTGTTTTTATTAATAAATAACCACCTCCCCTAATTAAAGTCCAAATCACCCCCCTTTTCCCATTTTATAAATAAAAATAAATAAACAAACAAACATGTTTGTTATTGCTGCGTGCGTAATCGCCCGAAATATTAATTTATTTAATTCATGATCCCTCACAGTAAACGGCGTAAGCGCAAAAAAATTCCAAAGTGCAAAATTGCGCATTTTTGGTTGCATCAAATCCAGACAAATTGTAATAAAAAGTGATCAAAAAGTTGCATATGCGCAATCAAGGTAGCGCTAGAAAGTACAGATCATGGCTCAAAAAATTACACATCACGCAGCCCCATAGACCAAAGGATAAAAGCGCTATAAGCCTGGGAATAGAGCGATTTTAAGGAACGTTTCTTTTCTGTAAAAGGTTTTAATTTTTTACGAGCCATGAATGAATAAAACGATATGCAACTTGTATAACTTTTATAATCATACCGACTTGAGGAACATATATAATATATGTCAGTTTTTCCATAGGACATACGGCGTAAAATGAAGCCCTCCCAAAGAAAAAGGATTGCGCATATAATTTTCTGGTTTCGCAGCATATTTTATGCAAAAATTCAGCCTGTCATTGCAAAGTACAATTAGTGACGCAAAAAATAAGGGCTCATGACGAAAACTAGCCTGGTCCTTAAGGGGTTAAACCAAAGCAAAATTTCATTTCTGTATTCATGTAAAACTAATGAAACAAACATTTAGAAACAGCTAAATATGTGATATAAGTTACTGTACAGCAGCGTCGAACTGGGTCACTGGAGGACCGGAGGATCCTCCGGTAGGTCCGAGCCCCCTACGCTGATGCGGCACACTGACTGTCGGGGTATCGGAAGTACCGGCACACACTAATCGCCCTGCTGTGTGCGCCGCGGCTGTGAGACACCCCCAGGGAGCGGAGCAGCAGCCTGGAAGGAGAGGAGAAGACGACAGCCGACGGGGGAACGAATTGTTAGGTGAGTTTTTTTTATTTTATTTTTATCTGCTGTGCACAGGGGGACAACAGGGGGCCATCTATAAGGGGGTGGGAGATAACAGAGGAGCCATCTATAAGGAGGGAAGGGAATAACAGAGGAGCCATCTATAAGGGGGGGGTAACAGGGGGCCATTTATAGTGGGGGATAACAGTGGGCCATCTATAAGGAGGGGAGGAATAACAGGGCCATCTATAAAGGGGTGATAATGGGGGGCCATCTATAAGGGGGTGATAACAGAGGAGCCATCTATAAGGGGGGATAACAGGGGGCTATCTCTAAGGGGGTGAAAACAGAAGAGCCATCTATAAGGTGGTGATAACAGGGGGCCATCTATAAAGTGGGCATATAAGGAGTTATCTATAAGGGGATAACATGGGGGGCATCTGTAAGGGGGATTCCAGGGGCGGCATCTGTAGTGGGACAACAGGGGGCATCTATAAGGGGTATAACATGGGGGGGGCATCTATAAGGGGGATAATAGGGGGGGCCATGTATTAGGAGGGAATACACAGAGGCACCATCTAAAAGGAGGCTACACAGAAGGGCATATACTATAAGGGGGATCACATAGGGGGACATTTATTAAGTAAACTTAAAAATGTCCCTGCAGCTCTGGCACTACGGAGATTTATGTAGGGGCGGACTGCCTCTACATAAATACGGTGCGCACGGCAGGAAACCTGCGCCAGCTCAGTAGGTTTTCTGCGTATCTTTAAGACAAACCCATAATGAATCGCGCAGACTCTTGAGTCCGTGCCCCCCGTTCCACCCCCTCCACGCCCCCCTGGCATACCGGGTGTAAAGTGACGATTTCCGAATATTTTATTTGCAAAATGGCCATTTGCGAATAAAATTATTCGCAAATGGACACTTTACACCAAAAAAATAAAATTCGCCCCTTGATACATGTCCCCCATAGTGTCAGGGCTACCCACTAAATGAGGGTGTAAAGGGGCCAATACAGATGTGCAGTTAGTATAGAGATGAGGATGGTGCCAGAGTGAGGAGCCTAATATGCCTGTCTGGCAAATTCTGTGGATTCGTGGCTCGGAGAAGTTTTCATAATGGCCCAGGACGGATGTAGAAGATGGAAAGGGAAGAACTCCAATCAGAGAACATGTCCTCTGTGATGTCCACAGAACAGTGTGATAATATGGTAACAGTGTGACAGTATGATGATAATGTGGTAACAGTGTGACAGTATGATGATAATGTGGTAACAGTGTGACAGTATAGTGATAATGTGGTAACAGTGTGATAGTATGGTGATAATATGTTAACAGTGTGACAGTATGGTGATAATGTGGTAACTGTGACAGTATGATGATAATATGGTAACAGCGTGACAGTATGGTGATAATATGGTAAGTGTGACGGTATGGTCATAATATGGTAGCAGTGTGACAGTACGGTGATAATGTGGTAACAGTGTGACAGTACGGTGATAATGTGGTAACAGTATGGTGATAATATGGTAACAGCGTGACGGTATGGTGATAATATGGTAACAGTGTGACAGTATAGTGATAATGTGGTGAGGGTAGATGTTTTTGTTCTATCCCCTATTAGAGATGTTCTGGGGTCACTTCCCTACACTGAGCCTCCATAGATCTATGTATTCTTATATGCCACAATGCCTCCAGTGTATAATGCACCTAGGACCCAACTACAACTCCCAGCATTTACTGAGTCTGCAGCCCTCAGGATATGTTGGGCGTTGTAGTACAGTGTAGACAGATGTATTGCTAGACCTTCAGGGCTGATGGTTGTCACCCACAGATTGCAGCCACCATGAGCCTCTGCACACAGTTATTTATTAACCCCTTAAGGACAGAGCCTGAAATGGCCTTAATGACAGAGACAAATTTTATGAATATGACCAGTGTCACTTTATTCATTAATAACTTCGGGATGCTTTAACCTATCCGGCTGATTCTGAGATTGTTTTCTCGTGACATATTGTACTTTACATTTCTGGTAAATTGGAGTCGATACTCATAACAAATCTTTATGAAAAATACCCAAATAATGTGAAAAAATGCATTTTTCCAACTTTGAAACTTTTTTGCGTATACAGAAAGTGGTTATACCACATAAATTATATATTAAATAGCATTAGCAACATGTCTACTTTATGTTGGCGGCATTTATTAAACTATCTTTCATTTTTTTAGACGATAGGAAGCTTAAAACATTAGCAGCAAATTTCCAAATTTTCAGTAAAATTTCAAAATCTGATATTTTTAGGGACCTGTTCAGGTTTAAAGTGTATTTGAGGGGCCTGTATGTTAGAAAGCCCCACAAAGCACCCCATTTCAGAAACTGCACCCCCCAAACTCTGCAAAAGCATATCCAGAAAGTGTTTTAACCCTTTAGGGGAGTCACAGAAATAAAAGCTAAGTGTGTAAGGAATTTGAAAATTTAAATTTTCTGTGCAGAGATTTTATTGTAATCCAATATTTTTCATAATTATAAACCTATTACCAGAGAAATGCACCCCAATAATTATTGTCCCGTTTCTGCAGTTTATAGAAATACCCCATATGTGACCCTATTGCGCTATTTGACGCAACCACAAGCCTCAGATATAAAGGAGCGCCTAGTGAATTTCAACGCCTCCGTTATATTTGGTCATTTTTGACTGTACCACTTCAGGTTGGCAGAGGCTCTGGGGTGCCAAAACCTAAAAAACACCCCTAAAGGGACACCATTTAGAAAACTACACCCCTCAAGGAATGTAACAAGGGGTGCGGTGAGCATCTGGACCCCACAGGTGCTTCACAGATTTTCCGAACAATATGGCGTGAAAAAAGAAAAAATTTTTTACACTAAAACGTTGTTCTAGCCTTCAATTTTTCATTTTCTTAAAGGGATAAGAGGCAAAAAAAGACACAAAATGTGTAGCGCAGTTTCTCCCGAGTACGGAAATACCCCACATGTGGCGATAAAGTGCCAAGGGGGCGCAGGACGAGCCTCCAAAGGGAAGGAGCGCCAATTGGCTTTTGGAAGCTGAATTTCACTGAAAAGGATTTCAAGGGCCATGTCGTATTTACAGAGCCCTCGTGCTGCCAAGACACTGGAAACCCACCACAAGTGACCCCATTCTGGAAACTACACCCCTCAAGGAATCTAACAAGGGGTTCAGTGAGCATATGGACCCCACTGGTGACGGGCACAAATGTGGAACAATGTGACGTGAAAGGGAAAAATTTCCACTTTCATGGCACAAATGTGCCCGTCATCAAGGGGTCCATATCCTCACTGCACCCCTTGTTAGATTCCCTGAGGGCTGCAGTTTCCAGAATGGGGTCACTTGTGGGGGGTTTACAGTGTTTTGGCAGCACGAGGGCTCTGTAAATGCGACATGGCGTTCATCATCCATTCTAGCCAAATCCAACCTCCAAAATCCAAATGGCGCTCCTTCCCTTCGGAGGCTTGCCCTGCGCCCACATGGCGCTTTATGTCCACATGTGGGGTATTTACGGACTCGGGGGAAATTGCTCTACACATTGTTTTTTTTTTCCTCTTTTAACCCCTTGTGAAAATGATAAATTCAAGGCTAAACCAACATTATAGTGTAAAAAATGTAATATTTCATTTTCACGCCACATTGTTCCACATTTGCGCCCGTCACCAGTGGGGTCCATATGCTCACTACACCCCTTGTTACATTCCTTGAGGGGTGCAGTTTCCATAATGGGGTCACTTGTGGGGGGTTTCAACTGTCTTGGCAACACAGGGGCCTTTTGAATTCAACATGGCCCTTCGAAATCTATTCCATCCAAATCCAGCCTTCAAAAACCAAATGGCGCTCCGTCCCTTCGGAGGCTTACCCTGCACCCGCATGGCGCTTTATGTACACATGTGGGGTATTTCCGTACTCAGGGGAAATTGCGCTACACATTAAATGTTTTTTTTTTAATCTTTTAACCCCTTGTGAAAATGAAAAAATCATGACAAGATTAATGATTTAGAGTAAAAATTTTACAAAAATTACACTAAATGTTGGTCTAGCCTTGATTTTTTTCCATTTCCACAAGGGGTTAAAAAAGAAAATGAACACAAAACGTGTAGGGTAGTTTCCCCTGAGTACGAAAATACCCCACATGTGGGCATAATGTGCCATATGGGCACAGGGCAAGTCACCAAAGGGACAGAGCTCCATTTAGAGGCTGGAATGGAGGATGGAGGCCATGTCGCAATTACAAAGCTCCTGTGCCGCCAGGACAGTAGAAACCCCCGACAAGTGACCCCATTCTGGAAACTACACCCCATAAGGAATCTAACAAGGGGTGCAGTGAGCATATGGACCCCACTGGTGACGGGCACTTACGTAGAACATGTGCCGAGAAAATAAAAAATACAATTTTTTTCATTTTCACGTCCCAAATGTGGCCGTCACCAGGGGGCCATATCCCCACTGCCCCCCTTGTTAGATTCCATATCGGGTGTAGTTTCTAGAATGGGGTCACTTGTGGGGGGTTTCTACTGTCCTGGCAGCACAGAGGCTTTGTAATTGCATCATGGCCTCCTCTAATGGGAATGGCGGCCATACCTACTTAGCTGGGGAAAAGGGACAATTCTAATTTATTTGGGGGTATTGGGCCAATTATTAGTTTATAAGGTTGAAAATGACAGGTGTCCATCAAACTCAACCTGTGTTGATCCAGAGGAAGGCAAAAACCCCTCGTGAGGCAGACGACAGTAGCCTCATCACTGGGAAAAATTTCTTCCCGACTCCATATTGGCAATCAGAATAATCCCCGGATCAATGTGACCCCTGAAATAGGAATAAGGGACAGAATTTAGATAATGTAGGACCCCAATGACGTGTGGTGTGCCTTGGAGCAATCCAGTATGCTGAGGCCGGGGCGATCAGGACAGGCATCACACTGGAAAATGGTGTCCTTCCTGATCCCCCTGTTACACCACACTCTGCACTTCTTCTGGGGTCTCCCGTTCTCCTGTGTGCGGGACGTTACCTGGAAAATGTTGTCCTGGTGCGATCCGGGGTCCTTCATATCCAGAAGCGCTGGGTCCGCTCCATGGCTGCTAAATATTAGGGCTCTATTACTGCTTCTGATATGTTCGGATCGTGCCGCAATCTACAGTAGCTCGGGCAGCGAGGGACCAGAAGAGGGGTGCTGGTATAAAAGTTATCCCCATACAGGTGGTAACCTTTATCCAGCAGTGGGAAGATCAGTTCCCAGACGATCTTCCCACTTGTTCCGAGGATGGGGGGGGGGAGGGGGCATCTGGGGGCTGCATTCGGGTGTCCCTTCCTACATACACTCTAAGGGTACGTGCACACTGCGGAATCGCGACGGATAACCCTTCGTGCATTTCGCAGTTGGCACCCACCGGCGGAGTGATGCAAGCGCACGTCTCCACACGTGTCATAGACTCCATTCTATGCGCGGGCAGATTCCGCTCTCCGTCCAACGTGTTCATTCTTTGGATGGACGACGGATTCCGCCCGTGCATAGAATGGAGTCTATGACACGGGTAGAGACATGCGCCCGCATCAGTCCGCCGGTGGGTGCCAGCTGCGGAATGCACGAAGGGTTATCCTTCGCCATTCCGCAGTGTGCACGTACCTTAAATCTGTAAGAGTACCCAGAGGTACGCTCACACAGTTTGTAGAATTTCACACCATACCGTCATCTCTTATTGGGACGGTACTGGCGGAAAAGACGTGTCTGGGGGGCAGCGTACGCTACGCTACCCCCAGACACGTCACAGGATGATGAAGATGAATGGAGGAAAGAAGGATCCCCCCCCATTCATCCTCACTGGCTGTTTCGGTGTCGGAGGCAATAATAACATATTCCTCTGACACCGAAAACACCCTGGGGCCATCTTTATACGGGGATTGGTATATGGGGTATGTAGTGGTGTAGTGTCAAACTTTATTCAATGTAGTGTGGTGTAATGTAGTGTTTTTTACGTGTTTTTTTTACAGTAAGTATAAAAAAACCTACGCCAACAAAGGCGTTGCTGATAAATGCCGCACTTATGTGCAGCACTTATAAGCAGACTGTGGCAGTAGAATATAGAAAAAAAACACCGTACGCCAAAAAGGAGGAGTTGCTGATTAGCAGCGCACTTTCGTGCGATGCTGATCAACACTCAGCGGCGATAGGGTGCGGAAAATAGAAAAAAAAAAATTTCTACATTCTGAACATCCCTGTAGCTGCTGATAAGTGTATTACATATATCAGCCGCTAGAGGGCAGCAGAGCGCAAAATACGGAAAAAGCCGACGCTGGAGCCGAAAATAGCCGAGAGAAGCCGAACGTGACGTCACGGAGGAAGCCGAAGACCCGAACGAACACGAGGACGCCGCGAACCCGGAAGACGCCGATCAGGAGCCCGTGACAGGTGAGTAATGTACAAATACCTGCTCTGGACCCCTCGGCTACCTAGCTGAGGGGTCCAGGGCAGGTATCTACTATTTTGTGGGACTCTGATCGCCGTGCCACCGGCCCGATCGCCGTGAACGGCCGGCCGGTACCGGACAGCCGTTCACGGCGATAGGGCCGGTGGCACGGTGACCACCATTACTTTTTACAGTAATGGCGGTCAGTGCCGTCCTCGGACAGCACTGACCGCCATTTTTTTCCGGGTCATCGGGTCACCGGAGACCCGGAAAGGTTCCGATCGCCGCTATTGGCTGATCTGAATTGATCAGCCTATAGCGGCGATCGTAAGCACGGGGGGTGTTAACCACCCCCCGTGCCGTGAAGCTAAGATGGCCTGCTATGATTTATAGCAGGCCATCTTCCCCGATCGCTGTGTGCGAACACGCAGCGATCGGGGAAACATCGGGCGTAAATTTACGCCCTGATGCGCCAAGTACCAGGGCGCGAGGGCGTAAGTTAATGCCCGATGTCGTTAAGGGGTTAAAGGGTTGTCCTCTCAGGAACGGCAACTCCCAGCATAGCCTGAGAGCTGTATAAATGTAGGGTGTTCAGAGATTTGTCACAGATATAGATGAATCCAGAAAAGGACCGGGTCAGCATGTCATGTCTCGCTGGTTGTATATTGGTGGGCCCCAAGGATCATTTCCTTTGGTGGGCCCCAGGTACCCCAGTCTGACACTGCTGTACAGTATAGCAATTAGCATGTGGAGTATAATGTATAGTAAGTGCATAAATCTGAAGAAACAGCAGCAGTTTGTAGATACAGAATGGAACTGCAGATCCCAAAATGCAGTAGCGCTATACAACAGGCTAGAATAGAGAAGCAGGGCTGCTGTCAGAGGTCTGTGTGGTCACATGACTGCAATGGGAAAGGGGTGTGTGTTCAGCATGGACCAATCATGAAGTGAGAATCACAGAGCTGTGCAGAAGGACAGTGACAGAAACTTATCTATACAGCAGTGGGAGTGGCTTAGTGTAAGTGCAGGCACATTATAGCAGAAATGGAGAGGATGGGAAACCCAGGGCCTGACAGAGACTGCAGGAAGCATTAAGGAATAAGCAGAGCACATGTTTGCACATACATGCAGCACACTATCTGGGGAGAAAGGGGTTACAGCTATGCAGAGATTACCTCCACAGTCCTGTCCCCTGATGCAAGCCCCAGCCTGAAGTGGACCTGCCATGATTTGGGAGGTGAGGAAGACTTCTCGGGTCAGAGTACAGTGCTGTAGACCACGCTATGCAGACCATGCCCCTCCCACCCAGTACAGGGAGCTTTTAAACCAAGTTACAATTTTGAAAAACTGAGCTATTATTTAGAGCAGACATGTCAAACTCTGGCCCTCAGAGCCATTTTTTTTTGGCCCACCTAAGAAATCTGTGATTATCATACAGCTGGCCCGCCAAAGTATATTATTTGCCCATTCAGAATGTGTAAGCAAAGATCTATTGGCCGGCTGCCTTGCCTGCCACCAAACATCACATGTTGCCCTGCTTTTGCCCTCCTCCTATGCTGCCATTGGATATGTCCTGAACTGAACCCGCCTCCCAGTAAGTCGCGTAATTGTACTGCGCAACTCACCATTCCAGGGTTGTGGCCTTAACTGTCAGGAGTGCAGGAGTCCAGGACAGGTAATTATGTTGTGTGGGGCCCCGGGCGGTCTCCCCCTCATTCGACAGTATCCCTCAAGTACTGAATGCTGTCTCCCCCTCAGAAGCATCCGACAGTATCCCTCAAGTTCCCTCACAGGCCTGATGCATTTGAGGGGGAGACAGCAGGTAGTACTTGTGGTGAGCCCCTCCTTCTCTCTGCCACCAGAACCAACAGCAACCCCCCGTGGAGCAGGACACGTAGTATCTGCTGCCCAGGCCAACAGGATCCGACCACCAAACACACTCACCTCCTTCCCTCAGCCACCGGAGACCTGGGGGGGGGGTTAACTGGACACATGGGGGATCTGGGGGGGTTAACTGGACACATGGAGGATGCTGGTGGATCTCTTTAAGCAAGTATGTTTTTTATAAATTGTTTTATATTGTTAACTTGTTATGTCTGACGAGAGAGAAAAATCTCTGTTAATCATACATGATTTTTCAATAAATATCATGGTCGGACCATGGTTTGGCCCACTGAGGTTTTCAGTTTGACATCCCTGATTTAGAGGATAGTCCTGTCCAGCACAAGAGGATCTTTATCATGGTAGCCAGAGGTCAAGGATGGTACCAATCTTGAGGATCCCAGGTGGTTTATCCTTCCCACAGATGCTTTAGGCTCAAGATGGGGTATTCATCTAGCATATATGAAAGTTTGTAAGAAATGGTGTCCATCAGAAAGCACTCTCTCTCATCAAACAAAAAGCTGTATTCAAGACTCTTTACCACTTCACTTAACAGCTCTAGGATCAAGCAGTATATGGATAACATAGAGTCTATATATTATATAAAAATCGGGGAAGTACCAGATCGAAAGCCCTCCTAGAAGACTTGGGGAAGATCTTGAATTGGATGGAATTAACAATTACTCTGTTATCGCCAGTCCGTATAAAGGAACTCAAAATGTTGTAGCTGACAGCTTCAGCCAGAATCTGGCAATTCTAGGAGAATAACCCAGAGGTGGATTTTCTTCAGGAAGGATTTGAGAAAGGATTAACACCCAAAGGCTATGTGCACACTGAGCAATTCTCGAGGAATTGTAGCTGAAAGTTTTGAGGCAGAATTCAAGCAGAATTTAAGCCCCTCATTGACTTCTATAGTATTCCTCTAGCAGATCTACAGCAGAAAATTCTGCTCGGAAATTCTGCAGTGTGAACAACAGAGCAGAAAACCCATTGAACACAATGGGACTTTGCTCTGTACATTTTTTACGGGAGGAATTTCAAGCTGAATTTCAAGCTGAATTCCTCGCCTTTTCCTCAGTGTGCACATACCCTCAGAGTACAAATGGCTGCTTTGTCATCCTTCCTACAGAGGAGACTGCTCCAGATCCAGGAAATCAAATAATTTCCCCCAAGCAATCGCCATGTCTTCGGCCTAGGATCCTTAGACTAGTAAACCCTTGGGACTTATCTCTAATACTAAAGAGCTTCTGCATTTAACCCTTTGAACCTCTGAAATACTTGACCTTGAGGACTACCCTGCTAGTCAGTGACATCTGCTAAGTGTGTTGGAGAACTACAGACCTTCTCTTCAGCTGAGCCTTATACGACATTTATGTCTGACAAGGTACTCTTAAGATTCTTACCAACATTTTTTCTGAAATGTCCCTCGATTTCTAATTTAAATCAGGTAATATTGCTTCTTGTTCTTTTCCGGGAATCTTCTAAAGATCCATAGATAGAAAAGAATGTAGTTTGTCGTCTAAAAATACACCTCCAGAGAATGGAGGCATTTAGAATATCCAATAATCTTTAACCCTTTCATGAGGAAAATAGAGGTTCTAAGTAGAGATGAGCAAATTTAGAGTATAAGGGCCAGTTCACACGGAGTAAAAGAGGCAGAAATCCGCGACAGCCCTCCCTATCATACATGTCAATTCTTTGAGCGGAGAGAGGAGGCGTGCGAGCCCTCCCTCAGACGGCCTGTATGACACGGAGGCTGGCGGGATTCCGCAGCGGAGAGTTCCGTCGTGGAATTCTGCCTCTTTTACTCCGAACTCCGTGAACAGGCCTTAAGGCTTTGTTCCAAAAGAGCATTTCTACTTAGTATTTTGCAACCAAAACCAAGAGTGGATTGGAAAAACAGAGAGGCTATGTTCACGCACTGTTGAAATTGAGTGGATGGCTGTCATTTAATGGCAAATAATTTCAGTTTGTTTTTGTTTTTTTAAACAGCCGTAGTTTTGAAATAACGATCGTTAGTTGCCATCTACTAAATTTCAACAGTGCGTGAACATAGTCTGTGTTTTCAATCCACTCCTGATTTTGGTTTCAAAATACTGAGCAAAAATTCTGTGTGGGAACATAGCCTTAAACAAGTATTCCACTCATACATAACTTTTGATATGTTGTTGCCCATGGTGAGACTAACAATTGCTTCCATACTTATTATCTATTCTCCTTTCCCCAGTCCTCAGCTACTGTTTTTTTGCTGAAGACACAAAAATCTGTGTGTGAGCTGTTCTCTGTCTCCTTCTCCTCCCCCACCCTTCTAACACAGCTGGTGTAAACAAGTCCGTGGCTGGCTTTATCTGCAACATCATAGCTTTGTTGTAATTCCGGGATGGTTAATCACAGTGAGTTTATTGGCAACTTGACCTTAGAATAACCCTCCCAGCATTACAACAAAGCTGCAATGTTGCAGATAAAGCCAGTCAGGGACTTGTGTACATCAGCTGTCTCAAAAGAGATGGGTGAAACGGGAGAGAGAGGTTCACAGACAGATTTGTGTATTCAGCAGAAAGCAGCAGCTTAGAATTGGGGGAAGGAGACTGAATAGATAATAAGTATGGAAGAAATTGTCTCCCCATGGGCAACAACATATCAAAAGTTATTTTTGAGTGGAATACCCTTTTAAAAAAGCGAATTGCTTATCAGTTGGCTGCCTTTGAACTCTGTGCCGCTTCACTCCAGGTGCCTGGAAAAGCTGGATTAAGTCCTGGGAACCTTCTAGTTCAAAGGCAGCCAGCTTAAAAGTCGACTGCCTAGCTAAAGCGCCGCTCTTCACTAATACTGTAAAGTCACTCATCTCTAATTCTAAGGCCTCCAAACAAACTATTCTGAGATAAATTTGTTAGTGCATTAACCTGTACTACATGCTATGTGATCAGGGTCCCCCGAAATTCACTAAGGCACACACAATTCTTGCCGTTATCATGGGCTATCTCTCGTCCCACTTGAACAAATTAGCTTCATGATCTACTCCTAGAAACTTTTTTAACAGTAGACTATAGAACAGAGAAAACACATATATGTGCACTAATCAATAATAAAAAAATACCGTATTTTCCGGCGTATAAGACGACCCCCAACTTTTCCAGTTAAAATAGAGAGTTTGGTATATACTTGTTGTATAAGACTACCCCTCTTCCAACACACATTAATATAATAAAAAAAAAAAAATTAGACAGAAGCAAGATCTGAGAGGCAGAGAAGGAGGTACAGTAGTACTGGTAGGATACAAGGGTGGGCTAGACGGGTGAAAGGTGTGTGCTTTTCTGGGCACAGCGCCACTCTACCGTATCTCTTTTTTTCCCATACACAGGACACCTGCAGCTTGCTCTGCCCTTCATACGGTTGCAGCATACAGCAGGGATGTGGCTGTTTTTTAGCTCCCCCACTATATGTGGTGACTGCACCCACCCTATAAGAACACCCCTGACTCTTGAGAATATTTTTCTGAGTTAAAAAGTAGTCTTATACGCAGGAACATACTGTATATAAATTTTATTTCACAATGATCCATATAATATATCACAAAAAAAGCAAGACAATTTTTTTTTTTTTAAACACCCATAAAGGGGTAAACAATTTACGGAAGCAAGCATGATGTGCTATACTTCATACCGGGTAGCTACCCCTATAATTTGGCACAATGATTGCAATAAATTCCAAAAGAGAGGTTTGGTCAGGAGTAGTCTACAGGGTCCTGGGGGACATTTTCATTATGTGATGTTATATCTTACTCAGAAAAAAAAGACAAATTTGGTCAGCTCTCCTCGAACGCCATTCACACTAGGCAGGAGCGCATTGCTATGGCTGAAATTATAAACACAAAAACACAGAACAAGACTTCCAGTTCTGGCGCGGCCAGGCAGCATGTGCTGAGGCAGAGCTCCCGGGACTCACAGGTACGCTACCCGCACAGAACTGCCATACCGGCGTCCGACCGAGCACACCAGCAGGAGAACGTACCGGGGGATCTGCTGGAGCCACGGATGGACCGGTACGTTCTCAGAAGTGTCGTAAAACAGCCAGGTGTGGACGGCACCGTAGACGCTGCAGTCACACAGCTACCTAAGATGACGCCCGGCGATGCAGCACAGCCCCAGACAACGCAGCCAGACTCGCCACCTACGTCCTCCATAGCACCAGGTGATGGGAAGGACATATCCCATATACAGCAGGGACCGGGGCCCATAGATTTCGCTGCATTAGCAGCAGCAGTCACCAGCCACATCGCCCCTGATATCCAAAAGACCCTGGAGGATGCGCTCAGGTCCTCCCTCACAAAGATCCAGTCTGAGGTGAAGGATAATGCTGACAGAATCACTGTAGTGGAGCAAAGGGTCTCCTCTCTAGAGGATGAGAATGATTACCTGCGTTCTCGCTTGCGCCAATTAGTGAGCGAGACAGAGGTTATGACAGACAAAATGGACGACCTTGAAAATAGGTCACGAAGAAATAATTTGAGAGTTGTGGGCATCAGTGAGAAAGTGACCTGCAGTCTTTCTGTGAAAGAGACATTCCTAAGGCTCTGAACATGCCCCATGCCTGTCGCATAGAAAGAGTGCATCGTCTGGGCCCCAACCCGCAGATGAGGGGGGAGACCCTCAACCAGCTTAACAACAGACCGAGGCAGGTGATTCTACGCCTCTTAGACTACAATGACAAGATGGCCTGGCTACGATCTTATAGGAAGCGCACGCGACCCCTAGAAGTAAATGGCATGCGCCTGCTCTTATTTGAAGATTTTTCCGCAGAGGTTACTAAAAGGAGAAAGGCCTTCAGCAGTGTATGTACGGAACTGTACAAAGCGAACAGGAGGTTTCAGCTTCAATACCCCGCAATACTCCGGGTGTTTCACAGTGATGGCTCCATTTCCTCCTACTCATCGCCCAGGAAGGCGGAAGCAGCCCTGGACTCACTACGATCTCTATCATCTAACTCCCGTCCTAGGCCACAGTCCTCCCGCAAATCACCACCGAGAGCAGGATCACCCAGGGGTACTTCATCCAGGAGCTCCAAGGTGTCTTCTAGAGAAGGGGAGAGTCGGAGAGATGCTCTTTCGCGGTCCCAGAGGTCTCAGCGTTCCCGTTCACCATCCCCAGACTGACCGAGAGGAAGGGCCCCTCTGTTGTCGCCCACGGGGAGGACATGCAAGTAGTGACAGCAATACATGAGCCCACCATTTATCTATGGCAACTTCCTGATTTCATTGTCTAGTTATGCAATAGCTTGATATACCAGAGTTCACTTTTTGCAGTATTGTTTTATGCTAGATTGTTGAGTATATCCCTCCACACCTGATAGGTGCTCATTATACTAGTTATATACTCGTGTCTCCCGGTAGTGTGCCACCTTTCTGAAAAAAAGAGAAGTCCATTACTCACAAACAGGGAAGGCTGCAGTTACAGACAGCACTCCTCATGAGCCTTGTTTTAGTGTATTGTTTGTCTAGTTTTGTTAAATTGTGTTGTTGGTGCATCAGGAAACATGGTCATATCATGGGGGGGGGGTATGGGGTTGTGGGGGACCGTGGATACTTCTCACAATGTATGGTAGGGGGGGTCTGATCGCTGTGCCAACCTATCTCCTGAAGCGCCTGTTCATTGTACCCTTATGTATTGATCTACTATGCCTACCATAGTGACTTGGAATGTGTAGGGGTTAAAATCACCCAATAAGCGTATTAAAATACTGCGTTACTTGAAGTGATTTCACCCAGATATAGTCCTACTGCAAGAGACCCACTTAGAGGAGGAGGATATTCAGAGGATGCAGCGGTTATGGGTTGGCGCGGTGTTTGGATCCCCCTCGGTGGAGGGTAAAGCGGGAGTCATAACATTGCTCCATAAATCCTTTGCGTTTTCCCTGGTCTCCCACGAGCATGATGACGCAGGTAGAGTGTCTCACCTGCTCCTGGATCATCAGGGAGAGATGTATAGTGTCTATAATATCTATGCCCCTAACGGGGAAAATAATTTGTTTTTCTCGGACCTGGCCCTTAAGGTGAGCGCAGACCCAACCCCGTGGAAAGTTCTGGGGGGGGGACCTCAATACAGTTATGGGCCCCTTTTGAGGATAGAAAGGGCCAGGGGGGCGTTGTGTCTCGTGCGAGGAATAAGGTTTTACCTGTTTTTTTAGAGCAGGTGGGTTTGGAGGATGCCTGGCGCTTCACACATCCCGATGAAAGGGACTTCACACATTTTTCTCACTCCCACCAATCGTGGTCACGTATAGACTACACTCTCCTCAGCCCCTTAGCTGTGCGCAGACTGCAGTGGGTGGAACATAAAGACCTTATCATCTCTGATCACACACCAGTTGTTTTGAAACTCTACGCATCTAACCCAGTGGGCCTAGATCATATCTGGCGGTTCCCATCTTTCCTTATGAATGATGAGTCTTTTGTAGAGGTGGTCAGGGGGTGGTGGGCAGAATATGACTACCATAACTCACAACACAAATCTACCCCTCAGTTGTTTTGGGAAGCGGCTAAGTTGGTTCTCCGAGGTAGACTAATATCCCATGTCACGGCCCTGAAAAAACACACTGCCTCTCACTATAAAATTGCGAGTGCCAAACTGCGAGAGTCCTATACGGCTTTCCTCCAGGACCCCTCAGACAATAATAGAGAGGCCTGGCAGAAATCTCGTGGGGATTACGAACTGTGGTTGGAACGGAGGGAAAATATCTATCGGTCCCACACTGAAGCTGAATATTTCAGATTCGGTAGCAAGGCAGGACGTTTGTTGGCCAGGCTGGCGAGAGGTAGGAGACCGCCATCTCACGTCTTGACCCTTAAAGACACATCTGGGATGCTCCACACTCAACCAAAGCAGATTAACAAAATATTGGAGGATTATTATGCCAACCTTTATGCCTCTCCCCCCTCGGACCCGGGGCCCTTGTCATTCTTTTTGAGGGACCTTGACTTACCTTCCCTATCAGGTGAACAATGTGAGGTCCTTAATGCAGATGTTTCAGAAGCTGAGGTCTGCAGAGTGATCAAAGCAGCTCACAATGGCAAGGCCCCCGGACCCGACGGTTACACCGGAGAATTTTTCAAGGCCCTAGTAGACCAGGTCACACCGAGCCTCACTAATCACTTTAATGACATGTTGACCACAGGGTCTGTCCCGTTGGGGGCCAAAATGGCGTACATAAAGATAATCCATAAACCCGGTAAGGAACCACAGGACCCGGCATCCTATAGGCCCATTTCGTAAATAAATAACAATAATAAATTACTCACAAAAATCCTGGCAGATAGACTGGCTGACTTTTTACCCTATCTGGTAAAGGATAACCAGGTAGGCTTTGTCAGAAATAGGTCAGCAGTAACTAATATTAGGAAAGTATTGACTGTTTAGGACAGAGTGCGGCACCGCCCACAGCCAGGGGAAGCTCCAGCCTTACTGGCATTAGACGCGGAGAAAGCCTTTGACAGCGTCCGTTGGGACTGGCTGTGGGCGGTGCTTGAGAAATTTGGGATACAGGGCAGGGTGAGGGGATTTCTAGGCGGCCTCTATAATGATCCCCAGGCAAGAGTTCATACCTCTGGTTTATTATCGGCCCCCATACCGCTGTATAGGGGGACACGTCAGGGCTGTCCTCTGTTTCCCCTCCTGTTCGACCTGGCGATCGAGCCGTTGGCGAGATACTTGGACGACTCCTCACTCTATGAAGGGATCAAGGTGGGGTCCCACAGGGTTCGGCTTACCCTTTTTGCCGATGACATACTTCTATTTCTCAATAACCCACAAGATAGTATACCGCGCATTCTCTCCTTTTTAGAGGATTATGGAAAAATATTGGGATATAGAATCAACACCGCCAAGAGTGACCTTCTCCCACTGGGCTTAACTCCCCCCAGATGGCTCCAGACCATACGCCATTTACCAATTAATATAGCGTCCTCTCATATCACATATTTAGGCATAAAAATGGGTAAAACCCCTGACTCCTTGTACAGGTTAAACTATCCTCTGTTTCATAAGATAACAAATGAACTGCAGAGATGGGCCCATCTTCCTCTGGCTTTTCTAGGCCGCTGTCATCTTGTGAAGATGATTAGTTTTGCCAGATTGTTGTACCCGCTGCAGACCCTGCCACTTCTCCTTAAACATACAGACGTCACCCGGGTGCGCCAGGCGTTCTCCAAATTCATATGGGCGGGGAAACATCCTAGAATAGCATTCCAGAAACTAGCGCTGTGCAAACTCGAAGGGGGGCTTAACTTCCCAAACATAAGGAGCTACAATATTGTTTGTCTTTTTAGACACGTTCTTGACTGAGTGCACGATACCTCGTTCCACTCCAATGTTGCGTTGGAAAAGGCTCTTGCCTACCCATGGCACCCGGTGGCCCTTTTACACACCGCAATACTTAAGCTACCGACAGAAGTTAAGAGTTCTATAGTGCTGCGGGACACCATAATGGCTTGGAGAGAACTACGTACGACATTTAAGGTTCCCTTTCTGTTATCTAAACGCATGCCCTTGTTTGCTCATCCGGAGACACCATGGGGAGGCAACCCGGCCTGGGGGCAGATGTGGAAGGATAGGGGATTGATGTCTGCAGGTGCCATAATGAACCCTACTACTAAGAGATGGCTCACTCCACGGGAAATTTCTGAGAAGTTCAACCTTCCCCCCGCTCATTTCCTCTACATTAATCAACTGCACTCCTTTTGTTCTACTAGACTACGTAACTTGACAGTGAAGTCACAGGACCATACCCTCGATAGCATTATAGGTGAGACGCCGCAAAAAGCATCTGTCTCTGGTCTTTATAACGCCTTTCGCAACGAGTTTTTCAATATTGATCCTAAAGCTCTCTTCCCCACATGGGTACGATGGACGGGGGATGCCCAGATCCAGGAGGTTATCTTAAGGGGATGGCACATAATCAGGGGATGTATCATTAATGAGCGTTGGCAAGAGACCTATTTTAAACTGGCCCATGCAGCCTTATATGGGTTTAATATTCCCCCTTCTCCTAACTTTCCTGGCAGGATAATTGCATGCCCGAAATGCAAACAGCCTCTCACAAACCTATGGCATGGGGTGTGGGAATGTACTCATTCCCGGTCATACTTGAGGGCAGTGGCTGACTATATATTTTTACATTGGAAAGTTAGGGTTCCGGAGTCCCCTCAAGCGTTCCTCTTCCACCAACTCAGGCCAACAGAGGCTGAAGGGGACGCAGTAACTATACCTGAAATGATACACGTAGTATTGCACGTAGCGCTACGATGCCTGTTCCAGGTTTGGTTGGCGGAGGCAGTCCCGGATATTCCCATGTTGGTCTCCCAATTGAACCTTCTTCTTGGAGTGGACAGAGTATATGCAGAAGGACACAAAAATCAGGGAACTAAGAGGTTCTTTAAACGCTGGAGGTCATTTATAGAATCCCACTTCCAACCACAAGAGATAAGGGATCTTGTATATCCTTTTAGAGCTACGGAATGGTATTGCAGGAGTGATTTGGCTGGTACCCTGGGTTCCCTGAGACTGCCCCCTGCTGGCCAGGCTAATAACAGGCGACTCAATACAGATAATTTTGTGAACATTGTGATCGGTGACTAACTTTTGCGTTCCTCAGGTATCTTTCTATTATTGCACCACCCCAGGACTTGGATGGCCCGCGGTCGCACCCTGTGATCCCTTCTCCTCATGGACTATGGGGCTAAAAACAAAAAAGGACACTTGCACCTTTCCTTTTGTTTGATTTATATTTTATTGTTTATGGGTCATGGACCTTGTTGTGTACCATGCCTATTGACTGTTTGTGTTTTGTGTTGTCTTTTACAAAACAATGAAAATCCAAATAAAATTTTATTGGAAAAAAAAAACAAAAACACAGAACAATGCAACAGCTCACCGCAATGGCAAGATGTAGACCCACTAGACATGAAAATAGTTAAAAGCAGCCCTCTCAACTGCTAAAAAAATTCCCACAAAAATAAAGAGGCTTTTGGTTACCGTTTGCAAACAGTGTAAACCACCCCCACCACCCCTTTTAACTATTTTCATGTCTGTAGTGGGTCTACATCTTGCCATTGCGGTGAGCGGTTGCATTTTTCTGTGTTTTTATGTTATATCTTACTGCCTTTTTTCCTTGGGATATATTGTTTATATTATGGAGGATATTGTTCATGTTATTGTATTCTTTACACTGTTTAATTTGGTTTATATTGGGCACTAGCACTTTAGTGTATGATTTGTGTATATACATGAATTATAGGTATTGTGGTATTTTTCATCACTTGCACTTTAGCAAGAGAAATATAGTGTGAATATTTACATTCTTTTGGAATTTCACAATCGTGGACCCTGAAGTGCTAAATTATAAGGGTAGCTACCTGGTATGAATTATAGCACATCATGCTTACTTCCGTAAATTGTTTTTTTTTTTTTAAATGTGTCTAGCTTTTTTTGTGATGTATCATATGGATCATTGTGAAATAAAACTTGTATATTTTTAGTGGGTGCACCTATATGTGTTTTTTTTCTGTTCTTTAGTCTTATGTTGTTATAATTGAAACAGAGGTAGCATCCTGTTTTTGTATTGTTAGTGAATAGATTATCTCCCTGATTATATGGATTGAGTAGAATCTTTTTTTACTGTACACAGCAAGGAAATGAAGGATGAGGCACTCGTCAGTCCATAAAAATTCGTGACTTTATTTCACCACTCTTAACATCAGGTGCTCATGGACGCGGTCAGGTGAGTGAATGGGCGACAGCCTGTTTCGCGTGATGACGTTCACGCTTCCTCTCAGCCCTAGCGTCACTCCGTAACCTTGCCCCTTTTAACTACGTGCTGATTAAAAAAAACACTAGTTTACAAATGCATTAAAATCAATACAAAAAAGGTACAAAGTACATATCATTATCTTAGCTATTGCAACACCGTACATATACATATCTATCTCTCTATTATTTATTTGTAACCATGTACATCAGAGCGATCATTTAACCCTAGGGGTCCCAGAGCATCCATCTTTAAGATTAATTCAGTTTCTCTTTTCATTAAATTTTCATGTCTATTTCCTCCCATAGCGGGATTTCTAACTTGTAACAACCCCATAAAGCACAATTGTGTTGTGTCACCAAAATGGAATTTACGTATGTGTTCTATAACCTTGGGGCATCCTTTACCTGTGCGTACGGAACGTACGTGCTCAGAAAACCGATGGTAGAGGGGTCTGATGGTCTTACCGATGTAATAGTGCCCGCAACTACACAGGAGTGCATAGACCACATATGAAGAGCGGCAGGTCAGGAAATCCCTGATCTGCCACTGTGTACCTCCCAGCTGAACATGGCCGACATCATTAAACTGGTTACAATATTTACATCTACCACATTTGTGATTACCTTTTACATCACTTTTGTTCAGCCACATTGCACTCGTGTTCCTATGTGGTCTGAAACGTCCTCTCACCAATTAATCACGGATTGTTTTACATTTCCTAAACGCCAGTATCGTTTTTTTATCCACTATGTCCTTTAGCGCTTCATCACTCTCCAGCATTTTCCAACTTCTATTGATCGCTGATCGTATAACATTATTCATAGGGCCATGTCTGAAAACAAACGCAAACCTATCAGATTTCTTCTGTCTGAATTTGTCTCTATGAATTAAGGTGTCTCTATTGAGTGTTCTAGCCTTATTTCTCGCTTTATCTATAATTTCTTTGGGGTACCCCCGATCTAACAATCTCCTACTTAGGTCGTCAGCCTGTTGTTCAAACATGTCCCCAGAATTATTGATGCGCCATAAACAGACAAACTGCCCGTACGGCACCGCTTTTTTAACAGATAGTGGATGATAGCTGTTGTATTCCAACAATGTGTTCGTAGCTGTCTCCTTACGATACCCACTAACCAATAATTCTCCTCCAGCCAGCTGTAAATGAACATCCAAGAAGTCCAATTCATTTTTACCATAGTTTGCAGTAAATGACATACCGAATTGATTCTCATTCATATATGTCACAAACTGACTGACGTCTACACTTGAACCAGTCCACACAATTAATACATCATCTATATACCTCATATAGAGAGCAATTTTGGATATAAATGAATTTTGCACATTGAAGATAATCTCATCCTCTAATTTTGCCAGGTACAGATTTGCGAATGTTGGTGCTACCAGCGTGCCCATCGCCGTTCCAGCCCGCTGACAATACCATTGGTCAGCGAACTGGAAGGCATTGTGATGGAGCACGAACTCCAGCAGCTCACAAATAAAAGTAGAAAACTTCTCATCACTATTTCCACTTTTATTGAGTTGACGCCGTATAGCCTGTACACCCGCAGCCTGTGGGATGCGGGTGTATAGGCTCTCGACGTCAATACTCGCCAATGTCATGCCATCTGGGAGGAAATAGACATGAAAATTTAATGAAAAGAGAAATTGAATTAATCTTAAAGATGGATGCTCTGGGACCCCTAGGGTTAAATGATCGCTCTGATGTACATGGTTACAAATAAATAATAGAGAGATAGATATGTATATGTACGGTGTTGCAATAGCTAAGATAATGATATGTACTTTGTACCTTTTTTGTATTGATTTTAATGCATTTGTAAACTAGTGTTTTTTTTTTAATCAGCACGTAGTTAAAAGGGGCAAGGTTACGGAGTGATGCTAGGGCCGAGAGGAAGCGTGAACGTCATCACGCGAAACAGGCTGTCGCCCGTTCACTCACCTGCCAGCGTCCATGAGCACCTGATGTTAAGAGTGGTGAAATAAAGTCACAAATTTTTATGGACTGACGAGTGCCTCATCCTTCATTTCCTTGCTGTGTACAGTTTGAAGTAAGTTCTTTATCTATTTTGGATGATTTTGGAGTCTAAGGGTCGACTATCAGCGGGACACGCCACATCCGTACTGGGATCTGTAGTGCCGAGGTATTTATCTTTTGCATACAGAATCTTTTTTTAGTTTCATTACAAACTTACCTTCTGTTAGAACAGCCTTTTCTTCAGCTATAATAAAAAATCTTGTGATACATTTATCAATATTCAAAGAATAAATGCTATATGGAAAAGAAAAGCGCACCTCATGGCATTTGTGTTTGTTACCTTGGCAGGTTCTAGGAAGCTGCTGTGCCTTCTTAATCAGATACCAGCTGCTTTGACTTTTCTATGATGTGTGAGATGCACTACAGACTGCACTTAAAGGGGTTATCCGGGTAACAAAAGCAATATTCTAAACGATCCCCCTTTTCCAGTACCACACTAAGTCTAATATACATGTATAACCTATCTTGCACCCTTAGGCTATGTTCACACAGCTCTGTTTAAAATTATGTCCGTCATTTTGAGTCTAAAATAACAGACGTCATTTAGCAGCCTGGTCTCCCCAATGACTGGTCTTTGTACATTATTCTAGTTTAGGTCAACTAATTGGCCTTTGGGTGTAGTTTAACTGAAAAGTCCATTGGATTCAATAGTAAAAACTGAGAAAAGAAAAATTGTGTGCGAACTACTAGTAAAAAAACGTCCGCTGTTTGCAAGAGACATCCGAAAATAATGATCATGTTCATTATTTTGACGTCCGCGGTAAAAACCTCCGTTATTCAAAACATTGTGTGCATTGGACGTCTGTCTTTCCATTGACTTCAATGTATTACCATTGCAGTCAGTTAAATTGCCGCAATAACGGATGTTTTTTTAAATATCAAAATCATCCGCCTTTTCTCTATTTTTGAGGTTGTGAGAACATAGCCTTTCCCTGTTTTTTTTCTCATATTTACCCTCTTTGGGTGTCTAAATTCATCTCCTCTGTGTTCACACTGACAAAATGCTGCTCCCTCTTCCCCCCCCTTACTTTGTAGACACAGGACATATGACCTCTTCTCTGGGGGCTTGGTTAGCTATCTATTGACTTGGTAACCAGACCTCCCAGGAGACATCATCTGCATCATTTTCATGCACCTGTTCACAAGTGAAAGTGTTGCTTCCATAGATTTACAAGCGTTCTTGAGCCTCTCTCTGCTTGCTTTAAGTGAATGCAGGCATACGTACCTGTCTTTGTGTCACAGCTCTGTATATTGTAAGTGTTATAGATGTTCTTAGAGTCTGGATAGAACTAGAATGTTTTCATTCACAGTCAGCAAGCAGAGATCTTAAACCTACTGTGCAATAGTAATGAAAGCAATGGGCAGGAAAGAAAGCTAAGGGGGAGTGTATGTAAACGGACCAACCATCGCTATAGATTGCGACGTTTAAGGGGTTAATGAGATGCAGATGCCTCTCATTATTCTTAACCCCCAGACACACCGATGTGTGCGGGATCGCTCTCACTGCAGCGGTCCCACACACATCAGTCAGCCCCAGTTAACCCCTTCACGTCAGTAACATGTATATATACGTTCCTATTGCACATACCCCGTGCAGTAGGAATGTATATATGTTCCTGTTACTGACGGAGTTACTGATGAGAACGGGATCGCTGCAGAGATAGCGATCCCGCTCTCATCTGAGTACAGCTCCGGAAATAATGAGAATCAGCTGCGATCCCGCAGCTGACCCCCATTAACCCCTTATGGGTCGGTGCCGCCTCTGTATTTCATCTCCCCACACCGTGAATCCATAGTGGGGGTAGATGAAATAAGTAAAATCAGACCCCAGATCAGCCCCCCTAGTGCCCCGATCACTAACCCCCCTCCCCGTGGCGGCCATCAGATCCAAGATAGCCGCCGCCATCACTGTGAACAGCATAATGTCTGTTCACAGTAATTTAAAGTAAAAATGAATGGAAGCCCCATGCTCTCCGCCAGCGGAGGTAGCGGAGAGCATGGGGCAGTGATCGGGGACCCCCCTGTGGGGTTCCGGTACAAGCGATCAGGTCCAGACTGCTTCTGAAGTGCGCATGCGCTCCAGAACCAGCCAACTCTGAAAATTTAAAGTGACAGAGACCAATTTGGTCTCTGTCACTGAACTATGATTACTGTGATAGAAAATATCACTGTAATCATAGTAATATAGTGAAAATAAATGTGTAAAAGTGCAAAAAGTGAAAAACATACAAAAAAATAAAACACACACTTTTTATTATAGTAATAATTGCAGTTTACTCCCAAATTACCCCTAACCCCCCCAGGTTGCCTGTAACCACAGCAGGTTGCCCGTGACCACCCCATGTTGACCGTATCCACCTCAGATTACCCGTAACCACCCCAGGTTGCCCGTAACCACCTCCAGATTACCCAGAACAACCCCAGACTGTCCGTAACCACCAAACATTACCTGTAATCTCATTTTTTTTATTTTATTTTAGTAACTGCGCTATTCTAATAACTATTACTAGCTGCGGTTTTGCTCCAGCAAATTGGCGCTCCTTCCCTTCTGAGCCCTGCTGTGTGCCCATATATGGGGTACCGTTGTTCTCAGGAGAACCTGCGTTACAGATTTTGCGGTTCATTTTTTCTCCTGTTCCTTGTGAAATTTAGAAATTTCAAACTAAACAACATATTATTGGAAAAATTCAAGTTTTTCATTTTTACTGGCCAATTTTGAATACTTTCCTCTAATACCTGTGGGGCCAAAATGCTCATCCTACCCCAAGATGAATTCTTTGAGGGGTGTACTTTCCAAAATGGGGTGACTTTTGGGGGGTTCTATTCTGTAGACATTACAGGGGCGCTGCAAACGCACCTGGCGCTCAGAAACTTCTTCAGAAAAATCTGCACGAAAAATGCTAATTGGCGCTCCTTCCCTTCTGAGCCCTGCTGTGTGCCCACATCTGGGGTACCATTCTACTCAGGAGAACCTGCATTACAGATTTTGGGGTGAATTTTCTCCTGTTCCTCGTAAAATTGAGAAATTTCAAATTAAAGGAACATATTATTGGAAAAATTCGAGTTTTTCGTTTTTACTGTCTACTTTTGAATACTTTCCTCTAATACCTGTGGGGTCAAAATGCTCACCACACCCCAAAATGAATTCTTTGAGGGGTGCACTTTCCAAAATGGGGTGACTTATGGCGAGATTTTACTCCGCTGGCACTACAGGGGCTCTGCAAACGCACCTGGCGCTCAGAAACTTCTTCAGCAAAATCTGCAGTGAAAAAGCTAATTGGCGCTCCTTTCCTTCTGAGCCCCGCTGTGTGCCCATGCAGTGGTTTATGCCCACATATGAGGTACCTTTTTACTCAGGAGAACCTGCCTTACAAGTTTTTGGGTACTTTTTTTCTCTTGTTCCTTGTGAAATTGAGAAATTTCAAACTAAACTAACATATTATTGGAAAAATTCGAGTTTTTCATTTTTACTAATTTTGAATACTTTCCTCTAACACCTGTGAGGTCAAAATGGTCGTCCTATCCCAAGGTGAATTCTTTGAGGAGTGCACTTTCCAAAATGGGGTGACTTATGGGGGTTTTTCTCTCTGCTGACACTACAGGGGCTCTGTGGGGTCAAAATGCTCATCCTACGCCAAGGTGAATTCTTTGAGGGGTGCACTTTCCAAAATGGGGTGACTTATGGGTTTTTTTTTCTCTCTGCTGACACTACAGGGGCTCTGCAAATGCACCTGGCACTCGGAAACTTCTTCAGCAAAAAAAGAGAAAGATACAGCTCACCAATAGTTGTCTCTCTGCAGCAAGGCAAATAGCATGAGGAGGGTGCTCGAACTTCAGGGCGTGGGTCATGCACCGTATGCAAGACTTAGGCAGAAGAGGAAGGTGTATGAAGTCGGCACTCCAGGACGTTAACTATTAAAATTTGTGGTGTGCATAGCAGGACCTACGCGGTTCGCACTACTGCGCTTAATCATGGTCCATGATCGCTAGCATACGTTAACGCATCACTGAGCTATAAATGCATAAAGTGAGACAGGTCAGATTTTGAAAAATAAGCCTGGTCTTTTAGGTGCAAATAGGCTTGGTCTTGAAGGGGTTAAAGGACAACCCCAGGCAAAATGTATTTTTTAATATGTTATCACATAAGGAAGGTTAGATAGATTTCTAATATACTTATGTAGTGCGGCTGCCCCCCCCCTCCCCCCGCTGGACAAGCAGACCTCAGACCAGTGATCCCCCCAGGACCCCCATAACTTACCCCAGCACAACCCCTTCCCCCGGGTGCCCCCCGATCCGCACACAGTGGAGATGCATATTCCCCGCTCTGTCTCTTCTCCCGTACAGCAGCATTGGAAGAAGAGACAGAGCAGGGACACGCCACAGCACAGCAGGATGTGCATCTCCTCTCTGTGCGGATCGGGGGGCACCCTGAGGAGGAGGACGTTTGGGGGTAAGCTATGGGGTACTTGGGTGGGGGAGGGGGTGCCGCTGGTCTGAGGTCTGCTGTCACGCGCGGGGGGGGGGGGGGGGGTGCAGGAGCCGCACTACAAATGTCAGCAGCCCCGTCCTATGCACTGTGGGCGGGGCTGCTGGCACTCCTGAAGAGGGAAGTTTGGAGTTTTTAAGCGGGGTGGGTGGCTTGTCTGAGGTCTACTGTGCCGGGGAGACAGGGGGCAGCCGCAATACAAGTGCCACCTGCCCCGTCCTAAGCGCCGTGTACGGGGCTGATGGCACTTCTGATAGGGGTAGTTTGGGGGTCTTCACATGGGGGCTGCTGGCACGGGGGCAGCTGCACCACAAGTGCCAGCAGCCACATCCTATGTGCCGTAGATGGGGCTGCTGGCACTAGTCATAGTTATTCTTACTATGTAATTTCTCCATACACTGCGTCCCTGCTGGAAGCTTCATAGGAATTATACCCAGCCCTGCTCTGGTTCGGTTTGTGACGTCACTGGTTTTAAGAAAAACTGAAGTCTGTCTGATCTACTAAATTGAGGGAAATAGCACTTTATGTGTATTTCCCATACGAAGTGTATATTAGAAATTTGTCTAACTTCCCATAATTAATAACATATCAAAAAATAATTTTGGCCGGACTTCTCCTTTAATATAAATTCCTACTGACATCACCATTTTATCCAGGAAGTGAAGCCTTGATGCAGTAGTAAGTGCAGGGAAAAAAAGCACTTTATAAGCATTTCCAGTAAAAAAGGAGACCTTTTCCTTTAAAAGGGAGACCATTTCTATGCTAAGGGCCCTATTAGATGGTGCTCATTTAGCGAATGCTTTAGCACAATCATGGAGATGCACGCTCACTAAAAGGGTACTTCTGAGGAAAACCTGCAACAACAGCTGTTTTTACTGCAAAAATACAGTGTGTGAACGTGACTTAAAGCAGTTATCCAGCACTACAAAAACATGGCCACTTTTGTCCCTTTCTTGTCTCCAGACTGGGTGGGGTTTTGAACTCAGTTCTATTGAAGGTTCTCTCCTCTAGTAGCAAGGTCTCCGTCCAAAGACAAGTATTCATGAGTGTGCTCAGTGATGTTGGCTCTGTTGTGTACTACTTTTAATTTCATCTGTCAGAATTTATGCAAACTGAAGAAAAATTGCAAACTTCCAGGTCTGTGTTTCTCCCTATCCAACCTGTGTGAGCTGCCCCCTGTATATGCGCTCTCAACTGTCCAGACTTTGAGTGTCTATGCCTGCTTCTATCTCCTCAAAGTGTTAGTCACATTTAGTGTCCGTATTACAGCTGCAGGTCCCAGCCCAAACATAGATCAAATGATCACCTGAGTGGTTTATGATGATGTCAATTTAGTTACTAGACCCACGGCCGGTTACAACTGTGAAACCGACCCTCACATATGCCCGACCTCTTAAATGCTCAACCCTTTTATAATAGGACAGGGCTATTAATCATGGTGACATTGGATTTAGAAAAGTATTTAAATAAATCACTTTAACTGAAAGGGGTTAGACAATTTTATTAGGATTCTCAAGCAAGGCCAAATAAAAATATACATAGTTCCTTTTCCTCTGCAAAATTTGCAGAAACTGCTTATACATATCTGGACACTTGCAGCAAGGCACTAAAGATAACACACTGCCATTTACCTTCTTTATCATTTATAAAACATTGTTTAATTCCATAGATGGAAAAAAAAAAATGAAATAAAATGTGTAAACGGCAGCTAAGCTTCTCAGTAATGTAACTGGTGTAGCAACTTCTTCATTGTACATCCTAATACATGGTCACGACCGGAAGAAAACTTGTGCATGATCAGTTAACAATTCCACATCATAGCAGCACATTGTAAAATAACATTACTACTTTTCATTTACTACATTCCGTTTTTCAAATTCATTGCCAAAGACTAAATCCTAGTGAATTGCCTTAGCTACAATTTTTTCCCATTATGCAGGCTTCACTGTCAGGAGAACAAAGACAGATTATTTTAACTGGACATTGTCAAAATAGTGATACCTTAAAAACAGGAAAATCAATGATCTTTGCCTATGTGGAATCAATTTAAAGATATGGTCTATGGTGCGTATTATCTGGCATCATTTAACTGTCTTGCTACAGTCAGAATCTCTTTAGCGCCTTTGCTCAACAGCAGGTCTGCTAGTTCCGTTCCTAAATATTCCGCTGACTCCAAGGCTTTACGTGGTACACCAAGCGCTGTAATTCCTACATGCTGACTATCGTCATTTGGTCCCTCGACCTCCTACATGGGAAACAAACAAGTTGCTGAGTGTTACTATAGTTCAGCGAGATGTGGTAAGGAAAAATTCTGAATTGAAACACCAGTTCTAGAATTTAAAAGTGATTTAAATTATTTAAGTATTTAATTATTTTAGTCATTTAAAAATAAAAAAACAATTGAAAAGTCAGAGACATTGACAACGTTTGATCTGTCAGGGATCTGCCGAGACCCCATTGATCACTAGAAGTGCTCAGGCTAAGCACTTCTCTCTCAATCTGTGTCCTCACTGCAGGAGACTGGCCTCACAAACACTCTCTACTAATCCAAAAGTATTCCTAACAAATTATGATTTGAAAATATTCCATACAAAAAACACATGATTATATCTGAAGCACTGTGTATAATTATAGCACCTGCAAAATACTGAGGAAATCCTCAAAATATCCCCTGTTGGGGGGTACTTGAGGACTGGAGTTGAGGAACACGGGTATATAGTATCTGTCTCCTGTAGAGATGAGCGAACCGGGTTCGAGTTCGAGCCCATCTGAACCCAAACGATTGGCATTTGATTAGCGGGGGCTTCTGAACTTGGATAAAGCTCTAAGGTTGTCTGGAAAACATGGATACAGCCAATGACTATATCCATGTTTTCCACATAGCCTTAGCGCTTTATCCAACTTCAGCAGCCACCACTAATCAAATGCCGAAAGTTCGGGTTCGGATCAACTCGAGAATGCTTGAGGTTCGCTCATCTCTAGTCTCTAGAGTACTTAGCTGAGTGCTTCTAATGAACAATGAGTGAGCAACAGGGAACTGGGAGCAAGGTAGGTACACGTTGCTTGTTTTTTATTTTTACATAGTGCCCAGGGAAAAAAAAAAAAAATTTAATCTGATATATACACATACATACATATACACACACATACAGTGGTACCTCGGTTCTCAAACTGCTTGGAACTCTCAAACTAAAACTGTATTTTCAAGGAAAATTTGCTTTGGTTCTTAAACACTTTTCGAGCCCCCAGTCTTGAAGTACTCGGTATCTGAACGTTTTTGCAAGTGTGAATAGTGGGTTGTATCTGGTGACATTAGCACTGGTGAGGCTTCACATACAGTACAGTACTGTATAAGACTGCTGGAGTGCATATACAGTACACTAGAAGTACAGTCATTGTAAAACCATCTCCCATACTTTACAGGGATGGGATGGGGGGATTCCATACAGTAAAGGATGAGTGAGGAGTTAGTGACTACTATACTATAGTTGCTGGTTTTGTTGAATGTTTCTTGTGTATAATGTACTGTACAGTACAGTGCTGTTCTGTAATGTAGTGTAGAGATTAAACGGGGCACTCTTCAATGTAATATATGGGCACTGTAGGTAATTATTGGTGGGTGCCGGAACCAAACACATTTACATTATTTCCTATGGGAAGACACTGCTCGATTCTCAAACTGCCTTCTGGAAGCAATTAAGTTCGAGAACCGAGGTACCACTGTATATGTTTAACCATCATGCCCAATTAATGAAGCTCATTGTTAGACCCCTCAAAAAAACCCCAAAAAAACCACAACCCTTTCTCACCTCATCTGAGAAGACCACAGTCCTCTGCATTGTCTCCTTTAGACAGTCTGATCCATCAAGGCTGTAAACGGCTCCAGTAAGATACAGCTTGAGAATAAAACATTAGGAATGAGAGTATAAATATAACTATAAAACTAAATACACTAAATACATGAATAAAAATATTATAGATAGATTATAGCAGCATTATGCTGCAGAGATGGCAGCAGAAACAGGACAATTCTTGAGAAAAAACTGTTTTAGAATATTGAGACTGGGATGGAGGTTCAATAAGGCAATGATACAAACATACTGCTAAAGCTACATTGCAGGGGTTTAAGGAAAACAGTGATAGGTCTTGGAACGGCCAAGTCAAAGCACAGACCTCAAATCTGTCGAGAATCTGTGTCTTAACTAGAGATGAGCGAACCTCGAGCATGCTCGAGTCGATCCAAACCCGAACTTTCGGCATTTGATTAGCGGTGGCTGCTGAACTTGGATAAAGCCCTAAGGCTATGTGGAAAACATAGATATAGTCATTGGCTGTATCCATGTTTTCCAGACAACCTTAAAGCTTTATCCAAGTTCAGCAGCCACCACTAATCAAATGCCGAACATTTAACTTGATTGAGTTTGATTGAGTTTGAGCAGTTTTGGTAATCACCCAATGTAATAAGGCCAGCATTCAGCTGACATACAGGCAACTGCTTGTTTGCCGGATGATTGCTCAATTTTGACATGCTTAAAAAAAAAAAAAAAAAAAAAATCATCTGCACATCTGCACATCTAATCCCCGCCTTCACAATGCAGGAAATTTCTTGACCCCCTGGGGTTTTATTGGGCATGGTCAAACTTCAGAATTTTTTCTGAAAGGTGTCTGTGATGGAAATTAGGCCCAGAAATTATGGGACACGTCCATAATTGTGAAGGATCCTGGCACAAATGCCCCATAGAGTCCTACTGGCTCCAGACCCTGTCAACCACTCTTCTGGCAGGAGGCAGAATTATGCCTCTGGCCAGAAGGGGCCCCTCTCTCCCCAAGGTGCTGGGGCGCACCAGTAACCTCATTCACACACTTGCAGAGCCAGAGGTTAGAAGGGGAAGCCAGCCGGGAGCACTGCTGCGGCAAATGTGTATGTGTTTTTTTTTTCTCCTGTGTTCTTATGGTCAGGAAACACTGATTGTTTCCAGAAACCTCCAGAAAGGCTTCCTGATAAGCGTTTTCCGATCGTAAAATTGGCCACAGAAGTGGAAGGGGGCCCTTACATGGGAAGGCCTGACCAATGGATGATTAAAGCAAAGTGCTGCACGAATGATCTAGCAACTTTTCATGCAGCCCTGGCTGCGAGATTACACCTCAGTAAAAAAAAAAAAAAAAAAAAAGTAGATCAATGCAATTGGCACTTGCTTTACTAAGTGGCTCAGGCCGTCTTAGAAGGACCTTCATTATTATTTGAAGGTGCACACCAAAAAGGTACAAACCAGCCAACAATCCAATTTAATTCTAGGTTGTAACAGAACAAGACTGGAAAAAACACCAACAAGGTGAAATTAGAAATAATGAGACTATTACCTGAGAATCCTGGATAATTGTGGAGACTGCCACTGGCACACTGCAACCACCCTCCTAAAAATCAAAGCACAAATGAGTCGCTGCAGCTGTTGATATTAATGGGACCATCATATGCACAAGCAATACAAGCAACAGAGAACCTAAATGCTGATTGGTCTGTAGGTAATACAACCTAAAGGGATACTCTGCTGATTTGTTCCCCCTTTTTAAATCAACAGGTGTTATAAAGATATATAGGCTTGTAAATTACTTTTCTTTAAAAAATGTTAAACTTTCCAGTATTTACCAGCTGCTGTATACTCTAATTTAAGGAAAAAGCAGTAAAGGTTTTCAATGAAACTTACTACTGCTTCAGACAATTCCTGTCACGGGCAGAGGTGGCAGCAGACATCACTGTGGCAGCGTGCGTGCACACTGAGGAAAATAGGCGGAAATTCAGAGGGGAATCCGAGTTCCTGACTGCGCTCAGAATACCGCCTGCGTTAGTGTCTCAATAATAAGTATAGGGCGCCTTCGCTTTCTGCGGCTCTCCACTGAAAGAATTGACAAGTCAATTCTTTCAGCAGAGAGCCCTGCAAGGTGAAGGCGCCTTATGCCTAATATTGATACACTGACGTGGAGTCCGCAAAAGGGATTCTGCTTGGAATTTCTGCCTATTTTCCTCAGACTGGAAATAAAACATCACTTCCTGCAGGACATTCATCAGCTGGTTTTTAAAATAGTTCTGATAAACTCAATCCAACGTCAGAGCCAGGAGGAGCAAATGGGTTTACACGCTGTAAGAGTACTTACCTGCTATTGAAATGCCTCTGTAAGCCAGCCCTACATGCAGCCACATAGCCCTATCCAAGGTGATCGTCTCCTGCTTGTGTTTCTTTTAGAGTACTAGGACATTACACAACACAAGCTGTTTATCGTACTGGCTACCTTGCCCTCCCCACCCCTGCCTGTATATAAAGGTGGAGGGGGGTATTACATACTGGACAAAAGCTTTAGTAACTAATCGATGATCAGAGCTGGCTGTGTACGAAGATAGCACTACCTTACAACTTGTAATAGATAGACATGCTAGTAGCTGAAACTATAGGCAATGTCTGTGAAGGAAACTATCATGGAGGAATCATGGGAACTGTAGTTCTTTACAAAAAGACTATCTCCTGCATCGAGCTGAAAAGGACAGTAAGAAGAGTACACACACACATACACACACACACAGATTTATCAGACAGATCATTGAAGCCACAGCCAGGAACAGACTATAAACATAACAGGTCATCATGGAAAGACTGAGATTTCAAATCCACTCCTAGCTTTGGCTTCAAGAATCTGTCAGATAAATCTGTGTGTGTAATAGGGGCCTAAAGCACTTGGCTGAGCACTTCTCCTGGCCATATGCAACAATTGACAGATCAAAGTCTCTGGCATATCACAAGGACATGTCATCAAAAGTCTATTTTTTGCAACAGTGCCCATTTGTCAGTGTATTCTAAAGAAGTCAAGCAGACAGGCACAGCAGGCAACATCCCTCACTTATAACTGCCTGCCCACTCCATTCTGATAAGATGGGCTACAGGAAAAGCAGTGGGGGAACAGAGGCTAAAGCTGGCCATACACATTAGATAAGTGTCTGCCAAACATACTGATATCATTGGATCTAGTGTTCCATCAAAACTGTATGGTGCTCTTTACACTCTTCCCTGAGAGCAAAGATTAGGGGAAAGATTGTTGAGTATGTTCCCACTACGGAACACGTGCGAAGGAGACTGCGCAGCGAACTCTGCTTGAAGTTCTGCCTATCCCGTCGAAATTCGCAAGCTCAATCCGCCGTCCGCTCGAAAGAATTGACATGTCAATTCTTTAGGCGGACAGCAGATTGAGAATATAAATCAATGGGACAGGCGGAACTTCAAGCGGAGTCCGCTGCACAGTCTCTGCTTGAGATTTCGAGTGTGTTCAGTAGTGGGAACATACCCTCAAACTGCACAATTCCTTTGATCTCAGGGGAAAAGCCTTTGCCAGAGGTATCAGGAGACATATTGGCCAAATGGGCATCCTTATATGTATGGTCAGCTTAAAGTAGTACTCAATTTTTTTTCTTGGGTATATAGTGCAGCCTAGGATATGATTGAATAATAAGCAAAAGCTCTTGCGCATGGCATGTGTTCTGTATATCTTAGTTCATGCGAATCATCTTGATTCCTATCCACCACTTATACAGTTTCCTATTGCTGCATCATGCCTATGTCTGTGCAGACAGACAGGGTGTGGAGTCTCTACAGTTGCTCTGACTCTCATGGGATTACACAGTGCGATTACACAGGTAGATTTATCTGACAAATTAATAAAGCCAAAGCCAGGAAAAGACTATAGATGGAGAATAGGTCATAAAGAAAAGATTGAGATCTCTCCTCTTTTCAAATCCATTCCTGGCGTTGGCTTCAATAATCTGTCACATAAATCAGTCTGTGTAAACACATAATTAGCTAAGAGCAGCAAGTGATAAATCTGTGACACAACTTACGGACCACTAGATCCCAAGTCCAATAGGAGGTGCCACTAAACAGAGTCACAACTTGGGGTAACAAGCCCCATATACACCTATATTCCCTATCAGTAAAACTTAACTTTTATTAAATAATATACAACAGAAAAAACACACACACATAGAAAGACAACACGCAGTGACTAGTGATTAAAAAGCTGCTCGCTGTTTGCCGACAAGTGCTAGATTATTGCACTGTGCCCTAACTGCATCCATATACTAGAGAGATGATAAGTCAGGTTTGTGCCCCCGTCGGGGTTACCATCAATTCAATTTACTGATGGCCGGGAATAAAACTCAAGACATCCCGGTTGTCTTCATACTCTCTATAAGGTGGATGCAGATAAAAGTAATAAGGGTTATTAGCCTGTACCAGACCCCAGAGCGATTTATGCGTACGCTCATTTATGATACCCCTTGTAAACCCATAGGTGATCCCTATATACAAACAACGTGCAGTATTAAAATTGCCCCACGCCAAATCTGTGACACAAAACATCAGTCCCCAGACTCCTACTATTGAGTATATGAGGTTACAGCTATAGCCTGTCTCCTTTTCCCCCTGTTAATGTAACTTTTACACACAGGAGGGTGGTGTAATACTGCATGAACATAGGACACACTATTAAATCTACTCACAGGCAGTGAGATCAGGGGAGTGTTCTAAATCTGCAACTAGAAAGTGTATGGACACTGACACTGTAGGAACATTGGTGTGAGTGCGTGCTAAATGGGTATTTTTTTTGGACCCTTACCAATCTTCTCATGAATGCTCTTTCAGCTATACAGCGTAATACAGTCAATGGGTCCTGTAATGCAGAAACCATGCTCAAAATGTCCTGGTCTTTGGCTCTGACCTCTACAGCTAATGCACCCTAAAAAAAGCAGAAGACAATCATCAATGGTACATAAAGCTATCGCATCCTAACAATAATTGACAGAAGTCAGCAGATGAAAATGCAAATAATTCTGTGAAAGAACCTAAGATTCTGAGGCCCATAGGATCTTTCAATTATACCTACTTCATTGTGTTTATAGGACACCTAAATTCCTGCACAGAATAGGGGTCCAACCTGATGCCACCTGTCCGCGCTGTGGGGAGAATGATGCCCATTTAGTGCATTTAATGTGGGACTGTAGGGAATTAGAGCAATATTGGAGGGAAGTCCTAGCCCCCAAGAGTATACAGTATCACAAATCTACCATTGAAATGTTTGCTAGGTGATATCTGCGAGGAGCCGTCGAGAGTAGAGATTGTTATATGCAGAATACTGTATCGACCTAGGAAACTAATTGTGCGGCATTGGATTCAGTCTGGATCGCCGACCATTGCTGATTTGATGGCTAGGCTGAATGACATTATAAGGCTGAAAAACGGGTCTACCCAAAGCATAAGGATGCGTCTAAATACGAGTCAATCTGGGGCCCCTGGTTGGATACCATGGGACTTCCCAACTGGCTAATTTGGAGATTGCCTATGGAGGCTTTTCTTCTGTTGGCGGGCCAGACTAGTAGGGATACCAGAGGTGAAGGTGGAAGACAGGGGATGAGGTACAGGAGATTATAGCTATTGATGTAATGATGGGAGTGGAAAAGCTCAGCTCTCTTACACACTTCACGATCCAGTTACATATTCTTTACATAATGTTAGTGCCTTGGATGCATCTACTTGGAAGGGCAAATTAAAGAGCCATAAGATATTGTACCTCCGCCTGCCATATAGTAAAGTGCCTTGTAGTCGTGTACTTCCGTGGTATTGCTCAGTTAATGTTACAACTTTTTGTTGTGGGAGGGTGGTTTATGGGACTGTAAAACTAACTTTTTGTTATGGGAAAATCTAATAAAAAAACTGATTTAAAAAAAACTCTCTACAAGTAAGATGACAGAATAATAAGGCATATACTGCAAATGAATACCTGACCCACAGCATACAGGCACTGCTCAGGCAACAGGATCTGAGAGGGAAAGAAGAAGAGCTTGAACCACAGACAACAATATAACACTTCCCCAATTTAACACACAGTAACACACAGCACATACTTGTATCATAGAAATGAGCAGCCAAACTTTCCTTTGTAAAACAGACAAGAAGTAACCTCTCTACTTACCTGATTAATTCGGTTTTCCCAGCCCATGCGACGTAGACCAGCTGCAGCCAAAATAATGGCACTGAAATCATTGTGTTCATCCAGCTTTTTCAAGCGAGTGTTTAAATTACCCCGCTGAGGAGTGTAATGTTAAGGATATCATTTGCGTACAGGGAGAGATCTGTAAAATTGGGCCTGTACACTGTATGATAATGACTCTGCGCCCCATTCCCAGATAAACTGTTTTTGAGGTGAAAATACATCTGTATTTTGATAATTACAGACGTAATCTATGATCATTACGGCTATAAATAATTATCATAATTTATGGCTATAATTAAAATATATCCGTATTTTCACCCCAAAAAACATTGTGTGAACATATTAAAGGGGTTATCCAGCGCTACAAAAACATGGCCACTATTGCCCCGCTCTTGTCTCCAGATTGGGTGGGGTTTGAAACTTAGTTTCATTGAAGTAAATGGAGCTTAATTGCAAACCACACCTTACCTGGAGACAAGAGTGGGGCAAAAGTGGCCATGTTTTTGTAGCGCTGATAACCCCTTTAACATTGTCTTAAGCGTCATGGCGCAAAATGCGTTGGTTTTTATGAATTTTATGAACTATTAAAAGTTATGTTTTAACAATGAATATCTTCTACACGTCTTTGAGTGCTGGATCAAGAAACAGTTTCTCCTGTCTCCATTGTGTGAACATAGCCTTACAGTTACAGCTATTCTGAAATGGTACAGGTAACTGCAGATCACTGTGGTTCCAGTGAAGAAACTTTGTGATGAGACCAAAACAGTAAGCTCTTTAACTATGAAAAGGATACAATATCTCTGAACTGTAAATGAGGGTATCGCTTCTTCAGCTGAGCCGCTCTACGAAGAGAGCTTGTCCCAATTGTGCTAAATGACGTGCAAAAATGATTATATGTGTCATTACATATAAAATATACTCTTCACCCAAGATCTAATTAGATGTACTTTTGCAAATGCTCCCAAATTCTGACAAAAGGGGTTGTGTTTTAAGATATGACACTGTGTGCCATAATTCTGTTGCATTTTAAGCCAACTAATAGTTGGTTTTAACTTATTCCAAGATTACAACAGAATGATGACACAATAAATCTGGGAGCATTTATAGTCATCGCTCACATCTATGTGAAGTACATTTAAATTACATAAGAAAAGAAAAGCTGCAGACAGTATTTTTTTGTCCCGTTAAAATTTAACAAACTTCTTAATTTTTTTTAACATACTGATGCAGGAGTACCACTTTAAAATCGGCCATGCATCAACTATTACACAGAGCTAAACGTGTCCGGCAGCCAATGATTTCAAACTTGTTAAAGACAACAATCAGCCAACAAGTTTAAAATTTCTCATTCCTTGGCTAATCGTTGTCTTTCATACACTGATTCAGGAGAGAATAGCTCCCTATATGAAGGCGTTAACTCAAAGCTTTCAGTACTTTGCTCTCTGCTGGTCTCACCTATTTGTGGGCAAACCCTCCAATGTATTTCCTGCATTTTTAGGGTGAAATACAACTGCATCGTACGGACTTTCCCGCCTAAAGGGTTAAAAAAAAAAAAAAAAAAAAAAAAGCACCTTTGTCACAACTGGGAAAAAAGTAATACCATACACTCTATTATCTTTCACAAAGTCACTGTCGTCACTGTCACAGAAAACAGAATAAGGTCCTCCTCACAGTGTTCAGGAGAGCACACAACATCAGTAGATTAAAAGAAACATTGAATCTAAATATAAGGACTGGGGGGGAATTTTCTAAGAAAGATTTCACCTACCCCCTCTCTCATGTACAGATTAAATGTTCTTCTTGATCAAAAAGTTTGAGCTTTGTTATATTATGCTACATTACATAAGAATCTATTAACTCAATAGGGACCAGAAAAGGGTCCTTTTCAAGATGGGATACATTACCTTATTCCTTACTGTATAGAAAACTCAGCCACATACTTTAAAAAAAAAAAAAAAAACACAAAAAAAAAAACATTGTGGCCTATATATACCCCGTTAAAACGGCCAATGTGCATAGTGCACAAGTTAAAAAGAAGAGATTTCCTGAGTGCAGCGTGAAAAGCTGCCCAAGGGCCCTATAACACGTGACGATTATAATGCGAAAAATCGTTCGCGTGTTGTTGATCATTGATTTAGATCTGAACCTAAAATCATCGTTCGCTAATCATTCGCTGTAATTTCACATTTGTTTGCTCAAGTTCCGCATTTTTTTCACTAATCGTTCAGTGTAATTGCACATTGTCCAATTTTTGGCTGGGATAAGATGGATTAAACAATCACAAAACCGATCGCAATAACGATCGTAGTAAAGATCGTAACTAACGATTATCGTTCTGTGTAACGGTGCGTTTACACAGACAGACTTATCTAACACATTTTGAAAGCCAAAGCCAGGAATGGATTTGAAAAGAGAAGAAATATCAGTCTTTCCTTTATAATCTGTTCTCTGTTTATAGTGTGTTCCTGGTTTTGGCTTAAAAAATCTGTCAGATAAATCTGTCTGTGTAATATGGTGAACGATTTCAGGTTAACAATAAAAAATCTTGTTTGCAATTGAGTCGTTAATCGTTAAAAATCGCTCCATGTAATAGGACCCTTAGGAATGAAAAAAAAAAAAAACTCCCTCACTTGCACACAGCTCCAATAGTGAACCCAGGAGGTAGAGTTGTAGGCAAATCCTTTAGTGAATGAACGACAAGGTCAACTCTGAAAAACAGAGAAAAAAATATGTTATTAATACTAGTTTGGGCTCTATTCACACTAAAATCATGAACTCCATTTTTAAAGCACAAGTCAGGCCACAGGAAAAAAAAAATTAACACAGCAACTCACTATACCAACCCACCTCTCCCTGTTCCTTTCCAGTGGTGGATCATGGCTCCGGGACCCCTGCCAGGCTCTGGGATCTCCAGCAAAGCAAACCTCACAACCCAGCTGATGTCAGCAAGTCACTGACTGGGGCAGGACACAGAGTCACTGATTGGCTGAGTAGGCTGTCCATCGGCTGAGATGGGCATTTTACCCGAGTTGCGATGCCTTCCACGGGGGGCCCCAGAGGGGAGAGGTTTTTAAAGAGGCCAAACTTCTCCATGACCCATAAATTATCATGGCTTATGATCATTATTATATACTGGCTTCCCTTAGTTCTTAGTGCACCGGATACAATGGCACAGCGTGTTACTCTGTTGTGCAAGTCAAAGATCAAACAGACTCTGGGGGTTCACAGTATTTGGTCAGCATTTTCAGCCAAAAACAGGCATAAAAACAAACACAGATAAAAACTAATGAAAAGATTTTCACTTTGTTCTGTGTTTTAGACCCAGTGTTGGTTTTGGCTATGCGAACCTAGCCTAAGGCCATGTTCACACGGTATTTTGAGGCTCAGAAATACACTTATTTTACAGACAGCCTCAAATGTTCAAGCGTTTTCTATGCTTTTGGACCTTTTATATGCTTTTTTGTTGTTTTACCAGAGCTTTAAGGAAATCTGGCTTTGATGCATTTCCTGCATAAAAATAAAGTTGCAAAAAAATGTCCATATTGTGGCCAAAATAAGTACCATGCTGACGTCCATAATGACATTGTGAAAAGAAAATAAAAACAAAAAAAAACTACAAATAAAATGTCAAGCATGAACAAAGAATGACACAAACAGAGCCTCAAATATATTAAAAATACCCAATAGGGAGAAAAAAAAACCCTAAGTGACTTACTCATTTCTTTCCAGAGCATTCTCCAGCTCCTTTGTAAATAGACTCTTTTCACCAATCTATATTAGAAAAAAAACAAACAAAAAAAACAACTTAACAGCATTGCACTGGATCCCATGTGCTCAGACAAGCAGCAGCCGACTGATGAAGAAGTATACAGCCTACCAAATACTTTCAGTCACATGGCAGGAATCATGGGTTTGGTCCTGGCTTTTAAACAGGTTGTCCAGGATAATTTTCTAATTAGCAATGCTGCCAGGGCTGCAGGGGACAGTAATGTATACTAATGTATCTGTCCTGCTTCACCGCAGCTGCCGATTACCGGGCCACCCCCTCTGCGCTACCGACAGCTTTTTCACAACAGCATCTGCCAAACATGCCGTTCCCACAGCAAATGACCAGTTAGCATAGACTCATAACATAGCATAGCTGACCGCTTACCTACATCCAGAAGACCTCCTAAAGATGCAGGATTTCTTCTGGATGTATAGACATTTTCTAATGGACTCAACGAGATAGTGGACACTATTGTGTGTTAAATGGATTGTAGCTATTGTATTCCACTGAGCATTGTTTTTTACTTCTCTTGTTATATTTATAATAAATTTCAACAATTGTTTATTATTTCAAATCAGTATAGTATGTAGGATTTTTCCAGTTTTTATGTATTTTTAATGTATTTAGTGATGCCCTAAAGGAGGTGTGGCTTGTGTCCTCACCCCCTTACATTCACTTCCTATACTGCCCCATTTGCGGTATTTTCCCAAGATAAGGTGAAAAAAAGTGTAGTTTATTCCATAAGGTATAAAAATCAGCAATGTTTCTGCCCCTTCACGGAGCCTTTCTCAAGCAAGTTACAAGTGAGCGTGAGTCTGTTCATACAAATACAAAATAGTGTCAACACTACTGTCAGAATACATTAAATATGTGCATTTACAAACAAGAAATGCAATGTGCTAAGTACGGGTACATCATATATAATACATAGGTGAAATAGTGCACAGTACAAATGTTTTTTATATAAAAAAAAATAAATAAAGTCCATTCATGGTAATGGATAAAATAACAATACATATCATCCTCCCCACAACGTGTATGCCAAACCGATGGTACAGTCCTTAAAATCACCCTCAATTAATACCTGCTGGCTTTGGACATTTTCCCCTGCACGGGAAAATGACTACACTTTTTTTTACCCTATCTTAGGAGTGCAGCGAAATTCTATTGGACTGACCGTGGTACCTTGGTTTAAGAGTAACTTGGATTAAGAGCGTTTTGCAAGAAGATCTCGCAGTTTTTCAAAACTGTGACTTGGTTTAAGAGCAATGGTTTGGTTTAAGGGCTCCCTGTACTGGGTGGAACAGGGAGTGGGGGAGGGGCATGGTCTGCACATGGTGGTCTACAGCTCTGTACTTTGACCCAGAAACTCTCCCTCACTTTCCAAATCATGGCAGATCCACTTCAGGCTGGGGCTTACATCAGGGGACAGGACTGTGGAGGTAATCTCTTCATAGCCGTAACCCCTCTCTCCCCGGACAGTGTGTGCTGCATGTATGTGCCCACATATGTCCTCATTCCTTCATGCTCCCTTAAGGCTCTGTCAGTCCTTGTGTTTCCCATCCTCTCCATTCCTACTATAATGTGCCTGCATTCACACTGCTGTATAGAGAGGTTTCTGTCACTGTCCTCCTTCACAGCTCTGTGATTCTCATTTCCTGATTGGTCCATGCTGAACACACACCCCTTCCCCACTGCTGTCATGTGACCACACAGACCTCTGACAGCAGCCCTTTTTTTCTGTTCTAGCCTGTTGTACTACACTACTGCATTATGGGGATCTGCAGCTCCATCCTGTATCTACAAACTGCTGCTGTTTTTCCAGGTTTATGCACTTACTATACATTATACTCCACATGCAGATTGCTATATTGTAGAGTAACTTATAATATCACATATTCATCTGTTTCTAAATGTTTGTTTCATTAGTTTTACATGTTATTCAGAATAAAAACATGATTTTTGGAGTGTGGAACCAATTGTCTGCATTTCAATAATTTCTTATGGGAAAATTTGTTTTGGTTTAAGAGTGGATTTGGATTACAAGCACAATCCCGGAACAAATTATGCTTTTAATCCAAGGCACCACTGTGTATATATATTGTGTGTATATATATATATTGTGTGTGTATATATATATATATACACTTCCTTAACAAGGCATACATTAAAACGACTCTGTACCCACAATCTGACCCCCCCAAACCGCTTGTACCTTTGGATAGATTTTAATCCAAGATCTGTCCTGGGGTCCGTTCGGCAGGTGATGCAGTTATTGTCCTAAAAAACAACTTTTAAACTTGCAGCCCGTGCCAAACGGGAGTATCTGTGCCCTAACTTTGCACCTCCCCTCCCTCCGTCCCTCCTTACCCTTTTCATCATTAGGAATGCCACTGGAACATTTTCTTCATGCTGAACATTGCACAGGTGGCCTAACGATCCAGCCCATGTGGCGGGCTGACACAGCTGAGGAATAGGAGAAAATCTGCCTGGAGCATTCCTAATGATGAAGAGGGTGGGAAGGAGGGACGGAGAGATTGTGCCAGCCTAATTCATACACAATCTAAGCCACGCCTGTTGGGCACGGGGCTGCCAGTTTAAAAGTAGTTTTTTTTTTAGGACAATAGCAGCATCACCTGCCGAACGGACCGCAGGACAGATCTTGGATTAAAAGCAGCTATCCGTAGGTACAAGCAGTTTGGGAGGGGGGGGGGGGGGGGTCAGATTGTGGGTACAGAGTCGCTTTATAAACCCTTGAACCCAGGCTGTCATTTCCCTATGACTTTTTGCGGTTTAGAAGCAGTCTGCCCAAAGAATAAAAAAAGCAATATGCTCACAGTGCGTCTATTCTGTTGAAAGCAGGGAAGCTTCTAACAAGTCTCTGGTATTTCAGGGTACACTTACCTTAGATAAGGCAGTATCTAATATCTTGTCTCCTGTTGTTGACATGGCAACTGAAAGAATTTAAAGGCAGAATATGTAAAAGGAACTTTTTTTTAAAACTAAACATTGTGCTTAAAAGGGTATTTTTTTTTTATTTTTGTAAACTTTTTTTTTTTTAATGCAGTTTGCATATAAAGTTAACTGTGCAGGGAGACGCTACCCGGCTAAACAGCACAGTGCATTTTTTTCTACTTTCTAGCAACTTTGGAGCCACATTTGGGCTGTCGAAATCAGCGCATGTGCAGACCCTGTGACTGCGCCAAGCGAGATTTTAGTTTAGCGAGAGTTAACAGCCCTGCTTGTCACTCACAGTAGGAGGGGTATAAGGGGCGACACAGCCATCATTAGTGTCACACCCACGCCTCTATGACACTCTATCAGACATGAAAATGCATCATCAATATTTAGGGAACAGATGGGCAAAGCATAGGCACCATGTTAAAGGATGAGACATTTGCTAGGCGAGTGCGTCCATGTTTTAAAGTCAATTGAAGGCGTTAAACTTTGACGGACTAAACCAAAGGAAATACGAAGTAGTGCCTGACACCAAGTGTTCAATACTCCCACAGCGTCATCACGTAGATAGGAAGTCTTTCTGAAATGAATGAGCTGGCGATTTAATGCACAGATATGCCCAGTCTCTCTCTCTATGCTAGATAACAGATGATGGACTCCTCTCTATTTACTGACAACCCAAAACAACTAGCGGCAGTAAAAACGCTAAACTGTTTCCAAACCCCTTGACGACCTGGTGCCCTCTACCCTTCCCACATTGAGTTTTTCTTTCTAAGGGTGGCATTTTACAATAATAGCCTGGTAGATAAGGAATTCCCTTTAGATAAGCTAATCTCCTGGTGCACTAAATGTGTATCTACTCACCAATCTCAAAGTGAGCATCAGGGAACTTGTGGCTCAGCATTTCTACAACGCTGTCTGTCTGGATACGTGCCAGCTGTGTAATGAAAGTGTATATTTTATCCACCACAAAGAAGATACTTCAGAGGAGGAAACAAGACAAAAAAAACGGTTGAAGCTATGACATACAAGTATGAGTTCCTAGTATGGAAACTGATGACAGAGGGAAGATCATACACATTAAAGTGTAGTGAGAAGGAAAAAGGAGAAATATGAAGAATCTGTGCCTTTAGAAAATTTGCATGGTCCAGCTCACCTGGCTTTTCCTTGTGCCAACACGTATGACATTTCTCTGTTCCTGCAAAAAAATAAAAATAATAATAATAAAATACATGACTAAAACTTACAAATACAATCCAGAATTCCAGTGCGAAATTTTAACTGATTCAGAGCTCCCAGCATCATAAAGAATCATGATGCTGGAGCTCTGAGGTCCAGTCCATAGAATACGGTGTCTGTCTGTGCACGAAAGTGTCAATGCATCTACAGGCATGAAAATTCCCATTAACCCTACACTCCCCAGGATACAAATGATTGCGTAAGGAACTCCAGAAGAAGGGGAAATTTTAAATGAACTTTGGAAGATTGAGCTTCCAGAGAATGAAACACCACTGTGATATAAAGGTATGATTCGAGATAACAGCAGCTGACTTGCCTCTTCTACAATGCATTAGACAAGTGTATAGCACATTACCTGTGAATTCCCATACTCCATTCTCCCAGCTGATCCCTGCAGGCCCTCTGCTACACGTGTCTTCTCTCACAGCCCTTAGTACAGTGACAGTTACTAGGATCTGTGAGGGACAATGTGGTTACACCGATAAAGCAGAGAGTCAGGGGGTGGGACAGATAGTAAGGTAGGACCCCACCCCACTGGATACTACAACCTGGAAGCTGTGTTATCAGCAGGACTCAGGCACAACTTCTAATTCTATTACCAAAGCTAAATGTATGCCACAGGCCATCTTATCTGGGCACAGATGGGTGACTCCCCAGCCCGTGCTGAGCTGCAAAAATGTCTGCTCCCATCTGTCCCATCATACTCCTGTATATCAAGCTTTTTATACGATTAAAAGCATTACACTGGCCATAGGGAAAAAAAAAAGAAAAAAGATTTTAAATAGCTACAATCTACATGAATGATCCTACCACTAAAACATCGGACTAAAATGCAAAATCGGTTTCAAATGAATAAAGGAAAAAAAAAAACCTCACAAGTTTATATCCCTGCATCCATCCTGACAAGTTACATTTTTGGAAGACAATAGCGTGCCATCACCCGATGGACAGCTGAAATTGTTAAGTCTGACTTTACAAAGTAGATGTAGTTCTGCGCAACAAAACTTTAGTGGGGGTAAGGAATTAGTTGTCAGCTGAAGACCTCCATATACATTATAGTTTAGCAGTATCGGCAGACTATTATATGCATTTATGTTGCGTTCACACCTACAGGATCTGCAGCTGATTTTCTGCAGCAGATTTCATTTAAATAACTGAACACAGCATCAAATCTGCTGCAGATCCTGTAGGTGTGAACGCACCCTTATGCTGCGTTTATACTGAACGATTATCGTGCAGATTTGCACGATAACAATCGCATTTGAGCGATAATCGTTCTGTGAAAACAGAGCGAACGATCAAGCGACGAGCGAAAAATTGTTCATTTTGATCTTACAACACGTTCTTAAATTGTTGTTCGCAAAAAATTCGCAGATCGTTCCGTGTAAACAGTCTTTCACCGATTCACCCTATGTGTGAGATAGGCTTAAGCAATTGTAAAACCATCGCAATGCGATTTTTCTATACGATAAATCGTTCCGTCTAAACACTGATCATTCTAAAAAACACATAGTTCGCACGATCGGGCGAATTATCGTTCCGTGTAAACGCAGAGTTAGGTGTCTTCCTAGAGAGGACTAGAAGCAACTAGCAAGTTATCACCTTTTAATAGGATTGTCTCCTGAGTGAATGGACAAGCAGCACATGTGCTTGGCCTTTGCTTCATTAGCTCTCTATGAAGCTTGTGAAGATAGCCACTACTGTTCTCAGCTAGCTTTAGGAGTCACATAGAAAATGAACGCTATAGAGGCTGAGCATACACTCACACTAATAACACTAAAACTCAGGCCTCAAGAGGGGGAATAAGCCTGTGCCATGCCGGCGTCTTATCCTGCAATGTGAAAACCAACAAAGGAATCTAGTACAACTCTTACTACAAAAGAAGGGTTTTCAGCAACCGGCTGCTCACATGATGCCTAATCCCCAGCACTGATCCCTATTAGTAAGAGTCAGGGCAGTGACAACCAGACACCTAAGTGCCAACTGCTACTGTAGTCCTGATAGACTTTTATTGTGGATACAGATATATATGCACCTAATGGGGGAGAGTTCTTAAACCTTGTACAGAAGAACAGTGGAGCCGTTACCTTCTGCCCAAGGTTTGATAAATCTCCCCCAGGATGTGTTTCCAGATTTGCCTTCCAAACACTGTGGAAACTACACCCCTATGTCTCCCCCAATAGCTGACAATGTTACCAGCACATTGCATGGCTAGAACCTTCAGAATCTGGAAACACAGCCCCATTCTGTATATTTATATAGGAAGTGACAGGAGTGTTCCCATCTCTTGTGAGATGGGGGCTGACTGCTTGGACCCCACCAGTCTCCATGTCCCTGCAAGGAATGGAGTGCACCACTTCTTCTCTACACCAGCCACACAAATGCACGGGCACTTTCCCCTCCACTCTGGTGATGAGTGGGCTTCCCAGGAGCTGGACCCCACCAATCAGTTTCTTATATGAATACGGAATAACTTCTTCTGATAGGAATACCCCTTTAATTCCTTAGCATCCTCTGCTGCCTTGTTATGGGTGCACGCGCCATACAGCTGAGCATTACATCCATATCTCGTTTCGCCTTCATAAGACAACACCTAACATTGATGGTTACTACTACGCAAGTAAATATAAAGGGAGCCTAAAAGTGTTACAGTCATATGTGAACACTCCTCTACAAGTGACAGAAACGCACATGTCCTACACAAGTTCAGAGATAACGCCCCGCCCCCGTTCCGGTAACCAATCACACTTCAGACAGTTGCATCGAGCCTGACAGTGACAGCACGGAACAGCGAGCACCCAGCGCTCAGAACTCACCATGATGTCTTCCTAAACTCCGCGGTGCTCCAGTCCAGTATATTGTATGATTGACCGACACTCCGGCATAGTCCACTGCCGGCTACTCCACTGCCCTAAGCCGTCACCTGCTCCGCCGTACAGAGTCAACTACGTCACTTCCGCATCATGTGTGTGTTTTTTTTTTTTTTTTAATGTAGCTAGCTTTATTGAGTATTTTTGTTAATGAAGTTTTCTAGGCTGCAATGAAAGTATAGGCTGGCAGCAGACGTGACCTACGCAACCTGTTTCCCAACCTAAGATTGCAAAATTTTAACTCGCGCAATGACATAGTGGCAAGCCCATAGGGTGGAGAATACAAAGAAAAACACAGTTAAAAAAATTGTACATTTTAATTTATCTTTTTTTTTTAATAGATATCAAGGAGAAAATCTAAAATACTCTCTAGGCTTCCCCCAGATATGAATTTTGGTCAAAGAGTTATTTGTCGCCTAAACACTCACAAAAATCAGTCCTGTCTTTCTTGTCCTCCACAATGCACTTCCTCTGCAGTGTTTTTTTTTAAATTTTATTGTGTGTTAGTATATGCATTTTTCTGCCTCACTCAGTTCAGCCCTGGGGAAGGAAGGGGGGTCTTTTATCAAGATTTGGGTTACTAGGAAGAAGCAGTGTGTGTATTACGGCATAAAGCAGTATTGCACCCCTACAAAAATAATACAAAAACAGCTTTCAGTGACTCACAGGTGACGTCTGTTTTGATCTGTGGGGTCACTTTCCTTTTCCTCTCCATCTGGCCCAGACCACCATGATGATTTCTTGCAGTTCCAATTTATCTCTTCAGAAACTGCCAGACAAACATCTTAGGCTCCGCACATTTTTAGCAACTTCCTTCTCCTTTCCCATCCTTATAGGGTCCCAAACTGTAGTAATTATGTTGTTTTGTGCACTATAGTCAGTAGGTATCTGGGTTGCACTCTGTATGTAGGATCCCCTGCTGTGCCCCCATATAGTAATAATGTCCCCCGCTATGTCTTCTTATAATAATAATGTCCCCCTGCGTTGCCCCACATATACTATTAATAATATCCCCTATGCATTGCCCCCATATACTAATAATGTCCCCCTGCATTGTCTCCATATACTAATAATAATATTCCCCTCCATTGCCCCATATACTGATAATAATGTCCATCTGCATTGCCCCCATATACTAATAATAATGTCCCCCCCTGCATTGCCCCATATACTAATAATATCCCCCTGCATTGCCCCCACATATAGTAATAATATCCCCCTGCATTACCCCCACATATAGTAATAATGTCCCCCTGCATTTCCCCCACATATAGTAATAATGTCCCCCTGCATTGCCCTACATATACTAATAATAACTTCCCCCTGCATTGCCCCCACATATAGTAATAATGTCCCCTGCATAGCCCCCATATAATAATAATAATGTCCCCCTGCATTGTCCCTGCCCAAAACAACAACAACATTGTTCTCTTCTCCCCTCTTCAGCCTGTCAGCCGCCAGAGGGATCCCCGTCCCTCATCTGAAGAGATGGGGCATAGGGTAAGATCCGGGGAAAGGGGGCAGCATTGAGGATATCAGTCGGGTCTACAGGGAGGGAGAGTGGTGCACACATCCTTGAGCTCAGGGGGGCATGGGTCGGCGGTCCGTTGCAGCGCCCCCGGGGTGGGGGTGGGGTTTCTACGCCGATGATGCAGTGAGTGTGCAGGGGCGGAGCGCCCCTAGCTGTCGGCGCCCCGTGCGGTCGCCCGGCCCGCCAGTCCTAGAAACGCCCTGCTCCCTAAGGCGGTATTCAACTTCTGCTGCTGCCAGGAATTGAATGCTAAGGCCCAGTTCACACTGAGGAATTAGAGCTAAATTTCAGCGATGATTCCTCACCTAAAATTCTGCCTGAAAATATAGTGCAGAGCCAAATTCCATTGAAAGTTCAATGGAATTTGCGCTCTGCAGTTCACACAGTGGAATTTCCGCGCAGAATTTTCCGCTGCAGATCTGCTTTCTGCCAGAAGAATTGATATGTCAATTTTTCTGGCGGATTCCGCTGGTGGAATCCCATTAAAATTAATTGAGCAGTCAGTTTCTGCTCTGAAATTTTTCAGCGCGGAATGCTCATGGAAATTCAGTGCGGAATCCGTGCAGAATTGGTAAAAATGAATTTGATTAAATGAAAAATGAATTTGCATGGAATTCCGTCATAGGAGATTCCGGGCAAAACATTTTCCTCTGCCCGGAACACTTTCCTCGCTAATTCAGTGCTGATGCCAGTGCTGGCCCTTGGTGTGTTTACTCAGAGAGATTTATCTGACAGATTTTTGATGCCAAACCCAGGAATGGATTTGAAAAGAGGAGAAATCTTAATCTTTCCTTTATGACCTGTTGTCTGTTTATAGTGTGTTATTGGCTTCAATAATCTGTCAGATAAATCTGTCTTTGTGCATGATTTGGTTGGGATAACATTGACGAACGTTTTGACAGGTTTCCTCAGCACAGTACACTAACATATTTTGTCACAAAGAAAAAAAAAACATCATGCATCAGAGATACTTCTTTCTGTGTCTGATTTTATTCTAGAACTATGTTCACGCTATGTAAAAAACAATGGCTGTATTTCATAACAACAGCTATTGTGCAAATAACAACAATAGCTGACCAATCCTTAAAGGGAATGTACCATCAAGCACGGGCTGAAGCACTGGAGGCGGGCTGACCCACCCAAAGTGGGAGTAACCCCCTGCCCCTCTATGATACGGCTCTATTGATTCTAATGGAGCCGTATCATAGAGGGGCGGAGGTTTCCTCCCATTGGGGGTGGGTCAGCCCGCCTCCAGTGCTTCAGCCCGTGCCTGATGGTACATTCCCTTTAAGGTTAGCGCTGCCCAAAGAAACTCCAGCATCCAGAAGCAGATAAAAGGTTAAACAGTTTATTCAAAAAGCACAGATATTTACGCGTTTCAAGCATCAAGCCTCTTCATCAGAATAGTAGTGCATACAATAGCATGTATAGACATGGTTTAAATAGCACAGCAAACTTCAAAATTGACGCCAATCCTCCACTGGATCACCAACAACCTGCTGGTTTGAAAGACATGATACCCTTTTTTGGGTGAAATGCACAAAGCCCAAGGGGCCTAAAGGTAAGCACCTCATTAGCACCTTACCTATTTGACAAACCTGCCTGTACAGTATCACAGGAGGCACTACCGCCTGTTTTATTCTTCTCTCACTTGTAAATAACGTCCGTTATTTTACGGACATGCACAATGTTGGCTGATCGTTGCCCTCTATTCAATGGGACGATTATCGGCCGTAACGGACGATAATCGTTCAATGGAATAGGGCCTTTATAGTGCCGCCAGTGAGCGGTGAACGAGGAGCAAACGAGTGCTGACAGTGCTCATTTGCTCCTCACAGTCGGCCCGTGGAATAGGGCCTTATGGCTGGGTACACATCAGTGTTTTTCTCATTCATGAAAGGATGTGTCTTTATTAAAAAAACGGTTAAAGGAGAAGTCCGTCCAGACCCATTTTTTTAGCAAGTGCTGGGGAGGGGGAGGATAAAAGAAATAACTTGCTCTTACCTCCCCCACTCCAGCACTGGTGGCCGCGTACTGCCACTCTGTTCCCTGGCCACTTCCTGGTCTAAGCGGGGACTGGGTTGTTGTGACGTGTGAAGTCCGCTCAGCTAGTCAGCTGCCAAGGCAGGACCCCACTTGGGCCGCTGACTGGCTGAGCAGACCTCACATGTCAAAACCCGGTACCTTGCTCAGACCAGGAAGTGGCCAGAACTGGAGCACCATGATGCGGCCATGAGCGCTGGAGCAGGGGAGGTAACAGCATGTTATTTCTCCTGTTTTGTCCATGTTTTATCCTCCCCCTCATAGCACTTGTTAAAAAAATGGGTCTGGCTGGACTTCTTTAAGCGCAAACTGATTGCATTAATAATCTATTATATAGTCAGCATCCGCTTGCATATAGGTTTATATTTCTTCCTGCATTTTAACTTCTTCTGCACATGCTCATTGAAAAAAACTTATGATTAGGCTGGGTTCACACTGTTGTTTTGCAGTCTAACGTATCCGTTCTGTGGGAAAAAAACGGATGCAATTGTGTACACTGGTTTTTCCATTGACTTCCGTTAAAATAAAAAAAAAAAAGCCAGTACAGCCAGTTTTCATTTTTGGGCTTTCGTTGTTTTCTCCTTGTATATAAGGCCATAGTGCGTGCATTTTTCCATCTAGAGAGCCACATGAGCCCTTATTTTTTGCGGCACTAATTGTTCTTTGCAATGGAAGACGTCATTTTTGCCTAAATTATGCAGTGAAACCAGATAAAAATTATATGTGTGATGAAATTGAAAAAAAGCACAATTTTCTTTATTTTGGTGCAGGTTTGTTTTTACGCCGTTCGGCCTAGGGTAAAACTGACTTGTTATACATGTTCCTCAAGTTAGTATGATTACAACGATATGTAACATGTATAACTTTTATTTTATTTGATGGCTTTTAAAAAATGAAAACCTTTTTAAAAAAATATATGTTCCTTAAAATTGCTTTATTACCATGCTTATAGCGCTTTTATCCTTTGGTCTATGGGACGATGTGATGTGTCATTTGCGCCATGATCTTTACTTTCTATCGGTACCTTGTTTGCATATTTGCAACTTTTTGAACGCTTTTTAGTACAATTTTTCTAGATTTGATGCGACCAAAAATGTGCAATTTTGCACTTTAGTATTTTTTGCCGCTTACGCCGTTTACCGTGCGAGATTGAGAATGTGATAATTTAATAGTTCAGGCAATTACGCAAGCGGCGATACCAAATATGTTTATTTATTTTTATTTATAAAATGGGGAAAGGGGGTTGATTTAAACTTTTATTGGGGGGGGGGGGGATTTTCTATTAATAAAAAACATTATTATTTTCTTTTACACCCATACCAGAAGTCTCCCTGGGGGACTTGCAGTATCACTACACTGATCTCTCATTGTAGAGATCAGTATAGATATACTGCATCGATCAATGAGATCTGTGCTGTATTGCTTTCGGCTGCTGCAGCCGAAAGCAATACAATGGCGAGCCCGGATCAGCGCCTGAACCTGGGTCAGGACAGATGCGGGGATCGCTCCTCCTCAATCACGTCGGGGGGGGGGGGGGGGGGGGGGCACTTCGATCGGACCGTGCCCACTAATAGCTGCGGTCCCCGGCTGCATATAGCACCCGGTATTGCGCCAGTTCAGAGCTGGGTCGCCACGCAACCCCCCTCTGAACTCTCCTAGCGACTCCAGGATGTTCAGTAACGTCCTGGTGCAGCTAGGGGTTAAAAGTCATGTCAATTCTGTATGCAGAGAGCGGCTGGAGTGGAGGCGCGCAGGATTCCGCAGTGATGAGTTCCGCCGCAGAATTTTGCCACATTTACTTAGTGTAAACATACCCTTACTTGGTGTGTGTTTTATTACATAAAATTCCATTGACTCACAGATAACATCTGGCCATGGTGTTTTTTCTGACAAACTAAAAAAAAATTTAGCCAGTGTGAAGCCAGTCTATCTGCGCAAGAAATTTTTGGTGACTTTATTTTTATTTTTACTCTCCTTGACTTTTTTTTTACATAAACAGACCAGCACGGGGATGCCGAAGCCACGGTCATTTTTTGAACCACCGCCCAGTTCCCGCATACGGCGCCAGCAAGCACCATCCGGGAATGAAACACGGGGGAGGGGTCTGCTGGCCTGGCCCCCAGTGTAACTATCCCCTCCATTGATTCTGAGGGAGCCGTATCACAGAGGGGAGGGGGCTCCGTAATGCTGAGGGCCAGCAGGTCAGCCAGCCGTCCAAGCAGGCAGTGCTTCTGGATGGGCCGGTACAAGTAATAGACAGACACCGTGCGTGGGAATAGGGTGGCGGTTCAAAGAAAGAAACTCAACATCCCATAGCTGGTCTGTTCATGTAATAAACACCAAGTGATGTACCTATTGGTACATTAACTTTAAGATTAGCTAATACTGTATGTCATACTGTATGTGAGTTTGTACTATAGTCTTAAAAATCCAAAAACCCATTGGGGGACATTTATTAAAAGCGAAAATGCTTTCTTTTGGCGCAGATGGGCCCGATCGGCGGAAAAATATTTGCAAATGGTCTTTTGACGAATTTTTTTTTCACAACGGGCCCATTTGCACCTCCTTTGCCAGTGGGGTGGAGAGGAGGCGTTACAAGGGGTGCGGCAACACGCAGAGGGGACATTTATAATTTTTACTGGGGGGGAATGATACTGAGCTGGCGTAGGTTTCAAATTATTGAATTATTAGTGCGCCTCTACATAAATCCTCTGAGCTCCGAAGCTGTGGGACATTTGTAAGCCCATCATAAAAACGCCGGACTTAATAAATGTCCCCCATTGAGAGTAATATGTCAGTGGTAGAGATGAGCGAACCTCGAGCATGCTCGAGTCTATCAGAACCCGAGCATTCGGCATAGCGGTGGCTGCTGAACTTGGATAAAGCCCTAAGGCTATGTGGAAAACATATCCATGCATTAATGTTTTCCAGACAGCTTAAGAGCTTTATCCAACTTCAGCAGCCCCCGCTATGCCGAATGCTCGGGTTCGGATAGACTCGAGCATGCTCGAGGTTCGCTCATCTCTAGTCAGTGGGAATTTCACTAGGCTATATTGTAAATCACACTAAGGGTATAAACCCACACACCGTATACGCAGCGTATTTACTGCTGCGATACGCAGCAAATATGCAGCAAATACGCAGCAAATACGCAGCAGATTAGATCTAAATAACTGAACACAGCATCAAATCTTCACCATCAAATCTGCTGCGTATTTGTTGCGTATTTGTTGCGTATCTGCTGCGTATACGGTATGTGGGTTTGTACCCTAATGCTGTGTTTAAACGAATTCGAACGATAATCGTACGTGTAAACGCAGTGAACGATCGAACAATGAGCGAGAAATCGTTCATTCTGATCTTTTAACTTGTTCTTAAATCGTCGTTCGTCGTTCGCAAAAAATTCGCAGATCATTCTGAGTAAACAGTCGTTGCGAAAGTCCGTCCGCCCGCAGCCCGGCCCCCCGCTCATCCGCAGCCCCCTGCGCCGCCCCGATCGCCACCCCCGATGCACCGATCGCCCCCTCCCCCCCACCGATCTCCCGTCCCCACTCCCCCGCCGCCGCCCCGATCGGCCCCACCGCCCCGGCCACGAGCATACCTTAACTGCTCGGCGTAGCGGGTGAAATTCCCGGCTCTGCACTGAAGAGGGGAGCCGGGAATTACGAACACCCGCTACGCCAAGCAGGTAAGGTATGCTCGCGGCGGGGGCGATCGGAGCGGCAGGGGTGGCGATTGGGGCGGTGGTGGTGGCATTCGAGCCAGCGCAGGGGGCTGCGGTTGAACGTGGGGCCGGGCTGCGGAAGAGTGGGGGGCCAGGCTGCGGATGAGCGGGGGGCCGGGCGCGTGATCTTAAAACGATCGCAAAACGATTTTTCCGTACAATATATCGTACCATCTAAATGCTGATCGTTATGAAAAAAAAAATTGTTACTCCGACATTGTTAATCGTACGATCGGGCGAATTATTGTTTCGTGTAAACCCAGCTTAAGGGTCCATTTACACAGAAAAATTACCTGACAGGTTAGCTGCCAAAGATTTGAAGCTGAAGCCAGAAACATACAATAAACAGAGATCAGGTCATAAAGGAAAGCCTGAGATTTCTCCTCTTTTCAAATCCATTCCTGGCTTTGGCTTCAAATCTTTGGCAGATAATCTGTCAGATAATCTTTCTGTAAAAGGACCCTGACTCTTTAAATGTGAGTGGGTGGGGTCAGGATGTAACCTTACAAATCACCTGCCGAATGCATGCACCTGAGAACTGTGTTAGTGACTTTTGAGGAGCAAGAAAGAATGTATTTACGCTTCTCAGATAGAAGTAGATATGAGAACCTCCACCTAACCACTGCTTTGGAAGATTGGGACATGACAGAGGAGATGAAGCAGTGTCTGACTATTGACCAGTACTTTATTGGTAAGACTTCTTGTAAAGTAATTTCAGTAAAAGGTGTGAATCAAAGCTTGTCCTGTATAGTGATGTCGTCTTTCCACATTTCAGGTATACAGGTTTTTGGTACAGGCATTTCTTCACACTGTCTTATTTTATAATGTGTATTGTTTTACTGCGTGTATTGTATTTAGTAACTAGAGATGATTGCAATTTATCGTTAGGCTGAATACCAGTGACTGAAGTAGTTTAGTGCAGCTCTAGGGCTGCCTGGTAAACCTGGATATAGCCACACACAGTATTTTTGCTCAGTGTTTTGGTCAGGTTTTTTTTTTTTCAACCAAAACCAGGAGTGGCTTAAAAAGACAAAGAAAGGCTATGTTCACACACTGTTGAAATTTAGTGGATGGCCGACATTTAACGGCAAATCACAGCTGTTGTTTTGAAATAACGGTAATTATTTGTCACTAAAAAGTGAACCCGGAGCTGCTTGGTGTAGCAGGCCAGATTAACCCCCCGTCCAGATTATACCCGGGTATAGTTTGGCCTAGGCGAGAGTATATCCCGGGGTATAAAATAGCCTAGGCCAAACAAATACCCCAGGGTGTAAAATAGCCTAGGCCAAAGTATATCCATCCAGGCCAAATTATATCCATTTAATGCCAAACCAGGCCATAGTATACCCCAGGGAATAAACTCTATCCCTGTGGGTGTAAAACAGCCTAGGCCAGACTATGTCTCTCCGGGCAATAATATTATTACTTGACTGGTTTTCTCACCCCTGGCCCAGGCCACAGTAATGTAGTAGGGGTGTAAAATAGCCTAGGCCATACTATAAACCTGGGTATAGTCTAGCCCAAGCCACAATATACCCTGGGGTATAAACTCTATATTTGGGGGTGTAAAACAGTCTGGGCCAGACTATATCCTTCCAAGTTATCATGCCACTGGTTTTATCAGTTCTGGCCCAGGCCACAGAATACCCTAGGGGATATATTCTATACCGGTGGTATAAAATAGCTTAGGCCAGATTTTATTGCTGTAGGTCATAATGTTGTCACTTCACTGGTTTTCTCACTTTATCTCTAATTTGTTGAAAAGTGTGCAGATTTTTTAATTTTTTTTTATCCTACAGTTGTTCCTTCTTGAGAAATAAAGTACTTACATGGAACTGACAGTAGATGGTGCTGTCCCATCAGTGCATCGTCTGCACAATTTTTTTGAGCAGGAGGAGGTTTTTATGGGCTGCGCAAAATTTTACGGTTGTTGCACAAAAATCATTAGACGCACAATTGCCTTAATTCATCTTGCACACTAATTTGCGCAATTTATGCCTAATGGTGCGTTTACACAGGCAGATTTATCTGACCAATTTTGGAAACCAAAGTCAGGAATGGACTTGAAAAGACAGGGAATCTTAGTCTTTCCTTTATGACCTGCACCCTGTTTATAGTCTGTTCCTGGCTTTGGCTTCAAAAACCTGTCAGATAAATCTCTCTGTGTAAATGCACCATAAGGGTCCATTTAGATAGAAAGATTATCTGACAGATTATCTGCCAAAGTTTGAAGCCAAAGCCAGGAATGGATTTGTAAAGAGGAGAAATCTCAGGCTTTCCTTTATGACCTGATCTCTGTTTATTGTATGTTTCTGGCTTTAGCTTCAAATCTTTGGCAGATAATCTGTCAGATAATCTTTCTGTGTAAATGGACCCTAAGGCTGGGTTCACACTGCATTTTTGCAGACAGTTTTTTTCCATCCATTTTTGCAAAAAAAAAAAATGGATTGAAAAACGAATCAAAACGAATCTTTTTTTTTTTTTTTTTTTTTGCGTACACAAAAACGTGGTCAACCACACTTTTTGTGTACACTAAAAAAAAATGCATCAAATGCATTTTGATCCGTTTTTTTTATTATGGAAGTTCCCGGAGACGTGATCATGTGATGCGCGTCATTTCTGGTATCATGATCCGTGAATACTATGGGCATGAGAGGTATGTTTATAAATGTAGGAATCACTAGCTGTTCATATGATCTAGGAGGGGGAGATAGTTATGTGATGAAATGTCTTTGCAGACGGGGGATATTTCTTGTGTATCTTATGACATCCATCACATGACCGGGCAGTATCACATGACCTGGGAACGTCATTTCCGGTTTATCCGGCATTACGGACATGGGTTTCCATCTGATTACTTAATGTGATACATCTGTGGGGGTATGTACTGAGTGGTTCTGTGGGGTTTAGCCCAGCTCTTGTGACATCACCCTCGATAAAGCAACACGCGAAACGCGCGTCGGGTAAGTGGTGAGGTGGACAAATATACTAAGGACATATATGGGTAATATTTATGAACTGTAGTTGGTATTTATTTTTGTTTCTTTCACTGTGAGTTTTACTTATTCTTTCTAATGGATGCCCAGTGCCCAGTATATATGTATATAGGTTCTCTACTTACTGTTATTTATTATGTGACTTGGCACTTTATGTGATTGAACCTACTTGTATCCACCCTCTGTAGGGGATTTGTATCAGCTCCAGCTCCCTTTTACATGTATTTTTAACCAAGTTTATTTTTATATACATTAATAAAGGATAATACTTTTTCTATATCTTGGTCTTGCATTTGTTTCTTTTCGGTTTTGGTTTAAACATTTTGTGTGCATATAGACCTATAACACTAGAGCCATATTTAGGATTGCATTGGACACTTATGTAAAATAGAGCAAAAACCCTTAAGCCTTGCACATATATTTATGGAGTGCACTAATGGTTCGTTTACACAGAGATTTAACTGACAGATTTTTGAAGCCAAAGCCAGGAATGCATTTGAAAGAGGAGAAATCTGTCTTTAAGACCTGTTCCCTGTTTATAGTCTGTTTCTAGCTTTGGCTTCAAAGATCTGTCAGATAAATCTCTGTGTAAACACACCATTAATCTCCATTTATTAGCCAAAAAAAAGTACAAATGCAATGATGTCCCCTGTGTGTTTAGATTTATAAGATTTACATCAGTCAGCTTCTGACTTAACTCAGCAGACAAAGCTGAATCCCCAATAAATTGTTGAAAAAATAAGTAATTCTTGTTTCTATCACTCAATGCTACTGATTTCATGGGGGGATAAAACGGCCTGAGGGTGTATGAATTTGCCTAGGCCAAAATATACCCTAGGCCATTTTAACCCCGGGTATAGTCAGGGCTGGGGGTATACTCTGGCCTGTTACACTGGTTATAAAGTGTCAGTGTGTTTTTTTTTTTTTTTTTTTTAAAGCAACTCTGTACCCACAATCTGAACCAACCCCCCCCCCCCCCCCCCCAAACTGCTTGTACTTTCCGATAGCTGCTTTTAATCCAAGATCTTTCCTGAGGTCCGTTCGGCAGGTCATGTAGTTATTGTCCTAAAAAACTACTTTTAAACTTGCATCCCTCTGTAAAATTGGCATGGCCTAGAGTACCCATGTCCAAGGATTGCGACACTTCTCCATCCCTCCAACCCGCCCTCCTCATTATTAGGAATGCCCCTAGAACAATTTTTCCTATTCATCACCTGTGTGAACACTGCACATGACCTGGATCATTTAGGCACCTGTGCAGTGTTCAGACAGGTGATGAATAGGAAAAATCCTGCCGGGAGTATTCCTAGTGATGAGTAGGGGTGTTGAAAGGGCGTACACACTCTAGGCCATGCCAATTTGACAGGGCTGTAAGTTTTAAAGTTGTTTTTTAAGACAATTACTGCATCACCTGCCAAACGGATCCCAGGACAGATCTTGGATTAAAAGCAGCTGTCTGAAGGTACAAGCGGTTTGGGGAGGCAGATTGTGGGTATAGAGTCGCTTTAAGGTAAATAATCAGGAGCCCTATATACTCCCAACAGTTCTGCACGGTTTATGTAAATTGTAACTTATGCAATTATTAGAAATAAAATAAAACGTTTAACATCCTCAATACCGAATACCTAAAAGTCATGTTATAAGACTTAATACAAAGACATTGGCAGTGTAATACAGAGGCTGGTTACATACAACATTCAGGGCTGTATTTGAAGCTCCTGCTGCCCTAGGCCCTAAACCTGAAGACGCCCCATTTTCACTGACCTAGTTTATGAACAATCCTATCGATAATTGATCAGTCTAAATCCTTATTCCCATATTCCATGTGTGGTGTCCCACCACAGTGGTTCTTTTTCTTTTCAAGTTATTTTATTGTTAACCACTAGATGTCAGTGTTATATATTTCTGTGTATTGCACACAGGGGCGAAGCTAGGGGTTCAGCCTAGGGGGGGGCGAGTGAGTCTCAGAGGGCCCCCAACCGATTATGTTACCCATAGGGAACCTCAGTAGATGACAATGCTTTCCGAATAATATATAGGGTATTTTCTACTACATTATTCATAGTGAACAGGGACTGAGAACAGTGGAAAAGACTTTCTACACTTCCCATATATACCCATGAAAAATTAGGGGGTTATCCAGCATTGCAAAAACATAGCGCCACTCTTCTCCAAAGCTTGGATGTAGTAGTGTAGCTCAGATCCACTAAAAGCGAATGGAACCAAGTTGTAATACCACAAACAACATAGAGGAACAGAGAAACAACAGAGGAAGCTATGGCACTGTTTTTGTTTTCTAATTAGCCATCCATCCATTCTTCTATCTCTTTATCTCATATCTATCTGTCCAATATCTATTGGTCAGCATGAGGACCACACCATAGCTGATGGTCAATGACCAAATAGGCAACACCAAAAGGAGATACCCGCAATACCAATAGAGTACATGTATAGTGCAAATGCTGGGTAATAACAATAAATAGTCCCATGCAGTTCAAGGCAATTATACTAAATAACCTATATACAAAAAGCCAGACTATTGCAAACTAACTAAATAATAGTTACTTTACGAATTCATAGAAACAATACATGACAATACATTAAAAATGTAGAAGAAATCAGCACCGATAATCATAGTGTACAGGGTATATGAGAGCAGCCAATTTATGCCTCCATGTAGTATTTAGACCCAGTTCTAGCCCTCATATAGTTCGCAGGGTCCCTCTATGCTCTCATATAGTGAATAGGCCACCATCTATACCCTAACATAGTAGATTATCCCCCCTTGTTGCTCCATATAGAAGATAGACCCTCCCTGTGCACCCCCATATAGTAGTGAGGCCCCTCCTGTACCTTCATATTGAAATTAAGCTTCTCTGTGCATCCATATAGTAGTTAGTAGTAATTATTTCCCTCTGTTTCCATGTAGTAGTAGTTAGGGCCCTCTGTGCCCTCATATAAAGGTTAGACTCCCCTCTGTGCATCTATCTAGTATTTAGACCTCTCTGTGCAGGCAACCCCCGCCCCATCCCCATCCCCATCCCCTTCACCATCTCATGTAGGTAATCCCCCAGCAGTAATCTCCCTGGTAATCCTCCTGGTGGTTAGACACCACCACTGTGAGTAGACTGTACCTCCAAATTAGGTACCCCCTTTTCAGTAAGCCAGCACATTCCATATTCAACCCCCCTTGGTAACATGCTTCCTAGGAGATAGTCCCTCCCACCCACCCACATAGGTCTCCTCCTTTATAACAAAAAAAAAGCCATACTTACTGGCTGTGCGGTTGCAGTACTATAGTCTTCTGAAGTCAACTCTCTCCCTGCTCTGTGAGCACACGAGTGACATCAATCATGTCCCACAGTGAGGGAACAGCCTTTTTTGGCCACAACAGTGATTGGCAGAGTGGAGAGCCAATGCTCTCCTTGCCTTGTCAATTATCCTGCTGCATTTAACTGTATTTAACTGTATGTTCTTCTCGTATACAAGCGCATACAGCTGAATGGTCAGACACAACATTCTGTAGCCATGTGGGCCCCCCTAGGGGCACTGGTTGCTGGCCAGGGGCCAACTACAGCCAATAGACATTTGTTAAAGTGACACTGTCACACCCTATTTGCATTTTGACTGCTCTCCACAGATACTTATTTTATATCATACCTCCATGGTGCTTGTTCTGGTAAGTCATTTTTATCACCTGTGTATTGGTATGTGGGCGGGGTCTCGCTGCCTTTGTGCCACATCGCTTTGCCCCTAGCACCACTTAACTCCGCCCCCATCCGTGACATTATCGCATAGGCCCGCCCCCTCAGCAGCCATGGGAAGGGCCAGCCTAAAGTTCTAGGACCCACCCCCCTAGATTGTCCCACACCAATGGCCGCAGAGGGGCGGGGCCTATGCGGCGATGACTTCACGGATGGGTGCGGGGCTAAGTGGCACAAAGGCAGCGCCCCGCCCACATATACCAATCCACAGGTGATAAAAACTACTTTTTACCAGAACAAGCACCATGAGGTGTGATATAAAATAAGTAATTAAAGCTGTAACATTTACCCTTTACACCTGTGGAGAGCAGTCAAAATGCAAATAGGGGGTGACAGTGTCACTTTAAGTCTGCCTGCAAAAGCAATAGCTTTTGCGGACAGCATTAACTGGCAAAATCCTCAGTGGGCCCCCTGCCTGTGTGGGCCCGGGTGCGGCCGCCCCCTCTGCCCCCACCAAATTACGCTACTGATTGCACAGCTGTAGTTTATGATGGGTTACTGTTGTTTCTGTACCATATGGTCTTTGCTGACCAATGGAGATGCTTCTTTCTCTCAACCTATCTCTATCCTCTCATTCCTGCGTGTACACAGACACCTCCCCACCAATCCCAGGGAAGTTCACTTAGACCCCTGTAGGAGGAGTTTTGCACTGGTGGGAAGTTAGTCAGTCTTAGTCAGGTTCCTGTACAGAGATGACACAAGACAAGAAAGTCCCAGTCAAGCTGGGCCCTGGCTTATGCCAGTGTAGTCTAGCCGGGGTAGTGAACAGAAACACTTGTATGGAGAATGCAGAGGCTTTCTTTTCTAAAACTACCACTACAGACATTATGCAGTGCTAAGCAGCTGAAAGAGGACAAGTCAGAGATCACCCCAGCCCACTCCGAGAAGCTCTCTGACTGTACCCATAATCTGACCCTCCCCAAATCGCTTGTACCTTCAGATAGCTGCTTTTAATCCAAAATCTGTCCTGGGGTCCGTTCGGCAGGTGATGCAGTTAATGTCATAAAAAAACTTTTAAACTGGCAGCCCTGTGTCCTTTGGCTGTGGCTTACATTATGTATGCATTAGGCTGGCACAACCTCTCTGTCCCCCCTCCCCACCCTCCTCATCATTAGGAATGCTCCAGGTAGATTGCCTCCTATTCATCAGCTGTGAGAGGACGGCACAAGGGCTGGATCATTAAGTCACCTGTGTGTTTTCACTGCAGAGGAATAGGAAAAATGGTGAGGAGGGACGGAGAGGTTGTGCTAGCCTAATGCAAACTAAGCCACAGCCAAAGGGCACGGGGCTGCCAGTTTAAAAGTTTTTTATGACAATAACTACATCACCTGCCGAACGGACCACAGGACAAATCTTGGATTAAAAGCAGCTATCTGTAGGTACAAGCGGTTTGAGGGGGTGAGATTGTGGGTACAGAGTCGCTTTAAAAGAGCAGGGTGGTATCCTAGACAGAGGAACTGACCCGGATAGTGTAAAGCAACCTTAATCAAGGTCTACGTATCTCACAGCGCAGGTGACAACGGGACATGCTCGGACACTTAGCTACACTTGGGTAACCAAGACTGGGGCTTGTGTCACCCTCGTAGGATGGGTAACCCGACACTGCAATGCAGAAGGTGGTTATAGCGACCTTCAGATCAAAACATGGGCGCAAGTATTCTCCTCTTCTCAAAGTATTTCTTCTCACCTGGCAAAGCAAATAACTACACTGGGTTGGGGCTCTCCAGACAAACTCCCCTCTACTCTTGTACTCAACTCAACTGAACCAGCACTGCCTCTCTACCACTTTATTTATTCTGCTGGGACTCCGTGATAATTGCACCATCCTTGGGTCATTCTTCCATTTCTGTGGGTGGCGACACCGACAGTCCGGGTGGGTCATCTCCCCACTCTGAACCACCGTGATAAGAGCCCAAGGGACCCATCACACTGGATAACACTGCCATACCACACCTGATACCACCATACTGTGACTGGATAATACCACCATACCAGTTTTTCTAATACAATTTTGGGGTACATGGGACTTACTGGTTGGTTATTATTCAATGTTTTATATAGGATCAGATATTACCAAAAGATAAAAATAATTCTGCCATTGGGTACATGTTTACCACACAAGATCAATACTATTCTGTTTTCATACCCTGGAAGTGGTTCATACCAAATACAGTGGTCCTTCAACTTACAATGGCCTCAAGAGACAATATTTTCAACATACAATGTGTCTTTATGGACCATCATAACTTGAGACCATACTCAACAAACAATGGTAAACAACTGGTAAAATCCTAGTATTAGTGAAGTGCATGCTGTGGCTGTCTGGTATCTCCTCACTACATTATAGTGTGATACTACATGTCCTGTACTGCTCTTTACCTGTGCCAGGATGAGCTGCACCTTTGGGCACCAGGTAATGGCGGTTTCATTTTATTTTCTTGGACCCTGTGTGATCCATTTAAACCCTTGAAAATGCAACAGTCCTCTACATAGAAAGTAATTTAGAGTGTTCTGTAACTCTTTCTGACTGTTGTATGTTGTAAGGGTTTGCTGTGTCCATATTAGCTGCTTATTTTCCTTAAAATTTTCATTTTTATTCTCCTTTTGGGGATTTAGAACCAATTACCAGTTTTCCATAGAGTTTTGGTCTCAACATACACTGGTTTCAACATACAATGATTGTCCTGGAACCAATTAATATTGTATGTTGAGCAGTAGCGTAATTTGGTGGGGGCAGAGGGGGCGGCGGCTCCCGGGCCCACAAAGGTAGGGGGCCCGCTGAAGATTTCGCCAGTTAAAGTTGTCCACAAAAGTTACTGCTGTTGCAGATAGACCTAACAGATGTCTATTGGCTGTAGGTGGCCCCTGGCCAGCAATCAGTGCTCCTGGGGGCCCACACGGCTACAGAATGTTGTGTCTGACCATTTAGCTGTATGCGCTTGTATGCAAGGAGAACATGCAGCAGGATTATTGACAAGGAAAGGAGAGCATTGCCTCTCCACCCTGCCAATCACTGTTGTGGCCTTAAGAGGCCGTTCCCTTCCTTAGAGCTGTGGGACGTGAGTGATGTCACTCCTGCACTCGCAGAGCAGGGAGAGAGTCGACATAAGAAGACTACAGTACTGAAACCGCACAGCAGGTAACTATGGCTTTTTTTCCCCTTAGTTAAAAAGGTGGAGACCTATATGGGTGGTTGGGGCTAACTCCTGGGAAGGATGTTATCTGTGGCGGTTGTGTGGTGTGCCCCCGGGGTGTTGTGTCAGAGGATCGGCTGGTCACTTGCTACGTTTTGAGGTGTGACGCTAGCTTTATGGCGGTTGGCAGAGATACAGCCGGACCCAGTGATGTTATGTTCTGACGCTAGTGCCGGTTGGGCACACAGGTGTGGTGGCACCCCTGCTTTTATTTTAAAGGGCCGGTTGTCCGTTGTTCCCCTGTGAACGGTGTCCTACTGGACTGCTATGGGGTCCCTTGGGATGATATTGCGGTGGACCAGAGTGGTGTAGTGACCCTCCTGGACTATCGGAACTGCCACCCACAGAAAAGGGGAAATGTCCCAAGGCTGTAGTGTACATTGTGTCGGTGTGAGGTGAAGAATCACAGAGTTTCTTTATCATAAATAAGCTTGTTTTTACTTGAAAAGGGCCGTATTAAGGTAGGTGGAGGCCCTGGTCGACAATTTTGTTGGGCCCCCCCCATTTTACCCCCCAAGAGTAAACCATACAGCGATCTATACAGGTGGCTACTTCAGTTTCCAACCATGTACACTACCTGAAGCAGTAAAGAGCACCCAGAAAGTACTTAAAGGCTGTGAAGAATCTATAGTGGTACATGTGAAGGTACCCTAAGGATTAAAATACACAGCTGTGTGCAACCCATGATATGGCATATATAGCCTGCATGCAGCATATGACATAGGTTATGTCATATGCTGCACACAGGCATGTGTGCCTGTGAGTATATATATCATAGGCTGCACACAGGCTATATGTCGGGTTATGTATCATATGGTGCACACTATTTTGTGTTTAAAGCCTAAAGCTATGTTTCCACAGTGCAGTTGTATTTATTTATAGTGTACCTACACTAGTGAAAAGTTATACTGGCCCAACAGAGCAGGGGAGTAGGCCTGGTCACACATTCTGGCTCGCAGGACAAATCAAATACAATCCCCAACATGCTACAGATGTAGCAGAGGTGAATTTCCTTGAGGTAATATGATGTTTTTTACTGCAATGTCCCCTAACGTCAAGTCCTTTCTGTGAAGTAGCTTTTACCTGTGCAGTCCCATGCAAAATATAGAGGGCTGGCCTGTCTACTTATTTTTTTTTAAACCATAAACAAACCTGGTTCATCCTGCCTGAAGGAGTGGCACGATTTATGGTTGGTAGGAGCAGGGATAGGGAGCTGGGCGGCAGTGTTACACTGGGGTACTTTGGGCCCACCAGGGTAACTCACTCTAGGGATCCACCCTACATAAACAGATTTAACCAGCACCAAACCATCCGCGTTAGCACAGTGATTTTGCATATAGCCATGTATGTGACCAGTGATGCTAGCACACAGCCAGTCACTTGTACAATTGTTTCTGTAGCACCATATACACAAAGCACAGAGTGCCTGCCACATATGGTTTTTGATGGTTTTCTTACCTACAGAAATTCAGCTTGGCACTGCTTCCAAGTTTTGGTTCCTGGTCCAGTTAAAAAACAAACAAACACATTTAGGGTATGTTTACATGTACAGGATCCGCAGTAGATTTGATGGCCCAGATTAGATTCAAAGCAAATCTGTGCCATCAAATCTAGTGCAGATCCTGTACGTGTGAACACACCCTAAGGGTGCCTTCACACAGGACGTCTCGCAGTGGAAATCTACCTGCGAGTTTTACAGCGAGATGAGCTGCGAGGTAAGATCCTGGCAGGTCCCTGTGAATACATATTTACAGTATATAATTCACTCGCCCCCTTAACCCCTTAATCTGCTCCCGCTGTCTGTATATATTACCTGTCTCCTTGCTGCATGGGGTCCTGGCTTCTTGCTCTCCCGCCCAGCCAATCAGTGGCTGCGGCTGGGCAACACACTGATTGGCTGGGCGGAAGAACAGGAAGCTGGGACCCTGTGCAGCAAGGAGACAGGTAATTTATACAGACAGCAGGAGCCGATTAAGGGGTTAAGGGGGCGGCTGCATTACATACTCATAGCAGTCTTTATGACTAGAGATGAGCGAACCTTGAGCATGCTCAAGTCCATCCGAACCTGATCATTCGGAATTTGATTAGCGGGGGCTGCTGAAGTTGGATAAAGCCCTAAGGCTATCTGGAAAACATGGATAAAGTCATTGGCTGTATCCATGTTTTCCAGACGACCTTAGAGCTTTGTCCAACTTCAGCAGCCACCACTAATCAAATGCCGAACGATTGGGTTCGGATGGACTCGAGCATGCTCTAGGTTCGCTCATCCACTGCGAGTTTATATTGACAGGGACCTGCAAGGACCTTACCTCATAGCGGATGTCTTTGCAAAACTAGCTGCAAAATTTCCGCTGCAAGTTGTCCTGTGTGAAAGCCACCTGAGGCTGGGTTCACACTACGTATATTTCAGTCAGTATTGTGGTCCTCATATTGCAACCAAAACCAGGAGTGGATTAAAAACACAGGCTCTGTCCACACAATGTTGAAATTGAGTGGATGGCCGCCATATAACAGTAAATAACTGCCATTATTTCAATATAACAGCCGTTGTTTTAACCCTTAGGGGACACAGCCAGTTTTCATTTTGCATTTTCGTTTTTCCCTCCTCGTGTATATAAGGCCATAGCGCCTGCATTTTTCCACCTAGAGACCCAAATGAGCCCTTATTTTTTGCGCAACTAATTGTACTTTGCTATGGCAGATGTAATTTTTGCCTAAAATTATAAAAAAAATTATATGTGTGGTGAAATTGAAAAAAAAAATGTTTTTTTTTTTTTTATTTGGGGGGGGGGGGGTTTTTTTTACTCCGTTCGCCCTGGGGTAAAACTGACTCGTTATATATGTTCCTTAAGTTGTTACGATTACAACGATATGTAACATGTATAACTTTTATTTGATTTGATGGCTTGTAAAAAATTAAAACCTTTTAAAGAAAATATATGTTCCTTAAAATCGCTCCATTCCCAGGCTTATAGCGCTTTTATCCTTTGGTCTATGGGTCTGTGTGAGGTGTCATTTTTTGCGCCATGATGTGATCTTTCCATCGGTACCTTGATTGCGCATAAATGACTTTTTGATCGCCTTGTTATTACAATTATTCTGGATTTGATGCGACCAAAAATGCGCAATTTTGCACTTTGGGATTTTTTTGCGCTGACGCCGTTTACCGTGTGAGATCAGGAATGTGATTAATTAATAGTTCGGGTGATTACACATGCGGCGATAGCAAACATGTTTGTTTATTAATTTATTTATTTCTATTTATAAAATGGGGAAAGGGGGGTGATTCAGACTTTTATTAGGGGAGGGGATTTTGTGTTATTAAAAATACATTTTTCTTTTACTTTACACATATACTAGAAGCCCCCCTGGGGGATTTCTAGTATATGCACTCTGATCTCTCATAGAGATCTATGCAGTATAGTTATACTGCATGAATCCATGAGATCGGTGTTCTATTACTTTTGGCTGCTGCAGCCAAAAGCAATAGAATGCCGAGCCGGGATCAGCGCCATTACGGCGCAGACCCCGGCCCGGGATGGATGCGGGGATCGCCCCCCCGCAATCGCGCCGCAGGGGGGCGATCCCCCCACTAGACCACCAGGGATGCATATGAGCAAGTATTTAGAAGCAGCTGTCAACTTTGACAGCTGCTTCTAAGTACTTAATTAGCGGGCACGGCGATCGGACCGTGCCCGCTAATAGCCGCGATCCCGGGCTACATGCGACGCCGTGCGACCCCCCTCTGAACTCCCATAGCGGCACGAGGACGTTCAGTAACGTCCTGGTGCAGCTATGGGTTAAAATAACAGCAAATATTTGCCATTAAATGGCGGCCATCCACTCAATTTCAGCATTGTGTGATCAGAGCCTTACTGTGTTTTCAATCCACTCCTGGTTTTGGTTGCAATATGAGGACCACAATACTGATTGAAATATACGTAGTGTGAACCCAGCCTAAAGGGGTATTCTCACTTGCTAAGTGCAGGGGGGACTCCTATCAACATGACAGGAATTTTTTTTTTTTGTAGTAAATAGAGATGAGCGAATTTCCCGAAGTTCGGGTTCGTATGAACCTGAACTATCGGCATCTGACTCGCGCGGTCTGCCGGCTCCATGCAGTGGGTGGATACAGCCTAAGGAACGCCTAGAAAACTGGGATACAGCCTTTGGCATAGGCTGTATCCCAGTTTTCTAGGCGTTCCTTAGGCTGTATCCGCCGGCAGACAGTGGGAGTCAGATGCCGATAGTTCATACGTTCATACGAACCCGAACTTTGGGAACTCCGCTCATCTCTAGTAGTAAACTACTGAAGGTACAGAATTCTCAGCTGTAGTGATGAGCGAGTACTAAAATGCTCGGGTGCTTGTTACTCGAGACTAATATCTCCCGATACTCGAGTGCTCGTTTCGAATAACGAACCCCATTGAAGTCAATGGGAGACTCGAGCATTTTTTCAGGGGACCTAAGTTCAGTAGAGGGAAGGTCGTGTGAAAACCTGTCAACCTCAGAAATTGATGGAAACACAATGGAAATGGACAGGAAACAGCAGGGGCATGCCTGTATGCATGCCTCTGACGCTGCCTAATGGCACCATTATGCCTAATTCTGTGCAACAGCCTGGTTAAAACAGATGTAGGCATATGGGCCACCCAAAAACTCAGCCTGACACAGCATGGCAGTGAGAACACAGGGAACCATTAAAACAGAGGAAGCATATCATGAACCAGCCAAAAATTCAGCCTGTCAAAGCATGGCGGTGAGGACAGCGTGAACAAGGTGGAAGCGGTAGCCAGTGAGCCTTACAAAAATTATAACAGACCAAGCATGGCAGTGAGCACACAGAGAACCATTAAAAGTGAGTGAGGAAGCAAGTGAGCCTTCCAAAAATTATACCAGACACAGCATGGCAGTGAGCACACAGAGAACCATTAATAAAAATTTATGAAAAATTAAATTAAGAAAAAAGTACAATATATCTATACATGGTGTCTTAGTAAGGGGTGGTGTGGTACATCATAGTGCAAATGTTTGGGGGGAAAGCACAAATCCTTCTAAACTATCAAAGTGGTAAAAGTGAACTCAAACTGTGCAATCAAACAACAACAACCAATGAAAAGTGAGAAATGCAGAACTTTAAACTTTTACAATGTGAACTATGAACTAAAAACAGTCACCCAACAATAGTGACATCCCATTCTCTAGTTGACTAATGTGACAATTTTAAGTGCTAACAAACAAGCATGAGCACAGCTAGATAGATTTCTCTCTCATACTGTGCAAACTTACAATATGTATATATCCAAACAAATTAAACTGAAGGGTAACCATTTCCAAATTTCTGATATAACCAAACTTGTTAGGGTCTGACCCTAACCCTACTTGCTTAAAGGAAGGGGCAGAAGGCCCTAACCTCTGCCCTATTTTGGCAACTAGGACAGTAAAGGCGGTGGGTGCAGCTCACTATAATCTCCGGGGCCGAGGTCACAACTAGGCAGTGACTACCCTGATCACTAAATATCAAACAGAGAATAAAAGAAAGAAGCCTAGACCTCAAAGCTAGTGTAGGTATGCAGATGGGTAAAAATTGGCATGTGAAATGAAAATGGATAAGTGAAAACTAATGTCTACTTGTCTACTTGGAATATCAAGTAGACATTAGGTATATTGCCTGGATCTCTCTCTCTTTCTCTTTCCCTTTTTCTCTCTTTCTCTCTCTCTCTCTTTCGCTTTCTCTCTCTCTCTCTCTTTCGCTTTCTCTCTCTCTTTCTCTTTTTTTCCCTCTTTCTCTCTCTCTCTCTTTCTCTCTCTCTTTCTCTCTCTCTCATTTTTTTTTTTTTGTTACTTAGGGTTGCCATTTCCTGAACTGCTTTTATTCTGTTCTTGTCATTTTGTGGATTTTCACTTATCCATTTTCATTTCACATACCAATTTTTACCCATCTGCATACCTACACTAGCTTTGAGGTCTATTTTGGCAACTGTTTGGGGTATGGAGGCTGACATGTCAATTTGAAAGTTATAGTCACGTCAATCATTCTATGAAGTGATAGTTACCCTCCCCTTTAAGGCACAAACGGCATTAAAAACTATTAACTGTGGCGGTGTGTATCCTAAACGTCATTTTTGTCAACTCCATTTCCTCACTCTCACTTTGTTACATCCATGACAACAACCTCACTGTCTGACAACCGGGTCTCATCGTCATCATCAGACCCCTCTTCCAACCCCAACTGCAAGTCCCCACTCTTATCACCCACTGACTGCATGAGCTGCATAGTTTGGGCATCAGGACAGATCGACTGCTCCGGTTGTTCGGACTCAGGGAAGGGTCCAGAAAAGAGTTCCTGGGGGCATGGTGGTGGATCTGAATCCCTTCTTTCCCTAAAGGGGCCAGGCTGTGGGGAAGGAAGCTGAGCTAATGAAGCAAGGGTTCCACTCCCTTGGGTAGCAGGGGTGGACTGTGTGGAAGACTGGGTGGTGGATAAGTTACTGGACACATTATCTGCCATCCACGTGATCACCTGTTCACACTGCTGCAGTTTCAATATCTGTCTACCTTGAGACCCTGTAAGTTGGGCAAAGAAGCTAGGGAGTTGGGCAAAGAAGCTAGGGAGTGGATGTCTGCGGTGTGCCACTGCTAACTCCTCAACAGGTGCTGCTGTGTCACCCTGCCCTGAACCACTGCCTCCGGCAACGGCATCACTTGGAGCCCCACGCCCTCGTCCTCGACCCTTACCCCTGGGGTTCACCATTTTATGGACACTGCACAGTATGGAACTTAGATAGGCCTTGCGTATGAAATACAGAAATCAGGAAAAATACTTGTGCTCCCACAAGTTTTTTTGGGGGGGGGGCGTACGGTACAATCTGGTGGTGGCTGGACCTAAAACACACTGAGACACCACATTACAATGAGCAGTGAAGTGCTATGCAGGTGTACTACAAATCCCAGCAATACATTGTACCGTACAGCCCCCCCAAAACTCGTGGGTACTACAATGTATTGCTGGGATTTGTAGTACACCTGCATAGCACTTCACTGCTCATTGTAATGGGGTGTCACAGAGTGTGTATAGGTACAGCCACTACCAGATTGTACCGTACAGACCCCCCAAAACTTGTTGGTACTACAATCTGGCTAGGCCAGCTGTCAGTCACCATCAAGGGTACACCTGATGCCTCTCGATCAGGGGTGGTTGGCGGGGGGTGCGATCAGCTGGGTGGACAGTTGAATTCAGGTGAAATTCAGGCTTTGTTCATTTTTATAAACGTCAGCCTGTCAGTTGACAGGCAGGTGCGCTTATCAGTGATGATGGCCCCAGAAGACATGCTCTGACAACACGTTAGCGGCAGGGCAGCCCAGCACCTCAAAGGCATAAAGCGCCAGTTTGGGCCACGTATCCAGCTTTGCAACCCAGTAGTTGTAGGTAGAGTGATCGGGAAGGACATTGGTATGGTCAGCAAGGTACTCCCTCACATCTTCCTGAAGGCTTCCCCCCTACTCTGTCTAGACTGAGGACGGTTGACATAATCTTGCTGGGGTGCCATGAAACTGTCAAAAGGCCTTGGAGAGTGTTCCCCTGCCCCTTGACAAGCAGCCTGCTCCACCGCTCCTCTCCCCCGCTCTTTGGCCCACAGAATTACGTCCTCTGGCGCTAGTGGTGTCAGATGGGAAGTACATTTTCAGCTTCTGCACAAGGGCCTGTTGATATTGATTCACTCTCATACTACGTTCCTCGGCAGGAATGACAGTGGAAAAGTTTGGTTTGTACCGAGGGTCCAGGAGGGTGAACACCCAGTAATCTGTGTTGTCCAAAACCAGTAGTCAACATGGATGCCAGTTAAGGCCCAGCAGTAGCCAACAAGGAGGCAAGGGCAGGCACACCAGTAGTCAACATGGATGCCAGTTAAGGCCCAGCAGTAGCCAACATGTAGCCTTCTACCCCCAGCACCCTTTTGATTTTCAATTTGACTGTAGCAGTTGGGATAACATTCCCTGCATAATGTGACTCACCACTTCTTCCCCCCCCCCCCCCTACTGTTTTAAGTTTTGAATTTGACTTTGATCCTTGAGGATCTGGCAATTGTCTCATGCAAAGGGATCATTACTTGAGGGGTAGTGTACTACAAACCCCAGCAATACAGTGTAGTACCCACTAGTTTAAGGAGGGCTGTACAATGTGGTAGTGGCTGGAGCTAGATACTCTGTGATACCCCCTTACAATGAGCAGTGAAGTTTTATGCAGGTGTACTACAAATCCCAGCAATACAGTGTAGTACCCACTAGTTTAGGGGGGGGCTATACGGTACAATCTGGTAGTGGCTGGACCTAGATACACACTCTGACACCCCTGTCCAATGAGCAGTGAAGTTCTATGCAGGTGTACTACAAATCCCAGCAATCCATTGTAGTACAGCAGCACCACCAGCACCAAAATGAAAAAGAAAACACTGATCACTTCTTAGGGGTGTGTATGCAACACCTAATGTCCCTTTTCTGTCAGCAGCCGGTCACCACAGCGTGCTGGTTAAATCGTGGTAGCAGCACTGCAAGTCCCAGCCAGCAGTCTGTAGTAATACTATTAAAAAATTATTTCAAGCCCTGAAAAGGGCTGTTTGTTTGTATTGCTAGTATTCCCTGCCTACTGGAACGCTAAATCCTACACTGACGCTCTCCCTGAGAAGCAGCAGCTCTGTCCCTAATCTCTCACAGCATGGGTCTGAAGCGAGTACTGCCGGCTGCGCGTTTTATATGGCAGGGTCATCTGATCTGGCCAACCAATCGCTGCTATCGACATGTATGGCTGAGAAATAGCGCCGAAACTTACTCACGAAAATCTCATCATCCGTTTCCTGTATCGGGAGATGCTCGGACGAGCATGCCCGCTCATCACTAATCAGCTGATACAGTAAAACTCTGCTATGAAAAAGCAGTGTGTATATTATAGCAAAGAGCAATGTTTCTCTTTCCACTTTAGGGGATCACTTCCAAATATAAATCCAAAAAATGGTATCAAGACCTTTAGTATCATTAGTATAAACAATCAGAACACAACATGTATCTAAATCGTATCTTGGCTAAAATATAGCAGTAAGAAATGTCAAAAAAATCCACACATGGAAGACGACACCTCAGGTAGAGCATATTGGGGTAACCTCATGATAAAGTGAGCACATGTGCTGTAACTCACTAATAAATAAGTCTGACAGTGCTTTAGATGGAATAGGTAACCACATATGCAGCTAACTGCTGAACTAATAAACTAATAGTCCCTCCCAAATAGTTTTCTACAAAAAAAAAAAATGCAAAAAAAACCAGAACGTAATTCAGGGTAGTATATACCCACTGCTGTAATGTTGCCCCCATAGTATATACCCACTGCTGTAATGTGCCCCCATAGTATATGCACACTACTGTAATGTGCCCCCATAGTATATACTCCTGTACTGATGTGCCCCCATAGTATATACCCCTGCTCTGATATATGCCTCCATAGTATATACCCCCTGCTCTGATGTGCCCCAACACAAAACAAAACCTCATACTCACCTGATCTGGGCAGGGGATGGGTCTTCTCTCTTCCTTCAGCCGCTGTTAGCCGCTGTGACAGATCCTCCAGCAGTCACCATGATGTCACATCCCTACTGGAGAGATAAGGTTTTCTTGCTGAGCTCCCAAGATGTCCTCTCCTCAGTGAGGCAGGGGAGTGAAGTGTGAGGTCGTCAGCAGGAGACAGGAAGAATCCACTCACAGGCTAACCAGGGGGGAAGCTGAGCCTGCCGGAAGGGAGATGTATACACAGGATTAACCCTACACCTCCCTCCCTCCCTGGACAGCATGCAGGTGGGGTTTCCAGGTGCTTTTAGCACAGGCTTGGCTCCTGGACACCACTTCCGGGTTCCAGCTTGGGAAGGCCCCAGGGCACATGCCCCGTGTGCCCTCCCTTTAATCCGGCCCAGCTTGTCTGCAACAAGTTCCTTGACAGGGTATAATACACTTGATAGTTCCCTTGATAAAGCACTTGATAAGAAACTTGATAATACCGCAACCAGATCTGTGACAGTGATACAGTGAAGAGTACAGTCGTGCTGACTGAGTAGCATGTAGAGAGATACAAAGAAGCAGAGTAGCAGAGAGGAGGATGTTGTGAGAGTCCCAACCCAAGTAGTACTGAGCTCTGCCGGGATGTTGGAGTATGAGGTAGAAGAATATTAAGAAGAAGAGAATACTTGTGCCCGTGTATTAACCTTTGGGTCTTCACACCACCTAATGCCAACCAGTATCGGGTCACCCGTCCTATGAGGATCACGCAAGGCCCCAGACCTTGTTACCTGGGATGAGCGGAATGCCGAGGATTTCCTGCTGACAACTACGCTGTGAGATAGACACTTTGCTCTATCCGGATCAGTTCCTAGCTTACTGCTGTCTGTAGATACTGTCCTGCACTGTGACTCTCCTAGTCCACGGCGTGGGTTGAGGTTATCTCTGACTTGTCCTCTTTTGTAAGGGCTTCACACTGCATAGTGTTGTGTAGAGTAGACTGAGGGTGAACTGTGAGCTGTGTCTTGTCTTGCTTCCTACCCATGTGGGGTTATGACTAAGGCTGAACTGCTCTCCCTATCTTCCCATGTGACTTCCTTCCTCAGCGTATCTAAGGTACGCTGTGAGTGGGTGAAGAGTGCAGTAGAAAAGGTAGAGTGAGATGATAGAATAGAAGAGGAAAAGATTTAAGTACACATATCTAATACAGCGACATCTAGTAGCAAAACTTTATCACTATCTTCATCACCACTTACAATATGTACAGGCTTTTATGAAGGGTGAAACCGATAGCAACACCCGTGGTGAGACACCACAGTTGGGGTATGGGATGTGCTGGCTAATTGAAAAGGTACCTAATTTTGAGGTACAGTCTACTCACAGTGGTGGTGGGGGTATCTAACCACCAGGAGGATTACCGGGAAGATTACTGCTGGGGAAGGGGGTGGCTGAAAAGAGAGGTCTAAATACTAGATAGATGCACAGAGGGGAGTCTAACTTCTATATGAGGGCAAAGAGGGACCTAACTACTACTACATGGAAACAGGAAATAATTACTATATTGGGGCACAGAAGGCCTAACTACTATATGGCTGCACAGAGGAGCTGAATTTCAATATGAAGGTACACAGGGGCCTGACTACTATATGGGGGTGTACAGGGAGGGTCTTTCTTCTATATGGAGGAACAAGGGGGGATAATGTACTATGTTAGGGTATAGATGGCGGCCTTTTTACTACATGAGTGCATAGAGGGACCCTGCGAACTATATGAGGGCTAAAATTGGGTCTAAATACTATATGGAGGCATAAATTGGCTGCTCTCATACACTATACACCATGATTATCAGTGCTGATTTCCTCTACTACATTTTTAATGCATTGTCATGTATTGTTTCTATGAATTAATAAAAGCAATCCGTTTAGTTTGGCTTTTTTTGTATATAGATTATTTAGTATAGTTTCCTTGAACTACATGGGACTATATGTTATTATCTAGCATTTGTACTATCTATACATTTACTCTATTGGTACTGCGGGTATCCCCTTTGGGTGTTGCTAATTTGGTCCTTGACCATCAGCTATGGTGTAGTCCTCATGCTGCCCAATAGATATTAGACAGATAGATATGAGATAAAGAGATAGAAGAATTGATGGATGGCTAACTAGAAAAAAAATAGCTATCTCTATGTTCCATTCTCTTTTAGTAGAACTGAGCTGCACTACTACATCCAAGCTTTGGAGGAAGGTGGTGCTGTTTCTGGAAAAAGACAGCTATGTTTTTGTAATTCTGAATAATCCCTTTAATTTTTTCATTGTTATGTATGTGAAATGTAGAAAGTCTTTTCCACTGTTCTCAGTCCATGTTCACTATGAGTAATATAGCAGAATAAACCCTTTATTATTCAGAATGCATTGTCATCTACTGAGGTTCCCTATGGGTATCGGTTGTGGGCCCACTGAGACTCACTCGCCTCCCCCTAGGCTGAACCCCTAGCTACGCCCCTGTTGAGGGACCACTGTATATTAATTTATTTCTCTAGTTTTTCTCACTACTGGGCAGTTATTATATTTTAGTCCTAGAGGAGTTGCAGAGTCACAGGGTAACTGTACAAAGACAGTGTGAGACTACAACTCCCAGTGTGGTCTGTCTATGCAGCCTTTGCCCCATTGAACTCTAAATCTAAGGGGGGGGAAGGGGGGCCAAACAGCAGCCAGACCACGCTGGGAAGTGTAGTCCCCCAGACACACACACACAACACTATTAGTGACAGTGCTATATACACTTACATAACGAGCTGTCACTGAGGTCCCAGCAGGAGAGGGTCAAGGGGTCACTGGTCATCATCTACAGTGTGTAGGCAGCCGAGAGGCCAGATAAGAGTGGGAGGAGATGTGTGCGTGCGCCGCAGTCCGCAAGCAGCGGATTCTGCGACGGATTTGACGTCTCTTTTCCGAAGTGTGCACATACCCTGATGGAGGAGAGAGGGAGGTGGAGTGCAGGTGTTTTATCTCCTGACCCTCTCTCTCTACATACTCTGTGCCCCAGTGTGTGATCCCCCCCCACACACACAAAAAAAAAAAAAAAAAAAAAAAAATTTAACGACATGTCTGAGAGGGAGGTGAAAGGGTGAAAAAAATAAAGAGTTCTTTTTCCCCTGGTTCTACCCTCCACCCTCCTAGGCACCGGACCAGGAGTGCCTAGGGGTAAATACAGGCCTGACAACATTGGCAGTGTTATTGCCAGGTGCATAAACATAAAGATTTTTACCTGATTCAACTCAGCAGCAACCTACAATTGTCCATGAAAAAAAAAATGCAGAATCCAAATTTATGCTCTCACCTGCAGTGATCAGCATTGGGCCTTGTTTATTGTCATTGCAAATGATGCTTAAGAGGGAACTGAAATTGCTTCTGTATAGTTGGGGGGTGGGCTGTAAACCTGTACTGTATAGTTGGGGGGGTCCTGTATACCTGTACTGTATAGTTGGGGGACTCCTATAGAACTGTAATATATAGTTATGGGTTCCTGTATACCTGTACTATTTAGTTGGGGGGCCCTGTAATCAGATTCCAGCTCCCTTTTGAAAATGAAAGTAGTAATCCTATTTGTTACTAAGGCTTCCAACTGCCATTACTGCCTGCGTGTGTAGAGATTTTCTCATTTATTTCTATGGGGCGCTTTTCCCCATCCCCCTCCCCCTCAGGAGAGATTGGTATGCTACAATATGTAATATTTTATGTATTTTTTTTTACATTTTTTAATACTTAAAAACAAATTCGGCTGCAAACAGGGCGGATCCGCAGCGGATTTCTCGCTGCGAAATCCGCTGCAGATCCCTGCCCTGTAATGTCGATGAGAAGACCTACACGCAGCGGGATGGACATCGTGCTGCGAGTATGTCAGGAGACCTCCCTGCCGCAGCGTCTCTGCCATAGCATAGATCAGTACTATTGGCGATCTGTACATAGAATATGCCTGAGAGCAGACTCTAGCTACAGAACGCTGATCCGACAGGACCGAGGTAAGTGTCTTACCCCCACCCAATCCAGCCTTGCACATGTTTTCTTTTCTTCACCCTTCATATCAAATTCTAATTTTGCATTAAAGGGAACCAATTACCACAAAATCAGGCCAGAAGTTAGTAACATAGCATAATACAGCCAGTAGCAGTGTTCCCAGACATATAAATACTCAAATCCACATTACACATACTCCCCGAAAATCAAGTTTGAAAACTTATTGTGCAGTCCTATGGGACAAGTAGTCACCAATGATGTGAACATTCCTCTGTAATCATGCCTGTGGGCGTGATTCTATGTGTCAGTGCCCCCCGGTGTCACAGAATCTTCTCTGTGCGCCAACGTCATCACTGGGCCCCTCCGTGACACTAGGGGCTCAGGCACAGAGAATTACGCCCAGAGAGGTTTTGTGGTGTACCCCCTGAGGTGTTATATCGGAGGGACGGCCGGTCACTTGCTAGGTGTTGTAGTGTGACATCACTCCGGTGGTGGATGGCCGAGATACAGCCGGACCTCATGTTGTTGCGTGGCGCCAGTGATGGCACGCCTGTTTTTAGTTGATAAGGCCGTGTTTACCCTGTGGTCAGTGTCCTGCCGGGTTGCTACCGGGTCCCTTGGGATAGTGTCACAGATGATATAGTCACGGATGGCCAGAGCTGTGTAATGACCCTCCCGGATATTAGGACCCGCCACCCACAGAAAGGGGAAATGTCTCAAGGCTGCGGTGTATATGCTGTGCAGGTGGTGACGAATTATCACAGACTCTGAGATAACGTTGAGTTGGTTTACTACTTGTAAATGTGAATTAGGTAATACAGAAGATCTTTGATTTACACTTGACAAAATTCCAATACAGGCTTGAAAATAAGAGAACCAGATCTGTGAGAGAAGTTCTGAGTAGGAGATAGTTGTGTTGATAGAGTTGTGCTGAGGTAGAGTAGCAGAGAGGAGGATGCCGTGAAAGTCTCAACCCATGTAGAAATGTGATCTGCCGGGATGTTGGAGGATACAATAGAAGAATACTTGTAGAAGAAGAAGAAGAACACCTGTGCCTGTGTATTGACCCTTGTTTAAGTCTTCAAACCACCTTATGCCCACTAGCGTTGGCCAAACTAATAGGTGACACAGGTCCCAGACTTGTTACCTGGGCTGAGCGGAATGCTCTGCGAGATGGAGTTCATAGGCTCACTACAACTTTGCTCCACCCGGATCAGTTCCTGGCTCTGTGACTCTATAGTGGATACTGTCCTGCACTGTTACTACTTCTAATCCACGGCATGGGTTTAGGTTCTCTGTTGGCTGGTCCTCTCCTAAGAGGTTTAACACTGCATAGTGCTTTGTGTGGGTACTTGAGAGAAAGTTGTCGACCCTATGCTGTCTTGCGTTCTACGGTTCCTCCTTCCCTCTCGACTCACTTCCGCTACAGAGTGTAGGGTGCGCTGTGATTGGGTGAAAAGAGTGCTATAGAAGAATAGAGAGAAGAGGTGATAGGAGAGAAGAAAGCAGAAATCCTACTGCTTCACAGATTCTGGTACACCTAAACACCCTTTGCGATCCTTTAGCTGTGCAGCTTCCATACATCAATGCACAATACAGCGACATCTAGTGCTCAACTCTTAAAACTACTTTTACTATAAATAGACCACAAAAAGTACAGACTTTTGCGAAGGGTGTGAATAATAGTAGCACCCCTAGTGGGACACCACAGTATATTTACAGATGAATATTTGTGGCAGAGGACCGCCCACACGACTAGATAGCAGTAATTTACACACAGCATGAGAAGTTTTCAAACTTGTTTTTATGGGGATATGTGTAATGTTTTTTTGTCTTTGTTTGTTTGTTTCTTCTGTAAAGACAGCAATTTAAAAAAAAAAAATCAAAGTAGGCTTCAATAGTTGGATAAGGAGGTTATTATGTTTATCACTATCCACAACAAATTCATAATGTACTTACTGCTCTGAAAATACTGTGAGTTTTCCATGTAAGGGTATTTTCACACTGAGCAAATATGTGTGAATTCTGCCGTGCTCAGTGTGTTATTGTCAGTCTATGGCAGACAAGTCAAACTCTGGCGGTGCCATTATTTTTGGCCCGCCTAGGAAATCAGTTGATTCCCTAGAACTGGCCCGCCGATAGGACACTGCAACAGATTATAATATGGGTGGTCTTCTCGACCGCCTATACTATAATCTGATGCGATGTGCGCCGGGAACCTGTAACCCCTGGACGGCTCCCGAACCCGCGCTACCCCTGGATCCGGCCCCTATACTTACGCCATCCTGCCGGTCCCGCTCCTGATGTCGATCCCGCCGCGGAGAAACTGACGTCCGCGCAGAGGAGAGGGTGGTCGTATCTCCTCAGCAGGATCGGCATCAGGAGTGGGACCGGCAGGATGGCGTAAGTATAGGGGCCATATCCAGGGGTAGAGAGAGTTCGGTAGCCGTCCAGGGGTGACTGGTTCAGGCCACAGGAAGATCCGGCTTCTCCTCCTCCCCTCCTCCTGGCACGTGAGCCAAAGCTCCGTGCAGGAGATAAAGTGCGAGCAGCTGCACCGGAGACATGGCCATTTTCTAGCAGCAAGAGGACCAACAGTGCCCAGTGCCCCTGTCCCTAGAGGTATCAGTGGCATTCAGGGCACAGGCTGGCTATAGCATGGGGCACGATTATGGGGGCTGGCTAACTTCATGGGGCACGATTATGGGGGCTGGCTAACTTCATGGGGCACTTTTGTGGGAGGCTGGCTAACTTCGTGGGGCACTATTGTGGGGGCTGGCTAACTTTATGCGGCACTATTGTGGGAGGCTGGATACTATGAGACACTATTGTGGGGGCAGGCTACTATATGGGGCACTATTGGGGGCCTGGCTGCTATATAGGTCAATATTGGATAGGCTGGCTTCTATATGGGGCACTATTGTGGGGTGATGGCTACTATATGGGACAGTATTGTGGGGGCTGGGTACTATATTGGGCACTATTGTGGGGTGATGGCTACTATATGGAACAGTATTGTGGGGGAATGGCTACTATATGGGACACTATAGAGTTCTATATGGGGCACCATTGTGGGGATTTATTATACGCTGCATGCCACTCTGAAAGTTACACATATGCTGCTTGTGCGTTTCAATGAATATCAAGGTTGGCCCGTGAGTTTGTCCAAATTTTTAAGCTTAGCCCACTGTCTATTTGAGTTTGACACCCCTGGTCTATGGGAGAGCGTGCGCTCCTCTACTGCTGCGGCTCTTCGCTCAAAGAAGTGACATGTCACTTCTTTGAGCAAAGAGGGGAGGAAGCGGACGCGCGCGTGCCCTCTAATTCACTCACTGTAGGACACTGAGCACAACTGGATTCTGCGGCGGAGAGCTCCGCTGTAGAATTCCGCCGTATTTGCTCAGTGTGAACATACCCTAATGTAGTTTTTCTTATAAAGAGGTAGATGTGAAAGAAAGGATAAGTAGGAGTGAGGATAAATATACTATTGTCTATTGTGTGTGTTTTTTTTTAAACTCTCTCTCTCTTTGTAAGGTGCTGAGGAGAAGGTAGACCGATACTCATTAAAAAGACAGCAAAGCACAGAGCTGTCTCCATCTACATCTGCGGAAGGATCTCCACAAGGTAAGCAGAGATCTGTTGTTAGTAGATTTCCTAATGTACAGTGGTATTCTTGAGTATTATAGAAAACAAACATGGAAATAAGACTCTACCTACATTCTAGAATCTGCATATTCTAACATATCAACCTTACTGTAAAATGACAAAACTTGGCACATCTTTGCATTTCAGCCTTACACAGGAGATTACTAGAAATGGCTGGACCCCATAGCAAACTTTTGATTGGGCCCCCTGACTGATTACAAAACCATCAAGTTTAGTCATAACATTTAACTGCAAGTGCTCGTTAGGACCACTTGCAATTGAAAGGACATTTGTAGCACACAGGAGGCCTGCTCAGCCAAGAGGTGCTGCAAAGGATGACTGCTTCGAGTGCTTCGAGAGCCCAGTGTATTGCAGAAGCAGGCCACCGAGCCCCCTGATGAGGTTGGCCCTGTAGTAGACGCTATGGCTGCTATAGCAGTGGTTACGTCCCTGACGTTACACAGGAATCAGTAAATATGCCCACTGTTTCTATAGTGCAGATAAACTCTACAATAGCAGAATGATTTGTTTACTGTAGAATATAGCATAACATTACAATAGAACCCAAATATTGTATGTAAATTCTGGCAGAACCATAATGAAATATCTGCTTTTACTTTTGCCTTCTAGAATGCAATTTTCATCCTACCCTATGGCTCATTGTAGACCCTAATGTTGTTATGCAGTGCCCAGAGCCATCTACACCTCTCCCTCCAGATCCTCATGTGACATCTTCCTATAAATCCTTCAATCCAGACAACAAGACTAGATCTAGTGTTGATTGCTCAACGAATGACGACTCTGATGATGATGCCTTAACATCCAGCAGTGAACTGGTAAAATAGGTTGTGGTGCTGTAAAGTTTTCTTGTCGCACATTTACACAACTATGGAATGGAAAACAGTCTGCATCCCAGAACCCCATATGTACATAAACATTATACAGTGGTGCCTTGGATTACGAGCATAATTCGTTCCGGGACCGTGCTTGTAATCCAAATCCACTTTTAAACCAAAGCAAATTTTCCCATAAGAAATCACAGAAATGCAGAGAATTTGTTCCCCACCCCAAAAATAATCTTTTTATTCTGAATAACACGTAAAACAAATGAAACAAACATTTAGAAACAGCTGAATATGTGATATTATAAGCTACTGTATAGTATAGCAATCAGCATGTGGAGTATAATGTTTAGTAATTGCATAAACCTGAAAAACAGCAGCAGTTTGTAGATACAGGATGGAGCTGCAGATCCCCATAATGCAGTAGTGTAGTACAACAGGCTAGAATAGAGAAGCAGGGCTGCTGTCAGAGGTTTGTGTGGTCACATGACAGCAATGGGGAATGGGTGTGTGTGTTCAGCATGGACCAATCAGAAAGTGAGAATCACAGAGCTGTGCAGGAGGACAGTGACAGAAACTTTTCTATACAGCAGTGTGTATAGCTGAGTGTGAGCGCAGACACAATATAGCAGTAATGGAGAGGATTGGAAACACAAGGGCTGACAAGACTGCAGGGAGCATGAAGGAATGAGCGGGACACATGTGGGCCCAGTATAGCAGCACCCTCTGTCCAGGAAGAGAAGGGTTACAGTTATGAAGAGATTACCTCCACAGGATCTGCTATGATTTGGAAGGGGAGGGAGAGTTCCTGGGGCAGAGGACAGTGCTGTAGACCCCGCTATGCAGACCATGCCACTCCACCTCCCACCCAGTACAGGGAGATCTTAAACCAAAGCAATGCTCTTAAACCAAGTTACAATTTTGAAAAACTGTGAGCTCTTCTTGGAAAACACTGTATAATCAATCACAGCATATGGCTGAGCACATTGGTGATTGCAGTATTATCTTATATACAATAGTCAAAGATGTACACAGAGGATGAGTATGCATACCCATTAAGGAGATCACGATCAGTGACACTTTTTAAGAATTAAAGGGGTATTTAGCACTAAAAATGTTATGTACTTAGTATAGCAGTACAGCAGCAGTAAGGGACACCACTGCCTCTCTGCAGCCACCAATGGCTGTGCTAGGAGCTGGAGGGCTGCTCAAGCTCTGGTCCCGCCACAGTTAAATATTGCAGTCTTGGATGCTGCCTAAACAGTATTGAAACTTTTAGAAATGGTACAAAAATAATTCATTTTATTCTTATTCTTGTCACATACTGTAGCTGCAACCTCTTATTTACTTTTACCAGTTGACAGAAGATGACCACTGCTTTATCTCCAGCTTGCCATCTACTTGCATACAAAGAGTGAGTAGTCAAAAGTACAAGAAGGGTCAAGTACAAAAATCTCTAACTTCATATGAAACATGGCCCCGTCCTCCCTTAAATTATTGCAACTTAATATCACTGGCTTTACGGAACAGCGAGGATGGTAGTCTCAACGTACAACAGATTTACAGCTTTGTCAGGTAAAATTAAAACTCTGGAAATTGGAAATCATAAATACTTTTATATCGATAGGAGGCTATTAGAGATGAGCGAACCGGGTTCGGGTCCATCTGAACCCGAACTTTCAGCATTTGAGTAGCTGGGGCTGCTGAACTTGGATAAAGCTCTAAGGTTGTCTGGAAAACATTGATACAGCCAATGACTATATCAATGTTTTCCACATAGCCTTAGGGCTTTATCCAACTTCAGCAGCCACCGCTAATCAAATGCCGAACATTCTGGTTCGGATGGACTCAAGCATGCTCGAGGTTCGCTCATCTCTAGAGACTATGCTTCCACTCTAGGTTACTGTCTGTGTTTGTTTTTGTTTTAATCAAGCCTAAACTACTGTAGGTATAGCTTTTATCTACAGACTATAGGATTAAAAAAAAAAATGCAAGGATGAATACCTGTGCAGATTTTTTAATTTTTTTTTAAACTGCACCAAAATGTATGTATAGGCTATGTTCACACTTCATAAGTGCCGCGGAAGTCATGGCCGCTGTTACAACAGCCGTGATTCCTGCAGCACTCACGTAGTGCTGCAGCCTGAGGAAATACCGGCCGCAGTGTATACACTTATACAGATCTTATATAGATCATCAGGTCGGGTACTGCTGTACCGGCCAGCATGATCTTTTCAGACTGACTGACTGACGGACTGACCTGTCTTTTACTGTGTGTGCACATAGCCATAAATAGCATGTGGGATTGTATCCAGGTAGTGGCAGTTTGTAACCTCAAAAATAAATAAATAAGTGAAGTGAAATCTATTGTCCCTCTGCCTTACATAAGTCAAGATAAATGATTGACGACAGCATACATAAGGCAGACATTAGCTATATATACAGTATGAGTTTTTTATTTTTATATGTCATGGCAGGTACACTTTAACTTTAAGGATTTGCCCTACAAGGTTCCTCTTAAAAATTATGGGGGTGGCGTCTCTTCTTTGTTCATTGGTTTCAGGCTTTTGGATTCTTCTTAATTGTCAGTTAAGGCAGTGAAGTCGGCATACATAGCTTGAGTTGCTGTTCAACATCTTAAATGGCTATAACGTGGATGTTCCTCAAAGACATGTTGTTCTTCCTCCTGGAAAAATATCTGTAAGCGTTGGAGATAAGCAAACCTCGAGCATGCTCGAGTCCATCCGAACCCGATCGTTCGGCATTTGATTAGCGGTGGCTGCTGAAGTTGGATAAAGCTCTAAGGTTGTCTGGAAAAACATGGATACAGCCAATGACTATATCCATGTTTTCCACATAGCCTTAGGGCTTTATCCAACTTCAGCAGCCACCGCTAATCAAATGCCGAATACAGATGAGCGAACCTCGAGCATGCTCGAGTCGATCCGAACCCGAACGTTCGGCATTTGATTAGCAGTGGCTGCTGAAGTTGGATGAAGCCCTAAGGCTATGTGGAAATCATGGATATAGTCATTGGCTGTATCCATGTTTTCCAGACAACCTTAGAGCTTTATCCAAGTTCAGCAACCCCAGCTAATCAAATGCCGAACGTTCGGGTTCGGATCGACTCGAACTCGAACCCGAACCCGGTTCGCTCATCTCTAATGCCGAACGATCGGGTTCGGATGGACTCGAGCATGCTCGAGGTTCGCTCATCTCTAGTAAGCATCAAGTTAGTTTCAACCCCTGAAGTTAGTGAAAAGTAAAAATTGGGCTTAAAAGGGAATTAGGCTAGGCTGTGTTCACACATTGCAGTTTCAGAACATTATCATTTCATTGTGGTCTCACCCACACAGCATACCGTTACTACCTATAACGTCGATATTGGAATAAAATAAAGAACTTTTAAATTTTTTTTCTTTTCTTTCTATCTCCTTGCACATATTATGATCAAGCATCTTTTTTTTCTTTGAGTTTGAGCCCCGCAATAAGGACTTTATCCGATATTATCTTACATGGGATATACTGTTTATGCCTCGTTTTTTTTGTCCAGGTGGCATGGACAGTGTCAGCTCTGATCCTCTGGGCCGTTTAGCATTATTTAGTTGTGTTACTGCATTATTTTTGTGAAGACTCTGCAGTACTGCAATGAAACTCCAACATGTGTGAACATAGCCCTAATTTCACTGCAGACTTTTGCACAATCAGGGAAGTTGCAGCACCCGATTCTGGCTGGTCAGAGATCATGAATCACTAAGGGGATTGGAGGATCCAGCCAAGCCTCCAGTGACATCACACCCTGCCCCCTGTCTGCATCATCATTCTGTGCTCAGCAAACACACACAATGTGAGACAGAAGCATGTAATCTTTGGTATCCTAAGGGGGGGAAGCAGAGGTAGCAGGAGGCAATGTGGATTAAAACAGAGGCCAGTTTTCTTCGCTTTCTGGATTTCAAACAGCTAACAGTATAGCAGAACCGCACAGACATAGTAACATATTATATAGACACATCTATATAACTTTTAATGTACTTTTAATAGAAAAACTGTTTTCCTTATGTGGAGTTCCCCTTTAATTCTTGGATAGTTCAGTGGATTTGTGGCTGGTGAAGGATAGATATCAGAGGGTTGTTGGTGATGGTGTGTATTCTGATTGGTTACAAGTGGTGTGTAATAAGGGTCTGTTCTTTTTAATATGTTTATGCAAAAGAGGAGCCCGTGGAGCCTCATTGAAGAGTCTCAAAACACAGGACTAGCCAGATATCCCTCCGGGAAGGACCCAGCCAAGGGGCAGCTCCTGTTAGGAAACCACCATATCAAGTGGCCCTATAAGTCAATGTAATGACAAGGGATAAACCAAGGCTAGGTAACCATCCACATACAGCTGTTTCGGGGCGTTGCCACTCATCAGTGTGGAGCAAGATTCTGGCTAGGTGGGAGCAATGCCTAGTAGAGCCACTGATGAGGGGCAACACCCCGAAACAGCTGTATGTGGATGGTTACCTAGCCTTGGTTTATCCCTTGTCATTACATTGACTTATAGAGCCACTTGATATGGTGGTTTTGGTGGTTTCCTAACAGGATCTGCCCTTTGGCTGGGTCCTTCCTGGAGGGATATCTGGCTAGTCCTGTGTTTTGAGACTCTTCAATGAGGCTCTACTGGCTCCTCTTTTGCATATTCATGTTTCCCAGGGGGCTATGCACCTAGGACTTCACTGCATTGAGCGCTTTCACTAGCAGCCAGCAGTGTTGTCGTTTGGCTGGTCTCCCTGAGTTCAGCAATCTGTTTCTTTTAATATGTTTGTAAGTGACATAAAAAAGGCTCATCTGTTTACCAATGACACAAATGTGTGCAAAGGGTTGATATTCCTGGAGGTGTATAGAGCAATATAGAAAATGATTTAGCCTTACAAGAATATGTTGTCAAAACAATGGAAACCAATATGCTTTTTTCAGATTAAAAACAGGTCTTTCCTTCAGGACTGTTATAGAAAAGAACTGGGAACATTTACAATAGTACAGGAAGTGATTCAATTTTATTCTTTTGCAATCCCCCCCTTGGACATCAATATAATCACGTGGGTCAAAACTGCAAGGCACAATGTACTTCAATGTTTCCAAATATAAAATAAAGCACTTGGGTATATCATCAGTTCTGTATTAGCAAAGGCTTCAGAAGAGAAAGGTCTAGAGGTAGTGATCTGACAGTGTTAAAATGAGTCACCAGGGCCGCCAGATGGTGGGGAAAGCAAATCGTATGCTGGACTGTGTAGCTAGAGGTATAACCAGTAAGAAGAGGAAGAGTGTGGTGAAAATAAAACTGAATACAAGAATAAGGGGACACAATCTGAGGTTAGTTGGTCAGAAACAAGAAAAGATTAGTTTATTGAAAGAGTAGTAGATGCTTCGAACAAGCTTCCAGTGTATGTATTAGGTAAATCTACAATAACTGAAAGGAGAATACTAATAGGGCAGACTAGATGGACCAAGTGTCCTTTTTCTGCCAAGTCTTCTATTTTTATGCCTAACTAGAAAATGTACCCGGCGCTGCCCGGGTAAAAAGTGTCAGTGTGTTAATTAGATTTGTTCCAAGGTCGCCCAGGAGTCAAATCTATGCCCTTGTTTTTTTTTTGTTTAAGTGGAAATCGCCAGGAGCCTTATATACCCCTACATATACTATATACCCAGACAGTTCTGCACTGTTTATGTAAATTGTAGCTTATGCACATTAGAAATAAACTAAAAACCACCTCTCCGTCCTTCCTCCCCACCCTCCTCATCATTAGGAATACTCCAGGCAGGGCCGGCGTTAGGGGGGGGCAAGCAGGGCAAATGCCCAGGGCCCCCATCCCCCAGGGGCCCCCTACCGCAGTTCCAGTGGAGAGGAGAGCACAGACAGCGTCCTCCAGCGTCTGGCAGTGATCCCTGGCTGCTGCTATCAGGGGTCACGCAGAGGCTGCAGGACGCTGGGCTCCGTGTCTGCTCCCCCTCCCTCCAGCTCCTCTCACTGCACGTGACTTCCTGCTCTGGTGTGGAGCTGTCGGGACGATGGAGGAGAGGGCTGCCGGGTGAGGATGACAGCCTACTACTACTACTGCTGCTGCTGCAAGGAACATGAGGGGAATTCACCACTACAACCAGCATGCTAGAGGGAGTAAGTGTTCTGTACATGTAGTGTGTAATGTGTATGAATGTAGGTGTATAATGCATGAATGCAGTGTGTGTTACATCTCCTGTGTATAGTGTGTGGACTGGATGGTTTGTATCTGTATAATGTGTTTTCATGGGTGTGTGAGTGAGTGTGTGTATGTGTATGTGTGTGTATATATATATATATATATATGGTGTGTGTGTGTATAAGCACTGCTGACTCCAAGTGTTGAGGTGAATAGACTGTATATAGGAGCTGCAGCCATTCTCCGGCCTCATCAGTCCTATGTAATTGCTGCAGCTCCTATGTATAGTGTATGATGACATCACTAAGGCAATACGGTGTATTTTATTGAGAAAAAAATAAGGTGGTATTCAGTCCTTAGGTCACTGTATGGTGGTAATATTGGTCTGTATATAGTGTCATTATGCAGTGGTCACTCTTTGGCATTAATATTGGTCTGTATATAGCGTATATATATACACTCATTACTGCCATAGATTGACTACCACATAATGACACTATATACAGACCAATATTACCGCCATACAGTGACCACCACATAATGACTCTATATACACACTATATACAGACCAATAGTACAACCATAGAGTGATCGCCCACATAATATTGGTCTGTATATAGTGTGTATATAGAGTCATTATACAGGGGTCAGTCTATGGCAGTAATTTTGGTCTGTATATAGAGTCATTATGCAGTGGTCACTCTTTGGCATTAATATTGGTCTGTATATAGCGTATATATAGAGTCATTATTGCCATAGATTGACTACCACATAATGACACTATATACAGTACAGCCACAGTACAGTACAGTATATATAGTACAGCCATAGAGTGATCTCCACATAATATTGGTCTGCATACAGTGTATATAGAGTCATTATACAGGGGTCAGTCTATGGCAGTAATATTGGTCTGTATATAGAGTCATTATGCAGTGGTCACTCTATGGCGGTAATATTGGTCTGTATATAGAGTGTATATAAAGTCATTATACAGGGGTCAGCCTATGGCAATAATATTGGTCTGTATATAGCGTATATAGCGTATAGAGTCATTACTGCCATAGATTGACTGCCACATAATGACTCTATATATACACTATATACACCAATAGTACAGCCATAGGGTGACAGCCACATAATATTGGTCTGTATACAGTGTATATACAGTCATTTATTATACAGTGGTCAGTCTATAGCGGTAATATTGGTCTGTATATAGTGTATATAGAGTCATTATGCGGTGGTCACTCTATGGCGGTAATATTGGTCTGTATATAGTGTATATAGAGTTATTATGGGGCGGTCACTTTTATGGTGGTAATATTGGCCTATATATAGTGTGTTTTCTTCAATAACGGTATGGAGGTAATATTTGGTCCTGATTATAGTGATTTTTTTAAATTTATTTTTTTAAAGCAATTCATATAAATAGTTCTTGTATTTACACCACTAGCGGGCAGTCCTGACATTTAGCGGCAGTCCTGGCATGTAGGGGCAGTCCTGGCATTTAGCGGCATTCCTGACATTTAGCGGCAGTCCTGGCATGTAGGGGCAGTCCCAGAATGTAGGGGCGGTCCCGACATCTAGGGGCGGTCCCGACATCTAGGGGCGGTCCCGACATCTAGGGGCGGTCCCGACATCTAGGGGCGGTCCCGACATCTAGGGGCGGTCCCGACATCTAGGGGCGGTCCCGACATCTAGGGTCGGTCCCGACATCTAGGGGCGGTCCCGACATCTAGGGGCGGTCCCGACATCTAGGGGCGGTCCCGACATCTAGGGGCGGTCCCGACATGTAGCGGCGGTCCCGACATGTAGCGGCATGTAAACTTCTGAACTGAGTAAGGGCCCTAATACATGGAGCGAAAATTGTCCGAATCAGGACGCTATCGCTCTGTGAGGACAATGGGGAACATGATCAGGTACTATATATCACAGACAAGGCCTGAGGACACTGGGGAACATGATCAGGTACTATATATCACAGACATGCCCTGAGGACACCGGGGAACGTGATCAGGTAGTATATATATCTTTATTGTTTACTATATACAGCAAGGATTGCACACACATCACTAATGATATACTGTATATATACACATAGGGGGAGATTTATCAAACATAGTGTAAAGTGAAACTGGCTCAGTTGCCCCTAGCAACTTATCAGATTCCACCTTTCATTACTCAGATTCTAAGTAGGTGGAATCTGATTGGTTGCTAGGGGCAACTGAGCCAATTCTTCTTTACACCAGTTTGATAAATCTCCTCCATAGCTTTTGCTGTAGTAGGCTCTCTAAGCGAGCTCCATTCTACCAGATTGGCGCTCACTTCTGCAGAATATCAGGCCGTGTAATACGGCCTTAAAAGTGGCCGTATGCTTCCAATAACTGCTGGCTGAACATTCCTTCAGCTGACAATTATCTCTCCCATCTGGTCCCGTCCTCCCCATACACAGAAATTTGGCACATCTGAGTTTTCCTGTGTTTTCTATGAGAGGGTAAAGCCATAGCCATACAGATCTGATGGCGGCTTATCTCTCTTAGAACAAAAGAGGTTGGGCATTGATTTTCCATCAAGCTTGATCCCCTATGTCCACTGATATTATCTGTCCAGAGAGCCCCATACACCTTACACTGATGGCCGAACCCACCAGGAGCAACAGGTACCACCAACAAAAGAGTAAAATGTATGGGGACCTTAAATTGTTGCTAAAATATTTCAGCATTTGGGGCCCCACCTTTAACTTTGCCCAGGGCCACATCTAGTCTAAAACCGGCCCTGACTCCAGGCAGATTGCTTCCTATTCCCCACCTGTGGCAGCCCGGCACATGGGCTGGATCGTTAATACACCTGTGCAAAGCTCAAACAGCAGTAAATGTTCCTGGATTATTCCTAATAATGAGGAGGGTGGGGAGGAAGGACAGAGAGGGTGTGCCAGCCTAATGCATATACAAATGTAAGCCCCGACCGTTAGACACAGCGCTGCCGGATTAAAAGTTGTTTTTATGACAATAACTGCATCGCCTGCCGAACGGACCCCAGGACAGATCTTGGATTAAAAGCAGCTATCTGAAGGTACAAGTGGTTTGGGGGGGACAGATTGTGGGTACAGAGTCGCTTTAAAGCACGGTACCAAAGTAGCTCTTTAAAGGACAGTACCAAAGTAACTCTTAAAGGGACAGTACTTAAGTCACACTTACAGGGATAGTTGCTCTTCAAAGGGTGGTACCTAAGTCTTTTTTTAAAAGGACAGTACATAAGCTGGTCTCAAAGGGACAGTATATAGTTAACTCTTAAAGGGTTGGCACCAAAGTTGCTCCTTAACCCCTAGGTGACCCTGGACGTACCCGTACGTCCAGGGCCGCCTCCATGTGTTCAGAGCGAAGCCGCTCGGCGGCCCCACTCTGAACCGCCGCGGTCCCGGGTGCTGCTCGTAGCCCGGGACCGCGGCTATTAGCTAGCATGGTCCGATTGCCGTGCCCGCTAATAAAGTAATCGGATGCAGCTGTCAAAGTTGACAGCTGCATCCGATTACTTGATGCAGCTGTTCCTGGTGTCTAGTGGGGTAGATTGCTCCTCCGGGACGTCGCTCCTCCAGGGGGGCTTCTAGTAGAAGTGTAAAAGAACTAATAAAAGTTTAAATCACCCCCCTTTTCTCATGTTATAAATAAATAAATAAACATGTCTGGTATCGCCGCGTGCGTAATCGCCCAAACTATTAATTAATCACATTCCTGATCTCGCACTGTAAATGGCGTAAAGGCAAAAAAAATCCCAAAATGCAAAGTTGCGCATTTTTGGTCGCATCAAATCCAGAAAAATTGTAATAAAGAGCGATCAAAAAGTCGCATATGTGCAATCAAGGTATCGATAGAAAGAACACATCATGGCGCAAAAAAACAAAGTATAAAAGCACTATAAGCCTGGGAATGGAGCGATTTTAAGGAACATATATTTGTTAACAATGGTTTGAATTTTTTTTACAGGCCATTAGATACAATGAAAGTTATACATGTTTCATATCATTGTAATTGTAACGACTTGAGGAACATATATAACAAGTCAGTTTTACCCCAGGGTAAATGGCGTAAAAACAAAAATCGCCCAAATAAAAGAAATGCGTTTTTTGTTTTTTTTTCAATTTCACCATACTTTGAATTTTTTTCTAGTTTCGCAGTGTACTTTTATGAAAAAAATTCAGCATGTCATTGCAAAGTAGAATTAGTGGCGCAAAATATAAGGGCTCATGTGGGTTTCTAGGTGAAAAAATGCAAGTGCTATGGCCTTTTAAGCACAAGGAGGGAAAAACGTAAACTCAAAAATTGAAATTGGCCCGATCCTCTAAGGGTTAAGAGACTATACCAAAGTCACTCTTAAAGGGACAGTACCAAAGTGGCTCTTAAATGGAGGGTATCAAGGGTTAAAGTTTCTCTTAAAGGGAAGTCACTGTTAAAGGGGCGTTTTTTTCAAGCACTATGTATTTCCCTGGAAATGCGAATCTAGTTTACAAATGTAAACTATTCAAAAAAGGTGGGAAAGATAAGAAGAGCGATGTCAGAAAGAGAAGGTAGGGGGCTACAGGGACATATCAGCAGGTTCATTTGCATTAACTTTCCTTTAAGTACATCTGCCTCTTTATACAGTAATTTGACTAATTTTTCTTTTTGTTAGAGAGCACTTCCCATTTTTCCGGGCTGCACCAGATGGCTGGAAGAACACTGTTCGACACAACCTCTGCTTCAGTAGCAGTTTTGAAAAAAGTGCTGGCTGGGTCTGTGCTGATGGCCCACGACGTTCCTGTTTGTGGAAACTAACACGACAAGGGAGAAGAAAGTTCAGAACAGAGATGCATGCCCTATCTGATGAGCTGGTGCGGGTGTTGCGGAGAAGCATGAATAAGCCAGGTGAATTGAAATTTTTATCACACAACTAATATTATAGAAAAAGAATAATGTGCTACTAAATTTCTCCAACAAATCTGCTGCATTTGAATGTACTTTTATTGGTGGTAAAATATTTACACACATGGTACTGCATATAAGGTCAAAGTTGATACACCCAACTATATTGGGTAAGGAGCAGTAAATATACACCTAAAAGTAAAGGCTAAGTAGCACAATCTATAAGTACTGCTACTTAAACCTACTGCATGCGAATTGATGTCTGGCCACATGTATTGAGGACGCCAATCCACTCAATATGGCCGATGGCAGGATGTGCATAACATGGGCCAGAAGTGCACGTCTCATGTGCTATCAGCACTGTGCACAAAGGCACTTAACTACTATCTGGCGGATAGGGCATATCTTAGCCCCATAAGTTGGTGCATGCGCACTTTCATGCCTAACTCTAATACAACATCTTGGCAAAGAGCAAAGTACTTACCCATGCCAATCTGTGTGCCGTAAGTATATTACCATAAGAACATTACCCGGCTAAATCAGTCCCCTTCTCTCAGCATATAAATACAAATGGCCACCGAATGTATAGTAATGCCATATGAAAATGATAATCAACTATGCATTATATACTCACCACATATACAGAAGACCCATCACTACCTACATATAATAACCCAATTCATATCTTAAAAGCACTCAAGTACTAGAGTATACTGCTTCTCAATTTGTTTGTTTCAGGTTGGTAAGATTGCTAATTACACTACTGCATAGTGTACGCTCACTGGAAGTGGCCTGGACTATGCTGCTGGGACAAGAGAGCAACATAGTCCGGGCCACTTCTGGTGAACATGTAAGCCAGCCTGCACATGGGGAGTAGGTGAGTACTTATTGTAAGTGGTGATGAAGCTAGTGATAAAGTTTCGCCACTAGATGTCACTATATTAGATGTGTGTATTTAAATGCTGTACGACGAAAGTATGTAAAGGGTTATTGTTTATTTGTGTGTCACATGGATCTGTGAACCTATAGGAAACTTTTCTTTGTTCTCTCCTATCACCTCTCTTTACTTCTTCTAATGCACTCTTTACCCACTCACAGCGCACTTTCAATACGTTGAGGAAGGAAGTCACATGGGTAGAGGAAGTGTATGAGCTTTTAGTGTTGGACATTGTAGAGGAAGGATGTAAGTGAGACAGCTCTCTACAGTGGTTCTCTCTGGGCCCTGGCCCTCTGCCAGCTCCCCCTTCTCTCAATGGTCAGTCTTAGTCAGGTTCCCATATGGGTAGGAAGTAGAGATGAGTGAACCTCAAGCATGCTGGAGTTCATCCGAACTTGATTGTTCAGCATTCGATTAGCGGTGGCTGCTGAAGTTGGATAAAGCTCTAAGGTTGTCTGGAAAACATGGATACAGCCAATGACTATATCCATGTTTTCCACATAGCCTTAGGGCTTTATCCAACTTAGCAGCCATTGCTAACCAAATGCAGAACGATCGAGTTCAGATGAACTCCAGCATGCTCGAGGTTCACTCATCTCTAGTAGGAAGCAAGCCAAAACACAGCTAACAGTTTCTCCTTAGTTAACTCTACACAACACTATGCAGTGTTAAACTCTTACAGGAGAGGACAAGTCTAAAAATAACCACAACCCATGCCGTGGACTAGGAGAGTCACAGTGCAGGACAGTATCCACAGACAGCAGTACGTTAGGAACTGATCCAGATAGAGCAAGGTTGCTAAGAGCCTAGAAATCTTGCAGCGCTGTTGTCAGCAGGGAACCCTCAGCATTCCGATCATTCCAGGTAATAGGGTCTGGGGCCATGTGTCACCCTCATAGGACGGGTCACCCGACACTGGTGGGCATTAGGTGGTGTGAAGACCCAAAGGTCAATACACGGGCACAAGTATTCATTCTTCTAAGTATTTTTCCACCTCATCCTCCAACATCCCGGCAGAGCACAGTACTACTTGGGTTGGGACTCTCACTACATCTTCCTCTCTGCTACTCTGATTTTTTGTATCTCTCAACACACTACTCAGTAGTGATGTCACGATACCAGAATTTTGAGTTCGATACCAGAATTTTGAGTTCGATACCAACACCAACTTTTTTTTTCTTTTCAATGCTCGATACCAATTCGATACTTAATAAATTATATTTAAGAAACAAAAAACACAAGAATAGAAATGACCCCCCCTCCCCCAGGTTCAGGTCAGTATGAACCAATTTATGTTCCCCCATTATTTAAAATAAATAAAAACTTGCCCAACTTTTTTTTTTTTTAATCTCTCCGCCTGTCTGGCTGGGGGGTGAGGGGCATTTTTTGCGCCGTGATCTGTAGTTTTATTTAGTACCATGTTTTTATGTGGTACTGAATTGGGTGGTTTCTGCGCTTGCTCGGTTTACCGTGCCTGATCAGGAAGGTGACAGGTAGTATGGACAATAACACTTCAGCTTCCAGGGATGGGGGTTGTAGTCATGTAACACACACTTCAGATATCAGGGGGGTGATGGTGGAAGTAGTCATGTAACACACAACTGCTATCAGGGGGGAGGATGGGGGTTGTAGTCATGTAACACACAACTGCTATCAGGGGGGAGGATGGGGATTGTAGTCATGTAACACACACCTGCTATCGGGGAGGATGGGGGTTTTAGTCATGTAACACTTTAACTATCAGAGGGTGATGGGGGTTGTAGCCATATAACACACACCAGCCAGCAGGGGGGATGATGGGGGTTGTAGACATATAACACACACCAGCCAGCAGGGGGGATGATGGGGGTTGTAGACATATAACACACACCAGCCAGCAGGGGGGATGATGGGGGTTGTAGCCATATAACACACACCAGCCAGCAGGGGGGATGATGGGCGTTGTAGCCATGTAACACACACCAGCCAGCAGAGGGATGATGGGGGCTGTAGTTTTACTATTCTTGCTGTCGTAACCCCCCACATTGTTAATGTCTGCTCCGGAGTTTCCTGCCGGCCCCGGCCTCCCGCCCCTCCTCACACTCCTGCCGCCCCCACCTTATAGTCCTCCCGTCCAGATGTAGTGGCCGCATCTCCTCCTGCCGCCCCCTCCTCCAGTCTTCTCCTCTCCCTGACGCGCCGCTCTCCCTCTTCAGCCTTGACCCTGCTCTGCCCGCAGTCATTAGCAGCTGGGGTCTGCTACACACAGTAGCCGACCCCTGCTGTATATGGACCAGGCTCAGGAGGGGGGTAATGCCGCTGTCAGTGTGACAGCGGCATCTATATAGTTACATAGCCGGCACAAGCAATAGCTATGTGCCGGCTATTTGAATTTGGCGCCGATGGGGGAAGAGGGTGTGCGCGCCGAGGAGGTGACAGGTATAAGCAGGAGGGCGGCGCAAAGAGAACACGGCCGGCGCTCGGATAGCCGCTGGCCATGTTCTCTGCGCTATACTTTATGTTAAACTGCATAATAGCGCAGTTTAACATAAAGTTTCGATACCAGGAAATCCTGCACATGGGGGGCTATATATGGGGATGTTGCACATGGGGGGGGGCTATAAATTGGGATGCTGCACATAGGGAGGTTCTATATATAGGGATGCTACATGGGAGCGTCTATATATGGGGATGCTGCATGGTGGGGGCTATATATGGGGATGCTGCACATGGGGGGGCTCTATGGGGATGCTGCACATAGGGGGGGCTATATATGGGGATGCTGCACAGGGGGGTCTATATATGGGGATGCTGCATGGTAGGGGCTATATATGGGGATGCTGCATGGTAGGGGCTATATATGGGGATGCTGCATGGTGGGGGCTGCATGTGGGGATGCTGCATGGTAGGGGCTATATATGGGGATGCTGCATGGTGGGGGCTGCATGTGGGGATGCTGCATGGTGGGGGCTATATATTGGGAATGCTTCACAAAGAGGCTTCTCTATATGGGAATGCTGCACATAGGGGCTTCACTATATGGGAATGCTTCACTATATGGGAATGCTGCACATGGGGGGGGCTATATTATATGGGGACTACAGAGAGTAGTCTATACTATATAGGAAAGCATACCTATTATGTAGGGGTGCAGGGGAGCCTTAAAACTATATGGGGGAACAGATGGGCCAACTACTATATAGGGACATGGGGGACTTGAATAATGTTATATTTTGTAGCTAGGAGCCCAAACTGTTTCTCTGGCAGTTTCTGGAGAGAGGATTCATGGCTAGGAGAATAATTCAAGATGTCCCAGGAGCTTGATGGAGAGAAATAAGAAAAATTAACAAATCTGAGAAGACTCCTCCTGTGAGTCACTGGATGGAACTGCATTCTCTTATAGGGTCTGTAGTGGTAGTAATAGTGGTCAGGGTCGGACTGGGCCACCGGGGAGCCGGGGGATCCCCCGGTGGGCCCCACCCCCTCCTCCCTCTTGCAGGGCCCTTCCCCTAAGCCAGAGAGGGGCCTCCCCTTTGGAAGCTGCCTTATATCGGGAGCTCCCACACTGCTGGGGTGAGTTCAGCACCGCATCAGGGCCCGTTCTTTCTGCAATCATGGGCCCTCCCCTCCCCCTGCTCACCTGGCTCCTTACATCAGCTCTGGGCCTCAGCGCTGACCTCATCCTGCCTGTCACGAGAGCAGCAGCAGCAGCAGGGCCTCCTCCATCCCCCTCCCCTCTGCAATCACGTGACTCTCCTGTTGCTATGTGTGCAGTCGGTGCACAGGGGATGGGGAGAGGCTGCAGGCTGCCCGGCCTGGCTGGGAGAAGAGAAGATGGAGACAAGAAGACTGAAGCCTCCTGCCCTGCTGAACATGTGAGTGTGTGTGTATATACTTGTCTATCTGTCATCAGTGTGTGTCTGTACATGTGTCATGTGTTTATGCATGTGAGTGATATATATATGTGTGTTTTCTATCATGTATATAGTGTGTATTATGTAATGTCGTTCTATAGATAGTTTATATGTATAATCTGCATGCTTTTGTAACTGTGTATCCATGTTGGTGAGTCTGTGTGTGTTAGTATGATTAGATGTATATATGTAAGGCGTGTTGTGTCTGCATGTTTGTGTATGTCTGCAGTATGTCTATTTGTGTATATATGTATACTGTATGTATGTCTGCAGTATGTCTATTTGTGTATATATGTATACAGTGTATATGTCTGCAGTATGTCTATTTGTGTATATATGTATACTGTATGTATGTCTGCAGTATGTCTATTGGTGTATATATGTATACAGTGTGTATGTCTGCAGTATGTCTATTTGTGTATATATGTATACTGTATGTATGTCTGCAGTATGTCTATTTGTGTATATATGTATACAGTGTGTATGTCTGCAGTATGTCTATTTGTGTATATATGTATACAGTATGTATGTCTGCAGTATGTCTATTTGTGTATATATGTATACCGTGTATATGTCTGCAGTATGTCTATTTGTGTATATATGTATACAGTATGTATGTCTGCAGTATGTCTATTTGTGTATATATGTATACTGTATGTATGTCTGCAGTATGTCTATTTGTGTATATATGTATACTGTATGTATGTCTGCAGTATGTCTATTTGTGTATATATGTATACTGTATGTATGTCTGCAGTATGTCTATTTGTGTATATATGTATACTGTATGTATGTCTGCAGTATGTCTATTTGTGTATATATGTATACAGTGTGTATGTCTGCAGTATGTCTATTTGTGTATATATGTATACTGTATGTATGTCTGCAGTATGTCTATTTGTGTATATATGTATACAGTGTGTATGTCTGCAGTATGTCTATTTGTGTATATATGTATACAGTATGTATGTCTGCAGTATGTCTATTTGTGTATATATGTATACAGTGTATATGTCTGCAGTATGTCTATTTGTGTATATATGTATACCGTGTATATGTCTGCAGTATGTCTATTTATGTATATATGTATACAGTATGTATGTCTGCAGTATGTCTATTTGTGTATATATGTATACTGTATGTATGTCTGCAGTATGTCTATTTGTGTATATATGTATACTAGGGCTGGGCAATATGGCCAAAAAATAAAATCTCGATTTTTTTAAAAAATTTTTGGACGATTCTCGATTTAAATCTCGATTTTTTTTTTTTTCTCTTTTTGCTAAACAAACAGAACATTTTTCTCCCTGCAGCATCAGAAACTATTTTATAGACGTTTGAGACAACAACCATATTGCTTCCCAGTGTAACAGTGCTCCTCCCGTGCCCCTATGTAGTAGACAAGCCCATTGTGTGCCCCATATAAGTAGTTTTCCCAAATATGTGCCCTATGTACTAGTGTATTAGTAGTAGTACAGATGAGGGGATTAGCAGTACAGGTAAAGATGAGGGGTGTAGTAGTAGTAGTACAGGTAAAGATGAGGGGTGTAGTAGTAGTAGTAGTAGTACAGGTAAAGATGAGGGGTGTAGTAGTAGTAGTACAGGTAAAGATGAGGGGTGTAGTAGTAGTAGTACAGGTATAGATGAGGGGTGTAGTAGTAGTACAGGTAGAGATGAGGGGTGTAGTAGTAGTAGTACAGGTATAGATGAGGGGTGCAGTAGTAGTACAGGTAAAGATGAGGGGTGTAGTAGTAGTACAGGTAAAGATGAGGGGTGTAGTAGTAGTACAGGTATAGATGAGGGGTGTAGTAGTAGTACAGGTAAAGATGAGGGGTGTAGTAGTAGTACAGGTAAAGATGAGGGGTGTAGTAGTAGTAGTACAGTTAAAGATGAGGGGTGTAGTAGTAGTAGTACAGGTAAAGATGAGGGGTGTAGTAGTAGTAGTACAGGTAAAGATGAGGGGTGTAGTAGTAGTAGTACAGGTAAAGATGAGGAGTGTAGTAGTAGTAGTACAGGTAAAGATGAGGGGTGTAGTAGTAGTAGTACAGGTAAAGATGAGGAGTGTAGTAGTAGTAGTACAGGTAAAGATGAGGGGTGTAGTAGTAGTAGTACAGGTAAAGATGAGGAGTGTAGTAGTAGTACAGGTAAAGATGAGGGGTGTAGTAGTAGTACAGGTAAAGATGAGGGGTGTAGTAGTAGTACAGGTAATAGATGAGGGGTGTAGTAGTAGTACAGGTAAAGATGAGGGGTGTAGTAGTAGTACAGGTAAAGATGAGGGGTGTAGTAGTAGTACAGGTAAAGATGAGGGTCAGGGACATAGCTAAGAGCATGGGGCAGACTGGGGGGGAAGGGCATGGGGTACACTGGGCTGGAGAGCATGGGGTACACTGGGGGGGGCAAGTATGGGGCACACTGGGGGGAGCAAGGGGCAGACTAGGGGGGAAAGGCATGGGGTACACTGGGGGACATGCATGGGGCACACTGGGGGAAGCATGGGGCAGATCGGGGGGAGAATAGGGCAGATCGGCAGGGGCATGGAGCAGACCGGGGCAGGAGGGAACATACCTGGTGTACCCGCTCTGCGCGGGCGCACACCACCGGCACTTGCGCTCTCCTCCCGCCCGCACTACTCCCCGCAGCGGACCCGCCCCCATAGCCGGACGTGTACGCGCGCTTCCTCCCGGCCGCACATGGAGGTCCCCGGAGGAGCCTGCAGATACTGAAGCATCGGGTGATAGTGTCGCTGCTGTACAGCTCCAGCACCCGCAGCGATCACCCGATGCTTCAGTATCTGCAGCCTCCTCCGGGGACCTCCATGTGCGGCCGGGAGGAAGCGCGCGTACACGTCCGGCTATGGGGGCGGGTCAGAGGCGGGGACATAGGACGCTGCTGGGCGCTCGCGCTCCTCACGCTGTTTCAGTAGCTGGAGGATGCGAGCAGCCTGCCCGCGCGCCCAAATCCAATGATTTTTGTTGGAAAATCGATTTTCGAATTCTGGGCGAATTAATCGAATTAATTCGATTAATCGCCCAGCCCTAATGTATACTGTATGTATGTCTGCAGTATGTCTATTTGTGTATATATGTATACTGTATGTATGTCTGCAGTATGTCTATTTGTGTATATATGTATACAGTATGTATGTCTGCAGTATGTCTATTTGTGTATATATGTATACTGTATGTATGTCTGCAGTATGTCTATTTGTCTATATATGTATACTGTATGTATGTCTGCAGTATGTCTATTTGTCTATATATGTATACTGTGTGTATGTCTGCAGTATGTCTATTTGTGTATATATGTATACCGTGTGTATGTCTGCAGTATGTCTATTTGTGTATATATGTATACTGTATGTATGTCTGCAGTATGTCTATTTTTGTATATATGTATACCGTGTGTATGTCTGCAGTATGTCTATTTGTGTATATATGTATACTGTATGTATGTGATGAGAAGTTCACACTTTGGAGGTCCAGTTGTGCAGGAGATCCGTGAGGCTTGGGCTCTGATCAGCTGAGGATTCTCACATCAAAGATGATAGGTGTTGTAGTTGACAGTAAGACTTTAATCAATGTATGACAGGTTTCATCAAATGAGATCATCAGATCTATTGAGGATTCCCTTAGAAACACATTATCCATTGATTTGTCTTACTCCTACGTCTACTACAACTCCTATCATCTTTGATGTGAGAATCCTGAATCAGCTGATCAGCGCCCAAGCCTCACGGATCTCCTGCACAACTGGGACCTCCAGAGTGCAAACTTCTTCTCAACTATTGTACCGATTGTATCAAAAATAAAGATATAAGCAGCAGACACAAGTGGGATAATACCCCCTCACCAGACTGCACCCCCTCCGGAGCAGCAGCAGCAGTATCAGTGATAGGGAGGATTATGCCCCCCCTCATCTGACTGCACCCCCTCCGGAGCAGCAGTATCAGTGATAGGTAGGATAATACCCCCTCACCAGACTGCACCCCCTCCGGAGCAGTAGTATCAGTGATAGGTAGGATTATGCCCCCCCTCACCAGACTGCACCCCCTCCGGAGCAGCAGTAGTATCAGTGATAGGATTATGCCCCCCCTCACCAGACTGCACCCCCTCCGGAGCAGTAGTATCAGTGATGGGTAGGATAATACCCCCTCACCAGACTGCACCCCCTCTGGAGCAGCAGTATCAGTGATAGGTAGGATAATACCCCCTCACCAGACTGCACCTCCTCCGGAGCAGCAGTATCAGTGATAGGTAGGATAATACCCCCTCACCAGACTGCACCCCCTCTGGAGCAGCAGTATCAGTGATAGGTAGGATAATACCCCCTCACCAGACTGCACCTCCTCCGGAGCAGCAGTATCAGTGATAGGTAGGATAATACCCCCTCACCAGACTGCACCCCCTCCGGAGCAGCAGCAGTATCAGTGATAGGTAGGATAATACCCCCCTCACCAGACTGCACCCCCTCCGGAGCAGCAGTATCAGTGATAGGTAGGATAATGCCCCCTCACCAGACTGCACCCCCTCTGGAGCAGCAGTATCAGTGATAGGTAGGATAATACCCCCTCACCAGACTGCACCCCCTCCGGAGCAGTAGTATCAGTGATAGGTAGGATAATACCCCCTCACCAGACTGCACCCCCTCCGGAGCAGTAGTATCAGTGATAGGTAGGATAATACCCCCTCACCAGACTACACCCCCTCCGAAGCAGTAGTATCACTGATAGGTAGGATTATGCCCCCTCACCAGACTACACCCCCTCCGGAGCAGTAGTATCACTGATAGGTAGGATTATGCCCCCCCTCACCAGACTGCACCCCCTCCGGAGCAGTAGTATCAGTGATACGTAGGATAATACCCCCTCACCAGACTGCACCCCCTCCGGAGCAGCATCAGTATCAGTGATAGGTAGGATAATACCCCCTCACCAGACTGCACCCCCTCTGGAGCAGCAGTATCAGTGATAGGTAGGATAATACCCCCTCACCAGACTGCACCCCCTACGGAGCAGTAGTATCAGTGATAGGTAGGATTATGCCCCCCCTCACCAGACTGCACCCCCTCCGGAGCAGCATGAGTATCAGTGATAGGTAGGATAATACCCCCTCACCAGACTGCACCCCCTCCGGAGCAGTAGTATCAGTGATAGGTAGGATTATGCCCCCCCTCACCAGACTGCACCCCCTCCGGAGCAGTAGTATCAGTGATAGGTAGTATAATACCCCCTCACCAGACTGCACCCCCTCCGGAGCAGTAGTATCAGTGATAGGTAGGATAATACCCCCTCACCAGACTACACCCCCTCCGAAGCAGTAGTATCACTGATAGGTAGGATTATGCCCCCTCACCAGACTACACCCCCTCCGGAGCAGTAGTATCACTGATAGGTAGGATTATGCCCCCCCTCACCAGACTGCACCCCCTCCGGAGCAGTAGTATCAGTGATACGTAGGATAATACCCCCTCACCAGACTGCACCCCCTCCGGAGCAGCATCAGTATCAGTGATAGGTAGGATAATACCCCCTCACCAGACTGCACCCCCTCCGGAGCAGCAGTATCAGTGATAGGTAGGATAATACCCCCTCACCAGACTGCACCCCCTACGGAGCAGTAGTATCAGTGATAGGTAGGATTATGCCCCCCCTCACCAGACTGCACCCCCTCCGGAGCAGCATGAGTATCAGTGATAGGTAGGATAATACCCCCTCACCAGACTGCACCCCCTCCGGAGCAGTAGTATCAGTGATAGGTAGGATTATGCCCCCCCTCACCAGACTGCACCCCCTCCGGAGCAGTAGTATCAGTGATAGGTAGGATAATACCCCCTCACCAGACTGCACCCCCTCCGGAGCAGCAGTAGTATCAGTGATAGGTAGGATTATGCCCCCCCTCACCAGACTGCACCCCCTCCAGAGCAGCAGTATCAGTGATAGGTAGGATAATACCCCCTCACCAGACTGCACCCCCTCTGGAGCAGCAGTATCAGTGATAGGTAGGATAATACCCCCTCACCAGACTGCACCCCCTACGGAGCAGTAGTATCAGTGATAGGTAGGATTATGCCCCCCCTCACCAGACTGCACCCCCTCCGGAGCAGCATGAGTATCAGTGATAGGTAGGATAATACCCCCTCACCAGACTGCACCCCCTCCGGAGCAGTAGTATCAGTGATAGGTAGGATTATGCCCCCCCTCACCAGACTGCACCCCCTCCGGAGCAGTAGTATTAGTGATAGGTAGGATAATACCCCCTCACCAGACTGCACCCCCTCCGGAGCAGCAGTAGTATCAGTGATAGGTAGGATTATGCCCCCCCTCACCAGACTGCACCCCCTCCAGAGCAGCAGTATCAGTGATAGGTAGGATAATGCCCCCCTCACCAGACTGCACCCCCTCCGGAGCAGTAGTATCAGTGATAGGTAGTATAATACCCCCTCACCAGACTGCACCCCCTCTGGAGCAGCAGTATCAGTGATAGGTAGGATAATACCCCCTCACCAGACTGCACCCCCTACGGAGCAGTAGTATCAGTGATAGGTAGGATTATGCCCCCCCTCACCAGACTGCACCCCCTCCGGAGCAGCAGTATCAGTGATAGGTAGGATAATGCCCCCCTCACCAGACTGCACCCCCTCCGGAGCAGTAGTATCAGTGATAGGTAGGATAATACCCCCTCACCAGACTGCACCCCCTCCGGAGCAGCATCAGTATCAGTGATAGGTAGGATAATACCCCCTCACCAGATTGCACCCCCTACGGAGCAGTAGTATCAGTGATAGGTAGGATTATGCCCCCCCTCACCAGACTGCACCCCCTCCGGAGCAGCAGTATCAGTGATAGGTAGGATAATGCCCCCCTCACCAGACTGCACCCCCTCCGGAGCAGTAGTATCAGTGATAGGTAGGATAATACCCCCTCACCAGACTGCACCCCCTCCGGAGCAGCATCAGTATCAGTGATAGGTAGGATAATACCCCCTCACCAGATTGCACCCCCTACGGAGCAGCAGTATCAGTGATAGGTAGGATAATGCCCCCCTCACCAGACTGCACCCCCTCTGGAGCAGTAGTATCAGTGATAGGTAGGATAATACCCCCTCACCAGACTGCCCCCCCTCCGGAGCAGCAGCAGTATCAGCACTAAAGTAGTAAAAATTCTTGTGATTTTATTCACACTCTCTAGCGCGATGTTTCGTTTTAGCTCTGAGTAAGGCAAAACATTGCACAAGAGGGAGTGAATAAAGTCACAAGATTTTTGACTACTTTGGTGCTGTCTTCGCTGCTGAATTATTGTACCAAGTCTCCTGGTTCTGTTGAAAGGGCTGCAAGCGGCATCAAGGTGAACAAACCACCGCTAAAGTGACTGGCGGTCTTGGGCTTGTAACATGACCGCCCGAGGTGAGCAGCAAGTTTAGCCACTTACACACATTTGTTCTGCAGTAATACGCTATGTGCGCCGCATGGTGTTCTCTCTCTTCTACTAGTAGATGTATAAAATGGCAGATTACATTTTAAAGCCAGGTTTACACGCTGACCACTGATATGCCTTTCATGATGGTCCTTTAAAGTCTTATTCTAGACCAACACCTTATGGTGAGGCTAGAATAACCCGTCATGGGTCTCCTCTGCTGGAGATTGTAATAGAGGAGCAGACTAGATGGTCATTTTTCCTTCATCTTCTGAGGCTGTGTTCACACATGACATTTTTTATGTGTTTTTACAGCAATATTGTTGGAATTTCATTAAAGTTTCTACATAAGTGGTGCAGTTTTACCACAACTGCATAAATCAGTAACAACTGTATAAGTGACTGGCAGTGCACTAGCGTTGCTGGTCACATACACAGCTCTATGCAAAGTCGCTGTACTAACGTGAAAGGTTTGGCGCTGATTATGTCTTTATATATTGGGTGGGCCCCAAGAATCAATTTCCCTGGTGGGCCAAGGTACCCCAGTCCGACACTGATAGTGGTCATGGCGTGGCGGTAGTGGTATCATTGGTTCAGCTGTATTATGGAGGCAATATGTAATCACTGTATAGGTGGTAATATTAGCACTGCGCCCCGGGAAAGGGGGAGGGCGCCAAAAGCAAATTCCGCACAGGGTGCTATTTACCTTAAAGGGGTAGTGTGGCGCTCAGAAATTATTCACAGAATAACACACATTACAAAGTTATACAACTTTGTAATGTATGTTATGTCTGTGACTCGCCCCGTTCCCCGTGTCCCCCCACCCCCACCCGTGTACCCGGAAGTGTGGTGCATTATACATTACCTGATCCGTGTCGAGGGCCGTCCGCCATCTTGTGCCAAACGTCATCTTCGGACGGACGGCCGAGTCGCTGCCGCCCGTCCCCCCTCCGCCGCGTCACAACTGTGCTCAGCCGCGATTGGCTGAGCACAGTTATGCTCAGCCAATCGCGGCTGAGCATCGGATGACGCTGCAGAGGGCGGACGGCATTCGGAACAGTCGGAGCTGTTCGCCGTCCGCCCGAAGAAGACGTCGCTGAATGAAGATAGAAGACATGTGTGTCGGCACGTGACAGGTATGTATAGCGCACCACACTTCCGGGTACACGGGTGGGGGTGGTGGGACACGGGGAAGGGGGCCATTCACAGACATAACATACATTACAAAGTTGTATAACTTTGTAATGTGTGTTATTCTGTGAATAATTTCTGAGCGCCGCACTACCCCTTTAAGGCTGACCCTGCCCCTACACATGCACCCTACACTGTTGCCACGGCTACGGGGACACAACAGTGCGGTATACTTACTTGTCCCACTCTGCCGCAGCTGCTGATTCCTGAGCGACCCGCTGTCCGTCGATGTCATAATTTTGACTATTTCTACAGATTTCTACAGAAAAATGTTTGCTCAGCGTAGACAGCATTATATTGTGCTATACACTATACTGTGCTACGCTGAGCGGCTATTTCTTGTGGAAACGTCACATCAGCTAAAGTAGTCAAAATGATGACATCAGACAGCGGGCGGCTTAGGAACCGGCTGCTGCAGCAGAAAAGGGCAGGTAAGTATACTGCACTTTTGTGTCACCGCAGGGCCGGCCTTTGGGGTAAGCGACCTGTGCGGTCGCACAGTGCGCATCACTCCTGGCAAGTTATGGGGTGCCCCAGGCCTCCTGCAGTGGCTCAGTGAACAATGAGGACGGATGCCCCAATATTCACTTAGCAACCACAGAGGGCCGGTGCATGGCGCCCCAAGACCAGCATTGGGCCTTTTAACTGTGAGGCTCATAATGATCCCTCACAGTTAAATGATGCGGCATCCCCTCACTGACAGAGCGGGAGCTATTGGCTCCTACTCTGTCAGTCACTCTTGTGCCGCCTGCGGCCACAAGAGGCCGCTGTGTCCGGTGTCCCGACGCCCGAGTTACATCACCAGAGCGCCACCCACCGAGCCGAGATCTGGACCTGGAGCCGGGTGAGTTTAAGTGTCTGTTTGTCTAAGTGTGTGCGTCTACATGGGATCGGATGGGATGGGGAGAGAGGGTAGGGAGGGGGCAACTACTTACATGGAGAGAGGGGAGAGGGCGACTATCCAGGGCAGTTTCTAGGCCATTTTGGCAACAGGGCGAATCCTGACAAAAGCGCCCCCCCCCCCTCCCCCTTCACCTCAGTTCATCGCTGGGGAAGGAAGGTTTTTTTTTATTAAGATTGGGGTACTAGGAAGATGCAGTGTGTGTATTCCAGCCCTACCTAATAATGTTCTACTTAATACAAAATCATGAATAATTGACTCACAGGTGACTTCTTTTTGATCAAAGGGGTCACTTTCCTTTTTCCTCTCTATCTGGCCCAGGCCTCCATGATGATTTCTTCCAGCTACAATTTTCTTCATCTCTTTAGAACCTGCCAGACAAACATTTTAGACTCCGCAATTTTCCTTAAACTTCCTTCCCTTTTTCCCTTGTATAGGGCCCATACAGTAGAAATTGCGCTGCTTGGTGTCATGCGCAGTAAAGTAAGTAGGTATGTGGGTAGCCCCCTGTATGTAGGATTTCCTGCTGTGCCCCCATAAAGTAATAATGTCCCCTGCTGTCCCCCCCCATAGTAAAAATGCCCCACTGCTGTGCTCCCTATATAGTAATAATGTGCCTGCTGCACCCACCATAGTTATAAAGTTCCCCCCTTTGCCTGCAAAAAACCTTCCACACACACTACCCCCACCTGACCCCTCTACACACACTATCCCACCTGACCCCCCCCTACGCACACACTATCCACCGCCTGCTATCCACCAGGTTACAATACTCCCCGATACAATACTCACTGGAGCAGCGTGACCCCAGTGGTACGTTGGGCCAGCAGAACACTGTGTGGGTAGGGCTAGGGATCACTTTTGGAGGCTGTGGCTGCTGTGCCGCACGGAATACGGATGTGGAATGCCTGTAATGGACAGACAGATAGATTGATAGGAGAGAGATGGATAGGAGAGAGAGAGATAGATAGATATGTATAAGAGAGTTCAGCAGCACTCCAGAATTGGCAGGTGGTGCCAGCGGATCAAATCCTGACCAAGGACGTGGTAAATATGTAGCAGATAGTCCACAGCACTCAGGTATAACGTGAAAGAACTGTGTTTTTATTCCATCAAAAAAGCTTCAATAAATCAGGTTCAGGGAAGAAAGAGTGCTGCACCTCACACCTATGGCTGATACTAGTACCTCTCGGCTGCATAAAAAACATCACAATTCTGTATGTCAATTGATCAAGCCACATTGCCCCATGTACCTCGTGCAGGTATCTGATACACATGGGTCCCTACACTAAGTCCACACTGTGCCAGTCAGCGACCACCACCCCCGCAGACGTGCACAGTCAGGGAAGGGAGGCCATGAAACGGCCCTGCAACCCCCATGCCACAGGACCAGACCCAAAAATGCCACACCAAAACCCAGCCAGCACCACCGGCGGAGGAAGCTGCCCCCAAACAGCACAAGTCTGGATAAGGGGGTCGCTGTAGATGCGGTGCAGGAGGGCCTGTTGATTTGGTGAGTGCGGGGCCGGGAGCTGTCTGGTGCCGTCCTAGAAACGGCACTGCGACAATCTACAACTACCTACATGAGGGGATGGGGGAGGCTACCTACCCATAACTACATACATGGGGATAGGGGAGGGAGCAACTACCTACCTACATGGGAGGAGAGGGGAGAGTGCAAATACCCAGCTACAACTACCTATCTACCTACAACTACCTACCTACAGCTACCCACCTATACCTACCTACAACTACCTACCTACCTTCAATTGCCTACCTACCTACAGCTACCCACCTACTGACCTACAGCTACCTACCTTCCTACAGCTACCCACCTATACCTACCTACAGCTACCTACATACCTGCTGATTGGAAAGGATGTTGTGTCTACAACTGCCTTCCTACAGCTACCTACCTATACCTACAGCTACCTACCTACCTGCTGATTGGAGAGGATGTGGTGTCTTTATTACCAGGCACAGGGACTTGCACTTGGTTTCACCAATTAATCTTCATGTGTAAAAGGAATCTAGATGTACAGAAGGGTCTATGTTATTTCTACAGCTCCCCCCATCCACTCTTTCCTCTTTGTACAGCTCTCTGCCACCCATTGCACAGTGGACTCAGTTATTATGGTTAGTTGAGCACCACTGGATTATATCAACTGCACCGCTTTTTTTTCTTGATCACTATTCACATCATAAGGTTTTTGCTAGTAGTGCCAACTGCTAACTTGTTTTTCTATACCGACATAAACCTTTTTTTTTTATAGATAATGTATGGAATTAGTAAATGTTTTGCCTGTTAGATAAATAAATTGAGAAAATTAATTAGGTTTCGTTTTATTTTGCAGCACTGATGGAATTAATGTTTGGGATGTGAAGCTCCTGTCTTCTATTCCAGTACTGGCTGCGTTCTGAGACACCAATAATTTAAAGAATTTCCTGAATTCAAGGGCTTTACCTTCTTGTGTTTTCTCACTTGTATTGCACTTTATTAGATGATGATCACAATTAAATATTATTTCATCTACAATTTGCCTACTTAGTTGTATATCTTGCATATTATATAGTAAGGCTGCCTTCACACTACCTCTTTTTTTTTTTAGTTAGCTTGCCCTCCGGTCTTTTGATGCTCTGGGACTACTGGTACCCGGCTCTTCCCAGTACCTAGTGGGCACTGGGGTAATATTGGGGAAGTTAGTGTTAGCCATTTTATACCGGCTAACACTAGGCCCGACTTTGTAATTGATGTCGTCTATCAGACAGCTTCCACTACAAAGCCTGTAATAAAATAAAAATAATACGCCACACAATAAAGTATTTTATTCTAAAACTAACAACGCCCCTCATTTACCATTTTTTCTTTAAAAAAACAAACTGATCATGGACATAGTCCATCGAATCCAACGCAATCCTCCATACCGTTATCTAAAAAACAAAAGGGCAGAACACAAACCCCTATCATTGTTACAGGTGTTCTGCACCTTACAGTATGCAGCATCTTGGCAGATGGTACTTACTGTCTGCCACACAAGGGGTTCAGTGAGGATGCATGGCATTCACACTTAACCTTTGTGTGCAAGACTAAGCAATGCAGCAAGCTACCCTCACCTAGCCCCCTGGGGGCCTCATTGATGTCACAATGTGCCCAGCAAGGAAGGGGGTTAATCGCCCCCCTTCCTTGATGGGATGGGTGCAGTGCTGGGGGGAAAAGGGAGGCTCTATTGATACTCATCCTGACGTTGTCTTTCTTTAGCAGAGCCTGACACACAGAGGTAGAAGTGTGATAGGCTCTGCCTCTTCAAAGCTGAAGACACTGAATCAGCGGCTGCAGCAGGGGTCACTTAACCCCTTCCTTTCTGGAGCGGGTGCATTCGGGTCGGCATTTTTTACGCGAATACGGACTTCAGCAATGATGTCCATGTTCGGGTAAAAATCCCGCCCCGAAAAAAAATTAAATTATTCACATATAAAGTAAAAAATGCAACCGCATGAAATAAACATTTTTTGGGGGCGTATAAAAAATGCAGATTATTGTATGCCAGATTATTGTATTATATACGCACTTTATGGTTTAGCTTAAAGCGACTCTGTACCCAGAATCTCCCCCCCCCTCCCCCAAACCACGTGTACTTTTGGATAGCTGCTTTTAATCCAAGATCTGTCCTGGGATCTGTTCGGCAGGTGATGCAGTTATTGTCCTAAAACACTACTTTTAGACTTCCAGTTCCAGTGCCACGGTAAATAACAGAACACCTGACATACTCCTCTACCCGTTAGGGACATGGAGAAACAACAGCAGCGCGCTGGGAAGCAACACAGAGCCCCTTCTTTCTCTATACTTCTCCTACAGAGGGAGAAAACAAAATCCAAGATGGCTGTGTCTCCTCACACAGCAGCACAGCACCCTAAGGAGCCACAAATATAAATCATTCACCTCCTGCTTCTTCTGAAATGGTCACAAATGACCCCAACACTGAATCTTTTATTCCTGGACTGTCTATTTCCTGTAAATCACTAGCCATAGAAGTGGCCAAAATAATACCAGACATTACTGCTTCCTTGGAAGCCACTATAATGACCTCACTATTTGCTATACAGGGAGACATTTCTCATCATACCTCCCAAATACATGAATTAGAAGAGCACCTAGGGTTAGTGGAGGATGAACTAGCCATGACTAAATCTAAGCTACAAACAACTATGAAACTTACAGCAACATTAAGGGACAAGACAGATGATCTAGAAAATAGATCAAGACCGAGTAACCTTCGCATAATAGGTCTGCCTGAAAACATACCACTGTCACAATTATCCATCATCTGTACCTCAGAATTACCACAGACCCTAGGGTTACAAGGCTCTTGTCAAGTAGAATGGGCACATCGTATAGGCCCTCCAGCAAACACTTTAACCCCTTCCAAAAAGGCTACTACTAACAAACCGAGACAAGTAATAGTCAAATATCTTAATTATGCAGATAAAGCTGCTGTTTTACAAGCGTTCAGGAAAATGAAAACTGAAGTTCTTATAAGAGGTCACAAAATTCTGATATTCAATGACTATTCTGCTACAGTAGTCCAAAAACGAAAAGCATTTGTACCAATATGTACGGCTCTAGTACAGCAGCAAATTAGATTTGCACTCCTCTTCCCTGCTATTCTAAAAGTCTTCAAATCAGACGGATCTACCAGTGTATACCAGACCCCTGAAGAAGCTTCGTCTATCCTAGAAAATTTGAGAGACCCGACTTCTGCTACTCCTCCTAGGGATAAGAACAAGAGACGACGTCTTGATAGTCCTACATCTCCTTCAGCAGATATGGAGTGATGAACTATACTGACTAACATGTCTAACAAGAGTCATCATCTTACTTCAGATATTTATTTATATCTCCTATTCCTTTATATTCCATAATTTTCTCCCTTTACTTATGCTCCTCCTATTCTACTATGACTTCCTATTCTACTATGACTTCCTAAGGTTTCACCTTAAAGAAAGAGTTTTCCTTTACCAAATTAGTCATGGCATTTGTTTACTTTGTACAAATCCTGCTTGAATAGGAAAATGTATAGGAAGAGATATTGCTATGTAGTATTATTGATATTAGCGAGTTACATTTTCTCGCCATGTTTCTATTTGTTTTCTATTTCTTCTTTTACTTGTATCTTTCTATTTTCTCACCAGGCTATATGCCTGCTCGGAGTCAGCGAATACTCCGTATGTTTCTGTGCGAAAAAAGTGAAGTCTTATACCAACTTTGTTTCGCTTATTTAGTTGTAAGATTTAGATATATTGCAATATTATTGCTATACTGCACTCTATATGTCACGGCCGCGGCGGCGTCCCGTGCTCCGGGCCGCCACCGCGACCTCTCCATGCAGCCGCCGGGGTCCATGTGCAGGGACCCGGCGCTGCTACTAGTTCAGCCCCGGGGGACGCCTTACCTCGCCCCGCTCCTGTCACCCGCTGTGCTGGCCGGCGCGCGCATCCCCGCCTCCTAGGGCGCGCGCGCGCGCCGGCTGTCTCAGATTTAAAGGGCCAGTCCGCCCCTAATTGGTAGTTGCACCAATCACTCCCTATAAATCCCAGCATGCCCTGTCCCTCGTGTTGGAGCCTCTACATGCTTCCCATAGCGTTTGGCCCAGCTCCCTGTTGTTCCTGACCTCAGTCCCTGTTCCTAGTCCCTGTCTGCTGTCCCGGTCCCTAATCCCTGTCCGATGCTTACCCATTGTTCCTGAGTACTGTCTGCCACCTGCGGTTAAAGGAGAAGTCCGGCCAAAATTAATTTTTGATATGTTGTTACTTATGAAAAGTTATACAAATTTCTAATGTACATTAATTATGGGAAATGCACATATACTGCTATTTCCCTTAATTTAGTAGATCAGGAAGTGTTAGAAATATCTCTGAAGAAGTGACGTCACGACCCAGGGTGTAATTCCTATGGAGTGTCCAGCAGGGGGCGCTCTCTATATAGAAGTCTATGGGACTTTATTGTTTCTATGGGTTTCTATGTAATGTAATGTAATGTAATGTAGTGTACAGTGCCTTATTGAATGAATACATCTATGGAATACTTTGGGGAGCAAGTGTCCTTCCTCCCCAAAGTATTGCATAAATGTATTCATTCAATACATTCAATACACAGTAAGCCCGCCGATCCGCCGCATTCCCGCCGATCCGCCACACGCTGATCCGCCGCATTCCCGCCGATCCGGACCATATACATTGAACTACAGCTCCCATCATCTGCTTATAGTATGAACAGGTGATGGGAGCTGTAGCTGGGTAATGGATATGACATGCCGCCGGGCGCAGGGGGGAGCCGCTCAGTACACAGGAGCGCTCCCCCCTCCTCCTCCTCCTTCCGTGATAACTTCCGCCTATACCAATGCTGACTCCCTGCCTGGCCGCCGCTCTCCGCTCTCATATACCGGCTCCCGGCATCAGCGCGGACACCAGGATGCATCGGGAGCCGGTATGTATGGGGGGGAGAGCGGAGAGCGGCGGCCAGGCAGGGAGTAAGCATTGGTATAGGCGGAAGTTATCCCGGAAGGAGGAGGAGGAGGAGGGGGGAGCGCTCCTGTGTACTGAGCGGCTCCCCCCTGCGCCCGGCGGCATGTCATATCCCTTACCCAACTACAGCTCCCATCACCTGTTTATACTAGAAGCAGATGATGGGAGCTGTAGTTCAATGTATATGGTCCGGATCGGCGGGAATGCGGCGGATCAGCGTGTGGCGGATCGGCGGGAATGCGGCGGAAATTCGGCGGAAATGCGGCGGATCGGCGGGCTTACTGTGTATTGAATGTATTGAATGAATACATTTATGCAATACTTTGGGGAGCAAGGACACTTGCTCCCCAAAGTATTCCATAGATGTATTCATTCAATAAAGCACTGTACACTACATTACATTACATTACATTACATAGAAACCCATAGAAACAATAAAGTCCCATAGACTTCTATATAGAGAGCGCCCCCTGCTGGACACTCCATAGGAATTACACCCTGGGTCGTGACGTCACTTCTTCAGAGATATTTCTAACACTTCCTGATCTACTAAATTAAGGGAAATAGCAGTATATGTGCATTTCCCATAATTAATGTACATTAGAAATTTGTATAACTTTTCATAAGTAACAACATATCAAAAATTAATTTTGGCCGGACTTCTCCTTTAAGCCTACAGACCTTCTGCCTACTGCTCCTGCCATGCCTCGCCTGCTGTCACTAGCAACCAAGCCAGGGGTAGCGACCTGGGGGTCGCCTGCCGCAGCAAGTCCATCCCGCCTCGCGGCGGGCTCTGTTGAAAACCAGCGGCCCCTTAGACTCCGCTCCCTGGTGCGGTTAATACCATCGCTAGTGACGGTCCAGTGGATCCACAACTCCAGGCGTTACAGTAGGCTCCAACCATGGATCCCGGCGAGGTGTCTGATATCCGCGACGTAGCCCGAGTGGTCGCCCAACAGGCGCAACAGATCCAGTAACTGTCGCAGCAGATTCAGCAACTGACCGCCGCCTTACAGCAGCATACCACAGCTCAGCGCTCACCACCTCCTGCTGCTTCTTCGACACTTCGACTGGCTCTCCCAAGCAAATACGGTGGTGACTCCAAGTTGTGCAGAGGATTCCTGACTCAATGCACCATGCATATTGAACTCTTAAGTAGTCAGTTTTCCACCGAGCGCTCTAAAGTGGCTTTCATCATCAGCCTATTGGAGGGTAGAGCTCTGGCTTGGGCCACGCCGCTGTGGGACCGAGATGACCCTGCTGCAAATCTCCGAAACTTCCTGGCCGAGTTTCACTCCGTCTTTGAGGAACCTGCCCGTGCGTCTTTGGCTGAGACTGCTCTACTCAATCTCTCACAAGGGAGTTCCTCCGTTGACGACTACGCCATCCAGTTCCGCACCCTGGCAGCAGAATTAGACTGGAATGAGGCCGCTCTAATAGCCACCTTCAAGAAGGGCCTGTCCAGTCGAGTGAGAGACGTGCTTTCCACCCGAGACCTACCTACCTCCCTGAGCGAACTCATTCTACTGGCCACCAGGGTCGATACTCGTTTTTCTGAGAGAGAGGAGGAAGTCCGGCATGAATGGCGACTTAGCCTGTCCCGTCGCCATCACCAGCTGGCGCCGGTCTTCCAGAATCCTGAAGTTCCGGTATCCCAGCCGACTCCTGAGATTCCTATGCAGGTGGAACGGGCTCACCTGACGCCTGATGAGAGAATTCGTCGTCTGGAGCTGAATCTCTGCCTCTACTGCGGTGGTCCGGATCACTTTCGGCTAATATGTCCCCAACGTCCTCAAGCGTCCGGGAAACACCAGCACCTTGGTCCGGTGGGAGAGGCCTCCCTAAGTGTGAATGCCACCTCTCCAAGGTTGTCTATTCCAGTCTCCATCCAGACACCCATGGCACAAAATCACCAGACTACTGCCTTTCTCGATTCTGGGTCAGCAGGCAGTTTTATTGCAGCAACATTGGTCCAAAGATGGCGGCTACCCGTGACCCTACTAGCCAGACCCCTGACTATCTCCTCTGTCACGGCAAGATTCTTACCAACCATGTGCACTACCAGACCGCACCTCTAGTCCTCCAGGTGGGCACTTCACATCAGGAGAAGATCTCCTTCTACGTCCTGCCCCATTCTTCTTCCACCATCCTCCTAGGACTCCCTTGGCTGCGATTACATGCCCCTAAGCTGGACTGGAGAACCGGGAAGATTCTCAGTTGGGGTCAGGACTGTTGCAACCGGTGTCTGAGGTCACCTCAGCCCAAGTACTGTCGTCACCCAACCCTGCCAAGCCTCTATCCGGCCTACCGGCAGAATACCAAGACTTGCCTGATGCCTTCTCTGCCAAGGAGACGGACTCTCTACCACCTCATCGGGCGTACGATTGTCCCATAGACCTCCTTCCTGGAACTTCTCCTCCACAAGGTCGGGTGTACCCTCTCTCCGTACCCGAGACTGAGGCCATGTCCTCCTACATCCGGGAGAACTTACAGAAGGGTTTCATCCGCAAATCCACATCCCCTCGTCACATTATACCTCCCGATCGCCTAGTGCCAATCGCCACCTCTACTCTTCAGAGAGTGCCTCCCGGAAAGACCTATGTGCGCCCTGCACTTCGAAGACGAATTTTGATTGGGTGGCCCAATCTCCTCCAGGATGCCAAGGACTTTGTGGCCTCCTGTGCCGTTTGTGCCAAAAACAAGTCACCCCGTCAAAGACCTGCCGGTCTACTTCAGCCATTGCCAGTTCCAGACCGTCCCTGGAGCCACGTAGGGATGGACTTCATCACTGATTTGCCTCCATCTGCAGGCAAGAAAGAGGGGGAGGCCAAAGGGGGGGGGTACTGTCACGGCCGCGTCCCGTGCTCCGGGCCGCCGCCGCAACCTCTCCATGCAGCCGCGGGGGTCCATGTGCAGGGACCTGGCGCTGCTACTAGTTCGGCCCCGGGGGATGTCTTACCTCGCCCTGCTCCTGTCACCCGCTGTGCCGGCCGGCGTGCGCGTCCCCGCCTCCTAGGGCGCGCGCACGCCGGCTGTCTCAGATTTAAAGGGCCAGTCCGCCCCTAATTGGTAGTTGCACCAATCACTCCCTATAAATCCCAGCATGCCCTGTCCCTCGTGTTGGAGCCTCTACATGCTTCCCATAGCGTTTGGCCCAGCTCCCTGTTGTTCCTGACCTCAGTCCCTGTTCCTAGTCCCTGTCCGCTGTCCCGGTCCCTAGTCCCTGTCTGCTGCTTAACCATTGTTCCTGAGTACTGTCTGCCACTTGCGGTTCAGCCTACAGACCTCTGCCTGCACTATCTTCTGCCTACTGCTCCTGCCACGCCTCGCCTGCTGTCACTAGCAACCAAGCCAGGGGTAGCGACCTGGGGGTCGCCTGCCGCAGCAAGTCCATACCGCCTTGCGGCGGGCTCTGGTGAAAACCAGCGGCCCCTTAGACTCCGCTCCCTGGTGCGGTTAATACCATCGCTAGTGACGGTCCAGTGGATCCACGACTCCAGGCGTTACACTATATATATTATGTAAGGTTTTTTTCTCGGGTCTAATTGTAACATAAATCTCTCATCTATATTTTTCTTATCCCTACTACTGCTGTGTGCTCTTGGGGTGCCTGCCTCTTATCACTTCATCCGCTCCTGGCTTTTATGAAAATTGTTTCTTGGAATGTAAAAGGTTTGCGCTTTCCTTCCAAAAGAGCGTTCATCCTTAAACACCTTAGAAGACTGGGAGCGGATGTAGCGTTATTACAGGAATCTCATTTGTCTGAATCAGATTATGTTAGAATGAAAAGGTTTTGGGTAGGTGAAGTCTTTGGATCTCCTGCTCAAAATAGGAAGCGTGGTGTGGTAACTCTTATTCATAGAAATTTTGTCCACTCTATTGTTTCTCAAACCTCAGACTCAGAAGGGAGATTTCACCACATGGTTTTGGATACTCCATCTGGACATATAAGCTTATATAATGTTTATGGCCCTAATAACAAACAAGCTCCATTTTTCCAACACTTAGAATCGTCCCTTCTTCAAGATGGTTAATCCAAAATAATAGTAGGAGGGGACCTCAATACAGTTTTACACCCGCATGAAGATAGGAAACGTTCCACTCCTCTGACAAGGGATTCTCCTCCTCCTGAATTATTTTTAACAAATTTGTTATCTAGTACTCATCTAGTGGATTCCTGGCGTCATCTTCATCCTGAAGAAAGAGAATTTTCTTTTTTCTCACATTCTCAGATGGCTTGGTCCAGACTTGACTATATGTTAGTCTCACAGGGAGCCTTGAGCCTACTAGATGACTGTTATAAATGATATGGTTATATCTGACCATTCTCTGATTACTTTAACCCTACGTGATTCTTACCCTAAAGGAACAGACATTATTTGGAGATTCCCAGCAGTTTTAGCTTCAGATGAAGTCTTCAAAAAAATTCTTAAAAAATGGTGGTCACAGTTTTGCGACACTAATTCGCAACATACCACAACTCCTATACTGTTCTGGGAAACTGCCAAAGCTGTACTAAAGGGCAATATAATCTCTTATCTCTCTGCACATAAAAAAGAAGCGACCACCTCTTACAATACTCTTACTACTAAACTTCGTAATGCATACACTACCTTCTTATCTTTACCTTCTGAACAAAATAAATCCCTTTGGTGTATAGCAAAAAAGGAATTTGAATTAGCTCACGAAAAACTTAATAATTTATATAAAGATCACTATTTTTCTCTTCTTTATAAATATGGTAATAAAACAGGAAAATTATTAGCTAACTTAGCAAAGAGTAAACGCCCTATTTCCCATATCAAAAATATGAAAGATCAAAATGGTTTATTACATTCTGATCCAAAAACTATTTCTAATATTCTTCAAAAAATTTTCCGATCCCTTTACTCTTCTGATCTTATAGATCCTTCAGCGGGTCAACAGTTTCTCCAGTCTCTGAATCTTCCCAAATTGGATGAATCTTCTCTGGCATCATTAAATGCCCCCATCTCTCCTGAGGATATCTCTAAAACAATATCTACCCTTCATAATAATAAAACACCAGGGCCAGATGGACTGAGTGGAGAATTTTATAAAGTTCTAAATACTGATCTGGTTCCAACTCTCCAAAAAGTATATTAACATATAATAGATAATAAATGCATGTTACCTTCAGGGGAAATGGCCTATATTAAATTACTCCATAAACAAGGGAAAGACCCACAATTTCCATCCTCATATCGTTCTATCTCTCTTATAAATCAAGATTTAAAAATTCTTACGAAAATTATGGCTGACCGGCTTGCTTTATTTCTCCCTAAGTTGATTAGTAGCCACCAAGTTGGCTTTATAAAGGGCCGCTCAGCGATAACTCATATTAGGACAGTTCTAACCTACAGGAAGTAGTACGACGAAGGGAAAATCCAAACCATTCACCAGGACTGCTTGCCTTAGATGCCGAAAAGGCATTTGATAGTCTTAACTGGGAATGGATGGATGTGACCCTCTCTCGTTATGGCATTACAGGACCTTTTAAAGATCTTATCTCTACCATATACAATAACCCAATAGCTCGCATTCATACACCTGGATTCTTGTCTGACACTTTCCCAATCCTTAACCCTTAGGGGACACAGCCAGTTTTCATTTTTGCGTTTTCGTTTTTCCCTCCTCGTGTATATAAGGCCATAGCGCCTGCATTTTTCCACCTAGAGACCCAAATGAGCCCTTATTTTTTGCGCAACTAATTGTACTTTGCTATGGCAGATGTAATTTTTGCCTAAAATGTGCCGGGAAACCAGAAAAAATTATATGTGTGGTGAAATTGAAAAAAAAATGTTTTTTTTTTAATTTGGGGGGGGGGGGGGGGGTTGTTTTTACTATGTTCGCCCTGGGGTAAAACTGACTCGTTATATATGTTCCTTAAGTTGTTACGATTACAATGATATGTAACATGTATAACTTTTATTTGATTTGATGGCTTGTAAAAAATTAAAACCTTTTAAAGAAAATATATGTTCCTTAAAATAGCTCCATTCCCAGGCTTATAGCGCTTTTATCCTTTGGTCTATGGGTCTGTGTGAGGTGTCATTTTTTGCGCCATGATGTGATCTTTCTATCGGTACCTTGATTGCGCATATATGACTTTTTGATCGCTTTTTATTACAATTATTCTGGATTTGATGCGACCAAAAATGCGCAATTTTGCACTTTGGGATTTTTTTGCGCTGACGCCGTTTACCGTGTGAGATCAGGAATGTGAGTAATTAATAGTTTGGGCGATTACGCACGCGGCGATAGCAAACATGTTTGTTTGTTTATTAATTAATTTATTTTTATTTATAAAATGGGGAAAGGGGGGTGATTCAGACTTTTATTAGGGGAGGGGATTTTGTGTTATTAAAAATACATTTTTCTTTTACTTTACACATATACTAGAAGCCCCCCTGGGGGACTTCTAGTATATGCACTCTGATCTCTCATAGAGATCCATGCAGTATAGTTATACTGCATGAATCCATGAGATCGGTGTTCTATTACTTTTGGCTGCTACAGCCAAAAGCAATAGAATGCCGAGCCGGGATCAGCGCCATTATGGAGCAGACCCCGGCCGGTATGGATGCGGGGATCGCCCCCCCGCAATCGCGCCGCAGGGGGGCGATCCCCCCACTAGACCACCAGGGATGTATAACAGCAAGTATTTAGAAGCAGCTGTCAACTTTGACAGCTGCTTCTAAGTACTTAATTAGCGGGCACGGCGATCGGACCGTGCCCGCTAATAGCCGCGAGCCCGGGCTACATGCGGTCGCCGCGCGACCCCCCTCTGAACTCCCATAGCGGCACGAGGACGTTCAATAACGTCCTGGTGCAGCTATGGGTTAAAGGAACCAGACAAGGTTGCCCAATGTCCCCCCTTCTTTTTGATTTAGCATTAGAGCCCTTAATTAGATTTCTTCTCCTCACACCTGAATTTAAAGGCATTCAAGTAGGCAATGAAGAAGTACGTATAGCTTGCTTCGCTAATTTCGCTGTTGACACCTTATTATTTCTAGAAAATTCCACATCACACATCCCTGGTGTTTTAAAAATCTTGAAAAACTTTGGCTCATTTTCTGGTTTTAAAATTAATATTACTAAAAGCCAATTGTTACCCTTAATACCACACTTGGCTCCTCATATTTACCCTGAAGGTATAGGTATAGCAAAACAACAACTTTTATATTCAGGAATTAAAATTGGACATACCCCTTCTTCTCTCTACTCATTAAATTATATTCCAATCTTCCAAAAAATAGAACAAGAACTTGATAGGTGGAAAAATTTACCCCTTTTAATCTTAGGCTGTATTCATCTTATTAAGATTATGTCATTTGCTAAATTATTGTATCCCTTACAAATGATCCCCTTACTGCTAAAACATAAGGATATTTCTCGACTCAGATCAGCCTTTACCAAATTTATTTGGAGGTCGAAACGACCAAGAATAGCATATGATACTCTCAGCCTCCCCAAACATAAAGGTGGTGCTCAATTACCTAATATCAGATTCAATAATTTGGCCTCTATTTTCAGACACATCAGAGACTGGATTAACGGTACTTCTTTCTTTTCTAATTATTCCTTGGAGTCTGCTCTTTCTTCTCCTTTGCTTTCTTTTCCTTGGAGTCTGCTCTTTCTTCTCCTTTGGTTTCGCTTCTTCACTTCTCTATTTCAGAACTACCCTCACATTTAAAACACAATGTTATTATTGCTGATACCGTTGCCACATGGAAAGCTTTAAGAAAATTGTATAAACTCCCATTTAGTCTTTCTAAGTTTTTCCCATTATGGGACAATCCCCTTTTTCTACATGATAACATCAATCCTGACTATATGGTATGGAAACAAAAACAAATCACTCACTTAAGTAACTTACTGGACTCAGAGAAGGGAGAGTTGTTATCTTGGTAAAAATTTAGAGACATGAGTTCTTTTGCTATTAATAGAGTTAAATCTTGTGCGACGGCAGAAAAAAAACTAATGATTTTGATTTTCTATGCTCCAATTCTTCTCCCACCTTATACCGTAGGATATGTGTTGATTCCTTACACAAATCTCCTCCCCCTTTTCTCCGGAAATGGGCTGCAGAAATACAAACAGATAATTTGGAACAAAAATTGCTAAATAGCATCCGATATGTTACTGCAGCCACTCCCAGTGTGAAATTGAGGGAAATCCACTTCCGGCTACTCCATAAGGCAATTTACGCTTTTAACTTTTCTTACTCCACCATGCCAGATTATTTCTTGACATATTGTCCAAAATGTAAAGAACCTAGCGCAGATTTATTACACTGTGTTTGGTCTTGTTCTCAAATTCAGACATACTGGCAATTAGTACAAACCTTTATTCAGAATGAAACTAAAAGAAAAAATGTCCGCTCACCTGAAATTGCTGTAATGGTTAGCTCAGTTGGCAAGTGATATCTCCAAGCACGTGGAAAGGCATATTGCGGGCTGCAACCCGTAAAGCATCCAAAAAAGGTTAGTGTCCACAGCTTTTGAAGTATAAATATTTCTTTATTTAGCGCATCAAGACATAAAAAACAAAACAAAAAGTGAGTGGTGAGCTAAAAACGCCGACGCGTTGCGAGGTTCTCCCTCTTAAAATTTTAAGAGGGAGAACCTCGCAACGCGTCGGCGTTTTTAGCTCACCACTCACTTTTTGTTTTGTTTTTTATGTCTTGATGCGCTAAATAAAGAAATATTTATACTTCAAAAGCTGTGGACACTAACCTTTTTTGGATGCTTTATTCAGAATACATGGAATGAATTCATACCTCTAACTTTACTCAGTTATATTTTTCATGTTGTGGTGGCTGGGGATGGAGATCCCGCTGAAAAACCTATAGCCTCAAAATGTATTCATCTTACTCTGTTATTGGCCTTAAAAGGCTTACTAAACCACTGGATCTCTGACACACTTCCCACTATTTCTGAGCTAACAACCTCGCTTAAAGAAACTCTTCATTGGGAAATGGTTGATGCAATCCGCAACAAAGATGTTTCCACAAAAAATTTCATTAAAAAATGGAAGTTTTTTCTCATAAAGGTTATGTCGCAGGAGGAGAGGGAAGCTGTTATGAAACACTTTTGTAATACTGTTTGGTATCAGACGGCGGAGGCAAGGGGCACCCTAGGAGTACTCAGAGTTCCTTAATTATATTAAAGATAGAGATTCTTTATTTTCATTTCTTTCTATCCTGTAGAGCATTCATTTTTGTTCTTTAGATTCTATTGTTCTTTATAGCAAAATTGTTTTAAAACTTACTATATTGTATCCTATTTGTCTTCCTTTGATATGTAACTGTATCGTTATAGATAAAATTTGAAAAATCTTATAAAAATATTTTGGAAAAAAAACAACTTTTAAACTGGCAGCCTTGTGTCAAACGGCCGTGGCCTAGAATATCTGTGCCCTAACTTTGCACCACCCCTCTGTCCTTCCTCCCCACCCTCTTCATCATTAGGAATGCCCCTAGAAAATTTTCTACTGTCTGAACATTGCACAGGTGCCTTAACAATCCAGCCCATGTGCCGTGATGAATAGTAGAAAATCTGCCTGGAGCATTCCTAATGATGAAGAGGGTGGAGAGGAGGGACAGAGAAGTTGTGCTAGCCTAATGCATACACAATCTAGGCCACGGCCGTTGGGCACAGGGCTGCCAGTTTAAAACTTGTTTTTTAGGACAATAACTGCATCACATGCCGAATGGACCCCAGGACAGATCTTGGATTAAAAGCAGCTATCTGAAGGTACAAGCGTGTTTTTTTTTTGGGGGGGGGGGGGCCGTTAGATTGTGGGTACAGTGTCGTTTTAAGTATTGGTTTGTCTTCCGTTCAGTAGTAGTGGATTTAATATTACGGTGCATGGAGTGTGTGTGGGTGTGTGTAATAAATTAAAATAAATAAATATATACACACATATACACACAATAGAGAAGCAGGGCTGCTGTCAGAGGTCTGTGTGGTCACATAACAGCAATGGGGAAGGTGTGTGTTCAGTATGGACCAATCAGGAAGTGAGAATCACAGAGCTGTGTAGGAGGACAGTGACAGAAACTTCTCTATTAGAGATGAGCGAACCGGGTTCCCTTTTGAGTTGATCCGAACCCAAACGTTCGGCATTTGATTAGCGGTGGCTGCTGAAGTTGGATAAAGTCCTAAGGCTATGTGGAAAACATGGATATAGTCATTGGCTGTATCCATGTTTTCCAGACAACCTTAGAGCTTTATCCAAGTTCAGCAGCCACCACTAATCAAATGCCGAACGTTTGGGTTCGGATCAACTCAAACGCGAACCCGGTTCGCTCATCTCTAATAGAGAAGTTTCTATCATTGTCCTCCTACACAGCTCTGTGATTCTCACTTCCTGATTGGTCCATACTGAACAGTGACAGAAACTTCTAAGTAGCTAAGCAAACACTGGTGTATCCAGTTTAAGTAGAAAAATGGACATATGGTACCAGCAAATACGTAGCCTTTTTTTTTCTTTTTTAAATATGCGCAGAGTGCTATGTACTGCACTGCCACAATTTTTAGCTAACGACAGCTGAACAAGCAGTAGCGTATACAGTATAGGTAGAAAAGTGGACATATGACGGATGCAGTCCTTTGTACTCTTTTTTTACTCTGGTATATATAGTATAGTTAGCAAAATGGACACATATTGCCAGCAAATACGTAGCCTTTTTTTGTAACCTGTAATAGGCCAACACAGGTGTATACAGGTGAATTATACACTGCCCGGCTGTCTTAGTAGCTGATGCCTGGTAGTCTGTGCATTGAGTCACAGCAGAGGCTGACGTGAGCGTGCCGGATTTGAACGGCGCCACGGGACACTGATCAACTGCGGTGAGTATATGTGTCAGCGCCTACTGGGGGGGCCGATTATTTTTTGTGAACTGCTTCTTTAAGTCAGACTGTAGGAGCAACTAAACCCAGTGTAGTACGTTCAGAATACACACCAGCTGCCTGTCTGAGTAAAACATCTGCTGTACAGGTAGCTGGCTGATTCTCGATATATATGAACAGAATGTGCTGTGTCTTCTAGTAGCCCTCTTCTACACACACTCACCCTCTCTAAGTCCAAGATGGAATCTGATGACTAGCAGGAAATGCCAGGTTCTTATACTCTGGTGGTCACATGTGTAAGCCAGCCAATGAATGTAGACACTGCCCCCCCCCTGCATTGTTATTATTACAAAAATGGCGCCAGGAAACTCAGCCACCTCAGCCGCCACCCCCAGCACTCTTCCGACTTTTGATCAATTTCCCCCCTGCCAGGCTGCAGGATTTTATAAATCACCAAACTTTAAATAAGTTTCAGAAACCAATTAAAAATGCATTTCCAAACAAGAACTTACAGAATTTACGAATTTATTAGCCTGCTGCCTTTTACAGTCTTTCCCCAAAAATAAGTGTTTTATATAGGTTTTTTCTCCCAAAGCTCTTATTTTCAAAGGATGTCTTATTTTTCCATAAAGAAGACTTCACATATCACATGCACAGCAGGGACAGAGCGTACGGTATGGCTGCTTCCATCCACCAGTGGGAGGTGACCACAGAACAGCAGGGACAGTGTAGGGTATAGCAACAGGTGACGGTGTTGAGGATGGTACTCAATCCGTACCAGACTGTTGTCTATCTGCTCCAAATTAGGTATATGACTGGGCGGTATACCGTGAAAATACCGATACCGTCCCTGGCGTCGGTAAACCGACCTCAACTTTGCCAGGGCGGTATTTGCGGTATTTCTCCTCCGCCCCCTCAGCTCCCCAGTGTCCCCGCTCCCAACCTGCCTGGGATTCCAGCCAGGACGCACATTTACTATTGAGGCAGGTGACCTCCCATCCCCTGCCCTGCAGCAGTCTGACATTTGGCAGCAGCCCATCGCCGCCCATCTCCTCTCACCCCGAACAGTGGCTGACCCGCTCCTCATACCTGGCAGACACGCGGCATTCCCGGCCGCCCCCGCCACTCACTCCGGAAGAGCCGACCCGCGCCCCTCCTGGCCGCACGCACCCGCAGGTTCCCGGTCCCTGGAGAAGGAGGTTGCAGGGACCGGGGGATCGTGTGATGGATGGCGTCGCTGTGGGTGGTGAAGCTGTATAGCGGGATCGGGGGTCTGCACTGCGCCCCCACATCCCACTATACAGCCCCAGCGCAGCGACGCCATCCATCACAAGATCCCGCGGTCCCTGCAACCTCCTTCTCCAGAGACCGGGAACCTGCGTGCGGCCAGGAGGGCCGCGTGTGAACTCAGTGCTGGTTATGAAGAGCGGGTCGGCGACTGTCATAAATGCCGCATGTGTGTCGGGTATGAGGAGTAGGTCAGCGACTGTTCGGGGGGGGGAAGTAGGGGGTTGTGAGAGGAGGTGGCAGCCTCGAGGGCCAAGTGTGTGCCAGTGCTGTATCTTGGGCTCCCTAGTGACAAGGGAGAAGATACAGTTTATATCACCCCCATCCTCTGCCCCCCCCCTTCTGCCTAGATCTCCCCCAGCTTCTGCCCCCCCCTTCTGCCTAGATCTCCCCCAGCTTCTGCCCCCCCCTTCTGCCTAGATCTCCCCCAGCTTCTGCCCCCCCTTCTGCCTAGATCTCCCCCAGCTTCTGCCCCCCCTTCTGCCTAGATCTCCCCCAGCTTCTGCCCCCCCCTTCTGCCTAGATCTCCCGCAGCTTCTGTCCCCCCTTCTGCCCAGATCACCCCCAGCTTCTGTCCCCCCTTCTGCCCAGATCACCCCCAGCTGCTGCCACCCTGCCCCAGTTCTAATTGCAGTCCCCCTTGCCCCCGCTTCAGCTGCCCCCTCTTCTATTTGATGTGCTGCCAGAGGTTGGGGGGCTCATACAAAATTCATGGGGCCCCATGTATTTTTTTTTTTTTTTTTTTTGCTATGGGGTGTCATGAATCCTAGCTATGCCCCTGCTCCACCCCCAGCTGTCTTTTGTGATCCTCTAAGGGTGCATTTACACAGAGATTTATCTGACAGATTTTGGAAGCCAAAGCCAGGAATGGATTTAAAAAGAGGAGAAATCTCAGGCTTTGCTTTATGACCTGATCCTTGTTTATAGTCTGTTCCTGGCTTTGGCTTCAAAGATCTGTCAGTTAAATTTGCCTGTGTAAACGCACCATTAGACACATGAATGCTCAGCTTAGCTGAGTGTGCATGTGTTTTTAATGTAGAACCTGCATAGCTGTATACCTGTGTATACACGTCTTGTATTGTGGACATACATATATAATACTGCCACTACAGGACGTGTATATACGGGTATACAGCTATACACACTACAGGATGTGTATATACTGGTATACAGCTATGTACGCACTACAGGACATGCATACACAGGTATACAGCTATGTAGTACATAGCGCTATACCTGTATATACACGTCCTGTACTTTGTACATTGCTGTATACCCGTATATACATGTCCTATTGTAGCTGTATACCTGTATATACATGTCCAGGTTCTCTAAGACCCCCTAATTATAATGACAATAGACTAAAAGGCTCATCCTTGTGTTGCTGCTCAGTGAGTTACTTTTTTTTTTAAATATGTAACAGTGTAGTAGGCTCTCAAGAAATGGGTGAAATAATATTATAAATGTAGCTGTAATGATTTCAACAAATATTTAATACTGCAATTCATAAACGGCAATAATCTAGAAGCATAGAAAAATAAAAATACAATGAAATAAAGATACACGTATATATCTGATAAAACGTCCACATGGACAATAAAAATATCCAATAAATGGTGGAAATGTATATATATAAATATACTAAAAAGAGAGCCAAGTGGTGAGCACCGCGCCGGGCCCAGCGCGGTCACCCCACTTTAATAATGGCAGTCCCGAGTCACGCTTTTTAACCTAGGCTCGTATTGTTGTTGAGCCGGTGTACTTGTACTTTAGATAAATAATACTCCTTTTAGAATGAGATCATGCAAGGGAGAATTAAAAGACAAGTAAATGGTGGTGGAATATCCACCTCTCACCCTGCTGGTGATATCATCTGCAGTCAAATGCGGTATTGTGATGGTAATCCGTGAACCAGTCTCTGCAGTCAGCTTGGGAGCCGTGTGATCGTGGTCTAGTGCAACTATGCGTTGACTTGAGTTGTTTGTGGCGTCCGCGTGGATGGAAGCGCGCGCTCCTTCCGGCTGATGTTGTGTAGGGTGCCAGGAAAATGTGGCTCCGGTTCGGGATCTGCGTTTGTAAACTTAGGTATAGTTTCTAGAAGGCTCTGTTATCCTGAATTCCCAGGACGCGTTTCAGGAGATCTACTCGCTCCTTTCCTCAGCAAAAGGAATCTGGATAACTCTAATGTCCCTTGTATCCTGTCAGCTTTTATATCCGTTCTGGACTAATCCACAAAACCTGTGATGGATCCTTCCAGGTAATTCTCCACACCTGTAGATCATTTGCTGCTACATAGTTGTCACAATCTCATATGGAGTTACATGGATCGGCAACTTAGCAACATATATTAATCTACATCATTACATTTCTTTTCTTATTTTTGCATTGCTCCCACCGTACAGTTTAAGTGGAAAATGAATTAAGTTTAGATATAATAATAAAAATAATAAACAATAATGAAAAGTAGTAAAAAGAATAAGAAATGTAAGACTGCATAGAGGAATATGTGTCTGCAACATATAAGGACAAAATAAAATGCAATACAATAAATATGTAAAATTATAATTGAATTCCCTCTGTATTGCCATCTGATCTTACTTAGTACATCTGAACATATGAGTGTTCCACGTATTTCACACTAGGTGTGGCTTCTTTCCTGTGTGAATTCTTTGTGATCTGATCTTACTTAGTATATCTGAACATATAGGTGTTCTGAACATATAGATGTTCTATGTATTTCACACTGGGTGTGGCTTCTACCCTGTGTGAGTTCTTTGTAATCTGATCTTACTTAGTATATCTGAACATATAGGTGTTCTACGAATTCCATACTGGATGTGGCTTCTTCTCTGTGTGGGTTCTTTGTGGGAGGTTTGCCGATGTGGCTTCTTTCTTGTGTTGGTTATATTACAGGTGAGATAAGATGTTGGTGTTTCAGGCGATATGGTCTAAGTACTATGTTCACTAGGGCACCAAGGTCTGGCCAGAAGTGTTGTTTGGTAGTATCATAGATTTACATATACATGAAGGTATGCCCATGTCCAAAAGACAAATGTATATATACACCAACAGATATGGAGAAATAAACTGGGAAAGAATAAATGGATCAGGTAACAGATGAATGGAATAGAATAAAATGGATACAAAATATATGAATAAAAATATAAAAATATATATAAAAGATGTATATATAGAATGTAAAGAAAAAGAAAAAATAGAAGGATGCCGGGAGTCACCAAGGGGCGGTCCAGGCACTGATGAAACAGTCTGGCACTGTACCGTCCATCGGTCACACACCCCCATCCCTAACCTAGTAGGTTTAAAAAATCCAACCAAATCATATCCCTCTCACATTTACCACTCACAGGAACCCAAAGATTTCTAGTTCGGCATTGAGGCCATAGGGTGCGATTGTCTGTAATTCAAAAATGAGTGTGGACTCCTGTCTTGACATTTTAGATATAAAATCACCTCCTCTCCACTCGTTCTCCACTTTTTGAATGGCTGCAAAAGTGGTGCCTCTCAGTCTACTCTGATGGACTTCTTTATAGTGGGCTGAGAGTGTATGTTTTTCATATCCCCTTTTTATATTGTATAGATGCTCTGTTATTCTTTTTTTCAGTGTTCTAGAGGTCCTCCCTATATATTGCTTATGACATGGACATTCAATAACATATATGATATTTTCAGAATTGCATGAGAGTGTGTCTCTGATCTTATGCTCATGTCCATTTGTTGTTGATATTATTGTTTCCGTGCGTCTTGGAAATTGTGTGGCTTTACAGTTATTACACATGCCACACCTAAAAAAAACATTTATTTCAGGACAGATAGTCGGTTGGGAACTACCAGTTCTTTTTCTTACAGTCGGAGCTACCTGTAGACCAAGGTTGGGTGCCTTGGAGTATACTATGGGGGGTCTCAGGGGTAATATGGGGCCAATCAATCTGTCGTCTCGTAAATGGTGCCAGTGTTTAGTAATGATTTTGCCTATGTGTTTATGGTTAGAGTTGAATGGGAGAACCAGTTTCACCTCCTGATGTGTATCTTCCCTATTTTCTGTATTTGATGGTTCCAGAAAGAAGGAACTCCTGTCTAACTCCCTCGCTTTATTAAGAGCCTTCTCCAGGACTGCTTCTGGATATTTCTTTTCTTTAAATTTTCCTTTTAGTACAGATGCCTCCTGTTCAAATCGGGCATCTGAGGTACAATTCCTCTTGAGCCTCCGGAATTGACCAAAGGGGACATTGAGTAGCCATTGAGGTAAATGACAACTATCAAATAGTATAAATCCATTTCTGGAGGAGGGTTTATGGAAAGTACTACATTGTAGTCTGGATTCATGAGTTGTGATTTGTAAGTCTAAATATTCTATGGAAGCCTGGCTGGAGTGTGATGTGAAGGTGAGGTTATATAGATTCTGATTGAGTTGGTTGACAAATAGTGAAAGATTATCTACTGTCCCTTTCCAAAAAATTAGTATATCGTCGATTTACCTTTTCCAGAGCACCAGGTCAGCTCCCAGCTGGGGCAAGATGTGATGTTCCTCCCAGTATGCCATGAACAAATTGGCATAACTGGGAGCGAACCTGGTGCCCATAGCAGTGCCAGATATCTGTAGAAAAAACTTGCCATCAAAGTAAAAGAAATTATGTGTGAGGATGTATTCTATGGCTATGAGTATAAATTCTATCTGTTCCTTCTTGGTCGAGTTGTCTTTTTCTAAAAAATGTCTGACCGCTGCGATCCCTTGGTCATGTCGTATACAGGTGTATAGGGAACTGACATCCAAAGTGGCTAGGGTCCACTCGGGCTCCCATTCATGGTTTTCTATTAGTTTGATGACATCTGTGGTGTCTTTGAGATATGAATTTGTTTTTTTGACATATGGCTGTAGAAATCTGTCAATGTATTGTGACATGTTGGATGTGATAGAACCTATCCCAGATATTATAGGTCTGCCCGGGGGATTCGTAGCATGTTTATGTATTTTGGGTAAACAATAGAATACAGCAGTAGCGAAATTTGGTGGGGGGCAAGGGGGGCGGTCGCCCCCGGGCCCACTCAGACAGGGGCCCACTGAGGTCTTAGACAGTTAATGCTGTCTGCAAAAGCTATTGCTTTTGCAGACAGCATTAACACGTCAGTAGTGGCCGGAACTGTATGCGCTCGCACTCCTAATGAGCGCATACAGTTCCGACTGGGCCAGGATGTGATTGACACAGCATCAGGAGCCATTGGCTCCTGGCTGTGTCAATCATTCTTGTGGCCGGAGGCAGCGTTATGCCTCCAGCCACAAGAGGCTGCGCTCCGCATCCGCACACGCCCCCCGAACCGCCGAGCCCACCCCCTCCTTTATGCCTCTCTTGCGACCGCAAGCACGGTCTTGCTTGCGGCCGCAAGAGGCAATCTTGCCCCTGTCTGATGCGTCGCTCCCTGGGGGATTCCCAGGGAGCGCACGTATCAGGAACCTTAGTGCGCGTCGCTGGGACTTCCTGTACCGGAAGTCCCGGCCTGGGCGCACACTCAGCTTCCGGATGTGTGCGCTGCCCGGGAATCCCCCAGGGAGGGACGCATCAGCCGGGGGCAGAAAAAGAGAGGACAGCAGCGACGGGGGAGCGCTGGTAGGTGAGTTGTGTGTTAGTTTTTTTTAATCTGCTGTGCAGGGCGCAAACTATAAGGGGGGATACAGGGGGGGAGCCATCTATAAGGGGGGAATACAGGGGAGGGAAGCTATCTATAAGGGGGGATACAGGGGGGGAGCCATCTATAAGGGAGGGATACAGGGGAGGGGAGCCATCTATAAGGGGGGATACAGGGGGGGAGCCATCTATAAGGGAGGGATACAGGGGAGGGGAGCCATCTATAAGGGGGGGGATACAGGGGAGGAGCCATCTATAAGGGGGGATACAGGGGGGGAGCCATCTATAAGGGGGAATACAGGGGAGGGAAGCCATCTATAAGGGGGGGGGGATACAGGGGGGGGGAGCCATCTATAAGGGGGGAATACAGGAGGAGTCATCTATAAGGGGGGATACAGGGGAGGGAAGCCATCTATAAGGGGGGGATACAGGGGAGGGGAGCCATCTATAAGGGGGGGGGGGATACAGGGGTAGCCATCTATAAGGGGGTAATACAGGGGGGGCATCTATAAGGGGGCAATACAGGGGGGAGCCATCTATAAGAGTCAGGGCTACCCACTAAACAAGGGTGTAAAGGGGCCAATACAGATGTGCAGTGTGTAGAGAGATGGAGATGGTGTCAAGAGTGTGGAGCCTAATATGTCTGTCTGGCAGATTCTGTGGATTCGTGGCTCGGAGAAGTTCTCATAACGGCCCAGGATGGAGGAGAAAATGAAAAGGGAAGAACTCCGATCAGAGAAGACGCCACCTGTGAGTCACTAAATATATCTGCACTGTAATGTATATGGTGTGTAGAGCCTGTGTAGAGCTGGGGCTACTGCTAAATGACTTGAAGAGGTGATATTGCTCTGTGTACAGTGGATTATTCAGTTGCAGCAGTGGTGTTAGTCAGTATGTGCTGGTATTAGTCGGTATGTGGTGGTATTAGTCGGTATGTGCTGGTATTAGTCGGTATGTGCTGGTATTAGTCGGTATGTGCTGGTATTAGTCAGTAAGTAGTGGTGTTATTTGTTACTTGTAATCTGGTACTGTGTTTTATTGGATTTAGTATAGAGGATTTAGTCAGTAACAATATGCTGGTGATGGTAGTGGTTGTGGCGATATTTCCCCCTTGTATACTGGTATTATTGGTAATACCATATATATATACCAGTAGCATGCACTTGGTCGAGGAAGGGGGGCTCCAGGTTGACAGTCTGCAGCCCTCAGGGTATGCTGGGAGTTGTAGTACAGTAGTACAATCCTCCGATAACTGACGCTGTAGACAGATGTATTGCTGGAACTTCAGGGCTGATGGTTGTCACCCACAGGTTGCAGCCACCAGGAGAATCAAACTGAGGACAAGAGTGGTGCTGTCTGTGGAAGAAGGCAGCTATATTTTTCTAATGTTAAGCCCTTTTACTTTTTTTGTGGTTCTATATTCCAGATGTAGAAGCCTCTTACACGGCTCTGTATCCTTATTCACTATAAGAAATGTAGAAGAATATTCCCTTTATTATTCAAAAAAATCCCTGTCACCTGCTGGGGTTCCCTATGGGTAACGTTGGTTGGGGGCCCACTCAGCCTCACTCGCCCCCCCTAGGCTGAACCCCTAGCTACGCCCCTGGAATACAGGTATCCTCTTTTCTGTGCCTAAAATAAAATCATATTCGGTTTCTGTTAAAATGTCCTGGTCTAGAGCTGATTTGCAGATAATTTCTAGTTGTTTGGTATATTGTTCAGTGGGGTTATATGTCAGTGGTCTGTAAGTGTTGGTGTCTGTAAGTTGACGTATGCATTCCGCCTTGTATGTTTCTGTGTCCATTATAACTGTCCCTCCCCCTTTGTCTGCAGGTCTTATGGTAATATTTAAATCTGATTGGAGATCTTTTAGTGCCTGAATTTCTTTATGTGTTAGATTTTTATTGCATTGTTTGAATTGTGATTGGCGTAATTCTTTTTCTACGTTGCATTGAAATGTGCTCATTTCTCTACTGATCTCTTGTCTAGGAAAAAATTTCGACCGTAATCTTAATGTCGTATGTTGGTATTGGGTGTCATTTGTATTGGTTTTGGTTATAGGGTTTTTCATATGATATTTTTTAAGGCATAGTTTCCTTATATATTTTTCTATGCCTATGTATACACTAAATTTATCTAATTTTTGAGTAGGGGCAAATTTGAGACCCTTGTTCAATAGTGATGTGTGTTGTGTGGTGAGTTGTTTAGAACTCAAATTAATGATAGAAGATTCTACTTCAGTTTGCCCAGTTTGTTCTTCTGAGTCTGGTCTGATTCTGTGTCTCCTTCTAGTTCTCTTTTTCTTGTATTGGTCGGTAATGTTGGTGATGTAAGTTGTTGTGGAGTATTGATCGATGGTGATTCTGTGATGGTTGTCTTGATCTGTGATGTGCATACCTGATTGTTGGTCGTGGTGTTCTGATGTCTGTGGTCGGATCTGAGATGTGTGGGAGTGTGACCATGATGGGATGTCTGAAAGTTCCCCTGAGTATGTCTGTAACGTGTTTGTTGATACGGTCGTGTTTGGTGATGTGAATGTATTTGGTGTGTTGGGTGATGCCATGCTGGTGGACGTCTGTATGTGTTTGGATAATTGTTGGTGTACCGATCGTGAGAGGATGAGTGTCTGACCTGTGTCTGATGATTGTTGGATGGGCTCTGGTATTGGGAGTAATATTTGTGTTTGGTCTTGTGTGGTTGTGGATTGGTTTCCCAATGTTTGGGTTTCGCTCCTAATTCTAAAAAAGGGGTGGGTGAATTTGAACTTAGTGGTGTAAATCTGTTTTGAGTGGAAACTGTGGATACTATAGTTTGATGTTGATGTTGATTCTGGTTTTGTATGGTATACGTTTGTGACCTCTGTTGTCCCCATAGAAATTTTTTAGTTTTCTTTTGTATGATTTCTTGTTCTGTAGAGTCCATTTTCTTGCAGATGGCCTCTTGATATTTGTAATAGTCCTCATTTTTTTCAAAACTGTCAATTGTTTGTCTAATGTGTAAAATGGCTTTATCTAATTCTTGAATGATTTCTTTCCTACGTGTGATGACTAGATTGACTGTCGCCTGTGATTGTGTCTTAAAAAATTCTTCCCATTTATTGTTGAAATCCTCTCCCTGTAGGTCTCCAGCTGGTAATTTATATGACAGAAGACCCTTGGGAATAATACCTTGTTCAGATAGATGATTGAGGGATTTAACCTCCCATAATTGTCTCAATCTTTTAAGTAGGAGGTTTTCTAGTGATCTGAATGTGTCTGACATAAAAACATCCCCCTGTTTGTCTTTTTTGTCCGGTTGTGTGTTCATTGGGTTGCTGTTTTTCCTTGTGGGAAATTGAAATGAATCAATATTTTTGTGTTTTGTTTCTAAAAATTCCCAAATATCCATTCTATGGGAGGGAGCTAGACCAAAAAAGCGCCTTGGTGACTCCCGGCATCCTTCCATTTTATTCTATTCCATTCATCTGTTACCTGATCCATTTATTCTTTCCCAGTTTATTTCTCCATATCTGTTGGTGTATATATACATTTGTCTTTTGGACATGGGCATACCTTCATGTATATGTAAATCTATGATACTACCGCCCCTTGGTGACTCCCGGCATCCTTCTATTTTTTCTTTTTCTTTACATTCTATATATACATCTTTTATATATATTTTTATATTTTTATTCATATATTTTGTATCCATTTTATTCTATTCCATTCATCTGTTACCTGATCCATTTATTCTTTCCCAGTTTATTTCTCCATATCTGTTGGTGTATATATACATTTGTCTTTTGGACATGGGCATACCTTCATGTATATGTAAATCTATGATACTACCAAACAACACTTCTGGCCAGACCTTGGTGCCCTAGTGAACATAGTACTTAGACCATATCGCCTGAAACACCAACATCTTATCTCACCTGTAATATAACCAACACAAGAAAGAAGCCACATCGGCAAACCTCCCACAAAGAACCCACACAGAGAAGAAGCCACATCCAGTATGGAATTCGTAGAACACCTATATGTTCAGATATACTAAGTAAGATCAGATTACAAAGAACTCACACAGGGTAGAAGCCACACCCAGTGTGAAATACATAGAACATCTATATGTTCAGAACACCTATATGTTCAGATATACTAAGTGAGATCAGATCACAAAGAATTCACACAGGAAAGAAGCCACACCTAGTGTGAAATACGTGGAACACTCATATGTTCAGATGTACTAAGTAAGATCAGATGGCAATACAGAGGGAATTCAATTATAATTTTACATATTTATTGTATTGCATTTTATTTTGTCCTTATATGTTGCAGACACATATTCCTCTATGCAGTCTTACATTTCTTATTCTTTTTACTACTTTTCATTATTGTTTATTATTTTTATTATTATCTAAACTTAATTCATTTTCCACTTAAACTGTACGGTGGGAGCAATGCAAAAATAAGAAAAGAAATGTAATGATGTAGATTAATATATGTTGCTAAGTTGCCGATCCATGTAACTCCATATGAGATTGTGACAACTATGTAGCAGCAAATGATCTACAGGTGTGGAGAATTACCTGGAAGGATCCATCACAGGTTTTGTGGATTTAGTCCAGAACGGATATAAAAGCTGACAGGATACAAGGGACATTAGAGTTATCCAGATTCCTTTTGCTGAGGAAAGGAGCGAGTAGATCTCCTGAAACGCGTCCTGGGAATTCAGGATAACAGAGCCTTCTAGAAACTATACCTAAGTTTACAAACGCAGATCCCAAACCGGAGCCACATTTTCCTGGCACCCTACACAACATCAGCCGGAAGGAGCGCGCGCTTCCATCCACGCGGACGCCACAAACAACTCAAGTCAACGCATAGTTGCACTAGACCACGATCACACGGCTCCCAAGCTGACTGCAGAGACTGGTTCACGGATTACCATCACAATACCGCATTTGACTGCAGATGATATCACCAGCAGGGTGAGAGGTGGATATTCCACCACCATTTACTTGTCTTTTAATTCTCCCTTGCATGATCTCATTCTAAAAGGAGTATTATTTATCTAAAGTACAAGTACACCGGCTCAACAACAATACGAGCCTAGGTTAAAAACCGTGACTCGGGACTGCCATTATTAAAGTGGGGTGACCGCGCTGGGCCTGGCGCGGTGCTCACCACTTGGCTCTCTTTTTAGTATATTTATATATATACATTTCCACCATTTATTGGATATTTTTATTGTCCATGTGGACGTTTTATCAGATATATACGTGTATCTTTATTTCATTGTATTTTTATTTTTCTATGCTTCTAGATTATTGCCGTTTATGAATTGCAGTATTAAATATTTGTTGAAATCATTACAGCTACATTTATAATATTATTTCACCCATTTCTTGAGAGCCTACTACACTGTTACATATTTGATTTCTATTTTTATCCCGTTAGCGCCGGGACAGTAGTGCACTCGATAAGGGTGGTTTCCATTTCTATGGAACAGGTGTAGCAGACCTCCTTCTTTTTCTTTGATCCATTTAATTGCGCTTTTTTGGTCTAGCTCCCTCCCATAGAATGGATATTTGGGAATTTTTAGAAACAAAACACAAAAATATTGATTCATTTCAATTTCCCACAAGGAAAAACAGCAACCCAATGAACACACAACCGGACAAAAAAGACAAACAGGGGGATGTTTTTATGTCAGACACATTCAGATCACTAGAAAACCTCCTACTTAAAAGATTGAGACAATTATGGGAGGTTAAATCCCTCAATCATCTATCTGAACAAGGTATTATTCCCAAGGGTCTTCTGTCATATAAATTACCAGCTGGAGACCTACAGGGAGAGGATTTCAACAATAAATGGGAAGAATTTTTTAAGACACAATCACAGGCGACAGTCAATCTAGTCATCACACGTAGGAAAGAAATCATTCAAGAATTAGATAAAGCCATTTTACACATTAGACAAACAATTGACAGTTTTGAAAAAAATGAGGACTATTACAAATATCAAGAGGCCATCTGCAAGAAAATGGACTCTACAGAACAAGAAATCATACAAAAGAAAACTAAAAAATTTCTATGGGGACAACAGAGGTCACAAACGTATACCATACAAAACCAGAATCAACATCAACATCAAACTATAGTATCCACAGTTTCCACTCAAAACAGATTTACACCACTAAGTTCAAATTCACCCACCCCTTTTTTAGAATTAGGAGCGAAACCCAAACATTGGGAAACCAATCCACAACCACACAAGACCAAACACAAATATTACTCCCAATACCAGAGCCCATCCAACAATCATCAGACACAGGTCAGACACTCATCCTCTCACGATCGGTACACCAACAATTATCCAAACACATACAGACGTCCACCAGCATGGCATCACCCAACACACCAAATACATTCACATCACCAAACACGACCGTATCAACAAACACGTTACAGACATACTCAGGGGAACTTTCAGACATCCCATCATGGTCACACTCCCACACATCTCAGATCCGACCACAGACATCAGAACACCACGACCAACAATCAGGTATGCACATCACAGATCAAGACAACCATCACAGAATCACCATCGATCAATACTCCACAACAACTTACATCACCAACATTACCGACCAATACAAGAAAAAGAGAACTAGAAGGAGACACAGAATCAGACCAGACTCAGAAGAACAAACTGGGCAAACTGAAGTAGAATCTTCTATCATTAATTTGAGTTCTAAACAACTCACCACACAACACACATCACTATTGAACAAGGGTCTCAAATTTGCCCCTACTCAAAAATTAGATAAATTTAGTGTATACATAGGCATAGAAAAATATATAAGGAAACTATGCCTTAAAAAATATCATATGAAAAACCCTATAACCAAAACCAATACAAATGACACCCAATACCAACATACGACATTAAGATTACGGTCGAAATTTTTTCCTAGACAAGAGATCAGTAGAGAAATGAGCACATTTCAATGCAACGTAGAAAAAGAATTACGCCAATCACAATTCAAACAATGCAATAAAAATCTAACACATAAAGAAATTCAGGCACTAAAAGATCTCCAATCAGATTTAAATATTACCATAAGACCTGCAGACAAAGGGGGAGGGACAGTTATAATGGACACAGAAACATACAAGGCGGAATGCATACGTCAACTTACAGACACCAACACTTACAGACCACTGACATATAACCCCACTGAACAATATACCAAACAACTAGAAATTATCTGCAAATCAGCTCTAGACCAGGACATTTTAACAGAAACCGAATATGATTTTATTTTAGGCACAGAAAAGAGGATACCTGTATTCTATTGTTTACCCAAAATACATAAACATGCGACGAATCCCCCGGGCAGACCTATAATATCTGGGATAGGTTCTATCACATCCAACATGTCACAATACATTGACAGATTTCTACAGCCATATGTCAAAAAAACAAATTCATATCTCAAAGACACCACAGATGTCATCAAACTAATAGAAAACCATGAATGGGAGCCCGAGTGGACCCTAGCCACTTCGGATGTCAGTTCCCTATACACCTGTATACGACATGACCAAGGGATCGCAGCGGTCAGACATTTTTTAGAAAAAGACAACTCGACCAAGAAGGAACAGATAGAATTTATACTCATAGCCATAGAATACATCCTCACACATAATTTCTTTTACTTTTGATGGCAAGTTTTTTCTACAGATATCTGGCACTGCTATGGGCACCAGGTTCGCTCCCAGTTATGCCAATTTGTTCATGGCATACTGGGAGGAACATCACATCTTGCCCCAGCTGGGAGCTGACCTGGTGCTCTGGAAAAGGTATATCGACGATATACTAATTTTTTGGAAAGGGACAGTAGATAATCTTTCACTATTTGTCAACCAACTCAATCAGAATCTATATAACCTCACCTTCACATCACACTCCAGCCAGGCTTCCATAGAATATTTAGACTTACAAATCACAACTCATGAATCCAGACTACAATGTAGTACTTTCCATAAACCCTCCTCCAGAAATGGATTTATACTATTTGATAGTTGTCATTTACCTCAATGGCTACTCAATGTCCCCTTTGGTCAATTCCGGAGGCTCAAGAGGAATTGTACCTCAGATGCCCGATTTGAACAGGAGGCATCTGTACTAAAAGGAAAATGTAAAGAAAAGAAATATCCAGAAGCAGTCCTGGAGAAGGCTCTTAATAAAGCGAGGGAGTTAGACAGGAGTTCCTTCTTTCTGGAACCATCAAATACAGAAAATAGGGAAGATACACATCAGGAGGTGAAACTGGTTCTCCCATTCAACTCTAACCATAAACACATAGGCAAAATCATTACTAAACACTGGCACCATTTACGAGACGACAGATTGATTGGCCCCATATTACCCCTGAGACCCCCCATAGTATACTCCAAGGCACCCAACCTTGGTCTACAGGTAGCTCCGACTGTAAGAAAAAGAACTGGTAGTTCCCAACCGACTATCTGTCCTGAAATAAATGTTTTTTTTAGGTGTGGCATGTGTAATAACTGTAAAGCCACACAATTTCCAAGACGCACGGAAACAATAATATCAACAACAAATGGACATGAGCATAAGATCAGAGACACACTCTCATGCAATTCTGAAAATATCATATATGTTATTGAATGTCCATGTCATAAGCAATATATAGGGAGGACCTCTAGAACACTGAAAAAAAGAATAACAGAGCATCTATACAATATAAAAAGGGGATATGAAAAACATACACTCTCAGCCCACTATAAAGAAGTCCATCAGAGTAGACTGAGAGGCACCACTTTTGCAGCCATTCAAAAAGTGGAGAACGAGTGGAGAGGAGGTGATTTTATATCTAAAATGTCAAGACAGGAGTCCACACTCATTTTTGAATTACAGACAATCGCACCCTATGGCCTCAATGCCGAACTAGAAATCTTTGGGTTCCTGTGAGTGGTAAATGTGAGAGGGATATGATTTGGTTGGATTTTTTAAACCTACTAGGTTAGGGATGGGGGGGTGTGACCGATGGACGGTACAGTGCCAGACTGTTTCATCAGTGCCTGGACCGCCCCTTGGTGACTCCCGGCATCCTTCTATTTTTTCTTTTTCTTTACATTCTATATATACATCTTTTATATATATTTTTATATTTTTATTCATATATTTTGTATCCATTTTATTCTATTCCATTCATCTGTTACCTGATCCATTTATTCTTTCCCAGTTTATTTCTCCATATCTGTTGGTGTATATATACATTTGTCTTTTGGACATGGGCATACCTTCATGTATATGTAAATCTATGATACTACCAAACAACACTTCTGGCCAGACCTTGGTGCCCTAGTGAACATAGTACTTAGACCATATCGCCTGAAACACCAACATTTTATCTCACCTGTAATATAACCAACACAAGAAAGAAGCCACATCGGCAAACCTCCCACAAAGAACCCACACAGAGAAGAAGCCACATCCAGTATGGAATTCGTAGAACACCTATATGTTCAGATACACTAAGTAAGATCAGATTACAAAGAACTCACACAGGGTAGAAGCCACACCCAGTGTGAAATACATAGAACATCTATATGTTCAGAACACCTATATGTTCAGATATACTAAGTAAGATCAGATCACAAAGAATTCACACAGGAAAGAAGCCACACCTAGTGTGAAATACGTGGAACACTCATATGTTCAGATGTACTAAGTAAGATCAGATGGCAATACAGAGGGAATTCAATTATAATTTTACATATTTATTGTATTGCATTTTATTTTGTCCTTATATGTTGCAGACACATATTCCTCTATGCAGTCTTACATTTCTTATTCTTTTTACTACTTTTCATTATTGTTTATTATTTTTATTATTATATCTAAACTTAATTCATTTTCCACTTAAACTGTACGGTGGGAGCAATGCAAAAATAAGAAAAGAAATGTAATGATGTAGATTAATATATGTTGCTAAGTTGCCGATCCATGTAACTCCATATGAGATTGTGACAACTATGTAGCAGCAAATGATCTACAGGTGTGGAGAATTACCTGGAAGGATCCATCACAGGTTTTGTGGATTAGTCCAGAACGGATATAAAAGCTGACAGGATACAAGGGACATTAGAGTTATCCAGATTCCTTTTGCTGAGGAAAGGAGCGAGTAGATCTCCTGAAACGCGTCCTGGGAATTCAGGATAACAGAGCCTTCTAGAAACTATACCTAAGTTTACAAACGCAGATCCCGAACCGGAGCCACATTTTCCTGGCACCCTACACAACATCAGCCGGAAGGAGCGCGCGCTTCCATCCACGCGGACGCCACAAACAACTCAAGTCAACGCATAGTTGCACTAGACCACGATCACACGGCTCCCAAGCTGACTGCAATAACTGGTTCACGGATTACCATCACAATACCGCATTTGACTGCAGATGATATCACCAGCAGGGTGAGAGGTGGATATTCCACCACCATTTACTTGTCTTTTAATTCTCCCTTGCATGATCTCATTCTAAAAGGAGTATTATTTATCTAAAGTACAAGTACACCGGCTCAACAACAATACGAGCCTAGGTTAAAAAGCGTGACTCGGGACTGCCATTATTAAAGTGGGGTGACCGCGCTGGGCCCGGCGCGGTGCTCACCACTTGGCTCTCTTTTTAGTATATTTATATATATACATTTCCACCATTTATTGGATATTTTTATTGTCCATGTGGACGTTTTATCAGATATATACGTGTATCTTTATTTCATTGTATTTTTATTTTTCTATGCTTCTAGATTATTGCCGTTTATGAATTGCAGTATTAAATATTTGTTGAAATCATTACAGCTACATTTATAATATTATTTCACCCATTTCTTGAGAGCCTACTACACTGTTACATATTTGATTTCTATTTTTATCCCGTTAGCGCCGGGACAGTAGTGCACTCGATAAGGGTGGTTTCCATTTCTATGGAACAGGTGTAGCAGACCTCCTTCTTTTACTTTTTTTTTTACTCTATTAAAACAAAATATCCCCAGGTTGGCACAGTTAAGTGGGTGTGGCTTGCAGAAGGGTGTCGCTTACCTAAGGGGCGTGTCATAATTATCGTTCAGTTATCGTTACCGCGGCTACATGTACGATTAACCGCGATAATGATTTAGGTCAATATCGCCCAGCCCTATATATATATATTATATACACATATGCCTATGAATAACCACTATGATGCCATACAGGAGGAGGATAATAAGTACATAATACACTTCTGTATAACTACACAGAATGGAGAGGTATATACACACTGCTGATCACTACACACAATTGAGAGGTACTATATACACACTGCTGACCACTACACACAATGGAGAGGTACTATATACACACTGCTGACCACTACACACAATGGAGAGTTACTATATACACACTGCTGATCACTACACACAATGGAGAGGTACTATATACACACACTGCTGATCACTACACACAATGGAGAGGTACTATATATATATATACTGCTGATCACTACACACAATGGAGAGGTCCTATATACACACTGCTGATCACTACACACAATGAAGAGGTACTATATACACACTGCTGATCACTACACACAATGGAGAGGTATATACACACTGCTGATCACTACACACAATGGAGAGGTACTATATACTCACTGCTGATCAGTAAACACAATGGAGAGGTATACTGTATACACACTGCTGATCACTACACACAATGGAGAGGTACTATATACACACTGCTGATCACTACACACAATGGAGAGGTATATACACACTGCTGATCACTACACACAATGGAGAGGTATATACACACTGCTGATCACTACACACAATGGAGAGGTACTATATACTCACTGCTGATCACTACACACAATGGAGAGGTATACTGTATACACACTGCTGATCACTACACACAATGGAGAGGTACTATATACACACTGCTGATCACTACACACAATGGAGAGGTATATACACACTGCTGATCACTACACACAATGGAGAGGTACTATATACTCACTGCTGATCAGTAAACACAATGGAGAGGTATACTGTATACACACTGCTGATCACTACACACAATGGAGAGGTACTATATACACACTGCTGATCACTACACACAATGGAGAGGTATATACACACTGCTGATCACCCGCGCGTCACCTCACTCGGCCAGCAGCTTTTCTTCATCACAGCCCGCCTTCAGCCCGTCCCCCTACGGACCTGAGCTGCTTCCACACGCTCCTCCTCCCAGACAGGGATGTTGAGGCTGAGGAGTGCATCTTCAAGCAAGCTGTGTCCCCCTGCGGCCCCTCACATGTGTCCCTCTGCAGCTCCCGCTCCAGTGCTGTGTCCCCCTGCGGCCGCCGTCCTGTGTCCCCCTGCGGCCCCCGCTCCCGTCTCCCCTTGCGGCCCCTGTCCTGTCTCCCCCTGCGGCCCCTGTCCTGTCTCCCTCTGCGGTCCCTGTCCTGTCTCCCCCTGCAGCCCCCGTTTTGTCTCGCCCTGCAGCCCCTGTCCCAGTTCTGTGTCTCCCTGTGGCCCCCCCATACAGTGTCCCCAGCAGTAGCCTCCCCTCCCCATAGTGTGCCCAGCAGCCCCCCATATAGTGTCCCCAGCAACAGCCCCCAATATAGTGTTCCCAGCAACAGCCCCCCGATATAGTGTCCCCAGCAGCAGCCCTCCACACAGTGTCCCCAGCAGTAGCCCCCCCCATAGTGTGCCCAGCAGCCCCCGATATAGTAGCCCCAGCAACAGCCCACCCATTTAGTGTCCCCAACAGCAGCCCTCCACACATAGTGTCCCCAGCAGTAGTCCCCCTCCCCATAGTGTGCCCAGCAGCCCCCCATATAGTGTCCCCAGCAACAGCCCCCCATATAGTGTTCTCAGCAACAGCCCCCCAATATAGTGTCCCCAGTAGTAGCCCCCCCCCCATAGTGTGCCTAGCAGCCCCAGATATAGTGGCGACAGCAACAGACCCCCCGATATAGTGTCCCCAACAGCAGCCCTCCACACATAGTGTCCCCAGCAGTAGTCCCCCTCCCCATAGTGTGCCCAGCAGCCCCCCATATAGTGTCCCCAGCAACAGCCCCCCATATAGTGTTCTCAGCAACAGCCCCCCAATATAGTGTCCCCAGTAGTAGCCCCCCCCCCATAGTGTGCCTAGCAGCCCCAGATATAGTGGCGACAGCAACAGACCCCCCGATATAGTGTCCCCAACAGCAGCCCTCCACACATAGTGTCCCCAGCAGTAGCCCCCCATATATTGTCCCCAGCAGTAGCCCCCCCCCATATAGTGTCCCCAGCAACAGCCCCCCATATAGTGTCCCCGGCAATAGGGCAAATACCCCCCACCCACTAAGTGTGCCAGCCTCCCCCCCAATGTCCCAGAGGCCCCTGTGCCCCCCCAACCTCATGACCTGCGAGGCTCCCTTACCCTACCTCAGTGGAAGAACATCCATTACCCTCATCACCATCACTGCCCTCCACAGACCAGAGAGAAGAGGGAGGCAGGCACAGAAGCCACACAGGATCAGAGGACAGAGCAGGAACCAGGTGAGATTACCCCCAGAGAACTACAACCCCCACTATGTCCTTCTAACTGTTCATGATGGGAGTTGTAGTTTTGCAGCCTGTGGACATTCAAGTTGCTGAACTACAACCCCCATCATGCCCTATTATCGGTTCATAGTGGGGGTTGAAGTTCTGCAACAGATTAGAGGTTGATATAGTATAGGAGGGGGGAGGCAGTGGCACAGTAGAACTATATCTCCCATCATGCTGTGTGGTAATATGCAAGACTACATCTCCCAGCATGCTGTGTGGTAATATGCAGGACTACATCCCCCAGCATGCTGTGTGGTAATATGCAGGACTACATCTCCCAGCATGGTGTGTGGTAATAAGCAGGACTACATCTCCGAGCATGGTGTGTGGGGTAATATACAGGACTACATATCCCAGCATGCTGTGTGTGGTAATATACATAGTTACATAGTTAATACGGTTGAAAAAAGACACATGTCCATTAAGTTCAACCAAGGAGGGGATGGATACAGGGAAGGGGGAGGGGTGATAGGTTCTATACATATGCATTTATATTATTTTGGTCTAAGAACTTGTCTAGCCCTGTTTTGAAGCCCTCTACTGTTGTTGCTGTGACCAGATCCTGTGGTAGACTGTTCCACAGATTCACAGTTCTGATGGTAAAGAAGGCTTGTCGCCTCCGGAGATTGAACCTTTTTTTCTCCAGGCGGAGGCAGTGCCCTCTTGTCCTTTGAAGGGGTTTTACCTGGAACACCTATTTCACATATCTCTTGTTAGGGGCCATTTATATATTTAAATAAATTAATCATATCACCCCTTATACAGGACTACATCTATCACCATGGTGTATAGGGTAGGCTGTAGAACTACATCTCCCAGCATGGGGTAATATGCAGGACTACATCACATAATAGGAGATGTAGTTCTGCAACAGATAAGATGATAACAGGGTACACGAGGGGCAGATGGTGACACAGTACACTAGTGGCTATGCGGGTGCATGTGCACATGTAGGGCTCACAACATGTTGCCGGAGGCAGCGTTCCTTCCATGAGTATGCTGAGATGGGGGGGCATAAAGTTTTTTGCTATGGGGTCCCATGAATCCTAGTTACCCCCCTGATGGAGAGGTACTATATACACACTGCTGATCACTACACACAATGGAGAGGTACTATATACACTGCTGATCACTACAAACAATGGAGAGGTACTATATACACACTGCTGATCACTACAAACAATGGAGAGATACTATATACACACTGCTGATCACTACAAACAATGAAGAGGTACTATATACAAACACTGCTGATCACTACAAAAAATGGAGAGGTACTATATACACACTGAATAGGTAAGACAGTGGGTAGCCGGCACTACTGTGGACTCGGGTAAGGAAATACAGCACAAGCACTGACAGGTGATACCACGATTCAGCACGGATCCGCGGCGGTGCACGACACAGATTGCAACTAAGCGCACAGTTATAAAACTGAAAAGATACAGAGGTGGCACTCACCGCATCGGGTCAAACGTCATCTTTATTGGAATCGTGGGGTACTCAGCATGGAAGGGGGAAGATGGAGATAGCGGGTGCGCCTCTGTACAAACAATTTAGCACGCAGCCGTGCTTCGTCAGGTAAGAAAACACTACATACACACAATAGAGAGCTTATTACTACACACAATAGAGAGGTACTATATACACACTGCCAGTGACGTAGCTACCACGGTCGCAGCGGTCGCCGCCGCGACCGGGCCGCTACCAAGGGGGGCCCGCGAGGCCCCCCCTTGCCACTGTACTGCTCCCCTCCCACTCCCTCTTGTGACCGCAAGCAATGTTTTGGCAGGCTGGGACGGCCCCCGGCTGACTTGCGGGGCTGGGAGCATCACGTAGGCAAAAAACCAGATCCCGCGAAGCTCCGCCCCCTCTTCGGGAAGCCCGCCAGCGCGTGACTAGAAGACTTGAGAAACCATTCAGGTGAGTATAGATTTTTTTGTTTTAAAGGGCATGATGGTGGGGTGCAGTGGTATGATGATGGAACAAGAGGATGATGAGGGCTGTAGTGGTATGATGATGGAACAAGAGGATGATGAGGGGTGTAGTGGTATGAAGATGATGAGGGGTGTAGTGGTATGATGATGGAACAAGAGGATGATGAGGGGTGTAGTGGTATGATGATGGAACAAGAGGATGACGAAGGGTGTAGTGGTATGATGGAACAAGAGGATGATGGGGGTGTAGTGGTATGATGATGGAACAAGAGGATGATGAGATGAGGGTGGTGTAGTGGTATGATGATGGAACAAGAGGATGTTGAGGGGTGTAGTGGTATGATGATGGAACAAGAGGACGATGAGGGGTGTAGTGGTATGATGATGAAGGAACAAGAGGATGATGATGATGGGTGGTGTAGTGGTATGATGATGGAACAAGAGGATGATGAGGGGTGTAGTGGTATGATGATGGAACAAGAGGATGATGGGGATGTAGTGGTATGATGATGAAGGAACAAGAGGAGGATGAGGGGTGTAGTGGTATGATGATGGAACAAGAGGATGATGAGGGGTGTAGTGGTATGATGATGGAACAAGAGGATGATGAGGGGTGTAGTGGTATGATGATGGAACAAGAGGATGATGAGGGGTGTAGTGGTATGATGATGGAACAAGAGGATGATGGGGATGTAGTGGTATGATGATGAAGGAACAAGAGGATGATGAGGGGTGTAGTGGTATGATGATGAAGGAACAAGAGGATGATGAGGGGTGTAGTGGTATGATGATGAAGGAACAAGAGGATGATGAGGGGTGTAGTGGTAAGATGATGGAACAAGAGGATGATGAGGGGTATAGTGGTATGATGATAAAGGACAGGAGGATGAAGGGGATGGTAGTATTATGATGGAGGTGTTTGTAGTATGATTATGAAAGGGCAGGAGGATGAAGGGGTAGTAGTATGATGATGGAGGGCAGGAGGATAAAAGGGGTAGTAGTATGGTTATGAAAGGGCAGGAGGAGGGGACAACATGGGGGGCATCTGTAAGGGGGATAAAATGTGGGGCCATCTATATGGGGGATAACATGGGGGGCATCTATAAAAGGGACAACACAGGGGGGCCATCTATAAGGGGGAAACATTGGGGGGCAATCTATAAGGTGGACTACAAAAGGGGTGTATACAATAGGGCATGCACAGAGGGGGGCATGTACTGTAAGGGGGGTCACATAGTGTCAGGGCTACCTACTAAATGAGGGTGTAAAGGGGACTGTACAGATGTGCAGTGTGTATAGCAATGAGGATGGTGTAAGTGTGAGGAGCCTAATATGTCTGTCTGGCAGATCCTGTGGACTCGTGGCTTGGAGAAGTTCTCATAATGGTCCAGGGCAGATGGAGAAGATGAAAAGGGAAGAACTCTGATCAGAGAACACGTTCCCTGTGAGTCACTTGATATAACTGCACTGTAATGTATATGGTGTATAGAGCCTGTGTACAGTGCGTCCACCTCTATATGACTGTATGAAGTGATATTGGTCTATCTACAGAGGATTATATTCAGTGGCAGTGGTGGTGTTAGTCAGTATGTGGTGGTGTTAGTCAGTATGTGGTGGTATTATTTGTTACTTATCTGGTACTGTGTTTTATTGGACTTAGTATACTGGATTTGGTCAGTAACAATATGGTGGTGATGGTTGTGGTGTGGCGGTAATATTTCCCCTTGTATACTGGTAATATTGGCAATATTAGTCTGAGTACACAGGATTTGTTTAGGAACAGTATGGCGGTAATATGTATAGTGATATTTCCTGTATACTGGTATTATTGGTAATATCAGTCTTGAGATATATATATACCAATAGCATCGAGAAAGGGGGGGCCCAAGTTTACCTCTTGCACCAGGGCCCAAGAGACATTAGCTACGCCCCTGCACACTGCTGATCACTACACACAATGGAGAGGTACTATATACACACTGCTGATCACTCTGCTGTCTGACTGCATCCCCCCCACCAGCCAGAATGCATAGCAGTCAGACAGCAGTGTGATGCCGACGGCCCCCGGTGGTGTCAGGATGCCGCAGCACCCCCCAGGGACCCCTCACTGTGTCTCCACACAGGTAATCTCCCGAGTAGTGCTAATGCCGGCCTTGCTGGGACCACACAGTGTGACCTCTCCCCTCTGTACAGCAGCCGGATAGTAAACAGAGAGAGGATCCTCCCATCATACAGGAAGAATTCTTTTTCTGTAACCCTTTAAATGCCGTGCTGGATTAAGGGTCATCTGTCAGCACTCCAGTGCTGACAGTTGAGGCGGTCCCTGGCTGTCTGACAGCCTGGACCCTTGCACAGATGGCACAGACACAGCTTTCCTGCGCTTGTGTCATCTGAGAATAGTAATAAACGTTGCTACAGCATTGGGGAATAGGCTTCAGCAACGTTAATTAACAGGGCAGCAACGGCAGGAGGGGGTAACTTACCACCAGCTGGGATTGGCTGCTGTGTGATTCTAGGGGGTCCCTGTCAGGCTGCTGGACCTGCTCCCTGGGGTAACTTCCAGCTGGGTCAGTCTCTGAGGGGTCCTGGTGGCGGGCTGCTGAAACTTCCTGCGCCAGGAGACCCAAGTTACTGATTGGTTGCTGACCATGACATGACCAGCTACAGCCACCTTCAGTGATTGGTGGAGGCTGGGCCATGATGGTCTGATGATTTTAACTTTGCAGCAACTTCCCAGCAGCATATTGTGGGACACTGTAGGTGAAGCGGGACACATGAGGTGAAATCGGGACAGTCCCGCCGCAGTCAGGACAGTTGGGAGCTATGCATAGCTCATGGATAATGTAGGTATACAAAGGCTCTTTTCTTTAGGCGTTGTCCATGATATGGGGGCCATCTTTAACAATAGAATATACAGAATTTTCTTTATTTCCACAACAACGGGATAAGGGCAGACTGTGAATCTCTACATCTGGCGGTAGGGGACAACAGGGATATTGGTAGACCCCTTGATGCTTTGCCTGCACATTTACAAGTGACGGCCCTGGAATGGAACATCGGGGTTGGCGGAAGGTGACGGTTTTCATGTCCTGCTGCTGCATGCAGCTGCAACGGTTGGTTAAGGTAGGTAACAACGACGAGAGGCTATAAAGAATCACAGCTGTATGCCCTGGTGTTCTGTTTGGCAGGCATGCTTCCTAACAAAATTTAGGGCCCTATTCCACGTCACAATTATGATTCAGATTATCGTTAAATTGTTAGACTCTAAACAATAATTGTTCCTTTAAATAGCAGTTAACGATTAACGACCTAACGAGAAATCGTTGATCGATTAATAGGACCTGGACCTATTTTTATCGTTGCTCGTTCGCAAATCATTCGCATTAAATAAGATGTCGTTCGGTTGTTCACAGTAGTGACGAACGCAATAGCGACGACGAGATGACCGCAAGAACGATCATAAGTAACGATTATCGTTCCATGTAAATGGGTGAACGATTTCAGGTCTTTCACAATAGCGGTCATTTGGATTGTTTATTGTTAACAAATATGAGAACGAGCAATTCAGCAAAACCTCTACTACTTTTAGGGAATGTCTTATTTTCGGGGCAACAGGCTAACTCACTTCTCTCCATGAGGCTTCTCCGGCGTTTCACAGGATCCAGCTTTTCCCAGCACCTGTTATCACTCTAAATTCGCTAATCTCCATTCCACAAGTTGTCACTGTGATTAGAAACTAGTTGCTGTTTTCTCATTCCCCAGTAGATGTCGCAGTCACACCGCCGGTCTAATAGACAACTGTGTCCGGAAGTAACTGCATTGGGCGGAAGTTGTCATCGTCTCCATAGTAATAGAGTCGCGTATCCACAGTAGACGGCTTCATCCCGGGAGTCGAGGTAACGGCTCCTATTCGGGCCGCTGTGTGTGTGTACCAGCCAGTTATAGGCAGCATGGAGGAGGCAGATGCACAGGGGCTGCAGGTAACTGGAGCGTCCGCCGCCTGATGTGTACTTCAAGATAGATGGGGACTGGAGAGTTACTCTACTTCACGATAGCCGCAGCAGAAGGGGGAGAGAGAAATAGGAGCGTTAACCTCTTCAGTGCCTCAGCACACTTTGCTTCCGTGATTCGTGAGCTCTCTTCTGTTCTATGATCACGTGATATACCGATATATTTAGCACTGATCTCTAGGTTACCGTCACTATTTCTCATAAGTGGGTTATACATATCAACATGATTTTGCCGCTGATGTCTGTGTTTGAGCATACAGTGCGGTGGTATCTGCCTCCCCCCCCCATAGGTTGCCATGTTAAAAAGAAAATCTATACAACAGTAGATACTCTTACTTCTGCACTATCCCTCTGGATTGAACACCGCAACAGGCTCCATTATTCCTTTCAGTAAAATACAGTGAGAGTATACCCATGTGCACCAGCAGCCTATGGATATGTTGGTGTGAGGCCCCATTCACACGTCCGTGTCAGTTTTTACTGTCAGGAAATCCTGATCAGGAGACCTCAAATGTCATCAGGAAAGTATCAGGATTTCCTGACATTAATCCGTTTTTACCATCAGGAAACCATCAGGAAAAATCTTCAGGATTTCCTGATGAGATAATATGGTCTAGTATGTCAACATAAATCACAGGTACCCACACAGCCCCTAGTGTACCTGGATGGCCACAGGCTGCAGAACTACAACTCCCATCATGGCCTGCCAGCAGAGCCCTGATGGGAGTTGTACTTTTGCAATCTGGATGGCCACAGGCTGCAGAACTACAACTCCCATCATGGCCTGCCAGCAAGATATGGTGGGAGTTGTAGTTCTGCAACCTTGATGGCCACAGGCTGCAGAAGTACAACTCCCATCATGACCTTTCAGCAAGATATGGTGGGAGTTGTAGTTCTGCAACCTTGATGGCCACAGGCTGCAGAACTACAACTCCCATCATGGCCTGCGGGTGGTCGGACGGCGGCCAGAATGCAGGGCGGGTGGTGGTGGCAGTCCTGTGCTAAGGTCCGGGTCCGGGGCTGGCTACCAATCCGGAATCGCAGGCACTTTCCTGATATACATCAGGAAAATGCCCGTGATTCCGGCGCTCCCATAGACTTCTATGGGGGCGTCTGTGCCGGATTTCCGGACGAAAATAGGACAGGATCTAAAAAATCCGGTCCTATTTTCCGGAACGGACATCCTTCCGGAAAAATCCGGAAGGGTGTCCGTGTCTAATGTTAGCCTATGAGTCTGGAAATCCGGACAGATTTTCCGGACGTGTGAAGGGGGCCTGAGCCAGGTCAGCCATTTGTATAGGTCCATCAGTTATATTACTCATTTAAGCTAAATATATAGCATTCCCTTCTGTTTTGTTATGGATTGACAGTGAGCTGATCAGTGTAAGTTGATTTCCCCGTGGTAGCTCTTTGTCAGATCAACTTGTTGCAGGGCCAAGTTCACCTTAAAGGGGTTTTCCAGGTTTATAAAACAAACAGCACCCCTCCTGGCCTCAGGCTGTGTGCGGTATTGAAGCTCATTTCCATCATTTAAACAAACTTCTATCATGTGAAATCTGTGTGGAATGATATTTGATGCTTTTATTTTCCTTTACCCAGACAAGATTAGTGCAGAACCAGCCGTATGACGAGAGCCTAGAGATAAATGACTCAGAGGAGGTGGCCAGCATTCACTCTCCAACCCCAAGAAAACCAGGTGAGAGGAAGATAATTGTCACTGATTGACCTAAAGGAAACCTGCCAGTTAAAGAGGTTGTCAACATTAAAGCGTAACTGTCATTTCAGGGTCATTTTTCTGAAAACATTAAATATGTTATATGTTTTTATATGTTGCTGCCCATAGTGAGACTTACAGTTCATTCAATATTTATTATTATCTATTCAGTCTACTTCCTCCAGTTCTGAGCTGTTACCTTCTGCTGAAGATACAAAAAACTGTGTGAGCTGTTCTCTCAGTCTTTCCCACCTCCTCCCTCCCTTCCGAGACTGTTGATGTAAAATAGTCCCTATCTGCAACTCTGTAGTAACTTTTTAATGGCGTGAGGACTAATCACAGTAAGTTCATCAGCAACTTGACCTCAGATTAACCTTCCAGCATTAAAAAAAAATACAAAAGTTGCAGATAAAGCCTGCCAGGGACTCGTTTACATCAGCTGGCTCGGAAAGGAGGAGGGGGATACGGAGAAAAAAGCTCACACACAGTTTTTGTTTGTGTCTTAAGAAGAAAGCAGCAACTCGGAACTGGAGGAAGGAGACTGAATAGATAATAACAAGTATGAACTGCATTGTTGGTCTCACCATAGAGAGGAACATATGAAAAGTTATGTTTGAGCGGAATACCGCTTTAAGTTATGCAGCATAACATAGGCATCTTCAGCGCTCTGTCCCCTACCCTGGGATGTTCTGTAGGTTCAGAAAACTGAATGCAGATAGCACGCGGCTAGAAAAGTGTCCCTGATGCCCATGTCCACCCACCAGTGATTGACAGATACCTCTCTATCACTGTGCATAGTAAGAAATTGACAATCATCAGCAGGTGTGCAGGGGCACTATAGGTTCTTCTCTGAACCTATAGTACATCCAGTTGAAGGCTATGTTCCTACTTCAGGAACATAGCAGGGAAAGGCAGCTGTCTCGTAATATAGATCATCACTAATATTGATCATTATAAGTGTCTGTCCATATTAGGAGACGGCCACCTTTCCCCGCTATGTTCCCGAAGTGGAAACATAGCCTAAGGCTGCAATAATGTCTGTTATATACGATCTATAAGGTGACTGTACTCTTGAACTCTGATGAGACAGTTCCAAAACAGTTAAAGTTCTGTGCTACTGTATGGATACAGCCATGTCAGTTCAGCAGCTGAATGAACTTTACCTTTCACAGAACTCCCGACCTCACAATATATTATGATGCCTAGAGTTCTGTAAAAGTTCGAGTCTGTGATATACAGTCAGCTTAAGGCCGGTATATCACAGACGTGTGTATGCAGCCTAAGGGACAGACTGTTGAATCTTCTTGTCTGTCCTTACATTCTGCTGCCCTCACTGATATATCAGGTTCCCTTTCAGACCTGCTAACATTTGTGAAATAACAATAATAACAAAACTAATACTTGATTTTCTTTGCTTAACCAGTTCCTTCAAAGCTTTCCTCAGACAAAAGAAAAATAATGTCAGACCCTAATATGAGCAGTGAAGAAGAGGAAAGTACCACGGTAATATTAACATTATTGTACATAAATGTGTTTGTTTTTTCAGCCTTTCCCATATTCTACAAGCTTATTAGAGATGAGCGAGTAGTGAAATATTCGAATGCTCGAAATTCGGTTCGAACGGACTGCAGTTCGATTGAATATTAAACCTCATTATAGTCTAGGGGGAAAAAATGCTTGTGACTTTTTAACTCCCAATTACTTGAATTTTGGTTTCCAAGTCCAAAATGGTAACTGATAATGGGAGATAATGATACAACTGGGACAGGAAGGGAAGCATGCCTGGGTGTATCTAACATGCCCAAGTCGCAGTATTAAACCATTATCACAAGACCTTGTAATTAAAGACACAGTACCGGCACTACTCCTTTGGCAGGGTTCACTCAGTGTCGTTGACTGGTATCATGCATGACAACATAGAAGCATCCGGGGTGCTCCCCTTAGAACCCAAACAGTTCTTGAATATATCCAATAGGAAAAAAAAGTGTGGGGGCACTCACCGTTCAGATGCGTAGAGTTTTATTTCAATACAGGTTAAAAATTCAGCAGATTCATCTGTAGCAGGCTGGGACGCCAACCACTAATCACACAAGCTATAACCATAAACCATTATCACAGCCTCTCAACAATACACTCCAAACACAATATAACCTCTATGTAAAGTGGAAAAAACACCAGGAATCCTTCTTTCCTCTACATTAGCATGGACAGAAAACCAAATTTTAAGCAAAAGAAACATTTTCAGAACGTCCAGTCATGACAGCACCACCTGGAGAGAGATTGATCCCCATTAGTCCTAATAGGAACAGGAAACCCAAGAGGTTAAAAGGAGCCCCTCCCCACTTCACCCTCAGTGTTTTCCTGTTCCTATTCAGGATTAAGCACACAAGAGGTTCTTACCTCTCCTGGTTCTGGGGCTGGCTGCTGGATCAGTGTGGCGGTCTGCCAGGTGAGCGAGGTCGACCAAAGTTTTCCTCCCTCCTCCTGGGCTCGCATCGGGTCGCGCGGATGTATCTGTGCCTGTGCCTCCTGGTCCCGTTCGTCCCTGCTGCTGTGCTCCCGGAGTTTAAGCGGCAGGGTTATAACTGCCATTGCTGCAGTGCCGGGTCTCGGGTGCACGTTTGTGTCTTCCCCTGGCTCCTTCCGGCTTCCTGGGCCTTGCCGGCGTGCGTGATGTCATGCCGATGCGTCGCGCGGGGCATGCTGGAAGCTCTGCCCCCAAGATGGTGCCGTACACCAGACAGCCGGGATGCTGGGGATGTCGGAGGGCCAAATTCAAGCTGGTCTAAAGTCTGAAAAGCATTTAAGGTAAGAGAAGCTACTCATTCCTCCTTTGTCCATGCTGTTATGATGGATGCCTCCCGCTATGAATCTGCGGTACAGGCCTATTCTGCCAGCCTAGTAAGTAGCTGGGCCTCTGGGTTCACTTATTTCCAAGATGTGTCATGTGAGTAATATACTCCTTCTCTCCTACAGGGAGACCAGGAGCCACCTAGAATGCGCAGCTTTTGTGTTATCTGCAATGAGAGATTACCTGAGGGATATAACAAACCCTGTGTAAGACATGCACATCTAATATCCTAAAGCAAGAGTACCCATCTTTTGTGGATGAACTCTGGGATATAATTAACAAAGAGGTTAAAGCTACGGTTTCTGCTGCCCTAGCCAAGGACAGGCCTCAGAGTCCTGAGCCTCCCCCCAGAAAAATTAGACGTATTATTTTGTCCGACTCTGAATCGGAAGAACAAAATGTATCTAATGGAGATAAGTCTGATCATGAGGAGGTGGAGGTTGTTCAGGTTTCTGGTGAAGAACCCAAAAGGTTTTATTTTTCTGCAGAAGATACTGATACATTAGTAACGGTTATTAGAAACACTATGGATATTAAGGATGTGCAAGTACCTACAAATAAACAGGATGAGATGTTTGCAGGCCTTAGGCCTAGGAAGAAGCGTGTGTTTCCAGTGCATGAGAGTATAAAGAACTTTATATTGGATGAATGGCATGAATCAGAGTAAAGGTTACAGATCCCTAAGGAGTTTAGGGCAAGATTTCCATTTGAGGAAGATGATGTAAAACTCTGGGCAGAGACACCGAATATTGACGTGCAGGTGGCCAAAGTTGTAAAAAAGATTTCCCTCCCCTTTGAGGATGCGTCCCAACTCAGAGACACCCTAGATAGAAGGATGGATGGTCTACTGCGTAGAGCCTGGGACGCTTCTTCCGCAGCCCTCAACCCTAATATAGCAGCAACTACTGCTGCCAGGTCACTGTTTGTGTGGTTGGAAGAATTGGAAGGCCATCTTTTGAACAAAGCTCCTAGAGAAGAGATACTTAAATCAGTTCCTATGTTAAAACTTGCTGCAGCTTTTTTAGTTGATGTGTCAGCCGAATCCATACGGTTCGCCGCCAAGACAGCCGCTTTGGCCAACACTGCCAGGAGGGCAATTTGGTTGAAGAGCTGGCAGGGAGATAACATCTCAAAGACTAAACTCTGTGCTCTTCCTTTTGAAAGTTTACTTGTGTTTGGTCCAGCTCTTGACTCTATATTGGAAAAGGCGGCAGACAAGAAGGACTTCCCGAATGAAAAGAAATCTAAAGGTAAACAAAATTTTCGTTCCTTTAGACAAAATAACTACAAAAGCTACAATAGCTACAGAGGTAAAGGCAAGACAGGGAGATGGAGTTACCCCAAAGGAGGTAAGGGGTGTGAGTCTTCTCACAACAATAAACCTTCAGGTGACAAACAATGGCAAACTGCCAGTGGGGGGGGGGGGGGGGGGAGGCTGGCCCATTTTTACCACCAGTGGGAAAATATAACATCAAACCCCTTCATATTATCATTCCTAGAAAGGAGCTACAAAATAGAATTTTCAGACCTCCCTCCTCTAAAATTCTGTACTACATCTCTAGGATCAGACTTATTAAACGACCGTCTGTGGCAAGGAATGCCAGCGCTTCTCTCTCTAGAAGCCATTGTCCAAGTTCCAGAATCCCAAGTAAAGTTGGGTCACTAGTAGTTTCTGGGCATGCTACTAGACACCGAATTGCAGATGACCTTCCTCCCTCAAGAGAAAGTCCTAACATTCCTGGACAAATTCAAGAAATTCTCCAGAAAAAACACAACAATAATCAGGGAGGCAATGTCGGTACTAGCATCCATGACTGCCTGTATACCAGCGGTGCCCTGGTGCCAGAGTCACTCGAGAGTTCTTCAAGCTCACATCCTAAAAGCCTGGAATCGACGACAATCAGCCCTAGATTCAAAGATGTCGGTGTCAACACAGGTGAAAGCCTCAATGAAATGGTGGTTAAAAGAAGGAAACCTGACAAAGGATCTTCTTTGGTTCCCTCCGCAGGTCGTGACGCTCACCACAGGCGCAAGTCAGTGGGGACGGGGAGCCTACGTACAGGATCTGTACCTTCAGGGTCAGTGGTCAGAGGAAACAAGACACTCCTTCTCAAACCAAGAGAACTAAAGGCAGTCTACAAGGCTCTGAAACAGGCAAATCATCTCCTACACCAGAAGGGCGTAAAGGTATACTCCGACAACGTGACCACGGTGGCGTTCATAAACCATCAAGGCGGGACATGTCACTCAAAACTACAGGAGATATCGCAAAAGATCTTCAGTTGGGCGGAGCTTCATCTTCAGTCAATCTCAGCCGTCCATCTAAGAGGCTCAGACCACACGAAAGCGGATTTTCTAAGCCAGCAGCAAGTTCTTCCCGGGGAGTGGTGCCTAAACCTGGAAGTATTCCAGAATCTCACAGAAACCCGGGGAGTTCCAGAGATAGACCTGTTTGCGACAAAAAAAGAACAAGAAAGCAGAAAGGTTCTTCTCCCTATATCCAAAGGACAAGCCAGACGCAGTAGATGCTCTAGCGTAGCCATGGAATTTTCATCTGGCATATGAGTTCCCTTTGTTCCCCCTGCTCGGGAAGGCGCTGCAAAAGATCCTGGTAAGCCAGACTCAAGTAATCTTCATTGCGCCAGTGTGGCCAAAAAGAAGTTGGTTCTGCCTGTTAAAGAGACTGACAGTAGAAGGTCCCATCAGGCTACCACAAAGGACAGATCTCCTCGTCCAGGGCCCTCTAAACCATCAAGGTCTGCAACAGCTTCATCTAGCGGCATGGCTACTGAGAAGTCCTTCCTAAGACGTAAGGGTCATCTAAGGTCATCGACACCATGTTAAAAAACAAAAAAGATGTCACCTCATCTATTTACCTTAAATACTGGCTCATGGTGCAAAGATGCGGCCCCCGATCCTATCAATCCGAATATACCTCAAATCTTAGACTTTTTACAAGAGGGGCTTGACAAGGGACTTTCCCTAAGTAATCTGAAAGTACAAGTATCAGCTCTAGGATGTTTCTTTGATTCCCTTATTGCAGACCATAGGTGGATAAAGAGATTTTTCCGAGCTGTGTCCAGGTTAAAACCCAAGATCTCTAACCTGACTCCCCCCATGGAACCTGAACCTGGTACTACAAGCCTTAACTCAAAGACCTTTTGAGCCTCTTAGTGAGTTATCCACAAAATTTCTAACTATTAAAACTGTATTTCTCATTGCAATTACATCAGCAAGTAGAGTCTGCGAACTACAAGCACTCTCTAATGAACAACCTTAACTGACTGTTCTAAAGGATAGGATTATCCTCAAATTAAATCCTTCCTTCCTGCCCAAGGTGGTCACAAATTTTCATCGGTCACAAGACATAGTCCTCCCCTTATTTTGTGATCCACCTAAGAATGATAAAGAAGCTCGCCTCCAAAGGCGGTAATCGCTTATCTTCAAGCCACTCAAGACTGGAGGAAAGACTCTTATCTTCTTCTGCAATTCCAGGGGCCGAATAGAGGTAAAAAAGGCTTCAAAAGCATCCATAGCTAGGTGGATGAAAACAGCCATATCAGAAGCCTACAAATCCTCAGGTAAAGAAGTACCTGAAAAAATGAGAGCTCATTCGACCAGACCAGAGCAGTTTCGGTCTCCTGGGCAGAAAAATCTGCGGCCTCACTTGAGCAGATTTGCAGAGCGGCTACGTGGTCCTCGCCCCACACCTTCTACCGTCATCACAAGCTGAATGTGGCCTCGTCCCAAGATCTATTATTTTGACGGAAGGTGTTACAAGCTGTGGTCCCTCCCTAAATGGATTATCTGGTATGTCTCCAGGTGGTGCTGTCATGACTGGACGTTCTGAAAAGTCAGACTTATTTACTCACCGATAATTCGTTTTTCGTGAGTCCATCATGACAGCACCCATTTATTGCCCACCCTTAGTGTTACTTTTTATGGTGATGGCTATATGTATAAAAATTGATAAACACTGAGGGTGAAGTGGGGAGGGGCTCCTTTTAACCTCTTGTGTTTCCTGTTCCTATTAGGACTAATGGGGATCAATCTCTCTCCAGGTGGTGCTGTCATGGTGGACTCATGAAAAACAAATTATCGGTGAGTAAATAATTCTGACTTTTCTTGCACCCCTTTAACTCTACCTGGACAGATACCAATAGTCTCAGATTCTCCCAATTTAAAGGTGTTTTTGTAGTAAGGTGCCCACACAGCAAGTGGGCAGTTGCAATCCAAACAATCCAGATAATAATAAATGTCAATAATAATAAATTAGCCAATCGATGACAGATTGTTATCGCCTGCAAAGAAGTAGGCTGTTATGAAAAATCTATTGTATGAAAGATCATTAGTTCAAGAAAAATCTTTCATTTACCAACTCTTTTTTTTTTTTTAGAAAGGATATTCTCACAACTTCACAAAATACTCCCCCCAAAAAATGCACATCTTTCCCCTGATGACGTTGATCATGTATTGGCAGTGTTGATCATGTATTGGCCAATGTGAACCAAAAAGTGTCTGTCTATGAAAAGATTGTTCATAATCTTATCTAATTTTATCTAATGTGCACAGTCATCTTTACTGTGCAACAAAAAAAAGTCAGCAGAGAAGCTATAAACACAAAACACTAAAACATTTTAAAATTAAGCTTCTTTTCTGAAGTTATTTTTACACATCGATTTTTTTTTTTTTTTTTAATACGGCTGTTATTTGAAACTCAAAAAACGGCTGTGGTTTAGCATGTTCTAACGGCTGTAGAAACATTATTCTGGTTTAAAATTAAAGATGGCGCTCTTGGGTGTACCTTTAAAAGGTTCATTGATTTTAATACAAAGGACGGTAAAGGGACAGTGGAAAAAAGTACTGTGTGTTAACAACTGGCTGGCTGTAAATTAAGGACACGAACATTAACCCCTTGCCGCAAAATGACGTTTGGGAAACGTCATGTAAAGCAGGTAGTTCCCGCAACATGACGTTTCCTAAACGTCATGGCTTCCCTGCCTCCCCCCGCTGTCCCTAACGGTGATCGGGCAGCAGGAGGAGGCTGTGTCACACAGCATCCTCCTGCTGCCACTGCCCGGAGGGGAGCCGGCTCCCCCCCGGGCAGTTAACCCCATAAACGCCGCGGTCAATGCGACCGCAGCGTCTATGGGGAGATTCAGTGTCCCCCGCCGATCGGGCGGCGGGGGTAGGCTGCAGAACGCTGCCTCCCCCCACCGCCACTCAATATGTGTCCCCCGGCCCCCTCCCCTCGTCCCCCGATACCGGCGGATCGCCGCTACTACCGTTTTAGTGGCGATCCGCCGGTACCGGGCATTACCGGTGCCGCCGATAGTTTTCATCTCCCCCCACCGTGAATCCACGGTGGGGGGAGATGAAAAATGTCCCCTCAGACCCCAGATCAGCCCCCCGATCAGACCCCAGATCACCCTACCCGGGCGGCCATCAGATCCAAGATGGCCGCCCCTATCTCTGCGAACAAACGATGTTTGTTCGCAGGGATGGAAATGAATTAGTGATCAAAGCCCCATGCTCTCCGCCACCGGAGGTAGCGGAGAGCATGGGGCAGTGATCGGGGACCCCCCCGTGTGGTCCCGGAGCAGGCGATCAGCGGTATATACTATATACCGCCGATCGCCTGTTCCCAGTGCTGATCAGCACTTTTTATCCCCTGTCACCATAAATCATTCTTAGGGGATAAAAAGTGTCACCGTGCCCCCCCCCCCCCCCAAGTCGCCCCCCCACCCCCCCAGTCACCCCCGTCCCCCAGTCACCCCCCCTACCCCACATACATTACCTGATCCAGGGAGGTCCGTCCTCCTCGATGTCCAGGCTGATTCTGAAGTGCGCATGCGCTCCAGAATCAGTTATCTCAGAAAATTTAAAGTGACAGAGACCAATTTGGTCTCTGTCACTGAACTATGATTACTGTGATAGAAAATATCACAGTTATCAAAGTAATACAGTGAAAATTAACGTATAAAGTACAAAAAGTGAAAAACATACAAAAAATTAAAACACACACTTTTTATTATAGTAATAATTGCAGTTTACTCCCAGATTACCCCTAACCCCCCCAAATTACCCGTAACCACCGCAGGTTGCCCATATCCACCCCAGGTTGCCCGTAACCACCGCAGGTTGCCCATATCCGCCCCAGATTGCATGTATCCGCCCCAGATTGCACGTAATCACCGCACGTTGCCCATAACCACCGCACGTTGCCCATAACCACCGCACGTTGCCACTAACCACCGCACGCTGCCACTAACCACCGCACGCTGCCACTAACCACCGCACGCTGCCACTAACCACCGCACGCTGCCACTAACCACCGCACGCTGCCACTAACCACCGCACGCTGCCCATAACCACCGCACGTTGCCTGTAACCACCCCAAATTGCTAGTGAGCCCCTCCAGATGGTCCGTAATCAGCCCCGATTGCCCGTAACCCCCCTCATATTGCCTCTAACCACTGCACGTTGCCTCTAACTCACACACGTTGCCAGTGACCCCCTCCAGATTGCCCGTAACCACACCAGATTGCCGTAACCACCCAAAATTACATGTACCCACCCCTGATTACCTATAAGCACTTCAGTTTATCCGTAACCACCCCATGTTGCCCGTAACCACCGCAGATTGTCTGTAACCACCCCATGTTGCCCATAACCACCGCAGATTGTCTGTAACCCCCCAGGTTGCCCCTAATCACATGTAATTCCCACCAGATTGCCTCTGACAACCGCACGTTGGCCATAACCACCGCACGTTGGCCATAACCACCGCACGTTGGCCATAACCGCCGCATGTTGGCCATAACCGCCGCATGTTGGCCATAACCGCCGCATGTTGGCCATAACCGCCGCATGTTGGCCATAACCGCCGCATGTTGGCCATAACCGCCGCACGTTGCCCATAACCGCAGCACGTTGCCCATAACCACCGCACGTTGCCTGTAACCACCCCAAATTGCCAGTGACCCCCTCCAGATGGTCCGTAATCAGCCTCGATTGCCCGTAACCCCCCATATTGCACGTAACCACCGCACGTTGCCTCTAACCACTGCACGTTGCCTCTAACTCACGTTGCCAGTGACCCCCTCCAGATTGCCCGTAACCACACCAGATTGCCGTAACCACCCAAAATTACAGGTTCCCATCCCAGATTACCTATAAGCACTTCAGTTTATCCGTAACCACCCCACGTTGCCCGTTACCACCCCACGTTGCCCGTAACCACCCCAAATTACAGGTTCCCATCCCAGATTACCTATAAGCACTTCAGTTTATCCGTAACCACCCCACGTTGCCCGTTACCACCCCACGTTGCCCATAACCACCCCAGATTACCCGTAACCACCCCAGATTACCTGTAATCTCATTTTTTATTGTATTTTAGTAACTGCGCTATTCTAATAACCATTACTAGCTGCGGTTTTGCTCCAGCAAATTGGCGCTCCCTTCCTTCTGAGCCCTGCTGTGTGCCCATACAGTGGTTTATGCCCACATATGGGGTACCGTTCTACTCAGAAGAAGCTGCGTTACAGATTGTGGGGTACGTTTTTTCTCCCATTCCTCGTGAAATTGAGAAATTTTAAACTAAACGAACATATATTGGAAAAATTCGAGTTTTTCATTTTTACTGTCTTATTTTGAATACTTTCCTCTAATACCTGTGGGGTCAAACTGCTCACTGCACCCCAAGATGAATTCTTTGAAGGGTGTACTTTCCTAAATGGGGTGACTTTTGGGGGGGTTCTCTTCTGCTGACACTACAGGGGCCCTGCAAACGCACCTGGCGCTCAGAAACTTCTTCGGAAAAATCTGCACTGAAAATGCTAATTGGCGCTCCTTCCCTTCTGAGCCCCGCTGTGTGCCCATACAGTGGTTTATGCCCACATATGGGGTACCGTTCTACTCAGGAGAACCTGCGTTACAGATTTTGGCATGCAGCTTCTCTCCTGTTTCTCGTGAAATTGAGAAATTTCAAACTAAACGAACATATTATTGGAAAAATTCTAGTTTTTCAATTTTCCTGTCTTATTTTGAATACTTTCCTCTAATACCTGTGGGGTCAAAATGGTCACCACACCCCAAGATGAATTCTTTGACGGGTGCACTTTCCAAAATGAGGTGACTTTTGGGGGGGTTCTCTTCTGCGGACACTACAGGGGCACTGCAAACGCACCTGGCGCTCAGAAACTTCTTCAGCAAAATCTGAACTGAAAATGCTAATTGGCGCTCCCTTCCTTCTGAGCCCTCCTGTGTGCCCATACAGTGGTTTATGCCCATATATGGGGTACCGTTGTATTCAGGAGAACCTGCGTTACAATTTTTGGGGTACTTTTTTTCTCTTTTTCCTTGTGAAATTGAGAAATTTCAAACTAAACGAACATATTATTGGAAAAATTCGTGTTTTTCATTTTTACTGTCTAATTTTAAATACTTTCCTCTAATGCATGTGGGGTCAAAATGCTCATCCTACCCAAAGATGAATTCTATGAGGGGTGTACTTTCGAAAATGGGGTGACTTTTGGGGGGATACTATTCTGCTGACACTATAGGGACGCTGCAAACGCACCTGGCGCTCAGAAACTTTTTCAGAAAAATCTGCATTAAAAAAGCTAATTGGCGCTCCTTCCCTTCTGAGCCCGGCTGTGTGCCCATACAGTGGTTTACGCCCACATATGGGGTACCGTTGTACTCAAGAGAACCTGCGTTCCAAATTTTGGGGTGCAGATTCTCTCATGTTCCTTTTGAAAAGGAGAAACTTTAATCTAAACATATATATTATTGGAAAATTAAAATTTTCGATTTTTTTATGGTCTAATTGTGAATACTTTCCTCCAGCCCCTGTAGGGTTAAAATGCTCATTATACCCCTAGATTAATTCTTTAAGGTGTCTAGTTTCCAAAATGGGGTCACTTATGGGGTGTTACAGCATACAAGCCTCCTAAATCAACTTAAAAAAAAAACTGGTCCCTAAAAAAAATCAGTTTTGGAAATTTTCACAAAATGTGATAATTTGCTAATAAATTTCTAAGCCCCATAACAGCCTAAAAAAGTAAAATATGTTTCCCAAATTATGCCAGAATAAAGAGGACATATTGGTAATGTGATTTAGTAACTAATTTATGTGCTATGACTTCCTTTTTTAGAAGCAGAGAATTTCAAAAGTTCATAAAATGCAAAATTTTCAAATTTTTCATGATATTTTGATTTTCACAAAAAACACACAAAGTAGTGACCAAATTTTGCCACTAATATAAAGTGCCATATGTGACGAAAAAACAATCTCAGAATCGCTAGCATACGTTAAAGCATCACTGAGCTATAAGCGCATAAAGTGAGACAGGTCAGATTTTGAAAAATGAGCCTGGTCATTAAGGCCAAAACAGGCTGCGGAGGCAAGGGGTTAATTTGATGCCCGCTATGAACAACGGCCGTTATTTTATAAGTTGTGTGAACCAACGCCTTCAATGGAAATCATTGAAGAATGAAAACAACAGCCATTGGGTAAATGTTTGTTACCCTAGGTTGCATAGTTAAAGGGGTATTCCAGGGAAAATCAATAATTTAGCAAAGGAAAGTGTTAACCAAGGTTAACACTTTCCTAATATACTTACCTTTTGTTTTTTGGCCCCCCAAGGAGATCTCCGGTCCGGTCACGTGATCTTGTGGCTCGGATCCTCTTCTCCTTCCGGTTCGGTGACGTCACCCAGCCGGCGTCGCTCTCCGTCTCATTAGCAGCAGAGCACTGAACCCTGACTGGCTTGGTAGCGTGTAGCCAATCAGGGTTCAGTGCTCTGCATCCCCACACGCTTCAGAGTGGGGGTCCCCCGAGGCTGCAGTAAATTATCAGGGGTCGTCGGGCTCAGTGCCGGTCACCAGTTACATGGGCCGGCACTGCTCTACAGCAGGTGAATGCGGGGTCTAGATCCATCATCACTCCGCAGAACCCCCCCCCCCCCCCCCCCCCCCCCGTCAGCGATGCCGACCGAGTCCCGGGAGGGGATGCGGCGGGCGGCATTACTTCATTCATAGCTACCAGACACCCGGCTGCCCGCCGCATCCCTTCCCCCCAGGGACTCAGGGTCGGCATCGGTGGGGAAGTAATGTGTATCGGCTGCTGATCCCCCCCCCCCCCCCCCGGCCCCCCCCTCCCTGTGTCCCTGTCAGAGATCGCTCACCCCCACCCCCGGAGTGTGCTGCTGGCCCCGATCTCTGCACTGGTCTTAGGCACCTGTACTCAGCTGACAGGCTCTGTGTACGGAGCAAGAAATCTCTCCTGCCTCACTCACACAGAGCCTGTCAGCTGAGTACAGGTGCTTGAGACCAGTGCAGAGATCGGGGCCAGCAGCACGCTCCGGGGGTGAGCGATCTCTGACAGGGACACAGGGAGGAGGGGGAAGTCCTGCAAAGTAATATGTATTTGCTGCTGATCCCCCCTGCCCCCCCCCCCCCCTCCCTGTGTCCCTGTCAGAGATCGCTCACCCCGGAGCGTGCTGCTGGCCCCGATCTCAGCACTGGTCTCAGGCACCTGTACTCAGCTGACAGGCTCTGTGTCAGTGAGGCAGGAGAGATTTCTTGCTCTGTACACAGAGCCTGTCAGCTGAGTACAGGTGCTTCAGACCAGTGCAGAGATCGGGGCCAGCAGCACGCTCCGGGGGTGGGGGTGAGCGATCTCTGACAGGGACACAGGGAGGGGGGGCCGGGGGGGATCAGCAGCCGATACACATTACTTCCCCACCGATGCCGACCCGGAGTCCCTGGGGGGAGGGGATGCGGCGGGCATCCGGGTGTCTGGTAGCTATGAATGAAGTAATGCCGCCCGCCGCATCCCCTCCCGGGACTCTGTCGGCATCGCTGACAAGGTGGGGGGGTTCTGCGGAGTGATGATGGATCTAGACCCCGCATTCACCTGCTGTAGTGCAGTGCCGGCCCATGTAACTGGTGACTGAGCCCGACGACCCCTGATAATTTACTGCAGCCTCAGGGGACCCCCACTCTGAAGCGTGGTGGGGATGCAGAGCACTGAGCCCTGATTGGCTACACACTACCAAGCCAGTCAGGGTTCAGTGCTCTGCTGCTAATGAGACGGAGAGCGACGCCGGCCGGGTGACGTCACCGAACCGGAAGGAGAAGAGGATCCGAGCCACAAGCTGCAAGATCACGTGACCGGACCGGAGATCTCCTTGGGGGGCCAAAAAACAACAGGTAAGTATATTAGGAAAGGGTTAACCTTGGTTAACCCTTTCCTTTGCTAAATTATTGATTTTCCCTGGAATACCCCTTTAAATTTCCCCCAACAAATAATTGTACTGGTTAACCTGTTTTAAACCTTTGAAGACCCAGCCCAAAATTAACCAGTGGACTGCGGCAATTTTCATTTTTGCGTTTCATTTTTTCCTCCTCCCATTCTAAGAGCTCTAGCACTTTCAGATTTTTATCTACAGGGCCATGTAAGGTTTTGTTTTTTTTCTTTCATTCTACCATAACATGTATGACAGAACCTCCAAAATATTATTTATGAAAATATAAATTGGTGAAATTGGAAAAAACAATGCAATATGGTAACTTTTGGGGGGTTCCTGTGTCTAAGTAATGCACTATACGGTAAAAGCGACATTCTACCATTATTCTATAGGTCAGTCTGAACACAACCATATGCAGGTTTACACAGAATTTCTGATGATTTTTTTATTTTATTTAAATTATATATATATATATATATATATATATATATATATATATATTTATTTTTTTTGCAGTTAATTATTAATAAAATAGTTCTCTTGTGACTCTTATAACTGTTTTAGTTTTTCACCTATGGGGCTGTATGGGGTGTAATTTTTTGCGCCATGATCTCTTCTTTTTATTAATAACCTATTTGTGTTGATCTGACGTTTTTATCCCTTTTTATTTATTTTTTTTATATATAATGTAACAAAAAATTGGTAATCCTGGTGCTTTTTCCCCACTTTTCATTTACGCCGTCCAGCGCACGGAATGATGATCGTTATATTTTAATAGATAGGACAATTACCCACACTATGTATATAATATGTTTACTTTTATATGTTTTATTTATATAATGGGATAGGGGGTGTTTTTAATCTTTATTGGCAGAGGGGCTTTGGGGTATTGTAAAAAAACATTTTACTCTTTTTTTCTTTTTATTACACTTTTTAAGTCCCCTTGTGGGACTTTTATATACAATTATTAGATTACATACACTGATCATTGCTATGCTATAGGCATAGCATTGATCAGTGTAATAGGAGTACTGCTGATTGAGCCTGCCTGTGGCAGACTCAATCAGCGGAGCGCCGATCGGAACGCACAGAGGAAGGTAAGAGACCTCAGGCGGTCCGTAAAAGCTATCGGGACAATCGATAAGTGACAGGAGCTGCTCCTGTTACTTACACTTAAACACTGCAGTATTTAAGGGGTTAATGACAGGCTTCAGCACGATCGCTGCAGTCTGTTATTAACGGTGAGGCCCGGCTGCTCAATGCAGCCGACCCCCACTTGCTATGAAGTGTGCACCACTCCTGAGCGCGCTTCATAGCTCCCGAGAGACCCAGGACTTAAATGAACGTCCAGGGTCGTCTGGTGACAAACTTCCAGGACATACATTTACGTCCAGGGTTGTCTAGGGGTTAATCATCTTTAATATATATATATGGGCACCTTTAAAGATGCACACTCATCTCAACTAATATAGCTATACTAAGGGCTTGTTAAAATTAATATCTCCTTCCCCTGTGACATCCTTTCCATTTTTGACAGTTTCACTTTACACCAGGTTTGATAAATCTCCCCCTATATCTATATCTATCTACATTACAGCTTTATATACTTCAGCCAGACCAGCAGTGGTGTTCTGTAACATGGATAATGATCAGTGGTCAACAATGGGGGGGAAAAGAGCAGAATATCAGGATAGAGGAGGCAAGTTTGCTAAATGAATGTATTTGCAAAATTATTTTTATCTTAACGAGCCCTACAGGTTTACCCATATTAGTTAAGATGAGAATACCTCTTAAGGGTCAGTTCACACGTACAGACTCGCAGCGTAAATCTCGCTGCGAGTCTGTCAGGTCCTGGCGGTTCACTGTCACTACATACTTGCAGCTGACCGCTTTTGAGTCCTGCACAAACACAGTGTACGTCCGGCAAATCAGCAGAAGGTAGTCACATAATGACTCCGTCCTGCTCATTTAAGTCAATGAGGCCGTAGGCCGTACACTGGGCTGCATGCCAGCATCCTTTTTTCACTGATTCCTGACGTGTAGCCCGACGTGCGGCCAAAAACGAGATGTGAACATACCCTAAATCTGCTTAAATGTAACTTCATATTGTTGCTGCCCATTGTGAGACTAAACATTCATTCCATATTTGTTATTATCTATTCAGTCATCTTTCCCAGTTAGCTGCTGCTTTCTGCTAAAGACACAAAAAATTGTGTGAGAGCTTTTCTCTTAGTCTCTCCTCCCCCAAACAAGTCCCTATCTGCAACTTTGCAATGCCGGGAGGGATAATGACTGTGAGTTCATCAGCAACTTGATCTCCAATTAACCCTCCCAATATTACAAAGATGCTACAAGAATGGGAGAAGGGACTGAATAGATAAAAACAAGTATGGAAGGAATTGTTAGTCTCATCGTGCCCTTAGTGCACAAAAAAAATTATGTTTGAGCTGAATACCCCTTTAAAGGGGTAGTTCACCCAAATTTTTTTTCTTTCAAATCAACTGCTGCCATGAAGTGCCAGAGATTTGTAATTTACTTCTATTAAAAAATCTCAAGCCTTCCAGTACTTATCAGCTGCTGTATGCCCAACAGGAAGTTGTATTATTTCTAGTCTGGAGAGCAGGAGAGGTTTTCTATGGGGATTTGCTACTGCTCTGGACAGTTCCTGACATGGACAAAGGAGGCAACAGAGAGCACTTTGTCAGACAGGAAAGAAAACACCACTTCCTGCTGGACACACAGCAGCTGATAAGTACTGGAAGACTTAAGATTTTTTAATAGAAGTGAATTACAAATCTCTGGCACTTCATGGCACCAGTTGATTTGAAAGAAAAATTTTTTGGGTGGACTACCCCTTTAAACTGGGTTGCTCACCTAATGTTCACAAACTGGAACATATTAAAAATTTGGCTTTTAGTGCCATATTTTGGGCCCTATGTAGCATATTTCATACACAGGACACTTAATAAAACATACATTATAATGTTCTTAAAGGTTAAGTTTTATTAGATTGTGGTACTCTTCATGTACACACATGAAAGTTCTCCTGAAAAATTTGGTGAAAGATTGACCATTTAAAGTTATATGATGTAATAAATTCTTCTATTGATCATTTACATTTTTCTTATGTGAAGAAAAAGAAAGAGTCTCGAGGTGGCCCACACCAGGAATTAAGTGATGATGATGATGATAATACAGAGGATTCTGAAGAGGGAGAGGAGGAGGATGACGACGACGATGATGATGATGATGATGATGACGACGAAGACGAAAATGGATCTTCAAATGTAGGGTAAGAGAAAAGTAACTTAAAGAGGACCTGTCACCCCCCGTACCGGGATGACAGGCTCCCGACCCCCCCCGTTAGATCCCCCTATACATACCTCATCGCGCCGGGTCCCGCTTCCTGAGCCGGTCGAGTGACTGAGATTTCAGCGCCCGACGCACGCGCTCACAATAGAGTCAGATGCTCATAGAGAATGAATGGGGAGTCCCATGCTCCGTCATTCTCTCCTGTGAGCGCGTGCGACGGGCTTCGGGCGCTGAAATCTGTCACCCGACCGGCTCAGGAAGCGGGACCCGGCGCGATGAGGTAAGTATAGGAGGATCTTACAGGGGGTTGGGAGCCTGTCACTCCGGCACAGGGGGTGACAGGTTTGCTTTAAAGGGAATCTGTCAGCACCTGGTCCCGAGGTGCTGACAGTGTAGTGCAGATGTGTGTCCCACATTGTCTGGCCTCTCATTCTTTTTGTCCTCGGTGCTATAGTTTGTCCCCAATCCGTCCCATTACCTTGGTATCAAGTGCCATAGAGGTGTAGCGGTGAGGCCTTCGTGCCGCACTTTGGCACGCCTCAACACTACTGCCTCCTTCCTGTTTGGCGTGGCTGGTCATTGCGGCCCGCCCCCCTGCTACCTAGGCTCACACCTGCGCCCTGGATGTGTGCGGGACCAACCCAGGTGCTGACAGATTCCCTTTAATTGATAATGGTCTGGTTTTGCAAACCACCAGCATCATGTGTCATTATGAAGCCGAGAGCTCCGAATCGGTTTAAATCTTTGTGGTACTGCACTGACACAGGCACCGTGCCTGTGCGGTTACCAGTGTAATCCTCGGTCCTGAGCACTTGCCCGGCCCCATAGTGTCAAGCTAAGGATCGTAACTAACATGGAACGGGAACAGCGCTGAGGAAGAGGGGTAAGAGACATACTGTCCTCCTCGGTGCCCCTTGCGCAATTTTAGCAGCTTAGATTCGTCTAACCTGCTGATAGTTCCCCTTTAACTGCAATGAAAATTACATTATAGCTTCAAAAGAATGAGCTGTGAGTATACAAAACCTTATAAAACAAGGTAACTTTGTGTTTTTTAATTTTTCTTTTTAACAGTTATGATCCTGCAGATTTTGAGCATCTTCCAGTAACACCTGAAATTAAAGAGTTGTTCCAGTACATCACTAGGTGAGACAAACTAGCTGTGTTTTGGTCTGAATTTAACTATCCCATTATGTGTATAAGTTCTTCATTATAGAACAGTTTGAACAAAGATGTAAACTTATGTATTATGACATGTTGGCTGTTTAGGGGCTGAAAACTTCCAACAAACCACACACTTTTTTTTTTTTTGGTATGATTTATCATTCAGTGACCACAGCAGGATACGCTTAGAATATACTGCACAATAGACAGTTTCCTCCTCTGTTTTAATCAAAATAATTTTTGAGATTTTTCATGAAAGGTATAAAAGTACAACAGGGAAGGACAACACACAGAGGTCAGATCCCTGTAAGGGCTCGTTCACACAGAGCAAAAGCAGCTGAATTTCTGTGCTGAATCAGCACTGAAATTTCAGCCGTTAAAATAGGTGCAGAGCTAATTTCCATTGTGTTGAATGGAAATTCTGCTCTGCAGTTCACACGGTGGAATTTCCGCACTGAACATTCCGTGGCTAATCCGCTTTCCGCCAGAAGAATGAAGATGTTCATTCTTCCGCTAGCCAAAGCCTATACAAATCAATGGGGCTCTGTTTTTCTGTTTCAGCGTGGAATACGCGCGTAATACAAGCGTAATACATGCGGAAATTACGGCTGAATCAGCGCAGAAATGGGGGAAAAAGGGGTGGGGGAATCCCAAGACAACCCAAAGGAGGTGATACCAGGGGCCCACAAGAAAGAAATGACAATGTCAGCATGCACACAGCATATGACCACAGCAAAAGTTTCCCAAAAAAAACCATACATACATATCTCTGAAATTAGTGCATCTCCATCAATTGCAAAGCGGTGATGTTTTGCCATTTCTGGTCAGCTTCTCTCTGCTTAGCTCAGCTCCTTCTCCTCTGCCAGCTCTGAGGTGATCTGTTTTAGAAAATTCAGGTACCATATAGTCTAGTCTGCAAAATTATTGTTGGCACCTCCCTCTATTACTCACTGAATACTCGCTGAATTTCAGCGCTGATTAAGTGCTGAATGCATGCGGAATCAGTGCGGATTCCTCAAGTATTCCGCGCTGAATTTGTCAAGAGCTGATTACGAGCTGAACACTTTCCTAACAGAATACGCAGGGATTCCGCTTACATTCTGCTTACATTCTGCTCGGAATTCAGTGTCAGTTGATTTCAGGCGGAAATGTTTCCTCGCATAATCCGCCCCTTTTTGCTCTGTGTAAACGTAGCCAAAGAAAGAACAAACAAACAATACAAAAAACGTTTTGGCAATGTTTAGTATGCTGTATGGAAAGCCCAACAAGAATGAGGAAAGCGTATCTTAATAAACCTATTATGAAAAGGAAAGTCTCTGTGTCTTCTGTTATAACATAAGAATACAATCTATATAATAAAGCCTGCCAGCTATAAAGGCCTCCAATTCCAGCATCCTCCACAAAACTATCATTCAGGTGGCTAACGAGGGAGTGGCCCTGCCCATTATAAGTGACAAAGGTGCCAAGCCCAACGGGCCCAAATTTTTTATGCCTTCTGTTTCTCATAGGCATATTTTTCATTAGCTATGAGGCAATTAACTTTAGTGATCAGGACACAAATCATCAAGGGGTCCTGGTCAAGCCAGGATTGTGCTATCCATTTCCTGCCTGTATATAATATCTAGGCAACAGACAGCTTTTTCAGGACTCGTCAAGTCTATATCCTCCACATAGCCTAGAACACAGACCAAGGGGGATTGCTCTAATTGAACACAGAACACTCTCTGGACAGTGGAGGCAACATCCTGTCAGTACCTTGTCAGTTTAGGACAACGCCAGGACATATGCACTCGCTCGTCTCTCTCTGACACTTGGGACATAAGGCATTAGGACGAATTTCGACTTTAAATAAGAATGCAGGAGTTCTGTATACTCTGTGCAGAAGATATAGTTGGGACAAGCTGTGTTGCTTACCTACAGATAGTTGGGGTATCATCCCCAAGACCTCTTTCCACAGGTCATACTCGAGAGGACCCAAATTGGGCTCCCACTTCTCTTTTATGGTCAACGGATATTTCTCCCGAAATTTGTCATGTAAATGGATGTATAGTATAGAAATTAAGCCAAAGGTGGACGTAGATCAGTTTCCTCCTTATTACATGAAGTGTCATTACTCTGTCAGCCTTACTTTGTGCCCAGAACTGTTTTTTCACGTTGCTTTAACATAAATGCCAGAATAGGTCCTGGCATATGCTTTCAACAGTTCTATAGACCCTCACTACTCAACAGTCATTTTTGATCTTCATTTAGATTCCATCTGTCAGGATTTGTGGGACTGAATAGTACAGACTTCCGGGTTCATTAAAAAAAAAAGTCATACTCCACAGGATACAGTACCGTGAGGCTTTATATAAAAGTAGGATCCTTAACGTGACTCTGCACCCACAATCTGACCCCACCAAACCGCTTGTACGTTCAGATAGCTGCTTTTAATACAAGATCTGTCATGGGGTCCATTTTTGGCAGGTGATCCAGTTATTGCCCTAAAAAACAACTTTTTAACTGACAGCCCTGTGCCCTTTGGCCGTGGCTTACATTGTGTATGCATTAGGCTGGCACAACCTCTCTGTCCCTCCTCCCCGCCCTCCTCATCATCATTAGGAATGCTCCAGGCAGAATTTCTCCTATTCCTCACCTGTGTGAACATTGCATATGGGCTGGATCGTTAAGGCACCTGTGCAATGTTCAGACAGGAGAAAATGTTTCAGTGGCATTCCTAATGATGAAGAGGGTGGGGAGGAGGGACAGAGGGGTGGTACAAAGTTAGGTCACAGATACTCTAAGCAATGGCCTTTGGCACGGGACTGCAAGTTTAATAGTTGTTTTTTTAGGACAATAACTGCATCACCTGCCGAACGGACCCCAGGACAGATCTTGGATTAAAAGCAGCTATCCGGAGGTACAAGTGGTTTGGGGGGCTCAGATTGTGGGTACAGAGTCGCTTTAATATGTGTACATTGGGCAATCACTGCTTTATTGCTGTGCAAAATTAGCGCAACATTGTTCTATGTGTCTATTGCTACTATGTGTATGTTACAGCCTGAGTAAGCCTAAAGCTCTTGCATTTTTTTCAGATATACACCACATGCCATAGATTTGGACCACAAGCTGAAACCTTTTATCCCAGACTTTATTCCTGCTGTGGGAGATATTGATGCATTTCTGAAGGTAGCTTTTAACATTAAAGACTAGTATATGATAAAAAAATAATCTGCCTACAACACTACGGAAGTACACAAAATGTACATACATGGGAATGGTTTTTGTTTTTATATCTTATTAAACTGTAATGTTATAAAAAATAAGCACAAACAAAATAAACTTGCTTTGAGCAGTTGAGGTATGCTCACTTTGCGGATTTTACAATCATAGAAAGCTGTCAAAAGAAAAAAAACACCTGGTCCATCTAGTCTGCCCTTATATTTTTTTCCTTTTTTAATTATCTTAGGACAGATATATGTTTATCCCAGGCATTTTTAATTTAATTCATGTAGATTTACCTACCACTTCTGCTGGATGCTTGTTACAATCATCTACTACTCTTTCATTAAAGTAATATTGTCTCATATTGTTTCTGATCTTACCCCCAACTAACCTTTTAGGCTATGTTCACACTACGTAAGAGACCGGCCGTTCCGTGACCCCGGCCGAGTCACGGAACAGCCGGTCACTGGCCGGATCATCTCGGATGATCTTTCCGGTCGCAGAGCTCTGATGCGGGCGCATCAGCGCGCGCCCGCATCAGAGCTTCCCATAGCACACAGTGAAGCAAGCGGCCGGAGCCGCCCGATTTACTGTGTGAACTGACAGGGTTTTCTGCGGCCGGAAATTCACTGAATTCCGGCCGCAGAAAACTGACATGTCAGTTATTTGCGGGGCCGCACAGATCCCGGCCGGAGCGTATACGATGTGTATACGCTCCGGCCAGGATCCCATTAAAATCAAGACATTGTTCCACCGTGCCAAAAGTACGAACGGCCGTACTTTTACGTAGTGTGAACATAGCCTTAGACTTGAACCCCTTGTTCTTGTGTTCAGTTTCTTATTTAGTCTTTTAACATATTGAAAGGTTTCAATCATGTCTCACCTTTCTCTTTTTTCATATCCTTCGACCTCTTCTATTTTAAAAGGATAGTGCAGCGTTTAACATTTATTCACTAAATAACAAACATTACAAAGTTTTAGAACTTTGTAATGTGTGTTAAATATTTAAGTGAATGGCCCCTTCCCCGTGTTCCCCCAACCACCGAAGTGTGGTGCATTATACACACCAACCCCGGCTGCCATCTTGGGTCGACGATGTCATCTTCGGGAGGCCGACTGAACCGCTCCAGCCGTCCCTCATGCTGCCCCGCCTCTGCCGCGTCTTCAGCCGCTCAGCCGATCGCGGCTGAGCAGCTGAGGACGCGGCAGAGGGCGGCCGGCTTGAGCGGTTCGGCCGGCCTCCCGAAGATGATGTCGTCGACCCAAGATGGCGGCCGGGGTTGACAGCAATGTAAGTATAATGCACCACACTTCCGGTGTGGGGGGAACACGGGGAAGGGGGCCATTCACCTAGATAACACACATTACAAAGTTGTATAACTTTTTAATGTGTGTTATTTAGTGAATAAATGTTAAACGCTGCACTACCCCTTTAACAATATGTTTTGATGAGGTTGAATACGTTATATGTTGTAGGTAAGGACACAGTATTGCAGATGTGATCTCACTAGAGCTCTATACAGCAGGATCGCTTCTGGTTATACCTCTTGATATAAAGCCCAGCATATGATTAGGTTTCGTTACCGCCTGGTCTAACTAGTCACTCTTTTTGAGGCAGAAATCACTGCCTATCAGTCCTTTTCTTTACTTTGTTTTGAAGTAATGAAAATTCCTAAAGAATGTGAATCAATAAAAATGACGTATGAATAGCGTATGGTGGTTACATTAAATTATGTAAACATCACAGTATACAATGACAAAAGGTACAGTAACCTGTGTATAAGCATTTCATACAAGCTATGCTTAGCCCAGGCCAAGAGTCTGCAGTGCACGTATACAGTTATATGAGAACCAAAGATATCTGAAAAGTGTAAATGTTGTCATCAATAAAGACCAGCCTTTGGTGTATCCAAGGCTGAATAGTAAAATAATTTCTCCTGGGAAAAAAAGAAGCTGTAAAACCAAAAACTGTTAAGGCCTGTTCACACTACGGAAAACAGGCGTAAATTCCGAGCAGAACCTTTTCCCACGGACTCCGCTCAGAATTTCGCTTGCTGAGCGATCTGTTTCAGTGGGATGCCTCACACTCTTCACACCTCTTCGCTCAAAGAATTGAGGCATCCCATTGAAACAGGCAGCAGGCGGGATTTTGAGTGGAGTCCGTGGGCGAGGGGTCTGCTCGGGATTTCTGCCTGTTTTCCACAGTGTAAATGGGCCCTTTAGTAGTAAAAAAACAAAAAAAGCACAGTATTTAAATATGAGTTTATACCTTACTGTTATGCATCCATTCTCTTTTTGCAGGTTCCACGACCTGATAATAAACCAGATAAGCTTGGCCTTCTAACTCTTGATGAACCATCTACAAAGCAGTCTGACCCCACAGTTATGGCTCTTTGGCTGTCAGAGAATTCCAAGCAACACAGTGTTGCAGTAAGTTGATATATTGTAACTTAGTTGATTGACCTATGTGCATATGTTGATACAGTGTTTAGGCCTGAAAGCTATTAGTTTTTATATATATATATATATATATATATATATATATATATATATATATATATATAGCTTGTAATAGGCAGTTGACAGAGTATAGGGGACTGTTATATTCACTGTTTGCAAATAAAGTCCCAAATCTCTTCTATGCATTTCCTGCACTATTAATGTGTTATTTCTCAAGCAGCAGCAGATAAAAGTGAAGACTTTAGAAAATGCAGAGAAGAATCATAAAGCCATTGATGCCTGGATTGAAAGTATCAGTGAATTACATCGTTCAAAACCTCCAGCCACTGTTCACTATAGCAGGTGATGGCTTGTTTTCCAGTAAATATGACTAGTATTACACTCTATGAGGGAGATTTATCAAACTGGTATAAAGTAGAACTGGCTCAGTTGCCCCTTGCAACCAATCAGATTCCACTTTTCTTTCCTTGCAAACTCTTTGGAAAATGAAAGGTGGAATCTGATTGGTTGCTAGGGGCAACTAAGACAATTCTTTACACCAGTTTATTAAATTTTCCCCTATATGTTCTACTTGTACCTCATATAATCCTATTCCAGGGGAACTAATGTACCTCTTTTGGTGTACAGAAACAGTTCCACTCTTCAGCTAGAGGGACCACCAAGACTGGATTGTACAACTCATTATGCCAAGATGACATTACTATGTTACAGTATTTCGGAGTGAACCCTTCATGGTCGTAGTAAGGACTCCTGTCTCTGTCATGCTGCTTGTGGTTCGGATAGCATTAAACTAATGACAGGATCCCTTTAACATATGATATGTGTATACATATTGTCTGTCAAGCTGACATGGCACCTACACTGTATACACTAAATGCAACACTTTCCCCTGAAATTCTGTTATAATGCAGACTATTGATGGGCTACTACTCATTGTTAGGATATTATTTGGAGAATTTGCAGGAATTAGTTTTTACTTATTTTCTGCTTGGCAAGCATCAGGCAAGGCCCTTACCTCCACAGTTGTATGTACTAAGAGTTCTCTGTATGTACAGTATAAATAACAGTATATATATTTTTACTAGACCTATGCCTGAAGTGGAAACTCTAATGCAGGAATGGCCTTTGGAGTTTGAGGAACGCCTTGGAAAGGTGAGATAATAATTGTTAAACTTCTGACATTGCAGGAACAGTTCAGCTAAACCGTCCTTGTATTTTCATCTTACCAGATAAGTTTGCCAACTGCAGAATTGGACTGTGATCTTCCCACTTACATAGATATGATACTCGGTAAGTTAAAAGTTAGAAAAGTATTGAAAAGCATATTGCAGTGAACTAAACTATACTGAGAATGATACACAGCTTGTGCACACCACCCAAACGTTCAATACCATAACATGTAACAAAGGCTCATGTGCACACAGTGCGTTCCACAGCACAGAAAGAGCCTGGGGTTAGCTAGCCTATCTCCTTTAATTCACAGCCTCTGTGCCCGCTTGCAGCCCAGTAGCTGTCAGTCTAAGGAGGTTAGGCATATGCAGGTGGCACTAAGTCATTAAAGGAGAAGTCCGGCCAAAATTAATTTTTGATATGTTGTTACTTATGAAAAGTTATACAAATTTCTAATGTACATTAATTATGGGAAATGCACATATACTGCTATTTCCCTTAATTTAGTAGATCAGGAAGTGTTAGAAATATCTCTGAAGAAGTGACGTCGCGACCCAGGGTGTAATTCCTATGGAGTGTCCAGCAGGGGGCGCTCTCTATATAGAAGTCTATGGGACTTTATTGTTTCTATGGGTTTCTATGTAATGTAATGTAGTGTACAGTGCTTTATTGAATGAATACATCTATGGAATACTTTGGGGAGCAAGTGTCCTTGCTCCCCAAAGTATTGCATAAATGTATTCTTTCAATACATTCAATACACAGTAAGCCCGCCGATCCGCCGCATTTCCGCCGAATTTCCGCCGCATTCCCGCCGATCCGCCACACGCTGATCCGCCGCATTCCCGCCGATCCGGACCATATACATTGAACTACAGCTCCCATCATCTGCTTCTAGTATGAACAGGTGATGGGAGCTGTAGCTGGGTAATGGATATGACATGCCGCCGGGCGCAGGGGGGAGCCGCTCAGTACACAGGAGCGCTCCCCCCTCCTCCTCCTTCCGTGATAACTTCCGCCTATACCAATGCTGACTCCCTGCCTGGCCGCCGCTCTCCGCTCTCCCCCCCATACATACCGGCTCCCGATGCATCCTGGTGTCCGCGCTGATGCCGGGAGCCGGTATATGTGAGCGGAGAGCAGCGGCCAGGCAGGGAGTCAGCATTGGTATAGGCGGAAGTTATCCCGGAAGGAGGAGGAGGAGGGGGGAGTGCTCCTGTGTACTGAGCGGCTCCCCCCTGCGCCCGGCGGCATGTCATATCCATTACCCAACTACAGCTCCCATCACCTGTTCATACTAGAAGCAGATGATGGGAGCTGTAGTTCAATGTATATGGTCCGGATCGGCGGGAATGCGGCGGATCAGCGTGTGGCGGATCGGCGGGAATGCGGCGGAAATGCGGCGGATCGGCGGGCTTACTGTGTATTGAATGTATTGAATGAATACATTTATGCAATACTTTGTGGAGTAAGGACACTTGCTCCCCAAAGTATTCCATAGATGTATTCATTCAATAAAGCACTGTACACTACATTACATTACATTACATTACATAGAAACCCATAGAAACAATAAAGTCCCATAGACTTCTATATAGAGAGCGCCCCCTGCTGGACACTCCATAGGAATTACACCCTGGGTCGTGACGTCACTTCTTCAGATATTTCTAACACTTCCTGATCTACTAAATTAAGGGAAATAGCAGTATATGTGCATTTCCCATAATTAATGTACATTAGAAATTTGTATAACTTTTCATAAGTAACAACATATCAAAAATTAATTTTGGCCGGACTTCTCCTTTAATGATACCTTCTGTTCCCTCATGTAATATTAATGTCCCCATATAGAAATATTACTCCTTGTGCCTCCATTCAGGAAATATGAATACTCGCCTAGTTCTGATAACAAGAATTGCTCCTCTCTCCAGTCCTGCACCCTTTGAGCCACAGGAATCGGATCCCCAGACAGGTGCAATGACAAATCAAACCAGCCAGTGAGGGGATCTCATTGCAGCTGTCTGGAGATCCAAGAGATTTCTTGTGCTCCTGTGCCTATGAGCTTAAAATGGCATCCCCAGGGTCTATGTGTTTGAGACCATGGTTTCTAGCAAAATTTTCTTTGCTATGTTTGGCTTTTTAAAGGATGACCGTACCTGTTAGGAATACCATAAGATACATAATACAATAAGATAAACTATACTGCCCCTCTGATACTTTCTGATTAGTAAACTAAGAACCACATGGGCTACAAAATGGTGGACAGTCTGAAGCATAAAATGTATCGGGAAAGACTTAGTGTACCTGTTACTATAAAAAACTTTTTACATGTAATAGAGGCATGTCAAAAGTTTTGATCAGCCTAGTGTGTTTAGACCCGTACCAATCAAAAGATAGAGCGGGGAGAAGACGCGCTGCAGCATGTCCACTCTCTGCTCTGAATTTTAAAAAATTTAAAAAAATTGAGTGGAAAGTAGACGCACTGCAGCGTGTCTTCTCCCCGCTCTATCTCCCGATTGGTACAGGTCTGAACACTCACACCCGGATCAGTAAAGTTTTTTTATGACAGGTACACTTTAAGGATCTAAATCCATATAGTCTGGAGGGAAAAGGGAATGGCTGGACATGATTGAAACCTTTAAAGTGTCACTGTCGTGAATTTTTTTTTTGCAGAAATCAATAGTCCAGGCGATTTTAAGAAACTTTGTAATTGGGTTTATTATCCGAAAAATGCATTTTTATCATGAAAAAGCAGTTTGAAGCTCTCCCCCCTGTCTTCATTGTTCTCCTATGGAGAGAGCTAAAGAAAAGACCAAAACAGGACAACAAAGAGTTAATATACAAATCCCTCACGGATATCTCCTGTGACAGTCACCAGTGACCTGTCTGAGCTCAGATTACAGCTGTCACCCAGCTCCGTGCCTGTAATCCTCTGTTATCTGCTTTCTGCTGCCGGCTAACTCCCTCCTTCCTCCTCCCCCCTCCCCTCTCCCTAGAACAGACAGGGGACGTCTCCTGCAACAAGTCACAATTTTCAGATTTTTCAGAGTGGATGAAAAAGAGGAAGGAGGGGGGGACCTGGGAAAAGGCTTTTTACATGCAGATAATGGCAGATTTGGCTAATAAACCCAATTACAAAGTTTCTTAAAATCGCCTGGACTATTGATTTCTGCAAAAAAAAAAAAAAAAATACGACAGTGACTCTTTAAATATGTTAAAGGACTAGATATGGTTCAAAAGGGAAGTGTTTTTAAAGGGATTGGCCACTTTATAGTAAAATAGTTCAGTGTACAGTATAGTTGTGCCCACTTACAGCCCAGTAGTTGTCAGTCTAAGGAGGTTAGGCATATGCATAGGCATATGTATATGTATATACCATAGAGCTAAAATCTGACTCCTCTCCTCCTGGCTGTGCTGCCCTGCTCTGTGGTGTTCCTGTCCATAAAATGGCCTATATGGAGGAGCATGTGACCGAGCTCCGCCCCCAGTGTCCACCACGGAGCCTGTATATGTCTATAGAGGACACAGGGGGCGGGGCATGGTCACATGCGCCTCCATGTCGGCCATTTTATGGACAGAAACAAAGCAGAGTAGGTGGACACAGTCTGGAGGAGGGGAGTCTGATTTAAGCTCTATGAGGTACACAGGGATTAAGTATGAGTATAGTTACTTATACTGTATACTGACCTATTTTACTATAAAGTGGCCAACCCCTTTAATAAAGAAAAAACTGAATACAAGAACAAGAGTACATAGTGAAAGGTTAGTTGAGGGAAAGATTAGAAGCAACATGGAAATATTACTTTACTGAAAGAGAACAGTAGATGCTTGGAACTAACTTCCAGCAGATGTGAAAGTAAATAGAAAAATTTGCCAAACTCCTATGGAGGCCACCGCTTCCGCAAAAGATCACTGGCACGAAGAATTAGAAGTAAAAATGAGGATTTATTTAAATATTTGCACAGAAGTAACACGTTTCAAAAGCAACAGCTTTCTTCATCAGACAGTGTGCATACATGTTATGGTGACAGGCTGGGTTTAAAAAGGATACAAAAGGGCGCCAACCCCGCCCACTTAGGTTGCTGGGATACAGTAAACACAGAAATAAATACAATTGTAAAGTGACTGTAATGTTAAAAGGCTAGAGGACCGATACAGATAAGAACAACGTGATTTGCATATACTGTGTAGAAAAGCACAGTAGCGGTGGATTCGCTGCCGCTATGGAGATAATGTGGCAGTGTTAGTAAAGGGAATACATTTATGGTTACTGTGAGTCTGCAGCTGGGAGTCACGTGGGGTAGCGAAGGCCAATCAGGAGCGAAGGTGTGTACTGTAGATCCAATCGGAGCGCGGCAGCTCGTGAATGAAGTACAGCCCCGATTCCCCATGGGACCGTGGCGTTGTACGGCAGCTGTGCGCTTCTGATAGATGAAATCTCTATAGGTATCGGCAGTGCACAGCACGGGTGCATGTGGAGAAATGTACAAAGTAAAAGTTAACGTGTTCGGGCATGACATTGATAAAACCAAAATATATAATCATGGCATAGGTAAAATTATGACGGACAATTAGTCAAATATGCAATAGAAAAAAAACAAAAAAACAAAAACATAAAAACATGAAGGACGATTAGTAAAAATATAGAATAAAATTTGCAATAAGAAATAATGTACAGTAAACGTATCTATGGTAAAATGATAGTAAAAAAAGCGGGGGGCATCACAATATCACTACATGAGATGCAAGGAAGAAAGGGGATGATAAATAGGATGCAAATATATATGAATTATAATGAGGTATATATGTTAATAACGGACAGTGACCCACATACCATAATAAGGCTGGGAATGAAATAAAGGGATATAAAATAAATAAATAAATAAATAGATAATGAATTCACTGGACTGAAATCTAAATGTGTATCATATAACATACCCGAAAGAAGACATATATAGTGAGATCAGTCACATGACAAGCAGAACTACCAGAAATAACAGAACTTACTGTACTTACTTGAGATACCCCAAGACCTATTGGATGCCTTTCCTCACCACAGCTCATCTCCCCCCATCTTACCCTCTGGAAGATTCAGTGACCCCACTGACCCTAATGACTCTGTTCTCACTTTACATCCTAACAATACCACTCCGCTCTGCTCCCCATCCTCTCCTACCTCCACTTTTTTCACCCCCCTCAATGTTAGTCTCCACAGCCAGCTGGAATCCCCTCTTGATCAAACCCATATCGAACATGTGTCTTTTTTAGGACTCCCTCCCCAGGTCCATCAAACTCCGACCCTCCCCTCAGTAGTGAAACTACAAACGTCAGAACTAGTTCACATAGCAACACCACTGGGACTAAAAAGAAAAGGAAGAGAGGATCCCGAGGAGGCCAACTGTGTAAACAAAAGCGACAAAAGAAACAAAACAGATCTCCCAAGCCCCATCAACCTCCGATAACTGATCAAGTAGAAAAGGTCAAAATCTTTAACCTCTCCACACGTAACCTCAGCCACCTGGAAAAAGGCATTCTAGAAAGAGGTCTCAGCTTTTGCCCTACCAATCGAAGTAGCGACTTTGAGCTTTTCCTGGACCTCAATCTTTTCATCTGTAAACTTACACTTAAACGCCACTTCAACATAAAAAGTATCTATCATCACACTACCCAAACTACCGATACCACCACTTGTGACATAATCCCTCCACCAATTGAAAGCGGACTAAGACCCAAATCCGCTTTCTATCCCATTCACAGCAGGGGTAGTTTTTTGGAGACCTACTCAGCCCTAGTATTAGCTGACTTTGAGAATCTCACCTCCAGTACACCCACATGTAAATATAACTTATCACGTGTAGAAAACTCTACCCTCAAACAGCTATCCAAAGACACCTCAATCGTCATTAAAGGGGTATTCCCCCCAAAATTATTTTTGCATTAATACGCTGCCCACCCGTAGCTTTCCATCTTTCCAATATACAGTTATTATGGATTCTGCACAGTTTTGCTGTTATCCAGCTGCATTCACCCCCACGGATTGCAGGGAATCATCAGACCTCAGTCCAACCTGACACGCTCCCTGCTCCTGGCCCCCACCCTCCGTGTCGGCATCACGTGTCCTCAGTCCCAGCACAGTGAAGTGACTGAGAACACTGATGGGGTGGCTGCTGTTACAGAGGGAGACAGTGATCAGTGCAGCTGTGACTGCATCCCTCTCTAACAGCAGCCACCCTGTCACCCCCAGCCCAGAGCTCACCCCACTGTGTCCAGAGCTCACCCCCTGTGTCCAGAGCCTCCCGATGCACCATCCAGCACCCGCAGCACACAGCCCCCCCCCCCCCCGCAGCATCCCCCGCAGCATAGCCTCCACACTCACCAGCGGCTCCGCCCCCTGCAATCGCCGCTGGCAAGCTCCGCCCCCGCAATTGGCGCCGGCAAGCTCCGCCCCCGCAAGCGCCGCCGGCAAGCTCCGCCCCCCGCAATCGCCGCCGGCAATCGCCCGCGACTGGCTCCGCCCACCCAACTCAGCTCTGCTACACCGGCGTCCCCGCCAACTCAGCTCTGCTACACCGGCGTCCCCGCCAACTCAGCTCTGCTACACCGGCGTCCCCGCCAACTCAGCTCTGCTACACCGGCGTCCCCGCCAACTCAGCTCTGCTACACCGGCGTCCCCGCCAACTCAGCTCTGCTACACCGGCGTCCCCGCCAACTCAGCTCTGCTACACCGGCGTCCCCGCCAACTGTAAGGAAAATTCTTCTCTATCAAGTAGGACCAAACACCGAGGTTATAGCAAGCTTCTTTATTTCCAGCTAGCCGGGAGAGCTCACACAGACAGCATCTAGAGTGAGGTCTGAGGAAGACACAATGGGCTTAGCTTTTATAACAGCTGAGACAAGGAGCTGACTTTTTTTTACAACATATGGTACAATACAGAGATAGAGCTTGCTTACTCAGGAGTCAACTCAGCAGACCCTAAATCTTTATTTAGCCAAGAAGACTCCTTCACATACCTTACTGTGTCCTTCTCCCTGGCACACTGCTATTCTTACACTGTACATAAATGGATCAATAATACATATTAAATCAACCCTTAAATTAACCCTTTATGATATATATTTTAAATATTTTCCTAACATTCCCCCCTGATTAACATTTTATCATAAAGAGTCCACAATTATTTAAGTTTCCTGTTTGCTTGTCTAAGGCCTTTGCATGTTCCGTCATGGAGTGGTCATCTCTTCATCATCATCATCATCATCATCATCATCATCATCATAAGATTCTTCTATGGTAATTTCTTGTTGGTACATGGTCTTAGTTATTGAAGTGTCAATCAGTCTCTGGATTAACAATCTGATACACGGAATGCAGCAACATCCATACACAGTCAGTACACTGATGATAAGTGCAAAGGAGATTAGGATGGACTTCACTACTTCGAACCATCTGCCAAACCATCCTCTAATCCATGATGTGAAGGGACCATAAACCCCAGAATTTTCAGCCAGTTCCTCTGAGAGGGCGGTGAGGCCCTCTAGTGCTCTTGTGATGCTGCCATCTGGAGAGGTGTTGTTGGGAATAAAAGTACAGTAATAAGTACCAAACATTTTATATACTCCTCCTTTCTCAGCCAGCAGCGTATAGAGAGCCATCCTATCTTGCCCTCTATAAGGTTGGACCCAGCTGGTCTGCAATGCCCTTTATTGCATCTCTAGTATAATTAACCAATCTCTACTGATTATAATATCCAATCCACATTGTTTATTGTAGACCACCAATGAAGGAAACCTGCTGCCACCTGGTTTCTGGTCTTGAACTCGTTCGGTACACCTGTAGGGACTCCAATCTCATCTCTTTATAGATTCTAGGGTCAAAGGACCCTCCAGGGACTGACCTCTCAGTTCTATACCATTTGGTAAACAAGGTCCTCTCACTTTTCCACTTATAGTCTCCTGCTGAGAACAGATGGAAGGGCATCAGTAGCTGGACCACAGTACAGACTCCATACCAGTAGGCCGGAGCTTAAGCCTCAGCTGCTTATCTCCACCCAACCACCAAATATCGGCTCTCATTGCAGTCTGACTTCTGAACCAAGATGCTAAATAATTTTCGGAGTCGAATGTTACGCTCCAAGTTTCTAACAATACTCTTCTATCAAGTCCCCTACATACCTACCTGATCCCGAACGAGCAAAGCATGTATAGTTACCAGGGTAGGCAGTGACCAGGGGTGGTACGTCTGTTCCTTTCACTGTTGGATACAACAAAGAGAATGTTTTACATTTTCCATTGGAAGGTAGAAAAGAGTCCTGATACAATTGAAGGATGCATTGCAGACCAGGGAGCAGAACTCTACCGTGGATGTTTCCCCCACATAGAATGTTATGTCACAGGATTCTAGTCTAAGCCAGTGTCACAATTAACCCTGACCTTCTACCTATTACCCTCCTAAATTCTAGTTTCCCCAAGGGTTTTTATAAAGGAAACCACTGTCCCCAGCAGTATCATTACTACAGAGGAGAGTAGGACCACTCTTTAGCCTTTGAACCCCCATACCTGTTTTTCTTCCTAGCCACGATTGCCCAGATGGTGTCCACACACTACCATACTTTCTTTTCCCTATGAATTCCATAATCACCCTAAGTCTCCGTCAGCCGTTGGTTTCTTCACTGAAGTTTGAGACGAGCCCCCTCTAATAGGAAGACCCCCCTTTGTAGTCAGACTTTGCCTCAGGAGATGGTGGTGATTCCCTATTCTCTCCCTATTGATCAGGTAGTGGTTTGACCAGCTTGCAATGTGACAGGTGTATCCAGGACGTTCTCTCTGCCATCTTTACTGCACTGGGGGTTGTTAACAATACCTGATATGGACCCTCCCACCTGGGATTATATAAATATTTCCTTATTAGGATCCAGTCTTCTGGTTTCTCAGTTAAAGAAAGATTCACAGCATCATCTGGAACCGAGTGAGAAATTCTGTGTTCATCCTGATGGGGCTGGTGTAACCTGCATATTTAGGATTACTAGTGGTAAACCCTAGACCAAGCTTGTCCCTGTCTCATCCATGGTCTTTCTGAGGTTATTCTTAAGTACACTATTATGTCTTTCTACCAACCTTACAGACTGGGGGTGATAGGCACAAGGATTCTTTAGTTCAAACTTAAAACTCTGCGCCACTGAAGACATTATTCACAAAGTGGGACCCATTATCATTGTATTTTTTTTTTTTTTTTTTCCCCAGGTATCCAAACCCCAGTAATACCTTCTTTCACCAGTGCTTTAGTTACAGTGATGGCATCTGGATTGCCTGTAGGAAAAACCTCTATCCACCTTATAAATGCATTAGTAATTACCAAACAGCAGGATAGACAATTTTTTTTTTTTTTTTATTAGTAATTAGAAATCCCTTAGATATCACCTCTACCATCCCCCCTGTTGAGACATGACTTTGTCCCATGGCTCAATATAGCTGTAAATCTGAAAAGATTACTAGGTAGTATATATTTACCTAGTGGACATACAACTAGAGCTTCATGTAGGATTGCACATTTGTTTACCCATTCTGTTACTAATATCATCATCCCTAATATCATGTGACACAAATTCTAATCAGCATTTAGATCCACTATGTGTATAACATCACTTTGGGTGACATTTATCATTTGCACCTTTTTTTGCGAATATTTTTAGCACTGTGCACTGGCTTATATGTTTGCAGCCTAGTAAGGTATTTATGAACATTCACATGTTGGTTCATAAATCACCTGCTATAGCTTCCCTGGCGCTGTGCATTTTACTGCAGGTATTCATGAATTGACCCTGGTTAAAAAAGTTCCGCTACCCTGGGACTGGAGTACAGATGCGAACGAAAATGCGAAAATTTCAAAATTCTCACATGATAAATCCCGGGTGAGAATATTCTTACGGATAACCACGCCCACAAATGTCAAGAAGGCAAAAAACTGGAGTAAGCTGTCATATTCACACATACACCGAGCTACACTGTTTAGTAAATCTGACGAAGGGCTGTGCACATCACACTTACGCCAAAAAATACTAAGGAGCACAAGGTACACTGCTTGATACATGTCCCCCTTTGTGTATATCACCACTATGTGTATAGCACCACTATGTGTATAGCACCACTATGTGTATATCACCACTATGTGTATATCACCACTATGTGTATAGAGATATCTGCAGGCTCCTTCATTTCATCTTGCTTTATTTCTTTTCCCTTTTCTGTTAGGACATAACATATTTGTTGAGAGGAGCAAGAACTGTTACATTTAACCTAAAGATTGTCCTTCTCCCTCTGGGGTCCCACCTCTCTCCTCCCTTCTATGACACCAGTCTCCACCCCCTTGAATTGGGTGAATTTGTATTCCTCTTGTTTCCCCGTTAGTTGCTGTCTGGGGATAAACTCTATCTTACTGTCCGATGGTGACACAGTACACACAAAGCATGAACAGACACATAATACAGACATATACAAGCATAGATCACACATGGGCCCAGCACACCATACATTTCATACGAAAATATAAAAACATGGAGCTCCTTAAAAAATGAATAAATGACCAAAAAATGCAAAAATAGCCAAAATAAAAAATGATTATCAAATCAAAATTGCAGTACTAAGTATAGCCTATTATCTTCTTCTTTCTGGATAAATTTGTACCTGAAATGTAAGCAGATAATTAGTGACATTATTACATACCGGGGCTTTCTCGACGTCATCCAGCAACTGTGAAATAAAACGTTATAATTGGACAGATTAGTTGTGGTGTCCCACCACTGTGGTTCTTTGTCTGACACCTGTCACAAAAGTTCTTCAAAAGTTTAAGTGGTGATGGAGGTAGAATTCTAGTTTTACCACTTAATGTTACTGTATATTGCACAGCTGCAGATGAAAGCAAAGCTCCAGATTTCTTCCAAACAAACTACCATAAACGCTATGCAGTGCTCAGCCAAGGAACACCCTAATCCAAGCCCTCTCTACACTGCTACTCTTTCTCCTGTTACTAAAGATTCCACTATCCACCAAGTTTCAGCACTAAAAAGACTGTATATATATATATATATATATATATATATATATATATATATATATATATATATATTTTTTTTTTTTTTTTTTGCTTACTGTACCTAGTATCAAGTGATCAAGATTATTTCAACTGCTATTATTTTTTATCTTATCTGGGACTCTGTCTTCTATCTCACCAGCACCCACACACTGCACCGTACCCCTTGGGTTATTTTCATCTCACTGTGGGTGGCGGTACTGCTAGTCTGGGTGGATCAGTTACCACTCAGGAATACCATGACAAGAGCCCCAGGGACCCTCACAAGCCTTGTTAAAAGCAGGTACCCGCATCCTACCTGTACACTACTACAGTGCTGGCGTCACGACAGACAACACCCCTGTCCGAGTACCACATTAGTAGCTTTACTACAATTGTAAAAACAAACTTATTGTCTGAGAGAATCATAATAAGCTCAGACCTATCACCACGTGGATTTTACTTTGTTACATATCAATTCAAATGGATCCATCACATCACACACATTCCCTCAACCTAAGATTCAAACAGCTTCACAATAGAACAAAACATGTGCAATCTATATCACACATGCATACCATAGTATATATTGTTTCTTTTCATATATACTCATTGTAAATCTCCCAAATTATATTATAAGATGTAATCCATTCTAGTGTCATCATATAACATCAGACCAGCTTTTTACTTACTAGTCTTCCCAGCAAGAGAACCTGCTCTGCTGTGACACAAACTCTTCCCACATTCCTTTCATTCAATTTCTAACACTAAGTATATATCACTTCCTGTCTCCCATCACAACAAAAGCAGCCACATCCCAATGATTTACGTACTTAATTGCTCATAATTACTCAGCTGACAAGGTATTATTCTTAAAATACTTTGAAAGGAAAATACCCTCGTCTCTGATCTATATAGATCTTAAAACACAACTGAAGAGCAAACAAAAACAGGAGGAAGATAATCAAAGAGAATCCCTCCAAACAATGAATATCTACCCAACAAACGGGAAAATCACAAACATCACCAACACTGGACTTATTCATGAGAGACTCTTGAGACGAGACACAATACATATAATAGTTGTGATTTTACTTGGGGACGTGTTCCTCCCTCTTATTTCTTATTCAGTAATAAGAAATCACTCCTAACGGGATCCCTTATACAGTCAGGAATTTTATGTATGAATTCCTTATATCAGTCACTCATCCAGTCACACAGACCATTCAGAGATCCTCATATATGGTGACACAAATTTGTTGGGCATGTGGGATGAACTAGAAATCTAGTTCGTGAATAACAATGCTCGCTGCGTTCAAGACTGTGGGTCAAGAACCGCTTACCAAACCGTTATTCTCCCAGGACTTCAATGCTCGCTGCACCCTGTACGCACAGGGCCAATTACCAAAGTCCACAGAACAGTAAGGCCGCTCACCCTTGGTGACCACAGCGGGGGTGTAAGAGACTGTCCCAACTCTTACTTTTGCAACATTTATTCGCAGACAAAATAGAAAGACAAAGACACACAAAAGAAACCAAATAAACGTTCAATATACATGATCCAGATCAGTTTCCTTATACTCTACGTAGCACATTATAGTCACTTCCCTGAGAATTCTCTACTATCACAATCCTTTCGGTTATCGGGCATGCACGGAGTATTCTTTCCTGTAGCCTCTCACAGTGGCTGTGGACGATAGACCAGACCATAAGCAATATAAAACTCAAGCTATACTTTATCCTTGCCCTATATCCTTATCTCTGTCGTATCCCATACCTTAGTGACCTTAGTGACTCAACACAGAATGGTCTTACCTTAACCCAGGTGAATGGTCCCGTTCTGAAGGACTATAAATACGAACCCGTCACTCCGCTCCCGAACAGGTGGGCTGGCCTCTGTTTACAACAATTCAGTTGGAGGTCTTTCCATCAGAAGTCCCAGACTTCCCCGTGCACGGTATCAGGCCACGACTGGACAGGAGCTGGAGATGTTGGGTTCCGGCTCGAAGGACCAACTTGTAAGGAAAATTCTTCTCTATCAAGTAGGACCAAACACCGAGGTTATAGCAAGCTTCTTTATTTCCAGCTAGCCGGGAGAGCTCACACAGACAGCATCTAGAGTGAGGTCTGAGGAAGACACAATGGGCTTAGCTTTTATAACAGCTGAGACAAGGAGCTGACTTTTTTTACAACATATGGTACAATACAGAGATAGAGCTTGCTTACTCAGGAGTCAACTCAGCAGACCCTAAATCTTTATTTAGCCAAGAAGACTCCTTCACATACCTTACTGTGTCCTTCTCCCTGGCACACTGCTATTCTTACACTGTACATAAATGGATCAATAATACATATTAAATCAACCCTTAAATTAACCCTTTATGATATATATTTTAAATATTTTCCTAACACCAACTCAGCTCTGCTACACCGGCGTCCCCGCCAACTCAGCTCTGCTACACGGGCGTCCCCGCCAACTCAGCTCTGCTACACGGGCGTCCCCGCCAACTCAGCTCTGCTACACGGGCGTCCCCGCCAACTCAGCTCTGCTACACGGGCGTCCCCGCCAACTCAGCTCTGCTACACGGGCGTCCCCGCCAACTCAGCTCTGCTACACCGGCGTCCCCGCCAACTCAGCTCTGCTACACCGGCGTCCCCGCCAACTCAGCTCTGCTACACCGGCGTCCCCGCCAACTCAGCTCTGCTACACCGGCGTCCCCACCAACTCAGCTCTAATACACCGGCGTCCCCGCCAACTCAGCTCTGCTACACCGGCGTCCCCGCCAACTCAGCTCTGCTACACCGCCCCCCCCAACTCAGTTCTGCTCCGCCGTCACCGCCAACTCAGCTCTGCTACGACGTCACCGCCAACGCAGCTCTGCTACACTCTCATCATCTCCTTCATTGTCTCAGCTCTGCTACACCGTCTCCGCCAACTCAGCTCTGCTACACTCTCATCATCTCCTTCATTGTCTCAGCTCTGCTACTTCACCATCATCAGGCAGAAGCATTGCATGATGGGAAATGTAGTTTCCTATCTTGGATATAGACCATGTTTTAGAAAAAGTTGTAACTCAGGACGGCAGCAGCTAGAAAGATGGGAGATGGCTCAAAATACTCAGGGGGACTTGGTGAGTAAGGCCAGCTAGGTTTGGGAGCATTACATTTCTTTAGCTCTTGGGGGGAATACTTCTTTAAACCAGCAGACAAAGGGGGAGGGATAGTCGTGCTAGACCGAGCAGACTACATCACAGAGGCTCGTCGCCTCCTTTCAGACACCAAATTCTACAAATCACTCCCCTCTAACCCCCTGTCCTCCTACCATACGGAATATCAACTTCTCATCACCAAAGGCATCTCTACAGGAGTTCTGAATAAGCAAGAGTCTGGATATATTACGGTCACTGAACCCTCATTATCCCTGTTTTACTACCTTCCCAAAGTCCATAAAAATCCTTTGAGACCACCGGGAAGACCTATTATCTCCGGCATTAACTCCCTCACTAGTAACCTATCACACTACGTGGACATACACTTACAAAAACATGTTAAATCCCTTGAATCATACACCCGAGATACCTCCCATTTCATTGAAAAGATTACTCCAATTCCGTGGAAAGAGAATTACGTCTTCCTCACTATGGACATATCTTTCCTATACACGGTCATTGACCACGGCCTTGGGATTAATGCTGTATCTACATACTGACTCCACCATGCCTAGTGTACAGGTCAACTTCATTCTGGAATCAATTAATTTCATTTTGAAACACAATATTTTTCATTTTGATGATAATATATACCAACAGCAGTGCGGGCAGCAAATTTGCACCAAGTTTTGCAAATCTTTTTGTCGGCCTTTTTGAACTCTTGTTTCATGAGGATCGATTTTAACTGTTTTTAGGGGGGTTCTTACATGTATTTTTGCCGGATTATTTTGTATTTGTGATTTTTCAATAAAGAATGAATTCTAGCTGATATGTCATGGTGTGCTTACCATTGTTACTCTATATCTTGGTGTTGGTTGGTAAATGGCCTTTTTGAACTCGACATCATCTATAGGCACCATCTTTTTGATAAATGTGTCACTTATCTGCGATACATTGATGATATTTTCATCATCTGGAGCGGCACCACCGAGGAACTGGAGAAATTCATCAAAGACATCAACACCAACAATTGGGGTCTAGAGTTCACACATAACTCATACACTAATCACGCTGAATTTTTAGATATAGTTCATGAAAGGGATAAAAAATCACACCAAAACCTTCTTTAAGTCAGTTGACAGCAACAGTTATTTACACTACAAAAGTGCCCATTACAGGAAATGGATCACCAATATTCCTTTGGTCAATTTAGGCGTATACGCCGCAATTGCTCCAATACAAAAGACTACAACCAACAAAGTAAGATCCTAACCAAGAGATTCCTGGCCAAAGAATATCCCCCGTCTTTGGTGAAACAATCAGCCCTGAGAGCAAAAGCACTAAGCCAGAAACAATGTCTACAATCAGGCAAAAAAGATACCACCATCCCAACAGAGTACGGGCTCAATTTCATTACCACTTTCTCTTCAAATCATAAGGCCATCAAGAATATCCTAAGCAAACACTGGGGTAAACTTCGCCAAGATCCTTTCCTCTGCGACATAGTACCCACCAAATCTACTGTCACCTACAGGAGATCATCATCCCTGAAGAATATTCTGGCCCCCAGCAAACTTAGGAGAATCAAACCCCGGAATACCAACACATCACTCTTACCTCCAATCCTCGGCAGTTTCAAATGTGGCATTAGAGCATGTAAATGTTGTTTGAACATCACACACAAAGCCACACATTTTAGGTCCCAAGCCACAGGAGAAACTTTTCCAATCAAATCTTTCCTAAACTGCGGATCAGCCTATGTCATCTACCTGCTCGAGTGCCGCTGTGGGATACAATATGTGGGCCGTACCACCCAAAATCTTCGCAGAATGAATCAACACAGAGCTAATGTCGAAAAGGGTGTCATTCTACATAGCGTCTCCAGGCACGCCACCGAATCCACAAAATGCAGTTTCTGCCCCTTCCGAATCACCCCCATTGAACAAGTTCCCCCGGGTGTTCACAGATTTCAAACACTGAGAAAAAGTCTAAACTTCAGGATTTTCAAAATTAAAACCCTGGCCCCCAAGGGGCTAAACGAGTACATTGAAAATGTACAGTAAGTTCTGTTATTTCTGGTAGTTCTGCTTGTCCTTAATCATGTGACTGATCTTACTATATATGTCTTCTTTCGGGTATGTTATATGATACACATTTAGATTTCAGTCCAGTGAATTCATTATCTATTTATTTATTTATTTTATATCACTTTATTTCTTTCCCAGCCTTGTTATGGTATGTTGGTCACTGTACATTATTAACATATGTACCTCATTATAATTCATATATATTTGCATCCTATTTATCATCCCCTTTCTTCCTTGCATCTCATGTAGTGATATTGTGATGCCCCCCCTTTTTTTACTATCATTTTTTTACTGTCATTTTACCATAGATACGTTTACTGTACATTATTTCTTATTGCAAATTTTATTGTATATTTTTACCAATCGTCCTTCATGTTTTTATGTTTTGTTTTTTTCTATTGCATATTTGACTTATTGTCCGTCATAATTTTACCTATGCCATGATTATATATTTTGGTTTTATCAATGTCATGCCCGAACACATTAACTTTTACTTTGTACATTCCTCCACATGCGGTGCATGACATTTCTGACACAGGAACCCACCCGTGCTGTACACAGCCGATACCTATAGAGATTTCATCTGTCAGAAGCGCACAGCTACCGTACAACGCCACGGTCCCATGGGGAATCGGGGCTGTACTTCATCCACGAGCTGCCGCGCTCCGATTGGATCTACAGTACACACCCTTGCTCCTGATCCACCGCTACTGTGCTTTTCTACACAGTATATACAAATCACGTTGTTCTTATCTGTATCGGTTCTCTAGCCTTTTAACATTACAGTCACTTTACAATTGTATTTATTTCTGTGTTTACTGTATCCTAGCAACCTAAGCGGGCGGGATTGGCGCCCTTTTGTATCTTTTTTAAACCCAGCCTGTCACCATAACATGTATGCACACTGTCTGATGAAGAAAGCTGTTGCTTTTGAAACTCATTACATCTGTGCTAATATTTAAATAAATCCTCATTTTTACTTCTAATTCTTCGTGCCAGTGATCTTTTGCGGAAGCGCTGGCCTCCATAGGAGTTTGGCAAATTTTTCTATTTACTTTAACTTTTGCATACACGTGCCCCATCTTTGGGAGTATCCCGGAGCGCCACTCCTGGCTAGCTTTTCCCTGCAGCCTGCAAGCGGACACTACAGTCACGTCGGAACCTGTACAAATACCCCAGAGTAGGGGTGATATGCACAAAGCCCAAGGGGCTTCAAGGTGAGCCTCAAATCGTAACGACCATCTTTCTACCAAGCACCAAAGGCGCCGCCTCCTGCCTTTCCTTTTTTTCTCTCCCCATTATTTTCCAGCAGATGTGGTAGGGAAATCTACAATAACTGAATGTAAACATGCCTGGGATAAATGTATATCTATCCTAAGATAATAAGAAGAGAAATACTAAAACAGCAGACTACATGGAGCAAGTGGTGTTTTTCTGAGAGCAGTTTTCTATGTTTCTTTCAGCTCTACTGGACATCCCTGTTTACAAGAGTCGAATACAGTCATTACATGTTCTATTTTCTCTCTATTCGGAATTTAAGAATTCTCAAGTAAGTACAGGAATTCATCATTGACTATTTACTATGACATAAAAAAGACCTATCTAGCTGGCTAGTTTGGTTGGTTTCTTCTAGACACCAAAAAGGAATCAGTTTTATGTTGCAGGTTAGGTGGCTGATGGTGATAGGTTGTAAGATTTTTTTTTTCGCCCTCAGTAGTGGTTTCGATTTAATTGTGTTCATGGGGTAAACCTTAACCTTGTACACTCTGCTTTGAACCATGAGGAGATCTCGAAAATTTGACTGTACCTGTTCTACAATGGATGACAGAGGGTACTTCTGTAAATATAATTTATAGCTTTGTGTTTTCACAGTTCTGCAGAGCTAAAATAGCTAAATGGGCTCAATTCCTATGCAGAACCTATGCTGTACTTGTTGCATTCTAGGAAATATAGTATTATATTATAGTGTGTGTGTGTATATATGTATGTATATATATATATATATATATATATATATATATATATATATATATATATATATATATATATATATATAGTATATTAGTACTACGTACTATTTGATTGGTTGCAGGTAGATGTCAGTCTATTCTTTTCACAACATGCACATTTTCAATGTGACAATGTGATTAAACAGACTCTGTCACTAGGTTTGGGTTTTAAAGCTATCATTTGCTTTATATAAACTGAATTATTTGTTTATTATGTTTGATATATGAATTCATGAAAATTTATTATACATGATGATGTTTATGATATATGAATTTATGAAAAACATTTTAATTGTGTTTTTAAGAAGATAAAAGTTTTAATGATAACTACCTCTTCGTAATTCACCTTCCACAAACATTAGATATATAGTTCCTACTCCTAGAGAGCCTACGTACTATTTACACTTTGTATTATTTCTGGGCGTCAGAATAGTAGTGCACTCGGAGTACACACCTCCCAATATTCACAGTAGGGTGTAGTGAACATACATTACATATTCTTTTTAAGGTTTATGTATCACTTACATGGTTCAGTGCAGCCATTCTCTGGTATTTGTTTAGACCCCACAACGCCACTTGTATTCACCTCATACATCATCATGGAGTGCACTGTGCACATAATACTGTGCAACTATTATATAGTGAATACAATTTCTTTTGTCTGCTGGAAGCATGAGGTGGGTCATATATGGATGGACTTCCAAAGGTGTACACTTTATTGTAACACCTTTGCTTTATATGTGCTTGACCCTTGGTCATAATGATGTATTACTTCTTGGCCAAGTCAGTTCCATTATATGCTGGTGTTTTATGACTTGTTGGGTTTCTTATTTTGTGCTTTCGAATTCTAACTATTAAAATCATATAAACACTACATATTGGCTGCCACAGTGCCATGGTATGATATGTTACTGACAGCTCCTTTTTCTTTTAACAGCATTTTAAAGCTTTGGCAGAGGGAAAGAAAGAGAGGATCTCTTCTGGGAAAACTGCAACGCCAAGTGTTGATACAGAACGCATACACTACAGTTAAAGAACTACTCCTCTTACCTGTCACTGCATTCCACACATTACTGAGTTTCTCCAGTTAACATGTACATTATACAGAATGTATAGCTGGGTACCCATAAAGACAAGCCTGGCCTAGGCGTTTCATGAGCTGTTGCTAGGTTTACTGTGAGAGATTAAAGGGGTTATCCAGCGCTACAAAAACATGGCCACTTTTCCCCCTCTCTTGTCTCCAGACAAACTCAGTTTACATGGAAGTAAATGGAGCTTTATTGCAAACCACACCTGAACTGGAGACTAGAGAGGGGAGAAAAGTGGCCATGTTTTTGTAGCGCTGGATAACCTCTTAACGACGCATGACTGGTGTACTCGCCATGCGGCCGTTAAGGAGGATCAGAGAGGGCTCCCGGCGTGAGCCCTCTCTGTAGCCTTCGATCCCCGGTTGCTATGTGCAGCCAGGGACCGCAGGTCTTAGCCACGGCTGGCTCTAATGAGCCAGCCAGGGCTCAGCGTCGGAATTACGCTGATCCCGGCTCGGCAATCCATTCAGATGGTCTGCAACAGACCATTATAATAGAGCACCGATCTGATGGATCTGTGCTCTGTTATATACACAGCATTGATCTCAATGGGAGATCAGTGCTGTGTATATAGAAGTCCCCCAGGGGGCTTCTAATTACTGTATGTGAAAACAAAATAAAGTGTTTTTATTAATAAATAACCCCCTCCCCTAATAAAAGTCCAAATCACCCCCCTTTTCCCATTTTATAAATAAAAATAAATTAATAAACAAACAAACATGTTTGGTATCGCTGCGTGCGTAATCACCCGAAATATTAATTTATTTAATTCATGATACCTCACGGTAAACTGCGTAAGCGCTAAAAATTCCAAAGTGCAAAATTGTGCATTTTTGGTCGCATCAAATCCAGAAAAATTGTAATAAAAAGTGATCAAACAGTCGCATATGCGCAACGATAGGTAACGATAGAAAGTAAATGACCCCTCACACAGCCCTATAGACCAGAGGATAAAGGTGCTATAAGCATGGGAATAGAGCGATTTTAAGGAACATTTATTTTCTGTAAAAGGTTTTATTTTTTTACGAGCCATGAATTCATATAAAAGTTATACATGTTACATATCATTTTAATCGTACCGACTTGAGGAACATATATAACGTCAGTTTTTCCATAGGACACACGTCGTAAAAACGATATTTTTTTTGCAAAAATTCAGTTTTTGTCACTGCAAAGTACAATTAGTGACGCAAAAAATAAGGGCTCATGTGGGTCAGTAGGTGTAAAAATGCAACTGATATGGGCTTATATACACAAGGAGAAAAAAACGAAAACGAAAATTAGCCCAGTCCTTAAGGGGTTAAAGGGGTTTTTCCAGGGAGGCATTTTCTGTTAAGGGTTCTTAAAAGAAAAAAGAAACAACAATGCATACACACCTGATCTCACACTGTTGCAATTCTCACAGTGCCTACTGCTCTCCTTTTGTACTGGTTTGGTCTCAATATCTGTATGGCTCTGATGACGGCCCGTTATCAGAGCCATACAGATATTGAGACCACTCCATCTACATTGCTCCTGATGAATGCTATCCGCAGGAAATGCGTTGAGCGTAAGGAGTCTTGGACGGTCCATAGGACTGGTAATAACCTCTGAAACACTGATGGGGTTGGGTATTACATAATTCTGGGGTATTCCTTTTACCTTAATAAAAAAATTCTTTTGTAGGAAGAACTACAACTCCCATAAGTTCCTGAAGGTCTATAGCTGTCAGGGCATGCTGGGAGTTGTATTTTACAATATATGGGGTTGGATGTTACATTTGTTTATGTAAAATGAATACCCCAGAACTATGTAACACACAACTCCCATCATGCCCTTGCAGCTACAGACCTTCAGGAACTGCTGGGAGCTGTAGTTCTCCCAACAAAATAGATAATTCTGGAGTATCCATTTTACCTTAAAGGGGTAGTGCGGCGCTAAAAAATTATTCACAGAATAACACACATTACAAAGTTATACAACTGATGACGCGGCACACACTTCCGGGTACACGGGCGGGGGTGGTGGGACACGGGGAAGGGGGCGATTCACAGACATAACATACATTACAAAGTTGTATAACTTTGTAATGTGTGTTATTCTGTGATTTTTTAGCGCCGCACTACCCCTTTAATTTAAAAATATATATATTGTTGGGAGAACTACAACTCCCAGCAGTTCCTGGAGGTCTATAGCTGTCGGCAAGGTGGGAGTTGTAGTTGCCAATCTGTGGGGTACCATTGGGGTGTGCCCGCAAATCAATGAACTATTCCCTTCAATGTATTGTGTGGCTGGTACGGCACTTTACATTGTGTGAACAGCTATTGAAGGCAGGTACATTATTTTATGCCTGTTCTAAAGAATGGGCATTAACATGTTAACATAACAATGTGTGCACACAGCGAGCGGCAGCGCATTGACTACAACGCAATTCCACCCCTGCAGTAATGAACGGACACTGATTCTATTGCTATCAGCGTCCGTTTTTTAATAAAAGTTGTGTGAACGTAGTCACACAGTGCAAAAAGCAGGAAAAAAAATACATGAGTAATATGATATATTTTGTTGCTTTTTCACTTTTTTTTCTTTGCAATAACTTGAAATAAGAGGCTTGTTTTTCTTTACATTGCACATTCCCAGTAAACTCTGGTTCATATATTAGCATTTTACACAATTATTATGATCCATCTTGGAAAACACAATGTGAACCTACCTGGCCTGTGCATCAGCCTGGAGAGCCTTCCTTTTCACTGACAGCAAGCACAGATCTTACTACTGGCAAGTTAAGGAAAGGATAAGTAGATCAGAAAGTTACAAATCCTTTCCGATTGCACTGGCACAGCCACCTATCTCCTTTGGCATTTTTATACTATTGGCATCTGTATAGTATTGCACAAACTGCTATGTCACCCCAATCTCATCACCAGGCCCTGGACACCAGACCACAGTGGGATCTGCAGCCCTGGCAGACTAATATGCACCTCTCCACACAGTGTCAGCTCAGCAGGGACCCCCAGCCCCTGTGCACACATACCCACTCTGCAGCAGCCGAAGCTCCCAGGAAGGACTGCGCACCACAGCCCCCTGCACCCAAACACCATCCTGCTGGGGGGGGTCTGGCGGTACATTGCACTCACTGCAGGGGGGAACCCTGCACATTCATCCTGCTGGGGGGTCTGGCTGCACAGGGCAGTCACTGCAGGGGAGGACCCTGCACATTCAGCTTGCTGTACCCAGTGGCGGATTAAATGTACCCTGGGCCCCGAGCTGTCCACCCAACCTGCCCCCCCCCCGCCCGCCATGCTGTCCCCAATAAACATAATGTTTGGTCCCTTACTGCACAGAGGATGTCAGGAGAGGAGGGTGCTGATCTTATAGGGGAGGTTGCAGGGTCCCAGCAGCACAGAGGATGTCAGGAAAGGAGGGTGCTGATCTTATAGGGGAGGTCGCAGGGTCCCAGCAGCACAGGATGTCAGGAAAGGAGGGTACTGATCTTATAGGGGAGGTCACAGCGTCCCAGCAGCACAGAGGATGTCAGGAGAGGAGGGTGCTGATCTTATAGGAGAGGTCACAGCAGCACAGAGGATGTCAGGAGAGGAGGGTGCTGATCTTATAGGGGAGGTCGCAGGGTCCCAGCAGCACAGAGGATGTCAGGAAAGGAGGGTGCTGATCTTACAGGGGCGGTCCCAGCGTCCCAGCAGCACAGAGGATGTCAGGAGAGGAGGGTGCTGATCTTATAGGAGAGGTCACAGCAGCACAGAGGATGTCAGGAGAGGAGGGTGCTGATCTTATAGGGGAGGTCACAGCAGCACAGAGGATGTCGGAGAGGAGGCTGCTAATCCTATAGGAGAGGTCCCAGCAGCACAGAGGATGTCAGGAGAGGAGGGTGCTGATCTTATAGGAGAGGTCACAGCAGCACAGAGTATGTCAGGAGAGGAGGGTGCTAATCCTATAGGAGAGGTCACCAGCACAGAGGATGTCAGGAGAGGAGGGTGCTGATGTTATAGGGGAGGTCACAGCGTCCCAGCAGCACAGAGGATGTCAGGAGAGGAGGCTGCTAATCCTATAGGAGAGGTCCCAGCAGCACAGAGGATGTCAGGAGAGGAGGGTGCTGATCTATAGGGGAGGTCACAGCAGCACAGAGGATGTCAGGAGAGGAGGGTGCTGATCTATAGGGGAGGTCACAGCAGCACAGAGGATGTCAGGAGAGGAGGGTCCTGATCTATAGGAGAGATCACAGCAGCACAGAGGATGTCAGGAGAGGAGGGTGCTAATCCTACAGGAGATTGGTCTCCCTCTTCCCCCCCTTATAGATGGTCCCCCTCTTCCCCCCCCCTTATAGATGGTCCCCCTCTGCCCCCCTTATAGATGGTCCCCCTCTTCCTTCTCTCCCCTCCCTTATAGATGGTCCCCCTCTTCCTTCTCTCCCCTCCCTTATAGATGGTCCCCCTCTTCCTTCTCCCCCCTCCCTTATAGATGGTCCCCCTCTTCCTCCCCCCCCCCCTTACAGATGGTCCCCCTCTTCCTTCTCCCCCCCCTTACTTATAGATGGTCCCCCTTCCCCCCCCCCCCCTTATAGACGGTCCCCCTCTCTCCCCCCTAGCTGGTCCCCTCTCTCCCCTCCCTTATAGATGGTCCCCCTCTGCCCCCCATTATGGATGGTCCCTCTTCCCCAGAACACAACTCACCTGCTGTCCGTTCCCCCGTCGAGCCTCTCGCTTCCTGGTCCCCCGGCTGTCCCCGTCTGATGCGTGGCTGACGGAGGTGTCCCGTCCTATCCCCGGCAGCGCGCGCATCAGAGAGCTCCCCGTGCGCCGGAATTCACAGCCACAGGCGCATGGGGAGCTCTCTGATGCCGGGGGACAGTGGAGAGACTCGCTGGTGGATTATAATGTGGGCGGCGCGGCATGGGCCCACACGGAGCCCCGGGGGGCCGCCCGAACCGCCCATATTATAATCCGCCACTGGCTGTACCTGCTGACAGCCAACCAATCAGCCTCCAACATGGTGCCCTCTGTACCTGGTGCTGACACTGGAGTGGGAAGCATTGTGGCTGACCGTTCCACATAGCTAAATAGAAGATGGGAGATATATAGATTAAAGGGGTTATCCAGCGCTACAAAAACATGGCCACTTTCCCCCTACTGTTGTCTCCAGTTTGGGTGGGGTTTTGAAACTCAGTTCCATTGAAGTAAATGGAGCTTAATTGCAAACTGCACCTGAACTGGAGACAACAGTAGGGGGAAAAGTGGCCATGTTTTTGTAGCGCTGGACAATCCCTTTAATCTCTGCCTCACTGCCATAAATCAGTCAGCTGTATGTGGTGACAGCTGCAGTGTTCTCCGTAGCACAGGCCCTGCTTCCCCTCAGTGTGGCGACCTGTGGCCTCTGCTCAGCTGTGTGCGTCCTCCCCCCTTCTCCCTGTGCAGCGTCTTCTGGCTCCCTCCATGTCTACCTGTGCCTGTTCTTCCTGTCTGTATCCTCTCTCCAGGGGCGGGCTGGGCCGGGGGGCAGGGTCGCATATGCCCCCCCGGGCTGGTCCCCTCCAGTACACCTAAGGGCCACAGTGGCCGGATAGTATTAAAGCCGCTCTGCCACTTTAAGGTTCTCCCTGGAAGTAGCGGCCGCTGCATTTGCGTTCCAGGAGTCAGCAGCGTGTGGCTGACTCTTCCTCACACACTTCCCCTTACTCATTGGTGGAGCAGGCAGCCTGTTCCATCAGTGAGTAAAGACAAGTGCACAGCCCACAGAAGAGGATGCAGGAGGGAGAAGAGGACGCTGGCCGGGAGAGGAGCCGCCCACTGCCAGGACTGGTATCTGGGGAGGGAGTCTGGGGGGGTTACTGTATAGTACTGGGGTCTGTAAGACACCAATACAATACAGTAACCTAGGGCTGATTGGACTGCAGTCACGCTATCAGCACTTCACAAAAATGGAGTCACGCTATCAGCACTAGAAATTACAGTGCTCTTATATACCATGTATTACGGTAATAGCCAGGACTAGTTAGTTCCAGGCTTCAGAATGTGCCAGGAAGATCAGAGGGGAACATCTACATGTAAGACTAAAGAATGGCAACTCTTAACCCCTTCAGATCCATTCACCCACTGTTAACCCCTTCATATCCACTACAATCTAAATCATATACTGTTAACCCCTTCAGCTCCGGGAATATTTTATTTTTTTCTAACTATATGTAAAACAATCCTAAAATTTTAAAGTGCTGCGGAATCTGTTGGTGCTATATAAATAAAAGATTATTATTATTATTATTATTATTTTAATTAACACCTATAAGAACATAAATGTATTTTGCTTCATTCCTGCCCGTATAACCGCTTAAGGGTAACTTTACATTACCGGATTCGCAGCGGATTTCACGCTGCCAGTTTGCAGTGAGATTTGCTGTGAATCCTTGTACTGAGAAGGTGAATGGGGTTCCGCTTCTTGTGATGGAATAAATTTCGCCACATAATATTTACCACCTGAAAACCCGGCTCATTGTCATTTATTTCTCTCATTTGTCTTATATAAGAATCATTGTTACTGTAGGAATTTGGAGTAATGTGATAGGAAAGTGTCTATATGGGGCTATATGTCGCATTATTTATATCCCAATAAAATCACAAAATCAAATTGTTATCCAATCACTTTACCATATCCTAGTAGAACGCTTACTCTCGTACAGATTCTGTTATTTTAAGACATTTTTACTGTAGGAATTTGGAGTAATGTGATGGTAAAGTGTCTATTTGGGGCTATATGTCGCACTATTGGAAGTCCAATAAAATCACGAAATCAAATTGTTATCCAATCTCATTACCATATCCTAGAAGTGCGCTTACTCTCGTACAGTTTCTGTGATTTTCAGACATTTTTACTGTAGGAATTTGGAGTAATGTGATGGTAAAGTGTCTATATGGGGCTATATGTCGCACACTTTGAAGTCCAATAAAATCACGAAATCAAAATGTTATCCAATCTTGTTACCATATCCTAGTAGAACGCTTACTCTCGTACAGATTCTGTGATTTTCAGACATTTTTACTGTAGGAATTTGGAGTAATGTGATGGTAAAGTGTCTATTTGGGGCTATATGTCGCACACTTTGAAGTCCAATAAAATCACGAAATCAAATTGTTATCCAATCACACTACCATATCCTAGAAGAGCGCTTACTCTTGTACAGGTTCTGTGATTTTCAGACATTTTTACTGTACGGATTCGGAGTAATGTGATGGTAAAGTGTCTATTTGGGGCTATATGTCCCACTATTTGAAGTCCAATAAAATCACGAAATAAAAATTGTTATCCAATCACTTTACCATATCCTAGAAGAGCGCTTACTCTCATACAGGTTCTGTGATTTTCAGACATTTTTACTTTACGGATTCGGAGTAATGTGATGGTAAAATGTCTATTTGGGGCTATATGCCCCACTATTTGAAGTCCAATAAAATCACGAAATCAAATTGTTATCCAATCTCGCTACCATATCCTAGAAGAGCGCTTACTCTTGTACAGGTTCTGTGATTTTCAGACATTTTTACTGTACGGATTCGGAGTAATGTGATGGTAAACTGTCTATTTGGGGCTATATGTCCCACTATTTGAATCTAATAAAATCACGAAATCAAATTGTTATTCAATCACACTACCATGTCCTAGAAGAGCGCTTACTCTTGTACAGATTCTGTGATTTTCTGACATTTTTACTGTACGGATTCGGAGTAATGTGATGGTAAAGTGTCTATTTGGGGCTATATGCCCCACTATTTGAAGTCCAATAAAATCACGAAATCAAATTGTTATCCAATTTCGCTACCATATCCTAGAAGAGCGCTTACTCTCATACAGGTTCTGTGATTTTCAGACCTATTTACTGTAGGGATTTGGAGTAATGTGATGGTAAAGTGTCTATTTGGGGCTATACACCTGATAATTTGAAGTCCAATAAAATTACGAAATCAATTAGTTCTCCATCTTGTTCTTGTTGTTGGACGCTCTTGGTAGACGACTTCCAATCCCAGGAGGGACCAGTTTCATGGCTGATGGAGGATAACCATTAAGAGACTTTTTTTCAGGACTGTTCTTCTATTCTAGTTTAATAAGTCTATGTTCCTTTTAAGTTTAGGTTAGGGACTCGCAAGAGAATGAGGACCCTTGATGTGGCTTGCGAGATTACCATATTTCTTGCCTATTTTTTTCTTCTAGTTTTCAACGGTAAAAGATATCTACTAATACCTCATTGAAGATTGGACATGGAGCCATCAAGGAGCCCCACTAGACTAAAGCTGCTTTCACATGCAGCAGATTTTAGGCAGATTTTCTACAGCAGATTGTCTGTTGCCAAACCAAAGTCAACCTGAAGTTTCAAATCTTCTGTAGAAAATCTGCATCAAATCCGCAGTGTGTGAAAGCACCCTTACTATTCTGCAAGTCTTCCCAAGTGCATTATAGGGCCATGCAGCTGCCACTGACTGACAGCTACTTACCGCCCTAGCGGTCTTGTTTCTGCCACCTAATAAAGAGTGCTGAGGGGCCTGTGTGAGCTGCTGGCGCCTGCTGATGCCCGTCCCCTGTGCCAACTTCTATGCTTTTATAGAAGAAGTCTGGCTAAAACATTTTGGTATTGTTATTGTATTGTCACCCAAAAGTTATACAAATCCCCAATATACACCTATTACGGGAAATGCTTAGAAAGCGCTTTTTTCTCTGCACTTACTACTGCATCAGGGCTTCACTTCCTGAATAACATGATGATGTCACTTCCTGGATAATATGGTGATGTCACTTCCTGGATAACATGGTGATGTCACTTCCTGGATAACATGGTTATGTCATGACCCGATTCCCAGAGCTGTGTGGGCTGTGGCTGCCGGAGAGGATGATGGCTGGGGGACACTGAGGGATACAGGGCACTGGAGGAACACTGAGCATCCCCCTGCCATCATCCTCTCCGGCAGCCACAGCCCCCACAGCTCTGGGAGTCGGGTCGTGACATCACCATGTTATCCAGGAAGTGACATAACCATGTTATCCAGGAAGTGACATCACCATATTATCCAGGAAGTGACATCACCATGTTATCCAGGAAGTGACATCACCATATTATCCAGGAAGTGACATCACCATGTTATCCAGGAAGTGAAGTCTTGATGCAGTAGTAAGTGCAGAGAAAAAAGCGCTTCCTAAGCATTTCCCGTAATAGGTGTATATTGGGGATTTGTATAACTTTTGGGTGACAATACAATAACAATACAAAAATGTTTTAGCCAGACTTCTTCTATAAAAGCATAGAAGTTGGCACAGGGGACGGGCATCAGCAGGCGCCAGCAGCTCACACAGGCCCCTCAGCACTCTTTATTAGGTGGCAGAAACAAGACCGCTAGGGCGGTAAGTAGCTGTCAGTCAGTGGCAGCTGCATGGCCCTATAATGCCCTGGGGAAGACTTGCAGAATAGTAAGGGTGCTTTCACACACTGCGGATTTGATGCAGATTTTCTACAGAAGATTTGAAACTTCAGGTTGACTTTGGTTTGGCAACAGACAATCTGCTGTAGAAAATCTGCCTAAAATCTGCAGCATGTGAAAGCAGCTTTAGTCTAGTGGGGCTCCTTGATGGCTCCATGTCCAATCTTCAATGAGGTATTAGTAGATATCTTTTACTGTTGAAAACTAGAAGAAAAAAATAGGCAAGAAATATGGTAAGCTCGCAAGCCACATCAAGGGTCCTCATTCTCTTGCGAGTCCCTAACCTAAACTTAAAAGGAACATAGACTTATTAAACTAGAATAGAAGAACAGTCCTGAAAAAAGTCTCTTAATGGTTCTCCTCCATCAGCCATGAAGCTGGTCCCTCCTGGGATTGGAAGTCGTCTACCGAGAGCGTCCAACAACAAGAACAAGATGGAGAACGATTTGATTTCGTAATTTTATTGGACTTCAAATTATCAGGTGTATAGCCCCAAATAGACACTTTACCATCACATTACTCCGAATCCATACAGTAAAAATGTCTGAAAATCACAGAAACTGTACAAGAGTAAGCGCTCTTCTAGGATATGGTAACAAGATTGGATAACAATTTGATTTCGTAATTTTATTGGACTTCAAAATGTGCGACATATAGCCCCAAATAGACACTTTACCATCACATTACTCCGAATCCGTACAGTAAAAATGTCTGAAAATCACAGAATCATTATGAGAGTAAGCGCTCTTCTAGGATTTGGTAAAGTGATTGGATAACAATTTGGTTTCGTGATTTTATTGGACTTCAAATAGTGGGACATATAGCCCCAAATAGACACTTTACCATCACATTACTTCGAATCCCTACAGTAAAAATGTCTGAAAATCATAGAACCTGTACGAGAGTAAGCGCTCTTCTAGGACATGGTAGTGTGATTGGATAACAATTTGATTTCGTGATTTTATTGGACTTCAAATAGTGGGACATATAGCCCCAAATAGACACTTTACCATCTTATTACTCCGAATCCGTACAGTAAAAATGTCTGAAAATCACAGAAACTGTACGAGAGTAAGCGCTCTTCTAGGATATGGTAGTGTGATTGGATAACAATTTGATTTCGTGATTTTTTTGGACTTCAAATAGTGGGACATATAGCCCCAAATAGACACTTTACCATCACATTACTCTGAATTCGTACAGTAAAAATGTCTGAAAATCACAGAACCTGTATGAGAGTAAGCGCTCTTCTAGGATATGGTAGCGAAATTGGATAACAATTTGATTTCGTGATTTTATTAGACTTCAAATAGTGGGACATATAGCCCCAAATAGACACTTTACCATCACATTACTCCGATTCCGTACAGTAAAAATGTCTGAAAATCACAGAACCTGTACAAGAGTAAGCGCTCTTCTAGAATATGGTAGCGAGATTGGATAACAATTTGATTTCGTGATTTTTTTTTACTTTAAAATGTGCGACATATAACCCCAAATAGACACTTTACCATCACATTACTCCGAATCCGTACAGTAAAAATGTCTGAAAATCACAGAACCTGTACAAGAGTAAGCGCTCTTCTAGGATATGGTAGTGAGATTGGATAACAATTTGATTTCGTGATTTTTTTGGACTTCAAATAGTGGGACATATAGCCCCAAATAGACACTTTACCATCACATTACTCCGAATCCCTACAGTAAAAATGTCTGAAAATCATAGAACCTGTACGAGAGTAAGCGCTCTTCTAGGATATGGTAACGAGTTTGGAAAACAATTTGATTTTGTGATTTTATTGGACTTCAAATAGTGGGACATATAGCCCCAAATAGACACTTTACCATCTTATTACTCCGAATCCGTACAGTAAAAATGTCTGAAAATCACAGAAACTGTACGAGAGTAAGTGCTCTTCTAGGATATGGTAGCGAAATTGGATAACAATTTGATTTCGTGATTTTATTGGACTTCAAATAGTAGGACATATAGCCCCAAATAGACACTTTACCATCACATTACTCTGAATTCGTACAGTAAAAATGTCTGAAAAATCACAGAACCTGTACGAGAGTAAGCGCTCTTCTAGAATATGGTAGCGAAATTGGATAACAATTTGATTTCGTGATTTTATTGGACTTCAAAATGTGCGACATATAGCCCCAAATAGACACTTTACCATCACATTACTCCGAATCCGTACAGTAAAAATGTCTGAAAATCACAGAACCTGTACGAGAGTAAGCGCTCTTCTAGGATATGGTAGCGAAATTGGATAACAATTTGATTTCGTGATTTTATTAGACTTCAAATAGTGGGGCATATAGCCCCAAATAGACATTTTACCATCCCATTAATCCAAATCCCTACAGTAATAATGGTTCCTCTATGTCTAAGACAAATAAGAGAAATAAATTAAAATGAGCCTGGTTTTCAGGTGTTAAAAATTACATATAGTTAGAAAAAAATAAAATATTCCTGGAGCTGAAGGGGTTAACAGTATATGAATTAAACTGTGGTGGATGTGTAGGGGTTAAAAGTGGATGAATTGAAGTGTTGTGGATCTAAAGGGGTTAACAGTGGATGAATTAGATTGTAGTGGATGTGAAGGTGTTAACAGTGGGGGAATTGAACAGTTGTGGATCTGAGGGGTTAACAGTGGGTAAATGGACCTGAAGGGGTTAAGAGTTGGCATTCTTTAGTTAGTCTCACATGTAGGTGTCACCCTGTGATCTTCCTGGCACATTCTGGAGCCTGGAACTAACTAGTCCTGGCTATTACCGTAACACATGGTATATAGGAGCACTGTAATTCCTAGTGCTGATAGTGTGACTCCATTTCAGTGAAGTGCTGATAGCGTGACTGCAGTCTGATTGGAGCAGGGGACACTCACCTCCCTGTCCGGCCAGCCAGCGTCTCCATGGTGATTCAGGCAGTGCGATTAGCCCTGCCTGCACCTCTTTGGTCAGACCTGAGAGGAAGAGGCCAGAGCACAAGAGCAGCACAGGACAAGTTTAGTGAGTATATTGTGGAGAGAGGAGGGGGGGGGGGGGGCATTGTAGTTTGTTCTGTAACATGTGACTCTCCAGTTATTGCAGAACTACAACTCCCATTGTACCCTGCTAGCAGAACATGATGAGAGTTGTAGTTTGGCAACAGCTGAGGAGCCACTGGTTAGAAAGCAATCATTTAGGGGTTCAGTTTATTTAGTAGTGTTCTCCAACCTGTGATTCCTCAGTTAGTTTAAAACTACAACTCCCATCATGCTCTGGTGGCAGGAGATAATGGGGATTAGACCACACTAAATAAACTGTACCCCTAAATCATTGCTTCCTAACAGTGTCTTCTCAGCTGTTACCAAAATACAACTTCCATCATGTCCTGCCACCAGGATACAATGGGAGTTGTAGTTTTGCCACTAGTAGGGAAACCATAATTTAGGAGGGAGGTTTACAGTACATTAGAGGACAGTGGTACAGTACATTAGAGCACAGTGGCACAGTACATTAGAGAGCACAGTGGTACAGTACATTAGAGGGGGACAGTGGCACGGTATATTAGAGGGGACAGTGGTACAGTACATTAGAGGGGGCAGTGGTACAATACATTAGGGACAGTGGTACAGTACATTAGAGGGGACAGTGGTACAGTACATTAGAGAGCACAGTGGTACAGTACATTAGAGGGGGACAGTGGCACGATATATTAGAGGGGACAGTGGTACAATACATTAGGGACAGTGGTACAGTACATTAGAGGGGACAGTGGTACAGTACATTAGAGGGGACAGTGGTACAGTACATTAGAGGATGGTGGTACAGTACATAAGAGAGGATAGTGGTACAGTACATTAGAGGGGACAGTGGTACAGTACATTAGGGGGGACAGTGGTACAGTACATTAGAGGGGACAGTGGTACAGCACAATAGAGGACAGTGGTACAGTACATTAGAGGGGAGTGGTACAGTACATTAGAGAGGACAGTGGTACAATACATTAGAGAGGACAGTGGTACAATACATTAGAGAGGACAGTGGTACAATACATTAGGGACAGTGGTACAGTACATTAGAGGGGACAGGGGTACAGTACATTAGAGAGCACAGTGGTACAGTACATTAGAGGGGGACAGTGGCACGGTATATTAGAGGGGACAGTGGTACAATACATTAGGGACAGTGGTACAGTACATTAGAGGGGACAGTGGTACAGTACATTAGAGGGGACAGTGGTACAGTACATTAGAGGATGGTGGTACAGTACATAAGAAAGGATAGTGGTACAGTACATTAGGGGGGACAGTGGTACAGTACATTAGAGGACAGTGGTACAGTACATTAGAGGGGAGAGTGGTACAGTACATTAGAGAGGACCGTGGTACAGTACATTAGAGGGGACAGGGGTACAGTACATTATAGAGGACAGTGACACGGTACATTAGAGAGGACAGTGGTACTGTACATTAGAGGGAATAGTGGTACAGTACATTAGAGGGGACAGTGGTACAGTACATTAGAGGGGACAGTGACACAGTACATTAGAGGGTGGTGGGTAAAACCAAATGGTGCCAAAAATGACAAAAAATGACCTGGAGATTGCGCTCACCACCAAACAACGTAGTAGAAACCGATGTTCACATAAAACACGATTTATTCAGTCCAACAATAACGCGTTTCAGGGCTATGGCGCCCCTTCGTCAGATTCAGGACAAACATAGCTCTGTTTCCACAACCCCAAAAGGTGAGCAATGATTTTTTACATGTGTTAGATCATTATTTCTATCCTGAAGTACTACTCTATGAGGCGCTCTGCCTTTTTTTTTTTTTTTTTTTTTTGTTCTTTGTTTCTACAGTACATTAGAGGGGACAGTGGTACAGTACATTAGAGGACGGTGGTACAGTACATAAGAGGACAGTGGTACAGTATATTAGAGGGGACAGTGGTACAGTATATTAGAGGGGACAGTGGTACAGTATATTAGAAGGGACAGTGGTACAGTATATTAGAGGACAGTGGTACAGTACATTAGAGGTTGGTGGTACAGTACAAAAGAGAGGACAGTGGCACAGTACATTAGAGACGACAGTGGTACAGGACATTAGAGGACAGTGGTACAGTACATTAGAGAGGTCAGTGGTACAGTACATTAGAGGGGACAGTGGTACAGTACATTAGAGGGGACAGTGGTACAGTACATTAGAGCACAGTGGTACAGTACATTAGAGGGGACAGTGGTACAGTACATTAGAGGGGACAGTGGTACAGTATATTAGAGGGGACAGTGGTACAGTACATTAGAGGACAGCGGTATAGTACATTACAGGACAGCGGTACAGTACTTTAGAGGGGGCAGTGGTACATTAGAGAGAACAGTGATACAGCACATTAGAGAGGACACTGGTACAGTACATTAGAGAGGACAGTGCTACAGTACATTAGGGAGGCAGTGGCACAGTACATTAGGGAGGCAGTGGCACAGTACATTGTGGGCACAGAATAGTACGGGAACAGTGGCACTATTTATTATAGACACAGTTCATAGGAGATGCATTTTATCCAGGGGGCAGTGGTACAGTTCATTAGGACAAAGGGGAACCATTCATTTAGCACAAGGTGGGGGGGCTTACTGCAGATAGGGGCACAAAGTGGGGGCCCAGCTTGCGATGAGGGCACAAAGGGGGGGGGCTAACTACAGAGGGCAAAGAGAGGGGGCACAACTACAGATGAGGCACAAAGAAGTGGTCTTACTACAGATGAGGGCACAACGATGGATCCTAACTACTGATACAGGCATCAAGAAGGGATCTAAGTATAGAAAGAAGCACAGAAAAGGGAAATGACTATAGATTGGTCTTCACAGAGGTCTCTGTGACTGTTTAGGGTCACTATGATGGAGAGATTGTATAGAGGTGGGTAAAAGTGCTGTAAAAGTAAGGTGCTGAAGATGTTTGTCTGGCAGATACTGCTGAGATGATTTGGGGTTGGAAGAAGTCTTCATGATGGAAAAGAAAAGGTAACCTCACTGACTCTGATCAGAGAAAACGTCACCTGTGAGTCACTGGAAGTGTCTGCACTGTACTTATATGGTATACAGAGCCTGTGTACAGCTGGTATCTACCTCTATTTGGTCACTGTATGGGGGAATATTGGCCCCTGTGTGGTGGAGTGTAGTACCAGTATAGTAGTAATGCTCGTGGTGTGACAGTATTATTCAGTAACCATTTATAATGTAGTTGTAGTATGTGGTACCTGGTGTGGCGGTATTATTTGTCCCTTGTATACTAATATTATTGGTAATATTAGTATACAGGGTTTAGTCAGTACTAGTATAATGTCCATATCAGGTACAGTCCAATCCAAAGCAGATTAAACTCTGGCCTCATATAAAAATCCTGGGGGGGGATATACAGTTTGCCAGCCAGCCCCTGCCTCTCTCTCATCTAGCTGTCTATTAAAGGGGTTATCCAGCACTACAAAAACATGGCCACTTTTCCCCCTACTGTTGTCTCCAGTTCAGGTGCAGTTTGCAATTAAGCTCCATTTACTTCAATAGAACTGAGTTTCAAAACCCCACCCAAACTGGAGACAACAGTAGGGGGAAAGTGGCCATGTTTTTGTAGCGCTGGATAACCCCTTTAACACAATATGTCAGGACGGCTGCAGCGTTTCCTCACAAAGCGGCTTCTAACTTCACTACTCACTGCACTCCCTCCTTTCCTCTCTTTCCTTTTTTCCCTGATGTCTCCTGAGTACCCCCTGGTCTAGAAGGAGGGAGGGAGGAAGGTGCCGACATCACCTAGTGTCCAGGGTCCACTCTGCCGTGGGTTTGAGTCAGCGGTGAGTGCGGGGGCCGGGCAGTGTCTGGCCCCACAGGGCACCCCCTAGCTGTCGGCCCTGGAAACGGCCCTGTGCTGCTGTGCAGAGTTGGGGGGAGAAAGTAGCCAGGGGGCCATGTAGGGGGTCGGGGTCGGATTTAAATGGGTGCACCGACGATATAAGGATAGACCGCTTGATTGATTATGCCTTGTAAAGACACCTGAAGCAAGAGCTGATCGGTGCTCATGTGTGAACATAGCCTTAGGCCACAAAACGTAAGAGACCGGCCGTTCCGTGATTCCGGCTGGGCAGGGCCGTTTTAATACATTGGTGGGCCCAGTGCACAGCCCTCAAGACTATTTCCACCATACAATGATTACATATTACATAAAAACTGCACTTAACAAAATAGAAAGATATCAACAATGATACCATTACATAATACCGCCACATCATGACCCCTAACACTACAACCCTATAACAGAGTGCAGTTACATCCAGTGACTCACCGGGGGCGTCTTCTCCGATCAGAGTCTGTCACCTTTTCTTTCCACAGCATGCTCCTTCATGACAGCACCATGAATGGAGGATGCTCCGGTCGTCTCTATAGGGACAGGAACACAGACAAGTTTAAAAGGCCCCTCCCTAGGCACACCCCCAGTGCTTCCTGTCCCTACAGAGAGGACAGCAACTTCGTTCCTACTGAAGTCTTACCAGGGCGGTCTGCGGCGGCTGGGTCCCTAAGCCGCCTGGTGAGCGGGTCGATCGGGGTCTGCGGGGCCTCCTTCCTCCCTTGCCATTCGGTGCTCGGTGCCTCTCTGGCAGAGGACTCCCGAGTATCCGTGCCTCCGCTACTCTCTAGAGTCTCCACTCAAGATCGCGCACGTTCCGGTGGGGGCGGCCATCTTGGTGACGTCACCGGAAGTGACGCCGCGGCTTCTCCGCGACACTTCCGGAATCGGTGTTCGCCGCGGTGGCACGCGCGGGAGAACTCCATAAAGTTCAGCTGCAAGGTCTGCTCTGTCTCTCCCCCTGCAGCTATGGAGCAAGTCCGCAATCCGGAGTCCGGGATGCCGGCAGTGAGTAGGGTACTTACCCTCAGATGTGACTTGTGTGGACTTAGCCTGGGGGTAATTAGGTCTCCTCCTCTGGTTCTTTTTTAGGGAGAGCTGGAGACCCCAAGGAGAGAGTCAGCCAGGAAAAGATGTGTTATGTGCAGCATCGCCTTAGAGCTATCTTATAACAAACAACTGTGTACCTCCTGTATCTCTAATGTGTTAAGAGATGAGAAACAGTCCCTTATGGAGGACATCAGATCTATTGTAAAGGAGGAGATAGGGGGGGTTAATCCCTCTAGTTCTGGCTCTAAACCTAAAAAAGATCCTGTTCCTAGGAAGAGGATTAGACAGATCTCTACTTCCTCGTCCAGCTCTGATAACGCTGTACATGTGACCTCTGATATAGAGCTGGAGGAAGGAGAGAGGCCAGACAATGATGATGAAGAGGAGGTTGAGAACGTTTCTCATACTCCTGTGGCCGTTAAAAAATACTTCTTTGACTCCTCTGACATTGAAACCCTAATTAAAGCGGTTAGAGAGACCATGAACTTAGAAGAGACTGCTCAGGAAAGTTCAGTAGTGGATGAAATGTTTGGGGGCCTGAAGGCGAAAAAACTGACGGTTTTTCCCATTAATGCAAACCTGAAGGATTTGGTGTTGGAGGAATGGGAACAAACTGAGAAAAGGTTTTCTGTCTCTAAAGAGATTAAGAATCGCCTTATGTTTGATACAACAGAAACAAATATCTGGGATGAAATCCCTAAGATAGACGTCCAAGTAGCTAAAGTAGCCAAAAGGACCTCTATCCCCTTTGAGGACTCCAGTCAATTGAGAGACCCAATGGATAGGAAGGGTGACTCCTTACTTAAAAAAATCTGGGAACCACCTCCTATACAACTAAAACAAATATTGCAGCAACATCAATAGCTAGGACCATGTCAGTCTGGTTAAACCAGCTTGAGGTCCTATTATCCAACAAGATCCCTAGAGAGAAAATTGTGGGCACTCTGCCTTTATTAAAAATGGCCACCGGGTTTTTGGCCGACGCCTCGGCCGAGTCCATTCGGTCTAGTGCGAAGATAGCTATCTTATCAAATTCATTCCGTAGGACCCTCTGGTTAAGGTCATGGTCTGGTGACACATGGTCCAAAAACAAGCTATGCTCTATTCCCTTTAAGGGAGAGTATGTTTTTGGTGTAGAGTTAGACAAAATCCTGGATAAGGTAGCAGATAAAAAGAAGGATTTACCAGACGAATCCAAAGGGAAGAAACAACCCTTTCGGAAAACCCGTTTTTCCTCTAAAGACTATAAGGGAAAGGGAAAAACGGGAAGGTGGAGTTACCCTAAAGGGGGAGGTAGAGGGAGAGGATTCCTTCCCAACCCCAACGCAAATCAGTTCACCTCCACAAAACAATGACGGATCCCTGGTCGGGGGAAGGCTCCTCCAGTTTGCCCAGGACTGGCAGAACATCACCTCAAACCCCTGGGCCCTGAGCATTGTTCAGGTTGGCTACAAGATAGAGTTCAGCAGCCTCCCTCCGACCAGGTTTCTCATTACAGATGCGGGATCTATAAAACAAAACAATCTAATCCTCAAGGGGGTAGAGGATATGATTGCCCTAGGGGCGGTGGTGCCAGTTCCAGTTCCAGAGGAGAGGTTATTACTCCAGCCTCTTTTTAGTAAAAAAAACCGAACGGAACGTACGGAACAATAATCAACTTAAAGTTTCTGAACAAATGGATTGTCTACCGCCGTTTCAAGATGGAAACGATAAAGACGATCATTCCCTTGATCCCGCCGGGCTCCTTCATGGTCTCAATAGACCTGAAGGATGCCTACTACCACGTCCCGATCCACCCCAGATATCACAAATATCTCAGATTTGCGGTTCTCTGGCAGGGAGTGGTGCGCCACTTCCAATTTTGTTGTCTCCCCTTCGGGATATCCTCAGCCCCGAGGATGTTTACGAAGCTGGTGATAGAGATGGTATACCATCTCAGGAAAGGAGGAATTTGTCTATTTCCTTATTTAGACGACTTCCTCCTGGTAGCCCAGTCAAAAGAAACCCTCCTGTCTCAACTCAGCTCAGTAATGAAGCTAATTACTCAACTGGGTTGGATAATAAATTTTCCGAAGTCAGAACTTGTTCCAACCAGACAGAAGGTATTTTTGGGGGTATTACTAGATTCTCAGCTACAGACCTCGTTTCTGCCTGTGGAGAAACAGACTCGCATCCTACAAGAATTCTCCGAATTCAGGGCCAAAGACAGGGCTTCCCTCAGACAGTGCATGAGGATACTGGGCCTCATGACCTTCTCCATAACCTGCGTAGCTTGGAGTCATGCCCACTCAAGAATACTCCAAAATCGGATTCTATCCGCCTGGGACAGGAATCCCAGGTCATTAGACAAGAAAGTTCTGGTAGGGCAGAAGGTAAAGGATTCCCTTTCCTGGTGGCTCTGTCCCAAACATTTACAAACAGGAGTCCTGTGGGTTTAGGAACCCGTAGTGACGGTCACAGTAGACGTCAGCGGCTCAGGCTGGGGAGCTCAGTGTCTAGGACTTTATGCCCAGGGCGAGTGGTCACAGGAGATTTCAGTTTGCTCCTCAAACCTAAGAGAGCTTCTAGGGGCCTGGCTAGCACTCCCAACACTTTCAAGGCTCACTAGAGGGTCAGCACGTCAAGATACTCTCGGACAATGTGACAACCGTAGCTTATCTACGTCACCAGGGAGGCACAAAATCCCTTCACCTTCAGAGGGTAGCAAACAACATCTTCACCTGGGCGGAAAACAATGTCTTATCTATTACAGCAGTCCATCTGAGAGGCATATACAATGTAAAGGCAGACTATTTAAGTCGCCAGCAAATACTACCAGGGGAATGGTCCCTGAATCAGGAAGTATTTCAGATGCTAGTTCAGAAATGGGGGTTACCTCAGGTGGACCTTTTCGCCTCTTGAAAAAACAAGAAAGTAGAGGTCTTTTGTCCGCTCAACCGGGTAGACAGTCCTTGGATGCTGGATTCTCTGTCAGTCCCATGGAACATGAATCTAGCTTATGCCTTCCCTCCCTTCCCAATAATTCCTCTAGTACTGAGAAAAATCAGGGAAAGTCGGACCACGGTAATCCTGGTAGCCCCTCTTTGGTCAAAGAGAAATTGGTTCCCAATGTTGGAGGAAATGGCAGTAGAGGGTCCTCTGTCTCTTCCAGTGAGGAAGGATCTCCTACTCCAGGGCCCAGTAGTCTATCCATGGGTAGAAAAACTAAAGTTAGCTGCGTGGCTCCTGAAAGGGAGATACTAGTACGTAAGGGCCTGTCTGATAAAGTAATATCTACCCTTCTACTTAGTAGAAAAGGTTCTACCTACCTCAGGTATATACAAAAGATACTGGATAACTTTCTTGAACTGGTATAACCCGAAAACTCCTGACCTGGAAAGTCCTGACGTACCAGCTATTCTAGACTTTCTTCAAGAGGGCCTAGATAAGGGTCTGAGTCTTAGTACATTACAAGTACAAGTTTCAGCTTTATCTAGTTTTTTTGAGACTTCCTTGATGGAGAACAAACTGATCAGCAGATTCATCAAGGCAGTATCCCGGATTAGACCTGCCCCTAGGAAACAGTTTCCTTCCTGGGATCTCAACATGGTCTTAGTAGCCCTGACAGAAGTTCCCTTTGAGCCTTTAGAGGCAATATCCATAAAGTTTCTCTCCATCAAGGCTGCCTTCTTAGTCGCTGTCACTACAGCTAGAAGGGTCGGAGAAATCCAGGCTCTATCCTCTAGAGAACCATTCCTGAAAATTTTAGAGGACAGGATAGTACTAAGACATGACTACACATTTACTCCCAAGGTAAATACAGATTTTCACAGAAATCAGGATATTATACTCCCTTTTTTGTAGCACTCCAGCTAATCACAAGGAAAAGAAAATTTCACTGTTTAGACGTGAGAAGGGTCATAATACACTACCTCAATACAACCAGATCATGGAGAATTGATGATAATTTATTTGTACAATACCAGGGTAAGAATAAGGGGAAGAAAGTATCCAAGGATACAATAGCCAGGTGGATAAAGCAAGCAATAGCAGAGGGCTATAGGGCGCAAAATAAACCTGCTCCACCTGGCATCAAAGCTCACTCAACACGTGGGGTCTCCTCTTCCTGGGCAGAAAAAGTGGATGCATCACCTGACCAAATATGCAAAGCGGCTACGTGGTCAAGCATAAATACGTTCATTAAACATTACCGACTGAACGTCGCAGCAAATCAGGACTGTGCATTCGGCAGAAAAGTCCTGCAAGCAGTTGTCCCTCCCTGAGACTACTAATATGGTAGGTCTCCATTCATGGTGCTGTCATGAAGGAGCATGCTGTGGAAATACAAAATTACTCTCAACGGTAATTCACTTTCCACGAATCCTTCATGACAGCACCACATTAATTCCCGCCCGATGGATGGGTTGAAGGAAATTGGGTGCACCTCTACTTATAATTTAGAATCACTGGGGGTGTGCCTAGGGAGGGGCCTTTTAAACGTGTCTGTGTTCCTGTCCCTATAGAGACGACCGGAGCATTCTCCATTCATGGTGCTGTCATGAAGGATTCGTGGAAAGTGAATTACCGGTGAGAGTAATTTTGTATTTTTCTCTCCATCCAGCCTGGGCCACCTTGAAGTCTTCTCCTGGCTGTGAATCTTCTCTCCAGAATCTGCCAGACAAATATTTTAGGCTCCAACACATACAGTAGTTAGGTTCCTTGTACCCCTATACAGTAATTACACCCCACTGTACCCCTACATAGTTACACCCCTCTGTGCCTCCATAGTTTTAAGGTGTCCCTGTAGTATATAGATCCTCATGTGCTCCTCCAGTTATATACAGCCCTCCTGTGCGCTCCCCCATTAGTATATAGCCCCCCTGTGCACTCTCCCCAGTAGTATATAGCCCCGCTGTGCTCTCCCACAATAGCATATAGCCCCCCTATGCTTTCCTACAATAGTATATAGCCCCCCTGTGCTCTCCCACAATAGTATATAGCCCCCCTGTGCTCTCCCCCAATAGTATATAGCCCCCCTGTGCTCTCCCCCTATAGTATATAGCCCCCCTGTGCTCCCCAGTAGTATATAGCTCCCCTGTGCTCCCCCATAGTATATAGCTCCCCTGTGCTCCCCCATAGTATATAGCTCCCCTGTGCTCCCCCATAGTATATAGCCCCCTGTGCTCCCCCATAGTATATAGCCCCTTGTGCTCCACCATAGTATATAGCCCCCTGTGCTCCCCCATAGTATATAGCTCCCCTGTGCTCCCCCATAGTATTTAGCCCCCTGTGCTCCCCCATATTATATAGCCCCCTGTGCTCCCCCATAGTATATAGCTCCCCTGTGCTCCCCCATAGTATATAGCTCCCCTGTGCTCCCCATAGTATATAGCTCCCCTGTGCTCCCCCATAGTATATAGCCCCCTGTGCTCCCCAATAGTATATGCGCTCCCCCTCCCATATAACATTGAAAAAAACAAACACTTTTACTCACCTAGGTCTACGCATTCCTCTTCTCTTCCCTCTTGTGGCCGCACTTCCTGCGGTTACAGGAGGCTGCACTCCCCTTACCCTTGCGCCGACGCTCCAGTGACGTCGGGCGCTAGAGGGAGAGTGCGGCCTCTTGTGACCGCAGGAAGTGCGGCCACAAGAGTGACTGACAGGGAGGGAGCCAATGGTCTCTCTCTGTCAGTATCGCTGCTGCTGAAGCGCCGCCGCAGCAGCAGCGGGCGGGCGAGGGCAGCGGCGGACGGGGGGGGCCCTGCAGGGGGCGCCATGGAGGGGTAAGTAGATTACCCATCCATGGCGCTCCCCCCTGACAGGCTGGTGGCCGGAGCCCTGTGCGACCGCACTGATCGCACATATGAACGGCCGGCCTGCTCGGGGGGCCCCTTTAACCAGTGGGCCCGGTGCACGTGCACCATGTGCCCTCTGGTTAAAGCGGCCCTGCGGCCGGGTCACGGAACGGCCGGTCTCTGCCCGGATGATCTTTGCGCCGCAGTGTTTTGATGCGGGCGCATTAGCGCGTGCCCGCATCAGAACCTCCCACAGCACAGAATGAAGCAAGCGGCCAGAGGGGCTTGCTTCATTGTGTGAACTGACAGGGTTTCCTACGGCCGCATTTAACTGACATGTTAGTTATTTGCGGCGCCGCACGGGATCCCGGCCGGAGCGTATACGATGTGTATACGCTCCGGCGGGGATTCCATAGAAGATAGGCTATGTTACACACTGCACTTTTACGTAGTGTGAACACAGCCTAAGAGTGTTATTACACGGACCAATGAAGTCCCGATAATAACTTTTAGATCGGTGCTTGTTTACTGAGCCTATTATCGTTTACTGAGCCCGTTTATCGTATAACAAGGGCTGCAGGGATATTGTTACCGATGCCCTTGCTTAACTTTATATATTACTTATCCAGGCTGCAGGGCTCCTCTTGCGGTCTTCTCCCCGATTCCCGCGCGCTCCAGCTTCAGAGCTGCCTGTCTCAGCTGGTTGGGACCGCCACGGCCAGTGATTGACTGGAGCGGCCTGTCAGCACAGACAGGCCGCTCTGAAGCTGGAGTGCGCAGGACCCGGGGAGAAGACCGCAAGAGGAGCCCTGCAGCCTGGATAGGTAATGTAAATCGTCAGCCGCCGGCCGCCCACCGCTGTTACGCGTAGCAATGCGTAACATAAGTGCGGCATTTATCAGCAGCTTCTTTTTTGGCATAGGTTTTTTTTTCCTTACTGTTAAAAAAAACCCGTAAAAAAAAACACAACATTACACCACACTACACAAAATAAAGTTTTACACTACACCAGAACACATTTACATACCCCATATACTAGTCCCGGTATAAAGATGGCCCCCAGGGTGTTTTCGGCGTCGGACGCATTCGTTATTATTGCCTCCGACACCGAAACAGCCAGTGAGGGTGAATGGGGGGATCCTTCTTTCCTCCATTCATCCTCATCCTCATCATCCAGACACGTGTCTGGGGGTAGCGTAGCGTACGCTGCCCCCCAGACACGTCTTTTCCGCCAGTACCGTCCCAATAAGAGATCACGGTATGGCGTGAAATTCTACAAACTCTGTGAGAGTACCTCAGGGTACACTTACAGATTTAGGGTACGTGCACACTGCGGAATGGCGAAGGATAACCCTTTGTGCATTCCGCAGCTGGCACCCGCCGGTGGACTGATGTGGGCGCGTGTCTCCACCCGTGTCATAGACTCCATTTTATGCATGGGCGGATTCCATCGTCCATCCAAAGAATGAACACATTGGACAGAGAGCGGAATCCGCCCGTGCATAGAATGGAGCCTATGACACGAGCGGAGATGCGCTGCATCAGTCTTCCAATGGGTGCCAGCTGCGAATCCTGCATACCCCAACCCCCCCCATCCTCGGAGTTAGTGGGGAGATCATTCGGGGCCTGAACTTCCCACTGCTGGATAAAGGTTACCACCTGTACGGGGATAACTTTTATACCAGCACCCCCTCTTCCGGTCCCTCGCTGCCCGAGCTACTGTAGCTTGTGGCACGATCCGAAAATATCAGCAATATCAGTAGTAATAAAGCCCTAATATTTAGCAGCCATGGAGCGGACCCAGCTCTTCTGGATATGAAGGACCCTGTATCGCACCAGGGCAACATTTTCCAGGTGACGTCACCCACACTGGAAAACAGCAGACCCTAGAAGAAGTGCAGAGTGTGGCGTAACAGGGGGATCAGGAAGGACACCATTTTCAAGTGTGACATCTGTCCTGATCACCCCGTCCTCTGCATACTGGATTGCTTCAAGGCGTACTACACGTCATCGGAGTTCTACATTTTCTAAATTCTGTCCCTTATTCCTATTTCAGGGGTCACATTGATCCAGGGATTATTCTGATTGCCATTATGGAGTCAGGAACGAATTTTTTCCTCTGTGATGAGGCTACTGTTGTCTGCCTTACGAGGGTTTTTTGCCTTCCTCTGGATCAACACAGGTTGAATTTGATGGATACCTGTAACTTTCAACCTTATAAACTAATAATTGGCCTAATACCCCCAAATAAATTAGAATGGTCCCTTTTCCCCAGCTAAATAGGTATGGCCACCATTCCCATTAGAGACTTGGCATGATGCAATTACAAAGCCTCTGTGCGGCCAGGACATTAGAAACCCCCCACAAGTGACCCCATTCTGGAAACTACACCCCATAAGGAATCTAACAAGGGGGGCAGCAGGGATATGGCCCCCTGGTGACGGACACATTTGGGACGTGAAAATGAAAAAAATGGTATTTTTTTTATTTTCCTTGCACATGTTCGACAAATTTGCCCATCACTAGTGGTGTCTATATGCTCACTGCACCCCTTGTTAGATTCCTTATGGGGTGTAGTTTCCATACAGGGGTCACTTGTGGGGGGTTTCTACTGTTCTGGCAGCACAGGAGGTTTGTAATTGCGACATGGCCTCCATCCCCCATCCTCCATTCCAGCCTCTAAATAGCGCTCTGTCCCTTTGGTCGCTTGCCCTATGCCCATATGGCACATAATGTCCACATGTGGGGTATTTACGTACTCAGGGGAAATTACTCTACACGTTTTGTGTTCATTTTCTTTTTTAACCTCCTGTGGAAATGGGAAAAATCAAGGCTAGACCAACATTTAGAGTAAAACATGCTTAATTTTTACACTAAATCATTGATCTTGTCTTGATTTTTTCATTTTCACAAGGGGTTAAAAGATAAAAAAACACAAAATGTGTAGAGCAATTTCCCCTGAGTACAAAAATACCCCACATGTGGACCTAAAGCGCCATGCGGGTGCAGGGAAAGCCTCAAAAGGGAAGGAGCACCATTTGGTTTTTGGAGGCTGGATTTGGAATGGAATGGATTTTGAGGGCCATGTTGCATTTAAAAGGCCCCTGTGTTGCCAAGACCGTTGAAACCCCCACAAGTGACCCCATTATGGAAACTACACCCCTTAGGGAATGTAACAAGGGGTGTAGTGAGCATATGGACCCCACTGGTGACGGGCACAAATGTGGAACAATGTGGCGTGAAAATGAAATATTAAATTTTTTACACTATAATGTTGGTTTAGCCTTAAATTTTTCATTTTCACAAGGAGTTAAAAGAGAAAAAACACACAATGTGTAGAGCAATTTCCCCCGAGTCCGTAAATACCCCACATGTGGACATAAAGCGCCATGTGGGCGCAGGGCAAGCCTCCTGAAGGGAAGGAACGCCATTTGGATTTTGGAGGCTGGATTCAGCCAGAAAGGATGATGAACGCCATGTCGCATTTACAGAGCCCTCGTGCTGCTAAAACACTGGAAACCCCCCACAAGTGACCCCATTCTGGAAACTAAACCCCTCAAGGAATCTAACAAGGGGTGCAGTGAGGATATGGACCCCTTGATGACGGGCACCGTGAAAGTGAAAAAATGAAAAATTTCCCTTTCGCGTAACATTGTTCCACATTTGTGCCCATCACCAGTGGGATTATATGCTCACTGCACCCCTTGTTAGATTCCGTAAGGGGTGTAGTTTCCAGAATGGGGTCACTTGTGGGGGGTTTCAAATGTCTTGGCAGCACGAGGGCTCTGTAAATGCGACATGGCCCTTGAAATCCATTCCAGTGAAATTCAGCTTCCAAAAGCCAATTGGCGCTCCTTCCCTTTGGCACTTTTTTGGCGCTCCTTCCCTGCACCCGCTTGGCACTTTGTCCACATGTGGGGTATTTCTGTACTTGGGAGAAACTGCGCTACACGCTTTGTGTTTTTTTTTTCCTTTTATCCCATTGTGAAAATGAAAAATTGAAGGCTAGAACAACGTTATAGTGTAAAAAATACATTTTTCTTCTTTCACGCCACATTGTTCTGAAAATCTGTGAAGCACCTGTGGGGTCCAGATGCTCACCGCACCCCTTGTTACATTCCTTGAGGGGTGTAGTTTTCTAAATAGTGTCCCTTTAGGGGTGTTTTTTATGTTTTGGAACCCCAGAGCCTCTGCCAACCTGAAGTGGTACAGTCAAAAATGACCAAATATAACAGAGGTGTTGAAATTCACTAGGTTCTCCTTTATATCTGAGGCTTGTGGTTGCGTCAAACAATGCAATAGGGCCACATATGGGCTATTTCTATAAACTGCAGAAACGGGACAATCAATATTGGGGTGCATTTCTCTGGTAGTAGGTTTATAATTATGAAAAATATTGGATTACAATAAAATCTCTGCACAGAAAATTAAAATTTCTTGCACACTTAACTTTTATTTCTGTGACTCTTCTAAAGGGTTAAAAAACTTTTTGGATGTGCTTTTGCAGAGTTTGGGGGGTGCAGTTTCTGAAATGGGGTGCTTTGTGGGGCTTTCTAACATGTAGTCCCCTCAAATACACTTTAAGGCTATGTTCACACTACGTATATTTGAGGCTGTATGGCAACCAAAACAAGGAGTGGATTGAAAACACAGAAAGGCTCTGTTCACATAATGTTGTAATTGAGTGGATGGCCGTCATTTAATGGCAAATATGTGCTGTTATTTTAAAACATCTGCTGTTATATTGAAATAATGGAAGTTATTTACCATTATATGGCGGCCATCCACTCAATTTCAACATTGTGTGAACAGAGCCTTTCTGTGTTTTCAATCCACTCCTGGTTTTGGTTGCTATGAGGACCTGACATGAGGACCAAATACAGCCTCAAATATACATAGTATGAACCCAGCCTAAGGCTGGGTTCACACTACGTATATTTCAGTCAGTATTGTGGTCCTCATATTGCAACCAAAACCAGGAGTGGATTGAAAACACAGCAAGGCTCTGTTCACACAATGTTGAAATTGAGTGGATGGCCGCCATTTAATGGCAAATATTTGCTGTTATTTTAAAACAACGGCTGTTGTATTGAAATAATGGCAGTTATTTACCGTTATATGGCGGCCATCCACTCAATTTCAACATTGTGTGAACAGATCCTATCTGTGTTTTTATCCACTCCTGGTTTTGGTTGCAATATGAGGACCACAATACTGAGGCTTAAGGCTGTGTTCACACTACGTATATTTCAGTCAGTATATGCATATTTCAGTCAGTATTGCAACCAAAACCAGGAGTGGATTAAAAACACAGAAAGGATCTGTTCACACAATTTTGAAATTGAGTGGATGGCTATTATATGGCAGCCATCCACTCAAGTTCAACATTGTGTGAACAGATCCTTTCTGTGTTTTTAATCCACTCCTGGTTTTGGTTGCAATACTGACTGAAATATACGTAGTGTGAACGCAGCCTAAACCTGAACAGGTCCCTAAAAATATTGCTGCTAATCTTTTAAGCTTTCTATTGTCTAAAAAAAATGAAAAATAGTTTAATAAATACCGCCATCATAAAGTAGACATGTTGCAAATGCTATTTAATATATAATTTATGTGGCATAACCATTTTCTGTATAAGCAGAAAAGTTTCAAAGTTGGAAAAATGCATTTTTTCACAATTTTCCACATTTTGTTTTTTTTCATAAAGATTTGTTATAAGTATCGACTCCAATTTACCAGAAATGTAAAGTACAATATGTCACGAGAAAACAGTCTCAGAATCAGCCGGATAGGTAAAAGCATCCCGAAGTTATTAATGAATAAAGTGACACAGGTCATATTCATAAAATTTGTCTCTGTTCTTAAGGCCATTTCAGGCTCTGTTCTTAAGGGGTTAAAGGGACCCTGCTACAACTGCTGAATGGCTAGTCGTCTAGTCTGAAGCCGCAGCTCAGACCAGTGGCAGCGGGACGGGAGAATGGAGCGCCACGATCCGGGACCCGGCACTTGAACCGGGGAGGTAAGTGGACAGTAGCATCTAAATCCAACCCCTCCCCGGCCACATAGTAAAAAGCACTCTAGCCCTGAGTACCCCTTTAACGTACCTGTTATTAGCTATCTTCACCCAATTGGTGTGCAGTTGCTCCTGCTGCCGGAAGATAAGGGGACTAGGTATATGACCACACACGCCCCCTGAGGAAGCGTAGCCACGCGAAACGTGCGTAGGGGTCAAGTACTACCACACTGCCATGGGTGAGTCAATATGATCTGATAGATTTGTGTTTCCAAACAGTGGCCAGAATTGTGATATATTCCTATTTTGGGAGGCCTTCTGTTATGCACTAGAGATAGTAACACACAATTGACTCTGGACATTGGTTGTTTTTAACCGATTATTTCATAGTGTAGGTGGTGTGTTTGTAGGACGCCATTTTGTAATCTTTTGTAATTTTTTGAATTATGTGATATGTTGTTTTTAAATTTTTATGTGAAAATAAAATCATGAATTGCAGCTGAAGCCTTTGTTTTTGCTCTTTGTGTATACTACAATTTTTAACATAATAGGCTTTTTATTGAATTTATTTTTGGGTTAAGAAAGATATGGGTATAAAGAAATAGACCCATAATTGACAATTAGTTGCCATTACCCATTGGAACGTGTGTTTCTAACAAGCCATAATGAATCAAAATAGGTCTCATGCCTGGAACTTGCCCAACAAGGTCTTATCCATAGTTATATGATTTTCCAGCAGTGAGAGTGACACAAATTTTGCATGCTGTTTTTTTTGGGCTAATAATGCCACATGAATAAAGTAACCGACATTAAGGGGGAGATTCGCATATGCCACCAAGAGTAGATAAATGCCCCCCCTTAATGTCAACTGTCATTGATATGTACTACATAGCTTTATTAAGGGAATTCTCATTATGCTGCATATAGATGAAATACAATTCACACAGAAGTTTGCGGCCTGTTGAGTTTATTATAACTTTATAACTAAGTATACAATTTTTTTTGCATTTCACATGAGTGTATTTAGTATCAATCATGCATTCCTACTGAGCTCTATTGTATCAACACCAGAAGCTTGCACTTAAAGTGACTGTACCATCAGGCCCAGGCTGAAGCACTGGAGGCGGGCCGATCCACCCCCAGTGGAAGGAAACCCTAGCCCCTCTATGATAGGGTTCCATTAATTCTAATGGAGTCACGTCATGAAGGGGCTAGAGTTTCTTACCACTAAGGGTGGGTCGGCCCGCCTCCAGTGCTTCAGCCTGGGCCTGGTGGTACAGTCACTTTAACCATTAATTTTACTCTCTAAGGGCGGGTTCACACTACGGAATTCTCGCGGACAATGTCCGCGGAATTCCGTCAGCTGTCCGCCCGCACGGGCACGCGCTTTTCCGCCGGATCCATAGACACCATTCTATGGGGCGGCGTATTCCGCGATCCGCTGAAAGAAGTGACATGACACTTCTTTCAGCGTATAGTGGAATACGCCGCCCCATAGAATGGTGTCTATGGGGCCGGCGGAAAGGCGCCCAGATGTGCGGGCGGACAACTGATGGAATTCCGCGGACATTGTCCGCGAGAATTCCGTAGTGTGAACCCGCCCTTATGCTTTCATACTCAACATGTTTTACTTATAAATAATTCTGGCTTTGAGAAACCACATAGATAAGTTACTAATATATGTATATTGCCAGAAAGGTTTTTTTTTTTTTTGTGTGAACCTATCACTATGGTGCTTTCCCCCAAATTGCATGCATCCGCAGCTGATCCTGGAAGATCGGGTTGCCATGACATGGACATATCCATGGCAACCCAATCTTCAGGGGTCAGCTGCTACTGCACACCGATCAGGGGATATCAACATTTTGACAGGTACCTTATTTTAAAGGATTTTGCCACCAGTGACCCTTACCCCCTTTCCATGGGATACAGGATAAGTGTATAATCTGGGGGCGCCAACCAGGTGAGCCCTAAGCAATTCTAGGAATGGGACTCGAGAAGCTGAAATGTCAAGTGGTAATTGGGAATGTGAACTGCCATTTCATTTATATAGAAAGTGTGGGAGTTCCATTCTCAAGATCAATTTCTCAAAGATCTCAGGATCAGTCCAGCTGCAATTAAACACTTATCCCCTATCCACAGGGTAGATGATAAGTATCCACGGTCCAAAAGGCCTTTATGCCAGCTGCGTACTTCAAATGGCTCTATTAAAAATGTATGCAAATGCAATTCTGTTTTATTTTCTGAAAGGCAAAATTGTTGTCTTTTTATTTCCAGTTGATGTTTTGTCTTGAAAACTTCTGTAACTCACAGCACAATCCAAATATACAGCTATAAACCGCTAATGTAGAGCAAAAGCATACATTCCTGGCAGAGAAGTCTATGGAGACTCTGCAGATAATGTCCAGAATTTTCTTTTTTATTCCAGATATGTATTGCACATTGTATGTAAAAATATGATTTGAGCCCAAGCAAGTACCTATAGTAGCACTAACTAAATACAGCCTAAGGGTCCTATTCCAAGGGCCGAGGAGGGCGCGATCAACGATGTAAATGAGCGGCGATCTGCTAGATCGGCGCTCGTTTACTGGGCCTATTCCATGGCCCGATGATCGTTGAGCGAGGGCTGCAAGGACATCGTTACCGATGTCCTTGCAGCATCATACATTACCTGGCTGCACGGCTTGTGTATAATGTATGATGATGCTGCTGCTGTTTCTTCTCAAATCGTCGGTCGCCCGCCACGCACCGCTGTTCAACCGTAGCGATGCGCGGTGGGGGAACGATGATTTTAGCCTGGCCCTAAATGAACGATCAGCCGATGACACGATCATCGGCTGATTGTTCTCTCTATTTCACCGAATGATAATCGGCTGAATCGGGCCGATCCGGCCGATTATAGTTACTGTGGAATAGGGCCCTTAGGGTGCGTTCACACGTACAGGATCTGCAGCAGATTTGAATCTGCAGCAGATTTGATGGCCCAGATTTGATTTGAATCTGCACCATCAAATCTGCTGCAGATCCTGTACGTGTGAACACACCCTAAATCATTCTACATGATAAGCCTTAGCCTGCATTTATATGTTCCGTGAAGTTTTCCATAAGCACGGACAATTTCACAGCCCATTGCATTGTATTGGGCTATTCAGACGTTCCGTGATTGCACGGGTCCAAGACCTGTGCCCTTACAAAATAGGACATGTCATTACTTGGATGGAAGCACGGACCGGTTGCCCAATACAAATGAATGAGATCCTTGTTTTTCACGGATTTGCACAGATATGACCTTCATGTACATCTGTGAACCGTGCAAAACATGAATGTGATGCAATATTTTTTCCCCCCCTACAAATTGTCACATGACTGAAGCAGAAAGTAGAAGGCAGCATAGACCTTCTAGAGGGGTTGGGTAAGCTAGTTTAAGTTTTTTTTTTTTTTTTTTAAACTTTATTTGAACTTTTACACTACAATTTTAACCAGTCAGTGAAAAACACGGACACGGATGCAAAACAGATGACAACATGGAAGGGTATTGCACGGATCACGCAGGTAGCTAGCAAACCACAATCACAGAACAGGAAAAACACTGAACTTGTGAATGTAGCCTTAGGGTAGCTTCACACGTACCGTATCGCTGCGTATTTAACGCTGCGTTTTTATCGCTGCGTTTTTGGTGCGATTTTTACATGCAAGTTTTGATTTTCACATGAAAATCAAAACTCGCAAGTTTAATACGCATCGATACGGTATGTGTGAAGCTACCCTTAAAATGAAATCACTTTGGGCTGTGTTGCATTGGTTCACAAAGCAGGATGCTGGATTAGAATTGGAGTTGATTCAAGACTGGTTGATTGATGTGATAATACAATTCTCCAGTGACTGGTCAAATATCACAGCTACTACTTGGAAGAAAGTCTGTTTGTCAAACAGACAATTACAGCCAGATCTCCTCACTGCTTACACTTGATGCTTTATAGATGTATCCCACAAGAGGAAATCTGTCAAACCCTGCAGATTGGAGACAAGCGAGCACTGTGTTAGTAAGAAATGGTCTGTGTATAAATAAACAAAGGTTAAAGGGGCAGTCCAAACTGAAAAATCTTTTTTTCCCATATGGCCCAGTGGAGGTAGAGGGAACAGTTACTAAAGAGTACACAAACCGTTTAATAATCATTGAATTGTGCAATGTATAATCACCTTGCTTTGCTATGTATAGCACCTATTTTCGTACTGCCAAGGCTTAGGGCCATAGACAGGGTTACCAGTGTATAGAATAACAACTCCCATGAATCCCTTCCCTTTTTGCAGGTTACAACTGCCTGCATATCACTCTATTACGTGATATAAAAAGATCAGGACTAGAGATGAGCGAACCTCGAGCATGCTCAAGTCCATCCGAACCCGAACTTTCGGCATTTGATTAGCGGTGGCTGCTGAAGTTGGATAAAGCCCTAAGGCTATGTGGAAGACATGGATATGCACAAGATATAGCAGAGTTGAGTGAGCGGCATAGCAGAGCCGACTGAGCGATATAGCAGAACTGCTGGTAAGTGCAGGGGGGGGGCGCCGCTGCTGGTGACCTGGTGAGTCCCTGCTGCTCGTGAGCCCGCCGCTGCTGGTGAGTCTGGGGGGGGGGGCGGGGGGTACGCCACAGGTGAGCTCAGGGGTGGGGGGGGCACAAGGGTGACCTAGGGGGAGGGTATTGGGAGACACTGTGTTGGGAGATCAGCAGCTGTCAGTGTCCTCACTCACTTAAGTGGACTGGGCTAGAAACCAGCCCATTGAAGAGACGGAGGACATGTGATGCCGACACGGAGGGTTGGGGCCAGAAGCAGGGAGTGTGTCGGGTTGGACTGAGATTTGATGATTCTATGCATTCGGTGGGGGTGGATGCATCTAGATAAAAGGAAAACTGTGCAGAATCCATAATAACTTTATATTGGATAGATGGAAAGCTATGGGTGGGCAACCTATAAATGCAAAAAAATTTTTTGGGGGGAATACCCCTTTAAGACCCTGTTAAAAGCTTTATACAGGTTTTCTTTTCTTTCAGTTTCCTGTTTGTAGGTATGAATATATGTGATATTACTTACATGACTCATTAGTTGTGCCGCTGGGCGCAGATACATCCTCCTGTGTGTCACATGCAGAGTTTCTGGACCCTGTGGCACAGACTTTATTAGATATAGTAGAAAATACAAAAATGTCCACTATATTGTCTTCTCATTTTCAACTGGCCAATGCAGTGAAAAAATAAAGTTTAGTGACAAATAATATAGAGCTTATAAGAGAAATTAGTGAACCATATCAATAACAATTAAAAATAGGTACATACCTTTTACCTGAGGTCGCAGGTCATTGAGCTGTAAGTTGGATGGCAAAGACATGTGCTCCCGAGGCAGACAGCTGTTATTGAGCTTCATGTTGTTGGATGTGCTGTAATATATTTAGAGAACATTCAAAAGCAAGCTGTATACTAACTATGACAAAAATATGAACACACAGTACAATACTTGCATACATACACATATAGCACATACAGACATCTTCTTTTGAGCAACCCACAAGATCTGCTTTCTTATCCAATGACTTTTACTATAAAAAAGTTCAGACAAATCTCAGTATATTCAATAGAAGCCCCTTTTGTTTCATGCATGGTGCATTGTTTTGTTCATTGGAAAAAATAAAATAAAAATAATCAACAACAAAAATCTTAATTTCCACGTGGAGGGGATGGAAACATTTTATTATACACATTTTCTGTATGTCAAAATAAATTTATGTTGATGTGTCTTACCTGCGCTGGTTGATTTCTTTCTTTTACATTTATACAATTAAATTCATTAAGAAGGTTTTAGCATTAAAAATTTTATTGCTATGGAAACTATTTGAATTCCAGCTTTGATTTTTAAATGGACGCTGTCACCAGGTGAAAAAACATTTGATATATCAAAAGTTTTTATTGGTTAGGGTCTGATTGTTCAGACTCCATACAATCTGGAAAATGAACCAGGAGACAGCATTTAGCATGTTCTCTCCATCTTCTTGTCATGTTACTTAAACAGCAGCATAGGGTAAATCTATGGGGCTGTCTTGCTGGCCTATCGACTCAATGGGCCATCAATGTCTGATGAATAAGGTGATACACCCAGAACACCCAGCTTTCATCTGTTTTTCACAGCCACAGCTACAGCACATACACAATAAATGGGCAGAAGCAGTTGCCTCCACTGATTTTGTAGTGGTGGAACTGACAAATTTTTATTTCCTAACTAAACTCTATTATCTATTTTAAAAGTATGTGGTTAGATGCAAAGTCAAGAAAGTTATAATTTTAAAAATTTTAATGAATTCTTTGTTTATTGTTATGAATATATAGAGGTACGATATAACCCTATGGGTAGAAATAAGTGAATTTACACTAATAACCGAATTGCTTTGTTATCTTGGCAATCTTCTTATTAGCTTGCTGTCTTTGAACTCAGTGCTGCTGTGCTGCGGCTCCTCCTCTAGTGCCAGGAAAAGCTAAAACCAGTCCTGGGAAATTTTTCCCAGTTTCCTAGGACAGGATCCAGCTTTTCCCTAAGTGGGAAGCAGCACTGTGTTAAAAGGCAGAAGACAAACAGATTACAGAGATAAAGTGATTAGCTTTGTTTTTACTATAAATTCACTCATCTCTACCTATGGGTCTCTAAAGCCTCTATTGTAGTTTCACACAAAATGCAGCCTTATGCGTGAGCTATTAAAGGGTTGTCAACATTGGCCCATGTTCTGCAACAAAATATTTCCTCAAGATCATGGGTGTCAAATTCAGGCCTTCCAGCTGTTACAAAACTACAATTTCCATCATGCCTGTACAGCCAAATCTTTAGCTGTAGTCTTGTAACAGCTGGAGGGCCTGAGTTTGACACCTATGCTCTAGATCAGCGTTTCCCAACCGGGGTGCCGCGGCACACTGGGGTGCCGGGAGAACCCGCCAGGGGTGCCGCGGGATTCCGGTGGGAAATGTGCGCTGTCACTTTAAGTATCCCGAGAAGCTGCGGCCGCACACAGATCACTTTGATGTTCCGCCCACACAGTGAGCGGGCGGAACATTAAAGTGACCATAATGTAGGAGCAGGAAATGTCAGCATCCTGCTCCTACATTCTCTCCCATAGGCTGCCGACACTTCATACCAGCAGCCTATGGGAGGCCGGGACGTGACCTCTCCGGCAGGCGTGATGATGTGACGTCATCACGCCTGCCGGACGTCCCGACCCCGCGGCTCGCAAGATGGAGCCAGAAGAGGAGGAGGAGAGCTTCTGCCTGCAGCCACAGCGCGGATTAGGTGAGTAGGATGGGCACCTCTGGTTCATGGGGGCACCTCTGGGGGCATTATTAGTTCATGGGGGCACCTCTGGGGGCACTATTAGTTCAAAAGGGGCACCTCTGGGGGCATTATTAGTTCATAGGGGGCACCTCTGGGGGCATTATTAGCTCATGGGGGCACCTCTGGGGGCATTATTAGTATATGGGGGCACCTCTGGGGGCATTATTAGTTCATGGGGGCACCTCTGGGGGCATTATTAGTTCATGGGGGCACCTCTGAAGGTATTATTAGCTCATGGGGGCACCTCTGGGGGCATTATTAGTATATGGGGGCACCTCTAGGGGCATTATTAGCTCATTGGGAACCTCTGGGGGCTTTATTAGCTCATGGGGGCACCTCTGGGGGCATTATTAGCTCATGGGGGCACCTCTGGGGGCATAATTAGTATATGGGGGCACCTCTGGGGGCATTATTAGTTCATGGGGGCATTATTAGTTCATGGGGGCACCTCTGAGGACATTATTAGTTCATGGGGGCACCTCTAGGGGTATTATTAGCTCATGGGGGCCACCTCTGGGGGCATTATTAGCTCATGGGGACACAGCAGGGGATCCTACATACAGGGGGCATCCCACATTCCTACTCGCTTTACTGCACATAACAACAAACAGTGCAGTTACTTTGGGAGCCTACAGGAGGGAGAAAGGAAGTTGCCAGAAATGTTTATTATTTAGTAGGGGTGCCCCGAGGAAATTTTTTTCTCCAAGGGGTGCCCCGAGGTGGAAAAGGTTGGGAAGCAGTGCTCTAGATGATCAATGGCTTATCCGTGGTATTGAGGGTACAAGTAAAGAACCTCATTGTTAGTTGTATATTTAGACGCCTTCATCTTTTTGGTCATGTAAATGTCCAAATATGCTTAGGAAGCTTAAAGGGGTTATCCAGCGCTACAAAAACATAGCCACTTTTCTCCCTCTCTTGTCTCCAGATTGGGTGGGGTTTTGAAACTCAGTTCCATTGAAGTAAATGGAGCTTAATTGCAAACTGCACTTGAACTGGAGAAAACAGTAGGGGGAAAAGTGGCCATGTTTTTGTAGCGCTGGATAACCCCTTTAACCCCTTAACGACCGCGGGCGCATATTTACGCCCTGCGGTCGGTAAGGACGTTCAGAGCGTGGCCGCGCTCTGAACCTCGGCGGTCCCGGGTGCCGCTTGTAGCCCGGGACCGCAGGTATTAGCGGGCACGGTCCGATCGCCGTGCCCGCTTATACATTAATCGGCACTCGTTTACTTCCGGCTGCAGCAGCCGGAAGTAAACGAGTGCCTATCTCATGGATCTCTGCAGCATATCTATGCTGCAGAGATCTCTATGAGAGATCAGTGTACTAGAAGCCCATAGGGGGGCTTCTAGTATAAGTGTAAAAGTAAAAAAAAAAAGTGTTGTTATTAGTAAAAAGCCCCCTCCCCTAATAAAAGTCTGAATCACCCCCCTTTTCTCAGGTTATTAATAAAAGTAAATAAATAAATAAACAAACATGTTTGGTATCGCCGCATGCGTAATCGCCCGAACTATTAATTAATCACATTCCTGATCTCGCACGGTAAACTGCGTAAGCGCCAAAAAAATCCCAAAGTGCAAAATTGCGCATTTTTGGTCGCATCAAATCCAGAAAAATGTTAATAAAAAGCGATCAAAAAGTTGTATATGCGCAATCAAGGTACCGATAGAAAGTACACATCATGGCGCAAAAAAAGACACCTCACACAGCCCCATAGATCAAAGGAAAAATGCAGGCGCTATGGCCTTATATACACGAGGAGGGAAAAATGAAAACTGGCTGTGTCCCCTAAGGGTTAAAGGGACCCAGATCGCTCTTAAAGGGACCCAGGTCGCTCTTAAAAAGACCCAGATCGCTCTTAAAGGGACCCATTTTGCTCTTAAAGGGACATATTTCGCTCTTAAAGGGACCCAGGTCGCTCTTAAAGAGACCCATTTTGCTCATAAAGGGACCCAGGTCGCTCTTAAAGGGACCCAGGTCGCTCTTAAAGGGACCCATTTTGCTCTTAAAGGTACATATTTCGCTCTCAAAGAGCCCCAGGTCGCTTTTAAAGGGACCAATTTCTCTCTTAAAGGGACATATTTCGCTCTTAAAGGGACATATTTCGCTCTTAAAGGGACATATTTTGCTCTTAAAGGGACCCAGGTTGCTCTTAAAGGGACCCATTTCGCTCTTAAAGGGACCCATTTCGCTCTTAAAAGGACCCTTTTTGCTCTTAAAGGGACAAATTTCGCTCTTAAAGGGACATATTTTGCACTTAAAGGGACCCAGGTAGCTCTTAATGGGACCCAATTCGCTCTTAAAGAGACCCAGATCACTCTTATAGAGACCCAGGTCGCTCTTAAAGGGATCCAGATCGCTCTTAAAGGGCCCAATTTCGCTCTAAAAGGGACCCAGGTCGCTCTTAAAGGGACCCATTTCGCTGTTAAAGGGCCCCCGTTGCACTTAAAGGGATCCAGGTCGCTCTTAAAGGGACCCATTTCGCTTTTAAAGGGACCCAGGTCGATCTTAAAGGGACCCAGATCGCATTTAAAGGGACCCAGGTCGATCTTAAAGGGACCCAGGTCGCTTGTAAAGGGACCCAGATCGCTCTTAAAGGGACCCAGGTCGCTCTTAAAGGGACCAATTTCGCTCTTAAAGCGACCCAGGTCGCTCTTAAAGGGACCCAGGTTGCTCTTAAAGGGACTAATTTCACGCTTAAAGGGACCCATTTCGCTCTTAAAGGCGCCCAGGTCGCTCTTAAAGGGACCCATTTCGCTCTTAAAGGGACCCATTTCGCTCTTAAAAGGACACATTTCTCTCTTAAAGGGACCCATTTAGTTCTTAAAGGGACCCATTTAGTTCTTAAAGGGACCCAGATCGCTCTTAAAGGGACCCAGATCGCTCTTAAAGGGACCCAGATCGCTCTTAAAGGGACCCATTTTGCTCTTAAAAGGAAAATATTTTGCTCTTAAAAGGGACCCAGGTCGCTCTTAAAGGGACCCAGGTCGCTCTTAAAAGGACCCATTTTGCTCTTAAAAGGAACATATTTCGCTCTTAAAGGGACCCAGGTCGCTCCCAAAGGCACCCATTTCTCTCTTAAAGGGACCCATTTCGCTCTTAAAGGGACCCAGGTCGCTCTTAAAGGGACCCAGGTCGCTCTTAACCTCTTAAGGAAATAGGACGTACCGGTACGTCCTATGTCCTCACTTGCACTTCAAAGCGGGGCCGCGCGGCGGCCCCGCTTTGAAGTGCCGCGATCCCGGGTGCCGCGTGTAGCCCGGGACCGCCGCTATTAGCGGGCACGGTCTGATCGCCGTGCCCGCTAATTAGCTAATCGGAGGCAGCTGTCAAAGTTGACAGCTGCCTCCGATTACCGGAGGCAACGTTTCCCTGGTGTCTAGTGGGGGAGATCGCTCCTCCGGGACCTTGTCCCGGAGGAGCGATCTCCGTTACTGATGCCGGCCGGGGACGCGTCCAAGATGGCGCCGTCCTCGGCTCGGCACTCGTTTGTATTCGGCTGCAACAGCCGAAAGCAAACGAGTGCCGATCTCATGGATCTCTGCAGCATATCTATGCTGCAGAGATCTCAATGAGAGATCACAGTGTATATACTAGAAGTCCCCCAGGGGGGCTTCTAGTATATGTGTAAAAAAAAAAAAAAAAAGTGTTGTTAATAGTAAAAAGCCCCCTCCCCTAATAAAAGTCTGAATCACCCCCCTTTTCCCAGGTTTTAAATAAAAGTAAACAAATAAATAAATAAATAAACATGTTTGCTATCGCCGCGTGCGTAATCGCCCGAACTATTAATTAATCACATTCCTGATCTCGTACGGTAAACGGCGTCAGCGCAAAAAAATCCCAAAGTGCAAAATTGCGCATTTTTGGTCGCATCAAATCCAGAAAAAATGTAATAAAAAGCGATCAAAAAAAAGTATATGGGCAATCAAGGTACCGATAGAAAGATCACATCATGGCGCAAAAAATGACACCTCGCACAGCCCCATAGACCAAAGGATAAAAGTGCTATAACTCTGGGAATGGAGCGATTTTAAGGAACGTATATTGGTTAACAACGGTTTGAATTTTTTACAGGCCATCAGATACAATATAAGTTATACATGTTACATATCGTTTTAATCGTAACGACTTGAGGAACATGCATAACAAGTCAGTTTTACCCCAGGGTGAATGGCGTAAAAACACATTTCCCCCAAATAAAAGAAATGCGTTTTTTTTTTCAATTTCACCACACTTCGAATTTTTTTCTGGTTTCGCAGTGTACTTTATGCAAAAATTCAGCCTGTAATTGCAAAGTACAATTAGTGACGCAAAAAATAAGGGGTCATGTGGGTTTCTAGGTGGAAAAATGCAAGTGCTATGACCTTTTAAACACAAGGAGGAAAAACCGAAAACGTAAAAACGAAAATGGGCCATGTCCTTAAAGGGTTAAAGGGACCCAGGTCGCTATTAAAGGGACCCAGATCGCAATTAAAAGGACCCAGATCGCTCTTAAAGGGACCCAGGTTGCTCTTAAAGGGACCCAGGTTGCTCTTAAAGGGACCCGAGTCGCTCTTAAAGGGACCCAGGTTGCTCTAGCGACATGGGTCTCTTTAAGAGCGACATGGGTCCCATACCTTTTGGAGTGACTTGGGTCCCTTTAAGAGCAACATGCGTCCCGTCCGTTTAAGAGCAACTTGGGTCCCGTCCTTTTAAGAGCGACTTGGATCCCTTTAAGAGCTACATGGGACCATTTAAGAGCGATCTGGGTACTTATAAAGGTAAAGATCATTGCTCGGTTACCATGACAATCTTACTCATATCAGTGAGACAAAATCGTTAAGGACCTTCCATAAATTACATCTTCTATTGGCCGATAGTGGACTTGTGACTGTGGATGGTGTGATTCATTGCCTGATGAGACCTTAGAGTTCCTATTGGCTGCTATATTTCAGCTATTTGCATATGTGCTGTGATTGGCTGTTAGTGGTTAGAGTGTGGCCATTATTTGCTATGGGCCATTATTTCCTATAGGAAATTTGGGGTCTTTAAACGTAAATTTCTTAAAAACGACAAATCCGATCGAAACGAAAAATAGATAGCACACGACACACCGCCCAGGGCTTTGAAACGCAGTTTGAACGGAGTGTGTGCGCAAAGCGGTTCGGGCTGTATTATGCGCAGAAAAATAGCTGGAAGAAGAAGAAGAATACGGATTACAATATAGTGCTTTTCAAGCACTATAACTAGATTTGCATTTCCAGGGAAATACATAGTGCTTGAAAGGAGCGCCCCTTTACCAGTGACTTCCATTTAATATAAATGTTGGGTGCTGTCCCTTTAAGAGCGACTTGGGTCCCATCCCTTTAAGAGCAACTTGGCTCCCGTCCCTTTAAGAGCCACATGGGTCCCTTTAGGAGCGACCTGGGTCGATTTAAGAGCGATGTGGGTCCCTTCGCTCTTAAAGGGACCCAGGTCGCTCTTAACGGAACCCAGGTCGCTCATAAAGGGACCCATTTCGTTCTTAAAGGGACCCATTTCGCTCTTAAAGGGACCCAGGTCGCTCTTAAAGGGACCCAGGTCGCTCTTAAAGGGACCCAGGTCGCTCTTAAAGGGACCCAAATCCCTCTTAAAGGGACCCAGGTTGCTCTTAAAGGGACCCAGGTAGCTCTTAAAGGGACCAATTTCGCTCTTAAAGGGACCAAGGTCGATCTTAAAGGGACCCAGATCATACTTAAAGGGACCCAGTTAGCTTTTAAATGGACCCAGTTCGCTCTTAAAGGGACCCAGGTCGCTCTTAAAAGGACCAATTTCACTCTTAAAGGGACTAATTTAACGCTTAAAAGGACCAATTTAACGCTTAAAGGGATCCATTTTGCTCTTAAAGGGACCCAGGTCACTTTTAAAAGGACCCATTTTGCTCTTAAAGGGACATATTTTGCTCTAAAAGGGACCCAGGTCGCTCTTACAGGGACCCATTTCGCTCTTAAAGGGACACAGGTCGCTCTTAAAAGGACCCATTTTGCTCTTAAAGGGACATATTTTGCTCTTAAAGGGACATATTTTGCTCTTAAAGGCACCCAGGTCGCTTTTAAAAGGACCCATTTTGCTCTTAAAGGGACATATTTTGCTCTAAAAGGGACCCAGGTCGCTCTTACAGGGACCCATTTCGCTCTTAAAGGGACCCAGGTCACTCTTAAAGGGACCCATTTCTCTCTTAAAGGGACCCATTTTGCTCTTAAAGGGACCCAGGTTGCTCTAAAAGGGACCAATTTCACGCTTAAAGGGATCCATTTCGCTCTTAAAGGGACCCAGGTCGCTTTTAAAAGGACCCATTTTGCTCTTAAAGGGGCATATTTTGCTCTTAAAGGGACATATTTTGCTCTTAAAGGTACCAAGGTCACTCTTAAAGGGACCCATTTCACTCTTAAAGGGATCTAGGTCGCTGTAAAGGAACCCATTTTGCTCTTAAAGGGACATATTTTGCTCTTAAAGAGACCCAGGTCGCTCTTAAAGGGACCAATTTCACGCTTAAAGGGACCCATTTCGCTCTTAAAGGGAAATATTTCGCTCTTAAAGCAACATATTTTGCTCTTAAAGGGACCCAGGTCGCTCTTAGGGGGACCCAGGTCGCTCTTAAAAGGACCCATTTTGCTCTTAAAGGGACATATTTTGCTCTTAAAGGGACCAAGGTAGCTCTTAAAGGGACTCAGGTCGCTCTTAAAGGGACCCAGGTTGCTCTTAAAGGGACCAATTTCACGCATAAAGGGACCCATTTCGCTCTTAAAGGGACAGTGTCATGTTTTTGAAATTTTTTTTTAATAAAAGGTAGTAAGAAAAAGTAAGTGTGTTCTATTTTTATTTTTACATAGGGCTTAAGTGTTTTTTAATTACATTGATGTCTTCACAGGGGGCTGCCATGTTTATAGTGTCTGTGTGTGACGTCATTTCGCGACACACACACACAGACACTATACGGCACCTCCAGAACATTGAAGTGAACTGACGGAGTCTGTCTGGTTCACTTGCACTGGAGGCTCATTGCTGAAGTACATTGGGCAGGGTGGCGGCGCCATTTTCCTGAAGTCCCAGCCCGGCAAGAGGCACAAGAACGGGGGAGGAGAGAGACCGCACAGTGAGTTGGCAGGAGAACTGTGTGCAGCTCTCTCCCCTCCCCCAGTGTCGGACTGGCCCCCCCTCCCACCCCACTAACCGTCCAGCAGACCGCAGGCCAGCCAGGGCCCATCCAGTACAGCTACAGGGCCGGAGTGAGCTTCGGGCACACACAGGCTGTAATACACCAGCCCAGAAGCTCCCAGCTGCAGCTCCTCGGTGCCCGGACTTCTCCCCTGTCTCCTTCTCACATGTCCGCCGTCGAACAGGAGGGAAGTCCGGGCACCGAGGAGCTGCAGCTGTGAGCTTCCGGGCCGGTGAATTACAGCCTGTCCGTGCCGGAAGCTCACTCCCGTCCTGTAACTGTACTGTACCAGTCTGCCACTGCCGCGGCTTATCCCTGTGCGCCCCGCTGTTTCCCGTGCCCCCCCAATTGCTCCTTCTGTCACCCCAGCCTCCCTCCCCCTGCAACATCAGCCTGTTCCCCTATCACCCCAGCCTCCCTTCCCCTGCAACATCAGCCTGTCCCCCCATCACCCCAGCCTCCCTCCCCCTGCAACATCAGCCTGTCCCCCCATCACCCCAGCCTCCCTCCCCCTGCAACATCAGCCTGTCCACCCCATCACCCCAGAATCTATCCTTCTGTCACCCCAGAATCTATCCCCCTGTCACCCCAGAATCTATCCCACTGTCACCCCAGAATCTATCCCCCTGCCACCCCAGCCTCTCTCCCTCCTGCCACCCCAGCCTCTCTCCCTCCTGCCACCCCAGCCTCTCTCCCTCCTGTCACCCCAGCCTCTCTCCCTCCTGTCACCCCAGCCTCTCTCCCTCCTGCCACCCCAGCCGGTCTCTCCCTTCTGTCACCCCAGCCTCCCCCCCCATCACCCCAGCCTCTCTCCCTCCTGTCACCCCAGCATCTATCCCCCTGTCACCCCACCCTTTCTCCCTCCTGCCACCTTAGCCTCTCTCCCTCCTGCCACCCCAGCCTCTCTCCCTCCTGCCACCCCAGCCTCTCTCCCTCCTGCCACCCCAGCCTCTCTCCCTCCTGCCACCCCAGCCTCTCTCCCTCCTGCCACCCCAGCCTCTCTTCCCCCTGTCACCCCAGCATCTATCCCCCTGTCACCCCACTCTTTCTCCCTCCTGTCACCCCAGCCTCCCTCCCCCTGCAACATCAGCCTGTCCCCCCATCACCCCAGCCTCTCTCCCCCGTCACCCCAGCCTCTCTCCCCCTGTCACTCCCCCCTGTCACCCCAGCATCTATCCCCCGTCACCCCAGCCCCTTTCCCTCCTGCCACCCCAGCCTCTCTCCCTCCTGCCACCCCAGCCTCTCTCCCTCCTGCCACCCCAGCATCTATCCCCCTGTCACCCCAACCTCTCTCCCTCCTGCCACCCCAGCCTCTCTCCCTCCTGCCACCCCAGCCTCTCTCCCTCCTGCCACCCCAGCCTCTCTTCCCCCTGTCACCCCAGCATCTATCCCCCTGTCACCCCACTCTTTCTCCCTCCTGTCACCCCAGCCTCCCTCCCCCTGCAACATCAGCCTGTCCCCCCATCACCCCAGCCTCTCTCCCCCGTCACCCCAGCCTCTCTCCCTCCTGCCACCCCAGCCCCTTTCCCTCCTGCCACCCCAGCCTCTTTCCCTCCTGCCACCCCAGCCTCCCTCCCCCCTGTCACCCCAGCATCTATCCCCCTGTCACCCCAGCCTCTCTCCCTCCTGCCACCCCAGCCTCCCTCCCCCGTCACCCCAGCATCTATCCCCCTGTCACCCCAGCCTCTCTCCCTCCTGCCACCCCAGCCTTTCTCCCCCCTGTCACCCCAGCATCTATCCCCCTGTAACCCCAGCCTCTCTCCCTCCTGCCACCCCAGCCTCTCTCCCCTCTGTCACCCCAGCCTCTCTCCCTCCTGTCACCCCAGCCTCTCTCCCTCCTGCCACCTCAGCCGGTCTCTCCCTTCTGCCACCCCAGCCTCCCCCCCCCCCATCACCCCAGCCTCTCTCCCTCCTGCCACCCCAGCCTCTCTCCCTCCTGTCACCCCAGCATCTATCCCCCTGTCACCCCACCCTTTCTCCCTCCTGCCACCTTAGCCACCCCAGCCTCTCTCCCTCCTGCCACCCCAGCCTCTCTCCCTCCTGCCACCCCAGCCTCTCTCCCTCCTGCCACCCCAGCATCTATCCCCCTGTCACCCCAACCTCTCTCCCTCCTGCCACCTGTTAAGGTTAAATTTATATGTTGACCTCTCTCTATGGAGAGAAGCCAAAAACCCAGGTAAAGGATGGTTCTTTAATTATATCTAGAGTTGGAATCCTGCAGTATTACCAGCTCGTTACTTATACGTCATGGACACAGATAAGACAATGTATCATGATTATAAGCCTGGAGAAAATGGCCCAAGTTTTATTATGGTAATCACATTTTATAGACAGATAAAATATAGGGTGGTAACAAATGCTAATAAGACATAGATGAGGCGGTGCTAGTGATTTAGATATTCAGTCATGCGCAATGGCATCTATATTAGTATTCATTATTATTATTCAAAAAGGTTAGAACAATACATTCTCTGCAATGATACTTTCACATTATTCCCACTGTAACAGACAGGCAACTTTCCTCTGAGAACGGCCTTGGACGCTGATAAACATGTCTCTGAGGGAAATAGTTCTTGAGACAAAACATTCTTTCTAGTGTCATATCAGAAGTTTTCCAAGGTAAGAAATGGTCCAACTATAAGTTAACCCTATCAGGGACTCTCTAATGTGCTGGAGCTTCTGAGCAAGAGGCCTATATATATGTGTATTCATATAGGTACGGTGCAGGTAGGTAAAATCGTATCGCTGGCCTTATCATTCCCCCATTTGACATCCGTGGAGCATGGATATGGTTCATCACTGGTGGTTGGGTCGTAGCTGGAGGTTTTAAGGACTCTACCCTCAGTCGCAGGTTGATCAAGGGACCACAGGTGAAAACATCCTCCAAGTACTAGTACAGCATCCAACCTCCAGAAATGTCCAGGCGGCACAGATTCAAGAGAACCGATAAGAGAAAGAAAGCATAGTAACGTTAGTCTCTTATATGAGGGTGAAGCTTCTTCCTGTTTGTCGAGGTTTTATACGAGAGAAAATACACATGAACACTTTTACTGAAAAACAGATCAGTATTATGCATAAGACCACTTGGAAGAGACCCTGAAGGACTCCCATTAGTTTATGGGCATCACCATAGGATAGACAAAAATAGTACCATACGTTTTATTGAAAGTTATAGATGGCGGAACAAACTTACAGCAGATGTGGTAGTAAGATCTGCAATAACCGAAAGAAAATACTAAACAATGGGTGAGTCTGTATAGTATACATCAATATACAGCTTAGTTACAACAAAACAAATAAAAGCTTATTATCAATACCCAAACTAATATATGTATATGACAAATACCTCTCCGGATTTTATCAAAATAACCAAACCTTACTGTCTCATCACTCCTGTCCCTAAGATTTGTCCCTAATCTTGACTACAGATGTAGCCCCCTTCTCTAGGTCCCTTTACCGTAGGACTGCTTTAAAGGTAAGACAATCCTCCGTCCCGAACCTAACTAGTCTCCTGTCACTCCTACGTCTCCCTGTGACACTGAGTGATCAGACAATAAGTTCTTCACTGTATATAACAGATGTGACTCTATCACAAGGACTCTACCACTTTGGTATCATGTGGGTATTGGAAAGTCACAAAAACTAACTTTAAAAAGTTTCTGAAAATAAAAAGTTTAGATGTGAACAAATCTTATCTCATGGCAAAAGCAAAAATAAAAAGTTGATTGATACATAAACCAAAAACAGCATAACAGGTAAATGCAATAAAATCTCCACAATGTGACCTACTATGTAACCACTAGATTCACTTATAATAACCAATTAGTGAATTCACAATCTTCAGTAAGGGATTTTCAAAATTTCCACTTCTTTTTAGTCTTTTTACTTCATTTTGTACCTAGAAAACGTCTTTATGATTAGATCACACAGGACTAATGACTGGTCGCATGGTCACATCTCTTCCTGTACATAATCATATAGTATTATACATACACCAATAATATGAAGTAACTGGGCGCTTAATACCGATATAATATTTGGATCCTACTGAATTGTCTCTTGTCTCACTGAGATCATCATATATTACACATAAAATAACCACCATAGAAATAAAAGCAAAGTGTAAACCATACATCACCTAAAGTTTCAAAGCCTTTTTATGAGAATAATATATATCATATGATCCTTTTTGTAATAGTAGCATTGGTATGGATCCTTTATCCTTAAACCCATCTTTTGACTGACAGGCCTCTTTACAGACACTTGGACTCTTGGCCTCAGTTATATCGCTTCTTTTAAGGCCACTCGTATCACCTCAGACATTGGCTTTGTCGTCTCCCATAGTTTTGGCTTGACCTGTAAAGAAGACACCAATACAGACAAGGACATACCTATATGGACCACCTGTGGCAGGTGGATGACGTCCACTTACATTCCCTGAAACAGGCAGGAAGATGACAGACTATGCAGACAGGCACTTTACGGTGTTACTTACAGTAGGTTATGACAGGTGTAGATAATACAGCCGTACACAACCCTCTCTGCTATATTTGTTGTCCCCTGGGCCGCCCAATGTGAGGATTCTACACCACATTACACATGGCTTCCTTCTGCTGGTTTTGTCAGATAACTTACAGTGGGATACAAGGCTGTCGGCAAATAGTTATTGGATGCCATCTTTACCCAGTACCTCTTCTCCATCCGCTGGTCTCACAGCTTGTTGCTGATTGTCTCTGGAAAAGACTTAAAAACAAACAGATCCACATCTCCTCCTCCACCTGTACACTATGTGCGGTTACCTCAGGAAGGGACTGGAAACATCTCCCCATTCCCTTGTACGCTTTGTACACTGTTACCTTGGGAAGAGCACAGAAACCACCGCATCACCAGCTTCATCCATCACCATTTAGGCTTCAGGGTTTGTCTGCGTGAACGTTGCTTCAGCCGCTCTATGGCAGCTTTTCTTCTTCTTTGAACAGTTTTTTTGAACGCTTCTTTGAAGTGTTTTTGGTAAGCCCAGGGACCAAACAAATCTCTAATTTGCCAATTAACCCATAATGGTGGGCTTCATATAGACATCTGCACAGTTACCTTCAACCATCCTACATGTCTCAGTGATTGTCCTCACCTCCAGCTTATAGCAGGAGCGGTTTCTGCAGTGGAACGTCACTCTGCATGGCGGTCACCATATATCCTTGCGTCTTGTGTCATCCATCTTTGAAAAGTCTGGGATAATCTACAATGAAAACTTTTAAACTTTCATTAATATTTGGGCTTTCAATTACATTTTCATCTTTCACAATTTAAAATATCAAACACAATAAGTAACAAAAACATCCTTATTCAAAAATAAAAATTTGTACGGTGTTTAAAATGTTTTTTTTTTTTTTTTTTTTTTTTTTTTTAAACATCAAAATGGGCTACTCCCATTTCCATTCACCTCTATCCCCTCCCCCATTTGAATCTACATCAAGAGGCAACAGAGATGCTAGATTCAATGCACTTAACACAAAATATATATATATTGGGGGGGCATAAGGAGTGCAGACTGGAGCCATGGACATGGGTTTGGTTTTTACTAGGGATAAAAGTACATATATATTCATGAGCTAAGTTTGCTATAATCATCACAAAACTGTTACCCCTAAAAATAACAAATAAAAATAATTAAACATTGTACACTCGTCCTATATTAACCTTCTTTTGATAAAAAAATTTAATAAAACACACCTTAAAGATGAAATGTAAAACATACGGTATATAGAATAATTCTTTTTGTCAGAACCTTCAGCTTAATTTGTACCATAATTAGCTGAAATGAATCCATTCCTCTAGTAAGCGTCTCTTATCAGTAAGTAGAACGCTCTGTACCTCACTTCTAACCTTGAGCAGTGAGCAGTAAAATCATAGATACAAGAGTTAAAACTTCTTTTTTTTTTTCTAACATCCTTGAAGTTACAGAAGATATCAGCGCTGTGCTCTTATGCACCAGACTGTAACCTTGGACAGTGGCACACATACTTATAACTTAGTAGGAAAAAAAACAATTTGCGTAGAACTTATTAGGATAGATGTGTACACATATGTACACATATATATATATAAACACTTGTTAAATAAAGTTACATAGAAATATATATATTTTACTGTAGTAAACTACTTCTTCTTTGAAATATCATACGTTGGGGACACACACTTAAAGAAAATCTGCTTACAATATATATTGGGATACATATATATACTTTTTAAATAAATGTGTAAGTTACAGTAATAAGTTACTACAGGCTCCTTATACCATTGGGTTCTTAATAAGTGCACAAAATTCTGCGTTTGATCTTTACCAATTATCACTTTTCTCTTGACATTCCTAATAAAACGTACTTTTTCTCTCTGACTCCTACTGACACTTCCGTATAACAATCTTATACACTAATAGGTCTAATAGACCCAGCTCCTTCAAACAGTCTCATTGCTTTTCCCTCCAACAAACCTTTGTCTAACTTTCTTCACCATCAGGTAATAATATTCATTAATAAATGTGCAAAACAGTTGTTAGACTCTATCGGAAAGTCCTGTGCCCGCCCCCTCAGTGACACTAAGCAGTATGGGCGGAGGACAGAAATGCCAGGAGTTAAAATGGCCACCGGACTAGATAACCGGATATAAGGGTGTTGGCTTAGGGCATGGTTTTGAGACGTCACAATTATAATACAGACGTGGATGATATGTGGGAGTGGTTGGCTTTCCGTCGCCATCTTTGAGGGCTGATTACAGAAAAGTGGCGTACACAAATAAGCAAATGTTCCACGGTCGGGACAACAGAAAATGATCAACATTTTGTAACATGTAACATACTTCTAAAGGGGAACACCAGCTTAGTAAGACTGGCTGAAATACAGTATAATGTAGGAGAGTACATTACATTACACTAACAGCTCTGATTCTTTTTTTTTCTTTTTTCTAATGCTGCTTGCATGTGATCTGCAGCTCTCAGAGCTGGTTGATGGCCTTGTACAAAACATAACAAATAACACACAAAAAAAACTTTGTATGCTGCTTCACTACGCAGCATTAATTAACCTCTTCAGCTCTCTCAGTACTGTATCTAGCAATGAGCTGGACTGTTCTCCTTGTCTGAGTACGTGGCTTTGTACTTAGACACTTACATGGCAATATACACTATTTGAGGTTAGGCTGCCCACCTCCACAAAGGCATTGGTCTTACTATCAGGTCAGGGGCACTTTAAATCAAAGTAACTACTTCAACAGCCGACCAGGGGGAAGATTCCTGCAGAACAAAGGGTCTATATGCCACCATTGGACGTAGGTTGGCTTTTCGCAGGATCTGGGGTTTGTATACAGATATAAACTGGGTACAATGGTGTAACATAATGATGTGGCTTAGGTCTGCCACACACACTACAATATTCTGTCTTATCTAGATATTGTTGGTCACCGGCACATGACATGTCCACCCAGCTGGACCTGTGCTTCCCACCCATTATCCTGAATGTTTTCCTTCTGTCTGACCCTCTGGCTCTCATCTATCTACTCCACACCCTCCCCTCTTAGAACTCTAATCCTTGATTCCCCCTTAGGGATAATACTTCGATTAACCCCCAAGGTTCCTGGAAATTCCAAGGACCCATTTGCCCTGCATGTTACATGTAGGTCTGGTTACCTACCCACAAGGCAAAAATAAGTGTGCACAGGAGTGTAAGGGGTTTCCCAAGTGTTGGTCAGAGAGCCAGAGGTTGGTGGGGCTAAGGCATGTATCTGCCTTCATATCAAACCTCCTAAAGATCTGTTCTAGATCTTGCACTGCATCTTCTCATGCCCATCGCTAACTATATCTTCCTTAGCTTCACATCAGCTTCACATAAACTTCTTGTGGAGACTGGGGATCCCTTCTTTTAGTGAATAACTGTCTCATCCTTGCTCAGCTAATCCCTAGGTAGCGTATTGGGGAACGAAACCTAAACCTTAGGTTTTAACAAGCACAGCCGCTATAGGCCCAGCCGTCACAGTGACACACTATGGCGACGCACTACAGCAACCTTGCTATAGGCCCAGCCGTCACAGTGACACACTATGGCGACGCACTACAGCAACCTACTGTCCCTCGTTGCTAATTCCTCCTAGGGGGCAAGGGGGTAAGTCACAGATCTTCTGACCTGCTCTCTACCACAGTACAAGCACAAATAATGGGATCAATACAAGTATTGTTCCCGCTGCTCGAGACAGATATCACTTATCAGGAACCCGTTCACTCCAAAAGTTATATGCCTACTGTCTGTGACCTCGCAGCTGTTCTCGATGCCATGCTGTATTACAAGGGTTAAGCATTAATCACAGCCTCCCCGTAAGGACGCAGAAGTGATCATGTTCGGCAATCCCTTTCCTTAATTCAGCATAAATACAGCAACAGCTTATCTCAATCACACAACAGTTTGCGATGGCAATGCAGCACTTTAACCTTGTCCTATCCTGGGTTACAGAGTTCTTTGTCTAACAAATAGACTCAGCTTTACAAACATATATAGAGAACACAGGTGTGACGGGAATCTGATTAGATCCGTTCCCCTGAGGCGCAGATAGTACGTAAGAAAGGAAAGTCTTTCTTACCTGGCCAGTTATATCTGCGCGTCCGATGACGGATAAATCACCACATCCCGTCAGTCTGCGTTCTAGTTTGCAAGCGGCTGAGTCCCTGCCAAGGGCGCCAAATGTTAAGGTTAAATTTATATGTTGACCTCTCTCTATGGAGAGAAGCCAAAAACCCAGGTAAAGGATGGTTCTTTAATTATATCTAGAGTTGGAATCCTGCAGTATTACCAGCTCGTTACTTATACGTCATGGACACAGATAAGACAATGTATCATGATTATAAGCCTGGAGAAAATGGCCCAAGTTTTATTATGGTAATCACATTTTATAGACAGATAAAATATAGGGTGGTAACAAATGCTAATAAGACATAGATGAGGCGGTGCTAGTGATTTAGATATTCAGTCATGCGCAATGGCATCTATATTAGTATTCATTATTATTATTCAAAAAGGTTAGAACAATACATTCTCTGCAATGATACTTTCACATTATTCCCACTGTAACAGACAGGCAACTTTCCTCTGAGAACGGCCTTGGACGCTGATAAACATGTCTCTGAGGGAAATAGTTCTTGAGACAAAACATTCTTTCTAGTGTCATATCAGAAGTTTTCCAAGGTAAGAAATGGTCCAACTATAAGTTAACCCTATCAGGGACTCTCTAATGTGCTGGAGCTTCTGAGCAAGAGGCCTATATATATGTGTATTCATATAGGTACGGTGCAGGTAGGTAAAATCGTATCGCTGGCCTTATCACACCCCAGCCTCTCTTCCCCCTGTCACCCCAGCATCTATCCCCCTGTCACCCCACTCTTTCTCCCTCCTATCACCCCTGCCTCTCTCCCTCCTGCCACCCCAGCCCTTCTCCCCCCTGCCACATCAGCCTGTCTCTCCATCACCCCAGCCTCTCTCCCCCGTCACCCCAGACTCTCTCCCTCCTGCCACCCCAGCCTTTTTCCCTTCTGCCACCCCAACCTCTCTCCCTCCTGCCACCACAGCCTCTCTCCCCCGTCACCCCAGCCTCTCTCCCTCCTGCCACCCCAGCCTCTCTCCCTTCTGCCACCCCAGCCTCTCTCCCTCCTGCCACCACAGCCTCTATCCCCCGTCACCCCAGCCTCTCTCCCCCTGTCATCCCAGCATCTATCCCCCTGTCACCCCACTCTTTCTCCCTCCTGTCACCCCTGCCTCTCTCCCCCCTTCCACATCAGCTTGTCTCTCTATCACCCCAGCCTCTCTCCCCCGTCACCCCAGCCTCTATCCCTCCTGCCGCCCCAGCCTCTCTCCCTCCTGCCACCACAGCCTCTATCCCCCGTCAACCCAGCCTCTCTCCCTTCTGCCACCCCAGCCTCTCTCCCTCCTGTTACCACAGCCTCTCTCCCCCCTGTCACCACAGCCTCTCTCCCCCCTGTCATCCCAGCATCTATCCCCCTGTCACCCCACTTTTCTCCCTCCTGTCACCCCTGCCCCTCTCCCCCCTTCCACATCAGCCTGTCTCTCCATCACCCCAGCCTCTTTTTCCCGTCACCCCAGCCTCTCTCCCCCCTTCCACATCAGCCTGTCTCTCCACCTCAGCCTCTCTCCCCCGTCACCCCAGCCCCTCTCCCCCTGCCACATCAGACTGTCCCTCCATCACCCCAGCCTCTCCCTCCCCAATAGCCTGTACTCTCCTGTTTATGTGTATATATATACACACACACACAGTGGTACCTTGGTTTAAGAGTGACTTGGTTTAAGAGATCACAGTTTTTCAAAATAGTGACTTGGTGTAAGAGCTCCCTGTACTGGATGGGAGCGTGAGTGGAGAAAGGGCATGGTCTGCATAGCGGGGTCTACAGCCCTGTACTCTGACCCAGTAAGTCTCCCTCACCTTCCATATCATAGCTGATCCACTTCAGGCTGGGGCTTACATCTGGGGACAGGACTGTGGAGGTAATCTCTTCATAGCTGTAACCCCTCTCTCCACAGACAGAGTGCTGCTATACTGTGCCCACATCTGCCCTGCTTATTTCTTCATGCTCCCTGCAGTCTCTATCAGCCCTTGTGTTTCCCATTCTCTCCATTACTGTACAGTAACTCATAATATCACATATTCTGATGTTTCTGTATGTTTGTTTCATCTGTTTTACATGTTATTCAGAATAATAAATCATTATTTTTGGGGTGTGTAACCAATTTTCTGCAGATCAGTGATTTCTTATGGGAAAATTTTCCTTGGTTTAAGAGTGGATTTGCATTACAAGCGCGGTCCCGGAACTAATTATGCTCGTAATCCAAATCCAAGGCACCACTGTGTGTGTGTGTGTATATTTTATATATATATATATATATATATATATATATATATATATATATATATATACCTCATACCTGTGTAATGTATATACACTGCTGAAACCAGAGAGCAATAGCCTGTGTATGTATATATATATATATATATATATATATATATACATACACACACACACACACACACACACACATCCTCTACCTGTTTAATGTATGACATGAGCTGTCTGTACGAGTGTAACAACAATACTATGAGCATGCGGGGGATGGGCGGTGAGAAGTGCGGGAGGTGTGTGTGGGCAGGCGAACTTTATATGGTTCTGCAGCAAGTTGAGGTGTATTAGGTTCTGCAGCAGCTGAGGTGTATTATGAAAGAATAGGGACATGTTTCTTCTACCTGTACTGCTGTGCAGACAACAACAAAATGGCGCTGCCCAACAGTACACATAATATCACCTTTCCCCTCTTTGTTTTCCTGTGAAAAGAGGGGGGAGGTGATGATGTCACAGCAGTTGAGCAGAGACTGCCTCTTTTTTTCAGCAGCCGGGTTTCAGGCTGCTTTTACCAGCAGTTTCCTGCTGGAGCTCCCCCTGGTGGCCATCACTGGGAAGTATGAAAAATTAGATTGTTAATTTTTCATATTTCCTTACAAAAAATGAAAAAAAAAAAATGAAAAACGCATATAAATTAACAAAAAAATAAATTCAGTTTTAACACTTTCAAAAAAATTTTTTTTACTTGGGGACACATTCCCTTTAAAGGGACCTAGGTCGATGTTAAAGGGACCCATTTTGCTCTTAAAAGGACATATTTCGCTCTTAAAGGGACCCAGGTCGCTCTTAAAGGGACCCATTTCGCTCTTAAAGGGACCCATTTTGCTCTTAAAGGGACCAAGGTCGCTCTTAAAGGGACCCATTTTGCTCTTAAAGGGACATATTTTGCTCTTAAAGGGACCCAGGTTGCTCTTAAAGGGACCCAGATCGCTCTTAAAGGGACCCAGGTCGCTCTTAAAGGGACCCAGGTAGCTCTTAAAGGGACCAATTTCAAGCTTAAAGAGACCCATTTCGCTCTTAAAGGCGCCCAGGTCACTCTTAAAGGGACATATTTTGCTCTTAAAGGGACATATTTTGCTTTTAAAGGGACCCATTTCGCTCTTAAAGGGACCCAGGTAGCTCTAAAAGGGACCAATTTCACTCTTAAAGGGATCCATTTCGCTCTTAAAGGGACCCTGGTCGCTTTTAAAAGGACCCATTTTGCTCTTAAAGGGACATATTTTGCTCTTAAAGGGACCAAGGTCGCTCTTATAGGGACCCAGATCGCTCTTAAAGGGACCCAGATCGCTCTTAAAGGGACCCAGATCGCTCTTAAAGGGACCCAGGTCGCTCTTAAAGGGACCCATTTTGCTCTTAAAGGGACCCAGGTTGCTTTAAAAGGGACCAATTTCACGCTTACAGGGATCCATTTCGCTCTTAAAGGGACCCTGGTCGCTTTTAAAAGAACCCATTTTGCTCTTAAAGGGACATATTTTGCTCTTAAAGAGACATATTTTGCTCATAAAGGGACCCAGGTCGCTCTTAAAGGGACCCTGGTCGCTTTTAAAAGGACCCATTTTTCTCTTAAAGGGACATATCTTGCTCTTAAAGGGACATATTTTGCTCTTAAAGGTACCCAGGTCGCTCTTAAAGGGACCCATTTTGCTCTTAAAGGGACTTAGGTCGCTTTAAAGGGACCCATTTTGCTCTTAAAGGGACATATTTTGCTCTTAAAGGGACCCATTTTGCTCTTAAAGGGACCCATTTTGCTCTTAAAGGGACCCATTTAACTCTTAAAGGGGCCCAGGTCGCTCTTAACCCCTTAACGACATCGGGCGTAAACTTACGCCCTCGCGCCCTGGTACTTGGCGCATCAGGGCGTAAATTTACGCCCGATGTTTCCCTGATCGCTGCGTGTTCGCACACAGCGATCGGGGAAGATGGCCTGCTATAAATCATAGCAGGCCATCTTAGCTTCACGGCACGGGGGGTGGTTAACACCCCCCGTGCTTACGATCGCCCCTATAGGCTGATCAATTCAGATCAGCCAATAGCGGCGATCGGAACCTTTCCGGGCCATCGGTGACTCGATGACCCGGAAAAAAATTACTGTAAAAAGTAATGGTGGTCACCGTGCCACCGGCCCGATCGCCGTGAACGGCCGGCCGTTCACGGCGATCGGGCCGGTGGCACGGCGATCAGAGTCCCACAAAATAGTAAATACCTGCTCTGGACCCCTCAGCTAGGTAGCCGAGGGGTCCAGAGCAGGTATTTGTACATTACTCACCTGTCCCTGGGTCCTGATCGGCGTCTTCCGGGTTCGCGGCGTCCTCCGTCATTCCGTTCGGTCTTCGGGTCTTTCCGGCGGTCCCCGTCGTCTTCTTTCGGCAATTTTCGGCTCCAGCCTCGTCATTTTCCGGATTCTGCGCTCTGCTGCCCTCTAGCGGCTGATATGTGTAATACACTTATCAGCAGCTACAGGGATGTTCAGAATGTAGAAAAAGGTTTTTTTTTTTTCCAAATTTTTTTTTTTTTATTTTCCGCACCCTATCGCCGCTGAGTGTCGATCAGCATCGCACGAAAGTGCGCTGCTAATCAGCAACTCCTCCTTTTTGGCGTAGGGTGTTTTTTTTCTATATCCTACTGCCACGGTCTGCTGATAAGTGCCGCACATAAGTGCGGCATTTATCAGCAACTCCTTTGTTGGCGTAGGTTTTTTTTTATACTTACTGTAAAAAAAACACGTAAAAAACACTACATTACACCACACTACATTGAATAAAGTTTGACACTACACCACTACATACCCCATATACTAGTCCCCATACAAAGATGGCCCCCAGGGTGTTTTCGGCGTCAGAGGGATACGTTATTATTGCCTCCGACACCGAAACAGCCAGTGAGGATGAATGGGGGGGATCCTTCTTTCCTCCATTCATCCTCATCATCCAGTGACGTGTCTGGGGGTAGCGTAGCGTACGCTGCCCCCCAGACACGTCTTTTCCGCCAGTACCGTCCCAATAAGAGATGACGGTATGATGTGAAATTCTCCAAAATCTGTGAGCGTACCTCAGGGTACACTTACAGATTTAGGGTACGTGCACACTGCGGAATCGCGACAGATAACCCTTCGTGCATTCCGCAGCTGGCACCCGCCGGCGGACTGATGCGGGCGCATGTCTCTACCCGTGTCATAGACTCCATTCTATGCACGGGCGGATAGAATGGAGTCTATGACACGTGTGGAGATGTGTGCCTGCATCAGTCCGCCGGTGGGTGCCAACTGCGGAATGCACGAAGGGTTATCAGTCGTGATTCCGCAGTGTGCACGTACCCTTAGAGTGTATGTAGGAAGGGACACCCGAATCCAGCCCACAGATGCCCCCTCCCCCCCCCATCCACAGAACAAGTGGAAAGATCGTCCGGGAACTGATCTTCCCACTGCTGGATAAAGGTCACCACCTGTACGTGGGATAACTTTTATACCAGCACCCCCCTCCTCTGGTCCCTCGCTGCCTGAGCTACTGTAGCTTGCGACACGATCCGTAAATATCAGAAGTAGTAATAGCGCCCTAATATTTAGCAGCCATGGAGCGGACCCAGCGCTTCTGGATATGAAGGACCCCGGATCGCACCAGGACAACATTTTCCAGGTGACGTCCCCCACACTGGAAAACAGGAGACCCCAGAAGAAGTGCAGAGTGTGGCGTAACAGGGGGATCAGGAAGGACACCATTTTTCAGTGTGCCACCTGTCCTGATCACCCCGGCCTCTGCATACTGGATCGCTTCAAGGCGCACCACACGTCATCGGAGTTCTACATTATCTAAATTCTGTCCCTTATTCCTTTTTCAGGGGTCACGTTGATCCGGGGATTATTCTGATCGCCAATATGGAGTCGGGAAGGAATTTTTCCCCAGTGATGAGGCTACTGTTGTCTGCCTCACGAGGGTTTTTTGCCTTCCTCTGGATCAACACAGATTGAATTTGATGGACACCAGTCATTTTCAACCTTATAAACTAATAATTGGCCTAATACCCCCAAATAAATTAGAATTGTCCCTTTTCCCCAGCTAAGTAGGTATGGCCGCCATTCCCATTAGAGGATGCCATGATGCAATTACAAAGCCTCTGTGCGGCCAGGACAGTAGAAACCCCCCACAAGTGACCCCATTCTGGAAACTACACCCCATAAGGAATCTAACAAGGGGGGCAGCGGGGATATGGCCCCCTGGTGACGGCCACATTTGGGACGTGAAAATGAAAAAAATGGTATTTTTTATTTTCTCGGCACATGTTCTACGTAAGTGACTGTCACCAGTGGGGTCCATATCCTCACTGCACCCCTTGTTAGATTCCTTATGGGGTGTAGTTTCCAGAATGGGGTCACTTGTCGGGGGTTTCTACTGACCTGGCAGCACAGGAGCTTTGTAATTGCGACATGGCCTCCATCCTCCATTCCAGCCTCTAAATGGCGCTCTGTCCCTTTGGTGGCTTGCCCTGTGCCCATATGGCAGATTATGCCCACATATGGGGTATTTTCGTACTCAGGGGAAACTACCCTACACGTTTTGTGTTCATTTTCTTTTTTAACCCCTTGTGGAAATGGAAAAAATCAAGGCTAGACCAACATTTAGTGTAATTTTTGTAAAATTTTTACTCTAAATCATTAATCTTGTCATGATTTTTTCATTTTCACAAGGGGCTAAAAGATAAAAGAATACAATAAATGTGTAGAGCAATTTCCCCTGAGTACGGAAATACCCCACATGTGGACATAAAGCGCCATGTGGGTGCAGGGTAAGCCTCCGAAGGGAAGGAGCGCCATTTCGTTTTTGAAGGCTGGATTTGGATGGAATGGATTTCGAGGAGCCATGTTGCATTCAAAAGGCCTCTGTGTTGCCAAGACAGTTGAAACCCCCCACAAGTGACCCCATTATGGAAACTACACCCCTCAAGGAATGCAACAAGGGGTGTAGTGAGCATATGGACCCCACTGGTGACGGGCACAAATGTGGAACAATGTGGCGTGAAAATGAAATATTACATTTTTTACACTATAATGTTGGTTTAGCCTTGAATTAATCATTTTCACAAGGGGTTAAAAGAGAAAAAAACACACAATATGTGTAGAGCAATTTCCCCCGAGTCCGTAAATACCCCACATGTGGACATAAAGCGCCATGTGGGCGCAGGGCAAGCCTCCCAAGGAAAGGAGCGCCATTTGGATTTTGGAGGTTGGATTTGGCTTGAATGGATGATGAACGCCATGTCGCATTTACAGAGCCCTCGTGCTGCCAAAACACTGGAAACCCCCCACAAGTGACCCCATTCTGGAAACTGCACCCCTCAAGGAATCTAACAAGGGGTGCAGTGAGGATATGGACCCCTTGATGACGGGCACATTTGTGCCATGAAAGTGAAAAAATGAAATTTTTTACTTTTACGTCACATTGTTCCACATTTGTGCCAGTCACCAGTGGGGTCCATATGCTCACTGTGCCCCTTGTTAGATTCCTTGAGGGGTGTAGTTTCCAGAATGGGGTCACTTGTGGGGGTTTCCAGTGTCTTGGCAGCACGAGGGCTCTGTAAATGCGACATGGCCCTTGAAATCCTTTCCAGTGAAATTCAGCTTCCAAAAGCCAATTGGCGCTCCTTCCCTTTGGAGGCTCGTCCTGCGCCCCCTTGGCACTTTATCGCCACATTTGGGGTATTTCCGTACTCGGGAGAAACTGCGCTACACATTTTGTGTCTTTTTTTTCCTCTTATCCCTTTAAGAAAATGAAAAATTGAAGGCTAGAACAACGTTTTAGTGTAAAAAATAAATTTTTCTTTTTTCACGCCATATTGTTCGGAAAATCTGTGAAGCACCTGTGGGGTCCAAATGCTCACCGCACCCCTTGTTACATTCCTTGAGGGGTGTAGTTTTCTAAATGGTGTCCCTTTAGGGGTGTTTTTTAGGTTTTGGCACCCCAGAGCCTCTGCCAACCTGAAGTGGTACGGTCAGAAATGACCAAATATAACGGAGGCGTTGAAATTCACTAGGCGCTCCTTTGTATCTGAGGCTTGTGGTTGCGTCAAATAGCGCAATAGGGCCACATATGGGGTATTTCTATAAACTGCAGAAACGGGGCAATAATTATTGGGGTGCATTTCTCTGGTAATAGGTTTATAATTATGAAAAATATTGGATTACAATAAAATCTCTGCACAGAAAATAAAAATTTTCAAATTTCTTACACACTTAGCTTTTATTTCTGTGACTCCCCTAAAGGGTTAAAACACTTTCTGGATATGCTTTTGCAGAGTGTGGGGGGTGCAGTTTCTGAAATGGGGTGCTTTGTGGGGCTTTCTAACATACAGGCCCCTCAAATACACTTTCAACCTGAACAGGTCCCTAAAAATATCTGATTTTGAAATTTTACTGAAAATTTGGAAATTTGCTGCTAATGTTTTAAGGTTCCTATTGTCTAAAAAAAATGAAAGATCGTTTAATAAATGCCGCCAACATAAAGTAGACATGTTGCTAATGCTATTTAATATATAATTTATGTGGTATAACCACTTTCTGTATACGCAAAAAAGTTTCAAAGTTGGAAAAATGCAGTTTTTCACATTTTTTCACATTATTTGGGTTTTTTTCATAAAGATTCGTTATGAGTATCGACTCCAATTTACCAGAAATGTGAAGTACAATATGTCACGAGAAAACAATCTCAGAATCAGCCGGATAGGTAAAAGCATCCCGAAGTTATTAATGACTAAAGTGACACAGGTCATATTCATAAAATTTGTCTCTGTCATTAAGGCCATTTCAAGCTCTGTCCTTAAGGGGTTAAAGGGACCCATGTCGCTCTTAAAGGGACCCAGGTCGCTGTTAAAAGGTACCCATTTTTCTCTTAAAGGGACATATTTTGCCCTTAAAGGGACCCAGGTCGCTCTTAAAGTTACCCAGGTCGCTCTTAAAGGGACCCATTTCGCTCTTAAATGGACCCAGGTCGCTCTTAAATGGACCCAGGTCGCTCTTAACCCCTAGACGACCCAGGATTTAGAGTTACGTCATGGAAGTCTGTCACCAGACAACCCTGGACGTAACTCTATGTCCTGGGTGTTTCTCCGGCTATGAAGCGCGCTCTGGAGTGGAGCGCGCTTCACAGCAGATGGGGGCTGGCTGCAATCAGCAGCCGGGACCTCACCCGTAATGTCACGCTGCATCGATCGCGCTGCCGCGTGTCATTAACCCCTTAAACGCTGCGCCGCGGCCGCTGCGTTTAAGTGTAAGTGACAGGGGGAGTCCCCCGTCACTTACTGATAGGGACCCCCGCAGTGTGACTGCGGGGGTCCCGATCGTTAAAACAGACCGCCGGAGGTCTCTCACCTGCCTCCGTGCGGTCCGATCGGCGATCTGCTACACTGAGCCTGCACAGGCAGGCTCAATGAGCAGATCGCCGATAACACTGATCAATGCTATGCCTATGGCATAGCAATCATCAGTGTAGAAATCAAAGTAGTGTATGTAGAAGTCCCCCAAAGGGACTTCAAATGTGTAAAAAAAAAGTTAAAAACACCAATACACTACCCCAAAGCCCCTCCCCCAATAAAAGTTGAAATCACCCCCCTTTCCCATTATATAAATAAAACATATAAAAATAAATAAATAAACATATAATATACCGTAGCGTGCGTAATTGTCCGATCTAATAAAGTATAACAAGCGTCATTGCGAATGGAGAATGGCGTAGACGAAAACAGGGAAAAAAGTGTGCAGATTACCCATTTTATGTTAAATTATATATATAAATTACATCTTCTATTGGCCAATAGTGGACATGTGACTGTGGATGGTGTGATAAATTGCCTGACAAGACCTTAGAGTTCCTATTGGCTGCTATATTTCAGCTATTTGCATATGTGCTGTTAGTGGTTAGAGTGTGGCCATTATTTGCAATGGGCCATTATTTTCTATAGGAAATTAGGGGTCTTTAAACGTAAATTCCTTAAAAACAACTAATCCGATCGTAACGAAAAATAGATAGCACACCTCACACCGCTGAGGGCTTCGAAACGCAGTTTGAACGGAGTCTGTGCCCAAAGCGGTTCGGGTTGTATTACGCGCAGAAAAATGGTTGGAAGAAGAAGAAGAAGAAACGGAAGAAGAAGAAGAATACGGATTACAATATAGTGCTTTTCAAGCACTATAATAAAGTTTTACACTACACTACATTACACATTTACATACCACTATATACCAATCCCCGTATAAAAATGGCCTCCAGGGTGTTTTCGGTGGAGGACGCATACGACACCGAAACAGCCAATGAGGCCATTCATCCTCACCATCCAGTGACGTGTCTGGGGGTAGCGTAGCGTACGCTGCCCCCCAGACACGTCTTTTCCGCCAGTACTGTCCCAATAAGAGATCACGGTATGGCGTGAAATTCTACAAACTCTGTGAGAGTACCTCAGGGTACACTTACAGATTAGGGCTGGGTTCACACGCTGTAACTGTGCGGCTGTATTTTTTATGCGGCTGTAAATGTGCGGGTGAAACTCCGGCCGTGGGAAAAAATAGACATGCGGCTCAAAACATACGGTCATTTACTTGGAAATCTGGTTCAACTAAAAATAACAAATAAAATGTTAATAAAGTGATACAAACACCTCTGGATGCATCTGGGAAAGCAGGGAAACAGTTTACATGAATCGCTATTACCGGGGTTTGCGATCCTCTGCACTATAGCCGATGTCTCTCATGGTTAATATATTGAATTAATAAAACACATTTTCTGTCTAATAAAGTCCCTTTTATTGTTCAATAATTAAATGTCAACGATTCCATCATTTTGCAATTAAATATACTGTTAAAATAAATATATATATATAAATAAATGTATATTTATATATATATTTATTTTTTGACAGTATATTTAATTGCACAATGATGGATTCGTTAGAATTAAATTATTGAACAAAGAAACTGTATTTATTTCAACGAAAATGTGTTTTATTAATTAAATATTAATTAGTACAGGAAGCTCTATAAGCCGGTAATTCATATGCCGGCAATAGAGCATTCTGTACTAATCATCACTTTACTTTAATCAAAACATCAAATGTTTCTTCTAATTATGTTATGACAATAGCATTATTAGAAGAAACATTTAGAATTATATGTGCGCTCAGCTGATTGGCTGTTCGGCTGAGCGCACATATAATGAGCCGGTCCGCAGTACAGTCACTTCATTGTGCTGCGGACCAGCGAAGAGACAACATCGGGGTGAGTATAGAGCTCTCCCCACCCCCTCCCCTGCACTGCACCCCTCCCAGCAAGGAAGGGGGGGTCACTTAACCCCTTCCTTGCTGGGATGGGGGCAGTCTGACATCAGTCTGGCCCCCAAGGGGTTAAGGGGGATGCAATACATCCTCCCTTAACCCCTTGGGGGTCAGACTGTAAGCAGCGATCTGTAAAGATGCTGCATACTGTAAGGAGCACAACACCGCTCACAATGATGGGTGTTGTGCTCCTGTTTGTTTTTTTTTGTGTGTTTCTCCCTTTTTATTTTTCAGATATCGGTATCCTGGGGATTACGTCGGATTCCATGGACTACGTCGATGACCAGCGGTTGTTCTTTGAATTTTTTAAATAAAATGGCCAATGAGGAGTGTGGGGGTGTTTTTATTTGAATAAAAAAAATTTTAAACTTGTGTCTTGTCTTTATTTCTTTACTTTTTAGACTTAGTAGTGGAAGCCGTCTAATAGACGGAATCCATTACTAAGTTGGGGCCTAGTGTTAGCCGGTATAAAATGGCTAACACTAACCCCCTATTATTACCCCAGTACCCAATGCCACCAGGGGTACTGGGAAGAGCCGGGTGCCAGTGGTCCAGGAGCGTCAAAATTGGCGCTCCTGGACCGGGCGGCAGCAGGCTGGTAAGATTTAGGCTGGGGAGGGCCTAAACCAATGGCTCTTCCCACCCTGGTGTTACCAGGCTGCTGTCGTTTGGTTTTTAACCCGGCTGGTTATAAAAATAGGGGGGACCCTATGCTTTTTTTTTAAAATTATTTATTTATTTAAAAAAAAAACGCATAGGGTCCCCCCTATTTTTATAACCAGCCGGGTTAAAAACCAAACGACAGCAGCCTGGTAACACCAGGGTGGGAAGAGCCATTGGTTTAGGCCCTCCCCAGCCTAAATCTTACCAGCCTGCTGCCGCCCGGTCCAGGAGCGCCAATATTGACCACTGGCACCCGGCTCTTCCCAGTACCCCTGGTGGCATTGGGTACTGGGGTAATAATAGGGGGTTAGTGTTAGCCATTTTATACCGGCTAACACTAGGCCCCAACTTAGTAATGGATTCCGTCTATTAGACGGCTTCCACTACTAAGTCTAAAAAGTAAAGAAATAAAGACAAGACACAAGTAAAAAAAATATTTTATTCAAATAAAAACACCCCCACACCCCTCATTGACCATTTTATTTAAAAAATTCAAAGAACAACCGCTGGTCATCGACGTAGTCCATGGAATCCGACGTAATCCCCAGGATACCGATATCTGAAAAACAAAAAGGGAGAAACACACAAAAAACACACAAACAGGAGCACAACACCCATCATTGTGAGCGGTGTTGTGCTCCTTACAGTATGCAGCATCTTTACAGATCGCTGCTTACAGTCTGACCCCCAAGGGGTTAAGGGAGGATGTATTGCATCCCCCTTAACCCCCGGGGGGCCAGACTGATGTCAGACTGCACCCATCCCAGCAAGGAAGGGGTTAACTGACCCCCCCTTCCTTGCTGGGAGGGGTGCAGTGGCGGGGAGGGGGTGGGGAGAGCTCTATACTCACCCCGATGTTGTCTCTTCGCTGGTCCGTAGCACAATGAAGTGACTGTGCTGCGGACCGGCTCATTATATGTGCGCTCAGCCGAACAGCCAATCAGCTGAGCGCACATATAATTCTAAATGTTTCTTCTAATAATGCTATTGTCATAACATAATTAGAAGAAACATTTGATGTTTTCATTAAAGTAAAGTGATGATTAGTACAGAATGCTCTATTGCCGGCATATGAATTAACGGCTTATAGAGCTTCCTGTACTAATTAATATTTAATGAATAAAACACATTTTCTTGAAAATAAATTCAGTTTCGTTGGTCAATAATTTAATTCTAACGAATCCATCATTGTGCAATTGAATATACTGTCAAAAAATAAATATATAGATAAATATACATTTATTTATATATCTATTTTTTTTAACAGTATATTTAATTGCAAAATGATGGATTTGTTAGAAATAAATTATTGATCAACGAAAGTGTCTTGATTACAAATAAAATGTGTTTGATTAATTTAATATATTAACTATTAGAGGCATCGGCATTCGGCATCATTGCCGGCTATTTTTGAAGTACTCCGTACGGACCGCCTGTCAATCCACGGCCGCATGTCAAGCCGCAAACAATGGTCTTGTTCATTTTTTACGGGTCCGTTTACGATAGGGCCGTAGATTCAGAGATAGTGTGCACTGTGCAGCCGCATATCCTATACTTCCCAGCATACACACGAACCATCAAAAATACCGCCGCACAATTACAGCCGCACATACAGCCGCACTCTTACAACGTGTGAACCGAGCCTTAGGCTGCGTTCACACTACGTATATTTCAGTCAGTGTATGTATATTTCAGTCAGTATATTTCAGTCAGTATTGCAACCAAAACCGGGAGTGGATTAAAAACACAGAAAAGATCTGTTCACACAATGTTGAAATTGAGTGGATGGCCGCCATTTAATGGCAAATATTTGCTGTTATTTTAGAACAATGGCTGTTATATTGAAATAATGGCAGTTATTTACTGTTATATGGGGGCCATCCACTCAATTTCAACATTGTGTGAACAGATCCTTTCTGTGTTTTTAATCCACTCCTGGTTTTGGTTGCAATACTGACTGAAATATACGTAGTGTGAACATAGCCAAAGGCTATGTTCACACTATGTATATTTGAGGCTGTATAGCAACCAAAAGAAGGAGTGGATTGAAAACACAGAAAGGCTCTGTTCACATTATGTTGTCATTTATGGGCAAATATGTGCTGTTATTTTAAAACAACGGCTGTTGTATTGAAATAATGGAAGTTATTTACTGTTATATGGCGGCCATCCACTCAATTTCTACATTGTGTGGACAGATCCTTTCTGTGTTTTCAATCCACTACTGGTTTTGGTTGCTATGAGGACCTGACATGAGGACCAAATACAGCCTCAAATATACATAGTGTGAACCCAGCCATAGGGTATGTACACACTGCGGAATGGCGAAGGATAACCCTTCGCGCATTCCGCAGCTGGCACCCACCAGTGGACTGATGCAGGCGCGTGTCTCCACCCGTGTCATAGACTCCATTCTATGGACGGGCGGATTCCGTCGTCTGTCCAAAGAATGAACACGTTCATTCTTTGGACAGAGGGCGGAATCCGCCCGTGCATAAAATGGAGTGTGACACGGGTGGAGACGCACGCCTGCATCAGTCCGCCGGCGGGTGCCAGCTGCGGAATGCACAAAGGGTTATCCTTCACCATTCCGCAGTGTGCACGTACCCTTAGAGTGTATGAAGGAAGGGACACCCGAATCCAGCCCCCAGATGCCCCCCATCCTCTGAGTTAGTGGGAAGATCGTTTGGGAACTGATCTTCCCACTGCTGGATAAAGGTTACCACCTGTACGGGGATAACTTTTATACCAGCACCCCCTCTTCCGGTCCCTCGCTGCCCGAGCTACTGTAGCTTGCGGCACGATCCGAAAATATCAGAAGCAGTAATAAAACCCTAATATTTAGCAGCTATGGAGCGGACCCAGCATTTCTGGATATAAAGGACCCCGTATCATACCAGGGCAACATTTTCCAGGTGATGTCCCCCACACTGGAAAACAGGAGACCCCAGAAGAAGTGCAGAGTGTGGCGTAACAGGGGGATCAGGAAGGACACAATTTTCCAGTGTGACACCTGTCCTGGTCACCCCGACCTCCGCATGCTGGATCGCTTCAAGGCGCACCACACGTCATTGGAGTTCTACATTTTCTAAATTCTTTCCCCTCTTTCTGATTGCCATTATGAAGTCGGGATGGAATTATTTCCCTGTGCTGAGGCTACTGTCGTCTGCCTCACGAGGGTTTTTTGTCTTCCTCTGGATCAACACAGATTAAATTTGATGGACACCTGTCATTTTCAACCTTATAAACTAATAGTTTTCCTAATACCCCCAAATAAATTAAAATTGTCCCTTTTCCCCAGCTTAATAGGTATGGCCGCCATTCCCATTAGATACTTGCCATGATATAATTACAAAGCCTCTGTGCTATCAGGACAGAAACCCACCACAAGTGACCCCATTCTGGAAACTACACCCCATAAGGAATTTAACAAGGGGTGCAGCGGGGATATGGCCCCCTGGTGACGGGCACATTTTTGCCGTAAAAATGAAAAAAAAAAGTATTTTCTATTTTCACGGCACATGTTCCACATATGTGCCAGTCACCAGTGGAGTCCATATACTTACTGCACCCCTTGTTAGATTCCTTATGGGGTGTGGTCTCCAGAATGCGGTCACTTGTGGGGGGTTTCTACTGTCCTGGCAGCACAGGAGCTTTGTAATTGCGACATGGCCTCCATCCTCTATTCCAACCTCTAAATGGCGCTCTGTCCTTTTGGTGGCTTGCCCTGTGCCCATATGGCACATTATGTCCACATGTGGGGTATTTTCATACACAGGGGAAATTATGCTATATGTTTTGCATTCATTTTCTTTTTTAACCTCTTGTGGAAATGGAAAAAATCAAGGCAAGACCAACATTTAGTTTAAAAAATGCTTAATTTTTACACTAAATCATTGATCTTGTCTTGAGTACAGAAATACCCCACATGTGGACATAAAGCGCCAGGCGGATGCAGGGTAAGTCTCCAAAGGGAGAGAGTGCCATTTGGCTTTTGGAGGCTGGATTTGGCTGGAATGGATTTGGAGGGCCTTGTTGCATTTGAAAGGCCTCTGTGTTGCCAAGACAGTTGAAACCCCCCACAAGTGACCCCATTATGGAAACTACACCGATCAGGGAATGTAACAAGGGGTGCAGTAAGCATATGGATCCCACTGGTGACGGGCACAAATGTGCAACAATGTGGCGTGAAAATGAAATATTACATTTTTTACACTATCAGGCTGGGTTCAAACTACGTATATTTCAGTCAGTATTGTGGTCCTCATATTGCAACCAAAACCAGGAGTGGATTAAAAACACAGAAAGGCTCTGTTCACACAATGTTGAAATTGAGTGGATGGCCGCCATTTAATGGCAAATATTTGCTGTTATTTTAAAACAACGGCTGTTATATTGAAATAATGGCAGTTATTTACCGTTATATGGCGGCCATCCACTCAATTTCAACATTGTGTGGACAGAGCCTTTCTGTGTTTTTAATCCACCCCTGGTTTTGGTTGCAATATGAGGACCACAATACTGACTGAAATATACGTAGTGTGAACCCAGCCTAATGTTGGTTTAGCCTTAAATTTTTCACAAGGCGTTAAAAGAGAAAAAACACACAAAATGTGTAGAGCAATCTCCCCCGAGTCCTTAAATACCCCACATGTGGACATAAAGTGCCATGTGGGCGCAGAGTAAGCCTCCAAAGGGTAGGAGCACCATTTGGATTTTGGAGGCTGGATTTGGCCAGAATGGATGATGAACGCCATGTCGCATTTACAGAGCAGTCTGCTGCCAAAACACTGGAAACCCCCACAAGTGACCCCATTCTGGAAACTAGACCCCTCAAGGAACCTAACAAGGGGTGCAATGAGGATATGAACCCCTTGATGACGGGCATATTTGTGCCGTGAAAGTGAAAAAATAAACGGTTTCACTTTTACGTCACATTGTTCCACATTTGTGCCCGTCACCAGTAGGGTCCATATGCTCACTGCACCCCTTTTTAGATTCCTTGAGGGGTATAGTTTCCAGAATGGGGTCACTTGTGGGGGTTTTCCAGTTTTTTGGCAGCACGAGGTCTCTGTAAATGTGACATGGCCCTTGAAATCCATTCCAGTGAAATTCAGCTTCCAAAGGCCAATTGGCGCTCCTTACCTTTGCGCTACAGAAACTGCGCTACACATTTGTTTTTTTTGTTTTTTTTATCCCCTTGTAAAAATGAAAAATGAAGGCTAGAACAACATTTTAGTGTAAAAAATTGAATTTTTCCTTTTTTGCGCCACATTGTTCTGAAAATCTGTGAAGCACCTGTGGGGTCCAAATTCTCACTGCACCCCTTGTTACATTCCTCGAGGGTGCAGTTTTCTAAATGGTGTCCCTTTAGGGGTGTTTTTTATGTTTTGGCACCCCAAAGCCTCTGCCAACCTGAAGTGGTACAGTCAAAAATGTCCAAATATAACGGAGGCATTGAAATTCACTGAGGCTTTTGGTTGCGTCAAATAGCGCAATAGGGCCACATATGGGGTATTTCTATAAACTGCAGAAACGGGGCAATCAATATTGGGGTGCATTTCTCTGGTAATACGTTTATAATTATGAAAAATATTGGATTACAATAAAATCTCTGCACAGAAAATTTAAATTTTAAAATTTCTTACACACTTAGCTTTTATTTCTGTGACTCCTCTAAAGGGTTAAAAAACTTTCTGGATGTACTTCTACAGAGTTTGGGGGATGCAGTTTCTGAAATGGGGTGCTTTGTGGGGCTTTCTAACATACAGTCCCCTCAAATACACTTTCAGGCTATGTTCACACTGCGTATGAGTCTGGCCGCATTTCGTACGCCGCCATACATGTGCGGCTGAAACTACGGGCGTGGGAAAAGTCGACATGCAGCCGGATGCATACGAACCGTGAACATACGCCCGTAGTACAGTTATGCTTTCCTAGCTTGATTTGAAGCGATCTGAAACAGTTCATTTACTTGGAAATCTTCGCCCAGCCCAATAAAACTCACAGAACCTTTTGGATCAAATAATCAAGTTCAATTTGGCTGAAATAAGTATTTTGTATGGGACCGCAAGGAAATCCACGGCCGAGAGTTGGAACATTTCCGTCCTCAAACAATGGTCTTGTTCAGTTTTCACGGCGCCGTATACGATCCGGCCGTAAGCTCATACGTAGTGTGCATTGTGCGGGCGTATATCGTATACTTTCAAGCGAACGCATCAACCTCAAAACTTTGTGCGTATATTCGCACTACGGACGGAATCATACGCAGTGTGAACATAGTCTTGTGTTCTGACAAGACAGAATGATATTTGAATGATAGCTGTGTTTGGCACACATACAGGAGGCAGGATGCTTCGCTGCATATACTAGTTTCTTCTTGTTCGAACTCTATGGAAGGACTCCAAGTTCAAACGTTTTTTTTTTACATTCAATCTGGGTTTCTAGGTTCCCCAATGCTTCTTATTAGGGAGGCGATGTCTTTTTGGTTTCAGTTAAACAGTTACCACATGCCAAGAAATGTATGTTTGGGTTTCTATTCTGCCATCCCCACCAAGCTAGAAATGTCTTGTTCCAGGGTCCTAATCTGTACTAATCGCTGCATAGAAAGTATCAGCTTCATGACAATATATCTACAAATGTTCCAATGGCTCATGGGGTACACTTAGTGGCATCAGGGCCGTTTTAATACATTGGTGGGCCCAGTGCACAGCCCTCAAGAGTGGGCCCCCCCTTCCCTTTTGGCACATTGTATAATGTACTGAATTTGCCCCCACACTGTATCAAGAGCCCCAATACATACAGTAGTTACCTTATAACACTATTTCCACCATTCAGTGATTACATATTACATAAAAACTGCACTGAACAAAACAGAAAGTTATCACCAATGATACCATTACATAATACCGCCACATCATGACCCCTAACACTACAACCCTATAACAGAGTGCAGTTACATCCAGTGACTCACCGGGGGCGTCTTTTCTGATCAGAGTCTGTCACCTTTTCTTTTTCTCTCCATCCAGCCTGGGCCACCTTGAAGTCTTCTCCTGGCTGTGAATCTTCTCTCCAGAATCTGCCAGACAAATATTTTAGGCTCCAACACATCCAGTAGTTAGGTCCCTTGTACCCCTATACAGTAGTTACACCCCTCTGTACCCCTACATAGTTACACCCCTCTGTGCCTCCATAGTTTTAAGGTGTCCCTGTAGTATATAGACCCTCATGTGCTCCTCTAGTTATATACAGTCCTGCTGTGCGCTCCCCCATTAGTATATAGCCCCCCTGTGCACTCTCCCCAGTAGTATATAGCCCCCCCTGTGCTCTCCCACAATAGTGTATAGCCCCCCTGTGCTCTCCCCCAATAGTATATAGCCCCCCTGTGCTCTCCCACAATAGTGTATAGCCCCTCTGTGCTCTCCCCCAATAGTATATAGCCCCCCTGTGCTCTCCAATAGTATATAGACCCCTATGCTCTCCCACAATAGTATATAGCCCCCCTGTGCTCTCCCCCAATAGTATATAGCCCCCCTGTGCTCCCCCAATAGTATATAGCCCCCTGTGCTCTCCCCCATAGTATATAGACCCCTGTGCTCTCCATAATATATAGCCCCCCTGTGCTCTCCCCCATAGTATATAGACCCCTGTGCTCCCCAATAGTATATAGCTCCCTGTGCTCCCCAATAGTATATAGCCCCCTGTGCTCCCCAATAGTATATAGCTCCCCTGTGCTCCCCCATAGTATATAGCCCCCTGTGCTCCCCCATAGTATATAGCCCCCTGTGCTCCCCCATAGTATATAGCCCCCTGTGCTGCCCAGTAGTATATAGCCCCCTGTGCTCCCCAGTAGTATATAGCTCCCCTGTGCTCCCCAGTAGTATATAGCTCCCCTGTGCTCCCCCATAGTTTATAGCTTCCCTGTGCTCCCCATAGTATATAGACCCCTGTGCTCCCCAGTAGTATATAGCTCCCCTGTTCTCCCCCATAGTATATAGCTCCCCTGTGCTCCCCCATAGTATATAGACTCCTGTGCTCCCCATAGTATATAGACCCCTGTGCTCCCCAGTAGTATATAGTCCCCTGTGCTTCCCCATAGTATATAGCTCCCCTGTGCTCCCCCATAGTATATAGCGCCCTGTGCTCCCCCATAGTATATAACTTTCCTGTGCTCCCCCATAGTATATAGCTCCCTGTGCTCCCCCATAGTATATAGCTCCTCTGTGCTCCCCCATAGTATATAGCCCCCTGTGCTCCCCAATAGTATATAGCCCCCTGTGCTCCCCCATAGTATATAGCCCCACTGTGCTCCCCATAATATATAGCTCCCCTGTGCTCCCCCATAGTATATAGCTCCCCCATAGTATATAGCTCCCCTGTGCTCCCCCATAGTATATCGCTCCCCTGTGCTCCCCCATAGTATATCGCTCCCCTGTGCTCCCCCATAGTATATAGCTCCCCTGTGCTCCCCCATAGTATATAGCTCCCCTGTGCTCCCCCATAGTATATAGCTCCCCTGTGCTCCCCCATAGTATATAGCTCCCCTGTGCTCCCCAGTAGTATATAGCCCCCTGTGCTCCCCCATAGTATATAGCTCCCCTGTGCTCCCCAGTAGTATATAGCCCCCTGTGCTCCCCCATAGTATATAGCTCCCCTGTGCTCCCCCATAGTATATAGCTCCCCTGTGCTCCCCCATAGTATATATCTCCCCTGTGCTCCCCAGTAGTATATAGCTCCCCTGTGCTCCCCCATAGTATATAGCCCCCTGTGCTCCCCCATAGTATATAGCTCCCCTGTGCTCCCCCATAGTATATAGCCCCCTGTGCTCCCTCATTGTATATAGCTCCCTGTGCTCCCCCATAGTATATAGCTTCCCTGTGCTCCCCCATAGTATATAGCCCCCTGTGCTCCCCCCTAGTATATAGCCCCCTGTGCTCCCTCATTGTATATAGCTCCCTGTGCTCCCCAGTAGTATATAGACCCCTGTGCTCCCCCATAGTATATAGCCCCCTGTGCTCCCCCATAGTATATAGCCCCCTGTGCTCCCCCATAGTATATAGCCCCCTGTGCTCCCCCATAGTATATAGCCCCCTGTGCTCCCCCATAGTATATAGCTCCCCTGTGCTCCCCAGTAGTATATAGCCCCCTGTGCTCCCCCATAGTGTATATAGCCCCCTGTGCTCCCCCATAGTATATATCTCCCCTGTGCTCCCCAGTAGTATATAGCTCCCCTGTGCTCCCCCATAGTATATAGCCCCCTGTGCTCCCCCATAGTATATAGCTCCCCTGTGCTCCCCCATAGTATATAGCCCCCTGTGCTCCCTCATTGTATATAGCTCCCTGTGCTCCCCCATAGTATATAGCTTCCCTGTGCTCCCCCATAGTATATAGCCCCCTGTGCTCCCCCCTAGTATATAGCCCCCTGTGCTCCCTCATTGCACATAGCTCCCTGTGCTCCCCAGTAGTATATAGCCCCCTGTGCTCCCCCATAGTATATAGCCCCCTGTGCTCCCCCATAGTATATAGCTCCCCTGTGCTCCCCAGTAGTATATAGCCCCCTCTGCTCCCCCATAGTGTATATAGCCCCCTGTGCTCCCCCATAGTATATAGCCCCCTGTGCTCCCCCATAGTATATAGCCCCCTGTGCCCCCCCATAGTATATAGCCCCCTGTGCTCCCCAATAGTATATAGCCCCCTGTGCTCCCCCATAGTATATAGCTCCCCTGTGCTCCCCAATAGTATATAGCTCCCCTGTGCTCCCCAATAGTATATAGCCCCCCTGTGCTCCCCAATAGTATATAGCTCCCCTGTTCTCCCCCATAGTATATAGCTCCCCTGTGCTCCCCAATAGTATATAGCCCCCTGTGCTCCCCCATAGTATATAGCTCCGCTGTTCTCCCCCATAGTATATAGCTCCCCTGTGCTCCCCCATAGTATATAGCCCCTGTGCTCCCCAATAGTATATAGCTCCCCTGTGCTCCCCCATAGTATATAGCTCCCCTGTGCTCCCCAATAGTATATAGCCCCCTGTGCCCCCCCATAGTATATAGCCCCCTGTGCTCCCCAATAGTATATAGCCCCTCTGTGCTCCCCCATAGTATATAGCCCCTGTGCTCCCCAATAGTATATAGCCCCCTGTGCCCCCCCATAGTATATAGCCCCCTGTGCTCCCCAATAGTATATAGCCCCCCTATGCTCCCCCATAGTATATAGTCCCCTGTGTGCTCCCCCATAGTATATAGCCCCCTGTCCTCCCCCATAGTATATAGCTCCCCTGTGCTCCCCCATTGTATATAGCCCCCTGTGCTCCCCCATAGTATATAGCTCCCCTGTGCTCCCCCATAGTATATAGCCCCCTGTCCTCCCCCATAGTATATAGCCCCCTGTGCTCCCCAATAGTATATAGCCCCCTGTGCTCCCCCATAGTATATAGCCCCCTGTGCTCCCCCATAGTACATAGCTCCCCTGTGCTCCCCAATAGTATATAACCCCCCATAGTATATAGCTTCCCTGTGCTCCCCAATAGTATATAGCCGCCCCCCCATAGTATATAGCTCCCCTGTGCTCCCCCATAGTATATAGCCCCCTGTGCTCCCCCATAGTATATAGCCCCCTGTGCTCCCCCATAGTATATAGCTCCCCTGTGCTCCCCCATAGTATATAGCTCCCCTGTGCTCCCCCATAGTATATAGCCGCCCCCCCCATAGTATATAGCTCCCTCATAGTATATAGCCTCCTGTGCTCCCCCATAGTGTATATAGCCCCCTGTGCTCCCCCATAGTATATAGCCCCCTGTGCTCCCCAATAGTATATAGCCCCCTGTGCTCCCCAATAGTATATAGCCCCCTGTGCTCCCCAATAGTATATAGCCCCCTGTGCTCCCCCATAGTATATTGCTCCCTGTGCTCCCCCATAGTATATAGCTCCCTGTGCTCCCCCATAGTATATAGCCCCCTGTGCTCCCCCATAGTGTATATAGCCCCCTGTGCTCCCCCATAGTGTATATAGCCCCCTGTGCTCCCCCATAGTGTATATAGCCCCCTGTGCTCCCCCATAGTGTATATAGCCCCCTGTGCTCCCCCATAGTGTATATAGCCCCCTGTGCTCCCCCATAGTATATAGCCCCCTGTGCTCCCCCATAGTATATAGCCCCCTGTGCTCCCCAATAGTATATAGCCCCCCCTCCCATACAACATTGAAAAAAACAAACACTGTTACTCACCTAGGTCCTCGCGTTCCTCTTCTCTTCTCTCTTGTGGCCGCACTTCCTGCGGTCACAAGAGGCTGCACTCCCCTTACCCTCGCGCCGACGCTCCAGTGACGTCGGGCGCTAGAGGGAGAGTGCGGCCTCTTGTGACCGCAGGAAGTGCGGCCACGAGAGTGACTGACAGGGAGGGAGCCAATGGCTCTCTCTCTGTCAGTGTCGCTGCTGCTGCAGCGCTGAAGCGCCGCAGCGGCAGCAGGCGGGCGGGGGCAGCGGCGGATGGGGGAGCCCTGCAGGGGGCGCCATAAAGGGGTAAGTAGATTACCCATCCATGGCGCTCCCCCCTGACAGGCTGGTGGCCGGAGCCCTGTGCGACCGCATTGGTCGCACATAGCAACGGCCGGCCTGCTCGGGGGGCCCCTTTAACCAGTGGGCCCGGTGCACGTGCACCATGTGCCCTCTGGTTAAAGCGGCCCTGAGTGGCATGGAATGTTAGGGGGTTGGGGAGGCCAACAAAAGATGTGCTGTGTTTAATGTGTTAAAAGATTACCTACCGGGTATTGTATGGCTATCTGAAACACATTTAACTAAGGACACCATAGCAGTCCTCTCCCGGAAATGGGATTGACATGGGATGACATGGGATGACATATCAATCCACTTACTCCACTCATGCTAGGGGAGTTACTGTCATGGTCCACAAGAATGTATTGTTTGTGTGTCACGCCTCCTTCATTGATGCGGAGGGGCGGTATGTCTGTTTACATTGCTCTATTTATAATGAGCCCCTTATTCTCGTGGCATTGTACATCCCACCCCCATATAATTGCTCCACCCTCAAGAAGGTACTGTCCATAGTCGCTACCATACTTGCCCACATTGCTTATCGGGGACTCCAATAACTTCTTGTCAGCTGTAACGTAACTTAGATATTCATCAATACTCCTGTTACTCTAGCTCCTATAAATACCTGTCCCAAACTGACCTAGCTATCGGTAACAGTAGTATAATTCCCCTAGTGAGCTCTGTAACATACTTATCCCGAAGTATATACGATCATTCACCTTTACATATAAAACTGCAATGGGGGACCCTGGGGCGCCGGGAAGGGAACCTATGGAGGCTGAATCCCTTCTCGCTCAATCTAGATAGATGTTAGTGCTGAAGTTTAGTTAGCGCTAGCAGAGTATTTTTGGAACAACCACGGCAAGCCCTACCTAACGAGCAGGCACCGGGGGTAGATGGCCTACCCGGGGAATTTTATAAAAGACATACTGACTTCCTTTCCCCCCACTTTTTAGAAACCTTTCAGGCTGCTCTGCAACAAGGGGTGCTACTGCCGTCTATGCGGAAAGCAATCATAGTACTGTAGTAATACCTAAACCGCAGAAGAACCCTGACTTACCTGACTCACAGGGCCGGATTACAGGGAGGGCACCAGGGGCACGTGCCCAGGGGCCTCCACCACTAGGTGGCCTCCACAAGCCCAAACCTGGAAGTGGTGTCTGGGAGCCAGTCCCACGCGCAAAAAGCATGTGGAAACCCTACCTGGACACAGCACTGGCCACACTGCATGCTGTCCAGGGAGGGAGGTGTAGGGTTAATCCTGTGTAAGCATCTCCTTCCTGGCAGGCTCAGACTCCCCCCTGGTGGGTCTTTGAATGGATTCTTCCTGTCAAGCTTCCGGTTACCTGTCTCCTGCCGAGGTCCTCACTCCCCCCTCGCCCCTCCCCCTCACTGAGGAGAGGACAGCGTGGGACCTCAGCAAGGAAACCTGATCTCTCCAGCAGGGATGTGACATCATGAAGCATGCTGAAGGATCTGTCACAGTGGCTTTCAGGCTGAAGGAACAGAGAAGACCTGTCATTTGCCCAGATCAGGTGAGTAAGAGGCTTTGTTTTGTATTGGCACATCAGAGCAGGGATATATACTATAGGGGCATATATCAGAGCAGGGGGCATATACTATAGGGGCATATATCAGAACAGGGGGCATATACTATGGGGGCATATATCAGAGCAGGGGGCATATACTATGGGGGCATATATCAGAGCAGGGGGCATATATCAGAGCAGGGGTATATACTATAGGGGCATATATCAGAGCAGGGGTATATACTATAGGGGCATATATCAGAGCAGGGGTATATACTATAGGGGCATATATCAGAGCAGGGGGCATATACTATGGGGGCATATATCAGAGCAGGGGTATATACTATGGAGGCATATATCAGAGCAGGGGTATATACTATGGGGGCGTATATCAGAGCAGGGGTATATATATATATATATATATATATATATATATATATATATATAGCGCCTGGGTGAAGTGTATGATATATAGCCCGTGTGCAGTGTATGGTATATAGCCTGTGTGCAGCATATAACATATAGCCTGTGTGCAGTGTATGATATATAGCCTGTGTGCAGTGTATGATATATATAGCCTGTGTGCAGTGTATGATATATATAGCCTTTGTGCAGCATATGAAATGTAGCCTGTGTGCAGTGTATGATATATAGCCTGTGTGCAGTGTATGGTATATAACCTGTTTGCAGCATATGACATGTAGCCTGTGTGCAGTGTATGATATATAGCCTGTGTGCAGTGTATGGTATATAGCCTGTGTACAGCCTATTATATATAGCCTGTGTGCAGTGTATGATATATAGCCTGTGTGCAGTGTATGATATATATAGCCTGTGTGCAGCATATGAAATGTAGCCTGTGTGCAGTGTATGATATATAGCCTGTGTGCAGTGTATGGTATATAACCTGTGTGCAGCATATGACATGTAGCCTGTGTGCAGTGTATGATATATAGCCTGTGTGCAGTGTATGGTATATAGCCTGTGTGCAGCCTATTATATATAGCCTGTGTGCAGTGTATGATATATAGCCTGTGTGCAGCATATGACTTGTAGCCTTTGTGCAGCATTATAGCCTGTGTGCATATGACATGTAGCCTGTGTGCAGTGTATGGTATATGGCCTTTGTGCAGCATATGGTATATAGCCTGTGTGCAGTGTATGGTATATGGCCGTTGTGCAGCATATGACATATAGCCTGTGTGGAGTATGATATACAGCCTGTGTGCAGTGTATGGTATTTAGCCTGTATGCAGAGTATGGTATATAGCCTGTGTGCAGTGTATGATATATAGCCTGTGTGTAGTGTATGATATATAGCCTGTGTGCAGCATATGACATGTAGCCTGTGTGCAGCTACTGTATATATGCCATGATCCTTAGGGTATATTCACATGTACCATATCTGCTATAGATTCTACACTGAGGTAGCCGTGATCTCACTCAACACTGCCAAAGCATTTGACAGCGTCGAGTGGGAGTTCCTTTGGTCAGTTATGGAGCGTATGGGGTTTGGGGAGAATTTCATAAATTGGGTAAAGCTGCTCTATTCTGGTCCGGAGGCACGGATAAGGGCAAATGGCAGGTTGTCAGTTTGGCACGGGGAACGAGGCAGGGATGCCCGTTGTCCCCGCTGCTGTTTGCCATTGCCATAGAGACGCTGGTGGCTCTCATTAGGAAATCGGAGGCCATAATGGGCTTCCCAAAACGGGGGGGGAAAGCGTATCTCACTGTACGCGGATGATATGTTACTATATACTGCTGACGTAGTCCAATCTATAGGCCCTATAATGGATATCATTGAGGGTTTTGGAAAAAGGTCAGGACTAACAATAAACTGGGATAAGTCCGTAGTGCTCCCCCTAACACCCCCTTTACCTGTGGACGCCTTGTCCTCTGCCCCGCTGCAAGTGGTTTCTAGGTTTAAGTACTTGGGGATCCTTATCACAAGCCGATGCATGGGCCAAATTGCCTCTGCCTGTGGTTGGAAGGAGTAATTTGCTCAAAATGATCCTTATGCCTCAGCTGTTATACATTTTACATAATTCACCAATGTGGATTCCAGCTAAGCACTTTAAACGTATTAACTCCATAATTAGGGATGTTATTTGGAAAAAGTCAGTAGCTAGAATTAAGCTGGAAGTTCTTCACAGGGGCAAAGATGATGGTGGCTTGGCCATCCCTGACCCATTTTTATATTTTATGGCAGCACAACTGTACCATCCTAAGGGGTGGGGTCAGACGGATGCTAAGAGTATTGCTGGTCAACTGGTCACGGGGCTCACGGGATGTACCCCACCTATAGCAGCTATTGAAGCGAATTGTATGAAGAGCCAAGAAAGGACACTCCCCACCCTACTCCTCATGTCTAGAGCCTGGAACAAAATTAAGTCACTTCTAGGTATCTCAGGTTTTACTACTTTCACACCCTTATGGCACAACCCAGCACTCCCGGTAATATTCTGACTAGAAGGTTTCTCGCCATGGGCCAAGAAAGGGGTACACTTCATATCTCAGGTATGGAGCAATGGCGTAGTGGAATCTTTTAAGAAATTGAAAGAGGAATATTTACTCTCTAACAATATGTTTTTTTAGTATCTGCAACTCCGACATGCCCTCCAGACCCAACATGCCTCCTCGCCATTTAGTATCAGCACACATACCTTACTAGAAGAAATTGGTAGTAGAGGCTCAATGAGAGGTACTATATCCCTGATATATAACACACTGCTGGCAGCAAAGCTATCAGATACCCCTCTACCAGTAAGGGATAAATGGGTAGCAGAAGTCGGGACCATAGATGATACTCTATGGCGTAAGCTACTTACATTAACACCCATACTCTCTCTTAGTAAACCACAACGCCTGTCAAAACTATTTTTGGTGCACCGAGTATACCGAACCCTGTTAATGTTGCATAAAATAGGCTACAGAACTGACTCCCGCTGTCCAAGATGTGGGGAGGGTGAAACTCATATTCTGCACATGTTCTGGACATGCCGGGAGCTGGAATCCTACTGGAGGGAAATTCTAGATCTCATTAAGAAGGTGTACGGGATAGCACTTACTTTACACCCGAAACAATGTATTCTAGGGCTGTTGGATCATCTGAACTTAGATGATTATACTTTGATAGGGGTGCAATGCCTGCTATACCAAGCCAGGAAGACAATAAAGTAGCTTCTAAGTGGATCCAGCCTCAGGCCCCTACTGTGGCTGAGTTCACAAACAGAATTTGGTGATACGAATGGAGAGGGGAGGGGTATACCTAAAAAGAAACTGTTCTCAGAAATTCTAGGCTATATGGGGAGGTGGGTTGATACACCGGGGCTGCCATCGAGATCTCTCCTACAACTTTGTAGGAACCCAATGCAGGAGGAGATGTGTACTGAAGTAGGGGGAGATGGCCTCGTGCCTTTGCTCTATCATTCTTTATTCTTGGCATGGTGTTGTTTTGATTGTAGTGTTAAATGTGAAAAGCTCATGCAATAAGTATGTTTCTTTATGTTTTGTTTTTTGTAGTGATTATTACTGGTTGTGCAAAAAAAGAAAAATCAAAAAACGCTCTCTTTCTCCTAAGTATGATATGTACAATACTCATCTATCAGGACCACTGAATTGTATTTGTCATTGATATTCTGCTATGTCTCTGATACTGTATATGCGGTTTTTATTAATAAGAAAAATATCTGATTTAAAAAAAATATTCAATGCTGCCCTGCCTCCTGCTCACTCAGCTGTCAGCCAGTGTTTCTGATTTCAGATCAGTCCTCTGTAGGCAGTTTATTTCTGAAAGAAAACGTCAGCTATAGTTGAATGCCTGAGCCCAAATGTGTTGGAGCTGTGGTCTAGGGGTAAATCACCTGCAGGTCTTTGTTTGGTTCAAATCCCCTGATGGAAATGAAATATGGGTGTTTATCTCTTTTTTTCTTATTATTATTGTATTATTTTTAAAAGTGCAAAAATTCCCAATCAGGTCCAAATTAGTTTTAAAAATAGTTTTTTTAATTCAATAATGCAAAAAATAAAAAATAAAGAGTTATTTATTTATTTTTCTCATTGTATTATCCCCTTCAGAATCGGTCCAGATAGTGCCTTAAAGTGACTGTACCACCAGGCCCAGGCTGAAGCACTGGAGGTGGTCTGACCCATCCCCAGTGTGAAGAAATTCCAGGCCCTCCATGATGTGACTCCATTAGAATCAATGGAACCCTATCATAGAGGGGCTGGGGTTTCCTCCCACAAAGGGTGGGTCAGCCCGCCTCCAGTGCTTCAGCCTGGGCCTGGTGGTACAGTCACTTTAAAGACCAGAGCCCATTTTTAAAATCTGACCAGTCTCACTTTATGTAGTTACAGCTCTGTGATACTATAACTTATCCATACAAATTTGAAATTGTTTTCTTGTACTTTAGGTTAGTGGTAAATTTTGACTGATAGAGGTCAACGCGGCGATACTAAATATGTGTACTTTTTCATTCATTTATTTTTTACATTTATTATTGCATTGGGGCGATGGGGATTTTATGTGTTTCGTGATTTTTTTTAAATTTATTTTATTTGTGTGTGTTTTATGTTTACTGTTGTACTTTATTTTTCTGTCCCACCATGGCGACTTCACTATTTCATTGCCTGATTACAGGCACATTACATTGTAATGTGCCTGTAATAGCCAAAGCTGGCCTCAGTCTTAGGGCTTAGCCTGATCAGCCACTGTAGTTATGACACAGGAGGCTTCAGGGAAGCTCCTGCGCCATGCATCATCCACGGATGTAACTGTCCATCCTTGAGCAGCAAGGTTCCACAAAAAGGAATGTACGGTTATGTCCCTGGCCCTGAAGAGGTTAAAAGAACTAAACTAATTTGGATGTGATTGGGAATTCTTTGCACTTTTAAAAATGATACAGTAATGAAAAAAGTAAATAATTATATTTTATTTTATTAGGGTATTTGAACCAAAAAAAGACCCGCTGGTAGTCTCTCGGCAGGTGATTTACCCCTAGACCACAGCTACAACACAAGTTAGGAGATTCAACTACAGTATATCTGTTTGCAGATTAGTCCTCTATTGCCACATAAGGCCGGGCAGCATTGATTATAAGGAGGAAGGAGTGATGAGGCATGCCAGAGTGCATCACGCACAACAACCCTTTGCCTCTTCATTACAGTAGGAGACCTGCTTAATCCACTGCATGGACAAATTTCCAAAAGGTACAATGCTCACTAGGGGACAGCCAGCTACTGCACACTGTGAGCAGCAGTGGTAGGGCCCGGATGCTGAAAGATTCACTTTCCCTGAGTAATAAACATGCACTAAAGCAGCAGAAAAAATAGTGAGGCATTAGCTAGATTCTCACCTTGGTGATAGTTGGTTTGCCACATCATCTAAAAAAGGAAGGAGGAGGTGAATTGTGAATACCATACAAACTACTTCCATACACTTTTCCAATGCAATGTTTCCTTATCCTAACAAGACTTTATTATACCACCACTTACATTTGGTTCTTCTCTGTTTCAGCACAAGGCAGCAAAACAGGACATTAACCATAAGAATTGCAGCAAATAGTGCCAAACCTGCCACAATGAGAGGCAACAGTGGGAGCTCCACCCTGACTGACAGGAGACCTACAGTAGAGAAACAATAACATGTTTTAAGCAATAATCATTCTCAGTCACTCATTGTAATATAATTCAGATGTGCTACTACTAAAGATGAGCAAACTTACAGTGATCGCAAAGCAAATTCATTAGCTCGGAAGTTGGGTTATCAGCTGGCTGCCTTTTAACTCCATGCTGCTCCGCTACGGGTGCCCAGGAAAACTGGATCCAGTCCTGGGAAACTGGAAAAAGTTTCCCAAGACTAGATCCGGCTTTTCCAGGCACCTGGGGAGGAACTAAAAGGCAGCAAACTTATTACTGTAAATTCACTCATCTCTAGTTACTACTAAAGACAGATTAGTTAAAATACCTGTTGATCTAACAGAGGTTTGACTGACTCCACTTTGCTTGGTGCTGACTTTTACCCTTAGACTACCATTCCCATCTATACTGCGGGTGTCCAATAGAAGAAAACGAGACGAATTTGTGAGAAATTGTCCATCTTGATCTCGAAGGTTAAAGCCAGATGGAGGTTTACTCTGGATGACCAGCAGAAGTATAAGGGATAATCCAGAGATATGGGGTGCACTAACTGGAGAGACTGGTGGGACTAGAAGGTGAGAAATGTCAATTTATCACAGACTGTATGTGCAAAATATGGTTATTATTTGTGTTCAAACTGTACATTTTTATTTTGCACTGTATGAACCTTCATGTTCACTTCTAGACAAACTTATTTTACCAACCAAAATGTTTTACACTTTCTCAACAAAGTACTATAATTTATGTGCGTCTAACCATCTGTATTTTCAGATTTCAATTGCAATTTGAGGCTATGTTCACACTACGTATATTTGAGGCTGTATGTTCGAGGCTGTATAGCAACCAAAACCAGGAGTGGATTGAAAACACAGAAAGGCTATGTTCACATAATGTTGTAATTGAGTGGATGGCCGTCATTTAATGGCAAATATATGCTGTTATCTTAAAACAACGGCTGCTGTATTGAAATAATGGCAGTTATTTACTGTTATATGGTGGCCATCCACTCAATTTCAACATTGTGTGAACAGAGCCTGTGTTTTCAATCCACTCCTGGTTTTGGTTGCTATGAGGACCTGACATGAGGACCAATAACAGCCTCAAATATACATAGTGTGAACCCAGCCTAAATGTCCAAAAAAGGGGTCCATGGAGCCTCAGATGCGAGTCTAAGAACACAGGAATAGCTGGATATCCCTCCAGGGAAGGAAAACTTGTTGCCAAGGGGTGCCTCCCAGTGGGAAGATCACCAAACCACCCTGACACATAGCCCCTTAAGTCCAACTTGGTTGCGAGTATCGGGACACAAATAGGGAAATACCAGCGTGGCCCTTTTGTGTCAAAGTCTAACTCAGCTGGGAGTATTGTCACATGACAAGGGTTCACCAAAGCCAGGCATCCATATAGTGTAAAACTACAACTCCCAGCATTTACTGCAGTCTGCAGTCCTCAGGGTGTGCTGAGATTTAAAGTACAGATGAATAGACAACTCAAGGGATTGTCCCCTTGGAAACTACAACTCCCAGTATTTCCTGAGAGCTTCATAAGTGTAAGGCATTCTGAGAGTTGTAGTTATTGTTATTCCAGGAGTTGTGGTCACAGATACATTAGTACAGGATGGGACCATGTCAGCATGTCGCTTCTGATTCTTTCATTATTTGGGTGCCTCCCATGATCAGTTCTATTGGTGGGCCACACGTACCCCAGTCCCACACTGGGGCCTGCACAGGCTGCAGTGCAGTCCTTTAGTGGGCCCTGGCATCTGTGCTGTAGGGCCCTCCCGAGAAACCAGGACACATGTACCGGATACCTGGGCGTACATATGTGTGTGCCTTTAAAGGAGAAGTCCGGCAAAATTTTTTTACTTAAGTATCGTATTGCCCCCCAAAAGTTATACAAATCTCCAATATACACTTATTACAGGAAATGCTTATAAAGTGCTTTTTTCCCTGCCCTTACTAATGCATCAAGCCTTCACTTTCTGGATAAAACGGTGATGTCACAACCCGAATCCCAGAGCTGTGCGGGCTGTGGCTGCTGGAGAGGATGATGGCAGAGGGATGCTCAGTGTCCCTCCAGTGCCCTGTGTCCCTCAGTGTCCCCCTGCCAACATCCTTTCCAGCAGCCACAGCCCGCACAGCTCTCCCAACTGACCACAAACCTGTCAAGTGTAGTCATAACCTTGAACATTTAAAGGGGTATTCCACCCAAACATAACTTTTGATATGTTGCTGCCCATGGTGAGACTTTCAATTCCATTCATACTTGTTATTATCTATTCAATATCCTTCCCCAAATTCTGAGCTGCTTCTTTTTTGCTAAAACCACAAAATTCTGTGTGTGAGCATTTCTGTCTCTCCCTCCCTTCTGAGACAGCTGAAGTAAACAAGTCCCTTACTTTAGTCCCTAAACAAGACACTTACTTTATCTGTAATATTGTAGCTTCTTTGTAATGCTGTAGGGGTTAATCACAGTAAGTTCACTAGCAACTTGACTTCAGATTAACAAACAACTGCATAGGGACGTAGACCTCTGGACCGCCGTACAGGGACGTCCGGGCACAGGGCTTACCCGGGCAATTGCCGGGGCTCACAGCACCTCTATGGGCCCAGAGAGGGAGGGGGGCTCTGTGTTCTAATGTTCAGCCTGCTCACTGTAGTGCAGGATGAGAGAGCTGAACATCAGAAGACACAGGAGAAGGAGCAGGAGAGAGAAAAAAGGTGAAGGACCTGATCACATGACCCTCAGGTCTTCAACCTCAGAGTGTGGAGATCAGCCTGACAGAGAGGAAGATGGAGAAGACTGAGCTGTAAGTGCTGTGTCAGTCCGTCAGTAATGTGTGTTTGTGTATGTTAGTGGTGTAGTGATTGTGCATAGTGGATGGATGAGGGGCCCGCTGGGCTCTGTCGCCCAAGGGCCCAAAAAAACCTGGAGCCGACCTTGCCTCCGTACCATTTCTCTCCACTTCCAAACCATGAAATACAGACTCACCATGATTCGATCCCCGCTGCGGGAGGTGCTCATAGGCAGAGAATAAAAGACAGCCCTCTAGGCATCCAACCTAAGAAAGGAAGTCGAAGCACTCTCGAATCGCAGCAAAAGTGTTGCTTATTCATCAAACAAACAGGACATCTGAAGCGGACACTGAAAAGGCAGCAGTTTTACACAACACTGTGTGCTTCTTCACAGCCCTGACATCATGACGTATCCCTCCACTTATTTTATACAAATCACTTAACTTAAATTGGGAACATACATGTGCAGTGTCCCAGAACATGCAGACTACTACTCCTATTATGGCCATTTCTCTTGCTGTGTCAATGCCTGTTCTGGTAAGTGTTTGCACTGCAACTGCTGCTGGTTTTCCCCTAGTATTCTCTAGTAATGTGCATTCTCATATATATTCTCATGTATTCCTGTGTATTAATACAGTGTACAGTGGTATGCAAGGCTGTTGATCACGTGACCTGTAACCATGGTTCCTCCAATGGCCGACTAGCTCTGGCCAGGAGCAACCATGTGACCTCCCACTTCCTCCTAACAAGTTAGTCTTCCCCCTGCTTCCAAGCAAGGAGGATGTGTGTCGTCCCTCTCCTGTCTCAGAGGAGTTGGGCTTCTTCTCTGCAGCCTCTTCACCATAAGAAGAGTGACTGATTCTGCTGCTGTATTCAAGTCTTCGGCTGTATCTGCCTGCTCAAGTGTCCGGAGTCTTTTCTCTCATCTGGGTGTCATTTCGTTATTTCTCCTCATCGCTGCAAGGATTCACAGCAAGTATTATTCTCAAGCTAATCCACCCAGCAACGCTATTTCTCTCATACTCCTACTCCCATCATCCGGCACGTATTCTCACAGCCTATGCAGCACCACTCCTGCTTTATTTGTCAAAGCCTGCTATATACCCGGTTGCATCCGGACAGAACTGTTGCTACTAGTTACCTCATCTATAATAAAACCGCTGTTACTGAACCCTGGCATTGGTGTCCACTAACTGGTGCCCTGACTAGGTGCAGCGAAGAATCGCATGCCCATCATCACCCGCAGATTCCACAGACCAGCCCTACAGCTGTGCTGCCCTCAGGCCTATACCGTGACAAGTATAACCCCTGCAGCTGCCCTGGTCATTGCCCGCTCATAACACCAGCACTGCGGAAGTGGCCCCCAGGGGCCAGGGCATCGCATTTGGCGTCACGAACAGGATACAGACTGTGTTGTGCCAATTGTCAGTGCCCCCAGAACTGTACTGAAACCCCCTAGAGACTTTGCTGATTGCTATGGGGTTGATTGAAGTGTTTCGGGCCCTGAACTGTACACAAGATGGCCGCCGTCTTCTTCAATTTCTGGCTGCGCCATACCCCGGTGAGGAGGGGGTTAACAGCCATGCTGCCAAAGCGCGGGAATCGCCCGGCGCCATAGACTTTCCATTGGCTGCTCCTGATTGGCTGCCTGGGCCGGATGACGTCACTGTTGCTGGGCAGATTCTAGAGCCTGATCCTCCAGCCTGGCACTCCTCCCCTTCCTGCTACAAGTTCCGGCCAGAGCGTGACAAGATGGCGGCCTACGAGGAGCACCTGCCTACAGCCGCAGCTCCTGTGATACTGGAGCTGCCGGAGAGCAATCCTGCCTGCCTGCTAGCACCGCTCCCATCCTACAGCGACACCAGCTGGGCCACTGCCCCGTCGGACGACGGAAGTCTTAGCCGGGCCTTCATCCCGGCCTCTGCTGATCAGAATGAGGGGCCCATACCTGAGACCATCATTTCTCCAGGACCCGGTCACTCCAGCACCGCTGACCTCGCTTCTTGTACCGGAGGGTCCTCATCACCGGACAGCGAACAGATTGTAAGTGGACCGACTCTGTTGTCCTCAGTCCCTGGCCCTAAAGGGGAGAACTCTGCTAAAGCCTTCATATCCCCGGGTCTGTGGCAACCTCCAGGGCGTGATTCGCCACCCCTGCCGCAATGGATGCTCGGGCCGGGGCCTAAGATTATGCAGCTGATCGAGGACATTCAGCAGGCCCTCGCTGCCCTGTCGCCTGCCACTACAGCTGCCACCGCTATGCCTAGCGCTACTCCTGCAGCTTCCACTACAGCGGGCCCGTCTACTACCGCAGTCCCCTCTACTGCCCCCACTGCTGTGGCTAAGGCTGCCTCTCCTACCACGACCGTCACCTATCATGTGGCCCCCATCATCTCTCCTATCATCACGGTGACGCCCAGCATTGTAGTCACTACTGCATCCAGTGATGCTTCTGCTCCAGGCCCTTCACGCTATCGCTATCCGTGGAAGAAGAAAAAGAAGAAGCCTACTCAGGGTCCTCCAGGACATTTCTGCTAAGTATCCGCTACAAAGACCAGAGCCCTTAAACTGTTTCTGTTGTCTAACTGTTTAATTGTTCCAGTTCCTGCAACGTTCAAGGTTCGTGCCTGGTCCTTCTGACCAAGTTCCCTGTGCTAACCAGCCATGAGCTGATGGACACTTACAATAACAAAAAAAAGGTTCTCTAGTGCCTGTCCCAGAGCCTTTTACATGGACGATGTCTAATTGCCTAAAAGAGACTCTCCCTAACAGAGACACTTAACCCATTCCTTCCTAATGCACTTTCCTGAGATTGTGTGTTCCACACAGGGTATTATTGCACTTATTTCATTATTGCACTTTTCCTACTATTGCATTCCAGTGTTATCGAAGTCTTTGTATTTCCTCCTCTGAGCAAGCACAAGGTTACATAGCTTGCCTCAGAGTAGAGCGCCTCTTTTGTAAAACAGTATATTTTCCAGTGTCTAAGACAGATAGCTCCTCCTCTGAGTAAGAGAAGTCAGTATATACATATACCTCAGAGAAAGTCCAGTTTATGTAGGAGTGTATTCTCTCATCCAGTCTCATTATTGTGTATTATTATCGTATCTATAGCTGGAAAGATTTAGTTGAGCCAGTTTGTATTCAGATTTCTCTCAGGTTTCATTCAGATTCATGTGAGCCAGTTCTCCCCAAGACCTCGCAGTATTTGTTGTCTTTTGTGTTTCCCTTCCTTTTGTTTCCAGTATTTGTTCACCTCTGTCTTGTCCCAACACAGTAGTAATCACACATAGTCTTACCTAACCTTCACACTGGTCCATACATATTGCACCTTGGATACCCTTTCGTGTGTTTGGCCTATTGAGTAATTGTGTTGTATGATTGACCCGTATGCATGGGCGCCCAGATGTATGCTTGCTTTTATTATTTTGTTCTATTCTCTTCCAGGTATCCAAGACATTTCACAAACACGCCAAGGGACTACACAGGGCTTCACAGTTCTCCTCCAGTAGGGTAACACATTTAACAGAAAACCTACTGTCTAACTGGCTGGAATATGGAGGGTCACCCGCCAGCAGTTAAGTTGTCCTGGCTTACACGTCAGATGGTTCACGCACTAGCTACCTGGTCGCCAGAGTACGTTAGGCACCCCTAGGTCCTGCCACTAGGGTTTCTCATTCTCTCTCTCTTCTCACCTGTGCCTTGGGCGTGGGAAACACACACCTCATCACACTCACTCTCATCATTCATTCCTGTTGTTTGATTGTCCAGTCTATTCATGTTTGCTGCCTTCTAGATTCGCCGAGGTCGGCTCAAATTTGCTAGGGAGGTATGCAGTGTCCCAGAACATGCAGACTACTACTCCTATTATGGCCATTTCTCTTGCTGTGTCAATGCCTGTTCTGGTAAGTGTTTGCACTGCAACTGCTGCTGGTTTTCCCCTAGTATTCTCTAGTAATGTGCATTCTCATATATATTCTCATGTATTCCTGTGTATTATTACAGTGTACAGTGGTATGCAAGGCTGTTGATCACGTGACCTGTAACCATGGTTCCTCCAATGGCCGACTAGCTCTGGCCAGGAGCAACCATGTGACCTCCCACTTCCTCCTAACAAGTTAGTCTTCCCCCTGCTTCCAAGCAAGGAGGATGTGTGTCGTCCCTCTCCTGTCTCAGAGGAGTTGGGCTTCTTCTCTGCAGCCTCTTCACCATAAGAAGAGTGACTGATTCTGCTGCTGTATTCAAGTCTTCGGCTGTATCTGCCTGCTCAAGTGTCCGGAGTCTTTTCTCTCATCTGGGTGTCATTTCGTTATTTCTCCTCATCGCTGCAAGGATTCACAGCAAGTATTATTCTCAAGCTAATCCACCCAGCAACGCTATTTCTCTCATACTCCTACTCCCATCATCCGGCACGTATTCTCACAGCCTATGCAGCACCACTCCTGCTTTATTTGTCAAAGCCTGCTATATACCCGGTTGCATCCGGACAGAACTGTTGCTACTAGTTACCTCATCTATAATAAAACCGCTGTTACTGAACCCTGGCATTGGTGTCCACTAACTGGTGCCCTGACTAGGTGCAGCGAAGAATCGCATGCCCATCATCACCCGCAGATTCCACAGACCAGCCCTACAGCTGTGCTGCCCTCAGGCCTATACCGTGACAAGTATAACCCCTGCAGCTGCCCCGGTCATTGCCCGCTCATAACACCAGCACTGCGGAAGTGGCCCCCAGGGGCCAGGGCATCGCACATGCAACAATTGTTGCATTTATTACACATAGAGGTGTACATATACACAATTGTGTACGTATAAATAGTACCAATACATCTTTTAAACAACAGGCATCTTAGCTGAGTGAGCGCTTGCATAGGTGAGGATACCCCCAAAAAGAGATTAATTAGGCTCTTGATAGGGCACACATTCTTGACCGTAATGTACTAATTTTTAAGAAAAAGTCACAGACTATTAATTGTCCTTCTAGGTTTGTGTTCACATTTGGCCACAGTTTTATGGACAATATTAAAGGGGTATTCCAGGATATTTTGACATTTACTCTACAGATTAGTCTTGTAATATAATCAATTTGTCTCATTAGTTTCTATTACGAATTTTGTCTCTTTCTCGCAATTTTTACATGAGTCACGTGGTCCTGTGACGTCACCGAACCGGAAGAGTACTGACTTGCCGACTCAGCCGGCCTCTAGTTAGATATTCACTTAGCAGGCTTCAGAGCCTTACAAACGGCCCTCCCTGAGCACGGGACGTCACATGACACCCTGTTCCAGAACTGGCCTGTCAGTGTAATCACCTCAATCCTCCCGGCCCCCCTCCCTGTGTAATGATTGTGCCCCCCCCCCTCTCTGTAAATCATTGCGGAGCCCACGGCCGCGTCCCCCCTCCCTGTGTAATAATTGCGCCCCCCTCCCCCTCTCTGTAATGATTGCGGACCCCTCCCGGCCGCGTCCCCCATCCCTGTGTAAACATTACGATATACAGATCACTCACCCCATGGTAAGCCTGTTGCATCGCTGGACCCGATTTCGGCGCCTTTTTCAAGCAGCTATCCTCAGCTGACAGGCGCTCTGTGTGAGGCAGGAGAGATTCCTTTCCTGCTTCGTACAGAGCGCCTGTCAGCTGAGTTGTATCGGGCGATCTATAGGTGCTCTGTACGAAGCAGGAAAGGAATCTCTCCTGCCTCACACAGAGCGCCTGTCAGCTGAGGATAGCTGCTTGAAAAAGGCGCCGAAATCGGGTCCAGCGATGCAACAGGCTTACACCAGGGGGTGAGTGATCTGTATATCGTAATGTTTACACAGGGTCGGGGGACGCGGCCAGGAGGGGTCCGCAATCATTACAGAGAGGGGGAGGGGGGCGCAATCATTACACAGGGTCGGGGGACGCAACCGGGAGGGGTCCGCAATCATTACAGAGGGGGGGGGGGGGACGCGGCCGGGGGGGACGCGGCCGGGGGGGTCCGCAATGATTTACAGAGAGAGGGGGGCCAGGGCTGAGGGGTCCGCAATCATTACACAGGGAGGGGGGCCGGGAGGATTGAGATGATTACACTGACAGGCCAGCTCTGGAACAGGGCGTCATGTGACGTCCCGTGCTCAGGGAGGGCCGTTTGTAAGGCTCTGAAGCCTGCTAAGTGAATAACTAACTAGAGGCCGGCTGAGTCGGCAAGTCAGCACTCTTCCGGTTCAGTGACGTCACAGGACCACGTGACTCATGTAAAAATTGCGAGAAAGAGACAAAATTCGTAATAGAAACTAATGAGACAAATTAATTTTATTACAAGACTAATCTGTAGAGTAAATGTCAAAATATCCTGGAATACCCCTTTAAGTCTGTGATCTTCAAACATTGGCATCTACTAGCCGGTGGTCCTGCGTTAAAAGAGTTAAAGTGGCACTATCAGCAGGTTCTTCCCAGAGAACCTGCTGATATGCTGTAGTAGCTGTGTATGTCAATAGTAGATAGCCATTAGTTTAACCCCTGTCCCCTCCCGCATTGTTTGTAAAATCACTAAATGCTCTTATGCAAATTACTAGCATAGGAGCATTGAGGGCGTTGCTCTGGGCCGGAGAGCATCGCCGCGCCCCATCCAGCCCACCTTCTGCTGTCCTGTCCACTATGCATGTTTATAACTGCATAGTGGGCTGCATACACTGCGGTTGCGCAGGAAAGAATTCCTGCCGGAGACAGGCTGCTTCCCGTGCATGCGCGAATCCCCCGGGCCGCTGCTCATCCTCCCGGAGGTCCCTCGGGACGTAAGTATAAGATAGACTTTATACTTATGTCGCTTTTTCCTCCTCGCCTTCTAAGGCCGTGTTCACACAGAGCAAGAGGGGTGGAATTCCGTGGCGGAATGACGACAGCCTCCATGTCATAATAACACTCTATAGGAGGCTCACACGCTCTCTCAGAGTCTCTCCGCGCTGAAGAATGAACATGTTCATTCTTCAGCACCAAGAGATGCAGCATGCGAGCCTCCCATAGAGTGTCATTATGATAATCTACCATAAAATGAATGTTGGAACCCCAAAATATTATTTCTGGGATGAAATTGGGGGAAAAATGCAATTGTATATTTAAAAGGGCCCTATAGTGACTCTTTCAGGAGTTGTGGTCACAGATACATCAGTACAGGATGGGACCATGTCAACATGTCACTTCTGGTGGGTTCTTTATTTAGGTGCCCCCATGATCAGTTCTATTGGTGGGCCACAGGTACCCCAGTCCCACACTGGGGCCTGCACAGGAAACAAGGACACATGTACCAGATAGCTGGGCGTACATATGTGTGTGCCTTTAAAGGAGAAGTCCGGCAAAATTTTTACTTAAGTATCGTATTGCCCCCCAAAAGTTAAACAAATCTCCAATATACACTTATTACGGGAAATGCTTATAAAGTGCCTTTTCCCTGCCCTTACTACTGCATCAAAGCTTTACTTTCTGGATAAAACGGTAATGTCACGACCCGACTCCCAGAGCTGTGCGGGCTGTGGCTGCTGGAGAGGATGATGGCAGAGGGATGCTTAGTGTCCTTCCAGTGCCCTGTGTCCCTCAGTGTCCCCCTGCCATCATCCTTTCCAGCAGCCACCGCCCACACCGCTCTGGGAGTCAGGTCGTGACATCACCACTTTATCCAGGAAGTGAAGCCTTGATGCAGTAGTAAGTTCAGGAAAAAGCACTTTATAAGCATTTCCAGTAATAAGTGTTTATTGGTGATTTGTATAACTTTTGGGGGGCAATACTGGGAAGGTGGCCATGAAAGGGTTATTACTTTGGGTAAAAACATTGTAATCCTTAAAATGGTTTCAGCCTTGCAACTGCTTCTAGAAGAAGACGAATGCCGGCAGCACGCCGATGAGAAAATCACCATGAACCTACATCGTAGTCATAACACGGACACAAGAATCCAAGTGACAGGGATAGTCACTTGGGAACAAGGGAGATGAAAAGCAAATCTCATGTTAAGTCTACTGATTCTTTAAATCTGTGGCTTATCCGTGTATCAGACTGTTCTGAATGAAACTGGAGGTGTATGAGTCGATCTCTGGAGGTCACTGAACGGCCAGTAGGTGCCTCCGCTGTACGGTCCTAAGAACTTTTAATATATATATCTATATAGCCGTAACCATCGACTATCTCCTGAGATGCTTGCAGGTTTTCTTCCTCTGGAGTTGTGCGACTGTTTTTTTTTTTCTTTTTTTTGTCTATTGAGTTGATATTGTGCAGTTTTTTCATGGTTGTCGCAAGTTTTTGTTTTGCTGTGTTCGGTGCCACTTTTTTGGGCTTTTTACTGTGGAGAGTTCGCTAATCGGACACCACAGGGTATCCGCCTCCTGGGTGAGATCGCTAGATTAGCTACGATCACGTCCCGAGGTACAGACTGACACAGGGACAACCAAGCGTCTGGTGTTGTGACGCTGAAGTGTGTGAGTGTGTGTGTGTGTGTGTGTGTGGGGGGGGGGTTATCAGTCGCTCAGCTTTTGGGGGAGCTTACTTTACTCCAATCTCTGATGGAACGATTGTGAACACTGTTGTTAAGTTTGTGATTTTTATTTTTCTGTATTTTTTTTCTGGGTGTCTGAAGCTTCCTGAACAGTATGCGGGACCCACTGGGTTAATTACACTGGGTTGATAAACCGCACACAGGTTAGCCCACGGGATAAGCCGGTATACGCCTTGTGAGACAGCCTGAGATCTGGTTGAATCATGTAGGTATAGTCTGACACTTGGTACAGCATAGCGTCCTGATTTCAGGAACGCAGATAGGGAAATGAGTCACATTCACCCCTGATGGAAAGCAGAAACCCGTAGTGTGATGGAAAGCCTACGGTCCTTGTTCAAGCCAAAAGTTGGTCTGAAAAGGAATGAAAGCCTACGGTCGAGCTGGTAGCCTGAAGAGAAGGAAAAAAACTTGGTGGGAGTTAGAAGGGACTGTGAAAGTAACATGCCTCCACGCAGGTGGAAGTTGTCAAAAAGCTGTAAAAAAGATAAGAAAGAAAAGCAAACTGATGCAGAATTAGCGAGAAACTTGCATCAGAGGGGGGAAAGTGTTCATAATGAGTATAATATATGTGTACCAGATGGGAGCAGACGACTACCGGATTTATAATGTGAAAAAATCCTAACTCCCGATATGTCTGTTACAATTGTGGATCACACTGTAAGAAATGAACCTTAGGAAATATATATATCTTATAGTCGGCCATCTTGGATATATTTTATAAGGTATCTATTTATTGGAATTAAGATGGAGGACTACAGACGTAGCCAGGGTTAACCTGATCTCTGACACAACAACTGTATCAGAGAGCTTTGTTAAGTTTAGTTAAACATGTCATTGTGATCAGTTTAACACAGGCTACATCTGTATATGGTTGTATTTTTCCCAAACATGCATACTAAATACCCATTGTAGGTCAAGATTCTCGCATCAGCTAGTCACTTGGTGTCACAGGTAGAGTGTTTACAGATGCAAGATAACACTGTGATACCAATTGGCAAATTGTCTCTGCCATGATCAAAGGCTTTTGGGACAAAGAGGTGGAGACAACACGTCTGTGAGAATAGGGACAAAACAATGGAGGATGTGACATAAAAACAGGGCTCAGGAGGGAAGGAGGACAGGAAGGAGAGGTCACAGGAAGTGGAGACCAGACCTGAAGGAGATGGAGACCTGTGTGGTTAAAGGCTGATAGTGTGTGGTAACTATGCTTGAAATTGTTGTTGTTGGAATTGATGTAATATTTAGTTTCCTGTAGTGTAATGGTTATTCCTTATTGGTTATATTGTATTTGTATTGTAGTTTCGTATTCCTTATCTCTTTCTGCTCTTTTATATGACTGTACAACTTTTATAGCAAATATAAAATCAGTATTCCACTCGGACAATATGTGATTTACTTTACACTCGCTCTTGTATTCCATTTACTGGCCCAACCTCGAATCTAGACCCAGTAAGAGGGTGGTGTGTATATATACGTATTATCTATACTCTAGATATATATTTATATATACATAATATTTCTTACATTTTGGCGAGCCAGGTAGGAGGTTGGTGTGCAGTTGTGGGTACATTGGTGAATGTAAATATTGTCTGTGGTTGGATTCTGAGTTTATATTAGTTTGTTGTTTGTTGTGTAGGATATAACATGGAGGGCTTCTTGAGTACAATCGCTAAAGTCAAGGACGCTAAATCACTTGTAAATGTGATGGAGGGATCTGAAGATCCATGGTTACAGGTGAAGCGTTTTGTGACTGAGGCTATTCTGGTCAAGAAATTCTCTAAATCGGAAGGAAAAGCGGCTTTAGTTTTCGGGTCCTGTTGGATAGCCGAGCTGTACTCAAAGCTAAAGAAGGAAAATGATGCAAACAACCTCCAACTCCAGACTACACGGATTATGGGGCGCAGGTCCAACTTGAGATCGAGGCACAGTGAGTAATAAAAATATATATTTTATTGTGGAGACTCAACGCGTTTCGGAACCGCACCGGTTCCTTTCTCAAGAGTCATGACTCTTGAGAAAGGAACCGGTGCGGTTCCGAAACGCGTTGAGTCTCCACAATAAAATATATATTTTTATTACTCACTGTGCCTCGATCTCAAGTTGGACCTGCGCCCCATAATCCGTGTAGTCTGGAGTTGGAGGTTGTTTGCATCATTGTTTCCTGTTGGATATCGGGAGTGGCTGCGGTCCTTGATATATACGCTGCAGAGTGTTGTGCCTCCCTTTGCACAACCACATCAGGTGAGGGTTGCCGTGCACCCCTATCCCTTTTTCACCTTGCCCTTCTGATCCTCGCCATGGAGCGCTGTCGCCCTTTGTTTTTTCTAAAGAAGGAAAATGTAATTTTACACAACAAAGTTGAATGTATGGATGAGTTGTATGGGAGTATGAAGGAGCAGAAAGGGAGCTTGGAGTTGGAGGTAAATTTTCTAAAGATGGAAATTAAAATGTTGAAATTGTCTGCCGAGAATGCTGCTGCTATGTCTGTTAGCAACCAGCTAGTCATGGCAGAAAACAAAATGTTAAAAATGGAGAATGAGCGGCTTGGAGAAAGGCTGAGGGCAGCAGAAAGCCAAATTACTTTGCTGACTGCTTCCTCCAGCGTGGAAGAAGCCAATCATTGTAAACCAGATATGTGTGTATCCAAAGAGTCTGGTGCTCACAAATGTGATATTCGGGTAGCCTCTGTAAAACGTGTTAATGTGAATAATGTTCCTAAGCATACAGAGCCTTCTATAAATTATAAACCTGTTAAGTGCTTTTCATGTGGATGTCTGGGGCACATTGCTAAATTTTGTCAAATTTCTGTTAAGGGAAAACAGAAAGGTGACAACAGGAGAAAAGGTTTTGCATGTGGACACTTGGGCCACATTGCAAGATATTGCCCCGGCCACAGAGAAAGGCAGATAAATCTGTTTAAAATTTGTTTCACATGTGGTAAGGCCGGTCACATTTCTAGATATTGCTATAGTGTAAGGAATGGAGTAAATGGTTCTAAACCTCAGGAACATGGAACTAAAATGGAAGGAGGACAAAGGGAAATGTCTTCCTCAAGGTGGGGACATAGATGGCAGCGAGGCCAAATGAAACGTTTCCATTGGGTTTCATATCAGGAGGTTAAGGCCCAAAATGGCAACAAACTAGAATGTGACAATGAAAATGTTAAAGTTCATAATGAAGGCTCTATAGCTTGTGCTACAAGAGGAGCAGAGGCGTCTCTCCATGTAAACCTCTCTGAGAAGAGGCCGTGTGGTGTGTAATAAAGTATTGTAGTTTTGTCTTCCAGAAAAAATAATGGAAAATTAGAAGGATCTGGACCAGGACCGGTTTAACATGGGTTTTCCCTTTCAGGCTAAATATTAGAGGACCTTACAATATTTTTGTATTTTTAAGGACAAGCCTCTAAATGTAATCATGTACAGTCAGGTGGGCCAAATTCTAAACTGAATTTTCTTTGTTTTCTTTTTCCCCAAAAACATGTACTGTGAGCTGTGGCTGGTGTGAGATACACTATCAGCTGAATGAATGATAATATAGTTGCCATTGTGAGGCTAATGTAAATGGGGATCCTTTTGCTATTGTTTTTTGTGGATAGTCTCACCTCTTTGTGTATGTTGCAGTCGGTAAACAAGACTCCGTCTCCTGTACTTATGCTGGTGGGCAGACTGTGGCATATTTTATTTTTTTATTGTGCATTGGTCTCAATGGCAACTTGTTTAATGATTTTATTTTATAGATTGCATGCTCCTTTACTACTAGAAAAAGTGAATATGGTGAAATAAGGGTATATAAAGCAGCATTCAATCTGTGTTTTTGTTTTTATTTTTACTTGTATTGTCTATTTTGTGTTGTTTAATGTCAGTTTACTTTACGTGTATATGTGTGTCTATGTGTTTGTCTCAACAAACATACGGTTTCTTATCTATAGTTGCCACAAGAGCAATTAATATAGCCATTGCCAGTCTCACATCTACACACCTTATTTTATGAAATTCATGGTTTCCATACATTTTGGGGTTTTTTAAAGATCTCTCCACAAGGTCTTACACAAATTTCTTCCTGTAAAATCTGTTGGTTTTGTCTTTTTCTAGTAACTTGGAGTTAATACAGAGGTACTGAGATATAAGTGGATTGGTCAACCTTAGCAATTGGCCTGAGCATACCCTCATTTTGGGTTAGATTAATGATTAGTATTATTCCTGAAGCCACCGGTAACTAGGGAAACCTCACACCCATTGTCTGTTTGATTGTGAATATGTTTAAATTTCTGCTCCCAACCTGGATATGTGACTGCTCCAACACCGCCAAGCAAGTGAGTGTCCTGCAACATATGTTTTCTGCTATGAACTATCATATGGACTTTGATATGGTCTGTGATATATATGGACTGTGAAATGGACTTAACGGTGCGTCACCTAATAAAGGAATAAGCACAGTCAAAAGGAACCAAAGCAGATGACCCAAAGAGGCCAACATTCTCAGAAGCGGCAGCGCAACCACAGACGTCTGAGGGCCCAGTGAGGACAGTTTATACCTGCAACATGGTGGTGGTCACAAGGCATCAATGAGCAGATTGTGTGGACTTTCTTTGAAAGAAAAAAAATGGTTTTTCATTCTGGGTGATGTGAGGTCTATAAGGTGTCTATAAAGTGGCTAAGGGTATAAACCCACACACCGTATACGCAGCGTATTTACTGCTGCGATACGCAGCAAATACGTAGCAGATTAGATCTAAATAACTGAACACAGTATCAAATCTGTACCAACAAATCAGCTGTGTATTTGCTGCGTATTTGTTGCGTATCTGCTGTGTATACGGTGTGTGGGTTTGTACCCTAAAGGATTAAATATAATTTATAGAAATGTCTGTGAATATAATTAGAGGCAAATTTAACTTCACAGAACATAAATATTTACGGTTGTTCAATCAGGTCTGTCTCAGTAAATCTTATCACCTCCAACTTAAAAGGTATCAGCCCATCCCCCCTCCTAACCTACACTCACTTATCATCATGTACTGTAATTCTTTATTGGTTTAGAGGGCTCATTACCTCTATGAGTCATTCGCCCTCTAGGTGGGGATCTGTAAGAAATGAACCTTAGGAAATATTTATATCTTATAGTCGGCCATCTTGGATATATTTTATAAGGTATCTATTTATTGGAATTAAGATGGAGGACTACAGACGTAGCCAGGGTTAACCTGATCTCTGACACAACAACTGTATCAGAGAGCTTTGTTAAGTTTAGTTAAACGTGTCATTGTGATCAGTTTAACACAGGCTACATCTGTATATGGTTGTATTTTTCCCAAACATGCATACTAAATATCCATTGTAGGTCGAGATTCTCGCATCAGCTAGTCACTTGGTGTCACAGGTAGAGTGTTTACAGATGCAAGATAACACTGTGATACCAATTGGCAAATTGTCTCTGCCATGATCAAAGGCTTTTGGGACAAAGAGGTGGAGACAACACGTCTGTGAGAATAGGGACAAAACAATGAAGGATGTGACATAAAAACAGGGCTCAGGAGGGAAGGAGGACAGGAAGGAGAGGAGCAGGACAGGAAGGGGAGGTCACAGGAAGTGGAGACCAGACCTGAAGGAGATGGAGACCTGTGTGGTTAAAGGCTGATAGTGTGTGGTAACTATGCTTGAAATTATTGTTGTTGAATTGATGTAATATTTAGTTTCCTGTAGTGTAATGGTTATTCCTTATTGGTTATATTGTATTTGTATTGTAGTTTCATATTCCTTATCTCTTTCTGCTCTTTTATATGACTGTACAACTTTTATAACAAATATAAAATCAGTATTCCACTCGGACAATATGTGATTTACTTTACACTCGCTCTTGTATTCCATTTACTGGCCCAACCTCGAATCTAGACCCAGTAAGAGGGTGGTGTGTATATATACGTATTATCTATACTTGTCACGGCCGCGGCGGCGTCCCGTGCTCCGGGCCGCCGCCGCGACCTCCCTCCATTCCATGCAGCTGCCGGGGTCCCGGTGCAGGGACCCGGCGCTGCTACATGTTCGGCCCCGGGGGGCGCCTTACCTGGTCCTGCTCCTGCCTCCGTCTGTGCCGGCCGGCGCGCGCGTCCCCGCCTCCTAGGGCGCGCGCGCGCCGGCTGTCTCAGATTTAAAGGGCCAGTCCGCACCTAATTGGTAGTTGCACCCAATCACTCCCCTATAAATCCCAGCATGCCCTGTCCCTGGTGTTGGAGCCTCTACATGCTTCCCATAGCGTTTGGCCCAGCTCCCTGTTGTTCCTGATTCCCGTCCGTTACCTGGTTCCTAGTCCCTGTTACTGATTCCTATCCGCCACCTTGTCCCTAGTCCTTGTTCCTGGTTCCTGTTCCCCTGCATCACCATTGCTCCTGTGTATTGCCTGTCACCTGCGGTTACGTCCACTGACCTCTGCAGCACCATCTCCTGCCTACTGCTCCTGCCACGCCTCGCCTGCCGTCACCAGCAACCAAGCCAGGGGTAGCGACCTGGGGGTCGCCTGCCGCAGCAAGTCCATCCCGCCTTGCGGCGGGCTCTGGTGAAAACCAGCGGCCCCTTAGACTCCGCTCCCTGGGGAGGTTAGTGCCATCGCTGGTGACGGTCCAGTGGATCCACTAGTCCAGGCGTTACAGTAGGCTCCAACCATGGATCCCGGCGAGGTGCCTGATATCCGCGAGGTAGCCCGAGTGGTCGCCCTACAGGCTCAACAGATTCAGCAACAGTCACAGCTGATTCAACAACTGACTGCAGCCGTTCAGCAGCATACCACAGCTCAGCAGTCATCACCTCCGGCAGCCTCTTCAAAACTACGACTGGCTCTCCCAAGTAAATATGGAGGTGACCCCAAGTTGTGCAGAGGATTCCTGACCCAATGCACTATGTATATCGAACTTTTAAGCAGTCAGTTTGCCACCGAGCGCTCTAAAGTGGCTTTCATTATCAGCCTATTGGAAGGAGGAGCTCTGGCCTGGGCCACGCCACTATGGGACCGTAATGATCCGGTTGCTGCCAATTTTCGAATCTTCCTGGACGAGTTCCGCTCTGTCTTTGAGGAACCTGCCCGTGCGTCTTCGGCTGAGACTGCTATTCTCAATCTATCCCAAGGTACTTCCTCCGTTGGTGATTACGCCATCCAGTTCCGCACCCTGGCTGCGGAACTAGACTGGAATGAGGCCGCTCTGATTGCCACCTCTCCAAGGTTGACTATGCCCGTCTCCATCCAGACACCCTCTGGGCAAGTTTTCCAGACTACTGCCCTCATCGACTCTGGCTCTGCTGGCAGTTTCATCTCTGCTTCGTTGGTCCAAAGATGGCGGCTACCCGTGATCCAGCTAGCCCAACCCCGGTCTATCTCTTCGGTTACAGGGGAGGTTCTTACCGAAGCGGTGTACAGCCAGACGGCACCCTTAGTCCTCCAGGTGGGAGCCTTGCATCAGGAGAGGATCTCCTTCTATGTCTTGCGCCATTCCTCTTCCAACCTCCTGCTGGGTCTTCCTTGGCTGCAACTCCATACCCCTAGGCTGGACTGGAGAACTGGGGAGGTTCTCAGCTGGGGCCAGAACTGTCATAACCGGTGTCTGAGATCTCCTCAATCCAAGTGCTCTACAAGGTCTCCTGCTAATGTCAAGCCTCTATCCGGGCTACCAGAGGACTACCAAGACTTTGTCGATGTTTTCTCGGCCAAAGAGGCGGACTCACTACCACCTCATCGAGCCTATGATTGCCCTATAGACCTTCTTCCAGGGGCTTCTCCTCCACGTGGTCGAGTATACCCTCTCTCTGTGCCCGAGACTGAAGCCATGTCCTCCTACATCCAGGAGAACTTACAAAAGGGCTTCATCCGTAAATCCACGTCCCCAGCTGGCGCTGGATTTTTCTTTGTCCAGAAGAAGGACGGTTCCCTCCGCCCATGCATAGACTATCGGGGCTTGAATAAGGTGACTGTTAAGAACCGCTATCCTCTCCCGCTTATTCCTGAACTATTCGACCGTCTTCGTGGAGCTAAGATCTTCTCCAAGCTGGATCTCAGGGGAGCGTATAACTTGGTCCGTATTCGTAAAGGAGACGAATGGAAGACCGCTTTCAACACCAGAGATGGGCACTACGAATATCTGGTCATGCCATTCGGCCTATGCAATGCCCCAGCGGTCTTCCAGGAATTCGTGAACGACATCTTCCGAGACCTCCTCTATGTCTGCGTCATTGTCTATTTGGACGACATTTTGGTCTTCTCCCCGGACCAGCAGACTCATGTGGCACAAGTGCGTCAGGTCCTACGAAGACTACGGGCCAACCATCTTTACGCCAAGCTAGAGAAGTGTGTTTTTCATCAGCGCAGTCTTCCATTTCTTGGCTATATCGTTTCCGACCAGGGTCTACAAATGGATCCAGCCAAGCTCGCAGCTGTCCTTCAATGGCCACGCCCGGTGGGACTTAGAGCCATCCAACGTTTCCTTGGCTTCGCCAACTATTATCGGCAATTCATCCCTCACTTCTCTACCCTGGTCGCACCCATAGTGGCTCTCACTAAAAAGAAGGCGGACCCCAGAAGTTGGCCTCCAGAGGCCGAACAAGGCTTCAATAGCCTCAAGTCTGCCTTTGCCTCTGCTCCTGCTCTGGTCCGCCCGGATGTCTCCAGGCCGTTTTCTCTCGAGGTCGATGCTTCTTCTGTGGGCGCAGGAGCCGTTCTCTCGCAAAGGGACACATCAGGCAAGACCAGAACCTGCGGGTTCTTCTCTAAGACTTTCTCCCCTGCCGAGAGGAACTATACCATTGGGGACCGTGAACTCCTGGCCATTAAGTTGGCACTGGAGGAGTGGCGTCATCTATTAGAGGGGGCTAAACACCCTGTTAACATCTACACGGACCACAAGAACCTCCTCTACCTCCAATCGGCTCAACGCCTCAATCCCAGGCAGGCTCGGTGGTCCCTCTTCTTCTCTCGGTTCAACTATACCATCCACTTCCGTCCAGCCGAGAAGAATCTGAAGGCCGATGCATTATCCCGAGCATCCGATGTCATGGGGCAGGAGGAATCTCCTCGTCACATAATACCTCCCGACCGCCTGGTGCCAGTTGCCACTTCTGCTCTGCAGAGACTGCCTCCCGGGAAGACTTATGTGCGCCCCGCACTCCGTAAACGCATCTTGAAGTGGGGGCATTCCTCTTTGGTAGCCGGGCATCCAGGAGCCCAAAAGACCGGGCAATTGATCTCCCGTCACTACTGGTGGCCCAATCTCCTCCAGGATGTCAAGGATTTTGTGGCTTCCTGTGCAGTCTGTGCCAGGAATAAATCTCCCCGTCTAAGACCTGCCGGCCTACTATTGCCCTTGCCAGTCCCGGATCATCCCTGGCACCACATTGGGATGGATTTCATCACAGACCTACCTCCATCTGCGGGCAATACTGTTATTTGGGTGGTGACGGACCGCTTCTCTAAAATGGCTCACTTCGTGGCCCTTCTTGGTCTGCCCTCTGCTCCTCGTCTGGCTCAGTTGTTCTTCCGACACATCTTTCGCCTGCATGGACTTCCTCTTCACATTGTGTCCGACCGAGGCTCTCAATTTGTCTCTAAATTTTGGCGTGCCCTATGCTCGCAACTCCAAGTGAAGCTGGACTTCTCATCGGCCTATCATCCTCAAACTAACGGGCAAGTGGAGAGAGTCAATCAGATTCTGGGTAACTACCTACGCCATTTCGTTTCCAGCCGCCAAGACAACTGGTCCGATCTACTCCCATGGGCAGAATTCTCATATAACCACTTGGACTCGACTTCCACAGGCAAGTCCCCTTTCTATGTGGTCTACGGGCATCATCCTCGTCCTCCTCTGCCTCTCTCTCCATCCTCTGAAGTCCCAGCCGTGGAGGAGTTGTTATCTGACCTGCAATCGATCTGGGAACAAACTCGACAGTCCTTACTCAAAGCCTCCGAACGCATGAAGGACCAGGCTGATAAGAAGAGGAGACCTGCCACGAATTTTCTCCCAGGTGACAAAGTCTGGCTCTCGGCCAAATATGTCCGACTCAAGATCCCCAGCTACAAGTTGGGCCCTCGATTCCTCGGTCCTTTCTCAGTGCTAAGACGCATCAACCCTGTCACCTACAAACTCCGCCTACCCCCCACTATGCGGATTCCGAACTCCTTCCATGTTTCCCTCTTAAAACCAGTGGTCCTGAACCGGTTCTCCGATAGGTCTTCATTCTCTGCTCCACAAGCCGTCTCTGACGACGTCTACGCTGTTAAGGACATTCTGGCCATGAAGACTGTCAGAGGGAGAAGGTTCTTCCTGGTGGACTGGAAAGGATTTGGCCCTGAGGAGAGGTCCTGGGAACCCGAGGCTAACATCCTGGACCAAGATCTCATCAAGAGGTTCCTGCAGGTTAGAAAGAGGGGGAGGCCAAAGGGGGGGGGTACTGTCACGGCCGCGGCGGCGTCCCGTGCTCCGGGCCGCCGCCGCGACCTCCCTCCATTCCATGCAGCTGCCGGGGTCCCGGTGCAGGGACCCGGCGCTGCTACATGTTCGGCCCCGGGGGGCGCCTTACCTGGTCCCGCTCCTGCCTCCGTCTGTGCCGGCCGGCGCGCGTCCCCGCCTCCTAGGGCGCGCGCGCGCCGGCTGTCTCAGATTTAAAGGGCCAGTCCGCACCTAATTGGTAGTTGCACCCAATCACTCCCCTATAAATCCCAGCATGCCCTGTCCCTGGTGTTGGAGCCTCTACATGCTTCCCATAGCGTTTGGCCCAGCTCCCTGTTGTTCCTGATTCCCGTCCGTTACCTGGTTCCTAGTCCCTGTTCCTGATTCCTATCCGCCACCTTGTCCCTAGTCCTTGTTCCTGGTTCCTGTTCCCCTGCATCACCATTGCTCCTGTGTATTGCCTGTCACCTGCGGTTACGTCCACTGACCTCTGCAGCACCATCTCCTGCCTACTGCTCCTGCCACGCCTCGCCTGCCGTCACCAGCAACCAAGCCAGGGGTAGCGACCTGGGGGTCGCCTGCCGCAGCAAGTCCATCCCGCCTTGCGGCGGGCTCTGGTGAAAACCAGCGGCCCCTTAGACTCCGCTCCCTGGGGAGGTTAGTGCCATCGCTGGTGACGGTCCAGTGGATCCACTAGTCCAGGCGTTACAATACTCTAGATATATATTTATATATACATAATATTTCTTACAACACTCCATCACGCCTGTCCCTCGCCCCTAGAGAGAAATGTGTCTTCAGAAACAGCCCCTAAGATGACACCACCTATCACCATGCCCTAAGCCAACTCCCCCCATATCCGGTTATTGCTTCTGGTCACAGTGGCCATTTTACGTCCTGGCATTTCTGTCATCCGCCCTCCGAACACCCCACCCGTCCATCCCCGTGCCCATACTACTTAGTGTCACTGAGGGGGGCATAGGACTCTCCGATAGAGATTAACAACTGTTTTGTACTTCAGCTAATGAATGTTATTACGTGATGGTTAGAAAAGTTAGGCAAAGGTTTATGGACTGTTTGAAAGAGCATTAGACCAGGCGAGGTCATGATTAAGATAGTCGCACAGAACTGTTAGTAGGAGTCAGAGAGAAATAGCCAGTTTTACTATGGATGTCAAAAGAAAAAAGTAATAATTGGTAAAGATCAAGCGCAGAAGTTTTTTTTCCAGAGATATCTATCCTAATAAGTTCTAAGCAAATTGTTTAGTTTTTTTTCTTCCCTACTAAGTTATAAGTATTTTTCCAGTGTCTGCTTTTTTAAAATTCTGCTATGAAGCCTTCATTCTTATCAGTTAGCTAGGAAGGAGACTGCGGGGGTATCGACGCTGCACAGTTTACAGTCTGGTACGATAAGAGCACAGCGTTTATATCTTTTTCAGAACTTCAAGGATACTTCACTAGGGAAAGATTTTGTTTTGGTAATGTCTGTAAAACATTTGGCCCACAAATTTTACTACAAGGATAAATAAATAATGGTACAAATTAAGCTGAAGCTTCTGACACTTATAAAAAGAATTATTATATACTGTATGTTTTACATTTCATTTTCAAGGTTTTTTATTTGATTTATAGAGGAAAAAAAGGTTAATATGGGACTACCCGAGTGTAACATGTTTTATTATTTTTTATTTTTAGGGATAACAGTTTTGTGATGATTATAGCAAACTAGTACTAGGGAAAAAAAGGTTATTTCTTACTAAAGGAAACTTAAGTTTAGAAACTGAGAGTTTATAGAGTAGTCTACCTAAAACACCTTCAAGATATTGTAAAGTGATTTTATAAGTGGTTTTCCAATGTTGTTACTAAAGGTGTATAGTTTTATACTTGGCTATGTTATTATATAGGCCAAGTTTAAAAAAGGGGGGAGAAAGGAGAGAGAGGAATTAATGAATTTGAAAAAACGCACAAACCTTATTGTTGACTAAAGATGTTTATTGTGATGTTTATTCTAAAAAAGATGAAAATGTAATTAAAGCCCAAATATTAATGAAAGTTAAAAGTTTTCATTGTAGATAATCCCAGACTTTTCAAATATGGATGACACAAGACGCAAGGATATATGGTGGTAACCATGCAGCGTGACGTTCCACTGCAGAAACCACTCCTGCTATAAGCTGGAGGTGAGGACAATCACTGAGACATTTAAGATGGTTGGAGGTAACTGTGCAGAGGTCTATATGAAACCCATGATTAAGTGGGGACGGACTGGGGGCACGGCCTAAGGGGAGTCCCTCATGACAGGGATTTGACAGGACAGGAGAGGGCAGGCGGTAGGCAAGGGGTTAATGTGATATAAGAGTTTACAGTAAGGGGGTGGGGTTAAGAGTAGATGGGTTAGTCCAAGGGGGAAAACAGTGGGGGTAATTGGCCGTAGGGGGGGGGGGGGAGGAGTAGCTAGGGGGTGGGGGGTAGGGGGGTATAGGTTATATATGTCAGCTACACAGGGGGTCGGCAGCCATTTTAGGTGAGCAGTTGGAAGAATCTGTTTGGTGGTCCTGTGTGTGTGACATCCCCTGCTTACCTAATGGAGACGGTTGAATTCCTGATGCAGCAGCTGCGGAGGGAGGCCAATGTAAGAGGCTAAGAGTGGTTGCAGACCCAGATCCGAGTTCTGCTGGGGTCCGGGGGTGCTGCGCCGCTATCGGCACCTCCTCCGCGACGAGCTAGGAGGTCCCGGCCTCCTGAACGTCTCAGCCCTAAGGTGACCCCCGAGTTCGGCGCTGGATCGGGAGCCCCCCAAGGGACCCTCCGGATTCTGCTGCGGGCCGACCGCCATCTTCCCAGCGGGCAGGGTCCGCGAGGAATCCCATTAGCAGGTGGGACTCGCAGCAGAGGACGTCTGTGTGGTGGCGGCTGAGGCGGCTGGCAGAGGACGGCGTAGCGGTGGTCGGAGGCCAGCTCGGCGTGGGACCGGCGCTGCCAGAAGTAGCAGAGGCAGGATGCAGGAGCCGCAGTCGGCGGCTCCTCGGCGTGGGGATGTGAGCGGGCAGGATTCCCCTGGCTCCGCCTCCAGTAGCCACAGTCGGGCTGTGGAAGAAGGGCGCTCCTCATCCCGTGAGGTGAGGGGGCGGAGTCGCCATGGTTCAGGGCAGCAGGCTGGTGACGCGGAGGAAGTGCGTCATTCACCACAGCCGGAAGCCGGAAGGGGTGCCAGTGATCCACGTCCGTGAGCCGGGTCCGCCGCTGTTGGGATTGTAGGGCCCAGACAGCTTGGTGAGTACCTCAGGGCAGCGTTGGTGCCATAGGGTAGGGGGGGCGGGTAGTGGGCCCGGGGCCCTCAGATGCGCAGCTTGGGGGCTTGGGGGGTTGCTTTGCGGCTTGCGTGATTTGCTGGTGGGGCTGAGTGTGGGGGTAGGGGCCGGGTCCCCGGTGGTGGCATGGGCTGGAGGCCAAGGGGGGGGGGGTACAAGGGGGGGCCGTGCCTGCTGTATTGCAAGGGTTGGAGGGTGCTGGGAGCGGGGCCTTGGGGTGCAGGGGGCCTGTTGCTGAGCAGGGGCCGGGGGTGTCTGGTGCTTCCGGGGTCGTGAGGCCTGGCCCGTCACGGTCAATGGCAGGGGGGGGGGGGGTAGTGCTCTGGGTGATGGAAAGGTTATACGGGTGGATAATGGTGTGCCGGAGCCCGGTGGGGAGGGGGCGGCAGGATCTAGGGGGCCGCTAGCGAAGGAAGTGGACGGGGAGGGTGAATTTGTGCGGTTGGGGGACGCGGCAAGAGGGGAGGTGTACGTCTGCTTCGAGGGGCCCTTGGGGGCCCATCTGAAGCCAGAGGTCAGGGAAAAGATCTGGAGGGGTGAGTATGTGGAGATTTTCTCCCTTGTACCCCTCGAGAAATTTAATCTGGATAAGGTTAAGCCGTCGGAAGAGAAAAAGGATAAGGAGGAGAAGAAGAGGTATCGGCTGATACCCCGTTCTTTTACTAACTGGCTACAGGCTTTCTCCATTTTAGCCAGTGTTATAGGGGAGAAGGCGCCGGATAACTGTAGTGGCTTGTTCTGTTACCTGGATGCCATAGGGGAGGCCTACAGGGTGTATGGGGGCCAGGCCTGGCTTCGTTACGACGAACAATTTCGTCAGAGGAAGGCTTTGAGGCCCAGCATTCGCTGGGACCACAAAGATATTGGCCTATGGTTACGAGTCACTGCGCCGGGTCGAGCGGGGGGTAGTGGGCAGTCCTTTCCCGGATCCGCTGGAGGTCCCAGTCAGCCCGGGGGCTGTGCTTCCTCTTCAATGAAGGAGCATGTAAGTTTGGAGCTAAGTGCAAGTTCCGGCACGAATGCTCCCTCTGGGGGGGGTCTAACGGGGCAGCGCGCTATTTTAAAAAGTCTAAGCAGCAAGGCGGCAGGGATGCCGCTGGAAAAGGGAGTGACGCCAGTTCGGCTGGAGGCAATGCAGGGTTTTCTAAATAGATACCCTGACAGGGCGGCGGCCCGCTTGCTGGGGGAAGGGTTTGCGGAAGGGTTCCGGATTCCGTCGGAAGGGGGGTTAAAGGGGCGAACGGCGCATAACCTTTGGTCGGCAGCTGCTCACCCAGGGGTGGTGGGAGACAAATTGTTGAAGGAGGTACCTCTGGGTCGCATGGCGGGCCCCTTCAGTGACCCCCCTTTAGAGCAGTTGCGGGTCTCCCCGTTGAGGGTGGTTCCGAAGCGGGAACCGAATAAATTTCGGTTGATACACTACCTTTCTTATCCCAGGGGGGCATCAGTGAACGACGGTATAGACCCTGAGCTTTGCTCGGTGGTTTATACATCGTTTGATGAGGCTTTGCGGTGGGTGCGGGCGTACGGACCAGGGGCTTTACTGGCTAAGGTGGATGTGGAAGCAGCATTTCGGCTGCTCCCGGTACATCCTGACTCCATGTATTTGTTGGGTTGTTTTTGGGAGGGGGGGGGGGGTATTTTGTGGACCGGTGTCTGCCAATGGGCTGCTCGCTCTCCTGCGCCTACTTCGAGTCGTTTAGTACATTCCTGGAGTTCGTGGTACGAGATGTGTCGGGCATTCGCTCGTTAATCCATTACTTAGACGATTTTTTGTGCATAGGTCCAGCAGGGTGCCAGGGTTGTATGGTGTTGTTGCACACGTTGGAAAAGTTTTTTTCTTCCTTTGGGGTGCCGTTGGCGTCGGAGAAAACGGAGGGGCCGGTTACGGCGTTGAATTTTTTAGGGATCCGGATTGACACGGTGCGCATGGAGTTCAGCCTGCCAGAGGATAAGGTGGTGGACCTGAGGGACAGGGTCAGGGGGGCCATTCGTAGAAGGAAACTGACCTTGAGGGAGTTACAGTCGTTGCTTGGCAGGCTGAACTTCGCGTGTCAGATCATGTCTATGGGGAGGATTTTCTGCCAGCGCCTGGCTCAGGCGACGGCGGGAATTGTATCCCCTCATCATTTTGTACGGTTACGGCGGGAGCTGCGAGAGGATTTGGAGGTTTGGGACTCGTTTTTGGCATCGTACAATGGTCGGTCCGTGCTGATGGAGGCGGTGGTTGACGCACCGGACTTTGATCTTTTCACTGACGCTGCGGGTGTTGGGGGTTTTGGGGCGTTTTTGCAAGGTTGTTGGTGTCAGGGTTTGTGGCCAGTAGCATGGACGGCGGCGGGGTTTACGAGGAACTTGACTTTGCTCGAGCTGTTCCCCATAGTGGTGGCGGTCACCATTTGGGTGGCGGTCACCATATTGTGACAAAATGAGCGTGGTGTCAGCAATTAACGGGTTGACGGCGTCGTCTCCCCCAGTCGTGCGGCTTCTTCAGCACTTGGTGCTGCAATGTTTGTTGCTGAGCGCGTGGGTGACGTCGGTGCATGTGCCTGGTGTGGATAACTCAATTGCTGATGCTCTCTCTCGTTCACAGTGGGACCGTTTCCGTGCTCTGGCACCGGGTGCGAGCGAGGTGGGGGAGCCATTTCCGGAGGAGATGTGGAGGCTGCCATTCGGGCGGCGGGACAACTGATCAGGCAGTCGGTAACCCCAGGGACGTGGGCAGGATATGAGGAGGCATGGGCGCAATGGGCTGAATGGCAGACGAGGCTGGGGGTTGCTGGAGAGGAAGAGATGGGGTTTTTGTTATTGGTGGGGCACTGCCGGGAGGACGGCTGGACGGTTCACAGGTTGAACTGGTTGGTGGCGGGGGTGGCATTTGGTTGTAAGCTGCGGGGCCTGCTGGATGTCACCAAGTCGTTTCTAGTACGACAAGCGGTGAAGGGTTTTAGGAAGGGGTATCGGGCGGCGGATTGGCGCCGTCCGGTATCTTTTCAGATTTTGGGGGATGTGGGGCGGCAGTTAGGGACGGTGTGTAGGTCTAAAGGGGAGGCCACGTTGTTCAGGGTGGCCTTTTCGTTGGCCTTCTTTGGAGCTCTTCGCGTGGGGGAGCTCGTTAGTCCTTCGGCAAGGGTTCCGGGGGGTTGAGATGGGAGGATGTGGATTGCTACAGAGACAGGGTGGAGTTTAGGTTGCGGGTGTCAAAGACGGACCTGCTGGGTAAGGGAAAGAGGGTAGTGTTGTTTGCAGTCCCGGGGTCTTTGGTCTGCCCGGTGTTGTGTCTGCAGGAGTATGATATGGAGCGGGGGGTCCCTGGGCCGTTGTTGCGGCATAAGGATGGGTCTTTCCTGTCCAGGTTCCAGTTCATCACCGTGTTCCGGAAGGCACTGCAGGAGGTGGGGTTGAACCCTAAGGAGTATAGCGGTCATTCCTTTAGAATTGGGGCCGCGACTGAGGCTGCGAGGTGGGGCCTGAGTGAGGAAATGGTGCAGAAGATAGGTAGATGGGAATCACGGCGATTTCGTTCCTACGTCCGTCTTTAGCGGTTGTAGGGAACATGTTGGTTGTTAGTTCAGTGGTGTTTGAGTTGCAGTTACTGAGTTGTTGTTTTTGTCTCCTCAGGTCCCGAGCCCTGTTTGATCTGGATTTTGGGGCATTCTTATGTCCGGTGGGGAGCAGTGCGGGCGGCGGTGAGGCCGGATGGATGACAGCTGGGCATTTCCCGCTCGGAGGCGGTACTGCGGTGGTTGGGTTTGGGGGGCATGAGGTGGCGGAGGGTGTTGCCTGAATTTCATAAGTTTGCTCGGTTGGACAGAGTGCCGGACATCTTGTTGCTCCACGTTGGGGGGAATGATTTGGGGGCTCGTCCAATCAGAGAGTTAGTGGCCGACATGAAATTTGATTTGTTGAGGCTGTGGTCCATGTTTCCAAAGATGGTGACCGTGTGGTCGAATATTGTGCCTCGCAAGCGGTGGGATGGCGCGTGGTCGGTGGCTAGAATCAACAAGGCGCGCATTAAGGTTAATAGAGCAATGGGGAGGAACGGGGCGGTAGCGGTCCGCCATGCGGAGTTGGAGGCTGGTGAAGGGGAGTTTTGGCGCAGGGATGGCGTTCACTTAAATGCCGTCGGGACAGACCTGTGGTCCCTGGCATTAAGGGACGGGATTGATATTGCACTGGGGGTGTGGTGGGACGCCAACACCTAAGAAAGTCAGGTGTTGTCGTCTGTGGCGGTGGGGGTCCTCGGGGTTGGTGTCGGTGGAATGAAAAATTGGCTGGGAGGGGACCGTGGAGTGGTTCCGGACTCCCTGGGGCCATGGAAATTGTTATGGCTGGGCGGCTGTGGTAAATAGCCACGGGGTAATGTGGGGTACGACCTCCATAAGAGGAGGTTAACTTAGGCCTGCACTACGGGTGTTAGTCTGGTGTCTCTGGGTTAGGTGCTTGTCGGCCAGAGGCAAATCCCGTGTGTGGGTGAGGTTTGGTAAAAAGCCGTCTGGGGTTTTTTGGGCTCCGAGGACCGCCCCGTCAAATTTTATATATATATATATATACACAGAATCCAGGTTGTTTTTACAATGGTTTAAAATTGTTTATAATGGTTTTATAAATGGTAATGCAATAAACAGGATGGTTTAGAATAAACGGCTGCTATGGCCATTAAATCCTAATTGGTGTCTGTCTTCCTTTTGGGAGGGGAGGGGGTGGGGAGAGGAAAACAATAGGTGGGGGTAACGTATGGCCTTGTCAATACCCTGGTCATGGGTTAATTGGCAAATTAGAGATTTGGTTGAGTCCCTGGGCAGACTAATGACTAAAAAAACTGTTCAAAGAAGAAGGAAAGCTGCCAGAGAGAGTGGTTGACGCAACGTTCAGTTTCATGCAGACAAACCCTGAAGCCAAAAGGGTGACGGATGATGGACGAAGCTGCCGATGCTGCAGTTTCCGGTCTCTTCCTGAGGTAACCGTACAAGGTGTACAGGTGGACGGGTAGAGGTGGAGCTGTTTGTTTTTAAGTCTTTTCCAGAGACAAGCAGCGAGAAGCTGGGAGACCCGCGGATGGAGAGGAGGTACAGGATGAAGATGGCATCCAGACAGTAAGTAGGACACTGTGTTTGCAAGCAGCCTGGTGCTATATGGTGTAGTATCCTCACATTGGGTGGCCCAGGGGTCAACAAATATAGCAAAGAGGGTTGTGTAGAAGTGTATTATCTACACCTGTCATAACCTACTGTAAGTAACACATGAAAGTGCCTGTCTGCATAGTCTGTGATCTTCTTGCCTGTTTCAGGGAATGTAAGTGGACTTCATCCAACTGCCACAGGTGGCCTATATAGGTATGTCCTTACAGGTGGCCTATATAGGTATGTCCTTGTCTGTACTGATGTCTTCTTTACAGGTTAGCCAAAGCTATGGGAGAGAACAAAGCCAATGTCTGAGGTGATACTAGTGGCCTTAAAAGAAGCTATATAACTGAGGCCAAGAGCCCAAACGTCTGTAAAGAGACCTGTCAGTCAAAAGAAAGGTTTAAGAATCCATACCTATGTTACTAACCATTACAAAAAGGATCATGTGGTATATTATTTTCATTAAAAAGTTTGAAACCTTAGGTGATGTTTAGTATATACTTTGCTTTTATTTTTATGGTGGTTATTTTATTTATAATATGTCATGATCTCAGTTAAACAAGAGACAATTCAATAAGATCCGAATATTATATTGGTAGTAAGCGCCCAGTTAATTCATATCAATTCAATCTGTGCCCACATCTGCCCTGCTCATTCCTTCATGCTCCCTGCAGTTTATGTCAGCCCTTTTTCCCATCGTCTCCATTTCTGCTATAATCTGCCTGCATTTACACTCAAACGTGGGAGGAAGGAGTATCACTCAGTAATGTATTGAGGTGGAAATAAGTATATCTAGTATAGATAGTAATCCACCTGTTCCATAATAGAAAATTAAGGACAAGGTAGTCTCGAGTATTCAATTGCAAGTGCTTGTGTGCATCATTTATTTTGTAACACTGGTAAACACAGACATATTCCGACGTTTCGGTGAAGGCACCTTTCTCTAGGAGTCTGTATGGTGGATATCAACAGGGACTGTAAGTTAAGATGTGCTGGCAAGGCTGCGCCTGCCTGGAGGAACGGATCCGGGTGTGCTGATGGTCAAGGTCATCACCTCGCGACGCAGCCTCGCAGAACCGCCAGCCACATGCCTCGGACCGCCACCTGGTCCTGCCATCCGGTGCCTCACCCCCCCACATAGAAAGTGTGGAAACCATCAGCACACCCGGATCCGCTCCTCCAGGCAGGCGCAGCCTTGCCAGCACATCTTAACTTACAGTCCCTGTTGATATCCACCATACAGACTCCTAGAGAAAGGTGCCTTCACCGAAACGTCGGAATAGGTCTGTGTTTACCAGTGTTACAAAATAAATGATGCACACAAGCACTTGTAATTGAATACTCGAGACTACCTTGTCCTTAATTTTCTATTATGGAACAGGTGGATTACTATCTATACTGCATTTACACTCAGCCATTCCCACTGCTGTATAGAAAAGTTTCTGTCACTGTCCTCCCGCACAGCTCTGTGATTCTCATTTCCTGGTATCTACAAACTGCTGCTGTGTTATCAGGGTTATGCACTTACTATACATTATACTCCACATGCTGATTGCTAAACTGTACAGTAACTTATAATGGCACATTTGTAATGGGACTATAAGGAAATCCCATACTAGAAATTATGAAGCGGGGACTTCCGTTTCCGGCGCGTATGGGATGGCAGCAGTGTGAGTGAGCTCCTCCACCCTCCGCTCATAATACCGCTCCCCGCTCTGACTCCTGACATTACCGGCCCTGCCGGACCACATCTCTGACTTATCTAAGTACTGAGGAGTCGGAGGCACCACTTCATTAAGAGGGGAACCAGTTATACACCTCCCCATAAGCCCTCCTTCATTTACCTCACAGCCCTGTCACAGGGACACCTAAGATGGCACCGACACGAGGTGCTGCTGCTGAGGCACACACAGAGGAAACACATACCTCACAAACCCCAGTGCCGGACCTCTGTGATACCATAATACCAGGACTAAATATGTCTTGTAGGGCACTGGCAATTCAAGTGTCCAAAATGATATTAAATGACATAAAATCCTCTCTTGATGCCACTATAGTTTCCTCCCTAGCAACCATACAGGGAGAAATAGCAACGCATACCACACAGATTACTGGACTTCAGGAGAGAGTCAGCCTGTTAGAAGATGAAATACATTCTACAAAAATAAAACTACAACCGAATATAAATGTCACAGCTTCATTACAAACTAAGACTGATGATCCAGAGAACCGCTCTAGTCGCAACAATTTATGTATTATAGGTTTACCTGAATCCATTCCAGCCATGCAATTACATGCTATATGTTTTTTAGAAATTCCCCAAGCCTTGGGTATCCCAGGTCGTATTACTGTGGAAAGAGCTCACCGTGTGGGACCCCCACCAGCGAAACGAAAGCAAGATGCAAATCAAAAGGAACAGAAACCCAGACAAGTGATTGTCAAGTATCTGAATTATAATGATAAAAACAACATTTTACAAAGCTTTAAAAAATCTACAGTTGATGTCGCAATTCATGGCCACAAAATCGTTGTGTTTAATGACTACTCTGCAGCAGTGGTTCAAAAACGTAAAGCTTTTGCACACATTTGCTCGACATTGGTGAAAAATCAAATACGATTTGCTCTTCTTTATCCTGCCATACTGAAAGTTTTCAAATCGGATGGTTCAGCCTCTCTTTACAGTTCTCCTGAGGAAGCCATTTCTTCCCTTAAAAATGTAAAGGGTCTCACTCCACCTATTCAAGACAAGCACAAGAGACGACGTTTGGATGGTCCTACTGACACGGTAGAAAAAATGGAATGATTATGAACTCCATCTCTATTCTGTTGGACGCTATGCTGCTCATTAAAACTGAGTATTTTTTCTCTATTTAGTCCTATATATGTTGACTAAATACTATATTAGGGACACCTTGTTATTACATTATTATTTTCTTTAGTCTAGGTCAGTGGTTCTCAACCTTTGGTATGCGTACCCCAGGGGGTACGCGGCGCAGGTTGAGGGGGTACGCGGGAGAAATGGAAAAACCTTACCGGGATGCATAATTAAAACACTAAGGGGGGCATTTATTAAGTTCGGCATTTTTTACGCCGGACTGCCCCCGGAAATGCCCCCGCAGCTCCGGCGCTACGGAGATTTATGTAGAGGCGGACTGCCTCTACATAAATCCCGTGCGCGCCGGTGCGCACCGCCGAAAACCTACGCCAGCTGAGGACTGGAGTAGGTTTTCGGCGTACATTTGGGCGGAACGGATGGTAAATCGCGCGGATTCTGAGTCCGCGCCCTCCGTTCCGCCCGCTACACTCCCCCTTCCCAACCCCCTGGCGTACTCGGCAGAAAGTGCCGATTTGCGAATATTTTATTCGCAAATCGGCCATTTGCGAATAAAAAAATACGCAAATCGGCACTTTCCGCCGAAAATCATCAGTTCGCCGGATGATACATGTGGCCCTAAGAGCACTGCTGCTCCTGCGTGCTCCTTCACAGCAGGGAGGGAGGAAGGTGTCACCTGCTCTCCCATGCTTGAGGCCTTCTAGGTCTCCTGTCACGTCCCGACACAGGCAGCCTGGTACAAAGGCTCTTCCTGACCGGATTTGCCCTGCAGCCCTGTGTGTCTTTAAAGCGTAACTGTCATTTTTTTGAAAACATTAAATATCAACAGTACAAGCGATTTTAAGAAACTCTGTAATAGGTTTTATAAACCAAAAGAGTTTCCTTCTGGACTGAAAAAGCAATCTCCCAGCCTCCCCCCTCACTTCAGAAGCAGCAGGATTTCTGTCTCCATTATGTGGCTATGGAGAGGGGAGGAACTGTTAGGAGTGACTGAGCACGGAGCAGTCCTGCACAGCACAACACCCTGCAATCTTCTCTCAGTAAGTTCGTAGATAAGCACTGACCTTTCTGACCCCAGAATCCTGCGGTTTAGGTGCCCAGAGAGTCTACAAACAGCTGACCTTCATGTCACCTCTTCCTGCTCCCTCATCTCCCTCGGCCCCTCCCCCCTCCATAAGGATAGAATGGAGAGAGCAGAACACGTCTTCACTGGCTTCTCTGTAATGAAGACGTGTTTGCCTGATAGCGCACAGATAAGAAGTATGGGGGGAGGCTGGGAAATTGCTTCTTGAGTACAGAAGGAGGCTTTTTTGGCTGATAAAACCTATTACAGAGTTTCTTAAAATCGCTTATACTACTGATTTCTGCAATAAAAAAAAATATGACAGTTACGCTTTAACCCCTTAGTAACCGCCGATACATTTTTTTACCGCGGTCACTAAGGGGCTTTATTCTGCTGCCATCAGCTTTTTACGGCGATGCCACAGAATAAGATTGTGGGTCCGGGAAGACCCCCACCCTATCCCCCCAGCTACCTCCGGTAGCTGAGGGGTTGGGGCAGTGTGTTCGGTCCGTCCCGGCAGCCCCCCTTACCGACGATCGCCGCTATTAACGTTATAGCGGTGGCCATCGGTAATGGGCATTGCCACTGCTGCAGCTGCTTTTCATCTCCCCCCGCCGTGAATCCACGGCGGGGGGAGATGAAATAAGTGTCCCCTTAGACCCCAGATCAGCCCCCTAATAGGCAGTTACTAACCCCCCTTCCCAGGCGGCCATAATTTCCAAGATGGCCGCCGCCATCGCTGTGAACAGTCTTATGTCTGTTCACAGCTATGGAAAGTGAAAATAAATCAAAGTCCCATGCTCTCCGCCACCGGAGGTAGCGGAGAGCATGGGGCAGTGATCGGGGACCCCGCTGTGGGGTGCCGGTACAAGCGATCAGCGGTATATACTATATACCGCTGATCGCTTGTACCATGTGCTCCCGGAACTTTTTATCCCGTCACCATAAATGATTGGTGACAGGGGATAAAAAGTGATGTGACCGTCCCCCCAAAATCGGCCCCCCATTCACCCCCCGTCCCCCAGTCAACCCCCTTCCCCATATACTCACCGGATCCAGGGAGCTCCTTCCTCCTCGGCGTCCAGGCTGCTTCTGAAGTGCGCATGCGCTCCAGAACCAGCCAACTCTGAAAATTTTAAGTGACAAGAGACCAATTTGGTCTCTGTCACTGAACTATGATTACTGTGATAGAAAATATCACAGTAATCTTAGTAATAGAGTAAAAATTAATGTGTAAAAGTACAAAAAGTGACAAACATACAAAAAAATAAAACACACTTTTTATTATAGTAATAATTGCAGTTTACTCCCAAATTACCCCTAACCCCCACCAGATTACCCGTAACCACCGCACGTTGCCCGTAACCACCGCACGTTGCCTGTAACCACCGCACGTTGCCCAGTAACCACTGAATGTTGCCCAGTAACCACCGAACGTTACCCGTAACCACCCCAAATTGCCAGTGACCCCCTCCAGATTGCCCATAACCACCCCAAATTACATGTATCCACCCCAGATTACCTATAAGCACTTCAGTTTATCAGTAACAATCCCCGATTGTCTGTAACCCTTCCAGTTTGCACATAACCCCCCCAGGTTGCCCGTAATCACTCCAGATTACATGTAACCCCCCAGATTGCACGTAACCACCGCACGTTGCCTCTGACCACCGCACGTCGCCTCTGACCACGCCACGTCGCCTCTGACCACGCCACGTCGCCTCTGACCACGCCACGCCGCCTCTGACCACGCCACGTCGCCTCTGAGCACCCTAAATTGCCAATGACCCCCTCCAGATTGCGGTAACCATGCCATATTACAGCTACCCACTCCAGATTACCTATAAGCACTTCAGTTTATCCGTAACCACCCCACATTGCCCATAACCACCCCATGTTGCCCGTATCCACTCCAGATTGTTTGTAAGCACTGCAGGTTGCCCGTAACCACCCCACGTTGCCCGTAACCACCCCATATTGCCTGTAACCACCCCAGATTGTCTGTAAGCACAGCAGGTTGCCCGTAACCACCCCACGTTGCCTGTAACCATCCAAGGTTGACGTAACCACAGCAGGTTGCCCGTGACCACCGAACGTTGCCCGTGACCACCGCACGTCGCCTCTGACCACGCCACTTCGCCTCTGACCACGCCACGTCGCCTCTGACCATGCCACGTCGCCTCTGACCACGCCACGTCGCCTCTGACGACCGCGCGTTGCCTCTGACCACCCCAAATTGCCAATGACCCCCTCCAGATTGCGGTAACCATGCCAGATTACAGGTACCCACCCGAGATTACCTATAAGCACTTCAGTTTATCCGTAACCACCCCACATTGCCCGTAACCACCCCAGATTGTCTGTAAGCACTGCAGGTTGCTCGTAACCACCCCACGTTGCCCATAACCACCCCAGATTGTCTGTAAGCACTGCAGGTTGCCCGTAACCACCACACGTTGCCCGTAACCCCCCCACGTTGCCCGTAACCACAGCAGGTTGCCCGTGACCACCCCATGTTGTCCCTAACCATCCCAGATTACCTGTAATCTAATTTTTTACATTTTGTTTTAGTAACTGCGCTATTCTAATAACCATTACTAGCTGCGGTTTTTCTCCAGTAAATTGGCGCTCCTTCCCTTCTGAGCCCTGCTGTGTGCCCATACAGTGGTTTATGCCCACTATATATTACAGATTTAGGGGTACGTTTTCTCTCCTGTTCCTCGTGAAATTGAGAAATTTCAAACTAAACCAACATATTATTGGAAAAATTCGAGTTTTTCATTTTTACTGGCCAATTTTGAATACTTTCCTCTAATACCTGTGGGGTCAAAATGGTCACAACACCCCAAGATGAATTCTTTGAGGGGTGCACTTTCCAAAATGGGGTGACTTTTGAAGGGGTTCTATTCTGCTGACACTACAGGGGCGCTGCAAACGCACTTGGTGCTCAGAATCTTCTTCAGAAAAATCTGCACTGAAAATGCTAATTGGCGCTCCTTCCCTTCTGAGCCCGGCTGTGTGCCCATACAGTGGTTTATGCCCACATATGGGGTACCGTTCCACTCAGGAGAACCTGCGTTACAAAATTTGGGGTGAATTTTCTCTCTTGTTCCTCGTGAAATTGAGAAATGAAACTAAAGGAACATATTGAGAAATTTCAAACTAAAGGAACATATTGGAAAAATTCGAGTTTTTCTTTTTTACTGTCTACTTTTGAATACTTTCCTCTAATACCTGTGGGGTCAAAATGGTCACCACACCCCAAAATGAATTCTCTGAGGGGTGTACTTTCCAAAATGGAGTGACTTATTGGGAGATTTTACTCTGCTGGTACTACAGGGGCGCTGCAAAGGCACCTGGCGCTCAGAAACTTCTTCAGCAAAATCTGCATTGAAAAAGCTAATTGGCGCTCCTTTCCTTCTGAGCCCGGCTGTGTGCCCATACAGTGGTTTACACCCACATATGAGGCACCATTTTACTCAGGAAAACCTGCGTTACCAATTTTTGGGTACTTTTTTTTTCTTGTTCCTCATAAAATTGAGAAATTTCAAACTAAAAGAACATAGTATTGGAAAAATTTGTGTTTTTAATTTTTACTGTCTAATTTTGAATACTTTCCTCTAATACCTGTGGGGTCAAAATGCTCACCACACCCCAAAATGAATTCTTTGAGGGGTGCACTTTCCAAAATGGGGTGACTTAAGGCGAGATTTTACTCTAATGGCACTACAGGGGCACTGCAAACACACCTGGCGCTTGAAAACTTCTGCAGAAAAATCTGCATTGAAAAAGCTAATTGGCACTCCTTCCTTTCTGAGCCCTCCTGTGTGCCCATACAGTAGTTTATGCCCACATATGGGGTACCATTGTACTCAGGAGAACCTGCGTTACAAATTTTGGGGTACTTTTTTCTCTTGTTCCTCGTGAAATTGAGAAATTTCAAACTAAACGAACATATTTTTGAAAGAATTCGAGTTTTTCATTTTTACTGTCTTCTTTTGAATAGTTTCCTGTAATACCTGTGGGGTCAAAATGGTCACCTTACACCAAGATGAATTCTTTCAGGGGTGTACTTTCCAAAATGGGGTGACTTATGGGGGGGTTTCTCTCTGCTGACACTACAGGGGCACTGCAAACGCACCTGGCGCTCAGAAACTTCTTCAGCAAAATCTGCATTGGAAAAGCTAATTGGCACTCCCTTCCTTCTGAGCCCCGCTGTGTGCCCATACAGTGGTTTACACCCACATATGGGGTACTGTTGTACTCAAGAGAACCTGCGTTACAAATTTTGGGGTGCTTTTTCTCTCATGTTCCTTTTGAAAATGAGAAACTTTAATCTAAACGTATATATTATTGGAAAATTTTAATTTTCCATTTTTTTACTGCCTAATTGTGAATACTTTCCTCAAGCCCCTGTAGGGTAAAATGCTCATTATACCCCTAGATTAATTCTTTAAGGTGTGTAGTTTCCAAAATGGGGTTACTTATGGGGGTTTCCAGGATACCAGACTTCTAAATCCATTTAAAAAAAGAACTGGTCCCTAAAAAAAATCAGTTTTGGAAACTTTCACGAAAAATGAGATAATTTGCTGATAAATTTCTAAGCCCCGCAACACCCTAAAAAAGTAAAATATGTTTACCAAATTATGCCAGAATAAAGAAGACATATTGGTAATGTGACTTAGTAACTAATTTATGTGCTACAACGTTCTTTTTTTAGATGCAGAGAATTTCAAAGTTCATAAAATGTTAATTTTTTTTATTTTTTTCATGATATTTTGATGTTTTTCACAAAAAACACACAAAGTAGTGACCAAATTTTGCCACTAACATAAAGTGCCATATGTGTCGAAAAAACAATCTCAGAATCGCTAGCATACATTAAAGCATCACTGAGCTATAAGAGCATTAAGTGAGACAGGTCAGATTTTGAAAAATTAGCCTGGTCATTAAGGCCCAAACTAGCTGCAGCACGAAGGGGTTAGACTCACACACACTCAGATTGACAACTGAGGCTGCGGGGCACATCCGGTCAGGCAGAGCCTCTGTACCAGGATGCCTGAGCCGGGACGTGACAGGAGACCGAGGAGAAGGCATCAAGCATGGGAGAGCTGCTGGGAGAAGCTACAAGAGGAGCTGCTGGGGAGCTGGAGGAGTTATCCCTGTCCCTCCGGCTGCTCTGATCATCTCCAGCCGTGCACACAGCCAACAGCACTCACAGCGTCTCCTCCCCCGACCCGGCCTGGACACAGAGGAGGAGAGCAGTGAGTAAGGGAGGGGGGAGGAAATCACGGCTGTGTAGTGTCAGGGCTATGTGTGTATGCGAGTGTGTGTGTTCGTGTTTGGGAAGGGGGGGGGGGTTGTTTGAATCACGGCTGTGTAGTGTCAGGGCTGGGATGTGTGTGTGTGGTCATGGCAGTGCACTGTTATGGGTTTATGGGTGATAATTGTGTAGAAAAAAATAATAAAGGTCATACATACCTGTCTGTTCTCCCCGGTGGTGTTCTCACTTCCCTCCGGTCCCCGCAGCTGCTGCTCAGCTAATCACTAGCCGAGATGGGACCACCATGGCCACTGAAAGCCTGAGCAGCCTGTCACTTTAGACACTGGCTCTGAAGTTCAAGAGCAGCTGCGGGGACCAGAGAGAAGTGAAAACAACACCGGGGAGTACAGACAGGTATGTGTAACGTTTATTATAATGATGTTCATTACACGTTTATTATAATGTTCATTAATGCTTACATTAGTGATCAGGCTGTGTTATAAAAGTTTCACTGTCATCATAAAAAAACTTTTGACATGTCAAAAATTTTCATTGATTCAGGTCTGATTGTTTTGACCTGCACGAATCAGGAGAACAAGCGAGGAGAAGTACATTCCTAGTGCGATCCTCTCCTAGCTCTGTGTCACGTGATCCATCGAGCTGTGACAGATTGCCTATGTAAAGGCCCTATTACACGAAATGATTATCGGCGCATTTGGACAATATTGGCCGATAATCGCCCCGTGTAATAGAAGGCAACGATCAGCCAACATGAATGATGTCGGCTGATCGTTGCTGTTGTTTGTCTTTCAACATGTTGAAAGACAAACGACAAATATAGCAGCGATCTGCTGCCGTTGCTCCGTGGAATAGGAGCGACGGCAGCAGACCGCCGCTATTCTCTATGGGCTGCCTGGACGATCTAGCAAGCAGGGAATGAGGAGCAAGCGAGCGTTGATAGCACTCGTTTGCTCCTCAGAGTCGCCCCTGTGTAATAGGGGCTTTTGTCTATGGAGCCCGTGACGCACAGTGGGAAGCGGACTGGGCTGAGCACGGTGCTCTCCCGGCTCGTTCTTCTGATTGGTGCAGGTGTGAACACTCTACTAGTGTACCCGTACACCGGTCCTAAATAAAGCCCGTCCCTATGCACACTGTTGGATTTAGTAAGAGGCGCATACCTCTTAGTAAATCTGGCATGACCTACACCTTTTCCCTGGGTTATGCCAAGAGCATAAATGATAAATTCCCCCCTATATATTCTGATCTTCCTCAATGCATTCAGTGTACAATACACCTAGGACTCCAACTACAACAGCTGCAAACACTACAACTCCCAGCATTTACTGACAGTCTGCCGCTCTCAGGACATGCTAGGAGCTGTAGTACATATGAACAGATAACTCAAGGGTTTGTCCGCTCAGGAACTACAACTCCTAGGATCAGTGGTGGATTAAATGTATCCTGGGCCCCGGGCTGTCCACCCAATCTGGTCCCCCCCCCGGTCAATCCGCCCACATTATACTCCGCTACTGCCCCCCCCCCCCACGCTGTTCCTAATAAACACTGCCTGCCTTGGTCCCTTGCTGCTCCCAGTAAGCATTGTCCACCCCACCTCCACTGCCCCCAATAAACATACTGCCACCTGGTTTCAGGAGAGGAGGGTGCTGATCTTATAGGGGAGGTCACAGCAGCACAGAGGATGTCAGGAAAGGAGGGTGCTGATCTTATAGGGGAGGTCACAGCAGCACAGAGGATGTCAGGAGAGGAGGGTGCTTATCCTATAGGGGAGGTCCCAGCAGCACAGAGGATGTCAGGAGAGGAGGGTGCTGATCTACAGGAGAGGTCCGAGCAGCACAGAGGATGTCAGGAGAGGAGGGTGCTGATCTATAGGAGAGGTCCAAGCAGCACAGAGGATGTCAGGAGAGGAGGGCGCTGATCTAATAGGGGAGGGTCACAGCAGCACAGAGGATGTCAGGAGAGGAGGGGGCTGATCATATAGGGGAGGTCGCAGCGTCCCAGCAGCACAGAGGATGTCAGGAGAGGAGGGCGCTGATCTTATAGGGGAGGTCACAGCAGCACAGAGGATGTCAGGAGAGGAGGGTGCTAATCCTATAGGAGATGGTCCCCCTCTTCCCCCCTTATAGGTGGTACCCCTCTCCCCCCCCCTTATAGATGGTCCCCCTCTTCCCCCCTTATAGATGGTCCCCCTCTTCCCCCCCCTTATACCCTTATTGATGGTCCCCCTCTTATAGATGGTCCCCCTCTTTCCCCCCTCTTATAGATGGTCCCCCTCTCCCCCCCCTCTTATAGATGGTCCCCCTCTTCCCCCCCCTTATAGATGGTACCTCTCTCGCCCCCCCCTTATAGATGGTCCCCCTCTTTTCCCCCCTCTTACAGATGGTCCCCCTCTTCTCCCTTATAAATGGTCCCCCTCTTCCCCCCCTTATACCCTTATTGATGGTCCCCCTCTTATAGATGGTCCCCCTCTTTTCCCCCCTCTTATAGGTGGTCCCCCTCTTTTCCCCCCTCTTATAGATGGTCCCCCCTCTTTTCCCCCCTTATAGATGGCCCCCTCTTTTCCCCCCTCTTATAGATGGTCCCCCTCTTTCCCCCCCCTTATAGATGGCCCCCCCTCTTCCCCCCTCTTATAGGTGGTCCCCCTCTTTTCCCCCCTCTTATAGATGGCCCCCCTCTTCCCCCCTCTTATAGATGGTCCCCCCATCCCCCCCCTCTTATAGATGGTCCCCCTCTTTTAGATGGCCCCCCCCCCTCCGTGCAGGCAGATTTAAAAAAAAAAAAAAACTCACCTTACAACCCGATCCATCCTCTCCTCCGTCTGTCCTCGGCTGTTGTGCAGCTGCCGGAGGTGTCCCGTCCTATCCCCCGGCAGCGCGCACAAGCAAAACAATGCTTGCGGTCACAAGAGCCTGCAGTGGCGAGGGGGGGCCGGGCCGCAGCGGCATTATAATGTGGGCGGCGTGGCATGGGCCCCCCGGAGCCTCGGGCCCCGGGCGGCCGCCAAAACCGCCCACATTATAATCCGCCATTGCCTAGGATACCCTGAGAGCTCCATAAGTGTAGGCCAGTCTGAGAGTTGTAGGTGTTATTCACAGTAGTGGTCACAGACACAGATCAGTCCAGGATGGGACAGGGTCAGCATGTCACTTCTCACTGGTTGTTCGAATGTCCCCAGCATCAATTCCACACTGGGACCGGCTCAGACTGCAGTACAGCACAGATATCGGGGTCCACCAGAGACTCCTCCAGTGCACCCTGATGACTGTGCTGTAGGGCTCTCACGGGAATCCAGGACACATGTCCCAGATACCCAGATAACATATCATTAATCTGTGTGTGCGCGCCTTTAAAGCAGGACAGTGGTACAATTAGGTTATGGGGGGCCCAAGCAAATTTTTTTCCACAAGGGTCCTCTGTAGTCTATGTCCGCCCCTGGAGGGGACATATAAAAACTATATGGGGCAAATAGGGAGCATATAAACACAATATGGGGGGCACAGAAGAGGCCTATATAAACTATGTGGGGCACAGAGGGGTATATGTACACTATATGGGGACACAGAAGGGGCCTATATAAACTATGCCTATATAAACTATGTGGGGCACAGAAGGGGGTATATGTGTACTATATGGGGCCACAGAGGGGTATATATACACTGTATGAGGCCACAGAAGGGGTATCTATCTATCTATCTATCTATCTATCTATCTATCTATCTATCTATCTATATCTATATCTATACACACACTATATGGGGCCACAGAGGGGGTATATATACTATATACATAAGAGGCTATGTATACCTTATGGTGGCACAGAGTGGGCACTATTACAATGAGGAGCTATACACAGGGACTTTGTATAGAAGTGAGGATGGTGCTGAAGTCAGGAGCTAAAATGTTTGTCTGGAAGTGTATTCACTTATATGGAGGAGGAGAGTGGGGGGGACGATTAGGTTATGTGGATTTCATTTAATCAGGGGTCAGAGATATTAACCCCTTAGTGACCGCCGATACGGCTTTTTACGGCGGTCACTAAGGGGCCTTATTCTGCTGCCATCAGCTTTTTACGGAGATGGCAGAGAATAAGATTGCAGGGCTGGGACGGCCCCCACCCTATCCCCCCAGCTACCGGAGGTAGCTGATGGGTTGGGGCAGTGTGTGGGGTCTGTCCCGGCCACCCCCCTTACCGACGATCGCCGCTATTAACGTTATAGCGGCGGCTGTCGGTAATGAGCATTGCCGCCGCCGCTTTTCATCTCCCCCCGCCGTGAATACACGGCGGGGGGAGATGAAATAAGTGTCCCCTCAGACCCCAGATCAGCCCCCCCTAGAAGGGAAGTCACTAACCCCCCTCCTCCGACTGTTCACAGTGATGGAAAAGTGAAAATAAATTAAAGTCCCATGCTCTCCGCCACCGGAGGGCAGTGATCGGGGACCCCCCTGTGGGGTCCCGGTACAAGTGATCAGCGGTATACAGTATACTATACATTGCTGATCGCTTGTACAATGTGCTCCCGGCACTTTTTATCCCCTGTCACCATAAATGATTGGTGACAGGGGATAAAAGTGAAGTGTCCCCCCCCCCAAGTCGCCCCCCCGCCCCCCCCCCAGTCACAGCCCCGCCCCCCGCCGTCACCCCTGTCCCCCAGTCACCCCCCCTACCCCATATACTCACCTGATCCAGGGAGGTCCTTCCTCCTCGACGTCCAGGCTGCTTCTGAAGTGCGCATGAGCTCCAGAACCAGCAAACTCAGAAAATTGAAAGTGACAGAGACCAATTTGGTCTCTGTCACTGAACTATGATTACTGTGATAGAAAATATCACAGTAATCATAGTAATATAGAAAAAATGAATGTGTAAAAGTACAAAAAGTGAAAAACACACAAAAAAATAAAACACACTTTTTATTATAGTAATAATTGCAGTTTACTCCGAGATTACCCGTAACCACCGCACGTTGCCAATAACCACCCCAGGTTGCCCATAACAACCGCGCGTTGCCCGTAACCACCGCACGTTGCCCGTAACCACCGCACGTTGCCCGTAACCACCCCAAATTGCCAGTGACCCCCTTCAGATTGTCCGTAATCACCCCAGATTGCCCGTAACCACCCCAAATTACATGTACCCACCCCAGATTACCTATAAGCACTTCAGTTTATCAGTAACAATCCCAGATTGTCTGTAACACCTCCAGGTTGCGCATAACCCCCCCAGGTTGCCCGTAATCACGCCAGATTACATGTAACCCCCCAGATTGCACGTAACCACCGCACATTGCCTCTGACCACGCCACATTGCCTCTGACCACCGCACGTCGCCTCTGACCACTGCACGTTGCCTCTGACCACGCCACGTTGCCTCTGACCACGCTACATCGCCTCTGACCACTGCATGTTGCCTCTGACCACGCCACGTCGCCTTTGACCACCCCAAATTGCCAATGAGCCCCTCCAGATTGCGGTAACCATGCCAGATTACAGGTACCCACCTGTACCACCACCCCACGTTGCCTGTAACCACCCCAGATTGTCTGTAAGCACTGCAGGTTGCCCGTAACCACCCCACGTTGCCCATAACCACCCCACATTGCCCGTAACCACCCCACCTTGCCTGTAACCACCCCAGGTTGCCGTAACCACAGCAGGTTGCCCGTGACCACCCCATGTTGTCCGTATCCACCCCAAATTACCTGTAACCACCTCAGGTTTCCCATAACCACCCCAGACTGTCCGTAACCACCCTGCATTACCTGTAATATCATTTTTTAATTGTATTTTAGTAACTGCGCTATTCTAATAACTATTACTAGGTGCGGTTTTGCTCCAGTAATTTGGCACTCCCTTCCTTCTGAGCCCCGCTTTGTGCCCATACAGTGGTTTATGCCCACATATGGGGTACCGTTTTACTCAGGAGAACCTGCGTTACAGATTTTGAGGTACGTTTTCTCTCCTCTTTCTCGTGAAATTGAGAAATTTCAAACTAAACCAACATATTATTGGAAAAATTCGAGTTTTTCATTTTTACTGGCCAATTTTGAATACTTTCCTCTAAAACCTGTGGGGTAAAAATGGTCACCACACCCCAAGATGAATTCTTTGAGGGGTGTACTTTCAAAAATGGGTGTCTTTTGGGGGGGGGGGGTTCTATTCTGCTGACACTACAGGATCTCTGCAAATGCACCTGGCGCTCAGAAACTTCTTCAGAAAAATCTGCACTGAAAATGCTAATTGGCGCTCCCTTCCTTCTGAGCCCCGATGTGTGCCCATAAAGTGGTTTATGCCCACATATGGGGTACCGTTCTACTCAGGAGAACCTGCGTTACATATTTTGGGGTGAATTTTCTCTCCTGTTTCTCGTGAAATTGAGAAATTTCAAACTAAAGGAACATATTATTGGAAAAATTCGAGTTTTTCATTTTTACTGTCTACTTTTGAATACTTTCCTCTAATACCTGTGGGGTCAAAATGTTCACCACACCCTAAAACGAATTCTTTGAGGGGTGTACTTTTCAAAATGGGGTGACTTATGGTTTTTTTTCCTCTCTGCTGACACTACAGGGGCTCTGCAAACGCACCTGGCACTCAGAAACTTCTTCAGCAAAATCTGCATTGGAAAAGCTAATTGGCGCTCCTTTCCTTCTGAGTCCCGCTGTGTGCCCATACAGTGGTTTATGCCCACATATGGGGTATTGTTGTACTCAAGAGAACCTGCGTTACAAATTTTGGGGTGCTTTTTCTCTTCTCTTTCTCGTGAAATTGAGAAATTTCAAACTAAACCAACATATTATTGGAAAAATTCGAGTTTTTCATTTTTACTGGCCAATTTTGAATACTTTCCTCTAATACCTGTGGGGTAAAAATGGTCACCACACCCCAAGATAAATTCTTTGAGGTGTGTACTTTCAAAAATGGGTGTCTTTTGGGGGGGGGGGGGGTTCTATTCTGCTGACACTACAGGATCTCTGCAAATGCACCTGGCGCTCAGAAACTTCTTCAGAAAAATCTGCACTGAAAATGCTAATTGGCGCTCCCTTCCTTCTGAGCCCGATGTGTGCCCATAAAGTGGTTTATGCCCACATTTGGGGTACCGTTCTACTCAGGAGAACCTGCGTTACATATTTTGGGGTGAATTTTCTCTCCTGTTTCTCGTTAAATTGAGAAATTTCAAACTAAAGGAACATATTATTGGAAAAATTCGAGTTTTTCATTTTTACTGTCTACTTTTGAATACTTTCCTCTAATACCTGTGGGGTCAAAATGTTCACCACACCCTAAAACGAATTCTTTGAGGGGTGTACTTTTCAAAATGGGGTGACTTATGGGTTTTTTTTTGTCTCTTCTGACACTACAGGGGCTCTGCAAACGCACCTGGCACTCAGAAACTTCTTCAGCAAAATCTGCATTGGAAAAGCTAATTGGCGCTCATTTCCTTCTGAGTCCTGCTGTGTGCCCATACAGTGGTTTACGCCCACATATGGGGTATTGTTGTACTCAAGAGAACCTGCGTTAAAAATTTTGGAGTGCTTTTTCTCTCATGTTCCTTTTGAAAATGAGAAACTTTAATCTAAACGTATATATTATTGGAAAATTTTAATTTTCAATTTTTTTACTGCCTAATTGTAAATACTTTCCTCCAGCCCCTGTAGGGTCAAAATGCTTATTATACCCCTAGATTAATTCTTTAAGGTGTGTAGTTTCCAAAATGGGGTCACTTATAGGGGTTTTCAGGATACTAATATATAGTATAAGGATAACTAATTTATGTGCTACGACTTTCTTTTTTTAGAAGCAGAGAATTTCAAAGTTCATAAAATGCTAATTTTTTTTAAATTTTTCATGATATTTTGATGTTTTTCACAAAAAACACACAAAGTAGTGACCAAATTTTGCCACTAACATAAAGTGCTGTATGTGACGAAAAAACTATTTCAGAATCGCTAGCATACATTAAAGCATCACTGAGCTATAAGAGCATAAAGTGAGACAGGTCAGATTTTGAAAACTTAGCATGAAGGGGTTAATATATTTAGTTGTCTGCAGATGTGTTTGCGCAGTTCTTGCTGCGATCAGTCGGGATCAGCAGCCGATGATTTTTCGCTTTTTAAGACAGCGATCTGCAGATGAGCTCCTTCTCCTCGGCTGATCGCTGTCTGTATTACACAGGGCGATATCTGCCTCATACGGCCGATAATCTTTCTGTGTAATAAGGCTGTATTAGCCAGTGATCAATCAAATCTGCTGAAGATCCTGTATGTGTCATGATCCTGTACGCACCCTAATAGTTCTGTATTCTACCTGTGAATGTGTCTGATCACTGCTGTATTCTCTTCTATAGTCTGCAGGGTGTAATACTGTGCAGCATCTGTGTACACCTGGGATCTGATATGCTATAAACTCTTCAATAGTGGGGAAATGCATCTGGCTCCAAGGGGACATGTATCTGGCTACAGGGGGTCATGTTTCTAGCTACAGGGGGGGGGGGGAGTAAATGGCTCCAAGGGGACTTGTTCTGGCTATGTGGGGAAAAATGTGGCTGCATGGGGCATACCTGTCTGCAAGAGGCATATCCAGCTGCAGGGGGCATACCTGGTTAGAGGCATATCCAGCTGCAGGTGGAATATGTGACTGCAGGGGCATATCTGGTTGCAGTGGGCACACTTGGTTGTATGTGTCATACCTGGCTGCAAGAGGCATAGCTGGCTACAGGAGCCATACCTAGCTATTGGGGGCATACCTGGCTGCTGGGCCCTTTCTGTCTAAAGGGGGCATATCTGGCTACACAAAGAATTGCATTTAGCTACAGGGTGGGCATTATTACTGGCCACAGGGGCTGGTATTATTTTAAAAGGGGAATAAATAATTGCTACAGGAGGCATTATTACTAGGGAAAGAGGATTTATTATTGGGGAAGGGGGCATTATTATTAGACATTACTACTGACTTAATTTATGTGTCCTACAGATCAGTCCCACAGTTATGGGGGGGATCTGATCTGGGGATCAGTTGCTGACAGAGACTTTATACAGATCTTAAGGCTGCAGTTCTGATCTTGGCCTCATTAAGGCAACATTTCTTATCGATCGCGTCCTTGTGGGTACTTGACTGGAGCATCACATCACATCGGTTGGCTTGAAAAAGTTGAGAAACACTGGTCTAGGTAATAATGCATTTGGTGTGTGTATGTATGTATGTATGTATGCATATGTATGCATTTGTGTGCATGTATATAATTCCACCTTGTATGGTTTTAGGTTTAAGTACAACTCCATTAAGTACTAATCATTATATACTAGCTCTCCCTTTTATTTTATTTATTTGCTTCCCTGTGACAACTCACACATTTCTCAGGAGGGTAGGGATGTGTATGTCTTTAATTTTAATATATGCTCATTTAGTGGAGCGGAGGTTGATGTGACCTCTCCACCAGTTATTTCTTTCTCTTTATTTTTTCTCTATAATGCGGAATTTGCGAATGCTCCGAGCATTGGACAATACGAAAAAAGTGAAGTCCACATCTCACTTTATTCTCTTAGTTTATATTGTTAACTGTTTTATTCTTAGGTATATCATCTAGAGTTTGTCTGAATATGCTACATGCTATCCTCTTTTTCTGCCTGAAAGGGTTACCCTCTATATTATTGTGCTTCCAGGGTCTTTACTTAACACGTCCTCTTCTATTGATATTTTATGAAATTTATTAACTTGGAATGTTAAGGGACTGCGTTCCCCATCTAAGAGGACTTCTATACTGAAACACCTTAAGAGACTAAGGGCCGATATAGTATTATTGCAAGAAACACATTTAACTAAATTGGATTATTTTAGACTCAAACTTTTTTGGGTGGGTGCTGTTCATGGTTCACCAGCTATTAACCGTAAAGGCGGGGTAGTTATTCTTACACATAAAAATTTAGCCTGTACGGTATTATCTCAATATCAAGATGATGAAGGCAGGATATGTCATCTTCTTATTGATACTCCGGTGGGCAAATATAGCATATATAATGTTTATGGTCCCAACACTCAGAGACCTGATTTTTTTAAAAAAATTGGAAAACCTAATTCTGCAAGATGACAATAATCTTAAAACAGTTGGTGGAGATCTAAATACTGTTCTTAATACAACTGAATAAAGAAAAAGAACGAAGAGCCCTACTGTATATACTTCATCAGATAATATTTCATCCAACTTCCTTAATTCTACCTCCCTATCTGATTCCTGCCATCATCTACACCCAGATGGTAGAGAATACTCTTTTTACTCTCACTCCCAAATGGCCTGGTCAAGAATAGACTACTGTTTAGTGTCACCGGACTCTCTTGGCAAAGTAGAAGACTCTGAAATTCATGATATAGTAATTTTGGATCACTCCCCTGTTAGTTTACAATTAAGAGATATTTTTCAAAAGGGATCCGATATTATTTGGAAATTTCCTTCTCATTTAGCTAATGATGACTCATTTATCAAACTATTAAAAAAATGACAGGTCAGACTTTTATTCTAACAATGCTCAACATACACAATCCCCAATCCTTTTCTGGGAGACTGCAAAAGCAGTTCTAAGGGGCCAAATAATTTCTTATGTGGCTGCCCAGAAACATGAAGCACGTAAAAACTATCTTCAACTTTCCCAAGATCTGCGCTCTACATACACTCTTTTCCTGTCTTCTCCTACAAATGACAATTAATCTAAATGGACAGCAGCTAGACAAGCTTTTGAAATTGCACAGGAAAAACTCAATGCTATATATAGAGATCAATACATACCCCGTTTATTCCGCTATGGTAATAAGTCAGGAAAAATGTTAGCTAACCTTTCTAGAGTCATTAAGTCTACCTTCTCTTGATTCTCTCAACGCCCCAGTCACATTGGAGGAAATTACTGTCACTATCTCTACACTTAAAAATAACAAAGCTCCAGGCCCTGACGGCTATAGTGCGGAATTTTATAAACCTACAGTATGTCTTCTGTCATCTCCCCCACCCTTCTTTCTACTTTCCAAACTATCCTGACTGACCATCACCTGCTCCCCTCGGGAGATCCTGCATATATCAAAATACTACATAAACAGGGGAAGGATCCGACATCGCCTAATTCTTACAGGCCAATCTCTTTAATAACTTTAGACCTAAAATTGTTGACAAAGATTATGACCAATAGATTGGCAGACATCCTACCCTCACTAATAGGCAGCCATCAAGTTGGCTTTATAAAAGGACGTTCTGGTGTCACTAATATAATAACGGTACTAGCGGCCCAGTCTGGTGTCCAATCTGGGGGTCGTTCCAGCCACTCTCCAGGTCTGTTGGCAATTGACACCGAAAGTTGTTGTGACTTTCCAATACCCACATGATGCAGAGTCCTTGTGAAAGAGTCAAGTCTGTTATATGCAGTGAAGAACTTATTGTCTGATCACTCAATGTCACAGGGAGATGTAGGAGTGACAGGAGACTAGTTAGGTTCGAGACGGAGATTGGTTCTACCTTTAAGGCCAGTCCTACGGTAAAGGGACCTAGAGCAGGTTGGCTACATCTGTAGTCAAGATTAGGGACAAGTCTCAGGGACAGGAGTGAAAAGACAATGTTTGGTTAATTCGATAAAATCCGGAGAGGTATTTGTCATATATATATATATATATATATATATATATATTGGTTTGGGTATTGATAATAGCTTTGATTTATTTTGTTGTAACTAAGCTGTAAGTTGATGTATACTGTACACCCAATGTGCACATATCCACTTCTTTTTAGTCTTACACATTTTATTCCTTCTAATAGGTAAAAACATAAAAAACTGTTGTTTCAAGCATCTGCTTCTCTTTTAATAAAAAGTATTTCCTTGTGTTGTTTCTGGCCTTTCCCCAACTTACCTCCCTTGTTCGTGTTCAGTTTTTATTAACACGCTTTGCCTCTTTCTACTGGTTATATGTACAATCAGCTTTATCTACCACCTGCTTACAGTGATGACTTTACTTTACTTTACTTTTACTTTTTAGACACAGAACTGCCGAGATGACACATTGTTTGGACACTTATCTAGTAAAGTTAAACCATTCTCCATGTTACAGACACTTCCAGGCACAACAACCCTTTGATATCTATTCATGAGCCAACCACTAACACCAACTGGATATTAAGCCCAATTCTCACTAACTTCTCTACAAACTCTTTATCATAAGGACTGTATCAAAGGCTTGAAGTGAATCAGGGGGATGGAGCTAACTTGATGCTTATAGATATTTTTCCAGGAGAAACAACAACGCATCTTCGAGGAACATCCAGATGTTGAAGAAGCAACTCCAACTATGTATGCCTAGTTCCCAGTCTCAGACGATTCCAAAGAAGCCAAAGGACAAAGAAGATGCGCTGCCACCCCCATAACTTCCATACTAGACATATTAGAATTTGACTTTGATTTATATAAGCCCCTTAAGATGTAGCCTATCTGCTTGAGATGGGATGTCCCCAAACACACACAAAATGAATGACACAACACCAAAAATTACTTGCTGTTATTTTAGTAATATGAAATGTAATCACACAAGTCTTTAAAGCAAATTGCATATACATCACCACGGTGCACGGAATATATTTCGGCGTGAGAGAGGCACTTGTAATCTACACCCACTCAGGGCTAGAGGATACAGCTCCACATTGAAGGACACCAGCTGCACATCAAGGATAGGGGGTTGGACAACGTCCACACGTCTGCGACGTTTCGAGGTACACACCCTCTTTCTCAAGCATGCAGTGATATCACCCACCACCAAATAAAAGACTAGGAAGTCCCGCAAGAGTTCCTCCCTGACTAATCAAGGAGAAACACAAATTAGCTGTTTAACATAGTACGACGGTGAACACAATTGCAAAAAATACATATATTGCATATCTAGTCCCATATATTGCACATTTGATCGTATTGCACTAAATCTTGTTGCATATCTGCATACCATAATTATTGCACATCAACATATTGCACTATATAGTTAAATGTAAAACCGCTGTCTAAGATAAGTGTTTCAAATCATACTTGGACACGCTACTCTAGGAATACATTAAAATTACACACTTTGTTCATGCCTTTTGGATATACTGTTCCCAATGGATCCAAAACACTTCCCTTTGTAATAATCTCCTACGGATTTCAATATCATTATCGCCATAGATTTCTTCAAGTATCATCCAACGAAGCTCGCTGACATTACGTTTATGTTCGATAAAGTGTTTTACCACGCCGGTCTCTCCAAATCTGTTCTCACAGTCCCCCATTCCTTTTTGCAAACCTTTTCTAATTGCCGCACGATGTTCGCTCAGTCTGACCTTTGCGCTACGGGAAGTCTGCCCTACATAGCATAGTCCACATGGGCATTTTAATAAGTACACAACCCCCACGCTGTCACATGAATACCATCCTCTGATTTTAAAAGTGTTACCTTTCCATGGGTGTGTTACAACATCACTTTTAATGATGGAACTGCAATTTTGACATTTTCTGCACGGGTAAGTCCCTTTCTTACTGGTTCCTAAAAACCGCTGCCTAGATGTTTTTTTTCTTTCTAATATCTGCTCTAATCAAATGATTCTCAATACTTTTACCTTTTTTGTACACAAATTTGGGGGGTATTTTTAAAAAGTCACCCATATTTAGAGTCGTGTCTTAGTGTCTTCCAATGTTTTCTTATCATTTTTATCAATTTTCTTATCATATCGGAATGTTTATCATATGTGGAAATGAATAATAATTAATTTTGTTCTTTTTTTCTTTGGTATATTAAGGTTTTCTCTTTTAATCCGACCCACTTCTTCTGCTACTCTTTCCAATTCTCCTAATTGGAAAGAGTAGCAGAAGTGGGTCGGATTAAAAGAGAAAACCTTAAAGGACAAGTGCCATGAAAAACTTTTTCCCAGTAATTGAAGCACATTATAAAGTTACATAACTCTGTAATATGCTTCAATCACCTATCTGCCTCCCTTTCCTGTCTTTTCCCCCCTCCACCCCCCACCAGGAAGTGTCCTAACTCACACAAACCTAATTACTGTCGTCACCGTCACCAAGCTCTTCTCTCAGCTCCTTCTCCTGTTACAGCAGCCCCCCCTCCCCTGCCTTGTCAGGTGGCTCAGCTTGCTTAGCTCCTATTGGCTGAACAACTGCAAGCCATCACTTGGACTGGGGGGGGGGGGGTTGCTGTAACAGGACCTAGAGCAGCCTCACAAGAAGGAGCTGCCTGGTGACGGTAATGGCAGTAATTAGGTCTGTGTGACTTAGGAAATTTCCTGGTGGGGGGTGGAGGGGGGAAAAGACAGGGAAGGGAGGCAGATAGGTGACTGAAGCATATTACAGAGTTATATAACTTTGTAATGTGCTTCAATTACTGGGAAAAAGTTTTTCATGGCACTTGTCCTTTAATATATCAAAGAAAAAAGAACAGAATGAATTATTATTTATTTCCACATATGATAAACATTCAGATATGATAAGAAAAGTGATTTGTAAACATTGGAAGACACTAAAAGTATTGCGAATCATTTGATTAGAGCAGATATTAGAAAGAAAAAAAAAACATTTAGGCAGCGGTTTTTAGGAACCAGTAAGAAAGGGACTTACTTGTGCAGAAAATGTCAAAATTGCAGTTCCATCATTAAAAGTGATGTTGTAACACACCCATGGAAAGGTAACACTTTTAAAATCAGAGGATGGTATTCATGTGACAGCGTGGGGGTTGTGTACTTATTAAAATGCCCATGTGGACTATGCTATGTAGGGCAGACTTCCTGTAGCGCAAAGGTCAGACTGAGCGAACATCGTGCGGCAATTAGAAGAGGTTTGCAAAAAGGAATGGGGGACTGTGAGAACAGATTTGGAGAGACCGGCGTGGTAAAACACTTTATCTAACAAAAACGTAATGTGAGCGAGCTTCGTTAGATGATACTTGAAGAAATCTATGGCGATAATGATATTGAAATCCGTAGGAGATTATTACAAAGGGAAGTGTTTTGGATCCAGACATTGGGAACAGTATATCCAAAAGGCATGAACGAAGTATGTAATTTTAATGTATTCCTAGAGTAGCGTGTCCAAGTATGATTTGAAACACTTAGACAGCGGTTTTACATTTAACTATATAGTGCAATATGTTGATGTGCAATAATTATGGTATGCAGATATGCAACAAAATTTAGTGCAATACGATCAAATGTGCAATATATGGGACTAGATATGCAATATATGTATTTTTTGCAATTGATGTTATGTTCACCGTTGTACTATGTTGAGAAAGAGGGCGTGTACCTCGAAACGTCGCAGACGTGTGGACGTTGTTCAACCCCCTATCCGTGATGTGCAGCTGGTGTCCTTCAATGTGGAGCTGTATCCTCTAGCCCTGAGTGGGCGAAGATTACAAGTGCCTCTCTCACGCTGAAATATATTCCGTGCACCGTGGTGATGTATATGCAATTTGCTTAAAAGACTTGTGTGATTACATTTCATATTACTAAAATAACAGCAAGTAATATTTGGTGTTGTGTCATTAATTTTTGGATACAAGTCTGGATTGACAAGCCCCAGTACACACACCGCAGTGAGAGTGGCTGCAGCATGGCTGATTAGCCCGATTAGCCTATTTATATTGAACACACACACACACACACAGAAACAGATTATTAGCCTTTTGACCTAGCAATAAAGGTCTTCTGCTTTTGTTAATGGCTTCAAGGGGGATTACCTACAAGGGGGGGTACCTACAAGGGGAAAACAATCTCAATCTGGTGGAGTCTCCTACACCTCTTCCCTGCTCAGATGTCCTTGTATAGTGGTAGGTATCCCCACCTGTCACACGGGAGACCGGGATTCCAATGTTTTTAGGGGGCCCTGTGAAGGTGGCCATGAAGGGGTTATTACTTTGGGTAAAAACATTGTAATCCTTAAAATGGTTTTAGCCTTGTAACTGCTTCTAGAAGGAGAGGAATGCTGGCAGCATGCCGATGAGAAAATCACCATGAACCTACATCGTAGTCATAACATGGACACAAGAATATAAACAATATATATGGTAAACATCATGTTGTGCCAGCCTGACTGCGCAGTACAGAAAGCAAATGACCATTTATGGACTGACCAATCAGAGTGTGACATGTATGTCTTGTGACTTGAAACCTCACCTGTATTAAAAGCTTATATATATTTCTTTTGAAACCAAATAAAGAGTGAGTGCGCACTTCTAAACTCAGCTGAGTGAGGAGGCTATACTATCTTTTTGCCTGGTGTCATATCCTCATCGCTAGTGCTCAGCTTACTTAATTTGGACAGGGATAGTCACTTGGGAACAAGGGAGATGAAAAGCAAATCTCACCTTGACAAAACAATACTTTAATAGAAATTATCGCTGGACTTCCCCTTTAAATTATGGGGTGTTTTGATGCAGTATTAGGACCTCAGTATGCAGCTGGTGTTCAGTTGCATTTTATGTTTGTTTTTTTGTTAGGTCACATGAAATATTTTACCTTATTAAAAACAATTGTAGTAAAAAAAAAAAAATCCAACTTCATCTACCTGCTAAGGCCACCTGAGCTTACTTCATTAAACGTATACTCCTGGAAGGACAATTACTTATTTTTTTAATATATAAAATGTAATAAAAAATCTGCATTCCTGGCATTTTTTACCGCTTTTTGTTCACACCGTGAACCGTGTGGGAATATTATGGTTTTATTTTTCTAGATCAGGCAATTACGCACATTATGGTATATAATACGTTTATTTATTTTATTATTTTATGTGTATTATTATCAAAATGGGAAAGGGGGTGATTTAAACGTTTATTGGGGGAGGGGCTATGCGGCATTTTTTAAAAACATTTATTCATTTTCTTTACACTTTTGAAGTCTCCTTAGGGGACTTTTACATTGATTACATACACTGAGCCCTGCTATGTAGTAGCATAGCAGGGATCAGTGTTATTGGCGATCTTCTGGCAGACTATTGGAAGAGTGAAGACCTGACTGCACGGAGGAAGGTAAGAGACCTCCGGCAGTCAGGCCATAAAATTGTCCGATCGGTAAGTGATGCAGAGTTTAAGGGGTTAACCCTTCCAACATTACAAGGAAGGTACAATGTTACAGTTAAAGCCTGCCAGGGACTTGTTTACATCAGTCTCAGAAAGGAGGGGAGAGGAAGGGGAGATGGAAAGAAAAGCTCAGACACATGGTTTGTGTTGTGCAGGAGTGGGTCACCAGGCCCCCTTATGCTGTGGCCTCGCAGCAGCCGCTATGGTGGTTGCAAAGCCCCTGACCACTGGTACTCACAATGAATGCTCAGAAGTTCTTCATCTTTTCCTTTGGTATCATTACAATTTTCTCCAACAATCTCTGCAAGAGACAGACTGCTGGTACTTCCAGGGAATACTGGTAGCATAAACAAAGGTTCTCTACTATGCCCTGCCTCCTGCTTTACACCATTCAAGTACCAGCTGAGGGATGTGCCACTGGATTCACAGGACATGCCGTGAACTTCATTTTTTAAAACTGGCTTTCCAAAAACTGAAAAGAAAAAAAAAGAGATTTCTGTAAGACAAAAGCAAGTGGTCCCTTAAGTTACAATATTAAGTGATTTAAGGGCTAAAATGTTGTAACTGTTGCGTCTAAAGACCAGAACTCTAAGGGAAAAACTGCTCTAAAGCCCCCAAATAGCAGTCCAAAATAAGAAAACATGATACAACAAGATACAACAAGTCCTTACATACAACAGTCAGAAAGAGCAACTGGAAACTGGAAATGACGATAGGACATTTTTTAAGGTGGTGTACAGTTCACACAGGGTACCAGAAAAATAAAGTGGAACCACCCTCACCTGGCTGCTAAATGAAGTCCGTTATTTTAGACTTAAAATGACGGACGTCATTTTAAACAGAGCTGAAAAAATGTTGTGTGAACATAGCCCAAAGCTGCATAGTATTTAAATTGTAGTACTGTACTATAATATAGGGAGTTGCTACTAGACAGCCAATCAGTGCATGCACTTCAGTAATACAGGGTTTTACCTGCAAAATGCAAACTTCTATTGGTCCGATTATCCAGCCATTCACACATACTGGAGATCCGGGCTGTCTATAGTATTATATGTTGAGTATGGTTTTAGGTTACAGTGGACCAGTGTCGGACTGGGCCAACGGGGGGGCGGGGAAACCCCCGGTGGGCCCCGACCCCCCGATGGGCCCCTGAGGTGTCCTGACAAAGGTCCGGGTGGCTCAAGCAGTTTTCCCCCTTCCCCCGGACCTCACTGAGCACAGCCACGCCACTCCCCCCCGCCTCCTCCTCCTCCCTCCTTCCCCCAGACCTCAGTGAGCACAGCCACTCCGCCCCCCTCCTCCCTCCTTCCCCCGGACCTCACAGAGCACAGCCACTCCACTTCCTCCTCCTCCTCCCTCTTCCATGCGGTCCCGTTCCTCACTCAGCAGCGCTGGATGTGATCTCCTCAGCCGGCGCGATGCGATGACGTCATCACGCGTGCCAGAGGATCCATCCCTGCGGTGCAAAGAAGAGAGAACACAGCTAGAAGAGAGAAGACCCGTCCCTTGGCCGGATTACGTGAGTATGACTATGGGGCACAGCAGGGGGCATATATACTATGGGGCAGAGCAGGGGGCATATATACTATGGGGCAGAGCAGGGGGCATATACACTATGGGGCAGAGCAGGGGGCATATACTATGGGGCAGAGCAGGGGGCATATACTATGCGACATATACTATTGGGGCAGAGCAGGGGGCATATATTATGGGGCAGAGAAGGGGGCATATACTATGCGACATATACTATTGGGGCAGAGCAGGGGGCATATACTATTGGGGCAGAGCAGAGGGCATATACTATTGGGGCAGAGCAGAGGGCATATACTATTGGGGCAGAGCAGAGGGCATATACTATTGGGCCAGAGCAGGGGGTATATACTATTGGGGCAGAGCAGAGGGCATATACTATGGGGCAGAGCAGGGGGGCATTACTATGGGGTCAGGGGGCATTACTATGGGGGCAGGGGACATTAATATGAGGGCAGGGGAAATTAATATGAGGGCAGGGGAAATCACTATGAGGGAAGGGCAGGTTACACACATACCTCCTTACTTTACTGCACATGACACCAGGTAGTGGAATTACTACTGTATGGGAGTCTATGGGTGGGGAAAAGGGAAGGAAGTTGTTGGAAATGTGCGGAGCCTAAGATGTCTGTCTGACAGGTTCTGAAGAGAAGAATTGTAGCAAGAGGAACTCATCATGGAGGCCGGGGCCGGATGGAGAGGAAATGAAGAGTAATCTCCTCAGATCAAAGAAGACGTCACCTGTGAGTCACTGAATTAGTTTTTTTTTTGTATTTTGTAGAACTTTATTTTGTAAGTGTGCCCCGATGTATAAAGGTTAGGAAACATTGCCATATGCCATAATACACACATAGAAACTTTCCTATACAGGGTGGGCCCCTAGAGTCAGTTTCCCTGGTGGGCCCAAGGTACCCCAGTCCGACACTGCAGTGGACAGAGGTGAGATGAGTACATATGCTCATCTATTTCTCCCTGCACAATGACCTCTGCACATGCAACAAAGCATGCCTAGAGAACTCGCCCTCGGTAGTCAATGAGTGAGTTTAATGAGTTTTAAATAATAAAGCCATTTTTCAGCAGTATACAGCCTAATTCACGCTTATAGGATATTAGGCTATGTTTTTTTTGGTGTTCAAGGCCAAATAATTTCATAATGCTGATTGCTATTTGTACAATAACAGCCATCTTTATGAACTAATGGCCAATATTTAGCCTTAAACAGCCAGAAAAAGATGTGGGAACATAGCCATACACTGTACATTGGATTATACTAATTTGGGGAGAATTTTCAAGGATGCTCTCCCTGTCTTGCTTACCTCAGGTGTGGCCTCTTCCTGCTCCAGATTTATCATTTATTACACCACTGCAAGCGGGCGTAAATCCCAAGCAAGTGTAGATTTGTTTCACAATGCCTGCATCACAAGGGCGGATTAACTTTACCATAGACCCCGGGCTGTTCACCAAGCCTGGGCCCCCCATCCCACAGTAACAATGGCAGCACTAGCGTTGTGCTCATAGTACAAGATAGAAAATGATGATTCCCTGATTTTTGAAAAATTGTGGTAAAAAGAACAGCAATTTTTTGCAAATCATGGCAGAACTGTAGCGAGGAGACAATACACCACTGAAAGTATAAATCTGTTTGGGTGGCCATGGGCCCCCCAGGACCTCAGGGCCCCAGGTTACTGCCCGAAATGGACCTATTATAATCCACTACTGCTGCACCACGGGGGCCAGACTTTATTTAAGAAATGTCTCTCCTTATGCCAATATGGGTTGTATTTACAAACGCATGTTGTTTTTGTATAGATTTTTTTTTTTGAGTACATCCACATTTTAGAAGTTACTAAAAATAAAAAAAACATAGTTCATTCTTAAAGGGTACCTGCCAGCACAGCCACTGCCAGAACAGCAGCAAAGTTGATGCTTAATCTGGAAGTTTGGTATCCATGGTTACCAACCACGCATGACAGAAATGTGTGCAACCTCCATTCTGATCCAACCAATCAGACTCCACTTCTCATTTTTCAAAGAATCTATGAGGAATGAAAGGTGGAATCTGATTGGTTGCTAGGGGCAACTGAGCCAGTTTCACTTTACAAATCTCCCCCTTGGGGTTTATTTGGTTCAGAATACATCATGATACATGGAATCCTTGCTGATCTGTTGATTTACACTCTGGCAGTTATTAGTAGATATTGATAGTTGCTGAACCTAGGAAAGGATAATATTATCTTGCTCTATTTTATATTGATCTTTTTTGTCTGCACACATGGTTGATCGATGAGAAATACAGTCAGAATCCTAACAGATGAAACTTGTCATTCATGACCACCTACAGTGGCGTAGCTATAGGGGTCGCAACGGTCGCCATGCCAACCGGGCCCCTAGCTACAGGGGGCCCGCTGGGCTCTCTCGCCACTTCCTGCCTTTCTGCAGTCCTCCCGAATCAGCTGTCATAATGGCAGCCAATTAGGGAGAACTGCACTGAGCCAGGCTGCCTAACGCTGCAGTGTGGGGTCCTAAGTCCTCCCCATAACCTGCTTCGTGCTGCACTCTGCAGTTCGTGCAGGGGGAAGGGGCAGGAGAGCATGGTCCGGCACCAGGAGAAAGAGGAAGCAGGAGGAGGGAGGCATGGAGCTGCTGATAAAGTTTCCTCATTTAAGTGTCTGTGTACTGAGTGTGTGTGTGTGTTTGTGCTGAGTGTGGCTGTCTGTGCTGAGTGTGGCTGTCTGTTCTGAGTGTGGCTGTCTGTTCTGAGTGTGGCTGTGTGGTGAGTGTGGCTGTCTTTGCTGAGTGTGGCTGTCTTTGCTGAGTGTGGCTGTGTGCTGAGTGTGGCTGTGTGCTGTGTGTGTTGAGAGTGTTTGTGTGCGCTGAGTGTGTGCTGTGTGCGCTGAGTGTGTCTGTGTGCACTGAGTGTGTCTGTGTGCACTGAGTGTGTGTCTGTGCGCAGTGCTCTCATTCGAAGGGATGGGGGGGCACGAAGCTAAAATTTTGCACCAGGGCCCATCAGCCTTTCCTGCTGCACTCTGCAGTCCGTGCAGGGGGGAGGGGCAGGAGAGCATGGTCCGGCACCAGGAGAAAGAGGAAGCAGGAGGAGGGGGGCATGGAGCTGCTGATAAAGTTTCCTCATTTAAGTGTCTGTGTACTGAGTGTGTGTTTGTGTCTGTGCTGAGTGTGGCCGTCTGTGCTGAGTGTGGCCGTCTGTGCTGAGAGTGTTTGTGTGCGCTAAGTGTGTCTGTGTGCACTGAGTGTGTGTCTGTGCGCTGTGCGTGCGCTGAGTTTGACTGTGCGTCTGTGTGTGACTGCGCTCATTCGAAGGGATGGGGGGGCCCGAAGCTAAAATTTTGCACCAGGGCCCATCAGCCTTTAGCTACGCCCCTGACCACCTAGGATGCTCCCGAATGTCCAGATTTGGCACTGTGAGCACTCCTCAGAACTGAAATACAGAGCTTTTATAGACAGGGAGAGGACTCCTCATCCCACCATTCTGCCTCCGGCCATAAGAGTCCGCTCTCTTCCCCAGCATTCTGGCGTACGAGTGACATCCGCTCACAGAAGGGAGATGCAGGACGCTGTAGGAAGGAGACGCAGGATGCTGCAGTAGTTTTTTTTTTTTTTTTTACCCTACTCAGGGATGTCTGCATATGGGGGGGGGGGGGGGGGACTCTACCCAACAAGGGATGCTTACATTGTGGGAAAGGGGTTCATTTACAGGGGGGAGGGGGTAACTACCTAGGGGGGGGAAGAGTACATGGGGGGGGGGCTAACTTGCAGGAGAAGATTAAAACCTAGGGGAGGGGGGGGGGGGTAACTACCAGAGAAAGATTAGTACATAGGAGGAAGCAGTAACGTAATTTGGTGGGGGCAGAGGGGGCGGTGGCTCCCGGGCCCACACAGGCAGGGGGCCCATTGAAGATTTTTCCAGTTAATGTTGTCCGCAAAAGCTATTGCTGTTGCAGACAGACCTAAGAAATATCTATTGGCTGTAGGTGGCCCCTGGCCAGCAACCAGTGCTTCTGGGGCGCTTATACGGCTACCAAATGTTGTGTCTGGCCATTTAGATGTATGCGCTTGTATGCGAGGAGAACATACAGTTGAATGCAACAGGGTTATTGACAAGGCGAAGAGAGCATTGGCTCTCCACCCTGCCAATCACTGCTGTGGCCACAAGATGTCGTTCCCTCCCTTAGAGCTGTGGGACATGAGTGATGTCACTCCTGCACTCACAGAGCGGGGAGAGAGTTGACATGAAAAGACTACAGTACTGAAAACCGCACAGCAGGTGAGTATGGCTTTTCCCCCCTTAGTTATAGAGGAGGAGACCTATGTGGGTGGGGCTTACTCCTGGGAAGGATGTTATCTATGGGGGTTGGGGTATGGGATGTGCTTGCTAATTGAAAAGGGGGTACTTAATTTAGAGGCACAGTTCACTCACAGTGGTGGTGTTGGTGGTGGGGGCTGTCTAACCACCAGGAGGATTACCGGGAAGATTAATGCTGGGGGAGGGGGTTGCTGCATAGGGAATACATACCGGGGGGATAACCTACAAGAGATGGTGGTGGAGGGGATGCCTACATGGAGGTTACTACCTTTAGGGGGGAGGGGGGATTGCCTGCACAGAGAGGTCTAAATACTAGATAGATGCACAGAGGGGAGTCTATTTTCTATGAGGGCACAGACGGCCCTAAATACTATTACATGGAAACAGAAGGAAATAATTACTATATTGGGGCACAGGAGGCCTAACTACTATGTGGAGGCACAAAGAAGCTAATTTCAATATAAAGGTACAGAGGGGCCTGACTACTATATGGGGGTGCACATGGAGGGTCTGTCTTCTATATGGAGGAACAAGGGGGCATAATGTACTGTGTTAGGGTATAGATAGTGGCCTTTTTACTACATGAGTGCATAGAGGGACCCTGTGAACTATATGAGGCTAACATTGGGTCTAAATACTACATGGGGGGCATAAATTGTCTGTTCTTATATACCCTGTACACCAGTCATGTCAAACTCTGGCCCACGGGCCAAAACTGGCCCGTGTTGCCGTTATTTTTGGTCCGCCATGCTTTTCCATTGCTGTGTTAAATTTGTCCCACCTGATGTTGCAGCAGATTATAATATGGGTGGTCCGTAGATTATAATAATTATAATTTTGGAGGGATAGCTACTTTTTAAGAGACTATTGGGAGAACTGGCTACTATATATTACACTATTAGGAGGGCTGGCTGCTATATAAGACACTATTGGGAGGGCTGGCTACTATATAAGACACTATTGGGAGGGCTGGCTACTATATAAGACATTATTCAGGGCTGGTTACTATATGGGGCACCATGGGGAGGGCTATCACTACTATGTAGGTCTCTAATAGTAGGCCTGGCTGTTATGTTGGGCACTATTAGGGGTGGCTACTACATGGGGCACAATTATGGGATTACCTACTGCTTGAGGGATATAATGGGTAACTTTCACGTGGGGAAAATTACTTTAGGATAGGCAGTGCCAGGAACGCCGCATGCTGCTCTAACAGTGCCAGAAATGCTGCATGCGACATTGTCCAATTTTTTAATTTTGGCCGACTATGTATTTGACACCCCTGCTGTACAGCATGATTATCAGTGCTGATTTCCTCTACATTTTTAATGCATTGTCATGTATTGTTTGTATGAATTAATAAAGTATATATTCAATTTAGTTTGGCTTTTTTGTATATAGTAGGACAGTAAAGGCGGTGGGTGCAGCTCACTATAATCTCCGGGGCAGAGGTCACAACTAGGCAATGACTACCCTGATCACTAAATATCAAACAGAGAATAACAGAAAGAAGCCTAGACCTCAAAGCTAGTGTAGGTATGCAGATGGGTAAAAATTGGTATGTGAAATGAAAATGGAAGAGAGAGAGAATCACACTGAAAAAAGCTGCCAGGAAAAAAAATATTAAAGTCTCCCTCACCTTCCAAATCATAGCAGATCCACTTCAGGCTGGGGCTTACATCAGGGGAAGGACTATGGAGGTAATCTCTTAATAGCTTTAACCCCTCTCCCCGGACAAAGAGTGCTGCATTTATGTGCCAACATCTCCCCTGCTGATTCCTTCATACTCCCTGCAGTCTCTGTCATTCCTTGTGTTTCCCATCCTCTCCATTCCTGCTATAATCTGCCTGCACTTACACTCAGCTATACACACTGCTGCTATAATGTGCCTGCACTTACACTCAGCCATTCAAACTGCTGTATATAAAGTTTTTGTCTCTGTCCTCCTACACAGCTCTGTGATTTTCACCTGTTCAATGCTGAACACACACCCTTCCCCATTGCTGTCACGTGACCACAAAGACCTCTGGCAGCAGCCCTGCTTCTCTATTCTAGCCTGTTGACCTACATTACTGCATTAATATACTGCATCTCCATTTTGTATCTACAAACTCCTGCTGTTTTTTTCAGGTCTATGCCCTATACTATATACTATACATTATACTCCACATGCTGATAGCTATGCAGTGTCCCAGAACATGCAGACTACTACTCCTATTATGGCCATTTCTCTTGCTGTGTCAATGCCTGTTCTGGTAAGTGTTTGCACTGCAACTGCTGCTGGTTTTCCCCTAGTATTCTCTAGTAATGTGCATTCTCATGTGTATTCTCATGTATTCCTGTGTATTATTGCATTGTACAGTGGTATGCAAGGCTGTTGATCACGTGACCTGTAACCATGGTTCCTCCAATGGCCGACTAGCTCTGGCCAGGAGCAACCATGTGACCTCCCACCTCCTGCTGACAAGAGAGTTCAGCCCCTGCTTTCAAGCAAGGAGGTTGTGTTGTTCTGTCCTCTCCCTCAGAAGAGTGACTGAGTCTGCTGCTGTATTCAAGTCTTCGGCTGTATCTGCCTGCTCAAGTGTCCGGAGTCTTCTCTCTCATCTGGGTGTCATTCCGTTATCTCTCCTCATCGCTGCAAGGATTCACAGCAAGTATTATTCCCAAGCTAATCCACCCAGCAACGCTATTTCTCTCATACTCCTACTCCCATCATCCGGCACGTATTCTCACAGCCTATGCAGCACCACTCCTGCTTTATTGGTCAAAGCCTGCTATATACCCGGTTGCATCCGGACAGAACTGTTGCTACTAGTTACCTCATCTATAATAAAACCGCTGTTACTGAACCCTGGCATTGGTGTCCACTAACTGGTGCCCTGACTAAGTGCAGCGAAGAATCGCATGCCCATCATCACCCGCAGATTCCACAGACCGGCCCTACAGCTGTGCTGCCCTCAGGCCTATACCGTGACAAGTATAACCCCTGCAGCTGCCCCGGTCATTGCCCGCTCATAACACCAGCACTGCGGAAGTGGCCCCCAGGGGCCAGGGCATCGCATTTGGCGTCACGAACAGGATCCGTACACCCCGCGGTGTTCATATTTGCTACCCCTCATCATCCTCAGAGACTTTGCTATTGCCGCGCTGCGGCCTGCTAAGAGGTCAAGTCAGCTGGTGACGCACTGTCTTCGCGCGCGCGCGCTCCGCTCAGGCTCCGCCCCGGCCCTGCAGTATCCAAGCCTCTGTTGCAGGAGGGAAGGAGATTGTGCCCGGACCGCAGGTAGTGTTGGTGCTGACTTCCGCCCTATCCCTCCCCGGCCCCGGACACCCTGCCTATCGGTGCCTGCTGTTCCCGCAAGCTCTCCTCGCCTCTGCTTTCTTCCAGGCGCTTTACACCAGAACCCCTCATCATGTCCACCGGCCATCACAGTGACTCTGACGGGTCCGGCAGTCCGCCGATGGCCCGGGCGCCACCCGCGGCTCCCGTTGCTATGGCTACCGCAGCGGTTCCGTTCTTCATTGGGCCCAACAACCTTCCCAGTTATAAAGGAGAACCCCACACGTTGGCTGATTTCAAGGAAAAAATTTCCCGCACCCTTGAACTTGTCTCACTCTCTCCCACTCAGCAGGTGCAGTTGCTGCTAGGACAACTGGAGGGTCCCGCTGCAGAGGAGGTGCGGTCATGGCCAGCTACGGAGAAAGCTAATGTACAACAGATCCTGGCCCGGCTGAGTAAAGAATTTGAGGTACAGTCACCCACGGAGGTCCGCCTTAAGTTTTATGACCGATGACAAAGGCCAGGTGAGACCCTCAGAGACTATGCACTAGCACTCCAATCTGCCTACCGGGCCCTGAGACAGGTTGATACCATAGACCCCTCGGCTGTGGAGAGTATGATCACTGACCGCTTCATAGAGGGGGTGGACTCTAGACTCATCCAGAGCCAATTGCGTATGCTAGCTGCCCAAAACCCTACAATGCCTTTCCTGGACTTCAAGACTCTGGCTCTGAGGGTGGTTGGCATTGACAATCCCTGTGCCGGCTGTACTCCAGGTTCAGATTGCCCGGACCCAGTGGGACCTATACCCTCACCTCCAGTGCCCACTATGGTTCCGCCGGTTTCCGCTATACAAGCTGCCCAACAGTCTATCCCGGCTAGCTCACCAGCGATCCCTGCTCTCCTTACGCAAGTGGTTGACTCTCTCTGCCAAGCCCTAAGGGGGCTACAAGGGGCCTATCCAACACCTCCACCACCAGCGGACCCCTGCCCTGAGTATTCAGTTCCCGATCGGCCTCCTCCACAGAGACTTAGATCCCCTGAGCGCCCCTATTGCCGCCACTGTAGGCGACATGGACACTACCGCTCTCAATGCTATCAGTTAAACGGGCTACCCCTGGGTCCGAGGGCCAACACCCAGGAGGTCGAGATCCAGGCCCGCAGGAAGCACAGTGGTTCTCAAGGTTCCTCTCACAATGCCCGCATGTGACTCTCTGGGTGGACGGAGTCCCCCTGGAGGCTCTGGTAGATACAGGTTCCCAGGTTACTACTATCCCGAGGCATGTGTTTGAAGAACATTGGGATCTGAGAACCCTAGGTCCAGTTGAGAAATACCGTCTGAAACTTATTGCTAGTAATGGTCGTCCTATTGTGCAACTAGGTTACTGGGAACCCACTGTCTGCATAGGGAAGCAAGAGCTAGCACGTCAGGGTATCATTGTTACTGAGGCTCAGGGAGATAGTGGGACCGTGGTATTAGGCATGAATATTATCCGTCATGTATTCACTGAAGTGTTGGATGCCTTGAATGCCTCTATGTCTTGTGCTTCTCCTCAGTACAGGCAAGCCGTCCAGAAGACCATTAAAGTGCTCACCGCTCAGCGGAAGTTTGCCAATCCTCGAGGAGAAATCTGCCGTGTCCGCACTAGAGATGCTCGTCCGATCACCATCCCAGCTAACAGTGAGTTCCTCATCTGGTGCAGGGTCCGTCCGGGCCTCAACAATGCTGACTATGTGGCCCTTCTGGATGCTATTGAAATTGAGGGGCAACCTCTTGTCAGGGCCGCTAGAAGCCTGGTGACCGTCTCCAATGGTCAGGTCCCTGTCCGTCTGGTGAACCTTGGAGACTCCCCAGCTGACCTACCCAAGTTCACCACCGTGGCCATGCTATACCAACTCGATCCTGAGGACATCGTCTGTGAGGAAACCATCGCCTATCAGAGATCCATCCGTGGCACTCAAAGGGACTCAAACAGGGCTCTCGCCCCTTGGTGGGACGAACTCCATATTGGCGATGCCAATACCCCACTTGAATACCTCCACGGCATCCTCAAGGTGGTCAAAAGGTATCACGAGGCCTTCAGCAAACACTCCCTCGATTTCGGAAAGACCAATCTGGTCCAGCATCGGATCAACACTGGGGACCATTTGCCTATCAAAGAGAAACATCGGCCAATCCCTCCTGTCAGCTATCAGCAGATCAAGAAACTGCTCAAGGAGATGAAAGACTCTAACGTTATCCAAGAAAGTCAGAGTCCGTGGGCTGCCCCTATTGTCCTCGTGAAAAAGAAAGACGGTAACATCCGGTTCTGCGTGGATTATAGGAAGATAAACACAATCACCCACAAGGATGCCTACCCTTTGCCCCGGATCGAAGAGTCTATTGCTGCTCTGGGGTCAGCCGCCTACTTCTCCACCTTGGACCTCACCAGTGGGTACTGGCAGGTGCCCATGGCACCCGAAGACCGTGAGAAGACGGCCTTCACCACCCCCATTGGGCTCTTTGAATTCACCAGCATGCCCTTCGGTCTGTGCAACGCCCCCGCTACCTTCCAGCGGTTGATGGAAAGGTGTCTCGGCCATCTCAACTTTCAGAGTGTCCTGCTCTACCTAGATGATGTGATTGTCTATTCACGTACCTACGAAGATCACGTCCATCATCTGGCTGAAGTATTCCAGGTTCTAATCGATCACGGCCTGAAAATTAAGCCTTCCAAGTGCCACCTTCTCAAACCCCAAGTGAACTATCTGGGGCATGTTGTGAGTGCTGAGGGGATACGACCCGATCCAGAGAAGATCTCGGCTGTGGAACACTGGGATACCCCTAAGACCGTCAAGGAGGTGAGAAGCTTTCTGGGATTTGCCGGCTATTACCGCCGCTTCATTCCCCACTTTGCCCAAGTGGCCGAGCCCCTCAATGAGTTACTCCGGGGTTGCCCTCGAGAAAGCTACAACCGACGGCTCCCCGTCGAGTGGTCCGAACGGCAGGAGGTTGCCTTTCAAACCCTGAAACGCCTGTTGACCACGCCTCCTATCCTGGCCTACCCGGACTATAACCTTCCTTTCCGGCTCTACACGGACGCCAGCTTCCAAGGCCTGGGAGCTGTGCTGTCCCAGGTTCAAGATGGCCAAGAGAGAGTTGTAGGTTATGCCAGCCGGAGTCTTCGGGGCGCTGAAAGGAATGACAACAATTATAGCTCCTTCAAGTTGGAGTTACTAGCCCTAGTGTGGGCCGTCACTGAAAAGTTCAAGGACTACCTGGCTGCCACCCCTGTTACCATCTACAGCGATTGGGAAGATGTAGAAATGCGATACAGGACAGCGATTGGGAAGATGTAGAAATGCCTCCCTTCTATCAAAGGTTCGCTACCCAGAGTGCTATTGATGCAGCTAGGCCTGAAACGCCTTCGCCTCCACCTAGGGCCCCGCAAGACTTGGCCAGGTGGCAGACCATCCAGGAAGAGTCCCGCGTCCTGGGGGAGATCTATGACTACCTCTCTACTGGTCGGGTCCCCATGCGGATAAAGAGGCCCTATCCTGATGTCGAGCTAAGGCGACTCTGGAGGCAAAGAAAGAGGCTCTTCCTACAGAAGGGACTGATACTGCGGAACTCTCTTGACCCGGTCTCCGGGGAGAGGTGCCACCAGATCCTCATTCCCCGACGAGACGCTAAGATGGTGCTAGATGCCTACCATGACCGGTCCGGTCATTTCGGGGTACACAAGACGGAGGCCACTATCCGACAGCGGTTCTACTGGATCGGGATGAGGGCTGACATCGAGAACTGGTGTGCAGAGTGCCCTGCCTGTAATATCTCCAAAGCTGGGGGAAGAGAAGTCAGGGCCCCTTTGCATCCAATCACCTCCCACCGGCCGAATCAGCTAGTCGCCCTGGACCATGTGAAGCTGGCCCCTACAAGATGCGGGTATACCTACGCCCTCACCATGGTCGACCATTACTCCAAGTGGGTAGTCGTGGTACCTGTCAGGGACTTGACCGCCAAGACCACCGCCCTTACTTTTTACAAGGAGTATGTAAAGCACTATGGGTGCCCAGAGTCTCTGCTGACGGACCGGGGTCCGGCCTTCGAGTCGCAACTTTTCCAGGAGCTGTGTGCCTACCATGAATGTAAGAAGCTCCGTACCACGTCCTATCACCCTCAAGGGAATGGTCTGTGTGAAAAAGTTAACCAGGTCTTTATCAACATGCTCCGAACGGCTTCAGTGACGAAGAGAGTAGAGTGGCCCCACTTGTTGGATGAACTAGTGGAGATCTATAACAATACCACTCATTGTTCCACTGGCTACTCCCCGTTCTACCTGATGTTCGGCCGCCAAGGCCAACTTCCTCAGGACCGTGCTCTTGGAGTCCAAGCTCCTGACACCTTCAACCCCCTACCTGAAACTGACTGGGTTCGGGAGCATCAGAGGAGAATCCAGGATGCCCTGGAAATTGTTGACAGGAGGATGGGGGAAGCTCAGCAGCGCCAAGAGGATGCCTACAACCAAAGGGCGAATGCCACACCACTACAAGTGGGAGATAAAGTTTGGCTAAAGAAATATCATCGCTCTCACAAACTTGAAAGCCTTTGGGAGCCTGAGCCCTATGTCATCTCTTCTATCCCTTACCCAGAGACTGATGTGTATGAAGTCAAAAAGCCTAGGCTAGCCCCACAGACGGTGCACCGGAATAGGATAAAACGTTGCACTAAGGAGGACCTACAGGGCCTTACAGCACCGTGTCTGGTACCTGCATCCACGCCTCCGGTTCCCCCAGCAGCTCCAGCTAAACCTCTCTCTCTGGAAGAAATGTTCCAAGTTGAACCGTTCCTCATGGCCATAGGCTATCCAGCGGTCCCTGTACCCATTCCAGTGGCCCCTCCACTTCCAATTGTGCCTCCAACAACTCCATCTCTACAACCAGACGCTGGGGGTGATCTTCGACCTGTACCTGCACCAATCACTGTTGAAGGGGATCCTCCGCTGAGAAGGTCTGAGCGCTCTACCAGAGGAATTCCTCCACCCCACTACAGAGACCAGAGTCCTTAAACTGTTTCTGTTGTCTAACTGTTTAATTGTTCCAGTTCCTGCAACGTTCAAGGTTCGTGCCTGGTCCTCCTGACCAAGTTCCCTGTACTAACCAGCCATGAGCTGATGGACACTTACAATAACAAAAGGTTCTCTAGTGCCTGTCCCAGAGCCTTTTACATGGACGATGTCTAATTGCCTAAAAGAGACTCTACCTAACAGAGACACTTAACCCATTCCTTCCTAATGCACTTTCCTGTGATTGTGTGTTCCACGCAGGGTATTATTGCATTTATTTCATTATTGCACTTTTCCTACTATTGCATTCCAGTGTTATCAAAGTCTTTGTATTTCCTCCTCTGAGTAAGCACAAGGTTACATAGAGTGCCTCTTTTGTAAAACAGTATATTTTTCCAGGGTCAGAGACAGATAGCTCCTCCTCTGAGTAAGAGAAGTCAGTTTACATATACCTCAGAGAAAGTCCAGTTTATGTAGGAGTGTATTTTCTCATCCAGTCTCATTATTGTGTATTATTATCATATCTATAGCTGGAAAGATTTAGTTGAGCCAGTTTGTATTCAGATTTCTCTCAGGTTTCATTCAGATTCATGTGAGCCAGTTCTCCCCAAGACCTCGCAGTATTTGTTGTCTTTTGTGTTTCCCTTCCTTTTGTTTCCAGTATTTGTTCGCCTCTGTCTTGTCCCAACACAGTAGTAATCACACATAGTCTTACCTAACCTTCACACTGGTCCATACATATTGCACCTTGGATACCCTTTCGTGTGTTTGGCCTATTGAGTAATTGTGTTGTATGATTGACCCGTATGCATGGGCGCCCAGATGTATGCTTGCTTTTATTATTTTGTTCTATTCTCTTTCAGGTATCCAAGACATTTCACAAACACGCCAAGATAGTACACAGGTCTTCACGTTCTCCTCCAGTAGGGTAACACATTTAACAGAAAACCTACTGTCTAACTGGCTGGAATATGGAGGGTCACCCGATAGCAGTTAAGTTGTCCTGGCTTACACGTCAGATGGTTCACGCACTAGCTACCTGGTCGCCAGAGTACGTTAGGCACCCCTAGGTGAAGTCCTGCCACTAGGGTTTCTCATTCTCTCTCTCTTCTCACCTGTGCCTTGGGCGTGGGAAACACACACCTCATCACACTCACTCTCATCATTCATTCCTGTTGTTTGATTGTCTAGTCTATTCATGTTTGCTGCCTTCTAGATTCGCCGAGGTCGGCTCAAATTTGTTAGGGAGGTATGCAGTGTCCCAGAACATGCAGACTACTACTCCTATTATGGCCATTTCTCTTGCTGTGTCAATGCCTGTTCTGGTAAGTGTTTGCACTGCAACTGCTGCTGGTTTTCCCCTAGTATTCTCTAGTAATGTGCATTCTCATGTGTATTCTCATGTATTCCTGTGTATTATTGCATTGTACAGTGGTATGCAAGGCTGTTGATCACGTGACCTGTAACCATGGTTCCTCCAATGGCCGACTAGCTCTGGCCAGGAGTAACCATCTGACCTCCCACCTCCTGCTGACAAGTGAGTTCAGCCCCTGCTTTCAAGCAAGGAGGTTGTGTTGTTCTGTCCTCTCCCTCAGAAGAGTGACTGAGTCTGCTGCTGTATTCAAGTCTTCGGCTGTATCTGCCTGCTCAAGTGTCCGGAGTCTTCTCTCTCATCTGGGTGTCATTCCGTTATCTCTCCTCATCGCTGCAAGGATTCACAGCAAGTATTATTCTCAAGCTAATCCACCCAGCAACGCTATTTCTCTCATACTCCTACTCCCATCATCCGGCACGTATTCTCACAGCCTATGCAGCACCACTCCTGCTTTATTGGTCAAAGCCTGCTATATACCCGGTTGCATCCGGACAGAACTGTTGCTACTAGTTACCTCATCTATAATAAAACCGCTGTTACTGAACCCTGGCATTGGTGTCCACTAACTGGTGCCCTGACTAAGTGCAGCGAAGAATCGCATGCCCATCATCACCCGCAGATTCCACAGACCGGCCCTACAGCTGTGCTGCCCTCAGGCCTATACCGTAACAAGTATAACCCCTGCAGCTGCCCCGGTCATTGCCCGCTCATAACACCAGCACTGCGGAAGTGGCCCCCAGGGGCCAGGGCATCGCAGCTATAATGTACAATAACTTAATCACATATTCAGCTGTTTCACATAGTTTGTTTCAAATGTTGTACATGTTATTCTGAATAAAAAATTATTACTTTTAGGTTATGTTCACACTGCGTATGATTCTGTCTGTAGTTCGTACGCCGCCGTATATGTGCGGCTGAAACTACGGGCGTGGGAAAAATCGACATGCGGCCGGATGCGTACGAACCGCGAACGTACGCCCGTAGTACAGTTATGCTTCCCCAGCTTGATTCGAAGCGGTCTGAAACAGGTCATTTACCTGGAAATCTTCGCCCAGACCAATAAAACTCACAGAACCTTTTGGATCGAAAATCAAGTTCAATTTGGCTGAAATAAGTACTTCGTACGGGACCGCATGGAAATCCACGGCAGTGAGTTGGAACACTTCCGTCCTCAAACAATGGTCTTGTTCATTTTTCACGGCGCCGTATATGATCCAGCCGTAAGCTCATATGTAGTGTGCACTGTGCGGGCGTATATCGTATACTTTCAAGCGAACGCATCAACCTCAAAACTACGTGCGTATATTCGCGGTTCGCACTACAGACGGAAACATACGCAGTGTGAACATAGCCTTAGGGTGGAACCAATTGTCTGCATATAAGTGATTTCTTATGGGAAAATTTGCTTTGAAATAAGAGTGGATTTGGATTACAAGCACGGTCCCAGAACGAATTATGCTTGTACTCCAAGGCACCACTATATATATATATATATCTATATATCTATATAGGCTGCGTTCACACGTATATCTCAGTCAGTATTGTGGTCCTCATATTGCAACCAAAACCAGGAGTGGATTAAAAACACAGAAAGGATCTGTTCACACAATGTTGAAATTGAGTGGATGGCCGCCATCTAACAGTAAATAACTGCCATTATTTCAATACAACAGCCGTTGTTTTAAAATAACAGCAAATATTTGCCATTAAATGGCGGCCATCCACTCAATTTCAACATTATGTGAACAGATCCTTTCTGTGTTTTTAATCCACTCCTGGTTTTGGTTGCCAATATGAGGACCACAATACTGACTGAAATATAGGTGGTGTGAACCCAGCCATATACTGTATATATATATATATATATATATATATATATATATATATATGTGTGTGTGTTATTTATACATACGTCTAGGACTACATTTGATGACTTAGGTAGATGTGTGTGTGGGGTGTGTGTGTGTGCAGTAGCTACCGCGGTCGCCACTGCACCTGGCCGCGAGGCCCCCCCTTGCCACTGCACTGCCCCCTCTCATCTCCTCTTGTGACTGCAAGCAGTGTTTTGCTTGCGATCACAAGAGGCAGGCTGGGACGCGCCCCCAGCTGATGCATGGCTCCCCGGATCTGTCCTGTCCCATCCCCGCCAGCACAAGCATCAGTGAGCTCAGTGTGCACCGGGGCTGTTACTTCCGGCACAGGGGACGCTTGTTATAGACGCTCCCTGTGCCAGAAGTAACAGCCCCGGCGCACTGATGCTTGTGCTGCCTGGTATGGGATGGGACAGAGCCGGGAAGCCAGACAGAGCCTGCAGGAGACAAGAGCCACGACGGGGGAGTGAGTTGTGTTTTTGGTTTTTTGAATCTGCTTTACATAGACTGGGGGCCATCTATAAGGGGGATTACATGGGGCCATCTATAAGGGGGATAACATGGAGGGGGCATCTATAAGGGGCATTACATGGGGGCATCTTTAGGGGGATTAAATGGGGGTCATCTACAAGAGGGATTACATATGGCCTCTTGTCAGGGACACTACATCTAGAGATGAGCGAACCTTGAGTATGCTCGAGTCGATCGGAACCTGAACTTTCGGCATTTGATTAGCGGTGGCTGCTGAAGTTGGATAAAGCCCTAAGGCTATGTGGAAATCATGGATATAGTCATTGGCTGTATCCATGTTTTCCATACAACCTTAGAGCTTTAGCCAAGTTCAACAGCCCCAGCTAATCAAATACCGAACGTTCGGGTTCGGATCGACTTGAACCCGAACCCGGTTCGCTCATCTCTAACTACATCCTTTTTACTTGACACTTCCCAGTTCCTGAACATACTGAGGGATGTGAGGGACATCACAACTGACACCTGGTTGGCTATCAATGTTGTTAGTTTCTACTAGTGATGAGCGAACATGCTCGTCAGAGCTTGGTGCTTGTTCGAGTATTAGGGTACTCAATGGTACTCGTTACTCGGACGAGCATCTCGCAATACTCAAGAAAGTCTCATGATCCATTTCCTGTAAGTTTGGGCGCTATTTCTCAGCCAATAAACATGCAGGTGACTCTTTGGTACATCATGCGATGACGTGGGACTAGTGATGAGCGAATAGTGAGATATTCGAATATTCGATATTCGTACGAATATCCCGCGAATATTCGATCGAATATTCGATCCCATTGAAGTCTATGGGAACAAGTATTCGATTAGTGAAAACCATCTATTTGACCATTTGGAGGGTGAAACTGGAGGCTGGGGGATTTGAACGCTTACCGAATATTTATTGAATATTCGCGGGATAGTCGTACGAATATCGAATATTCGAATATCTCACTATTCGATCAAATATCTATTGCTGGTCAGGAAGAGCGTTAGGGAGGGAATTAGCGTTCCAGTAGGCAGGGAATACTAGCGAAACAACCAAACAGCCCTTGTAAGGGCTTTAAATCATTTTAAAATTGTATTTCTACAGACTGCTAGCTGGGACTTGCAGTGCAGCTACCACGATTTCAGCAGCACACTGTGGTGATCGGCTGCTGGAAGAAAGGGGACATTAGGTGTTGCATACAGACACCTAAGAAGTGCTCAGTACTCTTTTATTATTTTGTGGCTGGTGGTGCTGCTGACGTACATTGTATTGTTGTGATTTGTAGCACACCTGCATAGAACTTCACTGCTCATTGTAAGGGGGTGTCACAGAGTGTATTGGTGCAGCCACCACAAGATTGTATACCACAGCCCCCAAAAACTAGTGGGAACACTAGTATATTTTCTGATTTCTGTCTTTCTTACTAAAGCAATATCTAAGTTCACTACTGCTTGCACAGTTTAAAGGGGGTGTCACAAAGTGTATTAGTGCAGCCACCACCAGATTGTATACCACTGCCCCCCAAAAACTAGTGGGACCACTAGTATATTTTCTGATTTCTGTCTTTATTACTCAAGGCATATCTAAGTTCACTACTGCTTGCACAGTGTAAAGGGGGTGTCACAGAGTGTATAGGTGCAGCCACTAACAGATTGTATACCACAGCCTTTAAGACACTAGTGGGACTACCAGTATATTTTCTGATTTCTGTCTTTCTTACTTAAGGCATATCTAAGTTCCATACTGTGCAGTGTCCATAAAATGGTGAACCCCAGGGGTAAGAGTCGAGGATGAAGGTGGGGGCATGAGGTTCCAAGCGATGCAGTTGGCATAGGCCGTGGTTCAGGGCAGGGTGACACAGCAGCACCCGTTGAGGAGGGAGCAGTGGCACACCACAGACATTCACTACCTAGCTTCTTCGCCCAACTTACGAGGTCTCATGGTAGACAGATATTGAAACCGCAGCAGTGTGAGCAGGTGATCACGTGGATAGCGGATAATGCGTCCAGTAACTTATCCACCATCCAGTCTTCCACGCAGTCAACCCATGCTACCCAAGGCAGTGGAACCCTTGCTCCAGCAGCTCAGCCTTCTTCCAACAGCCTGGCCCCTCCAGGGAGAGAAGGGATCCAGATCCACCACCATGCTCCCAGGAACTCTTTTCTGGACCCTTCCCTGAGTCTGAGCAACCGGAGAAGTCAATCTGTCCCGATGCCCAAACTATGCAGCTCAAGCAGTCAGTGGGTGATGAAAGTGGGGACTTGCAAGCGGGGTTGGAAGAGATGTCTGATGATGATGATGACGAGACCCGATTGTCAGACAGTGAGGTTGTTGTCATGGATGTAAAAGGACGCTGGTTGACCTCAGGGAGATCAACCAAAACACCGCAGAGACACCATCACGTGTCTCAACATCAGTGTATTCTAGAACATTGCCCCCTGGGAAATCAAAATATGCAAAAGAACACTGCAGAGACACCATCACATGTCTTGACGTCAGTGAACTAGCCAGACCTTCCCTCCGGGAAGGAACAACCAGGCCAAAGGCGTTCTCCAGTCAAGGAAACCACCTCGGCAAGGTATCCATTCACAGACAGCTGTTTCGGGGTTTTTGCTTCTCATCAGTGTGGAGTAGGTTTCTGGCTAGTGGGAGCAATGACTAGTGAGTGCATGCAAAAGGACGCTGGTTGACCTCAGGGAGATCAACCAAAACACTGCAGAAACACCATCACAAGTCTCAACATCAGTGTATTCTAGAACATTTCCCCCTGGGAAATCAAATATGCAAAAGAACACTGCAGAGACACCATCACATGTCTCAACGTCAGTGAACTAGCCAGACCTTCCCTCTGGGAAGGAACAACCAAGCCAAAGGCGTTCTCCAGTCAAGGAAACCACCTCAGCAAGGTATCCATCCACAGACAGCTGTTTCAGGGTTTTTGACCCTCATCAGTGTGGAGTAGGTTTCTGGCTAGTGGGAGCAATGACTAGTAAGTGCATGCAAAAGGACGCTGTTTGACCTCCTCCACACTGAAACCTACTCCACACTGATGAGGGGCAAAACCCCCGAAACAGCTGTCTGTGGATGGATACCTTGCTGAGGTGGTTTTCTTGACTGGAGAACGCCTTTGGCTTGGTTGTTCCTTCCCGGAGGAAAGGTCTGGCTAGTTCACTGACGTTGAGACATGTGATGGTGTCTCTGCAGTGTTCTTTTGCATATTTGATTTCCCAGGGGGCAATGTTCTAGAATACACTGACGTTGAGACACGTGATGGTGTCTCTGCTGTCTTTTGGTTGATCTCCCTGAGGTCAAACAACGTCCTTTTGCATGCACTTACTAGTCATTGCTCCCACTAGCCAGAAACCTACTCCACACTGATGAGGGGCAAAAACCCTGAAACAGCTGTCTGTGGATGGATACCTTGCTGAGGTGGTTTCCTTGACTGGAGAACGCCTCTGGATCAGTTGTTCCTTCCCGGAGGGAAGGTCTGGCTAGTTCACTGACGTCGAGACATGTGATGGTGTCTCTGCAGTGTTCTTTTGCATAGTTGTCATGGATGTAACTCAAAGTGGGGAGCAGAGTGAGGAATTGGAGGAAGAGCTGGTGGATGAGGGCGAGGTGACTGAGTGGATAAGCCTAGTGAAGACAGTGCTTCTGAAGGGGAGGCAAGTTCACCTGCAGGACCGGTTGAAAGAGGGGTGGGCAGAGGGAGAAGCAGGGGCAGAGCGAGTAGATCAGCAACTGTTTCACAGAGTCAAACTCTTATGACCAGGCCTAGTTCCCAAGTCTGGAGGTTTTTTAAAGAAAGTGCAGATAAGGATCACCTAAGAATCAGCAGGGGAGCCACCTCTACCAGCTTAACCACTACCAGCATGCGCAGGCATATGAGTGCTAAACACCCCACTCAGTGGAACGAAGGCCGTTCAGTGAGTGCAAGTCGCACCCCTGCTCCTTCCCCTGTGTCGCGTGCTGGCTCTGTCAGTCCCCCCGCCCAGGCCCCAGGCACAAACGCCTCCCACCCTCCATGCACCCCTTCACCTTCACTATGCTCCACACCCTCCAGCAAGGTGTCAAAGTGCAGCATTCAACTGTCCCTGCAGCAGACTGTTGAACGGAAGCACAAATACACTACCACTTACCCGCACGCACAAGCCCTAAATGTGCACATAGGCAAACTGCTAAGCCTGGAGATGCTGCCCTATAGGCTGGTAGATACAGAGGCTTTTAGGAACCTCATGGCGGTGGCTGTCCCTCGGTACTCTGTCCCCAGCCGCCACTACTTTTCATAGTGTGCCGTCCCAGCCCTACACCAGCACGTGTCGGATAACATCATCCGTGCCCTGACCAATGCGGTCATTGACAAGGTCCACCTAACCACAGACACATGGACAAGTGCTGGCGGGCAGGGACACTATATCTCCCTGACGGCACATTGGGTCAACTTGGTGGAGGCTGTGACAGAGTCTGACCCTGGTTCCGCTAATGTGCTGCCCACACCGAGGATCGCGGGGCCTACCTCGGTCGCGGTTTCTCATTATTTGTATGCCTCTTTCTCAGCCTCTTCTTCCTCCATTTCGTAGCGCTAGCTGCATCAGCACTGCAGTGGGTAAGCGCCAACAGGCGGTGTTGAAACTACTGAGCTTAGGCAACAAGAGGCACACGGCCCAGGAGCTGTTGCAGGGCATCACGGCGCAGACAGATCTTTGGCTTGCGCCACGGAGCCCCAAACCAGGCATAGTTGTGTGACAATTGGCTTAACATGGTGGCGGCTCTGTAACTCGGCAGCCTCACACATGTACCATGCCTGGCCCACGTGTTCAACCTAGTGGTGCAGCAGTTCCTTAAGACCTCCCCCAATTTGGCTGACTTGTTCACCAAGGTGCAGCACATCTGTGCGCATTTCCGCAAGTCAACCAAGGATGCTGCCACCTTTAGGGCAGTGCGAAGGCGCTTGCAACTGCCGGCTCACTGACTGCTGTGTGACGTGCCCACACGGTGAAATTCCACCTTCCAGATGGTAGCCAGAGTTCACCAGCAACGCAGAGCCATTGTGGAATGCCAGATGTCAACCTCGGTAAGAAGCGGTAGTCAGGTAAGTCAGCTACCTCAAATCTACAATGAGGAGTGGACGTGGATGTCTGCTATCTGTCAGGTACTGGGCCCTTTTGAGGAGTCAACACAGATGGTCAGCGGCAATGCCGCCATTATCAGCCTCACCATCCCACTGCTGTGTGTGCTTCAAACCTCCCTGCTCAGCCTGAAGTCTGAGACTTTACCTTCGTCTCAGGAAACGGGGGAAGAACATCCACTGCTAGATAGACAGACCACCCTGACGTTAGTTTCTCCCCACGAAGTAGAGGATGAGGAGGAGGAAGAAGAGGAGGAAGAGGAGCAGACTGCTGCCGCGACAGAAGAGGGTACCCATGCTCAATCCTTAGCTGTTAAGCGTGTATGATCTGAAAAGGAGGAAATTGAGCCTTTTGAGGTGAGGGAGTTCTTGCGTGTTAAGACTAGGGATGAACGAAGCGGCCGAGGTCCGGGTTCGTATGAACCTGAACTATAGGCTTCTGATTTCCGCTGTCTGCCCGCTCCGTGGAGAGGGTAGATACAGCCTGAGTACTGCCTAGAAAACTGGGATACAGCCTATGGCTATGGCTGTATCCCAGTTTTCCAGGCGGTCCTCAAGGTTGTATCCACCCTCTCCATGGAGCGGGCAGACAGCGGGATTCAGAAGCCGAGAGTTCAGGTTCATACGAACCCGAACCTCGGCCGGTTCGCTCATCTCTAGTTGGGACCATAAAGCAGGTAATACCAGTGGAGGTCCACAAGTAGCAAGGATTCGGGTGTATAGGTGCTGGTACAGCAAGCTGTAGTAGTACTGATGCAGAGCAAATGATAGGAGTAGTAGAAGGTAGTTTAAAACTACGTTTAATATGAACAGCGTGTTTCTAGGTTAAACCTCTTTCTCAAGTCCTGGGACTAGTTGGGACCATGGCGCACATGGCTGACTTTATGTTAGGCTGTCTTTCCTGTGACCCTTGGGTTAAAAATTTTTTCGACAACATTTGATTACTGGGTGTTTACCCTCGTGGACCCTCGGTACAAACAGAACATTTCCACTCTCATTCCTGCCGAGGAACGCAGTATGAGAGTGAATCAATATCAACAGGCCCTGGTGGAGAAGCTGAAAATGTACTTTCCATCTGACACCGCTAGCGCCAGAGGACGTAGTTCTGTGGTCCAAAGAGTGGGGGAGAGAAGGGGTGGAGCAGGCAGCTTGTCAAGGGGCAGGGGAACATTCTCCAAGGCCTTTGACAGTTTCATGGCACCCCAGCAAGACTATGTCAACCATCCCCAGTCTAGACAGAGTAGCGGGAGATCCAACGTAGAAAGAGATTTTCCACAGCTCCTTAGGATAGTGCAAATTCTTTATTGGTACATATACGGTGAAATTAAAAACTGGTTAAAATCACGCCGACGCGTTGCGGAGGCAGCCCTCCTTAATCATGGCCAAGTAGCGGGAGTAGAGTAGCGGGAGGCCTTCAGAAAAATGGTGAGGGAGTACCTTGCTGACCATACCAACGTCCTAACTGGCGCTTTACTCCTTGGAAGTGCTGAGCTGCCCTGCCGCTAGCCTGTTGTCAGAGCGGGTCTTCAGTGCAGCTGGTGCCATCATCACTGATAAGCACAACCGCCTGTCAACTGACAGCACTGACAGGCTGACGTTTACAAAAATGAACAAAGCCTGTATTTCACCTGAATTCAACTGTCCACCTGGGGAAAGCAGCTCAATGTGAAGAATCTTGGTATCTCATCTCCTCCTCCTTCTCTTCCTCCTCCTCCCTCAATTCTCAGCCAACAGCCAATTCTTCATCCACCATGCTGTGTGTGGCATAATTTTTGGGAGGCTCATCTGCTACAGCTTCTACGTGGGTCACTCTGTCATCACCGCCATGCTGTATGTGGCATAATTTTTGGTAGGCTCACCTGATACTGCTTCTACCTTGGTCACTCTGTCATCACCACCATGCTGTGTGTGGCATATTTTTTGGAAGGCTCACCTGATACTGCTTCTACCTTGGTCACTCTATCATCACCGCTATGGTGTGTGTGGCATAATTTTTGGGATGGTCACCTGATACTGCTTGTACCTGGGTCACTCTGTCATCACCGCCATGCTGTATGTGGAATAATTTTTGGGAGGCTCACCTGATACTGCTTGTACCTGAGTCACTCTGTCATCACCGCCATGCTGTGGGTCATAATTTTTGGGAGGCTCACCTGCTACTGCTTCTACCTTGGTCACTCTGTCATCACCGCCATGCTGTGTGTGGCATAATTTTTGGGAGGCTCACCTGATACTGCTTCTACTTTGGTCACTCTGTCATCACCGCCATGCTGTGTGTGGCATAATTTTTGGAAGGCTCACCTGATACTGCTTCTACCTTGGTCACTCTGTCATCACCGCTATGCTGTGAGTGGCATAATTTTTGGGAGGGTCACCTGCTACTGCTTGTACCTGGGTCACTCTGTCATCACCGCCATGCTGTGCGTCATTATTTTTGGGAGGCTCACCTGATACTGCTTCTACCTTAGTCACTCTGTCATCACCGCCATGCTGTGTGTGGCATAATTTTTTGGGGGCTCACCTGATACTGCCTGCACCTGGGTCACTCTGTCATCACCGCCATGCTGTATGTGGCATAATTTTTGTGAGGTTCACCTGCTACTGCTTCTACCTTGGTCACTCTGTCATCATCACCATGCTGTGTGTGGCATAATTTTTTGCCCAACTAAGCCGGGATAACCCCGAAAAACTAATAAAACGTAACTTTTATTATAATGTAAATAATATTGTATAGTGAGAATGTAATATTAAAAACACTACTCCACAGTCAACCTAGAACTGTATAAGTCCACTAACATGTGGTACCAATAATAGTCTGAATTAGCTGCAGTCTAACCAAAACAATCTGACTGTGGTAGTAGAATTGTAAAATCTGAACCCCGCCTCCACAACTAGTTTCACTCCTAAACGGAGCGTCTTCAGGTGTAGGGCAAATGGCGGTGTCCCTGGCATTGTTTGGTCTTATATAACCTTGTGTGTAATTTACTAAAGGGGGAGGAGACCTATGACCACCTATCAACATAGTCGAACTATGGCTCATGATGTGAAACCTCCCCGTCCTGATGATTGACGTGCGCAGGTACCGCTCACCTGCACTCACGTCATGTCCATGGTACGCCCACAAAAAGAAACACTCCAAATCAGAAACCGATCACTGAGCTAGCCAGTCAGTAGTCACAGCACTTACATCCAATCCTGAGACACCCGCCGGTCCAAGACGTCATCAAGCGGTGCCCTAGTCACAGAGTGGATGACTTCACCGTTTACGTAATGCGCGCCTGCGCAGAAGGTGCCACACGGTGCTCATTCAAACATGGAGACGCGCGCCTGCGCAGTGAACACAACTCATCACTTAATGTAACTCGCGCATGCGCGCGAACTTAGAACTGACAGCGCGAACTTAGAACTGACAGCCAGGCTTATGGGTATCAAAATCCTTATGTAAACACTCACAATGATGCTGTCAAGCTAATATTAACAAAAGCAATAGGTTATACTAGGTTATACTACATCCTTAACGAACTATTCTATCTGTAATTAATAGTAAATTATTTTAATAAATAGGCTAGGATAGAGTGAAAAATAATCCAAGGATATCAACCCACTTCTCACCATTAGATATTGATACATATCAAAAGAAAAATAATTATAAAATGCCAGGGAAATAACATCTCACATAAATAAATCATAAAGTATACCACAGTGCTGTTATGATCATAAAAATGCAGCATATGAGAACCCTTCATTAAGTCCATTAGGGCTAAGACTTGACAGGCGGAAAATCCACCTAGCCTCCTCACGAAGCAACTTTTTGTCCAAATTACCCTTACGGGGTCCCACTGTCAACTGACACACACCCCATACTCTAAGGTGGCTATAGTCACCATTGTGAAACGCGTGAATATGTCTGGACAGTGGTGTATCCTGAGTGGTACGAATGGAGCTGAGATGTTTAGACAACCGTCTTCTCAGCTCCTGGATCGTTTTGCCAATATAAAGTTTCCTACAACCACATTGGATGGCATATATTACTCCCCTGGAGCTACAATTAATAAATTGTCTAATGGTATATATTCTGCCATCCACTGGGTTTGTGAAATCACCTGTCTTAGACATATATTGGCAAAAGGCACAATGCCCACAGGGAAACGAGCCAACTATGGATGGATTTCTTGGGATACTACCACTTGGCAGATGACTGTGCACAAGTAAGTCCCTAAGATTTTTGCCACGTCGATAGGTGATATTGGGCCTCTGTCCCACCACATCTCTTAGATCTTCATCCAGAGTGAGGATCCTCCAATGTTTTCTAAACATCTCAGCTCCATTCGTACCACTCAGGATACACCACTGTCCAGACATATTCACGCGTTTCACAATGGTGACTATAGCCACCTTAGAGTATGGGGTGTGTGTCAGTTGACAGTGGGACCCCGTAAGGGTAATTTGGACAAAAAGTTGCTTCGTGAGGAGGCTAGGTGGATTTTCCGCCTGTCAAGTCTTAGCCCTAATGGACTTAACGAAGGGTTCTCATATGCTGCATTTTTATGATCATAACAGCACTGTGGTATACTTTATGATTTATTTATGTGAGATGTTATTTCCCTGGCATTTTATAATTATTTTTCTTTTGATATGTATCAATATCTAATGGTGAGAAGTGGGTTGATATCCTTGGATTATTTTTCACTCTATCCTAGCCTATTTATTAAAATAATTTACTATTAATTACAGATAGAATAGTTCGTTAAGGATGTAGTATAACCTAGTATAACCTATTGCTTTTGTTAATATTAGCTTGACAGCATCATTGTGAATGTTTACATAAGGATTTTGATACCCATAAGCCTGGCTGTCAGTTCTAAGTTCGCGCTGTCAGTTCTAAGTTCGCGCGCATGCGCGAGTTACATTAAGTGATGAGTTGTGTTCACTGCGCAGGCGCGCGTCTCCATGTTTGAATGAGCACTGTGTGGCACCTTCTGTGCAGGCGCGCATTACGTAAACGGTGAAGTCATCCACTCTGTGACTAGGGCACCGCTTGATGACGTCTTGGACCGGCGGGTGTCTCAGGATTGGATGTAAGTGCTGTGACTACTGACTGGCTGGCTCAGTGATCGGTTTCTGATTTGGAGTGTTGCTTTTTGTGGGGGTACCATGGACATGACGTGAGTGCAGGTGAGCGGTACCTGCGCACGTCAATCATCAGGACGGGGAGGTTTCACATCATGAGCCATAGTTCGACTATGTTGATAGGTGGTCATAGGTCTCCTCCCCCTTTAGTAAATTACACACAAGGTTATATAAGACCAAACAATGCCAGGGACACCGCCATTTGCCCTACACCTGAAGACGCTCCGTTTAGGAGTGAAACTAGTTGTGGAGGCGGTGTTCAGATTTTAAAATTCTACTACCACAGTCAGATTGTTCTGGTTAGACTGCAGCTAATTCAGACTATTATTGGTACCACATGTTAGTGGACTTATACAGTTCTAGGTTGACTGTGGAGTAGTGTTTTTAATATTACATTCTCACTATACAATATTATTTACATTATAATAAAAGTTACGTTTTATTAGTTTTTCGGGGTTATCCCGGCTTAGTTGGGCTCTTGGCCCTTTGTGTTTGTAGAACCAATTGTGGAACAGCCGGGTACTCCGTTTTGGAAAGGCACCATATTTTTTGAGTTGTGCATAATTTTTTGGGGGCTCACCTGCTACTGCTTCTACCTTGGTCAATCTGTCATCACTGCCATGCTGCGTGTGGCATAATTTTTGGGAGGCTAACTAGGGATGAGCGAACCGTCGGATGCCGTCGGACTTTTGGTCCGACGGCATCTTTACTCGATTACTATGCCTGTGATGCCTGCGATCCCGGGTGCATAGTTGCGATCCCGGGAATCTGCGGGACGGATCTACCAGGGAATTCAAGATACATTCCCTGAATTTCCAGGGAATGTACCTTGAATTCCCTGGAAGATCCAAGCCGCAGATTGCCGGGATCGCAACTATGCACCCGGGATTGCAGGCATCGCACTGGAGTGAACGGCTTTCAGCCCAAAAGCCCAAAACTTCCGCTCATCTTTAAGGCTCACCTGCTACTGTTTCTACCTTGGTAACTCTGTCATCACCGCCATGCTGTGTGTGGCATAATTTTTGGGAGGCTCACCTGCTACTGCTTCTACCTTGGTCACTCTGTCATCACCGCCAAGCTGTGTCTGGCATAATTTTTGGGAGGCTCACCTGCTTTCTTACTCACTTTTATTGGTTCTCTGTGTCCTCACTGCCATGCTGTGTCAGGCCTAATTTTTGGGAGGCTCATTTGCTACCTCACTCACTTTTATTGGTTCTATGTGCCCTCACTGCCATGCTGTGTCAGTCTAAGGTTTTGGGTGGTTCATATGTTACCTCTGTTTTAATGGTTCTTAGTATTATCACTGCAATGCTGTGTCAGGCTAAATTTTGGGGTGGTTCATATGCTACCTCACACAGGGTGGCATAATTTTTGGGAGGCTCACCTGATACTGCTTGTACCTGGGTCACTCTGTCATCACCGCCATGCTGTATGGGGCATCATTTTTGGGAGGCTCACCTGCTACTGCTTCTACCTTGGTCACTCTGTCATCACCGCCATGCTGTATGTGGCATAATTTTTGGGAGGCTCACCTGCTACTGCTTCTACCTTGGTCACTCTGTCATCACTGCCATGCTGTGTGTGGCATAATTTTTGAGAGGCTCACCTGCTACTGCTTCTACCTGGGTCACTCTCTCATCACCGCCCAGCTGTGTCTGCCATAATTTTTGGGAGGCTCACCTGCTTCCTCGTTCACTTTTATTGGTTCTCTCTGTCCTTATTGCCATGCTGTGTCATGCCTAATTTTTGGGAGGCTCACTTGCTTCCTTACTCACTTTTATTGGTGCTATGTGTCCTCACTGCCATGCTGTGTCAGGCCTAATTTTTGGGAGGCTCACTTGCTACCTCACTCACTTTTACTGCTTCTATGTGTCCTCACCGCCATGCTGTGTCAGTCTAAATTTTTTGGTGGTTCATATGCTACCTCTGTTTTAATGGTTCTTTGTATTATCACTTCCATGCTGTGTCAGGCTAAATTTTGGGTTGGTTCATATGCTACCTCACACAGGGTGGTTATTCAGAGGCACTTAGATCTTTTGTTAAAGACGCTCTCCTTTTTGATTTGAACAATAAAGTGTTCCTCTATGAAAGGGGTTGGTATCGTTAGGAGATCAGCACTGCCATGGGCACGCCGGTCTCCTGTACGTATGCCCACCTCTTTCATGCCAAACTGGAATATGATCATATTTATTCTTTATCGAATCCATACATTCGCTATATCAAAGCATACCACCGTTATGTAGATGATATTTTTATTATTTGGGACAGTTCCAGGGACTTATTTATTGATTTTGTGTCATACCTTAATGATTGCAATCACGTTAATTTGTTTTTCACATATAATTTTGGTGGACTTTCTTTAGATTTTTTAGACGTTCAAGTATCTATCTCAAACCAGAAGATAATGACATCTGTCTTTAGAAAGCCAACTGCCTGCAACACCCTCCTCCATTTCGGCAGCTCCCATCCTTTGCATGTCAGAAAAGCTATTCCTTTCAGCCAGTTTACCCGTTTACGTAGGATTAATAACACTGATGAAATAATTCATCGTCAGGCTGCCGATCTGGAGGAGAGACTTGCAGGCAGGGGTTACCCTGCTAAACTTGTCTAAGAAGCTAGTACTCGTGCTAATAATTTGGACCGCAACGCATTGCTAAAATCCAAGACTACTGTAAGTGCAGATAGACGGTTTAATTTTATTTTTCAAAATTCTCCTCTTGATGTAATACAGAAAGCTATTCACATGCACTGGTTTCTTTTAGAAGAGGACCCTGATCTAAGAGAAATCGTGATCTGAAAACCCTGTATATCCTATAGGAAAAACAAAACAATAGGTGATGTGTGAACACTGACCAAGAAAGTACAAGCAATTGGTTGTCAGGTACTCTCCCTGAGGGGAAAAGACATTGCGGCCAGTGCAAATACTGTTGCCAAATGAACAACACGGCCTATATACGATTAGGAGGCAAAGAGTGTTTTAGTAAAGATTTCATAACTTGCCGAACCACATTTACCGTATATGCCATTACCTGCTAATGTAATTTTTTTCTACATTGGCAAAAGCAAGAGGCCCTTGTGGGTGAGATTTAAAGAGCACCTTTATTCTATACGAACAGGTAAGGGCATACCGCGGTTAATTAACCATGTCCATACCGAACGTAATGGTGATCCCAAAAGCCTGAGATTCATGGGTTTAGAACATATTAAACCTGTTGCTTCTGGTCTAGACAGACATAAAGTACTGCTTTGTAAAGAATCACTGTAAATTTCAAGTCTCAACGCCACTGCACCGCTCGGTCTGAACAAGCGCAATGATCTTTTAAGTCACATGCACACACCTTGTTTGTTTAATTGCACTTCCTTCCCCTCATGCTGTATCCTGAGCCAGTTGAAGAACTGTAAAAGCCTGAAACGTAGGTAGCTCCGCAGGGCAGTCTGCACCCCCTGTATACCTCTCCCCGCTTCTCATGAAAATTAAATAAAGCTTCCCCCTGCTTCATGGACCGGTGAGTGCTGGAAATTCTTTTTCTTTTGTATTGCATCATATGCTACCTTTGTTTTATAAGATTATTTTCATTAAAGGGGTTATCCAGGGCTACAAAAACATGGCTACTTTCTTCCAGAGACAGCCCCACTCTTGTCTCCAGCTTGGGTGGGGTTTTTCTCCTCAGTTCCATTGAAGTGAATGGAGCTTAATTGCAAACCGCACCTGAACTGAAGACAAGAGTCATGTTGTCTCTGAAATAAAGTGGCCATGTTTTTGTAACACTAGATAACCCCTTTAAGATACTCCAGTATAGCATCTCTTACAAACCCCTCAAATACTTTACCCACTATAGATGTAAGACTTGCAGGCCTATAGTTTCCAGGATCACTCTTTGACCCCTTCTTCAATATTGGTACCACATTAGCTATGTGCCAGTCCTTTGGAACAATCCCTGTCATTATAGAATCTTTAAATATTCGGCATAACGGTCTGTCTAACACAGTACTTAATTCTTGCAAAACTCTAGAATAGATACCTTCTGAGCCCGGTGACTTATGGATTTTAATGTTTTTTAAGGCGTCGCCCCATTTCTTGTTGTGTTAGGCAGGTGAGATTTATGGGAGGATTTACATTATCCCTAGTCATGTCACCTGTTATGGGATTCTCCTCTGTGAATACAGTACAGAAGAATGTATTTAGTAGATCGGCCTTTTCCTCTTCCCCCCCCACCAATGCACCCAGATTATTTTTAAGGGGACCAACATTTTCAGTTTTAAGTCTTTTGTTATTTATATAGGTAAAGAACATTTTGGGATTTGTTTTACTTTCTGTGGCAATGCTTCTTTCTGTTGCACTTTTTGCTTCTTTTATTTGTCTTTTACACATTCTATTTCTCTGTTTATAGTCACTCAATGCTTCCCCACTACAATCTTGTTTTAGTAATCTAAATGCTTGTTTCTTATCATTTATTGCACCCCTTACAGCTGTAGTTAACCACATTGGTTTTCTCCTATTTCTACAACTTTTATTCCCATATGGTATGTGTCATTCACAAGATCTACCCAGGATCCCCTTAAATATGTCCCATTTCTCTTGTGTATTTTTATTTCTGAAGGCATTGTCCCAGTCTATCTCCCCAAGGTCCTCTCTTAGTTTTTGGAAATTAGTCTTCCTGAAATTTAATGTTTTTGTAACCCCTCTACTAATCATTTTATTGAAGGATACTTGAAAACTTACTATGTTATGGTCACTATTACCTAGGTGACCCCCCACCTCTATTTTTGAGATTCTATCTGGCCTATTTGTTAAGATCAGGTCCAGAAGTGCCCCCCCCCCCCCTCTTGTTCGTTCCTTTACTAGTGATTTTCCTTTGAACCAACAAGATTTTTTCCTTGACCTTTCGCAAGTGGTTTTGTTTGAGAACTACTTCATGTTCGAAGGGGACTTCTACCTGCAGGGCAGAGGCTTAGTCATGGGCGCTAATGTAGCCCCACCCTATGCTAATGCCTATATGGCCTTTTTCAAAGAAATACACGTATACAACCATACTGGGTTTCGCTCACACGCCAGAACCTGGTGCAGGTTCAATGATGATATATTCTGTATTTGGGAAGGTTCACGTGACTCCCTAGATTTTTTCTTTGTATACCTTAACTTTATCTGGGAGGAGCTTAAGTTCACAATAACCTGCAGCAAGGAGACAGTTGACTACTTAGACACTAGAGGTAAGGGGGGCCTTAATACAGACCTGTTCTTCAAGACAACAGACCGCAACAACCTGCTGCACTACAGTAGCGCACATCCACAGAGCATAAAGAGGGCTATACCCAAATCTCAATTCAAATGCATAGTCAGCAACACAGGAACTGAGACTCACTGAGATGGAGACCAAATTCATTGAGAAGGGTTACCCTAAACATGTCTTGCAGGACGCCAGGAACAGAACAACCACTAGGCCCGCTACTTACACCTCTAAATGCATACCCTTAGTGCGACAGTACCATCCCCTTAGTCCCAAGATTGACAATATAGTGCGCAAACATTGGTCCATACTGTCTAGAGCTTACCCAGAAATCACTGAATTTCAGATGCCGCCTCATATCTGCAACAAAAGAGCCCCTAATCTCTACAACAGCTTGGTCCAAGCCGTGACCAGGGTAGACCCCACCGATGAAACCCAACGTTTCTTAATAGGGAGTATGAAGTTTCTACCATTGTATCTTAATACTTATCCCCCTCTCTTCCCAGGCTGCTCTACAAGTGTGACCCTCTACTCCGGCTGTAGTATACTTCTTGAGTGCAGTTGAGGTATGTCCTTCTCTTACACCACATACTGATGCCTATCTGCAGTGACCTGATGCCCCTTACCATCTCACTACAGCTAGGTTAGCTCTCTACCTTTCTAGCACTTCGGAACACATGTTTTATACTGTATATACTGTTATCATTTGAAGTCCTTACCATTGTATCATTGTATATTTGTTAATATTAGAGATGAGCGAACGTGCTCGTCCGATCTTGGTACTCGATCGAGTATTAGGGTACTCAATGGTTATCGTTACTCAGACGAGCATCTCACGATACTCAAGGAAATCTCATTATCCGTTTCCTGTAAGTTTGTGCGCTTTTTCGCAGCCAATAAACATGGAGGAGACTCTTTGGTACATCCTGCGATGACGTGGGACCCAATCATGTCGATAGCAGCGATTGGTTGGCCAGATCAGATGACCCTGCCATATAAAACTCGGCGCCGGCAGTGCTCGCTTCAGACACATGCTGTGAGAGATCAGGGACAAAGCTGCTGCTGGTCAGGGAGAGTGTCAGTGTAGGATTTAGCATTCCAGTAGGCAGGGTATTTACTAGCAATATAAACAAACAGCCCTTTTCAGGGCTTAAAAGCTTATATTCATACTATTACCACAGACTGCTGGCTGGGAGTTGCAGTGTTGCTACCGCGATTTAACCAGCACACTGTGGTGACCGGCTGCTGGACGAAAGGGGACATTAGGTGTGCTCAGTGTACTCCTTTTTGATTTTGGGTCTGATGGTCCTGGTGTACTGCACTGTATAGCTGGGAGTTGTAGTGCATCTTGCATAGAACTTACTTCACTGCTCATATTGTATTGGGGTGACAAAGCGTGTGTACAGTTGTTGCCCATACCAGATAGCACCACCTAAACTAGTGTGTACTGCACTGTATAGCTGGGAGTTGTAGTGCATAGAACTTACTTCACTGCTCATTGGATTGGGGTGACAGGAAGTGTGTACAGTTGTTGCCCATACCAGAGAGCACCATCAAGCCCCCCCCCCCAAACTAGTGTGTACTGCACTGTATAGCTGGGAGTTGTAGTGCATCCAGCATAGAACTTACTTCACTGCTCATTGTATTGGGGTGACAAAGCGTGTGTACAGTTGTTGCCCATACCAGATAGCACCACCTAAACTAGTGTGTATTGCACTGTATAGCTGGGAGTTGTAGTGCATAGAACTTACTTCACTGCTCATTGTATTGGGGTGACAGAAAGTGTGTACAGTTGTTGCCCATACCAGATAGCACCGTCAAGCCCCCCCTAAACTAGTGTGTACTGCACTGTATAGCTGGGATATGTAGTGCATCCTGCATAGAACTTAGTTCACTGCTCATTGTATTGCGGTGACAAAATTTGTACAGTTGTTGCCCATACCAGATAGCACCGTCAAGCCCCCCCTAAACTAGTGGGCACTACACTGTATTGCTTCTGTATAACTTCTAATGGTTCTCTGTGTCCTCACTGCCATGCTCTGACGTCACACTACGTCTGCAAAGGAGCGGGACTGGTTGCCGGGGGCCCGCCGATAGCGCCCCCGCCAACCAACCTGCTGTTTTATTATTTTTTTTTGGTCTAGCCGTGGCCAGGGCCTCACCACCCCCGGTTGAGAGGCATCAAGTGAAGCATTGGAGGTGGGTCGGCACGCCCACAGTGGGAGGAAAACCCTCCCCATCATTATGATGTGGCTTCATTGATTCTAATGAAGCCGCATCATAGAGGGGTGGGGGTTTACTCCCACTGGAGGCGGGCCAGCCCACCTCCAGTGCTCCAGCCCTGGCCGGTGCTCAGGAATAAAATGGCACCATACACATGAAGCAGACCGCAGTTAAAATACAGACTGCGACACCAGCTTGTCTGTGCCGTTCTATTCATGGGCAAAACTTAAAGAGAATGTACTGATTGTACATTCGCTTTAAAGCTGCCTATTCAGCAATCGCCGCTCCCGCTAATTAACCCCTTAGTGACCGCCGTGCTGCCTTTTCACAGCGGCCACTAATGGGCTTTATTCCGATGCGTACGCCTTTTAACGACATACGCATCGGAATGAATCGCGGCCCGGCGGCGGCAGCAGAGCGGGGGATCAGCGGTCAGTGTGACCGCTGACCCCCCCTGAAACTGCCCGAGCGGAGGACTCTCCGCTCCGGCCAGTTTAACCCGTTAAATGCCGCTGTCAAACCATGACAGCGGTATCTAACGGGTTCCGGTCGGTGCCGTGGGTCCTAATGAAGGTCTCCGGGGTCACCATGCTCCGGGGTCATGGTGAGAGGGGTGGCTGTGGCTATTGCCTGTCAGCATGAGGCATGATACAATACACTGCAGTATATTAGGTACTGCAGTGTATTGTATCAGTGATCTAAGTATTTTACACCAGTGTACAGTAATGTACACTAGTGTAAAAGTAAAAAAAAGTGAAAAAAAATGTGCACCAAACACAACACAGCCCCCTCAATAATAAAGATGCATTACATTCCCTATACCCAAAAAAACGTGACATTAAAGTGATCAAAAACACAAATCCTATACATATTTGGTATCGTTACGTCCGTAACGACCCAATCTATAAAACTTTATCAATAATTGTATCGCACGACATACGCTGTAAAAAAAATAATAAAAAAAACAGTACCAGAAGAGCTGTATTTTATCAATCCACTTTAGAAAATACGTCATAAAAAGATCAAAAAGTCATATACATATAAAACTTGGTATCAATAGAAACTACAGATCTTCCCGCAAAAAATAAGCCCCAAACCAGCTCTGTCGCGCAAAAGATAAGAACGCTATGGATCTTGCAATGTGACGACAGTTTTTGTGGGTTTTTGCTAGGAAGATAGTTTCTATTGCGCCAAAGTGATAATAGTTAAAAAAAACCTATACAAATGTGGTATCACCATAACCATAGTGACCCAGAGAATACATGTATTATGTTATTAGTGACCACCGATATGGATTTTTACGGCGATCACTAATGGGCTCTATTCTGCTGCCATCAGCTCTTTATGGCGATGGTGCAGAATAGTGCAGCGGCGCTGGTAATGCCCGCAGCCCCCACCTCTCAGCTATTGGAGGTCGCTGAGAAGTCGGGGCAGAGTGTGGGCTCAGTCCTGGCCAGTCCCCTCACTGGCGATCGCCGTTATTAACAGTATAACGGCGGCCACCAGTAACGGGCATTGCCAGCGCAGCTGAACACTTTCACCTCTTCTCACAGTGAATCCACGGTGAGAGGAGATGAGAACATGTCCCCCCCCTGTCCCCAGAATTAACCCTAGTGACCTGGTCACCTCCGCAGATTGCCCGTAACCCCCCAGATTGCCCCTAACCATCCCAGAAAGCCCGTAACATCGCAGACAGCCCGTAACCATCGCAGACAACCCGTAACTATCGCTGACAGCCCGTTACCATCGCAGACAGCCCGTAACCATCGCAGACAGCCCGTAACCACCGCAGATTGCCCGTGACCACCACAGATTGCAACAGACTGCCCGTAGCTGCCCCAAATTGCCTGTCACCCCCCCAGATTGCTTGCAACCTCCCCAGATTGCCCGTCACCTACCCAGATTGCCCGTCGCCTCCCCAGATTGCCCGTCGACACCCTAGATTGCCCGTCAACACCCCAGATTGCCCGTCGACACCCCAGATAGCCAGTGAACACCCCCAGATTTCCCGTAACCACCACATATAGCCAGTAAACACCCCCAGATTGCCTGTAACCACCCTAGATTGCCTGTAACCACCCCAGATTGCCTGTAACCACCCCACATTGCCCGTAACCACCCCACATTGCCCGTAACCACCCCAGATTGCCCGTAACCACCCCAGAATGGCACAGACTGCTCGTAACCACCCCAGATTGCCCATAACCACACCAGATTGCCTGTTGCAACCTCAGATAGCCAGTAAACACCCCGAGATTATCCATTACCACCCCACTCACATATTGCCTGTAACTAAAATGACACTCCTTCCCTTCTGATCCCTGCTGTGTGCCCATACAGTGGTTTATGCCCACATATGGGGCATTGTATCGTTGTACTCAGGAGAATCTCCATTACAACTGTTGGGGTGCTTTTTCTCCCCTGTTGCTAGTGAAATTGAAAAATTTCAAATTAAACAAACATGTTATTGGAAAAATTCAATTTTTTTCTTTTTTACTGTCTAGTAAAATGCTCACCACACCCCAAGATGAATTCTTTGAGGGGTGCACTTTCCTAAATGGGGTGACTTTTTTTGGGGGGGGTTATTCTGCAGACATTACAGGGGCACTGCAAACGCACCTGGCGCTCAGAAACTTCTTCAGAAAAATCATGCACTGAAAATGCTAATTGGCGCTCCCTTCTTTCTGAGGCCTGCTGTGTGCCCATACAGTGGTTTACACCCAAATATGGGGTACCGTTCTACTCAGGAGAACCTGCGTTACATATATTGGGGTGAGTTTTCTCTCCTCTTCCTTGTGAAATTCAAACATTTCAAACTAAACAAACATGTTATTAGAAAAATTTATTTTTTTTCTTTTTTTACTGTCTAGTTTTGAATACTTTCCTCCAATACCAGTGGGGTCAAAAAGCTCACTGCACCCCAAGATGTATTCTTTGAGGGGTGCACTTTCCAAAATGGGGTGACTTTTGGGGGGGTTCTATTCTGCGGACACTACAGGGGAACTGCAAATGCGCCTAGCACTCATAAACTTCTTCAGCAAAATCATGCACTGAAAATGCTAATTGGCGCCCCCTTCTTTCTGAGCCCGGCTTTGTGCTAATACAGTGGTTTATGCCCCCATATGGGGTACCGTTCTACTCAGGAGAACCTGCGTTATATATATTGGGGTGAGTTTTCTCCCCTCTTCCTTGTGAAATTGAGAAATTTCAAACTAAATGAACATATTATTGAAAAAAATTCAATTTTTTCATTTTTACCGTCTTCTTTTGAATACTTTCCTCTAATACCTGTGGGGTCAAAATGCTCACCACACCCCAATATGAATTCTTTGAGGGGTGTACTTTGCTAAATGGGGTGACTTTGGGGGGTTTCTATTCTGCTGACACTACAGGGGTGCTGCAAACGCACCTGGCGCTCACAAACTTCTTCAGAAAAATCAGAAAATGCTAATTGGCGCTCCTTTCCTTCTGAGCCCTGCTGTGTGCCCATACAGTGGTTTATGACCATGTATGGGGTACCGTTCTGCTCAGGGAAACCTGTGTTACATATATTGGGGTGCTTTTTTCCCCCCTGTTCCTCGTGAAATTGAGAAATTTCAAACTAAACAAACATATTATCGGAAAAATTCTATTTTTTCATTTTTACTGTCTTCTTTTGAATACTTTCCTCTCATACCTGTGGGGTCAAAATGGTCACCACACCCCAAGATGTATTCTTTGAGGGGTGTACTTTCCAAAATGGGAAAACCTGGCGCTCAGAAACTTCTTCAGCAACATCTGAACTGGAAATGCTAATTGGCGATCCTTCCCTTCTGAGCCCCGCTGTGTGCCCATACAGTGGTTTACGCCCACATATGGGGTACCATTGTACTCAGGAGAACATGCGTTACAAAATTTGGGGTGCATTTTCTTTCATGTTTATTATGAAAATGAGATTCTTTAATCTTAACAAATATAAAAATTTCTATTTTCCATTTTTTTTCCAGCCTAAATGTGAATACTTTCCTCCAGCCCTTGTAGGGTTAAAATGCTCATTATAGCCCTAGATTAATTCTTTAAGGTGTCTAGTTTCCAAAATGTGGTCACTTATGGGGGTTTCCAGTATACAAGCCTCCTAAATCAACTTAAAAAAAGAACTGGACCCTAAAAAAAATTAGTTTTGGAAATTTTATGAAAATTTCATAATTTTCTGATACACTTCTAAACCCCGTAACACCGTAAAAAAGTGAAATATGTTTACGAAATTAAGCCAGAATAAAGAGGACATATTGATAATGTGACTTACTAACTAATTTATGTGATATGACTTTCTTTTTTTAGAAGCAAAGAATTTCAAAGTTCGTAAAGTGCAAATTTTTCAAATATTTCATGATATTTTGATGTTTTTCACAAAAAACACACAAGATAGTGACCAAATTTTGCCACTAACATAAAGTACCATATGTTAGGAAAAAATAATCTCAGAATCGCTAGCATACGTTAAAGCATCACTGAGCTAATAGCGCATAAAGTGAGACAGGTCAGATTTTGAAAAATGAGCGTGGTCATTAAGGTCCAAATAGGCTTGGTCCCTAAGGGGTTAAGACCATTAGATGCAGCTGTCAAACAGCCTTCCCTGGGGTCTAGTGGCGGGATTCCACCCCCTTCACACGGGAGGGGGGATCCCTTCATCTTAGCAGGCCGGGCCTCAGCGTCAAATGCTGACCCCGGCTCGGTATTCTATTGCATTGGTCTACAGCAGGTCAAAGCAATGGAGCACCGATCTCATGGATCAGTGCTGTGTAATACAAGTACACTGATCTCTATGGGAGATTAGTGTAGTTGTATTAAAAGTCCCCCAGGAGGACTTCTAATTACTGTGGAAGTGTTTTAAAAGAAGAGTTTTTATCAATAAAAAAACCCCTCCCCTACTAAAAGTCTGAATCATCCCCATTTTCCCATTTTATAAATAAAAATAAATAAATAAACATGATTGGTATCGCCGCATGCGTAATTACGTGAACTATTAATTTGTTACATTCCTGATCTCACATGGTAAACGGCGTAAGCTTAAAGACGCAAAGTGCAAAAATTGTGAATTTTTGGTCGCATCAAATCCAGAAAAATTGTAATGAAAAGCGATCAAAAAGTTGCATATACGCAATCAAGGTGTAACGCCTGGAGTAGTGGATCCACTGGACCGGCACCAGCGATGGCACAAACCTCACCAGGGAGCGGAGTCTAAGGGGCCGCTGGTTTTCACCAGAGCCCGCCGCAAGGCGGGATGGACTTGCTGCGGCGGGCGACCCCCAGGTCGCTACCCCTGGCTTGGTTGCTGGTGACGGCAGGCGAGGCGTGGCAGGAGCAGTAGGCAGGAGATGGCACTGGCAAAGGTCTGCAGGTGAGAGCGCACGTGACAGGCTGAACGCAGGAACAGATGGAGTGGCTGGGAAACAGGAACCAGGAACAGGGACTGGGGACCGGGTAACGGATAGGACTCAGGAACAGGGACTGGGACCAGGTAACAGATAGGACTCAGGAACAACAGGGGCTGGGCCAAACGCTATGGGAAGCATGTAGAGGCTCCAACACTAAGGACAGGGCATGCTGGGATTTATAGGGGAGTGATTGGGTGCAACTACCAATTAGGAGCGCACTGCCCCTTTAAATCTGAGACAGCCGGCGCGCGCGCGCCCTAGGAGGCGGGGACGCGCGCGCCGGCCGGCACCGCGGGAGACAGGAGCGTGGAGAGGTGAGGCGCCCCCCGGGGCCGAGGTGACAGCAGCGCCGGGTCCCCGACTATGGACACCGGCTGCTGCATAGGGCAGGCAGCGGTCGCGGCGGCGGCCCGGAACGCGGGACGCCGCCGCGGCCGTAACAGTACCCCCCCCCTTTGGCCTCCCCCTCTTTCTTGCCTGCAAATGGTACAGGAAGCCACAAAGTCTTTGACATCTTGGGATAGGCTGGGCCACCAGTAGTGGCGAGAGATCCGTTGGCCGGTCTTACGGACTCCCGGGTGCCCGGCCTCCAACGAGGAATGTCCCCAGTTCAAAATACCTCTTCGAAGCGCAGGGTGAACATGAGTCTTTCCGGGGGGTACTCTCTGAAGAGTGGAGGTGACGACTGGTACTAGGCGATCAGGCGGTATAACGTGGCAAGGGACCTTCTGTAAGTTCTTCCGGTGGTGAGAGAACACGACCTTAGTCTTGGGTACGGGGAGAGGGTACACCTCGGCAGAGAAGGCATCCGCCGAGTCTTGGTCTTCTGCCGGTAGGCCGGATAGAGGCTTGGCCGGGACAGGAAATGACATAATACACTTGGTCTGAGGTGACTTGAGACACTGGTGGGAACAGTCCTGACCCCAACTGAGAATCTCCCCGGTTCTCCAGTCCAGCTGAGGGGCATGTTCTTGTAGCCACGGGAGTCCCAGGAGGACCGCGGGGGAAGAATGGGGCAGGACGTAGAAGGATATCTCTTCTTGATGTGAAGGACCCACCTGGAGGACTAAAGATGCGGTCTGGTAGTACACACGGTCGGTAAGAATTTCGCCCGTGACCGAGGAGATAGTCAGGGGCCTGGCTAGTCGGGTCACGGGTAGCCGCCATCTTTGGACCAATGTTGCCGCAATAAAACTGCCTGCTGACCCCGAATCGAGGAAGGCAGTAGTCAGATGATTTTGTCCTGAGGGAGTCCGGATGGAAACTGGCATAGACAGACTTGGAATGGTGGCATTTACACCTAGGGACACCTGTCCCACCGGACCTAGGTGCGAGCATTTTCCGGATGTTTGGGGACGTAGGGGACATCCCAGCCGGAAGTGATCGGAACCACCGCAATAGAGACAGAGATTCTGCTCCAGGCGCCGGATTCTTTCATCAGGCGTCAGGTGAGCCCGTTCCACCTGCATAGGAATCTCAGGAGAGGGTTGGGACATCGAAAGGTCAGGATTCTGGAAAACTGGCGCCAGCTGGGGATGGCGACGGGAACGGGTTAGTAAATGTTCATGCCGAACCTCCTCCTCCCTCTCCGAAAAACGAGTATCAACTCGGGTGGCCAGTAGAATGAGTTCGTTCAGGGAGGTAGGCAGGTCTCGGGCAGCGAGCACGTCTCTCACACGACTAGACAGGCCCTTCTTGAAGGTGGCCAATAGGGCGGCCTCGTTCCAGTCCAATTCAGCTGCCAGGGTGCGGAACTGGATGGCGTAGTCACCAACAGAGGAGCTGCCTTGAGAGAGGTTGAGGAGAGCAGTCTCGGCTGAAGAAGCACGGGCAGGTTCCTCAAAGACGGAGCGAAACTCGAATAGGAAGGCCCGGAGATTGGCAGCAACAGGATCATCACGGTCCCACAGTGGCGTGGCCCAGGCCAGGGCTCTACCCTCTAATAGGCTGATGATGAAAGCCACTTTAGAGCGCTCGGTGGAAAACTGACTACTCAAAAGTTCAATGTGCATGGTGCACTGAGTCAGGAATCCTCTGCACAACTTAGAGTCCCCAGAGTACTTGCTTGGGAGGGCCAGTCGGAGTGAAGAAGCAGCGTCAGGAGATGGTGTGCGCTGGGCAGTAGTCTGCTGCTGTAAGGCGGCAGTGAGTTGCTGGATCTGCTGTGACTGTTTCTGGATTTGTTGAGCCTGTTGCGCGACCACTCTGGCGACGTCACGGAGATCTGGCACCTCGCCGGGATCCATGGTTGGAGCCTACTGTAACGCCTGGAGTAGTGGATCCACTGGACCGGCACCAGCGATGGCACAAACCTCACCAGGGAGCGGAGTCTAAGGGGCCGCTGGTTTTCACCAGAGCCCGCCGCAAGGCGGGATGGACTTGCTGCGGCGGGCGACCCCCAGGTCGCTACCCCTGGCTTGGTTGCTGGTGACGGCAGGCGAGGCGTGGCAGGAGCAGTAGGCAGGAGATGGCACTGGCAAAGGTCTGCAGGTGAGAGCGCACGTGACAGGCTGAACGCAGGAACAGATGGAGTGGCTGGGAAACAGGAACCAGGAACAGGGACTGGGGACCGGGTAACGGATAGGACTCAGGAACAGGGACTGGGACCAGGTAACAGATAGGACTCAGGAACAACAGGGGCTGGGCCAAACGCTATGGGAAGCATGTAGAGGCTCCAACACTAAGGACAGGGCATGCTGGGATTTATAGGGGAGTGATTGGGTGCAACTACCAATTAGGAGCGCACTGCCCCTTTAAATCTGAGACAGCCGGCGCGCGCGCGCCCTAGGAGGCGGGGACGCGCGCGCCGGCCGGCACAGCGGGAGACAGGAGCGTGGAGAGGTGAGGCGCCCCCCGGGGCCGAGGTGACAGCAGCGCCGGGTCCCCGACTATGGACACCGGCTGCTGCATAGGGCAGGCAGCGGTCGCGGCGGCGGCCCGGAACGCGGGACGCCGCCGCGGCCGTAACACAAGGTACCGATAGAAAGAAGACATCATGGCGCAAAAAATGACACCTCAATCAGCCCCATAGACCAAAGGATAAAAGCGTTATAAGCATGGCAATAGAGAAATTTTAAGGAAGATTTTTTCTGTAGGTTTTATTTTTTTTAAAAGCCGTCAAATAATATAAAAGTTATGCAAGTTTCATATCGTTTTATTCATAATTATTTATGAAAATTTCACAGCGCATATATTCTAGGTGAAAAAATGCAAGTGCTATGGCCTTTTAACCCCTGAAATGGCCTAAAAGTGACACTGTCACCCCCTATTTGCATTTTGACTGCCCTCCACAGGTGCAAAGGGTAAATGTTACAGCTTTCATTACTTATTTTATATCACACCTCATGGTGCTTGTTCTGGTAAAAAGTCGTTTTTATCACCTGTGGATTGGTATATGTGGGCGGGCCATTTGTGTGGGAAAATCTATGGGGGTGGGGCCTAGAGCTTTAGGCTGGCCCTTCCAATGGCTGCTGAGGGGGCGAGCCCTATGTGGTGATGACGTCACGGATTGGGCGAGGCTAAGTCGCGCTAGGGGCGGAGGGATGTGGCATATAGGGCGCGAGGCCCCGCCCACATATACCAATCTACAGGGGATAAAAACGACTTTTTACCAGAACAAGCACCATGAGGTATAATATAAAATAAGTAATGAAAGCTGTAACATTTACCCTTTACACCTGTGGAGAGCAGTCAAAATGCAAATAGGGGGTGACAGTGTCACTTAAAGGACCGAGGCAAATTTTATGAATATGACCTGTGTCACTTTATTCATTAATATCTTGGGAATGCTTTTACCTATCTGGCTGATTCTGAGACTGTTTTCTCGTGATATATGGTACTTTACATTTCTGGTAAATTGGAGTCGATACTTTTAACAAATCTTTATGAAAAAAAAAAAAATAATGTGAAAAATTGTGAAAAAATGCATTTTTCCAACTTTGAAACTTTTCTGCTTATACAGAAAATGGTTATGCCACATAAATTATATATTAAATAGCATTATCAACATGTCTACTTTATGTTGGCAGCATTTATTAAATTTTCTTTCATTTTTTTTTTTAAACAATAGAAAGCTTAAAACATTAGCAGCAATTTTCCAAATGTTCAGTAAAATTTCAAAATCAGATATTTTTAGGGATCTGTTCAGGTGCGAAGTGTATTTGAGGGGACTGTATGTTAGAAAGCCCCACAAAGCACACCATTTCAGAAACTGCACCCCCCCCAAACTCTGCAAAAGCACATGCAGAAAGTTTTTTTTAACCCTTTAGGGGAGTCACAGAAATAAAAGCTAAGTGTGCAAGAAATTAGAAAATTTTTATTTTCTGTGCAGAGATTTTCTGTAATCCAATATCTTTCATAATTGTAAACCTATTACCAAAGAAATGCAACTCAATATTTATTGCCCCGTTTCTGCCCATATGTGGCCCATATGTGGCCCTATTACGCTATTTGATGCAAACACAAGCCTCAGATATAAAGGAGCGCCTAGTGAATTTCACCTCCTCCGTTATATTTGGTCATTTTTGACTGTACCGCTTCAGGTTGGCAGAGGCTCTGGGGTGCCAAAACCTAAAAAACACCCCTAAAGGGACACCACTTAGAAAACTACACCCCTTGAGGAATGTAAAAAGGAGTGTGGTGAGCATTTGGACCCCACAGGTGTTTCACAGATTTTCAGAACAATGTGGCGGGAAATAAGAAAAATTTATTTTTTACACTAAAACGTTGTTCTAGCCTTCAATTTTTCATTTTCACAAAGGGATAAAAAAAACCTTACAAAATGTGTAGCGCAGTTTCTCACGAGTACGGCAATATCCCATATGTGGGCATAAAGGGCCAAGCTGGCACAGGACAAGGCTCCAAAGGGAAGGAGCACCATTAGGCCTTTGTAAGCTGAATTTCACTGGAATGGATTTCAAGGGTCATGTTGCATTCACAAAGCCCTCGTGCTGCCAAGACACTGGAAACCCCCCAAAAGTGACCCCATTCTGGAAACTACACCCCTAAAGGAATCGAACAAGGTGCAGTGAGCATATGGAACCACTGGTGACGGGCATAAATTTGGAACAATGTGACGTGAAAGTGAAAAATTTCGTTTTTTCAGTTTCACATCACTAATGTGCCAGTCACCAAGGGGTCCATATCCCCACTGCACCTATTGTTAGATTCCTTGAGGGGTGTAGTTTCCAGAATGGGGTCACTTATGGGGGGGGGGTTCTACTGTCCTGGAAGCACAGAGGCTTTTTAAATGCAACATGGCAAGCCTCTAATGGGAATGGGGGCCATGCCTATTTAGTTGGGGAAAAGGGACAATTTTAATTTATTTGGGGGTATTATGCCAATTATTAGTTTATAAGGTTGAAAATGACAGGTGTTTATATAATGCCTGATCCAGAGGAAGGCAAAAAACCCTCGTGAGGCAGACAACAGTAGCCTCATCACAGGGAAAAAAATTCCTTCCCGACTCCATAATGTCAATCAGAATAATCCCTAGATCAACGTGACCCCTGAAATAGGAATAAGGGACAGAATTTAGAAAATTTAGAACTCCAATGACGTGTGGTACGCCTTGAAGCAATCCTTTATGCAGAGGCCGGGATCCCCCTTTTGTGGCACACGCTGCACTTCTTGTGGGATCTCACCTTTTTTCCAGTGTGGAAAATGTTGTCCCTGTAAGATGCGGGGTCTTTCATATGCAAAAGAGCTGGGGCCCTCTTTATGGCTGCCGAATATCAGGGCTTTGATCACTGCTTCCTGGAATTCAAGGAATTTTCCCGGGTGGTCGGCACATCTGTACAGCACAAAAGCTCTGTACATCGGTGTTTGGACCAGATGTATGGCCACCTTTTTATACCACGTTCTGGTTTTTCTAGTGGCGTTATATGGTTTGAGGACTTGATCTGAGAGATCAACTCCTCCCATATACTGATTGTAGTCTAGAACACAATCAAGTTTGTTCAACACGTTTGTGGGACCACGTACAGGGACAGGGGTGGCGCTATTCATGTGAATTGTGGTCAAAATAAGGACATTGCGTTTGTCCTTATATTTGACCAACAACATATTTTCACAGGCATAGGCCTTGCTCTCCCCCCTTGCTATCAGTTGTCTAACCGGATGACTTGGGAGGCCTAGTTGGTTTTTCCGAATCGTGCCGCAAGCTACAGTAGCTCGGGCAGCGAGGGACCGAAACAGGGGGATGCTGGTATAAAAGTTATCAACGTACAGGTGATAACCTTTATCCAGCAGGGGGAAGATCAGTTCCCAAACGATCTTCCCACTAACTCTGAGGATGGGGGGGCATTTTGGGGGGTTGGAGTCAGGTGTCCCTACCCTCAAATAATCTAAATATGTAAGTGTACCTTGAGGTACTCTCACAGAGTTTGTATAGTTTCATGCCATACAGTGATCTTTTATTGGGAAGGTACTGGCGGAAAAGAAGCCTCCCCTTGAAGCTCAGGAGGGACTCATCTACTGAGATTTATTTCTCTGGGATATACATCTCAGTAAATTTGGCTGAGAAATGCTCTATGACCGGCCGTAGTTTGTACAGGCCGTCATATGAGGGATCATCTCGTGGGGGGCAACTTGCATTGTCGTTATAATGCAAGAATTTTCGGATGGCTTCGAATCGAAACCGTGCCATGGCCATACTGTAAAGTGGGGTATTATACATAATATCCCCACTCCAGTATTGCTGAATTATGTTTTTTTTTACTAGGCCCATGTGCAGCAGCAGCCCCCAAAATGTTGTAATTTTGGCTGCATCAACAGGGGTCCACGCCATGGGGGTTCCATCATACATGGTATGGTGAATCAAAAGGCACCTTTAACCCCTTAAGGACAGAGCCTGAAATGGCCTTAAGGACAGAGACAAATTTTATGAATATGACCAGTGTCACTTTATTCATTAATAACTTCGGGATGCTTTTACCTATCCGGACGATTCTGAGATTGTTTTCTCGTGACATATTGTACTTTACATTTCTGGTAAAATGGAGTCGATACTCATAACGAATCTTTATGAAAAACACCAAAATAACGTGAAAAATTGTGAAAAAATACATTTTTCAAACTTTGAAACCTTTCTGCTTATACAGAAAATGGTTATGCCACATAAATTATATATTAAATAGCATTAGCAACATGTCTACTTTATGTTGGCGGCATTTATTAAACTATATATCATTTTTTTTTAGACAATAGGAAGCTTAAAACATTAGCAGCAATTTTCCAAATTTTCTGTAAAATTTCAAAATCAGATATTTTTAGGGACCTGTTCAGGTCCAAAGTGTATTTGAGGGGACTGTATGTTAGAAAGCCCCACAAAGCACCCCATTTCAGAAACTGCACCCCCCAAACTCTGCAAAAGCACATCCAGAAAGTTTTTTAACCCTTTAGGGGAGTCACAGAAATAAAAGCGAAGTGTGTAAGAAATTTGAAAATTTTTATTTTCTGTGCAGAGATTTTATTGTAATCCAATATCTTTCATAATGATAAACCTATTAGCAGAGAAATGCACCCCAATATTGATTTCCCCGTTTCTGCAGTTTATAGATATACCCCATATGTGGCCCTATTGCGCTATTTGACGCAACCACAAGCCTCAGATATAAGGGAGCGCCTAGTGAATTTCAACGCCTCCGTTACATTTGGTCATTTTTGACCGTACCACTTCAGGTTGGCAGAGGCTCTGGGGAGCCAAAACCTAAAAAACACCCCTAAAGGGACACCATTTCGAAAACTGCACCCCTCAAGGAATGTAACAAGGGGTGCGGTGAGCATCTGGACCCCACAGGTGGTTCGCAGATTTTCAGAACAATGTGGTGTAAAAAAGGAAAAATTATATTTTTTACACTAAAATGTTGTTCTAGCATTCATTTTTTATTTTTACAAGGGGATAAAAGAAAAAAAAAAACAACAAACGTGTAGCGCAGTTTCTCCCGAGTATGGAAATACCCCACATGTGGACATAAAGTGCCAAGCGGGCGCAGGACGAGCCTCCAAAGGGAAGGAGCGCCAATTGGCCTTTGCAAGCTGGATTTTACTGGAATGGATTTCAAGGGCCACGTTGCATTCACAGAGCCCTCGTGCTGCCAAAACACTGGAAACCCCCCACAAGTGACCCCATTCTGGAAACTACACCCCTCAAGGAATCTAACAAGGGGTTCAGTGAGCATATGGACCCCACTGGTGACGGGCACAAATGTGGAACAATATGACGTGAAAGGGAAAAATTAAATTTTTTCACTTTCACGGCACAAATGTGGCCGTCATCAAGGGGTCCATATCCTCACTGCACCCCTTGTTAGATTCCGTGAGGGGTGTAGTTTCCAGAATGGGGTCACTTGTGGGGGGTTTCCAGTGTTTTGGCAGCACAAGGGCTCTGTAAATGCGACATGGCGTTCATCATCCATTCTGGCCAAATCCAGCCTTTAAAATCCAAATGGTGCTCCTTCCCTTCGGAGGCTTGCCCTGCGCCCACATGGCGCTTTATGTCCACATGTGGGGTATTTACGGACTCAGGGAGAATTGCTCTACACATTTTGTGTGTTTTTTTTCTCTTTTAACCCCTTGTGAAAATGAAAAATTTAAGGCTAAACCAACATTATAGTGTAAAAAATGTAATATTTCTTTTTCACGCCATATTGTTCCACATTTGTGCCCGTCACCAGTGGGGTCCATATGCTCACTACACCCCTTGTTACATTCCCTGAGGGGTGTAGTTTCCATAATGGGGTCACTTGTGGGGGGGTTCAACTGTCTTGGCAACACAGGGGCCTTTTAAATGCAACATGGCCCCTCGAAATCCATTCCAGCCAAATCCAGCCTCAAAAAGCCAAATGGCGCTCCTTCCCTTTGGAGGCTTACCCTGCACCCGCTTGGCGCTCTATGTCCACTTGTCGGGTATTTCCATACTCAGGGGAATTTGCTCTACACATTTAGTGTTTTTTTTATCTTTTATCCCCTTGTGAAAAGGAAAAAATCAAGACAAGATCAATGATTTAGTGTAAAAATTTAACATTTTTTACACTAAATGTTGGTCTAGCCTTGATTTTTTCCTTTTCCACAGGGGGTTAAAAAAGAAAGTGAAAACAAAACGTGTAGGGTAATTTCCCCTGAGTACGAAAATACCCCACATGTGGATATAATGTGCCATATGGGCACAGGGCAAGCCACCAAATGGACAGAGCGCCATTTAGAGGCTGGAATGGAGGATGGAGGCCATGTTGCAATTACAAAGCTCCTGTGCTGCCAGGACAGTAGAAACCCCCCACAAGTGACCCCATTCTGGAAACAACACCCCATAAGGAATCCAACAAGGGGTACAGTGAGCATATGCACCCCACTGGTGACGGGCACATAAAAGGGAACATGTGCCATGAAAATAAAAAATAAATTTTTTTCATTTTCACGGCCCAAATGTGGCCGTCACCAGGGGGCCATATCCCCACTGCCCCCCTCGTTAGATTCCTTATGGAGTGTAGTTTCCAGAATGGGGTCACTTGTGGGAGGTTTCTACTGTCCTGGCCGCACAGAGGCTTTGTAATTGCATCATGGCATCCTCTAATGGGAATGGCGGCCATACCTATTTAGCTGGGGAAAAGGGACAATTCTAATTTATTTGGGGGTATTAGGCCAATTATTAGTTTATAAGGTTGAAAATGACAGGTGTCCATCAAATTCAACCTGTGTTGATCCAGAGGAAGGCAAAAAACCCTCGTGAAGCAGACGACAGTAGCCTCATCACAGGGGAAAAATTCCTTCCCGACTCCATAATGGCAATCAGAATAATCCCTGGATCAACATGACCCCTGATATAGGAATAAGGGACAGAATTTAGATAATGTAGAACCCCAATGACGTGTGGTACGCCTTGAAGCGATCCAGTATGCAGAGGCTGGGGTGATCAGGGCAGGCGTCACACTGGAAAATGGCGTCCTTCCTGATCCCCCTATTACCCCACACTCTGCACTTCTTCTGGGGTCTCCCGTTCTCCTGTGTGCGGGACGTCACCTGGAAAATGTTGTCCTGGTGCGATACGGGGTCCTTCATATCCAGAAGCGCTGGGTCCGCTCCATGGCTGCTAAATATTAGGGCTTTATTACTACTTCTGATATTTACGGATCGTGCCGTAAGCTACAGTAGCTCAGGCAGCGAGGGACCGGAAGAGGGGGCGCTGGTATAAAAGTTACAGGTGGTAACCTTTATCCAGCAGTGGGAAGATCAGTTCCCGAACGATCTTCCCACTAACTCGGAGGATTGGGGGGGGGGGCATCTGGGGAGATCTTGGGGCTGGATTCGGGTGTCCCTTCCTTCATACACTCTAAGGGTACGTGCAGGATAACCCTTTGTGCATTCCGCAGCTGGCTCCCGCCGGCGGACTGATGGAGGCGCACGTCTCCGCTCGTGTCACACTCCATTATATGCACGGGCGGATTCTGCCCTCTGTCCAATGTGTTCATTATTGGGACGGACGACGGAATCCACCCATGCATAGAATGGAGTCTATGACACGGGTGGAGACACGCGCCTGCATCAGTCCGCCGGCGGGTGCCAGCTGCGGAATGCACAGGGTTATCCTTCGCCATTCCGCAGTGTGCACGTACCCTGGATCTGTAAGTGTACCCTGAGGTACGCTCACAGAGTTTGTAGAATTTCACGCCATACCGTCATCTCTTATTGGGACGGTACTGGCGGAAAAGACCTGTCTGGGGGGCAGCGTACGCTACGCTACCCCCAGACACGTCACTGGATGATGAGGATGATGAGGATGAATGGAGGAAAGAAGGATCCCCCCATTCATCCTCACTGGCTGTTTCGGTGTCGGAGGCAATAATAACGTATGCGTCCGACACCGAAAACACCCTGGGGGCCATCTTTATACGGGGATTGGTATATGGGGTATGTAAATGTGTAGTGGTGTAGTGTAAAACTTTATTTCATGTAGTGTAGTATAGTGTTTTTTACGTGTTTTTTTGACAGTAATAAAAAATATTCCTTTGCCAAGAAAAGAGCTGCTGATAAATGCCGCACTTATGTGCGGCACTTATCAGCAGCCAGTGGCGGTAGGATATAGCGGGGAAAAACGCCCCTACGCCATAAGGGGGAGTTGCTGATCAGCGGCGCACTTACGTGCGATGCTGATCAGCACTCAGCGGCGTTAGGGCGCAAAAAAAATAAATCTTTTTAACCCAAAGCAACTGATCAGTGAATGATATTCACTGATCAGCCGCTAGGGGGCAGTAGAGCGACGCTGCCGGAGATTGCCGAGACTCACCGAACCCGAGCGTTTCCGAAGATTTCCGACGCTGGACGACTGAATCCGGAAGTGAAGAGAAGAAGACGCGAGGACGGCGCAGACCGCAGATCGGGTGAGTATGGTACACCTGCACCACACACACCTGTTCTGCACCCCTCAGCTACCTAGCTGAGGGGTGCAGAACGCGACAAAACTGTTACCGGTTACCGGTACTGTCCGGCCTATCACGGCGATCGTGGGAGTGGCATCGGCGCCATCTTTCCCCAGTACACTAATGGCGATTGGTGCTGTCTCGGACAGCACCAATCGCCATTGCTTTCCGGGTCACCGGGTCACCGGGTCACCGGAAAGCTGTTTTCAGCTGCTATATGCTGATCTGTATAGATCAGCATATAGCAGCGATCGTCGGCACGGGAGGGGTTAATCACCCCCCGTGCCGACGAGCAGAGATGGCCTGCTATACATTATAGCAGGCCATCTTCCCCGACCGCTGTGTGTGAACACACAGCGATCGGGGAAACATCGGGCGTAAGTATACGCCCGTTTGCGTTAAAGCCCACCCTGCGGGGGCGTATACTTACGCCCGATGTCGTTAAGGGGTTAAAAAGTACACCTGTTCCTAAAAACAACAAGCCCCTACACAGCCCTGTAGCTGGAAAAATAAAAGAGTTATGGCTCTAAGAAGACGAGGAGGAAGAAACGAAAACGCTAAATTGAAAATTGTCCCATTCCTTAAATTTTCTATGGACGTCAGGCTCATCTCTACTGCTTTGCATAACGTGCGAGCTCAGCTTTGGGCCGTGATTTCTCCGCCCAGGGAACGGGTCCAGTAGCAGGACTTCCAGGGAGGGTGACGTATGCCAGGCTCTACCAGGGGGGTTTGGCGGGCTTCGCCACGGCATCCCGGCTGACAAGTTCCCTTTAAGTGTATTTGCAAACAGAAAAAATAACACAAACGGCGCTGCATGTGCAGGTCAAAACACACTTTGAAGAAACATGCATATGTGTGCAAATGCACGCTCACCTGAGTGGGTCGTACACAATCAGGCACGACTCTAATAAGCGCTCTAGATCATTGGGGGATGCTGCCTTTCACATTCCGATTCTCCAAAGTGGATCCTTGGTGTCAATCACAATAGTGGTAAAAGGAAGAGGTTGGTGGGATTCGTCTGGCGCAAACACCCCTTTTGGAACTCCGGCCACGTTCCCCTGTTCCTTCTCTGAATGAAGAGAACTCCTGGCACTGGTGTGAAGTTAAATTCAGGCTTTTATTTGATGCAATGCGTTTCAAGGGACCCATTTTGCTCTTAAAGGGACCCATTTTGCTCTTAAAAGGGACATATTTCGTTCTTAAAGGGACCCAGGTCGCTCTTAAAGGGACACATTTTGCTCTTAAAGGGACATATTTCGTTTTTAAAGGGACCCAGGTCGCTCTTAAAGGGACCCATTTCGCTCTTAAAGGGACCCAGGTCGCTCTTAAAGGGACCCATTTCGCTCTTAAAGGGACCATGTCGCTCTTAAAGGGACCATGTCGCTCTTAAAGGGACTCATTTTTGCTCTTAAAGGGACCCAGGTCGCTCTAAAAGGGACCCAGGTCGCTCTTAAAGGGACAAATTTCACTCTTAAAGGGACCAATTTCATGCTTAAAGGGACCCAGGTCGCTCTTAAGGGACCCAGGTTGCTCTTTAAAGGGACCCAGGTAGCTCTTAAAAGGACCCATTTTGCTCTTAAAGGGACCCAGGTCGCTCTTAAAGGGACCAAATTCACGCTTAAAGGGACCCATTTCGCTCTTAAAGGGACTCATTTTTGCTCTTAAAGGGACCCAGGTCGCTCTTAAAAGGACCCATTTCGCTCTTAAAGGGACAAATTTCACTCTTAAAGGGACCAATTTCATGCTTAAAGGGACCCAGGTCGCTCTTAAGGGACCCAGGTCGCTCTTTAAAGGGACCCAGGTAGCTCTTAAAAGGACCCATTTTGCTCTTAAAGGGACCCAGGTCACTCTTAAAGGAACCCGGGTCGCTCTTAAAGGGACCAATTTCATGCTTAAAGGGACCCAGGTCGCTCTTAAGGGACCCATTTTGCTCTTAAAGGGTCATATTTTGCTCTTAAAGGGACATATGATGCTCTTAACCCTTTAAGGACAGAGCAAATTTCGATTTTTGCGTTTTCGGTTTTTCCTCCTTGTGCATAAAAGGCCATAGCACTTGCATTTTTCCACCTAGAGACCCACATGAGCCCTTATTTTTTGCGTCACTAATTGTACTTTGCAATGACAGGCTGAATTTTTGCATAAAGTACACTGCGAAACCAGAAAAAAATTCAAAGTGTGGTGAAATTGAAAAAAAAAACGCATTTTGTTTATTTGGGGGAAATGTGTTTTTACGCCATTCGCCCTGGGGTAAAACTGACTTGTTATATATGTTCCTCAAGTCGTTACGATTAAAACGATATGTAACATGTATGACTTATATTGTATCTGATGGCCTGTAAAAAATTTAAACCATTGTCAACAAATATACGACACTTAAAACCGCTCCATTCCCAGGGTTATAGCGCTTTTATCCTTTGGTCTATGGGGCTGTGTCAGGTGTCATTTTTTGCGCCATGATATGTTCTTTCTATCGGTACCTTGATTGCGCATATACGAGTTTTTGATCGCTTTTTATTACAATTTTTCTAGTTTTGATGCGACCAAAAATGCGCAATTTTGCACTTTGGGATTTTTTTGCGCTGACGCCGTTTACCGTACGAGATCAGGAATGTGATTAATTAATAGTTCGGGCGATTACGCACGCGGCGATAGCAAACATGTTTGTTTATTTATTTATTTATTTACTTTTATTTATAACCTGGGAAAAGGGGGGTGATTCAGACTTTTATTAGGGGAGGGGGCTTTTTACTAATAATGACTTTTCTTTTTAACTTTTACACTTATACTAGAAGCCCCCCTGGGGGACTTCTAGTATAAGTGCTTTGATCTCTCATAGAGATCTCTGCAGCATAGATATGCTGCAGAGATCCATGAGATAGGCACTCGTTTACTTCCGGCTGCTGCAGCCGGAAGTAAACGAGTGCCGAGCCGGGGACGGCGCCATCTTGGAGCAGTCCCCGGCCGGCTTCATTTACGGAGATCGCTCCTCCGGGATAACATCCCGGAGGAGCGATCTCCCCACTAGACACCAGGGATGACGCTGAGTCCGGTAATCGGATGCAGCTGTCATGTTTGACAGCTGCATCTGATTACTGTATTAGCGGGCACGGCGATCGGACCGTGCCCGCTAATACCTACGGTCCCGGGCTACAAGCGGCACCCGGGACCGGCGCGGTTCAGAACTCCCTCTGAACTCCCTTACCGGCATCAGGGCGTAAATTTACGCCCGATGTCGTTAAGGGGTTAAAGGGACCCAGGTTGCTCTTAAAGGGACCCAGGTCGCTCTTAAAGGGACCCATTTCGCTTTTAAAGGGACCCAGGTCGCTCTTAAAGGGACCCATTTCGCTCTTAAAGGGACCCATTTTGCTCTTAAAAGGGACAAATTTCATTCTTAAAGGGACCCAGGTCGCTCTTAAAGGGACACATTTTGCTCTTAAAGGGACATATTTCATTTTTAAAGGGACCCAGGTCGCTCTTAAAGGGACCCATTTCGCTCTTAAAGGGACCCAGGTCGCTCTTAAAGGGACCCATTTCGCTCATAAAGGGACCATGTCGCTTTTAAAGGGACTCATTTTTGCTCTTAAAGGGACCCAGGTCGCTCTAAAAGGGACCCAGGTCGCTCTTAAAGGGACAAATTTCACTCTGAAAGGGACCAATTTCATGCTTAAAGGGACCCAGGTCGCTCTTAAGGGACCCAGGTCGCTCTTTAAAGGGACCCAGGTAGCTCTTAAAAGGACCCATTTTGCTCTTAAAGGGACCCAGGTCGCTCTTAAAGGGACCCAGGTCGCTCTTAAAGGGACCAAATTCACGCTTAAAGGGACCCATTTCGCTCTTAAAGGGACTCATTTTTGCTCTTAAAGGGACCCAGGTCGCTCTTAAAGGGACCCAGGTCGCTCTTAAAAGGACCCATTTCGCTCTTAAAGGGACAAATTTCACTCTTAAAGGGACCAATTTCATGCTTAAAGGGACCCAGGTCGCTCTTAAGGGACCCAGGTCGCGCTTTAAAGGGACCCAGGTAGCTCTTAAAAGGACCCATTTTGCTCTTAAAGGGACCCAGGTCACTCTTAAAGGAACCCAGGTCGCTCTTAAAGGGACCAATTTCATGCTTAAAGGGACCCAGGTCGCTCTTAAGGGACCCATTTTGCTCTTAAAGGGTCATATTTTGCTCTTAAAGGGACATATGATGCTCTTAAAGGGACCCAGGTTGCTCTTAAAGGGACCCAGGTCGCTCTTAAAGGGACCCATTTCGCTTTTAAAGGGACCTAGGTCGCTCTTAAAGGGACCCATTTTGCTCTTAAAGGGACCCATTTTGCTCTTAAAAGGGACAAATTTCGTTCTTAAAGGGACCCAGGTCGCTCTTAAAGGGACCCATTTTGCTCTTAAAGGGACATATTTCGTTTTTAAAGGGACCCAGGTCGCTCTTAAAGGGACCCATTTCGCTCTTAAAGGGACCCAGGTCGCTCTTAAAGGGACCCATTTCGCTCTTAAAGGGACCCATGTCGCTCTTAAAGGGACTCATTTTTACTCTTAAAGGGACCCAGGTCGCTCTAAAAGGGACCCGGGTCACTCTTAAAGGGACAAATTTCACACTTAAAGGGACCAATTTCACGCTTAAAGTGACCCAGGTCGCTCTTAAGGGACCCAGGTCGCTCTTTAAAGGGACCCAGGTAGCTCTTAAAAGGACCCATTTTGCTCTTAAAGGGACCCAGGTCGCTCTTAAAGGGACCCAGGTCGCTCTTAAAGGGACCAAATTCACGCTTAAAGGGACCCATTTCGCTCTTAAAGTGACTCATTTTTGCTCTTAAAGGGACCCAGGTCGCTCTTAAAAGGACCCATTTCGCTCTTAAAGGGACATATTTCGCTCTTAAAGGGACCCAGGTCGCTCTTAAAGGGACCCAGGTCAATCTTAAAGGAACCCAGGTCGCTCTGAAAGGGACCAATTTCACTCTTAAAGGGACCCTGGTCACTCTTAAAGGGACCCATTTTGCTCTTAAAGGGTCATATTTTGCTCTTAAAGGGACATATGATGCTCTTAAAGGGACCCAGGTTGCTCTTAAAGGGACCCAGGTCGCTCTTAAAGGGACCCAGGTCGCTCTTAAGGGGACCAAGGTAGCTCTTAAAGGGACCCAGGGTGCTCTTAAAGGGACCCATTTCGCTCTAAAAGGGACCCAGATCGCTCTTAAAGGGACCTAGGTTGCTCTTAAAGGGACCCATTTCGCTCTTAAAGGGACCCATGTCGCTCTTAAAGGGACTCATTTTTACTCTTAAAGGGACCCAGGTCGCTCTAAAAGGGACCCGGGTCACTCTTAAAGGGACAAATTTCACACTTAAAGGGACCAATTTCACGCTTAAAGTGACCCAGGTCGCTCTTAAGGGACCCAGGTCGCTCTTTAAAGGGACCCAGGTAGCTCTTAAAAGGACCCATTTTGCTCTTAAAGGGACCCAGGTCGCTCTTAAAGGGACCCAGGTCGCTCTTAAAGGGACCAAATTCACGCTTAAAGGGACCCATTTCGCTCTTAAAGTGACTCATTTTTGCTCTTAAAGGGACCCAGGTCGCTCTTAAAAGGACCCATTTCGCTCTTAAAGGGACATATTTCGCTCTTAAAGGGACCCAGGTCGCTCTTAAAGGGACCCAGGTCACTCTTAAAGGAACCCAGGTCGCTCTTAAAGGGACCAATTTCACTCTTAAAGGGACCCTGGTCACTCTTAAAGGGACCCATTTTGCTCTTAAAGGGTCATATTTTGCTCTTAAAGGGACATATGATGCTCTTAAAGGGACCCAGGTTGCTCTTAAAGGGACCCAGGTCGCTCTTAAAGGGACCCAGGTCGCTCTTAAGGGGACCAAGGTAGCTCTTAAAGGGACCCAGGGTGCTCTTAAAGGGACCCATTTCGCTCTAAAAGGGACCCAGATCGCTCTTAAAGGGACCTAGGTTGCTCTTAAAGGGACCAATTTTGCTCTTAAAGGGACCCAGGTCGCTCTTAAAGGGACCCATTTCGCTCTTAAAGGGACCCATTTCGCTCTTAAAGTGACCCATTTTGCTCTTAAAGGGACATATTTCGCTCTTAAAGGGACATATTTCGCTCTTAAAGGGACCCAGGTCGCTCTTAAAGGGACCCAGGTCGCTCTTAAAGGTACCCATTTCGCTCTTAAAGGGATCTATTTCGCTCTTAAAGGGACCAAGGTCGATCTTAAAGGGACCCAGATCGCACTTAAAGGGACCCAGGTCGCTCTTAAAGGGACCAATTTCACTCTTAAAGGGACCCTGGTCGCTCTTAAAGGGACCCATTTTGCTCTTAAAGGGACATATTTCGCTCTTAAAGGGACATATTTTGTTCTTAAAGGGACCCAGGTCGCTCTTAAAGGGACCCGGGTCGCTCTTAAAGGGACCCATTTTGCTTTTAAAGGGACATATTTCGCTCTTAAAGGGACCCAGGCCGCTCTTAAAGGGACCAATTTCACGCTTAAAGGGATATATTTTGCTCTTAAAGGGACCCAGGTCGCTCTTAAAGGGACCAATTTCACGCTTAAAGGGATATATTTTGCTCTTAAAGGGACCCATTTCACTCATAAAGGGACCCATTTCACTCTTAAAGGGACCCAGGACGCTCTTTAAGGGATCCAGGTCGCTCTTAAAGGGACCCATTTCGCTCTTAAAGGGTTCAATTTCACGCTTAAAGGGATATATTTTGCTCTTAAAAGGACCCAGGTCGCTCTTAAAGGGGCCCAGTTTGCTCTTAAAGGGACCCAGGTCGCTCTTAAAGGGACCCATTTCGCTCTTAAAGGGACCCATTTCGCTCTTAAAGTGACCCATTTTGCTCTTAAAGGGACATATTTCGCTCTTAAAGGGACATATTTCGCTCTTAAAGGGACCCAGGTCACTCTTAAAGGGACCCAGGTCGCTCTTAAAGGTACCCATTTCGCTCTTAAAGGGATCTATTTCGCTCTTAAAGGGACCAAGGTCGATCTTAAAGTGACCCAGATCGCACTTAAAGGGACCCAGGTCGCTCTTAAAGGGACCAATTTCACTCTTAAAGGGACCCTGGTCGCTCTTAAAGGGACCCATTTTGCTCTTAAAGGCACATATTTCGCTCTTAACGGGACATATTTTGTTCTTAAAGGGACCCAGGTCGCTCTTAAAGGGACCCGGGTCGCTCTTTAAGGGATCCAGGTCGCTCTTAAAGGGACCCATTTCGTTCTTAAAGGGTTCAATTTCACGCTTAAAGGGATATATTTTGCTCTTAAAAGGACCCAGGTCGCTCTTAAAGGGGCCCATTTTGCTCTTAAAGGGACCCAGGTCGCTCTTAAAGGGACCCATTTCGCTCTTAAAGGGACCCATTTCGCTCTTAAAGTGACCCATTTTGCTCTTAAAGGGACATATTTCGCCCTTAAAGGGACATATTTTGTTCTTAAAGGGACCCAGGTCGCTCTTAAAGGGACCCAGGTCGCTCTTAAAGGGACCAATTTCACGCTTAAAGGGATATATTTTGCTCTTAAAGGGACCCATTTCACTCATAAAGGGACCCATTTTACTCTTAAAGGGACCCAGGACGCTCTTTAAGGGATCCAGGTCGCTCTTAAAGGGACCCATTTCGCTCTTAAAGTGACCCATTTTGCTCTTAAAGGGACATATTTCGCTCTTAAAGGGACATATTTCGCTCTTAAAGGGACCCAGGTCACTCTTAAAGGGACCCAGGTCGCTCTTAAAGGTACCCATTTCGCTCTTAAAGGGATCTATTTCGCTCTTAAAGGGACCAAGGTCGATCTTAAAGGGACCCAGATCGCACTTAAAGGGACCCAGGTCGCTCTTAAAGGGACCAATTTCACTCTTAAAGGACCCTGGTCGCTCTTAAAGGGACCCATTTTGCTCTTAAAGGGACATATTTCGCTCTTAAAGGGACATATTTTGTTCTTAAAGGGACCCAGGTCGCTCTTAAAGGGACCCGGGTCGCTCTTAAAGGGACCCATTTTGCTTTTAAAGGGACATATTTCGCTCTTAAAGGGACCCAGGCCGCTCTTAAAGGGACCAATTTCACGCTTAAAGGGATATATTTTGCTCTTAAAGGGACCCAGGTCGCTCTTAAAGGGACCAATTTCACGCTTAAAGGGATAAATTTTGCTCTTAAAGGGACCCATTTCACTCATAAAGGGACCCATTTCGCTCTTAAAGGGACCCAGGACGCTCTTTAAGGGATCCAGGTCGCTCTTAAAGGGACCCATTTCGCTCTTAAAGGGTTCAATTTCACGCTTAAAGGGATATATTTTGCTCTTAAAAGGACCCAGGTCGCTCTTAAAGGGGCCCATTTTGCTCTTAAAGGGACCCAGGTCGCTCTTAAAGGGACCCATTTCGCTCTTAAAGGGACCCATTTCGCTCTTAAAGTGACCCATTTTGCTCTTAAAGGGACATATTTCGCTCTTAAACGGACATATTTCGCTCTTAAAGGGACCCAGGTCACTCTTAAAGGGACCCAGGTCGCTCTTAAAGGGACCCATTTCGCTCTTAAAGGGATCTATTTCGCTCTTAAAGGGACCCAGGTCGCTCTTAAAGGGACCAAATTCACGCTTAAAGGGACCCATTTCGCTCTTAAAGTGACTCATTTTTGCTCTTAAAGGGACCCAGGTCGCTCTTAAAAGGACCCATTTCGCTCTTAAAGGGACATATTTCGCTCTTAAAGGGACCCAGGTCGCTCTTAAAGGGACCCAGGTCACTCTTAAAGGAACCCAGGTCGCTCTTAAAGGGACCAATTTCACTCTTAAAGGGACCCTGGTCACTCTTAAAGGGACCCATTTTGCTCTTAAAGGGTCATATTTTGCTCTTAAAGGGACATATGATGCTCTTAAAGGGACCCAGGTTGCTCTTAAAGGGACCCAGGTCGCTCTTAAAGGGACCCAGGTCGCTCTTAAGGGGACCAAGGTAGCTCTTAAAGGGACCCAGGTTGCTCTTAAAGGGACCCATTTCGCTCTAAAAGGGACCCATATCGCTCTTAAAGGGACCTAGGTTGCTCTTAAAGGGACCAATTTTGCTCTTAAAGGGACCCAGGTCGCTCTTAAAGGGACCCATTTCGCTCTTAAAGGGACCCATTTCGCTCTTAAAGTGACCCATTTTGCTCTTAAAGGGACATATTTCGCTCTTAAAGGGACATATTTCGCTCTTAAAGGGACCCAGGTCACTCTTAAAGGGACCCAGGTCGCTCTTAAAGGTACCCATTTCGCTCTTAAAGGGATCTATTTCGCTCTTAAAGGGACCAAGGTCGATCTTAAAGGGACCCAGATCGCACTTAAAGGGACCCAGGTCGCTCTTAAAGGGACCAATTTCACTCTTAAAGGGACCCTGGTCGCTCTTAAAGGGACCCATTTTGCTCTTAAAGGGACATATTTCGCTCTTAAAGGGACATATTTTGTTCTTAAAGGGACCCAGGTCGCTCTTAAAGGGACCCGGGTCGCTCTTAAAGGGACCCATTTTGCTTTTAAAGGGACATATTTCGCTCTTAAAGGGACCCAGGCCGCTCTTAAAGGGACCAATTTCACGCTTAAAGGGATATATTTTGCTCTTAAAGGGACCCAGGTCGCTCTTAAAGGGACCAATTTCACGCTTAAAGGGATATATTTTGCTCTTAAAGGGACCCATTTCACTCATAAAGGGACCCATTTCACTCTTAAAGGGACCCAGGACGCTCTTAAAGGGATCCAGGTCGCTCTTAAAGGGACCCATTTCGCTCTTAAAGGGTTCAATTTCACGCTTAAAGGGATATATTTTGCTCTTAAAAGGACCCAGGTCGCTCTTAAAGGGGCCCATTTTGCTCTTAAAGGGACCCAGGTCGCTCTTAAAGGGACCCATTTCGCTCTTAAAGGGACCCATTTCGCTCTTAAAGTGACCCATTTTGCTCTTAAAGGGACATATTTCGCTCTTAAAGGGACATATTTCGCTCTTAAAGGGACCCAGGTCACTCTTAAAGGGACCCAGGTCGCTCTTAAAGGTAACCATTTCGCTCTTAAAGGGATCTATTTCGCTCTTAAAGGGACCAAGGTCGATCTTAAAGGGACCCAGATCGCACTTAAAGGGACCCAGGTCGCTCTTAAAGGGACCAATTTCACTCTTAAAGGGACCCTGGTCGCTCTTAAAGGGACCCATTTTGCTCTTAAAGGGACATATTTCGCTCTTAAAGGGACATATTTTGTTCTTAAAGGGACCCAGGTCGCTCTTAAAGGGACCCATGTCGCTCTTAAAGGGACCCATTTCGTTCTTAAAGGGTTCAATTTCACGCTTAAAGGGATATATTTTGCTCTTAAAAGGACCCAGGTCGCTCTTAAAGGGGCCCATTTTGCTCTTAAAGGGACCCAGGTCGCTCTTAAAGGGACCCATTTCGCTCTTAAAGGGACCCATTTCGCTCTTAAAGTGACCCATTTTGCTCTTAAAGGGACATATTTCGCCCTTAAAGGGACATATTTTGTTCTTAAAGGGACCCAGGTCGCTCTTAAAGGGACCCAGGTCGCTCTTAAAGGGACCAATTTCACGCTTAAAGGGATATATTTTGCTCTTAAAGGGACCCATTTCACTCATAAAGGGACCCATTTTACTCTTAAAGGGACCCAGGACGCTCTTTAAGGGATCCAGGTCGCTCTTAAAGGGACCCATTTCGCTCTTAAAGTGACCCATTTTGCTCTTAAAGGGACATATTTCGCTCTTAAAGGGACATATTTCGCTCTTAAAGGGACCCAGGTCACTCTTAAAGGGACCCAGGTCGCTCTTAAAGGTACCCATTTCGCTCTTAAAGGGATCTATTTCGCTCTTAAAGGGACCAAGGTCGATCTTAAAGGGACCCAGATCGCACTTAAAGGGACCCAGGTCGCTCTTAAAGGGACCAATTTCACTCTTAAAGGACCCTGGTCGCTCTTAAAGGGACCCATTTTGCTCTTAAAGGGACATATTTCGCTCTTAAAGGGACAAATTTTGTTCTTAAAGGGACCCAGGTCGCTCTTAAAGGGACCCGGGTCGCTCTTAAAGGGACCCATTTTGCTTTTAAAGGGACATATTTCGCTCTTAAAGGGACCCAGGCCGCTCTTAAAGGGACCAATTTCACGCTTAAAGGGATATATTTTGCTCTTAAAGGGACCCAGGTCGCTCTTAAAGGGACCAATTTCACGCTTAAAGGGATATATTTTGCTCTTAAAGGGACCCATTTCACTCATAAAGGGACCCATTTCGCTCTTAAAGGGACCCAGGACGCTCTTTAAGGGATCCAGGTCGCTCTTAAAGGGACCCATTTCGCTCTTAAAGGGTTCAATTTCACGCTTAAAGGGATATATTTTGCTCTTAAAAGGACCCAGGTCGCTCTTAAAGGGGCCCATTTTGCTCTTAAAGGGACCCAGGTCGCTCTTAAAGGGACCCATTTCGCTCTTAAAGGGACCCATTTCGCTCTTAAAGTGACCCATTTTGCTCTTAAAGGGACATATTTCGCTCTTAAACGGACATATTTCGCTCTTAAAGGGACCCAGGTCACTCTTAAAGGGACCCAGGTCGCTCTTAAAGGGACCCATTTCGCTCTTAAAGGGATCTATTTCGCTCTTAAAGGGACCAAGGTCGATCTTAAAGGGACCCAGATCGCACTTAAAGGGACCCAGGTTGCTCTTAAAGGGACCAATTTCACTCTTAAAGGGACCCTGTTAGCTCTTAAAGGGACCCATTTTGCTCTTAAAGGGACATATTTCGCTCTTAAAGGGACATATTTTGTTCTTAAAGGGACCCAGGTCGCTCTTAAAGGGACCCGGGTCGCTCTTAAAGGGACCCATTTTGCTTTTAAAGGGACATATTTCGCTCTTAAAGGGACCCAGGTCGCTCTTAAAGGGACCAATTTCACCCTTAAAGGGATATATTTTGCTCTTAAAGGGACCCAGGTCGCTCTTAAAGGGACCAATTTCACGCTTAAAGGGATATATTTTGCTCTTAAAGGGACCCATTTCACTCATAAAGGGACCCATTTCGCTCTTAAAGGGACCCAGGACGCTCTTTAAGGGATCCAGGTCGCTCTTAAAGGGACCCATTTCGCTCTTAAAGGGTTCAATTTCACGCTTAAAGGGATATATTTTGCTCTTAAAAGGACCCAGGTCGCTCTTAAAGGGGCCCATTTTGCTCTTAAAGCGACCCAGGTCGCTCTTAAACTGACGTATTTCTCTCTTAAAGGGACATATTTTGCTCTTAAAGGGACCCAGGTCGCTCTTCAAGGGACCCAGGTCGCTCTCATAGGGACCAATTTCACTCTTAAAGGGACCAATTTCACACTTAAAGGGACATATTTTGCTCTTTAAGAGAGCCAGGACGCTCTTAAAGGGACCCAGGACGCTCTTAAAGGGACCCAGGTGGCTCTTAAAGGGACCCAGTTCGCTCTTAAAGGGACCCGGGTCGCTATTAAAAGGACCCAGGTCGCTCTAGCGACATGTGTCTCTTTAAGAGCGACATGGGTCCCATACCTTTTGGAGTGACTTGGTCCCTCTAAGAGCAACATGCGTCCCGTCCGTTTAAGAGCGACTTGGGTCCCTTTAAGAACGACTTGGGTCCCTTTAAGAGCGACATGGCTCCCGTCCCTTTAAGAGCGACTTGGGTCCCTTTAAGAGCGACTTGCGTTCCTTTAAAGGCCGACCTGGGTCACTTTAAAGAGAACCAATCATCAATAAAAATAAAAAAAAAATTTTCCCCTAATTAGATGTATTTACTTATTTTATTAATATTTGTAAATATAATTTATTACTTTTTAGGCTGTGTTTTTAAAATATTTACTTTTTACTTTCCTATCTCGCACCTTCCTATCTCTTTTCAAAAGAGCCGGCGCGAGACAGGAAGCTCCCGTCATGCAAAGCGGCAAGGCCGGGCGCCGCCATCTTGATGACGTCACTTGCGTTCCACCGCTGGAACGCAAAAGACTAAATCAAGATGGCGGCGCCGGTCTTGCTGTAGCGGACCAGAGGATCAGGTAAAGTATAAGATACAGACTGCAAAGGCAGTCTGTATCTTCATTTTGTCTATTTATTAAGATACAGACTGCCTTTGCAGTCTGTATCTTATACTTTACCTGATCCTCTTGTTCGGTGCAGGAAGGCCGCGCGCCGCCATCTTGAATACGTCACTTTGCGTTCCAGCGGTGGAACGCAAGTAGCAAAATCAAGATGGCAGCCTTGCTGTAGCGGACCAGAGGATCAGGTAAAGTATAAGATACAGACTGTAAAGGCAGTCTGTATCTTTCTGAAGTCTATTTATGAAGATACAGACTGCATTTGCAGTCTGTATCTTATACTTTACCTGCTCCTTTGTTCCGGTGCAGTAATGCCGGGCGCCGCCATCTTGATGACGTCACGCTGGAACGCACCGCTGGAACGCACGTGACGTCATCAAGATGGCGGCGGCCGGCATTACTGCACCGGAACAAAGGAGCAGGTAAAGTATTTATCTTCATAAATAGACTTAATAAAGATACAGACTGCTTTTGCAGTCTGTATCTTATACTTTACCTGCTCCGTTGTTCCGGTGCATTAATGCCGGCCGAGGTAGACCCAGGTAGCTCTTAAAAGGACCCATTTTGCTCTTAAAGGGACCCAGGTCGCTCTTAAAGGGACCCAGGTCGGTCTTAAAGGGACCAAATTCACGCTTAAAGGGACCCATTTCGCTCTTAAAGTGACTCATTTTTGCTCTTAAAGGGACCCAGGTCGCTCTTAAAAGGACCCATTTCGCTCTTAAAGGGACATATTTCGCTCTTAAAGGGACCCAGGTCGCTCTTAAAGGGACCCAGGTCACTCTTAAAGGAACCCAGGTCGCTCTTAAAGGGACCAATTTCACTCTTAAAGGGACCCTGGTCACTCTTAAAGGGACCCATTTTGCTCTTAAAGGGTCATATTTTGCTCTTAAAGGGACATATGATGCTCTTAAAGGGACCCAGGTTGCTCTTAAAGGGACCCAGGTCGCTCTTAAAGGGACCCAGGTCGCTCTTAAGGGGACCAAGGTAGCTCTTAAAGAGACCCAGGGTGCTCTTAAAGGGACCCATTTCGCTCTAAAAGGGACCCAGATCGCTCTTAAAGGGACCTAGGTTGCTCTTAAAGGGACCAATTTTGCTCTTAAAGGGACCCAGGTCGCTCTTAAAGGGACCCATTTCGCTCTTAAAGGGACCCATTTCGCTCTTAAAGTGACCCATTTTGCTCTTAAAGGGACATATTTCGCTCTTAAAGGGACATATTTCGCTCTTAAAGGGACCCAGGTCACTCTTAAAGGGACCCAGGTCGCTCTTAAAGGTACCCATTTCGCTCTTAAAGGGATCTATTTCGCTCTTAAAGGGACCAAGGTCGATCTTAAAGGGACCCAGATCGCACTTAAAGGGACCCAGGTCGCTCTTAAAGGGACCAATTTCACTCTTAAAGGGACCCTGGTCGCTCTTAAAGGGACCCATTTTGCTCTTAAAGGGACATATTTCGCTCTTAAAGGGACATATTTTGTTCTTAAAGGGACCCAGGTCGCTCTTAAAGGGACCCGGGTCGCTCTTAAAGGGACCCATTTTGCTTTTAAAGGGACATATTTCGCTCTTAAAGGGACCCAGGCCGCTCTTAAAGGGACCAATTTCACGCTTAAAGGGATATATTTTGCTCTTAAAGGGACCCAGGTCGCTCTTAAAGGGACCAATTTCACGCTTAAAGGGATATATTTTGCTCTTAAAGGGACCCATTTCACTCATAAAGGGACCCATTTCACTCTTAAAGGGACCCAGGACGCTCTTTAAGGGATCCAGGTCGCTCTTAAAGGGACCCATTTCGCTCTTAAAGGGTTCAATTTCACGCTTAAAGGGATATATTTTGCTCTTAAAAGGACCCAGGTCGCTCTTAAAGGGGCCCATTTTGCTCTTAAAGGGACCCAGGTCGCTCTTAAAGGGACCCATTTCGCTCTTAAAGGGACCCATTTCGCTCTTAAAGTGACCCATTTTGCTCTTAAAGGGACATATTTCGCTCTTAAAGGGACATATTTCGCTCTTAAAGGGACCCAGGTCACTCTTAAAGGGACCCAGGTCGCTCTTAAAGGTACCCATTTCGCTCTTAAAGGGATCTATTTCGCTCTTAAAGGGACCAAGGTCGATCTTAAAGGGACCCAGATCGCACTTAAAGGGACCCAGGTCGCTCTTAAAGGGACCAATTTCACTCTTAAAGGGACCCTGGTCGCTCTTAAAGGGACCCATTTTGCTCTTAAAGGGACATATTTCGCTCTTAAAGGGACATTTTTGTTCTTAAAGGGACCCAGGTCGCTCTTAAAGGGACCCGGGTCGCTCTTTAAGGGATCCAGGTCGCTCTTAAAGGGACCCATTTCGTTCTTAAAGGGTTCAATTTCACGCTTAAAGGGATATATTTTGCTCTTAAAAGGACCCAGGTCGCTCTTAAAGGGGCCCATTTTGCTCTTAAAGGGACCCAGGTCGCTCTTAAAGGGACCCATTTCGCTCTTAAAGGGACCCATTTCGCTCTTAAAGTGACCCATTTTGCTCTTAAAGGGACATATTTCGCCCTTAAAGGGACATATTTTGTTCTTAAAGGGACCCAGGTCGCTCTTAAAGGGACCCAGGTCGCTCTTAAAGGGACCAATTTCACGCTTAAAGGGATATATTTTGCTCTTAAAGGGACCCATTTCACTCATAAAGGGACCCATTTTACTCTTAAAGGGACCCAGGACGCTCTTTAAGGGATCCAGGTCGCTCTTAAAGGGACCCATTTCGCTCTTAAAGTGACCCATTTTGCTCTTAAAGGGACATATTTCGCTCTTAAAGGGACATATTTCGCTCTTAAAGGGACCCAGGTCACTCTTAAAGGGACCCAGGTCGCTCTTAAAGGTACCCATTTCGCTCTTAAAGGGATCTATTTCGCTCTTAAAGGGACCAAGGTCGATCTTAAAGGGACCCAGATCGCACTTAAAGGGACCCAGGTCGCTCTTAAAGGGACCAATTTCACTCTTAAAGGACCCTGGTCGCTCTTAAAGGGACCCATTTTGCTTTTAAAGGGACATATTTCGCTCTTAAAGGGACCCAGGCCGCTCTTAAAGGGACCAATTTCACGCTTAAAGGGATATATTTTGCTCTTAAAGGGACCCAGGTCGCTCTTAAAGGGACCAATTTCACGCTTAAAGGGATATATTTTGCTCTTAAAGGGACCCATTTCACTCATAAAGGGACCCATTTCACTCTTAAAGGGACCCAGGACGCTCTTTAAGGGATCCAGGTCGCTCTTAAAGGGTTCAATTTCACGCTTAAAGGGATATATTTTGCTCTTAAAAGGACCCAGGTCGCTCTTAAAGGGGCCCATTTTGCTCTTAAAGGGACCCAGGTCGCTCTTAAAGGGACCCATTTCGCTCTTAAAGGGACCCATTTCGCTCTTAAAGTGACCCATTTTGCTCTTAAAGGGACATATTTCGCTCTTAAAGGGACATATTTCGCTCTTAAAGGGACCCAGGTCACTCTTAAAGGGACCCAGGTCGCTCTTAAAGGTACCCATTTCGCTCTTAAAGGGATCTATTTCGCTCTTAAAGGGACCAAGGTCGATCTTAAAGGGACCCAGATCGCACTTAAAGGGACCCAGGTCGCTCTTAAAGGGACCAATTTCACTCTTAAAGGGACCCTGGTCGCTCTTAAAGGGACCCATTTTGCTCTTAAAGGGACATATTTCGCTCTTAAAGGGACATATTTTGTTCTTAAAGGGACCCAGGTCGCTCTTAAAGGGACCCGGGTCGCTCTTTAAGGGATCCAGGTCGCTCTTAAAGGGACCCATTTCGTTCTTAAAGGGTTCAATTTCACGCTTAAAGGGATATATTTTGCTCTTAAAAGGACCCAGGTCGCTCTTAAAGGGGCCCATTTTGCTCTTAAAGGGACCCGGGTCGCTCTTAAAGGGACCCATTTCGCTCTTAAAGGGACCCATTTCGCTCTTAAAGTGACCCATTTTGCTCTTAAAGGGACATATTTCGCCCTTAAAGGGACATATTTTGTTCTTAAAGGGACCCAGGTCGCTCTTAAAGGGACCCAGGTCGCTCTTAAAGGGACCAATTTCACGCTTAAAGGGATATATTTTGCTCTTAAAGGGACCCATTTCACTCATAAAGGGACCCATTTTACTCTTAAAGGGACCCAGGACGCTCTTTAAGGGATCCAGGTCGCTCTTAAAGGGACCCATTTCGCTCTTAAAGTGACCCATTTTGCTCTTAAAGGGACATATTTCGCTCTTAAAGGGACATATTTCGCTCTTAAAGGGACCCAGGTCACTCTTAAAGGGACCCAGGTCGCTCTTAAAGGTACCCATTTCGCTCTTAAAGGGACATATTTCGCTCTTAAAGGGACCAAAGTCGATCTTAAAGGGACCCAGATCGCACTTAAAGGGACCCATTTCGCTCTTAAAGGGACCAATTTCACTCTTAAAGGACCCTGGTCGCTCTTAAAGGGACCCATTTTGCTCTTAAAGGGACATATTTCGCTCTTAAAGGGACATATTTTGTTCTTAAAGGGACCCAGGTCGCTCTTAAAGGGACCCGGGTCGCTCTTAAAGGGACCCATTTTGCTTTTAAAGGGACATATTTCGCTCTTAAAGGGACCCAGGCCGCTCTTAAAGGGACCAATTTCACGCTTAAAGGGATATATTTTGCTCTTAAAGGGACCCAGGTCGCTCTTAAAGGGACCAATTTCACGCTTAAAGGGATATATTTTGCTCTTAAAGGGACCCATTTCACTCATAAAGGGACCCATTTCACTCTTAAAGGGACCCAGGACGCTCTTTAAGGGATCCAGGTCGCTCTTAAAGGGACCCATTTCGCTCTTAAAGGGTTCAATTTCACGCTTAAAGGGATATATTTTGCTCTTAAAAGGACCCAGGTCGCTCTTAAAGGGGCCCATTATGCTCTTAAAGGGACCCAGGTCGCTCTTAAAGGGACCCATTTCGCTCTTAAAGGGACCCATTTCGCTCTTAAAGTGACCCATTTTGCTCTTAAAGGGACATATTTCGCTCTTAAACGGACATATTTCGCTCTTAAAGGGACCCAGGTCACTCTTAAAGGGACCCAGGTCGCTCTTAAAGGGACCCATTTCGCTCTTAAAGGGATCTATTTCGCTCTTAAAGGGACCAAGGTCGATCTTAAAGGGACCCAGATCGCACTTAAAGGGACCCAGGTCGCTCTTAAAGGGACCAATTTCACTCTTAAAGGGACCCTGTTAGCTCTTAAAGGACCCATTTTGCTCTTAAAGGGACATATTTCGCTCTTAAAGGGACATATTTTGTTCTTAAAGGGACCCAGGTCGCTCTTAAAGGGACCCGGGTCGCTCTTAAAGGGACCCATTTTGCTTTTAAAGGGACATATTTCGCTCTTAAAGGGACCCAGGTCGCTCTTAAAGGGACCAATTTCACCCTTAAAGGGATATATTTTGCTCTTAAAGGGACCCAGGTCGCTCTTAAAGGGACCAATTTCACGCTTAAAGGGATATATTTTGCTCTTAAAGGGACCCATTTCACTCATAAAGGGACCCATTTCGCTCTTAAAGGGACCCAGGACGCTCTTTAAGGGATCCAGGTCGCTCTTAAAGGGACCCATTTCGCTCTTAAAGGGTTCAATTTCACGCTTAAAGGGATATATTTTGCTCTTAAAAGGACCCAGGTCGCTCTTAAAGGGGCCCATTTTGCTCTTAAAGCGACCCAGGTCGCTCTTAAACTGACGTATTTCTCTCTTAAAGGGACATATTTTGCTCTTAAAGGGACCCAGGTCGCTCTTCAAGGGACCCAGGTCGCTCTCATAGGGACCAATTTCACTCTTAAAGGGATCAATTTCACACTTAAAGGGACATATTTTGCTCTTTAAGAGAGCCAGGACGCTCTTAAAGGGACCCAGGACGCTCTTAAAGGGACCCAGGTGGCTCTTAAAGGGACCCAGTTCGCTCTTAAAGGGACCCGGGTCGCTATTAAAAGGACCCAGGTCGCTCTAGCGACATGTGTCTCTTTAAGAGCGACATGGGTCCCATACCTTTTGGAGTGACTTGGGTCCCTCTAAGAGCAACATGCGTCCCGTCCGTTTAAGAGCAACTTGGGTCCCGTCCTTTTAAGAGCGACTTGGGTCCCTTTAAGAACGACTTGGGTCCCTTTAAGAGCGACATGGCTCCCGTCCCTTTAAGAGCGACTTGGGTCCCTTTAAGAGCGACTTGCGTTCCTTTAAAGGCCGACCTGGGTCACTTTAAAGAGAACCAATCATCAATAAAAATAAAAAAAAATTTTTCCCCTAATTAGATGTATTTACTTATTTTATTAATATTTGTAAATATAATTTATTACTTTTTAGGCTGTGTTTTTAAAATATTTACTTTTTACTTTCCTATCTCGCACCTTCCTATCTCTTTTCAAAAGAGCCGGCGCGAGACAGGAAGCTCCCGTCATGCAAAGCGGCAAGGCCGGGCGCCGCCATCTTGATGACGTCACTTGCGTTCCACCGCTGGAACGCAAAAGACTAAATCAAGATGGCGGCGCCGGTCTTGCTGTAGCGGACCAGAGGATCAGGTAAAGTATAAGATACAGACTGCAAAGGCAGTCTGTATCTTCATTTTGTCTATTTATTAAGATACAGACTGCCTTTGCAGTCTGTATCTTATACTTTACCTGATCCTCTTGTTCGGTGCAGGAAGGCCGCGAGCCGCCATCTTGAATACGTCACTTTGCGTTCCAGCGGTGGAACGCAAGTAGCAAAATCAAGATGGCAGCCTTGCTGTAGCGGACCAGAGGATCAGGTAAAGTATAAGATACAGACTGTAAAGGCAGTCTGTATCTTTCTGAAGTCTATTTATGAAGATACAGACTGCATTTGCAGTCTGTATCTTATACTTTACCTGCTCCTTTGTTCCGGTGCAGTAATGCCGGGCGCCGCCATCTTGATGACGTCACGCTGGAACGCACCGCTGGAACGCACGTGACGTCATCAAGATGGCGGCGGCCGGCATTACTGCACCGGAACAAAGGAGCAGGTAAAGTATTTATCTTCATAAATAGACTTAATAAAGATACAGACTGCTTTTGCAGTCTGTATCTTATACTTTACCTGCTCCGTTGTTCCGGTGCATTAATGCCGGCCGCCGCCATCTTGATGACGTCACGTGCGTTCCAGCGGTGCGTTCCAGCGTGACGTCATCAAGATGGCGGCGCCCAGCATTACTGCACAGAGGAAGAGGAATTAGGTAAAGAATAAGATACAGACTGCAAAGGCAGTCTGTATCTTCATAGATAGACTTAGGCAGAGAGAATCTTTGATAATAGGGATAGTAAATTTTAGGTGATTGGTTCTCTTTAAGAGGGATCTGGGTATTTATAATGGTAAAGATCATTGCTCGGTTACCATGACAATCTTTCTCATGTCAGTGAGACAAAATCATTAAGGACCTTCCATATATTACATCTTCTATTGGCCAATAGTGGACATGTGACTGTGGATGGTGTGATACATTGCCTGACGACACCTTAGAGTTCCTATTGGCTGCTATTTTTCAGCTATTTGCATATGTGCTGTGATTGGCTGTTAGCAGTTAGAGTGTGGCCATTATTTGCAATGGGCCATTATTTTCTATGGGAAATTTGGAGTCGTTTAACGTAAATTTCTTAGAAACGACAAATCCGATCGAAACAAAAAATAGATAGCACACCTCACACCCCTGAGGGCTTCGAAACGCAGTTTGAATGGAGTGTGTGCGCAAAGCGGTTCGGCCTGTATTATGCGCAGAAAAATAACTGGAAGAAGAAACGGAAGAAGAAGAAGAATACGGATTACAATATAGTGCTTTTCAAGCACTATAATAAAAATACACATCCTCATAAAAAGCATTCTTTACATTTAGTGGAAATGCTTCTCTGGACATAGATTATTACCAATATCAACTGCAGGAGGCAGAATGTCTAAATGGTCTAGTGGTAAGTGTCTGGCCTATGACCAATAGGCCTAGCTGAAGTCATGGGTTCAAGCCATGGGAGGTTTTAGAGAATTTTTGATGTTGACATTTTTAAGAGTATAATAAATTTCATTTTGCATATATCTATATTGATACTACATAGTACAAAGTAAATCCACTCTTCAATGAGTGATCATGAATTTATATTGTGTGATTGATTATACCCTTAAAACATACATCAGATCTCTGCTAATCAGAAATCATTATAATATAAAATAAAATATAATATAAAAAGATATTTAAAAAACATAAAAGCAGCATTTGCTAAATATCTTTATAGTATGTACTATTTGTGAACGTCGAACACTACCCATAGGTATACTGTAAGTATATGTGAATCTTCATCTGACAGACCTCATAGAGTCTGTGGCTCACCTCCCAGCACAATACAGTCACAGTGCTACACTCCTGGGTTCAAATTCTCCATAGATCCAAAGTTTTCTATTAATCGCTATCACTCGGTGTAAGTCTAGGTCTAATAACATACAGACAATTGTCGATGGCCAATAATGACCATATTACTTCCAATTAAAACTAAGAATACAAGTTGTATAACTTTTCTTGCATACAGGCCAACATTACTTTATGGTAAAGTTCATGTACACATGCATAAATGTACACACATATACACTAGTCTGCAAGGCACAAAAAAAAAAAAAACTTTTTACAACCCTCAGCAGTAAAGGGTGACTATCATCTTTGATATGGCGACCAAATAAATGCGTCTGCTGTGCAAAAAAGCCAAAATCAATACAGTAGTGCAGTCCCATAGGTCTCAATATGACATGAAATACACAGGGCCGATTCTGGGGTCTCTGCTGCTTGAGGCAATCCTCAGGCGGCTGCCCCGAGTGATAGCCGGCATCGCCCCCCCCCCCCCCAGCCAGCCGCTCACCTGTCCCACGCCGCAGCCGTCCCGCGCTCTCCGCTGTCTCCACATCCCGTCAGGTCCCGCACGTCACCCTGCAGCTGTCGCGGACCTCCAGGCAGCTGTCACGGACCTCCGCGCGACCCGATCACCCCAGCGCATCCCCCACCGACCCTGGGCACTCACCACAGCCTGGAGGTCCATGACAGCTGCAGGGTGACGTCTCGGGACCTGACGAGATGTGGAGAGTGCGGGCGACGGGACGGGTGAGCGCCCGCTGTCATTTTTGTTAAGTGATACTTAACAAAAATGACAGCAGGGGGGACATAATGTCGCCCCCTGCCGGACCGCAAAATCTGCCGCCTGTGGCGGAAGGCTCATTCCGCCTCATGGCAGAAGCGGGCCTGGAAATACATTCTACACATGGAAGTGATTCGAACCCCTCCCATCCGACATAATGGGGATCTGGAACCATGTTGTTCTACTGTTCCCTTACTCGATTGGATCGCATGGTTGAACCAGTTGATTCAAACAATTAGTTGTGTTACTTCGTTCAACCCTAAGGGCTGTAGTGTTTGCAAATGGTAGATCCAGTACATTTCTCGTTTGACCAATTGGTCAAACCGATTACTGGTACTGGAATTGATCTGATCAATAGGGCAAACTGTCAAACCTTTGGGGTCAGAATCATGCATTTCATAGAAATGCCTGGAGATCCCATGTTTTAGGAAACCCTTTTTTACATTGAGTCTATGTCCATTGAGACGGCAGTGCAAATCTACTGTAGTAGAACAACATGGTTCCAGATCCCCATTAAGAATGTCGTATGGGAGGGGTTCGACATCACTTCCATGTGTAGAATGTATTTCATGTCATATTGAGACCTATGGGACTGCACTACTGTATTGATTTTGGCTTTTGTGCACACCAGACGCATTTATTTGGTCGCCATATCAAAGATGACAGTTACCCTTTACTGCTGAGAGTTGTAAGAAGTTTTTTTTTTTTTTTTGTGCCTTGCAGACTAGTGTATATGTGAGTACATTTATGCATGTGTAACAAAGTAATGTTGGCCTGTATTCAAGAAAGGTTATACAGCTGTGTTCTTAGTTTTAATTGAAAGTAATATGGTCATTATTGGCCAGCAGCAATTGTCTGTATGTTATTAGACCTAGACTTACACCGAGTGATAGCGATTAATGGAAAACTTTGGATTTATGGAGGATTTAAACCCAGGAGTGTAGCACTGTGACTGTATTGTGCTGGGAGGTGAGCCACAGACTCTATGAAGTCTGTCAGGTGAAGATTCACATATACTTATACCTATGTGTAGTGTTCGACCATCACAAGTAGTGCATACTATAAAGGTATTTAGCAAATGCTGCTTTTATGTTTTTTATATATCTTTTTATATTATATTTTATATTATAATGATTTCTGATTAGCAGAGATCTGATGTATGTTTAAGGTTATAATCAATCACACAATATAAATTCATGATCACTCATTGTAGGGTGGATTTACCTTGTACTATGTAGTATCAATATAGATATATGTAAAATGAAATTTATTCTACTCTTAAAAATGTCAATATCAAAAATTCTCTAAAACCTCCCAAGGGGCTTGAACCCATGATTTCAGCTAGGCTCTTTGGTCATAGGCCAGACACTTACCACTAGATCATTTAGACATTCTGCCTCCTGCAGTTGATATTGGTAATAATCTATGTCCAGCACTATAAAGCTATATGGGATAGAGATAGTGATCTTGTAAGTCTGGAAAACAGCAGAGAAGCATTTCCACTAAATGTAAAGAATGCATTTTATGAGGATGTGTATTTTTATTTTACTTAAAGGACAAGTGCCATGAAAAACTTTTTCCCAGTAATTGAAGCACATTACAAAGTTATATAACTCTGTAATATGCTTCAATCACCTATCTGCCTCCCTTCCCTGTCTTTTCCCCCCTCCACCCCCCACCAGGAAGTGTCCTGACTCACACAGACCTAATTACTGTCGTCACCTTCACCAAGCTCTTCTCTCAGCTCCTTCTCCTGTTACACTAGCCTCCCCACTCCCCTGCCTTATCAGGTGACAGGCTTGCTCAGCTCCCATTGGCTGAACAACTGCAAGCCATCACTTGTCACATGTCATGCTTATCTTCCCTCTGAATGATTCCAGCACATAGGCAGCCCCCCCTCCCCCCCCAACCTCCTACCCTCTCTCCTGCTGCCATGGACTCAGTGAAGGAGTCAAGTCATTAGAGAAGATAAGCTGAGGAAGCAGAGTCACCTGACAAGGAGGGGAGGGGGAGGCTGGTGTAACAGGACCTAGAGCAGCCCTCCTGCTGATGATGCATCCTCACAAGAAGGAGCTGCCTGGTGACGGTGACGACAGTAATCAGGTCTGTGTGAGTTAGGACACTTCCTGGTGGGGGGGTGGAGGGGGGAAAAGACAGGGAAGGGAGGCAGATAGGTGATTGAAGCACATTACAGAGTTATATAACTTTGTAATGTGCTTTAATTACTGGGAAAAAGTTTTTCATGGCACTTGTCCTTTAATCTCCTGTATATACATGGATTGAAAGATAGGTGTTTTTAGCCAAATGTTTGTTAGTATCAGTGTAATGTGGGATAATGATGTCAGAGGTCACCTGAGTGCAGAAAGCACTTCCGGGTCATCCATTACTGTTTTACTATAAAACATTGTTGTTTGTTACCTGTACTATGCCTGATAAAGAGGGGATTGCACCATCGAAACGCGTTGCATCAAATGAAAGCCTGAATTTGAATTTGAGAAGAACAAGGGGAACGTGGCCGGTGTTCCAAAAGGGGTGTTTGGCCAGACAAATCCCACAAACCTCTTCCTTTCACCACTACTGAGGTTCCCTTTAAGGCCATTTTGGGCTCTGTCCTTAAGGGTATGTTCACACATACTGGATCCGAAGCGGATTTCTCACTGTGAATTCGCAGCGAGACCTGCTGCAGATCCCTGCCCAGTAAACTCTTTGAACAGCCAAACTCGCAGCAGGATGCACATCCCGCTGCGAGTTTGTCAGCAGCCCGCCCCCTTAATCCCCTCCCCCCCTTGCCGCCGAAGCCTATATTTCTCCTGGTCCCTGCTCCGGCTTGCTTCGGGGCTCTCGGTGTCTTCACGTCCCGCTCAGCCAAACAGTGCGCTACGGCAGGGCAGCGCACTGATTGGCCAGACGGGACGTGCCGAGAACCCCTGAAGCAAGCCGGAGCGGGGACCAGGTGAAGTAATGGCTTCAGGAGCGGGGGTGGGGGGTTAAGGGGGCGGACTGATGACAAACTCACAGCGGGATGTGCATCCTGCTGCAAGTTTGTCTGCCCATAGAGTTGAACATACCCTTAGAGTACGTGTGAACCTACCCCTAGAGGTTAAATTCCTGGGCTGTCTTGCATTAACTGCGCACTTGAGATGTTCCCAGAGTGGCTCAATGATATTGAGGTCAGGAGACTGAGATGGCCACTCCAGAACCATCACTTTGTTCTGCTGTAGCCAATGACAGGTCGACTTGGTCTTGTGTTTTGGATCGTTGTCATGCTGGAACCTCCATGTATATTTTTGGCTGTCATTATGGAAAAGTTTTTGTGTTATCATTCATATTTTCTGAAAAAAGGACAAGAAAGCAAAAATTCTGCTGGGGTGTGTACACTTTGGAGCACAACTGTGTCTTTGCTTCAAGAATGTAAGATTCTCTCTGGTCCAAACAGTGAAAGAGTTGATCTTAAGCCAATGAAATACTGAGAGCTGGAATTTTCCTCACCCTTCTGCTTGAATGTCAGGACGTATGTTGGTTTCACACATGGTAGCTGTCTAGAAAACTGCCACTGCAGTTTTTGTGCCAAAACCAGAAGTGGACCCAACAGAAAAGAGAAGTCCAAGTCCATCTTTTATATTTTCTATCCCATTTGAATCCATTCCTGGTTTTCAAAAAAACTGCCACATGTGTTTAAATCTTGTTCCTGAACTGTGTATCTGAATTGCAAAGGGTGCGAGATTTGGAAACAGGCCTTAGCTTCCAGCTGAATGTCAATTAAAGGGGTTATTCAGTGCTACATAAAAAATGGCCACTTTCTTCCAGATACAGCAGAACTTTTGTCTCCAGTTCAGGTGTGGTTTGCAATTAAAGGAGAAGTCCGGCAAAATATGTAACATGTAAATAGGAAGTATAAGCCTTTTCTGCAGTCTTACCTAACTTTTTTAGTCCAGTATGGCTGCAGGAAGTAGTCTACTTCCTCATTCTCTGCTGATGTCACGACTCTGTGTGAGTGCAGATCAGCCAGCTTGGGTCGTGACGTTTTTTGCTGCCACGTCACGATTCAGGGCGTTCCTGCTACAGTGAGGGAGTAGCCATCCTGTATGTCATACCCAACTGTTCCCATAACACCTCCCTGTTACTCCTCTCTCTCTCTCTCTGCACACTCCCCTCAGTAACTTTACTAAAGCTTGTGCCGCACTGCAAGTTCCAGCCAGCCGCTCCCCTGCACCCTGGGCTGCTCCTGATACTTGATGAGCTGATGCCATAGATGGGGCTAGAATAGCGTTGTGCTGACCAGGGAAAGCTGCAGGGAAGAGGTCAGAAGGTGTTGTGGAGCTCAGGAGGTGCAGAAGGACAGTGACTGTCGGGTGCTGCAGCAGGTACAGGCTGGGAGAGAGCTGCTGTGAGGAACTGGAGAGAGAGAGAGGAAGCCGGGAGGACGTCTGTCACAGCCTGGAGAAGAGTCACTCTGAGGAGTATGGAGGGAGGAAAAGATAAGTTGTTGGGGAGCATAACAACTTAGTGATTTCATACCAGGTACCTATCTGTGTGTACATAATGCATACATAGATCTGTCCCCATGACTGGATGCATAGGTTGTTGGGGGAGAAGGGAAGGAGCTTACAGGCTTGTTTTCTGGAGGGGAGGGGAAATCAGAGGGGGCGTTACCAGGGGCAGAGCTGAGCAAGCCTAGCTAAACAGGAAGTGAAGAGGAGCACCATAGTTGTAAAAACTGTGTCTGAGGGTGAAAATAAATGGTGATTTTGGGGTGTATAACTTCACAGGGGTGTAATAGGTGGTGTCCCTGAACAAGCAAATTTATTTTTTGTCATGCGGCCGGACCTTTCCTTTAAAGTGACTGTAACACCAGGCCCAGGCTGAAGCACTGGAGGCGGGCTGACCCACCCCCAGTGGGAAGAAACTCCAGCCCCTCCATGACGTGACTCCATTAAAATCAATGGAAGTATCATAGAGGGGCTAGGGTTTCCTGCCACTAAGGGTGGGTCAGCCCACCTCCAGTGCTTCTGCCTGGGCCTGGTGGTACAGTCTTTAAGCTCCATACACATCAATGGAACTGAGATACAAAACCCCACCCAAACTGGAGACAAGAGTGGTGCTGTCTCTGGAAAAAAAAGGCCATGTTTTTGTAGCACTGAATAACCACTTTAAGATGGGAAAGGGATTGGAGGTGGGTAGGTGAGGGAGCATTATGCTGGAATTACACATGGCAGTTGCAGTTAAAAAACAAACAAACAAACAAAAAACCCCGCCATGTGTGATTCCAGCATTACAGCCCTCACCACTTGGGAAAACCTCTTTGGAAACACCTCTTTGCACTGCAAAATAAAAGCATTTTCTATGTTATAGAAAAAGATGAATATATGAATGGTACTACGTGTCATACATCTAACAGTGTCAGCAGTTTAGAATGTGAATTGCAGCTGACAGGTTCACTTTAATAGCCCATGGTCACGTACCTCTTTGAGAGAATTGCTGGGTCAGCAGAAGAGAAATGCTTAACAACATTTTGCAAGAAAACAAATCAAGGATCCTTCATTCCTATAGAAAAAATATGTTAAATATAAGTTAATTTGTACAGTAGTTACAAACCACAAGAGAGAGTAGCAAAACGAGAGCATAGCAGCTGTAGGTTATGTTCCTACACAGTATTTCTGCTCAGTGTTTTAAAAAGCAAGCCAGGAGTGGATTAAAAACACAGAAATGTTTTACACACTGTTGAAATTGAGTGGATGGCCGCCTTTTAATGGCAAATAATGTCTGTTCTTTAAAAACAATGGCCCTTGTTTAAAAATAATGGTAATTATTTTCCATCAACCCTTTGAGGACCAAGCTCAAAATGACCCATTGGACCGCACCAATTTTCATTTTTGTTTTTTCCTCCTCCCCTTCTAAGAGCTCTAGCACTTTCATTTTTCTATCTACAGGGCTTGTTTTTTTAAGGAATAGGTGTACTTTGTAATGGCACCTTTTATTCTACCATAACATATATGATGGAACCCCAAAAATATTATTTATGAAAATATAAATAGTGAAATTGGAAAAAAGAATGCACTATGGTAACTTTTGGGGAGTTCCTGTGTCTACATAACGCACTATACAGTTTAAGTGACATGATACCATTATTCTATAGGTCAGTCTGAACACAACCATATGCAGGTTTACACAGATTTTCTAATGTAATATATATCTTTTCTGCAATTAATTATTAATAAAATGGCTACTTCCTCTCCCCAAGTGACTACTTCCTACAGGGTATGTAAGGGTCCCAGTGAGTGGTAGAGAAGAGAGTGTGCAGAAAGAGAGGTATAGAGATAGGTAGAAAAGAAAGAAGCGTCTCCACTGGTCCATAGAATCCCAGAATACATAGAAACAGTAATCCTATAGTGACTACAAGACATATATACAAGTCTACACATAAAACACTGACATCTGGTGGTGAAACTCATACACATCTTCATCACCACTTCACTTTTGAGTACAAGGCTTTTGCGACAGGTGCCACACAAGGAACATCCGTGGTGGGACACCACAATATGTATCTCTTGCGCATGGGGCGCTGTAAGTTTCTTACCTTCATCCTCAGCATTTTCTATGCTATTTGGAGTTTACTCTTTCTGCTAATTAGGTGTGTGGTGCACTGGGTGCAGACCTACCGCTCCCAGTGCACCAATCCACACCAGCCACTCTGCTGATATTTATTAGAAGGGGCGATTGATGCACTGGGGGTGGTAGTTCCGTCCCCAGTGCACCACTACGTTTAGTTAGCATTAGATTAAACTCCTAATAGCACAGAAACTAGTGTGATACAAATAAGCGATGCTTATTATGCACAGCGTACAAGAGAAAAAAAGAGGCCAAAAAAAAAACCCTCCAATTTGCTACTGCAAACAAGAGGACTTGTATTAAAAACCAACTTCTAATGTGTTTCAGAGTGTCAACAAAGCTCCTTCGTTAGATAAAAAAAGCACATACACCCACCAGAACAATAAACGCAATATAACCTAAGAGTGCAGATGATACTAATACTAATACATAACGCTATACTAAGCACAATGCCCTAGTGAGCAGAGGACCAGTGCATTACCACATTACCCTTGCCATAGCAACAGGAGACGCCACATGTCCTACAGGCTTTAAATGAACAAAGGGCCAAATATATTAGGACAGCAGCATACATCACAGCTCGGATGAGGAGTGGAGAATAGGAGCTAGCAGTCCACATGCCTTAGGCAAGTGTAATCCTCTGCCCAAACAACTCTGGGGCACCATTACTGTGAGGGGGCATCAATACCAAAGGGTCAGTACTAGAGTGTGGGGGCTTAAATTAGGTATTAGTACTACCTGTGTGGGGGTTCTAAGGGGCACTGTTCTTGCATCAGGCACAAGGGGGCACTATTACTGTTTGGGAAACACTAATAGGGCTGCAGCTAACAATAAGTGTTAGGCATATGACTTTGTGCTCATTGGTCCGTGCCGGGCAGCCAAGGAAGCAAGGAGTTTGTCTGCTGACTATTAGAGTTCACATGCCTGCTCAGCTCCCTGTTCATTTACTCTGTTCTCTGTATCCCTGACCTTCTGCATCTGACCTCGACTATTCTCCTGTTTACTGTTTTTGTACTACACTGCCCAACTGTTGCTGACCTGGTTTGTCTGATACCTCTTATTGTGTTTGTCTGTCCGTGCTTTGTGTTCCACTTATTAAGTATAGGAAATGCCTTCGTGGTTGCCCGCAGTTGCCTAGGACTGTCTTGTGGCAAGTAGGCAGGGACAGTGGGTGGGGTCAGCTTAGGGCTTACTGTCTGTGTCTTGTCAGACTGCCTTTGCCATACCTGACCATAACAATAAGGACTAAAGTTGTGCCTGCCAGGAAGCTGAGATGCAGCTGAAAACAATGCAAGACCTCCACAATTTTTCAATTGTCATAGAAAAATGATTTATAAACTGATTGTTGATGGATAATGGCCACAAGAATATGCAGGTGAATGTGTAACAATCAATTTGAATATTTGCATGTCTGTTTGAATTTTAGCAGCAAATACACCATACATTTTAAAGCAAATACACCAGTTTAGGTTCAGATTTTTTTTGTTATTTTACTACCACGTCGGCGCCGGCACAGGGATCCTGTGCCAGATTTCTACATGAGTACCGGCCCACTCTATGCACTAGAGACAGGTCTGGTGCCCCCAATTGTAATACTATCCTTTCCCCTTTGTGACGCGGCCAGATAGGATTCTAATGGAGGCGCATCACTGAGTGGATATAATTACACTGGGGGCTGGGCCCGCCTCAAGTGCATAGAGGGGGTCAGAGCACATTAAGAAACCAGCGACGTTCTTAATCATTTTAAAATATGGACTTAGTTACCGGGATCCCCATGCAGGCGCCAACCAGGTAGTAAAAAAAAGGTCAGATTGGGCTTTATGAACAGCAGCTGGCATAACATTGTTTAGCAACAATCTTTATCATAAACAATGTGACCTGGTAATGCTGAATACATTGCAGTAGCAACATGTAAATGAAATACTGACCCATTATAGTAGCCTGACAAATAAGTAATAAATAATAGAATAATGAGGGGCGGAATGGCATAGTGGGAAAAACTAACAAATAGTTAGTTGATAACTATGACAGCTACAGTTTTTACCCCTGAAAGACTGTAAAGAATGGAAAACATGCCTTATTATAATTACTAAGAAAAGTTTACTACTTTATCTCACATATCACTAGTTCTAACACCTTCCAGTAACATCTATAAACATACTTATTTAAGATACAAGCAGATCTTGGTTCACATTTGCCGAATATAAGCTTTTTACTTTAGGTTTTGTCCCTTTAAATATTAGAATAGTTAAGTATCAGAGGAGTACTGGATGAATGATCTATCATTTTTGGCTATAAGCCCTGTGTTGCAGGTAAGATGATCTGCTTGCTATTCTTAGAAGGCGCACAGTTACCTAAATACAAATTCTGTCTTGACCTTTTGAATACACATTTGCATATCAATTATGTATCGCTTTTTCCTGGACTGCATCACAAACACTCACCTATGTTGTGTTCAGTTCCATCGTGCAAATATTATAGGGACCATCTTATTTACTGGAGTCTTCACTCATGATCTGCATCTCATAGTGTACCTGCAATATCAGCAGCTTCTTTGGCCTGTTTAGCCACTGCAGTATTATTCCAAGTGGCATTCATCCAGCACAGGCAATGCACTGTCACCATATGGCCAGCAGAGGCAATATTTTCCAAACATTTGCTTTGCTTTGCCTGTGTGCTTTGCAGAACAGGACAGTAAGTGGATGTGACTTTAACCCCTTTAGGACAGGCCTATTTGACGCTTTAAAGCCAAAGTGTTTTCCTTTTTTTTTTTCTTTAATTTTTGCATTGTTACATCCCAAGAACCATGATAAATATTTGTCTTTTGCCTTAACTGTATGAGGGCTTGTTTTAAGAAAAAAAGTTATATTTTTAGTTGTGCATTAGTGTGAGAGATATGTCATATTTTTTTTTATAGATTTTTATAATTTAGTGTAAATTATTGATTCACTTGTTGTCAGGAATGTTTGGGTTGTGCAAAGCAGAAGGCACTCAACCTGGTCTGAACAGGGTTCTGTTTTTATTTGTTCAGCCTCACCTGCTTTGCCATTCTGTCCCCTGGCAATGCAAGAGTAGGGGTCCATTTACACAAAAAGATTATCTGACAGATTATCTGCCAAAGATTTAAAGCCAAAGCCAGAAACAGACTATAAACAGAGATCGGGTCATAAAGGAAAGCCTGAGATTTCTCCTCTTTTCAAATTCATTCCTGGCTTTGGCTTCATATTTTTGGCAGATTATCTGTCAGATAATCTTCCTGTGTAAATGGACCCTTAGGCGACTCCTCTCTGCTAGCCTGATTCCTGCAGCTGAGCAGTTTGATGTTGCCCTTGACTGGGGTCTTAGTGGATCTGAGCGCCGATGCAATGGAGATCTGGACCAGGCTCCTGGTCCTTATAAATAATCAACATAGCCAGCAGCAAGCCCCTGGCTATTAGAGCAATCTAGGCTAAGCATACTCCCTCTGGTATCTGCTGTGTTTTTCTGACTCTTGCCTGTTCCCTCTCTATAGTGTCTGCCACTTGCCCTGACTCGTGTACCTGACTTGTCTGCCGATTTTTGTATTTTTGCTGCCCACCGTTACTGACCTGGATTGTTGACCTTTGGATTTATTGTGTTTGTTTGTCGCTGTTTTGTGTTTTCACCCTATTGAGTATAGGGACTGTCATCATGGTTGTCCGCAGTCGCCTAGGACTGTCTTGTGGTAAGTAGGCAGGGACAGTGGGCAGGGTCAGCTTAGGGATAACTGTCCATGTCTTGTCAGACGCTGACACTTGTATTAAAATTTTACAGACAAATTAAAAAACTTTTTTTTTTCTATATAGCTGTGTTTTAAATCTAATTTTGCATAAGCCAAAACCAGGAGTTTAACAAATAAAAATACAAAACGCAATGCAAAACATTACCATGTGAAAGCTATTTATATTATATAACCACTGTCAACTTCCGTATTTTTCGTTTTATAAGACGCACTTTTTATCAAGAAAATATCTTGATAAAAAGTGCCTGCGTGTTATATTCAGGAGACAGGGCAGCCGACACTGTCAGGCCCCGTTCCCACTGAGCAAAGGTAGCGGAATTCCGCAACGGAATTGTCCGCCGCGAAATGCCGTTAGCCTCCCGCTCATAATGGGAGTCTATGGGAGGCGCGCGCTCCTGCTCTGTACGCGCTGAAGAATGAACATGAGCAGGAGGCTAACGGCATTCCGCGGCGGACAATTCCGTAGCGGAATTCCGCTACCTTTGCTCAGTGGGAACGGGGCCTTACACTGCCCTGTCTCCCTCCGTAATGGCTGGTAACGCTGGATGAGCTGTGCGGAAGGACCTTTGATGATGTCACAGTCTTGTGACTAATCACATGACTGGCATCCTGAAAGGTCCTTTACACCTCTAGTTTCTACCCTACTGCTGCTGGGATGTAACTTGCTGATGGAGTTAAGGCCCTATTCCACGATACGATTATCGTTAACGATAAACAATCCAAACGACTGCTATTGTGAACGGCCTGAAATCGTTCACCTATTTACATGGAAAGATAATTGTTACTTATGATCGTTCTTGTCGTCGCTATTGCGTTCGTCACTTCTGCGAACAACCGAACGACTTCTTATTCAATGCGAACGATTTGCGAATGAGCAACAATAAAAATAGGTCCAGGTCTTTTGAAACGATCAACGATTTCTTGTTCTGTCGTTAGTCGTTAACTGCTATTCAAATGAACGATTACCGTTTAGATTCGAATGATTGAACGATAATTGTCCGGTGGAATAGGGCCCTTACCTGTGCCCCTTGTCTGCTTCTGATAGTCTGCAGCTGCTGGACAGTGTCAGGAGTGAATAAGCCCTGCAGATAGCGGCTGTGCAGAGCAGTCCCGGCGGGGAGGAGTGACGTCACAGCTGCCCGGAGACAACATATCCTGATGCTGGATTTAAGGTACGATGCACTGTGAGAGGTCATCATACCTTGAATCCATCGCATCCTGAGGCCATCGTATGTCGGGGATTACTGTCAGTGTAATAGTATTGAATAGAACACCTACAGTAATTTACACTGACACCAATACTGCAGCTCTGTTGCATCCATGCTACTTCAGTGTCAGTGTAAACTGCTGTAGGTGTTCTATTCAATACTATTACAGTGACACTTAAGTAGTATGCCTCTTTAGAGCTACAGTGATTTTACAGGGATGCTTTCATAGATGTCTTTGGTGTACCCCGTATGGGGTTGTGAGGGGGGGAGGGGGAATGCTGGGAGCTGGGTTAGAGCTGCTGGGAGCCTTGCTGTGAAGCTGCCGAGTGGGTAAGTGGGGAGTGCTGGGAGCTGTGTGTTGAGGACTGCCGGGAGAGTTAGGATAAGTTTAGACTACGAAATTGCGCAAAGACGTTCTGGCGGATTCCGTGGCTTATACCTGTTCACGGCGGCGTGCATATCCGTCCGTGCCATAGACACCATTCTATGGCCGCCCCATTCCACATTCCACAGAAAGAATGGTGTCTATGGAGCCGTCAGATATGTGCGCCGCCGTGAGCGGTTATGAGCCACAGATTCCGCCGGAACTTATCCGCATGGATTCTGTAGTCTGAACCTACCCTTACTATGAGGCTGCAGGGGAAGGAATGAGTTGTGCTGGGTGCCCTGCAGTCAGGCATACCGGAAGCCGTGCTTTGAGGCTGCAGAGGGGGCACACCGGGAGCTATGCTGGGAGTGCTTGGAAGCGTTCCTAGAAGAAGGGAGGCAGCGGCTACAGCAATGAGGAACGCTGTATCGATCGTGACATCACGACCCAAGATGGCGCCTGGGGATCACAGTGGCTCTTGACGTCACCAATAGAGATGAGCGAATCCAAAATCTTTATTGAAGTTCCATAATACCAGAGATAGACAGCTTAGTTGACGCGTTTCGGCGTAGGCACACGCCTTGTTCACAACTTATGGTGCGTTTACACAGGCAGATTTATCTGACAGATTTTGGAAGCCAAAACCAGGAATGGATTTGAAAAGAGGAGAAATCTCAGTCTTTCCTTTATGACCCGTTCCCTGTTTATGGTCTGTTCCTGGCTTTGGCTTAAAAAATCTGTCAGTTAAATCTGCCTGTGTAAACGCACCATTAGTCTAACAAAGACTATTCCCCTTCCATATTTATGGGGTGTAAGACACTGCATCACATGATTAATCAATTAAAATCAATTACAAACACATGATTAACCCCTTAAGGACAGAGCCTGAAATGGCCTTAATGACAGAGACAAATTTTATGAAAATGACCTGTGTCACTTTAGTCATTAATAACTTCGGGATGCTTTTACCTATCCGGCTGATTCTGAGATTGTTTTCTCGTGACATATTGTACTTTACATTTCTGGTAAATTGGAGTCGATATTTATAATGAATATTTATGAAAAAAAAAACAAATAACGTGAAAAATTGTGAAAAAATGCATTTTTCCAACTTTGAAACTTTTTTGCTTATACAGAAAGTGGTTATACCACATAAATTATATATTAAATAGCATTAGCAACATGTCTACTTTATGTTGGCGGCATTTATTAAACGATCTTTCATTTTTTTTTAGACAATAGAAAGCTTAAAACATAAGCAGCAAATTTCCAAATTTTCAGTAAAATTTCTAAATCAGATATTTTTAGGGACCTGTTCAGGTCCAAAGTGTATTTGAGGGGCCCGTATGTTAGAAAGCCCCACAAAGCACACCATTTCAGAAACTGGACCCCCCAAACTCTGCAAAAGCCCATCCAGAAAGTGTTTTAACCCTTTAGGAGAGTCACAGAAATAAAAGCTAAGTGTGTAAGAAATTTGAAAATTTACATTTTCTGTGCAGAGATTTTATTGTAATCCAATATTTTTCATATTTATAAACGTATTACCAGAGAAATTCACCCCAATATTGATTGCCCCGTTTTTGCAGTTTATAGAAATACCCCATATGTGGCCCTAATGCATTGTTTGACGGAACCACAAGCCTCAGATACAAAGGAGCGCCTAGTGAATTTCAATGGCTCCGTTATATTTGGTCATTTCTGACTGTACCACTTCAGGTTGGCAGAGGCTCTGGGGTGCCAAAACCTAAAAAACACCCCTAAAGGGACAACATTTAGAAAACTAGACCCCTCAAGGAATGTAACTAGGGGTGCGGTGAGCATCTGGACCCCACAGGTGCTTCACAGATTTTCAGAACAATGTGGTGTAAAAAAGAAAAATGTATTTTTTACACTATAACGTTGTTCTAGCCTTCAATTTTTCATTTTCACAATGGGAAAAAAGGGAAAAAAAAACACACAGCGTGTAGCGCAGTTTCTCCCGAGTACAGAAATACCCCACATGTGGACATAAAGTGCCAAGCGGGCGCAGGACGAGCCTCCAAAGGGAAGGAGCGCCAATTGTCCTTTGCAAGCTGGATTTTACTGGAATGGATTTCAAGGGTCATGTCGCATTTACACGGCCCTCGTGCTGCCAAAACACTGGAAACCCCCCACAAGTGACCCCATTCTGGAAACTACACCCCTCAAGCAATCTAACAAGTGGTTCAGTAAGCATATGGACACCACTGGTGACGGGCACGAATGGAGAACAATGTGACGTGAAAGGGAAAATTTTTATTTTTTCACTTTCACGGCACAAATGTGGCCGTCATCAAGGGGTCCATATCCTCACTGCACCCCTTGTTAGATTCCTTGAGGGGTGTAGTTTCCAGAATTGGGTCACTTGTGGGGGGTTTCCAGTGTTTTGACAGCATGAGGGCTCTGTAAATGCGACATGGCGTTCATCATCCATTCTGGCCACATCCAGCCTCCAAAATCCAAATGGTGCTCCTTCCCTTTGGAGGCTTGCTCTGCGCCCACATGGCGCTTTATGTCCACATGTGGGATATTTACGGACTCGGGGGAAATTGCTCTACACATTTTGTGTGTTTTTTTCTCTTTTAACCTCTTGTGAAAATGAAAAATTTAAGGCTAAACCAACATTATAGTGTAAAAAATGTAATATTTCATTTTCACCAGTGGGGTCCATATGCTCACTACATCCCTTGTTACATTCCCTGAGGGGTTTAGTTTCCATAATGGGGTCACTTGTGGGTGGGTTCAACTGTCTTGGCAACACAGGGGCCTTTTAAATGCAACATGGCCCCTCGAAATCCATTCCAGCCTCCAAAAACCAAATGACGCTCCTTCCCTTTGGAGGCTTACCCTGCACCCGCATGGCGCTTTATGTCCACATGTGGGGTATTTCCGTACTCAGGGGAAATTGCTCTACACATTTAGTGTTTTTTTTATCTTTTAACCCCTTGTGAAAATGAAAAAATCAAGACAAGATCAATGATTTAGTGGACAAATTAAACATTTTTTACACTAAATGTAGGTCTAGCCTTGATTTGTTCCTTTTTCACAAGGGGTTAAAAAAGAAAGTGAACACAAAACGTGTAGGGTAATTTCCCCTGAGTACGAAAATACCCCACATGTGGATATAATGTGCCATATGGGCACAGGGCAAGCCACCAAAGGGACAGAGCGCCATTTAAAGGTGGGAATGGAGGATGGAGGCCATGTCGCAATTAAAAAGCTCCTGTGCTGCCAGGGCAGTAGTAACCCCCCACAAGTGACCCCATTCTGGAAAATACACCGCATAAGGAATCTAACAAGGGGTACAGTGAGCATAAGGACCCCACTGGTGACGGGCACATATGTGGAACATGTGCCGTGAAAATAAAAAATACAATTTTTTCATTTTCACGGCCCAAATGTGGCCGTCACCAGGGGGCCATATCCCCACTGCTCCCCTCGTTTGATTCCTTATGGGGTGTAGTTTCCAGAATGGCGTCACTTGTGGGGGGGTTTCTACTGTCCTGGCAGCACAGAGGCTTTGTAATTGCATCATGGTATCCTCTAATGGGAATGGCGGCCATACCTATTTAGCTGGGGAAAAGGGACCATTCTAATTTATTTGTGGGTATTAGGCCAATTATTAGTTTATAAGGTTGAAAATTACAGGTGTCCATAAAATTCAACCTGTGTTGATCCAGAGAAAGGCAAAAAACCCTTGTGAGACAGACGACAGTAGCTTTATCACAGGGGAAAAATTCCTTCCTGACTCCATATTGGCGATCAGAATAATCCCCGGATCAACGTGACCTCTGAAATAGGAATAAGGGACAGAATTTAGAAAATGTAGAACCCCAATGACGTGTGGTACGCCTTGAAGCGATCCAGTATGCAGAGGCCGGGGTGATCAGGACAGGTGTCACACTGGAAAATGGCGTCCTTCCTGATCCCCCTGTTACGCCACACTCTGCACTTCTTTTGGGGTCTCCTGTTTTCCAGTGTGGGGGACGTCACCTGGAAAATGTTGCCCTGGTGCGATACGGGGTCCTTCATATCCAGAAGCGCTGGGTCCGCTCCATGGCTGCTAAATATTAGGGCTCTATTACTGCTTCTGATATGTTCGGATGGTGCCGCAAGCTACAGTAGCTCGGGCAGCGAGGGACCGGAATAGGGGGTGCTGGTATAAAAGTTATCCCCGTACAGGTGGTAACCTTTATCCAGCAGTGGGAAGATCAGTTCCCAAACGATCTCCCCACTAACTCCGAGGATGGGGGGGGGGGGGGGGGGGTCATCTGGGGGTGGATTTGGGTGTCCTTTCCTTCATACACTGTAATGGTACCTGCACACTGCGGAATGGCGAAAGATAACCCTTTGTGCATTCCGCAGCTGGCACCCACCGGCGGACTGATGCAGGTGCGTGTCTCCTCTCGTGTCACACTCCATTCTATGCACGGGTGGATTCTGCCCTCTGTCCAAAGAATGAACGTGTTCATTCTTTGGACGGACAACGGAATCCGCCCGTGCATAGAATGGAGTCTATGACATGGGGGGAGACGCGCCTGCATCAGTCCGCCGGCGGGTGCCAGCTGCGGAATGCACAAAGGCTTATCCTTCGCCATTCCGCAGTGTGCACGTACCCTAAATCTGTAAGTGTACCCTGAGGTACTCTCACAGAGTTTGTAGAATTTCACGCCATACCGTGATCTCTTATTGGGACGGTATTGGCGGGAAAGATGTGTCTGGGGGGCAGCGTACCCCCCAGACACGTCACTGGATGATGAGGATGAATGGAGGAAAGAAGGATTCCCCCATTCATCCTCACTGGCTGTTTCGGTGTTGGAGGCAATAATAAGGTATGCGTCCGATGCCGAAAACACCCTGGGGGCCATCTTTATACGGGGAATGGTATATGGGGTATGTAAATTTGTAGTGGTGTAGTGTAAAACTTTATTTCATGTAGTGTGGTGTAGTGTAGTGTTTTTTTGACAGTAAGAAAAAATATCCCTACGCCAAGAAAGGAGCTGCTGATAAATGCCGCACTTATGTGCGGCACTTATCAGCAGACAGTGGCGGTAGGTAGGGGGGAAATGCCCCTACGCCAAAAAGGAGGAGTTGCTGATCAGCGGTGCACTGATGGGCGATGCTGATCAGCACTCAGCAGCGTTAGGGCGCAAAAAAAGAAGAAAAAAAAAATTGGAAAAAAAAAAATCTTTTTAACCCAAAGCAACTGATCAGTGAATGATATTCACTGATCAGCCGCTAGGGGGCAGTAGAGCGACGCTGCCGGAGATTACCGAGGCCCGCCAAACCCGAGGACCCGAGCGATTATGAAGATTTACGACGCTGGACGACCGAACCCGGAAGTGACCCGAAGAAGACGCAAGGACGGCGCGGACCGCAGATCGTCACTCCGGACGCCCAGATCAGGTGAGTATGGTACACCTGCACCACACACACCTGTTCTGCACCCCTCAGCTACCTAGCTGAGGGGTGCAGAACCCGGCAAAACAGTTTTTTTTACAGTATGATCGCCGTGATGGGCCGGCCGGTACTGGCCAGCCTATCACGGCGATCGTGGGGGTGGCATCGGCGCCATCTTTCTTGGGGACACTAATGGCGATTGGTGCTATCTCGGACAGTACCAATCGCCATTGCTTTCCGGGTCACCGATGACCCGGAAAGCTGTTTTCAGCTGCTATATGCTGATCTATATTGATCAGCATATAGCAGCGATCTTCGGCACGGAAGGGGTTAATCAACCCCTGTGCCGACGAGCAGAGATGGCCTGCTATACATTATAGCAGGCCATCTTCCCTGACCGCTGTGTGTGAACACACAGCGATCGGGGAAACATCAGGCGTAAGTATACGCCCGTTTGCATTAAAGCCCACCCTGCGGGGGCATATACTTACGCCCAATGTCGTTAAGGGGTTAAAAGCACAAGTTGGAACAACAAAGGAGAGATTTCTGCTGTTAGGCCCCGTTCCCACTGAGCAAAACTAGCCTCATGCTCTATCCGCGCTGAAGAATGAACATGTTCATTCTTCAGCGCGGGGAGAGCAGGCGCGCGCACCTCCTATAGACTCCTATTATGAGCGGGAGGCTAACGACTTTCTGCTGCGGAAAATTCTGTCGCGGAATTCCGCTAGTTTTGCTCTGTGGGAACGGGGCCTTATAGAGTATAGATGAACTACAAACTATAAATATAAGTAAATGTTTCTTCCACAAACCAAAAGCAAGGTAACAACATATATACCATGAAGAAGGAGAAAGAGAAAAATCACAAAAACCATAAACCAGATAGAGACGCATAGGAAACGCATAGTACACTAATAGGTGAGAATTAAGTCATGTCTAGAGTTTAACTCTTGTGGTACTCTCGTGGCCAATCTAAATATCCAAAAGGATTCCCTGTTCAGTAGTTGTCTCCTATGACAACCTCCTCTGCTTGGCTTCCGAATTTTTTCAATGCCCGTCACTCTCAGGGACTGCACTTCACCCCCATGACGTATGATACGTGCGAATAACATGACGCTTTACGGACGCACATTGGCATCATGTATGTAACGCTGTGCAAGAAATACGAAGGAAATGTGTAAACATTGGCGTAAACGTTCGCAAAGCCTTGCAAATATTTTTCCTTCGCAAATGCGGAGAGTGGCATTAAACTTCGATTTTGGGGTGTTGGGTGCCTAATGTCCCAGTGTCATTCCAGAGGTGTTGGCATCATTTAGGGAGGTTTCATGGGGGTCTTTTTTGTGAAAAGTTAATACTGTCACTTGGTGTCTGGATCCCTCCAGGAAGTGTCTCCACTCCTCAAAGGCCCATTTAATGGCCAAAAGTTCTTGGTTACCAATATCATAATTGATTTTAGAAGTGGAGAGCTCCCTGGAGAAGAATGCAACTAGCCTCAGGTTAGTGTATGGTTCTTTTCCCTAAAAAAGAACTGCCCCGACACTAGCTTCGGATGCATCCACTTGCACCACGAATGGCAGCTCAGAGTCTGGATGTACCAATACAGGGGCAGAAGAGAAACTTCCTTTAAACTGCGGCCCGGGGGCTGGGTTTGGCAGCTGTAATCACGTCTCTATGGGCGTCATTCACTGCATCATCATCTGGAGGAAGGAATGCAGCGGCCACAGCAGGAGAGGGAGAGGAGGGGGGCCGCTGCTGTCACAGGGAAATGGAGCAGCGGAGAACATGAGGAGAGAGAGGAGGGGGATAAGAGCGTCTCTGAATGAATCATTTTAACCCTTCTGCAGCTAACAGCACAGGAATGGTTTGTATGGCTGAAGGTGGGTTAGAATCATTAATTCAGGGATGCTGTGTAAGCAGCAGCTGCCTGTATGAGAGGCCGGTTTACACATACTCAGTGCAGGGGGATAGGCAGCCGCTATGCTGGGTATGTCAGTGTCCCAGGCCCGCCCCCCGGATGATGATGCAGTGAATGACGCCCATAGAGGCGTGATTACAGCCAAACCCAGTCCCCAGGCTGTGACTACTGAGATGGGAACCACAGCAACTACCCCACTTAATCAGTCAAAACCTGGGTTATGCAGACGTAGCCATGGTAACCCCAAAATAATATCTGCTACTAGCTTATCCATTACAAAAAACTATATCTCCTCATGATGGAGACACCCAACCTGCATGGCCACTTCGGGAGTACGGTACTTGACTGCTCCACCACTCAGTGGGGTGGAATCTGCTCCAGGCACTGTAAAAGGACAACAAAGGTGTACCAATTCAAGACCCAATGACATTGCCACCGGGGTACGGATAAAACTCAGGTCGGAACCTGAGTCAACCATGGGGAACAAGCAAAAACAATATTCTTAGAAACCAGGGTAACAGGTAAAAGAAACATCAAATTTCTTGGGAGGTACCTGTGTGCCTGAGTGACCTTCTGGACCATCACTCAGGCACTGGAGTTTCTCCGACTTCTGAGGAGGCTTGGAGGGACAGTCCTTCAGATAGTGACCCGGCTTCCCACAATACAGGCAAAGGGAGTGGTCCAAACGATATCTCTGACGGGCCAAGGCATTTCCAAGGACCATGGGATCGTCAGAGGTCACTGGAGATGGACATAGCTCCATCACTTTGGGAAAGGTCTTAGGAAGCTGGCTGGATCTTGTCTGAGTTCCTCGTCACCCCCATCTTTTCCTCTTTAATCTCCATCAGTCTCCTGTCAATGGTAACAGCTGATGTCATGTAATCACTAAGGGAGTCAGGAGTGGGGTGACTAGCCATAACGCCCTTTATGGGGTCTAAAAGACCTTGACAGAACAAGGTCCTCAGGGGGGAATCCTGCCATCCAGTCAGGGCGCACCATTGGCAGAACTCAGAGCAGTATTCTTCCGCAGTGCAACGACCCTGCTGGATGGACAAAAGATGGCATTCTGCTACAGCAACACGGTTGGGGTCATCGTATATTTGACCCAAGGAGGAGAAAAATGTCTCCACTGAGCTCAGGAGGAAGTGCCAAGGCCCAATCGTGAGTAGAGATGATCGAACAGCGCTAATGTTCAGGTTCACACAAACTCGAACCATCGGTATTTGACTCCCGCAGTAATCCCGTTCCATGGGGAGGGTGGAGACAGCCTGAGTCCCACCTGGAAAACAGGAATACAGCCTGGGCCATAGATTGTATTCCTGTTTTCCAGGCCTTAAAGTGTCACTGTGGTTTAAATTTTTTTTTTTTTTTTGCAAAAATCTGGCTGCTAATGATGCCAAGCTGAACGCATGGCCCGAGTCCTAACATCCTAATAGTTTCCTACTGAGTTGCCACGCCTTTATGTGGTCCCTAAACAGACTAATTAGACTATTTTTAATTTCCTTGGAGAGTGGAGTGAATTTTGTATGTAACAGACTATTCAGAGACCATGGGTGTACTAGTTGCGATTCCAGGGAATAATTTGAGAAATTACTTGTGCCCTAAACCCAGTCGATCCCATACCTCAATAAACACACAAGGTTATTATAGCGCACATCTGGGAGCTTAAAGCGTAACTCTCATTTTTTTTTTTTTTGCAGAGATCAGTAGTAAAAGCGATTTTAAGAAACTCTATAATAGGTTTTATTAGGCAAAAAAAAGCCTCTTTCTGTACTCAAAAAGCTATTTCCAAGCCTCCCCCCCTCACTTCTTATCTGTGCATTATCAGGCAAAGCCGTCTTCATTACAGAGAAGCCAGTAAAGACTGTGTCAATTATATCCCTATGAAGGGGGGGAGGGGCCGAGATGAGGGAGAAGGAAGAGGAGACATGAAGGTCAGCTGTTTGTAGACTGTCTGGGCACCTAAAACGCTGGATTCAGGGGTCAGAAAGTTCAGTGCTTATCTAGGAACTTGCTGAGAGAAGATTGCAGGATGTTGTGCTGTGCAGGACTGCTCCGTGCTCACTCACTCCTCTCAGCCCCTCCCCTCTCCATAGCCACATAATGGACAGAGAAATCCTGCTTCTTCAGCATATAGATTGCAGATCAGTCCTCTGTAGGCAGTTTATGTCTGAAAGAATCTCTTCTCCCAAATGTGTTAGAGCTGTGGTGTAGGGATAACTCACCTGTCTGAAGACCTGCCAGCAGTTCATTCTCTGATTCAAATCTGCTGATGGATATTAAATAGATGTCTTTTTTTCTTCTCATTATTGTATCATTTTTAAGGCTATGTTCACACACAGTATTTTTGCTCAGCATTTTGGTCAGTATTTTGCAACCAAAACCAGAAGTGGATTCAAAACACAGAAAGGCTTGGCCGTGGATGCCCGTCATTTAACCCCTTCAAGACAGAGCCCTTTGATGCACAAAAGTCTGGGTCAAATTAATAAAATGTTCCTCGCCGCCTTCTAAGAGACATAGCGCTTTAATTTTTCCACCTACAGGGCTGGTTGGGGTGTAATTTTTTGCGCCATGAGCTCTAGTTTTTATTAATATTATATTGGTGTAACCTAAAAATTTTTATTGCTCTTTATTAATTTATTTTGTGATATATGATTTAATAAAATTAGCAATCCTGGTGCATTTTTTTCCCCGGTTTTTATTTATATTTATATTTTTATAATGGGCAAGGGGGTCTTTTAAACTTTTATTGGGAGGTGGTTTATAAGGTGTTTTTTAAACATTTTTTATTACTTTTATTATTATTTTTTATATACTTTTTTTTTTTTTAGTTTTATTTACTGTAAAATATGCAATCATTAGATTGCATATACTGCATATACATAGCATAGATCAGTTTTATCGTCGATCCATGTATAGAGCCTGCCTGAGGGCAGACTCTATACATGGATCGCGGAACCGACAGGACAGAGGTAAGAAGCTTACCACCACCTGTCAGCACGGCTGCGGGGGTCCCAATCACTCAGTGACAGATGCTTGATCTGTCACTGAGCACCTTAATTGCTGCGATCGCTGTAGATCACGGCGTTTAAGGGGTTAATGAGAGTCGGCTGCTGGATCGCAGCTGACTCTCATTACCTGCAGCCCCGGACACAGATGTGAGCGGCATCGCTATCCCTGCAGCAATCCCGTTCACATGAGAAAGCCCCCGTCAGTGTAGGAACGTATATATACATTCCTCCGGCACGGGGTATGTGCAGTAGGAACGTATATATACAGATTACTGACGCGAAGGGGTTAATGGCAAATAATTACTGTTAAAACAACGTCCGATATTTGCCATTAAATGACGGCCATCCATTCCATTTCATCAGTGTGAGAACATAGCCTCTCTGTTTTCTCAATCCACTCCTGGTTTTGATTGCAAAATACTGACCAAAATACTGAGCAAAAATACTGTGTGTGAACATAGCCTTCAAAATTATACAATTATGAGAACAAAAAGATACCTATTTAATTTCCATCAGCGAATTTGAACCAGAGAATGAACTGCTGGCAGGTCTTTAGACAGGTGAGTTATCCCTAGACCACAGCTCTAACACATTAGGGAGAAGAGATTCTTTCAGACATAAACTGCCTACAGATGACTGATCTGCAATCTGACAGCTGAGCGAGCAGGAGGCCGGGCAGCATTGATTATTCATGAAGAGGGAGGAAGATGCATGCCAGAGTGTGGCACGAACAACTGCTCTGTGACTCTTTAGTACAGTAGGAGACATAAGATTGTACATATTCTGCTGCACGGAAAATTAGCTTAAGCTTAATCCAGCCAATTATCACTCCCAAACCGAACCCCTCCAAGACCCACTACAAGAACCCCCACTCCAACCTGTCGAAAGCCTTAATAGCATCTATCGACAGGATGGAGCCGGGGACGCCGTCCTCCAGCTGGAAGTTGTCGGACACTCTGTCAATATTCATGAAAACAGACCGGCCAGGTATAAACCCATTATGTTCGGTGCTGATTAACTGACCTTAATCCTATTAGCAATGATTTTCGCAAGGATTTTAGTATCTGAGTTGAGTAAGGAGATAGGTCTATATGAATCCAGCTGTTTGGGGTCTTTGTCCCTCTTTGGAAAATCAATAACCAGGGCTTCCTGCATTTAAAGGGGATGTCTCCCTGCAAGGCAGGATTCATTAATCACTTTGGAGAAAATGGGTAGAAGAACATAACTATATTTCTTTTACAGCTCAAAAGGCAGGCCATCAGGGCCCGGGGTGGATCCATTTGTTGAGGAATTAATGACCTGCTTTATTTCGGACACTCAAATGGGGACATTTAATATTTCCACTTGTTCTGTTGTTATTTTAGGAAGTTTGATCTCAGCAAAAAAACTATCCAACTGTTCTGGAGTAGCATCTCCTTCAGTTGTATAGAGCTTCTGATAGAACCAAACAAAGGCCATCTCTATACCCTGACATTCCGTAATAGGAAATCCGTCCAGCCCCGTAATTAGCTCTATATCCCTAGTTGGTTCTTGGGCTCTAACCACATCTGCTAAAATTTTATTGGAGCGCCCACCTTCCGTATGTTATTTCACATTCTGGAAGAAGTTCCTATGATGGGTCTTTTCCAAGATAAAAGCTGCAAGCTCCTCTTGCGAGTGCTTCAGAGCAACAAGTTTTTCCTCGCTAGACACCTCAAAGAACTTCCCCTCATTTTTAATTACCTTCTCTTCTGCCTTTCTTTTTGTTTAAAGCTTCTTATGTTCTGATTAATTTCTTTACATAGTATACCTCCTAAATAAACCTTAGGGCTGGGTTCACACTATGTATATTTCAGTTAGTATTGTGGTCCTCATATTGCAACCAAAACCAGGAGTGGATTAAAAACACAGAAAGGATCTGTTCACACAATGTTGAAATTGAGTGGATGGCCGCCATATAACAGTAAATAACTGCCATTATTTCAATACAACAGCCGTTGTTTTAAAATAACAGCAAATATTTGCCATTAAATGGCGGCCATCCACTCAATTTCAACATTGTGTGAACAGATCCTTTCTGTGTTTTTAATTCACTCCTGGTTTTGGTTGCAATATGAGGACCACAATACTGACTGAAATATATGTAGTGTGAACCCAGCCTTAAAGGACAAGTGCCATGAAAAACTTTTTCCCAGTAATTGAAGCACATTACAAAGTTATATAACTCTGTAATGTGCTTCAATCACCTATCTGCCTCCCTTCCCTGTCTTTTCCCCCCTCCACCCCCCACCAGGAAGTGTCCTAACTCACATAGACTTAATGACTGTTGTCACCGTCACCAAGCTCTTCTCTCAGCTCCTTCTCCTGTTACACCAGCCTCCCCCCTCCCCTGTCTTGTCAGGTGACTCAGCTTGCTCAGCACCCATTGGCTGAACAACTGCAAGCCCCCACTTGTCACATGCCACTTGCTTATCTTCCCTCCGACTGACTCCGACACATAGGCAGCCCCCCCCCCCCCACACACACCTCATACCCTCTCTCCTGCTGCCGTGGACTCAGTGAGTGAATGAGTCATGTCACTAGAGAAGATAATCTGAGCAAGCAGAGTCACCTGACAAGGAGGGGGAGGCTGGTGTAACAGGACCTAGAGCAGCCCTCTTGCTGATGACTCATCCTCTCAAGAAGGAGCTGCCTGGTGACGGTGACGACAGTAATCAGGTCTGTGTGAGTTAGGACACTTCCTGGTGGGGAGTGGAGGGGGGAAAGACAGGGAAGGGAGGCAGATAGGTGATTGAAGCATATTACAGAGTGATATAACTTTGTAATGTGCTTTAATTACTGGGAAAAAGTTTTTATGGCACTTGTCCTTTAAAGATTCCCATACCACTTGAATCTCCGCGAACCCCTTATTGACCTGCCAAAAAAGAAAAATCTCCTCTCCCATTTTCCCTTTTTCATCTATTAAAGTCAACCAATATGGGTTAAAGGGGAACGCCAGGTAGAGGTTAAAAAATTAAACTTCTACAGAAGCATAACACATTACTTACCTGTCTATCCCAGTTTTGAAACTTCCAATAATTCATTTGTTTGGGGGGGGGGGGTTGTTCTGTATTGTGTTTCTGTCCTTCCTGGTTTAGCATTTCCCAGAATCAAATCTAATCAGTAAAATTAGTGCTGCACCTGCTTCTGGCCGGTCAGAGATGGTGAATTACCCAGGGGATTGGCAGATCCAGCCAAGCCTCCTGTGAGATCACACCCTGCCCCCTGTCTGCATCATCAGCAAACACACACAATGTGAGACAGAGGCATGTAAGATTTGTCTCCTAAGGCGGGATAGCAGAAGGGGCAGGAGACAATGTGAATTGGCACAGGGGCCATTTTTTCCCTCTGGATTTCTATCAGCTACCAGTGTGGCAGAACTGTACAGGTATAGTAATACATTGTATAGACACATCTATATAACTTTAAATGTAATTTTAATAAAAAACAAGTTTTTCTTATCCGGAGTTCCCCTTTAACTATATATGGTTTACTACACGGAGATGACCCCCCCCCAAGCCAACTCCAAGACAATTGGTGTATGAGCCGAGATTGTCTTAGATTCATAGCTCATTCTCTTAACCCTTCTTAGCGCCAAACTGTTGCAAAAAAGAAGATCAATTCGGGACGCGGAATTAAATGAAGAGCTATAACATGAAAAGACCTGTCTCTTCTGATACAGGGACCTCCAGGTGTCTACCCAGCCCACCTCCTAGGTAAACTTTGCCAGGGAGGATTGCTGGGAGACAGCCGAGCTCCCCGATCCCCTTCTATCTCTCACGGGATCCATGACCATATTAAAATCCCCACTTAAAACCAAAGGAACATTACCTTTATTTTGTGTAAATTGCACCAGATGAGTTACAACCTCATATGTAAAGGGTGGGGGGATATATACAAAAGCTAATATTAGCTGTACCCCTTCAAGCTTACAGCATAAAAATAAATAACTACCCCTGCTGTCGATCCGCTTCTCATGAAGTTCAAACCTAAATTTATGATATATAAGTACAGAGACCCCAGAGGAGTAGGATGAAAAGCAGGAGTGAAAATTCTGAATAGACCAAAGCCTCGTAAGTAGATGTTTAGTATCTTTAGTTAAGTGGGTCTCCAAGAGGCATACCACCGCTGGTAGATTGCGATTCAACCGGTCAAAGACCGCACATCTCTTTAATCTATCCCCCAATCCCCTTAGATTCCAGGTAATTATCTTAGTCCCCATCTATAGATATAAAGCAATTCAGGGGGGGAAAAAAATCCCTCCACGGCCCTACCAAAAACAACCCACCCACCACCACCTGCGCCCTCCCACTTGACTTGCATACCTCACACAAGCCTCTTTCCCTTTCTAAAACCCCTACTCCCGACCTAAATTGGAACACCCGTCCCCCACAGCCAGCTCAATGTAATATTCAGTTATATTAGATATTACTGGGCATCCTACCTAAAATATCATTGAACGCCCTCCTTATCCAACCGTTCCATAACCTCTTGCGCTGTTTGGAAAAAGAAAGATTTATTCCCATAATCTAGCCTGAGGCGACATGGAAAGAGAAGTGAAAACTGAATTTTCGCATTAAATAGTCTGTGCTTAACTTCCCTGAAGGATTTTTTCTTTTTTGAGTTGCCCAGGAAAAGTCTAGGAACATCACTATCCTGGCTCCACTGAACATCACTTCTTTCTTCTCCCTCATCTTTTTAAGAATAATATCATCATCTCTAGATTATAATGTCTTAACAACCATGGTTCGGGGGGTTGCCTTACCCGGAACCCAGTGGGCCCTCTCTATGGTAAATTTTGTAGTAAGACTGTCTGCCCCAATATACTCATTGAACCATTTATACCAAAACTGTTCGTTTTCCTTTATTAACATGTCTAGTTTTTTTTTCTGCATCATGCATTTTTCTCTCTAACCCTGGCACTGCTTTCTCCATGTCAAGTACCCTGTCCCAAATTTTATTTAGTTCGTCCCTAATTATGGAGGAGTCGCTAACTAAACTTCCTATCAGTTCTTTTACCTCTATTAAACTAGAATTGCATTTCTGGACTTATATTTTAGCAAGTACTGGAGGGGATAGTTCTCCTGCTTCATCGCCGTCTACATCCACCTCCATTTCCAAGGCTGTATATTGGGAGCCAATGGCCGTTTCTTTGGCAGACTTGGGGGAAGCTCCCCTCTGATACAGAGTTTTTGCAGAGGCTGGAGGTGGGTGAGCTGGCGACTTTAAAGAGGACCTGTCACCCCCCGTGCTGGGGTGACAGGCTCCCGACCCCCTGTTAGATCCCCCTATACTCACGTGATCCCGCCGGGTCCCGCTTCCTGAGCCGGTCGGGTCACGGAGATATCAGCGCCCGAAGCCCGGCGCGCGCGCTGACCGATGCCCATAGAGAATGACGGAGCATCGGACTCCCCATTCATTCTTTATGGGCATCTGACTCTGCTGTCAGCACGCGCGCCGGGCTTCGGCCGCTGATATCTCCGTGACCCGACCGGCTCAGGAAGCGGGACCCGGCGGGATCACGTGAGTATAGGGGGATCTAACAGGGGGTCGGGAGCCTGTCACCCCGGCACGGGGGGGGGGGGGGGGGGGCGGGGGGAGACAGGTGTCCTTTAAATACTTATCCATACCTGAGCCAGCATCGAACATACGTCCTCCCCCAGTTTTCTTATTGTTACTTTTAGAAGACATTTGGCTCTAATTTCAGCTTCCAACTACACCACCCTCAACCAATCCAGGCATACAAAAAATATTTTTTTCCCCGCAGGCCCTCACCAGAAGCCACAATACATAAAGTAATCACAACATATAGCACACATTAATGACCTGGCGTCCGGAATAATTACTCCGGGTTAAGTAGGAAAACAGAATAGTACCCGGCAGCAAAAATACTCAGCAGCAATCAAGTATAACAGGTGTAAAAAAAAAAAAAATTCCAGTCTGACTTTCAGAGAGTTAATAACATTGTCCCGTTGACACTTTTATCTTAGTAAGTATATAGAAAAAATAGGAAAACAACACAGAGCCAGCGCTCAAGGGCCACAAAGCCAAAAGCAGGTAACAATGAATTGGGAAGATAAAATCCACTTACTCCACTTGGGGGTTGGTAGACGCCAATACCAAACCCCCTTCAAGATAGTATACAGTATATCTACAGTCAAATAAATGGAATATCCAGTTATGATTTTTATTCCAGGCAACACGTTTCGGTGATATGGACACCTTTATCAAGCCTAACAATACAGGTAGCGACAGCACTATATATATAAAAATATGTAATAAGTTCATACTTACACCTGTCTAACAGTCCACGCTAACCGTAGTATGGCGTTTCCATTCCGGTACTAGACCGGAAGTGTCACCAGACACGAAGGGATACGTCATAGTACGCTCGCTCCACGGTGCGTGTCACCCTGGAATGCAGCGTAAGTTCAAAGAGATAATGTATCATGCGTACCACAGTGAGTGTCATTTAGGGACGCACTGCGCAGGCGCAATGAGTATAGAATAGAATATGCAATCTACGACAAAAAATCCTAAAAATTATCATGGAATACAGATAGTATATATATAAAAAAAGAGGGTAAAATCCAACTACATACTATATACCAAGTCTATATCTATATATAGATTTCCCTTTACGTCCTAAGCGGCAGCACATATATGGGGAGATTCTATCTTCCTGCAATGATAGGACAGATGGTAACAAGCAATTAAGGATTTAATGAGCCTGCCTATAAGAGCCTCTATAGCCCTAGCCTCCTTGTGTTTTTTTCTGTCCTTCTGTGGGACAGGTGGTGGAAGGAGGAGGGGGGGTCTGCTGATGCTTTCTTCCCTTCCTTTTTCTCTCAAGCACCTTTTTCACTGCATGGTCGTGCAGTGGGAAAGGGGATGTATTAAATTTATTTATTTATTTATTTTTCCTTTTTTTAGTTCAGTAGAACCCTGAGGGGGTTGTTATGCCTCCATATCCCCTCCTGATAAGAACGGTTTGTACCTGGGGTAGTTTTCCGGGTAAAGCAGCATGGAGTGACGTCATCGGGGGGCGCCGGCGTGTTCGTGTCAGGACGTACGGGCACGCTGACGTCACCACGTGCTCTGCGAGCCCGCGTGCATGCGAGTTTGTACCTGTGTTAGTTTTCCGGGTAAGGCAGCATGGGGTGACGTCATCGGTAGGCGCCGGCGTGTCCGCGTCATGACGTACGGGCGCACTGACGTCACCGCGTGCTCCGCCGAGCCCGCGCGCATGCGCCGGCTCGAATCTACGTGCACCACGTGGTGCTGAGTAGGAGGGGCCTTGCGTCATCACGTAGACGCGGCCCGGGTCCCCGGCGGCTATTTAGTCTGGCCAGCAAGCATGGCAGCTGGTAGGACCCTTGCCTTTGTGTCCTGCCACCCGCATCCCGGACGACCCCCAGAGATAAGGTAGGTGGGTCAGTAGTTTTCAGAGGGACATGCGGCACTAGGTGTACTGGGTTCGTTATCCCACTGGGGACAAGGAGTTAATCCGTTTGGAGGGGAGGACACTATACAGTCCTCTGTGGACTGCTGTATAGAGGCACTATCTACTATAAGGCGGAAGTAGATATTTATGATGTCATTTTTTTGTAATATCCTAGATGTCTCAAGCATCAGGTCAGAAAGCAAGCAGCAAACGCAAACATCTGGCGTGTGTGGCCTGCGAGACACCTTTGCCTGACGGACATGAGAACAGATTATGTGACAGCTGCATCGCCGAGAATGAACAGACCGATATGCAGCTATCCAACAGAGAAATGATGGCATGGATGAAAAATCTCATAAAAACATCATTATCTGAGGTCAACAAAAGAGTTGAAACAACACCATCTGTTGTACGGATGTCTATGTCTCCATCAAGAGAGCTTTCTCCTCATGAATCAGTCTGCCTGGATGACCTCCAGGTCATAGACGAAGTTTACTACACGGAAACAGAGAACGAGGAGGAACCAGATTTTAATTTTTTTCCCATAGAAAGGATGAATAACCTGTTCAGGTATCTGAAACCCGACGGTGTCTTACAGGCTGATGTGACAGAGGAAGATGGCTCATCCAAGAAGGTGAGAGCATTTAAAATTGATTCTGTAATTAAACGTTTAATGTTACATGAATGGAAAACACCCGATAAAGGTCCCTTTTTAAACAAGAAATTCAAAGTAATGTTTACAATTGATCCTGAACAGAATAAGGAGTGGGGTACCCCACCTAAGGTGGATTATGCAGTCTCAAAACTCTTCAAGCGCACAGTGGTACCGAGTGAGGATGGGGCCAGTTTCTCCGATGCCATGGACCGCAGATTAGAGAACTCTCTTAGAAAAGGGTATATGACGGCATCAGCCCAAGCTAAAGCTTCAGCTTGTGCCTACTCGGTGGCCAAGAACCTTAGGTCATGGCTCCTCCAGATGGAGGAAGACATTGACAAGGGGGTCCCCAGAGATGACATCCTGAGCAGTTTTAAGAAAATCGCTCTAGCTTCGGATTTCCTCTGTGATGCCTCGGTACAGCAGGCTCGGTTTGCAGCTAGGAGTATGGCATTATACTCCACAAGTAGGCGAGCCTTGTGGATAAAGCCTTGGGGGGGCCGATGTTCACTCCAAGAATGCTCTATGTACCATGGAATTTAAGCCTAATAGGTTATTCGGTCCTGATCTGGACTCTCTAATGGAAGGTCTTGCGGAGAAAAAGGAAAAGTCTTTACCTCTGACTTATAAAAAGAAGAAAAGCTCCTTTCGATCTTACTTCTCCAGGGGGTCAAATGCGGGCAGAGGAGAAAATTACTATTCAAGAAGAGGTCGGCAGAATCAAGGGTCCTCAACGCAACGCCAGAGAGGACGGGGCAGAGGTTCAGCCAATTATGCCAAAAGAGCGACGTTCTGACGCCAGAAGCATCCCAGTGGGAGGGCGCCTAGCCCACTTCGTACACCTCTGGGAAAGGTATGTACAAGACCCTTGGGTCATAAAGATTATAAGAGATGGTTATCTTATAGAATGGCGCACAACACCAATAGACAGATTCTGCCTCACTCCCGTGATGTCTTCTGTAAGACAACAGCCTCTGGAGAGTGCAGTCCTAGAATTCATTCAGATGAATGTTTTAGAGGACGTCCCTGTCCAAGAAAGGGGTCAAGGAATATACTCACGAGTATTCCTAGTGCCAAAGCCTTCAGGGAAGTGGCGCATGATTATCGACCTAAGGTTTCTGAACAAATTTATAGATCAAAGAAAGTTCAGGATGGAAACCATAAGGTCTGCCTTCCCTCTCATCTCCAAGGGAGATTTTTTGGCGACAATAGATTTGAAAGACGCCTACCTGCATGTGCCCATTCAAACGACCCACAGAAGATACCTCCGTATCAAAGTCTGCATACAAGGCAGTTGGCGACACCTCCAATTCAGGGCTCTGCCCTTTGGGATCACCTGCGCACCGTTCCTATTTACAAAGATTGTCTCTGCGGTCACAGCCTCCCTAAGGGAGTTAGGGGTAACCATCGTTCCATACCTGGACGATTGGTTGGTAATCGCCAGTTCAAAGAAAGAGCTCCAGAAGAAATTAGACTACACCCTAGAACATATCCAATCGCTAGGTTGGATAGTGAATCTGGAGAAGTCCCAGCTAACACCTTCACAGGAAAAGGTCTTTCTAGGGTTTATCCTAGAAACAGAAACCATGACAGTGTCCCTTCCTCCGGAGAGACTTCAGAAATTGAAGCAAGCTGTCAGGAGTCTGAGGACAACGAAGCTGCTATCTCTACGCCACATGATGAAAGTCTTAGGACTTATGACATCCACAAGCGATGCCATAGAGTGGGCAAGATGGCATATGCGGCCACTACAGCAGGAGGTCCTATTAACCTGGGACAGAAGAACCGAGTCCCTGGACCAGAAAAAGATAATTTCAAGGGACACAAGAGCTTCACTAGCTTGGTGGCTGTCCCCTACCAACGGAAGAAGTTTTGCACCCGTACCCTGGATAGAGATTGCAACAGATGCCTCAGGCTCAGGTTGGGGCGCCCACATGGTCGGCCAACGAGCAAAAGGCAGTTGGGACCAAGTGGACAGAATATTATCTTCCAACTTGAGAGAACTGATGGCAGTATGTCTAGCCTTGATACACTTCGAACCTCAGATTCTGGGTCAGTGTGTCAGAGTCAGATCGGACAATGCCACAACTGTGGCGTACATAAACCGGCAAGGAGGCACGAGATCTCTCCTCCTCCTGATGGAGGCAGAGAGAATATTCTCTTGGGCAGAGAGATGTCTTCACAGACTATCTGCGACCCATCTGAAGGGACAACTGAACGTCCTAGCAGACAGGCTGAGTCGGGACCTTCCCATATCGGGAGAATGGTCATTGGACCCAGAAATATTCCATCAGATAACTCAGCATTGGGGAGTTCCATCAGTAGACCTTATGGCTACAGCAGAGAACAAGAAAGTCCACAGATTCTGCTCCCTGTACAAGGCAGACAGGCCATGGAAGTTGGATGCCCTATCGTTCAGGTGGACTTTCAGACTGGGGTACATCTTTCCCCCAATCCCCATGATCCCCAAAGTCTTGCAAAAGACAAAACAGGATCAAGTATTAATGATAATGGTGGCACCATACTGGCCCAAGAGAACATGGTTTGCGCTCCTGATGACGATGTCCAAAGGGGACTTCTGGAGGTTACCAACAGTACCTCACCTACTGTCTCAGGGCGACAGAATGTGCTGGAATCTGAGCGAACTACATCTAACGGCATGGAAATTGACGCCTCCCTATTAAGGGGTAGAGGTCTCTCAGAGGCGGTTGTAAATACGCTCATACAGTCCAGAGCTCCGTCTACTAATAAAACATATTTAAGAGTTAAAAGAACATTCGACTCCTGGTGTGCCAGAACTCGGATACCAGCTAATGCACCATCAACGGAGCAGATTTTGCAGTTTTTACAGGATGGGTTTGACAAAGGACTAAGCCCGAACACAATGAAAGTTCATGTGTCTGCCTTATCTGCCCTTCTCGGAAGGAGATTATCTCAAGAGATCCTGATACAAAGATTCATAAAAGCTACACAACGCATCAGACCAATTGTCACGAATCCTTCACCTAAGTGGAACTTGGGCTTGGTCTTAGACCAACTGTGTAAACCACCATTTGAACCCTTACCTTCAGTAAGTCTGAAATTTCTATCCCTCAAGGTATGTTTTCTGGTGGCCATCACATCAGCCAAAAGAGTCAGCGAGATTCAGGCTCTGGGTTCAACTGAACCATACTTGATTTTTCTTCAGGATCGGGTAATTCTAAGAACTCTGCCACCCTTCACTCCTAAAGTACCATCATTCGCCAATATTAATCAGCAGATTGAGCTACCAGTTTTTTTGCCAGATCCTTCTAATGATGATGAACTAAGACTGCACTCTCTAGATGTAGGTAGAGCCTTAAGAATCTACTTAGAGCGTACTGAAGATTTTAGAAGGACTGATAACCTATTTGTATCCTTTTCAGGGAAAAACAAAGGTAGCGGAGCCACTAAAACAACCTTATCCCGATGGATAAGAGAAACAATTACGTTGGCTTATGGGGAAGTAGGAGTGCAAGTTCCTGAAGCCATCAACGCTCATTCCACCAGAGCAATGTCAACTTCCTGGGCAGAGAAGAACTGTATTCCCATCGACCAGATCTGTAGAACCGCCTCCTGGACATCATCGAATACCTTTGCCAGACACTATAGATTGGACATTAGATCAACAGGACACCAGTCTTTTGGTAGTGCGGTCTTGAGAACCAGGACATAAATTTTTGTAAACCCTCCCTATTGTGATCTTGCTAAATCCCCATATATGTGCTGCCGCTTAGGACGTAAAGGGAAAGTGTAATTTTTACTCACGTAAATTCTCTTTCCTGTAGTCCGAAGCGGCAGCACAAGCAAACCCTCCCAATAAAAGATTTATATATTTCGCATTATACTGGAGTCTGTCAGTTTATTGGTATATTGAATGGAGTACTCAGAAGTCGTTGTAATAACACAAGGAGGCTAGGGCTATAGAGGCTCTTATAGGCAGGCTCATTAAATCCTTAATTGCTTGTTACCATCTGTCCTATCATTGCAGGAAGATAGAATCTCCCCATATATGTGCTGCCGCTTCGGACTACAGGAAAGAGAATTTACGTGAGTAAAAATTACACTATATATACGGTAAGGTGCCAATTATTACAAACATATATTAACCCCTTAACGACATCGGGCGTACCTATACGCCCCCGCAGGGTTGGCTTTAACGCAAACGGGCGTATAGGTACGCCCGATGTTTCAGCGATCGCTGTGTGTTCACACACAGCGGTCGGGGAAGATGGCCATCTCTGCTCGTCGGCACGGGGGGTGATTAACCCCTCCCGTGCCGACGATCGCTGCTATATGCTGATCAATACAGATCAGCATATAGCAGCTGAAAACAGCTTTCCGGGTCATCGGTGACCCGGTGGCCCGGAAAGCAATGGCGATTGGTGCTGTCCGCGATAGCACCAATCGCCATTAGTGTCCCCACCAAAGATGGCGCCGATGCCACCCCCACGATCGCTGTGATAGGCCGGCCAGTACCGGACGGCCCATCACGGCGATCATACTGTAAAAAACAGTGTTGCCGAGTTCTGCACCCCTCAGCTAGGTAGCTGAGAGGTGCAGAACAGGTGTGTGTGGTGCAGGTGTACCATACTCACCTGATCTGGCCGTCCGGAGCGAAGATTTGCGGTCCGCGCCGTCCTCGCGTCTTCTTCGTGTCGCTTCCGGGTTCGTTCGTCCAGCGTCGGAAATCTTCGGAAAAACTCGGGTCTTCGTTTTCGGCGGGCCTCGGTAATCTCCGGCAATCTTCTCTCTACTGCCCCCTAGTGGCTGATCAGTGAATATAATTCACTGATCAGTTGCTTTGGGTTAAAAAGATTTTTTTTTTTTTTCTCCCCCAATTTTTTTTTACTTTTTTTTTTTACTTGCGCCCTAACGCCGCTGAGTACTAATCAGCATCGCACGTAAGTGCGCCACTGATCAGCAACTCCTCCTTTTTGGTGTAGGAGTGTTTTTCCCCCCTATATCCTACCACCACTGTCTGCTGATAAGTGCCGCACGTAAGTGCGGCATTTATCAGCAGCTCCTTTCTTGGCGTAGGGATATTATTTTCTTACTGTCAAAAAAACTTAAAAAACACTACATTACACTACACTACATGAAATAAAGTTCTACAATAAACATTTACATACCCCATATACTAGTCCCCGTATAAAGATGGCCCCCAGGGTGTTTTCGGCGTCGGACGCATACGCTATTAATGCCTCCAACGCCGAAACAGCCAGTGAGAATGAATGGGGGGATCCTTCTTTCCTCCATTCATCCTCATCATCATCATCATCAAGTGACGTGTCTGGGGGTAGCGTAGCGTTCATTCTTTGGACAGAGGGCGGAATCCGCCCGTGCATAGAATGGAGTGTGACACGAGCGGAGACGCACGCCTGCATCAGTCCGCCGGCGGGTGCCAGCTGCGGAATGCACAAAGGGTTATCCTTCGCCATTCCGCAGTGTACATGTACCATTACAGTGTATGAAGGAAGGGACACCCAAATCCAGCCCCCAGATGCCCCCCCCCATCCTCGGAGTTAGTGGGGAGATCGTCCAGGAACTGATCTTCCCACTGCTGGATAAAGGTCACCACCCGTACGGGGATAACATTTATACCAGCGCCCCCCTCTTCTGGTCCCTCGCTGCTCGAGCTACTGTAGCTTGCGGCACAATCCAAAAATATCAGAAGCCGTAATAAAGCCCTAATATTTAGCAGCCATGGAGCGGACCCAGCGCTTCTAGATATGAAGGACCCCGTATCGCACCAGGACAACATTTTCCAGGTGACGTCCCCACACTGGAAAACAGGAGACCCCAGAAGAAGTACAGAGTGTGGCGTAACAGGGGGATCAGGAAGGACACCATTTTCCAGTGTGACGCCTGTCCTGATCACCCCGGCCTCTGCATACAGGATCGCTCCAAGGCGCACCACACGTCACTGGAGTTCTACATTATCTAAATTCTGTCCCTTATTCCTATTTCAGGGGTCACGTTGATCCAGGGATTATTCTGATTGCCATTATGGAGTCGGGAAGGAATTTTTCCCCAGTGATGAGGCTACTGTCGTCTGCCTCACGAGGGTTTTTTGCCTTCCTCTGGATCAACACAGGTTGAATTTGATGGACACCTGTCATTTTCAACCTTATAAACTAATAATTGGCCTAATACCCCCAAATAAATTAGAATTGTCCCTTTTTCCCAGCTAAGTAGGTATGGCTGCCATTCCCATTAGAGGATGCCATGATGCAATTACAAAGCCTCTGTGCGGCCAGGACAGTAGAAACCCCCCACAAGTGACCCCATTCTGGAAACGACACCCCATAAGGAATCTAACAAGGGGGGCAGCGGGGATTACAATAAAATCTCTGCACAGAAAATAAAAATTTTTCAAATTTCTTACACACGTGGCTTTTATTTCTGTGACTCCCCTAAAGGGTTAAAACACTTTCTGGATGTGCTTTTGCAGAGTTTGGGGGGTGCAGTTTCTGAAATGGGGTGCTTTGTGGGGCTTTCTAACATACAGGCCCCTCAAATACACTTTCAACCTGAACGGGTCCCTGAAAATATCTGATTTTGAAATTTTACAGAAAATTTGGAAAATTTCTGCTAATGATTTAAGCTTTCTATTGTCTAAAAAAAATGAAATATAGTTTAATAAATGCTGCCACCATAAAGTAGACATGTTGCTAATGCTATTTCATATATAATTTATGTGGCATAACCATTTTCTGTATAAGCAGGAAGGTTTCAAAGTTGGAAAAATGCATTTTTTCACAATTTTTCACGTTATTTTGGTGTTTTTCATAAAGATTCGTTATGAGTATCGACTCCATTTTACCAGAAATGTGAAGTACAATATGTCACGAGAAAACAAACTCAGAATCAGCCAGATAGGTAAAAGCATCCCGAAGTTATTAATGACTAAAGTGACACAGGTCATATTCATAAAATTTGTCTCTGTCCTTAAGGCCATTTCAGGCTCTGTCCTTAAGGGGTTAAACAATAAAAATAAAAATATAAATAATGATCACTAAATGTACAAATGTGTACATGCATACATAATAAATATATACACAAGCCAATACACACATGTTGCAATGCAAAATTACAGTAATACAACAATAAAAAAATTATTTTTACATGTGCACAATTTAAAGCTATAAGGCATAATAACAAAGAATGGAAGTTAACATAAAAAAAATTAAGAGTTAGAGGTTAAAATACCTGCTCTAACGTTTCATTCAGTCCTCCCGGGGTCAGGGTATCCAATCGAAAGATCCAAAACATTTCTTTTTTACACAGGTTGTCAAAAGAATTTTTATGGAAAAATTCTAGAGGGGTAACATGAAGCAAATTAGGGTTACTATCGTGGTGGGTAGTGAAGTGTCTCGAAACACTATGCTTAGTGAAATTATGTACAATATTGAAACAATGTTGGTTTAATCATTGTCTCATAGAATTAATAGTTCGTCCCACATAGCGCAGATTACATGGACACTCCAACATATTGTAGACATGTCACTGGAAAAGTGTTTGAGGGGAGGTACATCTCACCCAGGCCACTGCATATGATGAGATGGTAAATCCAGGAGAGATCTGTCACTCAGCAGTATTATGCTGCTGAGTTGTTGTTTCCATTTTCCGGGCCTGGATTTACTGGAATGGCGGGTAGGTTGGTAATGGGACCTGCCATTCCCTTCCCCCCGATCCAGTTTAGGTGTTGCGGCCAGGTGTGCCCTGATGAGCCTACACAAGGGTAAAAGCTCTCACAGAGTGAACAGCCTGGGTGCTGTGTTTGCTGGGAGCTGGGAATACAGCCGCTGCTGGGACTTCACACCTGCGAAACCCACTTATCGAAGTGTCAGATAGGTGACCTGTATGTTAGTAAGTGCCCAGACGGGCAGGACCTTTTCGTTTTGTTTTGTTCTTAAAAGCACGGTGTTGTTATATTTCTGTTGTGATGGACTGTTTATGCTGCAAATAAACGCCAAGCTGTTTTTATAAGTCCAAGTCTGCTGCTGAACTGTGTCCAAACACACCATCCCCCGGGAAGATCCCTACAATTGGTGCTGCGGAGCGGGCAAAACGGTTGCTAGGGGCAACGGTGTGCATCAACTTGGCTACAGCTGCTTATGTCCTGGGTGAAGGCTGCTGCTTCACTCCAAAAACAGACAAGCAACATGGAGGAGATGATGAAGCAGTTAATGCAAGTGAGTCTGCAACAGCAACAGGCTCTGACAGAGGCTAACCTGCGCCATGAACAGGCTCTGACAGCCTCTAACCTGCGCCATGAACAGGCGATGGCTCAACAACAGAAACTCATTGAGCACCTGATAGCAAAGCAAGAGGCGCCTGCAGGTGCTAATCCACAGCCAGTGGCAGCAGCCGCTCCAGAGACTTTGTCTGTGAGAAGAGCTGTGCTGCAAAAGATGACAGCTGATGACGATATTGAGGCCTACTTAACTGTCTTTGAGCGTGTGGCTGAGCGAGAAAAGTTACCCTCCACTGAGTGGGCAGAGGTCATTGCGCCCTATTTAACAGGCGAACCTCAAAAGGCCTATTATGACCTTAGTGAGCAAGAGGTCAAGGACTATCCTCGGCTAAGAGCAGAGATACTCGCCCGACTAGGAGTTACCGCTGCTGTCCGTGCCCGGAGAGTCCGCAACTGGAGCTACAGTCTGGACAAATCAGCGAGGTCCCAGATGTATGACCTGATCCATTTGGCAAGAAAGTGGTTGGAGCCGGACACCTCTACTCCTGCCCAGATCCTAGAGAGGGTCGTGATGGATCGCTACCTCCGAGCACTTCCTGCTGATCTACAACGCTGGGTGGGACAAGGCGAACCTAGGAGTGCCGAAGAACTTGTCAACCTTGTGGAGAGGTTCCAGGCGACTGAGGACTACCTCCGTGATGTTCCTGCAGCACTTTCACCTCCCCGGAGTGCCAGATCTGTGCCGTCAGCTGGTAAAAGACTTCCATCTATTGGGGGAGTGTGGAGGGGTGCTGATAGGGGGAAGAGCGCTCAGGAGGTGTCTCAAGGGCAAAAGACTGGTGATGGTCCCAGGTGGCTAAGTGGCCCTAAAAAGGACTCCCTGCCAAGGAGACCAGGCCCTATCCAGTGCTGGAGATGCCATGAGACAGGACATGTGTCTGCCCATTGCCCCCTTACCAGTGAGCCCATGGAGTGTGACGCTAGACGGCGTCAGTCGCTATTTGCGGAACCGTCTTTTGTTGCAGTCACTAGACTAGAGACTGAACCGCAAGTCTGCAACATTACGGTCAATGACTTCCCTGTTAAGGCGTTGCTGGACTCAGGAAGCCTTGTCACCTTGGTGCATGCCAGTCTGGTGGCTGGGGACTTTGTGCCAGAAAGACATATGAGCGTGGTATGCATACATGGCGATACAAAAGTTTACCCTATAATACTGGCTAATGTCGGGACTGAACTAGGCGCTGTACAATATGAAGTGGGTGTGGTTAAAAACCTCATGCATAATGTGATATTGGGGCGTGATTTTCCATTGTTCTGGGCTCTATGGGGAAAAAGAAAATCCCCTGTAAGGAGTGAGGATACCCCTAAGTCTAATGCATTACCCACTGTAAATGATAACACTGTACAGGATGCAAATGATGCTTTTCCTTTGCAGGTCCTGGCTGGTGAGGAAGAGGCTCCTCCCACTGACCAGAATGTTCCAGACTTAGAGGTGTCTAGGAATAATTTTGGTACTGCACAGTTGCAGGACCCCACTCTCAAAAATGCGAGAGAGCAGGTTGCTGTTATGAATGGGGTACCTCAGGAACAAGATGCTGAAAAAAGATTTCCACATTTTTCTGTGACTAACAATCTCTTCTATAGAGTCACTAAGATTAATGACGAGGTGGTGGAACAGCTTCTGGTGCCTAAGTCGTACCGGCGTCAGGTACTTGACATGGCCCATAATCATGTCCTTGGGGGCCACTTGGGGACGGATAAAACGCAGGAGAGAGTCCTCCAGAGGTTTTATTGGCCTGCGATTTACAATGACATAAAAACATACTGTGAGTCGTGCCCCACTTGTCAGCTTAGCGCTCCAGTATCGCATTTTCGCAGTCCTTTGGTCTCGCTCCCCATCATAGAGGTACCTTTTAACCAGATCGCAATGGACTTGGTGGGTCCCATTGTAAAGTCAGCTAGGGGTCACCAGTATATTCTAGTTGTCTTAGATTACGCGACCCGCTATCCTGAGGCTGTACCCCTAAGAAACACTGCATCTAAAACAATTGCGCGTGAATTGTTTTATATGTTTTCCAGGGTGGGGATCCCCAAAGAAATCTTGACGGACCAAGGTACACCATTTATGTCCAAAGTAATGAAGGACTTGTGCAAACTGTTTAAAATTTCACACCTACGCACACACACCTACATTTCAAATAAAATTTCACACCTACGCACACACACCTACATTTCACACCTCTGTATATCATCCACAGACAGATGGGTTAGTGGAGAGGTTTAACAAAACACTGAAACATATGTTGAAGAAAGTGGTGGAAAAAGATGGTCGGGATTGGGATCACTTGCTACCTTACCTGATGTTTGCTATTAGGGAAGTGCCCCAAGCATCCACAGGGTTCTTTCCCTTCGAGTTAGTCTATGGTCGTCACCCGAGGGGTTTGCTGGATATAGCGAAAGAGACATGGGAAAGCGAGTCCACCCCATACAAGAGTGTTATAGAACATGTAGCACAGATGCAGGACCGTATAGCCACTGTAATGCCCCTAGTAAAGGAACACCTCCAGAGGGCGCAAGAGGGCCAAAGCAGAATTTACAATCGTTCTGCAAGAATCAGGACATTCAGTCCAGGTGACCGGGTACTCATACTTGTTCCCACGGTAGAAAGTAAATTCTTAGCAAAGTGGCAAGGTCCCTACGAAATTGTAGAGAAGATCAGTGAGGTCAACTACAAGGTACACCAACCCGGTAGAAGGAAGCCTTTCCAAGTTTATCACATAAACTTGATCAAGCCCTGGAAAGACAGGGAATTCTTGGTAGCGACAAACCCTGTTAATCATTTGTCACAACCAATCCCTCCGGTCAAGACTGGTGACACCCTATCAGTGTCACAGAAGCAGGAAGCTAAGGAGTTCTTGCAGAAAAACAGGGACAAGTTTTCTGACCTCCCAGGGCGTACGCATCTCATTCGTCATCATATTGAAACTGAGCCTAGAAGCAGAGTAAACCTCAAGCCCTATAGGATATCAGAAGCACGGAGGGAGGCGGTATCATCCGAGGTAAAACGTATGCTTGACCTAGGAGTCATTGAGGTGTCCCAGAGCGAGTGGTCTAGCCCGATTGTGCTAATCCCAAAGTCCAATGGAACTTGGAGGTTCTGTAATGATTTTAGAAAATTAAATGAGATCTCCAAGTTCGATGCTTACCCCATGCCCAGGGTAAATGAGTTAATAGAAAGGATCAGAGTCAGTGTTTAGATAGAGAGAGTCGGCACTACCAAAGCTCCTTTTACAATACCAAAGCTCCAGCTGCGTGCATGTAGCTATGCTCTTTATCAGGCTATTACCAACGGTGGTGCAACAATCGGATAAAGCTTAGTGGCTATTCATATGATACTTAGTATAGTCTTCTCTTTAGCCTCAGGAGTGAGGGGGATCTGCCAGTAGCCCTTAGTGAGATCGAGGGTGGTTATGTACCTGGCATTACCCATCCTTTCTATTAATATGATACTTAGTATAGGAAAAAAGTCCAAGTGCACTCACCAGCATGGTAGAAAGATGCTTGCTTTATTCGTTCTTTGTGATCATATCAGCATGGTGCAGGTAAAGGGGGAGAGGGACGCCAACACCTTCCACTAGAGATGACAGCTGTTTCAGGCCTCCTAATCGGCACTTCTTCAGATCCCGCCCTTTCAGTCACGTCACTTCATATAGTCACATGACGTGATGTGTTGAAAACGTGGGCGTTACAATGTGTATTAAAAACATCAAAATATTACTTATATACGAAAAATAAATCAAAGATAAGTATTCACAGGAACATACTTAGGTCAGTACGGTCATTCAGACCCATATGACCCTGTGCGTTTGTGGCGAGTATTAGGCGTGATTCACATTGGAGTAACTGCCGATTGGCATCTCCATTTCCTTTGTAATGCATTCGTTTTAGTTCCATGAATTTGAGATATCTTATATTGTTTTCATGTTTTTGATCCATGTGTTCTATTAAGCGTGGAGCCCCCTGTCCTGTGCGGAGTGACCTGATGTGTTCGCTAAACCGTTTGTTCATAGGGCGGATGGTCTTCCCTATGTAGAAGAAGCCGCAGGTACACATCAGGGCATACACTACAAATTTCGTTTTGCAACATATCATATCAGAAATATCGCAGATATAACCACCTAAATTTACTGTTTTACATTGTTGTATATTGGGGCACCATTTGCAGCTGCCACATCGTATATAAGTAATATTTTGATGTTTTTAATACACATTGCAACGCCCACGTTTTCAACACGTCACGTCATGTGACTATATGAAGTGACGTGACTGAAGGGGCGGGATCTGAAGAAGCGCCGATTAGGAGGCGTGAAACAGCTGTCATCTCTAGTGGAAGGTGTTGGCGTCCCTCTCCCCCTTTACCTGCACCATGCTGATATGATCACAAAGAACGAATAAAGCAAGCGTCTTTCTACCATGCTGGTGAGTGCACTTGGACTTTTTTCCTATACTAAGTATCATATTAATAGAAAGGATGGGTAATGCCAGGTACATAACCACCCTCGATCTCACTAAGGGCTACTGGCAGATCCCCCTCACTCCTGAGGCTAAAGAGAAGACTGCATTCTCCACCCCTGATGGGCTCTTCCAGTATGTAGTAATGTCGTTCGGGTTACATGGAGACCCTGCCACTTTTCAGAGGTTGATGGACTTGATTCTGCGACCACATCGTGATTACTCTGCTGCCTACTTCGATGATGTGGTCATTTTTAGCCCTGATTGGGAAAGTCACCTCTGTAAAGTACAGGCTATATTAGATGCCATAAGCGATGCGGGGTTAACCATCAATGCAGAGAAATGTGCACTAGCCTTAGAGGAGGCCAAAACAGGTCAGAGCTTTCCTGGGTATTATGGGCTATTTCCGAAGGTTTGTGCCGAATTTCGCCTCAGTTGCAGCCCCACTAACTGACCTGACAAAGGGTGCGAAGTCCGCAATGGTGACATGGACTCCAGAGGCCGAGAAGGCTTTTCAAAGCCTTAAGTCTGCCTTGTGCCAACAACCGGTACTAGTTACCCCTGACTTTAGGCGAGAGTTTCTAGTATAGACAGATGCCTCTAACACAGGGTTAGGTGCCGTCCTCTCACAGGTCGTGAATGGCGAGGAGCACCCAGTGATGTACTTGAGCAGAAAGCTATCCCCGGCCGAGAAAAACTACGCCATTGTTGAGCGAGATTGTCTGGCAGTGAAGTGGGCCCTAGAATCCCTGAGGTATTACTTGCTAGGTAGAAAATTCAAGTTAGTGACAGACCATGCCCCCCTAACATGGATGAAATTAAACAAGGAAAAAAACGCAAGGGTGACTAGATGGTTTCTGTCGCTACAAAACTTCAATTTTACGGTGGAACACAGGCCAGGAAAGTTACTGGAAAATGCTGACGCCCTATCAAGTGTACACTGTCTGTGGGGACAAAACGCTCAGCCCTCCGGTCTAAAAAAGAGGGGGGGGGATATGTAGACATGTCACTGGAAAAGTGTTCGATGGGAGGTACATCTCACCCAGGCTACTGCATATGGTGAGATGGTAAATCCAGGAGAGATCTGTTACTCAGCAGTATTATGCTGCTGAGTTGTTGTTTCCATTTTCTGGGCCTGGATTTACTGGAATGGCGGGTAGGTTGGTAGTGGGACCTGCCATTCCCTTCCCCCCGATCCAGTTTGGGTGTTGCGGCCAGGTGTGCCCTGATGAGCCTTCACGAGGGTAAAAGCTCTCACAGTGTGCAGAGTGTTAGCTCTCAGGGAGGAGTGAACAGCCTGGGTGCTGTGTTTGCTGGGAGCTGGGAATACAGCCGCTGCTGGGACTTATTCACACCCTGCGAAAACCACTTATCGAAGTGTCAGATAGGTGACCTGTATGTTAGTAAGTGCCCAGACGGGCAGGACCATTTTGTTTTGTTCTTAAAAGCACGGTGTTGTTATATTTCTGTTGTGATGGACTGTTTATGCTGCAAATAAACGCCAAGCTGTTTTTATAAGTCCAAGTCTGCTGCTGAACTGTGTCCAAACACACCATCCCCCGGGAAGATCCCTACAATATATATATAATGTAGCTGGAGGCACATGTAAGTCTGTTCTTAAAAAAGAAGGGATGATCCTCCCCCTTAATCTGAATGTATTTGATGTTGTGTGTAATGCATTTACAGCACTTACACCGACTTTTCCCACATTTATATAGTGGTAGTAGTAATTGCTTAGTATGGTAAGCAAATTGTCATTCAATATGAAAGTATAAATCGCCATCCAAGTTAATCAGATAGACACTTGACAATTCATTGCATATCTTCTCTGAAGTGCTGCTTCCAGAACCCCAGGTAGATGGATCCAAAGATGGTCCTCTGTATCGCACGTTACAGAGAAAGGCATTAAAAATTCATGGTTATGCACTTTAACAGTCTTAATGTCTGTGGAGTAAAAGGGTGCAAACAAAAGGTAGTTTAGGTAAGGAGGCTCCACTAATAAAAGATATGCAGCATATTCGTCACAAGGGCTATCCACAAGTTAAGCCAGCAAAAGGGGGGGAGGCTGCATCACCTTTGCAACACAATCTAAACCTGGATGGAAGACATCCAGCAGTCATCTTTCCCCCGTCATAGTATTCATGGGCTTCAGGAATTAAAAAAAAAAAAAAGGGAATGCATCCCCTAGTCCCAGAAAAGTGGAAGAGGCGATTAGTGATGAGCGAGTACTAAAATGCTTGGGTGCTCGTTACTCGAAACGAATATCTCCCGATACTCGAGTGCTCGTTTCGAGTAACGAACCCCATTGAAGACAATTGGAGACTCAAGCATTTTTTGAGGGGACTCAGGTTCGGTAGAGGGAAGGTCGTGTGAAAACCTCAGAAATTGATGGAAACACAACGGAAATGGACAGGAAACAGCAGTGGCAGCATGTATGCATGCCTATGAGGCTGCTTAATGGCATCTTTATGCCTAATTCTGTGCAACAGCCTGGTTAAAACAGAGGTAGGCATATGGACCAATCAAAAACTCAGCCTGACACAGCATGGCAGTGAGAACACAGGGAACCATTAAAACAGAGGTAGCATATCATGAACCACCCAAAAATTCAGCCTGACACAGCATGGCGGTGAGAATAGAGTGAACAAGGTAGAAGCGGTAGCCAGTTAGCCTTCCAAAAATTATACTAGACCTAGCATGGCATTGAACACACAGAGAATCATTAAAAGTGAGTGAGGAAGCACGTGAGCCTTCCAAAAATTAGGGCAGAAGCAGCATGGCATTGAGCACCCAGAGAACCATTACAAGTGAGGAAACAAGTGAGCCTCAGAAAAATTAGGCCAGACACAGCATGGCATTGAGGACACAGAGAATAATTACAAGTGAGTGAGGAAGCAAGTGAGCCTCCCAAAAATTAGGCCAGACACAGCAGGGCTTTGAACACACAGATAACCATTACAAGTCAGTGAGGGAGCAAGTGAGCCGTCCAAAAATTAGACCAGAAGCAGCATGGCATTGAGCACCCAGAGAACCATTACAAGTCAGTTAGGAAGCAAGTGAGCCTCCCAAAAATTAGGCCAGAAGCAGCAAGGCATTGAGCACCCAGAGAACCATTACAAGTCAGTGAGGAAGCAAGTGAGCCTCCCAAAAATTAGGCCAGTAGCAGCATGGCATTGAGCACACAGAGAACCATTACAAGTTAGTGAGGAAGCTAGTGAGGCTCCCCAAAACTAGGCCAGACAGTGCAGGGCCTTGAACACACAGAGAACCATTACAAGTGAGTGAGAAAGCAAGTGAGGCTTCCCAAAACTAGGCCAGACACTGCAGGGCCTTGAACACACAGAGAACCATTACAAGTGAGTGAGGAAGCTGGTGAGGCTCCTCAAAACTAGGCCACACAATGCATGGCAGTGAGGACACAGAGAACCATTACAAGTGAGCGAGGAATCAAGTGATCCCACCCAAAAATTGGAGTGAGTGCATGGGCTGGGATATGTAGTGGACATGAACCCGGGTGCTGACAGCTAACTGGCTAGGCCTGCTGTCAGTCACCACTCACCATCAGGAGTACACTTGATGCCTCTCGACCGGGGGTTGTGAGGCCCCGGACACGGCTAGACAAAAAAAAAAAAAAATAGCTGGCTGGTTGGTGTGGGCGCGATCGGCGGCCCCCGGCAACCAGTCCTGCTCCTCCGAAGACGTAGTGTGACGTCAGAGCATGGCAGTGTGGACACTGAGAACCATTAGAAGTGAGTGAGGAAGCAATTGAGCCTCCCAATAATAAGGCCAGACCCTGCATGGCGGAAGAAGACTTGGCAATTGGATGATAATTGTAGGAAGAGGAGGAGGAGGATAGGAGATACCAAGAATCTTCATGTTTAGCAGCTTTCCCCGGGTGGACAGTTGAATTCAAGTGAAATCCAGGCTTTGTTCATTTTTATAAATGTCACCCTTTCAGTGCTGTCAGTGGACAGGCGGGTGCGCTTATCAGTGATGATGGCACCAGCTGCACTGAAGACCCGCTCTGACAACACGCTAGCGGCAGGGCAGGCCAGCACCTCCAAGGCATAAAGCGCCAGTTGGGGTCACGTATCCAGCTTTGAAACCCAGTAGTTGTAGGTAGCAGAGTGAGTGGGAAGGACGGTGGTATGGTCCGCACGGTACTCCCTCACCATCTTCCTGAAGGATTCCCCCCTACTCTGTCTAGACTGGGTACGGTTGACATAGTCTTGCTGGGGTGCCATGATACTGTCAAAGGCCTTGGAGAGTGTTCCCCTGCCCCTTGACAAGGTGCCTGCTCCACCGCTCCTCTCCCCCGCCCTTTGGCCCACAGAACTACGTCCTCTGGCGCTAGTGGTGTCAGATGTCAGTGGTGTCATTTTCAGCTTCTGCACCAGGGCCTGTTGATATTGATTCACTCTCATACTGCGTTTCTCGGCAGGGATGACAGTGGAAAAGTTTGATTTCTACCAAGGGTCCAGGAGAGTGAACACCCAGTAATCTGTGTTGTCCAAAACAAGTAGTCAACATGGATGCCAGTTAAGGCCCAGCAGTAGTCAACATGGATGCCAGTTAAGGCCCAGCAGTAGTCCACATGGATGCCAGTTAAGGCCCAGCAACAAGGATGCAAGGGCAGGCACACCAGTAGTCAACATGGATGCCAGTTAAGGCCCAGCAGTAGTAAACATGGATGCCAGTTAAGGCCCAGCAGTAGTCAACATGGATGTCAGTTAAGGCCCAGCAGTAGTCAACATGGATGCCAGTTAAGGCCCAGCAGTAATCAACATGGATGCCAGTTAAGGCCCAGCGACAAGGATGCAAGGGCAGGCACACCAGTAGTCAACATGGATGCCAGTTAAGCCCCAGCATCAAGGATGCAAGGGCAGGCCCAGCAGTAGTAAACATGGATGTCAGTTAAGGCCCAGCAGTAGTCAACATGGATGTCAGTTAAGGCCCAGCAGTAGTCAACATGGATGTCAGTTAAGGCCCAGCAGTAGTCAACATGGATGTCAGTTAAGGCCCAGCAGTAGTCAACATGGATGTCAGTTAAGGCCTAGCAGTAGTCAACATGGATGCCAGTTAAGGCCCAGAAACAAGGATGCAAGGGCAGGCACACTAGTAGTCAACATGGATGCCAGTTAAGGCCCAGCAGTAGTCAACATGGATGCCAGTTAAGGCCCAGCAGTAGCCAATGTCAAGGTGATGAGTCTATTTTTAGTCACCTTGCATCAATTAACTGTCTCTGTTCTAATTATAACTAGTATGTGCCCGCATAGCCCGTATTAGAAGCCCCAATACAGAACACATGGCGACAGGACACAGATGTGTGCACACAACTTCTGCTTTTTAATAAGAGTTTCACTTTCTTTTTATATGAGATGACAAAGGTGTGGTTATTAAGTCACACGAGTATATTTGACAAAACATGATTGGATACGTTTGATCTCTAGCCATATTACACAGGTGCATGGTCAGGGGGATTGAATGCTAATTAAGAGTTGATAAATTACATCTGTGTGAAGCCTGCCAGTCCCTTCCAACACAGGAGCCAGAAACAGCTATCTCTGCAAGCTAAGTGCTTTAATATTGTATTTGTAAGCGAGTTTTGGAGCGTGCAAGTTTTTGATCTGAAGTGTGTTTTTGTCTCAAGTGTGGGACTTTAATATTCTGGGACTTTAGATTCAGGGAGTGTCAGGTAGGGATTTGGGAGGACACAGACGAGTGCGGCCCTGCAACTGGCACCCGCCCCAGCTGGCCCTACCTGCTTGCCGCGACAGCTCTAAACAGCTGCGGACAACTGGGCGGCGTTCCCTATGCTGTTACAAGTGAAAACACGAAACAAGACAAGACAAGACTCACATAAAAATGGAATGGTCGACGGTCAGAGTCAGCAACAATCGGGCAGCAGAAGGTACAAAATCGTAATCCTAAAGCGAAGTTGAGGTCACAAATCCAAAGGTCAGAATCACTAAACAAATATGGTCAAGGAATAGCGAGATCAAGGCAGAATGCTCTATCACAGGCATTGGAGTGAGGCAAGGGGCTGGGATTTATAGTGAACAGGAAGCTAGGTGCTGACAGCTAACTGGCTAGGTGTCAGGTCTAACAACAGAAACAATCAGTAAATGAGTCACAGAAAGAAAGTGCAGGGAGAACTGAAAAACCTGGAGCGGATCACAGAAGACATAAACAAAGAACATAAAACCAGAAATGGACTAAAGGTAAAAAGCGCCGCAGCGCACAAACAGCAGACCGGCTGCTAAGGACGCCGTCGGCACGCCCTCAGCAACCGGCCATGTTTGACAATGCGGCCCAATGTACATCTTGTGCGATGTATGCAATCCTTGATCAACCGATCGAGGGTGCATACCATTGTGGGAGATGTGTGCATGTTGCTGGTTTGAAAGCCCGGATCCTGGATCTAAATGCGCAGCTGCGATGATTGAGATACATTGGCAAACTGGAAAGGGGTCTGCTGCTCACTGAGCAAGCGCTCCAAGGGGTAGATGGGAGAGAGAGTGATAGCATGGAGGTACAGGAGGAAGAGGCAGCTAGTTGGGTCACAGTTAGAAAACGGGTTAGAGGGAAGAGTGTGAGGGAGGCCAGTCCTGATCTGGCACACCCCAACAAGTTTGCCAAATTGGCGGATGAGGGGGATGTTGATTTAGGGGTGGCATTGCTGCAGCAGGACACTGCCTCTGAAAGCCAGGGGGGTGTCTGCTCCAGTAAGGTGGGAAACAGGAGTTCAGGGCAGGCCAGGCAGGTACTGGTAGTGGGGGACTCAATTATTAGGGGGACAGACAGGGCAATCTGTCACAATGACCGGGATGTGTTGCCTTCCTGGCGCTCAAGTTCATCACATCGGGCTGACAGATTACTGGGAGGGGCTGGCGATGACCCAGCAGTCATGGTGCACATTGGCACCAATGATAAAGTTAGAGGTAGGTGGCGGGTCCTTAAAAACGATTTCAGGGACTTAGGCAGGAGGCTTAAAACTAGGACCTCCAAAGTGATATTCTCCGGAATATTACCTGTACCACGAGCCACACCTGAGAGACAGCGGGAGATTAGGGAGGTAAATAAGTGGCTGAAGAGCTGGTGTAGGATAGAGGGGTTTGGGTTCATGGAGAACTGGGCCGACTTCTCGGTCGGTTACAGGCTCTACGGTAGGGACGGGCTGCATCTCAATGGGGAGGGTGCAGCCGTGCTGGGGGAGAAGATGGCTAAGAGGTTGGAGGAGTGTTTAAACTAGTGACCGGGGGGGAGGGCAACTACAATATAGTAAGTGAAGACAGAGTAGATGAAGAGCTGGGCCTAGATTATTGAACTGGGGGTGGAGCGGCGGGAGGGGTTAGAACAGTCACTAGTGACAAGAGGAAAGGGAATATGGACAAATATATTAAATGTATGTATACTAATGCTCGAAGCCTCACTAATAAAGCTGAGGAATTAGAACTCATAATGGTTGAAGAGAAATATGATATAGTGGGGATAAGCGAGACCTGGCTGGATGAGAGTTATGACTGTGCTGTTAATATCCAGGATTATAGTCTATTCAGAAATGACCGTAAAAAAAAGAAAGGGGGAGGGGTCTGTCTATATGTTAAATCATGCCTTAAGCCCATTCTGCGAGAGGATATAAGTGATGATAATGTGGAATCTCTTTGGGTAGAAATAAGGGGAGGGACGAAGAATAATAAAATTCTTATAGGAGTGAGTTATAAACCTCCAAGTATAGTGGAAGAGTCAGAAAATCTTCTTATAAGACAAATAGATGCGGCAGCGAAGCAGGGGGAAGTCATTATTATGGGGGACTTTAACTACCCAAACATAAACTGGAAAGCAGAAACCTGCAGCTCCAGGAAGGAAAGCAGGTTTTTGGAAATAGTAAAAGATAATTACCTTTCCCAACTAGTACAGGAACCAAGAAGAGGGGGGGCACTCCTGGACCTAATCTTAACCAATAGGCCAGACAGAATATCAAAAATAAAGGTGGGGGGTCACCTAGGTAATAGTGACCATAACATAGTAAGTTTTCAATTATGCTTCAATAAAATGATTAGTAGAGGGGCTACAAAAACATTAAATTTCAGGAAGGCTAATTTCCAAAAACTAAGAGAGGACCTTGGGAACATTGACTGGGACAATGCCTTCGGAAATAAAAGTACACAAAAGAAATGGGACATATTTAAGAGCATCCTGGGTAAATCGTGTGAACGACACATACCATATGGGAATAAAAGTAGTAGAAATAAGAAAAATCCAATGTGGTTAACTTCAGCTGTAAGGGGTGCAATAAATGATAAGAAACAAGCATTCAGACTACTAAAACAAGAAGGTAGTGGGGAAGCATTGAGCAACTATAGACAGAAGAATAGAATGTGTAAAAAGCAAATAAAAGAAGCAAAAATAGCAACAGAAAGAAGGATAGCCAAAGAGTGGGATAGAGTCAAAGAGTGATCCTGGAAACTACAGGCCCGTAAGTCTAACATCTATAGTAGGTAAAGTATTTGAGGGGTTTGTAAGAGATGCTATACTGGTGTATCTTAATGAAAATAATCTTATGACGCAGCACCAGCATGGATTTATGAGGGAAATGGCAAATGAAGTTTAATGTGGATAAATGTAAGGTTATGCACTTGGGCCATAGAAATAATAAGTACAGTTATGTGCTAAATAATAAAACACTGGGTAAAACTACTTCCGAAAAGGACCTGGGGGTATTGGTGGATTGTAAACTCAACTTTAGTGATCAGTGCCAGGCAGCAGCTGCCAAGGCTAATAAAATAATGGGATGCATCAAAAGAGGTATAGATGCTAAAGATGAGAACATAGTTTTGCCTCTTTATAAATCACTGGTCAGACCACACATGGAATACTGTGTACAGTTTTGGGCACCGGTATATAAGAAGGACACAGCGGAACTAGAGCAGGTGCAGAGGAGGGCAGCAAAGGTCATTAAGGGAATGGGTGGGTTACAATACCAGGACAGGTTATCAAGCTTGGGGTTATTTACGCTAGAAAAAAGACGTCTTAGGGGCGATCTGATCACAATGTACAAATATATGAATGGACAGTACAGAGGTCTTTGTAGTGGTCTTTTTACTCCTAGGTCTGTAACCATGACTAGGGGGCATCCTCTACGTCTAGAGGAAAGAAGGTTTTATCATCAGCATCGACGCGGGTTCTTTACTGTACGAGCGGTAAGACTGTGGAACTCTCTGCCACATGATGTTGTCATGGCCGATTCATTAAATAAGTTCAAGGGAGGCCTGGATGCTTTTCTTGAACAATATAATATCACAAGTTATGGACATTAGATTTCCGGTGATACGTTGATCCAGGGATTATTCTGGTTGCCATTGGAGTCGGGAGGGAGTTTTCTCCCTGTGGTGGGGCGGTTGTCGTCTGCCTCATGGGGGGGTTTTGCCTTCCCTGGATCAACACAGTAGGGTTTCCCTAGGTTGAACCTGATGGACTCTTGTCTTCTTTCAACCTTATTTACTATGTATGTTAGAGTTCCATCCTACAGCTCTCTCCCCAATAATCATCAGTAACACATATATATTATATTTCCCTGTCACATATTCGGTGAGAAGACTTAAGTGACTCCCACTCAAATGCCTCCTATGGATCTCCTCTACCATGGCCATCACTATCACAGGGAGCCACATCACAGAATTCAAATTTGAAAGTTGCCACTTGGGCCCTTGATGAATTATACCAGAAAGTAGTAAGTCCTTGATTTTGTGTAATGGCTACTTCTTGTGTCCTCACCACCACCCAAACCAAACATAACATGAAAAGGATATATGTGTTTTTCATGGTGAAGGACAGGCAGCAGACACTTTCTTGCAGTGTGAAGTGTGGGCCCAGGTGGGTTTTCCCCTCAATTTTCACAGAGGTTGGGGACACCAAGAGCACTTGAAAGCTAAAATTATTATGTTAATTTGTTTTCCCTAAGACCCATTGGCATCACAACATATGGGGTAAATTCGCCCCTGCGAGCCCCTGGGACGAAGGAATATTTAATGAAAAAATAACAATTAAATTTTAATCCCCTCCTCCATGAGGTATAAATAGGCTCCACCTCCCCCTAGACCTCAGTCTAATTATAAAGAAACATAAAACACAGGGAGGGAGTCTTGTGATGCCAATGGGTCTTAGGGAAAACAAATTAACATAATAATTTTAGCTTCCCTTACGTCCCATTGGCATCACAACATATGGGGAATTAGCAAGCATTATCCCCAATGGGCGGGTTATTTATTACGTCCGCATTAAGAACAGATCTTGCAAAGGTTGTTCTTGACAAGAAAGAAGTATCCAGCCTGAAATATCTCACAAAGGTAGTCAAAGACCAGGTAGTTGCCTGGCATATGTCCTCAAGTGGCACAGCGGCACACTCTGCCCAAGTGGAGACCACAGCTCTAGTAGAGTGAGCCCTGGTAAATTCTGGTGGATCCAGATCAGCAGAGGAGTAACATAAGGCAATGGAGTCACAGATCCATCTGAATATTGAAGGTTTTGAAGCCTTTCTCCCCTTTTTTTTCCTGCGAAAGGGATAAAGAAATTCTCGTCTTTACGAAAATCACCTACTCTATGTAGATAGATCTTGATAGCTCTGGATACGTCCAATAAAGAAAGATCCAAGTCTTCTTTAGATGATCCAGTAGGAGAAAATACAGGCAATACTATTGGCTGGTTGATGTTGGCAAATGAAGCCACCATAGGCAGGAATCCTGGAAGGAACCCAAGGATAACCTTGTCTTGGGAAAAAAATCACGTATGGAAGTGCGGAGTCAAGGGCTTGAAGTTCTCCAACTCTCTTAGCAGAGGTAATGGCTAGTAAAAGAGAAACTTTCAATGTTAACTTGAAGTCTACTTCCTCCCAAGGCTTAAAGGGAGGAAGACACAGGCGTCTCAACACAAATGATAAGTCCCATGGGTCTACCTGCTTTACCAGGTTAGGCCTAGTCTAGCCTTAACAAAATTCTTTACCTCCAAGATCTGAAAGAAACGCGAGTTTAGGTGTGCAGAGAGGGCTGCTATGTGCACCTTGATGGAACTAGGTTTTAATCCTTTATAGAAGCCTTCCTGTAAAAACTCCAATGACTGTGGAGTAGAAGGTTTAAGTCCATCAATACTCCTGCTCGCACACCAATCTTGAAAATCTTCCAAATACGTGCATAAGATTTATTTGTAGTGCTACTACGAGCGTGAGAAAGGGTATACTATACCTTCTCAGAAAAACTAGAGTCTAATAAGGTCCTCTCAGTCTCCAAGCTGTGAAGCTGAGGCTGGAAAGATTCCTGCACAGATGTTGACCCTGGAATATTAGATCCGGATGCAGAGGTAACCTCCAAAATTCCCCTCTGCTCATATTCATGGGCAGGGTGAACCATGACCCCTTCGGCCAGAAGGGAGTTATTATTATTACTGACGACTGATCTAGACTGATCTTTGTCAAACTCTGGGAATCATGGCTATGGGAGGAAAGATATACGCCAGCTGGTATGTCCATGGTATTGTCATTGAGTCCACTACCGTGGGATTGTCTGCCCTGTAAAGGGAACAGAAATTCCTCAGTTTGGCATTGCTTGCTGATGCCATGAGGTCTCTCTGAGGAAGCCCCCACCTCTGGGTTAACTGAATGAACACTCTCCTTGAGAGAGACCATTCCCCCGGTAATGTCAGGCCTCAACTCAATCAATCCGCCAATATATTGTCGACACCCCTAATATGAATCGCAGAGAGTCTGGTTATTCTGGTTTCTGCCCAACAGAAAAATCTTCTCTACTTCCCTGAGGAGAGAAGGGGATCTGGTACCTCCCTGTTTAGGTACGCCACACAGGTCATGTCGTTCATCCGGATTCTGACTGCTCTCTGTAAAATAGGAGGAGAAAAATGAAGAAGAGCTAGGTAAATCGCTCTGAGCTCCCTCACGTTGGAGGGCAGAGCGGATTCCTGTTGACTCCAAGATCCTGCAGTCGTGATGACTGTCAGATGAGCTCCCCAACCTGTTCCTGAAGCATCTGTCGTGATGGTTATCCAGTGTGGTTCTGAAAATAAAACTCCATGTTTGACTTGTCTCCACCACATTAGAGAATGTCTTGTTTGAGTCGATAGAACATGCATCGCATCCAAGTCCTTCAGTCCTCGGTTCCATACTGTTAGTGCTTCTCTCTGAAGAAATCTCATGTGCCATAACGCCCATGGCGCCGCGTCCGCAGCTGAGGCAAGGAGCCCTAGAAAGCGCATTTATGTTTTTATGGATACCTGACGAGGAGGAATTAGGAATTAAGTTTGATTTCTCTATGTTCATAAGCCAACCTAATTGTTGAAGTATGTCCTGGACATAGTTCAACTGAACTCTCAGAAGATCCTGAGTCTGAGTCATAATCAACCAATCGTCCAGGTAAGGGATAACTTTATCCCCTGTAAACGGAAGCGAACCATCATGGTGACACTACCTATGTGAAAACAAAGGGTGCGGAGGTATTCCGGATGGAAGGACTTTGAATTGTAAGTGTCTTACCTTCCCCTGGATTTGGATGGCGAAGGCTCTCCTGTGAGCCTTCAGAATCGGTACATGAAGATATGCATCCGGTAGATCTATGGTGACCATAAAATCTCTCTCCTGGAGGATAGATTTTACCGATCTTATGTTCTCCATGTGGAACGTCTTCTTTACGATGCACCTGTTGAGATATCGCAAATCTATAATAAGCCTCCACTTTCCGGATGGCTTCAGCACTAGTAACACTGGGGAGTAAACTCCCTGACCGATCTCAGATAGAGGAACATCCTCTTGAGCCTCAATGGAAAGGAGGTAAAGAATTTCTGTCTCTAGGACTAAGTGTCTTTCTGGCTTAAGATTTCTTGACAGAAGAAAACTTGGAGGAGGAAGAGATGATAAATGAAGGACATAACCATTTTGAATAATATTTAACACCCAGTGATCTTTTCTTAATTCTTCCCAGGCAGGGAGAAACAAACTCAGACGTCCCCCACTGGACAGCTTCTGCGACAGAAGTCTGGTTTCTTGTTGGTGTCCTTATTCTGCTGCTTCCCGGGACCTCTTCTGGAATAGTTTCTTCCTCAACCTCTGTACTGGTATCTCCCTTTGCCTCGCTGAGGAGATTTTGCTTTGCGAAAGGAATCACCGCTCTTATAGGACAATGGTAGGGACTTCCCCTCCTTGTCAGACAATTCCTCCATTAATTTATCCAGCTCAGAGCCAAACAGCCTACCTGGCTGGAACTCCATATTACAGAGCTGAATTTTGGAGTTAGCATCTCCAACCCAGGGTTTTAACCATAGCGCCCTTTGGCAGCGGTCGAGAGCGTACTAGTTTTTTTACGTTTACCTGGTTCCCTGAGATGCATCATCGCAGAGGAAGTCAATGGCCATAATGACCTTTTTTAAGGAGCAAAGGACCTTGTCCCTGCTAGCTCTACCTTCCAAATTTTCCTGGACCTTGGCCAGCCACCTTCTTAGGCTTCTAGAAACCTCAAAGAAGAAATGGAGACTGCCCCTTGGGCTGCCGCTGCCGTATATGATCTCTTGAGGGCTACCTCCACCCTTCTATGCATCGGATCCTTAAGATTGGATCCGTCCTCCGCAGGCAGCACAGTACATTTCGACAGTTTGGCTATGGCCAGGTCCACCTTTGGAGGCTCAATCCAGTCCTTACATTGTTCTTCCTTGAGAACCTATAAGGTCTTAAACCTCTTGCTCAAACCCGAAGCCTTTTCCGGTTCCTTCCATTCCGCCTGTAACATAGACAATGAAGTCTTACCCACAGAAAAAGCCCTAGGCTTTTTTGAGGAGGACCAATCCTATCCTCTTCTATTTCCTCAGGGTGTATTTCAGCTTGCACAGCTTAGCAGAGCTTGTGAATTCTATCAGCTGTGAAATACCCCCTGAATAATTCTCTCATCTTCAGAAGTAGAAGAGTATTCAGAAGAAGATGATGACTTAACTTCATCAATCACAGTAAAACTGAAAATGACCATAATCCTACAGCCATAAAGTAATATACTCAAAGGCTGGGAGTAGAGAGAGAAATACTCCGTTTGGTCTTTAACTTAGGACACGGGCGGTGATACTCATTAGCCGCTAAAGTCTTTTGCACATAGTCCTTGACCCATACAACTACATCCTGAACATCAGGCTCCCCATAGGTTTTGGTCTGCATGAAGGACAGCGTACTTAGGCATTATAAATATTTTTAGGCATTCATAAATATTTTTATGAAAGAAAGGATGAATCTTATCTGGAAAAAATGATCCTCCTACGGTATCCATAGCCGTCAGGTAGAGGAGTCTCACACTCGGCACATGAAGTGCTTCCTTAGAAAGTCTTTTGCCAGCAGCAGGACTGGTCTCCATTTCAGACATCTGCAAATAATCAATGTATTACAATACATATAAACCACTAGCCTGGCTAGAGTGATACCGGAAAGAGACACTAGGTGGCAGCAACACTTACTTTTAAGTATATAGAAGAGAGATCACAGCACTTTGCACTCAGATGTTTTCTATTAGATCCAAATGAGCCACAGAAAATCCTTCCAGAGGAAGACAGCCAGACCTAGAGGTTGCAACAGCTTACCTTCTGCCTTGAACACACAGCTAATCCGGCATGCAGAGAGCGCACGTCGCTGCCGCCCCCCGGAAGTGACATGACGCCGACGCCGCAGTGCTGAGATGCACGCAGCGCTGATGCGTTCCACAGTTGAACGCGACTGTAAGAAAAGCCAGCGGCTCGGGTGACACGCAGAGTGCGTTCCAAGACGCACTAGGTAAGAAAAACTTAAAAGCTAAGACCTGCAGAAGCAAATATCAGGATACTACCTGGACACCGGCTCCAGCGGCATCCCAGCAATCATTACCTGGAGAGAAAAACCTGAATGCAACAGGTTAACAAAGCATAAAAACGGAGGAGGGACAAAGTCCCCTAGGGCTAACAGCAACGAAGTAAAAAAAGACTGAGGTCTAGGGGGAGGTGGAGCCTATTTATACCTCATGGAGGAGGGGATTAAAATTTAATTGTTATTTTTTCATTAAATATTCCTTCGTCCCAGGGGCTCGCAGGGGCGAATTTACCCCATATGTTGTGATGCCAATGGGACGTAAGGGAATGGACCTTTAAATCGGGGTTCCAGAGCATCTCTGACATGCTTATTTACAACCACAAAATCGCCTCGCTGAAGTGAATGGGTACTTTGGTCAGCTTCAGGGTCTGGAATGGAGGAGAAAACTGCAGCATGTGTTGCTTTCAGTTCATTGCACAAATTTACAACATACTAAACAAAACTATCATTTCCTGCTGTCAATTGTTGGGGATAGTAACTTCAAAGCCTAGGGGACCACCAAACAGGATTTCATATTGGGTGAGGCCAGTGGGTTGCCTAGGGGTGTTCCTGACAGAATATAGGGCAACAGGTAAGATCTCAGGCCAGAGAAGGGACAGTTCCTTGCTAGCTTTCAGAATTTTGTTTTTCAGAGTGGCATTCATCCTCTCTACTAGAGATGAGCGAACCTCGAGCATGCTCGAGTCGATCCGAACTTTCGGCATTTGATTAGCGGTGGCTGCTGAACTTGAATAAAGCCCTAAGGCCAGGGCCGGCTCCAGGTTTTTGTGGGCCCTTGGGGCGAGAGAGCCTCAGCGGGCCCCTTTGAATAGCACACCTCGGGGCACACCTACCAAATAAAGTTTGACAAAATACTGAAAAAAACACGTAATTCAGTAACTCACAGGTGACGTCTTCTTTGATCTGAGGCGATCTCTCTCTGTTTCCTCTCCATCTGGCCCAGACCACCATGATGATTTTTTCCAGCTACAATTCATCTCTTCAGGACCTGTCAGACAAACATCTTAGGCTCTGCACATTTCCAGCAACTTCCTTCCCTTTTTCCCACCCATAGGCTCCTATACAGTAGTAACTCCACTGTTTGGTGTCATGTGCAGTAAAGTAAGGAGGTTTATAGGTCCCGTGCTGTGCCCCCCATATAGTAATAATGCCCTCTGTCCCCATAGTAATGCCCCCTGCTCTGCCCCATAGTAATGCCCCCTGCCCCATAGTAATGCCCCCTGCATTGCCCCATAGTACTGCCCCCTGCATTGCCCCATAGTAATGCCCCCTGCTCTGCCCCATAGTAATGCCCCCTGCTCTGTCCACATAGTAGTGCCCCCTGCCCCCATAGAAATGCCCTCTGCTCTCCCTCAGCACAAGAAAATAAAAAAATAAAATCATACTCACTAATCCGGGCGGGGGACGGGTCCTCTTCTCTCTTGTGTGCGCCTTGTGGATCCACCAGCAGGCGTGATGACGTCATCGATCTGCGCCTGCTGGTGAGATCGCATCCATGCTAGAATGGACTAGAATGGAGTTGCTAGAAGGAGGTCGTCCCCCTGGAGTCTGTATTCTAGCTTGTTCACCATAGAGCAGGCTAAAATGGAGTTACATTTAGGAGACATTACATGAGGTATACCAGGGGGAACTACAACTCCCAGCGTGTCCAGCCTGTTATTATGGGAGACCAGAGGACATTACAGGAGGAGATATAATAGGACTACAACTCCCAGCATGTCCAGCCTGTTATTATGGGAGATCAGAGGACTTTACAGGAGGAGATTTAAGAGGAGTACTACAACTTCCAGCATATCCAGCCTGTTATTATGGGAGATCAGAGGACATCACAGGAGGAGATTTAAGAGGAGTACTACAACTCCCTGCATGGACAGCCTGTTATTATGGGAGATCAGAGGACATTACAAAAGGAGATATAAGAGGAGGACTAAAACTCACAGCATACAGAGGGAAGGTCTAAGTGAGCCCCGCCCCCCTCATGTCACATGACAATGATCACAGGTCCCTCATCCACCTGCATCTTCTCCCGTTCTCAGCCCCGCCCCCTTATGACATCACCACAGGTCCTTCCCCAGTGCAGCAAACACGGCAGGTCCTTCCCCAGCCCCTCCAGCCCTCCCCCAGACTTGGGGTCGGCAGCACCCACTCCCCCGGGTTGTCCGGGGGTCGGTGATGAGGTGGGCGTCTGGCTCACTGCTCGGGCAAGTGTTAGGGGCCCTTTGGGCGGCCGTGGGCCCCAGCACTTGCCCGAGTATGCTGGGTGCTGACGCCGGCCCTGCCTAAGGCTATGTGGAAATCATGGATATAGTCATTGGCTGTATCCATGTTTTCCAGACAACCTTACAGCTTTATCCAAGTTCAACAGCCCCAGCTAATCAAATACCGAACGTTCGGGTTCGGATCGACTCAAACCCGATTCGCTCATCTCTAGTCTCTACCTTCCCACTACTTTGAGGGTGATAAGGTGTGCGTAGGTCTAGAACTGCCCCTACCATTTTCCAGATTTCTCTGGTAACATCTGCAATGAAGGCTGGGCCTTGGTCACTTTCAATGACTTCTGGTACTCCAAATCTACAGACTAGTTTAGTCAAAAGTTTTTGTTTTTTTTTTAACTGTGAGTTTGGCTGTCATATTGGTGACTGGGCAGGCCTCTGTCCATCCTGAGAACATGTCCACCACTACTAAAATGTTTTTGTACTTCCCACTTTTTGGCAGTTCCATATGACCAATTTGGATTCTTTGGAACGGGTACAGTGGCTTGGCTAGATGTTTCTTCGGGGTTGGTACTGTGCCCCCAGCATTGCAAGTGCTGCAGATGTCACAGCTTTTGGCAGAGGTAGTTGCTGTAGTAGAAATTCCAGGTGCCGAGCCTGCAATGTGAACGGACGTTATGTGTGAAACTCCTGACTAACATCCTGCATTTATCCTGGGCATCCTGCCATAACACTGACTCTAACGCCTCGCAGGGCCAGTGAGAGACAGGGGACAGCATCTGGCAGCGATATGGCCAACAGACAGAGGGGAGCGACTAAGGACAAGCCGGGAAAAGGCGGCGCTGTACCCGGGCCTACCTCACAGGCGCAATCTTTGTCACGAGGCGCAGCGGCGGACATCACTGCCAAGCTGCAGTGCTTCGCCCGGCATGCAGAGGCAGACACCCCTGAGGAAGACTGGGGAGATATGGGGGCCGCACAGACGGAGTGGCTAACGCCCCGCACCAGCGGGTCACCCGAGACCGGGAGCGTTCCTGCATCCAAGATGGCGCGTCGGCAGGAGGAGGTGAGCGCGCTGTGGGGATAGATGGAGAGGGGAGCCCCCAGACTGAGACACCCACCCCCACACTTCAGGACGTCCTAACGGCCGTGTCTAAGGGCAATCAAGACCTCACACAGCTCATGGGAGGCATGAGGGAGGATTTCAATCTGCTGCGCCATGACCTGCAGAGGGTGTCCGAGCACATCGGGGAGGTGGAAGGCAGAGTGGGACAGCTAGAGGATCAGATACACCCCATGAAACGTGATATGAAAAGAATGGTGACTGATCTATCCGTGCTGGCTGCTAAAGCGGATGACATAGAAAACCGCTTGAGACGTAATAACATTCGCCTTATTGGGGTCCCTGAGAAGGTGGAAGGAAGAAATCCTGCCGATTACTTTGAGACTTGGCTCCTCAATACCTTTGGCAAGGACACTCTAACCCCTCTGTTCGCAGTGGAACGAGCACACAGGGTGCTATCCCGCCCATTACCACCTGGGGCTCCACCGAGAGCCGTGCTCATAAGAATCCTGCACTACAAGGACAGAGATATTATCCTACGCAAAGCCAGGGACCTGGAGCGTATTTGCATTGAAGGGCGAAACATTTCTATTTTCCCGGATTTTTCGGCAGAGGTCCAGAAGAAAAGAGCAAAGTACATAGACATTAAGAAGAGACTGAGACCCTTGGAAGTCTCCTACTCCATGTTATACCCGGCTCGGCTGCGGGTTGCAGCACTGGGGACCACGTACATCTTTGAAGACCCTGCCTCTGCTCTATCCTGGCTGGATGAACACACCGAGCGCCTCCGCAGAACGAACAGACGCAGTCCGGACTGAGCCTGCAGCCTAGTATATGCTGCTCCTCATGGGACATTAGGGTCCTGAAATATACTTCTCTCAGGTGGCTGCAGAAGTGCGGCCATATCTACGTTTTATTGTTTTTGCATTTACCCCTATGGTGACATTGTATAACTAGTTATTAGTTCCTGAAAGTTAAATTAATGTTCTCATTACTTGTTTGCAGGCTGGGCCTCTTGACCACTCTGTATTCTCCTATACCGAGAGATATACCTTCTAGCCATGTGTGTACTGCTTTGCTATCCTTGTCTCCCCCTCCCTTTGTCTATTTTTCAATACATGAAGGCTTCTCCTCTGATTTCTCCTTACCCTGTAGAGGGGTGGGGCCCCCTGGCCACACGGCATTTGCTCTTATAAATTGATCCTACGTTCTGATATGTGTGACTTTCCCTTCTATCCCTGTCTCCCCTCCCTTTGGTCTGCTGTCCAGTAACTGATAATCCCCCCATTTCTACTGTACCCATAACCTGTCAGCGGACCAGACCTCTTAGTCATGCAATATATACTCCTATCTACTGACGTTCCATTCGGATGTGTGTGACTTTCTCCTCTATCCCTGTCTCCCCTACCCCTAGTCTGTTCACCACTACTGCATCTCCTCATTGGGGGCGCGTCAGCTCTCCTGGACATTCAGCACAGGCTGTTGTACATTGACCCACCGCCCTGTTGTGTGTGACTTTCTCCTCTATCCCTGTCTCCCCTTCCCTTTGTCTGGTGTATGCTAATTTGTCCCTGATCCTATACTGATGGGATGACCTCTAAATTTGCTTTACACAGGAGTAAAACTAGGTTGGGATGTTTTATACGTTTTTTCTATTGTCCACAACACACACGTGGTTCTATGTTCGGGCCTTGAGTTTGAGCCCCGAATGCTGCCAGTTGCGGATTTTCTTATTGTTTCTGGTAGCCAACTATTCTCTTGAGTGCCTTATTGTAGTTACAATGCAATCACTATGGCACTTTACAACTTTTGATGTCATATATGTGTATTGTATTCCCTCAGCCGTGTTCATGTGCAGACTGATATCTTTTCTTTCTTTTTCATTACTAGGATGGCAAACAGGGTCAATATTGTAGCATGGAATGTGCGAGGTATGAATTCTCCTACTAAAAGGATGGCAGTATTTCAGACCCTAAAAGCATTTTAGCCTGCTATTCTCTGTTTAATGGAAACGCATATGGTTGATGACACTAAACAAGCTCTCAGCAAGCTGTGGGTAGGACATGCATACCACTCTACCTATTCCTCTCATGCTAGAGGTGTTAGTGTTCTGATCCACAAGAGCTTGATGTTTACTGAACTTAAAGCCTTGGTGGACGCCGAGGGGCGATATGTATGTCTCTATTGCAGGCCCGGACTGGTAATCTGGCAAACCGGGCAAATGCCCGCTGGGCTGGCCGGATTACCAGTCCGGGGGCCGCCCAGACTGCAAAGAAAAAAAAAAAAAGACATTATAAATAAACAGCCCCGCCGCGGCCCTCTGCCGCTGTGCTGCTTAATCAGTAGCAGAGGGCCGCTGCCGGGCTGAAGAATGCGTGGTGGGCCGGGAGGGGGAAAAAAACAAACAACAACAACTTACCTGTCACCCGTTCCTGCCGCTCCTCCCCCGGCAGCGCGCGTCTTCTCGCTCATCTTCCGGCGCAGGCAGCATAGTACAGGAGACTCTGCCTGGGCCGGACGTCGCAGCCTCTATCAGACGTCAGCGTGTGACGTCAGCGTGTGCGTCTTAAAGACACACGCACACGCTGACGTCTGATAGGGGCTGCGACGTCCGGCCCAGGCAGAGTCTCCTGTACTATGCTGCCTGCGCCGGAAGATGAGCGAGAAGACGCGCGCTGCCGGGGGAGGAGCGGCAGGAACGGGTGACAGGTAAGATGATGTTTGTTTTTTTTTCGGGGGTAGGGCACTATGGATGGGTCACTGCTGGTGGGGCACTGTGGGTGGTGGCAAAATACGGGGCACAGAGGAGCCATAGCATAACAAGGGGACACAGAGGACATAGAAAAGTATTTGGGGCAAAGAGGGGGCATGGAAAAAGCTATATATGGGCACAGAGGGGATATTTAAAAACCATATGGGGCATATAAAACTAAGGGGGCACACAGAAGTACTTTATACATTGTAGGGGGCAAGAGGGGGCATAGAACACTATGGGGCACAAAGGGGGCATTTAAAAACTATATGGGGCATAGAGGGGGCATACGAACATGGGGCACAGTGGGGATATATATACACTATATGGGAGCACAGTGGGGATATATATATACTATATGGGGGCACAGTGGGGATATATATACACTATATGGGGGCACAGTGGGGATATATATACACTATATGGGGGCACAGTGGGGATATATATATACTATATGGGGCACAGTGGGGATATATATACACTATATGGGGGCACAGTGGGGATATATATATATACACTATATGGGAGCACAGTGGGGATATATATATATACTATATGGGAGCACAGTGGGGATATATATACACTATATGGGGGCACAGTGAGGATATATATATACTATATGGGGGCACAGTGGGGATATATATACACTATATGGGGGCACAGTGGGGATATATATACACTATATGGGGGCACAGTGGGAATATATATACACTATATGGGAGCACAGTGGGGATATATATACACTATATGGGAGCACAGTGGGGATATATATACACTATATGGGAGCACAGTGGGGATATATATATATACTATATGGGGGCACAGTGGGGATATATATACACTATATGGGAGCACAGTGGGGATATATATATACTATATGGGGGCACAGTGGGGATATATATACACTATATGGGGGCACAGTGGGGATATATATATACACTATATGGGAGCACAGTGGGGATATATATATACACTATATGGGAGCACAGTGGGGATATATATACACTATATGGGAGCACAGTGGGGATATATATACTATATGGGGGCACAGTGGGGATATATATACACTATATGGGGGCACAGTGGGGATATATATATATATATACTATATGGGGGCACAGTGGGGATATATATACACTATATGGGGGCACAGTGGGGATATATATACACTATATAGGGGCACAGTGGGGATATATATATACTATATGGGGGCACAGTGGGGATATATATACTATATGGGGGCACAGTGGGGATATATATATATATATATATATATATATATATATATTTACACACACTATATATGGGCACAGATATATATATAATATATATATGTATATACACACTATATGGGGGCACAGTGGGGATATATATATACACTATATGGGGGCACAGTGGGGATATATATATATATATATATATATATACACACTATATGGGGGCACAGTGGGGATATATACACTATATGGGGGCACAGTGGGGATATATACACTATACGGGGGCACAGTGGGGATATATATATATATATATATATATACACTATATGGGGGCACAGTGGGGATATATATATATATATATACACACTATATGGGGGCACAGTGGGGATATATATATATATATATATACACTATATGGGGGCACAGTGGGGAGATATATATATATATATATATATATATATATATATATATACTATATGGGGGCACAGTGGGGATATATATACCCTATATGAGGTCACAAAGGGGGCTATGTATACTATATGGGGGTGCAGAGAGGGCTATTATATGGGCACAGAGTGGGCACTATTACAGTGTGTGGCAATTCATGGGGACTGTGTATAGAAGTGAGGATGGTGCTAATGCCAGGAGCCTAAATTCTTTGTCTGGCAGATTCTGTGGAGATGAATTGTGCTCGGGAGAATAGTCATGATGGCCGGGCCTGATGGGAAAGAAAAAAGAAAGTGAGCGACTCTGATCACAGAAGACGCCACCTGTGAGTCCAGTGTAATCACTTATGTAGGGGCAAGAGTGGGGGGATACTTAGGTTATGGGGGGCTCAGGCACATCCTTGCACAGGGATCCTCTGCTGTCTGTGTCCACCCCTGCTGACAGCTAATATTGCATCTTCTGAGGACAGTCCTGCTGCTCACACACTATATAATAGTACTAATAGTGTGTGACATAGTAATAATAACAGCAAGTGTTTACTGTGCGAGGGATAATATATTTGGGAGTCTGATAGGGGAACAGCACAATGACAGGAGAGCGGACAGAGCCTCTGTAACTGTTCTGTATTCTACCTGTGACTGCGTTTGATAACTGCTGTATACTCTTCTATAGTCTGCAGGGTGTAATACTCTGCAACATCTGTGTACACCTGGTAGCTGATATCACTGCTATATTCTATTCTGTAGTCTTGAGGGTGTAATACTCTGCTGCATCTGTGTACACCTGGTATGTAATATCACTGCTGTATTCTATTCTGTAGTCTTGAGGGTGTAATAGTCTGCTGCATCTGTGTACACCTTGTATCTGGTGACTATATGGTCAGTGTATGGCGGTATTATTAATTATATTGGTAGTGTACACTTATTTTTCTTCTGTGATAATTCTGGGCTTCACACATGTAAGAAAGTAATGTGACTAAGTAGAGCTAAAAATTCTTCTGTTGGAAATAGTTGGCAAAATGGGTGTGTGTGTGGGGGGCAACGATATATATCGGGGCTGGTGGGGGTTTTGTGCCCGGGCTGCTTTTCAGCCCCAGTCCGGCTCTGCTCTATTGCACTGTTTCACGTGTGCGCTACGTAATTATAGCGGTCTATATCCCTCCTCCTTACTCCCACGCTGTGCTCCGTGCGATTCTCGCTTTCTTAACATCGGTCCCAGTAGTCCCGACTATAATTATTGGGGATTATAATAATGTTTTAGATACCCATCTGGACAGACTTAACCCACTATACGCTGGTCCAATCCCCAATCGCACTGGTATGGTAAGACTACTGGAGGAAACTGATTTGTTTGATCTGTGGCGCGTGCAAAACCCTGGCGCTAGACAGTACTCTTGCTACTTTACATCACATGGAACATTATCCCGTATAGATCTAGCGGTGGGCAACGACCCCATGAGACGCTTAATAGTGGACATTGAATATTTGCCACGCGGTCTCTCGGATCATTCCCCACTGCGGGTAGAGTTGAGATGTGGTTCTCAGCAGGGCACTCTTAGAGCGCCATGGAGGCTAAACCCCTTTTGGCTACAACTTATCCGATCCACCCCCCCCCTGGCAGAAGAAATACAGCTTTTCTTAGATATAAACAAGGGCACAGCCTCACCCCCTGTTGTCTGGGACTCATTAAAGGCCTATGTTCGCGGCCTTTTAATTAGAGATATCAGTACGTGTAAAACCAAATCTAGAGAAATTCACAATGCCCTGCAAAACAGGGTACGAATTACGGAGAGGGCATTTATAGATGGTCCGTCAGACACTACTCGCAAGGCGTGGGACGACGCTCAGTCTATGTTCAGAGAGCACTTAGAACACTTAGAGCACTTAGAATAAACGTTTCTTTCAAAACTTATCCTATTTTGAGAGCGGGGAGAGCACAGGGCACCTGTTGGCCAGGATAGCATCAGCACAAAAAGGTTCCTCTTTTATAGTACAATTAATTGGGGACGACGGGGGGATGATTACGGGGGACGGAGACATCGTTAAAGAAATGGTGTCGTTTTATAAAGACACATACACACCCAAATTGACATGTACCTCTGATGATGTGATGAATTTTGTTTCCAACATTCCTCTTTCCAAATTAACACATTCGCAGCGGGAGCAGCTTGAGAGTCCTTTGACGGTCGAGGAGCTGGAGGTGGCCCTGAAGGATTTCCCTAATGAACGTACTCCGGGACTTGATGGTCTGCCTGGAGAGCTATACAAAACGCACAGTGAGTCCTTGTTGGCTCCACTTCTGGCTACCTTCTGCTCCTCGGCTGACATGGCTTTACTGCCCCAATCTGTGCGGGAAGCTGTGGTGGTATTGATACCAAAACCCGGTAAGGATCCCTTACAGAAAAGTTCCTACAGACCAATCTCATTGCTCTGTACGGACGTGAAAATCATTGCTAAGGCTCTGGCCAACAGACTTATTCTAGTCATCTCTGACCTGGACCATCGTGATCAGACAGGATTCATGCCGGGCAAGTGTACTGCCGACAATATCAGGAGACTGTACTATAACTTGCAGGCTCCACGAGAGGGGGTTGGGGGTGCCCGGGCTGTGCTCTCACTCGACTTTACCAAAGCTTTTGACAGCGTCGAGTCGGACTATCTCTGGTGTGTCCTGACATGTATGGTATCGGGCCCTAATTATGTATCTTGGATAAAACTCTTGTACTCGGAGCCATCGGCTCGTATTCGGGTCAATGGTCTTCTTTCTGAGTCATTCCCCCTTCCTCTTTGCTCTGGCGAGTGAGCCATTGGCCTGTATGGTCAGGGCCTCGGATAAAATAGTGGGATTCAGACATGGGGACATGGAAGACCACATTGCGTTATACGCTGATGATATGTTGCTATTTTTGGGTGATGTTCACCAATCTCTGTCCCTTGTCATGAATCTTATAGTCACGTTCGGGCAATTCTCAGGTCGATTGATCAATTGAGACAAATCAGCTATCCTGCCCCTGGATCCTTTGCTGCCCCAACTAATTGTAGATGGTGTCTCCGTCCCCATTGTGACCCAAATCCGCTACCTTGGTGTCCAGATAGTTCTTGATGTTACCAAATATGTCTCTCTCAACTTGCTACCACTACTGAAATCTACGCAGAAGGTTAAAACCTGGCGCAAACTTCCTCTTTCGGTAGCTGGAAGAGCTAATTTAATTAAGATGATTCTGATGCCGCAGCTCTTACACGTTCTTCACAATGCACCTATCTGGATACCAAAGATACACTTTAAGCGTATACAATCACTATTTAGGGAACTTATATGGGACGGAAAGGCACCCAGAATCAGGTTGGATTCGCTACAACGGGGAAAGGATGAGGGAGGTTTGGCTGTTCCAAACCCGTACCTTTACTACCTGGCTGCTCAGTTCCAGCAGCTTCGGGGGTTGGGTGGATCGGATCATATGACTCCTACAGGGCTAACGCTTAAACATGTCTCTGAGGGGAGAATTTGAATTTATCTGCTGGAAATTGCATCTTAGACTAGGCCTCCAGATGTGCCTATACTTATGCCAATGCTGCGCAAAGTGTGGACGCAGATTAAAAGATTATACTCCGCTATGGCATAACAGTAGCTTCCCTCACCTGCAGAGATTGGAGGGAATCCAATTTTGGGAGCAGAGGGGACTGTGCACTCTTTCACAGTTGTTCCAGGAGGGTGTCTTTAAATCATTTGCTCAGGTACAATCAGATCTGGATATACCACACTCAGCTTTCTTTAGGTACTTGCTAGTGAGTTCCGGCCCCTGCTCCCAAGCAAGGAGGTTGTGTGTGTGTGTCTCTCTTCACCTTCAAAAGAGTGGACCTGGTGCTCTGCTGTAACAGATCCTGGCTATCCGTCTGCTCAAGTACCTGGAGTATCTTCTCATCTGGTTGTCGTTCCTGTTATTCATCTCCTCATCAAGTCAAGATTAATTCCGCAAGTACTCTAAATCCACCCAGCTCCTCTATTCCTCTCTCACTACTACTCCTATCATCCGGCACGTTTCACCTCAGCCTATGCAGCACCACCTTAGCTCTGTCCTTACAAGACTGCTATATACCCGGTTGCATCCGGAAGAGACTGTTGCTACCAGTTACCTCAGTTGCAATAAAAGTGTAACCACCGCCGTTACTGAACCCTGGCATTGGTGTCCATTTACTGGTGCCTTGACTAGGTACAGAGTAGAATCGCATGCCCAGTAGCAATTCTGCCGCAGTATCCGCAGACCAGTCCCTCAGCTGTGCCATCCTCAGGCCCCATACTGTGACAATCCTATACCCTGCAGCTGCCCCGGTTCCTGCCCGCTCACAACACCTGCACTGCGAAGTGACCCTCACGGGTCAGGGCATCGCAGAGAGCTTCCATCAAAGTCTTGACGGCTTCATGGTACGTGGGCGTTCCACTAGCTGTCTGGAAACCTCGCCGGGCCCACTTCAGGCCAAAATCATGCGCTATTCCATGCGCGTAGGCTGAGTCCGTGTAGATATTGTCGGTCTTCCCTTCTGCCAACCGTCAGGCTTCAGTCAAGGCCCTAAGTTCAGCTTCCTGGGCCGACATCCTAAAAGATAAGGGAGCTGCCTTCACTGTTTCTGATGAGGTAACCACAGCAGAGAGGAAGCAGAGTTGCAGAATTTAAAAGAATACATCTCTTCAAGGTAACATTTTCAGGCATGAGCAGGGAACATTGGAGACGCATGTTGCGCTGTATAGAAAGATGAGGTTGTTGAGATTGATTCACAATTGCTTGGATATCATGAGGAGCAAGAATAGTGAGTGGATGACCTAGAACAATGTCATCAATCTTGTCAAGGAGGGCCTGGGCAGCTAGAACAGCCTTGAGGCATGTGGGCATGGTGCGGGCCACTGGGTCTAGTCTGCATGAGAAGAAGAAAAGGAAGTTCATGACCATTCACTGGAAGTTTAACTGTAAGAACAGGGCTGGATTGGTAATTAGGGTCATTGGAGAGATTGGTGAAAATAGCAGACGCACGCTTGCCACAGTCCTATAGATGTCCAGGATAGAATTGATCTTGAGGAGGAGGACCCTGTTGGTTGTAACCTTGAGGAGGAGGAGGAGGAAAGGCTTCTTGATCTGGAGCTCTGGAGCGCCCTTGGTTAGATGCTTGGTAGGGACCCAGAGGATAGATCTGACGGTCCTGTCATGATTGGATGTTGGGATTTGGGGTATCCTGACTTCTGCGATTGAAGAAATGACAATTCTTCTGAATATGTCCATGCCTTCCACAATAATTGCAAATGATAATCTTTGGTTTCGGGGGTCTGGTATATGGTGCTTGTGTGAGCTGAGATTGCTGTGGTCCAAGGTTCCCAGGATAAAGTTGTACAGGTTGATTAATCATGTCTCAGGTGGCAACTGTAGTTGTGCCTCTGCTACTGGTGATGGTGGAAATTGCATTTCTATCAAAGGTAATGGTGACTGAATTTGAGGTGGCGGTGGTGGTGGCGGTGATAGGCAGGCCCGGAATGGTAATCTGGCTAAGCGGGCAAATGCCGGCTGGGCTGGCCAGATTAGCAGTCGGTGGGCCGCATAATGGATAAAAAATAAATAAAAAAATCACTGCTGTTGCCCGCTCCTGACGTGCTCCTCCTATCCAATCAACGTGGAGCAGGAGCGTGGGGCCAATGCGGCCGGCCGCAGCGGCCCCTCGTTGATTGCAGGAGCACGTCAGGAGCGGGCCAGCCGGGTCGAGATGAGCGGGCTGTGCAGGCACGTCTGCAGGCACCTACACCAGGCCCCTGACGCTGAGGACCTGGAGGAGAGGAGCCTCCGTGGACCGAAGATCCAGGCCGAGGAAGAAGCTGCCGGGGAGCGAGGTGAGGTGAGAATGTTTTTTTTTTTTTTTTTTAACCCCTTGTAAGGGATTAGGTAGCAGGAAAGGGTCTCCTGGGGTAGACCGGCACTCTGGCAGACACACATGCAGGAGTCAGTCCACACCAAGGTTTGGTTTAACTGACCGCAGCCAGTTTTATTTCTCAGGTTGTAGCAAAACAAAATAAAACAGCAAAATAAAAGCCTATGCCTGTCCGGCTCTAACTAAACATAAATGCTCCTGGCTAACCCAGTGCAGGCCTAGTACCTGGCACCAACAAAACACAATATAGCACAATCCATACAACCTGATGCAGTTTCAGAGCAGAGCTCTCACAGACACTTGGCCTTAGCTCTTTTCCCCAGGGAGAGAGAGAGAGACATCTGAGCACCTAGCAGACTTTTATAAGGCCATCACACCTGAGTCCTGATTACTCTGCCTCAGAACTCTAAAACCCGGACTGTCTAGCTGTGGCCTGGACATCAGCACCCATTACCAGGCTTTACACCAGACCTACAGCATACATTCTGATAAAACTTGGGGAAATATATACTCCATCTACAACCTCTCCACATTGTCTGTTACACCCTTAGGCTGCGTTCACACTACGTATATTTCAGTCAGTATATTTCAGTCAGTATTGCAACCAAAACCAGGAGTGGATTAAAAACACAAAAAGGATCTATTCACACAATGGTTAAATTGAGTGGATGGCGGCCATATAACAGTAAATAACGACCATTATTTCAATATAACAGCCGTTGTTCTAAAATAACAGCAAATATTTGCCATTAAATGGCGGCCATCCACTCAATTACACCATTGTCTGAACAGATCCTTTCTGTGTTTTTAATCCACTCCTGGTTTTGGTTGCAATACTGACTGAAATATACTGACTGAAATATACATATACTGACTGAAATATACGTAGTGTGAACGCAGCCTTAATATGTGGCCATGCAGGGGGGCTATTCTATATCGAGGGGATGCAGATGGGCTATTCTATATGGGAGGGGGATGCAGGGGGCTATTCTATGTGGGAGGAAGGTGCAGGGGGGCTATTCTATATGGGGGAGATGCAGGGGGGCTATTCTATATAGGAGGGGGATACAGGGGGGCTATTCTATATGGGGGGGATACAGGGGGGCTATTCTATATGGGGGGATGCAGGGGTGCTATTCTATATGGAGGATGCAGGGGGGGGGGCTATTCTATATTGGAGGGGGATGCGGGGGGGGGGCTATTCTATATGGGGGGATGCAGGGGGCTATTCTATATTGGAGGGGGATGCAGGGGGGCTATTCTATATAGGTGGGGGATGCAGGGGGGCTATTCTATATTGAAGGGGGATGCAGGGGGCTATTCTATATAGGAGGGGGATGCAGGGGGGCTATTCTATATGGGGGGATGCAGGGGGGCTATTCTATATGGGGGAATGCAGGGGGGCTATTCTATATGGGGGATGGACAGGGGGGCTATTCTATATGCAGGGATGCAGGGGGGGGCTATTCTATATGGGGGATGTACAGCAGGGGGGGGCTATTCTATATGGAGGGATGTATAGATGAGGATGTTGCTGGAGCAAGAAGCCTAAAATGTCTGTCTGGCAGATCCTGTAGAGAGTAGTCGTGGCCAGAGAAGCCTTCATGATGGCCGGAACAAGAAGGAGAAGAAAAGGAAAAGTGGACGGCTCTTCATGCAGAGAAGACGCCTAGAGAAGGATGTAATTGCACTATAATCACTAAGGGTCCGTTTACACAGAAAGATTATCTGACAGATTATTTGCCAAAGATTTGAAGCCAAAGCCAGGAATGGATTTAAAAAGAGGAAAAATCTCAGGCTTTCCTTTATGACCTGATCTCTGTTTATAGTCTGTTTCTGGCTTTGGCTTCAAATCTTTGGCAGATAATCTGTCAGATAATATTTCTGTGTAAATGGACCCTTATAAGGTCTTCAGAACCTTTATACAGCTGGGACCTACCTCTGTATCAGGGGTGTCAAACCCGTCCCTCCAGGTGTTGCAAAACTACAATTCCCGTCATGCTTTAGCTGTCAAGGCATGATGGGATCTGTAGTTCTGTAACAGCTGGAGGGACGGAGTGTAACACCTGTGTTCTATTATCACTGTTCTGGGAGAATTTTGGTCTTTATATAGTGGCTGTTATTTGGTGCCAGTATAGTGGTATTATCCAGCCACCGTATGCTGAGGGTAGTGGGCATGGTGTGATTGTATTACTCGTATTATTGGTAATATTAGTGTTGTATATAGTGGATTGTATTCAGTCACAGTAAAGCGGTATTATTCATTATGTGGTGGTAATGGCTCATGGTGTGGTGATATTATTTGTTACTTATATACTAGTATTGGAATATTGGTGTGTTTGCTTAGTAACAGTATGGCAGTAACGTGTACAATATGGTGATAATATTTGCTTCCTGGTGTTATTACTATGACAGTATTATCATGCCTAGGAAATTCTTACCTATGTTACCATTATATATCCTAAAATTTGTCCTGGGGCCCTACTTCCAACACAGGAGCCAGAAGCAACAAACTCTGCAAGCTAAGTACTTTTATATTGTATTGTGAGCGAGTTTTGGAGCGTGTGAGTTTTAGATCTGAAGTGTGTTTTTGTCTCAAGTGTGGGACTTTAATATTCTGGGACTTTAGAGTCAGGGAGTTTTAGAGGAAAACAAATTGTTTATTTACTTTTGAACACATTGTTTGCTTTTGTTGCTTGTTTGTTTTTTCTTTCTTTATACATAATATCCCCATATAAATGAGCGCCATGTTTGACAATGCGGCCCAATGTACATCTTGTGCGATGTATGCAATCCTTGATCAACCGATCGAGGGTGCATACCATTGTGGGAGATGTGTGCATGTTGCTGGTTTGGAAGCCCAGATCCTGGATCTAAATGAGCGGCTGCAACGATTGAGATGCATTAGCAAACTGGAAAGGGGTCTGGTGCTCACTGAGCAAGCACTCCAAGGGGTAGATGGGGGAGAGAGTGATAGCATGGAGGTACAGGAGGAAGAGGCAGCTAGTTGGGTCACAGTTAGAAAAAGGGGTAGAGGGAAGAGTGTGAGGGAGGCCAGTCCTGATCTGGCACACCCCAACAAGTTTGCCAAATTGGCGGATGAGGGGGATGTTGATTCAGGGGTGGCATTGCTGCAGCAGGACACTGCCTCTGAAAGCCAGGGGGGTGTCTGCTCCAGTAAGGTGGGAAACAGGAGTTCAGGGCAGGCCAGGCAGGTACTGGTAGTGGGGGACTCAATTATTAGGGGGACAGACAGGGCAATCTGTCACAAAGACCGGGATCGTCGAACAGTGTGTTGCCTTCCTGGCGCTCGAGTTCGTCACATCGCGGATCGGGCTGACAGATTACTGGGAGGGGCTGGCGATGACCCAGCAGTCATGGTGCACATTGGCACCAATGATAAAGTTAGAGGTAGGTGGCGGGTCCTTAAAAACGATTTCAGGGACTTAGGCAGGAAGCTTAAAACTAGGACCTCCAAGGTGATATTCTCCGAAATATTACCTATACCACGAGCCACACCTGAGAGACAGCGGGAGATAAGGGAGGTAAATAAGTGGCTCAAGAGCTGGTGTAGGATAGAGGGGTTTGGGTTCATGGAGAACTGGGCCGACTTCTCGGTCGGTTACAGGCTCTACGGTAGGGACGGGCTGCATCTCAATGGGGAGGGTGCAGCCGTGCTGGGGGAGAAGATGGCTAAGAGGTTGGAGGAGTGTTTAAACTAGGGACCGGGGGGGAGGGCAACTACAATGTAGTAAGTAAAGACAGAGTAGATGGAGAGCTGGGCCTAGATTATGGAACTGGGGGTAGAGCGGCGGGAGGGGTTAGAATAGTCACTAGTGATAAAAGGAAAGGGAATATGGACAAATATATTAAATGTATGTATACTAATGTTTGAAGCCTCACTAATAAAGCTGAGGAATTAGAACTCATAATGGTTGAAGAGAAATATGATATAGTGGGGATAAGCGAGACATGGCTGGACGAGACCTATGACTGGGCCGTTAATATCCAGGGTTATAGTCTATTCAGAAATGACCGTAAAAATAAGAAAGGGGGAGGGGTCTGTCTATATGTTAAATCATGCCTTAAGCCTATTCTGCGGGAGGATATATGTGATGATAATGTGGAGTCTCTTTGGGTAGAAATAAGGGGAGGGACGAAGAATAATAAAATTCTTATAGGAGTGAGTTATAAACCTCCAAGTATAGTGGAAGAATCAGAAAATCTTCTTATAAGACAAATAGATGTGGCAGCGAAGCAGGGGGAAGTCATTATTATGGGGGACTTTAACTACCCAAATATCAACTGGAAAGCAGAAACCTGCAGCTCCAGGAAGGGAAGCGTGTTTTTGGAAATAGTAAAAGATAATTACCTTTCCCAACTAGTAGAGGAACCAACAAGAGGGGGGGCCCTTCTGGACCTGATCTTAACCAATAGGCCCGACAGAATATCAAAAATAGAGGTGGGGGGTCACCTAGGTAATAGTGACCATAACATAGTAAGTTTTCAATTATCCTTCAATAAAATTATTAGTAGAGGGGCTACAAAAACATTAAATTTTAGGAAGGCTAATTTCCAAAAACTAAGAGAGGACCTTGGGAACATAGACTGGGACAATGCCTTCAGAAATAAAAATACACAAGAGAAATGGGACATATTTAAGAGCATCCTGGGTAAATCGTGTGAACGACACATACCATATGGGAATAAATGTAGTAGAAATAAGAGAAATCCAATGTGGTTAACTTCAGCTGTAAGGGGTGCAATAAATGATAAGAAACAAGCATTCAGACAACTAAAACAAGAAGGTAGTGGGGAAGCATTGAGCAACTATAGACAGAAGAATAGAATGTGTAAAACGCAAATAAAAGAAGCAAAAATAGCAACAGAAAGAAGGATAGCCACAGAAAATAAAACAAATCCCAAAATGTTCTTCACCTATATAAATAACAAAAGACTTAAAACCGAAAATGTTGGTCCCCTCAAAAATAATCTGGGTGTAATGGTGGAGGGGGAAGAGGAAAAGGCCAATCTACTGAATACATTCTTCTCTACTGTATTCACAGAGGAGGATCCCATAACAGACGACATGACTAGGGATAATGTTAATCCTCCCATAAATCTCACCTGCCTAACACAACAAGAAGTGGGGAAACGCCTTAAAAACATTAAAATCCATAAGTCACCGGGCCCAGAAGGTATCCATCCTAGAGTTTTGCAAGAATTAAATACTGTGTTGGACAGACCGTTATTCCTAATATTTAAAGATTCTATTACGACAGGGATTGTTCCACAGGACTGTCGCATAGCTAATGTGGTACCAATATTCAAGAAGGGGTCAAGGAGTGATCCTGGGAACTACAGGCCCGTAAGTCTAACATCTATAGTAGGTAAAGTATTTGAGGGGATTGTAAGAGATGCTATACTGGAGTATCTTAATGAAAATAATCTTATGACGCAGCACCAGCATGGATTTATGAGGGATCAGTCCTGTCAGACTAATCTGATCGGCTTCTATGAAGAGGTAAGTTATAGACTGGACCTGGGGGAGGCTGTGGATGTTGTGTATCTGGACTTTTCAAAGGCATTTGATACTGTGCCGCATGAAAGGTTGGTCTACAAAATGAGGATGCTGGGACTGGGGGAAAACGTATGCAAATGGGTAAGTAACTGGTTGTGTGATAGAAAACAGAGGGTGGTCATTGATGGAAAATATTCAGATTGGGTTTTAGTTACTAGTGGGGTACCACAGGGGTCAGTGTTGGGTCCACTTCTTTTTAATATTTTTATTAATGATCTTGTAGAGGGGCTACAGAGTAGAATCTCCATTTTTGCAGATGATACTAAACTGGGTAAAGTAATCAGTACAGAGGAGGATAATATCATATTACAGAGGGATTTGGAGAAGCTAGAGGCTTGGGCGGAGAAATGGCAAATGAAGTTTAATGTGGATAAATGTAAGGTTATGCATTTGGGCCATAGAAATAATAAGTACAGTTATGTGCTAAATAATAAAACACTGGGTAAAACTACTTCCGAAAAGGACCTGGGGGTATTGGTGGACAGTAAACTCAACTTTAGTGATCAGTGCCAGGCAGCAGCTGCCAAGGCTAATAAAATAATGGGGTGCATCAAAAGAGGTATAGATGCTAAAGATGAGAACATAGTTTTGCCTCTTTATAAATCACTAGTCAGACCACATATGGAATACTGTGTACAGTTTTGGGCACCGGTATATAAGAAGGACATAGGTGAACTGGAGCGGGTGCAGAGGAGGGCAACAAAGGTCATTAAGGGAATGGGTGGGTTACAGTACCAAGACAGGTTATCAAGCTTGGGGTTATTTACGCTAGAAAAAAGACGTCTTAGGGGCGATCTGATCACAATGTACAAATATATGAATGGACAGTACAGAGATCTTTGTAGTGGTCTTTTTACTCCTAGGTCTGTAACAATGACAAGGGGGCATCCTCTACGTCTAGAGGAAAAAAGATTTCATCATCAGCATCGACGCGGGTTCTTTGCTGTACGAGCGGTAAGACTGTGGAACTCTCTGCCACATGAGGTTGTCATGGCCGATTCATTAAATAAGTTCAAGGGAGGCCTTGATACTTTTCATGAACAATATAATATTACAAGTTATGGGCATTAGATTTCTGGTGATACGTTGATCCGGGGATTGTTCTGGTTGCCATTGCAGTCGGGGGGGGGGGGGGGGGGGGGGGGGAGTTTTTCCAGGTGGTGGGGCGGTTGTCTTCTGCCCCATAGGGGTTTTTCGCCTTCCTAGATTAACACAGTAGGATTCTCCTAGGTTGAACCTGATGGACTCTTGTCTTCTTTCAACCTTATTTACTATGTTACTATGTTACTATGTTACTTATACCTTAGATACGAACGATAGATAGATAGATAGATAGATAGATAGATAGATAGATAGATAGATAGATAGCGAAAATTTATTACTCACCGTAATTTTGCTTTCCTGGAGTCATGAGGCAGCACAGAAGGGTTAATAGCTCCTCCTACTTTATCTCCTAGGATCGCCCACCTAAAAAAAACTAAACATTTGATTAGCCAATAGCAAGGGAAACCTCCCTATATCTCATCACTGCCATCCAACAGACACTGTGTAATAACTAGACTCCATTGATGCTTAACAAACATAGTTTATTGGGAGGGTATATATGTGCTGCCTCATGATTTCAGGAAAGCAAAATTACGGTGAGTAATAAATTTTCGCTTTCCTTTTCGTCATTCGGTAGCACAGAAGGGATTTGATTAGCAAAACTTAAAGGGGTGGGATTCATACTGCAGCACTTAGTACTCCTGAGCAGAAGGCTGGATCCCTGTTCTGGATATCGAGCCTATAATGCCGGATGAATGTCGAGCTGGACGTCCAGGATGCGGCATTGCATATGTCTTGCAGAGGTACTTGAGCTCTCTCTGCCCAAGAAGTTGCTGTAGAACGTGTTGAATGAGCACAAACAGAAAAAGGAGGGTCTTTCCCTGCTGACTTGTAGGTCTCACAAATTGTTGACTTTATCCATCTGGCCAGCGTATCCTTAGAAGCCTTTTTACCTTTAGATGCACCAGCAAATTGCAGAAATAAATTTTCATCTTGTCTGAAACTTTCTACTCTACTGAGATAACATCGTAATGCTCTGACCACATCCAGGGACTGTACTGATCTTTCTTCCTCTGACTGAGGTTCCGGAATGAAAGAGGTGAGTAACACTTCTCTATTAATATTAGCTGCTGATGCTACCTTTGGCAAGAAAGATGGTACAGTTCTTAGCAAAACTCCATCTGGAACAAACTTTATGTAAGGATCTTTGGAGGAAAGAGCTTGAATTTCTCCTAGTCTCTTGGCTGTTGTTATTGCTATTAAGAAAGCAACTTTAAAAGAAAGCCATTTTAAGTCAACTTCTGATAAAGGCTCGAAAGGAGAGACTGTTAGACCCTTCAGGACTGTGACTAAATCCCAGGCAGAGACAGGTGGTTTTATGACCGGCCGTAAATTTCTTAAGGCCTTGAAGAATCTTGTAATGATCGTATGACCAGAGTATTTTCCATCCGTGAAGGCATTAATTGCAGTCATATGGACTCGAAGTGTGTTGGCTTTAAGCCCCTTCTTGAAACCATCCTGAAGGAATTGCAGGATGACAGGTAGATCGACTTCTGGATGATTATTCTCTTCTCTCCAGGAAGTAAACTTCCGCCACAACTTACTATACACCTGATTAGTTGACTCTTTACGGGAAGAGAGGAGAGTTGTTATCACCTCGTCGGAAAGACCTGTTGACCTGTATTTAGTTCTTTCAAACTCCAAGCAGTCAAGTGCAGGTGATCGAGATGTTGATGGTAGAACCCGTTCTGGGTTAGAAGGTCTGGACGTTGAGGCAGCTTCCAGAATACGCCACACGATAGCTGCAACAATAGCGGGAACCTTATGCGGCGTGGCCAAAACGGTGCTATTAGGATCACTTGTGGCTTGTCGAGCATTATCTTCTTCAGCACCTTGCACAGAATCACTGGAGGAGGAAAAATGTAAATATGAAGACCCCTCCAGGTTGTTGAGAATGCGTCCAGGATGTGAGGTTGATCTGCTGGATTGAAGGACGCAAAGTTCTTCAATTTCCTGTTGGTCCGAGTGGCCATCATGTCCCACTGGGGACAGCCCCATCTGTCCACAAGATCTTGGAAGACCTGATCGTTCAGCGACCACTCGTTGGGGCTCAATCTCTTGCGACTCAACAGATCCGCTCTCGTATTCAAAGAGCCTTTTATATGCATCGCTGAGATGCTGTAGACCGTGTCTTCTGCCCATCTCATCAGGCTCCTGCATTTCTTCTGAAGACTGGGGCTCCGAGTACCCCCCTGTTTGTTTAGGTAATAAACCGTAACAGCGTTGTCTGACCGGACTACAACTGCTTTGTCTTTCAGAATCCTGGTGAAATGAAGAAGGGCTAGACGAGTTGCTCTCAGCTCTTTCAGATTGGATGATAGATCGGCTTCTGAAGGTGATCGTTCTCTCTGGACCCACATATCCAGGACATGAGCTCCCCAACCTGTTTTTGACGCATCTGTAGTAAGGACTATAGCGTCCATAGGTCGAAAACTGATTTCTTTCTGCAGATTGTCTTTGTTCAGCCACCATGCCAGGGATCTTCTGGTATGATCTGATATCCTCAAATCTCTGTTCAGAGACTTGGTTCTCCTGTCCCAAACTGAAAGAATGTCTGACTGTAAGTCTCTGAAATGCGCTTTTGCCCAAGGGACTGCATCTATGGTAGCTGTCATCATGCCTAGCGTGCTCATTGCTCGACGAATGGACACTTTCGGGACTGTGATTAGATGACGAACTTGAGACATTATCATGGTGATCTTTTCTTCTGGCAGAAAGACTGTTTGAAGACTTGAATCTATCAGCATCCCCAGGAATCTTTTGGAGGTTGAAGGTCTGACTTCCTTTGATTTATTATGAAACCTGCTGACTGGAGTAGTGCGCATGTTATAGACAGGTCATGAAGAAGAAGAGCTTCTGAAGCTTCGATTAGCAGCCAGTCGTCCAGATAAGGCACGATTTGGATACCTTGTAGACGGAGATGGGCAACGAGAACCACAGTGACCTTTGTAAACAGTCTTGGTGCGGGAGAAAGGCCGAATGGCAGAGCCCGGAACTGATAATGGTGCACCTTGGAACCTATCTGGACTGCGATTCTCAAAAACTTCCTGGAGTTTATGTGGATGGGTATGTGTAAATAAGCATCCATAAGATCAATGGTGATCATGCAATCGTCTTGCTGGACTGGATTTATGGCGGAACGAATAGTTTCCATCTTGAACCTCTCCTTCCTCAGATGTTGATTGAGGTATCTGAGGTCTATGATAAGCCTCCATTTTCCTTCTGCTTTTGGCACGGTGTGCTGACACTTCGGTACTTCCTGAAGAACTCCTTTCTGAAGAAATTCCTGCAGAGAGAGGTGTATCACTGGATTCGTCGGTCGATTCAGAAGAAATCTTTGAGGCGGCCTTTTTAGAAAGTTCAGCTTGTAACCTTCCTCTATGATATTCAAAACCCATGCGTTGTTATTTCCTGCCACTTTAGCAAAAAATGACGCAGCCTTGCACCAACTGGATATGACCTGGCGTCAGAACTCAGTCTTATTGTGTCCTGACTCCGACTGCTTAGGTTTATTGCTATTCTGGTTTCTCTTCTGAAACCCTCTGTCCGTCTTCTCTTGGAAGGTTTTTCTTCGGAAGTTGTTCCTTCCTTTCCCTCGAAAGGACTTAAAGGCTCTCTTCTTGAATGCCATCGGAAAGGCATGACCCTTCCCAGCTTTCCCAGCTTCTAGAATCTTCTCCAGTCTGGGTCCTATCAGATGACCTGGGTCGAAAGGTAAAGCACAAAAATTACTCTTGGATGCTGCATCTCCTGGCCAAGGCTTTAACCATACAGTTCTTCGGGCTGAATTTACTAAACCCAGATTCTTAGCTGAGATCTTTAGAGCATCAACCGGAAAGTCACATAAGTAGTCAGACGCCATCTTTAGATTAGACATTTGTTCTAATAACGCCTCTCTAGGAACTTTATCCTCAATATCCCTGGTAAGCTGACTTAGCCAGACTCTTAAGGCTCTGGCGACTGGTACTGAAGACATTGCTATAGGCTCTCTTCATATATCACATTTCCTGTCGCTTGAGTCCTTCAGGAGAGCAGAATCATCTGAAGGGAGCAGCATATCTTTTGATAATTTTGCTACTGCTGGGTCCACAACACCTGGATTCTCCCAAGCATCTGCTTCTGTGGGGTCAAGTTTATATACTGATTTAAATCTAGAGCCAAGTTCAATCCTTTTATCTGGTCTCTTCCACTCCTTGTCCATAATAGATTTCAAGACTTGATGTCCTGGAAGGACTCTTTGGGAAATAATATAAATCCCTCTTATTCTGAGATGAATTCTTATCTTTCTTCACCTCCATAATGTCTTTTACCGCTTTGATAAGTTTATCAGCGTTTTCTTTTTTGAAGATGTAATAATCTTCTGATATTGGTTCATCAGACTCAGAGGAATCAGTAGAAGAAAAAGAGGAATCAGAGTCAGAGGTATCATCAGCCTCAGGTCTGCGCTTTCTCCTATGCTTCTTATCCCCTGAAGCCTCCTTGGTATGTTTCTTAAACCAGGAGAAAAAAATTCTTGCCTCATCCATAAAGCTGGATTGCTCACGTGATCGTGGAGGATGAGCACATTCAGGACACAGATTGCTGTCAGCATCCGCAGGTAGTTCTTGAAAACATTTTACACACAAGTTGCTTCTCTTTCTCCTCTTTTTTGCAATCTCTTTCTCTATGCAGGGCTCACATATAGAACCAGTAAGATCATCAGGGATTGGCTGTTCACATAAGGGACATGTGCGATGCCTAGACTTCCTCTTCCTCTTGTATGAAGCTGAATGGCTTGACATCTGTAAAGATGCATACAACATGACATTACTAATAATGCAAATAGCCATTATGTATAAATACAAAAAAAGCAGTACGGAGCAGCACTCTTAGGAATGCCCAGACATGTGGAAACCATCGCACAGCCTGAAGAAAACCTTAAACCAGTACCTTAGATTACAGGGAATCCAGCTGCCCAGCACAGGAGGTGCAGGCCGCCGGATTCGGCACGCTAAAATGGCTTCTGAGCCGGAAACAGAGCGTGCAGACGCGGCGGATGACGCAGTTCCGGTCCGCGGCCTCCACCAGAAGAAAATGGCCGCGATTTGGAACGCACTTCCGGCGTGTGGAACACAACCGGAAGAAGATGGTCGTCCGCATCAGTCACATGAAGAACGCCCCTGCAACAGCGAGGAAACTGGCAAAAACGTCATGGTAAGAAGTTTTCACATACCTGGATACCCCAATTCAGAACAGCAGTGTAGTCAGGGACCCCCACTTGACCTCTGCCGAAATCGGATTGCGGTCGACAATATAACCCAGGTCCCCCACAGGTCAATGTCACCAAGGGAAAAGGTTATCTTGTCCCAACAGCACTAATGGGACCTTTTCCCCTATAATATCACCGCCAGGTAATATATTTATTGTGCTGTGATCATGCTTGCATGATCATCCTGAAATAAAAGAAAAAAAGAATCACTAACATATAGGTGGGCAACATAGAAGCTAGGAACCTGTCCAAGCTTCACCGAGAAAAGGAGGATAGAAAAAAAACAGTGTCTGTTGGATGGCAGTGATGATATATAGGGAGGTTTCCCTTGTTATTGGCTAATCAAATGTTTAGTTTTTTTTAGGTGGGCAATCCTAGGAGATAAAGTAGGAGGAGCTATTAACCCTTCTGTGTTGCCGAATGACGAAAAGGAAAGATAGATAGATAGATACTGTAGATATGAAATAGAGAGTGAGCAGCACAGCAGCGTAGGTATAGGTGTCAGCGGTCAGGGTCCTGACTTCAGAGCGTCTTCATATATATGTAGAGAATCCGCAGCACACAAGGTAATTGTTAGGAACCGGACAGCAGGACAAGACAAGACAGTGAGCCCTAAGCTCAGCCCCGCCCACTGTCCTCTACCTACTTGCCACTATCCGCCCTAAGATGGCGGCGAGCAACTGGGCGGCAGTCCCTGCACTGGCTAGGTGGGACACAAATACAAAACAGACAGACAAACGCAATGAAGAATAGTCCACAATCCGGGTCACAACAGTCGGGCAGCAAAAGTACAAAATCAGGATCCAAAGGCGTAATCAGAAAACAGGCAATATAATCAGGGGCAGGCAGCAAGCAAGTGAGGTCAGAGATACAAAGCAGTAGACAGGAGATGCAAAGAAACAGAATCCACAAGCAGGCAGAGACTAAGTCAATAACCAGCAATGAGTGCAGAGACTGAGGTAGTTATATAGGAGGCCAGGGTTCTGATCCAGAACATCATTGGACCATCCCCCTGAACTCCAAGCACAGACACCTGAGAACAAAACAGATCCACTGGCAGGAAGACCTGTCAGTCACAGCAGAACCAAAACACAGATTAACCCAGACATGGCCAGACAGAACTCAGCAGGTAAAGTCGGGTGTGTCTCCCAACAAAGGTGAGCATATAAACCAGTGTTCACACACTGCAAACAAAAACACAGAAACAGAAGACAAGAATATCAGCGCCTTCTCGGCCGCACAGCACGAGCCGAGGGGTGCATAATGCTCTGCAAAGATACCATCCTGACAGTAATCATGCAAAGTAAACTGTGATTTATTCAATTCATTAGTGCAGCAATCCAAAGACACAACGTTTCGGTGATATCATACCACCATTTTCAAGCGTGTCTAGTGAAACATTCATAAGATATATATAGCAAATTAAACAAACGTGATTGGTGTACAATAATTGACAAGTAATTCACACGTGCAAAACAACATTACATTGGAAGAGACCCACATACCGCCCTGCTGTGGGCGTGCAAGTCCATATTGGTGATTTTAGGTCACGAGGGCTGATTCAGGTACGCCCATTGTGATGCATGCATAGTAATTAAGTCTGTGGCTGATTCCGTGCATCACACTGTGAGAGGATAAAAACAATGGACACTTGAAAAGGTAGCGATCCATCACCGCTACAGGTATCATGTTAATACTCAGCTAAAAAACTTATTTTCAGAAGAACTTGTTACTTTTGGAACCGGGCTCACCACCTTCAACTTGATGTCTATATGGCTCGTAGAGGCATCGTAGGCAGCCATCCAACGCGTCCTGTGTTGTCATGACGACTGGAGCCGAGGCGCAGCCAGGAGCTTCACAGCAGCAGTATACGTAAGGCAACAGGAAAAACACCGCCCAGGGTCACTGCGGTCCAATTAAGGATCACTGAAGACAGGGCCGCCATCAGAAATTTCGGGGCCCCATACAGCCGAAGTGTCTGGGCCCCCCCCCCCCCCCCCCCCCGCTTAACAAAAAAAACATGGGACATATTTTTGACTGATGTCTTTGAAGAAACTGGGTGGCTGTGGGATAATTCTGGAAAGCTGGGTTGCTTTGGATACATCCTACGCCAGCCAAGTTCCGTGCCCTAATAATTAAAATAAAAAAGATGGAACCCAAGGGCCAGGGACGGTTTTAGGTCAAATGTGGCCCTGGGCACAATTTAAAAGTGGTGCCCCAAGTGCTTAGACATTAAATCCCTACACAGTCATAGTTAAATAAAGAAGGTGGTCTGAGAGGAGTGTTGGTACCAAATAATACTGCTGGGATTTGGCGGCAGACAGGGTGCAGGGAGTTGGGGGCAGACAGGGTGCAGGGATGTGGGGGAAGACAGGGTGCAGGGATCAGGGATGTGGGGGCAGACAGGGTGCAGAGAGTTGGGGGCAGACAGGGTGCAGGGATCAGGGATGTGGGGGCAGACAGGGTGCAGGGATCAGAGATGTGGGGGCAGACAGGGTGCAGAGATGTGGGGGCAGACGGTGCAGGGATCAGGGATGTGAGGGCAGACAGGGTGCAGGGATCAGGGATGTGGGGGCAGACAGGGTGCAGGGAGTTGGGGGCAGACAGGGTGCAGAAATGTGGGGGCAGACGGTCCAGGGATGTGGGGGCAGACAGGGTGCAGAAATGTGGGGGCAGACGGTGCAGGGATCAGGGATGTGGGGGCAGACAGGGATCAGGGATGTGGGGGCAGACAGGGTGCAGGGATCAGGGATGTGGGGGCAGACGGTGCAGGGAGTTGGGGGCAGACAGGGTGCAGAAATGTGGGGGCAGACGGTGCAGGGATCAGGGATGTGGGGGCAGACAGGGTGCAGGGATCAGGGATGTGGGGGCAGATAGGGATCAGGGATGTGGGGGCAGACAGGGATCAGGGATGTGGGGGCAGACTGGGTGCAGGGATCAGGGATGTGGGGGCAGACAGGGATCAGGGATGTGGGGGCAGACTGGGTGCAGGGATCAGGGATGTGGGGGCAGATATGGTGCAGGGATCAGGGATGTGGGGGCTGACAGGGTGCAGGGATCAGGGATGTGGGGGCAGACAGGGATCAGGGATGTGGGGGCAGACAGGGATCAGGGATGTGGGGCAGACTGGGTGCAGGGATCAGGGATGTGGGGGCAGACAGGGATCAGGGATGTGGGGGCAGATAGGGTGCAGGGATCAGGGATGTGGGGGCAGACAGGGATCAGGGATACTGGGGCTGACAAAGTGCAAGGAGGTTGGGACTGACAGGGTGTAGGGATGTGGGGGCAGACAGGGATCAGGTATGTGGGGGCAGATATAGTGCAGGGATCAGGTATGTGGGGGCAGACAGGGTGCAGGGATCAGGTATGTGGGGGCAGACTGGGTGCAGGGATGTGGGGGCAGACAGGGTGCAGGAATGAGGGATGTGGGGGTAGACAGGGTGCAGGGATCAGGTATGTGGGGTTAGACAGGGTGCAGGGATGTGGGGGCAGACAGGGTGCAGGGATCAGGGATGTGGGGGCAGACAGGATGCAGGGATATGGGGGCAGACAGGGTGCAGGGATGTGGGGGCAGACAGGGTGCAGGGATGTGGGGGCAGACAGGGTGCAGGGATCAGGGATGTGGGGGCAGACAGGGATCAGGGATGTAGGTGCAGACAGGGTGCAGGGATCAGATATGTGGGGGCAGACAGGGTGCAGGGATCAGGGATATGGGGGCAGACAGGGATCAGGGATGTGGGTGCAGGCAGGGATCAGGGATGTGGGGGCAGACAGGGATCAGGGATGTGGGTGCAGACAGGGTGCAGGGATCAGGGATATGGGGGCAGACAGGGTGCAGGGATCAGGGATATTGGGGCTGACAGGGTGCAGGGATCAGGGATGTGGGGGCAGACAGGGATCAGATATGTGGGGGCAGAAAGGGTGCAGGGATCAGGGATGTGGGGGCAGACAGGGGATCAGGGATGTGGGGGCAGAAGGGGTGCAGGGATCAGGTATGTGGGGGCAGGGGCGGAGCCTGGCCGGGCATGTGAGCAGACGTGTGACCTGAGAGCTCCGGCGGGTCCCGCTGCTTACCGGCGTTTACATCCTCCTGCGGGCCACCAAACTTCCCAGCAAACCTCCCAGGGGTACATAGATCCCCAGGAACCGCTCCGGTGCCGAAACCATGGCCGGAGGGACGTCTAAGAAGACGAAATCGACGGCGGGAGCGGGCGGCCGAGAGATTCAAGATGGCGCCAACCCGCCGCCTCATACACCGCGCTCCACACGGCTGCTTACTACAGGGACGGCTGCCAGGCTGGCCGAGTTCCAGAAGCCGCCGACCCCCCGGATGACCCACAACTGTGTCCGGTATGCTCATGAGGAGGGGGAGGACATTGAGGAGTGCCCCATAGAAAATGCCCCATTAGGAGCTGCTATTGTGGAGGGCTGCAGTGGAGAGGAGAGGGAGGAGGGCTCTGATTCCCTGGCAGGAGCTGCAAAGCAGTGCAGTGATCTATCCCTATGCACAGAGACAGCCCATGCTCAGGAGCCCACACTGAGGGACATTCTCCACGCTGTAGCACAATGCAATTCCTCTATTTCTAAATGCAATACTGCAATCTCCACTCTTACACAACAAATTGGCAGCCTGCAGGGTGAAGTGGGGTTTCTCCGCCAAGATTTACGTAAAGTCAGTGACAGGACCACCGAGGTGGAACATAGGGTGGGAGATCTGGAGGACAAAGTTGCGCCCATCGCATCCACTTCCCGAAAACATGATCAGCTACTTTCTCAGTTACTACTGAAAACGGATGACTTAGAGAATCGTCTGAGAAGGAATAATGTGAGACTTGTGGGAGTGCCAGAGAGAGTCGAGGGCACAAATCCCACAGAATATTTTGAAACATGGCTTGCTGAGGTATTTGGGAAGGATAATCTGTCCCCAATGTATGCGGTAGAGAGGGCTCACAGAGTACCTATGCGACCCCTCCAACCTGGTTCCCCACCTCGGGCAGTCCTAGTGAAATTGCTTCATTATCGGGACCGTGACATCATATTGAGAGCGGCACGGAATTCTCCGGACGCAGCTATTAACGGCAGTAAAATCTCCTTCTTTCCTGACCACTCTGCGGAAGTTCAGAAACAGCGTGCCCAGTTTATTGAGGTGAAAAGGAGGCTGCGTGCCCTGCAAGTACCTTATGCTATGCTATATCCTGCCAAGTTACGGGTTGTTGCGGCAGGGGGATACCCATTTCTTCACCTCCCCAAGAGATGCGATGCGTTGGCTGGATCAGGAGGAACAGCATCTTCGTGGAAGGCGCAGCCCTCGCATTCAAGATGCGCCAGCCTGAGACCCGGACAAAACTACCTCGCCTTAAGATTTGGTGCCCTCGGAGGACTCCCGAGTGTCTGATAAGTATTGACGTACAAGTATTTTCTGCCATTTATTTGCTCCTGCTGGCCCGCGGGATTTCATTTCTCCTGTTTCAAGTGGGACCTGTTATGCTCTCTGTATGCAGCATCATAGCTGACTGACTGTTCACTGTCCTATGGCTATGGAGGACTGGTGCCCCGGTCTGCAGATTTTTTGGAAGCAGACCCTTTTGTTCCTGGATACATGGTTATGTTTTACTTGGGGGCTCTTTTTTTCCCTCTGTTTTTCTTTTTTTGATTCCACATGGTGCCTTATTTCTTTCACTGTGCTTGTTGTGCTCCGAGACCTATGCGCTACTGCCACCCAGTGGCTATTTTTCTCTCCATTTTATGAGCTTCATTACTTGCAATGGAATGTGTATTATAGGATTAATGATATGCCTACTGTACAGTACTACCGTCCCATTTATATGTTAAAGGGTGAATATGGCTAGTAGGCTTACGGTGATTTCTTGGAATGTGCGGGGCCTGGGGGATGCGGATAAGCGGTATGCAATGTTTGATTCCCTGCGGCAGCATCATCCTGTCGTGCTGTGTGTTCAGGAAACGCATCTAACTGCTGACACTATACAACATCTGAAGCGGGCTTGGGTGGGGTGGAGTTACCACTCTGTGTACACTCAGTACTCTAGAGGCGTGAGCATACTGGTTCACAAGGATATTCCCTTCACATGCATGGACAGTAAAATTGATCAGAATGGTAGATATGTCTGTTTATACTGTGTTATCTATGGAATTAGATGCATCTTAAGTGCAGTATATGTCCCTCCCCCGTACAGTTGCACGGTGTTGAATAGGGTGATGGAGTTTGGCGCCGCGCACCCGGATGCACCTATCTTGATAGTGGGAGACTTTAATATGGTGATTGACCCCTCGATAGATAAATGTAGCATGGGTTCTGTGAGCCCGGGGGCCTCTACCACTCCCTTGGGGAAAATGCTGGTGGAACTGTCCCTCTTAGATGTTTGGCGTCTTAAGCATCCGGGTGAGCTGAGTTATTCCTGTTACTCTTCCACACATCACTCTCTGTCCAGAATAGATCTAGCTATATGCTCTGCCCCACTGTTAAATCAAATAACCTGCGTGGATTATCTCCCCAGGGCCCTCTCGGATCACTCGCCCTTGAAACTTCAAATGACGCACCCTGGATCTGGGGCGGTCGGGAGGAGTCTGTGGAGACTGAATCCGCACACAGTCCTAGATCCGGCTACTGTGGTGCCGGTAGTGGAGGAGTATTTTGCTTTAAATGGGGGCTCGGTATCTCTCCGGGTGGAGTGGGATGCCATGAAGGCATATCTCCGGGGACATTTTATCCAGCGTATCACGGGGGCAAAGAGGAGGAGGGGGCAGTTACGTCAGGATCTTCTGAAGGGTCTGAGGGAATGGGAGGAACAGCATATTTTACAACCAACTGAGGCTACGGCTCGGAGACTCCAAGCTGCCCATACGGCGCTTAACATATTCGACATGGAATCTGCAGCCCAGAAACGTACATTTGCCAAACATTCCTTTTTTGTGGAGGGGGAGAAGGCGGGACACATTCTGGCAGTGGTAGCCAATGCCCAAAGGGACGCCACCTACATCACTAGTATCCAAAACCAGGAGGGGGTGGCGGTGACGACACTACATGACATACTGGAGGTGTTCCGACGCTATTATCTGACACTTTACTCTTCCCATTTAGAGGTGACAACGGCCCAACTTACGCAATTTTTACTTGACATACCCTTACCAACTCTCACACTAGAACAACGGGATTTCCTGGACGCACCATTGTCCCTAGAGGACCTGGAAGCTGCAGCAGCTTCTCTGCATAATTATAAAGCCCCCGCAGCAGATGGGTTCCCGGCGGAATTGTATAAATCTGTGGGGAAGCCCTTACTCCCTAAATTGCTGGAACTATGGAATGCCTCCATGGAGTCGGGCACTCTGCCCGAGTCGATGCAGGAGGTGATAATAGTAGTCTTGCCGAAGCCCGGGAAGGACCCTCTAGTACCAGACTCCTATAGACCCATCTCCCTACTTCCGGTGGATATCAAAATTATAGCTAAAGCCCTGGCCACCCGTCTCTCGGGGATTATCTCATCTCTGATACATCCTGATCAGACGGGGTTTATCCCTGCCAGATCTACGGCCTTGAATATAAGTAGGCTACACCTTAACTTGCAGTTACCAGTGGAGAACCCGGGGTCTAGGGTGATTTGTTCATTGGACGCTGTCAAAGCATTTGACAGCGTCGAATGGCCATATCTGTGGGCGGTGTTGCAGAGGATGGGATTTGGACCGGTTTTCCTGTCAGCTATACAATTACTGTACTCGGCCCCAATGGCGCGCCTGCGGATAAATGGAGGGCTGTCGCCGGCTTTCCCGCTTCACCGGGGGACACGGCAGGGCTGCCCGATCTCCCCGCTACTGTTTGCGCTGGCTATAGAACCCCTAGCCTCCCTATTGCGCTCGCACCCTGGCGTGACTGGCTTTAGGAGGGGATCGAGGGAGGATAAACTGGCATTATACGCTGATGATTTATTGCTGTACCTCAGTGATTCTTCCTCCTCCCTTTCTACTGCAATGTCCATAATAAATGAATTCGGGACTTATTCAGGCCTTACTGTAAATTGGGACAAATCAGTTATTATGCCCATAGACTCAGAGGATAGTTTACAGCTGGGTCCTGCCATCCCACTGAGGTGTGTCCACACCTTTAAATACCTGGGAGTTACTATTTCTAGGGATGTTAGGGCCTATGAAAAATTGAATAGGACACCCCTGATATATAAATTTCAGCAAAAGCTAGCTGTCTGGCGCAAATTGCCTCTGTCTGTGGTGGGAAGGGCGAATTTGGTGAAGATGATTTGGATGCCGCAATTACTATATATTTTACATAACTCTCCTGTGTGGCTTCCATCTCGTCTTTTCCATAAGATACATGCTATTTTTCGCGCCCTGATTTGGGGATCCCAGCATCCACGCATTAAATTAGACACATTACAGCGATCCAAGACTGACGGGGGTTTGGCGATCCCTAATGCTGCCATGTACTTCCTGGCAGCTCAACTACAACACCTGAAGGGATGGGAGCTGGATGACGGAGGGGACCAAAATAAAGTATTGATTAGGTATCACCTACACTCTGACTACCTGTTTGAAACTCTGGAGGCCAAAAGGATACTACTGCTCTCCCCACAAATACCAACATTATTGCTCATTCATAAGATGTGGTGAAAACTTAGAGACCTATGTGGTATCACAGGGTATACACCGTACACTTCCATCTGGGACACTCCGTGGCTAGGAGATTTACACTTCCTGGAGGGATTTGCCACCTGGAGGGATGCCGGGATTCGGAAAATAATGCAGTTATATGATGGAGGGCAGTTGAAGCGTTTTGATCAATTACAGAGCCAATTTATTCTGCCCCATACTCAATTTTATAAATACCTACAATTACGTCATGCATGTGAAGCGGAGGGGGAGGTTCTAGTGTCAGGGGTACAATATCTGCCGCCTATGAATATTGTTGGGGAATCGGATTCCACTAAAGGACTTATTTCCTGTTTATACCGCCACATTATCTCCAAGTATTTAGATAGGTACCCACTTACATTGAGGGAAAAATGGGAGGCGGATGTTGGCCCTATAGAAGAAGGTCAATGGAAAGAAATACTGGAAATGACACCTAAGCTGTCCCTGGGGGAGCATCACCGACTCTTGCACCTATACCTCTTACACCGGGTGTATCGCACGCCACAGTTCCTCTTCCGTATTAATGTCAGAGATACGCCCATGTGTCCCAGGTGCCATGTCCATGAAGGGGGTCTTTTACATATGTTTTGGCGATGCCCCAAGCTATTCCGGTACTGGGGAGGGGTGGCGTCGGCCATACATAAAGCCTATTCAGTAGAATTACAACAATCTCCGCTGGTGTATATATTGGGCTATGTGGAGGATCTGGCATTGAATGTGGGGGAACAGACTGCAGTAGCTCGCATCCTGTTTATGGCACATAAGCTTATTGCCCAACACTGGCTTGATGGGGCCCCTCCCTCGGTATCGGAATTTGTGAAAAAAGTTAATTGGTTAATTGGCATAGAAAAATATGAGAAGCGAAAAGCTAGCAAAAAGTTTGATAAGATTTGGGGTAGGTGGATGGCTGTGCCTGAGCTGGCGAGGGAGGGGGTGATTGGAGGGTATACCCTCCAGGGTTTTTGCGATTGTATGGGGATAAATTCTGTATTGTGAAAAAGTTTTTTCAATAAAAAAATTATTCTGATTTAAAAAAAAAAAAAGGTATGTGGGGGCAGACAGGGTGCAGGGATCAGGCATGTGGGGTTAGACAGGGTGCAGGGATGTGGGGGCAGACATCCCCTTCCCTTCCTTACTGTCCACACCTGTGAAAACCAAAAGCTGGAGGCAGCGGGGAGGGGAGGGGGAATTTGTTAAGGGAGCTCATTTAAGGTGGAACAGGTAGCTTGAACCTCGGCCACCAGCAGAGATTAACCCTTGCTGCTGGCTGAGGTTCCGTCTGCCTGCTCCACCTTTAATGAGCTTCCTTAAGAAATCCCCCTCCCCTCAGCACCCAACCTAAGGCTCCGTGCACACGGAGCTAAAGCGAGGGAATTCCGCCACGGTATCCCGATAGCCTCTCTGTCATAATGACAGTCTATGGGAGGCTCGCGCACCCCTTCTCACGGCGCTAAAGAAAGAACATGTTCATTCTTCTGCACAGAGAGACGCTGACAGAGGAGGCGTGCGAGCCTCCTATAGGCTGTCATTATGACAGGGAAGCTGGTGGGATTCTGCGGCGGAATTCCGCCACTTTTGCTCCATGTGAACGGAGCCTAAGGGAGAAGCAGGGGATGTGTGCAGACACATGTTGCTCTCTCTTTGTTCTCAGAATAAATTTTACTACAGGGGACATCCTAGCAGCTGCAGGGGGCCCTCTTGGAGATAGGGCCCTGGGAAATTGCACCCCCCCCAGCACACATCACCGCCCCCAGCACACATCATCCCCCCAGCACACATGCACACATCATCCCCCAGCACACATCACCCCCAGCACACATTATCCCCCCAGCACACATGCACACATCATCCCTCAGCACACATCACCCCCCAGAACACATCATCCCCCCAGCACATATGCACACATCATCCCCCCAGCACACATCATCCCACCAGCACACATCTTCCCCCCAGCACACATCATCCCTCAGCACACATCACCCCCCAGAACACATCATCCCCCCAGCACATATGCACACATCATCCCCCTAGCACACATGCACACATCATCCCCCAGCACAAATCATCCCCCAAGCACACATGCACACATCATCCCCCCAGCACACATGCACACATCATCCCCCCCCAGCACACATGCACACATCATCCCCCCAGCACACTTGCCCCCCCAGCACACATGCACCCCACATGCATCCCCCCAGCACACATGCACACATCATCCCTGCAGCACACATGCACACATCATCCCCGCAGCACACATCATCCCCCCAGCACATATGCACAGATCATCCCCCCAGCACATATGCACACATCATCCCCCCAGCACACATGCACACATCATCCCCGCAGCACACATCACCCTTCCCAGCACACATGCACACATCACCCCCATCATCCCCCCAGCACACATGCACACATAATCCCCGCAGCACACATGCACACATTATCCCCGCAGCACACATCACCCTTTCCAGCACACATTCAAACATCACCCTTCCCAGCACACATCATCCCCAGCACATATGCACACATCATCCCCCTAGCACACATGCACACATCATCCCCCCCAGCACACATGCACACATCATCCCCCAGCACACTTGCCCCCCCAGCACACATGCACCCCACATGCATCCCCTCAGCACATATGCACACATCATCCCCCCAGCACACATGCACACATCACCCCCATCATCCCCCCAGCACACATGCACACATCATCCCCGCAGCACACATGCACACATCATCCCCGCAGCACACATCACCCTTTCCAGCACACATTCAAACATCACCCTTCCCAGCACACATCATCCCCCAGCACACATGCACACATCATCCCCCCAGCACACATGCACACATCATCCCCCTAGCACACATGCACAGATCATCCCCCAGCACACATCATCCCCCAAGCACACATCATCCCCCCAGCACACATGCACACATCATCCCCCCAGCACACATGCACACATCATCCCCCCAGCACACATCATCCCCCCAGCACACATCATCCCCCCAGCACATATGCACACATCATCCCTCAGCACACATCACCCCCAGAACACGTCATCCCCCCAGCACATATGCACACATCATCCCCCCAGCACATATGCACACATCATCCCCCCAGCACACATCATCCCCCCAGCACACATGTACACATCACCCCCCCAGCACACATGCACACATCATCCCCCCAGCACACATGCACACATCATCCCCCAGCACACATGCACACATCATCCCCCCAGCACACATGCACACATAATCCCCCAGCACACATCATCCCCCAGCACACATGCACACATCATCCCCCCAGCACACATGCACACATCATCCCCATAGCTCACATGCACACATCATCCCCCCAGCACACATAATCCCCCCTGCACACATCATCCCCGCAGCACACATGCACACATCATCCCCCCAACACACATGCACACATCATCCCCCCAGCACACTTGCCGCCCCCAGCACACATGCGCCCCACATGCATCCCCCCAGCACATATGCACACATCATCCCCCTAGCACATATGCACACATCATCCCCCTAGCACATATGCACACATCATCCCCGCAGCACTCATGCACACATCACCCCCCCAGCACACATGCACACATCATCCCCCCAGCACACATGCACACATCACCCCCATCATCCCCCCAGCACACATGCACACATCATCCCCGCAGCACACATGCACACATCATCCCCGCAGCACACATCACCCTTCCCAGCACACATTCAAACATCACCCTTCCCAGCACACATCATCCCCCAGCACACATGCACACATCATCCCCCCAGCACACATGCACACATCATCCCTCAGCACACATGCACACATCATCCCCCCAGCACACATGCACACATCATCCCCCTAGCACACATGCACACATCATCCCCCAGCACAAATCATCCCGCCAGCACACATGCACACATCATCCCCCCAGCACACATGCACACATCATCCCCCCCCAGCACACATGCACACATCATCCCCCCAGCACACTTGCCCCCCCAGCACACATGCACCCCACATGCATCCCCCCAGCACACATGCACACATCATCCCCGCAGCACACATCCACACATCATCCCCACAGCACACATCATCCCCCCAGCACATATGCACACATCATCCCCCCAGCACATATGCACACATCATCCCCCCAGCACACATCATCCCCGCAGCACACATCACCCTTCCCAGCACACATCACCCCCATCATCCCCCCAGCACACATGCACACATCTTCCCCGCAGCACACATGCACACATCATCCCCGCAGCACACATCACCCTTTCCAGCACACATTCAAACATCACCCTTCCCAGCACACATCATCCCCAGCACACATGCACACATCATCCCCCTAGCACAAATGCACACATCATCCCCCTAGCACACATCATCCCCCACCACACATCATCCCCCAAGCACACATGCACACATCATCCCCCCAGCACACATGCACACATCATCCCCCCCAGCACACATGCACACATCATCCCCCAAGCACACTTGCCCCCCCAGCACACATGCACCCCACATGCATCCCCGCAGCACATATGCACACATCATCCCCCCAGCACATATGCACACATCATCCCCGCAGCACACATCACCCTTCCCAGCACACATGCACACATCACCCCCATCATCCCCCCAGCACACATGCACACATCATCCCCGCAGCACACATCATCCCCGCAGCACACATCACCCTTTCCAGCACACATTCAAACATCACCCTTCCCAGCACACATCATCCCCCAGCACACATGCACACATCATCCCCCCAGCACACATGCACACATCATCCCCCATCACACATCATCCCCCAAGCACACATGCACACATCATCCCCCCAGCAGACATGCACACATCATCCCCCCAGCACACATCCTCCCCCAGCACACATGCACACATCATCCCCCCAGCACACATGCACACATCACCCCCCAGCACACATGCACACATCACCCCCCAGCACACATGCACACATCACCCCCCAGCACACATGCACACATCACCCCCCAGCACACATCACCCTTCCCAGCACACATCATCCCCCTGCACACATCACCCCCCAGCACACATCATCCCCCAGCACACATCACCCCCCCAGCACACATCATCCCCCAGCACACATCATTCCCCAGCACACATGCACACATCATCCACCAGCACACATCATCCCCCTGCACACATCACCCCCCAGCACACATCATCCCCCAGCACACATCACCCCCCAGCACACATCATCCCCCAGCACACATCACCCTTCCCAGCACACATCACCCTTCCCAGCACACATCATCCCCCAGCACACATGCTCACATCATCCCCCAGCACACATGCACACATCATCCCCCAGCACACATGCACACATCATCCCCCAGCACACATGCACACCTCATCCCCCCAGCACATATGTACACATCATCCCCCCAGCACACATCATCCCCCCAGCACACATGCACACATCACCCTTCCCAGCACACATGCACACATCATCCCCATCATCCCCCCATCACACATGCACACATCATCCCCCCAGCACACATGCACACATCATCCCCCCAGCACACATGCACACATCATCCCCCCAGCACACATGCACACATCATCCCCCCAGCACACATCACCCTTCCCAGCACACATCATCCCCCAGCACACATGCACACATCATCCCCCAGCACACATGCACACATCATCCCCCAGCACACATGCACACATCATCCCCCAGCACACATGCACACCTCATCCCCCCAGCACATATGTACACATCATCCCCCCAGCACACATCACCCTTCCCAGCACACATTCAAACATCAGCCTTCCCAGCACACATCATCCCCCAGCACACATGCACACATCATCCCCATCATCCCCCCAGCACACATGCACACATCATCCCCATCATCCCCCCAGCACACATGCACACATCATCCCCCCAGCACACATGCACACATCATCCCCCCAGCACACATGCACACATCATCCCCCCAGCACACATCACCCTTCCCAGCACACATTCAAACATCAGCCTTGCCAGCACACATCATCCCCCAGCACACATGCACACATCATCCCCCTAGCACACATCATCCCCCAGCACACATGCACACATCATCCCCCCAGCACACATGCACACATAATCCCCCCCAGCACACATCACCCTTCCCAGCACACATTCAAACATCACCCTTCCCAGCACACATCATCCCCCAGCACACATGTACACATCATACCCCCAGCACACATGCACACATCATACCCCCAGCACACATGCACACATCATCCCCCCAGCACACATGCACACATCATCCCCCTAGCACACATCATCCCCCAAGCACACATGCACACATCATCCCCCCAGCACACATCATCCCCCCAGCACACATGCACACATCATCCCCCCAGCACACATGCACACATCCCCCCCAGCACACATCATCCCCCAGCACACATGCTCACATCATCCCCCTGCACACATCATCCCCCAGCACACATCACCCTTCCCAGCACACATCATCCCCCAGCACACATGCACACATCATCCCCCAGCACACATCACCCTTCCCAGCACACATGCACACATCATTCCCCAGCACACATCATCCTTCCCAGCACACATCATCCCCCAGTACACATGCACACATCTTCCACCAGCACACATCATCCCCCAGCACACATGCACACATCATCCCCCAGCACACATGCACACATCACCCCCCAGCACACATGCACACATCATTCCCCAGCACACATCATCCCCCAGCACACATCATCCCCCACCACACATGCACACATCATCCCCCAGCAAACATCATCCCCCAGCACACATCACCCTTCCCAGCACATATCATCCCCCAGCACACATGCACACATCATCCCCCAGCACACATGCACACATCACACCCCCAGCACACATGCACACATCACACCCCCAGCACACATGCACACATCACCCCCCCAGCACACATGCACACATCATCCCCCCAGCACACATGCACACATCACCCCCCCAGCACACATGCACACATCATCCCCCCAGCACACATGCACACATCATCCCCCAGCACACATCATCCCCCAGCACACATCACCCTTCCCAGCACACATCATCCCCCAGCACACATGCACACATCAGCCCCCCCAGCACACATGCACACATCATCCCCCCAGCACACATGCACACATCCCCCCAGCACACATCATCCCCCAGCACACATGCACACATCATCCCCCTGCACACATCATCCCCCAGCACACATCACCCTTCCCAGCACACATCATCCCCCAGCACACATGCACACATCATCCCCCAGCACACATCACCCTTCCCAGCACACATGCACACATCATCCCCCAGCACACATCATCCTTCCCAGCACACATCATCCCCCAGTACACATGCACACATCTTCCACCAGCACACATCATCCCCCAGCACACATGCACACATCATCCCCCAGCACACATGCACACATCACCCCCCAGCACACATGCACACATCATTCCCCAGCACACATCATCCCCCAGCACACATCATCCCCCACCACACATGCACACATCATCCCCCAGCACACATCACCCTTCCCAGCACATATCATCCCCCAGCACACATGCACACATCATCCCCCAGCACACATGCACACATCACACCCCCAGCACACATGCACACATCACACCCCCAGCACACATGCACACCTCATTCCCCAGCACACATGCACACATCACCCCCCCAGCACACATGCACACATCATCCCCCCAGCACACATGCACACATCACCCCCCCCAGCACACATGCACACATCATCCCCCCAGCACACATGCACACATCATCCCCCAGCACACATCATCCCCCAGCACACATCACCCTTCCCAGCACACATCATCCCCCAGCACACATGCACACATCAGCCCCCCAGCACACATGCACACATCATCCCCCCAGCACACATGCACACATTATCCCCCCAGCACACATGCACACATCATCCCCCCAGCACACATCACCCTTCCCAGCACACATTCAAACATCAGCCTTCCCAGCACACATCATCCCCCAGCACACATGTACACATCATCCCCCTAGCACACATCATCCCCCAGCACACATGCACACATCATCCCCCCAGCACACATGCACACATCATCCCCCCCAGCACACATCACCCTTCCCAGAACACATCATCCCCCAGCACACATGTACACATCATACCCCTAGCACACATGCACACATCATACCCCCAGCACACATGCACACATCATCCCCCCAGCACACATGCACACATCATCCCCCTAGCACACATCATCCCCCAAGCACACATGCACACATCATCCCCCCAGCACACATCATCCCCCCAGCACACATGCACACATCATCCCCCCAGCACACATGCACACATCCCCCCCAGCACACATCATCCCCCAGCACACATGCACACATCATCCCCCTGCACACATCATCCCCCAGCACACATCACCCTTCCCAGCACACATCATCCCCCAGCACACATGCACACATCATCCCCCAGCACACATCACCCTTCCCAGCACACATCATCCCCCAGCACACATGCACACATCATCCCCCAGCACACATCATCCTTCCCACCACACATCATCCCCCAGCACACATGCACACATCTTCCACCAGCACACATCATCCCCCCAGCACACATGCACACATCATCCCCCAGCACACATGCACACATCACCCCCCAGCACACATGCACACATCATTCCCCAGCACACATCATCCCCAGCACACATCATCCCCCACCACACATGCACACATCATCCCCCAGCACACATTACCCTTCCCAGCACACATCATCCCCCAGCACACATGCACACATCAGCCCCCCAGCACACATGCACACATCATCCCCCCAGCACACATGCACACATCATCCCCCCAGCACACATCACCCTTCCCAGCACACATTCAAACATCAGCCTTCCCAGCACACATCATCCCCCAGCACACATGCACACATCATCCCCCTAGCACACATCATCCCCCAGCACACATGCACACATCATCCCCCCAGCACACATGCACACATCATCCCCCCCAGCACACATCACCCTTCCCAGCACACATTCAAACATCACCCTTCCCAGCACACATCATACCCCAGCACACATGTACACATCATACCCCCAGCACACATGCACACATCATACCCCCAGCACACATGCACACATCATCCCCCCAGCACACATGCACACATCATCCCCCTAGCTCACATCATCCCCCAAGCACACATGCACACATCATCCCCCCAGCACACATCATCCCCCCAGCACACATGCACACATCATCCCCCCAGCACACATGCACACATCCCCCCCAGCACACATCATCCCCCAGCACACATGCACACATCATCCCCCTGCACACATCATCCCCCAGCACACATCACCCTTCCCAGCACACATCATCCCCCAGCACACATCATCCCTCAGCACACATCACCCTTCCCAGCACACATCATCCCCCAGCACACATGCACACATCATCCCCCAGCACACATCATCCTTCCCAGCACACATCATCCCCCAGCACACATGCACACATCTTCCACCAGCACACATCATCCCCCAGCACACATGCACACATCATCCCCCAGCACACATGCACACATCACCCCCCAGCACACATGCACACATCATTCCCCAGCACACATCATCCCCCAGCACACATCATCCCCCACCACACATGCACACATCATCCCCCAGCACACATCATCCCCCAGCACACATCACCCTTCCCAGCACATATCATCCCCCCAGCACACATGCACACATCATCCCCCAGCACACATGCACACATCACACCCCCAGCACACATCATTCCCCAGCACACATGCACACATCACCCCCCCAGCACACATGCACACATCATCCCCCCAGCACACATGCACACATCACCCCCCCAGCACACATGCACACATCATCCCCCCAGCACACATGCACACATCATCCCCCAGCACACATCATCCCCCAGCACACATCACCCTTCCCAGCACACATCATCCCCCAGCACACATGCACACATCAGCCCCCCAGCACACATGATTACACACACATCTACACTTACTTGCTGGGAAGCTCCAGGACCCATGTGCTTCCTGTTTTCCTACTGGTCCTCACACAGCATGGCTCCGGGCCCCTCCCCCTTCCCCTTCGACATTGCAGCACAGGAGAAAGCTGCCAGAGAAGGTTGTGTGGGGCGGGGGAGGGGCCCGGGGGAGTGAGGAAAAGGCCCTGTGTCTTCCTGCCTGCGCGGTACAGCTGTCAGGAGCTTACATACAGGGAGGCTGGACTGCCGGGCCCCTCTGGATGCTAGTTTTAGCCCGGGCCCCTGACAGCTGTACCGCCAATACTGCCCTGATGGCGGCCCTGACTGAAGACCCACGTCCCCAGGAGTCTAAGTATCTGCCCTGTTGGGGGAAGATTCTCTTCGTCCCGGAGACAAGGCCAGTGTAGAGGGACCTCTCCAGGTCCATTTCTTAAGAGAGCGCAACTCTGCCGCATCATGCGAATCACTCCAAATCGAGACCTGTTCTGCTCCACAGGATCGCGAAAAAGGACGGGGATCCAGAAGATTGTGGTGAGTCCTGTCCTCCAGTAAATTGTAAATTGGATCTGGAAAAGGACAAATAAAGGTAAGTATAGGATAATTATAATACAGTTATTGTACAATGTTTCACTTATACCTATTCCGTATTTGAAAAGTGGAAAAAGAAGGGCAAGAGGAGTTTTAAACTCATTTCAGCATCTCATTCTTAATCTTATACTCAATATTTAAACCTTGCGGAGTTAGAGCTCTCAATCTGTAAATCCATTCTAATTCTCTCTTTTTTTTTTAATAACATTTGTCTGTTACCTCCATATTTGAGAGGTGGTACTCTATCTATAGCCATGATTTTCAAATCACTTTCCTGATGTTTCATTTCTACACAGTGTTTGGACACTGGTAGGTCTAGTCGTTCCTTTCTGACTGAGTAGCGATGTTGTCCAAATCGTGTTCTTAAATCATGTGTGGTCTCACCTACATAAATTTTTTTGCAGGGGAACCAAATGACATAAATCACCCAGTCTGTTGTACAGGTAAGGAAATGTCTAATTTTATAACTGCAATTGGTTTCAGGATGGACAAAATGTGTGCCCTTGACTAGCTGTCTACACGTAACGCAGCCAACACAGGGAAAACATCCTACTCTTGGAGCAGTGAGAAATGTTTGTGTATTAACCCTTTTCCTTGATACATCAGACTTGACTAGTCTGTCCTTGATATTCTGGTTACGTCTGTACGACAAAAGTGGTGGTATCTGAAACTCCCTAATGTTAGGATATGAGTCTTTCAAAATGCGCCAATGTTTTTGCACAATACGATCGATATATGGGGAACAATCAGTGTATGTTGAAATAAATGGTAAAAGTTTGTCTGAATCTTTTGATGGTGTCTTTTGAAGTAGCTTATCTCTACGGGTGTCTTATTACTTTGTCTCTACATGATTGCAAAAGTGTAGAGGGATAGACCCTGTTTTTGAAATCTGACACCATTTTGTTTAATGCAGGTAACAACTTACTGTCATCATCAATAATACGTAGTGCCCTAAGCATCTGGCTATAGGGCAATGATCTTACCATTCTTCTGGGGTGGCAACTAGAAAAGTGGAGAGTAGTGTTCGAGTCTGTTGGTTTCCTGTAAATGTTAGTGGATAGTGTATTCCCTACACGTGTCACTAATACATCCAAGTATTGCATTTCTGTCTCCGAAAAATTTACTGTAAGTTCTATCAATGGTGTTAAGATATGTTACAAATGACTGTAGTGTGTCCTCCCCTCCCCCCCATAGGAGGAACACGTTGTCTATGTAACGCCACCAGGCCAGAGCATACTGGAACTGGAGCGCCACATAGATTCTGTGCTCCTCCAGGAAGGCCATGAGGATATTGGCATATGTGGGCGCGACATTCGCGCCCATCGCCACGCCTCTCGTTTGCAAGTAGATTTTGTCATTGAAAGAAAAGTAATTGTTAGATAAAACCAGAGTAAGTAATTGCATTATGAAATCACGTTCTTTGTTATTCAATGTGAGTTGTTGTAAGGATGAGGCAATGGCAGATAACCCCATGTCCTGTTCTATTGACTTATAGAGGCTCATAATGTCCAGTGTAACCAAAATTGTCTTTTCTGGCAGTTCCACCCCCTTAATTTTATTTTAAAAATCCGTGGTATCCGTGCAGATACGTGTGAAATATTTGGATGAGGCATATCGACAATTAGGGGACAATGAGGTATACCGCCTTCTACCTGGCGACCCCAAATTTACTATAAGAAAGAAAATTGATGGTATCTTGCAGGGGGGCCTTGGTCTCGATATTATCGATGACAAGGTGGCTGAATTTCTAACGGAGAAACATCCTAAAATGCCACTATTATACTTCTTGCCCAAAATTCATAAGCATTTAATTAATCCACCTGGGAGACCTATTGTCTCAGGCAGAGATTCAATTCTCAGTAACATCTCTATTTTTCTCGATCGAGTATCAGACCACTGGCCACTGGGGCTAAATCATATCTGCACGGATACCAGGGATACCACGGATTTTTAAAATAAAATTAAGGGGGTGGAACTGCCAGAAAAGACAATTTTGGTTACACTGGACATTGTGAGCCTCTATACGTCAATAGAACAGGACATGGGGTTATCTGCCATTGCCTCATCCTTACAACAACTCACATTGAATAACAAAGAACGTGATTTCATTATGCAATTACTTACTCTGGTTTTATCTAACAATTACTTTTCTTTCAATGACAAAATCTACTTGCAAACGAGAGGCGTGGCGATGGGCGCGAATGTCGCGCCTACATATGCCAATATCCTCATGGCCTTCCTGGAGGAGCACCGAATCTATGTGGCGCCCCAGTTCCAGTATACTCTGGCCTGGTGGCGTTATATAGATGACGTGTTCCTCCTATGGGGGGGAGGGGAGGACACACTACAGTCATTTGTAACATATCTTAACACCATTGATAGAACCATAAAATTTACAGTAAATTTTTCGGAGATAGAAATGCAATACTTGGATGTATTAGTGACACGTGTAGGGAATACACTATCCACTAACATTTACAGGAAACCAACAGACTCGAACACTACTCTCCACTTTTCTAGTTGCCACCCCAGAAGAATGGTAAGATCATTGCCCTATAGCCAGATGCTTAGGGCACTACGTATTATTGATGATGACAGTAAGTTGGTACCTGCATTAAACAAAATGGCTTCAGTTTTCAAAAACAGGGTCTATCCCTCTACACTTTTGCAATCATGTAGAGACAAAGTAATAGACACCCCTAGAGATAAGCTACTTCAAAAGACACCTGTTAGGAATATGACTTTGCACTCCTCGGTTCGGGCCGCGCAGCCGAGGAAGCGCTGAGTTTGTCCGTTGGTTGCACTAATATTGTCTGAATTGTGTTTTACTTTCCAGCAACACCTGCCTTGCCTGTCAGACTTCTGCCAGTGCAGGGGTTACTGCACTGCTAGATCTGTTCAGCTGAGCTTGGTGCTGGGATCAGGGCTGGTCCAATCAGCTGCTGGACCTAGTCTCTGATCCTGGATAAAAAGCAGTCAGATCCTCAGTTCCCTGCTGGCTATTAGTTGTTACTAGTCCCAGCTCCCCTGCTCCTTTCCCAGCGTTCCCTGTCCCTTATACCCTTGCTATTGGTCTGCCCGTGTTCTGACCTCTTGCTTGACATCTGACTATCTGCTCTCTTTCTGATTTTGTACTGCGTTGTCCGATTGGTTTTGACTCTGTTAGGTGACTATCCTCCATTGGGTTTTGTTTGTCTGTCTACGTTCGTGTGTTCACCTACTCACTGTAGGGACCAACTCCGTGGTTGTCCGCGACCGTTTAGGGTCGTCCATGGCAAGTAGGCAGGGTCATTGGTTGGGGCAAGTTCAGGGCTCACTGTCTTGTCCGTGTCTCCCCAGCCTGACAGAATAGCCAGCCTAAAAAAAAAAAAAAAAAAATTATTTTTGAGCTTGTTTTTGAGCATCCCGAGAAGCTGCGGCCGCGCAGCTTCTCGGGATGCACTGATCGCTTCGATGTTCCGCCCGCACAGTGAGCGGGCGGAACATTAAAGCGATCAGAATACAGGAGCAGGACCTGTCAGCGTCCTCCTCCTGTATTCCCTCCCATAGGCTGCCGGCACTTCATACCAGCAGCCTATGGGACGCCGGGACGTGACCTCTCCGGCAGGCGTGATGATGTGACGTCACCATGCCTGCCGGAAGTCCCGTCCCTGCGGCTCGCAAGATGGAGCCCGAAGAGGAGGAAGAGCTGCTGCCTGCACAGCGTGGATTAGGCGAGTATGGTGTTTGTTTTTTTAGGGGCACCTCTGGGGGCATTATTAGCTCGTGGGGGGCACCTCTGGGGGCATTATTAGTATATGGGGGCACTTCTGGGGGCATTAATAGTGTATGGGGGCACCTCTGGGGGCATTATTAGTGTATGGGGGCACCTCTGGGGGCATTATTAGTATATGGGGGCACCTCTGGGGGCATTATTAGTATATGGGGGCACCTCTGGGGGCATTATTAGTGTATGGGGGCACCTCTGGGGGCATTATTAGTTCATGGGGGCACCACTTGGGGCATTATTAGTTCATGGGGGCACCTCTGGGGGCATTATTAGCTCATGGGGGCACCTCTGGGGGCATTATTATTATATGGGGGCACCTCTGGGGGCATTATTAGTTCATGGGGGCACCTCTGGGGGCATTATTAGTTCATGGGGGCACCTCTGGGGGCATTATTAGTATATGGGGGCACCTCTGGGGGCATAATTAGCTTATGGGGGCTCCTCTGGGGGCATTATTAGTATATGGGGGCACCTCTGGGGGCATTATTAGTATATGGGGGCACCTCTGGGGGCATTATTAGTTCATGGGGGCACCTCTGGGGGCATTATTAGTTCATAGGGGCACCTCTGGGGGCGTTATTAGTATATGGGGGCACCTCTGGGGGCATTATTAGTATATGGGGCACCTCTGGGGCATTATTAGCTCATGGGGGCTCCTCTGGGGGCATTATTAGTATATGGGGGCACCTCTGGGGGCATTATTAGTGTATGGGGGTACCTCTGGGGGCATTATTAGTTCATGGGGGCACCTCTGGGGGCATTATTAGTGTATGGGGGTACCTCTGGGGGCATTATTAGTTCATGGGGGCCACCTCTGGGGGCATTATTAGTTCATGGGGGCACCTCTGGGGGCATTATTAGCTCATGGGGGTACCTCTGGGGGCATTATTAGTTCATGGGGGCCACCTCTGGGGACATTATTAGCTCATGGGGGCAAAGCAGGGAATCCTACATACAGGGGGCACAGCAAGGGATCCTACATACAGGGGGCATCCCACATTCCTACTCGCTTTACTGCACATAACACCAAACAGCGCAGTTACTTTGGGAGCCTACAGGAGGGAGAAAGGAAAGGAAGTTGCTAGAAATGTGCGGAGCCTAAATTGTTTGTCTCGCAGGTTCTGAAAAGATTAAACATATCTGGAAGGAATCATCATGGAGGACTGGACTGGATGGAGAGGAAAAGGGAAAGTGACGCCTCAGATCAAAGAAGACGTCACCTGTGAGTCCCTGTATGACACTTTTCTTATTTTGTAGAACATCATTTAGTAGGGGTGCCCCGAGGTGACAGCTACTACATTATCTGTACTCAGAGATATCACTGTGTTATCTGTGGTGTTACATAGGACTGCAGGTGACATCTACATTATCTGTACTCAGAGATATCACTGTGTTATCTGTGCTGTTACATAGGACTGCAGGTGACTACTACATTATCTGTACTCAGAGGGATATCACTGTGTTATCTGTGGTGTTACATAGGACTGCAGGTGACATCTACTACATGATCTATACTCAGAGATATCACTGTGTTATCTGTGCTGTTACATAGGACTGCCGGTGAAATCTACTACATTATCTGTACTCAGAGATACCACTGTGTTATGTGGTGTTACATAGGACTGCAGGTGATATCAGGTGATTTCTCCAGGTTGCAGAAGTTCAAACTTCATCGTGCCCTGCTGACAGTTTATTATGGGAGTTGTAGTTTTGCAGCATGTGGCTCTTCAGGTTGCAGCACTACAACCCCCATTGTTTCCAACTGGCAGTTTATGATGAGAGTTGTAGTTTTTCAGCTGGAGAGTCACCAGGGCCCATCAGCCTTTAGCTACGCCCCTGATGAAGGCTCTGGTAAACCAGATGCAAGGTCTGAACATGTTGGTTCAGAACCTTGCTGAGCGCGTCCAGGAGCAAGAGACTGCACCCCGGCAGGTGACCATGACCACCCCTCTACCTCCAGAACCTCCTGTGCAGCTCCCTGAAAAGTTTAAGGGAGACAGGAAGAGTTTCCGAACATTTAGAGAGGGGTGCAAGTTGTTTTTTCGTTTGTGCCCCCGCTCCTCTGGAGGCGAGGACCAAAGGGTGGGCATTATTATGTCCCTCTTGCAGGGTCCTCCTTAGGAGTGGGCTTTTTCATTGTCCCCTGGATCCATGGAGTTGACCTCTGTGAATCAATTTTTTGCTGCCCTAGGGCTATTATATGGTGACCCTGACCAGGCAGCAGTAGCAGAGCATCAGCTTACTTCTCTTAGGCAGGGTAAGAGACCTGTAGAAGAATATTGTGCAGAGTTACGGCAGTGGTGTGTACCATCCGGCTGGAATGATCCAGCTCTGCGGTGCCAGTTCCGGATGGGGTTGTCGGATCAGCTTAAAGATCTATTAGTAGTGTACTCTACCCCTGATACTTTAGAGGAGACCATGACATTAGCCATACGTGTGGACAGGTGACTCAGAGACAGACACAGAGAGAAAGACACCCCTGAATCTTCTAAAACCCTGTCCTCTGCTGTTTATACTCCTAAGTTAAGTCCTTCTGTTCCTCTATTGCCAGATGAACCCATGCAACTTGGGGCTGCGGATACCAAGATTAGACGGACCTACCGCCTACAACATAATCTCTGCTTGTACTGTGGACAGGCCGGGCACCGGGTGAGGGAATGTACCTCCAGACCAGAACAACCTCCGGAAAAACTCCAGCGCCTGAGTGACTATCAAGGGGGTCACTCAGGCGCCCAGGTACCTCTTGAAAAACAAAAACAAATTAATGTTGCCTATTTCTTTGTTTTTGGGAGACAAATGTCTTTCCAGTTATGCTCATGTGGATTCCGGGGCCTCAGCCAACTTCATTAACTCAGGTACATTAAATCAGGTACATTACTCCTTCTATGGAGACGCAGGTTGGGTTAGAACACAAGGCGATTCTTGATTTTTTTGGTCATGGATAACTTGTCTTCTGACATAATTTTGGGTTTGCCCTGGTTGGAACAACATAATCCTGTGTTCGATTGGTCCTCTAGGGAGTTGATTAAATGGGGTCCTAAGTGTTCTTCTCACTGTATTGCATTAAATGTCACAGACTGCTCTGCTATGGAGGGAGAGATTCCTAAGTTTTTAGCTGACTTTGCCGATGTGTTTGATGAGAAATCTGTGGAAGTTCTGCCACTGCACCGTCCCTATGATTGTGCGATTGACTTGATCCCTGGATCCAGGTACCCTAAGGGGAGAATTTTTAACTTGTCCAGACCATAGAGGGAGGCTATGTGAGAATATATTCAGGTAAGTCTTCGCAAAGGCCATATCCGTCCCTCCTGTTCTCCCCTAGGTGCTGGATTCTTTTTCGTGGGGAAGAAGGATGGTGGTCTCAGACCCTGTATTGATTACCGTGAATTAAATAAGATCACCATAAAGAATCAACATCCTCTTATCCCTGACTTATTCAATCAGATTGTGGGAGCCCAATGGTTTTCTAAAATTGACCTACGTGGGGCATACAACCTGATAAGAATAAGGGAAGGAGATGAATGGAAAACCGCTTTCAATACTCCAGAAGGACACTTTGGGGGACATTTATGAAGTCCAGCGTTTTTTACGCCGGACTTATAAATGTCCCCGCATCTCCGGCGCTACGGAGATTTATGTAGAGGCGGACCGCCTCTACATAAATCCCGTGCACGTCGGTGCGCACAGCCGAAAACCTACGGCACCTGAAAGGTGGAGTAGGTTTTCGGCGTATCTTTGCGCTGAAAAAATGATAAATCGCTCGGACTCTGAGTCCGCGCCCCCTTAACGCCCCCTTCACACCCCCTCCCCACCCCCCCGGCGTACTCGGCGTGAAGTGCCGATATGCGAATATTTTATTCGCAAATCGGCCATTTGCGAATAAAAAAATATGCAAATTGGCACTTTCCGCCGAAAATCATCCGTACGCCGGATGATACATGTCGCCCTTTGAGTATTTAGTTATGCCATTTGGATTAAGTAATGCACCTGCGGTTTTTCAGCATTTTGTTAATGATGTGTTTCGTGAATATCTTGGACTGTTTTTAGTGGTATACCTTGATGATATTTTAATCATTTCTACCGATTGGTCCTCTCACATATATCATGTTCGTAAGGTGATGGAACTGCTCCAACACAATCATCTGTTTGCAAAACTGTCCAAGTGCCAGTTCGGGATCCAGAAAGTCTCCTTCCTGGAATACATTATCACCCCAAATTCTTTCTGTATGGATCCCCTTAAGGTGGCCGCTATTGAGAAATGGGAGCGCAATGCTAATCTCAAAGCCTTACAAAGATTCTTAGGGTTTGCCAATTATTACAGAAAATTCATTAAGGGGTTCTCCCTCATTGCCAAAGCACTCACTGATATGACTAGAAAGGGGGCTGATCTGACTAATTGGAGTCCTGAAGCTATACAGGCATTTGAACAGTTGAAGAGGTGTTTTTCTGAGGCTCCCTTACTTATTCAACCTGATACTGAACAACCATTTGTCATTGAGGTTGATGCTTCTGAGGTTGGAGTTGGAGCAGTTTTTTCTCAAGGGTCCGAGACTCTGACAAATTTCAGACCGGTAGCCTACTTTTCCAGGAAGTTTTCTTGTACTGAGTGTAACTATGATATTGGTAATAGAGAACTGTTGGCCATCAAGTGGGCCTTTGATGAATGGAGGCATTTCCTTGAGGGAGCAAAGTATAAGGTCAAGGTGTTAACGAATCATAAAAATCTGCTGTACCTCGATAGTGCTGTACCTCGCTTTATTAGACCTGGACCTATTTTTATCGTTGCTCTTTCGCGAAACGTTCGCAAATCGTTCGCATTGAATAAGACATCGTTTGGTCGTTCACAATAGATACGAACGCAATAGCGAATAAATAGCGAAGAAAAACGCAATTACGATCATAAGTAACGATTATTGTTCCATGGAAATGAGTGAACGTTTTCAGGTCTTTCACAATAGCGGTCGTTTGAGATTGTTAATCGTTAACGATTATGCAAACGATAATCGTCCGGTGGAATAGGGCCCTTACTCCTCGACAAGCCAGATGGGCATTATTCTTTATCAGGTTTAATTTTGAAATTACCTTCCGTCCTGGCTCTAAGAATCTTAAGGCAGATGCCCTATCTCGCAGTTTTGATGCCAGCAGTGCCCCCAGAGATGAACCTGAGAAAATTCTAGCCCCTGGAGTGGTAGTAGCCACTATCCAACCTGACCTTGTGGCTCAGGTGGTAGATTCTCAGTCCTTAGCACCCAGAAATACCCCAGAAGGGAAACTCTTCGTACCTCCTAATCTTCGACTCAAAATACCTGCTTTCACGTCATTGGAGGTCCTCTTGGGCCCGAGATGTAAAATTATTTGTTTAAGCCTGTGAAGTTTGTGCCAGGTCCAAGGTCCCTCGAAGACTACCGGAGGGTCTTCTTCATCCTCTTCCCTTACCTGAGACACCTTGGACCCATATTTCAATGGACTTCATCACTGACTTGCCTCCATCAAAAGGAAAAACTGTCATCTGGGATGTTGTTGATAGGTTCTCCAAACTGTTCCATCTCATTCCCCTTAAGAAACTCCCTAATGCACGTACTTTAGCGTCTTTGTTTATTAATCATATTCTACGGCTACATGGGGTGCCTGGAAACATTGTGTCTGACAGGGGGGTGCAGTTTGTGTCTAAGTTCTGGAGGGAGTTCTGTGGTTGATTGGGAACTTCATTATCCTTTTCATCTGCCTTTCATCCTTAGAGCAATGGGCAGACTGAAAGAGTGAACCAGTCATTGGAACAATTCCTTAGATGCTTCGTTTCTAGTGCCCAGGACAAATGGAAGAATATTTGTCCTTGGCAAAATTCGCCCTCAATAATAGGGAAAATCAATCTATCTAAATGTCACAGTTTTTTTGTAACTATGGTTTTCATCCAAGGTATTCATCTGCGCATGCGTCTGAATCTGTTAACCCGTCAGCTGAAAAAACCTATAGTAGACTGTGCACAGTCTTGGCTCGAGCTCTTGAGAGCTTGGCTAAAGCCCAAGAATCTTCCAAAAAACAAGCCAACAAAAGACACATATCTGGTCCAGAGTATTGTGTGGGTGACAAGGTGTGGCTTTCCACCAAAAACTTGAAGCTTAGGGTTGTGTCCGGAAAGCTAGCACCTAAATATATTGGTCCATATTTCATCACTGAGATCATTAACCCATTAATTAATCTTTCAGGTTACAACTGCCAAGAACCATGCACATTCACAATGTGTTTCACAAATCCCTATTGAAGGGGTACGTTAGTCCGGTGTTGCCATCTACTCCCCCTGCTCCTCTGGTCGTTCTGGGGGACCTTGGGTTTGAGGTAGAAAAAATTCTGGACTCTCACTGGGTGCAGAACTCTGTCCAATACCTCATCCATTGGAAGGGGTTCGGCCCAGAGGAGCGAACTTGGGTGGCGAGCAAAGATATTCATGCTCCTCGTCTCAAACGCCAGTTTCATGCTCGCAATCCCTCTAAGCCAAGTCTTTTGGGTAAGGGTCCTGAGGCCCCTCATAAGAGGGGGGGTACTGTTAGGAATATGACTTTGCGCTCCTCGGTTCATGCCGGGCAGCCGAGGAAGCGCTGAATTTATCTGTTGTTTGCACTAATATTGTCTGAATTGTGTTTTACTTTCCAGCCACACCTGCCTTGCCTGTCAGACTTCTGGCAGTGCAGGGGTTACTGCACTGCTAGATCTGTTCAGCTGAGCTTGGTGCTGGGATCAGGGCTGGTCCAATCAGCTGCTGGACCTAGTCTCTGATCCTGGATAAAAAGCAGTCAGATCCTCAGTTCCCTGCTGGCTATTACTTGTTAATAGTCCCTTGACTAGTTGCTTGACATCTGACTATTCGCTCTCTTTCTGATTTTGTACTGTGTTGTCCGATTGGTTTTGACACTGTTAGCTGACTATCCTCCATTGTGTTTTGTTTGTCTGTCTACGTGTTAGCAACTTACCTGACTTTGCATCAGCACCGGTCTCCTGTGTTCAGGGCGCGCAGACAAGACGCCGCTGATGGTAATCTGTACACTGGCCTATTTCTCTGCTCAGGTTGCCTCTGTTGTGTTCTCTGGCATTGCAGGGTTAACCTTGGTTTGGCTTGCATTCTGTGACAGGCAGGTTTGCTCCCAGTGTGTGTGTGTGTGTGTGTGTGTGTGTGTGTGTATGTGTTTCAGGTGTCTCTGGTTGGAGATTAGGGGCTGGGCCAATCCTGTCCTGAACCAGATTCCTGGTTCCTCATATAACACAGTCTGTGTCTGCAGGAGTTGCTGGGTATTTTGGTGTGTATCCACACAGTGTCTCAGCTCCCTGGTTTGTTATTGTCTCCTGTTTCTGATCTTTTGGCTTGTTCCTAGACCTTCCTTGTTTGCAGCTTGCCCTGATCTTCTGCCTGTGTTCTGACCTTGCTTTCGCCTTGTGACTCTGTACCTCTGCTACCTGACAGTGTATGACCCGGATTGCTGACCTTTCTTTATTGTGTTTTGTTTGTCTTCTTTTGTCTTGTGTTTCACCTACTCAGTGTAGGGAACGTCTCCAAGTTACCCGCTGTCATCTAGGGCAGATTGTGGTAAGTAGGCAGGGGCACTGGATTGGGTCAGTTCAGGGCTCACTTGTCTGTGTCTCTGCTCTTACACCTGACTAGTCATTACATAATACCCAGCCTACACTGCCCCCCTTTGACATGGCGTCTATGCAAGAATTAGTCAGCCAAATGGAAGGGGTGGCAGGATTAGTCACTGAATTGGCCAAACAGGTGGATCAGTTGTCTGCTCAGCAGGTTCAGGTAGCCACTATATCCCCTCCTGCTCCTAGGCCTAGCAGACCTATAATGTTGTTGCCAGACAGGTTTGCAGGTGATAGAGAGAAATTTGAATCATTTAGAGACTCTTGCAGACTTTATTTTCGGATTAACCACTTCTGCTCTGAACAGGAGAAAGTAGGCATTGTAGTCTCATTACTCCAGGGGCTTGGGCTCTCAAAATTCCACCAGAAGCGGAGGAATGGAGTAATTTGGAGAAATTCCTTTTGTCTCTTGGGGTTATTTATGGTCAAACTGATTATGTGTCATTGGCGGAAGATAATTTACTCTCCATCCGACAAGGCAAACGACCGGTGGAGGATTACTGTTCTGAATTCAGAAAATTTTGCATTGTTACTTCTTGGGGTGAACCTTCACTTAAGGCTTTTTTAAGCAGGGTTTGACTGAAGATATAAAAGATGCATGGGTGGGTCATCCAGAACCTACCACGTTAGAGAGTGCTATGACATTGGCGGTGAGGATAGATAGACGCCTTAGGGAAAGACGTAAGGAGAAAGACTCCTCTGACATCTCTAAATCTTTCTCTCCTGTCTCCTCAACCTATAAATGTTTACCTAATGCTCTCTCCCTGAGTCAGGAGGAACCCATGCAGCTGGGTTCTGTGAATGCCATGGCAAGGCGAGCTCATCACATCCAGAACAATCTGTGCCTATATTGTGGAGAGCCTGGACATCGTGTGAACAGGTGTCCATCCAAGCCTACTAGTCCTAGTCAGCCATCGGAAAAACTCCAACGCTTGAGTGACGAACGGGAGCGTCACTCAGGTGGACACGTATCTACTATTAAGATTGACAAACTGATGTTGCCTGTGATTTTGTCTGTGGGGGACAAGCAAATTTCTGGTTCAGCTCAGGTAGATTCTGGAGCTTCTGAAAACTTCATCAGTTCTTTGTTTTTGTCTGGGTTAAATATATGTCCCCTGCTTCTTGAAAATCCTGTGTCAGTGACGGGTGCGGATTTTACCCCATTGGCCATGGGTAAAATCCGATACGTTACACCTCAGTTAAATGTTTAGATTGGGTCCATTCACTTTGAGAGCATTCACTTCCTGGTCATGGATAATCTCACGTCCGATGTTATTTTAGGATTGCCATGGTTAGGTCTGCATAACCCTGTCTTTGACTGGTCATCACAAGAATTAATCAAATGGGGTAAACAGTGTGATTCTCATTGTGTTTCCTTAAACCTTAACAAGAATATTACTGATGAAGGTCCTATCCCTGATTTATTTGCAGATTTTGCCGATATATTCTCTAAAAGCTCTGCTGACCTATTACCCCCACATCGTGACTATGATTGTGCCATAAATCTTGTTCCAGGTTCTAGGTTTCCAAAGGGGAGAATCTTTAATCTGTCCATTCCAGAAAGAGAGGCCAATGCGAGAGTACATTCAAAAGAGTTTATGCAAGGGTCACATCCGTCCTTCTTCATCTCCCTTAGGGACAGGATTTTTCTTTGTTGGGAAGAAGGACGGAGGTTTGCGTCCCTGTATTGATTATAGGGAACTAAACAAGATAACCATAAAAAACCAATACCCTCTGCCATTAATTCCTGACCTCTTTAATCAGGTTTTGGGTGCCCAGTGGTTCTCAAAAATTGATCTATGTGGGGCCTATAATCTGGTTAGAATTAAAGAGGGCGATGAATGGAAGACGGCATTTAATACCCCTGAGGGGCATTTGGAATACTTAGTGATGCCCTTCGGTCTCAGCAATGCTCCAGCTGTTTTTCAACATTTTGTAAACGATGTGTTCAGAGAGATCTTGGGTCGATATGTTGTGGTCTACCTCAATGATATATTGATATTCTCCCCTGACTGGTCTTCTCATGTTAAGGCTGGGTTCACACTATGTATATTTGAGGCTGTATTTGGTCCTCATGTCAGGTCCTCATAGCAACCAAAACCAGGAGTGGATTGAAAACACAGAAAGGCTCTGTCCACACAATGTAGAAATTATTTTTTCTGCCAGTAACCCTTTCATCATTCACATTAAACTCCTTTTGAGGTACATAGATGACCTCTTTATCATCTGGGAGGGTTCTGAGACTGCGTTCCAGGAGTTTGTGCACTACCTTAATGAGACTAATGGTTCTAATATGATATTTACATACAAATTTGGTGGGCAGAGTATAGAATTTCTTGATGTTTGGATCGAGGCCAGAGAAGGCGCACTTCACACTTCAGTCTACCGAAAACCCACCTCTAGCAATTCACTACTACACTACCACAGCTCACATCCAGCTACGGTACGCAATGCCATCCCCTTTGGTCAGATGACCAGACTTAGAAGAATCAACTCTTCCTATGACAGTTTTCACAGACAGGCTAAGTCATTAGAAACTAGACTCCAGAGAAGAGGGTATCCAGAGAAAGTTGTATCAGAGAGTTTAGAGAGGACTTCCGGTTCCGGCGCGTATGGGATGGCAGCAGTGTGAGTGAGCTCCTCCACCCTCCGCTCATAATATCGCTCCCCGCTCTGACTCCTGACATTACCGGCCCTGCCGGACCACATCTCTGACTTCTCTAAGTGCCGAGGAGTCGGAGGCACCACTTCATTAAGCGGGGAACCAGTTATACACCTCCCCATAAGCCCTCCTTCATTTACCTCACAGCTCTGTCACAGGGACACCTAAGATGGCGCCGACACGAGGTGCTGCTGCTGAGGCACACACAGAGGAAACACATACCTCACAAACCCCAGTGCCGGACCTCTGTGACACCATAATACCAGGACTAAATATGTCTTGCAAGGCACTGGCAATTCAAGTGTCCAAAATGATATTAAATGACATAAAATCCTCTCTTGAGGCCACCATAGTTTCCTCCCCAGCAACCATACAGGGAGATATAGCAACGCATACCTCACAGATTACTGAACTTCAGGAGAGAGTCAGCTTGTTAGAAGATGAAATACATTCTACAAAAATAAAACTACAACAGAATGTCACAGCTTCATTGCAAACAAAGACTGATGATCTAGAGAACCGCTCTAGGCGCAACAATTTACGTATTATAGGTTTACCTGAATCCATTCCAGCCATGCAATTACATGCTATATGTTCTCTAGAAATTCCCCAAGCCTTGGGTATCTCCGGTCACATTACTGTGGAAAGAGCGCACCGTGTGGGACCCCCACCAGCGAAACAAAAGCAAGATGCAAATAAAAAAGGACAGAAACCCAGACAAGTGATTGTCAAGTATCTGAATTATAATGATAAAAACAACATTTTACAAAGCTCTAAAAAATCTACAGTTGATGTTGCAATTCATGGCCACAAAATCCTCATGTTTAATGACTACTCCGCAGCAGTGGTTCAAAAACGTAAAGCTTTTGCACACATATGCTCATCATTGGTAAAAAATCAAATACGATTTGCTCTTCTTTATCCTGCCATACTGACAGTTTTCAAATCAGATGGTTCAGCCTCTCTTTACAGTTCTCCTTAGGAAGCCATTTCTTCCCTTAAAGATGTAAAGGGTCTTACTCCACCTATTCAAGACAAGCACAAGAGACGACGTTTGGATAGTCCTACTGACACGGTAGAAAAAATGGAATAATTAGGAACTCCATCTCTATTCTGTTGGACGCTATGCTGCTCATTAAAACTGAGTATTTTTTCTCTATTTAGCCCTATATATGTTGACTAAATACTATATTAGGGACACCTTGTTACTACATTATTATTTTCTTTTGTCTAGGTAGTAATGCATTTGGTGGTGTGTGTGTCTGTGTGTAAGTATGTATTTATGTATATGTATATATGTATATATGTGTGTGTGCATGTATGTGTATGTATATGTATAATTCCACCTTGTATGGTTTTAAGTTTAAGTACAACTTCTTTAAGTACTAATCATTATATACTGGCTCTTCCTTTTATTTTATTTTATTTATTTGCTTCCCTGTGACAACTCACACATTTCTCAGGAGGGTAGGGATGTGTATGTCTTTAATTTTAATATATACTCATACTCATACTCATTTAGTGGAGCGGAGGTTGATGTGACCTCTCCACCAGTTATTTCTTTCTCTTTATTTCTTCTCCATAATGCGGAGTTTGCGAATGCTCCGAACATTGGACAATACGAAAAAAGTGAAGTCCACATCTCACTTTATTCGCTTAGTTTATATTGCTAACTGTTTTATTCTTAGGTATATCACCTTTAGTTTGTCTGAAAATGCTACATGCTATCCTCTTTTTCTGCCTGAAAGGGTTACCCACTATGTTATTGTGCTTCCAGGGTCTCTTCTTAACACCTCCTCTTCTATTAATATTGTATGAAATTAATCACTTGGAATGTTAAGGGACTACGTTCCCCATCTAAGAGGACTTCTATACTGAAACACCTTAAGAGACTTAGGGCCGATATAGTATTATTGCAAGAAACACATTTAACTGAATTGGATTATTTCAGACTCAAACGTTTTTGGGTGGGTGCAGTTTATGGTTCACCAGCTATTAACCGTAAAGGCGGGGTAGTTATTCTTACACATAAAAATTTAGCCTGTACGGTATTATCTCAATATCAAGATGATGAAGGCAGGATATGTCATCTTCTTATTGACACTCCAGCGGGCAAATATAGCATATATAACGTTTATGGTCCCAACACTCAGAGACCTGATTTTTTAAAAAAAATTGGAAAACCTCATTCTGCAAGATGACAATAATCTTAAAATAGTTGGTGGAGACCTAAATACTGTTCTTAATACAACTGAAGATAGAAAAAGAACTAAGACCCCTATTGTACATACTTCATCAGATAATATTTTATCCAACTTCCTTAATTCTACCTCCCTATCTGATTCTTGGCGTCATCTACACCCAGATGGTAGAGAATACTCTTTTTACTCTCACTCCCAAACTGCCTGGTCAAGAATAGACTACTGTTTAGTGTCACCGGACTCTCTTGGCAGAGTAGAAGACTCTGAAATTCATGATATAGTAATTTCGGATCACTCCCCTGTTAGTTTACAATTAAGAGATATTTTTCAGAAGGGATCCGATATTATTTGGAGATTTCCTTCTCATTTAGCTAATGATGAATCATTTATCAAACTATTAAAAAAATGGTGGTCAGACTTTTATTCTAACAATGCTGAACATACACAATCCCCAATACTTTTCTGGGAGACTGCAAAAGCAGTTCTAAGGGGCCAAATAATTTCTTATGTGGCTGCCCAGAAACGTGAAGCACGTAAAAACTATCTTCAACTTTCCCAAGATCTGCGCTCTACATACACTCTTTTCCTGTCTTCCCCTACAGATGACAATAAATCTAAATGGACAGCAGCTAGACAAGCTTTCGAAATTGCACAGGAAAAACTCAATGCTATATATAGAGATCAATACATATCCCGTTTATTCCGCTATGGTAATAAATCAGGGAAAATGTTAGCTAACCTTGCTTAAGGACGTAGACCTACTACACATATCCCTGCTCTCAAAGATACAGCGGGTAATGTACAAAAAGATCCTAAAGTCATATCACAACTTTTACAACAATTTTACCACTCACTATATTCCAAAGATAGGCTTGATCTAGCTGCTGGTAAGAACTTTCTAGAATCATTACCTCTACCGTCTCTTGATACCCCTTCTCTTGATTCTCTCAACGCCCCAGTCACATTGGAGGAAATTACTGCCACTATCTCTACACTTAAAAATAACAAAGCTCCAGGCCCTGATGGCTATAGTGCGGAATTTTATAAATCTATGTCTTCTGTCATCTCCCCTACCCTTCTTTCTACTTTCCAAACTATTCTGACTGACCATCACATGCTCCCCTCGGGAGATACTGCATATATCAAAATACTACATAAACAGGGGAAGGATCCGACATCTCCTAATTCGTACAGGCCAATCTCTTTTATAAATGTAGACCTAAAATTGTTGGCAAAGATTATGACCAATAGATTGGCAGACATCCTACCATCACTAATAGGCAGCCATCAAGTTGGCTTTATAAAAGGACGTTCTGGTGTCACTAATATAAGAACGGTACTAGCGGCCCAGTCTGGTGTCCAATCTGGGGGTCGTTTCAGCCACTCTCCAGGTCTGTTGGCAATTGACGCCGAAAAGGCTTTTGATAATATCAGCTGGGAGTGGCTGGACATGACCTTAACAAAATTTGGTATCACAGGTCAATTCAAAGATTTTATTTCCACAATATACACATCTCCGAAAGCTAGAATTCATACCCCGGGTTTCCTTTCAGATAGGTTTCCCTTACAAAAAGGTACCAGACAGGGTTGCCCCCTATCCCCTCTATTGTTCAATTTGGCGATGGAGCCTCTTGCTAGATATCTTATTTCTTCTGACTTTTTCTCAGGCATACGGGTTGGTTCCCAAATCATCAAAGTTACATGCTTTGCTGATGATACTTTAATATATTTAGATAACCCAGATCTACATGTTCCGGCAGTATTAGATGCCTTAAAATTTTTTGGTTCCTTTTCTGGGTATAGAATCAATATACATAAATGTCAACTTCTTTACCTAACTCCACATAAGAGGTCTACTTCGGGTCCTGCGGGGGTCTCCATCGCTAAATCCTATATTACTTATCTTGGAATCCAGATTGGCAGAACTCCCTCCTCACTATATTCCCTGAACTATCGCCCTATAATTAAGAGAATAAAACAAGATCTCCAGAGATGGGAATCTCTACTATTGTCAATTCTAGGACGTACCCACTTAATCAAAATGATGTGTTTTAAAAAAAACTGTTATATCCAATGCAAACAATACCCCTTTTACTCAAACATTCTGACGTTTCCCTACTCCAATCATATTTCACTAAATTTATTTGGCAATCAAAGAGACCTCGTATTGCCTATTCCACTCTCTGTCTCCCTACTTCTAAAGGTGGTGCTCAATGCCCAGATATTAGATTATATAATTTAGCCGCTCTCTTTCGCCATGCTAAAGATTGGATTATGGACACGTCATATTTCTCCAATATCTTAATTGAGAAAGCTTTAGCAGCACCTTGGCCTTTACCCACCCTGCTACATGCTAAATTACCAGAACTACCCCCAGAAATTAAGAGAAGTGTTATCTTTAAAGACACCATTGCCACATGGAAGGCGATACGAAAATTATATGGTTTACCCTTTTGCCTATCGAAAAGATTTCCTCTGTGGCATTCACCACTTTACCCACCTGACTCAGACAAATTAGACTACTCAGAGTGGCAGAGTGCACGTTTCTTCTGTTGGGGATCTGCTGGATACTAATTCCAACACTTTCTTGTCATGGGATGTCGTCAGAACACGATTTAAATTGTCTTCATTTAATTTACCTCAATACGATTCTATAATTGAATTTCTTACTTCCAGAGTGCGGGACATAGCAGAAGCAGAAAGTGATATGGAATTTGATAATCTATTCCCAACACCACCGGTTCATAATTCTTTATCACATACATATGGAGAACTTAGATCACGCTCTCAAAAGAATTTATCTAGACAAATTTTTTTCAAAAAATGGTCCTCCGTAATTTTTTCAGAGGATCTGACCCAACAAATATTGAGAGGATCTCAACTAGTGCATTCTGCCACTCCCAATGTGGTTCTACGTGAAATACATTTCCGCTTTATACACAAGGCTATATATGCCTTTAATATTCCTTTTTCCAACTCCCACACTTCTCACATAAACAGTTGCCCGAAATGTTCACTTCCTAAAGCAGACTTGTTTCACTGTGCCTGGGCCTGCACACGAGTGCAGGAATTTTGGGACTCTGTGCGGCTCTATCTTTTGTCCACTTGGGGCCATGCCATACCACTTCTCGCTCTTAGTTATCTTTTTCATTTTATTGATATAGAATCTACTACTCCCTCTCCTAAATTACTTACTTCTAAAGGAATTCATTTAACTCTATTAGTTTCCCTGAAATGTTTATTAAGACACTGGATACTGGATACTCTACCAGACATTTCTGAGGTAATCTCCGCTCTGAAGGAGATCTTTCATTGGGAACTTTTGGATGTATTGCGCACCAAAGAAAAATCAACAAAAACATTTATGTCCAAATGGACACAATTTCTAATTCATGATTTTACTATAGAAGAGAGAGACTCTGTCATTAATCAGTTTAAGGACACTGATTGGTATTGCATGGCCGCCCAAAAGGGAACTCTGGGAGCACTCCAAATATCTTAAGCTTTTCCCTTTCTCTGTTAAAGACAAATCTCTCCATTCTATTGGTAGCATATTTGAATATCTGACATCTATACCATGTTTTAAGGTGATATTATAAATTACTGTTTTTCTACTTACGTTTTTGGTAAGACTACGTTATATTGTATATGATAATATATCTTTTAAGGTTATTACAAAGGCTCATTGTATCTGTATGATATTGTAAACATACAATCCTTTGTTGCCTGTGAGCAACTTTCTTTTTGAATATGTAATGAATTTTCAATATGTATGTTCAAATATTACATAAGCCACTAATAAAATATCGTTTAAAAAAAAAAAAAGAGAGTTTAGAGAGAGTGGCCAACTTGGATAGGAACACCTTATTGTATCACACACATAGGGATACGAGCCCAGATAGGTTCTCCTTTGTTTTCCAGAATACCCCGCTTAACAGTATCATCTCATCTGCAATTAGGAAAAACTGGAGGTTGCTAGAAGCTGATTCTGACCTGAACCCTAAGGTCAGTAACCCCCCAGTCATCACCTTCAGAAAAAACAAAACAATAGGTGACATGCTGAATATGGCTCATAATAGTAAACCCCAAGATTCCAATTGGCTGAGGCAAGCTTTACCTGCAGGGAACAAGAAGTGTAGGCAGTGCGGATACTGCAGCTTCATGCATGATAAGCCTTACATTAAGCTTAATGGTACGGATATTACTGTAACAGAGTTCATCACATGTCAAAGTACCTATGTAGTATACGTCATTTTCTGTCCGTGCATGTTCTTTTACGTCGGCAAAACCAAAAGGAAAATGTGGATACGCTATAAAGAACATATGTACTCTGTTAGGACCGGCAAAGGTGTCCTGCGCCTAATTGACCATATACGCACGGTACACAAGGGAGATAGGAGCTGCGTCAAATACATGGGCTTAGAAAGGGTTAAAGCCCCCACGGACGGTAGCGATTGGCACAGACGGTTACTGTCCAGAGAGGTCTATTGGATCTCAAAGCTGAATGCTGTTGGACCGCTCGGGCTTAACGAGTGCAATGATTATAACAACTGCCTATGAATTGTGTTTTTACTATTTTTTGTGTCACGGGTGATTTTTTGTTTACCTTGGTGAATGGTATTTTAAACACTCCCCTCCCAGAGGTCAGGTGATTTCCCGATAGGAAGAAGCGCCGACCAGGCGTGAAACGTCGTCCCGGGGGTGTGAGCGCCCGCTATCCATCTGTCCTCCCTCACCTTTGGATTGATGTCGCATTGAATTAAAGTTACTCAGCTTGTAACATTGGGTGAGTGCCCCAGTCTCCTTTCTACGTTTTATTGTATTCCTGAGAATGTTGTCTCTGATAGAGGGGTTCAATTTGTGTCTAATTTCTGGAGAGTTTTGTGGAAAATTGGGTATGTCACTGTCATTTTCATCTGCATTTCACCCTCAGACTAATGGTCAAACTGAACAAATTAATCAATCACTCTAACAGTTTCCTATATGTTTTGTCTCTGATACCCAGGATAAATGGAAAGATTATCTGCCTCTGGCCGAATTTGCTTTTTAACAATAAGAAGTCATCTTCCACATGCATGTCTCCGTTCTTCTGTAACTATGGTTTTGATCCCAGATACTCATCTGTTCATAGTTCAGAGTCTGTAAACCCATCAGCTGAATGCATTTTCAAAAAACTGTGCACAGTTTGGGCCCAAGCTCATGAGAACTTGGTTAAAGCCCAAAAATCTTCTAAAGCTCAATCTAATAAAAGACGCATATCTGGCCCAGATTACAAGGTTGGTGATAAGGTTTGGTTGTCTACAAGAAACTTGAAATTGAAAGTACCATCATGGAAACTAGATCTGCATTTTTAGGAAAATACATAGTGCTTGAAAAGAGCGCCCCTTTACCAGTGACTTCCCTTTAAGAGAAACTTGGATTCCATTCCTTTAAGAGCGACATGGGTCCCTATAAGAGTGACTTGGGTCCCATACCTTTAAGAGCGACTTGGGTCCCTTTAAGAGTGACTTGGGTCCCGTCCCTTTAAGAGCTACATGGATCCCTATAAGAGCTACATGGATCCCTTTAACCCTTAGGGGACACAGCCAGTTTTCATTTTTGCATTTTCGTTTTTTCCCTCCTCATGTATATAAGGCCATAGCGCCTGCATTTTTCCACCTAGAGACCCAAATGAGCCCTTATTTTTGGCGCAACTAATTGTACTTTGCTATGGCAGATGTAATTTTTGCCTAAAATGTGCCGGGAAACCAGAAAAAAATTATATGTGTGGTGAAATTGAAAAAAAAAATGTTTTTTTTTTATTGGGGGGGGGGGGGGGGGGTTGTTTTTACTATGTTCGCCCTGGGGTAAAACTGACTCGTTATATATGTTCCTTAAGTTGTTACGATTACAACGATATGTAACATGTATAACTTTTATTTGATTTGATGGCTTGTAAAAAATTAAAACCTTTTAAAGAAAATATATGTTCCTTAAAATCGCTCCATTCCCAGGCTTATAGCGCTTTTATCCTTTGGTCTATGGGTCTGTGTGAGGTGTCATTTTTTGCGCCATGATGTGATCTTTCTATTGGTACCTTGACTGCGCATATATGACTTTTTGATCGCTTTTTATTACAATTATTCTGGATTTGATGCGACCAAAAATGCGCAATTTTGCACTTTGGGATTTTTTTGCGCTGACGCCGTTTACCGTGTGAGATCAGGAATGTAATTAATTAATAGTTTGGGCGATTATGCACGCGGCGATAGCAAACATGTTTGTTTATTAATTAATTTATTTATTTTTATTTATAAAATGGGGAAAGGTTGGTGATTTAGACTTTTATTAGGGGAGGGGATTTTGTGTTATTAAAAATACATTTTTCTTTTACTTTACACATATACTAGAAGCCCCCCTGGGGGACTTCTAGTATATGCACTCTGATCTCTCATAGAGATCCATGCAGTATAGTTATACTGCATGAATCCATGAGATCGGTGTTCTATTACTTTTGGCTGCTGCAGCCAAAAGCAATAGAATGCCGAGCCGGGATCAGCGCCATTACGGAGCAGACCCCGGCCCGGGGTGGATGCGGGGATCGCCCCCCAGCAATCGCGCCGCAGGGGGGCGATCCCCCCACTAGACCACCAGGTATGGAGATTAGCAAGTATTTAGAAGCAGCTGTCAACTTTGACAGCTGCTTCTAAGTACTTAATTAGCGGGCACGGCGATCGGACCGTGCCCGCTAATAGCCGCGAGCCCGGGCTACATGCGGCACCCGGGATCGCGGCAGTTCAGAGGGGGGTCGCCGCGCGACCCCCCTCTGAACTCCCATAGCGGCACGAGGACGTTCAATAACGTCCTGGTGCAGCTATGGGTTAAGAGCGACTTGGATCCTTTTAAGAGCGACCTGGGTCCCTTAAAGGGACCCAGGTCGCTCTTAAAGGGACCCAGGTCGATCTTTAAAGGGAATCATTTCGCTCATAAAGGGACCCATTTAGCTCTTAAAAGGACCAAGGTCGCTCTTAAAGGGGCCCAGGTAACTCTTATAGGGGCCCAGGTCGCTCTTAAAGGAACCCATTTCGCTCTTAAAGGGGCCCAGGTCGCTCTTAAAGGCACCCATTTTGCTCATAAAGGGACATATTTCGCTCTTAAAGGGACATATTTCGCTCTTAAAGGGACCAAGGTTGCTCTTAAAGGGACCGATTTATCTCTTAAAGGGACATATTTCGCTCTTAAAGGGACCCATTTTGCTCTTAAAGGGACACATTTAGCTCTTAAAGGGACATATTTCGCTCTTAAAGGGACATATTTTGCTCTTAAAGGGACCAAGGTCGCTCTTAAAGGGACCAATTTTGCTCTTAAAGGGACATATTTCGCTCTTAAAGGGACCCAGGTCGCTCTTAAAGGGACCCATTTTGCTCTTAAGGGGACCCAGGTTGCTCTTAAAGGGACATATTTCGCTCTTAAAGGGACCCATTTCGCTCTTAAAGGGACCCAGGTCGCTCTTAAAGGGACATATTTTGCTCTTACAGGGACCCATTTTGCTCTTAAAGGGACACATTTAGCTCTTAAAGGGACATATTTCGCTCTTAAAGGGACCTAGGTCGCTCTTAAAGGGACATATTTTGCTCTTAAAGGGACCAAGGTCGCTCTTAAAGGGACCGATTTTGCTCTTAAAGTGACATATTTCGCTCTTAAAGGGACCCAGGTCGCTCTTAAAGGGACATATTTTGCTCTTAAAGGGACCAAGGTCGCTCTTAAAGGGACCGATTTTGCTCTTAAAGGGACATATTTCGCTCTTAAAGGGACCCAGGTCGCTCTTAAAGGGACCCATTTTGCTCTTAAAGGGACCCAGGTTGCTCTTAAAGGGACATATTTCGCTCTTAAAGGGACCCATTTCGCTCTTAAAGGGACCCAGGTCGCTCTTAAAGGGACATATTTTGCTCTTACAGGGACCCATTTTGCTCTTAAAGGGACACATTTAGCTCTTAAAGGGACATATTTTGCTCTTAAAGGGACCTAGGTCGCTCTTAAAGGGACATATTTTGCTCTTAAAGGGACCAAGGTCGCTCTTAAAGGGACCGATTTTGCTCTTAAAGTGACATATTTCGCTCTTAAAGGGACCCAGGTCGCTCTTAAAGGGACCCATTTTGCTCTTAAAGGGACCCAGGTTGCTCTTAAAGGGACATATTTCGCTCTTAAAGGGACCCATTTTGCTCTTAAAGGGATATATTTCGCTCTTAAAGGGACCCATTTTGCTCTTAAAGGGACCCAGGTCGCTCTTAAAGGGACCCAGGTCGCTCTTAAAGGGACATATTTTGCTCTTACAGGGACCCAGGTTGCTCTTAAAGGGACCCATTTTGCTCTTAAAGGGACATATTTCGCTCTTAAAGGGACCAAAGTCGCTCTTAAAGGGACCGATTTTGCTCTTAAAGGGACATATTTCGCACTTAAAGAGACATATTTCGCTCTTAAAGGGACCAATTTTGCTCTTAAAGGGACCAATTTTGCTCTTAAAGGGACCCAAGTCGCTCTTAAAGGGACCCAGGTCGCTCTTAAAAGGACCCAGGTCGCTCTTAACCCCTTAACGACATCGGGCGTAAACTTATGCCCTCGCGCCCTGGTACTTGGCGCATCAGGGCGTAAATTTACGCCCGATGTTTCCCCGATTGCTGCGTGTTCGGGGAAGATGGCATGCTATAAATCATAGCAGGCCATCATAGCTTCTCGGCACGGGGGGTGGTTAACACCGTTCGGGCCGGTGGCACGGCGATCAGAGTCTCACAAAATAAAAAATACCTGCCCTGGACCCTTCAGCTAGGTAGCCGAGGGGTCCAGAGCAGGTATTTGTACATTACTCACCTGTCCCGGGCTCCTGATCGGCGTCTTCCGGGTTCGCGGCGTCCTCCGTCTTTCCGGCGCGTCTTTGGATCTTTCCGGCGGTCCCCGTCGTCTTCTTTCGGCTATTTCCGGCTCCAGCCTCGTCATTTTCCGGATTTTGCGCTCTGCTGCCCTCTAGCGGCTGATATGTGTAATACACTTATCAGCAGCTACAGGGATGTTCAGAATGTAGAAAAAGGTTTTTTTTTTTTTCCAAATTTTTTTTTTTTCTATTTTCCGCACCCTATCGCCGCTGAGTGTTGATCAGCATCGCACTAAAGTGCGCTGCTAATCAGCAACTCCTCCTTTTTGGCGTAGGGTGTTTTTTTTCTATTTTCTACTGCCACGGTCTGCTGATAAGTGCCGCATATAAGTGCGGCATTTATCAGCAACTCCTTTGTTGGCGTAGGTTTTTTTTTTATACTTACTGTAAAAAAAACACGTAAAAAACACTACATTACACCACACTACATTGAATAAAGTTTGACACTACACCACTACATACCCCATATACCAATCCCCGTATAAAGATGGCCCCCAGGGTGTTTTCGGCGTCAGAGGGATACGTTATTATTGCCTCCGACACCGAAACAGCCAGTGAGGATGAATAGGGGGAACCTTCTTTCCTCCATTCATCCTCATCATCCAGTGACGTGTCTGGGGGTGGCGTAGCGTACGCTGCCCCCCTAGACACGTCTTTTCCGCCAGTACCGTCCCAATAAGAGATCACGGTATGGTGTGAAATTCTCTGTGAGCGTACCTCAGGGTACACTTTAGGGTACGTGCACACTGCGGAATGGCGAAGGATAACCCTTCGTGCATTCCGCAGCTGGCACCCGCCGGCGGACTGATGCGGGCGCATGTCTCTACCCGTGTCATAGACTCCATTCTATGCACGGGCGGATTTCGTCGTCCATCCAAAGAATGAAGACGTTGGATGGAGAGAGGAATCCGGCCGTGCATAGAGTGGAGTCTATGACACGGACGGAGACGCGCGCCCGCATCAGTCAGCCAGCGGGTGCCAACTGCGGAATGCACGAAGGGTTATCTGTCGCGATTCCGCAGTGTGCACGTACCCTTACAGTGTATGTATGAAGGGACACCCGAATCCAGCCCCCAGATGCCCCCAGATTCCCCCCCATCCTCGGAGTTAGTGGGAAGATCGCTCGGGAACTGATCTTCCCACTGCTGGATAAAGGTTACCACCTGTATGGGGATAACTTTTATACCAGCACCCCCTCTTCTGGTCCCTCGCTGCCTGAGCTACTGTAGCTTGCGGCACGATCCGAACATATCAGAAGTAGTAATAGAGCCCTAATATTTAGCAGCCATGGAGCGGACCCAGCGCTTCTGTATATGAAGGACCCCGTATCGCACCAGGTCAACATTTTCCAGGTGACGTCCCTCACACTGGAAAACAGGAGGCCCCAGAAGGAGTGCAGAGTGTGGCGTAACAGGGGGATCAGGAAGGACACCATTTTCCAGTGTGACACCTGTCCTGATCACCCCGGCCTCTGCATACTGGATCGCTTCAAGGCGCACCACACGTCATTGGGGTTGCACATTATCTAATTATTGTCCCTTATTCCTATTTCAGGGGTCACGTTGATCCAGGGATTATTCTGATCGTCATTATGGAGTCGGGAAGGAATTTTTCCCCTGTGATGAGGCTACTGTCGTCTGCCTCACAAGGGTTTTTTGCCTTCCTCTGGATCAACACAGGTTGAATTTGATGGACACCTGTCATTTCCAACCTTATAAACTAATAGTTGGCCTAATACCCCCAAATAAATTAGAATTGTCCCTTTTCCCCAGCTAAATAGGTATGGCCGCCATTCCCATTAGAGGATGCCATGATGCAATTACAAAGCCTCTGTGCGGCCAGGACAGTAGAAACCCCCCACAAGTGACCCCATTCTGGAAACTACACCCCTTAAGGAATCTAACAAGGGGGGCAGCGGGGATATGGCCCCCTGGTGACGGCCACATTTGGGACGTGAAAATGAAAAAAATTGTATTTTTTATTTTCTCGGCACATGTTCTACGTAAGTGACTGTCACCAGTGGGGTCCTTATCCTCACTGCACCCCTTGTTAGATTCCTTATGGGGTGTAGTTTCCAGAATGGGGTCACTTATGGGGGGTTTCTACTGACCTGGCAGCACAGGAGCTTTGTAATTGCGACATGGCCTCCAGCCTCCATTCCAGCCTCTGTCTCTCTGTCCCTTTGGTGGCGCTCTGTGCCCATATGGCACATGCCCACATGTGGGGTATTTTCGTACTCAGGGGAAACTACCCTACATGTTTTGTGTTCATTTTCTTTTTTAACCCCTTGTGGAAATGGAAAAAATCAAGGCTAGACCAACATTTAGTGTAATTTTTGTAAAATTTTTACTCTAAATCATTAATCTTGTCATGATTTTTTCATTTTCACAAGGGGCTAAAAGATAAAAAAAAACACTAAATGTGTAGCGCAATTTCCCCTGAGTACGGAAATACCCCACATGTGGACATAAAGCGCCATGCGGGTGCAGGGTAAGCCTCCGAAGGGAAGGAGCGCCATTTCGTTTTTGAAGGCTGGATTTGGATGGAATGGATTTCGAGGGGCCATGTTGCATTCAAAAGGCCCCTGTGTTGCCAAGACAGTTGAAACCCCCCACAAGTGACCCCATTATGGAAACTACACCCCTCAAGGAATGTAACAAGGGGTGTAGTGAGCATATGGACCCCACTGGTGACGGGCACAAATGTGGAACAATGTGGCGTGAAAATGAAATATTACATTTATTACACTATAATGTTGGTTTAGCCTTGAATTTATCATTTTCACAAGGGGTTAAAAGAGAAAAAAACACACAATATGTGTAGAGCAATTTCCCCCGAGTCCGTAAATACCCCACTTGTGGACATAAAGCGCCATGTGGGCGCAGGACAAGCCTCCGAAGGGAAGGAGCTCCATTTGGATTTTGGAGGTTGGATTTGGCTAGAATGGATGATGAACACCATGTCGCATTTACAGAGCCCTCGTGCTGCCAAAACACTGGAAACCCCCCACAAGTGACCCCATTCTGGAAACTACACCCCTCAAGGAATCTAACAAGGGGTGCAGTGAGGATATGGACCCCTTGATGACGGGCACATTTGTGCCATGAATGTGAAAAAATGAAATTTTTTACTTTTACGTCATATTGTTCCACATTTGTGCCCGTCACTAGTGGGGTCCATATGCTCACTGTGCCCCTTGTTAGATTCCTTGAGGGGTTTAGTTTCCAGAATGGGGTCACTTGTGGGGGGTTTCCAGTGTCTTGGCAGCACGAGGGCTCTGTAAATGGAGGCTCGTCCTGCGCCCCCTTGGCACTTTATCGCCACATGTGGGGTATTTCCGTACTCGGGAGAAACTGCGCTACACATTTTGTGTCTTTTTTTTCCTCTTATCCCTTTAAGAAAATGAAAAATTGAAGTCTAGAACAACGTTTTAGTGTAAAAAATAAATTTTTCTTTTTTCACGCCATATTGTTCGGAAAATCTGTGAAGCACCTATGGGGTCCAAATGCTCACCGCACCCCTTGTTACATTCCTTGAGGGGTGTAGTTTTCTAAATGGTGTCCCTTTAGGGGTGTTTTTTAGGTTTTGGCACCCCAGAGCCTCTGCCAACCTGAAGTGGTACAGTCAGAACTGACCAAATATAACGGAGCCGTTGAAATTCACTAGGCGCTCCTTTATATCTGAGGCTTGTGGTTGCGTCAAATAGCGCAATAGGGCCACATATGGGGTATTTCTATAAACTGCAGAAACGGGGCAATAATTATTGGGGTGCATTTCTCTGGTAATAGGTTTATAATTATGAAAAATATTGGATTACAATAAAATCTCTGCACAGAAAATTAAAATTTTCTAATTTCTTACACACTTAGCTTTTATTTCTGTGACTCCCCTAAAGGGTTAAAACACTTTCTGGATATGCTTTTGCAGAGTGTGGGGGGTGCAGTTTCTGAAATGGGGTGCTTTGTGGGGCTTTCTAACATACAGGCCCCTCAAATACACTGAACAGGTCCCTAAAAATATGTGATTTTGAAATTTTACTGAAAATTCGGAAATTTGCTGCTAATGTTTTAAGCTTCCTATTGTCTAAAAAAAATGAAAGATCGTTTAATAAATGCCGCCAACATAAAGTAGACATGTTGCTAATGCTATTTAATATATAATTTATGTGGTATAAGCACTTTCTGTATATGCAAAAAAGTTTCAAAGTTGGAAAAATGCAGTTTTTCACATTTTTTCACATTATTTGAGTTTTTTTCATAAAGATTCGTTATGAGTATCGACTCCAATTTACCAGAAATGTAAAGTACAATATGTCACGAGAAAACAATCTCAGAATCAGCCGGATAGGTAAAAGCATCCCGAAGTTATTAATGAATAAAGTGACACTGGTCATATTCATAAAATTTACTTCGGTCCTTAAAGGACAACTCCCGCTGATAAGGCCAGATTATGGGATTTTACCTACTTGCACCGTACCTATATGACTACACCTATATATATTGCCCTCTTAAGAGACTGGAGATGATCAGAGGGTGACAGAGAGATGTTCTGGATGAAGAAGAGGAATGCTGGAAGCACGTCACTGAGATTAACTCCTGGAAAGTTATCATTTGTAGACACAATCCCCAAGGACCCAGAGACTCCTATCTATAAACAATTTATGGAAAACAACTACATTGTGCTCTTAGATTCATGAAAAAGTATCTTTGTACAGAATGTATTGTTTTAACCTTTTTGAATAATAATAATGAATACTAATATAGATGCCATTGCGCATGACTGAATATCGAAATCACTAGCACCGCCTCATCTATGCCTTATTAGCATTTGTTACCACCCTATATTTTATCTGTCTATAAAATGTGATGACCATAATAAAACTTGGGCCATTTCTCCAGGCTTATAATCATGATACATTGTCTTATCTGTGTCCATGACGTATAAGTAACGAGCTGGTAATACTGCAGGATTCCAACTCTAGATATAATTTAAAAACCATCCTTTACCTGGGTTTTCGGCTTCTCTCCATAGAGAGATGTCAACATATAAATTTAGTCTTATCATTTTGGCGTCCGAACCGGGACTCAGCCTCTTGCAACCAGAACGCAGACTGACGGGATGCGGTGATTTATCCGTCATCGGACGCGCAGATATAACTGGCCAGGTAAGAAAGACTTTCCTTTCTTACGTACTATCTGCGCCTCAGGGGAACGGATCTAATCAGATTCCCGTCACACCTGCGTTCTCTATATATGTTTGTAAAGCTGAGTCTATTTGTTAGACAAAGAACTCTGTAACCCAGGATAGGACAAGGTTAAAGTGCTGCATTGCCGTCGCAAACTGTGGTGTGATTGAGATAAGCTGTTGCTGTATTCATGCTGAATTAAGGAAAGGGATTGCCGAACTTATTCACTTCTACGTCCTTACGGGGAGGCTGTGATTAATGCTTAACCCTTGTAATACAGCATAACATCGAGAGCAGCTGCAAGGTCACGGACAGTAGGCGCATAGACTCTCTGTATGAATGGGTTCCGGAAGTGAAAACAATCTGTTCGGTGACCAGTGGAAATAGTACTTGTATTAATTCCACTCCTTGCTTGTACCCTGTCGATTCGGTACAAGATGTAGGCGCCATGGATCAATAGACCCGTGGATTATTCTCGCCGCTTAGGAGGATGGCAAAGAGGGAAGGCATCCCGCCGCAAGCAGGAGCCTACTATAAGACCTAGATAGGTCTGGACAATCCCCAATAAGCTACCTAGGGCTGGGTGCGAGAATGGGACAGATGTTCACTAAAAAACAGGAACTCATCATCTTTATGGGAGGGCTATGGGAAATTGAATAGCTAAGAGATAGTTAGCGACGGGCATGAGAAGATGCAGTGCAAGATCTAGAACAGATCTTTAGGAGGTTTGATATGAAGGCAGATACATGCCTTAGCCCCACCAACCTCTGGCTCTCTGACCAACACCTGGGAAACCACTCACACTCCTGTGCACACTTATTTTTGCCTTGTGGGTAGGTAACCAGACCTACATGTAACATGCAGGGTAAATGGGTCCTTGGAATTTCCAGGAACCTTAGGGGTCAATGTAAGTACTATCCCTAAGGGGAAATAAAGGATTAGAGTTCTAAGAGGGGAGGGTGTGGAGTAGATAGATGAGAGCCAGAGGGTCAGACAGAAGGAAAACATTCAGGATAATGGGTGGGAAGCACAGGTCCTGCTGGGTGGACATGTGCCGGTTACCAGCAATATCTAGATAAGACAGAATATTGTAGTGTGTGTGGCAGACCCAAGCTACATCATTATGTTACACCATTGTACCCAGTTTATATCTGTATACAAACCCCAGATCCTGCAAAAAGCCAACCTACCTCCAATGGTGGCGTAAAGACCCTTTGTTCTGCAGGAATCTTCCCCTTGGCCGGCTGTTGAAGTAGTTACTTTGATTTAAAGTTCCCCTGACCTGATTGTAAGACCAATGCCTTTTTGGAGGTGGGCAGCCTAAATTCAAATAGTGTACATTGCCATATAAGTGTCTAAGTACAAAGCCACGTACTCAGACAAGGAGAACAGTCCAGCTCATTGCTAGATACAGTACTGAGAGAGCTGAAGAGGTTAATTAATGCTGCGTAGTGAAGCAGCATACAAAGTTTTTTTGTGTGTGTTATTTGTTATGTTTTGTACAAGGCCATCAACCAGCGGGCTGCAGATCACATGCAAGCAGAGTTAGAGAAAAAAAAAAAAAAAAAGAATCAGAGCTGTTAGTGTAATGTACGCTCCTACATTATATACTGTTGTATTTCAGCCAGTTTTACTAAGCTGGTGTTCCCCTTTAGAAGTAGTATGTTACAAAATGTTGATCATTTTCTGTTGTCTCAACCGTGGAACATTTGCTTATTTAGGTACGCCACTTTTCTGTAATCAGCCCTTAAAGATGGTGACGGAGAGCCAACCACTCCCACATATCATCCACGTCTGTATTATAATTGTGACGTCTCAAAACCATGCCCTAAGCCAACACCCCTATATCCGGTTATCTAGTCCGGAGGCCATTTTAACTCCTGGCATTTCTGTCCTCCGCCCATACTGCTTAGTGTCACTGAGGGGGCGGGCACAGGACTCTCCGAGAGAGTCTAACAACTGTTTTGCACATTTATTAAGAAATGTTATTACCTGAGGGTGAGGAAAGTTAGACAAAGGTTTGTTGAAAGGAAAAGCAATGAGACTGTTTGAAGGAGCTGGGTCTATTAGACCTATTAGTGTATAAGATTGTTATACGGAAGTGTCAGTAGGAGGAGTCAGAGAGAAAAAGTACGTTTTATTAGGAATGTCAAGAAGAAAAGTGATAATTGGTAAAGATCAAACGCAGAATTTTGTGCACTTATTAAGAACCCAATGGTATAAGGAGCCTGTAGTAACTTATTACTGTAACTTACACATTTTTATTTAAAAAGTATTTTGTAGGTATATATATGTATCCCAATATATATTGTAAGCAGATTTTCTTTAAGTGTGTGTCCCCAACGTATGATATTTCAAAGAAGAAGTAGTTTACTACAGTAAAATATATATATTTCTAAGGAGTAGTAACTTACTACTGTAATATATATTTCTATGTAACTTTATTTAACAAGTCTTTATATATATATGTGTATATATGTGTACACATCTATCCTAATAAGTTCTATGCAAATTGTTTTTTTTTTTCCTACTAAGTTATAAGTATGTGTGCCACTGTCCAAGGTTACAGTCTGGTGTATAAGAGCACAGCGCTGATATCTTCTGTAACTTCAAGGATGTTAGAAAAAAAAAAAAACTTCCAAGAAGTTTTAACTCTTGTATCTATGATTTTACTGCTCACTGCTCAAGGTTAGAAGTGAGGCACAGAGCGTTCTGTTTACTGATAAGAGCAGCGTATTGAAGGAATATTCATTTCAGCGGATTCATTTAATTTTTTTTATGTTTTTATTTTTAGGGTTAACAGTTTTGTGATGATTATGGCAGACTAGCTCATGAATATATATGTATTTTTATCCCTAGTAAAAACCAAACCCATATCCATGGCTCCAGTCTGCACTCCTTATGCCCCCAATATATATTTTGTGTTAAGTGCATTGAATCCAGCATCTCTGTTGCCTCTTGATGTAGATTCAAATGGGGGAGGGGATAGAGGTGAATGGAAATGGGAGCAGCCCATTTTGATGGAGTAGCCAATTTTGATATTTTAAATTTATTTTTAAACACCGTACAAATTTTTTATTTTTGAATAAGGATGTTTTTATTACTTATTGTGTTTGATATTTTAAATTGTGAAAGATAAAAATGTAATTGAAAGCTCAAATATTAATGAAAGTTTAAAAGTTTTTTATTGTAGATTATCCCAGACTTTACAAAGATGGATGACACAAGACGCAAGGATATATGGTGACCACCATGCAGTGTGACGTTCCACTGCAGAAACCACTCCTGCCATAAGCTGGAGGTGAGGACAATCACTGAGACATGTAGGATGGTTGAAGGTAACTGTGCAGATGTCTATATGAAGCCCACTATTATGGGTTAATTGGCAAATTAGAGATTAGTTTGGTCCCTGGGCTTACCAAAAACACTTGTAGAAAAAAAAAACTGTTCAAAGAAGAAGAAAAGCTGCCATAGAGCGGCTGACGCAACGTTCACGCAGACAAACCCTGAAGCCTAAAGGGTGATGGATGATGGATGAAGCTGGTGATGCTGTGGTTTCTGTGCTCTTCCCAAGGTAACAGCGTACAAGGGAATGGGGAGATGTTTCCAGTCCCTTCCTGAGGTAACCGTACATAGTGTACAGGTGGAGGGGGAGATGTGGATCTGTTTGTTTTTAAGTCTTTTCCAGAGACAATCAGCAACAAGCTGTGAGACCAGCGGATGGAGAGGAGGTACAGGGTAAAGATGGCATCCAATAACTATTTGCCGACAGCCTTGTATCCCACTGTAAGTTATCTGACAAAACCAGCAGAAGGAAGCCATGTGTAATGTGCTGTAGTATCCTCACATTGGGCGGCCCAGGGGACAACAAATATAGCAGAGAGGGTTGTGTACGGCTGTATTATCTACACCTGTCATAACCTGCTGTAAGTAACACGGTAAAGTGCCTGTCTGCATAGTCTGTCATCTTCCTGCCTGTTTCAGGGAATGTAAGTGGACGTCATCCACCTGCCACAGGTGGCCTATATAGGTATGTCCTTGTCTGTACTGGTGTCTTCTTTACAGGTCAAGCCAAAACTATGGGAGATAACAAAGCCAATGTCTGAGGTTATACTAGTGGCCTTAAAAGAAGCGATATAACTGAGGCCAAGAGTCCAAGTGTCTGTAAAGAGGCCTGTCAGTCAAAAGATAGGTTTAAGGATAAAGGATCCATACCAATGCTACTATTACAAAAAGGATCATATGATATATATTATTCTCATAAAAAGGCTTTGAAACCTTAGGTGATGTATCGTTTACACTTTGCTTTTATTTCTATGGTGGTTATTTTATGTGTAATATGTGATGATCTCAGTGAAACAAGAGACAATTCAGTAGGATCCAAATATTATATCGGTAATAAGCGCCCAGTTACTTCATATTATTGGTGTATGTATTATACTATATGATTATGTACAGTAAGAGATGGGACCATGAGACCAGTCATTAGGCCTGTGTGATCTAATCATAAAGATGTTTTCTATGTACAAAACGAAGTAAAAAAAGACTAAAAAGAAGTGGAAAATTCTGAAGATCTCATACTGACGAGTGTGAATTCATTATCTGGTTATTATAAGTGAATCTAGTGGTTACATAGTAGTTCACATTGTGGAGATTTTATTGCATTTACCTGTTATGCTGTTTTTAGTTTATGTGTCAATCAACTTTTTATTTTTGCTTTTGCCATGAGATAAGATTTGCTCACATCTAAACTTTCCCTTTTCAGAAACTTTTTAAAGTTAGTTGTTGTGACTTTCCAATACCCACATGATACCGAAGTGGTAGAGTCCTTGTTATAGAGTCACGTCTGTTATATACAGTGATAAGACAATAAGGTTTGGTTATTTTGATAAAATCCGGAGAGGTATTTGTCATATATATATATATATGTTATTTTGGGTATTGATAATAAGCTTTTATTTGTTTTGTTGTAACTAAGCTGTATATTGATGTATACTGTACAGACTCACCCATTGTTTAGTATTTTCTTTCGGTTATTGCAGATCTTCCTATCGCATCTGCTATAAGTTTGTTCCGCCATCTATAACTTTCAATAAAACGTATGGTACTATTTTTGTCTATCCTATGGTGATGCCCATAAACTAATGGGAGTCCTTCAGGGTCTCATCCAAGTGGTCTTATGCATAATACTGATCTGTTAGTCAGTAAAACTGTTTATGTGTATTCTCTCTCGTATAAAACCTTGACGAACAAAAAGAAGGTCTACCATCATATAGGTAACTAACGTGATTATGTTTCTTTCTGTTATCAGTTCTCTTGAATCTGTGTCGCCTGGACATTTCTGGAGGTTGGATGCTGGACAAGTACTTGGAGGATGGGTTCACCCTATGGAGAAGATGTGACCCCTGAGCAACCCGCGGCTCAGACAGTATCTTTGGAACCTCTGGCTATGTACCAACCACAGTGATTCCAGTCCAAGGCTTCACGGATGTCAAATGGGGGAATGATAAGGCCAGATTATGGGATTTTACCTACTTGCACCGTACCTATATGACTACACCTATATATATTGCCCTCTTAAGAGACTGGAGATGATCAGAGGGTGACAGAGAGATGTTCTGGATGAAGAAGAGGAATGCTGGAAGCACGTCACTGAGATTAACTCCTGGAAAGTTATCATTTGTAGACACAATCCCCAAGGACCCAGAGACTCCTATCTATAAACAATTTATGGAAAACAACTACATTGTGCTCTTAGATTCATGAAAAAGTATCTTTGTACAGAATGTATTGTTTTAACCTTTTTGAATAATAATAATGAATACTAATATAGATGCCATTGCGCATGACTGAATATCGAAATCACTAGCACCGCCTCATCTATGCCTTATTAGCATTTGTTACCACCCTATATTTTATCTGTCTATAAAATGTGATGACCATAATAAAACTTGGGCCATTTCTCCAGGCTTATAATCATGATACATTGTCTTATCTGTGTCCATGACGTATAAGTAACGAGCTGGTAATACTGCAGGATTCCAACTCTAGATATAATTTAAAAACCATCCTTTACCTGGGTTTTCGGCTTCTCTCCATAGAGAGATGTCAACATATAAATTTAGTCTTATCACCGCACTAAGGAAAAAAAACAAAAAACAATCAGAAACATAGTTTATACACTTATCATCCCTCCTGAGCTGTCACTGTTTGAATTTCCCACCGTCTGTGTACCTTCTGATTTCTAGTCTTGTTCTTCATTTCTTCCTTGCTTCCTGGTTTCAGCTTCCCATGATGCACTTTGGCTGCTGTGACAAGCCAGCCCCCTGCTGTGACACAGCAAGTGCCTGCCCCTCCATTCACTACAACTCCCATCATACACTAAACATGACCCCCTCTCTGGCTCTCTTCAGTCAGGCTGCTATATACACACACTGAAGCTGCACACACATACTGTCACCTCACTGTAGTGTACATTCTGCAGGATTAGGTCAGGGCAGCAGGGGAGAGATAAGACATCTGTGTAGCTGACATACCGGGAGTGAGGAGAAAGATAAGCAAGTGACATCACTCACTCACTCACTGAGTCCACTCGGCAGCAGGAGGGAATATGGGGGAGGGGGTCCTGTAGCTGGTTATGTTCCGGGAGTCAGTCACAAGTCATTATTGAGTTGCAGAATGTCAGATGGCTTACAGTTGCTCAGCCAATGGGAGCTGAGCAAGCCTAGTCACCTGACCAGGCAGGGGAGGGGGAGGCTGGTGTAACAGGACCTAGCCCAGCCCTCCTGCTGATGACTCATCGTCACTAGAAGGAGCTGAGAGAGCAGCCTGGTGACGACAGTAATTAGGTATGAAGGAGTTTCTTACACTTCCTGGTGGGGGGTGGAGGGGGGAAAAGACAGGGAAGGAGGACAGACAGGTGATTGAAGTATATTACAGTGTTATATAACTTTATAATGTGCTTCAATTACTGGGAAAAAGTTTTTCATGGGAGTTGTCCTTTAAGGCCATTTCAGGCCCGGTCCTTAAGGGGTTAAGAGCGGCTTGGGTACCGTCCCTTTAAGAGCAGCTTGGATCCCGTACCTGCTACATGGCTGCCTCAGCTCTGCTATTTTACTGACTGACCTCTGCTACTTATAATGGTAAAGACCATTGCTCGGTTACCATGACAATCTTACTCATGTCAGGGAGACAAAATGGTTAAGGACCTTCCATATATTACATCTTCTATTGGCCAATAGTGGACATGTGACTGTGGATGGTGTGATACAATGCATGACGAGAACTTAGAGTTCCTATTGGCTGCTATATTTCAGCTATTTACATATGTGCTGTGATTGGCTGTCAGCAGTTAGAGTGTGGCCATTATTTGCAATAGGCCATTATTTTCTATGGGAAATTTGGGGTTTTTAAACGTAAATTTCTTAAAAACGACAAATCCGATCGAAACGAAAAATAGATAGCACACCACACACCGCCGAGGGCTTCGAAACGCAGTTTGAACGGAGTCTGTGCGCAAAGCGGTTCGGGCTGTATTACGTGCAGAAAAATGGCTGGAAGAAGAAACGGAAGAAGAAGAATATGGATTACAATATAGTGCTTTTCAAGCACTATAATTATCATGCTTGATAATAATTCTGGATTGAATCAAAATGTTGTATGTACCTTGATGATGGAATAAACACTATTCACCTTTACTCCGGTGTGCTGCAGACTCTTGCTGTTTTCTACATTGGGGATCCTACGCCAAAGGACTTTCACTGCACAGCACCCATTGCTCTGGATTTGGATGTGCGGCTGCTACTCTGCTCTAGATAGATAGATAGATAGATGGATAGATATCCAGTAGGAAATATCTATCTAGCAGTTTGTTATGTAGCTTTGATTTTACATGAGATCACAACCAGACACATTTTAATAATTAAAACCTTACTACTTATACCGCCATTATATGGGGTGCAGACATAGTCAGGATAAAAGGGATTTAAAAAATATAGTAACTTTTGTCCAAAAACAGCACCACCCTGTCCTCATACTGTGTATGATTATTACAACTTGGCTCCATTCCCTTCAATGGAACTGAGCTGCAATACCTCACACAAACTTAAGAAGAGTGTGGCGCTGTTTCTGGAAGAAGGTGGCCATGTTTTTCTCCTTTAAAGGGAATCTGTGAGGTCCGTACCAGGTGTAGGGCTGTAGATCTCAGCAGACAGGTGTGAGGGAGATATCACTGACAGGACCTTTAGTCCAGTGTAAACTTTTCCTTTTCATTTCCAACTAAAGTTTCACAACAGCAGCTGCAGCACCCTATATGTCCATCAGTCAGAGCGGTGCAGAAGTTGCTGCTGTGGCTCCACTTCTCTGACACTTCAGCTGGTAATGAAAAGAATGATTATAGAGGTTTACACTGGACTAAAGATCCAGTCCCCGACCTGTACGCTGGGATCTACAGCTGTGTACCTTGTATAGACCCCACAGGTTCCCTTTAAGGGCAACGTTTCATACCTAATCCAATGCGGATTTGATTATTCTGATTTAATCAGTTGAAATGAATCCATAAATATGCCGCATCAAATCCACAGCAGATTATGTTATTTTTAGGTGCTGATGGTGGGGTTCACATGTTTAAGGGAGTAGTGGGGACACGGCTAAATGAAGCAGAATTTGCTACAGCACGTATTTTACACGGCTATCCATGATATGGTGTGTGGGCTACTGGGGTTTGATTGCCAGGGCTGATTTAAGTCCCAGTCCGGCCCTGGTGATAGGCCTGGAAGTAATTCTTCATCCAATCAGTTATGGTTATGTGAAGGAGTTGGCACATTCTCAGGAAGCCAAGTGGGGGTCTTGATCAGAGTTAAAGGGGTATTCCCCCTAAAATCTTTTTGACACTATGTAAAAGCCCATCACAGCTCCACATATTGGCTAATACAAGTTATGATGTGTTCTGTGTCCTTTTGCTGTTTTTCCTGTCTCCTCACCCCACGTGTATGCAGAGAATGAGCTCAGTCCAGTCCACCCCGACACGCTCCCTCTCCTGGCCCCCACCCTCCGAGTCGGCTGTCACGTGTCCTCCCTCCCGTCAATAGGCTGAAGTGAGGACACCTGACAGCCCCTGCTGCTGAACTCTAGCTCCACCTCCCTCAGCCTCCTCACTGTGTGTCTCTTTCTGTCAGCATACACAGCCGTGCTGATCAGTTTCCTTCTCCCTCCTCCCCCCTATGCTGCTAACGTTCTCCCTCACGGTATGTGAAGCTCGGTCTGGGCAGCTCTCCCCCCTATGCTGATAACGTTCTCCCTCACTGTTTGTGTAGCCTGGTCTGGGCAGCTCTCCCCCCTCCCCCTGGCTTTTATCTCTTTCATTCTCTCTGTGTGAAGCCCAGACTCTGTCATTTGCATATAGCTGAGACCAGAATGACACAGTGAGAAGCATGGGTCAGGGGAGGAGGTGGTTGCTATCATGGACGGGCTACACAGGCCAGACAGTGATCCTGCAGCAGGGCTGGGAAGGGAGTCAGCTGTCAGAGAGACCTAACCAGGCACTGCTGCACATCAGTCTCCCTCTCTGACTGCTCTATGGCAATGATACCTAGCCCCACTTCACTCATGCAATGTAGTAATGAGGAGCAGTTGGCAGGAAAGAAAGCTAAGGGAGAAGAACTGCATGATGGGAAATGTAGTTTCCTGGCCGGCGCCATCTTGGACATAAACAGGTCTTTTAGAAAAACTTTTGAACCAGGAACGTCAGCAGCTAGAAAGATGGGAGACGGCTCAAAATACTCAGGGAGACTTGGTAAGTGAGACCAGCTAGGTTTGGGAGCATTTCATTTTTTAGCGCTTGGGGGGAATACCCCTTTAAATCTTTCCAGATCAGTTCAAGTAGATCTGCAGTGTTACGCAGAGGCACAACAATCCGGACTTCACCCAATGTGGGAATTGGGTTATGTTCCAGTATTGCAGAAAGAATTGTGGAGGCGCAGGATAACATAGGAAAGCCAAATAATACAGCAGAAATAAGAGGTAAAGAGACAGATTTAAATCTCTTAATTTTAACCACATCAAGGATGTTGTGTATGGTTTGTTTCAATAAATGGACAGACACATCATGACATTGGTCATCATATATGGGGCCCACAGCATGGTCCAGTTAACCCTTTAACGACTACGGGCGTATATTTACACCCTGCAGTCGTTAAGGACGTTCAGAGCGGGGCTGTGCGGCGGTCCCGGGTGCCGCTTGTAGTCCGGGACCGCAGGTATTAGCGGGCACAGTCCGATCGCCGTGCCCGCTAATACAGTAATCGGATGCAGCTGTCAAAGTTGACAGCTGCATCCGATTACCGTTTGCAGCATCATCCCTGGTGTCTAGTGGGGGGAGCGATCTCCGTTACTGAAGCCGGCCGGGGACCGCTCCAAGATGGCGCCGTCCCCGACTTGACACTCGTTTACTTCCGGCTCCAGCAGCTCATGGATCTCTGCAGCTTATCTCCCCATGAATTACTCTTTTGTATATGTCATCTTTTGTAATATATGTCATTTTTGCACACTGCCACTTTTCATCCTGGTCTGTTTCTTTGTTGTTTTTTAGTATTTGTGTAGTATTTTATTAATAAAGTATATGGTTTTTATGGGAACTAGCCTCAGTGATTTTTCAGTATACAAGCTTATCTATGCTGCAGAAATCTCTGAGAGATCAGTGCACTTATACTAGAAGTCCCCCAGGGGGTAAGTTCCTGTATCTATGGGTGTCACTGAAGTAATGAGCTTAGGTGTATCAATATGGCTACCAGAACTGGAAGTTTTGACTGTGATGGAAGGGGAAGTATTGGGTGTTTCAATATGGCCACCAGATACAGGAAGAGTGGGTGTACTGGGCTGTGGTGAATCAAGATGGCTGCTGGATACAGGAAGCTCATCTCGAACAGGGGCGGATGGTGTAGGTGTGCATGATGGGGCAGGATTGGGGTGTCCCCTTTCACAGCTACAACAATACTCAGCAGAGGGTGGATTCTGCTGATGACAATTTGGACACTCCCAACAGTGAGGCTCTCCGCCATTATAGGGTGGTGGCACATCCTTCTCAATGTAATACATATATGTGTTTATATACGTATATTCAGTGGCGTAGCTACCAGGGTCACAGCGGCCGCCGCTGCGACCCGGCCCGCTATGAGGGGGGGCCCGCGAGGGCCCAGCCCCGGCGTACAGGGAGCTCACTGATGCGCCGCGCTGCCGGGGGTAGGACGGGACACCCACGGCAGCCGCGCATCAGCCGGGGACAGTGCCTGAAGAAGAAGAGGATTGCCGGGGGAGCGGGTTGTCAGGTGAGTTTGTGTGTTTTTTGTTTTTTTTTTAAACTGCTTAGCATAGAGGAAAGGGGGGGGCATCTATAATGGGGGGAACAGAAGGGGGGGCATCTATAATGGGGGAAAGAGAACAGGGGGGCATCTATAATGGGGGGAGAGGCGGGGCATCTATAATGGGGGGAAGAGAAGTGGGGGGCATCTATAATGGGGGGAAGAGAAGGGGGGCATCTATAATGGGGGAAAGAGAACAGGGGGGCATCTATAATGGGGGGAGAGGGGGGCATCTATAAGGGGGGAAAGAGAACAGGGGGGCATCTATAATGGGGGGAGAGGGGGGCATCTATAATGGGGGGAGAGGGGGGCATCTATAAGGGGGGAAAGAGAACAAGGGGGCATCTATAATGGGGGGAGAGAGGGGCATCTATAATGGGGGAGAGGGGGCATCTATAATGGGGAGAGGGGGGCATCTATAAGGGGGGGGAGAAGAGGGGCATCTATAAGGGGGGGAGAAAAGGGGCCATCCTCAAGGGGGGGAGAGGGGGGCATCTATAATGGGGGGAGAGGGGGGCCATCCTCAAGGGTGGGGGGAGGGGGCCATCTATAATGGGGGAGAGGGGGGCATCTATAATGGGGGGAGAGGGGGGCATCTATAAGGGGGGGAGAAGAGGCGCCATCTTCAAGGGGGGAGAGGGGGCCATCTATAAGGGAAGGGGGTATCTATAAGGGGGGGAGAAGAGGGGGCCATCTTCAAGGGGGGGGGCATCTATAATGGGGGTAGAGGGGGTCATCTATAAGGGGAGGGGTCATCTATAAGGAGAGGGGGAGAGGGGGCCATCTATAAGGGAAGGGGGGTGCAACATGCAGTGGGGGCCATCTATATATACTATACCTACTAAATGAGGGTGTAAAGGGGACAGTACAGATGTGCAGTGTGTATAGAGATGAGGGTGGTGTCAGTGTGAGGAGACTAATATGTCTGTCTGGCAGATTCTGTGGATTCGTGGCTCGGAGAAATTCTCATAACGGCCCAGGGCAGATGGAGAAGATGAAAAGGAAAGAACTCCGATCAGAGAAGACGTCCCCTGTGAGTCACCTGATATATCTGCGCTGTAATGTATATGGTGTATACAACCTGTGTGGAGCTGCTTCCACCTCTATATGAGTGTATGAGGTGATAGTGATCTGTACAGTGGATCTTATTCAGTAGCAGCAGTGGTGTTAGTCAGTATGTGGTGGTAATATTTGTTACTTGTTATCTGGTACTGTGTTTCATTGGTCTCAGTATACTGGTTTTGGTCAGTAACAATATGGTGGTGATGGTTGTGGTGTGGCGTTAATATTTGCCCCTTGTATACTTGTATTATTGCCAATATTGGTCTCAGTATACAGTAACAGTATGGAGGTAATATATATGGTGATAATATTTTCACTTCCTATATGCTGGTGTTATTGGTAATATCTGTCTTGGAGTGTATATATATATATATATATATATATATATATATATATATAAATATATACACACACACACACATACACCTACCAGTAGCATCACTTGGTTGTGAAAGGGGGGGGCCCAAGTTGACCTCTCGCACCAGGGCCCAGGAGACATTAGCTACGCCCCTGCGTATATTGCAACATTTTGTTCACTCTTTGGAGGAGCAAACAAGGACCACAAGCTTTCCATCGCGTTGCGGGTTACCAACTTCCTTACAGCACGGGTGACTGGTTTCCCTATTTTGTGCCCTTTCTGGCACTCGACCGCAGATGGAGATCTGATCTTTCCCTTCAGAAAAATCTGGGCTAGTCCTTCGACTGTAATCGAGGGAGCACAGGAGGCTGGTCTGCTTTTATCAGACCCCTTATCATCTGTGTTAAACCATCGCAGGAGGCTTATCTATGGCAAAACAGATCCCTTATCATCAGGGCCGGGACAAAGGGTAGTCAGGCATAGGCGATGGCCTAGGGCGCCATCTAGTGGTAAACTACAGGGGGCGCGATTTCAATGTCATTGAATCATTCCTCCACTCTGCCCTGAAGATACAGCAGGCTCCAGCCTCACTGCTGCGGAGCGCCGCCCCCCCCCACCTCACATTGCATCAGCACCTGTCCTTACTCTCTCCCTCCCTCCCCCACCCCCGGGCAGACAGTAAATCCCCCCACCCGACCTCACCAGTGGCACTGCATCCCTTCTCTGCTACTAAGGGCTCTAGTCCCGCGGTGGCAGACATGTACACACACTCCTCCTCCTCCCACTGCCTGGCTCTGGACCTTCTGACCAATGAGCTTCTTACTAATATGTCACATGATGTCTGGAGCCTAGGAGGAGAGAAGAGGACTGTGGCATGGTAGTAACCCGATAAGCTGCTTCTAGCTTAGGCAGTGGGGGCTACACTGAGGGGGTGTATGGAGATGTATATACACTGAGGGCTATACTATGTGAGGGGGTGTATGGAGATGTATATACACTGGGGGCTATACTATGTGAGGGGGTGTATGGAGATGTATATACACTGGGGGCTATACTATGTGAGGGGGTGTATGGAGATGTATATACACTGGGGCTATACTATGTGAGGGGGTGTATGGAGAGGTATATACACTGGGGGCTACACTGAGGGGGTGTATGGAGATGTATATACACTGGGGGCTACACTGAGGGGGTGTATGGAGATGTATATACACTGGGGGCTATACTATGTAAGGGGGGTGTATGGAGACTGTATATATGCTGCCTATACACTGTGGGGGCTATACTATGTGAGGGGGTGTATGGAGACTGTATATACACTAGGGGCTATACTATGTGAGGGGGTGTATGGAGATGTTTATACACTGGGGGCTATACTATGTGAGGCGGTATATGGAGATGTATATACACTGGGGGCTATACTATGTGACGGGGTGTATGGAGATGTATATACACTGGGGGGTATACTATGTAAGGGGGTGTATGGAGACTGTATATATACTGGCTATACACTGTGGGGGCTATACTATGTGAGGTGGTGTATGGAGTTTGATAATTCCCCCCCTAGGTGTATATTTGTTTTTGGTTTTTTTTTAGGAGGGGGAGGGGGGGGGCGCCATTTGCCTTCTCTGCCTAGGGCACCAAAGCTCCTTGTCTCGGCCCTGCTTATCATCTATGCTAAAAACTATCATAGGAGGCGGATCTGCTGCCAGAAGATACCTTTAACGTCTGCGTCAAGGAAAAGAGAAAATGGCTGAAAAAGGGAAGTAAAATCAGTCTCCAGACACTATAGACACCCTACCTATTTATAATCTACTTTGCAGCCGCCCAAATTATCAAAATCTTCAGAACTGATCTTATTCAGTGATGCAACAAGCTGTAGTTACAGGTTGTCTATACTACACAGTGTACAGAGACAGACTGCTTCCGGCCCCGGTCACCGTGCTGAGATTAACACCATCACCACATACTAACTATTACCACCTCATACTGACTAATACCACCGCATACTGACTAATACAACCGCATACTGACTAATACCACCGCATACTGACTAATACCACCGCATACTGACTAATACCACCGCATACTGACTAATACAACCGCATACTGAGTAATACCCCCTTTTCCTCCTTATAGATGGCCCCCCTCCCCCTTCCTTATAGTTGGCCTTTTCTCCTGATCCCCCATATAGATGCCCCCCCTCCCTTATAGTCGGCCTTTTCTTCCCCCCTTCCCTATAGTTGGCCTCTTCTCCTTCTCCCCCCCTCCTCCTCAATCATAGATGGCCCCTTCTCCTCTTCTCCCCCTACCTCCTATGCAAAGCAGGTTAAAAAAAAAAAGAAAAAAAAGAAACTCACCTAACAACGCGCTCCCCCGTCGAGACTTTCTTCTCCTGCAGCCTCCGTCTGATGCGCGGCTGCCGGGGGTGTCGCGTCCTATCCCCGGAAGCGCGCGTATCATAGAGCTCTCTGTGTGTCTGTGGCCGCAACTTCCGGCACAGTAAGCGTCTCTGTGCCGGGAAGTCACGGCCACAGCACACGCCGACAGAGAACTCTATGGTACGCGCGCTGCCGGGGATAGGACGCGACACCCCCGGCAGCCACGCATTAGATGGGGGCCGGATGGAGTGAACTGATCTTATCCAGTGATGCAACGAGCTGTAGTTACAGGTTGTCTATACTACACAGTGTACAGAGACAGACTGCTTCCGGCCCCGGTCACCGTGCTGAGATTAACACCATCACCACATACTGACTAATACCACCGCATACTGACTAATACCACCGCATACTGACTAATACAACCGCATACTGACTAATACCACCGCATACTAATACCACCACATACTGATTAATACTACCGCATACTGATTAATACCACCACATGCTGACTAATACCACCACACACTGACTAATACCACCACATACTGACTAATACCATTGCATACCGATTAATATGGTTAGTCAGTATGTGGTCACATTAGTCAGTATGCGGTGGTATTAGTCAGTGTGTGGTGACGTTGGTCAGTGTGTGGTGACATTAGTCAGTGTGTGGTGTTAGTCAGTGTGTGGTGGTGTTAGTTAGTATGTGGTGACGTTGGTCAGTGTGTGGTGACATTAGTCAGTATGTGGTAGTATTAATGTCACCACATACTGACTAATGCCACCAGATACTGACTAACCCCACCGCTGCTACTGAATAACATCCACTGTACACAGATCACTATCACCTCATACAGTCATATAGAGGTGGACACAGCTCTACACAGGTTCTGTACACCATATACATTATACTGCAGTTATATCAGGTGACTCACAGGGGACGTCTTCTCTGATCGGAGTTCTTCCCTTTTCATTTTCTTCTCCATCTGCCCTGGGCCATTAGAACTTCTCAGAGCCACGAATCCACAGAATCTGTCAGAGAAACATATTAGACTCCTCACTCCGACACCATCCTCATTTCTCTACACACTGCACATCTGTATTGGCCCCTGTACGCCCTCATTTAGTGGGTAGGCTGATTCTATGTGATCCCATTTTATTATATGGCCCTCCTCTCTGTAGCCCCTCCTTATAGATAGCCCCCCTTATAGATGCCCCCCATGTTATCCCCTTATAGATGCCCCCCCCTTACAGATGGCCTCTCCTATGTTGTCCTCTTATAGATGGACCCCTCTCTTCCTATATTGTCCCCTTATAGATGTCCCCCTCTCCCCCTATGTTGTCCCCCCCTATAGATGGCCCCCTCTCCCCCCCTTCCCTTATAGATGCCCCCTTCTCCTCCCCCTTTATAGATGGCCCCCTCTCCCCCTTCCTTATAGATGGCGTCTTCTCCCCCTATGTTGTCGCCTTATAGATGTCCCCCTCTCCCCCTATGTTGTCCCACCCTCCCTTATAGATGGCCCCCTCTCCCCACCTTCCCTTATAGATGCCCCCTCCCCCCCTTTATAGATGTACCCCTCTCCCCCCTTCCTCATAGATGGCCTCTTCTCCCCTCCCCTTATAGATGACCCCCTCTCCCCTCTTTCCTTATAGATGCCCCCTTTTCCCTCCTTATAGATGGCCCCCCTCCCCCTTCCTTATAGTTGGCCTTTTCTCCTGATCCCCCATATAGATGCCCCCCCTTCCTTATAGTTGGCCTTTCTCCCCCCCTTATAGATTACCCCCCTCCCTTATAGTCGGCCTTTTCTTCCCCCCTTCCCTATAGTTGGCCTCTTCTCCTTCTCCCCCCCTCCTCCTCAATCATAGATGGCCCCTTCTCCTCTTCTCCCCCTAACTCCTATGCAAAGCAGGTTTAAAAAAAAAAGAAAAAAAAGAAACTCACCTAACAACGCGCTCCCCCGTCGAGACTTTCTTCTCCTGCAGCCTCCGTCTGATGCGCGGCTGCCGGGGGTGTCGCGTCCTATCCCCGGCAGCGGGCATATCATAGAGCTCTCTGTGTGTCTGTGGCTGCAACTTCCGGAACAGTAAGCGTCTCTGTGCCGGGAAGTCGCGGCCACAGCACACGCCCACAGAGAACTCTATGGTACGCGCGCTGCCGGGGATAGGACGCGACACCCCCGGCAGCCACGCATTAGATGGGGGCCGGATGGAGTGCTGTGGGAAGGTCCCGTGCTACTCGTGGCCCAGTGACTTGTTTTCCCTATGCTTGGGAAAAGGAGTCGGCGGGTCAGGAGGAGCACGGGACCGGCCCCTGGAGGCCACCGGCCTTCTGGCATTTGCCAGAAGTGCCCTATGGCCAGTCCAGCCCTGGATGCCAGTTAACGCCCAGCAACAAGGATGCAAGGGCAGGCACACCAGTAGTCAACATGGATGCCAGTTATGGCCCAGCAGTAGTCAACATGGATGCCAGTTAAGGCCCAGCAGAAGCCAACATGGATGTCATTTAAGGCCCAGCAGTAGTCAACATGGATGCCAGTTAAGGCCCAGCAACAAGGATGCAAGGGCAGGCCCAGCAGTAGTCAACATGGATGCCAGTTAAGGCCCAGCAGTAGTCAACATGGATGCCAGTTAAGGCCCAGCAGTAGCCAACATGGAGGCAAGGGCAGGCACACCAGAAGTCAGCAGTAGTCAACATGGATGCCAGTTGACTTGCGGAAATGCGCACAGATGCAGTGCACCTTGTTGAGCAAGTCAGCCACATTGGGGTAAGTTTTAAGGAACTGCAGCAACATTAAGTTGAAGACATTGGCCAGGCATGGCACATGTGTGAGGCTGCCGAGTTGCAGAGACGCCAAAAGGTTCCGCCCCTTGTCACACGCAACCAAGCTCACTGCTAATTACACATGAACCTGGGTGCTGACAGCTAACTGGCAAGGCCAGGTGTCAGTCACCATCAAGGGTACACCTGATGCCTCTCGACCGGGGGTGGTGAGGCCCCGGCCACGGCTAGACCAAAAATACTAAAATAAAACAGCTGGCTTGTTGGTGGGGTGCGATCGTCGGGCCCCCGGCAACCATTTTTGCTTCTCCGCAGACGTAGTGTGACGTCAGAGCATGGCAGTGAGGAGAACTATTAAAAGTAAGTGAGGAAGCAAGTGAGCCTCCCAAAAATTAGGCCAGACACTGCATGGCATTGAGCACACAGAGAACCATTAAAAGTGAGTGAGGAAGCAAGTGAGCCCACCCCAAAATTGGAGTAAGTCAAGGGGCTGGGATATTTAGTGGACATGAACCCGGGTGCTGACAGCTAACTGGCTAGGCCAGCTGTCAGTCACCATCAAGGGTACACCTGATGCCTCTCGACCGGGGGTGGTGAGGCCCCGACCACGGCTAGACCAAAAAAACTAAAATAAAACTGCTGGCTGGTTGGCGGGGACACGATCGGCGGGCCCCCGGCAACCAGTCCCGCTCCTCCGCAGACGTAGTGTGACTTCAGAGCATGGCAGTGAGGACACAGAGAACAATACAGTCTGCTTAAGAGGTCATGGAATTTGATCGAATACACTTTCAATCCTTTAAAGAGTCTCTAAGAGACGGCAAGTGCGGTAGCCTGTGTATTAAAAAGACCTGATAAATCCTGACTTCAAAAAGGCTACTACAACATCCAAGGAAGGAAAGAAGCTACTGGTAAAAGGCCTGGTCAATCCTGCCTTCAAAACGGCTAAAACATCCAAGGAAGGTAGAAGGTGCTGTTCAGCAGTTTGAGCACCGCCTGTTGTCGCTTACCCATGGCAGTGCTGCTGCGCCTAAAACTAAAATAGCAGAATTATGGCTAGATTTAGCGTCACACCCTCATGCAGTTGTGCGGGATAGGCATCTCTTTGGAGGTAGAGACGAAGAATAACAATACAGTCTTCTTAAGAGGCCCCGAGCTAAAAAATGAAAGGACGGCAGAGAACACCCGCAAGTTGACATCCACAGACTACATGGTTCGAAATGGACAACACAAGGTTGCTAAATTAGGATCCACCATTATCACTGTCTGTTCCTTTGAACAGTGGCTTGTATCTTGGAGATACAATAGATGACCAGACAGCCCTGCAAAATTGCACTTGAATTGAAGTCGATTTGATTTTAAAATTTAAATTGAAGGGTAGAAAATAAAAAAACATAAAGTGGCCATTATCGGCCTTTAGATGAGGCACACGTGGAACCTCACAAAAATTAGGCCTGACACAGTAGAGTAAGTGTAAAAAAAAAAAAATAGCTGGCTGGTTGGCAGGGGCGCGATCGGCAGGCCCCGGCAACCAGTGCCGCTCCTCCGCAGATGTAATGTGACGTCAGAGCAGGGCCGTTTCTAGGGGCGGGCAAGCCGGGCCACCGCACGGGCGCCCACAGCTAGGGGGCGCCAGGCGGCGCCCGACAGTACCCGGCCCGTAGCCCCCGCATTATCAGGACTGGCCCCGGGATCTGGAATCTAAGTTCCAGATCCCCTGGCCAGAGAGACCTTTAGCTGTGGGTATAGCAAGCACAGCTAAAGGAAACAGTGCTGGGGCAGAGACAGAGGGGCTTCCTGTGCAGGCGGCCTCTGTATGACAGGTGGCTGCTTGCATCGGAAGCCAGAAGAGGACGGAGGGACCAGAAGAAGAGCTGGAGGCTGCAGGGACACAGGTGAGTAGCTGGTGGGGGATCCTGCACAGAGGGAGCCAATATGTCCCGATAAGCCCACCGCCCCCAACGATAAGCCCTGCCCCCGAAGATAAGCCCCGCCCTTGGCACCAGAGCTGACAGGTCACCCAGCTCTCCCCTAATCCTGTATGTCAGTGTATAATGGAGGTCATCCAGCTCTCCCCTAATCCTGTATGTCAGTATAATGGAGGTCACCCAGCTCTCCCCTATTCCTGTATGTCAGTATAATGGAGGTCACCCAGCTCTCCCCTATTCCTGTATGTCAGTATAATGGAGGTCACCCAGCTCTCCCCTATTCCTGTATGGCAGTGTATAATGGAGGTCACCCAGCTCTCCCCTATTCCTGTATGGCTGTGTATAATGGAGGTCACCCAGCTCTCCCCTATTCCTGTATGTTAGTGTATAATGGAGGTCACCCAGCTTTCCCCTAATCCTGTATGTCAGTGTATAATGGAGATCACCCAGCTCTCCCCTAGTCCTGTATGTCAGTGTATAATAGAGGTCACCCAGCTCTCCCCTAATCCTGTATGTCAGTATAATGGAAGTCACCCAGCTCTCCCAGCATCCTGTATGTCAGTATAAGGAAGGTCACCCAGCTCTCCCCTATTCCTGTATGGCCGTGTATAATGAAGGTCACCCAGCTCTCCCCTAATCCTGTATGTCAGTATAATGGAGGTCACCCAGCTCTCCCCTAATCCTGTATGTCAGTGTAATGGAGGTCTTACAGCTGTCCTAGCATCCTGTATGTCAGTGTATAATGGAGATCACCCAGCTCTCCCCTAATCCTGTATGTCAGTGTATAATAGAGGTCACCCAGCTCTCCCCTAATCCTGTATGTCCAGGGTCGGACTGGGCCACCGGGGAGCCGGGGGATCCCCCGGTGGGCCCCACCCCCTCCTCCCTCTTGCAGGGCCCTTCCCCTAAGCCAGAGAGGGGCCTCCCCTTTGGAAGCTGCCTTATATCGGGAGCTCCCACACTGCTGGGGTGAGTTCAGCACCGCATCAGGGCCCGTTCTTTCTGCAATCATGGGCCCTCCCCTCCCCCTGCTCACCTGGCTCCTTACATCAGCTCTGGGCCTCAGCGCTGACCTCATCCTGCCTGTCACGAGAGCAGCAGCAGCAGCAGGGCCTCCTCCATCCCCCTCCCCTCTGCAATCACGTGACTCTCCTGTTGCTATGTGTGCAGTCGGTGCACAGGGGATGGGGAGAGGCTGCAGGCTGCCCGGCCTGGCTGGGAGAAGAGAAGATGGAGACAAGAAGACTGAAGCCTCCTGCCCTGCTGAACATGTGAGTGTGTGTGTATATACTTGTCTATCTGTCATCAGTGTGTGTCTGTACATGTGTCATGTGTTTATGCATGTGAGTGATATATATATGTGTGTTTTCTATCATGTATATAGTGTGTATTATGTAATGTCGTTCTATAGATAGTTTATATGTATAATCTGCATGCTTTTGTAACTGTGTATCCATGTTGGTGAGTCTGTGTGTGTTAGTATGATTAGATGTATATATGTAAGGTGTGTTGTGTCTGCATGTTTGTGTATGTCTGCAGTATGTCTATTTGTGTATATATGTATACTGTATGTATGTCTGCAGTATGTCTATTTGTGTATATATGTATACAGTGTGTATGTCTGCAGTATGTCTATTTGTGTATATATGTATACTGTATGTATGTCTGCAGTATGTCTATTTGTGTATATATGTATACAGTGTGTATGTCTACAGTATGTCTATTTGTGTATATATGTATACAGGATGTATGTCTGCTTGTGTATATATGTATACTGTATGTATGTCTGCAGTATGTCTATTTGTGTATATATGTATACAGTGTGTATGTCTGCAGTATGTCTATTTGTGTATATATGTATACAGTGTATATGTCTGCAGTATGTCTATTTGTGTATATATGTATACAGTGTGTATGTCTGCAGTATGTCTATTTGTGTATATATGTATACAGTATGTATGTCTGCAATATGTCTATTTGTGTATATATGTATACTGTATGTATGTCTGCAATATGTCTATTTGTGTATATATGTATACTGTATGTATGTCTGCAATATGTCTATTTGTGTATATATGTATACAGTGTATATGTCTGCAGTATGTCTATTTGTGTATATATGTATACAGTGTGTATGTCTGCAGTATGTCTATTTGTGTATATATGTATACAGTATGTATGTCTGCAGTATGTCTATTTGTGTATATATGTATACAGTATGTATGTCTGCAGTATGTCTATTTGTGTATATATGTATACTGTATGTATGTCTGCAGTATGTCTATTTGTGTATATATGTATACTGTATGTATGTCTGCAGTATGTCTATTTGTGTATATATGTATACAGTATGTATGTCTGCAGTATGTCTATTTGTGTATATATGTATACTGTATGTATGTCTGCAGTATGTCTATTTGTGTATATATGTATACAGTGTGTATGTCTGCAGTATGTCTATTTGTGTATATATGTATACTGTATGTATGTCTGCAGTATGTCTATTTGTGTATATATGTATACAGTATGTATGTCTGCAATATGTCTATTTGTGTATATATGTATACAGTATGTATGTCTGCAGTATGTCTATTTGTGTATATATGTATACAGTATGTATGTCTGCAGTATGTCTATTTGTGTATATATGTATACTGTATGTATGTCTGCAGTATGTCTATTTGTGTATATATGTATACTGTATGTATGTCTGCAATATGTCTATTTGTGTATATATGTATACAGTGTATATGTCTGCAGTATGTCTATTTGTGTATATATGTATACAGTGTGTATGTCTGCAGTATGTCTATTTGTGTATATATGTATACAGTATGTATGTCTGCAGTATGTCTATTTGTGTATATATGTATACAGTGTATATGTCTGCAGTATGTCTATTTGTGTATATATGTATACCGTGTATATGTCTGCAGTATGTCTATTTGTGTATATATGTATACAGTATGTATGTCTGCAGTATGTCTATTTGTGTATATATGTATACAGGATGTATGTCTGCAGTATGTCTATTTGTGTATATATGTATACTAGGGCTGGGCAATATGGCCAAAAAATAAAATCTCGATTTTTTAAAAAATTTTGGACGATTCTCGATTTAAATCTCGATTTTTTTTCTCTTTTTGCTAAACAAACAGAACATTTTTCTCCCTGCAGCATCAGAAACTATTTTATAGACGTTTGAGACAACAACCATATTGCTTCCCAGTGTAACAGTGCTCCTCCCGTGCCCCTATGTAGTAGACAAGCCCATTGTGTGCCCCATATAAGTAGTTTTCCCAAATATGTGCCCTATGTACTAGTGTATTAGTAGTAGTACAGATGAGGGGATTAGCAGTACAGGTAAAGATGAGGGGTGTAGTAGTAGTAGTACAGGTAAAGATGAGGGGTGTAGTAGTAGTAGTAGTACAGGTAAAGATGAGGGGTGTAGTAGTAGTAGTACAGGTAAAGATGAGGGGTGTAGTAGTAGTAGTACAGGTATAGATGAGGGGTGTAGTAGTAGTACAGGTAGAGATGAGGGGTGTAGTAGTAGTACAGGTATAGATGAGGGGTGCAGTAGTAGTACAGGTAAAGATGAGGGGTGTAGTAGTAGTACAGGTATAGATGAGGGGTGTAGTAGTAGTACAGGTAAAGATGAGGGGTGTAGTAGTAGTACAGGTAAAGATGAGGGGTGTAGTAGTAGTAGTACAGTTAAAGATGAGGGGTGTAGTAGTAGTAGTACAGTTAAAGATGAGGAGTGTAGTAGTAGTAGTACAGGTAAAGATGAGGGGTGTAGTAGTAGTAGTACAGGTAAAGATGAGGGGTGTAGTAGTAGTAGTAGTACAGGTAAAGATGAGGGGTGTAGTAGTAGTAGTACAGGTAAAGATGAGGGGTGTAGTAGTAGTAGTACAGGTATAGATGAGGGGTGTAGTAGTAGTACAGGTAGAGATGAGGGGTGTAGTAGTAGTACAGGTATAGATGAGGGGTGCAGTAGTAGTACAGGTAAAGATGAGGGGTGTAGTAGTAGTACAGGTAAAGATGAGGGGTGTAGTAGTAGTACAGGTATAGATGAGGGGTGTAGTAGTAGTACAGGTAAAGATGAGGGGTGTAGTAGTAGTACAGGTAAAGATGAGGGGTGTAGTAGTAGTAGTAGTACAGTTAAAGATGAGGGGTGTAGTAGTAGTAGTACAGTTAAAGATGAGGAGTGTAGTAGTAGTAGTACAGGTAAAGATGAGGGGTGTAGTAGTACAGGTAAAGATGAGGAGTGTAGTAGTAGTACAGGTAAAGATGAGGGGTGTAGTAGTAGTAGTACAGGTAAAGATGAGGGGTGTAGTAGTAGTACAGGTATAGATGAGGGGTGTAGTAGTAGTACAGGTAAAGATGAGGGGTGTAGTAGTAGTACAGGTAAAGATGAGGGGTGTAGTAGTAGTACAGGTAAAGATGAGGGGTGTAGTAGTAGTACAGGTAAAGATGAGGGTCAGGGACATAGCTAAGAGCATGGGGCAGACTGGGGGGGAAGGGCATGGGGTACACTGGGCTGGAGAGCATGGGGTACACTGGGGGGGGCAAGTATGGGGCACACTGGGGGGAGCAAGGGGCAGACTAGGGGGGAAAGGCATGGGGTACACTGGGGGACATGCATGGGGCACACTGGGGGAAGCATGGGGCAGATCGGGGGGAGAATAGGGCAGATCGGCAGGGGCATGGAGCAGACCGGGGCAGGAGGGAACATACCTGGTGTACCCGCTCTGCGCGGGCGCACACCACCGGCACTTGCGCTCTCCTCCCGCCCGCACTACTCCCCGCAGCGGACCCGCCCCCATAGCCGGACGTGTACGCGCGCTTCCTCCCGGCCGCACATGGAGGTCCCCGGAGGAGCCTGCAGATACTGAAGCATCGGGTGATAGTGTCGCTGCTTTACAGCTCCAGCACCCGCAGCGATCACCCGATGCTTCAGTATCTGCAGCCTCCTCCGGGGACCTCCATGTGCGGCCGGGAGGAAGTGCGCGTACACGTCCGGCTATGGGGGCGGGTCAGAGGCGGGGACATAGGACGCTGCTGGGCGCTCGCGCTCCTCACGCTGTTTCAGTAGCTGGAGGATGCGAGCAGCCTGCCCGCGCGCCCAAATCCAATGATTTTTGTTGGAAAATCGATTTTCGAATTCTGGGCGAATTAATCGAATTAATTCGATTAATCGCCCAGCCCTAATGTATACTGTATGTATGTCTGCAGTATGTCTATTTGTGTATATATGTATACTGTATGTATGTCTGCAGTATGTCTATTTGTGTATATATGTATACAGTATGTATGTCTGCAGTATGTCTATTTGTGTATATATGTATACTGTATGTATGTCTGCAGTATGTCTATTTGTGTATATATGTATACTGTATGTATGTCTGCAGTATGTCTATTTGTCTATATATGTATACTGTGTGTATGTCTGCAGTATGTCTATTTGTGTATATATGTATACTGTATGTATGTCTGCAGTATGTCTATTTGTGTATATATGTATACTGTATGTATGTCTGCAGTATGTCTATTTGTGTATATATGTATACTGTATGTATGTCTGCAGTATGTCTATTTGTGTATATATGTATACCGTGTGTATGTCTGCAGTATGTCTATTTGTGTATATATGTATACTGTATGTATGTCTGCAGTATGTCTATTTTTGTATATATGTATACCGTGTGTATGTCTGCAGTATGTCTATTTGTGTATATATGTATACTGTATGTATGTGATGAGAAGTTCACACTTTGGAGGTCCAGTTGTGCAGGAGATCCGTGAGGCTTGGGCTCTGATCAGCTGAGGATTCTCACATCAAAGATGATAGGTGTTGTAGTTGATATAACAGTAAGACTTTAATCAATGTATGACAGGTTTCATCAAATGAGATCATCAGATCTATTGAGGATTCCCTTAGAAACACATTATCCATTGATTTGTCTTACTCCTACGTCTACTACAACTCCTATCATCTTTGATGTGAGAATCCTGAATCAGCTGATCAGCGCCCAAGCCTCACGGATCTCCTGCACAACTGGGACCTCCAGAGTGCAAACTTCTTCTCAACTATTGTACCGATTGTATCAAAAATAAAGATATAAGCAGCAGACACAAGTGGGATAATACCCCCTCACCAGACTGCACCCCCTCCGGAGCAGCAGCAGCAGTATCAGTGATAGGGAGGATTATGCCCCCCCTCATCTGACTGCACCCCCTCCGGAGCAGCAGTATCAGTGATAGGTAGGATAATACCCCCTCACCAGACTGCACCCCCTCCGGAGCAGTAGTATCAGTGATAGGTAGGATTATGCCCCCCCTCACCAGACTGCACCCCCTCCGGAGCAGCAGTAGTATCAGTGATAGGATTATGCCCCCCCTCACCAGACTGCACCCCCTCCGGAGCAGTAGTATCAGTCATAGGTAGGATAATACCCCCTCACCAGACTGCACCCCCTCTGGAGCAGCAGTATCAGTGATGGGTAGGATAATACCCCCTCACCAGACTGCACCCCCTCCGGAGCAGTAGTATCAGTGATAGGTAGGATAATACCCCCTCACCAGACTGCACCTCCTCCGGAGCAGCAGTATCAGTGATAGGTAGGATAATACCCCCTCACCAGACTGCACCCCCTCCGGAGCAGCAGCAGTATCAGTGATAGGTAGGATAATACCCCCCTCACCAGACTGCACCCCCTCCGGAGCAGCAGTATCAGTGATAGGTAGGATAATGCCCCCTCACCAGACTGCACCCCCTCTGGAGCAGCAGTATCAGTGATAGGTAGGATAATACCCCCTCACCAGACTGCACCCCCTCCGGAGCAGTAGTATCAGTGATAGGTAGTATAATACCCCCTCACCAGACTGCACCCCCTCCGGAGCAGTAGTATCAGTGATAGGTAGGATAATACCCCCTCACCAGACTACACCCCCTCCGGAGCAGTAGTATCACTGATAGGTAGGATTATGCCCCCTCACCAGACTACACCCCCTCCGGAGCAGTAGTATCACTGATAGGTAGGATTATGCCCCCCCTCACCAGACTGCACCCCCTCCGGAGCAGTAGTATCAGTGATACGTAGGATAATACCCCCTCACCAGACTGCACCCCCTCCGGAGCAGCATCAGTATCAGTGATAGGTAGGATAATACCCCCTCACCAGATTGCACCCCCTCCGGAGCAGCAGTATCAGTGATACGTAGGATAATACCCCCTCACCAGACTGCACCCCCTCCGGAGCAGCATCAGTATCAGTGATAGGTAGGATAATACCCCCTCACCAGATTGCACCCCCTCCGGAGCAGCAGTATCAGTGATAGGTAGGATAATACCCCCTCACCAGACTGCACCCCCTCCGGAGCAGTAGTATCAGTGATAGGTAGGATTATGCCCCCCCTCACCAGACTGCACCCCCTCCGGAGCAGCAGTATCAGTGATAGGTAGGATAATACCCCCTCACCAGACTGCACCCCCTCCGGAGCAGTAGTATCAGTGATAGGTAGGATAATACCCCCTCACCAGACTGCACCCCCTCCGGAGCAGCAGTATCAGTGATAGGTAGGATAATACCCCCTCACCAGACTGCACCCCCTCCGGAGCAGTAGTATCAGTGATAGGTAGGATAATACCCCCTCACCAGACTGCACCCCCTCCGGAGCAGTAGTATCAGTGATAGGTAGGATAATACCCCCTCACCAGACTGCACCCCCTCTGGAGCAGCAGTATCAGTGATAGGTAGGATAATACCCCCTCACCAGACTGCACCCCCTACGGAGCAGTAGTATCAGTGATAGGTAGGATTATGCCCCCCCTCACCAGACTGCACCCCCTCCGGAGCAGCATGAGTATCAGTGATAGGTAGGATAATACCCCCTCACCAGACTGCACCCCCTCCGGAGCAGTAGTATCAGTGATAGGTAGGATTATGCCCCCCCTCACCAGACTGCACCCCCTCCGGAGCAGTAGTATCAGTGATAGGTAGGATAATACCCCCTCACCAGACTGCACCCCCTCCGGAGCAGCAGTAGTATCAGTGATAGGTAGGATTATGCCCCCCCTCACCAGACTGCACCCCCTCCAGAGCAGCAGTATCAGTGATAGGTAGGATAATACCCCCTCACCAGACTGCACCCCCTCTGGAGCAGCAGTATCAGTGATAGGTAGGATAATACCCCCTCACCAGACTGCACCCCCTACGGAGCAGTAGTATCAGTGATAGGTAGGATTATGCCCCCCCTCACCAGACTGCACCCCCTCCGGAGCAGCATGAGTATCAGTGATAGGTAGGATAATACCCCCTCACCAGACTGCACCCCCTCCGGAGCAGTAGTATCAGTGATAGGTAGGATTATGCCCCCCCTCACCAGACTGCACCCCCTCCGGAGCAGTAGTATCAGTGATAGGTAGGATAATACCCCCTCACCAGACTGCACCCCCTCCGGAGCAGCAGTAGTATCAGTGATAGGTAGGATTATGCCCCCCCTCACCAGACTGCACCCCCTCCAGAGCAGCAGTATCAGTGATAGGTAGGATAATGCCCCCCTCACCAGACTGCACCCCCTCCGGAGCAGTAGTATCAGTGATAGGTAGTATAATACCCCCTCACCAGACTGCACCCCCTCTGGAGCAGCAGTATCAGTGATAGGTAGGATAATACCCCCTCACCAGACTGCACCCCCTACGGAGCAGTAGTATCAGTGATAGGTAGGATTATGCCCCCCCTCACCAGACTGCACCCCCTCCGGAGCAGCAGTATCAGTGATAGGTAGGATAATGCCCCCCTCACCAGACTGCACCCCCTCCGGAGCAGTAGTATCAGTGATAGGTAGGATAATACCCCCTCACCAGACTGCCCCCCCTCCGGAGCAGCAGCAGTATCAGCACTAAAGTAGTAAAAATTCTTGTGATTTTATTCACACTCTCTAGCGCGATGTTTCGTTTTAGCTCTGAGTAAGGCAAAACATTGCACAAGAGGGAGTGAATAAAGTCACAAGATTTTTGACTACTTTGGTGCTGTCTTCGCTGCTGAATTATTGTACCAAGTCTCCTGGTTCTGTTGAAAGGGCTGCAAGCGGCATCAAGGTGAACAAACCACCGCTAAAGTGACTGGCGGTCTTGGGCTTGTAACATGACCGCCCGAGGTGAGCAGCAAGTTTAGCCACTTACACACATTTGTTCTGCAGTAATACGCTATGTGCGCCGCATGGTGTTCTCTCTCTTCTACTAGTAGATGTATAAAATGGCAGATTACATTTTAAAGCCAGGTTTACACGCTGACCACTGATATGCCTTTCATGATGGTCCTTTAAAGTCTTATTCTAGACCAACACCTTATGGTGAGGCTAGAATAACCCGTCATGGGTCTCCTCTGCTGGAGATTGTAATAGAGGAGCAGACTAGATGGTCATTTTTCCTTCATCTTCTGAGGCTGTGTTCACACATGACATTTTTTATGTGTTTTTACAGCAATATTGTTGAAATTTCATTAAAGTTTCTACATAAGTGGTGCAGTTTTACCACAACTGCATAAATCAGTAACAACTGTATAAGTGACTGGCAGTGCACTAGCGTTGCTGGTCACATACACAGCTCTATGCAAAGTCGCTGTACTAACGTGAAAGGTTTGGCGCTGATTATGTCTTTATATATTGGGTGGGCCCCAAGAATCAATTTCCCTGGTGGGCCAAGGTACCCCAGTCCGACACTGTGTATGTCAGTATAATGGAGGTCACCCAGCTCTCCCAGCATCCTGTATGTCAGTATAATGGAGGTCACCCAGCTCTCCCCTATTCCTGTATGGCAGTGTATAATGGAGGTCACCCAGCTCTCCCCTAATCCTGTATGTCAGTATAATGGAGGTCACCCAGCTCTCCCCTAATCCTGTATGTCAGTGTAATGGAGGTCATACAGCTGTCCTAGCATCCTGTATGTCAGTGTATAATGGAGATCACCCAGCTCTCCCCTAATCCTGTATGTCAGTGTATAATAGGGGTCACCCAGCTCTCCCCTAATCCTGTATGTCAGTATAATGGAGGTCACCCAGCTCTCCCCTATTCCTGTATGGCAGTGTATAATGGAGGTCACCCAGCTCTCCCCTATTCCTGTATGGCAGTGTATAATGGAGGTCACCCAGCTCTCCCCTATTCCTGTATGTCAGTGTATAATGGAGGTCACCCAGCTTTCCCCTAATCCTGTATGTCAGTGTATAATGGAGATCACCCAGCTCTCCCCTAGTCCTGTATGTCAGTGTATAATAGAGGTCACCCAGCTCTCCCCTAATCCTGTATGTCAGTATAATGGAGGTCACCCAGCTCTCCCAGCATCCTGTATGTCAGTACAATGGAGGTCACCCAGCTCTCCCCTATTCCTGTATGGCCGTGTATAATGGAGGTCACCCAGCTCTCCCCTAATCCTGTATGTCAGTATAATGGAGGTCACCCAGCTCTCCCCTAATCCTGTATGTCAGTGTAATGGAGGTCATACAGCTGTCCTAGCATCCTGTATGTCATTGTATAATGGAGATCACCCAGCTCTCCCCTAATCCTGTATGTCAGTGTATAATAGAGGTCACCCAGCTCTCCCCTAATCCTGTATGTCAGTATAATGGAGGTCACCCAGCTCTCCCAGCATCCTGTATGTCAGTATAATGGAGGTCACCCAGCTCTCCCCTATTCCTGTATGGCAGTGTATAATGGAGGTCACCCAGCTCTCCCCTAATCCTGTATGTCAGTATAATGGAGGTCACCCAGCTCTCCCCTAATCCTGTATGTCAGTGTAATGGAGGTCATACAGCTGTCCTAGCATCCTGTATGGCAGTGTATAATGGAGGTCATCCAGCTCTCCCCTATTCCTGTATGGCAGTGTATAATGGAGGTCACCCAGCTCTCCTCTAATCCTGTATGTCAGTGTAATGGAGGTCACCCAGCTCTCCCCTAACCCTGTATGTCAGTATAATGGAGGTCACCCAGCTCTCCCAGCATCCTGTATGTCAGTATAATGGAGGTCACCCAGCTCTCCCCTATTCCTGTATGGCAGTGTATAATGGAGGTCACCCAGCTCTCCCCTAATCCTGTATGTCAGTATAATGGAGGTCACCCAGCTCTCCCCTAATCCTGTATGTCAGTGTAATGGAGGTCATACAGCTTTCCTAGCATCCTGTATGGCAGTGTATAATGGAGGTCACCCAGCTCTCCCCTAATCCTGTATGTCAGTATAATGGAGGTCACCCAGCTCTCCCCTAATCCTGTATGTCAGTGTAATGGAGGTCATACAGCTTTCCTAGCATCCTGTATGGCAGTGTATAATGGAGGTCACCCAGCTCTCCCCTAATCCTGTATGTCAGTATAATGGAGGTCACCCAGCTCTCCCCTAAACCTGTATGTCAGTGTAATGGAGGTCATACAGCTTTCCTAGCATCCTGTATGGCAGTGTATAATGGAGGTCACCCAGCTCCCCCCTATTCCTGTATGGCAGTGTATAATGGAGGTCACCCAGCTTTCCCCTAATCCTGTATGTCAGTATAATGGAGGTCACCCAGCTCTCCCAGCATCCTGTATGTCAGTATAATGGAGGTCACCCAGCTCTCCCCTATTCCTGTATGGCAGTGTATAATGGAGGTCACCCAGCTCTCCCCTAATCCTGTATGTCAGTATAATGGAGGTCACCCAGCTCTCCCAGCATCCTGTATGTCAGTATAATGGAGGTCACCCAGCTCTCCCCTATTCCTGTATGGCAGTGTATAATGGAGGTCACTCAGCTCTCCCCTAATCCTGTATGTCAGTGTAATGGAGGTCATACAGCTTTCCTAGCATTCTGTATGGCAGTTTATAATGGAGGTCACCCAGCTCTCCCCTATTCCTGTATGTCAGTATAATGGAGGTCACCCAGCTCTCCCCTATTCCTGTATGTCAGTGTATAATAGAGGTCACCCAGCTCTCCCCTATTCCTGTATGGCAGTATAATGGAGGTCACCCAGCTCTCCCCTAATCCTGTATGTCAGTGTAATGGAGGTCACCCAGCTCTCCTAGCATCCTGTATGTCAGTGTAATGGAGGTCACCCAGCTTTCCCAGCATTCTGTATGTCAGTGTAATGGAGGTCATCCAGATCTGCCAGCATCCTGTATGTCAGTTTATAATGGAGGTCATCCAGCTCTCTCAGGATCCTGTATGTCAGTGTAATGGAGGTCATCCATCTCTCCCAGCATCCTGTATGTCAGTGTAATGGAGGTCACCCAGCTCTCCCCTATTCCTGTATGGCAGTGTATAATGGAGGTCACCCAGCTCTCCCCTATTCCTGTATGGCAGTGTGTAATGGAGGTCACCCAGCTCTCCCCTATTCCTGTATGTCAGTGTATAATGGAGGTCACCCAGCTCTCCCCTAGTCCTGTATGTCAGTGTATATTAGAGGTCACCCAGCTCTCCCCTAATCCTGTATGTCAGTATAATGGAGGTCACCCAGCTCTCCCAGCATGCTGTATGTCAGTATAATGGAGGTCACCCAGCTCTCCCCTATTCCTGTATGGCCGTGTATAATGGAGGTCACCCAGCTCTTACCTAATCCTGTATGTCAGTATAATGGAGGTCACCCAGCTCTCCCCTAATCCTGTATGTCAGTGTAATGGAGGTCATACAGCTGTCCTAGCATCCTGTATGTCAGTGTATAATGGAGATCACCCAGCTCTCCCCTAATCCTGTATGTCAGTGTATAATAGAGGTCACCCAGCTCTCCCCTAATCCTGTATGTCAGTATAATGGAGGTCACCCAGCTCTCCCAGCATCCTGTATGTCAGTATAATGGAGGTCACCCAGCTCTCCCCTATTCCTGTATGGCAGTGTATAATGGAGGTCACCCAGCTCTCCCCTAATCCTGTATGTCAGTATAATGGAGGTCACCCAGCTCTCCCCTAATCCTGTATGTCAGTGTAATGGAGGTCATACAGCTGTCCTAGCATCCTGTATGGCAGTGTATAATGGAGGTCATCCAGCTCTCTCCTATTCCTGTATGGCAGTGTATAATGGAGGTCACCCAGCTCTCCCCTAATCCTGTATGTCAGTGTAATGGAGGTCACCCAGCTCTCCCCTAACCCTGTATGTCAGTATAATGGAGGTCACCCAGCTCTCCCAGCATCCTGTATGTCAGTATAATGGAGGTCACCCAGCTCTCCCCTATTCCTGTATGGCAGTGTATAATGGAGGTCACCCAGCTCTCCCCTAATCCTGTATGTCAGTATAATGGAGGTCACACAGCTCTCCCAGTATCCTGTATGTCAGTATAATGGAGGTCACCCAGCTCTCCCCTATTCCTGTATGGCAGTGTATAATGGAGGTCACCCAGCTCTCCCCTAATCCTGTATGTCAGTATAATGGAGGTCACTCAGCTCTCCCCTAATCCTGTATGTCAGTGTAATGGAGGTCATACAGCTTTCCTAGCATCCTGTATGGCAGTTTATAATGGAGGTCACCCAGCTCTCCCCTAATCCTGTATGGCAGTATAATGGAGGTCACCCAGCTCTCCCCTAATCCTGTATGTCAGTGTAATGGAGGTCACCCAGCTCTCCTAGCATCCTGTATGTCAGTGTAATGGAGGTCACCCAGCTTTCCCAGCATCCTGTATGTCAGTGAAATGGAGGTCATCCAGATCTGCCAGCATCCTGTATGTCAGTTTATAATGGAGGTCATCCAGCTCTCTCAGGATCCTGTATGTCAGTGTAATGGAGGTCACCCAGCTCTCCCCTAATCCTGTATGTCAGTGTAATGGAGGTCATACAGCTGTCCTAGCATCCTGTATGGCAGTGTATAATGGAGGTCATCCAGCTCTCCCCTATTCCTGTATGGCAGTGTATAATGGAGGTCACCCAGCTCTCCCCTAATCCTGTATGTCAGTGTAATGGAGGTCACCCAGCTCTCCCCTAACCCTGTATGTCAGTATAATGGAGGTCACCCAGCTCTCCCAGCATCCTGTATGTCAGTATAATGGAGGTCACCCAGCTCTCCCCTATTCCTGTATGGCAGTGTATAATGGAGGTCACCCAGCTCTCCCCTAATCCTGTATGTCAGTATAATGGAGGTCACACAGCTCTCCCAGTATCCTGTATGTCAGTATAATGGAGGTCACCCAGCTCTCCCCTATTCCTGTATGGCAGTGTATAATGGAGGTCACCCAGCTCTCCCCTAATCCTGTATGTCAGTATAATGGAGGTCACTCAGCTCTCCCCTAATCCTGTATGTCAGTGTAATGGAGGTCATACAGCTTTCCTAGCATCCTGTTTGGCAGTTTATAATGGAGGTCACCCAGCTCTCCCCTAATCCTGTATGGCAGTATAATGGAGGTCACCCAGCTCTCCCCTAATCCTGTATGTCAGTGTAATGGAGGTCACCCAGCTCTCCTAGCATCCTGTATGTCAGTGTAATGGAGGTCACCCAGCTTTCTCAGCATCCTGTATGTCAGTGTAATGGAGGTCATCCAGATCTGCCAGCATCCTGTATGTCAGTTTATAATGGAGGTCATCCAGCTCTCTCAGGATCCTGTATGTCAGTGTAATGGAGGTCATCCATCTCTCCCAGCATCCTGTATGTCAGTGTAATGGAGGTCACCCAGCTCTCCTCTATTCCTGTATGGCAGTGTATAATGGAGGTCACCCAGCTCTTCCCTATTCCTGTATGGCAGTGTATAATGGAGGTCACCCAGCTCTCCCCTATTCCTGTATGTTAGTGTATAATGGAGGTCACCCAGCTTTCCCCTAATCCTGTATGTCAGTGTATAATGGAGATCACCCAGCTCTCCCCTAGTCCTGTATGTCAGTGTATAATAGAGGTCACCCAGCTCTCCCCTAATCCTGTATGTCAGTATAATGGAGGTCACCCAACTCTCCCAGCATCCTGTATGTCAGTATAATGGAGGTCACCCAGCTATCCCCTATTCCTGTATGGCAGTGTATAATGGAGGTCACCCAGCTTTCCCCTAATCCTGTATGTCAGTATAATGGAGGTCACCCAGCTCTCCCCTAATCCTGTATGTCAGTGTAATGGAGGTCATACAGCTTTCCTAGCATCCTGTATGGCAGTGTATAATGGAGGTCACCCAGCTCTCCCCTATTCCTGTATGTCAGTATAATGGAGGTCACCCAGCTCTCCCCTATTCCTGTATGTCAGTGTATAATAGAGGTCACCCAGCTCTCCCCTATTCCTGTATGGCAGTATAATGGAGGTCACCCAGCTCTCCCCTAATCCTGTATGTCAGTGTAATGGAGGTCACCCAGCTCTCCTAGCATCCTGTATGTCAGTGTAATGGAGGTCACCCAGCTTTCCCAGCATCCTGTATGTCAGTGTAATGGAGGTCATCCAGATCTGCCAGCATCCTGTATGTCAGTTTATAATGGAGGTCATCCAGCTCTCTCAGGATCCTGTATGTCAGTGTAATGGAGGTCATCCATCTCTCCCAGCATCCTGTATGTCAGTGTAATGGAGGTCATCCAGCTCTCCCAGCATACAGTTTGGGACCTTATAGGTGGCAAAGGGAAAGGAAGTTCCTGGATATGTGCGGATCCTGAGATGTTTGTCTGGCAGGTTCAGAAGAGATGAATTGTAGCTGCAAGAAACCGTCATGGTGGTCTGAGCCAGATGGAGAGAAAAAGTGAAAGTGACGTCTCAGATCAAAGAAGACGTCACCTGTGAGTCACTGTATGATGAATTTGTATTGAGTAGAACATTATCTGTTAGGAGCGCTGCACTGCTCTATGCTACAATACACACACTGCTTCTCCCTAGTATCCTGAATCTTGATAAAAGCCCCCCTTTCTTCCCCAGAGCAGAACTGAGGTGGTGGTGGTGGGGGGGCACTTTTATCAAAATTCGCCCTGTTGCCAAAATGACCTAGAAACTGCCCTGCCTCAGAGCATGGCAGTGAGGACACAGAGAACCATTAAAAGTGAGGTAGCAAGTGAGCCTCCCAAAAATTAGGCCTGACACAGCATAGTGGTAAAAACACATGGAACCATTCAAACACTGGTAGCATATGGACCACCCAAAAACTTAGCCTGACACCACAGACCCAGACCAAGATGGGCAATACAATTATGGCTATATTTAGCCTCACACCCACATGCAGTTGTGCGTGAGAGGCATATCTTTGGAGGTAGGGACGAGGAAAAACAATACATTCTTCTTAAGAGGTGCCGGAATTTGATTTGAATGAATGAATACACTTTCAATCCTTTAACCCCTTAAGGACAGAGCCTGAAATGGCCTTAATGACAGAGACAAATTTTATGAATATGACCAGTGTCACTTTATTCATTAATAACTTCGGGATGCTTTTACCTATCCGGCTGATTCTGAGATTGTTTTCTCGTGACATATTGTACTTTACATTTCTGGTAAATTGGAGTTGATACTCATAACGAATCTTTATGAAAAAAACCCAATTAACGTGAAAAAATGCATTTTTCCAACTTTGAAACTTTTTTGCTTATACAGAAAGTGGTTATACCACATAAATTATATATTAAATAGCATTAGCAACATGTCTACTTTATGTTGGCGGCATTTATTAAACGATCTTTCATTTTTTTTAGACAATAGGAAGCTTAAAACATTAGCAGCAAATTTCCAAATTTTCTGTAAAATTTCAAAATCACATATTTTTAGGGACCTGTTCAGGTTTAAAGTGTGTTTGAGGGGCCTGTATGTTAGAAAGCCCCACAAAGCACCCCATTTCAGAAACTGCACCCCCCACACTCTGCAAAAGCATATCTAGAAAGTTTTTCAACCCTTTAGGGGAGTCACAGAAATAAAAGCTAAGTGTGTAAGAAATTTGAAAATTTTAATTTTCTGTCCAGAGATTTTATTGTAATCCAATATTTTTCATAATTATAAACCTATTACCAAGGAAATGCACCCCAATATTGATTGCTCCGTTTCTGCAGTTTATAGAAATACCCCATATGTGGCCCTATTGCGCTATTTGACGCAACCACAAGCCTCAGATATAAAGGAGTGCCTAGTGAATTTAAACGCCTCCGTTATATTTGGTCATTTTTGACCGTACCACTTCAGGTTGGCAGAGGCTCTGGGGTGCCAAAACCTAAAAAACACCCCTAAAGGGACACCATTTAGAAAACTACACCCCTCAAGGAATGTAACAAGGGGTGCGGTGAGCATCTGGACCCCACAGGTGCTTCACAGATTTTCCGAACAATATGATGAAGGCAGTAGTCTGGTGCGTTTGTCCTGAGGGTGTCTGGATAGAGACTGGCAAAGACAACCTTGGAGAGGTAGCATTCACACCTAGGGAGGCCTCTCCTACCAGACCTAGGTGCGAGTGTTTCCCGGACGCTGAGGACGTTGGGGACATCTTTGCCGGAAGTGATCAAAGCCACCGCAATAGAGACAGAGGTTCAGCTCCAGTTGGCGAGCTCTCTCATCAGAGGTCAGGCGAGCACGTTCTACCTGCATCGGTACTTCAGGAGTTAACTGGGGTACTGGCGTGACTGGATTCTGGAAAACCGGTGCCAGCTGGTGATGGCGACGAGGCAAGCTTAGTCGCCGTTCTTGCCGGACCTCCTCCTCTCTCTCGGAAAACCGGTTGTCGACTCTGGTAGCCAGTAGGATGAGATCATTCAAGGAGGTAGGAAGATCTCGGGCAGAGAGCACGTCTTTTACCCGACTGGACAGGCCCTTCTTGAAGGTGGCTATTAGAGCGGCCTCATTCCAATCTAATTCTGCTGCCAGGGTGCGGGACTGGATGGCGTAGTCGCCAACTGTGGAACTCCCCTGAGAGAGATTGAGAAGAGCTGTCTCAGCCGAAGACGCACGGGCAGGTTCCTCAAAGACGGAGCGGAACTCGGCCAGAAAGGTTCGCAGATTGTCAGCAGCAGGGTCATCTCTGTCCCAGAGAGGCGTGGCCCAAGCCAGGGCTCTACCCTCCAGTAGGCTGATGATGAAAGCCACTTTAGAGCGCTCGGTGGAAAACTGACTACTTAAAAGTTCAATGTGCATGGTTCATTGAGTCAGGAATCCTCTGCACAACTTGGGATCACCTCCGTATTTACTCGGGAGAGACAGTCGTAGTCTCGAAGGAGTTGCAGGAGGAGGAGAGCGCTGGGCTGTAGTCTGCTGCTGTAAGGCGGTGGTCAGTTGCTGAATCAGCTGCGACTGTTGCTGGATCTGTTGCGCCTGTTGGGCAACCACTCGGGCTACGTCACGGATATCAGGCACCTCGCCGGGATCCATGGTTGGAGCCTACTGTAATGCCTGGAGTCGTGGATCTGCTGAACTGTCACTAGCGATGGTGGTAACTGCACCAGGGAGTGTAGTAGAAGGGGCTGCTGGCTTTCACCAGAGCCCGCCGCAAGGCGGGATGGACTAGCTGCGGCAGGCGACCCCCAGGTCACTACCCCTGGCTTGGTTGCTAGTGACAGCAGGTGAGGCGTGGCAGAAGCAGTAGGCAGATGGTAATGCAGGCAGAGGTCTGTAGGGGTAACTGCAGGTGGCAGGCAGGGCTCAGGAACAATGGTTAATCAGCGGACAGGGACCAGGGACAGAGGACAGGGACTAGGAACAAGGACTGAGGTCAGGAACAACAGGGAGCTGGGCCAAACGCTATGGGAAGCATGTAGAGCCTCCAACACCTGTGGTGGGGCATGCTGGGATTATATAGGGAGTGACCAGAGCAACTACCAATTAAGGGCGGACTGGCCCTTTAAATCTGAGGTAGCCGGCGCGCACGCCCTAGGAGGCGGGGAAGCGCGCGCCTGCCGGGACAGACAGAGACAGGAGCGGGGTGGGGTAAGGCGCCCCCCTGGGCCGAACTAGTGGCAGAGCCAGGTCCCTGCACATGGACCCCGGCGGCTGCATGAGGCAGGGGAAAGTTGCGGCGGCGGCCCGGAGCACGGGTCGTTGCCGCAGCCGTGACACAAGACAAGGAAGGTAAATTGAATTTGACTATGAATTTGACTCTAGCAGTTGGGGTAACATTCCCTGCATCATGTGACTCCCCACTTCTCCCCCCACCTTTGTTTTGAGTTTGAATTTGACTTTGAATTTGACTGTAGCAGTTGGGGTTAGTTTAACTGGTTGACTTGCGGAAATGTGCACAGATGCGGTGCACCTTGGTGAGAAAGTCAGCCACATTGGGGTAAGTTTTAAGGAATCGCAGCAACACTAGGTTGAAGACGTGGGTACATGTGTGAGGCTGCCGAGTTGCAGAGCCGCCACCGGGTTCCGCCCCTTGTCACATGCAATCAAGCTCACTGCTAATTACACATGAACCCAGGATGCCAGTTGCCCAGCAGTAGCCAACAAGGAGGCAAGGGCAGGCACACTAGAAGTCTACATGGATGCCAGTTAAGGCCCAGCAACAACAAGGCAAGGGCAGGCACACCAGTAGTCTACATGGATGCCAGTTAAGGCCCAGCAACAACGAGGCAAGGGCAGGCACACCAGTAGTCAACATGGATGCCAGTAAAGGCCCAGCAGTAGCCAACATGGAGGCAAGGGACAGTTGCTGCAGGGACAGTTGAACGCTGCACTTGGACACCTTGCTGGAGGGTGTGGAGCATAGTGGAGGGAGCGGTGCATGTAGTGTGGAAGGCGTGCCTTGGGCCTGGGCGGGGGGACTGATAGAGCCAGCACGTGACACAGGGGAAGGAGCAGGGGTGCGACTTGCAGTCACTGAACGGCCTTGGTTCCACTGAGTGGGGTGTTTAGCGCTCATATTCCTGCGCATGCTGGTCTTCACTAGGCTTATCCACCCAGCTCGGGTCAGTCACCTCGTCCTCATCTACCAGCTCCTCACTCTCCTCCTCACTTTGAGTTACATCCATGACAACAACCTCACTGTCTGACAACCGGGTCTCATCGTCATCATCAGACACCTCTTCGAACCCCACTTGCAAGTCCCTACTCTCATCACCCACTGGCTGCGTGAGCTGCATAGTTTGGGCATCAGGACAGATTGACTGCTCCGGTTGCTGGGAGCAGTTCCTGGGAGCATGGTGGGGGATCTGAATCCCTTCTTTCTCTGGAGGGGCCAGGCTGTGGGGAAGGAGGCTGAGCTGAGCAAGGGTTCCACTCCCTTGGGTAGCTTGGGCAGACTGCATTGAAGACTGGGTGGTGGATAAGTTACTGGACACATTATCCGCTATCCACGTGATCACCTGTTCACACTGCTGCAGTTTCAATAACGGTCTACCTTGAGACCCCGTAAGTTGGTCAAAGAAGCTAAGGAGTGGACGTCTGCGGTGTGCCACTGCTACCTCCTCAACAGGTGCTGCTGTGTCACCCTGCCCTGAAACACGGCCTCCAGCAACCACATCACTTGGAACCCGACGCCCCCGCCCTTGACCCTTACCCCTGGGATTCACCATTTTATGGACACTGCACAGTATGGAACTGAGATAGGCCTTGCGTATGAAATACAGATATCTGGAAAAAAAATTGTAGTAACCAACGGTTTGGTGGGGCTGTACGGTGCAATCTGGTATGGGCACCAACTGTACACACTTTCTGTCACCCCTATACAATGAGCAGTGAAGTTCTATGCAGGATGCACTACAAATCCCAGCAATACAGTGTAGTACACACTAGTTTAGGGGGTGCTTGACAGTGCTATATGGAATGGTCACCAACTGTACACACTTTCTGCCACCCCTATACAATGAGCAGATAAGTTCTATGCAGGATGCACTACAAATCCCAGCAATACAGTGTAGTACACACTAGTTTAGGGGGTGCTATCTGGTATGGGCACCAACTGTACACACTTTCTGTCACCCCAATACAATGAGCAGTGAAGTTCTATGCAGGATGCACTACAAATCCCAGCAATACAGTGTAGTACACCAGGACCACCAGCCCCAAAACAAAGGAGTACACTGAGCACTTCTTAGGGGTGTGTATGCAACACCTAATGTCCCCTTTCTGCCAGCAGCCGGTCACCACAGTGTGCTGGTTAAATCGCGGTAGCAGCACTGCAACTCCCAGCCAGCAGTCTCTAGTAATAGTATTAATAAAAGCTTTTGAACCCTGAAAAGGGCTGTTTGTTTATATTGCTAGTATATATCCTGCCTACTGTAACGCTAAATCCTACACTGACACTCTCCCTGAGCAGCAGCTCTGTCCCTGATCTCTCACAGCATGCGTCTGAAGCGAGCACTGCCGGCGCAGAGTTTTATATGGCAGGGTCATCTGATCTGGCCAACCAATCGCTGCTATCGACATGTATGGGTCCCAAGTCATCGCAGGATGTACCAAATAGTCTCCTGCATGTTTATTGGCTGAGAAATAGCGTCCAAACTTACAGGAAATGGATGATGAGATTTCTTCGAGTATCGCAAGATGCTCGTCCGAGTAACGAGTACCATCGAGTACCCTAATACTCTATCGAGTACCAAGCTCGGACGAGCACGTTCGCTCATCACTAGAGGCGATCCATATTTGAATTCCCCTGTACCTCGTTACGGTACTTGGTAGAATTCCTCCAATTCCTTAGTGCTGGTCCCAAGATTCAGTGCAGCGGGGCTCTAGCCTGGGGCCGATTCAGCCCTCTGTTGATGTCCATGTGTTGCACTCGGCCGAGCCGAGTAATGGCAGGTGAGTCCAAATTCAGGGCTGTCCCCGGCCTTATGTGCAGAGAGTCGACAGCATGCTCCAGCTGGATGGTCAGCTGACTCCGCCGCTGCATCCGTCCTGTCGTCATGCCTGCGCGCCGTGGGGTTACCACAGCAACGCAGGAACTTCTCCATCCGTTCGCCAGTCCACGCCATCAGCAGGGGAGGAAGCCATCATGTTCTATATACATATTTGGTATTGCTGTGTGCAGAAATGTCTAAACTATAGAGCAGACCACTTCTTTGAGAAGACCACCCCCCTTCGAGTCCAATTTTTTTTTGTGACCGATTTTTTAACCATTATTTCCTATTGACAATGCCTCTCTTTGAGAAGACCACCCCCTGATCTGACCAAAGACCACTTTTTGTGCAGATTTTGTAGCTGAAGACCCCCATAAATAGACCAGAAGCAGGAATTACCTGTTAAAATTGCTACCCGACAGTGCTGACAGGGCCATAATGAAGGAAAAGGGAGCACTCAAACAGGGTGAGAGAGGGTGTAGGGCGGAAGGAGGAGGCGTGGCTGAGCTGGGAGCTGCGGTCACCGTGCAGGTTTAGTTATGTGATAATTTTATTGCCAGCGTCATTACGCACGCGACAATATTGAATATGTGTACTTTCTTTTACATTTATTATTGCAATGGGGGCTATGGGGACTTTATGTGTTGTGTACTTTTTTATTTTTTTTATTTTATTTCTGTGTATGTTTTATTTACTGTTTTACAGTTTTTTGTGTATGTTTTATTTACAGTTTTTATTTGCTTTATTTTACTGTCCCACCATGAGGACATCGCTATTTGATCTGCAGATCTGCATCGCATTGTAATGTGCCTGTAAAACTAACTTAAAAAACTTAGGCTGAGCCTGGTCAGCCACCCTAGCTATGACACAGGAGGCTTCAGGAAAGCCTTCTGGTGTCATGGCAACCATCAGGGCTGTGCAATCACTTCTGCACAGCCCTGATGGGAATAGAGGGAAGATTCTCCCTCTATTCCACACTATAGGTACTGCGATCGCTCAGCACTGGTTGCGGCAGATGTGACGGGTGCCTGGCTATCACTGACGGCTGGGACCCACCGCGGGATGGCACGGGCACAGCTCCTGCCTGGCCTGGTTCATCCTAGGACTTAACTGTACGTATTTGAGGGGGAACGCAGTGCAAAGAGGATGCACTATTACGTCCTTGGTCCTGAAGGGGATAAACACATGTTAAGACATGATTGTGAGCTCTTCGTCATATAAATGCATGCTGTATAAATGCATGCTGTACATGTTCCTGCTTCAATTAGACACTTAATTCTGCACTTTCTATACTTTGTTCTTTGACAACACCACCCCCATTGGGTGGTTGGCAAAATTGGGTGGTTGGCTCATAGAGATTTCTCTGTATTAAAATACAGTATAACATTAATTATCCTGTACAGTAAACACTATAAGCTAAATGAAAATGCCAGTATTGCAGTGTTTTGGATCACCTTTAGAGATGAGCCAACCTCAAGCATGCTCAAGTTCCTCCGAATCCGAGCGTTCAGCATTTGATTATTGGTGGCTGCTGAAGTTAGATAAAGCCCTAAGGCTATGTGGAAAACATGGATATAGTCATTGGCTGTATCCATGTTTTCCAGACAACCTTAGAGCTTTATCCAACTTCAGCAGCCACCACTAATCAAATGCCGACCATTCAGGTTTGGATGAACTCGAGCATGCTCGAGGTTCGCTCATCTCTAATCACCTTACATCCCAGAAAACATGGATTTAAAAGTAATAAAAGTCTAATTTGCTTCAAAATGGTACTAACATATATTACAGCTCACTGTTCAAAAATGAGCCCTTAAAGCGATTCTGTACCCACAATATGTCCCCCCCCCCCCAAACCACCTGTACCTTCAGATAGCTGCTTTTAATCCAAGATCTGTCCTGGGGTCCGTTCGGCAGGTGATGCCGTTATTATCCTAAAAAAAACAACTTTTAAACTTGCAGCCCTGTGCCAAGCGGTCGTGGCTTGGAGTATCTGTGCCCTAACTTTGCACCACCCCTCCGTCCCTCCTCCCCACCCTCTTCATCATTAGGAATGCCACTGGCAGGATTTTTCCTATTCCTCTGCAGTGAAAACTGCACAGGGGCATTAATAATCTAGCCCATGTGCCGTGCTGACACAGGTGAGGATGAGTAGGGGGGGAGGAAGGACAGAGAGGTTGTGCCAGCCTAATGGCACAGGGTTTAAAGTTTTTTTTTTTTAGGACAATAACTGCATCACCTGCCGAACGGACCCCAGGACAGATCTTGGAATGAAAGCAGCTACATATCTTGGGGGTGGGTCGAGCTGCCGATGAGAGTGTACGTGTGCTAAGGGAGCTCCTGTGCCGCGCGGCTCTATAAGTGGGCCGACAGCTATATACACCCAGACCAGTCCCGTTTTGTTGTTCGGGACAGTTCCCGGTTGCAGAGCCTCCCACCATGCAGACCGGAGATTCTTCTGGACCCCAGTGAGGACGTGGAAGGAGCCCCATAGCTGCGGGAATGGCCTGTCTCTCCCCAGAGGCGGCGTGGTGCAGCGCCATCTTGCCAGAGTGGCCACCTTGCAGGTACCAGCCCTGTGTCCCCGCACAGCAGCCACTGTACCCCCAAGGCCCCCGTTTCTATACAGCAGTCCCCAGATCGGGGAGAGAGGGGTCAGAACTCGGACTTGCAGGCCTTTGCAGGAACAGAGGCTGCCACGGGCCGCTCTCCGCTCTTAAAGGGACAGTATTTCCCTCCATGATGGCCACAGCTCCCAAGTTGCAGAGGGGAAACAAAACTAAAACGGGGCTCCTCTCAAACCCCGGCTAGTGGCAGGACCCAGTCTCGCCTAACTAAAGCTGCAATTTCCGAGACTGAGTGGCCACATCACACAGATTTTGATTCTGATGCCTCCACTGCAGGTGCTGCCTCACAACAAGGGGTTAAAAAATTACTATCCCAGCTTCCTATAAAAAGGGACTTTAAATCTCTCATCACTGAGGTTAGAGCCGGCAGATCTGAAACAGTTGAGGTCAGGAAAGATATTCATCACATTTCTCAGCAAGTGGACTCTTTGGAGGATGAGTATGACTCCACCCGGGCCTACTATCTGTACACAAACATCTGCCCTTGATGACATGCAGCGACACATTGAGGACTACTTGGACAATAGGGGCAGGTGAAACAATATTAGAGTCAGGGGTCTTCCAGAGGCAACTCAGGACAATGATCTAGCAGATACCCTAGAGAACCCTCTTCCCATAAAATTAAACTGGATAGAGCGCATAGAGCTCTTAAGCCTAAATACACCACTGAAGTCCCAAGAGATGTGATTTGCTGTGTGCATGATTTTACCATCAAGGAAGCTATAATGAAAAGAATGCGGTCTCTTCGGGATCCGGAATTTGATGGTGCCCCACTTCAGCTGTTTCCTGACCTGTCATGGATCACCCTGCAGAAACTACGTCTCCTGCGCCCCCTGCTAACTACTTTGAGGGATTATGAAGTGCCCTACAGGTGGAACTTTCCATTCGCCCTTTCTGCCAGAAGAGACGGACGATCAGCTACTTTGCGTACTTTGTCTGACATTCCTAACTTCTGTGCCAGCTTGGAAATTTCTGTGCCGAAGATTTCGAAGTGGACTCTCGCTGCTCCGCTTCCCACTGCACCTACTGTCTGGCAGTCGGTGAGTCATAAACTGAGGCGCTCTCACTCTGGTGGCTCAAGGTAATCTCTCCGCCAAGAAAATAGTCCTCCAACTTGAGACCTCTAGTTTACGCCTTCTTCCTCACATGATGTTCTCTGTTACTTTAGGGTCTGCATAATATGATTTGTATAGCCATGTGGTCTATCTCAGTTTCGGCGGCCGTTCAGTTTTGTTTATGTTCTTTATGCATTCACATAGATCTGATTTTTGGGCACTCCCCTACTCTCCCATTGGGGTGTATTTCCCTCAACCTTTGGGTTGGTATTTGATATATTTTCTTCTAATGTTATTTTTCTATTGTACTATTACCCCTTTCCTGACACTTGCGTACGGGACTTTGGGTCGTATACCCAGTGCCCTCACGGGCTTGTTGAATGTTCAATGTCTGTGTCATGTCCGGGGCAGGGAAGAGTGAGCCCTATTCTGAACCCAGACCCCTATCCCTACCTGCTTGGACGACCTGCCCTAAACAGCAGTCCCCAACTGGGCGGCGTTCCCTACACTGGCTAAGTGCAGGAGGGGAGATGAAACAGTACAAGTCTGGAGGAAGCAAGGGCAACAACAAAAACAGGAGAACTACAAGTCCCAGCAGACCTAACCGTTAAGGCTAGACAAAGGAGAAAGATAAACCAAATACCAACAAGCCAGGTCAAACCAGGAAGTCACGTCATACACAGAATCACAATCCAGAAGTACCACAAGTCCAAGCCAGAAGTCAAACAGAGAAAGCAGTCCAGGGAAACAAAGAACAAACCAAACAAGCCGAGTCAGAACCAGGAGGTCACGTCAAATCCAAATCAGAATCCAAAAGGCAAGTCCACAATATAGATGAAGAGGTCAAACACAGAAAGGAGCACACAATAAACGCACGAGCCAGCCAAAAGACTTGATCACGGGCGAGGCATGGAAGCCTCCACCTGTTTAAATCAGAGCAGGGAGGGAGTAAGGAGGGAGCATCAGCTCTGATTGGACCAGCGTCTCTGTACTCTGACAGGCTGAACAGCATGCCTGTCAGACAGTCCAGACGCCTCCCCCCTTTCCAGCTGGTGTGCTGAGAGAGCAGTGGAGGCATCAGCAGGTATGTTCATAACAGTCTGAGTGTGTTTGTTGTTCCCTTCCCTTTCTGTCCTCTCTTCCCTTTTGTACCCCCCCTAGGCCTTCACCGTCATCCTACAACTCTGTCCTCCTCCTCTGGCGATTGGGACCTGGTGAGTACCGACATTGGCGCTGAGTGCTTCTTTTCATATCCCAATGGTTAATTGCATTTCGTTAAATGTTAAAGGTCTTAATTCCAATGTGAAAAGAATAGGGAGCTTTTAAGGGAGCTACGCACCTTAAGGCTATGTTCACACTGCGTATATGTCCGGCCGTGGCCGGACATATACGCGGTAATCTCCGGCCGGAGATTTACGCTACTTGCGGCCGGCTACGTACGGACCATGAACTTACGCCTGAAGTCTACTTACGCTTCCCGAGTGCCCTACGTAGCGATCTGACAGCGGTCTTTTACTTGGAAAGCTTCGCCTAGCCCCGGACACCCCACAGAACCTTTTGGATCGGCACAAAAAGCTGCAAAAATGAAGAAATCACCACTACGTACGGGACCGCATGTAACGCTACGGGCGTAAGTTACGGCATTTTCGTACGCAAACAATGGTCTGGTTCATTTTTTATGCCGCCGCGTACGATCCGGGCGTAAGTTCGTACGTAGTGTGAACTGTGCAGCCGTACTTTGTATACTTTCTATTATACACAAACTACGTAAGTCTCCGCCCGCTTATTCACGGAACGCGCTACGGCCGGAAACTTACGTAGTGTGAACATAGCCTAAGGGCGGATGTGACCTTTCTTCAGGAGACCCATTTTGACAGTAGTGCTAACTTTAGTTTTGCTAAACATGCTTTCCCACAGGTGATATCTGCATCTAGTGGTAAGAAGACTGCAAGAGTTGCTATTCTCTTTTCATGTTCCTCCCCTATTCAAATTACCTCTTCCTACTCTGACCTAGGAGGGAGATATGTAATGATATGTAGATGAAGTGCTCCAGGGACAGCGGGTGGTGTTTTGCAACATATATGCCCCAAATAGAACCCAAATACCTTTTCTCCATAGGGTCCTCAACCACGCCACACTATCCCCAGCTCCCAGGATTTTGGGCGGAGACTTTAATGTCCCGTTCTCTGAGCTGATGGACAGCCATTCAGCAGTGGGTAAACAGGTTCCTGCTGATCAGATCCGGCTTTCCAGGGAATTCCGTAAGCTTATCCGTAAACACCAATTGTACAATTTGTGGCGGCTTGATCAACCTCGGGAGAAAACTTATACATTCTTCTCACGCCCTCACAGATTACATTCCCGTATAGACTATCTCTTCGGTAATGTCCCTATGGTACGCCTCCTGCAGCGAGCTTCTATAGAGCCCATTGCGTGGTCGGATCATGGCCCAGTGCTAGCTAGCCTCCAGGCCCCTACTCGCCATTTGCGCCTTAATGAATGTCTCCTTAAGAATCAAATCTCTAGGGACTCTATAAGGGATAGCATCTCTACCTATTTCCGTAAAAATTAAGGTACGGTGGACTTAGAATCTATCTTATGGGAAGCACACAAGGCAGCTATATGGGGTCACTGTATTGCTCTTAGTTCTCGCCAAAAGCGCAATGCTCTTGCAACTGTGGCCCAACTTAAAGGGGTTGTTCAGCGAAAAAATGTTTCTTTCAAATCAACTGGTGTCAGAAACTTTTATAGATTTGTAATTTACTTCTATTTAAAAATCTCAATTCTTCCCATAGTTATAAGCTGCTGTATATCCTGCAGGAAGTGTTGTTTATTTACATTCAGACACAGTGCTCTCTGCTGACATCTCTGGCCGAGTCAGGAACTGTCCTGAGCAGGAGAGGTTTTCTATGGGGATTTGCTGCTGCTCTGGCAGAGAGCACTGTGTAGGACATACAACAGTTTGTAAGTATGGGAAGACTTGAGATTTTTAAATAGAAGCAAATTACAAATCTATATAATTTTCTGACACCAATTGATTTGCAAGAAAAATTTTTTTGCTCGACGACCCCTTTAAGCATGACATTAAGCATTTGGAGCGCAAACTTGCCCGACGCTCCTCCTTGCGGACACTGGGAAGATTGACTGGGCCTAGGGCGCGTCTCAAAGAACTATTGCTTCAGAAGGTAGAGAGGCTTCTTCTTTACTCCAAACAGAGGTTTTATGAGAAGGGCAACAAGGCTCATACTTTGTTGGCCTGCATGCTTAATGACCGATTCGCCGTGCAGTGTGAACAGAGTCATAGATGTGCTGCCAAAATTTCCCTTTTTTTCTATTGAATGTGGGGTGCGTGGCTACCTCCTGTTGGCCTGCACTCCACCCATGTCCCAAGGCTGCTATAAAAGAGATCATTTGGCTCCTATCTGCCTAGTTGTAGGCTTATTCAGCCCAGGGGAGGCCATTGCTAGTGTGAAAATGCTAGAGTAGGGTCCATGTCTCGAGGACGCCTTAAAGTTGGCGACATGGTACACTCTGTTTGATCAAATAGTTTGCTAAGATCCTCACTTTTCAAAAAATTTCTTATATTTAAATTTTTAATATCTACAGGGTGGGTGTTTGCCGTGTGTACGCTGGGAGGAGTATATACGGTAAGCCCTTACACCTGTGGGTTGCTGTTGCACCTTTTGTTTTTTGTCTGTACTTAAGCCACAAGCAGCGTGCAACCTGCAGTGTGAACAGAGTCATAGATGTGCTGCCAAAATTTCCCTTTTTTTCTGTTGAATGTGGGGGGTGTGGCTACCTCCTGTTGGCCTGCACTCCACCCATGTCCCTAGGCTGCTATAAAAGAGATCATTTGGCTCCTATCTGCCCAGTTGTAGGCTTATTCAGCCCAGGAAAGGCCATTGCTAGTGTGAAAATGCTAGAGTAGGGTCCATGTCTCGAGGATGCCTTAACGTTGGCGACATGGTATCTGTTTGATCAAATAGTTTGCTAAGATCCTCACTTTTCTAAAAAAAATTATATTTTAATTTTTAATATCTACAGGGTAGGTGTTTGCCGTGTGTACGCTGGGAGTATATACGGTAAGCCCTTACTCCTGTGGGTTGCTGTTGCACCTTTTGTTTTTTGTCGATCTGCCGTGCAGTCTCCCCAGGTTCTCAGGGACTCCCAGGGTAACTTGACCTATCTCCCCAAGGATATTTCCTCTATTTTCATGCTGTACTATTCTAAACTATACCCGATTTGCCGTCAGACCCAGGGGCTCTCTTAAGGCTTCTTGCTGACTTTCTGCATAATTGTCACTTGTCCTCCCTTCCCTCTGAAGCTAGTGAGGAGTTGAATGCCTTTATTAAAGCAGAGGAACTTTTAGAGGTCTTTAAGTCGCTCCTAAACGGGCGGGCCCCTGGGCCGGACGGTTTTACTTATTTGTACTACAAGACTTTTACTGTTGAATTGGCTCCAAGATAGGGCTGGGTGGTATACCGCAAAAATACCGATACCGTCACTGGCGTCTGTTAACCGACCTCAACTTAGCCAGGACGGTATCTGCGGTATTTTTGTTTTTCTATCTCCCTGTCAGTGCCTCCTCCCTGCGCTCGTCCTGTGAGAGCGCTTATGTCCTGTGTGGGGGCGCTAATATCAGAGCGGGTGGTGGTGGAGAAGCAGCAGTGTAAGAATGCCCCGCCCCCCGCAAGTCCTGTCCAAGCGCCCGCCCTCCTCACCGGTCCGGTCCCGTCTGCGGCTCTTCACCTGACCCGTCTGATACCCCCCACCCGTCCGGTCCTGTCTGCTGCTCCTCACCTCACCCGTCCAATATCCCCCACCGATCCGGTCCAGTCTGCGGCTCCTCACCTCACCTGTCCGATGCCCCCCACCTCTGCCGTCTGAGGCTCCCCCACACACACCCGGCCGGCGAACACTGCACATGTTTTCCTGTGTGCAGGGACGCCGGCGTGTCAGAGCTGGAGGAGCAGCATTTGGGGGCGGCTGCCCTGTACTTCCCTAAGTAACAATACAGGAGTGTAGCATAGGAGGAATGAATGGGCTGCAGCAGGCAGGATAAGTTATAGGAGACATTACTGTGTGTGGCATCCTGCTGCAGCCCATTCATTCCTCCTATGTTACAGCCCTGTACTGTTACTGAGGGGACTACAGGTCCGAGCATGCACCTCCCTGCATAGTAATACACCCCTATCCGCCCCCCCCCCCCCCCCCGTATAGTCATACACCCCTATCCCCCCCTGTATAGTCATACACCCCTATCCCCCCCCCCCCCCCTGTATAGTCATACACCCCTATCCCCCCTGTATAGTCACACCCCTATCCCCCCCGTATAGTCATACACCCCTATCCGTCCCCCCTGTATAGTCATACACCCCTGTCTGCCCCCCCGTATAGTCATACACCCCTATCCCCCCCATATAGTCATACACCCCTATCCGTCCCCCTGTATAGTCATACACCCCTATCCCCCCTGTATAGTCTTACACCCCTATCTGCCCCCCCTGTATAGTCATACACCCCTGTCCGCCCCCCTGTATAGTCATACACCCCTATCTGCCCCCCTGTATAGTCATAAACCCCTATCTGCTACCCCCCTGTATAGTCATACACCCCTATCCCCCTGTATAGTCATACACCCCCTATCTGCCCCCCCTGTATAGTCATACACCCCTATCCCCCTGTATAGTCATACACCCCCCTGTATAGTCACACCCCTATCCCCCCCGTATAGTCATACACCCCTATCCGTCCCCCCTGTATAGTCATACACCCCTGTCCGCCCCCCCCTGTATAGTCATACACCCCTATCTGCCCCCCCCCGTATAGTCATAAACCCCTATCTGCCCCCCCGTATAGTCATACACCCCTATCCCCCCCTGTATAGTCATACACCCCCCCCCTGTATAGTCATATACCCCTGTCCGCCCCCCCGTATAGTCATACACCCCTATCCCCCCTGTGTAGTCATACACCCCTATCCCCCCTGTATAGTCATACATCCCTATCCCCCCGTATTGTCATACACCCCTATCCCCCCGTATAGTCATACACCCCTATCCGTCCCCCCTGTATAGTCATACACCCCTGTCCGCCCTCCTGTATAGTCATACACCCCTATCCCCCCTGTATAGTTATACACCCCTATCCCCCCCGTATAGTCATATACCCCTATCCCCCCTGTATAGTCATACACCCCTATCCCCCCCGTATAGTCATACACCCCTACCCCCCCCGTATAGTCGCACACCCCTATCCGTCCCCCCTGTATAGTCATTCACCCCTGTCCGCCCCCCCCGTATAGTCATAAACCCCTATCTGCCCCCCGTATAGTCATACACCCCTATCCCCCCTGTATAGTCATACACCCTTATCCCCCCTGTATAGTCATACACCCCTATCCCCCCCGTATAGTCATACACCCCTATCCCCCCGTATAGTCATACACCCCTATCCCCCCGTATAGTCATACACCCCTATCCCCCCTGTATAGTCATACACCCCTATCCCCCCTGTATAGTCATACACCCCTATCCCCCCTGTATAGTCATACACCCCTATCCCCCCCGTATAGTCATACACCCCTATCCCCCCGTATAGTCATACACCCCTATCCGCCCCCCCCCCGTATAGTCATACACCCCTATCCCCCCCTGTATAGTCATACACCCCTATCCGCCCCCCCCCTGTATAGTCATACACCCCTATCCCCCCTGTATAGTCACACCCCTATCCCCCCCGTATAGTCATACACCCCTATCCGTCCCCCCTGTATAGTCATACACCCCTGTCTGCCCCCCCGTATAGTCATACACCCCTATCCCCCCCGTATAGTCATACACCCCTATCCGTCCCCCTGTATAGTCATACACCCCTGTCCGCCCACCCTGTATAGTCATACACCCCTATCCCCCCCGTATAGTCATACACCCCTATCCGTCCCCCCTGTATAGTCATACACCCCATGTCCACCTCCCCTGTATAGTCATACACCCCTGTCCGCCCCCCTGTATAGTCATACACCCCTGTCCGCCCCCCTGTATAGTCATACACCCCTATCTGCCCCCCCGTATAGTCATAAACCCCTATCTGTTACCCCCCTGTATAGTCATACACCCCCTATCTGCCCCCCCTGTATAGTCATACACCCCTATCCCCCTGTATAGTCATACACCCCCCCGTATAGTCATACACCCCTATCCGCCCCCCCTGTATAGTCATACACCCCTATCTGCCCCCCCCCCGTATAGTCATAAACCCCTATCTGCCCCCCCGTATAGTCATACACCCCTATCCCCCCCTGTATAGTCATACACCCCTATCCCCCTGTATAGTCATATACCCCTGTCCGCCCCCCCCGTATAGTCATACACCCCTATCCCCCCTGTGTAGTCATACACCCCTATCCCCCCTGTATAGTCATACACCCCTATCCCCCCGTATTGTCATACACCCCTATCCCCCCGTATAGTCATACACCCCTATCCGTCCCCCCTGTATAGTCATACACCCCTGTCCGCCCTCCTGTATAGTCATACACCCCTATCCCCCCTGTATAGTCATACACCCCTATCCCCCCCGTATAGTCATATACCCCTATCCCCCCTGTATAGTCATACACCCCTATCCCCCCCGTATAGTCATACACTCCTACCCCCCCCGTATAGTCGCACACCCCTATCCGTCCCCCCTGTATAGTCATTCACCCCTGTCCGCCCCCCCCCCCGTATAGTCATAAACCCCTATCTGCCCCCCGTATAGTCATACACCCCTATCCCCCCTGTATAGTCATACACCCTTATCCCCCCTGTATAGTCATACACCCCTATCCCCCCCCCCGTATAGTCATACACCTCTATCCCCCCGTATAGTCATACACCCCTATCCCCCCGTATAGTCATACACCCCTATCCCCCCCCGTATAGTCATACACCCCTATCCCCCCTGTATAGTCATACACCCCTATCCCCCCTGTATAGTCATACACCCCTATCCCCCCCGTATAGTCATACACCCCTATCCCCCCTGTATAGTCATACACCCCTATGTGCCCCCCCGTATAGTCTTACACCCCTATCTGCCCCCCCTGTATAGTCATACACCCCTGTCCGCCCCCCTGTATAGTCATACACCCCTATCTGCCCCCCCGTATAGTCATAAACCCCTATCTGCTACCCCCCTGTATAGTCATACACCCCTATCCCCCTGTATAGTCATACACCCCCTATCTGCCCCCCCCCTGTATAGTCATACACCCCTATCCCCCTGTATAGTCATACACCCCCCTGTATAGTCACACCCCTATCCCCCCCGTATAGTCATACACCCCTATCCGTCCCCCCTGTATAGTCATACACCCCTGTCCGCCCCCCCTGTATAGTCATACACCCCTATCCCCCCTGTATAGTCATACACCCCTATCCCCCCTGTATAGTCATACTCCCCTATCCCCCTGTATAGTCATATACCCCTGTCCGCCCCCCCGTATAGTCATACACCCCTATCCCCCCCGTATAGTCATACACCCCTATCCCCCTTGTATAGTCATACACCCCTATTCCCCCTGTATTGTCATACACCCCTATCCCCCCCGTATAGTCATACACCCCTATCCGTCCCCCCTGTATAGTCATACACCCCTGTCCGCCCCCCTGTATAGTCATACACCCCTATCCGTCCCCCCTGTATAGTCATACACCCCTGTCCTCCCCCCTGTATAGTCATACACCCCTATCCCCCCTGTATAGTCATACACCCCTATCCCCCCTGTATAGTCATACACCCCTATCCCCCCTGTATAGTCATACACCCCTATCCCCCCGTATAGTCATATACCCCTATCCCCCCTGTATAGTCATACACCCCTATCCCCCCCGTATAGTCATACACCCCTATCCCCCCCGTATAGTCGCACACCCCTATCCGTCCCCCCTGTATAGTCATTCACCCCTGTCCGCCCCCCCCGTATAGTCATAAACTCCTATCTGCCCCCCGTATAGTCATACACCCCTATCCCCCCTGTATAGTCATACTCCCCTATCCCCCTGTATAGTCATATACCCCTGTCCGCCCCCCGTATAGTCATACACCCCTATCCCCCCCGTATAGTCATACACCCCTATCCCCCCGTATAGTCATACACCCCTATCCCCCCGTATAGTCATACACCCCTATCCCCCCTGTATAGTCATACACCCCTATCCCCCCTGTATAGTCATACACCCCTATCCCCCCTGTATAGTCATACACCCCTATCCCCCCCCGTATAGTCATACACCCCTATCTGCCCCCCCGTATAGTCATACACCCCTATCTGCCCCCCCGTATAGTCATACACCCCTATCTGCCCCCCTGTATAGTCATACACCCCTATCCCCCCCGTATAGTCATACACCCCTATCCGTCCCCCCTGTATAGTCATACACCCCTGTCCGCCCACCCTGTATAGTCATACACCCCTATCCCCCCCGTATAGTCATACACCCCTATCCGTCCCCCTGTATAGTCATACACCCCATGTCCACCTCCCCTGTATAGTCATACACCCCTGTCCGCCCACCCTGTATAGTCATACACCCCTATCTGCCCCCCCCGTATAGTCATAAACCCCTATCTACCCCCCCAGTATAGTCATACACCCCTATCCCCCCCTGTATAGTCATTCACCCCTGTCCGCCCCCCCTGTATAGTCATGCTCAGTGAGTTCTTTTTTACTTTTTTGATATTGCCAGTTTTTCATAGCAAGTGGGTGTGATTTGCAAAAAAGGGCGTGTCAAAATTATCGTTCAGTTATCGTTACCGCGGCTACATGTGCGATTAACCGCGATATTAATTTTGGCCCATATCGCCCAACCCTACTCCAAGATTAGTTTCTCTGTTTAACTCCTTTTTACAAGGAGCCCCTATACCACAGGCCATGTCCCATTCTTCCCATATCACACTCATCCCTAAGCCAGGTAAGGATCCAATGGATTGTAGGAACTATATACCGATTTCTCTACTGAATTCGGATTTTAAACTTATTACAAAAAAAATTGTTATTGAGTTATTGGCTGCCCTCCTTGGTTCATGCAGACCAGGTAGGTTTCGTTTCCGGCCGACAGGGTGGGGACAACACTAGGCGGGCAATAGACATCATTCATGCTGTAAATCTGCATTGTTGCTAAGTTTGGATGCTGAAAAGGCGTTCGACAACCTGGGGTGGTCCTTTATGTTTGAGACGTTGAAGTGTATGGGGTTCTCTGGCCCTTTCATGAAAGCAGTCCGAAGCCTATATGCGAGGCCCACGGCGGCCTTTAAATTCCCCCACATGGTCTCTGACATATTTTCATTGTCAAATGGTACCCGCAGGGGCTGCCCTCTTTCACCCCTGCTGTTTGTCCTGTGTATACAGCCCCTGGCGACTGCCGTTCGAAATAATGTGGACATTAAGGAGGTCTCCGTCAGGGGGAGGGATTTTAAAATAATGCTTTTCGCTGATGATGTTCTCCTCACCCTGTCAGACCCGGTGACAATTCTTCATGCCCTGCTGACCAAATTTGGATCCCTGTCAGGTTACAGGGCTAATACAACCAAATCTGAGGCCATGCCTTTGAATTTAACGGAACCCCTGATAACACAACTAAGCTCGACATTCAAATTCAGATGGACAAGGTCGACTATGAAATATTTAGGAATACAATTGATGCCCACCTACCCTTCCTTGTATGCTGCTAATTTTCAAAGCCTTTTTAGAGATTTACGGTCCCTTTTATCTAAATGGTCATCTCATTATATCTCTCTCCTGGGTCGTATCGCTTCTGTGAAAATGACCATTCTTCCCAAGTTATTGTACTTTTTTCATACCTTGCCTGTTCGTGTCCTGCTAAATTAACTCAGAGCTATTCAGAAAGCAATCTTCCGCTTTACATGGGAGGGTAAGAGACACCACGTCCCTAAATCAGTGATGCTTAGCTGCAAGGTGCAGGGGGCACTGGCAGTTCCAAATGTGATGTACTATTATTGGGCTGTCCATTTACTTACCCTCCCTACAGGAAATGGATGGAAATAGAGAACATTTGGATGGCACCTTACCACCTCAATTCCTTCTTGTGGCACCCCTCTCCACCGAGTGCTGCGCATTTGTCTCTTTTGGGACCCATGAAATTTACCCTGCATATCTGGTCCTCCTACTCAGAGAAATTCCATCTCTTCTCCCCGGTCTCTCCCCTCCATTCCTTTCTATACTTTCCTTCCTTCTCCCTGGGTCTACAATCTCCAATGGTTCGTACTTGGGGCTCCAAAAGATTGCTCCAATTTGCAGATGTGGTAGATCCCCTCACCCCGACTTTGCTTTCATTTGATAGGTTGAAGGATAGAGCTGACCTCCCCTCTACAGAACATTTCACTTATTTGAGACTACGCCACTTTATGTTCACACTTGGGTACTCTGACAGTATCTAAGCTCACGGCTTTTGAACAGTTGGTCAGAGCTGGGACATCTACTAAGGGGTTGATATAGAATATATATCGTATTCTTAATTCTCCAATGGAGGGTACCCAGATCAGGCCTATCATACCTATATGACCAAGTGGGAGTCGGCACTGGGAGTTCAGATATCACCTGAGAGGTGGGCCATAGTGGGGGATAGAGCAGCAAAATCTTCTATTTGCACTCCGGTTAAAGAGTCTCACTATAAACTCCTGATGATGTGGTACCACACGCCTTATCTCTTGAATAAATTAAACAATAGTATCTCCCCTTTGTGTTGGAGATGCCTCAGAGCCATGGGTACTTTATATCATATATTTTTGGGAGTGTTCCCATATTCAACAATTTTGGTCTGAGGTTTGTACACTGTCCTCTGGGAGTCTACAAACGGACGTTCCCAAGGATCCAATAGTGTGCCTCCTAAATTTGTATCCTAAGACTATTAGGAAAAAACCTGGGAAGCTGTTGCTGGCAATTTTTACGGCAGCAAAGACTCTGATCCCCAGGGGTTGGAAACAAACTAACCCTCCTTCACATACACATACAATATCAGTTCTAACGAGTTCACATACAATGTGACTGTTAGAAAAATACCTATAATATCTAATGTTTGCAATTTCAGTGCTCTAAAAGGGATCAGTGACCTTCATGGGGATGTAATAAAAGAGACTACACATAATTAGAAAAAAAATGAAATTAAAAAATGAAAAAAAAAAAAATAATTAAATAAATGAAAAAACAAACATTTACTTAACATAAAGGGAGGGATTTCCTCACAATCTGGTGAGGAAGGATAAATAAAAGTAAAAGAGATGTGCCCGTCAGGCCTATTGTATGTGACGGAGACTGTTTTAAGACACGAATGTCTGAAATACGGGCCTTGGAAAGAATGACTGCGTCTCTGAATAGCAAAATGGACCTCTTTGAGAATGACTGCCTCTCCGAATAACAAAATGAACCTCTTTGAGTCTATACGGTCTCCGTGGGATTCATTTAGCGATAGGAATCTAGGTGACGAGTAGGATCCCTAGGTGCCCCCTCCCCTTCCTATTCCTTCCCTGTCTTCCCCCATTGTTTTCCGTTCGTGTGTCCTGCCTGGTTCTTTGTCCCAGCCAAAACCCTCTGGTAGTTTCTCGAGTTTATTTCACTGCACTCTGTTGATTTTCCTTGCCTCCCATGAGTACTTGATTGGCTTTCATACGCGGGGTCGGATGGGTTTTAGAGTTTCTTTTCATTATTTGGAATGATGCTATGTATATGTTTTGCAGTGGATTGTCTCTTTTCACTGTATATCTTTGAAGCTTGATTTAACCCCTTAAGGACCGGAGCAAATTTTATGAATATGACCTGTGTCACTTTATTCATTAATAACTTTGGGATGCTTTTACCTATCCGGCTGATTCTGAGACTGTTTTCTCATGACATATTGTACTTCACATTTATTGTAAATTGGGGTCAATACTTATAACAAATCTTTATGAAAAAACCCAAAATAACGTGAAAAATTGTAAAAAAAATGCATTTTTCCAACTTTAAAACTTTTCTGCTTATACAGAAAATGGTTATACAACATAAATTATATATTAAATAGCATTAGCAACATGTCTACTTTATGTTGGCGGCATTTATTAAACTATATTTCTTTTTTTTTTAGACAATAGAAAGCGTAAAACATTAGCAGCAAATTTCCAAACTTTCAGTAAAATTTCAAAATCAGATATTTTTAGGGACCTGTTCAGGTTTAGGCCCGGTTCACACGTTGTAAGAGTGCGGCTGTATTTGCGGCTGTAATTGTGCGGCGGTATTTTTGGTGGTTCGTGTGTATGCTTGGAAGTATAGGATATGCGGCTGCACAGTGCACACTATCTCTGAATCTACGGCCCTATCGTAAACGGACCCGTAAAAAATGAACAAGACCATTGTTTGCGGCTGGACATGCGGCCGTGGATTGACAGGCGGTCCGTACGGAGTACTTCAAAAATAGCCGGCAATGATGCCGAATGCCGATGCCTCTAATAGTTAATATATTAAATTAATCAAACACATTTTCTTTGTAATCAAGACACTTTCGTTGATCAATAATTTATTTCTAACGAATCCATCATTTTGCAATTAAATATACTGTTAAAAAAATAGATATATAAATAAATGTATATTTATCTATATATTTATTTTTTGACAGTATATTGAATTGCACAATGATGGATTCGTTAGAATTAAATTATTGACCGACGAAACTGAATTTATTTCCACGAAAATGTGTTTTATTCATTAAATATTAATTAGTACAGGAAGCTCTATAAGCCGTTAATTCATATGCCGGCAATAGAGCATTCTGTACTAATCATCACTTTACTTTAATGAAAACATCAAATGTTTCTTCTAATTATGTTATGACAATAGCATTATTAGAAGAAACATTTAGAATTATATGTGCGCTCAGCTGATTGGCTGTTCGGCTGAGCGCACATATAATGAGCCGGTCCGCAGTACAGTGACTTTATTGTGCTGCGGACCAGCGAAGAGACAACATCGGGGTGAGTATAGAGCTCTTCCCACCCCCTCCCCGGCACTGCACCCCTCCCAGCAAGGAAGGGGGGGTCAGTTAACCCCTTCCTTGCTGGGATGGGTGCAGTCTGACATCAGTCTGGCCCCCAGGGGGTTAAGGGGGATGCAATACATCCTCCCTTAACCCCTTGGGGGTCAGACTGTAAGCAGCGATCTGTAAAGATGCTGCATACTGTAAGGAGCACAACACCGCTCACAATGATGGGTGTTGTGCTCCTGTTTGTGTGTTTTTTGTGTGTTTCTCCCTTTTTGTTTTTCAGATATCGGTATCCTGGGGATTACGTCGGATTCCATGGACTACGTCGATGACCAGCGGTTGTTCTTTGAATTTTTTTTAATAAAATGGTCAATGAGGGGTGTGGGGGTGTTTTTATTTGAATAAAAACATTTTTAAACTTGTGTCTTGTCTTTATTTCTTTACTTTTTAGACTTAGTAGTGGAAGCCGTCTAATAGACGGAATCCATTACTAAGTTGGGGCCTAGTGTTGGCCGGTATAAAATGGCTAACACTAACCCCCTATTATTACCCCAGTACCCAATGCCACCAGGGGTACTGGAAGAGCCGGGTGCCAGTGGTCCCGGAGCGTCAATATTGGCGCTCCTGGACCGGGCGGCAGCAGGCTGGTAAGATTTAGGCTGGGGAGGGCCTAAAACAATGGCTCTTCCCACCCTGGTGTTACCAGGCTGCTGTCGTTTGGTTTTTAACCCGGCTGGTTATAAAAATAGGGGGGACCCTATGCGTTTTTTTTTAAAATAAATAAATAATAAAAAAAACCCGCATAGGGTCCCCCCTATTTTTATAACCAGCCGGGTTAAAAACCAAACGACAGCAGCCTGGTAACACCAGGGTGGGAAGAGCCATTGTTTTAGGCCCTCCCCAGCCTAAATCTTACCAGCCTGCTGCCGCCCGGTCCAGGAGCGCCAATTTTGACGCTCCGGGACCACTGGCACCCGGCTCTTCCCAGTACCCCTGGTGGCATTGGGTACTGGGGTAATAATAGGGGGTTAGTGTTAGCCATTTTATACCGGCTAACACTAGGCCCCAACTTAGTAATGGATTCCGTCTATTAGACGGCTTCCACTACTAAGTCTAAAAAGTAAAGAAATAAAGACAAGACACAAGTTTAAATTTTTTTTTTATTCAAATAAAAACACCCCCACACCCCTCATTGACCATTTTATTAAAAAAATTCAAAGAACAACCGCTGGTCATCGACGTAGTCCATGGAATCCGACGTAATCCCCAGGATACCGATATCTGAAAAACAAAAAGGGAGAAACACACAAACAGGAGCACAACACCCATCATTGTGAGCGGTGTTGTGCTCCTTACAGTATGCAGCATCTTTACAGATTGCTGCTTACAGTCTGGCCCCCAAGGGGTTAAGGGAGGATGTATTGCATCCCCCTTAACCCCCTGGGGGCCAGACTGATGTCAGACTGCACCCATCCCAGCAAGGAAGGGGTTAACTGACCCCCCCTTCCTTGCTGGGAGGGGTGCAGTGCCGGGGAGGGGGTGGGGAGAGTTCTATACTCACCCCGATGTGTCCTCTTCGCTGGTCCGCAGCACAATGAAGTCACTGTACTGCGGACCGGCTTATTATATGTGCACTCAGCCGAACAGCCAATCAGCTGAGCGCACATATAATTCTAAATGTTTCTTCTAATAATGCTATTGTCACAACATAATTAGAAGAAACATTTGATGTTTTCATTAAAGTAAAGTGATGATTAGTACAGAAAGCTCTATTGCCGGCATATGAATTAACGGCTTATAGACCTTCCTGTACTAATTAATATTTAATTAAGAAAACACATTTTCGTTTAAATAAATACAGTTTCTTTGTTAAATAATTTAATTCTAACAAATCCATCATTGTGCAATTCAATATACTGTCAAAAAATAAATATATATATAAATATACATTTATTTATATATATATATTTATTTTAACAGTATATTTAATTGCAAAATGATGGAATCGTTTACATTTAATTATTGAACAATAAAAGGGACTTTATTAGACAGAAAATGTGTTTTATTAATTCAATATATTAACCATGAGAGACATCGGCTATAGTGCAGAGGATCGCAAACCCCGGTAATAGCGATTCATGTAAACTGTGTTCCCTGCTTTCCCAGATGCATCCAGAGGTGTTTGCATCACTTTCTTAACATTTTATTTGTTATTTTTAGTTGAACCAGATTTCCAAGTAAATGACCGTATGTTTTGAGCCGCATGTCTATTTTTTTCCCACGGCCGGAGTTTCACCCGCACATTTACAGCCGCATAAAAAATACAGCCGCACAGTTACAGCGTGTGAACCCAGCCTTAGGCTGGGTTCACACACAGTATATTTGAGGCTGTATTTGTGAGGCTGTATAGCAACCAAAACCAGGAGTGGATTGAAAACACAGAAAGGCTATGTTCACATAATGTTGTAATTGAGTGGATGGCCGTCATTTAATGGCAAATTTTTGCTGTTATTTGAAAACAACGGCTGTTATATTGAAATAATGGCAGTTATTTACCGTTATATGACGGCCATCCACTCAATTTCAACATTGTGTGAACAGAGCCTTTCTGTGTTTTCAATCCACTCCTGGTTTTGGTTGCTATGAGGACCTGACTTGAGGACCAAATACAGCCTGAAATATACGTAGTGTGAACCCAGCCAATTTAAGTGTATTTGAGGGGACTGTATGTTATAAAGCCCCACAAAGCACCCCATTTCAGAAACGGCACCCCCAAAACTCTGCAAAAGCACATCCAGAAAGTTTTTTAACCCTTTAGGGGAGTCACAGAAACAAAAGAAATGTAACAAGGGGTGCGGTGAGCATCTGGACTCCACAGGTGCTTCACAGATTTTCCGAACAATGTGGCGTGAAAAAAGACAAAAACGTTCTAGCCTTCAATTTATCATTTTCACAAAGGGATAAAAGGAAAAAAAAAACACAAAACATGTAGCGCAGTTTCTCCCGATTACTGAAATACCCCACATGTGGACATAAAGTGCCAAGTGGGCGCAGCACGAGCGTCCAAAGGGAAGGAGCGCCAATTGGCTTTTGGAAGCTGGATTTCACTGGAATGGATTTCAAGGGCCACGTCGCATTTACAGAGCCCTCGTGCTGCCAAAACAGTGGAAACCCCCCACAAGTGACCCCATTCTGGAAACTACACCCCTCAAGGAATCTAACAAGGGGTGCAGTGAGCATATGGACCACACTGGTGAAGGGCACAAATGTGGAAAAATGTGACGTGAAAGTGAAAATTTTAATTTTTTCACTTTCACGACACAAATGTGCCTGTCATCAAGGGGTCCATATCCTCATTGCACCCCTTGTTAGATTCCTTGAGGGGTCTAGTTTCTAGAATGTGGTCACTTGTGGGGGGTTTCCACTGTCTTGGAAGCACGAGGGCTCTGTAAATGCGACATGGCGTTCATCATCCATTCTAGCCAAATCCAACCTCCAAAATCCAAATGGCGCTTCTTCCCTTCCGAGGCTTGCCCTGCACCCACATGGCGATTAATGTCCACATGTGGGATATTTACGGACTCGGGGGAAATTGCTCTACAGATTTTGTGTTTTTTTTTTCTCTTTTAACCCCTTGTGAAAATGATAAATTCAAGGCTAGACCAACATTATAGTGTAAAAAATGTAATATGTCATTTTCACACCACATTGTTCCACGTTTGTGCCCGTCACCAGTGGGGTCCATATGCTCCCTACACCCCTTGTTACATTTCCTGAGGGGTGTAGTTTCCATAATGGGGGTCACTTATGGGGGTTTCAACTGTCTTGACAACACAGGGGCCTTTTAAATGCAACATGGCCCCTCGAAATCCATTCCAGCCAGATCCAGCCTCAAAAAACCAAATGGCGCTCCTTCCCTTTGCAGGCTTACCCTCCCCCTCAATCGCGCTTTATGTCCACATGCGGGGTACTTCCGTACTCAGGGGAAATTGCTCTACACATTTTGTGTTTTTTTTATCTTTTAGCCCCTTGTGAAAATGAAAAAATCAAGACAAGATCAATGATTTAGAGTAAAAATGTAAACAAAATTACACTAAATGTTGGTCTAGCCTTGATTTTTTTTCCATTTCCACAAGGGGTTAAAAAAGAAAATAAATGCAAAGCATGTAGGGTAATTTCCCCTGAGTACGAAAATAGCCCAGATGTGGACATAATGTGCCATATGGGCACAGGGCAAGCCACCAAAGGGACAGAGCGCCATTTAGAGGCTGGAATGAAGGATGGAGGCCATGTCGCAATTACAAAGCTCCTGTTCTGCCAAGACAGTAGAAACCCCCCACAATTGACCCCATTCTGGAAATTACACCCAATTAGGAATCTAACAAGGGGTGCAGTGAGCATATGGACCCCACTGGTAACAGGCACATATGTAGAACATGTGCCGTGAAAATAAAAAATACAATTTTTTTTCATTTTTACATCCCAAATGTGGCCGTCACCATGGGGCCATATTTCCGCTGCCCCCCTCGTTAGATTCCTTATGGGGTGTAGTTTCCAGAATGGGGTCAATTGTTGGGGGGTTTCTACTGTCCTGGACGCACAGAGGCTTTGTAATTGCATCATGGCATCCTCTAATGGGAATGGCTGCCATACCTATTTAGCTGGGGAAAAAGGACAATTCTAATTTTTTGGGGGTATTAGGCCAATTATTAGTTTATAAGGTTGAAAATGACAGGTGTCCATCAAATTCAACCTGTGTTGATCCAGAGGAAGGCAAAAAACCCTCGTGAGGCAGACGACAGTAGCCTCATCACAGGGGAAAAATTCCTTCCTGACTCCATGTTGGCAATCAGAATAATCCCTGGACCAACGTGACCCCTGAAATAGGAATAAGGGACAGAATTTAGATAATGTAGAACTCCAATGACGTGTAGTATGCCTTGAAGCAATCCTGTATGCAGAGGCCAGGGTGATCAGGACAGGTGTCACACTGGTAAATGGTGTCCTTCCTGATCCCCCTGTTACGCCACACTCTGCTCTTCTTCTGGGGTTTCCTGTTTTCCAGTGTGGGGGAAGTCACCTGGAAAATGTTGCCCTGGTGCGATATGGGGTCCTTCATATCCAGAAGCGCTGGGTCTGCTCCATGGCTGCTAAATATTAGGGCTTTATTACTGCTTTTGATATTTTCGGATCGTGCCGCAAGCTACAGTAGCTCGGGCAGCGAGGGATCAGAAGAGGGGGTGCTGGTATAAAAGTTATCCCCGTACAGGTGGTAACCTTTATCCAGCAGTGGGAAGAGGATGGGGGGGGGCATCTGGGGGCTGGATTCGGGTGTCCCTTCCTTTATACACTCTAAGGGTACGTGCACACTGCGGAATGGCGAAGGATAACCCTTTGTGTATTCTGCAGCTGGCACCCACCGGCGGACTGATGCAGGCGCGCGTCTCCGTCCGTGTCATAGACTACATTCTATGCACGGGCGGATTCCGCTCTTAGTCCAATGTGTTCATTCTTTTGACGGATGATGGAATCCGCCCATGCATAGGATGGAGTCTATGACACGGGTGGAGGCGCGCCTGCATCAGTCCGCCGGCGGGTGCCAGCTGCAGAATGCACAAAGGGTTATCCTTCGCCATTCCGCAGTGTACACGTACCCTAAATCTGTAAGTGTACCCTGAGGTACTCTCACAGAGTTTGTAGAATTTCACGCCATACCGTCATCTCTTATTGGGACGGTACTGGCGGAAAAGACGTGTCTGGGGGGCAGCTACGCTACGCTACCCCCAGACACATCACTGGATGATGAGGATGATGAATATGAATGGAGGAAAGAAGGATCCCCTTATTCGTCCTCACTGGCTGTTTTGTTGTCGGAGGCAATAATAACGTATGCGTCCGACACCGAAAACACCCTGGGGGCCATCTTTATACGGGGATTGGTATATGGGGTATGTAAATGTGTAGTGGTGTAGTGTAAAACTTTATTCCGTGTAGTGTAATGGTGTTTTTTACATGTTTTTTTTAACATTAAGTATAAAAAAAAACCTATGCCAAGAAAGGAGTTGCCGATAAATGCCGCACTTATGTTCGCCACTTATCAGCAGACCGTGGCTGTAGGATATAGGAAAAAAACACCCTACGCCAAAAAGGAGGAGTTGCTAATCAGCGGTGCACTTACGTGCGATGCTGATCAGCACTCAGCGGCGATAGGGTGCGGAAAATAAAAAAAAATTTGGAAAAAAAAAAACCTTTCTTCAACCCTATAGCTACTGATGCTAAAATTATAAAGTTAATTTGTTTTCCCTAAGACCCATTGGCATCACAACATATGGGGTATATTCGCCCCTGCGAGCCCCTGGGACGAAGGAATATTTAATGAAAAAAACTGAATAAATCTTTAACCCCCTCCTCCAGGTGGTATAAATAGGCTCCACCTGCATCAAACACCAGTCAAATTATAACGAATCACAAACAAGGGAGGGAGTCTTGTGATGCCAATGGGTCTTAGGGAAAACAAATTAACTTTATAATTTTAGCTTCCCTTTCGTCCCATTGGCATCACAACATATGGGGAATTAGCAAGTATGCTCCCCAATGGGCGGGTTATCGATTACAGCCGCATTAAGAACGGATCTTGCAAAAGTCGTTCTCGATGAAAAAGAAGAATCCAACCTATAATGTCTAACAAATGTCGCAAGTGAAGACCAGGTTGCTGCCTGGCAAATATCCTCCAGGGGAACAGAGGCACGCTCCGCCCAGGAGGAGGCTACTGCTCTTGTAGAATGAGCCCTGGTAAACTCTGGTGGATCCTGATCAGCAGATGAGTAGCACAAAGCAATAGTATCACAGATCCATCTGGAAATAGAAGGTTTTGAAGCCTTCTTTCCTCTATTTTTTCCTGCAAATAAGATGAAAAAATTTTCCTCTTTACGGAACTCCTTTACTCTTTCCAGATATACTCTGATTGCTCGAGAAACGTCCAACAGAGATAGGTCCAGGTCCTCTTCAGACGAGCCTGCTGGTGAAAAAATCGGTAACACTACCTGCTGGTTAATGTTAGAGAATGATGCCACCTTAGGAAGAAATCCTGGGAGAAATTTCAGGATAACCTTATCCTGGGAAAAAAACACATAAGGAGGAGTGGAGCCGAGAGCTTGCAGTTCTCCGACTCTCTTGGCAGAGGTGATGGCTAATAGGAAGGAAACCTTAAAAGTGAGAAATTTAAAATCCACTTCTTCCAACGGCTCGAACGGAGGAAGACACAATCTTCTCAGAACGAAAGACAGGTCCCAAGTGTCTACCTGTCTTACCAGATTAGGTCTTAATCTGGTTATGGCTTTGACAAAGTTCTTAATGTCAACTATCTGAAATAAACGGAAGTTTAGATGAGCAGAAAGGGCTGCTATCTGCACCTTGATGGAGTTAGGCTTCAGTCCTTTGTCGAATCCGTCCTGTAGAAATTCCAATAACTGTGGAATAGAAGGTTTCCGTGTATCAATACCTCTGCCAGTGCACCAGACTTGAAAAACCTTCCAAATACGAGAATAAGATTTATTGGTGGCATCACTACGAGCATGGGAGAGGGTTTGCAGTACTCTTTCCGAAAAACCAGAATTTAATATGGTCCCCTCAACCTCCAAGCTGTTAAGCTGAGGCTGGATAGATCCCTGCACAGGTGTTGTCCCTGGGATATCAGATCCGGGTGCAGGGGTAATTTCCAAAATTCCCCCTTGCTCATGTTCATGAGTTGGGTGAACCATGACCTCTTCGGCCAGAAGGGGGTTACTATTATCACTGACGCTTGATCCAGCCTGATCTTCGTCAGAACTCTGGGAATCATTGCTATTGGCGGAAAAATATACGCCAGTTGAAATGTCCATGGGATTGTCATTGAATCCACTATTGTTGGATTGTCTGCCCTGTAAAGGGAACAGAAATTCCTCAGTTTGGCATTGCTTGCTGATGCCATAAGATCTATCTGAGGAACCCCCCATCTCTGGGTTAACTGAATGAACACTCTCCTTGAGAGAGACCATTCTCCTGGAACTGTAAGGCCTCGACTCAGTCGATCCGCCAAGGTATTGTGGACACCTCTGATATGGATTGCTGACAATCTGGTTAGCCTGGTTTCTGCCCAGCAAAAAATCTTCTCTACCTCCTTGAGTAGAGCTGGGGATCTGGTACCTCCCTGCTTGTTTATGTAGGCAACACAGGCTATGTTGTCCGTCCTGATTCTGACTGCAGTGTGCAAAATGTGTGGTGAAAAATGAAGTAGAGCCAGATAAATTGCCCTGAGCTCCCTCACATTGGAAGAAAGGGCCGACTCCTGTTGATTCCATGTTCCTGCAGTTGTATTCTCCGACAAATGGGCTCCCCAACCTGTTCCTGAGGCGTCCGTCGTTATGGTTACCCAACATGGTTCTGAAATTAAAACTCCATGATTGACATGTCTCCACCACATTAGGGACTGTCTTGTCTGGGTAGACAGGACGTGCATTGCATCCAAATCCTCTAGTCTCCGATTCCAAACTGATAATGTCTCTCCCTGAAGATATCTCATGTGCCATAAGGCCCATGGCACTGCGTCCGCTGCTGACGCGAGGAGACCCAGGAATAGCATTAAAGTTCTTATAGATACTTGACGAGGAGGTATAAGGAATTGAGCTCCCGCTTGGATGCGTGTAAGTCTTGGAGTTGAGAGGAACAGTCTCATCTGAGCAGAATCTATTAGGAATCCTAGAAAAATCTTGGTCCTGGATGGAACTAGGTCCGACTTTTCTAGGTTGATAAGCCAACCCAACTGTTGAAGAATGTCCTGGACATAATTCAACTGAACTCTCAGAAGATCCTGAGTCTGAGTCATATTCAACCAATCGTCCAGGTAGGGGATAATTTTTATCCCCTGTAAACGGAACAGAACCATCATGGCTGACACTACTTTTGTGAAAACAAAGGGTGCTGAGGTTATTCCGAATGGAAGAACCTTGAATTGTAGGTGTCTTACCTTTCCCTGGAGTTGGATGGCGATTCTTAGGAATCTCCTGTGAGCTCTCAGAATCGGAATATGAAGATAAGCGTCTTGCAGATCTATTGTGACCATGAAATCTCCCTCCTGGAGAATCGACCTCACGGATTTTATGTTTTCCATGCGAAACTTCTTTTTTACGATAAATCTGTTTAGATATCGCAAATCTATAATAAGCCTCCACTTTCCGGATGGCTTTGGCACTAGAAACACTGGGAGTAAACACCCTGACCGATCTCGGACAGGGGAACCTCTTCCAGTGCTGCTATAGATAGGAGGTGAAGAATCTCCTTTTCCAAGACCACGTGTTTCTCTGGTCTTAGATTTCTTGATAGAAGAAATCTTGGGGGAGGAAGAGGCGACAAATGAAGAACATAACCCTCTCGAATAATGTTCAACACCCAATGATCCTTTATTAGATTTTCCCACGCAGGAAGGAATAAACTCAAACGTTTCCCCACCGGGATGCTTCTGGCGTCAGAAGTCGGGCTTCTTGGTGTCCTTCCCCTGCTGTTTTCTGGGATTTCTTCTGGAATAATTTCGTCCTCTTCCTCTATATTGATATCTACCTTTGCCTCGTTGAGGAGATCTTGCTCTACGAAAGGAGTCACGACTTTTGTAGGAAAGGGGTAAAGATTTCCCCTTCTTGTCGGGCTTGTTCCCCATTAGCTTGTCAAGCTCTGAGCCAAACAGTCTGCCTGGCTGGAACTCCATGTTACACAGTTGAAATTTGGAATTGGCATCCCCAAACCATGGTTTCAGCCATAGCGCTCTTCGACCAGCGGTCGATAACGCCATAGTCTTGGATGCTAATCTGGTTCCTTGGGACGCCGCATCACACAGGAAATCTATGGCCATATTGACCTTTTTGACGGAGCGAAGGACCTTGTCCCTGCTCGCTCCAGACTCCAAATTCTCCTGGACCTTGGCCAGCCACCTTCGTAGGCTTCTAGAAACCTCGAATGAAGATATAGAGACTGCCCCTTGGGCTGCCGCTGCCGTATAAGATCTTTTTAGAGCTACCTCTACTTTTCTATCCATAGGATCCTTGAGATTGGATCCATCCTCAGCAGGCAGCACAGTACGCTTAGATAGCTTGGCAATGGCCGTATCCACCTTCGGAGTTTCAATCCACTCCTTACATTGCTCTTCTTTAAGAACATATAAGGTCTTAAACCTCTTACTTAGAACCGGAGCTTTTTCCGGTTTCTTCCATTCTGCTTGAAGCATAGATAATGAAGTCTCTCCTACAGAAAAAGCCCTGGGCTTTTTAGAGGAGGACGAGCCCTTATCCTCTTCTAATTCTTCAGGGTGTATCTCAGCCTGAACAGCTTTACGAAGCTTGTAAATCCTATCAGCTGTAAAATACCCCTTAAACAGCTCTTTTTCGTCTTCAGAAGTAGAAGAGGATTCTGACGAAGAAGATGACTTTGCTTCGTCAATGACAGTAAATTCAGACCCCTAAGGTAAGATATAAGAAATATATATATATATATATATATATATATATATATATATATACATATATATTTTCCCCAATTAAATTAAAGTACAGCCCTAAAGTAATATACTCACAGGCTGTGAAGTAGAAGGAGATATGCTCCTTTTGGACTTATTCTTAGGGCAAGGGCAGCGAGACTCACTAGCCGCAAGAGTCTTTTGGACATAGTCCTTGACCCATACCACAACATCCTGCACATCCGGTTCCTCATTAGGTTTTGGTCGGCAAGAAGCACAGCGTACTGCAATATATAGGTATACATAAATATATAGAAGGAAAACCATGACTCTTATCTGAATCAGATGTCCTCGTACGGTATTCATAGCCGTCCGGTAATGGAGTTTCACAGTCTGCACAGGTGAAGTGCTTTCACTTAGTAACCTTTTTGCCCGCAGGGCTGGTATCCATCTCAGACATCTGGAGAAAAAAACACCATTAAGACCAGCAGTAAGGAATGTAACTGTATAGCTCCTATACAAACTGCTAGTGCAATACCAAAAACTGCCACCTGGTGGCAGCAACGCACTTACTATGCCAGATAGATGAATCTTGCACACAGCACAGAAAATAGCACTAGGTTCACTTATGAATACAACTCAGAACTCAGACCAGCACACAGTCAGAGGAGAGGATCACTCACCTCTCCAGGCCTGTTTAAATACCTCCGAGTGGCCGGACGCGCGGTCCAGACCGGCCTCCCGGAAGTGACGTCACGCTGACGTCGCGGTGGAACGCACGATGCGTTCCACGGCTGCGAAACCGGAAGTAACCAGATAGATGAATCTTGTCGGCTCGGATAAGCTACACATCGCCTATTCGAGTAATAACAAACACAAGAAAGGTAACAGGACTCTAAGAGGCATCTCTTAGTCCCAGCATACTACCTGAACAGGATCCAGCGAAGCAGCTGCGACCCTGAAAGAAAATACACAGGTAACTAACTGAATAAGGAGGAGGGACAAAGTCCCCTAGGGCTAACAGATGCAAAGCAAAAAAGACTGGTGTTTGATGGAGGTGGAGCCTATTTATACCACCTGGAGGAGGGGATTAAAGATTTATTCAGTTTTTTTCATTAAATATTCCTTCGTCCCAGGGGCTCGCAGGAGCGAATATACCCCATATGTTGTGATGCCAATGGGACGAAAGGGAAATGTGTATTATATACACTTATCAGCCGCTAGGGGGCAGTAGAACGCAAATTCCGGAAAAAGCCGAAGTTTGACGATGCTGGAGCCGATGATTGCAGATGGGGACCGCCGGAAAAAGACGAAGACGCCGACGAAGACGAGGACGCGATCGGAACCCGGAAGTAGCGATCGGGACGCTGGATCAGGTGAGTATGGGTCAATACCTGCTCTGGACATCTCAGCAGGTATTTAACCCTTTCATGGGGTACTTATATCACCGTGATTGGCCGGCTGGTCCCGGCCGGCCGATCGGGACGTGGCACCATGGCCACCACTACTTTTAACAGTAATGACGGTCGGTGCCGTTCTCGGACAGCACCGACCGCCATTGCTTTCCGGGCCATCACCCCCCCGTGCCGACAAGCTACATTATAGCAGGCCATCTTCCCTGATCGGGGAAACCGCGGGCGTAAATGTACGCCCGGTTGCGTTAAGGCACGGGTTTTGGGGGCGTACACTTACGCCCGCGGTCATTAAGGGGTTAATCTTGATGCTTTATTCCTTGTTTTTGTGTTGTATAAAAAGAAAAAATCTTTAATAAAAATTAACATAAAAAAAACAGCTATCTGAAGGTACTAGCGGTTTGGGTAGAACAGATTGAGGGTACAGAGTCACTTTAAACATTTCCTGGGGCATAAATACAAAAGTTATAGGGGTCAGAATATAGGGCATGCAAAACAATTTAAAATGAAATATATTGTAAAACAAAAACTTTTTGTGACTTTTTTTGTTGTAATCATACCGACCCAGAGAATAAAGTTAACAAGTCATTTTATCACATGGTAAACAATATGGAAAATGTTCAGCCAACCACACTATTGTGCAATTTTTTTTCTGCCCTACAATTAATTTTCTCCTGATTTTGAAAAATATTACATGGTAAAAAAAAAGAGAATGCCAATAATAACTTTTCCCACAAAAAAATAACCCCAAGTTTGTTGATGGAACAATAAAAAAAACCCTATGGATCTAAGAGTGTGAAGAGGGAAACGTAAGAAAAAAAAACCACTGCCATGAACCACCCTTTATAAACTAAAAAATTCTGGGCCTGGATATGACTAGCAAAAAATAACAGGCTTACGTGCATAAATACAAGGTGATACATGTAATTGATCTATTTAATGCAGCATGAATATCCAATTTCATTATAACATTTCTTCTGTATGATAATGTTATTCTGTGTACATGGCTGTCAGTACTCTTGCATGTCTGGCGCTTGCAGTTTCTTCACCATGTCCTTCAACATGCTGTTACAGAGAGCAGCATAAGGATTAAGTTGAGCTAACTGTTGCCTGGCAAATTCACTTCCTAGCTTTGCAGCCTTGTGAAAATCTTCTCTAGCCGCTTCATCATTTCCTTTTAGGCGAAATATTAGCCCTCTTTGGACCAGTGCCTGACGTCCTGCAATACCCATTCCTTTACTCAGTTCCACTGCATGATTTAGGTCTTGCAACGCCCCTAGAAGAAAACAGAAAACAATTGATTTTTGTATATTTTGGTATCCTGTACTAGGTTGCTGAATGTTGTTGAAATGCAAAGCCATTAACATCATGGGTTAATGTCATATGTAAACATGATTTTATTAATTTAGATTAAGAACATAGATTTTTGTACTCTGTTTCCTCATTTCCTGCATGTGAAGCAATACAATGTAGCATGCCTTGTTTTCTTATCACCTAATTCAGAAAAAGTACATAAAAGGGTATTCCGGGTAAATTGATAAAAAGTTTATGGAAAGGGTTAACCACAACAGAACATGATGCATCAACAGACAACCCTGGCAAACCGACCTGACCAAACAACTAAGGTGAGTGTGCAGGGCTGCTGAGCAGCGCTGGAAGAGAACTCACTCCAAGGAGAGCTTACAGACATACAGGCGAGCACTCCTTGGACTAATTTACTTTCCTCATATCTTCTTTGTGTCATAACCCTAGGCAACTTAACACTAACTCACCTCTCCGCCATCACTGAAGAACGTCTCTCCAAACTACTCTCCACATCACACCTCAGCACCTGCGTACTTGACCCAATCCCATCCCACCCTTTCCCAAACCTTTTCCACCCTTTCCCAAACCTTTCCTCATCATCTACATGTATCTCTAACTACTGGCATCTTTCCATCTCCATATAAACAAGCAACCATCCTACCTATCCTTAACCCTTTGAGGACCAGGCCCAAAATGACCCAGTGGACCGCGCAAATTTTGATCTTAGTGTTTTCGTTTTTCCCTCCTCCCCTTCTAAGAGCTCTAGCACTCTCAGTTTTCTATCTACAAGCCATGTAAGTGCTTGTTTTTTACAGGAATAGTTGTACTTTGTAATGGCGTCATTCATTTTACCATAACATGTATGATGGAATTCCAAATATATTATTTATGAAGATATAAATAGGTGAAATCGTAAAAAAGAATGCAATATGGTAACGTTTGGGGGGTTCCTGTGTCTACGTAATGCACTATATGGTAACAGCGACATGATACTATTATTCTATAGTTCAGCCCGAACACAACCATATGCAGGTTACACAGATTCTCTAATGTTATATATGTATTTTTTTTATGAAATCCTTTTTTTGGCAATTAAATATTAATAAAATGGGCCTATTGTGACGCTTATAACGGTTTTATTTTTTCACCTATGGGGCTGTATGGGGTGTCATTTTTTCCGCCATGATCTCTAGTTTTTATTAATACCATATTTGTGAAGATCGGACGTTTTTATCACTTTTTATTGATTTTTTAAAAATATATAATGTAACATAAAATCGGTAATCTGCGCACTTTTTCCCCTCTTTTCGTGTACGCCGTTTACCGATCACAATGACGCTTGTTATATTTTAATAGACCGGACAATTACGCACGCTACGGTATATTATATGTTTATCTATTTATTTATTTTTACATTTTTTTTTAATATAATGGGAAAGGGGGGTGATTTCAACTTTTATTGGGGGAGGGGTTTTGGGGTAGTGTATTGGTGTTTTTAACTTTTTTTTTTTACACATTTGAAGTCCCTTTGGGGGACTTCTACATACACTACTTAGATTTTTACACTGACCATTGCTATGCCATAGGCATAGCATTGATCAGTGTTATCGGCGATCTGCTTATTGAGCCTTCCTGTGCAGGCTCAGTGTAGCAGATCGCCGATCGGACCGCACGGAGGCAGGTGAGAGACCTCCGGCGGTCCGTTTCAACGATCGGGACCCCCGCAGTCACACTGCGGGGGTCCCGATCGGTAAGTGACAGAGGACTCCCCCTGTCACTTACACTTAAACGCCGCGATCGCGGCGTTTAAGGGGTTAATGACACGCGGCAGCGCGATCGCTGCAGCGTGTCATTACCGGTGAGGTCGCGGCTGCTCACTGCAGCCGGCCCCCACCTGCTATGAAGCGTGCTCCGCTCCGGAGCGCGCTTCATAGCGGGAGAAACACCCAGGACGTATAGTTACGTCATGGGTCGTCTGGGGACAGACTTCCATGACGTAACCCTACGTCCAGGGTCGTCTAGGGGTTAAAGGGGTTGGCCACTTTATAGTAAAATTGCTCAGTGTTGCTCAGTATTAGTAACTGTACACACTGCACTTACTAACAGCAGCTCCCTGTGTACCTTATAGAGCTAATATCAGACTCCCCTCCTCCAGGCTGGGCTGCCCTGCTCTGTGGTGTTTTGGTCCATAAGATTGCTGACATGCAGGGCCATCTTAACAGCTTTATGGGCCCCTGGGCAGAGGTGCGAATTGGGCCCCACCCCCCCGCGGCCGCCGCCATCGAAACCCTCCCATCTTTGCAACCCCGCCCCTAGCCAGTACAATTACGTACAATAAAAAATACAAATTATTGTTAACATAAACTTTAATTCACAACACAGTCTTTCAGCAACGCAAAAACAAAAAATAACCGTGCGTGCATGCCTCACCAAACCAGACCAGGTTGGCTTCAAAGTATCCAAAAAAACGCAATGGAGACAGCACTTCCAACAGCAATCTGCAGGGTTTATTGTCACACCAGTGCAACATGTCTCATATATACAGAGGGGCAACAACATGATTATTATATATGAGAACCATGTTGTCTCCCTGTATGTATACTGTATAATACAATATACAGGGAAACAACACGGCTTATATATAGAGAAGGGCAAAACAACATCTCATATATACAGAGGGGCAACAACATGACTATTATATATGAGCACCATGTTGTTTCCCTGTATACAGAATACAGGGAAACAACATGGTTCATATATAATATAATAGTCATGTTGTTGCTCCTCTGTCTATATGAGACATGTTGTTTTGCCCTTCTCTATATATATGCCAGATAACAAGCAACAAATATTACCACCGCATACTGACTAACACCACCGCTGCTACTGACTAATCCACTGTACACAGATCACTATCACCTCATCCAGTCATATAGAGGTACCCAGCTCTACACAGGTTCTGTACACCATATACATTACAGTGCAGATACATCAAGTGACTCACATGGGACGTCTTCTCTGATCGGAGTTCTTTCCTTTTCATCTTCTTTTCCATTTGCCCTGTGCCGTTATGAGAACTTCTCCGAGCCACGAATCCACAGAATCTGCCAGACAGACATATTAGGCTCCACACTCTGTCACCATCCTCATCTCTCTACACACTGCACATCTGTATTGGCCCCTTATAGATCGCTCCCCCTGTATTACCCCCTTATAGATGGCTCCCCCCTGTATCCCCCCCCTTATAGATGGCTGCCCCCTGTATCCCCCCCCCCCCTTATAGATGGCTCCCCCCTGTATCCCCCCCTTATAGATGGCTCCCCCTGTATCCCCCCCGTATAGATGGCTCCCCCTGTATCCCCCCCGTATAGATGGCTCCCCCTGTATTACCTCCTTATAGATGGCTCCCCCTGTATTACCCCCTTATAGATGGCTCCCCCCTGTATTACCCCCTTATAGATGGCTCCCCCTGTATTACCCCCTTATAGATGGCTCCCCCCTGTATTACCCCCTTATAGATGGCTCCCCCTGTATCCCCCTATAGATGGCTCCCCCCTGTATCCCCCCTATAGATGGCTCCCCCCTGTATCCCCCTTATAGATGGCTCCCCCGTATTCCCCCCTATAGATGGCTCCCCCTGTATCCCCCCTATAGATGGCTCCCCCCTGTATCCCCCCTATAGATGGCTCCCCCCTGTATCCCCCCTATAGATGGCTCCCCCCTGTATCCCCCCTATAGATGGCTCCCCCCTGTATCCCCCCTTATAGATGGCTCCCCTGTATTCCCCCCCTATAGATGGCTCCCCCTGTATCCCCCCTATAGATGGCTCCCCTCTGTATCCCCCCCTATAGATGGCTCCCCTGTATTCCCCCTTTATAGATGGCTCCCCCTGTATCCCTCCTATAGATGGCTCCCCCCTGTATCCCCCCTATAGATGGCTCCCCCCTGTATCCCCCCTTATAGATGGCTCCCCCGTATTCCCCCCCTATAGATGGCTCCCCCTGTATCCCCCCTATAGATGGCTCCCCCCTGTATCCCCCCCTATAGATGGCTCCCCCCTGTATCCCCCTATAGATGGCTCCCCCCTGTATCCCCCCCTATAGATGGCTCCCCCGTATTCCCCCTTATAGATGGCTCCCCCTGTATCCCCCCTATAGATGGCTCCCCCTGTATCCCCCCCTATAGATGGCTCCCCCCTGTATCCCCCCTTATAGATGGCTCCCCCGTATTCCCCCCCTATAGATGGCTCCCCCTGTATCCCCCCTATAGATGGCTCCCCCCTGTATCCCCCCCCTATAGATGGCTCCCCCCTGTATCCCCCCTATAGATGGCTCCCCCCTGTATCCCCCCTATAGATGGCTCCCCCCTGTATCCCCCCTATAGATGGCTCCCCCTGTATCCCCCCTATAGATGGCTCCCCCCTGTATCCCCCCTATAGATGGCTCCCCCCTGTATCCCCTCTATAGATGGCTCCCCCTGTATTCCCCCTTATAGATGGCTCCCCCTGTATCCCCCCTATAGATGGCTCCCCCGTATTCCCCCCCTATAGATGGCTCCCCCCTGTATCCCCCCCTATGGATGGCTCCCCCTGTATCCCCCCTATAGATGGCTCCCCCCTGTATCCCCCCCCTATAGATGGCTCCCCCGTTTTCCCCCCTTATAGATGGCTCCCCCCGCACAGCAGATAAAAAAACAAACACCCATCTCACCTACCAGCGCTCCCCCATCGCTGCTTCCTCTCCTCTTCTGCCCCTGGCTGATGCGTCGCTCCCTGGGGGATTCTTCGGGAGCGCACACATCCGGAAGCTCAGTGTGCGCCCAGGCCGTGACTTCCGGTACAGGAAACGCCAGCGACGCGCACTAAGGTTCCTGATGCGTGCGCTCCCTGGGAATCCCCCAGGGAGCAACGCATCAGCCCGGGCCGGATTTCCTCTTGCGACCGCAAGCAAGAAAGTGCTTGCGGTTGCAAGAGAAGGGGAAAGGGGGGCGCAGGGCCGTCTTACCCAGCAGGGGCCCCCTAGGACGCAAGGGCCCCCGGGCAGCAGCCTACCATGCCCAATGGGTAAAACGGCCCTGCTGACATGGAGGAGCATGTGACCATGCCCCGCCCCCCAGTGTCCACCACTGAGCCTGTATATGTCTATGGAGGACACAGCGGACAGGGCCTGGTCACATGCTCGTCCATGTCGGCCATTTTATGGACTTAAACAAAACAGAGCAGGGCATCACAGCCTGGAGGAGGGGAGTCTGATATTAGCTCTATGAGGTACACAGGGAGCTGCTGTCAGTATATACAGTGAGTACACTTACTAATACTTTGTACCGACCTATTTTACTATAAAGTGGCCAACTCCTTTAAAAAGCCATCCCTTGACCCTGACTCCTTATCCAGCTATCGCCTCATCTCCCTTTGCCTCAAAACTCCTGGACCAACATGTCTATCATGTACTATCCTGCTACTTTTCACCCAACTCACTCTTCGACCCCATGCAATCTGGCTTCCACTTTCACCCCTCCACAGAAACTGCCCTCACCAAAGTGGCCAACCTGCTAACTGCCAAAGCCTCATGCCAATACTCTGTACTCCTTCTCCTTGATCTATCCCCTGCCTTCAACACAGACGACTATTCCCACAAACTCTTTCATCCCATGGCGTCACTAGCTCAGCCCTCTCCTGGATCTTCTCCTTCCTTTCTAACCGCACTTTCAGTGTCTCCCACTCCCAGGCCACCCCCTCTCCTTGTCCCCTCACTGCCAGTGTCCCCAAACACTCTGTACTCAGCCACTTCTCTTCTCTATCTATATCTTTGGCCTAAAAACACACCTCTATGCTGATGACACTCAAATCTAGCTCTCCAGTTTGGATGTCACCTCTCTGCTATCCAGAGTCCCAGAGTGTCTATCGGCTACAGTATATCTTCTTTTTTCTCCGCCCCGCTTTCTAAGGCTATGTTCACACTACGTAAAAGTAAGGCCGTTGTTGCACATTGCCTTGTCTTCTATGGGATCCCGGCGGAGCGTATGGACATAGCATCCCGTGCGGCCCCGCAAATAAGTGACATGTCAGTTTTCAATGAATTGCGGCCGTAGGAAACCCTGTCAGTTAACACAATAAAGCGAGCAGCTCCGGCCGCTTGCTTCATTGTGTGCAGGGGGACGTTCTGATGTGGGCGCACACTGATGCTCCCGCATCAGAACACTGCGGCCGGAGAGATCATCCGACCGGTACTTAAGTACCGGCCGGGATGATCCGGGCAGAGACCGGCCGTTCCGTAGCACGGAACAACCGGTCTCATACGTAGTGGGAACATAGCCTAAAACTTAACATGGACAAAACAGAACTAATTATAGTGCTTGAAAAAGCACTATATTGTAATCTGTATTCTTCTTCCGTTTCTTTTTCTTCCAGCTATTATTCTGTGATTAATACAGCCCGAACCGATTTGTTCACAAACTCTGTTCAAACTGCGTTTCTAAGCCCTTGGCGGTGAGAGGTGTGCTATTTTTTTTTTGGTTTCAATCGGAATTGTCGTTTTTACGTTTACGTTTAAAGACCCCTAATTTCCCATAGAAAATAATGGCCGCACTCTAAACGCTAACAGCTAATCACAGCACATATGCAAATAGCTGAAATATAGCAGCCAATAGGAACTCTAAGTCAATGCATTACAACATCCACACAGTCACATGTCCACTATTGGTGTTTGTTTACATAAAGAACTTCCAGGTCAGCAGTGACATCACAGCTCTGCAAGCCTATAGCTCCACCCCCTCCTCTCTAAATCTAGCTCCACCCACTCTACCTATAGGCATAGAAATGTCTGTCTTCCTACAAATGTCTTTTGAGCAGCATAGTGGCTCAGTGTCTGCCAATTACTTATCAAATTAACTAGTTTATTTCCCTCTTTTATCTGTTGTAGGACTACAAACCCCAGCACACTTGTACATGTTAGGAGTTGTTGTCCTGGATTACATATACACTACAGTAGCCATCCTACAGGTGGGCAGGGTCTCAATGAGGCAGAATTCTGTTACCTCAGCAAGAATTAGATAGAATGGTGACTGCTATGAGGTGAAGTATCCTCTCTCCTCTCCATATTACACACAGCAGCAGCACTGCCCTAACACTGTACATATATTTACACTACAATAGTAACAATATAGGGGGAGATTAAGCAAAGCCTGTGCAGTGAAGCAGTTACCCAAAACAACCAATCAGATTGCTTCTTTCATTTTTAAAAAGGACTTGGAAAATGAAACCTAGAATCTGACTGGTTGCTATGGGTAACTGCTTCCCTGTTCCTCTGCACAAGTTTTGATAAATCACCCCCATAGTTCCTTTATTATAGTGCTTGAAAAGCACTATATTGTAATCTGTATTCTTCTTCTTCCAGCCATTTTTCTGCGCGTAATACAGCCCAAACAGCTATGTGCATAGACTCCATTCAAACTGTGTTTCGAAGCCCTCGGCGCTATTTTTTGTTTCGATCGGATTTGTCGTTTTTGAGAAATTTACGTTTAAAGACCCCTAAGTTCCCATAGAAAATAATGGCCCATCTATATCATAAAAATGTAAGTCTGTCTGTCTGTCCCAAATAAACTTCCAAACGCCTGAACCGTTTGACCCCAAATTTGGCACACAGATACATTGGGTGCCCGGGAAGGTTATTGCGAAGGTCCCGTCCCAGCCAGATGTACAGGAGGGGAGGGGGAGGGGAAAGAGTGCTCCATAGAGATGAATGGGAAAATCTCCTCACTGCAAACACAGGTGATATGATTAGCTGCAGTTTTGCACTGAGGAAACGTCAGTTGGAAGCCTTAGCAACCAATAGGATTATTACTTTCATTTTCACAGGGAGCAATGGTTGCTAGGGAAGCTGCCTCACAACATCCACAGTAATAACTGGTAGACCCCCTACTCCATCTATACAGTATATGTATATACAGGGCACTACACGTATACCAATCTGTGACTGGGTAACACCGGCACACCAAACCTGACCAATACCGCCATACTGTGACTGGATAACACCATCATATCAGACCTGACCAATACCGCCATACTGTGACTGGATAACACCGCCACACCAGACCTGACCAATACTTCCATACCGTGACTGGATAACACCGCCACACCAGACCTGACCAATACTACCATACTGTGACTGGGTAACACTGTCATAACACACCTGACCAATACCACCATACTATGACTGGAAGAAACTGCTATACCAGACCTGACCAATACCGCCATACTGTAACTGGATAACACTGTCATACCACACCTGACCAATACCGCCATACTGTGACTGGATAACACTGCCATACCACACCTGACCAATACCGCCTTACTATGACTGGATAACACTGCCATACCAGACCTGACCAATACTGCCATACTGTGACTGGATAACACTGCCATACCACACCTGACCAATACCGCCATACTGTGACTGGATAACACCACTATACCAGACCTGACCAATACCGCCACATTGTGACTGGAGAACACCGCCACACCAGACCTGACCAATACCACCATACTGTGACTGGATAACACCGCCATACCAGACATGACCAATACCGACACACTGTGACTGAATAACACTGCCATACCAGACCTGACCAATACCGCCATACTGTGACTGGATAACACCGCTATACCAGACCTGACCAATACCGCCATACCCCCCTCGAAAAGACACCAGATTTTCTGTAGTGTATAGGTTCCCCTCGCACCAGACTATGGGTGCCTAATGGTAAATACGACCCTGCAGGTATACAGGACACTACAGGTATACAGGACCCCAAAACTATACACTACAGGTGCACAGGACCTCCACCAACTATATACTACAGGTATACAGGACCCCAAAACTATACACTACAGGTATACAGGACCTCCACCAACTATATACTTCAGGTATACAGGACCTCCACCAACTATATACTACAGGTATACAGGACCCTAAACTAAACACTACAGGTATACAGGACCCCAAAACTATACCCTACAGGTATACAGGAACTCCACCAACTATATACTACAGGTATACAGGACCCCAAACTATACACTACAGGTATACAGGACCCCAAACTATACACTACAGGTATACAGGACCTTCACCAACTGTACACTGCAGGTATACAGGACCTCCCTCAACTATACACTACAGTTATACAGCCCCCCCCCAACTACACACTACAGGTATACAGGACCTCCCGAACTATACACTATAGGTATACAGCCCCCCCCCAACTATGCACTACAGATATGCGAGACCCCTAAAAACTATACATTGTGGGTATACAGAACCCCTCCAACTATGCACTACTGGTATACACTGATTAACTTAGATGAAACAATACCTTTAGCTTGGCCTCCTGGGCACCTTAGAACAAATCTAATTAACACACTGACACTTTATACCCGGGCAGGGCCGGGTACATTTTCTATTTGAAAATAATGGCCACACTCTAACCACTAACAGCCAATCACAGCACATATGCAAATAGCTGAAATATAGCAGCTCTAAGGTCTTGTCAGGCAATGTCTCACAACATCCACAGTCACATGTCCACTATTGGCCAATAGAAGATGTGGAAGGTCCTTAACGATTTTGTCTCACTGACATGAGTAAGATTATCATGGTAACCAAGCAATGATCTTCACCATTATAAGTAGCAGAGTTCAGTAAGTAAAGTAGCAGAGCTGAGGCAGCCATGTAACAGGGAGGGTACCTAAACCGCTCTTAAAGGGACAGTACCCAAGCCGCTCTCAAAGGGACGGTACCCAAATCACTCTTAAAGGGACGATACCCAAGCCGCTCTTAAAAGGACGGTACTTAAGCCACTCTTAAAGGGACGGTACCCAAGCCGCTCTTAAAGGGACAATAATCAAGCCGCTCTTAAATGGACGGTACCCAAGCCGCTCTTATAGGGGCGGTACCCAAGCAGCTCTTAACCTCTTAAGGACCCATGACGTACCGGCACGTCATGGATCACTGTCACTTAAGGACCCATGACGTGCCGGTACGTCATCCCTTTAAACGGGCGCCGCGGCCGGCCGGGTCCCGATCGGGGGAGATAGCCTGCTATAATACATAGCAGGCCATCTCTCCCTGTCGGCATGGAGGGTTGTTAACCCCCCCCCATGCCGACGATCGCCGCTATTGGCTGATAAGCCCATAGCGGCGATCGGAACCTTTCCGGGCCATCGGTGGCCCGATGACCCGGAAAAAAATGGCGGTCGGTGCTGTCCGAGGACGGCACCGACCGCCATTACTGTAAAAAGTAATGGTGGTCACGGTACCACCGTCCCGATCGCCGTGAACGGCCGGCCAGCCGGCCGGCCGTTCACGGCGATCAAAGTCCCCACAAGTAATAAATACCTGCTCCGGACCCCTCAGCTAGGTAGCTGAGGGGTCCGGAGCAGGTATTTGTACATTACTCACCTGTCCCGGGGTCCTGATCGGCGTCTTCCGGGTTCCCGGCGTCCTCTTCATCTTCGGCTTCTTCCGTGAGTCCCGATCGGCTGTTTCCGGCTCCAGCGTCGTCTATTTTCGTATTTTTCCGGCTCCAGCGTCGTCTATTTTCGGATCTTGCGCTCTGCTGCCCCCTAGCGGCTGATAAGTGTAATACACGTATCAGCCACTACAGGGATGTTCAGAATGTAGTAAAAAAAAAAAAATTTTTCCCAATTTTTTTTTTTTCTATTTTCCGCACCCTATCGCCGCTGAGTGTTGATCAGCATCGCACGAAAGTGCGCTGCTAATCAGCAACTCCTCCTTTTTGGCGTAGGGTGTTTTTTTTTTATATCCTACTGCCACGGTCTGCTTATAAGTGCCGAACATAAGTGCGGCATTCATCAGCAACACCATTTTTGGCGTAGGTTTTTTTTTGTATACTTACTGTAAAAAACACGTAAAAAAACACTACATTACACCACACTACATTGAATAAAGTTTTACACTACACCACTACATACCCCATATACCAATCCCCATATAAAGATGGCCCCCAGGGTGTTTTCGGTGTCGGACGCATACATTATTATTGCCTCCGACACCGAAACAGCCAGTGAGGATGAATTGGGGGGATCCTTCTTTCCTCCATTCATCCTCATCCTCCTCATCATCCAGTGACGTGTCTGGGAGTAGCGTAGCGTACGCTGCCCCCCAGACACGTCTTTTCCGCCAGTACCGTCCCAATAAGAGATGACGGTATGGCGTGAAATTCTACAAACTCTGTGAGAGTACCTCAGGGTACACTTACAGATTTAGGGTACGTGCACACTGCGGAATGGCGAAGGATAACCCTTCGTGCATTCCGCAGCTGGCACCCGCCGGCGGACTGATGCAGGGGCGCGTCTCCGCCTGTGTCATAGACTCTATCCTATGCATGGGCGGATTCCATTATCCGTCATTCCATCAACACGTTGGACGCAGAGCGGAATCCGCCCGTGCATAGAATGGAGTCTACGACACGGACGGAGACGTGCGCCTGCATCAGTCCGCCGGCGGGTGCCAACTGCGGAATGCACAAAGGGTTATCCTTCGCGATTCCGCAGTGTGCACGTACCCTTAGAGTGTATGAAGGAAGGGACACCCGAATCCAGCCGCCAGATGCCCCCCCCCCCATCCTCGGAGTTAGTGGGGAGATCGTCCGGGAACTGATCTTCCCACTGCTGGATAAAGGTCACCACCACCCGTACGGGGATAACTTTTATACCAGCACCCCCTCTTCTGGTCCCTCGCTGCCTGAGCTACTGTAGCTTGCGGCACGATCCGAACATATCAGAAATAGTAATAGCGCCCTAATATTTAGCAGCCATGGAGCGGACCCAGCGCTTCTGGATATGAAGGACCCCGTATCGCACCAGGACAACATTTTCCAGGTGACGTCCCCCACACTGGAGAACAGGAGACCCCAGAAGAAGTGCAGAGTGTGGGGTAACAGGGGGATCAGGAAGGACACCATTTACCAGTGTGACACCTGTCCTGATCCCCCCGGCCTCTGCATACTGGATCGCTCCAAGGCGCACTACACGTCATTGGGGTTCTACATTATCTAAATTCTGTCCCTTATTCCTATTTCAGGGGTCACGTTGATCCAGGGATTATTCTGATCGCCATTATGGAGTCGGGAAGGAATTTTTCCCCTGTGATGAGGCTACTGTCGTCTGCCTCACGAGGGGTTTTTGCCTTCCTCTGGATCAACACAGGTTGAATTTGATGGACACCTGTCATTTTCAACCTTATAAACTAATAATTGGCCTAATACCCCCAAATAAATTAGAATTGTCCCTTTTCCCCAGCTAAGTAGGTATGGCTGCCATTCCCATTAGAGGAGGCCATGATGCAATTACAAAGCCTCTGTGCGGCCAGGACAGTAGAAACCCCCCACAAGTGACCCCATTCTGGAAACTACACCCCATAAGGAATCTAACAAGTGGGGCAGCGGGTATATGGCCCCCTGGTGACGGCCACATTTGGGACGTGAAAATGAAAAAAATGGTATTTTTTATTTTCACGGCACATGTCCTACACATGTGCCCATCACTAGTGGGGTCCATATGCTCACTGCACCCCTTGTTAGATTCCTTATGGGGTGTAGTTTCCAGAATGGGGTCACTTGTCGGGGGTTTCTACTGTTCTGGCAGCACAGGAGCTTTGTAATTGCGACATGGCCTCCATCCCCCATTCCAGCCTCTAAATGGCGCTCTGTCCTTTTGGTGACTTGCCCTGTGCCCATATGGCAAATTATGTCCACATGTGGGGTATTTTCGTACTCAGGGGAAACTACCCTACACGTTTTGTGTTCATTTTCTTTTTTAACCCCTTGTGGAAATGGAAAAAAATCAAGGCTAGACCAACATTTAGTGTAATTTTTTTAAAATTTTTACTCTAAATCATTGATCTTGTCTTGATTTTTTCATTTTCACAAGGGGTTAAAAGATAAAAAAAAACACAATGTGTAGAGCAATTTCCCCTGAGTACGGAAATACCCCACATGTGGACATAAAGCGCCATGCGGGTGCAGGGTAAGCCTCCAAAGGGAAGGTGCGCCATTTGGTTTTTGAAGGCTGGATTTGGATGGAATGGATTTCGAGGGGCCATGTTGCATTCAAAAGGCCCCTGTGTTGCCAAGACAGTTAAACCCCCCACAAGTGACCCTATTATGGAAACTACACCCCTCAAGGAATGTAACAAGGGGTGTAGTCAGCATATGGACCCCACTGGTGACGGGCACAAATGTGGAACAATGTGGCGTGAAAATGAAATATTAAATTTTTGACACTATAATGTTGGTCTAGCCTTGAATTTATCATTTTCACAAGGGGTTAAAAGAGAAAAAAACACACAAAATGTGTAGAGCAATTTCCCCCGAGTCCGTAAATACCCCACGTGTGGACATAAAGCGCCATGTGGGTGCAGGGCAAGCCTCCCAAGGGAAGGAGCGCCATTTGGATTTTAGAGGTTGGATTTGGCTAGAATGGATGATGAACGCCATGTCGCATTTACAGAGCCCTTGTGCTGCCAAAACACTGTAAACCCCCCACAAGTGACCCCATTCTGGAAACTACACCCCTCAAGGAATCTAACAAGGGGTGCAGTGAGGATATGGACCCCTGGATGACGGGCACATTTGTGCCATGAAAGTGAAAAAATGAAAATTTTCACTTTCACGTCACATTTTTCCACATTTGTGCCCGTCACCAGTGGGGTCCATATGCTCACTGCACCCCTTGTTAGATTCCTTGAGGGGTGTAGTTTCCAGAATGGGGTCACTTGTGGGGGGTTTCCAGTGTCTTGGCAGCACGAGGGCTCTGTAAATGCGACATGGCCCTTGAAATCCATTCCAGTGAAATCCAGCTTCCAAAAGCCAATTGGCGCTCCTTCCCTTTGGAGGCTCGTCCTGCGCCCGCTTGGCACTTTATGTCCACATGTGGGGTATTTCCGTACTCGGGAGAAACTGTGCTACATGTTTTGTGTTTTTTTTTTCCTTTTATCCCTTTGTGAAAATGAAAAATTGAAGGCTAGAACAACATTTTAGTGTAAAAAATACTTTAGTCTTTTTTTCAAGCCATATTGTTTGGAAAATCTGTGAAGCACCTGTGGGGTCCAGATGCTCACCGCACCCCTTGTTACATTCCTTGAGGGGTGTAGTTTTCTAAATGGTGTCCCTTTAGGGGTGTTTTTTAGGTTTTGGCACCCCAGAGCCTCTGCCAACCTGAAGTGGTACAGTCAAAAATGACCAAAAATAACGGAGCCATTGAAATTCACTAGGCGCTCCCTTATATCTGAGGCTTGTGGTTGCGTCAAATAGCGCAATAGGGCCACATATGGGGTATTTCTATAAACTGCAGAAATGGGGCAATCAATATTGGGGTGCATTTCTCTGGTAATAGGTTTATAATTATGAAAAATATTGGATTACAATAAAATCTCTGCACAGAAAATTAAAATTTTCAAATTTCTTACACACTTAGCTTTTATTTCTGTGACTCCCCTAAAGGGTTAAAAAACTTTCTGGATGTGCTTTTGCAGAGTTTAGGGGGTGCAGTTTCTGAAATGGGGTGCTTCGTGAGGCTTTCTAACACACAGTCCCCTCAAATACACTTTAAACCTGAACAGTTCCCTAAAAATATCTGATTTTGAAATTTTACTGAAAATTTGGAAATTTGCTGCTAATGTTTTAAGCTTCCTATTGTCTAAAAAAATGAAATATAGTTTAATAAATGCCGCCAACATAAAGTAGACATGTTGCTAATGCTATTTAATATATAATTTATGTGGTATAACCATTTTCTGTATAAGCAGAAAAGTTTTAAAGTTGGAAAAATGCATTTTTTCACAATTTTTCACGCTATTTTGGGTTTTTTCATAAAGATTCGTTATAAGTATCGACTCCAATTTACAAGAAATGTGAAGTACAATATGTCACGAGAAAACAATCTCAGAATCAGCCGGATAGGTAAAAGCATCCCGAAGTTATTAATGAATAAAGTGACACTGGTCAAATTCATAAAATTTGCTCCGGTCCTTAAGGCCATTTCAGGCCCGGTCCTTAAGGGGTTAAAGGGGCGGTACCCAGGCAGCTCTTAAAGGGGCGGTACCCAGGCAGCTCTTAAAGGGGCGGTACCCAAGACGCTCTTAAAGGGGCGGTACCCAAGCCATTCTTAAAGAGACGATACCCAAGGCGCTGTATAAGGGTAATTACATAAGTCGCTCTTAAAGGGACAGTACCCAGGTCGCTCTTAAAGGGATGGTACCCAAGTCGCTCTTAAAGGGTCGGTACCCAAGTCGCTCTTAAAGTATGGTACCCAGGTCGCTCTTAAAGGGATGGGACCCAAGTTGCTTTTAAAGGGTCCATACCCAAGTCGATCTTAAAGGTATGGGACCCAAGTCACTCTTAACCCCTTAACGACATCGGGCGTATATTTACGCCTTGATGCTGGTAAGGACGTTCAGAGCGGGGCCGCGCGGCGACCCCGCTCTGAACCGCGGCGGTCCTGGGTGCCGCTTCTAGCCCGGGACCGTAGGTATTAGCATCTGACCGTGCCCGCTAATACAGTAATCAGATGCAGCTGTCAAACATGACAGCTGCATCCGATTACCGGACGCAGCACTTCCCTGGTGTCTAGTGGCGGAGATCGCTCCTCCGGGATGTTATCCCGGAGGAGCGATCTCCGTTTCTGAAGCCGGCCGGGGACCGCTCCAAGATGGCGCCGTCCCCGACTCGGCACTCGTTTACTTCCGGCTGCAGCAGCCGAAAGCAAACGAGTGCCTATCTCATGGATCTCTGCAGCATATCTATGCTGCAGAGATCTCTATGAGAGATCAAAGCACTTATACTAGAAGTCCCCCAGGGGGGCTTCTAGTATAAGTGTAAAAGTAAAAAAAAAGTGTTGTTAATAGTAAAAATCACCCTCCCCTAATAAAAGTCTGAATCACCCCCCTTTTCCCAGGTTATAAATAAAAGTAAATAAATAAATAAACAAACATGTTTGCTATCGCCGCGTGCGTAATCGCCTGAACTATTAATTAATCACATTCCTGATCTCGCACGGTAAATGGCGTCAGCGCAAAAAAATCCCAAAGTGCAAAATTGCGCATTTTTGGTCGCATCAAATCCAGAAAAATTGTAATAAAAAGCGATCAAAAAGTCATATATGCGCAATCAAGATACCGATACAAAGAACACATCATGGCGCAAAAAATGACACCTCACACAGCCCCATAGACCAAAGGATAAAATCGTTATAAGCCTGGGAATGGAGCAGTTTTAAATGACGTATATTTGTTGACAATGGTTTAAATTTTTTACAGGCCATCAGATACAATATAAATTATACATGTTATATATCGTTTTAATCGTAACGACTTGAGGAACATATATAACAAGTCAGTTTTACCCCAGGGTGAATGGCGTAAAAACACATTTCCCCCAAATAAACAAAATGCTTTTTTTTTTTCAATTTCACCACACTTTGAATTTTTTTCTGGTTTCGCAGTGTACTTTATGCAAAATTTCAGCCTGTCATTGCAAAGTACAATTAGTGACGCAAAAAATAAAGGCTCATGTGGGTTTCTAGGTGGAAAAATGCAAGTGCTATGGCCTTTAAGCACAAGGAGGAAAAAACTAAAACGCAAAAATCGAAATTGGCCCTGTCCTTAAGGGGTTAAAGGGACCCAAGTCGCTCTAAATGGGTCCCTTTAAGAGCGACCCGGGTCCCTTTAAGAGCGATCTGGGTCCCTTTAAGAGCGACCTAAGTGCCTTTAAGAGCGACCCGGGTCCCTTTAAGAGTGAAACGAGTACCTTTAAGAGCGACTTGGGTCCCTTTAAGAGCGATCTGGGTCCCTTTAAAGGGAACCAATCACCGGAAAAACGCATATAGAGCTTTTGAAATGTGCTGTTAGAGCACACAGCACACTTGCCACACGTGTTTCCATAGCCTCCGTGCCTTCCCAGTGTAAGCCGCAAAGTAACTTTATAAAACTGGCGCCCTGTATGCTAATTACCTGAGGTAGTCACCTGGGCGGTGTTCGGCTAGCAGGTAGTCACGGTCCCCTGGGCGTTCTTCCGCTGTAATCACGCCCCCTCTGGGCGTGATTCAAATGGCCGAGTAGCTGTGACATTCTGATGCCGGACGCCGCCGCACATGCGCAGTGCAGCCGCTTCCATTCCCGCGGTACTGCGCCTGTGCAGAATAGCCTCGAATAGCCTGTTAGCCGGAGTTCGAGGCTATTCTGCACAGGCGCAGTGCAACCGGAATGGAAGCGGCTGCACTGCGCATGTGCGGCGGAGTCCGGCATCAGTACGTAAGGGCGCCGACGTTGGGCACGGCGCGCTCCCGAGTGACGCCACAGCCACGCTGCCATTTGAATCACGCCCAGAGGGGGCGTGATTACAGCGGAAGAACGCCCAGGGGACCGTGACTACCTGCTAGCCGAAAACCGCCCAGGTGACTACCTCAGGTAATTAGCATACAGGGCGCCAGTTTTATAAAGTTACTTTGCGGCTTACAGGGGGAAGGCACGGAGGCTATGGAAACACGTGTGGCGAGTGTGCTGTGTGCTCTAACAGCACATTTCAAAAGCTCTATATGCTTTTTTCCAGTGATTGGTTCCCTTTAAGAGCGAAATGGGTCCCTTTAAGAGGGAAATGGGTCCCTTTAAGAGCAACCAGGGTCCCTTTAAGAGCGACCTGGGTCCCTTTAAGAGCGATCTGCGTCCCTTTAAGAGCGACCTAAGTGCCTTTAAGAGCGACCTGGGTCCCTTTAAGAGCGAAATGGGTCCCTTTAAGAGCGAAATGGTTCAGCATGTCCAAAGTGCGGCCCGCGTTCCGAACTTTTACGGCCCCCCAGGTATCCGGCAGCAACAGATACCTTGCGCCACGCCACTCTAGTGCACAGAAAAGGAAAGAGATTTCGACTTTCCTTTCCCGTGCACTAGAGCAGTGTTTTTCAACCAGTGTGCCGTGGGCGCCGTCCCCCTCACCTACTGGCCCAGACGTGCTCCTCCAATCAGTGGAGACCACGCACCACGCTCCCGGTCTCCCCTGATTGGAGGAGCACGTCCGGGCCAGTAGGTGAGGGGGACAGCGCCCGCGGAGAGCATCTCAAGGAAGGTGAGCAGGGATGGGGGAGAAACAGGAGAGAAGCAGGGGGGAGAGAAACATGGGGATGGGGGATAAGCAGGGGGGGAGAAACATGGGGATGGGGGATAAGCAGGGGGGAGAGAAACATGGGGATGGGGGATAAGCTCCGGTAAAGATGGCTGCTGATTCTTTACTACTACGCCCATCATCTCCTTCTCTGCTTGCCTCCTCCCCCGTGCTGCCTCCTCCTCCGCCGCCGCCGCCGATCTCCGTCTGCAATGCAGGGAGATCAGCTAGCAGTTCCCTGCTGCTAGCTGATCTCCCTGTGTTGTGTCTCCTCCTCCCCCAGGCCCCCTTTGCCATCCTGACACCCTCCCACCCTGCTGACAACCTCCCTCCCTCCCACCCTGCTGACAACCTTCCTCCCTGCTGACAACCTCCCTCCCTCCCACCCTGCTGACAACCTCCCTCCCTCCCACCCTGCTCACAACCTCCCTCTCTCCCACCCTGCTGACAACCTCCCTCCCTGCTGACAACCTCCCACCCTCCTGACAACCTCCCTCCCTGCTGACAACCTCCCACCCTGCTGACAACCTCCCTCCCTGCTGACAACCTCCCTGCTGACAACCTCCCACCCTCCCTCCCTGCTGACAACCTCCTAACCTCCCTCCCACCCTCCCTGCTGACACCCTCCCTCCCTGCTGACACCCTCCCTCCCTGCTGACAACCTCCCACCCTCCCTCCCTGCTGACAACCTCCCACCCTCCCTGACTGCTGACACCCACCCACCCTCCCTCACTGCTGACACCCTCCCACCCTCCCTCCCTGCTGACACCCTCCCTCCCTCCCTGCTGAAACCCTCCCTCCCAGCTGACACACTCCCACCCTCCCTCCCTCCCTGCTGACACCCTCCCTCCCTCCCTGCTGACACACTCCCACCCTCCCTGCTGACACCCTTCCACCCTCCCTCCCTGCTGACACCCTCCCTCCCTGCTGACACCCTTCCACCCTCCCTCCCTGCTGATGGCACCCTCTTGCTGCCACCAACCCTGTCCTTGCTGCCACCCACCCTCTCCTGACTGTCACCAACCCTCCCTGATGCCACCCACCATCTCCTTATTGCCACCCACCGTCCCTGCTGCCACCCACCCTCTCCTGATTGCCACCCTACCTCTCCTGACTGACACCCACCTTCCCTGCTGCCACCGCCTGTCCTGCCACCCTCTCCACTGCCACCCTCTCTTCTCTTACCCTCTCCCCTCCATCCTGCCGCCACTCTTCTACTACCCAACCGCTCTGCTGTCAGCCACCCTCTCCGCTGCCACCCTCTCTTCTCTTACCCTCTCCCCTCCGTCCTGCCACCCTCTCCTCTTACCCTCTCTTGTCTCCTCTTACCCTCTCCTGCCACCCTTTCCTTTTTCCTGCCACCCTCACCCCTGGATCGGTGGTGAATAGTGTCCCCTGCCTCTGCCCTCTTCTGTTTTTTTTTCTTTTCTTTTCCTTTTCCCTCGGTGTACCCCAAACGAGAAAAAAAAGTTAATAACACAAATAAAATGTAAAAACAGTACATAAAACACGCACACTAACACTTTCACGTGTAAAAGCATAACACTAACACACCCCTCTAAGGGTACTTTCACACACACACACGATCCGCAGTGGAGTGCATCCCTTTGAGAATACATACACGCAGTGGGATTGACATCCCCCTGCGTGTATGTAAGTTAACCCCCCGGTGGCCTCCTCGGCAGGACTTCTGGCTCAGCCAATCAGTGGCAGACACCGGGATCCCCGAAGCAAGCCAGAGCGGGGAGGAGGTGATTTATGCTCCGGCCTCCAGGGGGGTTAACTTACATACACGCAGCGGGATGTCAATCCCGCTGCGTGTATGTATTCTTATAGGGATGCACTGACACTGTATCCCAGCTTCCAAAATCCAAATTGCGCTCCTTCCCTTTGGAGGCTTTCCGTGTGCTGGCTTTGCACTTTGTGTCCACATGTGGGGTATTCCTATAATCGGGGGAACGTTTTAGTGTAAAAAATTTAATTTTTCATTTTCACGGCACATTGTTCCACATCTGTGTCTGTCACCAGTGGGGTCCATATGCCCACTATACCCCTTGTTAGATTCCTTGAGGGGTGTAGTTTCCATAATGGGGTTACTTGTGGGGTGTTTCCACTGTTATGACAGTACGATGGCTCTGTAAACCCGACATGGCCTCCGTCCTCCATTCTGGCCAAATTCAGCTTCCAAAAGCCAAACGATGCTCCTTCCTTTTGGAGGCCTGTCCTGCGCCCGCATGATACATTATGTCCCCATGTGGGGTATTTTTGTACTCGGGGGAAATTTCTCTACAAGTTGTATGGTTTTTTTTCCCTTTAACCCCTTGTCAACCTGAAAAATTTAAGGCTAGACCAAGTTTTAGTGTAAAAAAAAATATTTTTTTTTCAATTTCACGACACATTGTGTCTGTCACCAGTGGGGTCCATGTGCTCACTATACCCCTTGTTACATTCCATAAGGGGTGTAGTTTCCTAAATGGTATCCCTTTAGGGGTGTTTGTTAGGTTTTGGCACCCCAGAGCCTCTGCCAACCAGAAGTGGTACTTTGAAAATTGGCCAAATGTCAAATAGCGCATTAGGGCCACATATCTTATATTTCTATAAACTGCAGAAGCGGGGCAATAAAAATTGGGGTGCATTTCTCTGGAAATAGGTTTTCTATTATGAGACATATTGCATCACAATATAATTTCTACAAAGAAAATAGAAATTTTCAATTTTCTCACACTCTTAGCTTTTATTTCTGTGACTCACCTAAAGGGTTAAAAAACTTTCTGGAATAGATTTTGAACAGTTTGGGGGTTGCAGTTTCTGAAATAGGGTGCTTTGTGGGGCTTCATAATGTACAGCCCCCCTCAAATACACTTCAAACATGAACTGATCCCTTGAAAAATCAGATTTTGAAATTCTTATAAAAATTTTAAAAAATGCTGCTAAACTTTGAAGCTTTCTATTGTCTTAAACAATTGAACGAAAGTTTAATAAATGCCGCCAACATAAAGTAGACATATTGCTAATGCTATTTCATATATAATTTATGTGGCATAACCATTTTCTGTATAAGCACAACATTTCAAAGTTAGAAAAATGCAATTTTTCTCAATTTTTCACGTTATTTTGGGGGTTTTCATAAAGATAGGCTGTAAGTATCGACTCAAATTTTCCCGAAATATAAAGTATAACATGTCACGAAAAAACTATCTTAGAATCAGCCGGATAGGTAAAATCATCCCGAGGTTATAAATGGATAAAGTGACACAGGTCATATTCCTGAAATTTGCTCCGGTCCTTAAAGAGGACCAATCACCTAAAAATCACTATCCCTATTATCAAAGGAAATCTCTCCCTAAGTCTATCTAAGAAGATACAGACTGCCTGTGCAGTCTGTATCTTATCCCTTTACCCAATTCTCTTGCTTGCTGATCGAAGGGCGGGCGCCGCCATCTTGATGACGTCACTTTGCGTTTCACCGCTGGAACGCAAGTGACGTATTCAAGATGGCGTCGCCCGGCCTTCCAGCACCGAACAAGAGGATCAGGTAAAGTATAAGCTACAGACTGTAAAGGCAGTCTATTTATGAAGATACAGATTGCCTTTGCAGTCTGTATCTTATACTTTACCTGTTCCTCTTGTTTGCTGCAGCAAGGCCGGCGCCGCCATCTTGATTACGTCGCTTGCGTTCCACCGCTGGAACGCAAGTGACGTATTCAAGATGGCGGCGCCCGGCATCAGACTGCAACGGACAAGAGGATCAGGTAAAGTATAAGATACAGACTGCAAAGGCAGTCTGTATCTTCATAAATAGACAAAATGAAGATACAGACTGCTGTTGCAGTCTGTATCTTATACTATACCTGTTCCTCTTGTTCGGCCCGGCCGCCGCCATCTTGATTACGCTACTTGCGTTCCACCACTGGAACGCAAATGGCGTAATCAAGATGGCGGCGGCTGGCATTGCTGCCGCTGTGGATGACGGGAGCTTCCTGTCTCGAGCCGGCTCTTTTGAAAAGAGCCAACGCGAGACAGTGAATTGAAAAGTGAAAAAAACAAAAACGCGGCCGAAAAAATAAATAAAAGTATTTACAAATGTTAATAAAATAAATAATTACATTGAATTAGAAAATAAAAATTTTTTAAATTTCTTCCGTGATTGGTTCTCTTTAAGGTCATTTTGGGCTCCGTCCTTAACGGGTTAAGAGCAAAATGGGTTCCTTTAAGAGCAACCTGGGTCCCTTTAAGAGCGACCTGGGTCCTTTAAGAGCAAAATATGTCCCTTTAAGAGCAAAATGGGTCCCTTTAAGAGCAACCTGGGTCCCTTTAAGAGTGAAATTGGTCCCTTTAACAGCGACCTGGGTCCCTTTAAGAGCGAAATGGTTCCCTTTAAGAGCGACCCTGTTCCCTTTAACCCCTAGATGACCCTGGACGTAGGGTTACGTCATGGAAGTCTGTCCCCAGACGACCCATGACGTAACCTTACGTCCTGGGTGTTTCTCCCGCTATGAAGCGTGTTCCGGAGCGGAGCGCGCTTCATAGCAGGTGGGGGCCGGCTGCAAACAGCAGCCGGGACCTCACCGGTAATGACACGCTGCAGCGATCGCGCTGCCGCGTGTCATTAACCCCTTAAACGCCGCGATCGCCTGTCACTTACCGATCGGGACCCCCGCAGTGTGACTGTGGGGGTCCCAATCGTTGAAACGGACTGCCGGAGGTCTCTCACCTGCCTCCGTGCGGTCCGATCGGCGATCTGCTACACTGAGCCTGCACAGGCAGGCTCAATGAGCAGATCGCCGATAACACTGATCAATGCTATGCCTATGGCATAGCAATCATCAGTGTACAAATCAAAGTACTGTATGTAAAAGTCCCCCAAAGGGACTTCAAATGTGTAAAAAAAAAAAGTTCAAAACACTATTACACTACCCCAAAACCCCTCCCCCAATAAAAGTTGAAATCACCCCCCTTTCCCATTATATAAATAAAACATCTAAAAATAAATAAATAGATAAACATATAATATACCGTAGCGTGCGTAATTGTCCGATCTATTAAAATATAACAAGCGTCATTGTGATCGGTAAACGGCGTACACGAAAAGAGGGGGAAAATTGCGCGGATTACCGATTTTATGTTACATTATATATTACAAAAAATCAATAAAAAGTGATCAAAACGTCCGATCTTCACAAATATGGTATTAATAAAAACTAGAGATCATGGCGGAAAAAATGACACCCCATACAGCCCCGTAGGTGAAAAAATAAAACCGTTATAAGCGTCATAATAGGCCCATTTTATTAATATTAAATTGCAAAAAAAAAGGATTTCATAAAAAAATACATATATAACATTAGAGAATCTGTGTAACCTGCATATGGTTGTGTTCAGACTGACCTATAGAATAATAGTGTCATGTCGCTGTTACCATATAGTGCAGTACGTAGACACAGGAACCCCCCAAATGTTACCATATTGCATTCTTATTTACGATTTCACCTATTTATATCTTCATAAATAATATATTTGGAATTCCATCATACATGTTATGGTAAAATGAATGACGCCATTACAAAGTACAACTATTCCTGTAACAAACAAGCACTTACATGGCTTGTAGATAGAAAACTGAGAGTGCTAGAGCTCTTAGAAGGGGAGGAGGTAAAAACGAAAACACTAAGATCAAAATTTGCACGGTCCACTGGGTCATTTTGGGCCTGGTCCTCAAAGAGTTAAGAGTGACCTGGGTCCCTTTAAGAGCGAAATATGTCCCTTTAAGAGTGAAATATGTCCCTTTAAGAGCGACCTGGGTCCCTTTAAGAGCGAAATAAGTCCCTTTAACCCCTTAGCGACCCATGACGTATCTGATACGTCATGGTGCCGCCCGGGGTGTTCAGAGAGGGGTCCCGCCGGGACCCCCGCTCTGAACGGCGCTGATCCCGGCTGACATGTACAGCTGGGCAGTGCCTCTATTAGCCGGCACGGGTCCCGTTGCCGCGCTGGCTAATTAAGCCTTTAAGTGCAGCTGTCAAACCTGACAGCTGCGCTTAGAGGCTTTCCTCCGTGCATCCCTGGTGTCTAGTGGGACGGATCTCCCCCCCAGGGGGGGGGGGGGAGATCCGTTCTTCTGCCTGTGCCGGGCCTCAGCGTCGGAATGACGCTGATCCCGACTCGGCAATAGATTGCTATGGCCTGCAGCAGGCCATAGCAATCTATGACCGATCTGGTCGATCTTTGCTGTGTATATACACAGCATTGGTCTCTATGAGAGATCAGTGCTGTCTATATACAAGTCCCCCAGGGGGCTTCTAGTTAAAGTAAAAAGTAAAGTAAAAATGTTTATTTATTAATAAAAAATCCCCTCCCCTATTAAAAGTCCAAATCACCCCCCTTTTCCCATTTTATAAATATAAATAAATAAACAAATAAACAAACATGTTTGGTATCACCGCGCGCGTAATCGCACGACCTATTAATTAACCACATTCCTGATCTCGCACGGTAAACGGCGTAAGCGCAAAAAAATTCCAAAGTGCAAAATTGAGCATTTTTGGTCGCATCAAATCCAGAAAAAATGTAATAAAAAGTGATCAAAAAGTCGTATATGCGCAATCAAGGTACCGATAGAAAGAACGCTTCATGGCTCAAAAATTGACACCTCACACAGCCCCATAGACCAAAGCATAAAAGCGTTATAAGCATGGGAATAGAGCGATTTTAAGGAACATATATTTGTTAACAATGGTTTGAATTTTTTACAAGCCATCAGATAATATAAAAGTTATACATGTTATATATCGTTGTAATCGTAACAACTTGTGGAACATGCATAACCAGTCAGTTTTACCGTAGGCCGAACGGCGTAAATGCAAAACTCCCCGAAATCAAAACAAATTCCTTTTTTTTTCAATTTGACAGTGCAAATGATTTTTTTCCGGTTTCGCAGCATGTGTTATGGAAAAATAATGCCTGTCATTGCAAAGTACAATTGGTTTTGCAAAAAATAAGTGCTCATATACGTCTCTAGGTGAAAAAATGCAAGCGCTATGGACTTTTAAACATAAAGTGGAAAAAGCAAAAGTGCAAAAACGAAAATTGGCTTTGACCTTAAAGCGCAACTATAAAATATTTTTACAATTTAGTTTTAGCTAGTTTAGGCCACTATAAGAATTTTTGCAATTTAGATTAATTACGTAAATTGAACCGTTTTTTAAATATATGAAGCAGAATGTCCCCCTGTGTGTTTGCCTCTCTGCTACTTGTGCAAAACTGTCCAGTCCTGCTAAAAATCCGTACATTGCCTGAGGAGCAGTTAGGTACGGGATTGTCAGCAAGTCACATGACAGGCAGTGAGGAGGAGTCTCCTGATCATGCTGCTGTCTGTGCTAGAGCTGGGTGATTGTTACCAGGCTGTGGTAAGCAGCCGACCCCAGCTCTCCTTCCTGACATGTGCTCCGGTGTCTGGTGACAGGTCAAACACCGAAGCACACAGAAGTAGGAGAGCTCCAGGCACCTCCCGCCCCTCCCCTGCTTCCTCTCACCCTGCACTAGACGGCAGCCCCCTCCTCTGCAGCTCAGGCTCCTTTCCTCTCTGGTATCTCTGAGTGTTATGGCCCCCTCCCCTATTCCTGCACTTTCTTTCTATGTGCTCTGCTATCTGTACACCCCACACAGACAGAGGAGCGCTCCGGTCCCCTCCCTCCACCTCCAGTCAGCCTGACACCCTTTCAGTGCTGGTGCTCTCCTGTAGTAAGCAGGAGAGCAACACTGCTACCATCTGCTATAATGCTGTATCTAATCCCACCGTCCAGTGTGTGCGATACCATCTGCTATGATGCTGTATCTAATCCCACCATCCAATGTGTGCGATACCATCTGCTATGATGCTGTATCTAATCCCACCATCCAGTTTGTGTGATACCACACACTGGACGGTGGTATTAGATACATCATCATAGCAGATGGTATCGCACACATTGGACGGTGGGATTAGATACAGCATCATAGCAGATAGGAACGCAGTTTTTAAAGGGTAACACGTGGGCTTTTTATTTGAGAAATTTCATTTTTTGGCTACTGAAATTATAGTTACGCTTTAAGGGGTTAAGAGAGACCTTGGTCCCTTTAAGAGCGACCTGGGTCCCTTTAAGAGTGAAATGGGTCCCTTTAAGAGCAACCTGGGTCCCTTTAAGAGTGACCTGGGTCCCTTTAAGTGTGACCTGGGTCCCTTTAAGATCAAAATGGGTCCCTTTAAGAGTGAAATTGGTCCCTTTAAGAGCAACCTGGGTCCCTTTAACCTCTTAAGGACCCATGACGTACTGGTACATCATGGATCACTGTCACTTAAGGACCCATGACGTACCGGTACGTGGGTCCTTTAAGAGGGCGCCGCGGCCGTCCGGTACGTGATCGGGAGAAATATACTGCAGGCCATCTCTCCCTGTCGGCATGGGGGGTTGTTAACCCCCCCCCCCCCATGCCGACGATTGCTGCTATTGGCTGATCAGTTCAGATCAGCCAATATAGGCGATCGGAACCTTTCCGGGCCATCGGTGACCCGATGACCCAGAAAATAATGGCGGCCGGTGCTGTCCGAGGACGGCACCGACTGCCATTACTGTTAAAAGTAATGGTGGCCACGGTGCCACGTCCCGATCGCCGTGACCAGCCGGCCGGTACTGGCCGGCCGATCACGGCGACCAAAGTCCACGAAAATGATAAATACCTGCTCTGGACCCCTCAGCTAGGTAGCTGAGGTGTCCAGAGCAGGTATTTGGCCAAACTCACCGGATCCCAGGGTCCCGATCGGTGTGTTCCGGGTTCCGTGACGTCATCTTCTTCTGTTCGGGTCTTCGGCCTTTTCCATCGGCCCCTCGGATGTCTTTGACTTTTTTTCGGCGCTCTGCTGCCCTCTAGCGGCTGAAAAGTGTAATACACTTATCAGCAGCTATAGGGATGTTCAGCATGTAGTAAATATTTTGGGGTTTTTTTTCAAATTTTTTTTTTGTATTTTCCGCACCCTTACGCCGCTGAGTGCTTATCTGCATCGCACGTAAATGCGCTGCTAATCAGCAACTCCTCCTTTTTGGCCTAGGGTGTTTTTTTCTATATCCTACTGCCACGGTCTGCTGATAAGTGCCACATATAAATGTGGCATTTATAAGCAACACCATTTTTGCCGTAGGTTTTTTTTTTATACTGAATGTTAAAAAAACGTAAAAAACACTACATTACACTACACTACATTGAATAAAGTTTTACACTACACCACTACATACCCCATATACCAATCCCTATATAAAAATGGCCCCCAGGGCATTTTCGGTGTCGGACGCATACGCTATTATTGCCTCCGACACCGAAACAGCCAGTGAGGATGAATGGGGGGATCCTTCTTTCCTCCATTCATCCTCATCCTCATCATCCAGTGACATGTCTGGGGGTAGCGTAGCGTACGCTGCCCCCAGACACGTCTTTTCCGCCAGTACCGTCCCAATAAGAGATGAGGGTATGGCGTGAAATTCTACAAACTCTGTGAGAGTACCTCAGGGTACACTTACAGATTTAGGGTACATGCACACTGCGGAATGGCGAAGGATAACCCTTTGTGCATTCCGCAGCTGGCACCCGCCGGCGGACTGATGCAGGCGTTTGTCTCCACCCATGTCATAGACTCCATCCTATGCATGGGCGGATTCCATCGTCCGTCCAAGGAATGAACACATTGGACGGAGAGTGGAATACGCTCCGTGCATAGAATGGAGTCTATGACACGGACGGAGACGTGCGCCCACATTAGTCTGCCGATGGGTGCCAGCTGCGGAATGCACAAAGGGTTATCCTTCGCCATTCAGCAGTGTGCACGTACCCTTAGGCTATGTTCACACTGCGTATATGTCCGGCCGCATATTTTCGCAGCCAGTCTACTTACGCTTCCCGAGCACCCTACGTAGCGATCTGACAGTGGTCTTTTACTTGGAAATCTTCGCCTACCCCGGACACCCCACAGAACCCTTTGGATCGGCACAAAAAGCTGCAAAAATGAAGAAATCACCACTACGTACGGGACCGCATGTAACGCTACGGGCGTAAGTTACGGCATTTTCGTCCGCAAACAATGGTCTGGTTAAGTTTTTACGCCGCAGCGTACGATCCGGGCGTAAGTTCGTACGTAGTGTGAACTGTGCAGCCGTACTTTGTATACTTTCCATTATACGCAAATTACGTAAGTCTCCGGCCGCTTATTCACGGAACACGCTACGGCCGGAAACTTACGTAGTGTGAACATAGCGTTAGAGTGTATAAAGGAAGGGACACACTGTACGGGGATAACTTTTATACCAGCACCCCCCTCTTCCGGTCCCTCTCTGCCCGAGCTACTGTAGCTTGCGGCACGATCCGAAAATATCAGAAGCAGTAATACCAGCCCTAATATTTAGAAGCCATGGAGCGGACCCAGCGATTCTGGATATGTGGGACCCCGTATCGCACCAGGGCAACATTTTCCAGGTGACGTCCCGCACACAGGAGAACGGGAGACCCCAGAAGAAGAGCAGAGTGTGGCGTAACAGGGGGATCAGGAAGGACACCATTTTCCAGTGTGACACCAGTCCTGATCACCCCGGCCTCTGCATACTGGATCGCTTCAAGGCGTACCACACGTCATCGGTGTTCTACATTTTCAAAATTCTGTCCCTTATTCCTATTTCAGGTGTCACGTTGGTCCAGGGATTATTCTGATTGCCATTATGGAGTCGGGAAGGAATTTTTTCCCCAGTGATGAGGCTACTGTCATCTGCCTTACGAGGGTTTTCTATAGAAATACCAAACATGTGGACATAAAGTGCCATGTGGGTGCAGGGTAAGCCTCCAAAGGGAAGGAGCGCCATTTGTTTTTTTGAGGCTGGATTGGATTTCGAGGGGCCATGTTGCATTTAAAAGCCCCTGTGTTGCCAAGACAGTTGAAACCCCCCACAAGTGACCCCATTATGGAAACTACAACCCTCAAGGAATGTAACAAGGGGTGTAGTGTGCATATGGACCCCGCTGGCGGCGGGCACAAATGTGGAACAATGTGGCGTGAAAATGTAATATTATATTTTTTACAGTATAATGTTGGTCTAGCCTTGAATTTATCATTTTCACAAGGGGTTAAAAGAGAAAAAAAACATTTAATGTGTACAGAAATTTCCCCCTGAGTCCGTAAATACCCCCCATGTGGACATAAAGCGCCATGTGGGTGCAGGGCAAGCCTCCGAAGGGAAGGAGCGCCATTTGGATTTTGGAGGTTGGATTTGGCAAGAATGGATGACGAAAGCCATGTCGCATTTACAGAGCCATCGTGCTGCCAAGACAGTGGAAACCCCCCACAAGTGACCCCATTCTACAAACTACACCCCTCAAGGAATCTAACAAGAGGTGCAGTGAGGATATGGACCCCTTGATGATGGGCAAATTTGTGCCGTGAAAGTGAAAAAATGAAAATTTTCACTTTCACGTCACATTTTTCCACATTTGTGCTCGTCAATAGTGGAGCCCAAATGCTTACTGAACCCCTTGTTAGATTCCTTAAGTGGTGCAGTTTCCAGAATAGGGTCACTTGTGGGGGGTTTCCAGTGTTTTGGCAGCACGAGGGCTGTATAAATGCGACGTGGCCCTTGAAATCCATTCCAGTGAAATCCAGCTTCCAAAAGCCAATTGGCGCTCCTTCCCTTTGGAGGCTCGTCCTGCGCCCGCTTGGCACTTTATGTCCACATGTGGGTTATTTCTTTACTCGGGAGAAACTGCGCTTGTTTTGTGTTTTTTTTTTTCCTTTTATCCCTTTGTGAAAATGAAAAATTGAATGCTAGAACAACGTTTTAGTGTAAAAAATACATTTTTCTTTTTTCACGCTCTATTGTTCGGAAAATCTGTGAAGCACCTGTGGGGTCCAAATGCTCAATGCACCCCTTGTTACATTCCTTGAGGGGTGTAGTTTTCTAAATGGTGTCCCTTTAGGGGTGTTTTTTAGGTTTTGGCACCCCAGAGCCTCTGCCAACCTGAAGTGGTACAGTCAGAAATGACCAAATATAATGGAGCCATTGAAACTCACTAGGCGCTCCTTTGTATTTGAGGCTTGTGGTTCCGTCAAACAATGCAATAGGGCCACATATGGGGTATTTCTATAAACTGCAGAAACGGGGCAATAAATATTGGGGTGCATTTCTCTGGTAATAGGTTTATAATTATGAAAAATATTGGATTACAATAAAATCTCTGCACAGAAAATTAAAATTTTCAAATTTCTTACACACTTAGCTTTTATTTCTGTGACTCCCCTAAAGGGTTACAAAAAACTTTCTAGATGTGCTTTTGCAGAGTTTTGGGGGTGCAGTTTCTGAAATGGGGTGCTTTGTGGGGCTTTATAACATGCAGTCCCCTCAAATACACTTTGAGGCTGGGTTCACACTACGTATATTTCAGTCAGTATATTTCAGTCAGTATTGCAACCAAAACCAGGAGTGGATTAAAAACACAGAAAGGCTATGTTCACACAATGGTGAAATTGAGTGGATGTCCGTCATATAACAGTAAATAACTGCCATTATTTCAATATAACGGCCGTTGTTCTAAAATAACAGCAAATATTTGCCATTAAATGCGGCCATCCACTCAATTTCACCATTGTGTGAACAGATCCTTTCTGTGTTTTTAATCCACTCCTGGTTTTGGTTGCAATACTGACTGAAATATACATATACTGACTGAAATATACGTAGTGTGAACGCAGCCTAAACCTGAACAGGTCCCTAAAAATATCTGATTTTGAAATTTTACTGAAAATTAGGAAATTTGCTGCTAATGTTTTACGCTTTCTATTGTCTAAAGAAAATGAATTATAGTTTAATAAATGCCGCCAACATAAAGTAGACATGTTGCTAATGCTATTTAATATATAATTTATGTGGTATAACCATTTTCTGTATAAGCAGAAAAGTTTTAAAATTGGAAAAATGCATTTTTTCACAATTTTTCACGTTATTTTGGGTTTTTTCATAAAGATTCGTTATAAGTATCCACTCCAATTTTTCAAGAAATGTGAAGTACAATATGTCACGAGAAAACAATCTCAGAATCAGCCGGATAGGTAAAAGCATCCCAAAGTTATTAATGAATAAAGTGACACTGGTCATATTAATAAAATTTGCTCCGGTCCTTAAGGCCATTTCAGGCCCGGTCCTTAAGGGGTTAAGAGCGACCTGGGTCCCTTCAAGAGCGACCTGGGTCCCTTTAAGAGCGAAATATGTCTCTTTAGGAGTGAAATATGTCCCTTTAAGAGCAAAATGGGTCCCTTTAAGAGCGACCTAGGTCCCTTTAAGAGCGAAATGGGTCCCTTTAAGAATGAAATGGTTTCTTTTAAGAGCAACCTGGGTCCCTTTAAAAGTGACCTGGGTCCCTTTAAGAGCGACCTGGGTACCTTTAAGAGCAAAATATGTCCCTTTAAGAGCTACCTGGGTCCCTTTAAGAGCTACCTGGGTCCCTTTAAGAGCAAAATGGGTCCCTTTAAGAGCAACCTGGGTCCCTTTAAGAGCGACCTGGGTCTCTTACAGAGCAACCTGGGTCCCTTTAAGAGCGACCTGGGTCCCTTTAACCCCTAGACGACCCAGGGCGTATAGTTACGCCATGGAAGTCTGTCCCCAGACGACCTAGGACGTAACTGTACGCCCTGGGTGTTTCTACCGCTATGAAGCGTGCTCCGGAGTGGAGCGCGCTTCATAGGAGGTGGGGGCCGGCTGCAGTGAGCACCCGGGACCTCACCGGTAATGACACGCTGCAGCGATCGCGCTGCCGCGTGTCATTAACTCCTTAAACGCAGCGATCGCGGCGCGAACGCGGCGTTTAAGTGTAAGTGACAGGGGGAGTCCCCTGTCACTTACCGATCGGGACCCCCCGCAGTGTGACTGCGGGGGTCCCGATCGTTGAAACGGACCGCCGGAGGTTTCTCACCTGCCTCCGTGCGGTCCGATCGGCAATCTGCTACACTGAGCCTGCACAGGCAGGCTCAATGAGCAGATCGCCGATAACACTGATCAATGCTATGTCTATGGCATAGCAATGGTCAGTGTAAAAATCAAACTAATGTATGTCCCAAAGGGACTTCAAATGTGTAAAAAAAAAAAAGTTAGAAACACTAACACACTACCCCAAAACCCCTCCCCCAATAAAAGTTGAAATCACCCCCCTTTCCCATTATATAAATAAAACATATAAAAATAAATAAACAAATAAACATATAATATACCGTAGCGTGTGTAAATGTCCGATCTTTTAAAATATAACAAGCGTCATTGCGAACGGTAAACGGCGTACACGAAAATTTATAAAAAGTGATCAAAACGTCCGATCTTCACAAATATGGTATTAATAAAAACTAGAGATCATGGCGGAAAAAACACCACATACACACCACATACAGCCTCATAGGTGAAAAAATAAAACCGTTATAAGCCTCATAATAGTCCCATTAAATTTATAATTAATTGGCAAAAAAAAAGGATTTCATTTAAAAAAAATATATAACATTAGAGAATCTGTGTAAACCTGCATATGGTTGTGTTCGGACTGACCTATAGAATAATAGTATCATGTCGCTGTTACCATATAGTGCCTTGTCCCGGAGGAGCGATCTCCGTTACTGATGCCAGCCGGGGACGCGTCCAAGATGGCGCCGTCCTCGGCTCGGCACTCGTTCGAAGCAAACGAGTGCCGATCATGGATCTCTGCAGCATATCTATGCTGCAGAGATCTCAATAAGAGATCCAAGTGTATATACTAGAAGTCCCCGAGGGGGGCTTCTAGTATATGTGTAAAAAAAAAAAAAAAAAAAGTGTTGTTAATAGTAAAAAGCCCCCTCCCCTAATAAAAGTCTGAATCACCCCCCTTTTCCCAGGTTTTAAATAAAAGTAAACAAATAAATAAATAAACATGTTTGCGTAATCGCCCGAACTATTAATTAATCACATTCCTGATCTCGAACGGTAAACGGCGTCAGCGCAAAAAAATCCCAAAGTGCAAAATTGCGCATTTTTAGTCGCATCAAATCCAGAAAAAATTTAATAAAAAGCGATCAAAAAGTCGTATATGCGCAATCAAGGTAACGATAGAAAGTAAACATCATGGCGCAAAAAATGACACCTCACACAGCCCCATAGACCAAAGGATAAAAGCGCTATAAGCATGGGAATAGAGCGATTTTAAGGAACGTATATTTGCTAACAACGGTTTGAATTTTTTACAGGCCATCAGATACAATATAAGTTATACATGTTATATATCGTTTTAATCGTAACGACTTGAGGAACAGATATAACAAGTCAGTTTTACCCCAGGGCGAATGGCGTAAAAACACAGTTCCCCCAAATAAAAGAAATGCGTTTTTTTTTCAATTTCACCACACTTTGAATTTTTTTCTGGTTTTGCAGTGTACTTTATGCAAAAATTCAGCCTGTCATTGCAAAGTACAATTAGTGATGCAAAAAATAAGGGCTCATGTGGGTTTCTAGGTGGAAAAATGCAAGTGCTATGACCTTTTAAACACAAGGAGGAAAAACCGAAAACGCAAAAACGAAAATAGGCACCCGTCCTTAAAGGGTTAAGAGCGACCTGGGTCCGTTTAAGAGCGTCCTGGGTCCCTTTAAGAGCGACCTGGTTCCCTTTAAGAGCGACCTGGGTCCCTTTAAGAGCGACCTGGGTCCCTTTAAGAGCGAAATGGGTCCTTTTAAGAGCTAAATGGGTCCCTTTAAGAGCGAAATGGGTCTCTTTAAGAGCAACCTGGGTCCCTTTAAGGGCGCTATTCCACCAACAGATCTGACGACAGATTATCTGCCAAAGATTTGAAGCCAAACCCAGGAGTGGATTTGAAAAGAGTAAAAATCCAGTCTTTCCTTTATGACCTATTCTCTGATTATAGTCTGTTCCTGGGTTTGGCTTCAAATCTTTGGCAGATAATCTGTCGTCAGATCTGTTGGTGGAATAGGGCCTTAAGAGCAACCTGGGTCCCTTTAAGAGCAACCCGGGTCTCTTTAAGAGCGACCTGGGTCCCTTTAAGAGCTTTTAAAGCAACCCAGGTCGCTCCTACAGGGACCCATGTCGCTCTTAAAGGGACAGGAGCCAAGTTGCTCTTAAAGGGATGGGACCCAAGTCTCTGGAAGTCACTGGTAAAGGGGCGCTCTGGAAGTCACTGGTAAAGAGGCACTCTGGAATCACTGGTAAAGGGACGCTCTGGAAGTCACTGGTAAAGGGGCGCTCTGGAAGTCTCTGGTAAAGGGGCGCTCTGGAATCACTGGTAGAGGGGCGCTCTGGAAATCACTGGTAAAGGGGCGCTCTGGAAGTCACTGGTAAAGGGGCGCTCTGGAATCACTGGTAAAGGGGCGCTCTTTTCAAGCACTATGTATTTCCCTGGAAATGAAAATCTAGTTTACTGTTTATAGCTCCAACATATGCTGCAGTGCTGTACAGAGATTGTAGTCATAATGTCCTTACTACTGCAGTTTGTTAGGGGTGTGGCTAAAGAAATGTGGATGCATAACCCCACCCACCTGATGACCTACTGTTCCCTCACTGGCAGGAACAGGAAACAGAAAGAGAGCGTGACATCACAGAAAGTAAAGAAAACACAGGCAAAATGGTCATGTGACTGAGCCTGAGAACACAGTAAGCACTCTAAATTAAAAATAGAAGTTTATGTAGAATATGCAACACCCACAGAGGTCAATGCAATCCTAGTTTATTGAACAATCCCAGACAACCCTTTTAAAGTCGCTCTTAAAGGGACCAATGTCGCTCTTAAAGGGACGGGACCCATGTCGCTCTTAAAGGGACCAAAGTCGCTCTTAAAAGGACGGGACACATGTCGCTCTTAAAGGGACCCATGTCACTCTTAAAGGGACCCAAGTTGCTCTTAAAGGGACGGGACTAGTGATGAGCGAACGTGCTCGTAGGAGCTTGGTATTCAATCGAGTATTAGGGTACTCGATGGTACTCGTTACTCGGATGAGCATCTCGCGATACTCGAGGAAATCTCTTCATCCGTTTCCTGTAAGTTTAGGTACTATTTCTCAGCCAATAAACATGCAGGAGATTCTTTGGTACATCTTGTGATGACGGGGGACCCATACATGTCGATAGCATACATGTCGATCTGGTTGGCCATATCAGATGACCCTGCCATATGAAACTCTGCGCCGGCAGTGCTCGCTTCAGACGCATGCTGTGAGAGATCAGGGACAGAGCTGCTGCTGGTCAGGGAGAGTGTCAGTGTAGGATTTAGCATTCCAGTAGGCAGGGTATATACTAGCAATATAAACAAACAGCCCTTTTCAGGGCTCAAAAGCTTTTATTAATACTATTACTAGAGACTGCTGGCTGGGAGATGCAGTGCTGATACCGCAATTTAACCAGCACACTGTGGTGACCGGCTGCTGGCAGAAAGGGGACATTAGGTGTTGCATACACACCCCTAAGAAGTGCTCAGTGTACTCCTTTTCAATTTTGGGGCTGGTGGTCCTGGTGTACTGCACTGTATTGCTGGGATTTGTAGTGCATCCTGCATAGAACTTCACTGCTCATTGTATAGGGGTGACAGAAAGTGTGTACAGTTGGTGCCCATACCAGATAGCACCGTCAAGCACCCCCTAAACTAGTCTGTACTACACTGTATTGCTGGGATTTGTAGTGCATCCTGCATAGAACTTCACTGCTCATTGTATTGGGGTGACAGAAAGTGTGTACAGTTGGTGCCCATACCAGATAGCACCGTCAAGCACCCCCTAAACTAGTGTGTACTACACTGTATTGCTGGGATTTGTAGGACATCCTGCATAGAACTTCACTGCTCATTGTAAGGGGGTGTCACAGCGTGCGTGTATAGTTCCGGCCAATAACAGATTGTACCGTACAGCCCTCCTAGTGGGTACTACACTGTATTGCTGGGATTTGTAGTACACCTGAATAAAACTTCACTGCTTATTGTAAGGGGGTATCCCAGCTTTTGTCTAGGTCCAGCCACTACCAGATTGTACCGTACAGCCCCCCCCTAAACTTGTGGGTACAACACTGTATTGCTGGGATTTGTAGTACATCCTGCATAGAACTTCACTGCTCATTGTAAGGGGTATCCCAGCGTGTGTCTAGGTCCAGCCACTACCAGATTGTACCCTACAGCCCCCCCTAAATTAGTGGGTACTACACTGTATTGCTGGGATTTGTAGTACACCTGCATAAAACTTCACTGCTCATTGTAAGGGGGTATCTCAGCGTGTGTCTAGGTCCAGCCACTACCAGATTGTACCGTACAGCCCCCCCTAAACTAGTGGGTACTACACTGTATTGCTGGGATTTGTAGTACACTACCCCTCAAGTAATGATCCCTTTGCATGAGACAATTGCCAGATCCTCAAGGATGAAAGTCAAATTCAAAATCAAAACAGCGGTGGGGGGAGAGGTGGTGAGTCACCTTATGCAGGGAATGCAGTCAAATTGAAAATCGAAAAGGTGGTGGCGTGGGTAGAAGTGAGTAGTTACATTATGCAGGGAATGTTACCCCAACTGCTGCAGTCAAATTGAAAATCAAAAGGGTGGCGGCGGGGGTAGAAGTGAGTAGTTACATTATGCAGGGAATGTTACCCCAACTGCTGCAGTCCAATTAAAAATCGAAAGGGTGGTGGCGGGGGTAGAATTGAGTAGTTACATTATGCAGGGAATGTTACCCCAACTGCTACAGTCAAATTGAAAATCAAAAGGGTGCTGGGGGTAGAAGGCTACTTGTTGGCTACTGCTGGGCCTTAACTGGCATCCATGTAGACTACTGGTGTGCCTGCCCTTGCCTCGTTGTTGCTGAGCCTTAACTGGCATCCATGTAGACTACTGGTGTGTCTGCCCTTGCCTCGTTGTTGCTGGGCCTTAACTGGCATCCATGTAGACTACTGGTGGGCCTGCCCTTGCCTCGTTGTTGCTGGGCCTTAACTGGCATCCATGTAGACTACTGGTGTGCCTGCCCTTACCTCGTTGTTGCTGGGCCTTACCTGGCATTCATGTAGACTACTGGTGTGCCTGCCCTTGCCTCGTTGTTGCTGGGCCTTAACTGGCATCCATGTAGACTACTGGTGTGCCTGCCCTTGCCTCATTGTTGCTGGGCCTTAACTGGCATCCATGTAGACTACTGGTGTGCCTACCCTTGCCTCGTTGTTACTGGGGCTTAACTGGCATCCATGTAGACTACTGGTGTGCCTGCCCTTGCCTCGTTGTTCTCTGTGTCCTCACTGCCATGCTCTGACCTCACACTACGTCTGCGGAGGAGCGGCACTGGTTGCCGGGGGCCTGCCGATCGCGCCCCCGCCAACCAGCCAGCTATTTTTTTTATTTTTTTTTACTCTTACTCTACTGTGTCAGGCCTAATTTTTGTGAGGTTCCACGTCTGCCTCATCTAAAGGCCGGTAATGGCCACTTTATATTTTTTATTTTCTAACCTTCAATTTAAATTTTAAAATCAAATCGACTTCAATTCAAGTGCAATTTTGCAGGGCTGTCTGGTCATCTATTGTATCTCCAAGATACACACCACTGTTCAAAGGAACAGACAGTGATAATGGTGGATCCTAATTTAGCATCCTTGTGTTATTGTGGATGTCAACTTGCGGGGGTTCTCTGACGTCCTTTCATTTTTTAGCTCGGGGCCTCTTAAGAAGACTGTATTGTTATTCTTCGTCCCTACCTCCAAAGAGGTGCCTATCACGCACAACTGCATGAGGGTGTGAGGCTAAATCTAGCCATAATCTGGCTATTTTAGTTTTAGGCGCAGCAGCACTGCCGTGGGTAAGCGCCAACAGGCGGTGCTCAAACTGTTGAACAGCACCTTCTACCTTCCTTGGATGTTTTAGCCGTTTTGAATGCAGGATTGACCAGGCCTTTTACCAGTAGCTTCTTTCCTTCCTTGGATGTTGTAGTAGCCTTTTTAAAGGCAAGATTGACCAGGTCTTTTTAATACACAGGCTACCGCACTTGCCGTCTCTTAGAGACTCTTTAAAGGATTGAAAGTGTATTCGAACAAATTCTGTGGTCTCTTAAGCAGACTGTATTGTTCCCTGTGTCCTCACTGCCATGCTCTGACGTCACACTACGTCTGCGGAGGAGCGGGACTGGTTGCCGGGGGCCCGCCGATCGCGCCCCCGCCAACCAGCCAGCTGTTTTATTTTAGTTTTTTTGGTCTAGCCGTGGTCGGGGCCTCACCACCCCCGGTCGAGAGGCATCAGGTGTACCCTTGATGGTGACTGACAGCTTGCCTAGCCAGTTAGCTGTCAGCACCTGGGTTCATGTGTAATTAGCAGTGAGCTTGGTTGCGTGTGACAAGGGGCGGAACCTGGTGGCGGCTCTGCAACTTAGCAGCCTCACACATGTACCATGCCTGGCCCAGGTCTTCAACCTAATGTTGCTGCGGTTCCTTAATACTTACCCCAATGTGGCTGACTTGCTCAACAAGGTGCACCACATCTGTGCGCATTTCCGCAAGTCAACTGGCATCCATGTTGACTACTGCTGACTACTGGTGTGCCTGCCCTTCCCTCCATGTTGGCCACTGCTTGGCCTTAACTGGCATCCATGTTGACTACCGGTGTGTCTGCCCTTGCCTCCATGTTGACTACTGCTGGGCTTTAACTGGCATCTATGTTTACTACTGCTGGGCCTTAACTGGCATCCATGTTGACTACTGCTGGGCCTTAACTAACATCAATGTTGACTACTGCTGGGCCTTAACTGGCATCCATGCTGACTACTGCTGGGCCTTAACTGGCATCCATGTTGATTACTGCTGGGCCTTAACTGGCATCCATGTTGACTACTGGTGTGTCTGCCCATGCATCCTTGTTGCTGGGCGTTAACTGGCATCCATGTTGACTACTGCTGGGCCTTAATTGACATCCGTGTTGACTACTGCTGGGCCTTAACTGATATCCATGTTAACTACTGCTGGGCCTTAATGGCATCCATGTTGACTACTGCTGGGCCTTAACTGGCATCCATGTTGATTACTGCTGGGCCTTAACTGGCATCCATGTTGACTACTGGTGTGCCTGCCCTTGCATCCTTGTTGCTGGGCCTTAACTAGCATCCATGTTGACTACTGCTGGGCCTTAACTGACATCCATGTTGACTACTGCTGGGCCTTAACTGACATCCATGTTGACTACTGCTGGGCCTTAACTGGCATCCATGTTTACTACTGCTGGGCCTTAACTGGCATCCATGTTGCCTACTGCTGGGCCTTAACTGGCATCCATGTTGACTACTGCTGGGCCTTAACTGGCATCCATGTTGACTACTGCTGGGCCTTAACTGGCATCCATTTTGACTACTGGTGTGCCTGCCCTTGCATCCTTGTTGCTGGGTCTTAACTGGCATCCATGTTGACTACTGCTAGGCCTTAACTGGCATCCATGTTGACTACTGGTTTTGGACAACACAGATTACTGGGTGTTCACTTTACTGGACCCTTGGTAGAAACCGAACTTTTCCACTGTCATTCCTGCCGAGGAACGCAGTATAAGAGTGAATCAATATCAACAGGCCCTGGTGCAGAAGCTGAAAATGTACTTCCCATCTGACACCACTAGCGCCAGAGGACGTAGTTCTGTGGGCCAAAGAGTGGGGGAGAGGAGCGGTGGAGCAGGTAGCTTGTAAAGGGGCAGGGGAACACTCTTCAAGGCCTTTGACAGTTTCATGGCACCCCATCAACCGTCCCCAGTCTAGACAGAGTAGGGGGGAAGCGTTCAGGAAGATGGTGAGGGAGTACCTTGCTGACCATACCACCGTCCTTCCCCATCACTCTGCTACCTACAACTACCTGGTTTCAAAGCTGGATACGTGGCCCCAACTGGCGCTTTACGCCTTGGAGGTGCTGGCCTGCCCTGCCGCTAGAGTGTTGTCAGAGCGGGTCTTCAGTGCAGCTGGTGCTATCATCACGGATAAGCGCACCCACCTGTCCACTGACAGCGCTGACAGGCTGACGTTTATAAAAATGAACAAAGCCTGGATTTCACCTGAATTCAATTGTCCACCCGGGGAAAGCTGCTGAACATGAAGATTCTTGGTATCTCCTCTCCTCCTCCTCCTCCTCTTCCCACAATTATCAGCCAACTGCCAAGTCTTCTTCCGCCATGCAGGGTCTGGCCTAATTATTGGGAGGCTCAATTGGTTCCTCACTCCTAATGGTTCTCTGTGTCCCCACTGCCATGCTCTCACTTCACACTACGTCTGCGGAGGAGCTGGACTGGTTGCCGGGGGCGCCAACCGGCCAGCTGTTTTATTTTAGTTTTTTGTGTAGCCATGGCCGGGGCCTCACCACCCCCGGTCGAGAGGCATCAAGTGTACTCTTGATGGTGAGTGGTGACTGACAGTAGCCCTAGCCAGTTAGCTGTCAGCACCCGGGTTCATGTCCACTACATATCCCAGCCCCTGGACTCACTCCAATTTTTGGGTGGGCTCACTTGATTCCTCACTGACTTGTAATGGTTCTCTGGGTGCTCAATGCCATGCAGTGTCTCGCCTGATTTTTGGGAGGATCACTAGCTTCCTCACTCACTTGTAATGGTTCTCTGTGTGTTCAAGGCCCTGCACTGTCTGACCTAATTTTGGAGAGCCTCAATAGCTTCCTCACTCACTTGTAATGGTTCTCTGTGTGCTCAATGCCATGCTGTGTCTGGCCTAGTTTTGGGGATCCTCACTAGCTTCCTCACTCACTTGTAATGGGTCTCTGTGTGTTCAAGGCCCTGCAGTGTCTGGCCTTGTTTTGGGGAGCCTCACTAGGTGTGCCTGCCCTTGCCTCCTTTTTGCTGGGCCTTAACTAGCATCCATGTTGACTACTGCTGGGCTTTTACAGGCATCCATGTTGACTTCTGCTGGGCCTTAACTGGCATCCATGTTGACTACTGCTGACTACTGGTGTGCCTGCCCTTGCCTCCATGTTGGCTACTGCTGGGCCTTAACTGGCATCCATGTAGACTACTGCTGGGCCTTTACTGGCATTCATGTTGACTACTGCTGTGACTGCCCTTACCTTCATGTTGGCAACTGCTTGGCCTTAACTGGCATCCATGTTGACTACTGCTGGGCCTTAACTGGCATCCATGTTGACTACTGTGGTGCCTGCCCTTGCCTCCATGTTGGCTACTGCTGAACCTGCCTGGCCTCCATGTTAACTACTGTTGCTCCTGCCTGGCTTCCATGTTCGTTACTGTTGCTCCTGCCTGGCCTCCATGTTGGCTACTTCTGATCCCCGCAGTTCTCTGCGTACTCAATGCCATGCAGTGTTTGGCCTAATTTTTGGGAGGCTCACTTTCTTCCTCACTCACTTTTAATGGTTCTCTGTGAGCTCACTGCCATGCTAGGTCTGGTATAATTTTTGGAAGGCTGACTGGCTACCGCTTCTACCTTGTTCACTCTGTCCTCACCGCTATGCTGTGTCAGGCTGATTTTTTGGGTGGTTCATGATACCTCTGTTTTAATGTTTCCCTGTGTTCTCACTGCCATGCTGTGTCAGGAGTTTTTGGGTGGTCCCTATGCATACCTCTGTTTTAACCAGGCTGTTGCACAGAATTAGGCATAATGGTGCCATTAGGCAGCCTTAGAGGCATGCATTTATGCTGCCCCTGCTGTTTCCTGTCCATTTCCGTTGTGTTTCCATCAATTTCTGAGGTTGATGGGTTTTCACACGACCTTCCCTCAACCGAACTTGAGTTCCCTCAAAAAATGCTCGAGTCTCCCATTGACCTCAATGAAGTTCGTTACTCGAAACGAGCACTCGAGTATCGGGAGATATTCGGCTTGAGTAACGAGCACCCGAGCATTTTACTACTCGCTCATCACTAGACAGGACGCATGTTGCTCTTAAAGGGACCTAAGTCGCTCCCAAAGGTATGGGACCTAAGTCGCTCTTAAAGGGACCCAGGTCGCTCTTAAAGAGACCCAGGTTGCTCTTAAAGGGACCCAGGTCGCTCTTAAAGGTACCCAAGTGGCTCTTAAAGGGACAGGACCCAAGTGGCTCTTAAAGGGACGGGACCCAAGTTGCTCTTAAACGGACGGGACCCAAGTCGCTCTTAAAGGGACCAAGGTGGTTCTTAAAGGGACCCAGGTGGCTCTTAAAGGGACCCATTTCGCTCTTAACCCCTCAAAGACAGAGCCAATTTAGATTTTTGCGTTTTCGTTTTTTCCTCCTTGTGCTTAAAAGGCTATAGCAGTTGCATTTTTCCACCTAGAAACCCACATGAGCCCTTATTTTTTGCGTCACTAATTGTACTTTGCAATGACAGGCTGAATTTTTGCATAAAGTACACTACGAAACCAGAAAAAAATTCAAAGTGTGGTGAAATTGAAAAAAAAAACGCATTTTGTTTATTTGGAGGAAATGTGTTTTTACGCCATTCGCCCTGGGGTAAAACTGACTTGTTAAATATGTTCCTCAAGTCGTTACGATTACAACTATATGTAACATGTATAACTTTCATTGTATATGATGGCCTGTAAAAAATTCAATCCATTGTCAACAAATATATGTCACTTAAAATCGCTCCATTCCCAGGCCTATAGCGCTTTTATCCTTTGGTCTATGGGGCTGTGTGAGGTGTCATTTTTTGCGCCATGATGTTTACTTTCTCTCGGTACCTTGATTGCGCATATACGACTTTTTGATCGCTTTTTATTACAATTTTTCTGGATTTGATGCGACCAAAAATGCGCAATTTTGCACTTTGGGATTTTTTTGTGCTGATGCAGTTTACCGTGCGAGATCAGGAATGTGATTAATTAATAGTTCGGGCGATTACGCACGCAGCGATAGCAAACATGTTTATTTATTTATTTACTTTTATTTATAACCTGGGAAAAGGGGGGTGATTCAGACTTTTATTAGGGGAGGGGGATTTTTATTAATAATGACACTTTTTTTTTTAACTTTTACACTTAAACTAGAAGCCCCCCTAAGGGACTTCTAGTATAAGTGCACTGATCTCTGCAGCATAGATATGCTGCAGAGATCCATGAGATAGGCACTCGTTCACTTCCAGCTGCTGCAGCCGGAAGTAAACGAGTGCCGAGCCGGGGACGGCGTCATCTTGGAGCGGTCCCCGGCCGGCTTTACAAACGGAGATCGCTCCTTCGGGATAATGTCCCGGGGGAACGATCTCCGCCACTAGACACTAGGGATAAGCTGAATCCGGTAATGTTTGACAGCTGCATCTGATTACTGTATTAGCGGGCACGGCGATCGGACCTATTTCGCTCTTAAACGGAACAATGTCGCTCTTAATGGAACCCAAGTTGCTCTTAAAGGGACCCAAGTCGTTCTTAAAGTGACCCAGGTCGCTCTTAAAGGGACCCTGTTCGCTCTTAAAGGGACCCAGGTCACTCTTAAAGGGACCCAGGTCACTCTTAAAGGGATCCATTTTACTCTTAAAAGGAACCCATGTTGCTCTTAAAGGGACCCAAGTCGTTCATAAAGGGACGGGACCCAAGTCGCTCCTAAAGGGACGGGACCCAAGTTGCTCTTAAAGGGACGGGACCCAAGTCGCTCTTAAAGGGACCCAGGTCGCTCTTAAAGGGCCCCATGTCGCACTTAAAGGGACCCAGGTCGCTCTTAAAGGGACCCAGGTCACTCTTAAAGGGACCCAGGTCACTCTTAAAAGGAACCTATGTCGCTCTTAAAGGGATCCAAGTCCCTCTTAAAGGGACCCATTTTGCTCTTAAAAGGAACCCATGTCGCTCTTAAAGGGACCCAGGTCGCTCTTAAAGGGACCCAGGTCACTCTTAAAGGGATCCATTTCGCTCTTAAAAGGAACCTATGTCGCTCTTAAAGGGATCCAAGTCCCTCTTAAAGGGACGGGACCAAAGTCGCTCCTAAAGGGACCCAGGACGCTCTTAAAGGGACCCATTTTGCTCTTTAAAGGAACCCATGTCGTTTTTAAGGGGACCCAAGTCGCTCTTAAAAGGACCCAGGTCACTCTTAAAGGGACCCATTTCGCTCTTAAAGGGACCTAGGGACGGGACCCAAGTTGCTCTTAAAGGGAAGGGACCACAGTCGCTCTTAAAGGGACCCAGCTCGCTCTTAAAGGGCCCCAGGTCACTCTTAAAGGGACTCATTTCGCTCTTGAAAGTAACTTATGTCGCTCTTAAAAGGACCCAAGTCCCTCTTAAAGGGACCCAGGTCACTTTTAAAGGGACCCATTTCGCTCTTAAAGGGACCCATGTTGCTCTTAAAGGGACGGTGTCATGAATGCAACTTTGGCGCAGTCCTCGGTGCGTAAGGTACGACCGAGACTGCGATTTTGGCCATAATCTTCTATTTATTCTATGTTTTGTTGCCTTGTTTTTGCCCTGTCTGAACTGTGTCTTATTTCTTCTGGTCTGCTAATTGTTTTCCCTGCCCCACCCATGTCTGTGCCTTTCTTCTGGTCTTGTAACAGTTAACCTGCCTTTGCCTCAGTGATTGACAGCTGGTCCCTCCTATCACTTTCTGGACTTGGTTCCTGGTCTCCTATTTTAGACTTCAGCTTCTGCCTGTGCCTTGCCGGTTATTGACTTAGTCTCTGCCTGCTTGTGTGTTGTGTTTTCTGGTTTCTCCTGACTCCTGCTTTGTTTCTTTTGACCTCGCTTGCTTGCTGCCTGCCCCCGACCTTATTGCCTGTTTTCTGACTACTCTTTTGGATCCTGATTTTGTACCTTTGCTGCCAGACCGTTGTGACCCTGATTTTTGACTATTCTTATTGTGTTTTGTCTGTCTGTCTTGTCTTTGTGTCCCACCAAGCCAGTACAGGGACCGTCGCCCAGTTGCTGCCCTAGGGTTTAGCCTAGGGGGGCAAGTAGGTAGAGTCAGTGGGCGGGGCTGAGCTTAGGGCTCACTGTCTCTGTGTGTCTGGTGTCACCGGTTCCTGACAGACGGGACCCATGTCACTCTTAACCCCTTAAGGACCGGGCCAATTTCGTTTTTTCATTTTCGTTTTTTCCTCCTTGTGCTTAAAAGGCCATAGCACTTTTTTCATAAAGTACACTGCAAAAGCAGGAAAAAATTCAATGTGTGGTGAAATAAAAAAAAAAAGCATTTTGTTTATTCAGGGGGTATTTGTTTTTACGCCATTCGCCCTGGGGTAAAACTGACTTTTCTGTGATGAGATGTGATGGCTTGTAAAAAATTCAAACCATTGTTAAAAAATATATGTATCCTTAATATGTATCCTTAAAATCGCTCCATTCCCATGCGTAAAACGCTTTTAACCTTGGGTCTATGGGGCTGTGTGAGGTGTTATTTTTTGCGCCATGATGTGTTCTTTCTATATGTACTATATTTTTATATTTTTGATCGCTTTTTATGACAATTTTTCTGAATTTGATGCGACCGAAAATGCGCAATTTTTTTGGCGCTTACGCCGTTTACCGTGAAAGATCAGGAATTTGATAAATAAATAGTTCGGGCAATTACGCACGCGGCACTACCAAGTCCCCTGGGGGACTTCTAGTATAAGTGCACTGAGCTCTCATTGAGATCTATGCTGTATAGGATATACAGTATAGATTGATGAGATAGGCACTCGATTGCTTCCGACTGCTGCAGCCGGAAGCAACCGAATGCAGAGCCGGGATCAGCACCATTACGGCACAGACCCCGGCCGGAAGCAGACACTGGGATCTCTCCTCCGGGACAACGTCCCGAGGGGGTGATCTCCGCCACTAGTAGCAGTAGCAGAAATGGATGAAAATCAATCCTGAAAAAAAAAAAGGACATGTCCTAGTACGGACCTGGTGCGGACCCTGAATTATTTACGGATGCTCTCATTGACATCAATTGTCTACGGATTGTTTGCGGATTGCAACATGTTTGGCATCCGTATTTCTGTAAAAAAATATGGATAACTCATGCTCCTATTTGCACAGCAGTTTATAGAAGTGCTGGGATCTTTAGTTCTCCGGATCTCTGTTGCTGCACATCGTGTGCCGATTGTAGCAGAATCCTAGTTACAGTATGGTGTGCCGATTGTAGCAGAATCCTAGGCAGTGTTGGTGATTATATAATCAGAGAGCTGGGATCTGTAGTACTCCACAAGGTGAAGACCAGGGTGCCTGCTCTAAGATCTGGGGAGAGATAGTAGGAAAAAACACTGCCGGTGGCACCTCTCACCCTTTCAATGATGACACAGTTCCAGGAATGATCTTCTTGATAGTGAGCTGCACCTCCCTAACTTTTGTAACTTCTGCCATCAACTACTCCACTGTATTGCCACATTCTTGCTGTCACCTGCAGTCCTATGTAACACCACAGTGACACAGTGATATCAGACAATGTAGTAGATGTCAGTCCCATATGCAGACCTGATATTTCCCCAACCACCAGTACTGCATGAAAGCTGTTCCCAGCACCTTAGACAACCCCCTGTGCCTGAAATCATGTAAAATGTCTGTGAATATTTTTGGAGAAAACTAAAGGTGTTTATTGTGTGTGGGAATATGTAAATCTGTTCTCAAAGAAAAAAAATAAAATAATTTTTCTCCCAAACTATTGTCCTATCTTACCACAGAGCCTTGTCCTAACATTGTGTAGGAAAAGATGCAGAGATTTGCTACTTACACAGCCCTATGGCTCTGTGATGCGATCTCCTTCTTGTCCTGTGCCGATCTCTCTCTCTCTGCCATTCCTTCACTGCTCAGTAACTCTTAATTGATTCATTCATACTTTTCCTTACCACATTGTAAACACCAATTTATTATGCTAATTTGTAATGATGAGTGACAGCTGGGCTACAAACGTACAATAGCTGTCCTGTCAGTGTAGACAACTATGGCAGGGCAGCATTAACATTAAAGACTGAACCCCATAGAAAACCATTAGGACAGATAGAGTAGCCCAGCTGTCACTCATCATTACCAATTAGCACAATAAATTGGTGTTTACAATGTGGTTAGGGAAAGTATGAATGAATCAATTAAGAGTTACTGAGCAGTGATTGAATGGCAGAGAGAGAGAGAACTGCACAGGACAAGAAGGAGATCGCATCAGAGAGCCATAGGGCTGTGTAAGTAGCAAATCTCTGCATCTTTTCCTACACAATGTTAGGACAAGGCTCTGTGGTAAGATAAGACAATAGTTTGGGAGAAAAATTAAGGTGTTTTTTCTTTGTGAACATTACTCATCAGGTGATCGTCAGCAGTAGCAAATAGCAATGATCACCTGAATATGTCTAGATCTGTTCCCACACACACCTTAATTTTTCTCCCAAACTATTGTCTTATCTTATCACAGAGCCTTGTCCTAACATTGTGTAGAAAAAGATGCAAAGATTTGCTACTAATGCCCCTATTCCACAGGTCGTTTAGAGGAGCAAACGAGCGCTCTCAGCGCTCGTTTGCTCCTCGTTCCCCGCTCGCTGCCGCCGCTATTCAATGCGGCTGCAGCGAGCGGGTGAGTGCGGGAGGGGGCGGCGGGGAGCTGCGGGGGGGGGGGGGGGGAGCTGCCCGGGGGATCGGCAGTCCGGGCAGCCCATAGGATATAGCAGCTGCCGATGCTCCTATTCAACAGATCGCTGCTATATCAGTCGCTTGTTTTTCAGCATGTTGAAAAACAAGCGACTGCAACGATCAGCCGACATGAACGATGTCTGCTGATCGTTGCACTTTATTCCACCGGACGATTATCGTCCGTAGCGGCCGATATTGGCCGAATACGAACGATAATCGTTCTGTGGAATAGGGCCTTAACACAGCCCTATGGCTCTCTGATGCGATCTCCTTCTTGTCCTGTGCGATCCTCCTGTACCGCTCTCTCTCTGCCATGTTCATGGATATGTAATAGGTCCAAAAATAAATAGTAAGGAAGGTTAAAAAAGGTTAAAAATAGTTCATATCAGTTAATAGCAGTTCATAGGTTTTTATTACATTCATCCGATATGCATAATTGTGTATTCATGAGATCATTAGCAGCATTAGATGATTAGTATCGTTGGACAATTAGCAGCAATAGATGATTAGTATTGTTGGATACTCAGCAGCATTTGGTGATGATCGGCATTAGATACTTAACAATATTAGATGATTGGCAGCTTTGGATACTGTTTGGTAATTGGCAGCGTTTGGTTATGAATTATGTGATAACAGCAGTTTGTGACAGCACTGTATTCTTTATTTATATCTCGATGGTTGATACAGTGCATGTAATTTGAGAAAAACGCTGTAGCTCTCTGTGCTGTGAGATCGTCGATTTCCACAGGGATTCACTAAGCAGCATGCATATTAGACACCTCTCACCCTTCTGAAGTCTGGTCCAGCAACGGATGGAATACGGATGTCTAATCCGCAATTTCTCACGGGTTGTTTTAGGACCAGAAAAAAATACTGAACGTGTGCATGAGGCCTTAAAGGGTAGGGACTCATTTAGTTCTTAAAGGGACAGGACTCAAGTCGCTCTTAACCTCTTAAGGACCCATGACGTACCGGTACGTCATGGATCACTGTCACTTAAGGACCCATGACGTACAGGTACGCCGGCCCTTTAAACAGGCGCCGCGCGATATCGCGCGACGCTCCGGTAAAGATGGCTGCTGATTCTATCAGCAGCCATCTTCATGTGTCACATAGGGGGCAATTTCCCTGCCCCCCGTGACGACGATCGCTGTGATTGGCAGATGACTTGTCATCTGCCAATCACAGCGATTTGCTGTATTTCCGGGACCGGACTCCGGCACATAGCTGTGATTGGTGCTGTCCGAGACAGCACCAACCACAGCAGTGCCTGGGCATCACCTGCCCTTAGATCCGGCCCCCCGATCGCCCGTGATTGGCCGGCTGCCGCCAGACGGCCAATTACGGGCGATCCACACTACTACCCCCATCATCACCTTCTCTGCTTGCTAAGAATCTGCAGCAGAGAAGGTGATGATGGGGGTGGTGAGTCCTGTGCCCGGCGCCCGGTGCGGTCCTGGAGTTTGCCGGGTGCCTCCTCTCCCCGTGCTGCCTCCAGCTCCAGGCTCCCCCCCTGTCCAGGCAGCCCCCTCCCCCTGTCCAGGCAGCCCCCCCCCTGTCCAGGCAGCCCCCCCCCCCGTCCAGGCAGCCCCCCCCTGTCCAGGCACCCCCCCTGTCCTGCCAGCACCCCCCTCCTGTCCTGCAAGCACCCCCTGTCCTGCAAGCCCCCCTGTCCTGCCAGCACCCCCCCCTCTGTCCTGCCAGCACCCCCTCCTCTGTCCTGCCAGCCCCCCTTAGTCCTGCCACCCCCTGCCGTACTGCCAGCCCCCCTCCGTCCTGACACCCCCCCTCTGTCCTGCCACCCCCCCTCCTCTGTCCTGCCAGCCCCCCTTAGTCCTGCCACCCCCTGCCGTACTGCCAGCCCCTCCTCCGTCCTGACACCCCCCCTCCGTCTTGCCAGCCCCCCCCCCTCAGTCCTGCCAGCCCCCCCTCAGTCCTGCCACCCCCCTCAGTACTGTCAGCCCCCCCTCCATCCTTCCAGCCCCCCTCAGTCCTTCCACCCCCCTCCGTACTGTCAGCCCCCCCTCCGTCCTGCCACCCCCCTCCATCCTTCCAGCCCCCCCTCCATCCTGCCAGCCCGGTCCGTACTGTCAGCCCCCCCTCCATCCTGCCACCCCCCTCCGTCCTGCCAGCCCCCCCTCTGTCCTGCCAGCCCACCCCCCCTCGTCCTGCCACCCCTCTCTCCTCCCACCCTCTCCTCTTACCCTCTCCCCTCCATCCTGCCACCCTCCCCTCTTACCCTCTCTCCCCTGCCACCCTCCCCTCTTACCCTCTCTCCCCTGCCACCCTCTCCTCTTATCCTCTCTCCTCCGTCCTGCTGCCCCTCTTACCCTCTCTCCCCTGCCACCCTCTCCTCCTACCCTCTCTGCTCTCCCCTCCGTCCTGCCGCCCCTCTCCCCTCCCCTGCCACCCTCTCTGCTGCCACCCTCCCCTCTTACCCTCTCTCCCCTGCCGCCCCTCTACTCTTACCCTCTCCCCTCTGTCCTGCCGCCCCTCTACTCTTACCCTCTCCCCTCTGTCCTGCCGCCCCTCCCCTCCCCTGCCACCCTCTCCTCCTACCCTCTCCCCTCCCCTGCCACTCTCTCCTCTTACCCTCTCCGCTGCCACCCTCCCCTCTTACCCTCTCTCCCCTGCCACCCTCTCCTCTTACCCTCTCTGCTTTCCCCTCCGTCCTGCCGCCCCTCTCCCCTCCCCTGCCTCCCTCTCCTCTTAAAAAAACCACGAATAAAATGTAAAAACAGTACATAAAACACTAACACTTACACGTGTAAAAGCATAACACTTACACACCCCTCTAAGGATGCCTTCACACACACCGGATCCGCAGGGGATTTCATGCTGCAGATTCGCAGCGAAATCCGCTGCGGATCCAGCGCCAGTGCATCCCTATGAGAATACATACAAGCAGCAGGAATGACATCCCGCTGCGTGTATGTAAGTTAACCCCCCGATGGCCGGAGCATACATCACCTCCTCCCCACTCTGGTTTGCTTCGGGGGTTCTCAGCAGGACATCCCGCTCAGCCAATCAGTGGCTGCGGTGGGGCAGCTCACTGATTGGCTGCGCGGGATGAGCAGACGCCGGGAGCCCCGAAGCAAGCCGGAGCGGGGAGGAGGCAAAGTAAGCGGGCATTAACTTACATATAGGCAGAGGGATGTCAATCATAGGGATGCACTGACACTGGATCCGCAGTGTGTGTATCCGGTGTGTGTGAAGACATCCTAAAGAAAAAAAACAAAATGGCCCACAGGTTGTTCTTGGCTGAAGAGGCATTCGCCTGGATTGCATCCGATACTGAGACAACCAGTGAGGGAGAAGAGGAAGATCCCTCGTTCCCTCTTCCTTCCTCTTCTTCCTCATCGTCATCACCATTTAGTGATGACAAGCCCCCAAGGCGCTGCCCCAGGACTAGGCCCCAGGAAGCCCCACAAGCCCCCCAAGTGACCCCACCCCGTACGAACCACAGATTCCTGAGTTTGGTGGGGTCACTTGTGGGGGGTTTCCTCTGTTTCGGCAGCACGGGGGCTCTGAGAGCCCATCGTCCTCCATTCTGGCCAAATCCAGCTTCCAAAATCCAAATTGCGCTCCTTCCCTTTGAAGGCTTTCCGTGCGGCTACTTTGCACTTTGTGTCCCCATGTGGGGTACTCTTGTAATCAGGGGAAATTGTGCTACGTGATTAGGCGTTTACTTTTTTCTTTTAACCCCTTGTGAACATGAAAAATTCAAAGTTACACCAACATTTTAGTGTAAAAAAATAAATTTTTCATTTTAACAGCACATTTTTCCACATTTGTGCCTCTCACCAGTGGGGTCCATATGCTCACTATACCCCTTGTTACATTCCTTGAGGTGTGTAGTTTCCATAATGGGGTCACTTGTGGGGGGTTTCTAATGTTTTGGCAGCACGGGCACTCTGCGAACCCGACATGGCCTTCGTCCTCCATTCCAGCCTCTAAATGGCGCTCTGTCCCTTTGGTGGCTTGCCCTGTGCCCATATGGCACATTATATCCACATGTGGGGTATTTTTGTACTCAGGGGAAATTACCCTACACGTTTTGTGTTAATTTTCTCTTTTAACCCCTTGTGGAAATGAAAAAAATCAAGGCTAGACCAACATTTAGTGTAAAAAAAAAATAATTTTTACACTGAATCATTGGTCTAGTCTTTATTTTTTCATTTTCACAAGGGGTTAAAAGATAAAAAAAAAACACGAAATGTGTAGAACAATTTTCCCTGAGTACGGAAATACCCCACATGTGTACATAAAGCACCATGCGGGTGCAGGGTAAGCCTCCGAAGGGAAGGAGCGCCATTTGGCTAGAATGGATGGTGAATGCCATGTCGCATTTACAAAGGCCCTGTGTTGCCAAAACATTGAAAACCCCCCAGAAGTGACCCCATTCTGGAAACTACACCCCTCAAGGAATCTAATAAGGGGTGCAGTGAGCATATGGACCCCTCAATTACTGGCACATTTGTGCTGTGAAAATGAAAAAACAAAATCAAAATCACATTGTTCCACATTTGTGCCCATCACCAGTGGGGTCCATATGCTCTTTGCACCTCTTATTAGATTCCTTGAGGGGTGCAGTTTCCAGAATGGGGTCACTTGTGGGGGTTTCAACTGTCCTGGCAGCATAGGGTCTTTGTAAATGCAACATTGCCCTTGAAATCTATTCCAGCCAAATCCAGCCTCCAAAAGCCAAATGGCGCACCTCCCCTTCAGAGGCCCGTCTTGCGGCCGCATGGCACTTTATGTGCACATGTGGGGTATTTCCGTACTCGGGACAAACTGCTCTACATGTTGTGTTTTTTTTTTTCTCTTTTAAACCCTTGTGAAAATGAAAAATTCACGGCTAGGCCAATGTTTAAGTGTAAAAAATTAAATTTTTTACACATCATTGATCTAGTTTTTTACGTTTCTCATTTGCACAAGGGGTTTAAAGAGAATAAACAAAACAAAACATGTAGAGAAATTTCCCCCGAGTATGAAAATACCCCACATGTGGACTTAAGGCGCTATGTAGCCGCAAGACGGGCCTCTGAAGGGAAGGAGCGCCATTTAGCTTTTTGGGGCTGGATTTGGGTAGAATGGATTTCGAGGGCCATGTTGCATTTAAAAACTCCCTGTGCTGCCAAGGCAGTAAAAGCCCCCACAAGTGGCCCCATTATGGAAACTACACCCCTCAAGGAATGTAACAAGGGGTGTAGTGAGCATATGGACCCCACTGGTGACGGGCACAAATGTGGAACAATGTGGCGTGAAAATGAAATATTACTTTTTTTACACTATAATGTTGGTCTAGCCTTCAAATTTTCATTTTCACAAGGGGTTAAAAGAGAAAAAAACACATAAAATGTTTAGAGCAATTTCCCCTGAGTTCGGAAATACCCCACATGTGGACATAAAGCGCCATGTGGGCGCAGGGCAAGCCTCCGAAGGGAAGGAGCGCCATTTGGATTTTGGAGGCTGGATTTGGCCAGAATAGATGATGAACGCCATGTTGAATTTACAGAGCCCTCGTGGTGCCAAAACAGTGGAAATCCCCCACAAGTGACCCCATTCTGAAAACTACACCCCTCAAGGAATCTAACAAGGGGTGCAGTGAGGAAATGGACCCCTTGATGACGGCCACATTTGTGCCTTGAAAGTGAAAAAATTAAATTTTTCACTTTCACGTCACATTGTTCCACATTTGTGCCCATCACCAGTGGGGTCCATATGCTCACTGCCCCCCTTGTTAGAAGGGTGTAGTTTCCAGAATGGGGTAACTTGTGGGGGGTTTCCAGTGTTTTGGCAGCAGGAGGGCTCTGTAAATGCGACATGGCCCTTGAAATCCATTCCAGTGAAATTCAAATTCCAAAGGCCAATTGGTGCTCCTTCCCTTTGGAGGCTCGTCCTGCGCCCGCTTGGTACTTTATGTCCACATGTGGGGTATTTCCATACTCGGGAGAAACTGCGCTAGTTTTTGTGCATTTTTTTTCCTTGTATCCCTTTGTGGAAATGAAAAATTAAAGGCTAGAACAACATTTCAGTAAAAATAAATAATTTTTATTTTTTCACGCCATATTGTTCAGAAAATCTGTGAAGCACCTGTGGGGTCCAGATGCTCACCGCACACCTTGTTACATTCCTTGAGGGGTGTAGTTTTCTAAATGGTGTCCCTTTAGGGGTGTTTTTTAGGTTTTGGCACCCCAGAGCCTCTGCCAACCTGAAGTGGTACAGTCAAAAATGACCAAATATAACTGAGGTGTTCAAATTCACTAGGCGCTCCTTTATATCTGAGGCTTGTGGTTGCGTCAAATAGCGCATTAGGGCCACATATGGGGTATTTCTAAATAAATGTATGATGAAATTCGCCCTGGGGTAAAACTGACTTGTTATATATGTTCCTCAATTCGTTACGATTAAAACGATATCTAACATGTATAACTTTTCTTTTATCTGATGGCCTGTACAAAATTCAAACCATTGTCAACAAATATATGTTCTTTAACACCTTAGTGACCGTTAATAGCGGCAATCGTCGGTTAGGGGTGGGGGCCGGGACGGCCCCCACCCCATCCCCCCAGCTGCCAGAGGTAGCTGAGGGGTTGGGGCAGTGTGTGGGGTCTGTCCCGGCCCCCCCCTAACCGACAATTGCCGCTATTAACGTTATAGCGGCGGCCGTCGGTAAAGGGGATTACCGGTGCCGCCGCCTCCTTTCATCCCCCCCTGCCGTGAATCTACGGCAGGGGGAGATGAAATAAGTGTACCCCAGACCTCAGATCAGCCCCCCCTAGTAGGGCGATCACTAACCCCCCTCCCCCGGCGGCCATCAGATCCAAGATGGCCGCCGCCATTGCTGTGAACGGACTAATGTCTGTTCACAGCGATGGAAAAGTTAAAATGAATGAAAACCCCATGCTCTCCGTCACCCGAGGTAGCGGAGAGCATGGGGCAGTGATCGGGGACCCCCCTGTGGGGTCCCGGTACAAGCGATCAGCGGTATATACTATATACCGCTGATCGCTTGTGCCATGTGGAGCCCGGCACTTTTTATCCCCTGTCACCATGAATGATTGGTGACAGGGGATAAAAAGTGATCTGTAACCACCCCACGTTGCCCGTAACCACCCCAGATTGTCTGTAAGCACTGTAGGTTGCCCGTAACCACCCACGTTGCCCGTATCCACCCCAGATTGTCGGTAAGCACTGCAGGTTGCCCGTAACCACCACACGTTGCCCGTAACCGCCCCAGATTGCCTATAAGCACTGCAGGTTGCCCGTAACCACCCCAGATTTCCTATAAGCACTGCAGGTTGCCCGTAACCACCCCATGTTGCCCGTATCCACCCCAGATTGTCTGTAAGCACTGCAGGTTGCCCGTAACCAGCCCACGTTGCCTGTAACCACCCCACGTTGCCTGTAACCACAGCAGGTTGCCCGTGACCACCGCGCGTCGCCTCTGACCACCGCACGTCGCCTCTGAACACGCCACGTCGCCTCTGACCACGCCACGTCGCCTCTGACCACGCCATGTTGCCTCTGACCACCGCAGGTTGCCTCTGACCACCGCATGTTGCCTCTGACCACCCCAAATTGCCAATGACCCCCTCCAGATTGCAGTAACCATGCCAGATTACAGGTACCCACCCGAGATTACATATAAGCACTTCAGTTTATCCGTAACCACCCCACATTGCCCGTAACCACCCCACGTTGCCCATCACGACCCCAGATTGTCTGTAACCACCACACGTTGCCTGTAACCACCACACTTTGCCCATAACCACAGCAGGTTGTCCGTAACCACAGCAGGTTGTCCGTAACCACCCCAGACTGTCCGTAACCACCCCACATTACCTGTAATCTCATTTTTTTTATTTTATTTTAGTAACTGCGCTATTCTAATAACCATTACTAGCTGCGGTTTTGTTTGAGTAAATTGGCGCTCCTTCCCTTCTGAGCCCTGCTGTGTGCCCATACAGTGATTTATGCCCACATATGAGGTACAGTTTTACTCAGAAGAACCTGCGTTACAGATTTTGGGGTACGTTTTCTCTCCTGTTCTTCGTCAAATTGAGAAATTTCAAACTAAACCAACATATTATTGGAAAAATTCGAGTTTTTCATTTTTACTGGCCAATTTTGAATACTTTCCTCTAATACCTGTGGGGTAAAAATGGTCACCACACCCCAAGATGAATTCTTTGAGAGGTGCACTTTCCAAAATGGGGTGGCTTTTGGGGGGAATCTATTCTGCTGACACTACAGGGGCTCTGCAAACGCACCTGGCGCTCAGAAACTTCTGCAGCAAAATCTGCATTGAAAATGCTAATTGGCGCTCCTTCCCTTCTGAGCCCTCCTGTGTGCCCATGCAGTGGTTTATGCCCACATATGGGGTACCAATCTACTCAGGAGAACCTGCGTTACATATATTGGGGTGACATTTCTCTCCTCTTCCTCGTGAAATTGAGAAATTTCAAACTAAAGGAACATATTATTGGAAAAATTCGAGTTTTTCATTTTTACTGTCTACTTTTGAATACTTTCCTCTAATACCTGTGGGGTCAAAATGCTCACCTCACCCCAAAATGAATTCTTTCAGGGGTGCACTTTCCAAAATGGAGTGACTTATTGGGAGATTTTACTCTGCGGACACTACAGGGGCACTGCAAACGCACCTGGCGCTCAGAAACTTCTTCAGCAAAATCTGCATTGAAAATGCTAATTGGTGCTCCTTCCCTTCTGAGCTCGGCTGTGTGCCCATGCAGTGGTTTTTATGACTTATATTTTATTTGAAATTGCAAGATGAACAATGACAGTAAAGTCAACAGAGTTAGCAACGAAGAGACCACAAGGTCTCACATAGCTCGCAAACAGAGAGCAAAGTAAAGAATAAACTGAATCAAGGTAAACAAATAGATAAACAAACAACATTGCAGCAGTTGCCTAATAAGATACCATAAAACATTTACAAATGTATACAGAAATCCTAATCCTAATGACGTCCCTTAACATCCAGGTTATATATTATTTATATTAAACACTTATGGTAATATTTTCGTGTCGTCCCGTGAGTGGTGCATATGGTCTGTCCACTTACCCCATATTTCCCTTACCACTATGTGTCTATCAGTTCGCATTGCTATGGCGAGTTCCATATTGTAGTTGAAGTTCACAGCTGCCTCTATCTCTGTAATGCTGGGGACCTCCACAGACTTCCACCGTCTAGCAATAGCTGTTCTGGTTGCCATTAGTATGTGTACCATTATCGTCATGTCTGAGACTAGGAGGTCGTCAGCAGTCAAAGACAAGAGGGCTAAGCCTGGGGTCCAGTTCACTGGAAACATGAGTACCTTATTTACAAATGTTTGGACTTTGCTCCAAAAAGGAGTTAAAATCGGGCACTCCCACCATATATGGAGTAAGTTCCCCACTTCCCTATTGCATCGCCAACATGTAGGTGAGGAGTCAGGGTAAATTTTTGATAGGCGGTAAGGGGTTAGATACCAGCGGTACACCAATTTCCTAGAGGCCTCTAAATGGCCTATACAGTGTGAGACCCTGGAGACCGTGTTAAACATGCGGTACCAACTCTCCTCGTCAAGTGAAGTGTTTAGGTCTCGGTCCCATTTAGCTATAAATGGTAAGGTGTCAAGTCTGGGTTGTAAAGCTTTATACGCTAGTGATGTCCCTTTAGGGGGAAGTGTCTGGTTGAAAAAAAGGCTTTCATAGCGAGTTTTTCTAGAAACATTACTGATATCAATATCCCGCAGACAGTGCCGTACCTGCAGGTATTTATAAAAATCCTTATTGGGGATATTATACTTTACAACTAAATTCTCATAGGAAACCAGGTTCCCATCCTCGTATAGTTCTCCCAGTGATGTAAGACCTTTATCTATCCAGGACTGAAAATTAGAGTGTGGGATGAGATGTTCTAAGACCTTCAGCGGAAGAGAAATTGGGTGCAGAGGGAGTAATTCCATTTTAACTAATTCCTTGTTCCACACCTTAAGTCCTGCTAATATTGTAGGCGGGATTCCCACAGGTAGGGTAGGTGATAGCCTAGAAGCCCATAATGTTACGCCCAAGTCTGTGCTGTTCAGGAGGGCCGATTCTATTCCCACCCATAGTTTGGTAGTATCTCCTGCGAACCAGTATCGCAGCTGATCAAGAATGGAGGCGTAATAGTATAAGACTATATTGGGGCATCCCAACCCCCCTTGGTCAACAGGCTGACAGAGCACCTTCTCTGACACTCTCGCCCTCTGCCCTCCCCAAACAAATTTATTAATAAGTTTTTGTATCCTGTGTAGTACCGTCATTGTAATAGGGATTGGGAGGTTTCGGAAGAGATACAGTACTTTAGGGAGGAGCATCATTTTTGCAGCCGATACTCTGCCTATCCAGGAGACGGGTAACTTTAAATATTTTTTAATGTCTTTATTTAAAGTCTCCAGAAGGAGATTGGAGTTAACTGTAGATAGGGTGTTAGTGGGATACGTCAGAGTGATCCCCAGGTAAGGTATCTTTCCCTCTGACCATATATAGGGGTATGTTTGTTGCAGGTGGGATTTTAAGGAATCCTTCAAGCCCATGTTAAGGATAAGCGATTTGGAGGGGTTGACTTTATAGAAGCTTACTTCTCCAAAGTGGTTTAGTATATTGGAAACTGCTTGTAATGATGATGCCGGGGAAGAGAGGGCCAGGATAATGTCGTCGGCGAAAAGGCCGATTCGGTGATCCTGTTCGCCCACTGTTATCCCAGATATTCCTTTTTCGCTTCTAATACGTTGGGCAAGGGGTTCTATAGCCAAAACAAAAATGGACGGGGAGAGTGGGCACCCCTGCCTGGTCCCATTGGAGATTTGGAAAGGAGAAGAAGACAGGGTCCCGGAGGAATATATTTGGGCCGAAGGGGAGGAGTATAGTGCCATAATGGCTTGTAGTATCGGGCCCTTAAAACCAAACTTATCTAGTACAGATCGCAAATAGCCCCAATGGACCCTGTCAAACGCCTTCTCCGCATCCAATGTGAGGAGCAGAGAAGGCGTTTGCCATCTCTCCACCGCCGCCATCAAATTAATGAATCTCCGAGTGCCATCACTCGTTTGGCGCCCTTTAATAAATCCAACTTGGTCATTGGAAACCAGCCCAGGGATCACATCTGACAACCTAAGCGCCAAGAGTTTGGCGAATATCTTCAGGTCTCCGTTTAGGAGTGAAATAGGCCTGAAGTTAGCCGCCAAATCCGGGGATTTCCCCGGCTTAGGCAGGGTAACAATTAAAGCTTGCAGCATTTCTGGGGGAATTGTGCCATTTTGCATTATGTAGTTAAATACTCTTACCAGATACGGGATTAGAATAGTGCTATGTGTTTTAAAATATTCATTAGCTAAGCCGTCCGGCCCAGGAGATTTATTGTTCTTAAGTGATTTGATTACAGAATGCACTTCAGTAGCTGTTATGGGTTGGGACACCTCATCTAGTTGGGTAGGGGACAAGGAGGGTAACTTAATACTTTGCAGAAAATCATCAATAAGGCTCTGAGTGGGCTGAGGAGTGGAGTGATCATCTTTTAGGTTGTACAAGGCCTTGTAATAGTCAGCTAGGACATCCGCAATCCCCTGGGGATCCATAATTTTAGTGTTTAGTTTATTGTGTATAAATGGTATTCTCGCTTTAGCGGCTTTCTCTTTAAGTTGTCTGGCAAGTAAGGCAGAAGGCCTATTCCCCTGCCAGTAATAATGGGATTTCATCCTTTTTAATGTAATTTCATAATTATGAGCATTGAGTTCATGAAGCTCGCCAGAAACCTTTGTGATCTCCTTCGCCACCTCCTTATTAAATCGTTGTTTGTTAAGTCTGTGTAAATCAGATAGGCGGGTTTGTAATGCCACCAATTTTCCAGATCTCTGGCGTTTGTCATGAACTGCCTGCTTTATAAATTGGCCTCGAATGGTTGCCTTATGAGCACACCAGATAGATAGATCACTCACCTCTCCATTATCATTGATGGTAAAATATTCCACTAGGGAGTTTTTTATATCTGCACAGTATTGTGGATGGTTTAAAATAAAGGTATTGAGCCTCCATACATTACTTTTAGGGGCCCCAAATTGTTCAGAGATTTCTATGCTTATTGGGGCGTGGTCTGACCACGTTATATCTCCGATATGGGAGGTTGCTATATTGGGTATGAGCAAGTGATCAACTAAAAAATAATCTATGCGGGAATATGTTTTCCTCGGGTGGGAAAAAAAGGTATAATTATTAGTAGAAGGGTTTTGTAACCGCCAAATGTCATACAGCCTATTTTTATGTAAGGTTTGGGCGAATATCGTAGGTTCTTTAGAGACAGCCGAGGACGTAGAGTCCATGGATGGCCATATAGTTTTATTGTAATCTCCCCCCATAACTACATATCCTTTTTTAATTTTATTCATGACCGCTAATGTGTTCAATAAAAACCTGTGTTGTCGCTTATTCGGGGCATAAATTGCTGAGAGCGTATATATTGTATTGTTGAGTGAACAGACTAACATAACGTAACGTCCGTTAGGGTCTAACGCACTATGTATAACTGTTACCGCTACTGTATCCCTAATGGCAATAGTAACTCCCCCTTTTTTCCCGGAGGCTGCAGCAGAGTATATGTGGGGAAAGTGATTATGTTTCAGGCGATGGATGTCGGCCTTATCCAGGTGCGTCTCTTGTATAAACAAGACATCCGCATTTTGAGATCTGGCCTCTCTCCACAACATGGATCTCTTATAAGGGGAGTTCAATCCCTTAGTGTTTAAGGACAATATTTTAATACCCATTTTAGAAGATGGTGGGTGCGCTCAATGCAGCGGCCGGGAAAATCGAGGTCTGTCACGTGGGAAGCCACTTGAATCCTGGACAGATAGGGAGGACATTCGTCTATTAGTGCAAGGCTGCAAATAAATAACCAAACAAGAAAAGCATAAGAAACAAAACCAGAAAAGAAAAAACAGTTTGTGATATAGACAATATGTCTATCCTGTGGGGGAAAGGTCATCATAACCAATAACAGCTAGGTTACATGTCCCTCACAGCCTGTAAATGTAGAAAAGACAGTAATAATACTGAAAACACTGTCAGAGCTGTAAGTAAGTAATAGGAGCTCTGAGTAACATATGGGTAAATATGTAGTCAACCTCCAGTGACTTATGGGGTTTTAGGGTTCTAAGAGGCCTTCAACAAATATAGACTCAGACATGTGTCCAGTATAGAAAGGGACAGGCCTCGGAGTATATGCAATTAGGATTTTTTCTTTCTTGCAGGTACTGAGATCCACTCCTGGGTCAAAGTTGTCGGGCGGGACCTCTTCTCCTGTATCATCGAGGATGAAGATGAAGCAGGAAATGATAAAGGGTCAGTAGTTGCGGCTGAGACCAAGTCCCATTCCTTACAAAGCTTCATGGCCGCTTCAGGTGTTAGGGCCACCCTTATGGACCCCTTGTATGTAATGAGGAGCTTGACTGGGAACCCCCATTTATAAGAGATGGAATTGTCCCGAAGAATCCTGGTGCTCTGAGTAAATTGCCTGCGTTTAGCCAAGGTGGCCGCAGAGAGATCTGCAAAGATGGAGATAGGTTTGTACTTGTCTGGGAGTGCCGGCTCCTTCCTAGAGGCCATCATAATTTGCTCTTTAACGTGGAAAAAGTGGATTCTCAGAATAACATCCCTCGGAATGTCTCTGGCTAGGTTCTTAGGTTTGGGCAAGCGGTGCACCCTATCAATTATGAGATCTGTGTTGGATGCATGAGGCAGGAGGCACGAAAAGTAATCAACCACAAAATCCAGGAGAGCATCCTGTTTAACGGTTTCAGGTACGCCCCTCAGCCTCAGGTTATTTCTGCGAGATCTATCTTCTATATCAGCCAATTTCATCTTTAGTTGTTCCACCTCGTCCTCTAAATCATTAGTAATGTTCACCACTTCATTATGTGCATTAGCATATTCTCCCATTTTGTTCTCTATGTGTGATGTTCGGTCTCCTAGGGAGTTCATTTCTTTCTGCATGTTGGCACACATTTCTTTCATGTCAGCCTGCAACGAGCTTTTCAAGTCCTCAATGAGGGACTTCATTATGGAGACCGTAATAGGGGCTTCTCCATCATGCATGGTATTGCCAATAGCAATAGCTGGAATAGGGGGCCCAGATTTATTTCGCATGGGAGTCCCTTTCCATGAGAGGGGTGTAGGTGGAAGCGATGGAATATCAAAGTCTACTAGTGTGTCTAGCAGGGTATGGTGCTCAGCTGCAACATTACCTCCGGTCGCCATGTTGGCTGCAGACTCCGAGTCGTCTGAGGTACAGCTGCTCTCCGATGAGGGCAAGGATAGAAGTGGGCCGTTCAGTGACATTCCGCCACTAACCTCAGGCCGCTGTGGTGATGGCAAGGCTGGGTATTCCTCGTCAGCATCCGATCGGGCGGTCCGTCTCACCTCGTGCTGCCGGCCATCGGCGCCATCTTGCCCGCGCTCCGGCACTGTGAAGAACTTGGTAAGCTTCTGCGGGTTCTTACGTTTATGTTTCCCCATCGCAGTTTGGTTCTTCGGTTGCTTTGTAGGTTCAGGCATCAGATAATGATGTTTTAGCCTGAGTATCAGCGCTCTAAACAGTTGTTTTTAGCAGGTTTTGGGCTGTGGTAAGCGGGAGCTCCTCTCTCTTGCTTCCTACTCCATCCGCAGCAGGACACGCCCCCCCGCCCATGCAGTGGTTTATGGCCACATATGGGGTACCGTTCTACTCAGGAGAACCTGCGTTACATATATTGGGGTGACATTTTTCTCCTGTTCCTCGTGAAATTTAGAAATTTCAAACTAAAGGAACATATTATTGGAAAAATTTGAGTTTTTCATTTTTACTCTCTAATTTTGAATACTTTCCTCTAATATCTGTGGGGTCAAAATGGTCACCACACACCGAGATGAATTCTTTGAGGGGTGCACTTTCCAAAATGGGGTGACTTATGGCGAGTTTTTCATCTGATGGCACTACAGGGGCACTGCAAACGCACCTGGCGCTCGGAAACTTTTGCAGCAAAATCTGCATTCAAAAAGCTAATTGGCGCGCCTTCCCTTCTGAGCCCTCCTGTGTGCCCATACAGCTGTTTACGCCCACATATGGGGTACCATTGTACTCAGGAGAACCTGCGTTACAAATTTTGCGGTACTTTTTTCCTCTTGTTCCTTGTGAAATTGAGAAATTTCAAACTAAACGAACATATTATTGGAAGAATTCGAGTTCTTCATTTTTACTGTCTTCTTTTGAATACTTTCCTGTAATACCTGTGGGGTCAAAATGGTCACCACACACCAAGATGAATTCTTTGAGGGGTGCACTTTCCAAAATGGGGTGACTTATGGGGGTTTTCCTCTCTGCTGACACTACAGGGGCACTGCAAACGCACCTGGCGCTCAGAAACGTCTTCAGCAAAATCTGCATTGGAAAAGCTAATTGGCGCTCCCTTCCTTCTGAGCCCCGCTGTGTGCCCATACAGTGGTTTACGCCCACATATGGGGTACCGTTGTACTTAAGAGAACCTGCGTTACAAATTTTGGGGTGCATTTTCTCTCATGTTCCTTTTGAAAATGAGAAACTTTAATCTAAACGTATATATTATTGGAAAATTTAAATTTTCCATTTTTTTACTGCCTAATTGTGAATACTTTCCTTCAGCCCCTGTAGGGTTAAAATGCTCATTATACCCCTAGATTAATTCTTTAAGGTGTGTAGTTTCCAAAATGGGGTCACTTATGGGGGTTTTAAGGATACCAGACTTCTAAATTCATTTAAAAAAAGAACTGGTCCCTAAAAAAAATCAGTTTTGGAAACTTTCATGAAAATGTGATAATTTGCTGATAAATTTCTAAGACCCATAACACCCTAAAAAAGTAAAATATGTTTACTAAATTATGCCAGAATAAAGAAGACATATTGTTAATGTGACTTAGTAACTAACTTATGTGCTACGACGTTCTTTTTTTAGAAGCAGAGAATTTCAAAGTTCATAAAATGCAACAAAGTAGTGACCAAATTTTGCCACTAATATAAAGTGCCATATGTGACGAAAAAACAATCTCAGAATCGCTAGCATACGTTGAAGCATCACTGAGCTATAAGAGCATAAAGTGAGACAGGTCAGATTTTGAAAAATTAGCCTGGTCATTAAGGCCCAAACTAGCTGCAGCACGAAGGGGTTAAAATCGCTCCATTCCCATGCTTATAGCGCTTTTATCCTTTGATTTATGGGGCTGTATGAGGTAATTTTTTGCACCATGATGTGTTCTTTCTATCAATACCTTGATTGCGCATATGCGACTTTTTGATCGCTTTTTTACATTTTTTTTCCTGGATTTGATGTGACCAAAAATGCACAATTTTGCACTTTGGGATTTTTTGCGCTTACTCCGTTTACCGTGCGAGATCAGGAATGTGATTAATTAATAGTTTGGGCGATTAAGCACGCGGCGATAACAAACATGTTTATTTATTTATTTATTTATTTTTATTTATAACCTGGGAAAAGAGGGGTGATTCAGACTTTTATTAGGGGAGGGGGCTTTTTATTGACAACAACACTTTTTTTTTCTTTACACTTATACTAGAAGCCCCCTTGGGGACTTCTAGGATATACACTCTGATCTCTCATTGAGATCTTTGCTGTATACTTATTCAGCAAAGATTAATGAGAGAGGCACTCGTTTGCTTTGGGCTGCTGTAGCCGAAAACAAACGAGTGCCGAGCCGGGATCAGCGCCATCTTGGCGGAGACCGATCTCGATCTCCGCCACTAGATCTCGATCTCCTCCACTAGACACCAGGGAACGGCTGCATCCGGTAATCGCTTTTTAAAGGGAGGGGACCCATATCATTCTTAAAGGGACGGGACCCATGTAGCTCTTAAAGGGACGCGACCCAAGTCGCTCTTAAAGGGACGCGACCCAAGTCGCTCTTAAAGGGACCTATGTTGCTCTTAAAGGGATGGGACCTATATCGCTCTTAAAGGGATGGGACCCAAGTTGCTCTTAACTTCCTGGAACGTCATGTAAAGCAGGTAGTTCCCGCAACATGACGTTCCAGGAACATCATGGCTTCCCTGCCTCCCCCCTCTGTCCCTAAGTGAGATCGGGCAGCAGGAGGAGGCTGTGTCACACAGCATCCCCCTGCTGCCTCTGCCCGGAGGGGAGCCGCGCTCCCCCCGGGCAGTTAACCCCATAAACGCCGCGGTCAATGCGACCACAGCGTCTATGGGGAGATTTGTAAAAATCCGGCGATCGGGCGGCGGGGGGAGGCTGCAGCACGTTGCCTCCCCCCCACCGCCACAACTAGTATGTCCCCCGGCCCCCCTCCCCTCATCCTCCGATACTGGAGATCACCGCTATTACCGTTATAGCGGTGATCTCCGGTACCGGGAATTACCGGCGCCGCCGAGAGCTTTCAGATGAAAAAAAGGGGAGATGAAAAATGTCCCCTCAGACCCCAGATCAGCCCCCCCCGCGTGGTCCCGGAGCAGGCGATCGGCGGTATATACTATATACTGCCGATCGCCTGTTCCCAGTGCTGCCGGCACTTTTTAGCCCCTGTCACCATAAATCATTGGTGACAGGGGATAAAAAGTGTTACAGTGTCGCCCCCCAAGTCGCCCCCCACCCCCCTGTCACCCCCGTCCCCCAGTCACCCCCCTTCCCCATATACGTTTCCTGATCCTTGAGCTCCTTCCTCCTCGACGTCCTGGCTGGTTGTGAAGTGCGCATGCGCTTCACAACCATCCAACTCTGAAAATTTAAAGTGACAGAGACCAATTTGGTCTCTGTCACTGAACTATGATTACTGTGATAGAAAATATCACAGTAATCATAGTAATACAGTGAAACAAATGTGTAAAAGTACAAAAAGTGACAAACACACAAAAAAATAAAACACACACTTTTTTTTATTATAGTAATAACTGCAGTTTACTCCCAGATTACCCCTAACCCCCCAGATTACCCATAACCGCCCCAGGTTGCCTGTAACCGCCCCAGGTTGTCCGTAATCACGCCAGATTGCACGTAACCGCCCCAGATTGCACGCAACCACCGCACGTTGCCTGTAACCACCACGCGTTGACCGAAACCACCGCACACTGCCTCTAACCACCGCACGTCGCCTCTAACCACCGCATGTCGACTCTAACCACCGCACACTGCCTCTAACCACCGCACGTTGCCTCTAACCACCGCATGTCGACTCTAACCACCGCACACTGCCTCTAACCACCGCACGTTGCCTCTAACCACCGCACGTTTCCTCTAACCACCGCACCTTGCCTCTAACCACCCCACGTCGCCTCTAACCACCGCACATCGCCTCTAACCACCGCACACTGCCTCTAACCACCGCACACTGCCTCTAACCACCGCACGTCGCTTCTAACCACCGCACGTCGCCTCTAACCACCGCACACTGCCTCTAACCACCGCACGTTGCCTCTAACCACCGCACATTGCCTCTAACCACCCCACGTCGCCTCTAACCACCGCACGTCGCCTCTAACCACCGCACATTGCCTCTAACCACCGCACGTTGCCTCTGACCATCGCAACTTGCCTCTGACCATCGCACCTTGCCTCTGACCATCGCACCTTGCCTCTGACCACCGCACCTTGCCTCTGACCACCGCACCTTGCCTCTGACCACCGCACGTTGCCTCTAACCACCGCACGTTGCCTCTAACTACCGCACTTCGCCTCTAACCACCGCACGTCGCCTCTGGCGACAGCACGTTGCCTCTAACCACCGCATGTCGCCTCTAACCACCGCACTTCGCATCTAACCACCGCACGTCGCCTCTAACCACCGCACGTCGCCTCTGACAACAGCACGTTGCCTCTAACCACCGCACTTTGCCTCTAACCACCGCACGTTGCCTCTGACCATCGCACCTTGCCTCTGACCACCGCACCTTGCCTCTGACCACCGCACCTTGCCTCTAACCACCGCACGTCGTCTCTAACCACCGCACGTCGCCTCTAACCACCGCACGTCGCCTCTAACCACCGCACGTCGCCTCTAACCACCGCACGTCGTCTCTAACCACTGCACGTCGCTTCTGACGACAGCACGTTGCCTCTAACCACCTCAGGTTGCCTCTAACCACCGCACGTCGCCTCTGACCACCGCACGTCGCCTCTGACCACCGCACGTCGCCTCTAACCACCGCACGTCGCCTTTAACCACCGCACGTCGCCTCTGACGACAGCACGTCGCCTCTGACCACCTCAGGTTGCCTCTAACCACCGCACGCTGCCTCTGACCACGGCACGCTGCCTCTGACCACCGCACGTTGCCCGTAACCACCGCACGTTGCCCGTAACCACCGCACCTTGCCTCTGACCACCGCACCTTGTCTCTGACCACCGCACGTTGCCTCTGACCACCGCACGTTGCCTCTGACCACCGCACACTGCCTCTGACCACCGCACGCTGCCTCTGACCACCCCACGTTGCCCCTGACCACCTCACATTGCCCGTAACCACTGCACGTTGCCCGTAACCACCGCACGTTGCCTGTAACCCCCGCACGTTGCCTCTAACCACCGCACGTTGCCTCTAACCACCCCAAATTGCCAATGGCCCCCTCCAGATTGCTTGTAACCACGCCAGATTGCCGTAACCAACCCAAATTACATATAAGCATTTTAGTTTATCCGTAACCAACCCAGATTGTCCGTAACCACCTCACGTTGGCCGTAACCACAGCAGGTTGCCTGTAATCACCTCAAGATTACCCGTAACCACAGCAGGTTGCCCATCACCACCCCAGGTTGCCCTTGACCACCCCAGGTTGCCCGTAAACCACCCCGCATTAGCTGTAATCTCATTTTTTTATTGTATTTTAGTAACTGCGCTGTTCTAATAACCATTACTAGCTGCGGTTTTGCAGCAAATTGGCGCTCCCTTCCTTCTGAGCCCTGCTGTGTGGCCATACAGTGGTTTATGCCCACATATGGGGTACTGTTCTACTCAGGAGAACCTGTGTTACAGATTTTGGGGTGAATTTTTTCTCTTATTCCTCGTGAAATTTAGAAATTTTAAACTAAACCAACATATTATTGGAAAAATGCCCAATTTTGAATACTTTCCTCTAATACCTGTGGGGTCAAAATGCTCACCTCACCCCAAAATGAATTCTTTCAGGGGTGCACTTTCCAAAATGGAGTGACTTATTGGTAGATTTTACTCTGCGGACACTACAGGGGCACCCTAAACGCACCTGGCGCTCAGAAACTTCTTCAGCAAAATCTGCACTGAAAATGCTAATTGGCGCTCCATTGCTTCTGAGCCCGGCTGTGTGCCCATAGAGTGGATTATGCCCACATATGGGGTACCGTTCTACTCAGGAGAATCTGCTTTACAGATTTTGGGGTGAATTTTCTCCCCTGTTCCTCGTGAAATTGAGAAATTTCAAACTAAAGGAACATATTATTGGAAAAATTCAAGTTTTTCATTTTTACTGTCTACTTTTGAATACTTTCCTCTAATATCTGTGGGGTCAAAATGCTCACCACACCCCAAGATGAATTCTCTGAGGGGTGCACTTTCCAAAATGGGGTGACTTATGGTGAGATTTTACTCCGCTGGCACTACAGGGGCTCTGCAAATGCATCTGGCGCTCAGAAACTTCTTCAGCAAAATCTGCACTGAAAATGCTAATTGGCGCTCCCTTCCTTCTGAGCCCTCCTGTGTGCCCATACAATGGTTTATGCCCACATTTTGGGTACCGTTCTACTCAGGAGAACCTGCGTTACAGATTGTGGGGTGAATGTTCTCTCCTGTTCCTTGTGAAATTTAGAAATTTCTAACTAAGCAAACATATTATTGGAAAAATACGAGTTTTTCATTTTTACTCTCTACTTTTGAATACTTTCCTCTAATACCTGTGAGGTCAAAATGCTCACCACACCCCAAAATGAATTCTTTGAGGGGTGTACTTTCCAAAATGGAGTGACTTATGGTGAGATTTTACTCCGCTGGCACTACAGGGGCTCTGCAAACGCACCTGGCGCTCAGAAACTTCTTCAGCAAAATCTGCACTGAAAATGCTAATTGGCGCTCCTTCCCTTCTGAGCCCGGCTGTGTGCCCATACAGAGGTTTATGCCCACGTATGGGGTACCGTTCTACTCAGGAGAACCTACGTTACAGATTTTGGGGTACGTTTTTTCTCCTGTTCCTTGTGAAATTGAGAAATTTCAAACTAAACTAACATATTATTGGAAAAATTCAGGTTTTTCATATTAACTGTCTAATTCTGAATACTTTCCTCTAATACCTGTGGGGTCAAAATGGTCACCACACAAAAAGATGTATTCTTTGAGGGGTGTACTTTCGAAAATGGGGTGACTTATGGGGTGGTTTCTCTCTGCTGACACTACAGGGGCACTGCAAACACACCTGGCGCTCGGAAACTTCTTCAGCAAAATCTGCATTAAAAAAGCTAATTGGCGCTCCCTTCCTTCTGAGCCCCGCTGTGTGCCCATACGGTGGTGTACGCCCACATATGGGGTACTGTTGTACTCAAGAGAACCTGCGTTACAAATTTTGGGGTGGTTTTTTTCTCATGTTCCTTTTGAAAATTAGAAACTTTAATCTAAACTTATATATTATTGGAAAATTTAAATTTTCCATTTTTTTAAGGCCTAATGGTGAACACTCTTCTCCAACCCCTGTAGGGTTAAAATGCTCATTATACCCCTAGATTAATTCTTTAAGGTGTCTAGTTTCCAAAATGGGGTCACTTATGGGGGTTTCCAGTATACAAGCCTCCTAAATCCATTTTAAAAAAGAACTGGTCCCTAAAAAAAATCCATTTTGGAAATTTCATGAAAATTTGATATATTGCTAATAAATTTCTAAGCCCCGTAACACCTTAAAAAAGTAAAAAATGTTTACCAAATTATGCCAGAATAAAGAAGACATATTGTTAATGTGATTTAGTAACTAATTTATGTGCTATGACTTCCTTTTTTAAGAAGCAGAGAATTTCAAAGTTCATAAAATGCAAATTTTTCACATTTTTCATGATATTTTGATGTTTTTCACAAAGAAAACACAAAGTAGTGACCAAATTTTGCCACTAACATAAAGTGCCATATGTGACGAAAAAACAATCTCAGAATCGCTAGCATACGTTAAAGCATCACTGAGCTATAAGCGCATAAAGTGAGACAGGTCAGATTTTAAAAAATTAGCTTGGTCATTAAGGCCAAAACAGGCTTTAGAGGCAAGGGGTTAAAGGGACGAGACCCAGGTCGTTCTTAAAGGGACGGGACCCAAGTTGCTCTTAAAGGGACGAGACCCAAGTTGCTCTTAAAGAGATGGGACCCAAGTCGCTCTTAAAGGAACGGCACCCATGATTAAAGTTTCTCTTAAAAGGAAGTCACTGCTAAAGGGGTGCTCTTTTCAACCACTATGGGGGAGATTTATCAAAGGGTGTAAAATTTAGACTGGTGCAAACTACCCACAGCAACCAATCACAGCTCAGCTTTAGGCAGTGCTGAAAGGAAAGAGGCGCTGTGATTGGTTGCTGTGGGCAGTTTGCACCAGTCTAAATTTTACACCCTTTGATAAATCTCCCCCTATGTATTTCCCTGGAAATGCAAATCTAGTTATCTTTTTCCCATCTCACTCTGTGGTGTCCCACCACTGGTGTTTTTCTCTTCTCTTATGCACCTCTCAAAAAGTTCTCAGGTGGATGAGGTGTTTTTAAATTTCCCCACTAGGTGTCAGTGTTTATTATGTTTATATGTCTTTCTATGCACAGCTGAAGGAGGTAATGGGTTGATGTTTATGTGTACCAGGTGTTATGTGCTGACCACTAGAAGGTGCTCTTTCTTTTCTACCTATCTTCATAATCCTTTCTCCTGCACACACTCATCCCCACCACTCACAGGTAGGCACACAAAGTCCCCTGTAGGAGGAGTTACTGGTGGAGGAATTGCAGTTCAGTGTCCAGATTCTCAGTGAGAGAGGACACGAAGAAATTCGTTCTTGCAGAAGCTAAGCCAGGGCCTGGCTTATGCCAGGACCCCTGTCAGGGACACTAGGGCAGTTCAGACTAGTCTCCAGTGTGAACAGATGCAAAAGAGCCTAGCTCTCAAAGAGAGTTCTTCTAGAGCCACAACATTTACTATGCAATGCTAAGCACAAGTAAAGGAGAGTAGCCACCAAGAAACACCCTAGCCCACACCAGGAACACCAATGTCCATGAGTAGTGGCCAATGCCTAACTGGTATCTATCCCTGTGGTCAATGCAACATTTGTCAATTCATCAATAATGGAGCTCATTTCCTTAATCCACAGGATGAAAGCTATGACTTAAAACAATACATGGAATGTCCTTGGAATGTCCTTGACAAGAAGTCTGTGTAGGACAGACAACACCAGAACTTCGAAAATGCATCCAGAAGCATATTTCTACCACCTCTAGCTGCAAGGGATGCTAAACAGGGCAAGGTTTTGACTTCCGTAGTTTCTCATTTTCTACAGGCACATGGCAAGTAGCAGCAAGGACTTAGGGTTATGGGTCTGGAAAAAGTATCCTTGGGCATAGGCGCTGAAGACATGGTCAGCCATCTTTTGAGAAAGGAGTCGAGGTGTATTTTCACTCTGAATTTGGTGAGTCCACATGGTTCTAATAAGGAACTTTTGTTTACAGGTTTTTTTACCTAAGTACTTGCTAGTACTTAAAAAAAAAAAAAAAAAAACATGGTCACTTTATGGGTTAATCCCCCATATTGTCACACAGTGTCTTTTTATTCTTTCACACATTATACATATTGTAATTATTAACCCCTTAAGGACTGGCCTAAAATGGCCTTATGGACCGAGGCAAATTGTATGAATATGATCTGTGTCACCTTATTCATTAATAACTTGGGAATGCTTTTACCTATCCGGCTGATTCTGAGAATATTCTCTCGTGACATATTGTACTTCACGTTTCTGGTAAAATGGAGTCGATACTTATAACGAATCTTTATGAAAAAATCTAAAATAACGTGAAAAATTTTGAAAAAAAGCATTTTTCCAACTTTGAAACTTTTCTGCTTATACATAAAATGATTAGGCCACATAAATTATATATTAAATAGCATTAGCAACATGTCTACTTTATGTTGGCATTTATTAAACTATCTTTCTTTTTTTTAGACAATAGGAAGCTTAAAACATTAGTAGCAAATTTCCAAATTTTCAGTAAAATTTCAAAATCAGATATTTTTTAGGGACCTGTTCAGGTTTAGGCCATGTTCACACTACGTATGTTTCCGGCCGTAGTGCGAACCGCGAATATTCGCCCGTCGTTTTGAGGTTGATGCGTTCGCTGGAAAGTATACGATATACGGCCGCACAATGCACACTACGTATGAGCTTACGGCCGGATCGTATGCGGCGCCGTGAAAAATGAACAAGACCATTGTTTGAGGATGGAAATGTTGAAACTCACGGCCGTGGATTTCCATGTGGTCCCATACGAAGTACTTATTTCAGCCAAATTGAACTTGATTTTTCGATCCAAAAGGTTCTGTGTGGTTTACGGGGCTGGGCAAAGATTTCCAAGTAAATGACGTGCCTCAGATAGCTTCGAAACAAGATAGGGAAGCATAACTGTACTACGGGCGTATGTTCGTGGTTCGTACGCATCCGGCGGCGGCGTACGAAATGCGTCCGGAATCGTACGCAGTGTGAACATGGCCTTAAAGTGTATTTGAGGGGACTGTATGTTATAAAGCCCCACAAAGCACCCCATTTCAGAAACTGCACCCCCCAAACTCTGCAAAAGCACATCCAGAAAGTTTTTTAACCCTTTAGGACAGTCACAGAAATAAAAGCTAAGTGTGTAAGAAATTTTAAAATTTTAATTTTCTGTGCAGAGATTTTATTGTAATCCAATATCTTTCATAATTATAAACCTATACCAGAGAAATGCACCCCAATATTGATTGACTCTTTCTGCAGTTTATAGAAATACCCCATATGTGGCCCTAATGCATTGTTTGATGGAACCACAAGCCTCAGATACAAAGGAGCGCCTAGTGAATTTCAATGCCTCCGTTATATTTGGTCATTTTTGACTGTACCACTTCAGGTTGGCAGAGTACCAAAACCTAAAAAACACCTCTAAAGGGACACCATTTAGAAAACTACACCCCTTGAGGAATGTAACAAGGGGTGCGGTGAGCATTTGGACCCCACAGGTACTTCACAGATTTTCAGAACAATGTGGCGTGAAAAAAGAAAAATTTATTTTTTATACTAAAACGTTGTTCTAGCCTTCAATTTTTCATTTTCACAAAGGAATAAAAGGAATAACAACCCCAAAAACGTGTAGCGCAGTTTCTCCCGAGTACGGAAATACCCCACATGTGGTTATAAAGTGCCTAGCGGGCGCAGGACAAGCCTCCAAAGGGAAGGAGCTGCAATTGTCTTCTGGAACTTGGATTTCACTGGAATGGATTTCAAGGGCCATGTCGCATTTACAGAGCCCTTGTGCTGCCAAAACACTGGAAAACCCTCACGGAGTAACCCATTCTGAAAACTACACCCCTCAAGGAATCTAACAAGGGGTGCAGTGAGCATATGGACCCCACTGGTGACGGGCACAAATTTGGAACAATGTGACAAATGTGCCGTCATCAAGGGGTCCATATCCTCGCTGCACCCCTTGTTAGGTTCCTTGAGGGGTGTAGTTTCCAGAATGGGGTCACTTGTGGGGGTTTTAACTGTCTTGGCAGCACAAGGTCTCTGTAAATGCGATATGGCGTTCATCATCCATTCTGGCCAAATCCAGACTCCAAAATCCAAACGGTGCTCTTTCCCTTCGGAGGCTTGCCCTGCACCCACATGGCGCTTTATGTCCACATGTGGGGTATTTACGGACTCGGGGGAAATTGCTCTACACATTTTTTGTGTTTTTTTTTAACTTTTAACCCCTTGTGAAAATGAAAAAAATCAAGGCTAGACCAACATTATAGTGTAAGAAATTTAATATTTCATTTTCACACCACATTGTTCCACATTTGTGCCCGTCAACAGTGGGGTCCATATGCTCACTACACCCCTTGTTACATTCCCTGAGGGGTGTAGTTTCCATAATGGGGTCACTTGTGGGGGGTTTCAACTGTCTTGGCAACACAGAGGCCTTTCAAATGCAAAATGGCCCTCGAAATCCATTCCAAAAGCCAAATGGCGCTCCTTCCCTTTGGAGGCTTATCCTGCACCCGCTTGGGGCTTTATGTCCACATGTGGGGTATTTCTGAACTCAGGGGAAATTGCTCTACACAGTTTGTGTGTTTTTTTTTTATCTTTTAACCCCTTGTGAAAATGAAAAAAATCAAGACAAGATCAATCATTTAGTGTAAAAATTAAACATTTTTTACATTAAATATTGGTCTAGCCTTGATTTTTTTCCATTTCCACAAGGGGTTAAAAAAGAAAATTAACACAAATAATGGCATTCAGAATAATCCCTGGGTCAATGTGACCCCTGAAATAGAAATAACGTGAGGACGGAAAAAGAAAGAGAGAGGGATTCACCCAAGAAGAATTATTATTTCCCAAGGAAGAGCAAAAGAAAAAACAAAAGAAAAGTACTCCTGATGATTATAAGTCCAATTTTATCACCAGTTTTAATATTCATAATAAGGAGTTTAGGGAATCATTAGAGCGAAACTGGAAAATTTTATTGAAAGACCCCATTTTAAAGACTACCATTCCGAAAAAAACGAAAATTACTTTTAGAAGGGGGAAAACCCTGAAAAACATTTTAGCTCCCAGCAGGGTAAAAGAAAAAATACCAGTCCGAGAAAAACACAAGAAGAAAGCAAAAGTGTCTAGATGCAACAAGAAATGATGTTTATGCTGTGGTAATATAAAAGACCAGACAAGCTATTTCAAATCCAATAGCACTGGAGAGAAATTCAGTGTTCATTCTGAGTTGGATTGCGGTTCAGATTTCGTTATCTACCTCCTTGAGTGCGAGTGTGGACTCCAATATGTAGGGAGGACCTCACAGACATTGAGGAGGAGATTGACGGGTCACCGCACCGCTTTAATACCAACTCATGCTTTTTGAAACATAGTGTATCCAGACACCTCTGTGAGGCACACCAAGGAAATTTCAACTGCATCACAATAATGCTCATAGAACAAATACAGATCACTGATAGAAATAGATACAAGTCTCTAAATAGAAGAGAAGCCTATTGGATCTATAAATTGAAGACATTAGTACCTGAAGGCCTTAATGAAGCAATTGAATTAGGGGTCTGAAAACCATAACATAAATATTTTATAATAATTTTTTATATATGGCCCTTCTCATATATGCTCTTTTTTTATATATGTCCTTTTAATGGATTGTGACTTCTTTTAATATGGATTGTTATTTCTTTTAATATGTGCTCCGTGTAAATTGTGCAATAACTCAGGATGTCACTGTTCTTCATGTGTGCCCCTCCAGGACTTGAGCCGGTGACCTGTGCGCTGCTAACTCCAGAGGCTTTCATGACACCGAGCGGCAGGATCCACGAGGCTCGATAGCTTGAGATGCGATCCGGCAAGATATAAGCTATTCGAATGTATGGTGAGTACAAGGGCCGGTACGTGGAGAGTTAACAGCCCAAGGATGTGTCACCTGACGTAGGCGGATTTGATGTCATGGTAGTTTGTCGGCTTGCAGTTTGTCTAATGGAGTCGAGTGTGGAGGGGATCCACTACGTGAATATCATACACCAGAGTTTGTAAGTGTTATTTCAAACTATATAATGAGAAAACAGTGCATGTATTTCAAATGTCTGTAAAAGTCAGGGGGATTTCTCTCACTTGGTTTGTTGCATGTATAGAGTGAGTATGTGCTACTCTCCCGCCCCTAGGTGGGCGGTACTATAAACACATGTATTGTATAAAGGGACTGTCAGTCCCATACACTGTAGGAGCTTGATAAAGGCGACGGTACGCCGCCGAAACGCGTTGCTCAGAATAAAGAAGTTGGTTTCTAATAGCACCCTGGCCATTGGAGTATATGTCTCAAGTCCAGCGCCGAGGTCATTGCAGTCTCTTTTTGAGTCTTCTCTCCAATGAAATAGAAATAAGGGACAGAATTTAGATAATGTAGAACTCCAATGACGTGTAGTACGCCTTGAAGCGATGCTGTATGCAGAGGCCGGGGTGATCAGGACCAGGCCCGCTTCTGCCATGAGGCGGAATGAGTATTCCGCCTCAGGTGGCAGATTTTGCGGTCCTGCAGGGGGCGGCATGCCCGGCTGATAATCTGGCGGACCGGGCAAATGCCCACTGGGCCGCCCAGATTATCAGTTGTAGGGCCACCTGCCGGGCCCCTCCAGTACATACACTACCGCCCCCACCTCCCTGGAACACCCAGGGTCTGCGGCCGCCGGAGCTCTTCAAGGCGGATCTGCCCCTTTAAAAGCAGGGGGCTCCGCTACCGCTAGCTGTTCTATCCAGTCTATTGAGCTTCCGGGACCGGTCACCTGATGCACGCCGGCCCCGTAAGCTCACAGCTCCAGCCCCGTGCGCCGCACCTCTCCCGCGGTCCTGTGCGGTCAGCTGTTACATGTATGCCACTGAGCAGGAGACTAGAGAGGTGCGGCGCGCGGGGCTGGAGCTGTGAGCTTACGGGGCCGGCGTGCATCAGGTGACCTGTCCCGGAAGCTCAATGGACTGGTTAGAACAGGTAGTGGTATCGGAGCCCCCTACTTTAAAAGGGGCAGATCCGCCTTGAAGAGGTCCGGCGGCCGCGGCCCCTGGCTGTTCCAGTGAGGTGGGGGCGGTAGTGTATGTAGGTGGTGGGCTTGCCGCGGGCCCGCGCGCGCGCGGGGGGGGGGAGAGGGGGTTGGGGGCGGGGGTAGTTCGAGTGCCAGTGAGGGGGGCGGCGGCCTGAGGTTTGCCTCAGGCGGCACAGACCCCAGAATCGGCCCTGATCAGGACAGGTGTAACACTGGAAAATCGCGTCCTTCCTGATCCCCCTGTTACACCACACTCTGCACTTCTTCTGGTGTCTCCTGTTTTCCAGTGTGGGGGACATCACCTGGAAAATGTTGCCCTGGTGCTATATGGGGTCCTACATATCCAGAAGTGCTGGGTCCCCTCCATGGCTGCTAAATATTAGGGCTTTATTACTGCTTCTGATATTTTCGGACCGTGCCGCAAGCTACAGTAGCTCGGGCAGCGAGGGACCGGAAGAGGGGGTGCTGGTATAAAAGTTATCCCCGTACAGGTGGTAACCTTTATCCAGCAGTGGGAAGATCAGTTCCCGAACGATCTTCCCACTAACTCCGAGGATGGGGGGGAGCATCTGGGGGCTGGATTTGGGTGTCCCTTCCTTCATACACTCTAAGGCTGGGTTCACACACAGTATATTTCAGGCAGTATTTGGTCCTCATGTCAGGTCCTCATAGCAACCAAAACCAGGAGTGGATTGAAAACACAGAAAGGCTCTGTTCACACAATGTTGAAATTGAGTGGATGGCCGTCATTTAATGGCAAATATTTGCTGTTATCTTAAAACAACGGCTGTTGTATTGAAATAATGGCCGTTATTTACTGTTATATGGCGGCCATCCACTCAATTTCAACATTGTGTGGACAGATCCTTTCTGTGTTTTCAATCCACTCCTGGTTTTGGTTGCTATACAGCCTCAAATATACAGCCTCAAATATACTGTGTGTGAACCCAGCCTTAGGGTACGTGCACACTGTGGAATGGAGAAGGATAACCCTTTGTGCATTCCGCAGCTGGCACCCGCCGGGGGACTGATGCGGGGGCGTGTGTCTCCACCCGTGTTACACTCCATTTTATGCACAGGTGGATTCCGCTCTCTGTCCAAAGAATGAACGTGTTCATTCTTTGGACAGACGACGGAATCCGCCCGTGCATAACATGGAGTCTATGACATGGGGGGAGACGCACGCCTGCACCAGTCTGCCGGCGGGTGCCAGCTGCGGAATGCACAAAGGGTTATCATTCGCCATTCCGCAGTGTGCACGTACCCATAGCTGCGTTCACACTACGTATATTTCAGTCAGTATATGTATATTTCAGTCAGTATATTTCAGTGAGTATTGAAACCAAAACCAGGAGTGGATTAAAAACAAAGAAAGGATCTGTTCACACAATGGTGAAATTGAGTGGATGGCCGCCATATAACCGTAAATAACTGCCATTATTTCAATAAAACAGCTGTTGTTCTAAAATAACAGCAAATATTTGCCATTAAATGGCAGCCATCCACTCAATTTCAACATTGTGTGAACAGATCCTTTCTGTGTTTTTAATCCACTCCTGGTTTTGGTTGCAATACTAACTGTAATATACATATACTGGCTGCGTTCACACTACGTATATTTCAGTCAGTATATTTCAGTCAGTATTGCAACCAAAACCAGGAGTGGATTAAAAACACAGAAAGGATCTGTTCACACAATGTTGAAATTGAGTGGATGGCCGCCATATAACAGTAAATAACAGCCATTATTTCAATATAACGGCCGTTCTAAAATAACAGCAAATATTTGCCATTAAATGGCGGCCAACCACTAAATTTCAACATTGTGTGAACAGATCCTTTCTGTGTTTTTAATACACTCCTGGTTTTGGTTGCAATATGAGGACCACAATACTGACTGAAATATACGTAGTGTGAACGCAGCTATGATCTGTAAGTGTACCCTGAGGTACTCTCATAGAGTTTATAGAATTTCACGCCATACCGTCATCTCTTATTGGGACGGTACTGCCGGAAAAGACGTGTCTGGGGGGCAGCGTACACTACGCTACCCCCAGACACGTCACTGGATGATGAGGATGATGATGATGACTGGAGGTAAAAAGGATCTCCCCCATTCATCCTCACTGGCTGTTTCGGTGTCGGAGGCAATAATAGCGTATGCGTCCGACGCTGAAAAAACCCTGGGGGCCATATTTACATGGGGATTGGTATATGGGGTATGTAAATGTGTAGTGGTGTAGTGTAAAACTTTATTTTGTGTAATATAGTGGTTTTTTACATGTTTTTTTTAACATTAAGTATAAAAAAAAATCCTACCCCAAAAAAGGTGTTGCTGATAAATGCCGCACTTATGTGCGGTACTTATCAGCAGACCGTGGCGGTAGGATATAGAAAAAAAACACCCTATGCCAAAAAGGAGGAGTCGCTGGTTAGCAGCGCACTTACGTGCGATGCTGATCAGCACTCAGCAGTGGTAGGGTGTGGAAAGTGAAAGAAAAAAAATTGGGGAAAAAAAAAAACATTTTCTACATGCGGAACATCCCTATAGCTACTGATAAGTGTATAATATACACTTATCAGCCGCTAGGGGGTAAGTAGACGCAAATTCCGGTAAAAGACGAAGTTAGAAAACGAGGGACCCGAAAAAAGCTGAAGCCGGACCTGACGGAAATAGTCGAAGGAGAGGACGCCGCGGACCCGGAAGACGCAAATTGGGACCCCGGATCAGGTGAGTATGGCCAAAATACCTGCTCTACCTAGCTGATGGGTCCAGAGCAGGTATTTTACACTTTGGGGGCCATTCATCGCTGTGATCGGGACCGTGGCATCGGGGCCACCATTACTTTTATGCAGTAATGGCGGTCGGTGCTGTCTCGGACTGAATTGATCAGCCAATAGCAGCAATCATGTTAACCACCCCCCGTGCCGACTAGCTAGCATGGCCTGCTATACATTATAGCAGGCCATCTTCCCCGATCGCTGTGTGTGTACACACAGCGATCGGGGAAACCGCGGGCGTACATTTACGTCCGTTTGCGTTAAGGCACGGGCTGCCAGGGCGTAAATGTAAAGGGGTTAAAGCAACCACATTATACTTTTAAATTTTTTTATTTACTAATTAATTTTAATTTTTTCTTTTCCACTGTATTGCTATGTTCATACGGCATCAAAATGAGAAAAAGACGTCAGATTTTGAAATTTAAAATAACATCCTTTATTGCCGCGATTTCACTGACTGCTATGGCAATGCATTGAAATCAATGGAAATACAGACGTCCAATGCACATAATGTATTGAATAACAGACCGTGGACCTCACAATAATGAACATAATCATTATTTTCAGAGATCTTTTGCAAACAGCTGACTTTTTTCTTAGTTGCTCACACATAGTTTTTCTTTTGTCACCGTTCTTTCTCAGTTTTTACTATTAAAGTCAAAGGACTTTTCATTTAAAGGAGAAGTTTGTGCAAAAGTATTTTTTAATATGTTATTAGTTAGGGAAAGTTAGAAAAATTCCTAATATACATTAATTATGGGAAATGCACATTTACTGCTATTTCCCTTAATTTAGTAGATCACGGAGACTTCAAAATCTCAGAAATACCGTGACGTCACGAACCAGGGTGTAATTCCAATGGAGTGTCCAGCAGGGGGCGCTCTATATATAGAAGTCAATGAGTACCATTGATTTCTATATACAGTGCGCCCCTGCTGAACACTCCATTGGAATCAATGGCTGCATATGGAACAGGTGAGTCTGCACATACTATGAGCAGAAGATGGGGAAGTAGTACCAGGGCTATCCCCATCACCACCGCCGCCACCCCTGCTCGTCCGGCAGGTCCGCTGCTGTAATTGAGGCCCCGGTTATGGTTATACATCTTACCTCACTAAATGTAAAAGGTTTAAATTCTCCTTTTAAAAGGTCACTATTTTGGAAGGAAGCGAAATTATCCAAATGTGATATTATTTGTGCCAAGGAAACCCACTTGTTGACCAATGATAAAGTGAGAATGAAACATAAAAATTTCTCACATATTTTCTATACTCCTAATGTAAAAAAGAAAAAAAGAGTCCTTAACCCCTTAAAGACAGAGCCAATTTCGATTTTTGCGTTTTCGTTTTTTCCTCCTTGTGCTTAAAAGCACTTGCATTTTTCCACCTAGAAACCCACATGAGCCCTTATTTTTTGCGTCACTAATTGTACTTTGCAATGACAGGCTGAATTTTAGCATAAAGTACACTGCGAAACCAGAAAAAAATTCAAAGTGTGGTGAAATTGAAAGAAAAAAAACGCATTTTGTTTATTTGGGGGAAAAGTGTTTTACGCCATTCGCCCTGGGGTAAAACTGACTGGTTATATATGTTCCTCAAGTCGTTACGATTACAACGATATGTAACATGTATAACTTATATTGTATCTGGTGGCCTGTAAAAAATTCAAACCATTGTCAACAAATATATGTCACTTAAAATTGCTCCATTCCCAGGCTTATAGCGCTTTTATCCTTTGGTCTATGGGGCTGTGTGAGGTGTCATTTTTTGCGCCATGATGTGTTCTTTCTATCGGTACCTTGATTGCGCATATACGACTTTTTGATCGCTTTTTATTACAATTTTTCTGGATTTTTTTTGCACTTACGCGTTTACCGTGCGAGATCTGGAATGTGATTAATTAATAGTTCGGGCGATTACGCACTCGGCGATACCAAACATGTTTATTTATTTACTTTTATTTATAACCTGGGAAAAGGGGGGTGATTCTGACTTTTATTAGGGGGGGGGGGAATTTTTATTAATAATGACACTTTTTTTTTAACTTTAACACTTATACTAGAAGCCCCCCTAGGGGACTTCTAGTATAAGTGGATTGATCTCTCATAGAGATCTCTGCAGATCTCTGTAACTATGTAACTATATATGCTGCAGAGATCCATGAGATAGGCACTCGTTTACTTCCAGCTGCTGCAGCCGGAAGTAAACGAGTGCCGAGCCGGGGACGGCGCCATCTTGGAGCGGTCCCCGGCCGGCTTCAGAAACGGAGATCGCTCCTCCACTAGACACCAGGGAACGGCTGAATCCGGTAATCGGATGCAGCTGTCATGTTTGACAGCTGCATCTGATTACTGTATTAGCGGGCACGGTGATCGGACCGTGCCCACTAATACCTGCGGTCCCGGGCTACAAGCGGCACCCGGGACTGCCGCGGTTCAGAGCGGGGTCGCCGCGCGGCCCCGCTCTGAACGTCCCTAATGGCGACAGGGCGTAAATATACGCCCTTTGTTGTTAAGGGGTTAATGCTTTCAAAGATTCTCTAGACTTTCAGGAAGTAAAAACTATACATGACAAATATGCCAGATACATCATAATTAATACATCAGATACATCGTTATTAATAATTCTCAATTTATGCCCCTAATAGACGACAAAACAAGTTTTTATCACATTTCTTCCAAACTATCAGCAATAATAGGTTTGGTTCCATTATTGTTTGTGGCGACTTTAACCAGGTTATGTCCCCAATTCTAGACAAATCCCCATCTGTCTTTACTAAAACATCTTCCCCTATATTTAATTGCATTAATAAAGAGTTTTATTATACACACATGCACAAGGTATATATTTATGCCTCAGGAAAACACCTATGTCATATACACTCTTCCAAGGGTCCAACTATAGTACTTGTATATCTGTATAGCACTTTTTTTTAGAGTTTTATTCTACACACATGCACAAGGCATATATTTGTGCCTCAGAAAAACACCTATGTCATATACACTCTTCCAATGGTCCAACTATAGTACTTATATATCTGTATAGCACTTTTTTTAGAGTTTTATTCTACACACATGCACAAGGTATATATTTGTGCCTCAGGAAAACACCTATGTCATATACACTGTCGCAAGGGTGACAGTATAGTACTTGTATATCTGTATAGCATGTTTTTGTTTTGTGCACCCTTTGCTTTCCTATGCCTAATCTATCTACCTATCTATCTTTCGCCCTCTCTATTTTTCTCTCTGTACTATATGTTTCTCCTCTACGCTTTCCTAATAATCTTTTTGTCTTTGCTTTTGTACAATATCTTCTCAGTACAGCAGCGTGCAGCAGCGTTTTTTCGCAGACGAGCTCTGTGCACTGCTAACAGTCTCCTCTTTTTCTCTCTATGCAGACTGCCTCATGCGGTCATGTGACCGCTACTCTTAAAGCAATACCGACGTTACGCAGGGGGTGGGCTAGTGCAACATCCCTGCTGATTGCATGTGTTCCGGGCATCATTGAAAAGCGCTTTTCCCGCCCAAAACACTTCCTGCTTTCTAAAATGGCGGCTGCCATTTTAGAAAGCAAGAAAAAAAAAATCCGAACCAGATCCCATACCGGCCAAACCGGTTCGCTCATCTCTACTCCAGACAAAGGCGCAACGTGGCGGCGATACTTGTGGTGTAACATCTGCTCAGTGCTACGTGTGGACCAGACATAGGAGGTGGTATGGTCTTTTTTCCCTCCCCCCCCCTTGGTTTATTAGTTACACCTTTCATATTTCATCATTATTGTTGTTATTGCTGTTATCACTAAGTTTGTTGTGTATAGTCCTAGGGCGTCTTTGTACTTTACACCGATATAGCATTGAGGCACAGTCTATATTTCAGGCTGTTGTCGCTTTTGTGATTTTAATTGTTTTTATTCATACTAGCCGGTAAAATAAAGCTATCTTATGTGAATTTGGAGTGCACTGATTTTCTTATACCCTATATTCTTCTTTTCGATTGTTCTGTTTGGTATTATAGGGTTTTCAGCAGCACCCTCTAATTTTTGTGACTAGCGGTGCCAACTACATTTTTAAGTGTCATCACGCCAGGAACACGTCTAAAACGTGCAGAAAAGACTCCTGATATGAGAGGCGCTGGTCTCAGTAGGACAAAGCTACTGTAAAGTAAAGGTCTATGTATCCTACTGTGCAGTGCAGGTAACTGGGACACCACGGACACCTAGCTACTCCCAGATAACCATGGCTGGGGCTCATACTACCCTGACAGGACGAGTACCTCTCAACTATAGGGCAGAAGGTGGTCAGACACAGTCTAAACATGAGTATGAGTATCACTTCACTACTAAAGATATCTACCAAGGTTCCAGCAGAGTACAAAGCTAAATTGGGTTCAGGGCTCCTCTGGCAAAATCCTCTCCTCTTCTCTTTACCTTTTACAAAGCACTACTACTTCTTCTGCCAAGTAGTAGTGCTTCTGTCAAGATTTCTACTGTCTGTGCAACAGGTACTGTAAACCTGCCAAAGCTCTACAGTAAACTTGTTTTATTTTTTTAACAAACGCACAGGACTCTGCTTATCTCTGTTTGCATCAGCACCTATACACACACCACCGCACACCTTGGCTTATTTTTCCTGCTTCTGTGGGTGGCAGTACCGACAATCTGGGTGGTCAGTTGCCACTCCAGGTTGCTGTGAAAAGAGCCCAAAAGACCCACAACAACCCGGAAGGTTACTGACCATATTGGGGAATCAGGGGCGTAACTAGAAATGGCTGGGCCCCATAGCAAACTTTTGATTGCCCCCCCCCGACTGACCACTAAACGGTCAAGTGAAGTCATAACTACATAACTGCTAGCTCTGGTCAGGAGTGCTTGCAGTTAAAGGGACATTTGCAAAACCCAGGAGACCAGCAGGGCCACCCGGTGCTGCAAATGATGACGGCTCAGGGGACACAGTGTATTGCAGGAGCAGGCCATGGGGCCCCCTGATGCGGCGGGCCCCAAAGCAGCCATATGGCTGCTATAGTGGTAGTTACGCCCCTGTGGGGAATACAGCCAGCCATACAAAACTGGATTTTGTGCTGGACTAGCACTGGTGTCACGACAACATCACTGGCTAAGCTTACAACAGAACACCAGGATCACACCACAGCTCCACACCTCCATCTAATCTCTCAATCACAATCAACTCTGGCTGGACTCTGTCCCCTGTCCCCCAAGTCCACTGCCTGAGCTCACTTCATAGTGGGTGAGGACCGGTTGCTATGAGCAGCCAGGCCCCCACCCTCAATGGTGGGCCGCCGTGATCGTGCGGCAGCCCGCCATTAACCGCTGTAACGCTGTGGGCTCTATCAGAAGATCACAGATAACACTGATCCCTGCAATGCTATAGCATAGCAGGGATCAGTGTGACAATATAATATACAGTATGTATGTAAAAGTCCCATAGGGGGACTTAAAAAGTTTAATAAAATAAATAAATGTTTTTAAAAATGCCCCAAAGCCCCTAACCCCAATAAAAGTCTAAAATCACCCCCCCCCCCTTCCCATTCTATAAATAAAACACATAAAAGTAACATGTAACGTGCATAATCGTCCACTCTATTAAAATAAAACAATATTATTCCTGCGCGGTGAATGGTGTGAACAAAAAGCTATAAAAAAAAATGCCAGGGTCGCTGATTTTTTATTACATTGTATATATAAAAAAAATTATAAAAAGTGATCAATACATTCGATCTACACAAATATGGTACAGTAATACCTCGGTTTTCGAACGCTTTAGAACTCGAACTGCTTGGCATTCGAACGAAAATTTACCCAGAAGTAGTGTTTGGAATTCAAACTTTGCTCGGTTTTCAAACGTTTTTCGAACGTCTTTGCGAGCGTGGATGGTGGGTTGTACCTGGCGAGTTAAGCAGTGGTGAGGCTTCACATACAGTACAGTGCTGTATAAGACTGCTGGAGTGCATATACAGTGCAGTAGTAGTACAGGCAGTGCACCACCATCTCCCATACATTACAGTGTTTGGATGGGGGGGACGCTATACAGTAAAAGATGGGTGAGGAGTTGGTGACTGCTGCACTATAATTGCTGGTTATGATGAACATTTCTTATGTTTAATGTCCTGTACAGTATAGTGCTGTACTGTACTGTAGTGATTATACTGAGCACTTATCAGTGTAATAAATGAGTATTGTAGGTAATTATTGGTGGCTTCTGGAACCAATTAATCAAATTTACATAATTTCCTATGGGAAGACACTGCTCGGTTTTCAAACTGCTCGGTTTTCAAACTGCCTTCCGGAACAAATTAAGTTTGAGAACCGAGGTACCACTGTACTAATAAAAACTAGAGATCATGGCGCAAAAAGTGACGCCCCATACAGCCCCGTAGGTTAAAAAATTAATGCGCCATAGAAGTTACAATTTTAAATATACCATCTGCAAAAAAAAAAGTTTTACTGTTAATAATATAGTAAAAAATTAGAAAAGCTATGCATACATGCATATTCCTGTATTCAGACTGACCTATAGAATAAGAGAAAATGTCACTTTTACCGTAAAGTGTATTACGTAAACACGGAACCCCCCCAAACTTTGCGTAATTGCATTATTTGTCCCAAATTCACCCCATAAATGATATTTTGGGGGTTCCGTCATTAATTTTATGGTAGATTGAAAGGAGCCATTTCAAAGTACATTTGTTCCTGACAAAAATAAGACTTTACATGGCCCTGTAGATGGAAAAATAAAAGAGTTATAGGTTTTAGAAAATGCAAAAATGTAAATTGTTCCGGTCCTTAACCCCTAAACGATCGGGTAAAGATGGCTGCTATTACTGATAGCAGGCCATCTCTGCTCGTTGGCACGGGGGTGATTTACACCCCCCATGCAGACGATCGCTGCTATTGGCTGATCAATTCAGATAAGCCAATAACTGCTAAAAACAGCTTTCTGGGTCATCGGTGATCCGGTGACCTGGAAAGCAATGACGGTTGGTGCTGTCTGAGACAGCACCAATTGTCTTTACTGTGTACAGTAAAAGTGGCCATGGTGCCACCTACCAGATCGTCGTGATTGGCCGGGAATGGCAGGCCAATGACGGCAATCTATATAAAAAATAAATATTTTTCTTTGGTCTGCACCACTCAGTTAGTTAGCTGAGGTGTGCAGACCAGGTGTGTGTGGTGTAGGTGCACCATACTCACCTGATCCCGGCGTACCAAGTGAAGATCCCGGAGCTGCAGTGGTCCCACGTGGTCGCAGTTTCCATCCAGGTTTGTGCTGCTACTGCCCTCTAGAGGCTGATCAGTATCATGCACTGATCAGTAGCTTGGGTTTGCAGGTATTTTTTTTTTTTTGCACCCTACCACCGCTGAGTGCTGATCAACGTCGCACGTAAGTGTGACGCAAATCATCAACTCCCCCTTTTTGGCGTAGGGTTTTTTTTCCCACTCCTGGTTGGGAAAAAAAAACTTTTTTCCTGGGGGGCGTGGCCTGGTCATGGCGCCGAGTAGCAGCACAGAGTAGAGGCTCCATCTTACCTCCGGTCTCCTCCGCGTCCGACATCGTCTTACAGCATTTACCAGAGTCCTTGATGCCGGGTAAAGATCCCCCGCAGTCCCCTCCACCTGCATAGCCGGCCCCGGGTCGCACTAGGAGCGGCATCCGCTGCTTTTTCCCTGCGGCCGCACTGTCAGGCTCCCATCCCGCGCAGCACAAGATGGCAACCCGCAGCTCGCAGATGGCCCCTTAGACACCACAGCACAGCAGTGTTTCTGTCCCAGGACTTCCCTCCATGCCTCGGAGATCCAGGGACATAGGTACCGACAGGAGATTTCCCCGGGGGCCCCGCTAGCGTGCCTGGAGCAGATATTCAGGCTTTGCAGTCTCAGATAGCGGCCATGCCCACCAAACAGGATATGGAGGGGTATATCACTAGGATGGAGGCTGCGTGCAAGGCAGAGATCAGGTCCCTGAAGTTAGACCTGGTCTCACTTACATCTACAGTGCAGAACCTGGAACAAGCTTCCTCTGAACTGAGAGATGAGCAACTATCACAACAGCAACAGCTAGATCAGCACTCCCAAAAGATTCAGCAGCTGTTTGACATGGCGGATGATGCTGAGAACAGGAACCACCGAAATAACATTTGTGTGTGGGCATACCTGAGGCGGTTAAACAACCAGACCTGATGCCCACTCTGTTGGGTATATTCAATATGCTGTTAAAAAAGCCCCCCACTGACCCCATCAATAAAGAAAGAGCCCACAGGACCCTGGGCCCCCCCAGCTCCGACCCTGACCGGCCTATGGATGTGGTGTGCAGAATACACTTTTTTCAAGAAAAGGAGATCATGAGGAGGGCCCGAGATGTTGGCAATATCGATTTTGATGGTGCACTGATTCAGCTGCTTATGGACCTGTCTCGTGTGACCCTTGCAAAGAGATGTGCCCTACGGCCCCTCCTGGGCCTCCTAAAAGAAAAGAGCATCCCGTATTCCTGGGGTTCCCCTTTTCAGCTCCAGGTCCGTCAGGGTAACAGATTACTCTATCTACGCTCCCCAGCTGACCTGCCGGCGCTTGTGGATGCCCTGGATCTCCCGCCGGTCTCCATTACAGATTGGCCATCCCTGCTTCCTTTTCAGCCAAGGGCTTCGAGAGGTCCAGACGCCGCTTCCAGACCATCCCGCTCCGTTCCGAATCCTAAGGGACTGGCTGCAGCCGTCTGACAAGTAGCTATGTCTCACCTTTGCCTTACTCATATTGCTCGGAGTGCATTCCTGGGTGATGCTCCCCTAAGACGGAATTTCAGTGTTCTGGTCCAAGCCTATAGTCTCAGGGACCTTGTTATTGTTTAATGTTCTCTGTCTTTGTATTGTATACACAAATTGGGTCCCTCACTTTACTTAATTTTCTCCCTCTTAGTTTAACTATTTGTTCTGCTTACTGCACATTATACCCCGCAGCGAGAAAGTGGGGGACCAACCTGCGCCTGCGCATGGTCTCGCTTACCAGACGAAAGTTTATGTAATATGTACCTTGTCATCAGGGGTATATTTTATAACACGGTGCTTACTGGGTTACCTGCCTTGAGCTCCTCACTCTCCCCTTCCCTCCACCTTCCTCCTCTTCCCCGCCCCTGCCCCCTCCCTTCCCCTCCTCCCTTCCCCTCCTCCTTCTCCTCCCCCCCCTTCCTTCCCTTCCCTTCCTCTCTCCCACCTTCCTCTCCCCCTCCCTCTCTCTCACCTTCCTCTCCCCCTCCCTTTCCTCCCCCATTTCCCTTCCCCTTCCCTCCCTCTCCCTCTTCATTTCCCTCCCTCCTTTCCTCCATCCTCCTCCCTCTCCATCTCATTCCTCCACCGCCTCTCCTTCAGGCATTGCCCTCCCCCTCCTTGCCCCGCCCCCTCTATCCCAAGCAGTCACCTGCATTAAGAAAATTGGGGGTCATCTGATTGTATAATGTTCAATGTTGTTGGGACTTAGGGAAGTTTGTTTTATCCCCTGTTGCTTCTAAGTACACCTCTGGTGGTCGTTGCCACATGAACAAAAGGGCGTGGTAAGGATGACTGGAGTTATAGCAGTTGTTCTTGGCCTATCTCCAGTCACCGCCCAATTAGAGACTAACTGTGCGATTTAGGCAAAGTTGTATTGTTCTTACTTCTTACCTCTGTCCTTAGAGGGCGGAGGCGGATAGGTCTTCTTTGGTCCTGTCCTGTTTCTAGAGTTGCTGTTTGATTGTTCACACCGTCTCTCTTCTTCTCTCTGTTATTTCTCATTCTCCCTCCTCCTTTTTTGATTCTCTTTTCTACTCTTCTCTTCTCCCCCGTCTGAAGGCATCCCACCTAGATGGCATCCCTGAAGTTCACTACGCTGAATATCCGGGGCTTTAACAAGCCAGAGCGGCGAACACAGCTGCTCTACCGCATGCACAAACAAAGAACACATGTCCTTCTATTGCAAGAGACCCATATCAGGACAGGGCATATTCCCACCATGCCCACTAGATACTACACGCAATGGCACCACAGTACTAACCCCGATGCTAAAACAAAGGATGTTAGCATTGCTATTCACAAGTCTCTACCCCTAACGGTGCTCGACACGGTAGTGGACCCTGGGGGTCGTTATTTGTTTTTAAAAGCCAAAATTGCTGAGCGTATTTATACTATAGCTAACTTTTACTTTCCTAATCGCAACCAGGCGCAGGCTGGCCGGCTCTACAGGACTTTGCGGAGGGGCTCCTGGTCACCGCTGGGGACTTCAACCTAGTTCTTGACAAAGCAGTGGACTCCTCTTCGGCGAGGTAGTCTCTCTCCCCCTCACAATCCCGTTCCCTTAAAAAGCTTCTCTTTGGTAGCAGATTGGTGGACGTGTGGAAGATCCTCCACCCCGGGGTAAGAGACTACAACTTTTACTCTTTGGTCAACAATTCATATAGCAGGATCGATCTCTTTTTAATCGACCACCACTTGCTCTCCTGGCACATAGATCCCATGACGTGGGCCGATCACGCCCCAGTTACCTTGACACTGACGCTCCCTGACTCCTTGCCCCGCTAATGGAGCTGGAGGCCTAATCCTAATCTCTTGCGGGACGTGGCCTGTCGAGCCGACCTTCAACAAACCATTACGCATTTTCTGGCTGACCACTCCGCGAACAATACTTCCTTGCCCGTGCAGTGGGAAGCGTTGAAGTGCGTACTTCGGGGGGTCTTTATACGCCACGGGTCCCACTTAAAACAAATGCCGCCAAGCTCTCAGGATTTCTTTCTGATATCCATGTTGCAGAGACATCCCATAAACGATCATTCTCCTTGATCAAAAATATGCTAGGTTCAGAGAGAGAACCAAACGGTTCTTCTATGAATTCTCCAACAAATGTGGAGCCTCGCTAGCAAAATTCTTACACCCCCGCATGTCTCAAACTTTTGTTCCCTTGATCACCTTGTCTCTACGGGGACGTGCCACACACCGTCGGAGATTGCAGATGTCTTCAGGGAATATTATCACACTCTATACAACCTAAAGGGCCCGTTAGCAGACATGGCCTCGACACCTTCCTCACTAGGGTCGACCAGTATATTCAGGACACGGCGCTGCCGACCCTGTCAACGGACGTGGCCTCAGACTTGGATGGTCCGTTTGCTGAGGGCGAATTAGCTTCACCCATTAAAGATACCCCTAATGGTAAAAGCCCGGGCCCGGACGAGTTTACAGCCCAGTTCTATAAGCTTTTCTTCCCCCAGTTGGCTCCCTTCCTGACACGAGTCTTCAACGCGGTCTCCTTACGCCCCTTTCCGCCGCAGTCCCTCATGGCTACAATTGTGGTGATCCACAAGCCGGGGAAGGACCTATCTGTATGCCCGAATTATTGGCCTATTTCGCTCATTAACACCGGTATTAAACTCTTCTCTAAACTTGTAGCCAACAGACTGGGTCCTTCACTGCCGGGTATTATCCACACAGATCAGGTGGGTTTTTTCCCCCACAGACAAGCCAGGGACAATCTGAACAAAACTTTGCTCTTGGTTTCCCATGCGAAGAGGTCTGGTGCACCCGCATGCCTAATATCGGTTGACACAGAAAAAGCTTTTGACCGAGTGCACTGGACCTTTCTGCATTCTACCCTGTGGCAGATTGGACTTGGGGGCGGGATGCGGGAGAGGATAATGGCGCTATACAGCAACCCTATGGCCAGGATGCGAGTCAATGGGGTACTTTCCTCACCCCTCCCTGTGGCTAAGGGCACGTGACAGGGATGGCCCCTGTCGCAGATGCTCTATGCATTAGTAATGGAGCACCTGGTGGTGGCTCTATGTTCCTCCCCAGACATAACGGGGCTTCAACTCTGGTGTTCCCACTATAAAATTGTTCTCTTCGCGGATGACCTCATGCTCTATGTAACCAACCCCAGGGTCTCCTTCCCCGCTATTCTTAAAGAGTTTGAATGGTATGGTCAGGTGAGCAATTTTAAAGCTAACTATAGTAAGACCGAAGTGCTAAACATCTCTCTACCAGCCACCCTGGTCTCACAATTGAAGACCTCCTTCTTGTTTCTGTGGCAATCCCTAGCCATTAGGTATTTGGGAGTGAGGATCTCGGCTGAGTTTTCCACATTGTTCTCCTTAAATTATTCCACCTTATTGGCCCGCACAAAAACAGACCTCAGCACGTACAACAGACCGCTCCTTTCCTGGTTTGGCAGAATACATGGCATCAAAATGGACGTCGCCGCGGTTTTTATACATATTTCAGGCACTCCCTATACCCGTGCCGGTCACGTTCTTCAAAGAACTTCAGACCCTGTTGAGAAAATTTGTGTGGGGGTCAATAAGACCTCGCCTTAAATACAAAACACTTACAAGACCCAAGTTGAGCGGCGGAGCTGATCTCCCTGACTTTTCCCTGTACTATAAGGCCTCGGTTCTTCTGAGACTTGTGGATTGGCTTCACAACTCCAGGAGCAAACAAAGGGTCAGGATAGAAAGCGAGCTCTCCCCCATTGCACTGCAGTCTCTTCCCTGGATCTTTCCGATTAATCGCCCTCACATAGTCTTTTACCTACTTGACCAGCCCCTTTTTAGAGTATGGGATAGGATGATTCTGATTCTGCAATATGATCTTTCTCATAGGTCAGGAGTCATGAGCCCACTGTTCAACGATCCTGCGTTCCCCCCGCGTGCGGGAGGGAATCATTCCTGGGATGGAGGTCCTCTGAGGATGTCCGGCTGGGTGGGATCTTGGGGACTAGCTCTGCACTCCCCTCCTTTGCTGATCTTCAGGCGGCCTGCCCAGAAGGGACCCTGTCATGGCTGGAGTATAGTCAACTGAAAGCTTTCCTGCGCAAAAAATTTCCACAGGGTATCCTCGTGTCCACCCTGACTGACCTGGAGTTCCTCCTGATGGAGTCCTCTCCTCCTACTAAGACCATTTCACAGCTCTACCGCTTATTTTTTCAGGCAGATGTGGACGCTGAGCCATCCTACATGCAGGCATGGGAAAAGGAGCTTGGCGTGGCTTTTTCGGACTTTGATAAGCTAAAAATATACACCGTGATGCATAAAATGTCTATGCAAAAGAACACTGCAGAGACACCATCACATGTCTCGACGTCAGTGAACTAGCCAGACCTTCCCTCCGGGAAGGAACAACCAAGCCAAAGGCGTTCTCCAGTCAAGGAAACCACCTCAGCAAGGTATCCATCCACAGACAGCTGTTTCGGGTTTTTTGCCCCTCATCAGTGTGGAGTAGGTTTCTGGCTAGTGGGAGCAATGACTAGTAAGTGCATGCAAAAGGACGCTGGTTGACCTCAGGGAGATCAACCAAAACACCGCAGAGACACCATCACGTGTCTCAGCGTCAGTGTATTCTAAAACATTGCCCCCTGGGAAATCAAATATGCAAAAGAACACTGCAGAGACACCATCACATGTCTCGACGTCAGTGAAGACGAGAAGAGGAGAGAAAAGGAATAACTACCGTCGGAAAAGCATCCCGCGAGAAGTAAAGAATAATTGAAAATTAGAATATTTTCCTAGTTTATCAAAACGCACTTTTTTTTTTTTTCAAACAAAAAACTATTACTAATTTAATATCATATAATACTTCTTATATGACTATATCAATACAAAGTCCTACTACTAGTGTAAGACCAATATATACAATATTAGGGAGGGTATTAGGCGGGTGCCGTCATGGGCTTCGAGGAAAAGCAATTACCGGTTAGTAATTCATGTTTTCCCTCTCGCCCTATGACGGCACCCATGGAGACTAGAATAGGAATTACGCCTAGGGTGGGACCACTGCCTGCAATACCCTTCTCCCAAAGATTAAGTCTTCTTGAGAGGATAACTGGAGCCTATAGTGCTTAAAA